>NC_072005.2:22305000-24805000 GCF_028885655.2 Pongo abelii
AATATTTTTGCAGTGACTTTCATAAATTTTTAAGAGAAGAAAACAGGAACTGGGAACCTCACGGACCAAAGCTCTTCCTATTCATGAACCCACACCCGGAGTCAGGATTCTCCTCTGAGGACCCTCTCATGGTCCCTGCACATCTGGGAGAGACTCCGCTCTGAGGGTGCAGAGCTGCCCCAAGAGGGCTCCAGGCCAGGGCACAATCACAGCGCAGGGAAGAGACAGGAGGCCCGGGGGCCCGGCTCTCAGCGCAGCCTCCATCTTATGGCTGAAGGGGACTGAGATCGAGCTAGACAAGGAGAACTCGGGGCACAGATGTGGAGCTGACTGCGGGGAGGCCTGAGTCCCGCCACAGCCACTTCCCACCGGTTCCAAGCAGCCCGGGCCACTCTCTCCGGATGTCGGACCCGGCACACTCACCATTTCTAGGCTTCCAGGGGGTCCTGGCGACTTAGTTGTGGATCTCCCAATACCTGCAGGTCACAGGGCCACAGAGACTGGGCCTCTAGGAGCAGAGGACGCACAGCAGTAAGGAGAAGACCTTGATCTCCGGCTGCAGCGAGAGACAAAGGACCGACCACATCCCGGAAGCCGACCTGTCCCCTCCAGCTGCATGCCTGATTGGACGTTCCCAGCCCAGCGTCCCTGATTGGATAATGTTTAAGGCCCCGCCCTTTCAAGCCCTGAGTGACAGAAGATGTGATCAGATGCTGGGCTGAATGAAGAAAGAGAGCCAGCCTAGGCTGCAGCCTTTTCAGGCAACGCTTCTTCCCTGAGCTGAGCCAGGCCCACCCCAGAGCATGGGAAAATTCTATCTCTTCTTTACTCTCTCTCTTTTTAAATGTATTCGAAATGTGAACGAATGTATTTTACTGCCATGTTAATAATACATAAAACTTTTGTTCAAGAGTAAATTAATTTTTACTTTAGTCATAGTGTATTATCAATACTAAAGGCCGGGCGCGATGGCTTACGCCTTTAATCCCAACAGTTTGGGAGGCCGAGGAGGGCGGATCACTGGAGGTCAGAAGTTCAAGACCAGCCTGGTCGATAGGGTGAAACCCCTTCTCTACTAAAAATACAAAAATTAGTCGGGCGTGGTGGTAGGCGCCTGTAATCCCAGCTACTCAGGAGGCTGAGGCAGGAGAATCATTTGAACCCAGGAGGTGGAGGTTGCAGTGAGCCGAGATTGGGCCATTGCACTCCAGCCCGAGCAACAAGAGTGAAACGCCTTCTCAAAAAACAAAACAACAAAAAAACTAAACCTATTTTAGTAAAACCTTATAAATAAATCCATCAAATTTGTCACTTTTGAACACTCTAGATTTTCATATATATTTTATGGTCTCATATTTTTTAACTTTTTCTATTTTATTTTAGTAGACTTTTTTTAACCTGAAACAACCTTAAATTATTATTATTATTATTGTTGTTGTTGTTGTTGTTGTTGTTGTTTTTTGAGACAGAGTCTTGCTCTGTCTGCCAGGCTTGAGTGCAATGGCATGATCTCAGTTCACTGCAACCTCCGCCTCCTGGGTTCAAGCAATTCTCCTGCCTCAGCCTCCCGAGTAGCTGGGATTACAGGTGCCCACCACTACACCCATCTAATTTAGCATGGTGACCTGAACTTGTAGTACCAGCTATTCAAGGGCTGAAGTAGGAGGATTGCCTGAGCCCAGGAGGTTGTGGCTGCAGTGAGCCCTGATCAAGCCACTGCACTCCATTCTGGGTGACAGAGTGAGACCCTTTCTTTAAAAAAAAAAGCCAAACCATATAACCTTAAACTTATGGGAGTTTGGGGGTTTTTATTTTTGTCTTAAATTATTATATTTCAATAGTTTTGGGGTATACGTAGTATTTGGTTACATGGATAAGTTCTTTTGTGGTGATTTCTGAGATTTAGGTGCACCAATCTCCCAAGCAGTGTGCGCTGTACCCAATGTGTAGTCTTTCATTCCTCACCCCCTCTCCCACCCTTCCCGCTGAGTGCCCAGAGTCCATTATATAATTCTTTTATTTATTTATTTATTTTCTGAGACAGAGTTTCATTCTTGTTGCCTAGGCTGGAGTACGGTGGCGTGATCTCGGCTCACCACAACCTCCACTTCCCAGGTTCTAGCGATTCTCCTGCCTCAGCCTTCCCAAGTAGCTAGGATTACAGGCATGCCCCAACATGCCCGGCTAATTTTGTATTTTTAGTAGAGACAGGGTTTCTCTTTGTTGGTCAAGCTGGTCTTGAACTCCCGACCTCAGGTGATCCCCCCCCTCTGCCTCCCAATGTGTTGGGATTACAGGTGTGAGCCACTGCACTCGGCCCCATTATATAATTTTTATTCCTTTGCATCTTCATAGCTTAGCTCCCACTTATAAGTGAGGACATACAATATTTGGGTTTTTATCCCCTATTTCTTTTTTTCTTTTTCTTTTTTTTTTTTGAGATGGAGTTTGCTGTGATTACAGGCATGAGCCACTGTGCCTGGCCTATTTTTTGATGTTTTAATTATGGTCTTTTCTGTTTGTTTGTTTGTTTTTGAGATGGAGTCTTGCTATGTCACCCAGACTGGAGTGCAGTGGTGCGATCTCGGCTCACTGCAACCTCCGCCTCCTGGGTTCAAGCGATTCTCCAGCCTCAGCCTCCTGAGTAGCAGAGATTACAGACACACGCCATCGCGCCCTGTTAATTTTTGTATTTTTAGTAGAAGCGTGGTTTTGCCATGTTGGCCAGGCTGGTCTGGAACTCCTGACCTCAGGTGATTCACCTGTCTCGGTCTCCCAGAGTGCTGGGATTACAGGCATGAACCACCATGCCCGGCCAATCACGGTCATTCTTGCAAGAGTAAGGTGGTATCACATTGTGGTTTTGATTTGCATTTCCCTGATCATTAATCATTAGTGATTTTCAGTATTTTTTTTTCTATGTTTGTTGGCCATTTGTATATCTTCTTTTGAGAATTTTTTAAGTCCCATCTGTCTTTGTTTTTGTTGCATTTGCTTTGGGGTTCTTGGTCATGCAGTCTTTGCCTAAGTCAATGCCTGGAAGAGTTTTTTCAATGCTTTAGAATTCGGGTTGTTTCAGGTCTCAGACTAAAGTATTTGATCCATCTTGAGTTGATTTTTGTGTAAGGTGAGAGATGAAGATCCCTTTTTTTTTAATTTTTTTATTTTTTTGAGATGGAGTCTTGCGCTGTTCCCAGGCTGGAGTGCGGTGGCATGATCTCAGCTCACTGCAACCTCTGGGTCCTGGGTTCAAGCAATTCTCTGCCTCAGCCTCCTGAGTAGCTAAGATTACAGGCACCCACCACCATACTTGGCTAGTTTTTTTTTTTTTTTTTTTTTTTTTTTTGCATTTTTAGTAGAGACGGGGTTTCACTATCTTGGCCAGGCTGGTCTTGAACTACTGACCTCGTGATCCACCCACCTCGACCTCCCAAAGTGCTGGGATTACAGGTATGAGCCACTGTGCCCAGCTGAAGATCTAGTTTTATTCTTCAATATGTGGCTTCCCAATGATCCCAGAACCATTTATTGAATAGGGTGTTCTTTCCCCACTTTATATCTTTGTTTACTTTGTCAAAGATCAGTTGGCTGTAAGTATTTGGGTTTATTTCTGATTTCGCTCTTCTGTTTCATTGGGCTACATGTCTATTTTTATATCCATACAATGCTGTTTTGGTAACTATAGCCTTGTAGTATACTTTGAAGTCAGATAATGTGATGCCTTCAGATTTTTTTGTGTGTGTTTTTGGTTTTGTTTTGTTTTATTTTTCTTAGACTTGCTTTGACTATGGAGGCTCTCTTTTTAATTTATATAAATTTCAGGAATTTTTTTTTAGTTTTGTGAAGAATGATAATGTTATTTTGATGGAAATTACATTGAATTTGTAGATTGTTTTCGGTAGGTTGATCATTGTCACAGTAGGATTGCTACTCATCCATAAGCATGAAATACGTTTCCATTTGTTTTTGTTGTCTATGATTTCTTTCAGCAACGTTTTGTAGTTTTTCTTGTAAAGATCTTTCACCACTTTGGCTAGACATATTCCTAATTATTTTTTTTTGCAGTTATTTTAAAATGATGAGTTCTTAATTTAATTCTTAATTTGGTCACTGTTAGTGTACACCAGTGCCACCAATTTGTGCACATTCATTTTGTATCCTGAAATTTTACTGAATCTATGTATCAGATTGAAAAGTTTTGTTTTTTCTTTTTCTTTTTGAGACAAGGTTTTACTCTGTCACCCAGGCTGGAGAGCGGTAGTGTGATCTCGGCTCACTGCAACCTCTGCCTCCCGGGTTCAAGTGATTCTCCTGTCTCAGCCTCCCTAGTAGCTGGGATTACAGCCACTCGCCACTGTGCCTAGCTAATTTTTGTATTCTTAGTAAAGACGGGGTTTTACCATGTTGGCCAGGCTGCTCTTGAACTCCTGACCTCATGATCTGCCCGCCTGGGCCTCCCAAAGTGCTGGGATTACAGACGTGAGCCACCACACCCAGCCGATGCTGTTTATTTTTTGCTTTACTCTGATTGCTCTGGCTAAGACATCCATTACTGCGTTGAATAGAAGTGGTGAGAGTGGGCATTATTGTCTTTTTCCAGTTCTCAGAAAAAATCCTTTCAATTTTTCCTGTTCAGTGTAATGTTGGCTGTTTATAATAGATAGCTTTTTTTTTTTTTTTTTTTTTCCAGATGGAGTCTCACTCTGTCGCCCAGGCTGGAGTGCAATGTCAGGATCTCCGCTCACTGCAATCTCTGCCTCCTGGACTCAAGTGATTCTCCCGCCTCAGCCTCCCCAGTAGCTGGGACCACTAGGCACCTGCCATCATGCCTGGCTAATTTTTGTATTTTTGAACAGACGAGGTTTTACCATGTTGGCCAGGCTGATCTCAAACTCCTGACCTCAGGTGATCTACCCACCTCGGCCTCCCAAAGTGCTGGGATTACAGGCTTGAGCCACCACACCTGGCCTGTCATAGATGGTTTTTATGAACTTACAGTATGTTCCTTCTATCCCGATTTTGCTGAGGATTTTAATCATAAAGGGATGCTGGATTTTGCCAAATGATTTTTCTGAATATATTGAGATAATCTTATAATTTTTGGTTTTAATTCTGTTTATTTGGTGTAAAACATGTATTGACTTACCTATGTTAAATCATCTCTGCATCCTGGCATAAAAAGTTCTCGATTATGGTGTACTATCTTATTAATATGCTGCTGTGTTTGGTTAGCTAGTATTTTATCGAAGATTTTTGCATTTATGCTCATGAGGAACATTGGTGTGTAGTTTTCTTTTATTATGTCTTTTCCTGATCTTGGTATTAGAGTGATATTGGCTTCATAGAATGATTTAGGAAGGATTCCCTTTTTCTCTGTCTTTTGGAATAGTTGCAGTAGGACTGGTACCAATTCTTTGAATGTTGGATAGAATTGAGCTATGAATCCATCTTGTCCTGGACCTTTTTTGTTGGCAGTTTTTTTTTTTTTTTCTTGAGTCTTGCTCTGTCACCCAGGCTGGAGTGCAGTGGTGCAATCTTGACTCACTGCAACCTCTGCCTCCTAGGTTTAAGTGATTCTCCTTCCTCAACCTCCCGAGTAGCTGTAATTACAGGCACAAACCACCATGCCTGGCTAACTTTTGTATTTTTAGTAGAGATGGGGTTTTGCCATGTTGATCAGACTGGTCTCAAACCCCTGACCTCAAGTGATCCACCCACCTCATCCTACCAAAGGGCTAGGATTACAGGCATGAGCCACTGCACCCAGCTGGCAATTTTTTATTACTAGTTTAATCTTGGTACTTGTTATTGGTCTGTTCAGAGCTTTTATTTCTTCCGAGTTTAATCTAAGAGGTTTGTATATTTCCAGGAATTTATCGAACTCCTCTAGGTTTTCTAGTTTGAGCATGTAAAGGTATTCATAGTAGCTTTGAATGATCTTTTGTTTCTAATTGAGCATATTTGGATCTTCTTTCTGCTTTTCTGGGTTAATCTCACTAATATTCTATCAATTTGGTTTATCTTTTCAAATAACTAGCTTGTTTTATCTTTTGTATTTTTTTAATTTCAGTTTTATTTAGTTCTGCTCTGATCTTTGTTATTTCTTTCTTTCTTTATTTTTCTGCTGGGTTTGGGTTTGGTTTGTTCTTGTTTCTCTTGTTCCTTGAGGTGTAATCTTAGATTGTTTATTGTGCTTTTTTGAACTTTTTGATGCATGTATTTAATGCTATGAACTTTCCTCTTAGCACCACTTTTGCTGTATCCCAGAGGTTTTCATATATTGTGTCACTATTACTCGGTTTAAAGAATTATTTAATTTCCATCTTGATTTCATTGTGGAACCAATGATCATTCAGGAGCAGTTTATTTAATTTTCATGTGTTTGTATGGTTTGGAGTGTTTGTATTGGAACTGATTTCTAATTTTATTCCACTGTGGCCCAAGACAGTCCTTGATATAATTTTGATATTCTCAGATTTATTCAGGGGCTGAGCATGGTGGCTTATGTTTTAATCCTAGCACTTTGGGAGGCCAAGGAAGGTGGATAACTTCAGGTTAGAAGTTCAAAACCAGCCTGGCCAGCATGGTGAAACCCCATCTCTACTAAAAATACAAAAATTAGGCAGGCATGGTGGCACGTGGCTGTGATCCCAGCTACTCGGAAGGCTGAGGTGGGAGAATCCCTTGAACCTGGGAGGCAGATGTTGCTGTGAGCCAAGATTGTGCCATTGCGCTCCAGCCTTGGTGACAGAGCAAGACTCTGTCACCAAAAAAAATAAATAAAACAATTCAGACTAGTCTTGCAGCCTATCATATGGTCTATCTTGAAGAATGTTTTATGTGCTGATGAAAAGAATGTATATTCTGCAGTTGTTGGGTAGAATATTCTGTAAATATCTGTTAAGTCTATTTGTTCTAAGGTATAGTTTAAGTCCATTGTTTTTGTTTGTTTCTTTGTTTGACTTTCTGTCTTGATGACATGTCTAATGCTGTAAGTAAAGTACAAAAGTCCACCAATATTTTTGTGTTGTTTTCTCTCTCACTGCATTTCTTAAGGGACAACTTAGGTGAAACAAGAAAATTTATATTTCTGAAGCACAAAACTAACATTTTAGGCTAAATTTTTTTTTCCTTTGAGATGGAGTCTCACTCTTTCACCCAAGCTGGAGTGCAGTGCTGTGATCTTGGCTCACTGCAACCTCCACCTCCCCAGTTCAAGTGATTCTCCTGCCTCAGACTCCCGAGTAGCTGGGACCGCAGGCACCCACCATCATGCATGGCTAATTTTTGTGTTTTTAGTAGAAGCAGGGTCTCACCATATTGGCCAGGCTGATTTCAAACTCCTGACCTTAGGTGATCTGCCTGCCTTGGCCTCCCAAAGTGATGTGAGCCACCACGTCCGGCCTTAAATGTGCTGTTTATGTTTTTTTAATATAAAAGATTATATGATTTGCAAACAGCAACTTTCTACTTATTTGTCTTCAATTTCAATGGCTTTAAACAATTATTTTTTGGCTAATTCTTCTGCCACATACTTCCAGGGTTATGTTAAAATAGAAGCACTGGCAATGGAGACAATATAATTTTGCATTGCATTGGTTTTTGTAAATTTCATGGAGTGAAAACCTCTTCAAGTTTATATGAACTAATTACAAGAGGTAAAGATCTTCTTTTGTTGGGCTCCCATATTTACAGGATGCCCTTTTTATTTGTAATAGAGAGAGGTGGTAGGTTGGTCAAAAAGCTGCTGCCTCTGCATAGGATTTACCTTTAGTTGGCTTATTACAGAAAGCTTGGGTAGTTGTAATTCCCATTTTATTATTGGACAGACTGAATATCCTTCAGGACTTTGATCTGTAGAGCAGACACTAGGGGAAGTTGTTGCAGTCAGGTCTGTATATGGTGGGGCTTACATCAGGATGTGGATGAGGATGCCTTTTACTGAGTACTAGAGAGGGTCTTCCCAGGTCACTGTGTGGGATTCTACCTAGGCAGAATTGGCCATAAACTGTGGCTTGGAGCTAGAAGTAAAACATTAAACTGTATGGCTACAATGGGTGTCTTCCTCCAGCCCTCTTGTACAGCAGGAGCTCTCCTAGGCTGTGGCTGGGAGGAGTTTGGAATGGTTATAGGGTAAGTTCAGAATTCTTGGTGGGAGCAATTTGGGTTGGCTATTTTTTGGTCTGAAGCCAAGAACAGAGGTCCTGTAGTTTGCCACTTTAACGGAAGCCTGTCTCCTGAAAAGAAAGTTCCTCAGTCTTGGGCTTTAGCAGTTTCACAACTCCATCCCTGGATCTCAAAGCTCTTTTGAAGGTACTTGTTTTAGAGATGAAGTCTTTCTACATAACACAGGCTGGTCTTGAAATCCTGGCCTGAAGAAATTCTTCAACCTGAGTGTATTATGTAGCTATTGTTACAGATATGAGCCAGGATGCCTGGATCTCTCATAAACACATTTTTGTCAGGGCTGGCTCACAGTTTTCTTGCTGTCAGGGGATAAGAAAATGTCAACTTTTATTTTTTATTTTTTTAATTTCACTGATGTTGCTCTCTCTACACATTTTTACTTTCTATTTTCTATTTCAAATTTCTCTGTTATTTTAGTTTCAGACATTTAGGATAATATGTTAGAATTTAAATGTTATGCCTGAAGTAAATTAGAGGCATTCCATATTTACTAAAATATTTAATTATAAATTTAAGTTTGCTGCAGGCAGAAAGGAATTATACAATTTCCATTCACTTTCTTCAGCCTATATTTAAATAATAAAATAAGTTCTTCCCAGATATTTGTTTTATATATCAGAGGCTTTAATTATATTCAGCAAGACTTTTTTTTAATTTAGCAAGGTAAGACTATTCTTTGCTTCTAAAGTTAAATTACAGCAGTTTCATTTTGTGTAAGAATAGCACATATTATTTAAAAATATATGTAGCATATATTGTGTAAGAACAGCATATATAACGATGAAATTTACCTCTAGTTTTACTTAATGCTTATTTATTAAAAGCTTATCATTAGATTCTTCTAGTTATGATTATACTGCAATTTCTCTTAAATTTTACTGCCATGTGGTGCACGCTGATCATTCAAAATACCTGCCTTCTATGAGTACACAGATCCAGTCAAATATTGCAGATATCTAGACAAATTTTTTTAATGGTACATCAATGTTGCATACCAGATCTTATGAGTAAACATTTCTCTTATTATTATTTGCAATTCTGTATGTGTGCTTTTTAGTGTCAATTTCTTAATATTGATTTATTAGGTTTTTTGTTTTTCTTATGTATTATAATTGTAGACAATTTGCAATTCTGTTTGTACACTTTAAGTCAATGTGGGGTTTAATTAAGAAATAAACTAGCCATATGTCTATCACAATCAGATTATGTATTTGTGTGTTTTTATCTATAAATATGACACCAATTATGGTTATGGCTTATCTTGTATATATTCTTTCTTAGCTTATTTTCAGTGGTTGTTTCATCTTGTCTAAGTGAGTAGCTGTGGAAATAATCTTATTTTTGCCCTGTGTTTAATAATGAATATATATTTCCTTTGTGTAAGAGAAACACTTTTGTGATTGGAAGGTAATTCTAGAAAAGATTTATAATTCTTCATTTAGTTTTTCTTCTAAAATAATTTTTGTAAAAACATATAACATAAAATTGATTCTCTAAAATCTATTTAAGTGTACATTTTATGGCCAGGCATGGTAGTGGCTCACCTCTGTAATCCCAGAAATTCAAGAAATCAAAACAGAAGGATCACCTGAGCCCAAACATTTTAGACTAGCCTGGGAAACATGAAGACCTGCTGTATCAAAAAAATTTTTTAAATAACAAGCCATGGTGGTGTGCACCTGTGGTTCCAGCAAACTGGGAGATTAAAGGACAAGGAGTACTTTATCCTGGGAGTTTGAGGCTGAAGTGAGCCATAATTTTGCCATTGCACAACAGCTTGGGTGACAAAGTGAAACCCTCTGTCAAAAAAAAGCTGTGGATTTCAGGCATGTTAAAGTATATTCACCTGGTTATTCAAAAGGCTTCTAGAGGTTTTACATCTTGTAAAACTAAAACTCAATACCCACTAAGTAACAACTGCCCAATTTGCCGTCTCTCCAGCCCTTGGCAAACACCTTTCAGCTTTCTGTTTTTATGAGTTTGACTATTTAACTTATCTCGAAAATGGAATCATGTAGTATTCATCGTTTTGTTGCTGGTTTATTTCATGTGACATAATATTTTCAAAGTTTATCTTAAAAAGTGACAAAATTTTCTCTTTTAAGGCTGAATAATATTCCATGTATGTGTATGTTGAATTTTTTGATGTACTTATAAATCAAGGAACATCTAGGTTGCTTCAGCCTTTTGGCTTTTGTGAAATCTGGTACAATAAGCATAAATGGTTACATATCTCTTCTAGGTTCTGTGTTACAAACTTTGGAAATCAATTTATAAATAAGATTGCTGTAATTAGTTATAATTTTATTTTTAATTATCTGAGGAACATTTATAACATTTTAAAATAATGGCTGCATCTTTGTTTTCCACCAACAATCAACATTGATTTTATTTTCATAACATAATCAACAGATTTGGTTTTCTTAAAAAATTGATAGTGGCCATTCTAATGGGTGTGAAGTTATTTTGTATTTCATTGTGGTATTTATGCATTCCTCTATAAATTAGTAATTTTTTCTGTCATTTCAAATGCTCTTCCCATTTATACTTTTGATAAAAATTTAGATTAATTAGTTTTCCATTTCTAAATCCTGTTATTCAACTGTGATTTTCCGTTTTAAGAGTTGCTTATATATTCTGAATATTAACTTCTATCATATGTAATTTACAAATATTTTCATTGATTTCCTAGGAGGCATGGTCACTCTCTTGATTTTTTTTTTTTTTTGATGTGCAAAAATTTTGGAGTATATTTCAGTTAAATTTTTCTATTCTTTTCATTGTTGCTCATGCATTTAATGTCATCTAAGAAAATGATTCCAAGGCCAATGTCATGTCTTTTCTCCATGTTTTTTTAAGATATTTGTTAGCTATTTTTTATATCTAAGTATTTTATTTAAAATTCTTTTGTCTATGGTTCAAGGAAAGAATCCAGATTTATCAGTATACATATTCAGTTTTCAGCATTAATTTTTGAAGATATTATATTTTCTCTATTGTGTGCTCATGGCAGCTTTGTGGAAGATCATTTATTTACAGAAGGGTCCATTTCTGGGCTCTCAATTCTGATTTATCATCTGTTTATCTGTCTTTGTGTCAGTACTACATTGTTTTTGTTATAGCTTTTAATATGCTTTAAAATGAGAAAGTATATTGCCTCCTCTTTCTCATGGGTGTTTGGCTAGTTATAGTTCATAATCAAATTTTAACATGTTGAAGAATATTTCTGTTTAAAAATCCTGTGCTATTAGGATTTTTGTAGACATTATGTTGAATTTGTTTACCACTGTAGGTTGTACCGACATCTTAACCAAATTAAATTTTTTGACTCTTGAGCAAGAATATGTTAGTGTTTTATTTTTATTTTATTTTATTTTATTTTTTAGAGAGAGAGAAGGGAGCTTGCTTTTTTTTTTTTTTCTTTGAGATGGAGTCTCTCTCTATCATCCAGGGAGGAGTGCAGTGGCATGATCTCGATTCAACACAACCTCCACCTTCTGGGTTCAAGTGATTCTTCTGCCTCAGCCTCCTGAATAGTTGGGATTACAGGCATCCATCACCATGCCTGGCTAATTTTTTTGTATTTTTAGTAGAGGTGAGGTTTCACCATGTTGGTCAGGCTGCTCTCAAACTCTTTATGTCAGGTAATCCACCTGCCTCGGCCTCCCAAAGTGCTGGGATTACAGAGGTGAGCCACTGCACCCAGCTCATGTGTTTAATTTTTATATGCTTTTGGATTTTCCTGTTTTACTTTTACTTTATGTTAGAATACTAGCATCAGCAAATCTGTCCTGCCAAATGAAAAGAGGAAACCTTTCAAAATAACCAAATTTTGAAAAAGCGTATTGACACTGCATATGCCCTATAAAGAATGCTGAAAAGCATCCCACTTATTCTGAAATTGACCACATAATTGGAAGTAAAACACTCATCAGCAAATGGAAAACAATGGAAATCATAACAAACAGTCTCTCAGACCACAGTGCAATCAAATTAAAACTCTGGATTAAGAAACTCACTCAAAACTGCACAACTACTTGGAAACTGAACAACTTGCTCCATAATGACTACTGGGTGAATAATGAAATGAAGGCAGAAATAAATAAGTTATTTTAAACCAATGAGAACAATGACACAATGTACCAGAATCCCTGGGACACAGACAAAGCCATGCTTAGAGGGAAATTTATAGCACTAAATGCTCACAAGAGAAAGCAGGAAAGGTCTAAAATTGACACCCTAAAATCATAATTAAAAGAACTAGAGAAGCAAGAGCAAACAAATTCCAATGATAGCAGAAGACAAGAAATAAGTAAGATGAGAGCAGAACTGTAGTAGATAGAGACACAAAAGATCCTTCAAAAAATGAATGAGGCCGGGCATGGTGGCTCACTACTGTAATTCCAGCACTTTGGGAGGCCGAGGTGGGCAGATCACGAGGTCAGGAGATCGAGACCATCCTGGCTAACATGGTGAAACCCTGTCTCTACTAAAAATACAGAAAAAAAAAAAAAACTAGCTGGATGTGGTAGCGGGCACCTGTAGTCCCAGCTATTCAGGAGGCTGAGGCTGGAGAATGGTGTGAACCCAGGAGGTGGAGCTTGCAGTGAGCCAAGATCGTGCCACTGCACTCCAGCCTGAGGACAGAGCGAGACCCTGTCTCAAAAAAAATAAAAAAAAAAATCAGTGAATCCAGGAGCTAGTTTTTGAAAAGATAAACAAAATAGATAGACCACTAGCCAGACTAATAAAGAGGAAAAGAGAGAAGAATCAAATAGATGAAATTAAAAAATGATAAAGGGGATATCAGTACTGATCCCACAGGAATACAAAGTGCCATCAGATAACACTATAAACACCTCTATGTAAATAAAGTAGATAATCTGGAAGAAATGGATGAATTACTAGACACATACACCCTCCAAAGACTAAACTAGGAAGAAGTCAAATCCCTGGATAGACCAATAACAAGTTTTGAAATTGAGACAGTAATTAATAGCCTACCAATAAAAAAATACCCAGGACCAGACAGATTCACAGCCCAATTCTACCACAGATATAAAGAGGAGCTGGTACCAATTCTTCTGAAACAATTCCAAAGAATAGAAAAAGAGGGACTCCTCCGTAACTCATTTTATGAGGCCAGCGTCATCCTGATACCAAAACCTGACAGAGACACAACAAAAAAAGAAAACTTCAGGCCAATATCCCTGATGAACATTGATGCAAAAATCCTCAATAAAATACTGGGAAACCGAATCCAGCAGCACATCAAAAAGCTTATCCACCATGATCAAGTCAGCTTCATCCATGGGATGCAAGGCTGGTTCAACATACACAAATCAATAAACATAATCCGTCACATAAACAGAACCAATGACAAAAAACACGATTATCTCAATAGGTGCAGAAAAGGTATTCGATAAAATTCAACACTGCTTTCATGCTAAAACTCTCAATAAACTAAGTATTGATGGAATGTATCTCAAAATAATAAAAGCTATTTATGACAAACCACAGTTAATATCATACTGAATGGGCAAAACCTGGAAGCATTCCCTTTGAAAACTGGCACAAGACAAGGATGCCCTCTCTCACCACTCCTATTCAACATACTATTGGAAGTTCTGGCCCGGGCAGTCAGGCAAGAGAAAGAACTAATGGGTATTCAAATATGAAAAGAGGAAGTCAAATTATCTCTGTTTGCAGATGACATGATTGTATGTTGAGAAAACCCCATCATCTCAGCCCCAAATCTCCTTAAGCTGATAAGCAACTTCAGCAAAGTCTCAGGATACAAAATCAATGTGCAAAAATCACAAGCATTCCTATACACCAATAAGAGACAGAGAGCCAAATCATGACTGAGCTCCCATTCACAATTGCTACAAAGAGAATAAAATAACTAGGAATACAACTTCCAAGGGATGTGAAGGACCTCTTCAAGGAAAACTACTAATCACCGCTCAAGGAAATAAGAGAGGACACAAACAAGTGGAAAAACATTCTATGCTCATGGATAGGAAGAATCAATATCATGAAAATGATCATACTGCCCAAAGTAATTTATAGATTCAATGCTATCCCCATCAGGCTACCACTGAGTTTCTTCACAGAATTAGAAAAATCTACTTTAAATTTCATATAGAACCAAAAAAGAGCCTGCATTGCCAAGACAATCCTAAGCAAAAAGAACGAAGCTGGAGACATTACACTACCTGACTTCAAACTATTGTACAAGGCTACAGTAACCAAAACAGTATGGTATTGGTATCAAAACAGATATATGGACCAATGGAACAGAACAGAGGCCTCAGAAATAACACCACACATCTACAACCATCTGATCATTGACAAACCTGACAAAAACAAGCAATGAGGAAAGGATTCCCTATTTAATAAATGGTATTGAGAAAACTGGCTAGCCATATGCAGAAAACTGAAACTGGACTCCTTCCTTACACCTTATACAAAAATTAACTCAAGATGGATTACAGACTTAAATGTAACACCCAAAACCATAAAAACTCTAGAAGAAAACCTACGCAATGCCATTCAGGACATAGACATGGGCAAAGACTTCATGACTAAAACACCAAAAACAATGGCAACAAAAGCCAAATTTGACAAATGGGACCTGATTAAACTAAAGAGCTTCTTCACAGCAAAAGAAACTATTATTGGAGTGAACAGGCAACCTACGGAATGGGAGAAAATTTTTGCAATCTATCCATCTGAGAAATGGCTAATATCCAGGATGTACAAAGAACATGAACAAATTTACAGAAGAAAAACAAACAACCCCATCAAAAAGTGGGCAAAAGATATAAACAGACACTTCTCAAAAGAAGACATTTATGCATCCAACAAACATATGAAAATATGCTCATTATCACTGGTCATTAGAGAAATGCAAATCAAAACCACAATGAGATACCATCTCATGACATTTAGAATGCAATCACTAAAAAGTCAGAAAACAACAGATGCTGGGGAGGATGTGGAGAAATAGGAACACTTTCACACTGTTAGTGGGAGTGTAAATTAGTTCAACCATTGTGGAAGACAGTGTGACAATTCCTCAAGAATCTAGAACTAGAAATACCATTTGACCCAGCAATCCCATTGCTGGGTATATACCCAAAAGTTTATAAATCACATGAACACGTATGTTTATTGCAGCACTATTCACAATAGCAAAGACTTGGAACCAACCCAAGTGCCTATCAGTGATAGACTGGATAAAGAAAAGGTGGCACATATACACCATGGAATAGTATGCAGCCATAAACAAGGATGAGTTCATGTCCTTTGCATGGGCATGGATGAAGCTGGAAACCATCATTCTCAGCAAACTAACACAAGAACAGAAAACCAAACATTGTATGTTCTCACTCATAAGTGAGAGTTGAACAATGAGAACGCATGGACACAAGGAGGGGAATATCACACACTGGGACCTGTCAGATTGAGGGGGGCTAGGAGATGAATAGTATTAGGAGAAATACCTAATGTAGATGACGGGTGGATGGGTTCAGCAAACCATCATGGTACATGTATACCTGTGTAACAAACCTGCACATTCTGCACATGTATCTCAGAACTTAAAGTGTAATAATAAAAAAGAAAAAAAGAGAATTCTGAAGGCAGTTTCTTTTACTTAAAATAAAATGATTCAAGAAAATGACACATAATCATATAAACATATATATATACATTTTTTTGAGATGGAGTTTTACTCTTGTTATCCAGGCTGGAGTGCAGTGGCCTAATCTCAGCTCACTGCAACCTCTGCCTTCTGGTTTCAAGCAATTCTCCTGCCTCAACCTCCCAAGTAGCTGAGATCACAGGTGCCTGCCACCATGCCCAGCTAATTTTTTTAATTTTTAGTAGAGATGGAATTTCACCATGTTGACCAGGCTGGTCTCAAACTCCTAACCTCCTGATCTGCCCACCTCAGCCTCCGAAAGTGCTGGGATTACAGGCATGAGCCACGGCATCCAGCCAAAAGAGAAAAGAAAAAAAAGGATTACTTTCTTGGATAGATATGCACATACCAAAAAATGAAATTTCTTGACATAATCACAATGGTGCAGAAACATTTTTAAGTATTGTCTATAATTTGAAAAAAATTTAGAAAATTATTAAAATTTTGAGAGTAAAATCTTTGTATGCAACTGAAGTTCATCTTCTACCAGATTACAATATATTATTATATCTGTTAGAGGTTTTATGTAATTTCCAAGGTACCACAAGGTACCACAAAAAAAACTGTAATCTGTATAGATATACAAAACAAAATAAGAAAAAATTAAAAGGGTATCGGTACAAAAATCAAAATTACACAAAGGAAGACACAAAGAGAGAAAATTAGAGACAAAGATACAACAATCAAATAAAACAATAAAATAACATTGCTAAGTCTTTCTGTTCCAGAAAATTATTTAAACATGTATATAAAATGAGCTTTCCAATTAAGAGACATACTTGTAATAAAGGAATTAGATAATTTTAAAAAACAAGATCCAACTTGCCTTTCTATAATCGAGTCATCAGAGATCTAATGATAAAAAAGACTGATAATGGCAAGATGGATGTAGATATTCCATGCAAATATCAATTAAATTAGAGCAGAAGAGGTCAAAATAATGTTACTTTGGCTGTATCTTTACTTATTTATTTATTTATTTATTTATTTATTTATTTATTTAGAGACGGAGTCTTGCTCTGCTGCCAGGCTGGAGTGCAGTGGTGTGATCTTGGCTCACTGCAACCTCTGCCTCCCGGGTTCAAGAGATTCTCCTGCCTCAGCCTCCCAAGTAGCTGGGACTACAGGTGCATGCCACCAAGGCCAGCTAATTTTTGTATTTTTAGTCGAGACAGGATTTCAACATATTGGCCAGGATGTTCTCCATCTCTTGACCTTGTGATCTGCCTGCCTTGTCCTCCCAAAATGCTGGGATTACAGGCATGAGCCACTGCACCCAGCCTACAGTAGCATATTTCCATACCCCAATTTGTATAACAAAAACAAAACAAGACAGCGTAATATTAAGAGAACAGAGAACTTGAAGACAAGTATAAAACAGTCATTCCTAACAGAGGTATAGCGAACACTCCTCAACAACATCAGGATACACAGCCTTCCCAACAGCTCATAAAACATTCTTTGATAGACCACCTGTTAGGCCAAAATAGAAGTCTTAACATATTTTTTAAAACTAAATTTATATGGATTACTTTCTATGACCAAAATGAAATGAGAGCATGAAACAATAATAGAAAAAAACTGAAAAAATTATAAATGTATAGAAATTAACACACTTATGAGCATGCTCCTGTTCAAAGGTTGAGATAAATATTTTGAAGATATCCATACTGTTCAATGTAAACTACAGATTTAATGGGATGTCCTTTAAAAGTTCACACTACATTTTGAAGAAATAGAAACAGCAACTCCAAAAGTATATGGAATCTAATGAGACAATAAAATACCCAACAATCTTCAAAAAAAGAAATAATGTTAAAGGCATTACAGTTCCTGATTTTAAAACTCATTACAAATCTACAAAATTAAAACAATTTGGTGTGAGTATAAAAGTCAAAATGTAGACTAATAAAAACCAATGCAGCACATATATAAACTTTAACATATATAGTCATATGAAGAGTTATTTTCATGCTCATAATAACTGTAGCATTGTTACAAATTTTTAGTAGAGGCAGGGTTTCGCCATGTTGCCCACACTGGTCTCCTAGGCTCAAGTGATCCACCCACCGCTGCCTTCCAAACTGCTGGGATTATAGGTGTGAGCCACCTCACCCGGCCCAATTTATTTTCTTTTTTTAAGGTTTTTTCCTGAAAATTTTATGATATTTTGGATGGGAATGTACTACCCTGTTTTGTATACATTGTAATCTTTAATTGATATTTGGACATTTTTTTAAAAGGTAGCTGTCACGATCTTTATCACATAGCTTTGTCCTGGTATAGTCTGAAAACAATTGTCTTTGCTAGAGATTCTGGGAGTCTTTCAAACATGTTCTTAGGATGTGTCTTGTCTGAAATTTGGTGTTTTTTTTTTTTAGTTAAAGAAGTTTGTCTTTCTTCTTAATAGTCTTCACTTGCTACACCTGTTCCCTGTCTGTGGTACTGCAGCCTCTCTGCTGCTGTAACATTTACCTCTGGTCTCAGCAGACCCAAACTGTCATTCCAAAGTATACCACCATTTCATTCAGCACTTTGTCACTTTGTGACCTGTATCTCTGCCACCATGGCCACTTTGTTCATGGGTCTATTGGGCAATGACAGGGGTGGCTGGTGAAAGACGCTGAGTGATGTCAACAAAACAGGTCATCCTATCCACTTGATTATTAAAAATCTCCACTGTTAAGGTCACCCATTGGTTAGCACTCACATGGGATACAAATATTTTCACAGTTTTTGACCACTCAGGAGGTCCATCCACATACCTCTTCCCCAAATTTCTTTGTCACCAATTTTTCAATCATGCTTCTTCCAAGTCACTGGCAATCCAGCCAAACCGTTGGCTAAAGCCCATGCATCAGTATGTAATCACACATCTGGCCATTTCTCCTTCCATGCAAAGTGCACAACCAGGTTCACTGCCCAAAGTTCTGCCCACTGGGAAGACGTCCCTTCACCACTGTCTTTCAGGGATGTCCTAGAAAGGAGCTGTAGTGCTGCAGCTGTGTCCACTTTCAGGTGGTGCCTGCATATTATACAGAACCGTCTGTAAATGAGGCCATAGTCTTTTCTTCCTGTCAAATGACCATAGGGAACTCCCCATTATGTCATCAGTGCAGGCTGGGGGAGAGAAGCAGGGTGGCAGAAGTGGAGACCATGGGCATTTGAGCCACTTTCTCATGTAACTTACTTGTGCCTTCAGAACCTGCCCGAGCCCGATCACGTATATGCCACTTCCATTTGATGATGGAATGCTGTTGTGCATGACCTAATTTATGGTTAGATGGGTCAGAAAGCACCCAGTTCATGATAGGCAGTTCAGGTCACATGGTGACTTGATAGCCTATAGTCAAACATTCAGTTTTTACCAAAGCCCAGTAATAGGCCAAGAGCTGTCTCTCAAAAGGAGAGTAGTTATCTGCAGAAAATGACAGGGCTTTGCTACAAAATCCTAGAGGCTGGCCAGGCACAGTGTCTCATTCCTGTAATCCCAGCACTTTGGGAGGCCGAGGCAGGCAGATCACCTGGGGTCAGGAGATTGAGACCAGTCTGGCCAATATGGAGAAACCCCATCTTTACTAAAAATATGAAAATTAGCCAGGTATGGTGGTGGGTGCCTGTAATCCCAACTACTCAGGAGGCTGAGGCAGGAGAATTGCTTGAACCTGGGAAGTGGAGGTTGCAGTAAGACAAGATAATGCCATTGCACTCCAGCCTAGATGACGAGAGCAAGACTCCATCGAAAGAAAGAAAGAAAGAAAGAAAGAAAGAAAGAAAGAAAGAAAGAAAGAAAGAAAGAAAGAAAGAAAGAAAATTCTAGAGACCTCTGCCGTGATTCACCTAAGGGGGCCTTCCAAAGGCTACAAATAGCATCCTTGTTTTACACTGACAACTCAAGATCCATTGGAGCTCCTGGGTAATATGGCCCAAGTGGCAGAGCAGCTTGCACAGCAGCCTGGACCTGTTGCAGAGCCTTCTCCTTTTCTGGACCCCACTCAGAACTGGCAGCTTTTTGGGTTCCTCAATAAATGGGCCAGAGTAACACAACTAAATGAGGAATATGTTGCCTCCAAAACCCAAATAGGCCCACTAGACATTGTGCCTCTTTCTTGGTTGTAGGATGGGCCAAATGCAGCAACTTACCTTTTACCTTAGAAGGACTATGTTGACAGGCCTTGGACCACTGGACCCCTAAAAATTTTACTGAGCTAGAAGGTCCCTAAATTTTAGTCAGACTTATTTTCCATCCTCTGGCATGCAAATGTCTCATGAATAAGTCTGGTGTGTTTGAAATTTCTTGCTTACTGGATTCAATCAGCATAATGTCATCAATGTAATGGACCACTGTGATATTTGCAAAAGCAAAAAGCGATAGAGGTCTCTTTGAATAAGATTATGACACAAAGCCGGAGAGAGTGATAGGACAGTAAAGGTATATTGCTGGCCTTGCCAGCTGAAAGCAAATTGCTTCTGGTGGGCCTTATGGACAGGAATGGAGAAAAGGTCATTTGCTAAGTCAATGTCTGCATACCAGGTACCAGGATATGTGGGAATTTGCTCAAGCAATGAAACTACACCTGGTACAGCAGCTGCAATTGGAGTTACCACTTGGTTAACCTTACGATAATCCACTGTCATTCTCCAAAATCCATCTGTCTTCTTCCAAATGAGTTGAACGTGGATGTGGTGGGAATAACAGCCTCTGCATCTTTCAATTCCTTGATGTTGGCACTAATCTCTGCAATCCCTCCACGGATGCAATATTGCTTTTGATTTACTATATTCCTAGGTAGGGGCAGCTCTAATGGCTTCCATTTGGCTTTTTCCACCCTAATAGCCCTCACCCTACTACTCAGAGAGCCAATGTAGTAGTTCTGCCATCTGCTAAGTATGTCTATGCCAATTATGCATTCTGGAACTAGGGAAATGACCACAGAATGAGTCTTGGGACCCACTGGATCAACCGTGTCGGACCTGAGCTAAATTTCTATTAAGTACCTGACCTCCATAAGCCTCTACTTTAACTGGAGGACCACAGTGATGTTTTGGGTCCCCTGGAATCAATGTCAGCTCAGAGTCAGTGTTTAGGAGTCCTCAAAATGTCCAATCATTTCCCTTTCTCCAATGCACAATAACCCCCATAAAAGGCCAGAGATCTCCTTGGGGAAAAATGAGAGAAAGATTCACTACATAAATTGTCAGTAGTGTACTGGGGTTGTTCCTCAAGGGAATCCGGCCTCCCCTTTATTCAAGGGGTTCTGGGTCTGTAAACTGGCTCAAGTCTGGAAATTGATTGAGGGTCCATGAGTCTCTGGTTTTATGTTTCAAATTAGTCTTTTGTCCATTCAACCTAGAAGTTTTCTGCTTGTATAAATTAAGTAGGAATGCAGTAGGTTTCCTGTCAATTTTACTTCTAGGAACACCATGATGAATCAGCCAATGCCGGAACTCTACACAAGTCAGACTATTCTGATTGCCATTTTGCCTCTGCTGTCCATTACAGTAGCTATGCCCACCTTGCCTTTGATAGTTTAGTGCTGCCACTTGGCCCCTGCCACCATGGGATCCAATTATTCCCATTGTATTTACATTTTGTAGTTGAGTGACCGTGGTTCCCACTGTTACATCTGACATGCAGAGAAGAGCAATTATAAGGTTCTTCAAAGATTCAGTTGCTGCCCTCACAAATCTATTTTGCAAGGCAATGGTCAAGTGTATATCTTCTGGACCTTCCCTGCTGGAATTAGTAGGTCTAAAGTGACTAATCCACTCCAGTATCCCAATCTCCGTAAGCCTTTTGATTCCTCCCTCTACATTAAACCAAGGGACATCAGGCATTTCCAGGTCCCTCACAGTGGGCCATCTTTTAATCTATATTTCAGCTAACAAAGAAAATAAACTATTAGAACCTTTTTTAACTCCCCAAGCTGCAACATTAAATGCAGTGTTCCTACTTAGTGGGCCTAAATAAACAAATTCAGCCTCGTTCAACTCTATGTTCCTTCCACCATTATCCCACATCTTTAATATTCATCCCTAAGCCGGTTCTCCAGATTTCTGCTTATATAAATTAGAAAACTCAAGCAGTTCTTTTTGAGTGTAGTGTACCTCCTCATGGGGCACACTCCCAACCTCACCTCTAGGGGTCCACTGGGACTTTAGTCTACTTATATGCCTAGAAGAAAACAGGGGTGTTGAGGGTGGCTCCTGAGAAGAATCAACATTATTTTGCCTGGCAACTGCCTCAGGGGAGGCCATCACTGTTGCCTCAGGCAGTGCATGGTTTATCTCAGACAAAGGTGGAAAGGCTGATGGCAGCATGGATCAGAAAGGGGATGTTGCCACTACTGGAGATGGGGAAGCTCTTTCCTCTGACAAAAAAGGCTCATCAGAGTTTACAAACTCAGTGACCCTAGCTTCATCAGGGTCCTCCCACATGTCCCCATTCCAACTGGCAGGGTCCCATTCTTTTCCAATCAATGCCCTCACTTTAACAGTAGACACCTGGTGAGGCTGTGCATACACCTTTCATTGCAAGTCAGCCACTAGCATAATAAGAGTTTGTGTCTGTTTTTGCACAATTTCAGCTCTTTCTCTATCAGAGATGAGACTCTCACACAGGGCAATCTTAGCAGATTTGAGGCTCAGTAACTGCTTCTGAAGCCAAAATATAGAATCCCCGAGTTCATCATTTTCTATCATCACTTTGTCCACTGAACTTAGGACAACCAGCTTCATTATGTTCCTTGGTTCTCCACATATGGTCAAACCTCTGCCTCCCAGGTTCAAGCAATTCTCTGCCTCAGACTCCTGAGTAGCTGGGATTACAGGCACCTGCCACTACACCCGGCTAATTTTTGTATTTTTAGTAGAGAGGAGGTTTCACCATCTTGACCAGGCTGGTCTTGAACTCCTGACCTCGTGATCCACCCACCTCAGCCCCTCAAAGTGCTGAGTTTACAGGTGTGAGCCACTATGCCTAGCTGGTAAAAGGTATTATGTATAGAGTCACTAAAGTCCTTGCCTCTCATGAGTGATAAAGCAGGAGTGTCAAATGCAGTTATTTTACATAACTCTCTAAACAATTCATCCCAAGGACTATCAGTGTTTTCCATACTATTAGAAGTAGAGTCTTTAGCATTTTGGGGTCTAATCATATTAGGCAGCCAACTCCAGAAACCCCAGAATCAGAAAACGAACTCCATCCTTAATATTCTGTTCCTCTAGAACCACTCCTTGTACCAAAATCTGTATTAGTCAGGGTTCTCTAGAGGGACAGAACTAATGGAATATATATATCCCTGTGTGAGATGTATATATGGGAGTTTATTAAGTATTAACTCACACAATCACTAGATCCCACAATAGGCATTCTGCAGGCTGAGAATCAAGGAGAGCCACTCTGAGTTCCAAAACTGAAGAACTTGGAGTCTGATGTTCAAGGGAAGGAAGAATCCAGCACAGGAGAAAGATGTAGACTGAGAGGCTAGACCAGTCTCTCTTTTCACATTTTTCTGCCTGCTTATATTCTAGCCACTCTGGCAGCTGATTAGATTGCACCCATCCAGATTAAGGGTGTGTCTGCCTTTTCCAGCCAACTGACTCAGTTGTTAATCTCCTTTGGCAGCACCCTCACAGACACACCCAGATTTAATACTTTGTATCCTTCAATCCAGCCAAGTTGACACACAGTATTAACCATCACACCTAGTTAAGAGAGTCAACATCTCTCCATTTGGCTGAGTCCAGGTGAAACAGTCATCACCATTTTTCTAAGCTGAATCCAGAAATGAGTCAGCATTCCATCAGTGGGCAGATTCACATATCACAGTCACAATTCCAACTGTGAATTTTTTTGGTGTGTGAGATTTAGAACCTCACCAGTGGGCTCTGTTTATATGTGAAGGTAACAATACTAACTGTTAGCTTTGTCTGCATATTAAAATCATAATCTCACCGGTGTGCTGGGCCCTGTGATAAAATTTTGTATTGCCAGAGGACTTTATGTAATTTCCATAAGTGTCATAATCTTCCGTGACTGTCATACAGGTAGGAGACCCAGGACCCTACCAGTTTCCTCAAACCTATCTATAATAGTCAACATATATTTTATTGGCTGGATCCAGGTATGAGAGTAATCAATGTGCCTGTAAGCTAACTTTATAAATAGGTCAACATCACACCTGTGGCTGGATCTACATGTGACATTCCAACTGTGGACTGCGTCCATGTGCAAGATCCAAGACCTAACCAGAAGTCTCTGTCCATGTGTGAGGGTGACACTCAACTTTTGGCAGGATGAGCATACAAGAGTCACAATCTCACCTGTGTGCTGGGTGCAGTTATATGTCAAAATCCCACCTGCGGAAAAGAAACAAGCTAAGAGAGTCACATATTTTAAGTTCTAGGCTAAAGATACGTTACAATATGCCTTGTGGGCAGGGCTCAGGAAAGAGAGTTACATAACCTGAGTGCTGTGACTGGTGATATGTCAGAATGCCTTTTATGGGCATGGCTCAGGCAGGAGTTTTACATTATTTTTGTGTTGGCTCTATGATATGTCACAATCCCCCTCCATTTGCGTGACCTAGAGAAAATAGAAGAGTCACAGCACCTAAATTATGACCATAGAGATCTGTCACAATACCTCCTGTGGGCAGAGCCTAAGATAGAGGGTCACATCACCTGCAATCTGGGCTCAGTACAATGTTTCAATCTCCCCTGAGGCCAGAGCCCAGGCAGAAGAGGAGAATTATATCACCTAAGTGCTTGGGCTTGTGGTATGTCATTTTTTTTTTTTTTTTTTTTTTTTGCTGGGAGGTAGGCAGAATGCAGGCAAAGGTATTTCACAATACCTACTGTGGCCAGGGCCCAGGCAGTACAGTCACATCACAGAGGTGCTGGGCTCAGTGACATCTCACAGTGACTTTGTGGACAGGGCCCAGGCTGAAAATAAGAGTCACATGACCTAAGTGCTGGGCCCAGTGAAATTTCACAATACCCTCTGTAGGTAGGGCTTAAGCAAGAGAGTCACATCACAATCTTTTCTGAGAGCTGGGCCCAGGCAGGGAATTAAAATCACTCAAGTGCTAGGCAAAAGTATATGTCACAATCATACTTGTGGGAAGATCTAGGGCTAAGATTCACAATTCCACACATGTCCCAGTTTCAGGTAAAAGAGTCAACACCTCCTGTGAGTTGCATCCAAGTACGTGAGTCACAATATCAGTGATGAACTGGATCCACGCATGAGACTCCCAATTCCACCTGTAGACTGTGTGTTGTGTTGGCCCTAAGATATGTCACAATCCACCTCCATTTGCATGACCTAGAGAAAATAGAAGAGTCGCAGAGCCTTCTGTGACTCATATCAGAGTCGAAGCCTTCTAGGTGTGTTGAATCCTGGTCTTAGAGTCACCATCCACCTGTAGACAAAATCCACATAAAACAATTACAATCCCAACTTTTGACTGCGTCCAAGTGTGAGATTCAGAAGCTCAACGGTTTTCTGTATCCATGCAGGAGGGTGACAATTTTTACTAGGCGTTAGAAGTGCATGCGAGAATTAAAATCTCAGCTTGTTCTGGGTCCTCTTATGACACTCTTTGTACCACCTGAGGGCTTTACATTGATTGGGTGACAGTCACAATCCCCTGTGAGATATTACCACTGCTATAAATTCATGATCTTGCCTGTTGCCCTAAGCTTAGGTATGAGAGTCAACATCTGTCCTATTGTCTGGGTCCAGGTATGAAAGTCATTGCTGTGCCTCTTAGTTGGGTTTTATGAGTCACCCTCCCACCTGTGGCTGGATCCACACATGACATTAAAAATTCTAACTGTGGACTGCATCTGTAAGTGAGTTTCAGAACCTCACCAGTGGGTTCTGTTCATATGTGTGGGGGACAATTCTTACTGTTTGCTGGGTGTGCATTTGAGAGTCACAATCTCAAATTTTGCTGAGTTATGTAATGACACTTTCTGTACAATCTGAGGGCATTATACAATATTAGTGAGCATGGTAATCCTCTGTGACATTTATACAAGTAGAAAACCCAAAACCTTACCTGTTACCCTAAGCCTAGGTACATGCATCAACATATCTTCTATTGGCGGGTTTATTGGGCAAGTGAATTGGGTTCAGAAATCTTCCACCATCCAACTGGTGGAATAGGTTCATGTGTGAGACTCAGGCCCTCACCAGTAAGCTCGGCCTATGTGTGAGGGTGGCAATTCAAACTGTTGGCTAGGTGTGTATAGGAGATCCACAATGTCACCTGTGTACTCAGTCTTGTAATGACACTCTGTATTGCCCAAAAGCTTTATACTATATGTGCGAGTGTCATAGTCTTCTGTTACCTTCCTACAAGTAAAAGACCTAGACCCCAAAGCCTAGCTACCAGAGTCAACATCTCTCTTATTGGCTGGGCCCATGTTTGAGAGTCATCACAATTCCTGTGAGCTGAATCCAGAAATAAGTTACCACCTCACTTCTGGCAAGATATACATATGACAGTCACAATTGCAGCTGTTGACTGCATTCACTCATGAGACTGAGGACCTCAAAGGTGGTCTTTGTCCATGTGTTATAGTGACAATAGTAACTGTTGTCTGGGATTGCATACAAGAATACAAATCTCATCTGTGTGCTGGACCACATTATATTTCACAATCTTACCTGTGGGAAAGGCTAAGAAATGAGAGTAACATCACCTGAATTCTTCACCTGCAATACGTCTCAATCTCCCCTATGGGCAAGGCCCAGGCTGGAGAATCAGATCACTTGCATGTAGGGCCCAGTGACATATTATATTTTCTCTAGGCACAGCCCAGGCAGGAGAGTTACAACGTTCGGGTGCTGGGCTCAGAGATATGCCACAATCCCTTTTTTGGGCATGTCTCTTGCAACGGAGAAGAGGCACATTATGTAGAAAATTGGTTCAGGGATTTGTCACAATGTCCCCTTTGGGTGGTGCACAGGCAGGTGAGGAGAGTCAAATCACCCAGATAATGGAATTAGCTATATGTCACAATGCCCCCTGATGGAAGCGCAGACAAGAAAGTCACATGACCTAAGTGAGAAAACCTGACATATGTCACAATTCATGCTATGAGTAGGGATCATGGAAAAGAGGAGAGTCACATAACCTAGAGGCTGCACCCAGATATATGTCATAATCACTGCAGTGGGCAGGGCCTAGGCATGAGAATTACATCACATAAATGCTGGGCCTAGCGATATGTCACAATCCCCACTGTGTACAGTTCTCAGAATGAAGTAAAGAGTCACATCATCTACTTGTTGGGACCAAAGATATGTATCAATGACACCTGTGGGCAGGGACCAGGCAGAAGAGCAACAGCACCTGTGTGCTGGACCCTGTGATAAGTTACTATTTTATCTGTTGGCATGGCCCAGTCGGAAGAGGCAAATCAAACCACCTGGGTGCTGGGCCCAGTGATATGTCACAATGTCTTCCATAGGCAAAGCCCAGGTAACAGAGGAGACTCACATCAAATAGTTGATGGGCCAAGAGATATTTCACAATGTTCCTGTGAGCAAGGGTCAGGCAAGAGACTCACATCACCTTTGTGCTGGGCCACTATATTTTGTGGGAGAAGAACACAGGAAAACAAGAAGCATTGGCTGGGTGCGGTGGCTCATGCCTGTAATCCCAGTACTTTGGGAGGCTGAGGAGGGTGGATCACCCGAGATCAGGAGTTTGAGACCAGCCTGACCAACAAGGTGAAGCCCCGTCTCTACTAAAAGTACAAAATACACCAAGTGTGGTGGCAGGCACCTGTAGTCCCAGCTATTCAGGAGGCTGAGACAGAAGAATTACTTGAACCAAGCAGCAGAGGTTGCAGTGAGCCAAGATTGCGCTACTGCACTCCAGCCTAGGTGATGGAGCGAGACTCCATCTCAAAAAAAAAAAAAAGAGAGAGAAGCGTCACATCAGCTGAGTGCTGAGCCCAGATATGTCTCAATCCCCCTGTGAGCAGAATCCATGCAGAAGAAGAGAGTCAACATACACGGGTGATGGGCATAGAGATATTTCATAATGTCCCCTGTAGGAAGGGCACAGGCAGAAGTGTAACATCACTTGAGTGTTGGACAGTGCAATATGTCAAAAGAGCCAATGTGGTCAGGGTACAGGCAGAAATCACATAGCCTGGGTGCAGGGCCTGACAGTGCATCACAATGCCCTCTATGGGCAGAGCCAAGGCAAAGAATAGGTCACATCAGCTAAGCGCTTGGCCATGTGATATGTCATAATCCCTACTGGGGGCTGGGAAGTCAAATCGCTCAGATTCTGGGCAGAAGCATACATCAGAATCACACCAGCAGGAAGGTCCTGAAATGAAATTAACAATCCCACACATGTCCCAGTTTCAGGTATAAGAGTCAACACCTTTTGTAGGTTTGGTTTAAGTACCTGAGTCACAATTTCAACAATGGGCCAGATTTGTACACAGAAGACCCAATCCTTCCTGAAGACTGTGTCCCCTTATTGAAGCCACAGCCTCACAGCTGTGGGGAATCTTCGTCTGAGAGTAACCAACCAGCCTATGGGTCAGATCCACATATAAGAGTTAATTCTTCAACTTCCCACTGCCTCTGAGTGGGAGATTCAGAACCTCAACAGTGGGTTGTGTTCATGTGGAAGGATGACAGCCTTTACTATTGGCTACCTGTGCATAAGAGTGTCACAATATTACCTGTGTGCTGGGCCCTGTGAGGACAGTCTCTCTACTATTCAAGGGCTTTATACACTATTCATGAGAGTCAGAATTTGCTCTGAGACCTCCATGCTGGTATGAACCCATGATTGTACCTGTGGCCCTAAGCCCATGTACAAGAGTCAACATCTCTTTAACTGACTTGGTCCAGAGAGGAGATTCCTCAATTGCCTATGAGATGGTTTTAGAAATGAGTCACCATCTCAATTGTGGTCGGATGTTTACATATAACCATCACAATTCCAACTGTAAACTGAGTCCAAGTATGAAGTTCAAGACCTCACCAGTACACTGTTCTTGCATGAATGCAATAATCCTAATAATTGGTGGGGTATGCACACAAGAAAAACAGTCTCGCCTGTGTGCTGGGCCCTGTAAAGACACTCTCTGTATCATCTGAGGGCTTTATACAGTATGTGAGGGAGTGGAAATAATCTATGACCTTCCTACCAAAAGAAGACCCAGAATCTTACCCATTTCTCTAAGCTTAGCTACAAGAGACGGTATCTCTCCTGGTGACTGCTGAGTCATTATTGCACCTGTAAGCCAGGCCAAGATGTATGTTACAATCCCATTTGTCAGTAGAGAGTGAACAGGATGGTCACATTGCCAGAGAGCTGGGAAAGGTTTATGTCACAGTCATTTTTGAGGCCAAAGACCAGGGATAAAAGAAACATCACCTTAGTGCTAGGCCAAGGGCTATGTTCCACTGTTTTCTGAGGGCAAGGTGCAGGCAAAACAAACTCATCACCTTGTTGCTGGGCCCAGTGATATGTCACAATTTTCCATGTGGGCAAAGTGGAGGCTAAAAACAAGGGTCATATCTCTTAGGTCATGATGCAGCGATACATCACCTGTGGGCAGGCCACAGGTAGAAATTGCCAATTTCCTACGTGTTTGAGCCCACGATATGTCAAAATACACAATGTATGCAGGGCCCAGGCAGGAGAGAAGAGTCACATAACTTAGGTACTGAGCCTAGCAATACATCCCAATTTCTTCTTGGACAGAGCCCACACACTTATTACCCAGGTGTTGGGTCTAGCTATATGTCAAAATATTCCCTGAAGGGAGAGATTAGGGAGGAGTGCAACCCCACCTAGGTGAGAAGCCCAGAGATATTGCCTATTCTGTGTAAGGCTCAGGAATAAGAGAAGAGTCGGGTATCCTAGAAACTAGGCTACATTATATGTTGCAATTACCCAAGTGGGCAGGAATCTCATGAGAAGAGGGTCACATCATGTAGCTGCTGAGCTAAACAAATGCATCACAATTCCAACTGTATACTGGTACTAGAAAGAAGAGGAGAGTCCCATCATCTAGGTGATGGGCCCAGAAATACGGCATATGCATCCTGTGGGCAAGCAACAGGCAGAAGTATCTCAGCATGTCTGTGGTGGGCCTGGTAGTAAGTTACTCTTCCTTCTATGGGCATGACCCAGGCAGAATAAGTCACATCACCTACGTGCTGGGCCCAGAGATGTATCACAATATCTTTTGTGGGAAAAGACAAGGTAAAAGAAGAGACTCACATCAAATAGTTAATGGGTCTAGAGATATGTTACAATCTTTCAGTGAGCAGAGTCTAGGCAGGAGACTCAGTCACTGTGGTGCTGGGCACAGCACTATGTAAAAATGCTTTATTTTGAAAGAGCCAAGGCAGAAGAATATCACCTGTCTGTTAGCCTACAGACGTCACAACATCCCCTGCAAACCAAACCTTGAAAGAAGAGTAGAGTAACGTCAGCTAGGTGCTGGTCCCAATTATTTGTCAAAATCCTTCTTTTGAGCAGAAATTGGTACAAGAGGATTATCAAAACACAAAGTTGATTGGTGCACAGATATGTCACAAAAAACCTTCTAGGCAGGGCCAGGCCAGAGAGTTACATCACCTGGGTATCAGACTCAGCAACATGTCAAAATTGCCCATATGGGCAGGGCACAGGCAGGGGAATCACATAACCTGAATGTGGTGCCAAGTGATATGTGACAGTGCTGCCTGTGGGCAGCATGGAGGCAGAAGAGACTCACATCACCTGGGTGCAAGGCCAAGCAATATGTCACAACACTCCCTTTTGGCAACGCTAAGGCAGGAGCATGCAGCTACATCACCTAATTGCTGCTTTCAGTGAAATTTTATAATTTCAGCTCTGGGCTGGGCCCAGGGAGTAGAGTTAAATCACTCATGTGATGGGCAGAATCTATGTCACAATCACACCTGCAGGAATGTCCAGGTATGAGATTAACAATCCCGTATATGTCTAGGTTCTAGGTGTAAGATTCAGTAGCTCATGTATGTTGGGCCTACGTAAAGAGTCACAATCTAGATGGTAGTATAATCTGTCCATGAGACCCTTAATTCCTCGTGTGGACTGTATGTCCTTAGTGAACTCACAGCCTCAGAGTTGTGTTGAATCTGAGAGTCACCAACCCACCCGTGAATGGGATCCAGGTATGATAGTCAATTTTCTAACTTTTGACTGCCTCCAAGTCTGAGATTCAGAAGCTCAATCATTGGCTGTTTTCACGAGACAGAATAACAATCTTTACTGTTGACTGGGTGTGCATATGAGTGGCACAATCTCACCTGTGTGCTGAGCTCTGTTGGAACACTTTCTGCACTGCCTGAGGGCTTTATAGAGTGTGCATAAAAGTCACAGTCTGCTCTGAGACCTTTCTGCTAGTATAGACCCATGATTATATCTGTGACCCTAAGTTCAGGTATGAGCATAGTTGGCAGGGTCCAGATTAGAGAGTCCTCACTCTGTAGTCAGCAGGGTCTAGATTGGAGAGTCTTCACCTGCCTATGAATTGCATTTATTAATGATAATAATTTATTAATTGTGGCCAAATGTTAATATATGACAGTAACAATTCCAACTTTGAACTGTGTCCACCTGTGAGATTCAGGAGCTCACCAGTTGGCTTTTGCCATGTGTGAGGGTGACAATCCTAACAGTTGGCAGTTTCTGCATTTTAGAAACAATCTCTCCTGTGTGCTAAGCCCTGTGAAGACACTCTTTGTGCCACCCAAAAGGTTTATGAAATACACCAAAGATTGGTAATTCTTTTTTTTTTTTTTTTTTTTTTGAGAGGAAGCCTCATCTCACTCTGTCACCCAGGCTGGAGTGCAATGACATGATCTCGGCTCACTACAACCTCTGCCTCCAAGTTCAAGTGATTCTCCTGCTTCAGCCTCTTGAGTAGCTAGGACTACAGGCGCATGCCACCACACCCAGCTAATTTTTATATATTCAGTAGAGATGGAGTTTCACTATGTTGGCCAGGCTGGTCTCCAACTCCTGACTTTGTGAGCCACCCACCTTGGCCTCCCAAAGTACTGGGATTACAGGCATGAGCCACCGTGCCCAGTCAGAATGGTAATTCTTTATGACATTCATACAAAGAGGAGGCCCAGGATCTTACTTGTTTCCCTAAGCTACAATACAAGAGACACTATCTCCCCTATTGGCTGATTCCAGGTATGGGAATCATCATAGAACCTAGGAGTTGGGCCAGGATATTTGTCACAATCCCAACTACAAGTAGAAAATGAGCAGAAGAGTCACATCACCTGGATGCTGTATGAGGGATGTCACAATATTTCCTGGAAGCAGGGCACAGGCAGAAGGGTCACATAACCTGGTGGCTGAGCCCAGTGATATTTCACAATGCTCCCTGTGGGAAAAGACCTGCCAGAAAAGAAACATCACCTGGTTACTGGTCCCAGCGATATGTCACAATCTTCTCTATGTGCAGGATGCAGGCAGAAAAAGAGTCACATCACTTTGGTGATAGATGCAGACATATGTCACAAGGCTGCCTATGGGCAGGGCTTATTCAGTAGCCTCTGATCCAGTTCTGTAGGTGTTGGGTCCAGTGACATGTCACAATACCAAAAATATGCATGGCTCAGCAAAAGAAAAGATTTACATCACCTAGGTGCTGGATCCAGTGATATGTCACAATCCTCTTCTTTGGCATGGCCCAGGAAGAAGTAGAGAGTCACATCACCTAGGTGTTGGACCAAGCCATATGTCAAAATACACAATAAATGCAGGGCCCATGCAAAACAGGAGAGTCAGATCTCTTGGGTGCTGGAAACAGTGGTACATCACAATTTCTCCTTTGTCAGAGCCACATCACCTAGGTGCTTGGTCCAGTAATTTGTCACAGTTCCCTTGGGAGGTGAGCCCAGGCAAGAGAGTAACATCATTTCAGTGAGAACCCCACAGATGTGTCACTATTTTCCCTGTGAATAGGGCTCAGGAAGAAAAGGATAGTCACATCATTTAAATGATGGGCCCAGAGATAGATTACAATGGCTCCTGGGTACAAAAACCAGGCAGAAGAATTACATCACCTGCGTGCTGGGCCCAGTGATAAGTCACTTTCCCTTGTGTGGGCATGGCTTCAGCAGGAGAGAATAGTCACATCACCAAGGTTCTGGTTCCAGAGATATGTCACAATCTCTCCTATTAACAAAACATGGGTAGGAGAGGAGGGTCAAATGAAGCAGCTGATGGATGCAAAGATATGTCACAATGTCCCCTCGCAGGTAGAGTACAAGCAGGTACTTCCCAATTCTTTAGGTGTTGTCATCAGGGACATGTCATAATACTTAAAAAATGCAGAACCCAGGCAATAAAACAGAGTCACATCAACTAGGTGCTAGGTTCAGCGATATGACACAATTCCTAATTCAAGAGGGCTCAGGGAAATAAAAAGTCACATAACCAAGGTGATAAATGTAAAGATATGTCATAATACTCCTGTGGGCAGACTCCATTTAGGAGAGTCACATTACCTTGATGTTGGACCCAGCCATATATCACAATACACAACATATCCAGGGCTCAAGCAGGGAAGAAAAATCACATCGTCTAGTTGCTGGATTGATGATATGTCACAATCACTTGTTTTTGCAGAACCCAGACAGAAAAGAAGAGTCACATCTCCTAGTTCATGGATGCAGAGATAAGCCAAAAGGCTCCTTGTGGGCAGGACCCAGGCAGGAGGCTGTCATGCCCTAGGTATTTGTCTCAGCCATACGTCACAGTACCAAATATATGCACGGCCCAGACAAACAAGGAGAGTCATAACACCTTGGTACTAAGTTTAGTGAGATGTTACAATCCCCACTTTTGGCAGGGCCAGGACGCACACACACACAAACAAAGGCACATCACATAGGTGATTAAAAAAAAATGATATGTCATAATACCCCTGTAGGCAGGGCCCACGCAGAAGAATCTCATCACCTAGGTTTTAGACCAAGTTATTTGTCACAATACACAATTTATGCAAGACTCAGACACAAGAGGAAAGTCATGTAACCTAGGTGCTTGGCCCAGTGATACATTACAATCTCTCCTTGGGTAGAGTCCAAGCAGTAGAAAAGAGTTACATTACCTGGGTACTTCGTCCAGGAATATGTCACAATACCTCCTGAGGAAAGAGTCCAGGAAGAGGAGTCGCATCACCTAATTGAGGGGCCCAAAGATGTATTTCCCAGTGCTCCTTGTAGGTAGAGCTGAGGATAATCAAAAGAGTCACACCCAGGGGCTGAGCCCAGCTATATGTCACAACTACCCTAGGTGCAAGTCTCTGGTATGAGAGAAGAGAGTCACATCACATAGGTACTGGGCCAAGCAATATGTCACAATCCCCACTTAGGAAGGTCTCAGGAAAAGAGACGAGTCACATTATCTGGGTGATGGGCACAGGAACACATCACAATTACCCTGGACAGAAGTGTTACATCACCTGTGTGTGAGGTCCAGTGATAAGCCACTCTTCCTTTTGTGCACAGGGTCCAAACAAAAGATGAAAGTCACATCACCTAGGTGCTGGCCTTACAGAATTGTCTCAATCCCTCCTATGGTCAACGCCAATTTAAGAGACAAGAATTACATTAGCTGCTCTGCCTATGGAGCAGCCATTTTTTGTTTGTTTGTTTCTTCACTTCTCTAATAAACTTGCTTTTGTTTTACTGCATGGGCTCACCCTGACTTCTTGGGGTCTGGATTAAAAGCCCTTTTCAGTAACAGCTTTCTGGCAAACTATAAAGGGACTATACTGAGGAGAAAACTGAATGAAAGGAAATAAACTGCAGAACCAATTAGCCAACTTTGGGTAACTAGTGGGGTACATTTTACCAGGGTAAAAAATGGGATTGGGTTAGAGGCCCAACATAGGAGAGTTACAGTCTCTCCTAAGACATACTGGGTTAAAGACTTCTCTTAATAAAAAGCTTGAGGCCCAAGTTAGGAAGGCTGGAGTCCTTTCTAAGATTTAGGGGGTTGGCCGGGCATGGTGGCTCACATCTGTAATCCCAGCACTTTGGGAGACTGAGGCAGGTGGATCACCTGAGGTTAGAAGTTCAAGACCAGCCTGGTCAATATGGTGCAACACTGTCTCTACTAAAAATAATAATAATAAAAAAGTTAGCCTGGCATGGTAGCAGACATCTGTAATCCCAGCTACTCCCGAGGCTGAGGCAGGAAAATTGCTTGAACCCAGGAGACGGAGGTTCCAGTGAGCCAAGATTGTGCCATTGCACTCCAGCCTGGGCAACAGAGCAAGATGAGGCTCTGTCTCTAAATAAATAAATAAATAAATAAATAAATACATACATACATACATACATAAATGCGTAAATAAATAAGGTACAGCTGTCCTAAGACTTTTTGTCACCCACAGACAATTGTTGCCTTGATTTGATCCTCTTCAAGAGGTGATTAATGGTCTGCTATGGAACTTCGCCGGGTGCTTTTAAATGCAGGTTTCTGATAACTTTGGAGACTGCAACATTGGAACAGAGGAAAAATTTTCAGGACTCCCATGGAGAGCTGAAATGTTAATGAATATCAAGCAGAAAAGGAGTTTATGGCATAAACTTAACTAATAGAAAACAAAAGTGATAGTTTTTGACTTTTTTCTTAAAATGCTGCAAATCCTTTTTTTTTGTTTGTTTTTCAGAGTCAAAATATTTACAGCTATTTACAGTTTTTAACTGGGGAATGTGTATTTCTGTAAAAAAAATTGGAGCATATTTGTTTTTCTCTATCTGATTTCTCCAGAATGTAGAAACCTATTGGTATTTTTAATTTATGGAAATACAGTTATTTGCATATGTGCCATAAAGATGTTTTCTTTTGCAACAGAGCACAATTGGAGACACCGGTAATTTCACCAGACTTTGACTGGAATGGGGTGCTTTCCTTGAAGAAATCATATTGAATTTGTAGAGTCAATATAAGCCTTTTGGGAAACCTGGCCTCCGACTATGTCTACACAGTCCCTGTGCAGGGTTCCTGACCCATGGTAAGTAAGGGATGTCATTTCTTTTTTTTTTTTTTTTTTTTTTTTAAGACAGAGTTTCCTTCTGTCACCCAGCCTGGGGTACAATGGTGTGATTTCAACTCACTGCAACCTCTGCTTCCCAGGTTCAAGTGATCCTCCTGCCTCAGGTGCCTGAGTAACTGAGACTACAGGTGAATGCTACCACACCCAGCTAATATTAGTATTTCATGTAAAGATGGGTTTTCACCATGTTGAGCAGGCTCATCTCAAACTCCTGACCTCAGGTGATCCACTCACCTTGGCCTCCCACAGTGCTGGGATTACAAGTGTGAGCCACCATGCCTGGCCAGGAATGTCTCTTTCTGACAGAACCAGGAGCCCAAAGTTATCTTGGGACCCCAAGAAGAGAGAAACTCTACCAACTCATAGGTATTTGATGGTAAAAACCCATGGCTGGGCTTGGCTTTTAAAAAGTCTTTTCTGATATTCCTCTAATGCAACATAGTTAAATCAAAGCCAATTTTTAAAACACATGTGAAAAATAATTATTTTTGCTGCACTTTATACAAATAATCAGGCCAACTCTAAGACTAAAGCTTTTTATGCAAGTAAATCAGTTTTACCATGATTTGTCTTTAGTAGAAATGGAAGACTGGAGAGAGAAAAAAACTATGTTTCAAGAACTATGGTACACCTGTTATTAGACACTAGTCTCATTTGTTGTTTTTGAGTATTTTCTCTGCTATTTAGACTAATTCTGCTTATTCCTGTGAACACACCAGTGATCTCTGACTTCAGCTCTAAAGAAACAAGAGAGATGGGTAATATAAAAATCCAGATCAGGGGCCAGGTGCGGTGGCTCATGCCTGTAATCCCAGCACTTTGGGAGGCCGAGGCGGGTGGATCACAAGGTCAGGAGTTCGAGACCAGCCTGGCCAACATGGTGAAACTCTGTCTCTACTAAAAATACAAAAATTAGCCGGGAGTGGTGGCACATCCCTGTAACCCCAGCTACTCGGGAGGCTAAGGCAGGAGGATCACTTGAACCTGGGAGGTGGAGTTGCAGTGAGTCGAGATTGTGCCACTGCAGTCCAGCCTGGCCAACAGAGTGAGACTCTATCTCAGTAAATAAATAAATAAATAAATAAATAAATAAATAAATCCGGATCACTATTCTAACTGTGAACACATATTGGAATCAGGTAGTAAACCCATATCAGCTTTGTTTCAACATCTGCCCTTATTTAGTTTACTTGGGATAATTTTACTTATTTTGCTTTACTGTTGTGTATTATACTGTTATTGTGCTCTTTGTGTAGAAATGCAGGATAAGCTTGCTCAATGTTTTTCTTAAATAGAACACTTAATTTTGCAGATATCATCTTTTGTTAAGAACTCAAGAGTTATAAATGGCCCTTGTCATACTGATGCTTTCTCACCTAGCCAGGCATTGTGGTTCACGCCTGTAATCCTAGCACTTTGGGAGGCCAAGATAGGTGGATCGCCTGAGGTCAGGAGTTCAAGACCAGCTTGGTCAACATGGTGAAACCCTGTCTCTACAAAATTAGCCAGGCATGGTGGAAGGTACCTGTAATCCCAGCTTCTCAAGAGGCTGAGGCGAGAGAATCGCTTAAACCCAGGAGGCGGAAGCTGCAGTAAGCCGAGATCCCACCACTGCATTCCAGCTTAGGCAACAGAGTGAAACTGTCTCAAAGAAAAAAAAAAGAAAAGAAAAAGAAGAATCAAATCACCTAGGTGCCGGGCCCAGAGATACTTCATAGCCCCTCATTGGGCACAGCCGAAGCAGTAGAAAAATTTATATAAACTAGGTGCTGGGTACAGCAGAATGTCCCAATACCCCTTGAAAGAAGGGTGAGCCAGAGAGTAACAACACCGTTGACGGACCAAAAGAAATGTAACAATGCCTTCTGTAGGCAGAGGACAGGGTGGAGGATTATATCACCTTCATGTTGGACTCAGCAATATGTCACAATGACCCATGTGGGCAAGACACAGATAAGAGAGTTACATAACCTAAGTGTGAGGAGCCACAATATGTCAAAGTTGTCTCTATGGGCAGAACCAAGACATTGACTAAGTGCTGGGTGCAGCAAGATGTCACTACCCAGTCTGTGGGCTGAGCCCAGGCAGGAGCGTAAAAGTTCTCAAGTGCTAGGCTGAGGTATATGTCACAATCACAGCTGCAGGAAGGTCCAGAGATGAGATTAAGCATCCTAAACATGTCTTGGTTCTAGATATGAGAGGCACCACCTCCTGTATGTTGGGTCTAAGTGTATAACTCACAATCTCAACAATTTAGGGAATCCATCCATAAGAGCCTCAATCCCTCCTACAGACTGTGTCCCTTTAGTGGAGTCAAAGCCTCACAGATATGCTGGATCTTGGTCTTAGGGTCACCAACCTACCTGTGAACCGAATCCATGTATGAATCAGTTTTCCATCTTCAACTTTCTTTGGATGTAGATTCAGAACCTCAAGAGCGAGCTGTGTTCATGTGGAATGACGACAATATTTACTGCCAGCTGGGTATACATATATGAGTGTCATAATCTCACCTCTATACCATGCTCTGTTATGACACCCTTTGTATCACATATAGATATGGTATCATATATATATGGTAATGTGTGTATATATATATACACACACACATTAAAGTCACAGTATGCTCTGAGACCTTTGTGCATCTACAGACTCATGATCCTACCTGTGGCCCCAAACCCAGGAATAAGAGTCAACATCTCTCCATTGAATACATCCAGGTAGAAAGGATCTAACTTGCCAGAATTAGAAATGAGTCACCATCCCAACTGTAGCTGGATGTTCACATATGACAGTCACAATACAAACTGTGGGCTGTGTCAATGTGTGAAATTCAGGACCTCTCCAATGGGCTCTGTCCATCTGTGAGGGTGACAGTCTTAACAGTTGGTGGTATGTGCATATAAGAAACACAGTCTCACCTGTTTAGTGTGCCCTGTAATGACACTTTCTGTACCACTCAAGGGCTTTATATAATATGTAAAAGAATAATAGTGCTTTATGACCTTAATACATAGAGAAGACCCATAATCTCTCTCATTTTCCTAAGTCTAGTTATAGGAGACAGTATCTCTTCTATTGGCTGGTTTGAGGTATAAGAGCGATTAATGAACCTGTGAGCTGGACAAAATATATGTCACAATTCTACCTGTGGGTAGGAAGTCAGCAGCAGATTCACATCACGTAGGTTTTTGGCAAAGATATGTCACAATCTTTCCTGAGGTCAGAACCAGGGAGAAGTCATATCACCTAGGTGCTCAGCGACAGATATATTACAATCCCCTCTTAAAGCAGAGTACAGGCAGCAGAGTCATTTCACCTGGGTGCTGAGCCCAGTGATATGTCAAAATGCTCTCTGTGGGCACAGCCTTGGCAGGAGAGACACATCATCTGGTGACTGGGTCCAGCAATACATTACAACATTTTCTGTGGGCAGGATGCAGGCAAAAGGAGAGAGTCACATCTCTTATGTGATGGAGGAAGAGACATCTTACAAGGCCCCTCATGGGCAGGGTCCAGGCTGGAGCCTGCCATCCTAAAGGAATGATGCCCAGCTATATATAACAATACCCAAGATATGCAGGGCCCAGGGAAAACAGAAGAGTATCATCACTTAAGTGCTGGGTTTAGTGATGTGTCAAAATCCCCCATTTTGTCAGGGCCCAAGCAGAAGAGAAGAGTCACATCACCTAGGTGATGAATGAACAGATATGTTTTAATACCTCTGTAGGCAGGGCCCAAACAAATTTGCATCGCAAAAGTGTTTGGTCCAGGCAGGAGAGGAAATTCACATCACCTAGGTGTTGAGCCCAGTGACATATCACAATCTGTTCTTGGGCAGAGACCAAGAAGTAGAGGAAAGTCACTTCCACTGGGTTCTAGGGCCAGCAAAATGTCACAGTGCCCTCTGCGGAAAGTGCTAAGGCAAAAGTATAGTCTCACACCACCTAGATGCTGGGTTCAGTGATATGCCACAATTTCACCTGTAGGACCTAGGCAGAAGGGTCAAATCACTCAGGTGCTGGGAAGAGCTGTATGATACAATCATACATGCAAGATGGTCTAAGAATGAGATTAAGGATCCCACACATGATCTGGTTCAAGGTATGAGAGTCAATACCTACTGTATGTTGTCTCTAATTACATGAGTCACCATCTCAAAGGTGAACTGGATCTGTGTATTAAGTCCTCAATCCCTCCCATGAACTGTATTCCCTTAGTGGAATCACAGGCTCACAGGTGTGCTGAATCTTGGTCTGAGTGTCATCAACCAACCCGTTGACCTGATCCATGTATGTGATTCAATTTTTCAAATTTCAGCTGCCCTTTGGGTGTGAGGTTCAGAGCCTCAAAAGTGGGCTGGGTTCATGTGGGAAAATGACAATCTTTACTGTTGTCAGGGTGCGCACAGGAGTGTCATCATCTCACCTGTGTGCTTGGCCCTTTTAGGATACTCTCTGTACTATCCTGGGGCTTTATATGGTTTGCATGAGAGCCACAATCCAGCTTGAGATTTTCTTGCTGGTATAAACCTATGATTGTATCTGTGTCCCTAAGCCCGGTTATGAGAGTCAACATCTCTCCAGTTTTCTGGGTTCAGATAGGAGAGCCCTCAGTTTCTTATGGGCTGCATTTAAAAATGTTTTCCTATCCCAAATCTGGATGGATGGTCACATATGACAGTCACAATTCCAACTGTGGACTGCATCCATGTGTGGGATTCACAATTGCAGTCTGTCCATCTGTGAGGGTCACAATTTTAACAGGTGCTTGGTTGTCCATACATGCAAGTCAATCTCATCTGTGTGCTGGGCTCTGTGATGACACACTGTGTACAATCCAAAGACTTTATACCATAGGTGAGAGTGTGGTAATCCCCTCTGACTTTCATAAAAATAGGAGACCTAGAATCTTACCCATTTTCCTAAGCCTAGCTATGAGAGACAGCATATCAACTGTTGTCTGGTTTAAGATATGAGAGTCGTCATCTCCCCTACGACATGGGACATATAACCTGTGAGTAGGTAGAGAGCAGGAGAGTCACATCAACTGGGTGCTGGGCCAGAGATTTGTAGAATATTCCCTGATGGAAGGGACCAGGCAGGAGAGGAACATCACCTGGGTGCTGAGCCCAGTGATATGTCACAATGCTCCCTGTGGGCAAGGTTCAGGCAAAAGAAACACATCATCTGGTCAGTAGGCCCAGCAATATGTTACAATCTTCTCTATAAGCAGGGTGCAGGTAGAAGAGGACAGTCACATCTCACGGGTAATAGATGCATAGATATGTCACAAGGCCATCTGTGAGCAGTGCCCATGCATGTGCCTCCCATCCCCTATGTGTTGAGTCCAGTGATATGACACAATACCCGAATATGCAGGGCCCCGCAAAATAGGAATGTCACCTCAACTAGGTTCTGGGTCCAGTGAATTGCTAAAATCTCCTTTTTTTGGCAGTGCCCAGGCAGAAGAGAAGAGGCAGATAACCTAGGGGATGAATGAAAAAATATTTTATAGTACCCCTGTGGACAGAGCCCATACAGAAGAGTCATATTAACGAGGTGATGGACCCAGACCTATGTCACAATACATGACATACATGACATACAATACATACATGGGCTTGGCCCAAACATGAGAGCCACATCACCCACGTGCTGGGACTAGTGATACATCACAATCTCTCTTTGAACAGAGACTGAGCAGTGGAGGAGAGTCACATCACCTATGTGCTGCATTTAGCAATGTATCATAATACCCTCTGAGGGGAAAGCCCAGGCAGTATTGTCACACCACCTGGGTGCTAGGTCAGGGATATGTCACAATCTTCCCTGAATGTGGGGACCAGACAGGTGAGTCATATCACCTGGGTGCTCAGCCAGTGATATGTTACAGTGTCCTTCTAAAAGCAGGGCACAGTTGGTATAATCACATTACCTAGTTTCTGGAAGCAGCAATATGTCACAGTGCTCCCCGGTGGGCTAGGCCCAGGCTGGAGAGACACATGACCTGGTTGTTGCACCCAGTGTTATGTCACAATCTTCCCTGAAGGCAGGGTGCAGGCAGAGGAGAGACACATCCCCTAGGTGATAGATGCAAAGAAATATCAAAAAGCCCTCTGTAGTCAGGGCCAAGGCAAAAGTCTCTTATCTCCTAGGTTTTGGACCCAGCAATATGTCACAATAACAAAATTATGCAAGGCCCAGGTAAAAGAGGAGAGTCACACCATTAAGTGCTCAGTCCAGTGATAAGTCACTATCCTTCTTTTCATCAGGACCCAGGCAGAAGAGGGGAGTCACATCACCTAGATAACTAACAACATGATATGTGATAATGCCCCTGTGGGCAGGGCCCATGCAGGAAACTCACATGACCTAGACATTGCACCCAGCCATGTCACAATAGCAACATATGTACAGCCCAGGGAGGAGAGGAGCATCACATAACCTAGGCCCAGCGATACATCACAATTTCTTATTGGGCAGAGCCCAAGCAGTAGAGAAGAGTCATATCACCTAGTTGCTGGGTCTGACAACATAAAACACTAACCCCTGAGAAGAAGATCAGGCAAGAGAGTCACATCACCTAGCTGATGGGCTCAGATATGTTATAACGTCCCCAGGTGAGCAGGGCTAAGGAAGAAGAGGAAAGTCACATAAACTAGGGCCAGGGCCAAGCTATATGTCACAATCACTCCAGTGGGGAGCACCCAGGCATGAGAAGAGAATCACATCACACAGGAGCTGGGCCCAGCAATATGTAGCAATCTCCACTGTGAACAAGTCTGAAAATAAGAAGGGTCACATCAACTAGGTGATGAACTCAGAAATATGTGAAAATGATTTCTGTTGGCAAAGACCAGGCAGAAAAATTACATCATGTGTGCTGGGCTTAGTGACAAGTCATTATCCCTTCTGTGGGCATGATCCAAGCAGAAGAAAAAAGCCACATTACCTAGGTGCTGGGCCCAGAGTTATGTCACAATATCTTCTATGGAGAAAGCTGGCTGGGTGCAGTGCCTCACATGCCTGTAATCCCAGCACTTTGGGAGGTCGAGGCAGGTGGATCATGAGGTCAGGAGTTCGAGACCAGCCTGGCCAACATGGTGAAACCCCATCTCTACTAAAAATACAAAAATTAGCCAGGCGTAGTGGCGGGCACCTATAATCCCAGCTACTCAGGAGGCTGAGTCAGGAGAACTGTTTGAAACTGGAAGGCAGAGGTTGTAGTGAACCGAGGTAGTGCCACTGCACTCCAGCCTGGGTGAAAAAGCGAGACTCCATCTCAAAAAAAAAAAAAAAAAAAAAAAAAAAAAAGAAAGAAAAGAAAAAAGAAAGCCTAGGCAAGAAAGAAGAGTCATCAAATAGTTCATGGGCCCAGAGGTACATCGCAATTCCCCTTGTTAATGGGATCCAGGCAGAAGACTCACATCAACCTGCTAGTGGGATCAGCAATATGTCACAATGCTTTTTGAGTGCAGGGCCAAGGCAAAAGAGGAACATCACCTTGGTGTTGGGCCCAGTGATATGTCACAATGTTCCCCATGAACAAAACCTGGAAAGAAGAGTCACATCATCTAGGTGCTGGGGCTAGCAATCTCTTTCAATACTCCCTGTAAGCAGGAACCCAGCAGGAAAAGAGAGTCGTATCACCTGTGTGATGGGCACAGAGATATGTCACAATACTTTCTGTAGGCAGGACCTAGGCAAGAGAGTTACATGACATGGATGTTAGACCCAACAATATGTCACAATGGCCCATGTGGGCAAGGCACAGGCAGGAGAGTCACATAACCTGGTTATGGTTCCCCTATGTTAGCTGCAGTAATATGTCACAGTGCTCCCTGTGGGGAGCGCCAAGGCAGGAGAATAAATTTACATCACCTAGATCCTGGGTTCAGCGATGTGTTACAATCCAATCTGTGGGCTGAGCCCAGGCAGGAGAGTCAAAAAACTCAGGTGCTTGACAGAGGTGTATGTTACAATCACAGCTGAGGGAAGGTCCATAAATGAGATTAACCATCCTGCACATGTTACGGTTCCAGGTATGAGAATTAACACCTCCTTTATGTTGCATCTATGTTCAGGAGTCACAATCTCAACCGTGGTCTTGATCTATGCATGAGACCTTCCATCCATCCTCTAGACTGTGTCTCCTTAGTGGACTCACAGTTTCTCAAGTCTCAGGGGTGCTGAATCTTGGTCTGAGAGTCGCCAGCTTACTTGTACAGTGGATTCAAGGATGAAAGTCAATTTTTCAACTTTTGAAACTTTTATTGGTTTTGAGATTCAGAATCTCAACAGTGGGCTGTGCTCATGTGGAAGGATGACAGTTATTACTGTCAGCTGCGTCTGCATGTGAATGTCACAATCTCACCTGTGTGCTGAGATCTGTTAGGACATAATCTGTCCTATTTGAGGGCTTTATACTGTATGCATAAGAATTGCTGGCCCAGTGCAGTGGCTCAAGCCTGTAATCGCAGTACTTTGGGAGGCTGAGGCAGGCAGATCACCTGAGTTTGTGAGTTCAAGAGCAGCCTGACCAACATGGAGAAACGCCATCTCTACTAAAAATACAAAATTAGCCGGGTGTGGTGGCACATGCCTGTAATCCCAGCTACTTAGAAGGATGAGGCAGGAGAATCACTTAAACCCAGGATGCAGATGTTGTGGTGAACTGAGATTGCACCATTGCAGTCCAGCCTGGGCAACAAGAGCCAAACTCCATCTCAAAACAAAAAAAAAATAGTTACAATCTGGTCTGAGAACTTTATGCTGGTATGGACCCATGATCATACCTGTGGCCCTAAGCTCAGCTATGAGAGTCAACATGTCTCCAGTTGGCTGAGTCTAGATAAGAGATTTCTTACCTGCCTATGAGCTGCAGGAAGCTCATAGCCATTGAACCATATGTGAATATCTAGCCACATGTGAATATCTAGCCACTTCAACTCTGGCTGGATATTCACATATGACAGTCACAATTTCAACTGCGGACTGAATCCACTTATGAGATTAAGAACCTCAGCAGTGAGCTCTGTCTATGTTGGGGTGGGGGGGTTCCAATCCTAAGGGTTGCTGTGTTGTGCATATGAGAAACACAACCTCAACTGTGTGCCAGGCTCTGTGATGACACTCTCTGTACCATCCAAGAACTTTACACAATATGCAAGTGAATGCCAATTCTGCATGGTCTTTATAAAAAGAAGACCCAGAAACTTGTCTGTTTGCCAAAGCCTTGCAAAGAGACACAGACTCTCTGCTACTGGCTGGTTAAATGTATTGTACCTGTGAGCTAAACCAAGGTAAATGAGACAATACCACCTGTGGATAGAGACTAATCAGTAGAGTCACATCACCTGTTTTCTGGGCCAGGGATCTGTCACAATCTTGCATAAGGCCAGAGATCAGGCAGTGGAGTCGCATCTCCTGGGTGCTGGACCCAGTAACATATTACAATGCTTTCTGTGGGTCGAGCCCAGGCAGGAGAGACATGTCACCTAGTTGCTAGGTCCAGTACTATGTCACAATCTTCTCTATGGGAAGGGTGCAGGAAGGGGAACCACATAGTCTAGGTGATGGATGAAGAGATATTTCACAAGGACTTATGTGAGCAGGGCCCAGGCAGTACTCTCCCATTCCTTAGCTGTTGAACCCAGCAGTATCTCACAGTATTCAAAATATGTGGGGCCCAGGTAAAAGAAAAATATCACATTACCTAGCTGTTGGCCCAGCAATACACCACAAATTTCTCCTTGGGCAGAACCTAAGCAGTAGAGGAGTGTCACATTCCCTAGTTTCTGGGTCCAGCAATATGTCACAGAGCATGGCCCAGGCAAAAAAGTAACATTACGTAAGTGAAGAGATGTCACAATGTCCTCTGTGGGTAGGGCTAACAGGGAAGAAAAGTGTCACATAACCTAGGCGGTGGTGCCAGCGATATGCCACAATCACCCCAAAAGTTCTGGATGAAGTGATATGTCACAATCTTATCTGTGTACGGTTTACAGGAAGAAAAAGGGAGTCACATAATCTAGGTGATGGGCTTAGAAACATGTCAATATGACCCCTGTGGGCAGGGACCACACAGAATAATCACCTCACCTTTGTGCTAGATACACCGATAAGGCATCTTGGTTCTGTGGGCTTGATCGTATGCTAAGAAGAGGGTCACATCACCTAGGTTTTGGTCCCAGAGATATGTCACAATTTTTTCTATGGTCAAAGCCCAGGTAAGAGAGGAGAGTCACACGAAATAGTTGATGAAGTCAGAAATATGTATCAATGCCCTCTGAGAACAGGGTCCAGGCAGGAGACTCACATCACCTTGCTGCTGGGCCCGGCAATATGTCACATGTCTTCTGAAAGTACGACAAAGCCAACAGGTTAATGTCACCTCGGTGTTGGGCAAAGTAAAATGTCAACATCTCCCTTGCAGGCAGAACTTAGAAAGATGAGAAGAGTCACATCAGCTAGGTGCTGGACCCAGCAACAGGTAGCAATCTTCCCCTTTGAGCAGAGAGCACACAGGAAAAGACAGTCACATCACCTGAGTGATGGGTGCAGAGATGCATCACAATGTCCCATGTAGGCATGGCTGAGGCTGAAGAGTTACATCACATGAGTGTTAAACTCAGCAGTATGTCATAGTGGCCCATGTGGGCAGAGAACAAATAGGAGAACGACATAAGCTGGCTTTGTGGCCCAGGAATATGTCATGGTGTCCCCTGTGGGCAGTACCAGAAAAGGAGAGACTTACATCACTTGGATGTAAGGCCCAGTGATATGTCACAATGCCCCCTGTAGGCAGCATCAAGGCAGGAGTATGGAGTCACATCACCTATGTGCTGGGTTCGGCAATGTGTCACAATTGCAACTATGGACTGGGCCCAGGCAGGAGAGTCAAATTACTCAAGTACTGAGCAGAGGCATATGTCACAATCACACCTGCAGGATGGTTTAGAAATTAGATTAACAATTTCACTTATGTCCCAGTTCTAAATTTGAGAGTCAACACCTCCTGTATGTTGGGTCTAAGTACAAGAGTCACAATCTCAATGGCGCACTTGATTTGTTTGTGAGAGCCTCAATTTCTCCTGCAGACTGAAGGCTTACTGGAGCCACAGACTCACAGGTGTGTTGAATAGATGTCTGAGCGTCACCAACTCACCTTTGAACCAAATCCACATGTGAGTCAATTTTCCAACTTTTGACTGTTTTCACAAGGAAAACTTGGGACCTCAACAGTGGGCTGTGATCATGTGGAAAGGTGACAATTTTTGCTGCTGGCTGGGTGTGCATATGAGCCTCACAATCTTACCTGTGTGCTAGGCTCTGCTAAGACTCTCTCAGTACCATCTGAGAGCTTTCTACAGTATTAATGAGTGTTGCAAACCACTCTGTGACCTTCATGATGGTATGGACTCGTGACTGTACCTGTGGTTCTAAGCCCAGGTATGAGAGTCAACATTTCTATAATTGGCTGGTGCCAGATAAAAGAGTTCTCATCTGCTGTGAAGCTAGGTGAAAAATGAGTCACCATCTCAAGTGCAGCCAGATGTTCAACTATGACAGTTACAATTTCAAGTGTAGACTGCATCCGCATGTGAGATTCAAGACCTTACCAGTAGGCTCTGTCCATGTGTCAGGTGACAATCCTAATAGATGATGCAGTGTGCATACAAGAAATGCAATGTCACCTGTGTGCTGGGCCCTGTGATGACACTCTCTGTACCACCTGAAGGGTTTATATGATATACAAGAGAGTGGTAATCCACTATGACCTTCATACAAGGAGGAGACCGAGAATCTTACGTATTTCCCTAAGCCTAGCTTTGAAAGACAGTATGTCCCCTACTTGTTGATTTGATATATGAGAGTTGTCATCTCACCTATGAGTTGAACAAATCCCACCTGTGCATAGACAGTGAGCAAGAGAGTCACATCATTTTGGTGCTAGGCCAGAGATATATCACAATCTTTTCTCATGGCAGAAACTAGGAAGAAGAGTCACGTCACCTGGGTGCTTGGCCAGGGATATGTTACATTCCTGTTCTGAAAGGAAGGCATAGGCAGCAGAGTCACAGCATGTGGGTGCTGTGCCCAGTGATATGTCACAATGCTCCCTGTGAACAGGACCCAGGAAAAGAAAACACATCAACCTGTTGCTGGGCCAAATGTTATGTCACAATCGTTCCTGTTGGCAGGATGCAGGCAGCAGAAGAGAGTCACATCTCTTAGGTGATGAATGCAGAGATATGTCATGAGGCTCTTAATGGTAGGGCTAACACCCTGTTTACAGGGCATAGACAGATGCCTCCCATCTTCTAGGTGTTGGGTCTAGTCATACGTCACACTACTCAAAATATGTGGGGCCTCTGCAACATACTAGAGTCACATTAACTAGGTGCTAGGTCCAGGGATATGTCATCATGCCACATTTTGGCAGGGACCTGACAGAGAAGAAGGACACATCACCTAAACCATAAATGTAAAAATATATCATAGCCAGGCACAGTGGCTTATGCCTGTAATTCCAGCACTTTGGGAGGCTGAGGTGGGTGGATCCCTTGAGGCCAGGAGCTCAAGACCAGCCTGGCTTACATGGCAAAACCCCATCTCTACTAAAAATACAAAAATATTAGCTGAGCATGGTGGTACACACCTGTAATCCCAGCTATTCCGGAGGCTGAGGCACGAGAATCACTTCAATCCAGGAGGCCTGATGATTAGGTTCAAGGCCAAATAGCAAAATGTGTTTGCATTTAATCTATTTTCTCTCTATATAAACATTGCAGGTCAAGAGTATGCACAGATATGAAGACTTAGTTTTCTTCTCCTCCGGACCTATCATCCTTTGTTCCCTTTCTGATCTCTGGAAGGAAGGTGGGCCAAAGGTGGCCAGCAGTTGTCTACTTGTGGTTAATTTATTCCTGCTGCCCTCTGCTCTTTCTATGGCCACTATCTTTTCCGTCCTCCAAACTGAAGAGAGATGTTGTTAGGAAGAGGCCCTTCCTTCACACTGGCAGAATAAATTCGTTCAGGCCCTTTACCCACCCAACATCAGAGCTGCACTTCACCTGTGGCTCCTGAGTACCTGGAATGTGGCTGGGTCTACACTGTGATGTGCTGGAAAAGCAAAAAACAGACTTAGTAGTCCGTGTGCGGGGGCTCACGCATGTAATCCCAGCACTTTGGGAGGCCGAGGCAGGTGGATCACTTGAGGTCGGGAGTTCCAGACCAGCCCGACCAACATGGAGAAACCCCCTCTCTACTAAAAATACAAAAATTAGCCGGGCATGGTGGCAGATGCCTGTAATCCCAGCTACTCAGGAGGCTGAGGCAGGAGAATCGCTTGAACTCAGGAGGCGGAGAACGGACTTTGTGCCATTGCACTCCAGCCTGGGCAACAAAAGCGAAACTCCATCTCAAAAAAAAAAAAATCAAAACAACAACAACAACAAAAAAACCAGACTTAGTTCCAATGATATAGTTCTAACTATATACATGCTACATTAATAATTACACATTGCTCATATAGTAATATTTTGGATATATTGGGTTACTGAAATTGTTACCATCAGTTTTACCTGTTTCTTCTTTCTTTTTAAAGTTTGGCTACTAGAAAATTTAAAATTCACATTTGGCTCACATTCTATTTCAGAAGATTGCCTCCTTTTTTTTTTTTTTTTTTTTTGACGGAGCTTAGTTTCGCTCTTATTGCCCAGGCTGGAGTTCAAAACTATCTCGGCTCACTGCAACTTCTGCCTCCCGGGTTCACCTGTCTCAGCCTCCCCAGTAGCTGGGATTCCAGGCAGCCGCCACCACGCCCGGCTAATTTCTGTATTTTTAGTAGAGACGGAATTTCATCATATTGGTCAGGCTGGTCTCCAACTCCTGACCTCAGGTGATCCGCCGGCCTCGGCCTCCCAAAGTGCTGGGATTACAGGCGTGAGCCACCACACCCGGCCATGATTGCGTCCTTCTTAAAATCTCAGGCTGCCTGATCAAAAAACCAGAAGCCAGGAAGGTCAGGAAAGCTGAAATTTTAAAATAGTTGTTATTAGATTATTTTTGTTTGTGAATAACAATATAGCGTATTTTTTTCTTTCTTTCTTTTTTTTTTTTTTTTGAGACAGAGTCTCACTCTGTCGCCCAGGCTGGAGTGCAGTGGCGCGATCTCGGCTTACTGCAATCTCCGCCTCCCGGGTTCAAGCGATTCTCCTGCCTCAGCCTTCGGAGTAGCTGGGACTACAGACGTGAGCCACCGCGCCCGGCCGTATTATGTATTATGTATAAACGCATATGACCTTACACACAAGGTTAAATGCAAATACCTTTGGGTTGGGCCTGGCTCAGCTCAGAGAGGAAGCCCTGCCTGAAAAGGCTGGAGCTTAGGCTGTCACTCTTCATTCAGCCGAGCATCTGATCAAGTCTCCTGTCACTCAGGGCCTAAAGGGGCGGGGCCTTAAACGTTATCCAGTCAGGGACGCTGGGCTGGAAACCGTCCAATCAGACACGAAGCTGGAGCGGACAGGGCGGCTTCCGGGTTTGGCGGGTACTTTGTCTCTCGCTGTAGCCAGAGCTGCAGGTCTCGTCTTCCCTCGTCTGTCTCCTCTTCTCCTAGGGGCCCAGCCTCTGTGGCCCTGTGACCTGCAGGTATTGGGAGATCCCCAGCTAAGACGCCAGGTCTCCCTGGAAGCTTAAAAATGGTGAGAGTGCCGGGTCCGACATCCCGGGAGAGGGGAAGGGGGTGGTTGGAACCGGTGGGAAGTAGCTGTGGCGGGACTCAGGCCTCCTCGCAGTCAGCTCTACCATCTGCGCCCGTTTTCCTTGGCCAGCTCGGCCTCGGTCCCCCTCAGCCATAAGATGGCGGCTGCGCTGACAGCCGGAACCCCGGGCGTCCTGTCTCTTCCCTGCGCAGTGACTGTGCCCTGGCCTGGAGCCCTCTCTTGGCAGCTCTCCACCTGCAGCGCCGAGTCTCCCCAGGTTGTGCAGGGACCATAGGAGGGTCGTCAGGGGAGAATCCTGACTCGGGGTGCGGGGTTCATGAATGGGAAGAGCTTTGGTCTGTGGGGTTCTGAGTCTCTCTTTTCCCTTATTAAAAATATACAGAAGTTACCGCAAAAATATTAAAGAATTTAATTAAAGAGTGATTCAAAAATCCGGGCGCGGTGGCACACGCCTGTAATTCCAGCACTTTGGGAGGCCGAGGCAGGCGGATCACGAGGTCAGGAGATTGAGACCATTCTGGCCAATATGGTGAAACCCCGCCTCTACTAAAAATACAAAAATTAGCGGGCGTGGTGGCACGTGCCTGTAATCCCAGCTACTCAGGAGGCTGAGGCAGGAGAATCGCTTGAACCAGGAAGTCAGAGGTTGCAGTGAGCCGAGATGGCGCCACTGCACTCCAGCCTGGCGACAGAGCGAGACTCCGTCTCAAAAAAAAAAAAAAAAAAAAATGTAGAGTACCCAGCTATGGTTTGTCATTTGTCGTCCATAGCAGGGGCTTGAAGAAAAGACTTTAATAACATGCGATAAAGAAAACCAAATTCAATAATTGGTTAGGTGCAGTTACATAGTTTCTTAATTTGTAAGATCAAGGTGGACATTTCCTTGTTATGTAATCAGAGGTTAAATGGTAGTGTATAGTTGGTTAAGCCTCAATTTTGTTTCCCCCAATTTAGTAATTTATAAAAACATGCGTTTGAGGCCGGCGCTGTGGCTCACGCCTGTAATCCCAGCACTTTGGGAGGCCCAGGCGGGCGGATCACTTGAGGTCGGGAGTTCGAGACCAGCCTTACCAACATGGAGAAACTCCGCCTCTACCAACAATACAAAATTAGCGAGGCGTGGTATTGCATGCCTGTAATCCCAGCTACTCCAGCAGCTGAGGCAGGAGAATCTCTTGAACCCAGGAGGTGGAGGTTACAGTGAGCCGAGATTGTGCCATTGCACTCCAGCCTGGGCAACAAGAGTGAAACTCCATCTCAAAAAAACAAAACAAAAAAAACCATGCATTTGAGTTAAATTTGTTTAAAGTAGAAATCCAGGGACTAGAGCCACCTCAGTCTAGTTGCCTGCCACTTAATTATTTTCACAAGCCACAGGAGACTAATTTTCTGCTGACTTGTTTTTCTTTTTCTTTTTTTTTTTTTTTGAGGAGTTTCTCTCTGTCACCCAGCCTGGAGTGCAGGGGCGAGATTTCTGCTCATTGCAACCTCCGCCTCCCAGGTTCAAGCTATTCTCCTGTCTCATCCTCCGGAGTAGCTGGGATTACAGGCACCCACCACCACACCTGGCTAATTATTGTATTTTTAGTATAGATGAGGTTTCATGTGGGCTAGGCTGATCTCGAACTCCTAACCTCAGGTGATCCGCCTGCCTTGGCCTCCCAAAGTGCTGGGATTACAGGCGTGAGCCGCGTCTGGCTTTTTCCGCTGAATTTTTTACATGTGGCCCAAGCAGAGTCTCAAGTTTTACCCTCCTCCCCATCCATCATTTCTTCAGCCTAACTCTGGATTGCAAACATAGTAAATAATAAAATACTGAATTTTCAGTTTCTTCTGACATTCCCAAATGCCAGTTTTCCCTAATTCACATTATCAATTATTCGTCCTTTAGTTTACATTTTTTATACCATATTTTAATCATTTTTTGACAAAGCATCAGATGGCACTTTAAAAAGACTTGTCTTCTGTTTGTAAATACTTTGCATGGGAAGAAAGCAAAGTATAATTCCCTGACATTGTAGTGTAAAAAAAATTTTGTTCCTCTTTGCTTTTATCTTGTATAGGCACAGAGATCTTATCAGAATGTTTTTGGGTCAAAGTTTCCCTTTGGAAGCTATGAGGTGAGATGTCTTCACCCACCCTTTAGTTTTGTTCTTGGTCCTGGGCTTCAGTATTTCCTGGGGATAAACCAAGATACCCACCATGGCTATATCTGCTAGAGTATCTAGTGGATATCAGCTACTGGGTCTTTTTTTTTTTTTTTTTTTTTTTTCCTTATAGCACAACCTGAGTTATGGAGTGTAGCCTATTAAGAAAGAAGGTGGCTGCCCCAGGGCTGAGAGGAGTCTCCTGTTGTATTTCTTTTTCGAAGATATTAAGATTGTCTTCACCCAACTCAGCTTCCATTTCTTAGAGACACATTGCTGTTAAGCAATCAGATGCTGGTAAAAAACACAGAAATAATTTCTGCCCCCCGGATTCTCTAAGTGGGCAGAGAAATAGTGAAATAAAAATAGTGAAACATTTGTGAAAGAAAAAATAGTGTTTTTTGGTTTTTTTGAGACAGAGTCTTGCTCTGTTGCCCAGGCTGGAGTGCAGTGACACCATCTTGGCTCACTGCAACCTATGCCACCTGGGTTCAAGGATTCTCCTGCCTCAGCCTCCCAAGTAGCTGGAATTAAAGGTGCCCACCCCAACGTTTGGCTGATTTTTGTATTTTTAGTAGATACACGGTTTTGCCATGTTGGCCAGGCTGGTCTTGAACACCTGACCTCTGGTGATCCACTCACCTCGGACTCCCAAAATGCTGGAATTACAGGCGTGAGCCACTGCGCCTGGCCAAAAACTAGTATTTCAAAAGACAAAAATTTAAAAAAAGAAAACTGAACCCAGTTAGATGGTACAAGAGCTTACAAAATAAAATGATCCTGGGCCACTCAGTGGGGCATAGTGCAGTTTCTCCTGAGAGAGTGGTTATTGAGCACTTATGAGAGCAGGATGGGGTGGGAGAATCTCTCAAGCGATTCAATGGCCTTACTTGACATATGAGTCAGACGCATCTGTTTCTTAATCAGCATTGCTACTCTCTCGGTTTGTCACCTTAAAAAGAATTGTTTTCACTTATCTTGACCTCAGATTTTTTAAGTATAAGTTGCATTTTATTAGGGCTTTAAAGGTGAGAAAATATTTACAAAGGGACCTGGGAGCACTGTCTCATGCCTGTAATCTCAGCACTTTGGGAGGCGGAGGTGGGTGGATCACCTGAACTCAGGAGTTTGAGACTAACCTGGGCAACACGGTGAAACTCCGTGAAAGCCCGCCACTATGCTGGCTAATTTTTGTATTTTTAGTAGAGATGGGTTTTCACCATGTTGTCCAGGCTGGTCTTGAACTCCTGACCTCAAGTAATCTGCCTGCCTCAGCATCTCAAAGGTCTGGGATTACAGGCATGAGCCACCACACCTAGCTCTCATTTACCTATTTCTTTTCCAGAGTGAATTTAGAAATTTTTTTTTTTTTTTTTTTTTTTTTGAGAGGGAGTCTCCCTCTCGCCCAGGCTGGAGTGCAGTGGTGCGATCTTGGCTCACTGCAAGCTCCGCCTCCCAGGTTCACGCCATTCTCCTGCCTCGGCCTCCCGAGTAGCTGGGACTACAGGCACCCGCTACCATGCCCGGCTAATTTTTTTGTATTTTTAGTAGAGACGGGTTTCACCATGTTAGCCAGGATGGTCTCCATCTCCTGACCTCGTGATCCGCCCACCTCGGCCTCCCAAAGTGCTGGGATTACAGGCGTGAGCCACTGCGCCCGGCCAAATTTAGAAATTTTTTCAAGTGTGTTTTTTTTTATGGCCGGGTGGTTTCAAACGCAATTCCAAGGCTTAGCTTTTAGAATGCTACCAAGGAAAGGAATAGAAAAAAATCTCTGTATTTTGGCTGTAGAAAATGAATACATTTCCACAAGAAAATATGGTAGATAATTGATGAGTTACATGGATTCATAAAAGCATCAGTTTCTTTTTTTGTAGGGAAAATTTGTAATAGTGAATATATCTGTTCTATATTCTGTTATTTTGATTTCTGAGTTTAATGTTAAATTTTATGAGATTAAACTTGTTACCTCCTAGAAGTGTTCACATATTACTAATTATTTACTACGTGATTTTTAATGAAACTAATACAATAATACAGTTATTTTTTTTTTTTTTTTTTTTTTTTTTTGTTTGCTTTTATTTTTATTTTTATTTTTTTTTTTTTTTTTTTTTTTTTTTTTTCGTTTACATTTTTTTTTTTTCTTTTATTATTATTATTATTATTATTATACTTTAGGTTTTATGGTACATGTGCACAATGTGCAGGTAAGTTACATATGTATACATGTGCCATGCTGGTGCGCTGCACCCACCAACTCGTCATCTAGCATTAGGTATATCTCCCAATGCTATCCCTCCCCCCTCCCCCCACCCCACAACAGTCCCCAGAGTGTGATGTTCCCCTTCCTGTGTCCATGTGTTCTCATTGTTCAATTCCCACCTATGAGTGAGAATATGCGGTGTTTGGTTTTTTGTTCTTGCGATAGTTTACTGAGAATGATGATTTCCAATTTCATCCATGTCCCTACAAAGGACGTGAACTCATCATTTTTTATGGCTGCATAGTATTCCATGGTGTATATGTGCCACATTTTCTTAATCCAGTCTATCATTGTTGGACATTTGGGTTGGTTCCAAGTCTTTGCTATTGTGAATAATGCCGCAATAAACATACGTGTGCATGTGTCTTTATAGCAGCCTGATTTATAGTCCTTTGGGTATATACCCAGTAATGGGATGGCTGGGTCGAATGGAATTTCTAGTTCTAGATCCCTGAGGAATCGCCACACTGACTTCCACAAGGGTTGAACTAGTTTACAGTCCCACCAACAGTGTAAAAGTGTTCCTATTTCTCCACATCCTCTCCAGCACCTGTTGTTTCCTGACTTTTTAATGATTGCCATTCTAACTGGTGTGAGATGGTATCTCATTGTGGTTTTGATTTGCATTTCTCTGATAGCCAGTGATGGTGAGCATTTTTTCATGTGTTTTTTGGCTGCATCAATGTCTTCTTTTGAGAAGTGTCTGTTCATGTCCTTTGCCCACTTTTTGATGGGGTTGTTTGTTTTTTTCTTGTAAATTTGTTGGAGTTCATTGTAGATTCTGGATATTAGCCCTTTGTCAGATGAGGAGGTTGCGAAAATTTTCTCCCATTTTGTAGGTTGCCTGTTCACTCTGATGGTAGTTTCTTTTGCTGTGCAGAAGCTCTTGAGTTTAATTAGATCCCATTTGTCAATTTTGGCTTTTGTTGCCATTGCTTTTGGTGTTTTAGACATGAAGTCCTTGCCCATGCCTATGTCCTGAATGGTAATGCCTAGGTTTTCTTCTAGGGTTTTTATGGTTTTAGGTCTAACATTTAAGTCTTTAATCCATCTTGAATTGATTTTTGTATAAGGTGTAAGGAAGGGATCCAGTTTCAGCTTTCTACATATGGCTAGCCAGTTTTCCCAGCACCATTTATTAAATAGGGAATCCTTTCCCCATTTCTTGTTTTTGTCAGGTTTGTCAAAGATCAGATACTTGTAGATATGTGGCATTATTTCTGACGGCTCTGTTCTGTTCCATTGATCTATATCTCTGTTTTGGTACCAGTACCATGCTGTTTTGGTTACTGTAGCCTTGTAGTATAGTTTGAAGTCAGGTAGTGTGATGCCTCCAGCTTTGTTCTTTTGGCTTAGGATTGACTTGGCGATGCGGGCTCTTTTTTGGTTCCATATGAACTTTAAAGTAGTTTTTTCCAATTCTGTGAAGAAAGTCATTGGTAGTTTGATGGGGATGGCATTGAATCTGTAAATTACCTTGGGAAGGATGGCCATTTTCATGATATTGATTCTTCCTACCCATGAGCATGGAATGTTCTTCCATTTGTTTGTATCCGCTTTTATTTCCTTGAGCAGTGGTTTGTAGTTCTCCTTGAAGAGGTCTTTCACATCCCTTGTAAGTTGGATTCCTAGGTATTTTATTCTCTTTGAAGCAATTGTGAATGGGAGTTCACTCATGATTTGGCTCTCTGTTTGTCTGTTATTGATGTATAAGAATGCTTGTGATTTTTGCACATTGATTTTGTATCCTGAGACTTTGCTGAAGTTGCTTATCAGCTTAAGGAGATTTTGGGCTGAGACAATGGGGTTTTCTAGATATACTATCATGTCATCTGCAAACAGGGACAATTTGACTTCCTCTTTTCCTAATTGAATACCCTTGATTTCCTTCTCCTGCCTAATTGCCCTGGCCAGAACTTCCAACACTATGTTGAATAGAAGTGGTGAGAGAGGGCATCCCTGTCTTGTGCCAGTTTTCAAAGGGAATGCTTCCAGTTTTTGCCCATTCAGTATGATATTGGCTGTGGGTTTGTCATAAATAGCTCTTATTATTTTGAGATACGTCCCATCAACACCTAATTTATTGAGAGTTTTTAGCATGAAGTGTTGTTGAATTTTGTCAAAGGCCTTTTCTGCATCTATTGAGATAATCATGTGGTTTTTGTCTTTCGTTAATAATACAGTTATTCTCTGAAAGGAATACTTTCACTTTTTTTATTGGGTATGAAATATAAGCACCTTAATTTTTTTTCCTTATTTGAGTACTATGATAATTTTGCTAGATTTTTTAAACACTTAGTTTCAAAAACCAAGTGAGTAATTCTGTCATAGAAATTAAAACTTGAGCCCAGTGACTCCAAGTTGAGGCTAATATTGAGCCTGCAAAAAAAGGTTATTAAAGGCCCAGTTAATTCTTTCTGGGGAGCCGCCCCTGCAGATGTCCCAGCCATGGAAGAAGGCTTTATCCTGAGAGAAGCTCAGAGCCCTGGAAAGCTGGGGATCCACAGGCAGATGCAGTCAAGGTTAAAATAGAAGGGGTCTCAGAAGGTCTTACTGAAGATGAAGTTGTTATTGTTCTGAGATAGTTTCTAGACTTTGTAAAATAAAAGCAAAGTTAGGTTTATGTTAAAAAAAAAATTCCAAAGGAGTATTGCAACAGGAGGAAGCACTAACAATAATATCTTTAAGGATTGCAAAGCTTAGGCAGACAGGGATGGACTTTCATAAGGAGGAGCAAACAGATTAAAAAGAAGGTGTGAGGGAAATGGCAAATTGAGGATTAAATAACTAGAGTTGAGATCTTTTGAGATGGAGTCTCACTCTGTCGCCCAGGCTGGAGTGCAATGGTGTGATTTCAGCTCACTGCAACCTCCGCTTCCTGGGTTCAAGCGATTCTCCTGCCTCAGCCTCCTGAATAGCTGGGATTACAGGCACCAGCCATCATGTCTGGCTAAATTTTTTGTATTTTTATAGAGACAGGGGTTTCACCATGTTGGCCAGGCTGGTCTTGAACTCTTGAACTTGGGTGATCCACCCACCTCGGCCTCCCAAAGTGCTGGGATTACAGGCATAAGCCACCGCGCCTAGCCAAATTCAGCTGATTTTTATATGAGAAAAAAAGAAAATGTGCAGAGTCTGTGTCCGGCTACGTGATGGGTAAAAAAAAGAGCACAATCTAAGTTATATTGGAAAGGGTGTTTCTTTCCATGAACTGTTCCTGGAGCACACAAAGGATGGAGAATTTTATTAATCACAATTATTTACCTGGATTACCTATGTGCTTCATCTTTCCCCACCTATTTTTTTTTTTTTTTTTTTTTTGTCCTATACATTTATTCCATTTTACTTTTTCTGGGTTGTGTCTTTTATAATTAACTGGTCAACATAACTATGTTGTTTTGCTTGTTGTGTTAGTGGCTCTATCAAATCATTGAACTTGAGGGAGGTTATGGGAGTCCCCGATTTTTAAACAGTAGCTCAGGAGCATAGATGGGTTCATTGGGTTTGTTACTGACATCTGCAGTAAGGAGAATACTGTGGGACTGAGCCCTGAATCAGGGTCTGTGCTGAATGGCTGGTGTCAGAATTCAAATTTTAGACAATGAGTTGATGTTGGAGAATCTTGGTATTCAGCAAACTACAGATTTGGTGCCAGAAGAAAGATACCACAGAGGCCTGGCCTGGAATGAAACGGTGGGAGGCTCTGCTTTTCTGTCTGTCACAGTGCCCATTGTTTTGTGATTCTAGGTCTCCTCCCAGGGTGAGAGCGGACTGAAAACTTAAAGGAAAGAAGCTCTGATAGCAGATTCCCTTTTTCCACAGCTGTCAGCACAGGATTTCTACCCAGTCACAAACACACCCACTAGACATTGAGGTGTCTACACCACTCCCAGGGCTAGACACCACCCTCAGGAATTTCACCACAGCATTTTTATCCTAATTTTTTTTGCCAAAAACCCACAAGTGTCTACAAGTCTCCTGGCATATCCTCACCCCCAGACACTGAATCTGCAGCAGCAACCTGTTTTCTCCACCAACCTAGGGTTCTGGACCACCTGTTCGTAATCTCATCTGCCTGCATGAACCCAGAAATAAATTAGAGTAGAGTCACACCTGGGCCACTATCTGTAGCACAAACCAGTCCTATCACCTACATTGCACTCTCTCAAACTAACTCATGGATTTTTTTCCTTTTAACTTTTATTTTTTGTTCTTGAGTACACATGCAGGTTTGTTATATAGGTAAAATTGTGTCATGCGGGTTTGGTGTGCAGATTATATTGTCACTGAGATACTAAACTTTGCACCAAACAGGTATTTTTTCTGATCTTTTTTGTCCTCCCATCATCCACCATCAACTTGCCCTCAGTATCTATTGTTTTCTTTGTGTCTATGCATTCTTATCATTTAGCTCTTACTTATAAATGGTAACATGTATTTATTTATTATTATTTTTTGAGACTCTGGGATTACATATGCCTGCCACCACACCAGCTAATTTTTGTATTTTTGGAGAGACGGGGTTTCACCATGTTGGCCAGGCTGGTCTCGAACTCCTGACCTGAGGTGATCCACCCACCTCGGCCTCCCAAAGTGCTGGGATTACTGTCTCTACATTAGTTTTCTAAGAATACTGGTCTCTAGCTCCATCCACGTTGCTACAAAGGACATGATTTTGTTTCTTTTCTTTTTTTTTTTTTTTTGTTTTATGGCCACATAGTATTCCATGATGCTTATGTACCATATTTTGTTTTTATTAAATCTTTTATTTTATTTATATTTGAAGAAAGGGTCTTACTCTTTCACCCAGGCTGAAGTGGAGTGGTGTGATCTAGGCTCAATGAAGCCTCAATCTCCTGAGCTTAAGCAATCCTCCTACCTCAGCCCCCCAAGTAGCGGGGACTACAGTCACATGCCACCACACCCACTAATTTTTTCTTTTTCTATTTTTTGTAGGCATGAGGTTTTGCCATATTGCTCAGGCTGCTGTCAAACTCCTGAGCTCTGGCAATCCACCAGCTTTGGCCTCCCAAAGTGTTGGATTAGAGGCATGAGTCACCATACCTGCCCATACCATATTTTCTTTATCCAGTCTACCATGGATAGGCATTTAGGTTGATTCCATGTCTTTGCCATTGTGAATGGTACTGCAATGAACATGCATGTGCATGTGTTATGATGGAATAATTTATATTTCTTTGGGTATATACCCAATTAAGAGGTTGCTAGGTCAAATGGTAATTTGTTTTTACTTACATGAGACATCACTACATTGCTTTTCACAATGGTTGAACTAATTCACACTCCCACCGGCAGTGTATAAGCATTCCTTTTACAACCTTACCGGCATCTGTGATTCTTTTTAACTTTCGAATAATAGCCATTCAGATTTGTGTGAGATGATGCCTCATTGTGGTTTTTGTTTGCATTTCTCTAATGATTAGTGATGAGCATTTTTTTATATCCTTGTTAACCACATGTATGTCTTTTTTTGAAAAGTATCTGTTGATGTCTTTTGCCTACTTTTTCTTTTTGTTTTTTTCCGAGATGGACTCTTGCTTTGTCGTCAGACTGGAGTGTGGTGGGATAATCTCGGCTCTCTGCAACCTCCACCTCCCAGGTTCAAGCAATTCTCCTGCCTCAGCCTCCTGAGTAGCTGGGATTACAGGTGCCCACCACCACGCCCGGCTAATTTTTGTATTTTTAGTAGAGATGGAGTTTCACCATATTGGCCAGGCTGGTCTCAAACTCATGACCTCAGCCAATCTGCCCGCCTTGGCCTCCCAAAGTGTTGGGATTATAGGCGTGAACCACGGTGCCTGGCCTAATCAATCTTGAGTTGATTTTTATATATGGTGTAAGAAAGGGGTCTAGTTTCAATCTTCTACATAATGCTAGCTAGTTATTCCAGCAAAATTTATTAAATAAGGAATTTTTCTCAAATTCCTCTTGTCAGCTTTGTCAAAGATCAGATGGTTGTAGGTGTGCAGAATAAATTTTGGGGCTCTTTAATCTGTTGTTTTGGTCTCTGAGCCTGTTTTTGTACCAGTACCATGCTGCTTTTTTTACTATAGCCCTGTGGTTTAAAGTTTGGTAATGTAAGGCCTCCAGCTGTGTTCCTTTTGTGTAGGATTGCCTTGGCTATTTGGGCTTTTTTGTTGTTGTTCCATATGAATTTTAAAATGGATTATTTTGGTTCTGTTAAGAATATTTTTGGTAGTTTGATAGGATAGTATTAGATCTGTAGATTTCTTTGGGCAGTATGCCCATTTTAATGATATTGATCTTTTCTATCCGTGAGCATAAAATGATTTTCCATTTGTTTTTCATATCTGACTTATTTAAGCAATTTTTTTTGTTTTGTTTTGTTTTTTATTTTTGTCATAGAGATCTTTCACCCCTCTGGTTAGCTGTATTTCTACATAATTATTTTTCTGTGGCAGTTGTGAATGAGATTTTGTTTTTGATTTGGCTTTTAGCTCAGATATTGTTGATGTACATGGGTGCTATTGATTTTTGTACATTTATTTTGTATCCTGAAACTTTTCTGCAGTTGTTTGTCAGTTTAAAGAGCTTTTCTGTCATGACTATAGTCTTTTCTAGATACAGAATCATGTTGTCTGCACACAAAGATCGTTTGACAACCTCTCTTCCCATTTGGATGCCTTTTTTTTTTCTCTCACCTGATTGCTGTGGCTAGGTCTTCCAATTCTATGTTGAATAGGAGTGATGAGAGAAGACATTCTTGTCTTGTGCCATTTTTTAAAGAGAAATGCTTCCAGCTTGTGTCCATTCCATTCAGTATGTTGGCTGTGGGTCTGTCATAGATAATTCATTATTTTGAAGTATGTACCTTCAACGCCTAATTGGTTGAGGGCTTTTAACATAAACGATGTTAAATTTTGTTGAAAGCGTTTTTTTTGTGTTTTTTTTTTTTTTGCATCTACTGAGATAATCTTGCAGTTTTTGTCTTTATGTTTATGTAATAAATCACGTTGATTTGTTTATGATGAACCAATCTTACATCCCAGAGATAAAGCCTACTTGATTATAGTGGATTAGCTTTTTGATGTGCTGTTGGCTGTTGGATTTGATTACCCAATATTTTGCTGAGGATTTTTTGTTTTTGTTTTTGAGACAGAGGCTTGCTCTGCTGCCCAGTCTGTAGTTCAGTGGCGAATTTTTTTTGTATTTTTAGTACAGACGGGGTTTCACCAAATTGACCAGGCTGGTCTTGAACTCCTGACCTTGTGATCTACCTGCCTCGGCCTCCCAAAGCACTGGGATTACAGGTGTGAGCCACTGTGCCCAGCCTTGCTAAGGATTTTTACATCAGTGTTTATGAAGGATATTGGCCTGAAGTTTTCTTTCTTTTTTTTTGAGACTGAGTTTCGTTCTTGTTGCCCAGGCTGGAGTACAATGGCGCAGTCTCAGCTCACCACAACCTCCGTCTCCTGGGTTCAAGCAATTCTCCTGCCTCAGCCTTTCAAGTAGCTGGGATTACAGGCATGCGCCACCACACCCGGATAATTTTGTATTTTTAGTAGAGATGGGGTTTCTCCATGTTGGTCAGGCTGGTCTCGAACTCCCGACCTCAGGTGAGCTGCCCGCCTTGGCCTCCAAAGAGCTGAGATTACAGCTCCTGGCTAGCCACTGCGCCCGGCTTACCTGAAGTTTTCTTTCTCCATTTTATCTTTGCCGGGTTTTAGTATCAGAATGATTGTGTTCTAATATAATGAGTTGGGGAAGATTTCCTTCTCATTTTTTTTGGAATACTTTTAGCAGAAATGGTACTAGCTCTTCTTTGTTCATCTTACAGATTTCAGCTGCAAATTTCTCTGGTCCTCAGAATTTTTTGGATGGTAGGCTATATATTACTAATCCAATTTTGGAGCTTGTTATTGGTCTATTAAGGGCTTCGTTTTCTTTTGTGTGGAGTCTTGGCAGGATATATCTGTGTTCAGTCTTGGCAGGATGTATTTGTCCAGGAATTTATTTATTACTATTAGATTTTCTTGTTTGTGTGCATAGAGATGTGCATAGTAGACTTCAGTAGTTACTTGTATTTTTGTGAGATCAGTAATAATGTCCCTTTGTCATTTCTAATTGTGTTTATTTGGCTCTTATTTCTTCATTAATCTAGCCAGTAGTATATCGTATCAATTTTTTTTCAAAGATTTAACTCCTGGATTTCTTGATCTTTTGTATAGTTTTACATGTCTAAGTCTCCTTCAGTTCAGAGCTGCTTTTGGTTATTTTTCGCGTTCTGCTAGCTTAGAATTGGTTTGCTCTTGCTTCTCATACTTTATTTTGTGATATTAGGTCACTAAATTAAGATCTTTCTAACATTTTGATGTGAGCATTTAGTGTTATAAATTTCCTTCTTACCACTGCCTTAGCTGTGTTGCAGCAATTCTAGTATGCTGTATCTTTATTCTCAGTTGTTTCAAACAACTTCTTGATTTCTGTCTTAATTTCATTATTTGCCCAAAAGTCATTTAAATGCAGGTTGTTTAATTTTCATATAATTGTATGTTTTCAAGTGGTTTTCTTTGTAGTTGAATTATATTTTCAACAATATGTTGTCTCCGTGTGTGGTTGGTATAATGTAGGGATTTTTGTATTTGCTGAGTATTGTTTTATTTCTAATTGTGTGGTAAATGTTAGAGTTTGTTTCACATGGTGATTAGAATAATGTATATTATGTTGTTTTTACATAGAGTTCTGTAGATATCTATTAGGACTATTTGGTCAAGTGTCAAGTTTACGAATGTTATCTTTGTTTATTTTCTGTCTCAAGGATCTGTCTAATAGTTTCTGTGGGGTGTTGTAGTCTCCTACTGTTGTGTCAGAATTAAAGTCTCTTCATAGGTTTCTAAGAACTTGCTTTATTCATGTGTACCCATGGAATTTTTATAACACGTTTCTCTCTTCTGCTTTTTTCCCCATAAGCATTCTTTCAAGTGCACAAAGTGTGCCCAAGGCTGCCCCTTAGATGCCTAAATCCAATGTGTACTGAAATTCAGATGTCCAGGAATTCAAGAACACATCCAGAAAACCTGGCTGTTGTAGAAAAAAATATAAATTAGAAATGAAAAGCTTTATTCTTCTATCTTGAAATAAGCACTTAGCATCTTAAAGCATTTAGATGATATGTACATTTATCTTTGTTATTTTGAAATATACATAAATTATATTAACAGCTAAGTAAACCTTTTGTCATTATTTTTTACTCAAGGTTGTCATTAGCTAGGACTTCAGATTCATTGTTTTGTTTTTGCTTTGGCAAAGTTTTTTTCCTTTCATTTTTAGTCTTTTAAAGTCAACACAGATTTGTTTATATCAAAGCTAATTTTAAAAACACGCAAAAGTGGAGCACAAAAATAGGATTAAATTTAGCCATACAGAATGATAAAGACTAAAAGATACTGAGTAGTTTTTTTTTTTTTTTTTTTAACAGAAAACTGATTGTCCAAGGTAACTATCTAATATTTTCAGGCTGAAGTACTCACACTGCAAAAGAAAGCAGTTCAGTATATAAACTGAACAGTGAAGTCTTTAGCTGTACTTTGGTTTCTGTTTATTACTTCAGAACAATTAGCATAGTTATGTGTAGTGTTTGTAGGCAACCTGCATTTATATACTTTAAAAAATATTTTCAGCCAGGCACGGTGGCTCACACCTGTAATTCCAGCACTTTGGGAGGCCGAGGTGGGCGGATCACGAGGTCAGGAGTTGGAGACCAGCCTGGCCAACATGGTGAAACCCCGTTTCTACTAAAAATACAAAAATTAGCCAGGTGTGGTGGCACACGCCTATAGTCCCAGCTACTCTGGAGGCTGAGGCAGGAGAATCGCTTGAACCCGGGAAGCGGAGGTTGCGTTGAGCCAAGACCACGCCATTGCACTCCAGCCTGGGCAAAAGAGCGAGACTCCGCCTCAAAAAAAAAAAAAGTATTTTCTACAATAGTATCAATATAAGGCCACAAAATTTACTTTCAATGAATCAGGCCTTTTAATATTGTTATTTATACTTTTGAAATATAAAGTATTTTAACTGAATTATGATAACAGACTTTTTTTTGTTTTGTTTTGTTTTTCCAATGGAGTTTCGCTCTTGTTGCCCAGGTTAGAGTGCAATGGCATGATCTCAGCTCACCACAACCTCTGCCTCCCAGGTTCAAGCAATTCTCCTGCCTCAGCCTTTCAAGTAGCTGGGATTACAGGTACCCACCACCATGCCCAGTGAATTTTTGTATTTTTAGTAGAGATGGGATTTCACCGTGTTGGTCAGGCTGGTCTCAAACTCCCGACCTCAGGTGATCCACCCACCTTGGCCTTCCAAAGTGCTGGGATTACAGGCATGAACCATGGCGCCCAGTGATTACAGACATTTTAAAAAAATTTTACATTTATTATGACTAGTACATTAAAATTATATATACTTAGATATTTATATCTAATGTTCAAAAAATTTACTACAAAATTGTTACAGTAGATATTAGTCTGAAATGCTTATTAATCTATCTAATAGGGATAACTCTAGGTAAGCATAATTTTAGTGTCTTGTATTTCACTAACTTGGAATGCTATTACAGGACAAACACAGGTGACATGGCCATCCAAAAACCATAATATCTCTTTAGTTAACTATGTTGCAAGCTCGAATATGTTCTACTATATGAACAGAGAGGGATTCCAATTCTTCATCAAAAAGTGCTGGTGGAAGTTGTCAGATGTATTTCAACATAGATCCCCCATTCAATGGCTAGGAGATGAGAGAGCAGCAGAGATGAAAGAGAAACTTTATGAAATTCTGCTGAAAATATGCACAATTTCTTTATAATGCTCACGTTTCTCATCCTGAGAGTAGCTGTGCACTCTGGATGCTTAGAGAGAAATTCTTTTTAGGGGAATATTTTCTGGCTATTTCGATAAATCTTAGTCTAATTTGAGTTTTTCTTCAGATGCTTTTAACTTCTTTATTTCTCTCAATAAAATCTTGCTCATTTGAAAGCTGTTTTTCTCTCAAATGCTTTGGGTGTCTGTTTTAGAAGCCTTATGCATATCCCATGGTGTTTTTGAATGAGGTGGGCTGTCACAGGGATGACTCTTGGAGGGATCTCTACCCAGACTCATACTGCAAATCCAGCAGTATTTTTTCATGTCACCATTATAAATTGGCACTGAGGCTGAAACACTTCTTCCATTCCCTTTATTGTGAAGGTGCAGTTCTACCCAGGAGGCCTGCAAGCTCTCCTCCTGCAGCTCAGGCTTCACTCTGATGTGGCACTGGAGTGCTGCTATGGCAGTTCAGGTTCACATAAGATGTGAGCTGCCAGCTGTGAGCCCTGTGCTGTGGGCTGTGCCTTGGTGGCAGATGGTAGGAGTCAAGAGAGGACACTGGTGACCAGGGGAGGGCAAGCAGGAGTGCTCTAGCCCAGTCTCAGGGAGTAGAGAGCCATTGTTTTAAAATGTAAATAGCCAAAATGACAGCATCCTAATCAACCATTTTTGTAGAAGAGTGAGAGCCTACCTTCAGCAGCCACCAGGCTTAAGTGGCAAAACTGCCTCTTGTCATGAAGATGTGATAAGGTTTATTTTGGCGTTGAATATAACCATGTAGCATACATGGAAGGCCTTTTCAATTATCAAGTGAATTTAGAATGAATTATGTATGACATGGTGGTGTAAATTTTTCTACTTATGGACTCATTATGATGAACATCTTTCTGTCTTTGCAGTCTCTTAAGCAGATTGACCATGATGCACTTCACATTCTAGTTTAATTGTGTAATAAAACAGTTTTCTTTTTGTTCTATCATTGTGTTTCTCTGGGGCTGTAGAAAGTTTTTCTTTTCGTTATATATTCCAAACACTGTCTAGAATTACCAGACTTGATATAAACACATAAGGTGCCAGCCAAGCTTTACTCTAGAAGGGACTTTCCCTCTCAGGCTTCCAGTCACCTCACAATTATGCTACACAGTATGTGCTGTCTCTTAAATATGCAGGAAGAATTGTGTATCTGCCTATTTGATATCTATAGGCCACTACAGTCACTTCTAGAGAAGCTAGACCAGATTTCTACAAACTTCAGGGCAGCAATCAACATTTTACCTCTTTCAATGACTCTTGTATCTTCAGACCTGAAACTGACTCACAGAACATGGAGCTCAGAAACCCAATCAGAGTAACATGTGTGCACTGAGTAGACATGTAGACATGAGAATCTTCACTTTCTTGTATCTCCTCTGGCTAAAATGTCCACAAATATGCAAGTGACACCTGCTGCCACTCCACCCATCCAGAGCCTAAATCTGCAGCTCCAAATTCTGAATGTAGGTCTTAAGATTTGGAAAATAAAAAGACGTTTATCTGAGGAATACAAGTCCTTTTAGTTGTCAAACTCAGAGAGACATTAAAATGAGAGCCCAGGTTGGGTGCAGTGGCTCACACCTGTAATCCCAGCACTTTGGGAGGCTGAGGCAGGTGGATCACGAGGTCAGGAGTTCAAGACCAGCCTGGCCAACATGGTGAAACCCTGTCTGTGCTAAAAATACAAAAATTAGCTGGGCGTGGTCGTGGGCACCTGTAATCCCAGCTACTTAGGATGCTGAGGCAGAGAATTGCTTGAACCTGGGAGGCGAAGGTTGCAGTGACCCGAGATTGCGCCACTGCACTCCAGCCTGGGTGACAAAGTGAGACTCTATCTCAAAAAAAAAAAAAAAAAAAATGAGAGCACAATTATGTCTCCCCCCCTTTGAGCTATGTATTCATCTCCTGAAACCATTCACAATTGCCACAAGTAGCTATCAATTTAACTAAAAATGTGACACTGAACACTATAACTTAAGCTGTAAACCTTAATGATGTATATCCAATCAAAAGTCAATGTTATTTCTATAAATAAATAAGAAAGGTAGGTATAGTTGTGGTTATGACTCTAGATACTTTGTTGCCTTGATCTCTCACTCCCAAAACCATTTGTTACTGACAAACATTTTTGTACCATCCCACTCTGTCCCTGGTTTTTTTTTTTTTTTTTTTTTTTTTGCCTTTACAAATCCACTTGTAACTGCTGCTAATCAAAGTGTAGATTCCGGGCAACTTGAATCTTTGCTCCCAGGTTACAATCCTCAAAGGTGGAACAAATAAACTGTCTACTTATATCCGTGTTGCCTCGGGTTTTTCTTTTTAGGCAGACATATTACTTAGGATGTGCTAGAACAGCCTCTAGGAGAACATCTCTCTTTGATTGTACTCCGCTTGCTGTAACACCCAAGAATGCAGAGCCAGTTTGATCTGACCAAGAATCTGCACATAAGAGCTGACCTCTGCCTGAGATTCACAAGACAGGGCCAGGTTTTAGATTAAGAAGGTAATGAAAACCAATAGGAGGAATTTTCTGCATTGTGAGATGTCAACATAGACATCTTAAAGCCCCCCTTTAATAGTGTGGCTCTTTGAGCTTTTCAAGTCTTGTCCAGTGACCTGCTACAGTTACATGAGAGGATCCTGGTATAAATAGAATCTGATAGCGGAATCTGTAAGTAAAAAGAAGCATCTTAGGAGTGAGAGATCAAGGCTACAAAGTATCCACAGCCATGACTGCAACTATACCTACTCCTAAAATGTGATACTGGAGTAGAACATTTTTGTCCTACCTCTTACCCAAAAGCTAGCAAATCAGGACAGGTGATCCAGGTTCTGGAGCTTTACCAGGGCAGTTCCATTTTCTATTTAGAATCAACCTAAATCTCTTCTGTCTGGCTTACAATTGGGCCATCAGTGCACGGTCACTGGGAATCCTCTCACCTAGGCGTCTTTGAGACATTTGAGGATTTCCAGAGCAGAATTGTCTGGCTGACAAGAGTGGTTAACTCTGCTTCTGTCTCAGTGTAAGAGAAATGGGTCATACCTCATTCAAGAGATGTCTTTGGTTGGTACCCAGACGACAGTTTCTTCAGATTCCTGGTACTTGGGAGGAAAAGAAGAAGTTCTGGAGATTCGAACAGATAAACTAAATGCTTCCATCTCATATGGCCATTAGAATAACAGATGTAGCAGTCATGGTCCCTACCATCCATGAACTTTTAGTCCAGACCAGCAACTGGACAAACGATGAATTAAGCATCATATGGTTGACATAATAAATAGATTTGTGCAAAGAAACTTGGGGTTTATTTGGGCCATAAGTAACCCAAATAAAAAATAAACAATATTAGGCCGGGTGTGGTGGCTCACGCCTGTAATCCCAGCACTTTGGGAGGCCGAGGCGGGTGGATCACGAGGTCAGGAGTTCAAGACCAGCCTGACCAACAATGGTGAAACCCCATCTCTGCTAAAAAAATAAAAAATTAGCTGGGTGTGCTGGTGGGCACCTGTAATCCCAGCTACTTGGGAGGCTGAAGCAGGAGAATCGCCTGAACCCAGGAGGCGGAGGTTGCAGTAAGCCAAGATTGAGTGATTGAGTAATTGCACTCCAGCCTGGACATCAGGGCGAGACTCTGTCTAAAAAACAAAAACAAAAAACAATATTGTTGTGACTTCTGATGTCATCACCTGACGGGATGTTTATGGACAGAAGAATTGTTATTATTTTTATTTCTTTTATTTTGCTAAGAATACATATTTATCTTCTAATAAAATTATTCTAGATATCCTTAAGATATTTGTTTAAATGGATTATTAGTATATATTATGAAATTGACAGGGCAGTAGCTTAAAAAAGATTAAAGTTACATGAACTCTGGGATTTAAGTTTTTCTTAGGTAAGCTTAGGAAACAGAACTGGAAGTACCCCAGTGGCATAGAGAACAAATTCTACATAGGCTGCACTCCCTGCTCCAGTTCTGTTCAGTTCCTACTTGGGGGCTTTATTTAGTCCTGTCCCCACCCTGGAGTCTTGCCTCAGATAACTGATTTAATAAGATCAGAGTTTTGGTTGGTGAATCCTGCTGTCTTTCTAGAAGTGGTGCTCACAATTTTCTGAAATCCAAAAGCAGATAAATGGGAATAATAAAGTATGTATTTCAGGGTCTTTTTAAATTTTTTATTAAAACCAGTGCTTGCAGAGACATTCCATTTAGCAACTTGTTTTCTATTCTTACAAATCAGTAGTTGCTCCACAAATCACAAAAAATTAAATATAAACACAATAAAAATTCCTCTAAACTACATTAAATTTTTCCTTTATCCCTCTTATCTATTTTTTATAAAATGTATTTTATTCTATACATTTTATAAAAAATTAATGACAGAGAAACTATAAAAATTAAAATGCTGTGCCCTTTATCTAAATCCTGGGAATTATTAAACACTTAATACCAACTCCCAAGGTTGTTATGAGGATTAAGTCACATAATGTGTTATTCCCAGCACAGTACTCTGTAACATCCTCTTGAGCACGTAGAGCACAATGTTTAATAAACATTCCATCAGTACACTTGTACATGTTATTTAAATGCAGACTTATTCAGACATGGCTGTTTTCTATTTCCTCTGTATACTCTACAGAGCCAGCAAAGAATATGATACTTTAGGATGGAGAGTGGTTGTCTTCATTTGCCCTAGAAGTATTTGTGTTGTGACAAGAGTGCTGAGTGTAAGGGACTCTGTGCTGTGCCTGCTTTCTCTAACTAATGCTGATCATGAGCCCAGGGAGAGCAACATCAACATTGACAGGGGACTTGTTTAAAACATTCATTTTGGACCCTTTTCAAACCTGCAGCATCACATTACATAGAGTGGGCCCAAAATTACTAAGTGATTTGTAAGCTCATTAAAGCTTCAGATTAAATGCCTAGCTAAGTGGTTATAAGCCTAGACCTCTAATTAGGATTACATGGCCAATTTGCAGAAAAATCCTTACTTCAGCTTTTCCCACAGGTTTTGTTTATTGTTTTAGGTGGAATCATACTTGTTGTTTTAGTTAAGTCTCTCGTATAATTCCAAGGTGAGGCCAGAATCAACAATGAAGGGTTCAAGACATTCATGAGACTTAAGGTAGAAACCTTTGCACTAAAGGGTGGTCACAGGGCCTGTTCTGTTTGGGTTTGGGAGAGACAAGGCAGTGTGGCCCATATTACCATTACTGTAGTAGAAATTGCTGCTGTCTGTGGCAGAGGAGGGCATCTGAGGACAGAAAAGAAGAAACTTATATTTTTATTTTCATAGAGAAGCTCATTGTTCCTGAATCTCTACTAGTATAAAGGACAGAAATGGATGGAATGTTTCTGTAGGTCTTGGTCCTTCTGCCAGTGGGTGTGGTGGTAGCAGGTAAATGGGTGGTGCTGACACCTTTAAAGGAATATTCTCAAGATGCAGGTGTAATTTGTGCAGAAAATTTCATCTAAGCAGGAATTCCAGAGGAGAAGGAGGAAAAGAATGGCTTTTTTTTTTTCAGCTAAACAGGTCTCATATCAAGAGCTGTGTCCACTCTGCCTTCTGAAATGCCATGCATTTTTACATGCAAACCTTTACTTCTCTACTTGTTTTTCCTCCTTAATAAGTTTGTTTTAACTACTTTTAAAAATTCTTATAATAGTCAAGGGTCTCTGAAAAATATGTTTTTTCCCATATACCAGAGCCTTCTGCATCATAGCTCCTTCTATGCCACGCAGAATTTTCTTCATGAATTTATAATCTACTGTATTAAAAATGTTCCCTTTGTGGCTGGGAAGGTGTGAATACTCAAGATTCCTATTGGAGAAGAAAGGGGTTCTTAAAAAAGATGGAAAACTTGTAATGTTGAGGTTCCATCTGTGTTCTTCATTAACTATAGAGAGCAGGATTAAGAAAGTGTTTATTTAAAGAGGATGGCATTTATTACCCAGAAAGTCCTGAAAAAATATGAGGAAATACTTGCTTTCTAGGGTGCTAAAGAAAACTACTTAAAATCACTATTAAAAATTACAGAACATGGGAGATATCTGTATCTTGAACTTGGTATAAAACTGATGGTTCTTTATGGTTGAATTCAAACTACAATTTACTTCTGGGAGAAAATGTCACAGTGGTGATGATGTGTCCTTTTGTGCATCAGCACATCATAAAAATTTGTCCTAGTGCAAGTAATATTAATGATTCACTTGGTTAAGGAGGTCTCCTACAGATTTTTTTTACTAGAAAGCTAATTATTTTTCTTTTCATTATAAATTATTTTTATGCAGCGGATGTGCATAAACCATCACATTTTATCTGGTAGCTGCCCCTCTTTCTTAGGTTTTATTTGCATATATCTGTCTTTGGCAAGTAAAAACTGTCATTTTTTTTTTTTCTTACAGTCCAGCAATGTTAGGAAAAACACAGGCTCTTTTACTTAGTGGATGTTTGACAAAATATTCTTCTTGGGCCAAAAACATTGGCATTACTGGTGAACTTGTTAGAAATATAGAAACTCAAAACAAAAAAAAAAATTCAGAAACAGACTTGCTATAAGTCAGAACCAGTTCTCTACTCTCTCATTTGACCTTGAGACACATTAAAAATTCTGCCCTGGCCACTGGGTAAATGTGTATGGGGGTGTGTTTTTTAGAGTCAGAGAATACATTAGAGAATATTTCTGTGTTAAAAAAATATTTTCTTGGATAATTTTGGTCACTCCAATAAGGCAGAACCTGTTCTCTCTACTCTCTAATTACACCTTGAGTGACATTAAAAATTCTGTCCATGACCATTTGGTAAATATATGTGTGTCTGTGTTTGTGTGTTTTTCAGGGACCACTGACAATTAGGGATGTGACTGTAGAATTCTCTCTGGAGGAGTGGCAATGCCTGGACACTGTTCAGCAGAATTTATATAGGGATGTGATGTTAGAGAACTACAGAAATCTGGTCTTCCTGGGTGAGGATAACTTCAATACTGAATTCCTAATATACTCCAAAGGCTTTATTTTTGTTTTTTGTTTTTTGTGTTTTATAGAATGTTTTTTGGTAATTTGGTAATTTTTGATAATTATGCTTTGCATAAATGAGTTTCATAATCCCTGTTTTCAAGAAAATCATAAGGATTTGTCAGTGTAGAAAAAAAAATTTCTTCAAGATGTTTCACCTTGAACTGAACTTTCCACATTGCTGAGCTGATCTGTATCCCTCACTCTAGAATAGTGGTAATTCCAGAAATTTAGTGGTGTAAAATATTGTTGCCCACACCTTAAAAACTAATTGCTACCACCAATTTTTTTATTCGGTAGTACTGGGTAGTGAATTAAGAACCTACAAATATACAGTATTTTCTAAATATTTAGAAATTTCTGTCATAAATTAGTATTTTGGGATAAATGTATTAGAATATTGTATTACATCCCCTTTACTGAGCACATTACTAAGTTGGTAATTGGAGAATATGAGCAAGATGCATGTTACTTATTTTTTAAAAAACAGGTATTGCTGTCTCTAAGCCAGACCTGATCACCTGTCTGGAACAAGGAAAAGAGCCCTGGAATATGAAGAGACATGAGATGGTAGCCAAACCCCCAGGTAGGTGAGAGTGAAAGCCAGTACAACAGATGGCACAGATGAGAGATCCAAAGGTCAAGGAGAAAGCAAGTCCTTAAAATGTCATTTCGGAAGCTGTGTTCCAAAGGATACAGTTTCTGGAAGCCTGAGTTTGTATTTTTTTTTTTCTTTGCTCTCACATAGGGACATTTTCTGTCTTATGCTTTTAAATTCTCTAAAGATTCTATTTTCCTTTCAGTCATTTTCCTTCAAGTTTACAGTGAGAGCCAAAGTCCTCATGGCATATAAGAGATTGCACAGTCTGACTGCTTTTTCATTGTTTTTAGGGACATACAAATATCTGCATTATTTTCAAAAATTCTATGTTAAGCTATTTCTTAAGTTCTCTTTTTGCATTGTGTCTGACATGAATAGAGTAGTGGTTTCTGTTCCATTGAATTTTTTAATTTTTCTGCACATTTCATCCTTTTTCTTTAGTATATTTTTGAAAGATAGTTTGGAATTATAAAATATGATGTCATTCTGCTTTTTTTTCCCCTCAAGTTTGATTTGGCTATTCAGAGTTTATTGTAGTTTCATGTAATCTTTAGTCTTGTATTTTCCATTACTGTGAAAAAAACTTGCCACTGGAATTTTTATAGGGAGCTTATTGAACCTATATTTATTGAATCTATATTCTTTCAACTCATAGACATGAAACATTTTTAAATTTATTTTTGTCTTCTCTTTCTTTTCCTAGCTATCTTATATCTTTCAGTGTAAAGAGTTTTTATCTCCTTGGTCAAATTTGTTCTCAGAAATTTATTTATTTATTTATTTTTTGAGATGGAGTTTCACTCTTCTTGCCCAGACTGAAGTGCAATGGTGCGGTCTCAGCTCACTGTAAACTCCGCCTCCCGGGTTCAAGTGATTCTCATGCCTCAGCCTTTCAAGTAGCAGGGATTACAGGCACTCGCCACCATGCCTGGCTAATTTTTGTATTTTTAGTAGACATGGGGTTTCACCATGTTGGCCAGGCTGGTCTCGAACTCCTGACCTCAGATTATCCGCCCTCGTCAGCCTCCCAAAGTGTTGGGTTTACAGGCGTGAGCACCACACCCGGCCAGAAATTTATTATTTTAATGCTATCGTAAATAAGATTTTTTTTTGTCTATTTTACCAGATAGTTCGTTTTAAGTGTATGGAAATATAACTTGTATTTTAATTTTATATTTTGCTAATTTATTGAGTTTATTAACTTAGGTTTTAATGTGCTGCTTATGGTTTTCTATATATAAGATGTAATCTACAAACAGCAAATTTTTACTTATTTGTCTTCAGTTTCAATGGCTTTTTGAAAATTGTTTTGACTAATTATTCTGCCATATACTTCAGTGCTATGTTAAAATAGAAGCATTGACAAGGTGCACAATATAATTTTGCATTTGGTGTCTGAATTTGAAGGAGCAAACACCTCTTCAAGTTTCTATAAACTAGTTTCAGGAGGTAAAGATCTTCTTCCATTGGGCCCCCAGGGTGATGGGATTCCCTCTGGGTTTGTGATGGAGAGGGGTTGTAGCTTGGTCACAAGATTGCTGGGTCTGCACTAGGGTCCACCTTTAGTTGGCTTGTTACAAGGGGCTTGGATAGTTGTAATTCCCATATTATTTTTGGACAGATTGGATATCCTTCAAGACTTTGCTCTGTAGGGCAGACACTAGGGCAGGTTTTTGCAGTAGGGTCTGTATATAATGTACCTTAAATCGGGATGTAAATGAGTACGGCTTTTGCTGAGTACCACAGAGGATTTCTTCGGGTCACACTGTGTTGGTTTCTAGGTAAAGAGAACTGGCCATAAGCTGTGGCCCAGGAAGCTGGAACTGAGATTTTGAACTGCTAAAGGCACCACATTAAAAGCCAGGGTCTGCAGGCCTGCCTGCATGGCTATAAACGGGTGTCTTCCTCCAGGCCTGTGAAAGGACAGAACCTCTCCCAGACTGTGGCTGAAAGGATTTTGAAATAATTACAGAGTAAATTCAGAATTCTCAGTGGGACCAAGTTGGGTTGGCCATTTCCTGTCCTGTAGCCAAGACCAGGGGTCCTGTAGTTTGCCACCGAAATGAGAGCCTGCTTTCTGAAGAGAACACCCCTCAATCTTTGGCTTTAGCAGAATTTCACAACTTCATCCCTGGACCTTAAAGATCTCTTAAAGGCACTTATTTTGGAGATGGGGTCTTGCTACATAACCCAGGCTGGTCTTGAAATCTTGGCCTGAAGCAATTCTCCAACCTTAATATACCATGTAGCTGTCATTACGGGTTTGAGCCATGAGGCCTGATACTCTCATAAGGTATTTTTGTCAGGGATGGCCAACAAATTTTCTTGCTGTGGAGGAATAGACAAATAGGGCACCTTTTATTTCTCTATCTTATTAATGTCACCCTTTCTATAAGTTTTTAATTTCTAATTTCTATTTCAAATATGCCTGTAATTTTAGATTCAGACATTTAGGAGCAATAAGCTAGAATTTACATGTTATGTTTGAAGTAAATTAGATAATTAGTAGGCACTCCATATTTACTAATATAGTTACTTATAAATTTAAGTTTGCTACGGGCAAAAAGGAATTATAAGCTTTTCACCCACTTTCTCTAGCCTATATCTAAACAATAACATAATTTATTCATAAGTATTCGTTTTATATGAGACTCTAATGATATTCTGCTATATATATATTATATATACAAAATAAATATTTAATAATAAATACATATATTAAATTACATGTATATTTTAGCAACGTAAGGCTATTCCTTGCTTCTAAAGTTGGATTACAGCAGTTTCATTTTGTGAAAGAATAGCATACAATTAACATAAAAATTATCTCTATTTTAAATGCTTATTTATTAAATGTTTCTCATTAAAATCTTCTGTTTATGATTATTCTGCGTTTTCTCTAAAATTTTACTGCCACACAGTGCCTGTCAATGATTCAAAATACCTGCCTTCCATGAGTACACAGTTACAGTCAAATACTGTAGTTATCTAGACAATTTTTTTAAATGGTACATCAATGTTGCATACCAGATTATATGAGTAAACATTTTACTTATTATTGTTTTGCAGTTACATGTTAGTGTGTTTTTTTCAATGTAGGTTTCTTTATTTTTTTTTGAGATGGAGTCTTGCTCTATCGCCCAGGCTGAAGTGCAGTGGCATGATTTCGGCTCACTGCAACCTCCGCCTCCCAGGTTCACGCCATTCTCCTGCCTCAGCCTCTCGAGTAGCTGGGACTATAGGCGCCCGCCACCACGCCCGACTAATTTTTGGTATTTTTGGTAGAGTCAGGGTTTCACCATGTTAGCCAGGATGGTCTCAATCACCTGACCTCGTGATCCACCTGCCTCGGCCTCCCAAAGTGCTGGGATTACAGGCGTGAGCCATTGCGCCCCGCCAGTGTAGGTTTCTTAACATCAGTTCATTGTGATTTTTTTGTTTTACTTACGTACTATAATTTTAGACAATTTGCAATTTTGTTTGTACACTTTAAGTCAATATGGGCTTGAATTAAGAGATAAACCATCCAGGCTGGGCGCAGTGGCTCTCACCTGTAATCCCAGCACTTTGGGAGGCTGAGGCGGGCGGATCACCTGAGGTCAGGAGTTTGAGACCAGCCTGGACAACATGGTGAAACTCCGTCTCTACTAAAAATACAAAAAATTAGCTGGGCGTGGTGGCGTGCGCCTCTAATCCCAGCTACTTGGGAGGCTGAGGTGGGAGAATCACTTGAACCCAGGAGGTGGAGGTTTCAGTGAGCCGAGATCATACCATTGCATTCTGGCTTGGGTGACAGAGCAAGACTTCATCTCGAGAGGGAAAAAAAAAAGAGATAAACCATTCATATGTCTATCATTATCAGATTATATATGTGTGTGTGTTTATAAATATCCCAATTTTGGTTATCGCTTATGTATATATTTTTAGCTGATTTTTAGTGGTGGTTTTGACTAAGTGAGTAGTTATGGAAATAGTCTTATTTTCACCATATGTTTAATAATGAATTTTTCTTTTGTGTGTGTGAGAGAAACACTTTTGTGATTTGAAGGTAATTTTTGAAAGGATTTATAATTGTGTATTTTTTTCTGTTTTTCTCTTAAAACCTTTATTATTGTAAAAACAGATAACATAAAACTTACCATCTTTTTCTGAGATGGAATCTTGCTCTGTTGCCCAGGCTGGAGTGCAGTGGCATAACCTCGGCTCACTGCAATCTTTGCCTCCTGGGTTCAAGCAATTCCCCTGCCTCAGCCTCCCGAGTAGCTGGGATTACAGACGTAGACAACCATGAGCAGCTAATTTTTGTATTTTTAGTAGAGATGGGGTTTCACCACGTTGGCTAGGCTGGTCTCGAACTCCTGATCTAAAGCGATCTGCCAGCCTCGGCCTCCCAATATGCTGGGATTATAGGTATGAGCCACCATGCCTGTCCTAAAATTTACCATCTTTAATCTGTTTAAGTGTACACTTCAGGCCTAGGCATGGTGGTGGCTCACATCTATAATACCAGGATTTTGGGAGACCAAGACAGAAGGATCGCTTGAGCCCAAAATGTTGAGACCAGCCTGGGCAGCATATAAAGTCCCCCTCTCTCCACACACAAAAAATGTTTTAATAGCCAGGCATGGTGGTATGCACCTGTGGTCCTAGCTATTTGGGAGATTGAGTGAAGAGGATTACTTGAGCCTGGGAGTTTGAGGCTGCAGTGAGCCATAGTTGTGCCACTGCAATCCAGCTTGGGTGACAGAGTAAGATCCTGTTTCAAAAAAATGGTATACATTTCAGGCATGTTAAGTACATTCACATTGTTATACAAGAGACTTCCAGAAATTTTCCATCTTGTAAAACTAAAACTCAATACCCATTAAATAACAACAACCCATTTTACCTTCTCTCCAGCCCTCAACAAACACCATTTCTCTTTCTGTTTTTATGAGTGTGACTACTTAAAATATCTCATATTAGTGGAATTATATAGTATTCATTATTTTGTTACTGGCTTATTTCAGGTGACATAATCTCAGTTTATCTTCAAATGTGACAAGATTTTATGAGGCTGAATAATATTTCATTGTATTTATGTATTACATTTTTCAATGTGTTTCCAAATTAAGACATTTGGGTTGCTTCAGCCTTTTGACTTTTGTGAATACTAATACAATAAACATGACTGTTCAAATACATCTTCCAGGTCCTGTGTTGCATGTTATAGATATAGATTCATAAATGAGATTGCTGTATTTTATGGTAATTTTATTTTTGATTATTTGAGGTACATTTATAACATTTTAAAATAATGGCTACACTCCTGATTTTCACCAACAATCGACATGGGTTTCATTTTCACTGCATCATCAACAGATTTGGTGTTTTTTTAAAAAATTATAGTGGCCATTCTAGGCCAGGCACGGTGGCTCATGCTTGTAATCCTAGCACTTTGGGAGGCCGAGGTGGGCAGATCACAAGGGCAGGAGTTTGAGACCGGACTGGCCAATATGGTGAAACCCCGTCTCTACTAAAAAAAAAATACAAAAAAAAAAAAAAATTAGCTGGGTGTGGTGGCAGGCGCCTGTAGTCCCAACTACTCAGGAGGCTGAAGCAGGAGAGTTGCTTGTACCCGGGAGGCGAAGGTTGCAGTGAACTGAGATCTCGCCACTGCACTCCAGCCGGGCCACAGAGGGAGACTCTATCTAAAAAAAAAAAAAAAAAAAAAAAAAAAAAAAAAATTATGGTGGCCATTCCAATGAGTGTGAGGTGATTTTATTTTCTGTGATTTTTATGCAATTCTCTACAAAATAGTTATTTTGCATTTTCTTTTAAATGCATTTTCTTATTTGTGTATATTTTTTATAAGAATTTTGTTCAATTATTTGACCATTTCTAAATCAACTTATTCAACTGTATTGTTTAAAGACTTGTTTATATATTCTGAATATTAACTCCTATCATGTGATTTGCAAATACTTTCACACATTTTTTATGAGGCATTGTCACTCTATTGAATATTTTATTTGGGTGCAAAAATTTTGAAGGATAGTGCAGTTAAATTTTTCTGTTATTTTCTTTGTTGCTGATGCATTTAATGTATCTAAAAAAATGTTGCTAAGACCAATGTCATGTTTTTCTTCTATATTTCTAAAAAATTGGTTAGTTATTTTTTATGTCTGAGTCTTTTATTTAAAATATTTTTCATATATGGTTCAAGGAAATAATCCAGCTTTATCACTGTTGATATCCAGTTTTCTTTCTTTCTTTTTTTTTTTTTTGAGACGGAGTTTCGCTCTTGTTGCCCAGGCTGGAGTGCAGTGGCACAATCTCTGCTCACTGCAGCCTCCACCTCCCAGGTTCAAGTGATTCTCCTGCCTCAGCCTCTCTAGTAGCTGGGATTACAGGCATGTGCCACCACACCCTGCTAATTTTGTATTTTTAGTAGAGACGGGGTTTCTCCATATTGGTCAGGCTGGTCTCAAACTCCTGACCTCAGGTGCTCTACCTGCCTTGGCCTTCCAAAATGCTGGGATTACAGGTGTGAGCCACCACCGCACCTGGCTGGTATCCAGTTTTCAACATTACTTTTTGAAAAGGTTATCTTTTCTCTATTGTGTGCTCATGGCAACTTTGTGGAAGATCATTTGATCTTTTAAAGGGGGTTTCATTTCTTCACTCGTATTCTGTTCTTTCATCTGTTTATCTTTGTTTATCTTTGTTTCAGTACCACATCGTTTTTATTTTAGCTTCTAGTATGTTTTGAAATCAGAAAGTATAATGCCTCCTTGTTCTTTTTCATGGGTTTCTGGCTATAGTTGTAATCAAGGTTTAAACTTTTACACAAGATTTATTGTATTGGTTGGTCTGTTGTCATGCTACTACTAAGAACATACCCAAGACTGGGTAATTTATAAAGAAAAGAGGTTTAATTGGCACACACTTCCACATGGCTGGGGAGGCTTCACAAAAATCATGGCACAAGGCAAAGGAGGAGCAAGTCATGTCTTACATGGTGGAAGGCAAGAGGGCGTTAGCAGAGGAACTCCCCTCTATAAGCCCATCAGATCTCCTGGAACTTATTCACTATCACAAGAACAGCACAGGAAAGACCCACTTTTGTGATTTAATTGGCTCACCCTGTCTCTCTCATGACACAGGGAATTATGGGAGCTACAATTCAAGATGAGATTTGGGTGGGGACACAGCCAAAGCATATTATTTCTGTTAAAAACTGTGCTATTGAGATTGTTATAATGATTATATCAGATTTGTTCACAACTGTAGGTTGTATTGACACCTTTGAAAAATTAAATTTTTGGCCCCTGAGCAAGAATATGTTGAAGAGTTTTATATATTTAGTTTTATATACTTTTGGATTTGCCAGTTTTACTTTTGCTTTTAATTCCTAGTTTTATTCAGTTGTGGTCAGAAAACACACAGTGTGTAATTTTGGTATACTTAAATGTATTTATTGTTGTTTTTAGACAGGATCTTACTCTGTCACCCAGGCTGGAGTGCAGTGGCATGATTTTGGCTCACTATCACCTCAACCTCCTGGGCTTAAGTGATCCTTTCACCTCAGCATCCCTAGTAGCTGGAACTATAGACATGCATTACCATGTCTGGCTAATTTTTTTATTATTTGTAGGAACAGGGTCTCTCTATGTTGCCCAGCCTGGTCTCAAACTTCTGGCCCCAAGAGAGCCTCTGACTTTGTTCTTCCAAAGTGTTGGGGTTATAGGCATGAGGACTTCATGCTGCCATGTAATTCTCAATGTTGGATGTAAGACCAGTGGGAGGTGTTTGGTTTGTGAGGAAAAACTCCTTGTGCATGGGTTGGCACCATCCTCTTTGTAATCAAAATTTCACATTCTATTAATTCAAAAGAGAGCTGGCTCATTAAAAGAACCTGGCTCCTTCACCTCACACTTGCTGTCTGTTACCATGTGGTGTGTCCAGTTACCAGTTACTCTTGGCCTTCCACCATGATTGTAAGCTTTTTGAGACCCTCACCAGAAGCAGATGTTGGTTGGCACACACTTCTTGTACAGTCTGCCGAACTGTGAGCCAAATCTTTTTTTTTTTTAATAAATTATCTACTATCGGACTTCCTGTATATTCAAAATAATTTATACAGTCTATAATGTTTTCTAAGTTCTCTGTTTTATTATTGCTATTTTATCTGAATTTTCTATTTATTATTGAAAATGAGGTCTTGATGTCTACAACTATGTTGCTATGTATTTCCTGCTTCAATTTGTTTATATTTGCTTTATATATTTTGGAGCCCTGATATTATATATACGTATACATATAGCTAGATAAGTATTTTATTAAATACATTAATTATATATCTATATAGATTTTTTTTTTTTTTTTTAGATGGAGTCTTGCTTTGTTGCCCAGGATCTCAGCTCAGATATTATATATCTATATAGATTTTTTTTTTTTTTTTAGATGGAGTCTTGCTTTGTTGCCCAGGATCTCAGCTCAGATATTATATATCTATATAGATTTTTTTTTTTTTTTTAGATGGAGTCTTGCTTTGTTGCCCAGGATCTCAGCTCACTGCAACCTCCGTCTCCCAGGTTCAAACAATTCTTCCACCTCAGCCTCCCGAGTTGCTGGGACTACAAGGCACGTGCCACCATGCTCAGCTAATTTTTGTATTTTTAGTAGAGTCGGGGTTTCACCATGTTAACCAGGATGGTCTCGAACTCCTGACCTCGTCATCCACCTGCCTCGGCCTCCCAAAGTTCTGGGATTAAAGGCATGAGCTACCATGCCCGGCCCTATATAGATATCTTTGTGTATACATATATATGTTATATATACACATATCTGTAGGTAAATGTATATATATACACATATGCATATGGATAGATACCAGTTAAATTGACCCATTTTACCATTATATAATATCAATCTTTGTCTCATGCTAGTACTTAGGACATATTATGTCTACCGTAATTATGACTACCTCACCCAATTATAGTTACTATTTGCATGGAATATAGCTTTTTTTCATTCTGTTACTTTCAGCCTATTTAACTAAATTCTAAAATGAATCTCTTGTATGCAGCATATTGTATGCTGTTTTTCTTAAGCCAATTAGGCATTTAATTTTTTAAATATAATTTATTTAATTTTTTATTTTTGAGATAGGTTCTCACTCTGTCAGCCAGGCTGGTTTGCAGTGGTTTGATCATGGCTCACAGCAGCTTCAACCTCCCAAACTCAGATGATCCTCTCATTTCAGCCTCTCAAGCAGCTGGATTACAAGTATGTGGCATCACACCCAGCTAGTTTTTTTGTATTTTTTGTAGAGACACAGTTTTGGCATGTTGCCTGCTCTGGTTTTGACCTTCTGAGATCAAGTGATCAGCCCACCTTGGCCTCCCAAAGTCCTGGGATTACATTTTTTTAAATTAAATAGTTTAATTAATTTGTATTTAAAATAATTGCTTAAAGAAATGTTTCTATTACCAGTTTTATTATTATTGTTTTATGTGCTCTTATAGATATGTTTTTTCTCATTTCCTATTTTACCACCTTAAATTTTAATTTTATAGTGACATGCGTTACTTTTCTATTTGTTTAGCATACTTTCTATAAATATTATCTTCATAATCATCTTGAAAAATGAAGATTACATAAAACATCTTAAAGTTAAAACAATATATTTTAATCTCATAACAACTTCAACTGAATACAAATACTATTCCTCTACATTTTTGTTAATATTACAAATTATATCTAATAACAGATTTATGCAGATTTATATTTTGTTTTTCATATTCTATAGAAGAAATTTAGGGATTTTATGCACCATCATTATAATAGTAAAGGATTCTATGTGTGTCTGTATATTTACATTTAATAGGGAGCTTTATATTTACATAGTCATATGATGCTGTGCGAATATTATTTTTCAACATAATGGACTCGTAGCATTTCTTTGTTTTTATATGCAAAGTCTCACCATGTTCCTCAGGATGTTCTTGAACTCTTGGTCCCAAGTGATGTGACTGCCTGGGCCTCCTAAAACTGTAAGATTACAGACATGAGACACTGTGCCTCGCCACCAAGTGGCATTTTTTATAGGACAGTGCTAGTCGTATGAACACTTTCACCTTTTATTTTGGAAAGTGTTTATTTTTATCTTTTTTTGAAGTAAAATAATTTCACATCAAGTATTATTGGTCAGGTATGATTTTATTACCTCAAAATTTGGGAAGTACTTAGTCTTTTTCATTTTCAAGTAAACTCTGTATTACTTTTTCCCTATAGTCTTCTTCCAACATTTTGTTCATGAATATATTGATCGACTTGATGCTGTCCAATAAGTATTACATTCTACGTTTTAAATTTGTTTTGCAATTTTATATTTTTGTATTATATATTTTAGAACATACCATCTCATACCAGTTAATTGTGTTTTGATTTTTCAGTTTATATTATAATTGTGTATGACAATATTTAGTTCTGAACAATTTAAGACTGTGGAGCAAAATCAAATATGAATCAGCCATACATCTAGTGCCAATATAATTGTCTCTGTGTTTGTTTGCCTTTATAAATATTATCCCTGTGTTTCTTTATAACTTGTATATTTGTTGTGTAGGTTTGTTGTGAATGGTTGTTTAATCCTGTGTAGATGAGTAGCCACAAAAATTCTCCTAATTTCAACATTCTATTTATTTGTGAATCTTCCATATCCTGTTTATTCATGAATCTATATTATTTTTCTGTGAAAGAAATACTTTTGGCTTTGAAGATAATTTAAAAACTACTGGCAGGCTGTGGTGGCTCACGCCTGTAATCCCAGCACTTTGGGAGGGCAACGTGGGTGGATCACCTTAGGTCAGCAGTTTGAGACCAGCCTGTCCAAAGTGGTGAAACCCCGTCTCTACTAAAAATACAAAAAAATTAGCCGGGCATGGTGGTGGGCGCCTGTAATCCAGCTACTCAGGAAGCCGAGGCAGGAGAATCGCTTGAACCCAGGAGGTGGAGATTGCAGTGAGCCAAGATCGCGCCATTGCACTCCAGCTGGGCGACGAGTGAAACTCCATCTCGAAAAACTAAACTCATAACTAAATTTCTCTTCTAGCTACCATTGTTCATTTTTACTTGTCAAAAACACATAATAATTTATAATAAAATATTTTCAAATATTCACTTTACTTATATTGACATTGTTATGCAACATATTGCTGAAGCGTTTTTATCTTGCAAAGCTAAATCTCAATACACATTATACAACTACCAATTTTTCCAGTATTATGGCACTTTTGAAACACCACTCTGTTTTCTCTTCCTAGGGTGTAACTTCTTTATATATCTCATACAATCTCTGTCTGTTTGTGGCTGGCTCATGTCACTTTGCAAAATATCATCAAGATTTATCTGTGTAGTTGTTAGAATATTTTCTGCTTTTTGAAAACTGAGTGATGTGGTCCGGCGCGATAGCTCACGCCTGTAATCCCAGCACTTTGGGAGACCAAGGTGGGTGGATCACCTGAGGTCAGGGGTTCTAGACCAGCCTGGCCAACATGGTGAAACCCCGTTTCAACTAAAAATACAGAAATTAGCTGGGTGTGGTGGCAGGTGCCGGTAATCCCAGCTACTCGGGGGGCCAAGGCAGGAGAGTTGCTTGAACCCGGGAAGCAGAGGTTGCAGTGAGCTGAGATCACGCCATCACACTCCAGCCTGGGGGACAAGAGCAAGACTTCATCTCTAAAAAAAAAAAAGAAAACTGAGTGATGTTCCAGTATTTTTACATTTCAAATTATATCTATTAAATAATTTGGTGACAGAAATTAGCATCGTTTTTAACTATTGGCTTTCCGTAACAATGCTACAATTATTATGGGTATGTAAATAACTCTTTATATGACCATATATATGAAAGTTTATGTGCTGCATTCTGTTTGATTTGTCTAGTTTTCAGCTTGATACGGATACCAAATTGTTTTAATTCTGTAGCTTTGTAATCTGTTTTGAAATAAGGAATTATAATGCCACCAACATTGTTTCTTTTTTTTTTTTTTTTTTGAAGATTGTTGGGTACTTTGTTGTCTCTTGCAATAGCACTCCTGAGTTTGCTATTGCTGTTTTTTCAAAAATGCAATGAGAAATTTGAAAAACATTGCATTAAATCTGTAGATTACATTAAACAGTATAAACATCTATACAATATTAATTATTTTAACTTTTGAACAAGAGCATGCTTGAGTGTATCATTTAATTTCTATATATTTGTGAAATTTTTAGTTTTTTTCATTGTTTCATATTCTTATTCCATTTTGTTCATAGAAAGTAATCCAGAAAATTTTAGGGTGTTTTTTTTTTTTTTTTTTTTTTTTGAGACAATCTCACTCTGTTGCCCAGGCTAGGGTGCAGTGGCGTGATCTCGGCTAACTCCTGCCTCCCGGGTTCAAGTGATTCTCGTGCTTTAGCCTGCTGAGTATCTGGGATTATAGGCGCATGCCACCAGGCCCAGTTAATTTTTTATTTTTGGTAGAGACAGGGTTTCACCATGTTGGCCAGGCTGTTTTCAAACTCCTGACCTCAGGTGATCCACTCGCTTCGGCCTCCCAAACTGCTGGGATTACAGGCATGAGCCACTGTGCCTGGCCAAAGTTTTAGTTTTTTTTTTCATTGTTGTTTGTTTGTTTTGAGACAGAGTCCTGCTCTGTTGCCAGGCTGGAGTTTAGTGGCACGATTTCTGCTCACTGCAACCTCTGCCTCCCGGGTCCAAGTGATTCTCCTGCCTCAGCCTCCCAAGTAGCTGGGATCACAGGCAGGTACCACCACACCTGGCTAATTTTGTATTTTCAGTGGAGACCACCACACCCGGCTAATTTTGTATTTTCATGTTGGCCAGGCTGGTCTTGAACTCCTGACCTCAGGTGATCCACCTGCCTCAGCCTCCCAAAGTGCTGAGATTACAGGTGTGAGCCACCATGACTGGCTCAAAATTTTAGTTTTAAAACATTTGTTAAGATTTATTTTTTGACCTAACCGGTGGTCTATCAAGAAGATTGTATGAGCTATTGCAAAGGGTGTGTTTCCTGATGTTGAGAAGTTTTCTCTATATCTGTGTTAGAAATACTTGTTTTATACTGCCTTCAAGTCCACTGTTTCCTTACTAATATTCTCTTGTTTTATTATTATCAGAGAAAGTGAGGTATTGAAATATCCTACTATAATTATATTGCTTTCTATGTGTTTCTTCAATTATGTCCATATTTACCTTACATATTTGGAACCCTAATGTGAGATACACACACACATACACACACACACACACACAAACACACAAACATGAGTATATACAAATTTTTCATAGGTTCCCCATCAATCTATTATTGCTTAATGTCCTTCTTTGTCTTTTTGGAGTTTTGACTTCATATACATTCTATATAATATGAGTTTTTGACTTACGATGTAGCTTGTGTAATACTATTTTGACCTTTTCTGCTCTCATTTGGTTAATATTTGGATAAAATGCCTACATCAATCTTGCCACTTTCAGGCTTTTTTTATTATTAGTTCTAAACTGACTGTTGTAGAAAGGCAAGTCAGGCCTTGAGTTTTAATGTTTTTTAATGAATCCCTTTATTGAAACTATGTCTCTTGACTAGAAAGCTAATTATACCTATATGTAAGTAATTTTCTAAAAGACAAAGACTTCTATTATTTGATTAATTATTTTATTTGATTCTTGTATCTTTGTCCCTCATTTTCTCCCTTTCTGTCTTCTGTTGTGTCTGTTTCATTTTAGTATTGATATGGTTTCACTTCTTTCTTATTTTCTTTTGGGTGTCTATACAGATATTTTCTTTGTGGTACCTTAGGGATTACATAAAACCTCTAAAAGATAAAGCAGTATATATTTAATCTGGTGAAAAATGAACTTCAGTTATATACAAAAATTTTTCCTCATTACATCTGCCCTCAACTTTGTTATTGATATTGCTGATTATATGTTGTATATTTATTAACAGATATTCACAATAATTTCTGTGCTTTTATTTTTCTAATTTTAGAGCACAATTATAAATGTTTTCTGTCCCATTATGAGAATGCTAAGGAATTCTATTTGTGTGTATGTATGTTTCCCAGGAACATATATTTTTATATGAGTATGTGTTGTTTTCTTGCATCATGTTATTTTCAGTGGAAGAAACTTTTTTCAGCATCTTTGATATATATATAGGCCATATGCAGTGCTAATATACTGTCTCAGAATTTGGTTATTTTAGGTCTTTTTTTTTAAATTTATTTGGTAGGATGTTTTTGCTGATGATTATTCTTTTCACCTGACAGCATTTTTTATTCAGGACTTTGACAATATCACACAGTTTTCTTTTGCCTGCAAAATTTTCTTTTGAAAAACTCACTGTTTAGTGTGTAACTCTATGCTTATAAATGACACATCACTTTTGTCTTGCAGTTCTTGAGATTGTGTCTTGTCTGTGACATTTTAAGTTGTTCTTATATATGTGTTTTTTAAATAAATATCTTGTATGTGTATTTTTGTTTGTTGAACTTCTTTATTTTTATATCATTTTTTCTTTTAGAATTGGTTAGTTATTATCTTTGTATTATTTACCTCCACAATTGTTTTTAAAATGCTTTTAATATTTTTGCTGTTTTTCTCATTTTTCTGATTTTCAGTAGTTGTCTGTGCTCCTTTTACTCGTTGAGTATTATTCAACTTATTTTAAATTTCTAAAATTTATACATTTTTATTTTATAATGATTGCTTTCTGAAAATTTCATGATTTGTTTGATGGGGCCATGTTGCCCTAATATTTTGTATACATTGTAATCTTTGAGACTTGGACATTTAAAAAAAAAAAAAAAAGCTACCTGTCACAATCTTTACAATGTAGCTTTATCCTGGCATAATCTAAAACCAGTTGTCATGGCTAGACATTCTGGGAGCCTTTCAAACATGTTCTTAGAATGTGTCTGATCTGAAATGTTTTATTTTCTAGTTTAGAAAGTTTATTTGCGCTTCTTCCTAGTTATCAATCACTTGCTACACTTGTTACCTGTCTGTGGTACTGCAGGCTCTCTGCTGCTGTAACATTTACCTTTGGTCTCAGCAGTCTCAAATTGTCATTCTAAAGTATGCTATTTTTTTTTTCAGCATTTTATTTAATGGGAGAATGAAACCAGTGTCTTGAAAGACCCCTAAAAGCCAGACATAGAAATGTATGTGCCAATATTTTTCTTGTCTTTTAAATAGAAACAAGGAGTTGGCAATTTACTTCTAAGGTCACTATGTTATACTGAGGAGAAGGAAGTACTGTGTTGGGTTAATATAACAGATTTTTCTTTTTCTTCTGTGTTGCTTTTTACATTGTGTTAACCTGGGGCACTTTACACACTTAACTCATTTATAAATTTTCCAAAAATGTGTTTTGGTCAGTATGTTTTTGTTACATTTTATATGTTTTTGAATAAATTAGAGCCTGTGGTATTTTGCTATGCCATCTTGCTTATGTAGTGTATACAGTTTTATAGGTTAGATTTGTAAAAAATATTTACCTGAGTCTAGTAAGTAGAGTAATTTGTTGTTTTTATTTCTTTTAGTTATGTGTTCTCATATTGCTGAAGACCTTTGCCCAGAGCGAGACATAAAAGACTTTCTCCAAAATGTCATACTGAGGAGATATGATAAATGTGAACATGAGAATTTACAATTAAGAAAGGGCTGTAAAAGTGTGGATGAGTGTAAGGTGTGCAAAGGAGGTTATAATGGACTTAACCAATGTCTGATAACTACCCAGAGCAAAATATATCAGTGTGATAAATATGTAAAAGTCTTCTATAAATTTTCAAATTCAGATAGACATAAGATAAGACATACTGAAAAGAAAACTTGCAAATGTAAAGAATGTGGCAAATCATTTTGCATGCTTTCCCAACTAACTCGACATAAGAGAATTCATATTAGAGAGAATTCCCACAAATGTGAAGAATGTGGCAAAGCCTTTAACCAGTCCTCAGCTCTTACTCGACATAAGATAACTCATACTGGAGAGAAACCCTACAAATGTGAAGAGTGTGGAAAAGCTTTTAACCGGTCTTCACACCTTACTCAACATAAGATAATTCATACTAGAGAGAAACCCTACAAATGTGAAGAGTGTGGCAAAGCCTTTAACCGGTCTTCACACATTACTCAACATAAGAGAATTCATAATAGAGAGAAGCCCTTCAAATGTGATGAATGTTGCAAAGCCTTTAAGTGGTCCTCAGCTCTTACTACCCTTACTCAACATAAGAGAATTCATACTGGAGAGAAACCCTACAAATGTGAAGAGTGTGGCAAAGCCTTTAACCAGTCCTCAGCCCTTACTCGACATAAGATGATTCATACTGGAGAAAAACCCTACAAATGTGAAGAGTGTGGCAAAGCTTTTAACCGGTCTTCACACCTTACTCAACATAAGATAATTCATACTAGAGAGAAACCCTACAAATGTGAAGAGTGTGGCAAAGCCTTTAACCGGTCTTCACACCTTACTAAACATAAGAGAATTCATACTAGAGAGAAGGCCTACAAATGTGATGAATATTGCAAAGCCTTTAACTGGTCCTCAGCTCTTACTACCCTCACACAACATGAGATAATTCTTACTGGAGAGAAACCCTACAAATGTGAAGAGTGTGGGAAAGCCTTTAACCGGTCTTCATACCTTACTCGACATAAGATAATTCATACTGGAGAGAAACCCTACAAATGTGAAGAGTGTGGGAAAGCCTTTAACCAGTCTTCACATCTTACTCAACATAAGATAATTCATACTGGGGAGAAGCCCTACAAATGTGAAGAATGTGGCAAAGCCTTTAACCGGTCTTCACACCTTACTCAACATAAGGTAATTCATACTGGAGAGAAACCCTACAAATGTGAAGAATGTGGCAAACCTTTTAATCGTTTCTCATACCTTACCATACATAAGAGAATTCATGCTGGAGAGAACTCCAACAAATAATGAAGAATGTGGCAAAGCTTGTAACCATTCCTCAAACCTTACTAAACATAATTCATAATGGAGAAAAACCCTACAAATGTGAAGAATGTGTCAAAGCTTTTGACTGTTCCTCTTATGTTTAGTAAAACATAAGAGGATTCATAATAGAGAAACCCTACAAATGTGAAGAATGTGGCAAACCTTTTAATCGTTTCTCATACCTTACCGTACATAAGAGAATTCATGCTGGAGAGAACTCCAACAAATAATGAAGAATGTGGCAAAGCTTGTAACCATTCCTCAAACCTTACTAAACATAATTCATAATGGAGAAAAACCCTACAAATGTGAAGAATGTGTCAAAGCTTTTGACTGTTCCTCTTATGTTTAGTAAAACATAAGAGGATTCATAATAGAGAAACCCTACAAATGTGAAGAATGTGGCCTGGCTTTTAACAAATCCTCAACATTTACTAAGCACAAAATAATTCATGCTGGAGAGAAACCCTTGAAATGCCTAGCCTCTACCCAGTTCTCAACTCTTACTAAACATGAGAACTCATGTGGAAGACAAAGCCTACAAATGTGAAGAATGTGAGAAGGCCTTTAAAAGTTCTCAACCCTTATTACACATAATTTATACTGGACAGAAATCCTAGTGTGAAGAATGTCACAAAGCCCTTAACAAGTCCTCAATTCTTAACAGATATAAGATGTTTCATACTGGAGTGAAACTCTACAATCCTGATTGATGTCACAGTGCTTTTAACAATACCTCAAACTTTTCTAAACATAAAAAAAAAAAATTATACTGGTGTAAAACTCTAGAAATACAAAGAACATGAAAAACTTTTAAATGGTTTTCACACTTGATTGCAGGTAAAATAATTTATACCGGAGAAACTCCAAGTGTGAAGAATATAACTTTTAACCAGTGTTCACAACTTATTGTCCAGGAAAGCATTTATAGTTGAGAAATGGTGTACAAATATAAAGAATGTGGAGAAGTCATTAATATTTGCTCACATATTACACATCAGAGAGTTCATACTTAATAAAAGTATTATAAATACAATTACTATCAAATGATCTTTCAGAAATATAAGGCTTTAAAGTGAAGAAGAGTTTATTCTGAAGACAAACATTACAAATATAAAGGGGGTTGTAGTGCTTTTACTTGTATCACAGATTTTATTGTACACATTTTGTACTAGAGAATAACCCTGAAGTAGTTGCTAAAATTTTGTTCAGCATTAGGAAATTTATGTTGGAGAAGAGTTCAGCAAATGTAATGAATTTGGAAAAACATTTTTTCCATAACTATAGCTTAGAAAATGCAAGAGCTCATACTAAAATATACTTTTGCAGATGCAATAAATATGAAGAAATATTTAATTCAAATTGAGTTTATATAATTATCAGAGAATTAACAGTAGAAATAGCTAAGGCACTGACACTTCAGACATTACACTAAATCAGATTGCTGAGTATAGAAAATCCAAAACTACAGTTGGTGAGTAAATTAATTTTATATAACTTTAAAATGAGTAGACATTGAGAAGTCATAATTCAAGTATACTTTTTTGATAAAATTATAAAACTTCTTAAAAGTAAATAATGATGTAAGTCAACTCTCAAATTACTTCATGCTGTTTCTTCATTTCTATTGTATTCACCTGTGAAAGCATGTGATCAACTATTGCTGCATCAGAGATATGAGAGATACTTTATTAGATGGGAATTATATACGACCTCTTCTATAAAATAGTAAGGACATTGAAATATAAGATGCATAAGAGTCTAAGTGAAGAGGCTCTTTGTGGTTAACTTAGTGATGTATGAAGTAGTTGCTCATGTTATGAGAGAAAAACATTTTTAATTTTAGTTAAATGTAAGTTAAAATTAATTAAAATAGTACCATATAATGTTACTGATTATACTTTTATTTAATAAAATGCAGTACATTTAAAAATTTTTAGATTATGTGTGGACTTAATTTATAATTAAATATTTTCTTTTACCACGTTAAGACTGTTGTACATTCAGGCTGGGCACAGTAGCTCACGCCTGTAATCCCAACACTTTGGGAGGCTGAGGCGGGCGGATCAATGGAGGCCAGGAGTTTGAAACCAGCCTGGCCAACATGGTGAAACCCTGTCTCTACTAAAAATACAAAAAATTAGCCAGGCATGGTGGTGGGTGCCTGTAATCCCAGCTATTTGGGAGATTAAGGCAAGAGAATCACATGTACCCAGGAGGCAGAGGTTGCAGTGAGCCAAGATCACGACATTGCACTCCAGCCTGGGCAACAATAGCAAGACTTCGTCTCAAAAAAAAAAAAAAAGACTTGTGCATTCAGTGGAGCATTATTATTCCACTAACTTTAACATACCCCACCTTACTCAAGGGTGTAGGTAAAATATGGTAACAATATACTATTTGGCAACATAGTGGAATAACACCTCTAGTAATCTCTTCTGCCAATGGCTTCAAATTGCAAATAAGTTAAAAATATTTTTCCCATAGGTTACATTTTTATCCTTTTTTTCTTAAATTTATTCTTTTTAATTTTGTGGTTACACAGTATGTGTATATATTTATGCCATATATGGCATATTTTTGTACAGGCATACAATATATAATAATTACATCAGGATAAATGAGGCATCCATCACCTCTAGTATTTATCCTTTTTATTACAAACAATTTGATTAGTAAAATAAAAATACTGTTATTTTAAAATATTAAAAGTACTTTATTTTAAAATTTACAATTGTTCTGACTACAGGGTCATTTTTATGGTCATAATAAAATTTATATAGAAGTATAAATAAAATTGATACATTTCCAAGTCCTGAATAAATATTTAAAGAATTTATTACATATTTTTCTTTGAACATGTTTTATCTCTGCCTGCAAACACATATAGGCTTTTAGTTTTGATTTACATAGAGTTAAATGTATACATATATTACTCCAAAGATAAACCTTAGGTGTAAGAAAATTATGAAGTAAGTGTGTATGAGTATGAGTTTGTACCCATTTTCAGAAGGAGAAAGCAATATTGGAACAAAACATTATTTTAATAAGGTGACTTATTAGAAAACTAAAAACCTCGAAAATGTTGAAAGCAAATCTATACTCTGTGCATTGTATTGAATTCATTACTGTAAAATGTTAGGGCTTATAGTTCAGAATCTCCCTATGCACATTCCCTGTTTTTACTTGTCTGGTACTCATGCTAGACCCATAATTTTCTTGTTTTGTATTTTATGAAGTACTCATTATGTGAGCTGGTCAGGGATTATAAGAATGATTTTTATGAAATTTAAGAGTGCACACAAAGTAATTTTTAGATGTAATAACAAAATTAGTTATATTTTTATATGTTTTTATATAACTATAATAGTTATATTGTTATATTTTAACGTTTGATTTTTGTTTTTTATTGGAGAAACCTGTATAAGCCTTATTTTCTTTATTGTTTCTTTCACTTTTTGTAATTGACATAAGTAAATCTATTGAGTGAGCTAATTTGCTTTGGTAAGTACTAGGGAGACTTCATAAGTCATGAGGATGTTTTTACATATAAATGTAGCAAACAAATATGACAGTTCTTCTGAGTAAAACATGCTTTATAATAAGTCATAAATATTTTTGTTGGAGTTAGTTCGTAACTTCAAGTTAGAGATGGAAAATAGCAATGGTGAAGAAATAACATTGATTCATCATGTGGAGAAGACATTTTCAGGCTGCAAAGCTGACTTGCTGAATTTAAACACAAATTCTGCTGCTTTTATTTTCTAATCTTCAGTTTTGTCTTATGTGTATTCCAACTATATATGCATCACAGCGTTTCTTCGTTTACTGTGTTATGACTACAGTTTTCTCATTGTTGTCTTCATGCCATGTCATTTTACATGGTAGTTTGTAGGTTCTCATGAGAAAGTTGGTATTTTTAAGGCATTGAAAAATTGGTTTTAACTGAAGAATTTGCTTATCAATAAAACTTTCAGATTAGTTAATTAAGAGAATAGACATACACTGTTAACAAGTGAAAAGATTACATCAGTTAGCTTTTTCTTTGTAAAAAAAAAAAGTTTTATTCTTGCAAAAAGCATGGCAAATATAAAATTTGTAAAAAAAATTATTTCAGAAATTAGATTCTAAATAGAGTTAATGGTAAATGAACAATTTTAAATTTAATTTCCTATGATATATTTATAGCACAACTTATGTTTCTATGCAGAATCTTTTTTTTTTTTCTTTTTTTGAGACGGAGTTTCGCTGTCTCTCCCAGGCTGGAGTGAAGTGGCCCAATCTCGGCTCACTGTGACCTCCATCCCCCAGATTCCAGCGATTCTCCTACCTCAGCTTCCCAAATAGCTGGGATTACACCACGCCCAGCTAATTTTTGTATTTTTAGTAGATATGGGGTTTCACCATGTTGGCCAGTTTAGTCTCAAACTCCTGACCTCAGGTGATCCACCCACCTCGGCCTCCCAAAGTGCTGGGATTGTAGGTGTGAGCCACTGCGCCTGGCAGAATCTTATATTTTTAAGTGTGAATGTTGAATGTGGCAAAACAATACAATGACCTGCGGATCTGAAATTTGGAATAATATTTATTTTACATCTTGATAAAACAATTTGGAGAAATTCTACTTTTTTTTTTTGAGATGGAGCCTCGTTCCGCCACCCAGGCTGGAGTGCACTGGCATGATATCAACTCACTGCTACCTCCGCCTCCCAGGTTCAAGCGATTCTCCTGCCTCAGCCTCCTGAGTAGTTAGGATTACAGGTGCACACCACCATGCCCAGCTAACTTTTGTATTTTTAGTAGAGACGGGGTTTCACCATGTTGGTCAGGCTGGTCTCAAACTCCTGACCTTGAGATCTGCTTCAGCCTCCCAAAGTACTGGGATTACAGGCATGAGCCACCGCGCTTGGCCCATATTCTTTTATGTGATTTTTTTTTAGTAGGTACAGTTTAGTCTACAGATTTTTACTCACCTAACTGTAACCAACTCCTTGATCATTGGTAAGTGACTGATTAGTATTCCAAACTATTGACTGGATGCAGTGGCTCATATGAATCTGTAATAGCACTTTGGGAGGCCAAGGCAGGTGGATTGCCTGAGGCCAGGAGTTCAAGACTAGCCTGGCCAACATGGTGAAACCCTGTCTCTACTAAAAATACAAAAATTAGCTGGGCGTGGTGGTGGGTGCCTGTAATCCCAGCTACTCAGGAGGCTGAGGCAGGAGAATCACTTGCACCTGGGAGGTAGAGATTGCAGTGAGCCAAGATCGTGCCACTGCACTCCAGCCTGGGCAACAAGGGTGAAACTCCATCTCAAAAAAAATAAGTAAATACAATTAAAAAAAAAAAAGTAATTCCAAACTATTTTAGTCACTGTAAAAACTTAATATTCTTTAATTATTAAATAGGAAAAAGTATTCTGATATTAGTGTTTCTGAAACTTTCAGAAAGTGTAAACCAGTCAAAAAATGATCAGGTATATGCAGACCATAAGTTTTCTATTTAATTATAGGCTCATTCTAGCTTTTAATATAAAAATTTGATAAAAGGTAAAATTAGTGGTTCTTTCAAATAATAAGAGAAATATCATTGTTAGTAGCCATTTACCAATGTATTTTTGTTAGGCTTAGTAATGAGTACTTTAAACCAAAAATCCAGTTCTACATACTATCTAAAGGTATAAATAGTGATTTTTAAATTCCTTTTAGATTCTACTAAAGTAGAAAATTCAAAGCCAAAATGTTACGTTCGAAATGGAAAAAAAGCATTAGGTGAGAGGGTGTTGGGCATAATGATTAAGATTGATACTTAGTACGAGGTGGTTCCTGTTTGCATCCTAGTTCTGCCACTTATGAGTTGTATGACCTGAATACAGTTTGTTAACCTCCCTGTGCTTAACCCTTAAGCTGTATAGTGAGGATAATAGTGCTTAAATCTTAGGGTATTAGTAAAATTAAAGCAATTAATACTGATAAAGCTACCAGAAGAGTTCCCAGCACATCGTGAGTGTACAGGAAATTTATTAGCTCTTGTTGATTCTGTTAGCTCATGATCAATGTTGAGCCTAAAAAGAATGTGGCCGAATCAGTGGTTTGTAACCCATGTTTATTCTAATCAGTCAGTCCAGGGCTATAATTGTAGTTGGATGTTTTTAATACTATCTTTGGCAAATTCCCATATTTTCACATACAGCATAGTTACAAATATCTGTGGAAAGATTTCTTGTTGAGTACTGCTCCTTAGCACTCCAGTAACACTAGATAAATAAGCACTTAAATGCCTAGTGTTTGTCAGTGTTAAAATTAAAGAGGCAAATTGTTTCTTCATCTGCTTGTTTAATAAATTTCTTATTGCCAAGTATTTATGTTCATTTGTTAAATGAAGTTTACAAATATGTATTCAAATATTTTTTCTCTAACAAGTGAAGGAAATCATCTACTTAGACATTTAGAGAAAACTTTAAACAGTTGCTTTAGAGTCTGTTTCTTAAAGTATTACATTATGTTGAACATTCAAATCAAGATATTTTATTTCTGAATTTTGGGTTCAGACTATTCATAATATTAAAAGTTTACCTACCTACATTACTAAATGAGAAAGGCATTTGAAATATATATATATATATAAAATATAAATATATATATATATTTCTTATACTTCCAGGAAACATATATGTTTTAATTTATATATATATGTGTTTATATATATATATGTATATGTTTTAATTTATGTATGTTTCCTGGAATTTTAAGATGAAGAAACACTTCTTCTCTGACCCAATTTCTTAACGTTTATCTCTTTAAAAAAAAAAAAAAATGTACTCGCTGGGTGTAGTGGCTTACGCCTGTAATCCCAGCACTTTGGGAGGCCCAGATGGGCAGATCACCTGAGGTCAGGAGTTCGAGAGCAGTCTGGTCAACGTGGTGAAACCCTGTGTCTACTAAAAATACAAAAATTAGGCCAGGCCCGGTGGCTCATGCCTGTAATCCCAGCACTTTGGGAGGCCGAGGTGGGTGGATCACCCGAGGTCAGGAGTTCGAGACCAGCCTGGCCAACATGGTGAAATCCCATCTCTACCAAAAATCCAAAAATTAGCTGGGCGTGGTGGTGGGCACCTGTAGTGCCAGCTACTCAGGAGGCTGAGCAGGAGATTCGCTTGAATCCAGGAGGCGGAGGTTGCAGTGAGCCAGTTCGCACTACTGCACTCCAGCCTGGGCAACAAGAGCGAAACTCCTTCTCAAAAATAAATAAATAAGTACAAAAAGTAGCCAGGCGTGGTGGCGCATGCCTGTAGTCCCAGCTACTCGGGAGGCTGAGGAGGGAGAATTGCTTCAACTTGGGAGATGGAGGTTGCAGTGAGCTGAGATCGCACCACTGCACTCCAGCCTGGGTGACAGAGTGAGACTCCTCTCAAAAAAAAAAAAAAAAAGTATTTTTATTGGAAAATCAGTTTTATACATTACAGGGTACAAAGTGATGTTTTGATATATGTATATAAAATAAGTAAAGTTACATAATGTATCAATAACATTTTTGTGGTGAGACATTTGAAATGTACTCCTATTTTGAAATAATGCATTATTGTTTACTATAGTTATGCTGCTGTGCAATAGATCTCAAACCCTATTTGCCTCTGTCTATTTGAAACGTTATACCCTTTAACAACTCCCTATTTCCCTCTCAGACCCCTGCCTTCTAGTCACCATTATTCACTTTCTACTTTTTTGAGTTAAACTTTATTAGATTCTACATATAAATGAGATCATGCAGTGTTTGTCTTTCTGTGTCAGACTTATTCCATCTAGCATAGTGTCTTCCAAATTTATCCATATTGTTTCAAATGATTGGATTTACCTTCTTTTAAGGCTGAATTGTATTCCATTTACCACATTTTAAAAAAATTAAATATATATTTGTTGATAAACTTGTGTGTTATGTAAAAATATTTGTGTTAAAGCACATATTAATGTAATTCAGCATATGAATATCTTATTAATAGCTAATTTGTACTGAGCACTAACCATAACATTATGTGTTAATGAATTTTAATTCTCACAGTAACTTAATAACATTTAAACACTCATTTTTAATAAAAATCAAAAATTGAATCATTTATATTGTTATAAGATTGTTTGAATGTATAGAATGGTACATGAAGAAATAATTTAAGCAAAAAAGATAGTAATATTTGCAATAAATAAAACTGGAAAGTAGTTAATTATTTGCAGATGATATCTTTGTTTACTTAGATAACAAAATAAACTACAAGACTCTTTTAAAAGTCTATTCAGGTGGGTAGGCAAAATTCTAAGGTGATCCCAAGGATTCCCAGTCTGTTGCACATCTGCTGTGCATTCCTTTTCTCTTGAGTGTAAAAAAGGTGTGACTATGGTGAGAAATCACTCATAAAATTAGGTTACTAATATGTTGACTTGGTGTTCATCCAAAGGGAGATTATCTCAATTTGGCTAAACTGAATTAGAGGTGCTTTTAAGAGGAAGAGATACATCATAGTAAAACACTGCTGCTTGCCTGGAAGTAAGTGACTTCTAGGTGGGCCATGCTGTAAGCTGCTTTTGGTGGTCACATGGCAGGAAATGTTTGTATATTGTCATCATTTCTGCTTCCCACATGTTGCTTTCCACAGGAAGACAGAAGAATTCCATGACGAAAATAAAAGGGGGGGTCTCATTCATGCAAGAAATAATCACTTCTCATTTGAGATAGCATCAAAGGTGACAAAAAAAATCACAACATGACCACATCAATGAGAGGAAAAAGATAACATGATCAAAAGTGCCCACTGGCATTATGGAGAAACATTTTGTAAGCCATAGTGAATGATCAGCCTCTGGGATACCGGTAGTCTACTAAGAAAGTTAAACTCATTCTAATAAATCAGCATGTCTGCACCATTCTGGTTGGCCCAGTTTTACACTATCCATTTCAGAAATACCATGGAGACCAGTGGGTACCCTCCTAAAATTGAAATTATAATTAGAAAGCATACCTAATTATTTGTTTTCATAATTGAAAAGCCTTGAAAACAATGAATTTATTAATAAGGAACTGCTAATTTTAGAAGATCCTACTATACTGTAATACATTGAACTTTAAACACCTTAATATGAATATTTCTTGAATGTATAAACAGTTATGTAGATAATTTCTCTTAGATTAACATGATTAAAGGTAACAGAAAACATTTGAAATGGAATAAATTTAAAGCCACATATTTACAATGTCTTGGCGTAATTGCCATGCTTTTTAAAATGGCCAGAAAAATAAATAAATAAAAAACAATAAAACGGCCAGTTATTACCAAGAAGCAAAGACAAGATTTTAGCTTTGCTCAATCATTACATGATTGACCTTTAGAAATCTAAATAAAACTCTGGCTAAAAAATTAGAAGAAATTTTTTTTTAGGTAACTTCCTAAGATTTCTGAGGCAATACAAGAATTCTGATAGGCAGAAAAAAAGCATACTAAATATACACATTACTCTTCTCTGATTTGCTTTAACATTAAAAGATTAAAAATTGCAAATATAAACTAAATTTAGAGTATGTTAACATTTATTTTTCAGCCAAGCAAATAATTATATAAAATTAATGAGTAACAGATGCCATCATCTGCCAAAAAATAGTATGACTAGATTCAGTAAGTATCTAGCCATTAAAATGACAGCCCAATTAAAGTAAGACCCTAATAGGTGCATGTGGAAAGCATGTGCAAGGTGCTGCACCTCCACTTAGCACCTCCTTCTGCCTCTTTACAGAGACACCAATTTCCCGAGTGACTTCTGGTGAATACTAGGAACTAAGAATGCGTTGTTCAGAGCGATTACTGAGAACATGGTTAACACAGTTTTTTCATATTATAATAAAATTTTGTAAATCTTACTCTACCTCTGAAAGGCTTTTAGTAAAAGAATTGTTTATGTATAGTACTCAATTTGGATTCATAGAAAAATTTACTTTTCCAGGTAAATCAGAGACACATGTCAATCAAATTCTATAATACACACTTGAATGAGATAAAGTCTTCTTAGCTAAGAATTCTATTTCATTAGTACATTAAGAGAAAAATAGAAAACCAGTACTTTGGGCCCAAAACAGAGTTTGGCATGTGAGTACCACCCAAACAAGTGCTCTTTGCTCTTTATCATCACTGTTAAACTAGCAATAGCACTGTGTGCTTTCCTAGAACCAGCTGGCCTGTTTTCTACTGATAAAAGTGTAGAAAGCATTGAAATAGTGGAGGGTCATATAAATTGAATACTTACATGAAATACAATTTTTAATAAAAAGCATTTGATGTTGTACAACTCTAGGTGGGACTATTAGTGTGAGGTCATATTTTTACTTCTATTGACAGAAAACTTAATTGGCAATATTCTGATTTCCAGTGATATTCATTTATCTGCTGTATATTTGCTAGCTTTAGATCAATATTACCTGAGCTCAAAAGAAATCAACCAAATGAATATCTACAAGCATTTTATTATTGATGCATATACTTATTTTGCTTAAAGTATGTTAGCTTTTTATCAAAGATTTATACTTTGGTGTGTTTTTTACTGCTGAGAAGTGGCTATTCTGCCAGGAAACTGGCATTCTCAGCTCTACCCACATTGACTAATAGTGAGTGGAAATGATGTGTGGATGAAAAGCAAATGTGTCTTCTCAGCATCTCCTTTTTCATCCATCAGCTGAAGAAAGAGAAGGATGCAGATAGAAAATGAAAGTGTGCCGGGTGCGGTGGCTAACACCTGTTATCCCAGCATTAGGAGGCTGAGGCGGATGGATTACCTGCGGTCAGGAGTTCAAGACCAGCCTGACCAACATAGAGAAACCCCATCTACTAAAAATACAAAAATTAGCCAGGTGTGGTGGCATGTGCCTGTAATCCCAGCCACTCAGGAGGCTGAGGCAAGAGAATCGCTTGAACCTGGGAGGCAGAGGTTTCAATAAGTTGAGATGGCCCCATTGCACTCCAGCCTGGGCAATAAGAGCAAAACTCCATCTCAAAAAAAAAAAAAGAAAGAAAAAATAATCTCTGAAAGATCATGAAGAAGTCCTCTTAACATCAAAAGAAAAAACCAGAGGATAGTGATGTCAGCAGAAAATATATTATTTTGCTAAGCCTCTGAAATTTCAGCATACATCCTGCATTACTTTAATAAATATATTATTTCTTCAGTTTTCTTTTTTTTTTTTGAGATGGAGTTTCACTCTTGAAGAAAAAAACCAGAGGATAGTGATGTCAGCAGAAAATATATTATTTTGTTAAGTCTCTGAAATGTCAGCATACATCTTGCATTACTTTAATAAATATATTATTTCTTCAGTTTTCTTTTTTTTTTTCTTTTTGAGATGGAGTTTCGCTCTTGAAGAAAAAAACCAGAGGATAGTGATGTCAGCAGAAAATATATTATTTTGCTAAGCCTCTGAAATTTCAGCATACATCCTGCATTACTTTAATAAATATATTATTTCTTCAGTTTTCTTTTTCTTTTTTTTTTTTTTTGAGACGGAGTTTCACTCTTGTTGCCCAGGCTGTAGTGGTGCAATCTTGGCTCACTGCAACCTCCACCTCCCAGGTTCAAATGATTCTCCTGCCTCGGCCTCCAGAGTAGCTGCAATTACAGGCGCCCGCCACCATGCACAGCTACTTTTTTGTATTTTTAGTAGAGACGGGGTTTTGCCATGTTGGGCAGGCTGGTCTCAAATTCCTGGCCTCAGGTGATCCACCTGCCTCAGCCTGCCAAAGTGCTGGGATTACAGCCGTGAGCCATCGCGTCTGGCCTGTTTTGATTCTTAAGGATATAATTCACTTCCTTGCTGAATTAAAACTGATAGGAGAATAATTCATTTGTTAAGGTAAGTGGTTTAGGGAAGACCCATTGCTTTTGACCAACATCTCCACCTCCAGTCCCAGGCATTATTATATTCTCTGCTTCTGTGAGCTTGAATATTTTTAAACTCTACATAAAAATAAGATTGGTATTATTTTTTTCTCTGCTGACTTATTTCACTTAGCATAATGTCCTCTGGGTTTATTAATGTTGCAAATAGCAAGACTTTCTTTTTAAGACTAAATAGCATTCCATTGTGTAAATATACCACATTTTCTTTATCCATTCCCTTGTTGATGGACACTTAGGTTGACTTCATACATTAGCTATTGTGAGTAATCCACATCCTTTACTTTCATTTGTTTTTATATCATTTTTCCTTCCTTTTTTTATTCCTAGAAGTAGATTATTCTTAAAATGTAAATTATGACTGTTAAATATTTTCTATGCCTTATTTTGGTTAATATTTTGGCTGATTAAGAAGATAAGTTTCTAAAAAATTTTTTCAATCAAGGCCATTTCTTCATTATCAACATCGTTTGAGACAAAATAGTAATAAACATCAACATTGATTAAACAATTATCTAACCCTATAATCATTTTCTCTTTCACCCAACATGAAAGCTGCATCTTTGTGTCATCTCTCCCGGTTATAAGAAAGAGGCTTCTGATTTTCAGCATAAAATTTTGTAAAATTTAACTCTTTTGGTCTGAAAATTAAACTGCTCAATTAACAGAAAAGTTGATTTTTGATACGTATTATTGTAATTGTTTCTATTTAAATTCTTCAGAAAACCCGAACTGACAACAAATGCATTTAAATTTTTTTTGAAAATTAAAAGTGCCTGGCCAGGTGCAGTGGCTCACGCCTGTAATCCCAGCACTTTGGGAGGCCCAGGCAGGCGGATGACCAGGTCAGGAGATCGAGACCATCCTGGCTAACATGGTGAAACCCAGTCTCTACTAAAAACACAAAAAATTTGCCAGGAGTGGTGGCGGGCGCCTGTTGTCCCAGCTACTCGGGAGGCAGAGGCAGGAGAATGGCATGAACCCGGGAGGCGGAGCTTGCGGTGAGCCGAGATCACGCCACTGCACTCCAGCCTGGGCCAGACTCTGTCCCAAAAAGAAAGAAACAAAGAAAATTAAAGTGCCTAACAAACATTTTTGTAGAAATTAAAAATACTTGTAGATTTTTAGAGAATGTCTCTCAAATACTTCAAGTTACCTTCTTCTGATCGTAGATATATATTTTTCTATATTGCTATAATAGAGTTTTGCCTGTCCTTTGTGGCCAGCTCCTTCATTTCTACCTTATTTAGTTGTGCAGTATTTATATTACGTATTTTACATTTTAAAACTTGTAGACCATGCAATGTAATTTTCAAACAATTGAAAAACCTTTTTCTATGTTAGACTCTCTGCTTAATCAGTAGTCAGTTTATTTTCACCCTTCGAAAACATTTTAACTGCCTGAAAATCAAAGGGACAGTTCAAGTGAGTATTCTGAGCTGGTTCTCTCCAGTATCAATCTATTCAAATTCACACAGGTTATCTTATAAAGAAAGTACACTTGAACAACATTGTCACAGCAATGTTGAACAGGTATAATATAATAAAGATGAGACACTGCCTTCTAGGAAAAGAGTTAATTTTTCTTATTCTGTGTATGTGAGTATGTGGCAGCTGTAAGGTTGTCAATAAAGACTAAAGTTAGAGAGGGAGAGAGAACACTTTACATTAGTAATGCAGCGTAGTTCCTATGCAGCCTTCTTGTTTGTCAAACATCTCTTGAATTGTTTTGTCAAGTATTATGTTGCTGTATCCATCACTTATTAGACTTTGATGATTATCTTCTACTTTAATAAATTAAGAATGCAATCAACATCATTCAGAGTCCTGTCCTTGATGTTTAAGTACTCAGACATAAAACTATTAAAATATTGATTAAAAAATGAGTTTTTTTTTTTTTTTTTTTTTTACTACAGAGCATTTGATGCCAGTAAGCTTAAATCTCTTGAACTTTTGAAAACATGCTTTAGTTTATCTTTAGCTTGGAAAGCCTAAATTGGTCAAAAGCAAATATAACAATAAACTTGAATATAAATCACTTTGGAATTGAATTCAAATTATAAAATAAAATATTAAATTTGATAAATGTATTTTACTGTGTGTCAGAAATTTTACAAAAATTTTGAATAGTGTAATAAAGCTGAAATGGAAATACATACATGGTTTTATGATAAGTTATTTTGTGATTTAAATTTTTAATTTAACAGTGTTATATAGTAGACTTCAATAAAAGTAGTCTGTGTTTAAAATGTGCATATTGACATATCAGAGAAGAAAATATTGATAATAAAGAATACAAAACAAACCATGATAGTCTTGATGGCTGTTGTAAGACCTCGCTTCTTGTCTTCTTTGTTAAAAAAAATTAGAGACACACAACAAAGGAAATGAAGCATAAAGTATTGCAAAGGAGAATGACTATTTTAAAAGTTAGGTGCAGAATAGCCAGTACACCCTGAGAGAGAAGGGATTCAAGGCAGGCTGCTTATAAGAATGAGACAGAAAAGACTGTGACTAGGGAGACTGTATTTATGCAAATCTTACTTAGTTATTTTTAAAGATGTGGGAAGGCAGGGCGCAGTGCCTCCCGCCTGTAATCCCAGCACTTTGGGAGGCTGAGGTGGGCAGATGACAAGGTCAGGAGATCGAGACCAGCCTGACCAGCATGGTGAAATCCCATCTCTACTAAAAATACAAAAAATTAGCCAGGGATGGTGGTGTGCACCTGTAGTCCCAGCTACTCAGGAGGCTGAGGCAGGAGAATTGCTTGAACCTGGCAGGCAGAGGTTGCAGTGAGCCGAGATCACACCACTGCACTCCAGCCTAGACGACAGAGCAAGGCTCCGTCTCCAAAAAAAAAGATGTGGGAACAGGTGTTACTATAATAGCATGTTCTAGGTGGTTCTCTTGGTGCACAAACACAGTAGCTGTGCATGCTTGTTCATACGTCACATGTTTCGTAAGCATCCTAAATCACTCACAAGTGTGAATTTTCCTATTATAATGAGTAAAAGGTTAGTTTGAGAACAGGTAAAATCAAAATGTGCATGCTATCTAACTGGAGAAAGCGTTGCTTGAATGAGCTGAAATACTATGCAAATGCTGTGGTTTATTTTGTTGACAATATGCAGTCATTGTGCAATCACCATGGTTGTTGCATTTCAAGGACATGGTCACTTTCTTGATTACCTATCCTGCCTAAATAGTATTTTTCTTAATTTATTCCCAACTTCCAACTCTGTGATTAAGATTTAGCTGTTATGTTACCATAGACAATAGTGGGAAATTTTTTTTTTTTTTTTGAGATGGAGTTTCGCTCTTGTTGCCCAGACTTGAGTGCAATGGTACAATCTTGGCTCTTCGCAACCTCCGCCTCCCAGGTTCAAGCAATTCTCCTGCCTCAGCCTCCCAAGTAGCTGCGATTACAGGCACGCACCACCATGCCTGGCTAATTTTGTATTTTCAGTAGAGACGTGGTTTCTCCATGTTGAGGCTGTTCTCAAACTCCTGACCTTAGATGATCTGCCCACCTTGGCCTCCCAAAGTGCTGGGATTACAGGTGTGAGCCACTGGGCCCGGCCAGGAAAATAAAAATTTTAAAATTAAACATATGTGAGCTTTATGTAGCTCATTAGCTGTGTGTGCCCAGGAGAAATTATTTTACATCCTTGGAGCTTCAGGATTCACTATTAATAAAAATTACTATTTCCCCCAGGGCTGTTTTAATTCATACATGGTAGCTGTAAGTATTTTTTACTGAAACTCTTGTCTAAATATATTATAGTAAATATTAAGAATAAAATTATTCATATTTCAAATATTTTATTGTAATTGAGGGAGTATATTTTGTCATATTTCATGTATTTACCCTTTTTTAAAAATGCCAAAATAAGAATTTTTTTTTTTGGAATACCAGACTAAGCGTTTCTATATTGTGACTTTGCTAAGTTTTACATATGATTTTGACTGCTACCATTGAACTCAGGTTGAATATTAAACCCACTTTTGTTTAGCTTGTGTGGTTTTTGGTTCATCCGTAAAACAAAATATATTAGATATGAACTGTTGGGGTAACTTGGCTTCATTTTTGTTCTCTTTCTGTTATTACATCTGGGGCTTTAGAAATCACTAAGATTCGGCCAGGCATGGCAGCTCATGTCTGTAATCCTAGCACTTTGGGAGGCCGAGGCAGGCAGATCACCTGAGGTCAGGAGTTCGAGACCAGCCTGACCAATACGGAGAAACCCTGACTCTACTAAAAATACACAATTAGCCCGGCGTGGTGGCACATGCCTGTAGTCCCAGCTACTCAGGAGGCTGAGGCAGGAGCATCACTTGAACCCAGGGGGTGGAGGTTGTGGTGAGCCAAGATCACACCACTGCACTCCAGCCTGGGCAACAAGAGCAAAAATCCATCTCAAAAAAAAAAAAAAAAGAAAGAAAGAAAAAGAAAAAGAAATCACTAAGATTCAAATAACGTTAGTTGGGAATCAAGCAACAGAAAATCCCAAAAATGACTCAGAAAAATAGCTACTGGATAGTGCCTTTCAGTGAGATTTATACATGAAACAGAGGCCAATATATTTTACAAATTTATTGCAAGTTCATTAAATGTAGAAAATAATTGCCTGCAACATATTAGGAACTTGTCTTAGTCTATGGCATCCCTAGCTTGGGGAAGCTGACATTACAGAAAAGAATATCGCTACTGTAATGAGATTTGGAACAAATACTTATGTGCTTTTAAACATTCTCTTTAATAATCCTTAGATACATGCCATTCTGGCTCAATTCTTTTAGTATAACTGTCTACAGTTCTAGAGACTCAGTCCCATCAAATTTAAGCCATGGTGTTTTCAGCTTTTCATGTTTATTTTTAGCTAGTGAGCATAATAGTTGATATTATTATATTGGGGTCACCAAGGCAATCTGGGCCTTAGAGTTGACTATCCTACCTCATCCTTTTTGTTTCACATGCTCTGTTGTTGAATCCCTCTCACTCTATATTTGAGCCTTAATGAGGCTTCAGTTTGGAGGAACCAGAGGAATGGGTTTCTATATATATTGAGTTGAGAATTAGAATCCTCTTAAGGATAGAGATCTTACATTTATTATTTACAGTACAAAGCAGTGTTTATAGGATGTAGACATATTTTATTCAAATAGAAATAATTTTATCAGTATGCCAATGTGGTCAAAATAACTGCATCAACTTCACCCAATGTTCTGCTTCAGACTCTGCCAACACAAAGATCAATATGTATGCATTCGTGGATGTTAGTTTTTTTTTTTGGTGTAGGTTTTTGTTTGCTTAAATTTTTAAAGATTTTGTTCCTACATTATGCTGATGTTAAGCTAAAGAAGTACATCTAACTGCCATTAGAATAAAGATAATGATAAGAACGATGACTAATCTTAACTCCTCTCTGCTGACAGGGGGCACTGTTTTGGCAAGTCAGCAGTCAGATCTCCATCAGAGGCCTATGTAAGGGTCTCCAGTAAAACGTGGCCATCATCTGAGGCTCCAGTTGCATGACCATTTGGAGTTTAATGGCCTGAATGCAAGAAAAGACAAACTGGGTTATTGGAAGACATGTATTAAAATGAAACAAGAGAGTAATGACAGCACAAAAATCCTAAGGCTACTGACACACCTAGATAACAGGTGGCTATAGTTATGCCTGCTAAGATTTGCGTGCATGGGGCTTGGATTTCATTAGCTCCATTGTTCTTATTTTCCCAAACATAGAAACCTCCAGGTTACGGGTACCCTAGTTACTCCTATCACCTGACAGAATTTGTGGGATAATTGCCCAGAACTGAAACGTGGATCCAGATTGTTACATTAACCATTCCTTTCTGTTTCTTCTGCACTGTAGCTGGAGATCACTGGTTGATTCACAGGAATAAACAGGGTTAGTCTAAATTGCAAGGAAAAACTTAAAAACTAATGAGACTATAATTTAATGACAAGTGTATGATAAGTTTGGAAACATAATTTTTCTCTCCAGTTCTCATTTTTGTTAAAAACACATCATGATAGGACTGACTTGTTTGCAAAATAAAATTTAGTCTTATACTTGGCCTGATTGTTTGTATAAAGTGCAGGAAGTATAATTATTTTTAAATAGGCTTTTAAAATTCACTTTGATGGGACTCTGTTCTACAAGGAATCTATGATATAACTTTTTAAAGCCAAGCCCCCTCATGGGTTTGTAATCTCAAATACCGAGGAATTGGGTGAATTCCTTTCTTCTTGAGGTCCCAAGTGTATGGGGTTCCTGGGCCTGTTACAAAGTGACACTTTTTACTCAACACATGTTAGGAACCCTGTACGGGGACTGTGTAGACAGGTATGAGACCAGTTTGCTCAAGGAGCTTTTATTGGCTCTACAAGTTGAGCCTGATTCCTTAAAGGGAAGCATATTTTTCCAGTCAAAGCCTTGGTAAAACAACCAGTTTCTCCAATTGCACCCTGTCACAAAAGAAGATGGATTCTTATTGCACTGATGCAAACAACCATATTACCATAAGTTAAGAACACTCACAGTTAAGCTTCCAAATTCTGTAGAAACTAGGCAGAGAAAAACAAATATGCTCCAAATTTTGTTCACAGGAGTATACTTTACTCAATTATTAAAGGCTGTAAATAGCTCAAGGTAACTTTCCTTGACTATGGAAAACAAAACAAAAATTAGCAATGTTTGAAGCAAAAAGTTGAAAAAAAAATTACTTCAATTTCCTATTAGTTTAGTCCATTGAGCTAACTTTTGTTCTGCTTGATATTCATGAACACTTTAGCTCTTCCTGAGTTCTGTATGTTTCTCCTTTATTTCAATGTCACAATCTCTAAAGTTATCAGAAACCTGTATTTGAGAGCACCTGTTAAAGTCCTATAGCTGATTATAAACCATCTTTTGAAAAAGAAGAAAACAATTGTCTGTGGATGACAACATGTCCAGGGAATAGTCCAAAACACAGTTGAGGCCAGGCACGGTGGTTCATGCCTATAACCCAGCACTTTGGGAGGCTGAGGCAGGCAGATAATCTGAGGCCAAGAGTTTGAGACCAGCCTGGCCTACATGGTGAAACTCTGTTCCTACTGAAAATACAAAAATTAGCCAGGTATGTTTGTGGGCACCTGTAATCCCAGCTACTTGAGAGGCTGAGGCAAAAGAATGGCTTGAACCCAGGTGACGGATATTGTAGTGAGCTGAAATTGTACCACTGCACTCCAGCCTGGGTGATGGAGTGAGACTCCATCTCAAAAAACAAACAAACAAACACAATTGACAAATAAATTTTGTTCTCTCTGTGTTTTACAATAACATAGCAACCTTAATTGTGATTGATAGCATATATTTAGACATTAGAATTCTAGAAATCCCATACAATTTTGAAACACATATTAATATTATTAACTAAAATATTATGTGAGGAAGATTAAACATTATTTTGGCAATCCCATGTACCTAAACATGTCAAATAATTCTGATTTTCTCTCTTCTGGATGCTCCAGGGGTTCTCTGTATCACTGAAGCATCCAAAAGCTAGGGGTCAGGAAAGACAACCTTGAAGCTGAAATTTGATTTTGGGAAGCCTGTCAAATATTAGAGATTTTAAGTACTTGATATTATGAAATACAATTTCAAGTTACCATAAATTATTTATTTTGCCAAAATGATGACTTGAAAATTTTAAAACAAGGCAAAAGCCTTTACTCATTAAGAGGAGAGACTCAGCTTTCTAAACAATCTGTCTTTTCTCTTTTCTTTCTTTTCTTTGGCAGTCTACCTGCAAGGCAAACAGAAATGTTTCATTAATTTTTCTTTTTTTTTTTCTCCAGACAGAGTTTTACTCTGTCACCCAGGCTGGACTGCAGTGGTGCAATTTCAGCTCACTGCAACCTCCACCTCCCAGGTACAAGCAATCCTCTCACCTCAGCCTCTTGAATAGCTGGGTCCACAGGCACACACAACCATGCCCAGCTAATTTTTGTATTTTTAGTAGAGACATGGTTTCACCATGTTGATCAGTCTGGTCTTGAACTGTAGTGGGATATTTTACGGAATCAGAGAGACCAAGGGGTTGAGGAGGATATTTATTATTTAGGTGCACTGGCCCAGTTGGATTAACATCCAAAGGACTGAGCCCTAAACAAAGAGCTAAGTCACCTTTTAAGCATTTTGTGGGGTTGGGAGAGATCTGTGCAGAGGGAAGCATATTACAGAAGTGAGAAACAAAGACAGTTATTCAGTTAATTAAGACATGCATTATATCATCTCTTACTTTTTAAGGAAAAACATGTTTTATGACTTGAGTTTATCTGTCTAGTGACATTGCAGCTGCACAGCTAGAGAAACAGGGTCTTCACAATGCCTGGGAAAGGGTGAGATAAGGCTCGCTAGCCACAGAAAAACAGGCAGTTAATTTTTAAAGGACTCCAGCCTTTCTCTTTCTCAGGTGGGGATTGGATTTTCTTACATATAACTGAGTTTCTGTTTACAGATTCTTTAATTTATTTTAATTCCTGTTCCAGAACTCCTGACCTCAGGTGATCTACCCACCTCTGCCTCCTAATGTGCTGGGATTACAGGCGTGAGCCACTGTGCCCAGCCATTATCTTTTACTATTACATGAAAATCTTGTACAAGGAAGAGAAAGCCAAATTTTACTCTTTCATTAGTCTACTATTAATATCAAACCTAATTTTCTAATGAAACTATATAGACAATTCAATCTTAATCAGTTTGACCATATGGTAAGATTCTTATAAACCTTTTGTAATCATTTATAAATTTGGTAAAGCACAGACTAGTGCCTTATGGAAATGTTTTTCTTTTAGTTCAATGCACAATTTATGGAATAACAACTATATAATACCTTTTGAATTTAGTCAATATGTTCATGCACAGAATTTCTTTTGCAATATTAATTTTTATAGTCCATCCACAATTTGTTTAAACCATCAGTTTTTTTTGTTTGTTTGTTTTTGAGATGGAGTTTTGCTCTTGTTGCCCAGGCTGGAGTGCAATGGCATGATCTTGACTCAGTGAAGCCTCCACCTCCCATTTTCAAGCAATTCTCCTGCCTCAGCTTCCTAAGTAGCTGGGATGACAGGCATGCCCCACCACACCTGGCTAATTTTGTAGTTTTAGTAGATATGGGGTTTCTCCATGTTGGTCAGGCTGGTCTTGAACTCCTGACCTCAGGTGATCCACCCGTCTCGGCCTCCCAAAGTGCTGTGATTATGGGCATGAACCACCATGCCTGGCCATGTCATTCACATCTGCTAGTTTGAGCCTGCCTTGATGCCTCCACTTCCCAGTTTAGACAATTGGGTGCTTATATTAACCTGAGCTGAGTTTATTGGTTTACTGCTATCAGCTTTATCTTATCTAATTCAAAATAATCCTTTAAACCTAGGTAAAAATGTAAACTTTCATCCCTTTTATAATCTTTTACTAAAACATATTTTGCTGTTCTTACACATCTGGCATGTAAATTCATTTTTAGGGGTCTCGATTACATGTTATAATGGTAACTCAGCAATTTTAAACTTTAATGTAAAACCTGGTAATTTATTTTAATTATGTACTAAGGGCAGATAAAGTTTTACTGTTTCCAGCATAGTTGGCCGGGCTGATCTTGAACTCCTGAACTCAGGTGATCTGCCCACCTTGGCCTCCCAAAGTGCTGGGATTCCAGAAGTGAGCCACTGCACCTAGCCTTGTTCAGTATTTTTAACTTTGGGTGAGGGTCTTTAAGCTGAAGCTAGTTTATCTCTGGTCCTGTCCTCACCAGAATAAAATATAACATTCTTGACATCCAGATATAGTAATACATAGGTAGATTGATAAATAAATATGAAGAGAATTATGTTTTTCATGTAAATATTTATATATACAAAAGATGTTAATCAAGAGACATTTTCAATACATCAGCCAATTTTGAGGACATAGATGAAAATTTACTTCTCATCTATATGTCTCCATTCCATCAAAGACTCAAATACACCCAAACAATGTTATGTGTAGACATCAACAAACCTTCACATTTACAGGCATGGCCTGGGAAATAAGTTTTAACTATTACCATTTAAGTCTCTGTGTCCAGCATAGAATTTCAGAACCCTGCACTTCTCCTGGTAAGCATGTGTTTTTTACATCCACAATTTTGGGCCTGCCCTGATTTCTCTATTTTCCAATTTGGCTAATTGGCTCATTATATCCTCCCAAGCTAAGCTAATTGTCTTATTGTTATCATCTGGGTTGTGCTAATTGGCTTAGTGAATTCACCTGTGCATGAGGGGGTAAAAAAATGATGACCACTGACCAACTTTTTTTTTTTGAGACGGAGTCTCGCTCTGTCATCCAGGTTGGAGTGCAGTAGCGCGATCTTGGCTCACTGCAAGCTCTGCCTCCTGGGTTCACGCCATTCTCCTGCCTCAGCCCCCCGTGCAGCTGGGACTACAGGCGCCAGCCACCACACCTGGCTAATTTTTTGTGTTTTTAGTAGAGAAGGGGTTTCACCGTGTTGGCCAAGATGGTCTCGATCTCCTGACTTTGTAATCTGCCTGCCTCAGCCTCCCAAAGTGCTGGGATTATAGGCATGAGCCACCATGCTCGGACTTTTTTTTTTTTTTTTTTTTTTTTTTAAGATGGAGTCTTGCTCTGTCGCCCAGGCTGGAGTGCAGTGTTGCGATCTTGGCTCACTGCAACTTCTGCCTCCCAGGTTCAAACAATTCTCCTGCCTCAGCCTCCCGAGTAGCTGGGATTACAGGTGCCCACCACCACACCCAGCTAATTTTTGTATCTTTAGTAGAGACGGGGTTTCTCCATGTTGGTGAGGCTGGTCTCAAACTCCTGACCTCATGATTTGCCTGCCTCAGCCTCCCAAAGTGCTGGGATTACAGACATGAGCCACCGTGCCTGACCGAAAGGTTTTTTTTTTTTATACTACCTTCAGTACAAGTAGCTATCAATATCTTGAGCTTCTATATTTTTTATTCTGCATGAATATGGAGAGAATGCTAGATAGACGATTATAGATATACATTGGTAGAGAAATATTTTAACACATATATGCAGCATTATATTAGTTTGTCTATGTAAATGTTTATGTATACAAAAAATGTTCATCAGGTGACATTTTCAATTCCTCAGCCTATCCTGAAAACAAAGATGAAGACATACTTCTCACCTAGATGGCTCTATACAATTAGAGTGAAACAGAGCCACACGATGTTATTTATAAACATCAACAAAACTTAATGTTTATGGCCACCTGGGAAATAAACTTTTAGTACTGCCTTGTAAGTCTTTATGTCTAGCTTACCACTTTAGGGGCCTGCTTTTCTTCTATCTGTATGCCTGTGTCATTCACATCTGCTAGTTTGAGCCTGCCTTGATGCCTCCACTTCCCAGTTTAGATAATTAGGTGCTTATATTAACCTGAGCTGAGTTTATTGGTTTACTGCTATCACCTGTGCTGAGCTAATTGGCTTACTGAATTCACCTGCACTGCAAATGTAATAAAGGAGATGACCTCTAGTCTACTTTTCTTCTGATGCTTTTTTTTTAACAGGACACATGGACAAATGACCATTACATAGATATACCCATGGAACTTATTCTGTGCATATATGTTTATCTATGCAGCTACTTTATATCTATATATCTATATAGGTATGTACAGAATAAAGCTTCCAAATTTAACTAGGTCAGAGTTCATTTCCATTTTCTTTTCCTCCATGCCATTTAAATATGATTAGCAAATTAGTTCAGTTAAGTTGTATTCAGTCTGAGCCATACACATCACATTTTTTTCATAAATGCGAAACTGCTTTTGTTACCTGAAACCCTGTAGTTTGTAATTGTGTATTCTATTAAACCACTCCAGCGGGGTTCTGTCCATTCAGCTAGAAACAGCCAGATATGCCTGACACCAGTGTGCCTAGCCTTCATCACAAAGCAAATTTGACCTGGGCAATAATAGCCATTTTTGGCACTTCAGTGAACATTCACTATCACCTGGTTGAAATGTGGCCAGGTACCATGTACTGTTATAATTACTTTCAGTATCAAAGTCTATCTTCTAAAAAGAGATCTAGACTTTTTTCCATTACCATAGACACCCTACATCAGCAACAAAGAGTAGTTGACAATAGTGCACATTTACATTACACATTTATGAAGAAAAGAAGAACTCATCTTGATGGAGGCCCCGATGAGAAATAATAAGCATTCTGAAATTGAGGTGAGGGTCTTTGTCCTGGGACTGGTTTATCTCTGTTCCTATGTACAACATAAAATGAAGGATCAACAATGACATGGCAATGAGTGACTCCCATGGCTTAAGTGCATATTTAAATGTGGGTGAGGTCCTTTAAGTTGAGGCTAGTTTATCTCTGGTTCCATGTTCACCAGAATCAATATAAACTTTTTTTTTTTTTTTTTTTGAGACAGTCTCACACTGTCGCCCAGGCTGGAGTGCAGTGGTGCCATTGCTCACTGCAACCTCTGCCTCCAGGTTCAAGTGATTCTCCTGCCTCAGCCACCCAATAGGAACATTTTTAACTTAACAATAAAAACCCAAATTTATTTGGGCTTTAATAAATATTCTTCTCACAGATAAGAGCAATAAGGCTAAGAGGAACAAAGCTTCACATTTATGGGCATGGCCTGGATAGTAAGCTTTCAGAACTGCCTCGTAAGCCTTTAAGTTCAGGTTAGCATTTCAAGACCCTGCTTTTTTCTCACGGTATGCCTGTGTTATTCACAGCCATCATTTTGGCCTACCTAGATGCCTTTGCTGTCCCAATTTGGGCAATTGGCTGATTATATTCACCTGAGCTGAGCTAATTAGCTTATTGCAATCATGTGGGCTGAGCAAATTGTCTTACTGAATTCTGGGCTGCAGGGATAGAACAATAAGACCACCTCTGACCTACTTTTATTCTGAAGCTTTTTTTACAGGACAGATGCATAAATGGACATTTTGTAGACAGACCCATGTAATCTATTCTGTGTTTATATGTTTATCAATCTACCGATCTTATGTCTATGTTTACATGTACAAAAAGAAGCCACTAACATAAACTATGTCAGAGGTCATTTGCATTTTCTTTTCCTCCAGGCCAGATAAATCTAATCAGCCAATTTGCTCAATAACTTTTGTTTGATTCAAGCTACCCACCACATCACTTTTTTTGATAAGTGTGAAAATGTCCTACTTACCTGGAACCTGGGTTCTTTTAATTTTGTCTTTCACCAAACCAGCCCATTGGGATTCTGTCCATCCAGCTAGGAAATTTAAAAATACCTGACACCAGTGAGCCTAGCCCTCCTCACACACAAAAAAACTTTGGCCTAGTCAACAAGAGTCACCTTTGGCACCTCATTGCATGTTCGCTCTTGCTTCACAGGAATTTGGCCAGACACCATGTACTGTTATATTTGCTTTCAGTATCACAGTCTATCTTCTAAAAGGAGAGCTAGACTTTCTTTCCATTACCATAAAGACCCTACTTCAGCCACAATGACAAAAAGATAAGATTGCACTTTTACATCACACACTCATGGAATAAAGAAGCAAAAACCCCTGTCTTTTTTTTTTCTTCTTTGAGACAAAGTCCCCCAGGCTGGAGTGCAATGGCATGATTTCAACTCACTGCAACCTCCGCCTCCCAGGTTCAAGAGATTCTCCTGCCTCAGCCTCCCAAGTAGCTGGGATTACAGGCACCTGCCACCATACCCAGCTAATTGTTGTATTTTTTTTTTTTTTTTTTTTAGTTGAGATGAGGTTTTGTCATGTTGGACAGGCTGGTCTAGAACTCCTGACATCAGGTGATCCACCTACCTCGGCCTCTCAAAGTGCTGGGATTAAAGGCGTGAGCCACCACATCCAGCCATAAAAAAAACCTGCCTTGATGGAAGTTCTAATGAGAAAGAGTAAGATGTGGGTGGCCATTGGACTTTAGTTGGTTTATCTCTGGCCCTATATACAACATAAAGAAAGGGTCAACTTTGACATGACAATTAATGAGTTCCATGGCCTTAGTGCATGGCCATTTCACAGAAGTGAACAAAAAGGACAAATGCTTTTTTTCTTTTATGTTAAATGCAGCAAAATGTATGTCAGAGCATACCTCTATTTGTGTATTATTCTAGATATAGTTTATAGAGCAAATACGTTTATATATCTATTAAAGTTTCTCTCTTTTTTTTTTTTTCTTTTTGAGATGGAGTCTTGCTGTGTCACCCATGCTGGAGTGCAGTGGCACAATCTCGGCTTACTGCAACATCCATCTCCAGGGTTCAAGCGATTCTCCTGCCTTAGTCTCCCTAGTAGCTGGGACTACAGGTGACCACCACCACACCTGGTTAATTTTTTGTACTTTTAGTAGAGACTGGGTTTTACCATGTTGGCCAGGCTGGCCTCAAACTCCTGACCTCAGGTCATCCACTTGCCTCGGCCTCCCAAAGTGCTGGGGCTACAGGTGTGACCCACCACACACAACCTAAAGTTTCTTTCTATATTACAATTAGTACCAATATTTACCAATACTTCCACATTCTGTATCTCTATTCTTTTTAAATATGAATACAAAGATTGGTACATCAGGATATAGATATACATAAGTAAATAGATTTAAAAAACTTACGGGATTATATGTCTATGTAAATATTTATGTATAAAAGAAATGTTCCCCAAAAGATCATTTTCAATCTCTTAACATATACTAATGATGCAAATATAGAATTACTTCTAAGCTTCTTTGCACAACAGAATTTCAGAATGGAACATAGCTATTCAATATTGTTTATATAAACATAAAAATACCTTCACCTTCAGTAGCATAGGCCTCAGAAATAAGCTGACAGCAAAGCCATGTTATACATGCTGCTTTGATGAAGCTGCAGTTGTTATTTGAATAATTTCTTGATTGGATCTACCTGTGCAAAACTAATTGGCTTATTGGAATAAACTAAGCTGAGCTAATTGGCTAATTGGATATTTCTGAACTGAGCTAATTGGCTGATTGAAATCACAAGGTTTCAGCTAATTGGCTAATTGGATTTACTAGAACTTAGCTAATTTCCTTATTAAAATCACACGAGCTAACTTTCAGGTTAGAATAACCTAGGCTAAGTTAATAGGCCCATTAGATTCACCTGGGCTGATCTCATGGGCTGATTGAAATTGCCAGGGCTGAACTAATTGGCTGTTTGGAATCACCTGGGCTGAGCTAATTTACTGATTGGAATTGCCTGGGCTGAGCTGATTGGCTAAATGGAATCAGTTGGGCTGAGCTAATTGGCTAATGGGAATGACCTGGGCTCAGCTAATTGGCTAATTGGAAACATTTGGGTTGAGCTCATCAACTGATTACATTTACCTGGGCTGAGAAAATTGGCTGATTGTATTCATCTATCTTGAGGGGCATGAGTAGGGACATAACCTCTGACTTACTTTTCATTTGTGAGTTTCTTACAAAACATAGTCACAAATGAACATTATATACACATATTTCTATGACCTTGTGTCTTTGTATATGTTTATCTTTTTATTTTTGAGACCGTCTTGCTTTGTTGCCCATGGTGGAATGCAGTGGTGTGATCACGACTCACTGCAACTTTTTCCTCCCAGGTTCAAGTGATTCTCATGCCTCATGAGTAGCTGGGATTACAGGTGTGCACCACCATGCCTGGCTAATTTTTGTATTTTTAGTAGAGATGGGGTTTTGCCATGTGGCCAGGCTACAGTCTTGAACTCCTGGCCCCAAGTGATCAATTCGCCTTGGCCTCCCAATGTGCTGGAATTACAGATGTGAGCCAGTGAACCTGGATGTATATGTTTGTCTATCTACATACATTATATCTGTATTTAAATGTACAGAAAAAAAGTGTCCAAAAAAACCCTGAAGTATGCTTTCAGTATAGCAGTCTATAGTCAAGTCCCAGACCTCGTGTTTTATTTTCTTACCCAAAATGTCACTTCTTGAGCCAACAAAACAGTAAGATAAGATCTATTTCTGTGTCAAGTATTCAAAAATAAGAGCCCTAAAATTGAGGGAAGCTTTTAAAAGAATTATTTCTCATTTGCAAATTTGGTTAAGGCCTTTAGGCTGAAACTAATTTATCCATGTTTTCGTGTTCACCAGAATAAAAAGGGTCATTTTTGACTTGGCAATAAAATAACTCTCATGGCCTTAGTGCATTTTCTGCTAACAGATGTGAGCAACAAAGACCAATTCTTTCCTTGTAAACATTAAATGCAACAAGATGTACATCAGAGCATACCTCCATTTCTGTACAATTGTGGATAAAATTTAAAGGGCAAGTAAGATTTTGCATTTATGGAAGTTTTTCTTTACATTGCTATAAATGCAAATACTTATTTATCCTTTGACCTCCTATATCTTTATTCAGTATGCAAATGGAAAAAATGATAGATAGATCTGTATATAGATATACATGAGTAGATAAATATGCATATAGAATTATATGAGCATGCCTATGTAAATATTTATATATACAAAAGATATTAATCAAAAGACATTTTAAATTCCCTAGCCTACACTGAAGATGCAGATGTAAACCTACTCTAACCCATATGGATCCGTACCATCTCAGACTGGAACACAGCCATACAGTGTTATGTTTAAACATCAACAAAGCTTCACATTTAGGTGCAATGCCTGGGAAGTAAGTTTTCGGCAAAACCATGTTAGACTCTAGTTCCAGCTTAGCATTTCAGGGCCCTGCTTCCTTTCTCATTGTAAGCCTATGTGATTCACATTTGCCATTTGGGGTCTGCCTGGATGCCTGCACCTTCCTAATTTAGCTAATTGACTTATATCAACCTGAGCTGGTCTAAGTGGCTCATTAAACTCACCTGGGCAGCAGAAGCTGGAAAGAAAAATGACCTCTGACCTACTTTTATTCTGAGGCTTCCCTACAGGACATATACAATAAAGGTCATTATGTTGACATACCTATGTTACCCATTTTCTGTGTATATGTTTATCTAGCCACCTATCTTATATCTATATCTATACATACAAAAGACAGCCAACAAGAGTAGGTCAGAGGTGATATTTATTTTTTCCCCATTCAGGCCAGGTAAATTCAATCAACCATTAGCTTAGTGAAGATTTATCAAATTCAAGCCATACACCAAATCATGCTTTTTTTCTTTTTTTTTTTTTTTTGAGACAGAGTCTCACCCTGTCACCCAGGCTGGAGTGCAATGGGTGCAATCTTGGCTTATTGCAACCTCTGCCTCCCAGGTTCAAAGGATTCTCCTGCCTCAGCCTCCAGAGTAGCTGGGATTACAGGCACCCACCACCGTGCCCAGCTAATTTTTATATTTTTAGTAGAGACAGGATTTCACCATGTTGGCCAGGCTGGTCTCGAACTCCTGACCTGGTGGTTTGCCCACCTCAGCTTCCCAAAGTGCTGGGATTACAGGCATGAGCCACCATGCCCGGCCTCAAATCTTGTTTTTTTAATGTAAAAATGTCCTCATTACACAGCACCAAGGTGTTTTTAACTCAGTCTCATCAAACTGGCTCATGGGATTCTGTCCATCCGGATAGAAACATTCAGACATGCCTGACACCAGTGGGCCTAACCTTTTTCACAAAGGAGCTTTGGCCTGGCCAAAAAGAACCACCTTTGGTGGTTCAGTGCAGTGTCACTATCACCTATTTGAAATGTAGCCAGGTAACATGTACCATTATATTTGCTTTCGGTATCACAGTCTATCTTATAATAAGAAACCTAGGCTTTCTTTCCATTACCATAAAGACCCTATTTTAGCCACAAAGACAAAAAGAAAATAGTATGTTTTCACATCGCACACTCATGGACATAAACAAGAGTCCCTGTCTTGATGAAAGTCTTAATGAGAAAGAATAAACATTCTCAAATTTTGGTGAGAAACTTTGGACTGAGGCTGGTTCAACTTCGGCCCCATGTGCAACAGAAAGAGAAGGGTCAACATTGACATGGCAATGAATGACTTCCATCGCCTTAGTGTATTTTTATCTCCCAGAAGCAAGAAACAAGAAAAAATGCTTCTTTAACAATATATGTAAAATGCAGCAGGATATTGGAGCACATTTTTATTTGTGTAATTCTCTAGATATTGTTTAAAGGGCAGACAAATGTATACATGTATGAAAGTTCCTTTTTTTTTTTTTTTTTTTTTGAGACGGAGTCTTGATCTGTCGCCAGGCTGGAGTGCAGTGGTGTGATCTCGGCTCACTGCAACCTCTGCCTCCCGGGTTCAAGTGATTCTCCTGCCTCAGCGTCTGGAGTAGGTGGGACTACAGGCATGCGCCACCACGCCCAGCTAATTTTTCTATTTTTAGTAGAGACGGGGTTTCAACATGTTGGCCAGGATGGTCTCAATCTCTTGACCTCGCGATCTGCCCACCTCAGCCTCCCGAAGTGCTGGGATTACAGACGTGAGCCACCGCACCCGGCCCTTGCATTTCTTCTCAGTGTGTGCATATTCTACTCACACCCACCATTTTCGTCCTGCCTTGATAAGTCCACAGTCGTTATTTAGATAATTGGCTGATTGGTTCCACCTGGGTTCTGCTAATTGGCTTACTGAATTTACCTTGGCTTCAGGAGAATATGGAGATGACCTTTGACCTACTTTTTTCTGAGGCTTTCTTTGGAGACCTATACACAGATGAATATTATGTAGACATACCCATGTGACTTATTTTGTGTGTATATGTTTAGCCACATATTTTATGTCTTTGTATATATGTACAGTAAGAAGCCTATAAAATAAAATTCATCAGAGGTGATTTCCATTATCTTTACCTACAGGTTAGGTAAATCCAATCACTTAGCTCAGTAAAGATTTATTCAACCCAAGCAACACACCACGTCACTTTTTTTCATAAATTTAAATATTTCCTTGATAACCTGGTACCTGGTTGTTTTTAATTTTGGGTTTCATCAAACCAGCTCACTGAGGTTCTGTTCATCTAGAGAGGAATTGCCAGAAAAATTTGACACTAGGGGGCCTAGCCTTCCTCACAAAGATTTGGCGGGGCAAATAAGAGCCACCTATGGCACTTTCGTGAATGTTCAGTATTACCTATTTGTTTTATTGGGTTTTTTTGTTGTTGTTCTTGTTGCTTTTGTCGTTGTTGTTGTTCTTTTTTTTTTTTTGAGACGGAGTCTCTCTCTGTCACCCAGGCTGGAGTGCAGTGGCGCTATCTCGGCTCACTGCAAGCTCCGCCTCCTGGGTTCAAGTCATTCTCCTGCCTCAGCCTCCGGAGTAGCTGGGACTACAGGCGCCCGCCACCACGCCCGGCTAATTTTTTGTATTTTTAATAGAGACGGGGTTTCACCGTGTTAGCCAGGATGGTCTCGATCTCCTGACCTCGTGATCCACCCACCTCGGCCTCCAAAAATGCTCGGATTACAGGCGTGAGCCACCGCGCCCAGCCTCTTGTTGCTTTTTGAGGCCATCTTGGTCGGCCACCCAGGCTGAAGTGCAGTGGCACGATTTCGGTTCACTGCAACCTCCACCTTCTGGGTTCAAGCGATTCTCTTACCTCAGCCTCCCAAGTAGCTGAGAGTATAAGCCTGAGCCACCATGCCTCGCTAATTTTTTTTTTTTTTTTTTTTTTTTGAGACGGAGTCTCACTCTCTCTCCCAGTCTGGAATGTAGTGGCGTGATCTGGACTCACTGCAAGCTCCTCCTCCTGGGTTCACGCCATTCTCCTGCCTCAGCCTCCCGAGTAGCTGGGACTACAGGCGCACACCATCACGCCTGGCTAACTTTTTTGTATTTTTAGTACAGACGGGGTTTCACCGTGTTAGCCAGGTTGGTCTCGACCTCCTGACCTCGTGATCCGCCTGCCTTGGCCTTCCAAAGTGTTGGGATTACAGGCGTGAGCCACTGCACCCGGCCTTTAAGACCCCACTCTCATACTCACTGTGTGTCTGTGTTATTCATATCAGCCATGTTGTGATGTGGCTTGATGACATCACAAAATGGGATGCTTTCACTTTTCCAGCTTAGCTAATTGGCTGATCATATCTATCTGGGCTGAGAGGATTGGCTGATTGAATTAACCTGGGCAGAGCTAATCAGCTTCTCAAATTCACCTGGTTTACAGGAGTTGTGAAGCAAAATAACCTCAGACCTACTTTTTTTCCTGAAGCTTTTTGCCAGACGTATGTATATATGGAGTTTGTATAAACATACCCAGGGGACCCATTCTGTATGTTTATCCACCAATCTTATACCTGTAACTATATGTATTAAAAAAGCTCCCAAGAAAAAAATAGGTCAGGACTCCACAAAAGATGGTATACAGAAGGCAGAATTAGATCACAGCTTCCACTCAGACACACAGAGGAGCATGTTAAGACTCGCATCATGAAATTTTCCTCCAGAACTACTGCAGAAATATTCCAGAAAAGCCAAGAAAATCCACAAACTCTCTGAAAAAAGCAGATGCTCCTGCAGGGCCTGGGAGACTGCCCAAATACTGTGAGTTCCCAAGCTGTGAAAGTAAGAAAGGGGGATTGTTTGCCCACAAACACACACCCTCACTGAAAAACCTGATGGTCTAGATCACGGAAAAAGAATTTGACCTTACCTGGAGCCGAATCAATTTAGAGAGCTGAGCAAAATGCAGGAGTAGAAGCAGCAGCCAGAAAAGACCTGTGGGCAATCTGGGTTCCCCAGAAAACCCAGTTCTGATCTATTTTACAGGGGTCATTGGGGAGAGATGCCAGAGGCACTGGGAAAAGACCACAGGGAGAAGAAAACCTCCAGCTGAACTTTGTAACAATTCCACTGGACACGAAGTCTCCTGACCAGAACACAGGAACAGTGTGAATCCGGTGTGCACACATGACAGGTGGTAAGGTGTGAAAGTCCTGCTTACTTTCTCAGCTGGAAGGCTGGGAGCCTGTGGCAAGTTCTCAGCCCTGCTTACCCACTGCCTGGAAACAGACTCAGTGCTGTGGGGGTGGCACGGTGAGAGTGAGACAGACCTTTTGGGTTGTACGGAAGCTGGGTGAGGCCTGTAACTGCTGGCTTTCCCCCAGTTCTCTGACAACCTGAATGACACAGCAGAGGCAGCCATAATCCTCCTGGGAACATAACTTTGTTGACCTGAAAACCACACCCCCACCCCCATAACAGCCACAGCAAGCCCTGCCCAAGGAGAGCCCGAGCTCAGATATGCCTAACCCTGCCCCCATCTGATAGTCCTTCCCTACCCACCTTGGTAGCTGAAGACAAAGACGGTACCCTCTTGGGAGTTATGGGGCCCTGCCCACTGCCTGATCCTCCTTTTACTACCACAGCTGATGCTGTCTTGAAAGCACCACCTCTTGTCAGGAGGCCAAACAGCACAAAAATAGTGCATTAAACAACCAAAATTAAGAAGCATCAGAGTCCATTTTACTCCCCTGCCACCTCCACTGAAGCAGGTGCTGGTATCCATGGCTGAGAGACCTGCAGATGGTTCACATCAAAGGACTCTATGCAGACAAGCCCCAGTACTGACCCTCAGCCTGGTAGTTCTTCTAAGTTGCTAGATCCAGAAAAGAAATAACAATCGCTATAACTCAGCTCTAAGAAGGCCACATCCCTAGGAAAAGTGGCAGAGTACTACATCAAGGGAACACTGTGTGGGACAAAAAAATCTGAACAGCAGTCTTGAGCCCCAGGTCTTGCCTCTGATATTGCCCACCAAAATGAGAAGACACCAGAAAAACAACTCTGGTAACAGGAGAAAATGAAGTTCTTTAACACTCTCCAAAAATTATACTAGCTCACCAGGAATGAATTCAAACCAGGAAGAAATCCCTGATTTACGTGAAAAAGAATTCAGAAGGTTGATTATTAAGTTAATCAAGGAGGCACCAGAGAAATGTGAAGTCCAATTTTAAAAAACTTGAAAAGATACAAGAAATGAGGGGAGAAATCTTCAGTGAAATAGATAGCATACAAAAAAAAAATCACAACTTCGGGAAATAAAGGACACACTTAGAGAAATGCAAAATATCCTGAAAAGTCTCAGCAATAAAATTAAACAAGCAGAACAAAGAACTTCAGAGCTCAAAGACAATGTTTTCAAATCAACCCAATCCAACAAAAACAAAGAAAAGATAATTTTAAAATAATAAAGCCTCCAAGAAGTTTGAGATTATGTTAAACAACCAAACCTGAGAATAATTGGCTTTCCTGGAGAAGAAGAGAAATTTAAAGGTTTGGAAAACATTTTTGGGGTAACAATCAAGGAAAACTTTCTCAGCTTTGCTAGAGACCTAGACGTCAAAATATGAGAAGCTCAAAAAACATCTGGGAAATTAATCACGATAGATTATTGCCTAGGCAAATTGAGGTTTTTAGTTTTCTAGTAAATTAGTCACTAAAATAATTTGTTTTGTTCTAACATTGTTGTATTCTTCTGAAAACAGGTACAAACTCATAGTTATACAAACACACTTACTGCATAATGTTTTTACACCTCATGTTTGTCTTCAGAGTAATATATGTATATATTTAATCCTACTTAAATCAAAACTAAATATCTGTATGTTTTTGCAGGCTGAGTGTCCACATGTTCAAAGAAAAATATGTAACAAGTTTTTAAAAATATTTAGGTCTCAGATATGTGTGGATTTTATGTATACTTGTATATAACTTTTATTATGACCATAAAATGACCTGTAGTCAATAACAATTTAATTGTACATTTTAAAATAACTAGAAGTGTAGAATTGAATTGTTTGTAACTTAAAGAATAAATGCTGCCTGGCGCAGTGGCTCACGCCTGTAATCCCAGCACTTTGGGAGGCCGAGGCAGGCAGATCACGAGGTCAGGAGATCCAGGCCATCCTGGCTAACATGGTGAAACCCCGTCTCTACTAAAAATACAAAAAATTAGCCAGGCGTGGTGGCTGACGCCTGTAGTCCCAGCTACTCGGGAGGCTGAGGCGGGAGAATGGCATGAACCTGGGAGGCGGAGCTTGCCGTGAGCTGAGATTGCGCCACTGCACTCCAGTCTGGGTGACAGAGCAAGACTGTGTCTCAAAAAAAAGAAAAAAAAAAAAAGAATAAATCCTGGAGGTGATGAATTCCTCACTTACCCTGATGTAATTATTTCATATTGTATGTCTGTATCAAAATATGCCATATAGGACATAAATATATACATACAATATATGCCCACAAAATTTTTTTAAAAATTTAAATAAAAAAATAAAAACTTAACCTATGAGAACAATAGTTTCTAACTTGTTTGCAGATTAAAGCCACTGAAAAAATAGATTACTAGAGATGTTATTCCACTATGTTACTAAATAATATACTGTTACCATGTTTTACCTACACCCTTGAGTAAGGTGGGATAGGTTAAAGTTAGTGGCATAATAACACTATTGAATGCACAATAAAATTAACATGTTAAAAAATGTTACAAAATTAAGTTCACATATAATCTAAAAATTTTAAATGTACCATATTTTATTACATATAAGCACAATTATAATGATATACTACTAATTTTATTTTTAATTTTAACTAAAATTTAAAAATGTTTTTCTCTCACTATAATGCACAAGAATATTACTTAGAAACCTACCTCATACACTACTCAATATTATAAGTTAACCACAAAAAGCCTCTTCACTTAGATTTTCATCATGCATCTTATATTTTAATATCCTTACTCTTTTACGGAAAAGTTCATTAATAATGCCCACCTAATAAAAATAATCTCTCATATGTCTGATGCGACAACAATCGATCACATGCTTTCACATGTGAATACAATAGAAACGAAGAGCAGAAAATAATTTGAGAGTTCAATTACATCATTATTTGCTTTTCAAAAAGTCTGTAATTTTTTCAATAAAAAGTATACTTCCAATGTAATTATAAATCTACAAAAAATCTGCTCCTTTTAAAGATATATACAAAAAACTTATCTAACAATTTTAGTTTGGGATTATTTTCTGTACTCAACACTGATTCAGTGTAATGTCTGACATGTCATGCCTTATTATTACTACTGTGTATTCTCTGATACTGACATAGACTTAATTTTGGATAAAATACTCTATATTTATGTATTTACAAAAAAAAATCTTAGTAAACACTCTGATGTTTTCTAAGCTGTAGTTTTTTAAAAAATGATTTTCCAAATTCATTAAATTTGCAGGGTATTTCTCCAAGATAAATTTCCTGGTGTTGAATAAAGTTTGAGCAACTGCCGTAGGGTTTTCCTGTAGCACAAAATGTATACAAGAAGATCTGTAATAGAAGTAAAGGCACTAAAACCCTTTTTATATTTGTAATGTTCATTCATGTTCAAAATTAATACACTTTTTTTTTTTTGAGGCAGAGTTTCACTCTTTTTGCCAAGGCTGGAGTGCAATGGTGTTATCTTGGCTTGCTGCAACCTGCGCTTCCTGGGTTCAAGCGATTCTCCTGCCTCAGCCTCCTGAGTAGCTGGGACTAAGGGCATGCACCAACACACCCAACTAATTTTGTATTTTTAATAGAGATGGGGTTTCTCCAAGTTGGTCAGGCTGGTCTCAAACTCCTGACCTCATGTGATCTGCCTGCCTCAGCCCCCAAAGTGCTGGGATTACAGGCGTGAGCCACCGCACCCAGCCCAAAATAAATACTATTAAAATTTTATATATTCTGATAGATCTTTTGACAGTAATTGCATTGTTAATGCTTTAAGTATGAACTCCGTGATGTTGAGTAGGATGTGAGCAGATATGAATGGCTTTTCCACATTTTTTATATTAGTATAATTTTTCTCAAGAATAAATGCTTTCCTGTGTGATAAGATGTGAGCATTGAGCCAGGCACAGTGGCTCACGCCTGTAATCCCAGCACTTTGGGGGCTGAGGCAGGCAGATCACACGAGGTCAGGAGTTTGAGACCAGCCTGACCAACTTGGAGAAACCCCATCTCTATTAAAAATACAAAATTAGTTGGGTGTGCTGGTGCATGCCCTTAGTCCCAGCAACTCAGGAGGCTGAAGCAGGAGAATCGCTTGAACCCAGGAAGCACAGGTTGCGGCAAGCCAAGATCAAACCATTGCACTCCAGCCTGGGCAACAAGAGAAAAACTCTATCTCCAAAAAACAAACAAACAAACAAACAAAAAGATGTGAGCATCGGTTAAACTTTTTGTCATATTCTTCACACTTGACGAAGTTTTCTCTAGTATAAATTATCTTACAATCAAGTGTGACAAGAATTTAAAGGCTTTGTCACATTACTCACGCTTCTACTGTTTCTTACCAGTATGATTTCTTTTATTTTTAGAAAAGTTTGAGATGTTCTCAAAAACATTGTCACATCTTTCAGATTTGTTGAGTTTCTCTCCAGTATGATTTGAGAACCTATTAAAAGCTTTGCCATATTCTTCACATTTCTAGAATTTCTTTCCAATATGATGTATCCTATGTGTAATAAGGGTTCAAAAGTTAAAGCCTTTGTCACATTCTTCATATTCTTAGGCTTTATCTTCTGTATGAATTCTCTGATGTTCAGTAAGAGTTGAAGACCAGTTAAAGACTTTGTTACATTTTTTCACATTTGTAGGGTTTGTCTCCAGTATGAATTATTTTACGCTCAATAAGGTTTGAGCACTGATTAAAAGCATTGCCACATTCTTCACGTTTGTAGGGTTTTTCTCCAGTACAAATTTTCTTATGTCTAGACTGCAGAGCTCACGGTTAGATTAACCCATACATGAGCTCTTCCTGCCACATAAAGATGATCTTTACTGAAAAGGAACAAATTGTTCCTAAACCAAAAAAGGACATTACCCAGAAAAAAAAGGTGTCCCAGAAAAAACTGAAGAAACACAAACTTATGGCCTGTGAGTAAATTCAGCATTAAAATAAATGCAATTAAAAAAAGAATAACAACAAAAATATTTAAAATATCAATAAACCCTAGAAATTATGAAGGTAAAAATACAAAGCGAAATAACTGAAAATTTTTAAAAGTAATAAAGTGTGATGTAGAAATGAAGAAGCTCAACAAACAAACTAGGATTCACATAAAGATATTTCTTTTTTTTTTTTGAGACCCAGTTTTGCTCTTATTGCCCAGGTTGGAGTGCAGTGGCGCAATCTCGGCTCACCGCAATGTCTGCCTCCTGGGTTCAAGCGATTCTCCTGCCTCAGCCTTCTTGAGTAGCTGGGATTACAGGCATGCGCCACCACACCCGGCTAATTTATATATATATATTTTTAGAAGAGACGAAGTTTCTCCAGGTTGGTCAGCTGGTCTCAAACTCCCGACCTCAGATGATCAGCCTGCCTCAGCCTCCCAAGGTGCTGGGATTACAGGTGTGACCCACCACACCTGGCCACACAAAGATATTTCTAACAAACATATATATAGGCACAATTTTTAAATTCACAGACAATGAGAGAATCTTGAGAGCTTCAAGGTAAAAGTGATGTGTCATTTAAAAGCATAGTCTAATGAGATAACCAGTAAATTTGTCGACAAATTTTGCAGGCTAGGAGGAAACTGTGTGATGTAGTCAAAAGTCCTAAAGAAAATAGTTGTCAAGTGAGAATAATACTATCAGCAAAACTGTCCTAACAAATAAAAAGAAAAAGACCTTGCAAAGTAACCAAATTTGGAAACAGTATATTGGCATTGCATATGCCGTACATATTAAAGATGCTGAAAGGAGTTCCTTCCACTGAAAAGAACATGATGAAGAACAACACATAATTTTATAAAAATACATAACTTTCTAAAAAACTTATGCACATACACAAAACAGAATTCCTTAGCATTATCAAAATGGTGGAAAACGCATTTTAATCTCTAAAATTTGAAAGATAAAAGCATAGAAATTATGATAAACACCGTTAATGAATATGCAACATAAAAAGATAATTAGCAACATTAATAACAAGGTTTAGGGCATATGTAATGAGGAAGAAATTTTACAGGCAACTAAAGTTAACTTTTCACCAGATTAAAATATATTGTTGTATCTTTTAAAGGTTTTATGCAATCTCCAAGGTACCATAGAAAAAACCTGTATAGACTACAGCCTGTAGCTGGGACTACAGGCACATGCCACCCGCCCAGCTAATTTTTTTTTTTTTTTTTGTATTTTTAGTAGAGACAGGGTTTCAGCATGTTAGCCAGAATGGTCTCGATCTCCTGACCTCGTGATCCACCTGCCTCGGCCTCCCAAAGTTCTGGGATTACAGATGTAAGCCACTGTGCCCTGCCAACAATAATACAATAATAGATTTATGCACTGGGAACCTATGACAAATTTGTACATAAGTTTGTGTGTGTGTGTGTGTATCTCACAGGGTTCCGAATATATAAAGCAAATATTGAGAATTGAAGAAACACATAGAGAGCAATATAATTATAGTGAGATATTTCTATACCTTGTGTTCAGTAATAAAAATAAGACAAAGCAGAATATTAGTAAGGGAACATAAGATTTGCAGGCAGTATAAAACAATGATTCCTAAGAAAGGTATAGAGAATACTCCTCAACAACATAGGATACACACCCTTTGCAGTAGCTCATAACATTCTCTTTGATAGATCACCTGTTAGGCCAAAAAAGAAGTCTTAACAAATTTTTAAAACTAAAATTGTATGGATTACTTTTTATAACCAAAATTGAATAAGAATATATAAACAACAGAAGAAACCTGAAAAATTCACAAATATCTACAAATTAAACAATACACTCTTGAACATGCTTTTGGTGAAAAGTTGAAATAATTAATATTGTGAATATGTTTATACTGCCCAATGTAATCTACAGATTTAATGCAATGTTTTTAAAATTTCTCATTGCATTTTTAAAGAAACAAAAACAACAAATGCAAAAGTATATGAAATTGCAAGAGACAATAATGTACCAAAAAATATTTTAAAAAAAAACAAGTTGGAGGCATTACAGTTCCTGATTTCAAAACACATTATAAAGCTAAAGAATTAAAACAATTTGGATGAGTGTAAAGGTAAAAAAAGTAGACTAATAAAATAAAATGCAACACATACATAAATTTTCACATATATGGTAATATGAACAGTTATTTGCATACCCATAGTTATTGAAGCATTGTTATTGTAGGCCAATAGGCAAAAGCAATGCAAATTTCTGTCACCAAATCATTCAGTAGATACAATTAGAAAGATAAATACGTTGAAAATTCACTCAGTTTTCAAAAATAAGGAAATATTCTAACAAATATAAACAAATATAACAAATCTCTGTGACTATGTCTAGTTAGTTCTTAGGACCAGTTAAAAGCTTTGTTTTTCATAACAAATCTCTGGCCCAGCACCCAGGTGATGTGACTCTCTTGCTTGCTACCTACACACATGCAGATTTGTTACATATATACTGTCCCAGCTCACAAGTAATATGATGACTTTCATATCTTGAACCAGCCAATTGCTGAGATACTGTCTCCCAAGGCTAGGTTTAAGAATATGGGTGTGATTCTGGGTCTCCTATTTTTCTGCAGGTCAGAGGGGATTACCACACTCTCACATATGGTATAAAGCCAATGAATTGTACACAATGTGTCACCACAGAGCCCAGCCTACAGATGAAGTTGACTTGCACATATGCACAACTCATCAACTGTTAAAATTGTAACCCTCATGGATGGACAGACCTCACTTGTGAATCTTACACATGGATGCAGTTCACAGTTGGATTTCTGACTGTCATATGTGAGCATCTGGCCTGATTTGTGATAGTGAAACATCTTTAAATGCAGCTCATAAGACGATGAGGGCTCTCCTACCTGGACCCAGAACATTGGAGAGATGTTGACTCTCCTACCTAAGTTTAGGGACACAGATACAATCACAGGTTCATACCAGCAAGAAAGTCTCAGACTGGATTGTGACTGTCATTCAAACTGTATAAAGCCCTAGACCCACCACCTAGGTAATGTGAGTCTTCTCTTTTACCTGGGCCTCTCATATTTTGAGTATTGTGACATATTGCTAGGCCCAACACCTAGGGTATGGGAGGCTCTTGCCTAAACCTTACTCACAGAAAGACTTGTGACATATCTCTGCATACATTACCTAGGAGATGATTTCTCCTGCTTGCACCCTACCCATAGGAGAAATTGTGACATATTGCTAGGAGCAGCACCCAGGTGATATGACTCTCCTGCCTGGTCTCTGTCCTCAGGGAATGTTGAGAAATATCTCTAGATCCAAACCCACATGATGTGACTCTCCTGCGCACTTCCTATCCACAGGTGGGATTGTGACATATATCTTTACTTAGGTAACAGATGTGATGATGACCCTCATTCCTCAAACCTGCCAATGAAAGAAATACTGTCTTTTGTAGGTAGGCTTAGAAAAATGGGTAAGGTCCTTGGTCTCCTCTTTGTACAAAGATCATGGAGGTTTATCACTCTATTGCATGTACTGTAAGGCACTCAGCTGGTACTGAGAGTGTCACCACAGAGGACAGCACACAATTGACATTGTGTTTTACATATTTACACTGTGGCAGTCATTAAGATCATCACCCTCACACATAGACTGAGCCCACTGAGGAGGTCCTGAATCCCAAATGCAGATGCAGTCTACAGTTGCAATTGTGACAGAACATCCAGCCTCTGTTAAGATAGTGATTCATTTCTAAACCCAAATCATAGGTAGATAAAGACTGATCTATCTGCAACCCACCAATAGAAGAGATGTTGACCCTCATACCTGGGCTTAAAGCCACAGGTAAAATCATGAATCCATACTAGTATGAAGGCTTCAGAACACATTGTGACACTCATGCATACCACATAAAACCCTTGTGTGGTACAGAGAGTGTCCTAACAGGGTCCAGCAATCAGATGAGATTGTAACAGCTGTGTGCACACCCAGCTGATAGTAAAAATTGTCATCCTCCCACATGAACACAGCCCTCTTTTGAAGTTCTTAATTTCACACCCTGTGGCAGTGGAAAGTTGGAAAATTGACTATCATCCATGGACCCAATCCACAAGTGGGTTGGTTAATCTCAGACATTCAGCACACATGTGAGGCTGTGACTCCACAAAGAGGACACAGTTTGCAGGAGGGATTGAGGCTGTCATGTATGGACCCACTGTCTCATTGAGATTGTGTGACTCCTGTTTTTAGAGCCAACATACAGGAGGTGTTGACTCTCATAAATAAAACCTAGACATGTTCAAGATTGTCAATCACATCCCTGGACCTTCCTAGGTGTGATTGTGACATAAGCCTCTGCCCGGGACCTTAATAATTTTACTCTCTTGCTTGGGGTCAGACAACAGATAAAAATATGACACATCCTTGGACCCAGCACTTAGGTGATGTGACTTTATTCTTTTGCTGTTGCACCACCCACAGAGAGCACTGTGACATTCCAAAGTGCTCTGTAGACAGGTTATGTGACTCTCCTGCCTGTGTCCAGACAACATTGGTCATTGTGACATATTGCAGTGTCCAACACCCAAAGGCTGTAACTCTTATGACTGGGTTCTATCTACAGAGAGCATTGTTACATATTTCTGTGCTTATCACTCAGTTGACGTGACTCTCCTCTCCTGCCTAGGCCATGCCTTCAGGAGAGTGAGAGATAGGGAGAGTGACTTATTGCTAGGCCCAGAACACAGATGATGTAATACTTCTTCCAGGTCTCTTTCCACAGGTGTTACTATGATATATCATTAGGCCCATTACCTAGATGATGTGATACTCCTGTCTTTTTCTGCAACTTGTGCACAGTGTGGATTGTGAAATATCACTTGGCTTAGCACCTTCATGGTGTGACTCTCTTCTCATGCCTAGGCCTTATCACTGGGTTGGTTGTGATATAGATCTGGGCCCAGTCACCAGGTTATGTGACTCTCCTCTTTTTCCTGAGCCCCACCCACAAGAGGCATTAGGACATATTTCTGGGCCATTCACCTTGGTGATGTGAATCTACTTCCTGGGACCTCCCCTCAAGGGATATTATAAATATTGCTGGACCCAGCACCTAGTGATATGACTCTCTGCTTTTGCCTGGGCACTGCATACATGTGTATTGTAATATATAGCTAGGTTAAACACCTGGGTGATGTGACTTTCCTGCATAAGCTCTGTTCATAGGAATATTATCACATATCATTTTGTTCATCACCTAGGTGATGCGACTCTACTCTTTTCCTGAGCCCTGCAAAAATAAAAGATTGTGAAATATCACTGGACCAAGCACCTTGATGATGTGACTATCCTCTCTTGCTTGGGTTTCACATATTATTGGTATGGTGACATACCTCTGTGACCAACAGCTATGGGTAGGAAAACTTCTGCCCAGACTCAGCCCAAGGGGGCCTCATGATTTTTTTAAAAGATATGTGACTTTAAAAATATGACTGTCCTTTTCTGTCTGTACCCTGCCCTCAGGGAAGATTGTGACATATTACTGAACTAAGCAACCTAGTGATGTATCTCTTCTGACTGGGGTTTGCCCACAGAAACAATTGCGACATATCACTGGGCTCAGGACCCAGGTGATGTGACTCTGCTGCCTGTTCCCAGTGTTCAAGAGAGGATTCTAAATCTTGCTGGCCAAGAATTCAGGAGATTTGACTCTCCTTCCTTGTCCGTGCCCTCAAAGAAGATTATGACGTATCTTCAGCCCCAAACCCAGGTAATGTGACTTCCCTGCTTACTCCCTATTCAGGGGAGAAATTATTACATATATCCTGGCCCAGCTCACCAGTGTGATGACAATTCTCATACCTCAAACAAGTCAATAGAAGAGATACTGTTTCTCATAGCTAGGCTTAGGAAAACTTATAAAATACCTGTGTCTCCTGTTTATATGAAGGTCATAGAAAACTACCATGCACTTGTATATAGTATAAAGCTCTTGAGTGGTACAGAGAGTGTCCACATGTCCCAAAACAAAAGGGATACTGTGTTTCTTGTATACACACCCAGCCAACTGTTAGGATTGTCACCCTAACACCTGGAAACAGCCCATTGGTGAGGTCTTGTGTCTCACGTGCAGATGCAATCCACAGTTTGATTCCTGACTGTCATGTAAACACCTGTACAAAGTTGGGATGGTGACTCATTTCTAGACCCAGCTCATAGACAAGTGAGGACTCTTCTGTCTGGGCCCAGTTAATTCGAGAAATATTAACTTTTCTACCTGGGCCTAGGGAGCAGCATAAAGGTCTCAGGGCAAATTGTGACTCTCATTCCTAGTCTACAATGATCTTGGGTAGTATAGAGAATGTCCTAACGGGGTTCAGCGCACAGGTGAGATTTTGACAGTGATATCCACACCCAACTGACAGTAAAACTTGCCATCTTTCCTCATGAATACAGCCCACTGTTGAGGTGTTGAATCTCATAACCAAACGCAGTTGAAAATTAAAACATTGTTTCTCATTGGTAGACCCAGGCCACAGTGGGGTTGGTGACTCTCAGACTAAAATTCAGCACAGTTATGAGGCCATCACTCCACTAAGAAAATGGAATTCATAGAACAAATTGAGTCTCTCATGCACAAATTCAGCCCACCACTGAGACTGCGACTCATTTGCTTAGACCCAAAATATAGGAAGTGTTGACTCTTATACCTAGAATTGGGACATGTGTAAGATTGTTCATCTTTTCCTCAGACTTTCCTGCAGGAGTGATGCTGACATATTCCTCTATTTGGCATCTGAGTGATATGAATCTTGCCATGGTCTAGCCCACAGATGGAATTGTGATGTGTTGCTGTACCCAGCACCTAAGTGATGTGACTCTATTTTTCTGCCTTGGCACTGTCCAGAAAAGGTATTTTGACATGTCTCTGGGGTATGTACCCAGGTTACATGACTCTCCTGCCTGTGCCCTTTTCACATATTATCATAAAATATTGCTGGGTCCAACACCCAGGTGATGTATGTCTCATGCCTAGGCCCTGCCAACAGGGGGAATTGTGACAAATCTCTGTGCCAATAACCCAGGTTATGTGACTCTCTTTTTTTGCCTGGTCCCTGCTCACAGGGAGCATTATAACATATTGCTGAACTCAGCACCTAACTGATGTGATTCTCCTTTCTAGTTTTGGTCCACAGGGGAGATTGTGTCATATCACTGGGCCTCAAACTAAGGTGATGTTACACTTTCATTTTTGAACTGTACTCAGAAGGCATTGTGACATATTCCTGGGCCCAGCACCAAGGTGATGTGAGTCTCCTGCCTGCACTTTGCCCACAAAGGGCATTGTAACATATCTTTAGACCTATCAACTATTCGATGTGATGTGACTTCTTTTTTTAAAGTGTAAGCAAGTTTATTAGAGAAGTAAATAAACAAAAGAATGACTACTCCATAGACAGAGAAGCCCTGAGGGCTGCTCATTGGCTCTTTTTATGGTTATTTCTTGATTACATACTAAATGAGGAATGGATTATTTGTGAGTTTTCCAGGGAAAGGATGGGCAATTTCCAGAACTCAGGGTGCCTCCTCTTTTTAGACCATATAGGATACCTTCCTAACATTGCCATGACATTTGTAAAGTGTCATGGTGCTGTTGGGAGTGTCTTTTAGCATACCGATGCATTGTATTTAGCATATAATGAGCAGTGAGGACTACCAGAGGTCACATTCATTGCCATTGTTCTTTCAGTGGGTTTTTGCTGTCTTTTGTACTGCATCCTCTTTTATCAGCAAGGTCTTTGTAAATGGTACCTTGTGCTGACCTCTTGTCTTATCCTGTGACATAGAATGCCTAGTCTTCTGGGAGTGCAGGAATTGGATTAATTCCTTTCTTTTTGAGGTCTCAAGATAGCTTGGGGCTCTTGGGCCTGTCAGAAAGTGACATTCCTTACTTATCACAGGTCAGGAACCCTGCACAGGGACTGTGTAGACAATGTAGAAGGCCAGTTTTCCCAAAGGGCTTCTACTGGCTCTGCAAATCAAGTATGATTTCTCAAAGACCATAATTCCAGTCAAAGCTTTGGTAAAATAACCTGTGTCTCCCATTGTGTTCTGTTGCAAATGAAAACATGCTTATTGCACTTATGCAAATAACTATATTGCCATAAATTAAGATACTCACCAATACCTTTGCACGTTCTGGAGAAACCAGGGAGAGAGAAACAAATATGCTCCAAAGTATGTTTACTGAAGTATATTTTACTCAATTGTCAAATGCTGCAAATAGCTCAAAAGTGCTCTTGACTCTGAAAAACAAAGGATCTACAACATTTTAAGCAAAAAGCCAAAAAAATTACTTCCATCTTTTATTAGTTCAGTTCATGCAGTAAACTCTTGTTCTGCTTTATATTTATTAATATTTCAGCTTTCCATGAGAGTCTTGAAAGTTTTTCCCCTGTTCTAATTTTGCAGTCTTCAAAGTTATCAGAAATTTGCATTGAAAAGCACCCATCAATGTTCCATAGCAGGCTATAAATTATCCTTTGAAAAGGATTAAGACAAGACAAAAATTGTCTGTGGGTGACAAAAAAGTCTTAGGACAGCCACTATCAAAGCCACAATTGACTAGAAATATTGGTTACTCTTGTGGAATAAACAATTTTACAAAACAATTATAACTATTAATAACACACTATACATTGTTATATCAGACTTGCAGGAGTTTTCCATAATTTCAGAATGTCACCAATGACATATTTATACAAATACAACCCCAAGAAAGCCAAATACCATTCTGTATTTGACAATACATTCTGTATTAACTTTTATACCAAATAAATCGAATATATTATTTTTGGGCTTTAGGTGACCTAATATCTCAAAGATTAATTAGGTCAGAAAAGACAAAATTTGCAATTTAATTTTGGAAAGTTTTTCAAATAACAAAGGTTTAAAAAATTTTATATTATAAAATCAAATTCCAGGTCACCCTATGTCATTCATTTAGCCAAACAGTAACCTTTCTTTTTAAAAATTGTTTAAAAGCCAAAAGCCTTTACTTATTAATAGAGGAAAGACTTAGCTTTCCAAACAGTCTGTCTCTTGTCTTTTTCTTGTAGTTTATTCAAAAGACAAACCAAAATCTTTCATTTTTTAAAATATAACATGAAAATCTTGTTCAAGAGTGAAAACCTATATTTCATCTTTGTGTTAGTATACTAATGATGCCAAGCAAAGTTCTTAATAAAATCTTATATACAAACATATCCAATCTTCATTAGTTTGATTATAAGGTAAGATTCTCAGAAATCTTTTAAAACCCTTTAAAATTTTTGTTAAAGAGCAAATCTGTGCTCTAAGAAAAACCTGTTGTACTTTTATTCCAATGTTCAATTTATGGGAAAACTGAATAATATCTATTTAACTTTAGCCGGTATGTTCACACACAGAATTTTTTATGAGATTAATTTTTTAAAAACTTTCCACAGCTTGCTCAAACTTTTAGGTTTATTCTAACTTCAAACAACCCTTTAGATCTCTAACCGAGGCCCCAAAATTAACATTCTTATGCCTTTTTATAATCTTATACTGAAAGCACATTCTATTTTTCTTACACAACTTGCATGTAAAGCCATTTTTATTTCCCAAAGATTACTTATGTCACATGAACTAAAAGGCATTCACACATGGACACAGTGCACTGGTGAGGTCTTCAACCTCATAGGTGGATGCAGTTCAGTTGCAGTTGTGACTGTCATATGTGAATATCCAGCCACAATTGGAATGGTGACTCATTTCTAAACCCAGCTCATAGACAGTTGAGAAACTTCTATCTGGACCAAATCAATGGAAGATATGTTGACTCTCATGAATGAGCTTAGGCCCACAGGTACAATCATGGGTGCATACCAGCACACAGGCCTCAGAGCAGATTTTGACTCTCATGCATACCATATAAATACCTTGAATGGTAGACAGAGTGTCCCCACAAGGCCCAGCACACAGGTAACATTGTGATTATCCCATGCACAGGTGGCCAATAGTAAAGACTGTCATTCTTCCACATGAATACAGCCCACTGTTGAGGTTCTGAATCTCCCACCCAGAAGCAGTGGAAAGTTGGAGAATTAACTCTCATACATGGATCTGATCCATAGGTGAGTTGATGACTCTCAGACTAAGACTCCCAACAACAGTGAAGTTGTGACTTCACTAAGGGAATGCAGTTTTCAGGAGAGATTTAGTCTCTTGTGTACAGATTCAGTCCCTTGTTGAGATTGTGACTCATGCACTTAGCCCAGACTACAGGTGTTGACTCTCATACCTGGAACTGGAACATGTGTGGAATTAATCTCATCCCTGGACCTTCCTATAGGTGTGAATCTGACATAGGCCTCTGTCCAGAATCTGAGTGATTCTCCTGCCTGGGTCCAGCCTTCAGCAGAGATTATGACATGTCATTTGGTCCAGCACTTAGCCGATGTAACCTATTCTCCTGCTTTGGCTCTGCCCACAGAAGGCATTGTGATGCATTGCCAGGCCCTGCACCCAGGTTATGTGATTTCTGCCTGTGCCCTGACCACACTGGCTATTTTGACATATTGCACTGTCCAGCACCAGGTGACATTACTTTTCCACCTGGGCCCTTCCAATAGCAGATGTTATAAAATATCTCTGTGCCTATCACCCACGTGTTTTGACTTTCTTCTCCTGCATGGTTTCTGCTCACAGGAGAAATTGAGACATATCCCTGGGCTCAGCACCCAGTTGATGTGACTCTTCTTTTTTTTCTAAATTCTGTTCACACAAAAGATACTGACATATTGCTGGGCCCAACACCAAGGTGATATTACTCTTTCACTTTAGCCCTACCCTCAGAAGGCATGGCAACATATTGCTGGGCCCAAAGCAAAAGAGATTTGAGTCCTTTGCCTGGACCCTCCTTTCAGGGGGCATTGTGATATATCTCTGGGCCCATCGACTATTTGATCTGAGTCTTCTCTCTTTCCTGGGCTTTGCCTATAGTAGGCATTGTGATATATCTCTGGGCTCTGCACCCAGCTAATTTGACTTGCCTCTTCTGTCTGGGCCATGACTACAGATAAGAGTGACTTATCAGGACCCAGCACAAAAGTGATGAATTTCTTCTGCCTGCTCTCTGCCCACAGGCATCATTGATACATGTCTGTGGTCCCAAAATGTAGATAATGCGACTCTTTTTTTGGGTGGGAGGGGACTTGTCCACAGTGGGGATTTTGACATATGGCTTGGCACAGCATTTATGTTATTTGACTCTCCTCTTATGCTTAGGCCCTACTCACTGGGGTAATTGTGACATATATCTGGGTGCTGGCCCTAGGTTTTGTGGCTCTCCTCTTTTTCACGATTCCTACTCATAGCATGCATTGTGACATATCTCTGGTTTTCTCACCTAGGTTATGTGACTTTCTTGTCTTTGCCCTTCCATCAGAGGGTATTGTGACATATTGCCAGGTCCATTATGTAGGTGATGTGACTCTCTTCACCTGCCTGTGCACCACCCAAAAGGGGCATTGTGACACATCTCTGAATCAATTTCCTACATAATGTGCCTCTTCTCTGCTGCCTGAGAAATACCCTCAAAGGGGATTGTGATATGTCTCTGGGCGCAGCACCTGAATGTTGTGATTCTTCTGCCTGGACTCTACCTGGAGAAAATATCACGATATGTCACTGCGCCCTGCACATGAATGATGTTACTCTCCTGCCTGCGCCTTGCTTATAGAGGGGATTGAGACATTTTTCCAGGTGAAGAATTCAGGTGATATCACTCTCATTTCTCAGCCTTTCTCACAGGTAAGATTGTGACATATTAGCCCAGCACACAGATGAAATTTTTCCTCTTGTATGCAAACCCAGCCAACAGGTGCTATTGTCACCATAACACATGAATAAAGACCACTGTTGAGGCCCTGAATCTTATATTCTAAGGTAGACAGCAAGGGAAGGGTCCCTGGAGAGCCCCCAACCCATGAGTCAGTATCTCATAACCACATACCCACCAAGCCGAGCATAATGGCACACACCTGTAATCCCAGTGACTCAGGAGGCTGAGGCATGAGAATTGCTTGAACCTGGGAGGCAGAGGTTGCAGTGAACTGAGATCACACCATTACACTCCTTTACACATTACACTTGGGCAACAGAGCAAGACTCAGTCTCAAGAAAAAAAAACTCATCTTTCACCAATATTTTAATAGTTTTATGTCTGCACACTTAAGCATCAAGGACAGGACCCTGGATGATGATAAGTGCATATTTCAATTTATATAGTAAAAAATGACCATCAGAGTCTAATAAATGATGAATACAGCAACATAATACTTCATAATATCATTCCAGGTATGTTTGACAAACAAGAAGGTTGCATAGGACCTTCTTGTGCTACTCATATGAAGTGTTCTTCTCTCTCACTTTAATCTCAACTCCCAACCTTACAACTACCACATACTCACATACACAGAATAAGAAAAATTAACTTATTTTCTTAGAAGGCTGTGATTCACATTTTATTCTATTACACCTTTTCCACATTGCTCCTATAATACTGTTGAAGTGTATCCTTTTTCACCAGAAGAATACTTTTGTGAATGTGAATAGACTGACACTGGAGAAGACCAGCTCAGCACACTCACTTGAATGATCCCTTTGCTTTTCAGGCAGTAAAAATCGGGGAGTGAAAATAAAGTGACTGCAGATTAAGCAAAGAGTTATACATAGAAAAATATTTGTCAATTGTTTGAAGATTACATTGCATGGTCTACAACTTTTAAAATATAAAGTGCCTAACACAAATACTGCACAAGAAAATAGAATAAAAATGATGGAGTTGGCCACAAAGGACAGCCAAAGCTGTACTATAGCAATATAGAAAAATCCATATCTACTGTCAGAAGAAGGCAACTTGAAGTATTTGGAAGATGTTTTCTAAGAAACTAAAAATATTTTTAGTTTTAGATTCTGTAAAAAATGTTTCTTAAGCATTTTAATTTTCAAAAAAATTTGAGTGCATATTTTGTCAGCTTAGTTTCTCTGAAGAATTTAAACATAATAGAGTAAAATAATACATATTAAAAATTTTTCTGGCAATAGAGCAACTTAATTCCTAGATTAAAAATGTAAAATTTTACACAATTTTATGCTGAACAATTTAATCAAAAGCTTCTTTCTTACAACTGGGAGAAATGACACAAAGATTCAACTTTTATGTTGGGTGGGAGAGAAAATGATTACCAGGGGCTAGAAAATTGTTTCACTAATCAATGTTGATTTTTATTGCTATATTGTCTCAAATTATGTTAATAATAAAATAATGGCCTTGATCCAAAAAATTTTTAAAAACTTATTGCTTCAATCAGCCAAAATTTAACCAAAAGAAGGCATAGAAATAGAGGTATTTAACAGTCATAATTTATAGTATAAAATTAAAATGTTTCTTGAAATAAAAAAAGAAAAAGGGATACATAAACAAATAAGAAAAGGAAAAAAAGTGGATTCCTCACGACAGGTAAGGTGTGAAATCAACCTAAGGGTCATTAACAGGTGAATGAATTTTAAAAAGTGGTATATTTACACAATGGAATGCTCTTTATTCCTTAAAAAGAAAGAAGTCTTGGAGGTGGGCTCAGCACTCTGTGTCTTAGCAAGCCTTGCAGGGACTCTGATGTGTGCTGAAGTTTGAGCGTCACTGGAATGGATAGTGTCCATATGATTGCTGGGTCACCCCACCTAACCTGAATATCAGGAACATCCCGAGTGAAACCAGTCAGTATATTGCAGCTCTTTCTCCAGCCACAACCAGAAAGTCTTTGCTTCCCCTTTGCCTTCCACCACAATTGTAAGTTTCCTGAAGCCTCTCTAGCTGTGCGAAACTAGAAAAAGATGCACACCCAAAAGCCCCATTTGAAGCTTCTAGACAGAAAGCCAAGCATTTGGAGAGCCCCTTTGGACAGTTTTAAACACAATTGTGGAAAAGAAAGCAACTCTACTCAGTATGAAGATGATGAGAATGAAGATCTTTATGATGATCTACTTCCACTTAATAAATAGTGACTTTAGAATCCTTAACACAGCACTCAGCTACCAATGCCAATGAGAAAACTTCTGCATTACTGTTGAAAATCTGTTCACGCTCTCCCTCTCCCTCTCTCTCCTGTCTCCCTCTACTTCTTTCTTTGGTCTCCCTCTGTTGCTGAGGCTGGACTGTACTGCCGTGATCTCAGCTCGCTGCAACCTCGCTGCCTCGGGCTCCTGTGATTCTCCTGGCTCGGCCTGCGGAGTGCCTGGGATTGCATGAGCGTGCCACCACGCCTGACTGGTTTTTGTATTTTTGGTGGAGATGGGGTTTTGCTGTGGTGACCGGGCCGGTCTCCAGCTCCTGGCCTCGAGTGATCTGCCCGCCTCGGCCTCCCGAGGTGCTGGGATTGCAGACGGAGTCTCACTCACTCAGTGCTCAATGTTGCTCAGGCTGGAGTGCAGTGGCCTGATCATGGCTCGCTACAACCTTCACCTCCCAGCCACCTGCCTTGGCCTCCCAAAGTGCTAAGATTACAGCCTCTGCCCGGCCGCCACCCCGTCTAGGAAGTGAGGAGCGTCTCCACCTGGCCACCCATCTTCTGGGATGTGAGGAGCCCCTCTGCCCGGCCGCCCCATCTGGGAAGTGAGGAGCGCTTCTGCTGGCCGCCATCCCATCTAGGAGGTGAGGAGCACCTCTGCCTGGCCGCCCATTGACTGGGATGTGAGGAGCGCCTAGGCCCAGCCACTCCATCTGGGAAGTGAGGAGTGTCTCTGCCCAGCCACCCCATCTGGGATGTGAGGATCGCCTCTGCCCGGCCGCCCCATCTGGGATGTGAGGAGCGCCTCTGCCCAGCTGCCCAGTCTGGGAAGTGAGGAGCACCTCTGCCCAGCCGCCCCATCTGGGAGGTGTACCCAACAACTCCGAAGACAGCGACCATCGAGAACAGGCCATGATGATGATGGTGGTTTTGTTGAAAAGAAAAAGGGGAAATGTGGGGAAAAGAAAGAGAGATCAGATTGTTACTGTGTCTGCGTAGAAAGAAGTAGGCATAGGAGACTCCATTTTGTTCTGTACTAGGAGAAATTCTTCTGCCTTTGGATGCTGTTGATCTATGGTCTTGCCCCCAGCCCCATGCTCTCTGAAACATGTGCTGTGTCAACTCAGGGTTAAATGGATTAAGGGCGGTGCAAGATGTGCTTTGTTAAACAGATGCTTGAAGGCAGCATGCTCTTTAAGAGTCATCACCACTCCCTAATCTCAAGTACCCAGGGACACAAACACTGCGGAAGGCCGCAGGGACCTCTGCTTAGGAAAACCAGAGACCTTTGTTCATGTGTTTATCTGCTGACCTTCTCTCTACTATTATCCTATGACCCTGCTACATCCCCCTCTCCGAGAAACATCCAAGAATGAGCAATAAATACTTAAAAAAATAAATAAAATAAAATAATTTTTTTAAAAAAAGAAAATCTGTTCGCCACTCCTTTTGTAGGTGTTCTGAGTTGGGTACCAGATGTCAATTATCTCATTATTAAGATGGCTTCTAAGTTGATACATTTTTGTGACACATAATGAGTGTTAGTTGAGGTCTAGCTGTATGCTGAAAAATGCTGATGAAAAATGTTGTCTACATAGAGGATAGTCAATTTATATTAACTGTGAGTTATACTACGAGCTATACTTAATTCATTTAGAGTTTATTTGGTCAGCTTTTTTTATATTTCAAAAAAAGAAGAGAGATTAAAAAGTGTTTTTAAATATATATTCTGCTCAAACCACCATTTCCTTTTTTTTCTGATTCAAAGGACTTTTTCAAGATCTTTCAGGGATTATATTTTCTTTCACCTTCTATCTGCATTCTCTTTCTTCAGCCAATTGATTAAAAAAGAGATGCAGAGAAGACACATTTGCTTCTCATCCACACATCACTTCCACTTGCTATTAGTCAATGTGAGTAGAGCTGAGAATAGCAGTTTTCTAGCATGACAGCAATTTCTCAGAAAAAAGCAACACTTGGAAACAAAACTATAAATCTTTCATCAAAAGCTAATGTATTTTAAGCAAAATAAGCAGATGCATCAATAATAAAATGCTTGTGGTACAATTTATTTTGATTTATATTGAGTTCGGATTTGACCAAAAGCTAGAAAATATAGAACAGAAAAAAGAATATTATCTGAAATAAGAATATTGTAAATGAAGTTGTCAATAGAAATAAGAATATTATGACTTCATGCTAATAGTCTCATCTATGGTTGTAAAACATCAAATGCTTTTTATTATAAACTGTAGTTCATATAAGTATTCCATTTATATCACCCTCTTTCACTATTTCAATGTCTTCTCCACTTTGTATCAGTGGAAAACAGGCCAGCTGCTTCCAGGAAAGCAGGTAATGCTCTTCTTACTTTAACAATGTTGATGAAGAGCACTTGTTTTGGTGATACCCCCACGCCAAAAACTGTTATTTTGCCTGAAGTACTCTATATTTGTTAATAAAATAAAATTATTAGCCAAGAGGAATGTATCCATTCAAGTTTAATGGAATTTTGGTTACATTTAAGTGTCTCTGACTTTCGTGGAATATTGAAATTTTTATGAATCTAAATTGAGTACTATAATCTTTTACTAAAAGACTTTTTGAAGTGGAGTGATATTTATAAAAACTTTTCATAGCATTGAAGAAATGTTTTAACCATTTTCCCAGTAATTACTCTAAACACAGAATTTTCCATTTTTAGTATTCACTCTGAGTCACTCATGAGAAATTGATCTTTACGAATGGGCAAAAAAAAGGTGCTGAGTGGAGGTGCAACACATTGCACATCAATGCTTTTCACATGCGCCTGTTAGGGTCTTAATTTGATTGAACTGTCATTTGCATAGCTAGACACTTACTGAATCTAGTCATACTATTTTTTGGCAAAAAATGCCATGTTACCCATTAGTTTTATACACTTATTTGCTTGGCTGAAAAAACTAAATCTTCTCTTAATTTATTCTAAATTGAGAGACTAGATTTACAGTCTGGGTCTATAATAGTAGTTGAATGTTTTTAATACTATTCTTGGCAAATTCTCATATATTCACTTTCAAAATGGATATAAATTTTATGAAAAGATAAGGAGTTGACAAAAAGTAAAAAATTTCAAAGAAGTTAAGTTTTGAAATCTATTGCACAGCAGGGTAACTATAGTTAACTATAAACTATTGTATATTTCAAAATAACTAAGAGTAAATTCCAAACGTACCACCACAAAAATGATAGGTAAGCAAGTTCATAGATATGTTATTAAATGAAACTTAATTATTCAATATTTTATACGTATACTAAAACATCACATTGTATCACATAACTTTATGCAACTGTGATTTGCCAATCAAAAATACTAATACATTTTTTAATGAGAGAGTGAAATAAGCTTTAAGATATTGCACGAGAGAAAAATGTGGCTGTTCATCTTAAAATTTTAGGAAACATATACACATATATACATTTTATTTCAAATGGCTTGCTCATTTACAGATGTAGGTAAGTAAACTTTTAATATCATGAACAGTCAGAACCCAGCACTCAGAAATAGGCTGTTGATTTTTAATATTCAAAATAATATAGTACTTTAAGACAGTCTCTAAAGCAACAGTTTACAGTAAAATTCTAAGTTTTTAAATAAATGATTTCCTTCACTTGTTAGAAAAAAATTTTAATATATATTTCTAAACTATATTGAAATTTATCAAATTAACATAAATTTATTAAACGAGTAAATAAAAAAAAATATGCCTTCTTGTCTCTAATTATAAAACTGACAGACTCTGCATTTAACCAAATACTTTGGTAAATGGATTTTAACAATGATATCTGTCATGACTTAAAACAGCCACTAGTTTTAATTTAGAAGTATATTAATTTTTATATTAAAATCTAGGATTAGCCTATTACTATATAGAAAATTTGTGGTCTGCATGTACATCATCATCCATTGAGTGGTCTACAGTTTCTGAGTTTCAGAAATGCTAATATAAGAATACTTCTTCCAATTGAATAATTTAAGTTTTCTCAGTGACTAAAAAAGATTGGAATTACTAATCACTCACTTACAATGTGGTTTTAAATGTTATTTAATGAAGATATATAAAGTTTCTTTTAAAATCATTTTAACAACTGATTTCTTTTGCTTTTTCACTTTTATTAGAAAATAAGTATGAACATTTATGTTACTACAGCCTATAAATTTTATTTAAATCTAGACACAATGCTAATCTTAAAAGATCTGTATGTTTAAGATTATGGATAACCTATTTACACTTACTTAGAAGATAAATAACTGCTTTCCAGTAAATCAAATGGGGCAATTTTGACTCTCAATTATAAGCTATTAAAATATTAATACTATCACCTATGTGGAAATTTTAGGTATCTGCATGTTCATGTTTTTTAACATATAATAAATCAGAAACTATAAATTTTCATAAACTATAAATAATAAACTAAAAATATAAAGTATCACTTTCTTTTTCTCAGTTTTGAAATACTGTCATTATTTCTAGGTGATATAACACTCAATTACAGAGGCTGTGGCTGTTGAAATTAGAAATGTCATGGTTGATTCTTCTTTACTTGCTGCCTTTTTATTTCCCACAAACACAGCAGCACAAGGAAGGCAAGAAATACTACACCTTGATTGCAAACACACCAGTGCCTTTCTAGAGAGAATAAATGTATGAGCATATTCACTTGAAATTCATGGCATCTTTTGCTCAAGTACAGACTTTCATATGGAAAATAATAAAAACAATAATTTCACACTGCAATAGCATAAGAAAAGTACTCTAAAAATACCTTCTGACCCATTATTTCTATTTTTCACAAGAATGATTGTGAGGGAATGAGAATTTGCAGCACTGTGAATTCAACAGAAACCCCCACTTTCTGTTGAATTATTTTTGGAATGTGATCATAAGACTTTTCTGCCTTTTTTTTTTTTTTTTGGAAAAAATGTTTTACATTTCTAATTCAGTGATTCAGCATGATTTTTAGTCTCACACTTTCAAAAATAGTTCATTCTGAAAAAAATATGATTAAACAACTTAACACATTTTCCCCCAAAAGAGTAACAAATTAAGTCTATAGTCTAGTGCACAGTTAATACATAAATAATAAAGGTGTAATCTGTTTTACCTGCACACTTGAAAATAAAACACTTTTTGGGCTACAGACCAAGAACTTTCAGAGAGGTTAGCTTATAAAATGTGAGGAGACTTGGTATAGAAACATTCACCACTATGTCTTAAGGGGTGAAAATTTGTCTTTCACCCCTAATTTCAAACATTAACCCAGAGCTGGAAAAATAGAACATGTCATTATAGCAGAAAGCATTTTATTATTTTTATATTTAAGGGGTACATGTGCAGATTTGTAAAACAGGTATACTACATGATATTGAGTTTGAACACTTAATAATTCCATTGTCCAAGTAGTTTACATCATACCTAAGCCAATTTTCAATGCTTGTCTCCCTTCCTTATTGTTTTCATCTTTGTTTCCATGTGCGCCCAATTTTTAGTGTCCATGTATGAGTGAGAACATGTGGCATTTGTTTTTGTGATGCATCAATTTGCTTAGAATAATGGCCTTCTGCGGCATTCATGTTGCGGCAAAAGACGTTACTTCATTCTCTTCCATTGCTGCATGGTATTGGAGGTTGTGTAAGTACATCATTTTTCTTATCCAATAAGACTCATGGGTAACTGGTTTAATTCTGTTTCTGCTATTGTGAATAGTGTTGCAATGAACATGTGAGTGCTGGTGTCTGTTTGGCAAAATTATTTATTCTTTTTTGGGGAAGATATCCAGTAATGGGCTGGATTGGTCAAATGGCAATTCTATTTCTAGTTCTTTGAGAAGTCTCCAAACTGCTTTGCACAGGCCCTGAATTAATTTGCATTCCCACCAACAGTGTAGAAAGATTTTCTTTTCTCCACAACTTCAACATCTTATTTATCTTACTTTTAATAACAGTCATTCTTACTGGTGTGAAATGGTATCGCATTGTCACTTTGATTTACATCTTTCTGATAATTAGGAATGTTGAGCAATTTTTACATGTTTATTGGCAGTGCTTATGTCTTCCTTTGAGAAGAAGCTGGCTATTCATATCATTTGTTTGCTTTTTTATTAAATGTTTTATAGATTCTGCGTATTAATCCTTCATTGTCTGCAGTTTGCAAATATTTTATTTCATACTGTAGGTCATCTATTTACTTTGTTGATAGTTTCTTTTACTGTGCAGAAGATCTTTGCCTTAATTAGATGTCATTTTTTATTTTTGTTGCACTCATGTTCATGTTAGTCATAAATTCTTTAGAGAGGCCAATATTTTCTAAGTATTCTTCTAAGAATTTTGTAGCTTGAAGACTCACAGCTCAAGTCTTTAATTTATGTTGTTTTTTATATATATATAGAAAAAGGTAGGACTCCAGTTTTCTTCCACATATGACTAACCAGTTTTCCCAGTATTATTCACTGAATAGGGATTTAATTCTGTTGGCTTTGTAAAAATAACCTGGGTGCAAAGTACAGCTTAATTCAGGACTCTCTCTTCCATTTCATTGGTCTATATGTATATTTTTGTACCAGAACCATGTTATATTGGTTACTCTGATGCAATCTGTGCTCACTGCAACCTCCACTTCCCAGTTCAAGTGGTTATCTTGCCTCAGCCTCCCAAGTAGCTGGGACTACAGGTGTGCACCACCATGTTTAGCTAATTTTTGTATTTATTTTTAGTAGACATGGGGTTCCACCTTGTTGGCCAGGCTGGTCTTGAACTCCTGACCTCAGGTGATCTGCCCATCTTGGCATCACAAAGTATTGGCCTTACAGGTGTAAGCCACTGTGTCTGGCAAAAAAAAAAAATCGGTATTTTTAAGATAAAAGTATACTTTACATGTAAATGTAACTCTTCAAAGGTCTACTTCTTTCAAAGTCATATACAAATAATTTTTCTTTTTAAAAACTTTAGTTTTGGGTTTTTTTCTATACTCAGCAGTCTGATTTAGTGTAATGTCTGAAGTTTGAAAGATAGGTATTTCTACTGTGAATTATCTGATATTTACATAAACAATTTTGGATTAAATATTTTTATATTTACTGTATCTGCAAAAATATATTTTAGTATAAACTTTTGTGTTTTATAATTCTGTAGTTTTTGTAAAAATGTTTTTCCAAATTTATTAAATTTGCAGTTATTCTTCAATATAAATTCCCTGATGTTGAGCAAAGTTGGAAAAACTACCTCAGGTTTTCCTGTAGTACAAAATGTGTACAATAAAATCTGTGATACAAGTACATGTACTACAACCCTCTTTATATTTGTAACGTGTTTCCTCAAAATAAATATTCTTCTGTACTTTAAGGGCTTTTATTTTCTGAAAGATCTAGTGACAATAATTGCACTTTTAATACTTTTATTTAGTATGAACTCTCTGACGTTTAATAAGATGTGAGAAGATATTAGTGGCATTCACAATTTTTTTTTCCCAGACAGAGTCTCTCTGTTGCCCAGGCTAGTATAAATGCTTTCCTTTGCAATAAGGCACGAGTATTGGTTAAATGTTTGCCATTGTTTATTCTAGTAGTTTTCTCCAGTATATTATCATACCTACAATCAAGTGTGACAGCCATTTAAAGGCTTTGTCACATTCCTCACATTTCTAGGATTTCTCGTCCATATGATTTCTTTTATATTCAGAAAAGTCTGAGGTGTTGCCAAAAGCATGGTCTCATCTTTCAAGTTTGTAGAGTCTCTCTCATGTATGAATTAGCTTACATCTGTTAAGAATCTGAGGTTCTGTTAGAGGCTTTCCCACATTCTTCACATGTGTAGGGTTTCTCTCCAGTATGACTTGTCTTATATGTAGTAACCCTTAAGGACTGGTTAGAGGCTTTGCCACATTCCACACAATTGTAGGAATTCCCTCCAGTATGAATTACATGAATGTTTAGTAAGGATTGAGGAACAGCTAAAAGGCTTGCCACATTTTTCACATTGGTAGGGTTTCCCTCCTGTATAAATTCCCTTATGTTCAGTAAGGGTTGAGAACTAATGAAAAGCTTTGCCACATTTTTCACATTTGTAGGGTTTTTCCTCCAGTATGAATTCTTTTATGAGTAGTAAGGTGTGAGGACCAGTTGAAGTCTTTATCACATTCTTCACATTTGTAGGGTTTCTCTCCAGTATGAATTCTCTTATATTCCATAAGGTTTGAGGACCGGTTGAAGCCTTTCTCACATTATTCTCATTTGTAGTGTTTCTCTCCAGCATGAATTTTCTTACATGTAATAAAGGTTGAGGACTGTTTAAAAGCTTTGTCACATTCTTCACCTTTGTAAATTTTCTCTCCAGTATGAATTTTCTTACATTTACTAAAGACAGAATCAATTGAAAGCTTTGCCACATTCTTCACATTTTTAGGGATTCTCTCCAGTATGAATTTTCTTATGATAACTAATGGTTGAGGATGACTTAAAGGCTTTGCCACATTCTTCACACTTGTAGGGTTTCTCTCCAGTATGAATTCTCTTGTGTCTAGTAAGGCTTGAGGATCTGCTGAAGGCTTTGCCACATTCTTCACATTTGTAGGGTTTCTCTCCAGTATGAATTATCTTATGTTCAGTAAGGATTGAGGACCAGCTGAAGGCTTTGCCACATTCTTCACATTTGTAGCGTTTCTCTCCAGTATGAATTACCTTATGTTTAGTAAGGATTGAGAATGTACTAAAGCCTTTGCCACATTCTTCACATTTGTAAGGTTTCTCTACAGCATGAATTCTCTTGTGTTTAGTAAAGCTTGAAGACCAGGTGAAGGCTTTGCCACATTCTTCACATTTGTAGGGTTTCTCTCCAGCATGAATTCTCTTGTGTTCAGTAAGGCTTGAGGACCAGCTGAAGGCTTTGCCACATTCTTCACATTTATAGGGTTTCTCTCCAGTATGAATTCTCTTATGTTCCATAAGCTTTGAGGACGAGTTGGAAGCTTTGCCACATTCTTCACATTTGTAAGGCTTCTCTTCAGCATGAATTGCCTTATGTGTATTCAGGGTTGAGGCCTTACTAAAGGTTTTGCCACATCCTTCACATTTGTAGGGTTTCTCTCCAGTATGAATAATCTTATGTTTAGTAAGGATTGTGGATCGATTAAAAGCTTTCCCACATTCTTCACATTTGTAGGGTTTCTCTCCAGCATGAATTCTCTTGTGTTCAGTAAGGCTTGAAGACCAGCTGAAGGCTTTGCCACATTCTTCACATTTGTAGGGTTTCTCTCCAGTATGAACTCTCTTATGTTCCATAAGCTTTGAGGACGAGTTGAAAGCTTTGCCACATTCTTCACATTTGTAGCGTTTCTCTTCAGCATGAATTGCCTTATGTGTATTCAGGGTTGAGACCTTACTAAAGGCTTTGCCACATTCTTCACATTTGTAGGGTTTCTCTCCAGTATGAATTATCTTATGTTCAGTAAGGATTGAGGATCGATTAAAAGCTTTCCCACATTCTCCACATTTGTAGGGTTTCTCTCCAGCATGAATTCTCTTGTGTTCAGTAAGGCTTGAGGACCAGCTGAAGGCTTTGCCACATTCTTCACATTTGTAGGGTTTCTCTCCAGTATGAACTCTCTTATGTTCCATAAGCTTTGAGGACGAGTTGAAAGCTTTGCCACATTCTTCACATTTGTAGGGTTTCTCTCCAGTATGAATTCTCTTATGTTTAGTAAGGATTGAGGCTCGATTAAAAGCTTTGCCACATTCTTCACATTTGTGGGGTTTCTCTCCAGAATGAATTACCTTATGTTTAGTGAGGATAGAGAAATTACTAAAAGCTTTGCCACATTCTTCACATTTGTAGAGTTTCTCTCCAGTATGAATACTCTTATAATAAGTAAGGGGTGAGGACCAGCTAAAAGCTTCGTAACCTTCTTCACATTTGTAGGAATTCTCTCCAGTATAAATTATTTTATGTTGAGATAGATGTGAAAGCATGCAAAATGATCTGACATATTCTTCACATTTCAAAAGTTTCTTTCCAGTATGCCTTATCTTCTGTCTGTTTGAATTTGAACATTCATGAAAGACGTTTGCATATTTGCCACATTGAAATACGTTGCTCTGTGTAGTTGTCAAACTCTGGTTAAGTTTATTATAACCTTCTTTGTGCACCTTACACTCATCCACATTGGTACAACCAATTTTTAAGTGTAAATTCTCATGTCCACATCTTTCATATCTTCTCAATATCATTTTTTGGACAGAATCTTCTATGTCTTGCTCTGGCCAAAGGTCTTGAGCAAAATGAGAACATATAACTGAAAAGAAATAAAAATAACAAATTAGTCTACATATTAGACTCAGATAAATACAGTTTCCAAATCTAACCTATAAAATTATTCAAACTATATTAGCAAGATGGCATTGCAATATGACACAAGCCCTAATTCTTCATAGACATATAAATGTAATAAAAACATACAGACCAAAATACATATGTAGATAATTTATACATGAGTTAAGTGTGTGCAGTTCCTGAATTAAGCCCAATGCAAACAGCCACATAGAACACAAGAAAAGTTTGTTAAATTTACCCAATACAACGCTTTCTGCTCCTCAGTATTACCTAGTCCCTTCAGAAGTAAATTGTCAATTTCTGTTTTTGTTTTTTTTTTTTAAGGAAAGTAAAATATTGACACATCCAATTTAATTTTTGTCTTCTACGGCCCTTTCCACACACTGATTTCTGTCTCCCATGACAAAAAGTGCTGAAATACATGGTGGTATACTTTGAAATGACAGTTTGAGCCTGCTGAAATCAAAGGTAAATGCACTGCAGCAGAGCACTGCAGTGCCGCAGAGAAAACAGGTGTACCAAGTGATTACTTTTCAGAAGAAACATAAATAATCTCTTTTAACTAAAAATAAACACAAAATGTCAGACAAGACAAATCTGAAAAAGATGTTTGAGAGACCCACATAATCTCTAGCCAAGACCATTATTTTCTGACTATGCCAGGACAAAGCTACATTATAAATTTTGTGACAGATGGCCTTTTTAAATCTCCAAATCTCAAAGATTAGTCTACACAAAATAGGGCAATATAATCCTATCAAAAATATTATAAAGTTTTCAGGAAGAAACCATTAAAAATGTATATACTAATTTTAAAAATTGAATAACACTCAATGAGTGAAACAGGAACACAAAAGACTATAGAAAATGAGAAAAATGAGGATAAGAACAAAAATAACAAGTGAATTGTCAACACCAGATTTGCAGGCCAGAAGAGAACAGTGTGATACAGTCAAAGTTCTAAAAAAAAAAAAAAGAAGCTATAAAGTGAGAATAAATACCATCAGCAAATCTGTCCTGCCTAATAGAAAAAAAAAAAAAAATCTTTCAAAATAACCAAATTCTTAAAAAGTATATTGGTACTGCATATGTCTTCCATAGGAAAGATTCTGAAATAGTTCTTACCACTGAAAATAACATAATGTAAGAAAACAACACCTAGTCATATAAAAATACATTATTTTCTAGGAAAGATATGAACACACACAAAAATTGAATTTCTAGCATTATTCTAATGGTGCAGAAAACATTTTTAATTATTCTCTAACATTTGAGAGCTAAAAGCATAGGAACTATTATAAACATGTTAATGAATATACAACATAAATAGATAAACTTAGCAACATCAGTGAAAAACTTAAGAGCAGACATAATGAGGACTTTTTTATGCAACTGAAGTTAATTTTTCACCTGATTAAAATATATTGTTTTATCTTTAGAGGTTTTATGTAATCCTCAAGGTACCACAAAAAAAAAATCTGTATACATACACACACAAAAAAAATAAGAAAATGAAAGCCTATCAATACAAAAATCAGAAAGAAACAAAGGAAGACAGAAAGAGAAAATGAAGGACAAGATGCAAGAAATAAATAGAATAGTTAATAAAATAAAAGTAACTCCTTTACTTTCAGTAAATTATTTAAATATATGGAAAATTAACTTTCAAATCAACAGATTTTTAATAGATTTATTAACATTTTTTCTTGTGAGACAAAGCTTTACTCTTGTTGCCCAGGCTGGAGTGCAATGACACTATCTCAGCTCACCGTAACTTCTACCACCGAGGTTCAAGCAATTCTCCTGCCTCACACTCCCGAGTAGCTGGGATTACAAAAGTCCACCAACACTACCAGCTAATTTATGTATTTTTAGTAGAGACGAGGTTTCACAATGTTGGCCAGGCTGGTCTTGAGCTCCCGACTTCAGGTTATCTACCTGCCTCAGCCTCACAAAGTGCTGGGATTACAGGCATGAGCCACTTTGCCGAGGCTATTAAAAAATTTTAAATATCAAGATCCAACTTGCCTTTCTACAAGAGTCAGATGAAATCTAATGTTAAAAAGACAAAGTGGCAAGATGGAAGTAGACATTTCATGCAAATATTAGTCAAGTGAGAGCAGAGGAGGTCAAAATAATATTACACAAGCTAAATCTTAAGTCAAAGACTCATATTTTATAAAATACACTTGACAATGAAACTCCAGAGACAAAGAAAATATTAAAAAATAATAGATTAACTGGGAATCTGTGAAACATCTGAATGTGTGTGTGTGTGTGTGTCTCACATTAGGATTACAAATATATAAAGCAAATATTGACAGAATAGAAGAAACACAAGGAGATCAATATAATTATAGTAGGATATTATTATAACACACTTTCTGTAATAAAAATGAAAATAGAGGAGGCTGGCAAGATGGCCGAATAGGAACAGCTCTGATCTGCAGCTCCCAGCGAGACTGACACAGAAGGTGGGTGGTTTCTGCATTTCCAACTGAGGTACCCGGTTTACCTCAATGGGACTGGTTGAACAGTGGGTGCAGCTCATGGAGGGTGAGCCAAAGTGGGGTGCGGTGTTGCCTTACCCAGGAAGTGCAAGGGGTTGGGGAAATCCCTCTCCTAGCCAAGGGAAGGGTTTAGGGACTGTACCATGAAGAACAGTGCTCTCCAGCCCAGATACTGTGCTTTTCCATGGTCTTCACAACCCACAGACCAGAAGATTCCCTCTGGTGCCTATGACACCAGGGCCCTGGGTTTCAAGCACAAAACTGGGAAGCCATTTGGGCAGACACCAAACTAGCTGCAGGAGTTTATTTATTTTTTTTTCCATAACCCAGTATAGCACCCAGAAGGCCAGAGAGACAGAACCATTCACTCTCCTGGAAAGAGGGCTGAAGCCAGGGAGCCAAGTGGTCTGGCTCAGTGGGTCCCACACCATGGAGCCCAGCAAACTAGGACCCACTGGCTTGAAATTCTGGCTGCAAGCACAGCAGTCTAAGCTTGACCCGGGAAGCTCGAGCTTGGTGGGGGAAGGGCGTCTGCCATTGCTGCTGCTTGAGTAGACTGTTTTACCCTCACAGTGTAAACAAAGCCACCCAGAAGATTGAACTGGGTGGAGCCCACCACAGCTCAACAAGACCAGACTGTATCTCCAGGTTCCTCCTCTTTGGGCAGGGCATCTCTGGAAAAAAAAAAAAAAAGGCAGCAGCCACAGTCAGGGGCATTATAGTAACAACACCCATCTCCCTGGGACAGAGCACCTGGGGGAAGAGATAGCTGGAAGCGCAGCTTCAGCAGACTTAAACATCCCTGCTGGACAACTCTGAAGATAGCAGTGCATCTACCAGCACAGCGTTCAAGGTCTGCTAAGGGCAAGTTGGTCCCTGATACCTGTGTCTCCTGATTGAGAGACACCTCCCAGTAGAAGCTGATAGACACCTCATACAAGAGAGCTCTGGCTGGTATCTGGCAGGGGGCCTCTGGGACAAAGCTTCCAGAGGAAGGAACAGGCAGCAATCTTTGCTGTTCTGCAGCCTTCGCTGTGATACCCAGGCAAAAAGGGTCTGGAACGGACCTCCAGCAAGGTCCAGCAGATCTGCAGCAGAGAGGCCTGACTGTTAAAAGGAAAACTAACAAACAGAAAGGAATAGAAGCAACATCTTCAAAAAGAATGTTTACTCAGAGACACCATCTGAAAGTCATCAACATCAAAGACCAAAGGTCAATAAATCCATAAAGATGGGGAGAAGTCAGTGCAAAAAGGCTGAAAATTCTAAAAACCAGAATGCCTATTCTCCTCCAAAGGATCACAACTCATCACCAGCAAAGAAACAAAACTGAATGGAGAACGAGTTTGACGAATTGACAAATTCAAATTTGCAAATTTCAGAGGTGGGTAATAACAAACTCCTCCAAGCTAAAGGAGCATGTTCTAACCTAATGCCAGGAAGCTAAGAACCTTGAAAAAAGGTTAGATGGATTGCTAACAAGAATAACCAGTTTAGAGAAGATCATAAATGACCTGATGGAGATGAAAAACACAGCACGAGAACTTCGTGAAGCATGCACAAGTATCAATAGCTGAATCAATAATGCAGAAGAAGGATATCAGAGATTAAAGATCCACTTAATGAAATAAAGCAAGAAGACAAGATTAGAGAAAAAAGAATAAAGAGAAACAAACAAAGCCTCCAAGAAATATGGGACTATGTGAAAGGACCAAATCTTCATCTGATTGGGGTACCTGAAAGTGATGGGGAGAATGGAACCAAGTAGGAAAACACTCTTCAGGATATCATTCAGGAGAATGTCCCCAACCTAGCAAGACAGGCCAACATTCAAATTCAGAAAATACAGAGACCACCACAAAGATACTCCTCGAGAAGAGCAATCCCAAGACACAGAATCGTCAGATTCACCATGGTTGAAATGAAAAACATGTTGAGGGCAGCCAGAGAGAAAGGTCGGGTTACCCACAAAGCAAAGCCCATCAGACTAACAGTGGATCTCTCTGCAGAAACCCTACAAGCCAGAAAAGACTGGAGGGCCAATATTCAACATTCTTAAAGACAGGAATTTTCAACCCAGAATTTCATATCCAGCCAAACTAAGCTTCATAAGCGAAGGTGAAATAAAATCCTTTACAGACAAGCAAATGCTGAGAGATTTTGTCACCACCAGGCCTGCCTTACAAGAGCTCCTAAAGGAAGCACTAAACATAAAAACAAACAACTGGTAAACCAGCCACCGCAAAAACATACCAAATTGTAAAGACCGTTGACACTATGAAGAAACTGCATCAATTAACAGGCAAAATAACCAGCTAGCATCATAATGACAGGATCAAATTCACACATAACAATATTAACCTTAAATGTAAATGGGCTAAATGCCCCAATTAAAAGACACAGACTGATCCAACGAAGTGCTGTATTCAGGAGATCCATCTCACATGCAAAGACACATATAGGCTCAAAATAAATGGATGGAGGAATATTTACCAAGCAAATGGAAAGCAAAAGAGAGCAGGGGCTGCAATTCTAGTCTCTGATAAAATAGACGTTCCGCCAACAAAGATCAAAAGAGACAAAGATGCGCATTACATAATGGTAAAGGGATCAATGCAGCAAAAAGAGCTAACTATCCTAAATATATATGCACCCAATACAGGAGCACCCAGAATCATAAAGCAAGTTCTTGCAGACCTACAAAGAGACTCAGATTCCCATACTATAATAGTGGGAGACTTTAACACCCCACTGTCAATATTAGACAGATAAATGAGACAAAAAAACTAACAAAGATGTTCAGGACTTGAACTCAAGCAGACCTAATAGACATCTACAGGGCTCTACCCCAAATCAACAGAATATACATTCTTCTCAGCATCACATCACACTTATTCTAAAACAGACCACATAATTGGAAGAAAAACAATCGTCAGCAAAAGTAAAAAAATGGAAATAATAACAAACAGTCTCTCAGACCACAGTGCAATCAAATTAGAACTCACGATTAAGAAACTCACTCAAAACTGTACAATTACATGGAAACTGAACAACCTGCTCCTGAATGACTACAGGGTAAATAATTAAATGAAGGCAGAAGTAAAAAAGTTCTTTGAAACCAATGAGAACAAAAACAAAACATACCAGAATCTCTGGGACACAGACAAAGCAGTGTCTACAAAATTTATAGCACTAAATGCCCACAAGAGAAAGCAGGAAAGATCTAAAATCGACAACTTAAACTCACAATTAAAAGAACTAGACAAGAACAAACAAATTCAAACCCTAGCAGAATACAAGAAATAACTAAGAACAGAGCAGAACTGAAAGAGACAGACACAAAACACCCTTCAAAAAAATCAATGAATCCAGCAGCTGTTTTTTTCAAAAAGATCAACAAAGTAGATAGCCTGCTAGCCAGTCTAAAAAGGAAGAAAGAAGAATCAAATAGATGCAACCAAAAATAATAAAGGGGACATCGCCACTGATTCCACAGAAATACAAACTACCATGAGAGAATACAATAAACATCTCTATGCAAATAAACTAAAAAACCTAGAAGAAATGAATAAATCCCAGGACACATACACCCTCACAAGTCTAAATCAGGAAGAAGTCAAATCCCTGCACAGACTGGTAACAAGTTCTGAAACTGAGGCAGTACTTATGGGCCTACCAACCAAAAATGTCCAGAATCTGATGGATTCACAGCCTTTGTACCAAAGGTACAAAGAAGAGCTGATTCTTTCTGAAACTATTCCCAAGAATAGAAAACGACGGACTCCTCCATAACTCATTTTATGAAGCCAGCATCATCTTGAAACCAAAGCCTGGCAGAGACACAACAAAAAAAGAAAATTTCAGGCAAATATCCCTGATGAACATTGATGCAAAACTCCTCAATAAAATACTCACAAACCGAATCCAGCAGCACATCAAAAAGCTTATCCACCAAGATAAAGTCAGCTTCATCCCTGGGATGCAAGGTTTGTTCAACATACACAAATCAATAAATGTAATCCATCACATAAACAGAACCAATGACAAAAACCACGTGATTATCTCAATAGATGCAGAAAAGGCTTTCGACAAAATTCAACCTCTTTCATGCTAAAAACTCTCACTAAACTAGGTAGAGATGGAACGTATCTCAAAATAATAAGAGGTATTTATGACAAACCCACAGACAATATCATACTGAATGGGCAAAACTGTAAGCATTCCCTTTGAAAACTGGCACAAGACAAGGATGCCCTCTCTCACCACTCCTATTCAACATAGTATTAGAAGTTCTGGTGAGGGCAATCAGGGAAGAAAAAGAAATAAATGATATTCAAATAGGAAAAGAGGAAGTCAAATTGTCTCTATTTGCAGAGGACATGTTTGTATATTTAGAAAATCCCATTGTCTCAGCCCAAAATCTCCCTAAGCTGATAAGCAACTTCAGCAGTCTCAGGATACAAAATCAATGTGAAAAAATCACAAGTATTCCTATACACCAACAATAGAGAGCCAAATCATGAGCGAACTCCCATTTACAATTTCTACAAAGAGAATAAAATACCTAGGAATACAACTTACAAGGGATGTGAAGGAACTCTTCAAGAACTACAAACCACAGTTCAAGAAAATAAGAGAGGACACAAACAAATATAAGAACATTCCATGCTCATGCATAGGAACAATCAATATTGTGAAAATGGCCATATTGCCCAAAGTAATTTACAGATTCAATGCTATTCCCTTGAAGCTACCATTTACTTTCTTCACAGAATTAGAAAAAACTACTTTATATTTCATATGGAACAACAACAACAAAAAAATCTCACATGGCCAAGAAAATCCTAAGCAAAAAGAACAAAGCTGGAGGCATAATGATACCTGACTTCAAACCATACTACAAGGCTACAGTGACCAAAACAGTATGGTACTGGTATCAAAACAGATATATAGACCACTGGAACAGAAGAGAGCCCTCAGAAATAACATCACACATCTACAACCATCTGATCTTTGACAAACCTGACAAAAACAAGAAATGGGGAAAGGATTCCCCATTTAATAAATGATGTTGAAAAAACCTGCTAGCCATATGCAGAAAACTGGAACTGGACCCCTTCTTTCCACCTTATACAAAAATTAACTCAAGATGATTTAAACATGCAAAAGATTTAAAGACGATGTAATACCCCAAACAATAAAAATCCTAAAAGAAAACCTAGACAATACTATTCAGGACATAAGCATGGGCAAATATTTCATGACTAAAACAGCAAAAGCAATGGCAACAAAAGCCAAAATTGACAATTGGGACCTAATTTAACTAAAGAGCTTCTGCACAGCAAAAGAAACTATCATCAGAGTGAACAGGCAACCTACAGAATGGAAGAAAAATTTTGCAATCTATCCATCTGACAAAGGGCTAATATCCAGGATCTACAAAGAACTTAAACAAATTTACAACAACAACAAAAAAAAAAACAACCCCATCAAAAATTGGGCAAAGGATATGAATAGACACTTCTCAAAAGAAGATATTTATGCAGCGAACAGACACATGAAAAAAAGCATATCGTTACTGGTCATTAGAGAAATGCAAATCAAAACCAAAATGAGATACCATCTCATGCCAGTTAGAATGGAGATCATTAAGAAGCCAGGAAACAGATGCTGCAAAGATGTGGAGAAGCAGAAAAGCTTTTACACTGCTGATCGGAGTGTAAATTAGTTCAGCCATTGTGTAAGACAATGTGGTGATTCCTCAAGGATCTAGAACTGGAAATACCATTTGACCCAGTAATCCCATTACTGGGTATATAACCAAAAGTTTATAAATCACTCTACTATAAAGACACATGCACACGTATGTTTACTGCGGCACTATTCACAACAGCAAAGATTTGGAACCAAGCCAAATGCCCATCAGTAATACACTGGATAAAGAAAATGTGGTGAGGGTGAAGCCAAGATGGCCAAATAGGAACAGCTCTGGTCTACAGCTCACAGCATGAGTGACGCAGAAGATGGGTGATTTCTGCATTTCCATCTCAGGTACTAGGATAATCTCACTAGGGAGTGCCAGACAGTGGGCGCAGGACAGTGGGTGCAGCGCACCGTGCGCCAGCCGAAGCAGGGCAAGGCATTGCCTCACTCGGGAAGCGCAAGGGGTCAGAGAGTTCCCTTTCCTAGTCAAAGAAAGGGGTGACAGACAGCACCTGGAAAATCGGGTCACTCCCACCCCAATATTGTGCTTTTCCGACGGGCTTAAAAAATGGCGCACCAGGAGATTATATCCCGCACTTGGCTCGGAGGGTCCTATGCCCACGGAGTTTCGCTGATTGCTAGCACAGCAGCCTGAGATCAAACTGCAAGGTGGCAGCAAGGCTGGGGGAGGGGCACAGCCAGTGCCCAGGGTTGCTTAGGTAAAAAAACCAGCCAGGAAGCTCGAACTGGTTGGAGCCCACCACAGCTCAAGGAGGCTTACCTGCCTCTATAGGCTCCACCTCTAGGGGCAAGGCACAGGCTCCACCTCTAGGGGCAAGGCACAGACAAACAAAAAGACAGCAGTAACCTCTGCAGACTTAAATGTTCCTGTCTGACAGCTTTGAAGAGAGCAGTGGTTCTCCCAGTATGCAGCTGGAGATCTGAGAACAGGCAGACTGCCTCCTCAAGTGGGTCCCTGACCCCTGACCCCTGAGCAGCCTAACTGGGAGGCATCCCCCAGTAGGAGCAGACTGACACCTCACACGGCCAGATACTCCTCTGAGACAAAACTTCCAGAGGAACGATCAGACAGCAGCATTCATGGTTCATGAAAATCCACTGTTCTGCAGCCACCGCTGCTGGTACCCAGGAAAACAGGTCTGGAGTGGACCTCTAGCAAATTCCAACAGACCTGCAGCTGAGGGTACTGTCTGTTAGAAGGAAAACTAACAAACAGAAAGCACATCCACACCAAAAACCCATCTGTACATCACCATCATCAAACAACAAAAGTAGATAAAACCACAAAGACGGGGAAAAACAGAGTAGAAAAACTGGAAACTCTAAAAAGCAGAGCGCGCTTCTCCTCCTCCAAAGGAACGCAGCTCCTCACAAGCAAAGGAACAAAGCTGGATAGAGAATGATTTTGACGAGTTGAGAGAAGAAGGCTTCAGATGATCAAACTACTCCAAGCTACAGTAGGAAATTCAAACCAAAGGCAAAGAAGTTGAGAACTTTGAAAAAAATTTAGATGAATGTATAACTAGAATAACCAATACAGAGAAGTGCTTAAAGGAGCTGATGGAGCTGAAAGCCAAGGCCTGACAACTACGTGAAGAATGCAGAAGCCTCAGGAGCCGAAGCAATCAACTGGAAGAAAGGGTACCAATGATGGAAGATGAAATGAATGAAATGAAGTGAGAAGGGAAGTTTAGAGAAAAAAGAATAAAAAGAAATGAACAAAGCCTCCAAGAAACATGGGACTATGTAAAAAGACCAAATCTACATCTGATTGGTATACCTGAAACTGACGGGGAGAATGGAACCAAGTTGGAAAATACTCTTCAGGATATTATGCAAGAGAACTTCCCCAATCTAGCAAAGCAGGCCAACATTGAGATTCAGGAAATACAGAGAATGCCACAAAGATACTCCTCGAGAAGAGCAACTCCAAGACACATAATTGTCAGATTCACCAAAGTTGAAATGAAGGAAAAAATTTTAAGGGCAGCCAGAGAGAAAGATCGGGTTACCCACAAAGGGAAGCCCATCAGACTAATGGCGGATCTCTCGGCAGAAACTCTACAAGCCAGAAGACAGTGGGGGCCAATATTCAACATTCTTAAAGAAAAGAATTTTCAACCCAGAATTTCATATCCAGCCAAACTAAGCTTCACAAGTGAAGGAGAAATAAAATACTTTACAGACAAGCAAATGCTGAGAGATTTTGTCACCGCCAGGCCTGCCCTAAAAGAGCTACTGAAGGAAGCACTAAACATGGAAAGGAACAACTGGTACCAGCCACTGCAAAATCATGCCAAATTGTAAAGACCATCGAGGCTAGGAAGAAACTGCATCAACTAATGAGCAAAATAACCAGCTAACATCATGACAGGATCAAATTCACACATAACAATATTAGCTTTAAATGTAAATGGACTAAATGCTCCAATTAAAAGACACAGACTGGCAAATTGAATAAAGAATTAAGACCCATCAGTGTGCTGTATTCAGGAAACCCATCTCAGGTGCAGAGACACACATAGGCTCAAAATAAAAGGATGGAGGAAGATCTACCAAGCAAATGGAAAACAAAAAAAGGCAGGGGTTGCAATCCTAGTCTCTGATAAAACAGACTTTAAACCAACAAAGATCAAAAGAGACAAAGAAGGCCATTACGTAATGGTAAAGGGATCAATTCAACAAGAAGAGCTAACTATCCTAAATATATATGCACCCAATACAGGAGCATCCAGATTCATAAAGCAAGTCCTGAGTGACCTACAAAGAGACTTAGACTCCCACACAATAATAATGGGAGACTTTAACACCCCACTGTCAACATTAGACAGATCAACGAGACAGAAAGTTAACAAGGATACCCAGTAATTGAACTCAGCTGTGCACCAAGCAGACCTAATAGACATCTACAGAACTCTCCACCCCAAATCAACAGAATATACATTTTTTTCAGCACCACACCACACCTATTCCAAAATTGATCACATAGTTGGAAGTAAAGCCCTCCTCAGCAAATGTAAAAGATCAGACATTTTAACAGTCTCTCAGACCACAGTGCAATCAAACTAGAACTCAGGATTAAGAAACTCACTCAAGACCGCTCAACTACATGGAAACTGAACAAACTGCTCCTAAATGACTACTGGGTACATAACGAAATGAAGGCAGAAATAAAGATGTTCTTTGAAACCAACGAGAACAAAGACACAATATACCAGAATCCCTGGGACACATTCAAAGCAGTGTGTAGAGGGAAATTTATAGCACTAAATGCCCATAAGAGAAAGCAAGAAAGATCCAAAATTGACACCCTAACATCACAATTAAAAGAACTAGAGAAGCAAGAGCAAACACATTCAAAAGCTAGCAGAAGGCAAGAAATAACTAAAATTAGAGCAGAACTGAAGGAAATAGAGACACAAAAAACCCCTTCAAAAAATTAATGAATCCAGGAGCTGGTTTTTTGAAAGGATCAACAAAATTGACAGACCACTAGCAAGTCTAATAAAGAAAAAAAGAGAGAAGAATCAAATAGACGCAATAAAAAATGATAAAGGGTATATCACCACTGATCCCACAGAAATACAAACTACCATCAGAGAATACTACAAACACCTCTATGCAAATAAACTAGAAAATCTAGAAGAAATGGATAAATTCCTCAACAAATACACCCTCCCAAGACTAAACCAGGAAGAAGTTGAATTTCTGAATAGACCAATAACAGGCTCTGAAATTGTGGCAATAATCAACAGCTTACCAACCAAAAAGAGCCCAGGACCAGATGGATTCACAGCCGAATTTTACCAGAGGTACAAGGAGGAGCTGGTACCATTCCTTCTGAAACTATTCCAATCAACAGAAAAAGAGGGAATCCTCCTTAACTCATTTTATGAGGCCAGCATCATCCTGATACCAAAGCTAAGCAGAGACACAACCAAAAAGAGAATTTTAGACCAATATCCTTGATGAACATTGATGCAAAAATCCTCAATAAAATACTGGCAAACTGAATTCAGCAGCACATCAAAAAGCTTATCCACCATGATCAAGTGGGCTTCATCCCTGGGATGCAAGGCTGGTTCAATATACGCAAATCAATAGTAATCCAGCATATAAACAGAACCAAACACAAAAACCACATGATTATCTCAATAGATGCAGAAAAGGCCTTTGACAAAATTCAACAACACTTCATGCTAAAAACTCTCAATAAATTAGGTATTGATTGGACGTATCTCAAAATAATAAGATCTATCTATGACAAACCCACAGCCAATATCATACTGAATGGGCAAAAACTGGAAGCATTCCCTTTGAAAACTGGCACAAGACAGGGATGCCCTCTCTCACCACTCCTATTCAACATAGTGTTGGAAGTTCTGGCCAGGGCAATTAGGCAGGAGAAGGAAATAAAGGGTATTCAATTAGGAAAAGAGGAAGTCAAATTGTCCCTGTTTGCAAATGACATGATTGTATATCTAGAAAACCCCATTGTCTCAGCTCAAAATCTCCTTAATCTGATAAGCAACTTCAGCAAAGTCTCAGGATACAAAATCAATATACAAAAATCACAAGCATTCTTATACACCAATAACAGACAAACAGAGAGCCAAATCATGAGTGAACTCCCATTCACAATTGCTTCAAAGAGAATAAAATACCTAGGAATCCAACTTACAGGGGACGTGAAGGACCTCTTCAAGGAGAACTACAAACCACTGCTCGATGAAATAAAAGAGGATACAAACAAATGAAAGAACATTCCATGCTCATGGGTAAGAAGAATCAATATTGTGAAAATGGCCATACTATCCAAGGTAATTTATAGATTCAATGCCATCCCCATCAAGCTACCAATGACTTTCTTCACAGAATTGGAAAAAACTACTTTCAAGTTCATATGGAACCAAAAAAGAGCCCGCATTGCTAAGTCAATCCTAAGCCAAAAGAACAAAGCTGAAGGCATCATGCTACCTGACTTCAAACTATACTACAAGGCTACAGTAACCAAAACAGCATGGTACTGGTACCAAAACAGAGATATAGATCAATGGAACAGAACAGAGCCCTCAGAAATAATGCTGCTTATCTACAACTATCTGATCTTTGACAAACGCGAGAAAAACAAGCAATGGGGAAAGGATTCCCTATTTAATAAATGGTGCTGGGAAAACTGGCTAGCCATATGTAGAAAGCTGAAACTGAATCCCTTCCTTACACCTCATACAAAAATTAATTCAAGATGGATTAAAGACCTGAAACCATAAAAACCCTAGAAGAAAACATAGGCATTACCATTCAGGACATAGGCATGGGCAAGGACTTCATGTCTAAAACACCAAAAGCAATGGCAACAAAAGCCAAAATTGACAAATGGGATCTAATTAAACTAAAGAGCTTCTGCACAGCAAAAGAAACTACCATCAGAGTCAACAGGCAACCTACAAAATGGGAGAAAATTTTCACAACCTACACATCTGACAAAGGGCTAATATCCAGAATCTACAATGAACTCAAACAAATTTACAAGAAAAAAACAAACAACCCCATCAAAAAGTGGGCAAAGGACATTAACAGACACTTCTCAAAAAAAGACATTTATGCAGCCAAAAGACACATGAAAAAATGCTCACCATCACTGGCCATCAGAGAAATGCAAATCAAAACCACAATGAGATACCATCTCACACCAGTTAGAATGGCGATCATTAAAAAGTCAGGAAACAACAGGTGCTGGAGAGGATGTGGAGAAATAGGAACACTTTTACACTGTTGGTGGGACTGTAAACTAGTTCAACCATTGTAGAAGTCAGTGTGGCGATTCCTCAGGGATCTAGAACTAGAAATACCATTTGACCCAGCCATCCCATTACTGGGTATATACCCAAAGGACTATAAATCATGCTGCTATAAAGACACATGCACACGTATGTTTATTGCGGCACTATTCACAATAGGAAAGACTTGGAACCAACACAAATGTCCAACAATGATAGACTGGATTAAGAAAATGTGGCACATATACACTGTGGAATACTATGCAGCCATAAAAAATGATGAGTTCATGTCCTTTGTAGGGACATGGATGAAATTGGAAATCATCATTCTCAGTAAACTATCGCAAGAACAAAAAACAAACACTGCATATTCTCACTTATATGTGGGAATTGAACAATGAGAACACATGGACACAGGAAGGGGAACATCACACTATGGGGACTGTTGTGGGGTGGGGGGAGTGGGGAGAGATAGCTTTAGGAGATATACCGAATGCTAAATGACGAGTTAATGGGTGCAGCACACCAGCATGGCACATGTATACATATGTAACTAACCTGCACACTATGCACATGTACCCTAAAACTTAAAGTATAATAATAATAAAATAAAATAAAAAATAAAAAAAAGAAAATGTGGTACATATACACCACGGAATACTATGCAGCCATAAAAAAAATGAGTTCACGTCCTTTGCAGGGACATGGATGAAGCTGGAAACGATCATTCTCAGCAAACTAACACAAGAACAGAAAACAAAACACAGCATGTTCTCAAATATACAGGAATTTAACAAAACACTTGAGCACGCTCTTATGTAAAGGTTGTAATAATTAGTACTTTAAAGATGTTCATCCTGCTCAATGTAATCTACACATTTAATGAAATGTTCCTCAAATTTCTCATCGCATTTTTGAAAAAATAGAAACAGCAACCCTGAAAGTATATAGAATCTCAAAAGACAATACCCAACAATCTTAAAATAATAATAATAATAAAGCAATGTTGCAGGCATTAAAGTTCCTGATTTCAAAAGACATACCAAGATACAGAATTAAAACTAACTGGTGTAAGTATAAGGTTGAAAAATTAGACTAATAAAATTGAATGCAATATATATACATACTTTAACATGTATGGTCATATGAGGAGTCATTTACATAGCAATAATTATTACTGTAAGCTAATAAGCAAAGGCAATGCAAATTTCTGTTACCAAATCATTCAGTAAATATAATTTGAAATATAAAAATACTGGAATATCATTCACTTTTCAAAAAGCAGAAAATATTCTACCAATTATAAAGATAAATCTTGATAACATTATGCAAAATGAAATGAGTCAGCCACAAAAAGACAAGGATTCTATGAGATACATAGATATAAAGCAATTACACTCTTAGAAACAGATAAAAAGGTCCCCTATTTGCTTAACCCCCAACAGCAAGAAAGTTTGTCAGTCATCCACGACAACAATGTCTTAATGAGAGAACCGGGCATCATGGTTAACATCTGTAATGACAGCTACCTGGTATAGAAAGGTTGGAGAATTGCTTCAGGCCAAAACTTTAAGACCAACCTGGGTTATGTAGTGAGACCTTATCTCAAAAATAAATGCCCTTAAGAGAGCTTTGAGATCCAGGGAGGGAATTGTGAAACTTTGCTAAAGCCCAAGATTGAGGATTACCCTTTTCAGAAGGCAAGCTTTCATTCAGGTGGCAAACTACAGGACCCCTGCTCTTGACTACAGACCAGAAAATGTCCCACCCAACTTGGTCCCACAGAGAATTTTGAACTTACTCTGTAACCATGCTAAACTCCTCCCAGCCACAGTCTGCGAGAGGTCTTGGTCTTCCAGAGGCTTGGAGACTGATACCCATTTAGAGCCATGCTGGCAGGCCTGCAGACCTTGGTTCTTACTGTCGTCCCAATAGCAGTTCCATGACTCAGTTCCAGTTTCCTAAGCCACAGTTCATGGCCAGTTCTGCCTATGTAGAATCCCACAGTGACCTCAGAAATCCTCTCTGCTACTCAATGAAAGCCATACTAATCCACATCCTAATATAAAGCCCACCATATGCAGACTTGACTGCAGAAACCTGCCCTAGCATCTACCCTATTGAGCAAAGTCCTGAAGGATATTTACTCTGTCCAAAAATAAAATGGGAATTACAACTGCCCAAGCCAGTTGTAATAAGCCAACCCTAGTGCAGAGCCAGCAGCCCTGTGACCAAGCTACAACCCCGCTCTTCTACAAACCCAGAGGTCATTCTATCACCCTGGGGGCCCAACAAAAGAAGATTTTTACCCTCTGAAACCAGTTTATAAAAACTTTAAGAGGTGTTTACTCCTTTAAATTCAGATACCAATGCAAAAGTATATTGTGCCATTTTCAATGCTTCTATTTTAACATAGCACTTGAAGTATGTGGAAGAAAAATTAGTCAAAAAAAATTTAAAGTCACTGAAATTGAAGGCAAATAAGTAAAATGTTGCTGTTTGTAGATCATTCAATGTTCTCTATAAAAAATCATCAACAGTACATTAAAATCTTTTCAAACTAATAAATACACTCAGTAAATTCACAAAATATAAAATTAACATACAAGTATGTTATGATTCCATACACTTAAACTATTTGATAAAATAGAGGAAGAAAACCATCTTATTTACAATAGCACTAAAATAATAAATATCTGAGAACAAATTTAATTGAGGAGCTGAAAAACTTTTCAAGGATTTATCAATGAAAAATAATGAGAGAACACAAATTTAAATATATTTTATGTCTATAGATTCAAATAAATGTTAAAATACCATATTATCCAAAGTGATCTCTAGATTCAATAAAGTGTCAATATTCCAGTGTCTTTCTTTCACAGTAATGAAAAATACAATCATAAAATTTACATGAAGCTACAAGAAACTGTGAATAGCCAAAGCAATCTTGAGGAAAAAGAAAAAAGCAGAAGGACATCATACTTTATAATTTCAAACTATATTTCAAGATTATAGTAATAAAAACAGAATGAAATGTGCAGAAAAATGAACAAAAAAAACCCCAATGATACAGAAACCACTACTCTCACACACTTCAGAGATGATGGAAAAAGAGAACTTAAAAGGTAGTTTAACATGGAGTACCTTAAAATTACGCAGATATCTGTGTGTCCACGAAAACAAACAAAAAAAAGTCAGATTGTGCACTCTCTTGTATGCCATGAACAGTACTTTGGCTGTCACTGTAAACTTGAAGGAAAATTACTGAAGGGAAAGAAAAATTCTTAGAAATTTTAAAAGCATATGACAGAAGATGCCCCTGTGTGAGAGAAAATTAAAAAATAAAAATAAAAATTAGGCTTTCCAGAAACAACTACTTTTGGAACACAGCTTCCCAAATCACTTTAAGGACTGGCTTCCTCCTTGACTTTGGACCTCTCATCCATGTTGTCTGTATTCACTCTCACCTACCTGGGGGTTCTTCCACCATCTCATGTCTCTTCATATTCCAGGGCTCTTTTCCTTGCTCCAGAAAAATGATCAGGTCTGGCTTAAAGGCAGCAATACCTGTTTTATTAAAAATGAACAACATGCATCTTGCTTATATTCTCCAATTACCAACTTAGTAATGTGCCCAGTAAAGAGGATGTAATAGAATATTCTAATACATTTATCCCAAAATACTAAATTATAACATGTCTGTTGAAGAAAAACGTTATGTGCAGTTGCTTAAAGTTCTGTTGAAACAGTCTGGAGCTCAATTCATAAACATTAAGCTTCTTCAGGAGGAGGTTATTGCGCATAACCCATGGTTTCTGCAGGCAGGTACTCTCACTGTGGAAAATTGGAACAGAGTAGGAGATGGATTGAAATGGGTTCATCAAAAAGGTCTTAAAGTAGACCCTTCTGTTTTTTCTGCTTGGGGTTTGGTCTGCACGGTCCTACTGCCGCTGTCTCCTTCTTATTCTGTCAGACAACAGGAGTCAGGTTTTGAGTCTCAAGAATTAAAAAGATAATTTGTTCCTCCAACAGCGCCTATTGAAAATAATGAGCAGGAGAAAGGGGAGAATTGTCCATTTGCTAAGCAGGAGAAAGGAGAGAAGAATTGGCCTCTACTACCCCCTCCAATAACAGAAGTAGAAACTCCCATACCAAAAATTTTCCATGCTGCTGCTGTGGCTAGGGAACCTTTAGGACCTTGTGCTTTTCCTATTACTGTGAGGCCTGATCTGAAAAATCTGCAACATCTTTTACATGAGCACACTCCTGTACAGTTTAAGTTACTAAAAGAATTAAATCTGGTGTGGTTAATAATGGAGTGCAAAGCCCATTCACTATAGGGCTGTTAGAATTGGTGTTCAGGGCCATGTACCTCCCACCCTTTGATATAAAACATTTGGGTTGCACTTGCTTATCTGCCAGTGCATACCTGACATGGAGGTTAAATCGGCAAGAAATGTGTGCAGACCAGGCTAGGTAGAATCACACCGCTGGTCAAGGAAACATTACAGAGGAGATGATGACAGGCAATGGCCCATTTTCAGATCTAGTATAATAATTAACATTCCCAGAGGCTGCTAACCACTGGTCGGCCTTAGCCACCAAGCATGCCTGGAGCACAATTCCTGAAGAGGGAGTTCCAGTGCAGTCTTTCTACATGTCACGCAGGGATCATGAGAGCCTTACATACAATTTATCACATGGCTGCAAGAGGCAGTGTGGCATCAGATCCCTCATGCCCCTGCTGCAGAAATGCTTACCATAATTTTAACCTATGAAAATGTAAATGCAGATTGCAAGTGTGCAATGGCTCCTGTGAGAGCCACAAAAAGCTTGGGGAATTACCTTAAAGCTTGTCAGAATGCACGAACTGAAGTTCATTGTTCTACAATGTTAGCACAAGCAATGGCTAGTTTAGTAGTTGACAGATCTAAAAGGAGCCAAGGGTCAAACCCTAAAGTGGGAAAATGTTACAACTGGAAAAACTGGACATTTCAAAAAGGAATGCCACCAGATCTCAGGACAGAAAGGACCTTACAATGCGGTGCTCCCCACCCCGAGCAAAAAAACACCAATATTCTGTCCTCGCTGTAACAAAGGGAATCACTGGGCTGTAACAATGGAAATCATTGGGCTAATCAGTTTCTGCTCAAAATTTCATCATAATGACACCCTCCTTTTAGGAAATAAGAAGGGGCCCTGGACCCAGTCCCCTCAAACAAGGAGGGCATTCCCAGTTCAGACCACCACCCCACTTCAAGGGTTGATCCCAGGAGAAACATTGATTCCTTCTCCCCAGGAACACCAGGAAGTGCATGATTAGATCTCCCAGTCAGAGAAAGAATTACATTAGTTATAGGAGACAAACCTACCAAAGTACCCACTGTCATTTGGAGACCTATACCAGTAGGATACATGGGAATAATTTTAGGCAAAAGCTGCCTTAACTTGCAAGGCATCACTGTAATCCCAGGAGTAGTTGACTCTGATTATAAAGGAGAAATCCAAGTAGTTTTAATGTCACAAGATCTTTGGGTTTTTGAACCAGGGGAATACATAGTGCAATTATTGCTTATGCCCTGCAAATTACACCCTTCTCCACAAAAGGAGAAATGAGGAAATAAAGGGTTTGGGAGCACAACTACATGAGAAATCTATCTATCACAACTCATAGCCTCTAACAGACCCACCTGTGTAGTACAAATTCAAGGAAAGAAATTTTATGGGCTTATGGAAACAGGAGCCGATGTGTCAGTAATATCCAGTAAGAATTAGCCCCCATCTTGGCACATTTTGGGTCACATCCCTGGGCTATGGATTTCTAATAATCTGTCCGAGCCTTGGGCTGCCACCCCTGCTTTGCACTTTGTGAAACTTCTTCTAACTCAACTTACTTATCGTGTCCATAGAGCCTTAGGCATGATAATTTTTGCTATTGTTTCCTTGGTCACACTAATAACTTCTATTGTGATGTCCTCTGTATCTTTGCATAGTTCTAGTCAACAGCTCAGTATGTGGAGAACTGGATGCAGATGCATACAGCCAACCAAGCATGGCTACTTCAGAATAAAATTAACACTGAGTTATAAACTGAAGTGGCAATGTTGAAATCCATGGTTCTATGGTTAGGAGAACAATTACAAAGCTTACAATTGAAAGAGCAATTGTGCTGTCACTTAAATCACACTCATATATGTGTAACCAACTTGGAATATAACCAAAGTGAGTATCCATGGGACCTTGTGAAAGCCCATTTGCAGGGAGCTTTCACACCCAACATCACCTTTGATATTGGTGAATTACAAAACAAAATTCTTGATTTAAATAAGCAAACTCAAGAGTTTCAGCCTTCTTTAGAAGACTGGACCGAATTCCAGCAAGGCCTGGAGAACCTCAATCCTTGGACCTATCTAAAGCACCACATGAACATCTCATATGTAGTTTTTGGAGTAATGCTGTTCTGTCTCTGTTTTCTGTTCATAGTCTGTAAAATCAGATGGACCAATAGCAAAATGAGAGCTTCCCAACCTGGCCTTACATTTATTCAATTAATGCATAAACAGGAAGGGGGAAATGTTGGGAGCCAAATGCCTGAGTGTTGTGATCAACCCAGCATTCCACTGGAGGCTATATGATCAAACAGCAAACTGTTTATTATGAATGCAGAATGTGGGCAAACTTGCTTCTGCTCCTGCCACCAGAAGGTACACTGAGGACAGTCACTCCCTGGTGCCATGCTCCTTGGGATTATCTACTGGAACATCTAGAGAATACTGTTCAAAGAATACAGTCATGCAGGCCTGCATTAAGTCAAGCAGCTGACCACGACCTCCCCCTTCTCCCTTTCTCCTTTACTCAATAAGTATGAAGGGCTATAGGAAGCTCAGGACCCTTGTTCACCAGAAGCAAGGAGTCCACGACCCCTTCTTCCAAATATACTCTTTTGTCTTTGTCTGTATTCTTGTGTTCATCCTCCTTTCTTCAGTCCAATAAGGTCCACAGCAAAATGAAACTTGTAGTGTATACTGGGAATTGCATATTAAAGTTATTCTCACCCAGGAAGACCAGGTTTCTGTAGTTCTCTAACATCACATTCCTATATAAATTCTGCTGTGTAGAGTCCAGGCATTGCCACTCCTCCAGAGACAATTCTATGGCCACATCCCTAAATGTCAATGATCCCTGGAAAACACACACAAACACATATATTGATTAATTGGTCATGGGCAGAATTTTTAATTTGACTCAAGGTAAAATGGAGAGAGTAGAGAGAGCTGGTTCTCACTTACATGAATGACTGAAATTATTCAATAAAATAGTTTTCAACACAGAAATATTCCCTAATGTATTCTCTAACTCTGAGAAAAGAAAGTGGTATAAGATCCATAACATCAGTGTATATGTAATATTTTTCTAGATAATAAAGTATAAAATTGAGGGCAAAAACACTAACATGTACAATTTTGAGTGCCATATTTACATGATGCAGAATTAATTGTGTGCCAGGCATGGTGGCTCATGCCTGTAATCCCAGCACTTTGGGAGGCTGAGGTGGACAGATCACCTGAGGTTGGGAATTCAAGACCAGCCTGACCAACATGGTGAAACCCCGTCTCTACTAAAAACACAAAATTAGCCAGGCATGGTGGCACATGCCTGTAATCCTAGCTACTCGGGAGGCTGAGGCAGGAGAATTGCTTGAACCCAGGAGGCGGAGGTTGCAGTGAGCTGAGATTCACTGCACTCTAGCTTGGGCAACAAAAGTGAAACTCCACCTCAAAAAAAAAAAAGTTTTGTATATTATTCAGATGGAATAGATATGTTGAGTTAGAAGGTATCACTCAAATTTTAATGTGTACAATAAGCTAGAGATCCTGTTAATGCAATTTTTTTTTTTCCAGAAGATCTGGGATAAAGTCTGAGTTGCTGAATTTCTAATAAGCTGATCAGTATGCCAATGTTTTCGGCCCAAAAAGACTATTTTTTTAAACATCCAGTAATAGAATGAGCCTGTGTTTTTCTGTTTTGTAAACAAAGATAAGAGCCTTCATTTTCCAAAAACAGACAAATGCAAAGGAAATCTAAGAAAGAAGGGCAGCTGCCAGATTAAATGTTTTGGTTTATTCACATCAGCTGCATAAAGACACTTAATGATGAAGAGAAAAATAATTCCATGGTAAAAAAAAAAAAAAGTGTCAGAGAGCTTATCAACCAAGTGATTTATTAACATCAACTACACTAGAACAAATTTTTTTAATGTCCTGATGCACCCAGAAGGACACAGCATTACTGCTGAGATACTGCCCCCCAAAATGTAAATTATAGTCTGAATTTAACCATAAGGAAACATTAGTTTTATGGAAAGTTCAAGACAGAGATATCTCCCATGTTCTGTAATTTTTAGTAATGATTTTAAATAGTCTTTCTTCAGCACTGAGAGAACAGGTATCTCCTAACAATTTTTTTAGAATTTTCTGTGTAATAAATATCATACTGCTTCAATGAGTGTTTTCTTAGTCTTGTACTGTATAGACATAATAAAGAACACAGATGAAACCACAACATTATGTGTTCTCTGAATTCCCTAAAAGCCCCAGGTTTTCCCCAATAGGAATTTTGAGTATCTACACCTTCCCATGTTCAACAGCCACAGAGGGACATTTTTAATATTGCAGATTATAAATTCATAGTGAGATTTCTGCATGGCATATAAGAAGCCATAATATAGAGAAGGCTCTGGTACATAGAAAAAAATATATTTTTCAGAGACTTTGATTATTGTAAGAATTTTTTAGAGCAGTTAAGACAAACTCATTAGGGAGGAAAAACACAGGTACAGAAGTACAGGTTTGCAAGTACTAAACGTATGTTTCCTGGAGGAAGCATAGTGGACACAGATCTTGATCTGAGACATGTTTAGCTGAAAAAGAAAAGGCCGTTTTTTTCTCTTTCTCCTCCTTCCCTAGGATTCTTTCTCAGATAAAATTTTCTGGACAAATTACACCTGCATCTTGAGAATATGCCTTTAAAAGTGTCAGTACCACAGGTCTACCTGCTGTCACCACATCCACAGGCAGAACCAAGACAGAAAAACTCCATCCATTTCTGTCCTTTATAGCAGAAGAGATGAAGAAACAATGAGTAGCTCCACAGAGATAAAAATATGCTTTTCTTTATTTTGTCCTCAGGAGCCATCCCCTGACACAGGCACCAGCAATTTCTGCCACAGTAATGGAAATGTGGGCCACCCTGTACCGTCCCTACCAAATCCAAACAGAACAGGTTCTTGGACCACCCTTTAATGCAAAGATGGAACTTAACTCTCATGAATGTATTCTGAATTCCTCATACTTGATTCTGGCCTCACCTTACAGTCACATGAGCCACTTAATTAAAACAACATGGATGCTTCCACCAAGAACAATAAACAGAATCCATGGAAAGGGTACAAGTAAACAGAGTTCTGCAAACTGGCAAGGTGATACTAATTAGAAGCGTGAGCTGATAACCCCCTAACTAAGCATTTCCTCTCAAGCTCTAATGAGCTTATAAATGACTTGGTAATTTTGGCCCCATTCTATGAAATGTAATTCTGAAGGTATGGAAAGGGTCCATAAATGGGTCTTTTAAACAAGTGCCCTGTCAATAATGATGTTGCTCCCACTGGGCTTATTATTAGAATTAGTTAGAGAAATGAGGCACAACACAGAGTCCCTTACACACAGCACTCTTGTCACAACACAAATACTTCTGGTACAAATGAAGACAATCATTCTTCATCCTAAAGTATTATGTTATTTGCTGACTCTTTAAAGTTTACAGAGAAAACAGAAAGCAGCAATTTCTGAGTAAGTCAGCATCTGGAAAACAACATGTGCACATGTACTAATGCCATGTTTATTAAGCAGGTACTATGTGCTCAATAGGATGTTAGAGTACTGTGACAGCACATTATGTGATTTAATCCTAATAACACCCGTTCAGTTGAAACTAAGTGTTCAATACTTCCAAGGCTTTAAAGGACCCAACATTTTTATTTCTATTTGTTTCTCTGTCACTGATTTTTCAAAAAATGCATAGAATAAAAGCTAACTATAGACAGATGAAAGGGATACAGATGGAAAGAGCTTAATAAAATTTAGATAAATTTTTATTGTGTTTATATTTACTTCCTTGTGACTTGTGAATCAACTGCAAAGAATAGAAAACAGAACAGAACAGAAAACAGAAATCAACTGCAGGAACAGAAAACAAGTTGCTAAATAATGTCTCTGTAAGCACTGGTTTTAATAAAAAATTTGTAAAGTAAGATTCTATAATACAGACTTTATATTTCCCATTTATCTGCTTTTAAGTTTCAGAAAATGTTGAACACCAGCTCTAAAAAGGTAATAGGATTCATGACCCAAAACTCTGATCTCTTCTAATCAGTTCTTTGAGGCAAGACTCCAGGGTAGGGCCAGACATAAATAAAGCCTCCAAAAAGGGTGAATATGAACAGGGCTGGGGCAGAGTGTAGAGCCGACGTACAATTCTGTTCTCTATGGCACTGGGGCATATTTGTAAGTTCTTTTTTTTTTAAATCTTACTTAAGTAATCTTAAATCTGAGTTTGTATAATTTTAATCTTTTTTAGCCACTGCCCTGTAAATTTTATATTACATACTAGTAAGGAATTCAAAAAAAAATCCCTTAAGGTTTTCTAGAATAATTTTTTAAGAAGAAAAATAAGTATTCTTAGCAGCGTAAAAGAACTACAAATAATAATAATGACTCTTCCGATTATTAAGTTCAGGTGCAGACATCAGAAACCACAATATAAAGAAAGTGGCTCAAGTAAAGCCCAAATTGTTTTTTGCACACATCTATTTATTGTACCCACCATATGATGCACAATTCAACCATTTTTCCAGTTACTAGTCTAGACTAAAACTTCCAGGATGGTAGCAATCATGACTGCTTCATCTATTTTTTTTTTTTTTTTTTTTTTTTGAGACTGAGTCTCACTTTGTTGCCGAGGCTGGAGTGCAATGGTGTGATCTTGGCTCACTGTAACCTCCACCAAACAGGTTAAAGAGATTCTCCTGCCTCAGCCTCCCAAGTAGCCAGGACTACAGGCATGAGCCACCACACCCGGCTAAAATGTGGTTTATTCAACACATTATTCGACATGGTGAAATCCCTATTTCACCATGTTGGCCAGGCTGTTCTTGAGCTCCTGACCTCAGGTGATCCACCCGTCTTAGCTTCCCAAAGTGCTGGGATTACAGGTATGAGACACTGCACCCAGCCTGCTTCATCTATTTTATGACTATATGAAACAGAAGCAATTAGTTTATCTGTTGGAGCCTCCAGACCTCCTGATTTTTTACTCAAGTACCAGGGATCTGTTCTGGACATTCTCAAATATCTCAGAGATTTGTAGGTGATTGGGAGAGAGTTCCCACTGACCCTGGGCTGATGGTCCAATGATAAGCCAGGCAGAGAAGACTCAGGATGATTCTAAATAAAAAATGGAACTACTTTGGCTCAACTCCAGAATCTGGGTTGTCTGTCCTGATTTGCTAGCTGTTGGGTAAGCAGAAGGGCAAGAATACTGTACTCCAGTATCACATTTTACAGGTAGGTATAGTTGTGGTGTGGCTCTGGATACTTTGTGGCCTTAAGATGCTTGTTTACACTTACAGATTCTGCCATCAGATTCTATTTACTCCTGGAGCCTCTCATATGACTGTGGCAGGTTAATGAAGATGTGAAAAGGTCAAAAAGCCACACTCTCAAAAGAGGAACTTAAAATGTCTATGTTGATATCTCACAACGCAGAAAATGCCTCCTGTTGGTTTTCTGTAAATTCTCAATCCAAAGTCTGGCTTTGCCTTGTAAATCCCAGGCAAAGGCCAGGTCTTATTTGCAAATTATAGGTGAAATCAACCTCAGTCTGCATTTTTGGGTGTTACAGCAAGTAGAGTGAAATCAAAAGAGAGATCCCCTCATAGAGGCTGCTCTAGAACATTCTAAATAATATTTTACCTGAAAAAAGCTGACACAACATGAACATAAGCAGTTTATTTGGGTCAAGCTTAAGGATTTTGAGACAAAATATTCAAGTTACCAGGAATCTGCACTTTGATTAGCAGCACTTACAAGTGGATTTGTAAAGGCAAAAAAAAAAAAAGAGGAACAGTGAACGAGCTGATACAAAATTGGTTGTGAGAAATTTTACTTATGTAAAGAAATAACTTTAATAATTGATTGGATATACATCAAGGTTAAGGGTATGGAATTTAGTGTCCAGTGTGGAATTATTAATTTAATTTATAGCTACTTGTGGCAACAGTGAACAGTTTCAAGAGATAAATACATAGCTGAAAAAAAGGGAGAAAAACATAATTGTGCTCATTTTAATGGCTCTCTGAGTTTGATAACTAAAAGGACTCACATTCCTCAGGTAAAAACTTTCTTTTTCTTTTCAATTCTCAAGATCTAGATTTAGAATAGGGAGCTGTAAATTCAGGTCCTGCATGGGTAAAGCAGCAGCAGGTGTTACCTGAACATTTGTGGGCATTTTAGCATGAGGAGGGAGGGAGAAGTGGAGATTCTCATGTCTACAGGTCTACTCAATGCACATGTTTTACTCTGATTGGGTTTCTGTGCCCCATGATCACTGAATCAGTTTCAGGTCTGAAGACACAAGTCATTGAAAGAGGTAAAATGGTTAATATCTGACCTATAAAGTTTGTAGAAATCTGTTCTAGTCTCTCTAAAAGTGACTGTAGAGGATGATAGATACCAAGTAGGCAGAGACACAATTCCACCTGTGCATTTAGGGGATGGCATGCACTTCACAGCACAAGTGTGAATTGACCGGAAGCCTGAGTGGAAAAGGCCCATCTAGAGTAAAGCTTAGTTGGCACCTTATGTGTTTATATTATGTCTGGTAATTCTAGACAAGGTTTGGAAAATACAGTTGGAAGCAAAATTTTCTTCAGCCCCGGAGGAATTAATAACAGAACAGAAAGAAAACTGTTTTACTACAAAATTACATGTGAATGTGACATGTATTACAGTCAATTTGCTCAAGAGATTGCAAAGACAGAAAGACAGTGACCATAATTCATCTACAAGTAGAATTTACAGCACCATGTCATACATAGTGCATCCTAAATTCACCTGGTAGTTGGGAAGGCCATCCCTGTATGCTAACTGGTTATAATCAATGACAAAGTAAACTTTTCACATCTTCATGACTAGAGGTAGTTTTGCAACTTGAACCCCAGTGCCTGCTGAAGATAGGCTTTGACTCTTCTACAAAAATTGTTGATTCGGGTGCTATCTTTTTGGCTATTTACATTTTAAAGCAATAGCTCTCTAATCCCTGAGCACTGGGCTAGAACACTCCTGCTTTCCCTCTCTTGGTAGCTAGTGTACTCTCTTGACCCCTGCCATCTGCCACTGAGGCACAGCCCACAGCACAGGGCTCACAGCTGGAAACTCACATCTTAGGTGAACCCCAATTGCCACAGCAGCACTCCAGTGCCACATCAGACAGTGAAGCCTGAGCAGCAGGAGGAGAGTCTGCAGACCTCCTGGGTAGAATTGCACCTTCACAATAATAGAAAAGGGAGCAGTGTTTCAGCCTCAGTTTTTATTTATAATGGTGGCATGAAAAAAATACTGCTGGATTTTAGGATGAGTCCAGATAGAGATAGCTCTGAGAGTTCTCACTGTGACAGCTCACGTCTTTCACAGACACCACGGGATACTAATAGGGCTTCTGAAACAGATACGCAATGCATTAGAGAGAAAAACGGCTCTCATTCTGAGAAAGGTTATATTGAGAGAAAAAAGTTAAGTGTCTTAAGAAAAAAATGAGATCAGATATAAGATTGATCAAGCCAGCCAGAAAATATTTCCCTAAGAAGAATTTCTCTCCAAACACCCAAAGTGCATAGCTACTCTCAGCAAGAGAAACATCAGCATTAGTGAATAAAGGGGGTATATTCTCAGCACAATTTTTTTTTTTTTTTTTTTTTTGAGATGGAGTTTCATTCTTGTTGCCCAGGCTGGAGTGCAATGGCATGATCTTGGCTCACTGCAACCTCTGCCTCCTGGGCTCAAGTGATTCTCCTATCTCAGCCTCCCAAATAGCTGGGATATAGACACGCACCACCACACCTGGCTAATTCTGTATTTTTGGTAGAAACGAGGTTTCACCATGTTGTCCAGGCTGGTCTCAAACTCCTGACCTCAGGTGATCCACCCATCTTGGCCTCCCAAAGTGTTGAGATTACAGGCATGAGCCACAGCGCCCAGCTCTCAGCAGAATTTTAAAAGATTTACCTTCCATCTCTGCTGCTCTCTTATTTCCTAACCATTGAATGTGAGATCTACATTGGAGTATTATCTGACAACTTCCACCAGCACTTTTTTATAAAAAATTGAAATCTGACTGTGTTAATATAGTAGAATATATTAGAGCTTGCAACATACCTAACTGGAGAGCTATTACGGTTTTTGGGTAGCCATATCACCTGTCTTTATTTGTTCTGTAATAGCAGCATACTAATTTGGTAAAATATATGACACTAAAATTATGCCTACCTATAATTTTTCCTATTGGATAAATTAATAAGCATGTCAGACTAATATCTACTGTAACAACTTAATGGTAAAATTTTTGGGATAGCAGATATAAATATATAAGTATGAATAATTTTATATACTAGTCATAATGTATGTAAGATTTTTTAAAATTATCTGAACTATAATTCAGTTGAAACACTATATTTCAAAAGTATGAATAACAATATTAAAATAACTAAGGAATTCAATCAAAGTAAATATTGTGGCCTTAAATTCATACTATTGTAGAAAATACTGCTTAATTTACATGAATGCAGGTTGTCTACAAACACTACACATAACTATACTAACTGTACTGAAGTAATCCAAGTACAACAGACTCCACTGTTCAGTTTATACACTGAACTCTTCTGGCTTTTGCAGTGTAAGCATGTCAGCATGCAAATAATCACCTTGGATAATCAGGTTTCTGCCAAACAACTTACTCAGTATCTTTTAGTCTTTATTATTCTGTATTGCTAAATTTAATCCGATCTTTGTGCTTAACTTTATTATGCTCTTGAAATGAACTTTACTCTCAACAAATCTGTGTCTACTTTAAAGACTAAAGATAAAAATATATATATAATCTTTTGCCAAGAAAAAAGGAGAGCAATGAATCTCAGGTCCCAGACAGAGACAATTCTGAGTCAAAAGAATGACAAAGGGTGTACTTCATTTCTAATATGATTTACATATATTTCCAAAAGCAGAAGAAATATATACATATAATCTAAACCTTTTTTTAAAAATAAGCAAGTTATCCTCCCTTATTTTCACATATGAGAATAAAGCCTCTTATTTCTAATTTATATTTTCTCTTACAAAAGCCAGGTCTCTGGACAAGTTCTTGAACTCTTGGACATCTGAATTTTGCACACTGCGTGCACTTGAAAGAATGTTTATGGGGGGAAAAGCAGAAGAGAGAAAATTGTTATAAAAAAATCCATGGGTTCACATGAATAAAGCAAATTCTTAGAGACCTATGAAGAGACTTAGAATCTGACAATAATAATCGGAGACTACATCTCACAAGCACTAATGGAGAGATCATTGAAGAAAATTAACAACAATATTAGGACCTGAACTCATCACCTGACCAAATAAATAGTCCTAATAGACATCTACAGAACTCTTCATCTAAAAAATACCATAACATACATTCTTCTCATCACCACATGGCACATACTATAAAACTGACCACACAATCGAAATAAAATTCTCAGCAAATTCAAAAACCCCAAAATGATACAAGGCATACACACAGTTTACAGCTTAAGAGAAATACGATTCAATACCAATAAAACAACTGGAAACTATACAATTAAATAAAAATTAAATGGCCTACACTTGAATAACTTTTTGGTAAATAATGAAATAAAGGCAGAAACCAAGAAGTATTTTGAAACAAATAACAAAAATGCAACACACCAGAATCCCTGCAATACAGCTAAGGCAGTATTAAAAGAAAAATTTATATCATTAAATCCTCAAATCAAAAAGTTAGAAAGATCTCAGTTTAACAACCTGACATCATAAATAAAAGACTGAGAGCAACAAAAGCAAATCAGCCCCTAAGCTAGCAAAAGACAAGAAATAACCAAAATCAGATCTGAACTGAAGGAGATTTAGACATGAAAAACTACAAAATATCAAGAAATCCAGGCATTAAATCTTTTTAAAAAAGTAAATAAACAATGAGCTAGAATAATGAATATGCAAATAAACATAATTAGAAATGACAAAAAAAGACATTACCACTGACCCCACAAAAATATACTGAAGCCTGCTACGCACATTAAAAAAAAAAAATCTAGAAGAAATGAAAAAATTCTTGAACAAATACATCCTCCCAAAACTCAACACACACACACACACAAAATCAAGGCCCTAAATAGATAAATAACCTCAAAAAATTGAATTAGTAATAAATAGCCTACCAACCAAATGAAGCTCAGGACCAGACATACTCACAGCTGAATTCTACCAGATGTACTAATAGAAGCTGATATTATTTCTACTAGAACAATTTCAAAAGATTAAAAAGAAGAAACTCCTCCCCAACTCATTATGTAAGAACAGCATCATTCTGATACCAAAACCTAACAGAGATAAAACAGAAAAAGGCAACTTCAGGCCAATATCCTTGAAAATTGATGCAAAAATCTTCAACAAATGGATGGGCCCAGTGGCTCACGCCTGTAATCCCAGCACTTCGGGAGGCCAAGGTGGGCTGATTCCCTGAGGTCAGAAGTTTGAGACCAGTCTGGCCAACATGATGAAACCCCGTCTCTTCTAAAAACACAAAAAAATTAGCTGGGCATGGTAGCACACACCTGTAATCCCAGCTACTCAAGAGGCTGAGGCAGGAGAATCACTTGAACCTGGGAGGCAGAGGTTGCAGTGAACCAAGATCGCACCACTGCACTCCAGCCTGGATGACATCATGAGACTCCATCTCAAAAAAAAAAAATCCTCAACAAACTACTAGCAAACCAAATCCAGCAGCATATCAAAAACCTAACCCACTATGATCAACTGTGGTTTATTTTGGGGATTCAAGGTTTGTTCAACATACACAAATCAATAAATGTGATTCATCACATAAACAGAATTAAAAACAGAAACCACAAGATTATCTCAATAGATGCACAAAAAGCTTTCAATAAAATTTAACATTTTTCATGTTAAAAACCCTCAACAAACTAGGCATTGATGGTACGTACGTCAAAATAGTAAGTTATCTATGACAAATCCACAGCCAACATACTGAATGGACAAAACCTGGAAGCATTCCTTCTTGAAAACTGGCACAAGACAAGGATGCCTTCTCTCAACACTCCTATTCAACATAAACACTGACAGTCTTAGCCAGAGCAATTAAGGCAAAAGATAAAAATAAAAGGCATCCAAACAAAAAGACAGGAAGTCAAACTATCCCTATTTGCAAACAACATGATTCTACAACTGGAAATCCATATACTCTCAGTAGAAAAGCTCTTTAAACTTACAAACAACTTCAGTAAAGTTTCAGGATATAAAAGAAATGCACAAAAATTAGTAGCAACCCTATATATCAAGAACATTTAGGCCAAATCCAAATTGAAAACACAATCCCATTCACAACTGCCACAGAAAAGAACAACATATCTAGAAATACAGATAACCATAAAGGTAAAAGATCTCTATGACAAAAATTTCAAAACAATGCTTAAAGAAGCCAGAGATGACACAAACAAATGGAAAACCACTTTATGCTCATGAATAAAAAAGATCACTATCATAAAAATGGCCATACTGCTTAAATAAATCTACAAATGTAATGCTAATCAAACCACCAAAATATTTGTTAACAGAACTAAAAAAACAAACTATTTTAAAATTCACATGGAACCAAAAAAGAGCCTGAATAGCCAAGGCAATCAAAAGCAAAAACAAGAAAGCTGGAGGCATTACATTACCTGACTTCAAACTACACAACAGGGCTACAGTAAACAAAGCAACATGGTACTGGTACAAAAACAAACTCATAGACCAATGCAACAGAATAGGGAGCCCAGAAATAATGCCACACACCTAAAACCATCTGATCTTCAACAAAGGTGACAACAGGAACGTGGGAAGAATTTCCTATTTAATAAATGGTGCAGGAATAACTAGCTAGCACTATGTAGTGATTGAAACTGGACCCTTTTATAACACCATATAAAAAAATCAACTCAAGGTAAATGAAAGACTTAAATGTTAATCTTAAAAATTATATATATAAAAAAAAAAACCCTGGAAGATAAGAAGTGCCATTCTAGACATAGAAACTTCAAAGATTTCATGATGAAGATATTAAAAGCAATTGCAAAAATTGACAAATGGGACCTAAATAAACTAATGATCTTTTTCACAGCAAAGGAAACTAGCAACACAGTAAAGAGACATCCTACAAAATAATAGAAAATATTTGCAAACTATGCTTCTGACAAAGGTTTACTATTCAGAATCCATAAGGAACTAAAACAAGTTTACAAGAAAAAAAAAACTAACTTAAAAGAAGACCAAAAAAAACATGAAAAATATGTTTGTCTTTAAAACGAGACAAACATGTAGCTAACAAGCATACAAAAAAATGCTCATCACTAATCAGAGAAATGCAAAAGAAAACCACAACAAGAAATCATCACAAACCAGTGAGAATGGCAATTATTATAATTCAACTGTTGTGAAAAGCAGTGTGGTGATTCCTCACTAAACTAAAAACAAAATTACCATTTGACCCAGTAACCTCACAACCGGGTATATACCTAAAAATATATAAATTATTCTATCATAAAGACACATGCACGATCACATTCATTGCAGCACTATTCACAATAGCAAAGACATGGAATCAACCTAAATGCCTATCAATGGTAGACTGGATAAAGAAAATATGGTATGGTTGGGCATGATGGCACATGTCTGTAATCCAGCACTTTGGGGGCCGAGCCAGGTGGATTGCCTGAGCTCAGGAGTTTGAGACTGGCATGGACAACATGGCAAAATCCTATCTATTAAAAAAAATATACAAAAAAAAATTAGCTAGGCATGGTGGCACAAGCCTTTAGTCTTAGATACTTGGGAAGCTTAGATAGAAGAGGATTTCTTGAGCCTGAGAGGTTGAGTTTCAGTGAGCCAAGATCACACCACTGCACTCTGGCCTGGGAAAAAGAGTGAGACCCTGTCTCCAAAAATAACAAAAAATAAAAAACCTAATAAAAACAAAATATGGGCTGGGTGCAGTGGCTCACAACTGTAATCCCAGCACTTTGAGAGGCCAAGGCGGCAGATCACCTGAAGTCAGGAGTTCAAGACCAGTCTGGCCAACATGGCAAAACCCCGTCTATACTAAAAATGCAAAAATTAGCTGAGTGTGGTGGCACATGCCTGTAATCCCAGCTACTTGGGAGGCTGTGGCAGGAGAATTGCTTGGACCTGGGAGGTGGAGGTTGCAGTGAACTGAGATCATGCCACTGCACTCCAGCCTGAGTGACACAGTGAGATCCCATATCAAAACAAACAAACAAACAAATATGGTACATAAACATCATGACATCATGAAATACTGTGTGGCCATTAAAAAAAAAAAGATTATGTCCTTTGCAGCAACATGGATGAAGCTGGAGATCACTATTCCTGGAAAACTGATGCAGAAACAGAAAACCAAATGCATGTTATTATTTATAAGTAAGAACTAAATAAGAACACATGAACACAGAGGGGAAAAAAGACAGAGTCCTAGTTGAGGGTGGGAGGACTAAAAGAGTCAGAAAAAGTACATTTTTGGTGCTATGATTAGCACTGCAGTGACAAAATAATCTCCACACCAAACTCCCATGACACAATTTTAGCTGTATAACAAACCTGCACACGTACCCCTGAACCAACCAAAAATAAAAGTTAAAAGAAAAAAAATCCCTGGGTTGGAGAGTGTGCAATGCAGGTGGAAGGACTGGTTTGTGCTACAGATAGTGGCCTAGGTGAGGCTGTACTCTGATTTATTTCTGGGTCCATGCAGGCAGACAAGATTATGAACCCTAGGCTGGTGGAGAAACCTAGGTCGAGAACCCTAGGCTGGCGGAAAAAACAGGTTGCTACTGCAGATTCAGTGTCTGAAAATAGAGATATGCCAGAAGACTTTTAGACACTTTTGTAGGTTTTTGGCCAAAAAAACCACTAGGATCAAAAATGCTGTGGTAAAATTCCTGAGGGTGGTGCCTTGTCAGGAGAGGGGTGTGGACACATCAATGTCTAGTGGGTGTTTGTGAGTGCGTGGAAATCCTCTGCTAGCAGCTGTGGCAAAATGGGGTTTGTCATCAGATCTCCTTTAAGTTTTCAGTCTTCTGTCACCCAGACCTGAAATCAAAGAACAAGGGGCAGTGTGACAGCCTGTGTAGAGGAGAACAGAGCTTCCCATTCCCAGGCACCCGAAGTTTCATTTTAGGCCAGGAGTCTGTGATATCTTTCTTCTGGCACCAAATCTGCAGAGTTTGATGAACACCAACAATTCTCCAACACCAATTCATTGTCTAACACTTGAATTCTGACACCACCCAGAGTCAGCACAGACCCTGATTCAGGGCTCAGTCCCACAACATTGTCCTCACTGCAGATGCCAGTCACAAACTCCATGGGCTCATCTATGCTTCTGACCTACTGTTTAAAAATTGGGGACTCCCATAACCTTTTTGAAATTCAATAATCTGATACAGCTACTCACAGAACTCAGCAGAACACTGTAGTTATATTCACTGGCTTCAAATAAAATATACAACACCCAAAAAGTCAAATGGAAGAAAAGTATAGAACCAAGAAAAAAGGGAGGAAAAGATGAAGCATATAGATAATAAACAGCCAGGATTAATAAAATTCTCTATCCTCTGTGTTCTCCAGGAACACTTATGAAAAGAAACACCCTTCCCATTGTGACTTAGATGGTGTTGTTTTTTCTTACCTACTACACAGCCAGGAAAACACTCTGCATATTTTCTTCTTTTTCTCATTAAAAAAATCAGCTGAATTTGTCTTCAGTGGTCAACATAAAATACTTCTTAATCAAACTTCACTTAAGTTTATTTTCTTCCCACAGGCTCCTGAACTCTGAGCTACTCTCAGTCTGAGCCACCATACCACCTCATTTTATGCTACTGTAGATTCAGTGTCTGAAGAACACTCCTAAGAACACACTGACTTCAGGGTAAAACATTGTCTGATCTAAAATCTGATTATTTCACCCTTCATTTAAACATTCCCCTCACCTTGTTTCTAATCTTATTTGTTTTCCCTAGGAAAAAAAGCCCTTTTCTACCTAATCTTTGTAATGCTTAAAGATCTTACAGTTGGTACTTCCTCCTGTTGCAATACTCCTTTGGAATTCATTTTTTTTTAATGTACATCTAGCTGGTTATTTTAAAACCTCTCAAAAGTGCCTCAAAACAGTAACAATTTTATCTTCAATAAGACACTCCCAAACCCCTTCTATCTTAACCTTAGCTGCATCTGCCTGTGGGGCCCCAGCTTTCCAGGGCTCTGTAGCTTCTCTCACTATACAGGCTTCTTCCATGGCTGCGGTAAGCAGGCTGGGACATCTGCAGGAAAGGCCTTCCAGAAGGAACTAACTGGGCCTTTAATAACCTCCTTTTGCTGGCTCAAAATTAACCTTAGCTTGCAGTCATTGGGCTCAAGCTTTAATTGCCAAGTCAGAGTCATTCACTTAGTTTTTGAAACTAAGTGTTTGAAAAATCCAGCAAAATGATTCAAAAACAGTGTTCATATAAGAAAATTTTAAGGTGCTTACCTTTTGTACCTCAGTAAGAGAAGCAAATGTATTTATTTTTTTCGGACAATAAAGCATTATTTTATTTTTTGTACTACAAATCATGAGGTAAAGAGTTATATGGGAACACTTCTAGGAGGTACCAAGTTTCATGACATAAAATTTACCATTAAACTCAGAAATTGAAATAACAGGATATAGAACAAAGATACTTAACTTTTGCAAATTCACCCTGCAAAAAAAGAAACTGATGTTTTCATGAATCTGTGTAACTCACCAATTATCTACCACATTTTCTTGTGGAAATATATTAATTCTCTATAGCCAAAATGGAAGAAAAAATTTTCTTATTTTTTTCCTTGGTAGCTAACATCCTAAAAGCTAGATGGAATTCTGTTTGAAATCACTCAGCCATAAAAAGCACACCTGAGAGCAGGGCGCAGTGGCTCATGCCTGTAATCCCAGCACTTTGGGAGGCCAAGGCAGGTGGATCATGAGGTCAGGAAATCAAGACCATCCTGGCTAACATGGTGAAACACCGTCTCTACTAAAAATACAAAAAAATTAGCTGGGTGTGGTGGCAGGCGCTTGTAGCCCCAGCTACTTGGAAGGCTGAAGCAGGAGAATGGTGTGAACCTGGGAGGTGGAGCTTGCAGTGAACCAAGATCCCACCACTGCACTCCAGCCTGGGAGACAGAGCGAGACTCTGTCTCAAAGAAAAAAAAAAGAAAAAGAAAAAGAAAAGAAAAACACACCTGAGAAAAATCCTAAATTCACTCTGAGAAAGAAAAAGGTGAATGAGAATTTTCAACAAATGAAATATATAATTAGATATTATTTTTTGAAACTCACCTTTTTATGCCCTTTGTAAATATTTTCTTACCTTTCAAGCCCTACTAATAAGATGCAATTTACAGTTAAAGAACTGAGGTCAGCCAGGCACAGTGGCTCACACCTGCATTCTCAGCACTTTGGGAGGCCAAGGCGGGCAGATTACTTGAGGTCAGAATTTTGAGCTCAAACAGCCTGGTCAACATGGAGAACCCCCATCTCTACTAAAAGTACAAAAAGTAGCCAGGTGTCATGGTGGGCACCTGTAGTCCCAGCTACTTGGGAGGCTGAGGCATGAGAATCACTTGAACTTGGGATGCAGAGGTTGCAGTGAGCCGAGACTGCACCACTGCACTCCAGCCTGGGCGACAGAGGAAAACACTGTCTAAAAAAAAAAAAGTCCGGGTGCGGTGGCTCACGCCTGTAATCCCAGCACTTTGGGAGGCCAAGGTGGGTGGATCACGAGGTCAGGAGTTCGAGACCAGCCTGGGCAATATGGTGAAATTCTGTCCCTACCAAAAATACAAAAATTAGCCGAATGTGTTGGTGCATGCCTGTAGTCCCAGCTACTTGGGAGGCTGAGGCAGAAGAATTGCTTGAACCCGGGAGGCAGAGGTTACAGTGAGCAGAGATCATGCCACTGCACTCCAGCCTGGGTGACAGAGGGAGACTCCATCTCAAGAAAAAAAAAAAAACTAAGGTCAAAATAAGTGAAAAAATCATTTAATCATTTCAAGGTACAGATATGTCCGACTCGTGTCAAGTCAGGCCATCCAGTTACTGAGAGATTCCGCCACCCCATCCTGTTCACTTAAGTGCTCAATAACCATTCTCTCAGGAGACTCTGAACCTATGCCCCAGTGAGTGCCCCAGGTACATTTTACTTTGCAAGTTCTTGCACCATCTCACTGGGGTCAGTTTCTTTTTCTTTGTCTTTGGAGTGCTTTTTTTTTAACAAACTTTTTACCATTTTTCTTTCACTATTTTTCTGTCCCCTAGGAGAATCCAGGGGCAAAAATTATTTTGGTTTCCCCTTCAATACCGGCATCTGATTGTCTGAACAGCAATGTGTCTCCAAGAAATGGAAGCTGGGTTGGGTAAAGACAATACTAATACAAGGGGTTAACTTTCCAAAAAAACAGCACACCAGAAGCTGCCTCTCAGCCCCAGGGCATTCACCTGCTCTCTTGAAAAGCTACATTCCATACCTCAGGTTGTCCTATGGGAGATGAGAGGCTACACTCCATACTTCAGGTTGTCTTATGAAAGATGAGAAGCTACACTCCATACCTCACTCAGGTTGTCTTATGGGAGATGAGAGGCTACACTCCATACCTCAGGTTGTCTTATGGGAGATGAGAGGCTACACTCCACACCTCAGGTTGTCTTATGGGAGATGAGAGGCTACACTCCATACCTCTGGTTGTCTTATGGGAGATGAGAGGCTACACTCCATATCTCTGGTTGTCTTATGGGAGAAAATGACCCAGGAGCTGATATTCACTAGACACTCTTGCAGACACAGCCATGGCCAGTACCTTGGTTTCTCCCCAGACAGTACTGAATCTCAGGTCCAAGGAAAAAACTGAACGGTGGCTGAGGACACATCTCCCTATAACTTTTCCAAAGGGAAACCTTGACCCAAAAACATTCTGATAAGATATCTGTGTCTAGGGAAACTAGAAGAAAAAACATTTACAAACAGAAAACAAATCTTTTTAAATGTGCCATCAAATGCTTTGTCAAAAAATGATTAAAATAGGTATCAAAATGTACACTAAAGGACAAATAGTTGATCATGTGAATAAGGGAGGGGAAATTGGCATTTGGGAATGTCAGAAGGAACTGGAAATTAAGTATTTTACTGCAAGCCAGAGTCACACTGGAGAAATCGTGGGTGGGGGATAGACTTGAGGCCCTGCTTGGGACACATGTGAAAAATGCAAGGAAACAGCAGTTCCCTGTGGGGTGTGAAAATAATTAAGTGGCTGGCAGTTAGACTGAGGAGGCTCTAGTTCCTAATTTCTACTTTTAAAAAATCTAATTCGGCCAGGCATGGCGGCTTACACCTGTAATGCTAGCACTTTGGGAGGCTGAGGTGGGTGGATCACTTGAAATCAGGAGTTCGAGACCAGCCTGACCAACATGGTGAAACCCCGTCCCTATTAAAAATACAAAGTTAGCCAGGCATGGTGGCACATGCCTGTAATCCCAGCTACTTGGGAGGCTGAGGCAGGAGAATCGCTTGAACCTGGGAGGCAGAGATTCCAGTGAGCCTAGATGGCGCCATTGCACTCCAGCCTGGGTGACAAAGTGAGACTTGGTCTCCAAAAAAAAAAAAAAAAAATCTAACTCAAATGTATTTTTTGTAAATTACTACATTGGGGGAAAAAAATTTCAGGCTTAACACACTATAAACTGCCAATTAACCTCTGATTACATAACCAAGAAATTTCCATCTTGATGTTACAAATTAAGAAACCATGAGGCTGCGCGCCATGACTCACACCTATAATCCCAGCACTTTGGGAGGCTGAGGCAGCTGGATCATGAGGTCAGGAGATCGAGACCATCCTGGCTAACATGGTGAAACCCCATCTCTACTAAAAAATACCAAAAAATTAGCCGGGCGTCTTGGCGGGCACCTGCACTCGCAGCTACTCGGGAGGCTGAGGAAGGAGAATGACGTGAACCTGGGAGGCAAAGCTTGCAGTGAGCTGAGATCGTGCCACTGCACTCCAGCCTGGGCAACAGAGCGAAGCCTCCATCTCAAATAAAAATAAAAATAAAAATAACAGGATGCCAGTGGCGGTGGCTCACGCCTGTAATCCCAGCACTTTGGGAGGCTGAGGCAGGTGGATCACAAGGTCAGGTGATCGAGACCATCCTGGCTAACACGGTGAAACCCCGTCTCTACTAAAAATACAAAAAAAAATTAGCTGGGCGTGGTGGCGGGAGCCTGTAGTCCCAGCTACTCGGGAGGCTGAGGCAGGAGAATGGTGTGAACCTGGGAGGCGGAGCTTCCAGTAAGCCAAGATTCCGCTACTGCACTCCAGCCCGGGCAACAGAACAAGACTCCGTGTCAAAAAAAAAAAAACAAACAGGAAACTACATAACTGTACTTAACCAATTATTGAATGTGGTTTTCTTCATTATGCACCCTATAAAACTCTTTCCATCAAACCCCTTCAATAGACCATAAACTACAACCCATAGCTGGGTGCTCTACAATTTTGGAATCACTCTTAGATTAAATTATTTAATATTTTTGCGGTGACTTCCATAAATTTTTAATAGGAGAAAACAGGAACTGGGAGCCTCACCGACCAAAGCTCTTCCCATTCATGAACCCACACCTCAAGTCAGGATTCTCCTCTGACTACCCTCCCATGGTCCCTGCACAATCTGGGAGAGACTCCGCGCTGTGGGTGCAGAGATGCCCCAAGAGGGCTCCAGGCCAGGGCACAATCACAGAGCAGGGAAGAGACAGGACGCCCGGCGGCCCGCGCAGCCGCCATCTTATGGCTGAAGGGGACTGAGGTCGAGCTAGGCAAGGAGAACTTGTGGAGCTGACTGCGGGTAGGCTTGAGTCCCGCCACAGCCACTTCCCGCCGGTTCCAACCAGCCCAGGCCACTCAGTTTGTCGGACCTGGCACACTCACCATTTCTAGGCTTCCGGGGGTCCTGGCGACTTAGTTGTGGATCTCCCAATACCTGCAGGTCATAGGGCCACAGAGGCTGGACCTCTAGGAGCAGAGGACACACAGCAGTAAGGACAAGGCCTTCACCTCCGGCAGCAGCGAGAGACAAAGGTCGGACCACATCCCGGAAGCCGCCCTGTCCGCTCCAGCTGCGTGCCTGATTGGACGGTCCCAGCCCAGCATCCCTGATTGGATAATGTTTAAGGCCCCGCCCCTTCAGGCCCTGAGTGACAGAAGATGTGATCAGATGCTGGGCTGAATGAAGAAAGAGAGCCAGCCTAGGCTGCAGCCTTTTCAGGCAGCGCCTCCTCCCTGAGCTGAGCCAGGCCCACCCCAGAACATGGGAAAATTCTATCTCTTCTTTACTCTCTCTCTTTTTAAATGTATTTGAAATGTGCACAAATATATTTTACTGTCATGTTAATCATACATAAAACTTTTGTTCAAGAGTATGTCAATTTTTACCTTAGTAATAGTGTATTATCAATACTAAAGGCCGGGTGCAGAGGCTTACACCTTTAATCCCATCAGTTTGGGAGGCCGAGGCGGATGGATCAACGGAGGTCAGAAGTTCAAGACCAGCCTGGTCGACATGGTGAAACTCCTTCTCTACTAAAAATACGAACATTAGTCAGGCGTGGTGGTTGGTGGGCACCTGTAATCCCAGCTACTCAGGAGGCTGAGGCAGGAGAATCATTTGAACCCGGGAGGTGGAGATTGCAGTGAGCCAAGATCAGGCCATTGCACTGCGGCCTGGGCAACAAGAGTGAAACGCCATCTCAAAAAACAAAACAACAAAAAAACTAAACCTAATGTTTACTAATGTTAGTAAAACCTTATAAATAAATCCATCAAATTCAAATTTGTCATTTTTGAACACTCTAGATTGTCATATATATTTTATAATCTCATATTTTTTTACCTTTTCTATTTTATTTTAATAGCCTTTTTTTTTTAACTTGAAACAACCTTAAGCTTTTTTTTTTTTTTTTTTTTTTTTTTTTTGAGACGAGTCTTGCCAGGCTAGAGTGCAATGGCATGATCTCAGCTCACTGCAACCTCCCCTTCTGGGTTCAAGCGATACTCCTGCCTCAGCCTCCTGAGTAGCTGGGATTACAGGCGCCCGCCACCACACCCAGCTAATTTAGCATGGTGGCCTGACCCTGTAGTACCAGCTATTCGGGGACTAAAGTAGGAGGATTCCCTGGGCCCAGGAGGTTGTGGCTGCAGTGAGCCCTGATCAAGCCACTGCACTCCATTCCGGGTGACAACAGTGAGACTCTTTCTAAAAAAAAAAAAAAGCCAAAGCATATAAACTTAAACTTATGGGAGTTGGGGGGTTTTTATTTTTGTCTTAAATTATTATATTTCAACAGTTTTGGGGTACAGGTAGTATTTGGTTACATGGATAAGTTCGTAAATCTTTTCTGAGATTTAGGTGCACCAATCTCCCAAGCAGTGTGCACTCTACCCAATGTGTAGTCTTTCATCCCTCACCCCCTCTCTTACCCTTCCCACTGAGTGCTCAGAATCCACTATATAATTCTTTTTTTTAATTTTATTTATTTATTTATTTAATTTTTTTTTGAGATAGAATTTCGCTCTTGTTGCCCAGGCTGGAGTACCGTGGTGCGATCTCAGCTCACCGCAACCTCTGCCTCCCAGGTTCAAGTGATGCTCCTGCCTCAGCCTTCCCGAGTATATGGGATTACAGGCATGTGCCACCATGCCCGGCTAATTTTGTAGTTTTAGTAGAGACAAGGTTTCTCCATGTTGGTAAGGCTTGTCTTGAACTCCCAACCTCAGGTGATCGCCCGCCTCGGCCTCCCAAAGTGCTGGGATTACAGGCGTGAGCCACCGTGCCCATCCCCATTACATAATTGTTATGCCTTTGCACCTGCATAGCTTAGCTCCCATTTATAAGTGAGGAAATACAATATTTGGGTTTGTATCCCCTAGTTCTTTTTTCTTTTTCTTTTTCTTTTTTTTTTTTTTTTTTTTTTTTTGAGATGGAGTTTGCTGTGATTACAGGCATGAGACACCGTGCCTGGCCTATTTTTTGATGTTTTAATTATGGTCTTTTCTGTTTGTTTGTTTGTTTGTTTGTTTTTGAGATGAAGTCTTGCTCTGTAGCACAGACTGGGGTGCAGTGGTGCAATCTCGGCTCACTGCAACTTCCACCTCCCGGGTTCGAGCAATTCTCCAGCCTCAGCCTCCAGAGTAGCAGAGATTACAGACACACTCCATCGCGCCCTGCTAATTTTTGTATTTTTAGTAGAGGTGGGGTTTTACCATATTGGCCAGGCGGGTCTGGAACTCCTGACCTCAGGTGATCCACCCGTCTCGGTCTCCCAGAGTGCTGGGATTACAGGCATGAGCCACCATGCCCGGCCAATGATGGTCATTCTTGCAAGAGTAAGGTGATATCACATTGTGGTTTTTGATCTGCATTTCCCTAATCATTAATCATTAGTGATGTTCAGCATTTTTTTTTTTTTATGTTTGTTGGCCATTTGTGTATCTTCTTTTGAGAATTGTTTAAGTCCCATCTTTCTTTGTTTTTGTTGCATTCGCTTTGGGGTTCTTGGTCGTGCACTCTTTGCCTAAGTCAATGCCTAGGAGAGTTTTTTCAATGCTTTAGAATTCGGGTAGTTTCAGGTCTTAGATTAAAGTATTTGATCCACCTTGAGTTGATTTTTGTATAAGGTGAGAGATTAAGATACTTTTTTTTTTAATTTTTATTTTTTTGAGACGGAGTCTCACTCTGTTCCCAGGCTGGAGTACAGTGGCATGATCTCGGCTCACTACAACCTCTACCTCCTGGGTTCAAGCAATTCTCTGCCTCAGCCTCCTGAGTAGCTGGGATTACAGGCACCTGCCACCACACCCAGCTAATTTTTTTTTTTTTTTTTTTTGTATTTTTAGTAGAGACGGGGTTTCACCATCTTGGCCAGGCTGGTTTTGACTCCTGACCTCGTGATCCACCCACCTCAACCTCCCAAAGTTCTGGTATTACAGGTATAAGCCACCGCACTCAGTTGAAGATCCAGTTTTATTCTTCAATATGTGGCTTCCCAATTATCCCAGCGCCATTCTATTCAATAGAATAGGGTGTTATTTACCCACTTCATATCTTTGTTTACTTTGTCAAAGATCAGTTGACTGTAAGTATTTGGGTTTATTTCTGGTTTCACTACTCTGTTTCATTGGTCTTCATGTCTATTTTTATACCCGTACAATGCTGTTTTGGTAACTATGGCCTTGTAGTATAGTTTGAAGTCAGATAACTTGATGTCCTCAGATTTTTGTGTGTGTGTTTTTGATTTTGTTGTTTTGTTTTTTTTTTTCTTCCTAGTCTTGCTTTGACTATGGAGGCTCTCTTTTTATTTTATATAAATTTTAGGATTTTTTTTTTTTTTTTTAGTTTTAGGATTTTTTTTTTGTATCCTGAAATTTTACTGCATTTATGTATCAGATCGAAAAGTTGTTTTTTTTTTTTTTTCTTTTTGAGACAAGGTCTTACTCTTTCGCCAGGCTGGAGTGCAGTGGCATGATCCCAGCTCACTGCACCCTCTGCCTCCCACGTTGAAGTGATTCTCCTGTCTCAGCCTCCCTCATAGCTGGGATTACAGCCACTTGCCGCTGCAACCGGCTAATTTTTGTATTCTTAGTAGAGATGGGCTTTTACCATGTTGGCCAGGCTGGTCTTGAACTCCTGACCTCAAGTGATCCACCTGCCTCCATGTCCCAAAGTGCTGGGATTACAGGCTTGAGCCACTGCACCCAGCCCTAAAAGCTTTTTAGATGAGTTTTAGGGTTTCCCAGGTATACAATTATATCATTGGTAAACAGTGACAATTTGACTTCCTCTTTAACAATTTAGATTCTGTTTATTTTTTGCTTTACTCTGATTGCTTTTGCTAAGACATCCATTACTGTGTTGAATAGAAGCGGTGAGAGTGGGCATTATTGTCTTGTTCCAGTTCTCAGAAAAAATCCTTTCAACTTTTTCCCTTTCAGTGTAATGTTGGCTGTTTATCATAGATAGATTTTTTTTTTTTTTCTTTTTCAGATGGAGTCTGGCTCTGTCACCCAGGCTGGAGTGCGATGTCAGGATCTCTGCTCACTGCAATCTCAACCTCACAGACTCAAGCGATTCTCCCGCCTCAGCCTCCCGAGTAGCTGGGACCAGAGGCACCCACCATCATGCCTGGCTAATTTTTGTATTTTTGAACAGATGAGGTTTCACCATGTTGGCCAGGCTGATCTCAAACTCCTGACCTCAGGTGATCTACCCACCTGGGCCTCCCAACGTGCTGGGATTACAGGCATGAGCCACCATGCCCAGCCTGTCATAGATGGTTTTTATGAACTTACAATATGTTCCCTCTATCCCGATTTTGCTGAGGATTTTAATCATAAAGTGATGCTGGATTTTGCCAAATGATTTTTCTGCATATATTGAGATAATCGTTTAATTTTTGGTTTTAATTCTGTTTATTTGGTGTTTAACATGTATTGACTTACCTATGTTAAATCACCTCTGCATCCCTGGCATAAAATGTTCTCGATTATGGTATACTATGTTATTAATATGCTGCTGTGTTTGGTTAGCTAGTATTTTATGGAAGATTTTTGCATTTATGCTCATCAGGAACATTGGTGTGTAGTTTTCTTTTATTATGTCTTTTCCTGATCTTGGTATTAGAGTGATATTGGCTTCATAGAATAATTTAGGAAGGATTCCCTTTTTCTCTATCTTTCAGAATAGTTTCAGTAGGACGGGTACCAACTCTTTGAATGTTGGATAGAATTGAGCTATGAATCCATCTTGTCCTGGACCTTTTTTGTTGGCATTTTATTTTTTTTCTTGAGTCTTGCTTTGTCACCCAGGCTGGAGTGCAGTGATGCGATGTTGACTCACTGCAACCTTGCCTTCTGGGTTTAAGTGATTCTCCTGCCTAAGCCTCCCAAGTAGCTGGGATTACAAGCACAAACCACCATGCCTGGCTAATTTTTGTATTTTTAGTAGAGATGGGGTTTTGCCATGTTGATCAGACTGGTCTCAAACCCCTGACCTCAAGTGATCACCCTACCTCGTCCTACCAAATTGCTAGGATTACAGGCATGAGCCACTGCACCCAGCTGGCAATGTTTTATTACTAGTTTAATTTTTCTACTTGTTATTGATGTGTTCAGATTTTTTATTTCTTCCTGATTTAATCCAGGAGGGTTGTATATTTCCAGGAATTTATCAAACTCCTCTAGGTTTTCTAGTTTGAGCATGTAAAGGTATTCATAGTAGCTTTGAGTGATCTTTTATTTCTAATTGAGCATATTTGCATCTTCTTTCTGCTTTTCTGGGTTAATCTCACTAATAGTCTATCAATTTGGTTCATCTTTTCAAATAACTAGCTTATTGTTTTATTTATCTTTATATTTTTTAAAATTTCAAATTTATTTAGCTCTGCTCTGATCTTTGTTATTATTTTTTTTTTTCTGCTGGGTTTGGGTTTGGTTTGTTCTTGTTTCTCTTGTTCCTTTAGGTGTAATCTTAGGTTGTTTATTGTGGTTTTTTGAACTTTTTGATGTATGTATTTAATGCTATGAACTTTCCTCTTAGCACCACTTTTGCTTATCCCAGATGTTTTAATATGTTGTGTCACTATTATTCAATTTAAAGAATTATTTAATTTCCATCCTGATTTCATTGTGGAACCAATTATCATTCATGAGCAGTTTATTTAATTTTCATGTATTTGTATAGTTTTGAGTGTTCGTATTGGAACTGATTTCTAATTTTATTCCACTGTGGCCTAAGACAGTACTTGATATAATTTTGATATTCTCAAATTTATTCAGGGCCTGGGCATGGTGGCTCATGCTTTAATCCCAGAACTTTGGGCGGCCAAGGCAGGTGGATAACCTGAGGTCAGGAGTTCAAAACCAGCCTGGCCAACATGGTGAAACCCCATCTCTACTAAAAATACAAAAATTAGGCAGGCATGGTCACATGTGGCTGTAATCCCAGCTACTCAGAAGGCTGAGGTAGGAGAATCCCTTGAACCTGGGAGGCAGAGGTTGCTGTGAGCTGAGATTGCACCATTGCACTCCAGCCTTGGTGACAGAGCAAGACTGTCACAAAAAAAAAAAAATCAGACTTGTCTTTTGGCCTATCATATGGTCTATCTTTGAGAATGTTTTATGTGCTGATGAAAAGAATGTATATTCTGCAGTTGTTGGGTAGAATATTCTGTAAATCTCTGCTAAGTCCATTTGTTCTAAGGTATAGTTTAAGTCCGTTGTTTTTTGTTTGTTTGTTTGTTCATTTGACTTCCTGTCTTGATGACATGTCTAATGCTGTAAGTAAAGTACAAAAGTCCCCCACTATTTTTATGTTGTTGTGTCTCTCATTGCATTTCTTAAGGGACAACTTAGGTGAAAAAAGAAAATTTTTATTTCTGAAGCACAGAACTAATATTTTAGGCTAAAATATTTTTTTTTCTTTGAGATGGAGTCTCACTCTGTCACCCAAGCTGGAGTGCAGTGGTGTGATCTTGGCTCACTGCAACCTCTGCCTCCTGGCTCAAGTGATTCTCCTGCCTCAGACTCCCGAGTAGCTGGGACTGCAGGCACCCACCACCACGCATGGCTAATTTTTGTGTTTTTAGTAGAAAAAAGGTTTCACCATATTGGCCAGGCTGGTTCCAAACTCCTGACCTCAGGTGATCTGACTGCCTCGGCCTCCCAAAGTGCTGGGATTACAGGTGTGAGCCACTGTGCCTGGCCTTAAATGTACTGTTTATGTTTTTTTTAATATATAAGATTAAATGATTTGCAAACAGCAACTTTTTACTTATTTGTCTTCAATTTCAATGGCTTTAAACAATTTTTTTGCCTAGTTCTTCTGCCACATACTTCCAGGCTTATGTTAAAGTAGAAGCATTGACAATGGGGACAATATAGTTTTGCATTGCATTGGTTTTTGTAAATTCTATGGATCAAAAGCCTCTTCAACTTTATATAAACTGGTTACAAGGGGTAAAAATCTTCTTTTCTTGGGCCCCCATATTTATAGGATGCCCTTTTTATTTGTAATAGAGAGAGGTGGTAGACGCAACAAAGCAACTGCGTCTGCATAGGATTTACCTTTAGTTGGCCTGTTACAAAAGGCTTGGGTAGTTGTAATTCCCATTTTATTATTGGACAGACTGAATAGCCTTCAGGACTTTCATCTGTAGAGCAGACACTAGGGGAAGTTGTTGCAGTCAGGTCTGCATATGGTGGGGCTTACATCAGGATGTGGATGAGGATGCCTTTCACCGAGTACTAGAGAGGGTCTTCCCAGGTCACTGTGTGGGATTCTACCTAGACAGAATTGGCCATGAACTGTGGCTTGGAGTTAGATTTAGAACATTAAACTGTATGGCTACAAATGGGTGTCTTCCTCCATGCCTCTGGAAGGGCAGGAGCTCTCCCAGGCTGTGGCTGGGAGGAGTTTGGAATGGTTTTAGGGTAAGTTCAGAATTCTCAGTGGGGGGGAGTAAGTTGGGTTGACTACGTTTTGGTTTGTGGCCAAGAATAGAAATCCTGTAGTTTGCCACCTTAATGGGACCCTGTCTCCTGAAAAGAATGTTCCTCAATCTTGGCCTTTAGCAGAGTTTCACAACTCCATCCCTGGATCTCAAAGCTCTTTTGAAGGTACTTGTTTTAGAGGTAAAGTCGTTCTACATAACACAGGCTGGTCTTGAAATCCTGACCTGAAGAAGTTCTTCAACCTGAATGTCTTACGCAGCTATCATTACAGGTATGAGCCAGGATGCCTGGATCTCTCATAAACACATTTTTGTCAGGGCTGGCTCACAGTTTTCTTGCTGTCGGGGGATAAGAAAATAGGTCACCTTTTTTTTTAAATTTTACTGGTGTTACTCTCCCTATACATTTTTACTTTGTATTTTCTATTTCAAATTTCTCTGTTATTTTAGATTCAGACATTTAGGATAATATGTTAGAATTTACATGTTATGCCTGAAGTAAATTAGATTATTAGTAGGCATTCCTTATTTACTAAAATATTTAGTTATAAATTTAAGTTTGCTGCAGGCAGAAAGGAATTATATGGTTTCCATTCACTTTCTTCAGCCTATATTTAAATAACAAAATAAGTTCTTCCCTGATATTTGTTTTATATGTCAGAGGCTTTAATTATATTCTGCAAGACATTTTTTTAAAATTTAACAAGGTAAGACTATTCTTTGCTTCTAAAGTTAAATTACAGCAGTTTTATTTTGTGTAAGAATAGCACATATTCTTTAAGAATATATGTAGCATATATTGTGTAAGAACAGCATATATAAAGTTGAAATTCACCTCCAGTTTTCTTTAATGCTTATTTATTAAAAGCTTATCATTAGAATCTTCTATTTATGATTATACTGCAATTTCTCTTAAGTTTTACTGCCATGCAGTGCATGCCGATGACTGAAAATACCTGCCTTCCGTGAGTACACAGACACAGTCAAACATTGTAGTTATCTAGACAAATTTTTGTAATGGTACATCAATGTTGCATACCAGATCTTATGAGTAAACATTTCTCTTATTATTATTTTGCAGTTCTATATGTGTGCTTTTTAGTGTCAGTTTCTTAATATCAGTGAATTTTTTTGTATTACTTACATATTATAATTCTAGACAATTTGCAATTCTGTTTGTACACTTTAAGTCAATGTGGGGTTTAATTCGGAAATAAATTAGCCATATGTCTATCACAATCAGATTATATATTTGTGTGTTTTTATCTATAAATATGACTCCGATTATGGTTATAGCTTATCTTGTATATATTCTTTCTTAGCTGATTTTCAGTGGTTGTTTTATCTTGTCTAAGTGAGTAGTTGTGGAAATAATCTTATTTTTGCCCTCTGTTTAATAATGAATATATATTTTCTTTGTGTGAGAGAAACACTTTTGTGATTTGAAGGTAGTTCTAGAAAAGATTTATAATTCTTCATTTAGTTTTTCTTCTAAAATAATTTTTGTAAAAACAGACAACATAAAATTGACTATCTAAAATCTATTTAAGTGTAAATTTTATGGCCAGGCATGGTAGTTCTCACCTCTGTAATCCCAGAAATTTGAGAGGTCAAAACAGAAGGATCACCTGAGCCCAAACATTTGAGATCAGCCTGGGAAACATATAAAGACCTGCTGTATCCAAAAAAATTTTAAAATAACAAGCCATGGTGGTGTGCACCTGTGGTTCCAGCAACCTGGGAGATCAAGGGACAAGGAGTACTTTATCCTGGGAGTTTGGGGCTGAAGCAAGCTATAATTTTGCCACTGCACACCAGCTTGGGTGACAAAGTGAGACCCTCTGTCAAAAAAAAAGCTGTGGATTTCAGGTATGTTAAAGTATATTCACCTGGTTATGCAAAAGGCTTCTAGAGGCTTTACATCTTGTAAAACTAATACTCAATACTCACTAAGTAACAACTGCCCATTTTACCCTCTCTCCAGCCCTTGGCAAATACCTTTCAGCTTTCTGTTTTTATGAATTTGGCTATTTAACTTATCTCAGGTAAATGAAGTAATGTAGTATTCATCATTTTGTTACTGGTTTATTTCATGTGACATAATATTTTCAAAGTTTATCTTAAAATGTGACAAAATTTTCTCTTTTAAGGCTGAATAATATTCCATGTATGTGTATGCTAAATTTTTTGATGTATTTATATATCAAGGGACATCTAGGTTACTCCAGCCTTTTGGCTTTTGTGAATTCTGGTACAATAAGCATAAATGTTTACATGTCTCCTCCAGGTTCTGTGTTGCATACTTTGGAAATCAATTTATAAATAAGATTGCTGTAATTGATTACAATTTTATTTTTAATTATCTGAGGAACATTTGTAACATTTTTAAATAATGGCTGCATCTTTGTTTTCCACCAACAATCAACATAGGTTTCATTTTCATAGCATCACCAACAGATTTGGTTTTCTTAAAAAATTGATAGTGGCTGTTCCAATGGGTGTGAGGTTATTTTGTATTTCACTGGGATATTTATGCATTCCTCTACAAATTAGTAATTTTATGAGTCCTGTCAAATGCTCTTCCCATTTATGCTTTTGATAAAAATTTAGTTTAATTAATTTTCCATTTCTAAATCCTGTTATTCAACTTTATCATTCAGTTTTAAGAGTTGCTTACATATTCTGAATTTTAACTTCTATCACATGTGATTTGCAAATATTTTCATTGCTTTCCTAGGTGGCATTGTCACTCTCTTGAATTTTTTTTTGATGTGCAAAAATTTTGAAGTATATTTCAGTTAAATTTTTCTGTTCTTTCATTTTTGCTCATGCATTTAATGTCATCTAAGAAAATGATTCCAAGGCCAACGTCATGTCTTTTCTCCATGTTTTTAAAAGAGATTTGTTAGCTATTTTTTATATCTAAGTATTTTGCATAATTTTTTTTTTGCCTATGGTTCAAGGAAAGAATCCAGCTTTATCAGTATAGATATTCAGTTTTCAGCATTAATTTTTGAAAATATTATCTTTTCTCTATTGTGTGCTCATGGCAGCTTTGTGGAAGATCACTATTTACAGAAGGGTTATTTTCTGGGCTCTCTATTCTGATTTATCATCTGTTTATCTGTCTTTGTGTCAGTACTACATTGTTTTTGTTATAGCTTTTAATATGTTCTGAAATGGGAAAGTTTATTACCTCCTCTTTTTCATGAGTGTTTGGCTAGTTATAGTTAATAATCAAATTTTAAAATGTTAAAGATTATTTCTGTTTAAAAATCCTGTGCTATTAGGAATTTTATAGAAATTATGTCAAATTTGTTTACCACTGTAGGTTGTACTGACATCTTAAAAAAATTAAATTTTTTGACTCTTGAGCAAGAATATGTTAAAGAGTGTTTTATTTTTATTCTATTTATTTATTTTTTTTTTTAGAGAGAGAAAGGATCTTGCTTTTTTTTTTTTCTTTGAGATGGAGTCTCACTCCGTCATACAGGCAGGAGTGCAGTGGCATGATCTCAATGCAACACAACCTCCAACTTCTGGGTTCAAGTGATTCTCCTGCCTCAGCCTCCTGAATATTTGGGATTACAGGCACTCATCACCATGCCTGGCTCATTTTTTTGTATTTTTAGTAGAGAGGAGGTTTCACCATGTTGGTCAGGCTGCTCTCAAACTCTTGATGTCAGGTAATCCACCTGCCTCAGCCTCCCAAAGTGCTGGGGTTACAGAGGTGAGCCACTGCTTCCAGCTCATGTGTTTAATTTTTATATACTTTTGGATTTTCCTGTTTTACTTTACCTTAAGTTCAAATAATAACATCAGCAAATCTGTCCTGCCAAATGAAAAGAGGAAAACCTTTCAAAATAACCAAATTCTTAAAAAGCATACTGACACTGCATATGCCCTATAAAGAATGCTGAAAACCATCCCACTTATTCTAAAATTGACCACATAATTGGAAGTAAAACACTCCTCAGCAAATGCAAAAGAATGGAAATCATAACAAACAGTCTCTCAGACCACAGTGCAATCAAATTAAAACTCTGGATAAGTAACTCACTCAAAACCACTCAACTACATGGAAACTGAACAACCTGCTCCAGAATGACTACTGGGGAAATAATGAAATGAAGGCAGAAATAAATAAGTTCTTTGAAACCGATAAGAACGATGACACAATATACCAGAATCTCTGGGACACAGACAAAGCAGTGATTAGAGGGAAATTTATAGCATGAAATGCTCACAAGAGAAAGCAGGAAAGGTCTAAAATCAACACCCTAAAATCACAATTAACAGAACTAGGGAAGCAAGAGAAAACAAATTCAAATGCTAGCAGAAGACAAGAAATAACTAAGATCAGAGCAGAACTGAAGGAGATAGAGACACAAAAGACCCTTCACAAAATCAATGAATCCAGGAGCTGCTTTTTTGAAAAGATCAACAAAATAGATAGACCACTAGCCAGACTAATAAAGAAGAAAAGAGAGAGGAATCAAATAGATGCGATAAAAAATAATCAAGAGGATATTGGCACTGATCCCACAGAAATACAAACTACCATCAGATAATACTGTAAACACCTCTATGTAAATAAACTACATAATCTGGAAGAAATGGATAAATTCCTGGACACATACACCCTGTCAAGACTAAACCAGGAAGAAGCCAAATCCCTGAATAGATCAATAACAAGTTTTGAAATTGAGGCAGTAATTAATAGCCTACCAATAAAAAAATACCCGGGACCAAACGGATTCACAGCCATATTCTACAACAGGTACAAAGAGGAGATGGTACCAATTCTTCTGAAATTATTCCAAACAATAGAGAAAGAGGGACTCCTCCCTAGCTCATTTTATGAGGCCAGCATCATCCTGATACCAAAGCCTGGCAGAGACACAACAAAAAAAGAAAACTTCAGGCCAATATCCCTGATGAACATTGATGCAAAAATCCTCAATAAAATACTGGAAAACCGAATCCAGCAGCACATCAAAAAGCTTATCCACCATGATCCAGTCAGCTTCATCCCTGGGATGCATGGCTGGTTCAACATACACAAATCAATAAACATAATCCATCACATAAAACCCATGACAAAAGCCACATGATTATCTCAATAGATGCAGAAAAGGCCTTCAACAAAATTCAACAGCCCATTCATGCTAAAAACTCTCAATAAACTAAGTATTGATGGAACATATCTCAAAATAATAAAAGCTATTTATGACAGACCACAGTTAATGTCATACTGAATGGGCAAAACCTGGAAGCATTCCCTTTGAAAACTGGCAGAAGAAAAGGATGCCCTCTCTCACCACTCCTATTCAACATAGTATTGGAAGTTCTGGCCAGGACAATCAGGCAAGAGAAAGAAATAATGAGTATTCAAATAGGAAAAGAGGAAGTTAAATTGTCTCTGTTTGCAGATGACATGATGCAATTTTTATTTGCATCATGTTGAGAAAACTCCATCATCTCAGCCCCAAATCTCCTTAAGCTGATAAGCAACTTCAGCAAAGTCTCAGGATACAAAATCAATGTGCAAAAATCACAAGCATTCCTATACATCAATAACAGCCCAACAGAGAGCCAAATCATGACTGAGCTCCCATTCACAATTGCTACAAAGAGAATAAAATAACTAGGAATCCAACTTACAAGGGATGTGAAGGACCTCTTCAAGGAGAACTACAAACCACTGTTCAATGAAATAGAAGAGGACACAAACAAATGGAAGAACATTCCATGCTCATAGATAGGAAGAATCAATATCATGAAAATGGCCATACTGCCAAAGGTAATTTATAGACTCAATGCCATCCCCATCAAGCTACCAATGACTACACAGCATTGGAAAAAACTACTTTAAAGTTCATATGGAACCAAAAAAAGAGTCCACATTGTGAAGACAATCCTAAACAAAAAGAACAAAGCTGTAGACATTACAGTACCTGACTTCAAACTATTGTAAAAGGCTGCAGTAACCAAAACAGCATGGTATTGGTATCAAAACAGATATGTAGACCAATGGAACAGAACAGGCCTCAGAAATAACACCACACATCTACAACCATCTCATCTTTGACAAACCTGACAAAAACAAGAAATGGGGAAAGGATTTCCTATTTAATAAATGGTGTTGGGAAAACTGGCTAGCCATATGCAGAAAACTGAAACTGGACCCCTTCCTTACACCTTATACAAAAATTAACTCAAGATGGATTAAAGATTTAAATGTAACACCCCAAACCATAAAAACCCTAGAAGAAAACCTAGGTAATGCCATTCAGGACATAGGCATGGGCAAAGACTTCATGACTAAAACAGCAAAAGCAATGGCAACAAAAGCCAAAATTGACCAATGGGACCTAATTAAACTAAAGAGCTTCTGCACAGCAAAAGAAACTATCATCACAGTGAACAGGCAACCTACAGAATGGGAGAAAATTTTTGCAATCTATCCATCTGACAAAGGGCTAATATTCAGGCTCTACAAAGAACTTAAACAAATTTACAAGAGAAAAACAACCCCATCAAAAAGTGGGCAAAGGATATGAACAGACACTTCTCAAAAGAAGACATTTACACAGCCAACAAACATATGAAAAAAAGCTCACTGTCACTGGTCATGAGAGAAATGCAAATCAAAACCACAATGAGATACCATCTCACAACAGTTAGAATGTAATCATTAAAAAGACAGAAAACAACATACACTGGGGAGGATGAGGAGAAATAGGAACACTTTCACACTGTTGGGGGGACTGTAAATTAGTTCAACCATTGTGGAAGACAGTGTGGCAATTCCTCAAGGATCTAGAATCAGAAATACCATTTGACCCAGCAATCCCATTACTGGGTATATACCCAAAAGATTATAAATCGTTCTACTATAAAGACACATGCACACGTATGTTTATTGCAGGACTATTCACAATAGCATAGACTTGGAACCAATCCAAGTGCCCATCAGTGATAGACTGGATAAAGAAAATGTGGCACATATACACCATGGAATACTATGCAGCCATAAACAAGGATGAGTTCATGTTCTTTGCAGGGACATGGATGAAGCTGGAAACCATCATTCTCAGCAAACTAACACAAGAACAGAAAACCAAACACTGCATGTTCTCACTCATAAGTGGGAGTTGAACAATGAGAATGCATGGACACAAGGAGGGGAACATTACACACTGGGACCTGTCAGGAGGTGGGGGCTAGGAGATGAATAGTATTAGGAGAAATACCTAATGTAGATGATGGGTTGATGGGTTCAGCAAACCATCATGGCACATGTATACCTGTGTAACAAACCTTCACATTCTGCACATGTATCTCAGAACTTAAAGTGTAATAATAAAAAAGAAAAGAAAAAGAATGCTGAAGACAGTTTATTTTATTGAAAATAAAATGACTCAAGAAAATGACACATAATCATATATGTGTATATATATATGTATGTGTACATATATATGTACATATATATATTTTGAGATGGATTTTTACTCCTGTTGCCCAGGCTGGAGTGCAGTGGCCTGATCTCAGCTCACTGCAACCTCTGCCTTCTGATTTCATGTGATTCTCCTGCCTCAGCTTCCCAAATAGCTGAGATTACAGGTGTCCGCCACCACACCTGGCTAATTTTTTGTATTTTTAGTAGAGATGGCATTTCACCATGTTGGCCAGGCTGATCTTGAACTCCTAACCTCCTGATCTGCCCACCTCAGGCTCCAAAAGTGCTGGGATTACAGGTGTGAGCCACTGTGCCTGGCCAAAAAAAAGGGGGGGGATTATTTTCTTGGGTAGATATGCACATACAAAAAAATGAAATTTCTTAGCATAATCATAATGGTGCAGAAAGCATTTTTAAATATTTTCTATAATTCAAAAAAAATTTAGAAAACAATTAAAATTTTGAGAGTAAAATCTTTGTATGCAACTGAAGTTCATCTTCTGCCAGATTAAAATATATTGTTATATCTTTTAGAAGTTTTATGTAATTTTCAAGGTACTACAAGGTACCACAAAAAAGAAATCTATATAGATATGCAAAACAAAATAAGGAAAAAGTAAAAGCATATCAGTACAAAAATCAAAACGACACAAAGGAAGACACAGAGAAAATTAGAGACAAAGTTACAACAATCAAATGAAACAATAAAATAACATTATTAAGTCTTTCTGTTTCAGAAAGTTATTTAAACATGTATATAAAGTGAACTTTGTAATTCAGAGACATATTTTTAATAAAAGAATTAGATAATTTTAAAAACCAAGATCCAGCGTGCCTTTCTATAGTAGTCATCAGAGATCTAATGATAAAAAAGACTGATAGTGGTAAGATGGATGTAGATATTCTATGCAAATATTAATTAAATTAGAGCAGAAGAGGTCAAAATAATGTTACTGTAGCTTTATATTTATTTATTTATTTATTTATTTTGAGACGGAGTCTTGCTCTGTTGCCAGTCTGGAGTGCAGTTGTGTGATCTTAGCTCACTGCAACCTCTGCCTCCTGGGTTCAAGTGATTCTCCTGCCTCAGCCTTCCAAGTAGCTGGGAATACAGGCGCGTGCCACCATGGCCAGCTAATTTTTGTATTTTCAGTCGAGACGGGTTTTCACCATGTTGGCCATATAGTCTTGATCTCTTGACCTCGTGATCCACCTGCCTCGGCCTCCCAAAGTGCTGGGATTACATGTGTGAGCCACCGCGCCTGGCCTTGAGCTCTATCTTAAGTCAAAAACTGTCATATTTTATAAAATGTTTTTTTAAGTCAAAACTCTACAGAGACAAAACAAGCCATTACAAAATAATAGATTTATTTACTGGGAACCCATAACATATTTCTATATGTGTGTGTGTGTGTTTTGTGCAAGTGTGTGTGTGTATCTCACATTAGGCTTGCAAAATATATAAATCAAATATTGACAGAATTGAAGAAACACATAGAGAAAAATATAATTACAATAGCATATTTCTTTTCTTTCTTTCTTTTCTTTTTTTTAGACGGAGTCTCGCTCTGTCTCCAGGCTGGAGTGCAGTGGCGTGATCTTGGCTCACTACAACTTCCACCTCCCAGCTTCAAGTGATTCTCCTGCCTCAGCCTCCCGAGTAGCTGGGAGAACAGGTGTGCACCACCACTCCCAGCTAATTTTTGTATTTTTAGTAGAGATGGGGTTTCACCATGTTGGCCAGGATGGTCTTGATCTCTTGACCTTGTGATCTGCCTGTCTTATCCTCCTAAAGTGCTGGGAATACAGGCATGAGCCACCACATCCAGCCTACAATAGCATATTTCAATAACCCAGTTTGTATAACAAAAATAAAACCAGACAGAATAATAGTAAGAGAACAGAAAACTTGAAGACAAGTATAAAACAATCATTCCTAACAGAAGTATAGAGAACACTCCTCAACAACATCAGGATACACAGCCTTCCCAACAGCTCATAAAACATTCTCCTTGATAGACCACCTGTTAGGCCAAAATAGAAGTCTTAACATAATTTTTAAAACTAAATTTATATGGATTACTTTCTATGACCAAAATGAAATGACAGTATGAAACAATAATAGAAAAAAAAACCTGAAAAAATTATAAATATATAGAAATTAACAGACTATGAGCATGCTTCTGTTCAAAGGTTGAGATAAATATTTTGAAGATATCCATACTGTTCAATGTAACCTACAGATTTAATGCAATGTTCTTTAAAAGTTCACACTACATTTTGAAGAAATAGAAACAGCAACTCTAAAAGTATATGGAATCTAATGAGACAATAAAATACCCCACAATCTTCAAAAAAAGAAATAATGTTAAAGGCATTACAGTTCCTGATTTTAAAACTCATTACAAATCTACAAAATTAAAACAATTTGGTGTGAGTATAAAAGTAAAAATGTAGACTAATAAAAAACAGTGCAGCACATATATAAACTTTAACATATATATTCATATGACGAATTATTTACATGCTCATAATAATTGCAGCATTGTTACAAATTTTTAGTAGAGGCAGCGTTTCACCATGTTGCCCACGCTGGTCTCCTAGGCTCAAGCGATCCTAGACTTCCTTCCAAAACGCTGGGATTACAGGTGTGAGCCACCTCACCCGGCCCAATTTGTTTTCTTTTTTTAAGGTTTTTTTCTCTGAAAATTTTACAGTATTTTGGATGGGAATGTATCGCCCTGTTTTGTATACATTGTAATCTTTAATTGATATTTGGACATTTTTTAAAAAGCTACCTGTCACAATCTTTAGCTTTGTCCTGGCATAGTCTGAAAACAATTGTCTTTGCTAGAGATTCTGGGAGTCTTTCAAACATGTTCTTAGGATGTGTCTTGTTTTAAATTTGGTATTTCTTTTTTAGTTAAAGAAGTTTATTCATCTTTCTTCTTAATAGTCTTCACGTACTACACCTGTTCCCTGTCTGTGGTACTGCAGCCTCTCTGCTGCTGTAACATTTACCTCTGGTCTCAGCAGACCCAAACTGTCATTCCAAAGTATATCACCATTTCATTCAGCACTTTGTCGCTTTGTGACCTGTATCTCTGCCACCATGGCCATTTTGTTCATGAGCCTACTGGGCAATGACAGGGGTAGCTGGTGAAAGATGCTGAGTCATGTCAACAAAACAGGTCATCCTATCCACTTGATTATCAAAATCCTCCTCTGCAGAGGTCACCCATTGGTTAGCACTCACATGGGATACAAATATCTTCACAGTTTTTGACCACTCAGGAGGTCCATCCACATACCTCTTCCCCAAATTTCTTTGTCACCAATTTTTCAGTCATGCTTCTTCCAAGTCACTGGCAATCCAGCCAAACCATTGGCTAAAGCCCATGAATCAGTATGTAATCACACATCTGGCCATTTCTCCTTCCATGCAAAGTGCACAACCAGGTTCACTGCTCAAAGTTCTGCCCATTAAGAAGACTTCCCTTCACCACTGACTTTCAGGGATGTCCTAGAAAGGAACTGCAGTGCCACAGCTGTGTCCACTTTCAGGGGGTGCCTGCATATTATACAGAACCGTCTGTAAATGAGGCCATAGTCCTTTCTTCATCTATCAAATGACCATAGGGAACTCCCCATTAGGTCATCAGTGCAGGCTGGGGGAGAGAAGCAGGGTGGCAGAAATGGAGACCATGGGCATTTGAGCCACTTCCTCATGTAACTTACTTGTGCCTTCAGAACCTGCTCAAGCCCAATTACGTATATACCACTTCCATTTGATGATGGAATGCTGTTGTGCATGACCCACTTTGTGGTTAGATGGGTCAGAAAGCACCCAGTTCATGACAGGCAGTTCAGGTCACATGGTGACTTGATAAACCATAGTCAAACATTCAGTTTTTACCAAAGCCCAGTAACAGGCCAAGAGCTGTCTCTCAAAAGGAGAGTAGTTATCTGCGGAAAATGGCAGGGCTTTGCTACAAAATCCTAGAGCCTGCCGGGTGCAGTGGCTTATGCCTGTAATCCCAGCACTTTGGGAAGCCGAGGCAAGGAGATCACCTGAGGTCAGGAGTTTGAGACCAGCCTGGGCAACATGGTGAAACCCCAAGTCTACTAAAAATACAAAAATTAGCCAGGCATGGTGGTGGGTGCCTGTAATCCCAGCTACTCAGGAGGCTGAGGCAGGAGATTGCTTGAACCTGGGAGGTGGAGGTTGCAGTGAGGCAAGATAATGCCACTGCATTCCAGCCTGGATGACAAGAGCAAGACTCCATCCAGAAAGAAAGAAAGAAAGAAAGAAAGAAAGAAAGAAAGAAAGAAAGAAAGAAAGAAAGAAAGAAAGAAAGAAAGAAAGAAAGAAAGAAAGAGAGAAAGAAAGAAAGAAAGAAAGAGAAAGAAAGAAGGGAGGGAGGGAGGGAGGGAGGGAGGGAGGGAGGGAGGGAGGGAGGGAGGGAGGGAGGAAGGAAAGAAAAAAAATTCTAGAGGCCTCTGCTGTGATTCACCTAAGAGGGCTTGCCAAAGGCTGCAAATAGCATCTTTATTTTTCACTGACACCTAAAGATCCATTGGATCTCCTGGGTAATATGGCCCAAGTGGCAGAGCAGCTTGCACAGCAGCCTGGACCTGTTACAGAGCCTTCTTCTTTTCTGGACCGCACTCAGAACTGGCAGCTTTTTGGGTCACTCAATAAATGAGCCAGAGTAACACACCTAAATGAGGAATATGTTGCCTCCAAAACCCAAATAGGCCCACTAGACATTGTGCCTCTTTCTTGGTTGTAGGATGGGCCAAATGCAGCAACTTACCTTTTACCTTAGAAGGACTATCTTGACAGTCCCTGGACCACTGGACCCCTAGAAATTTTACTGAGCTAGAAGGTCCCTAAATTTTAGTCAGATTTATTTTCCATCCTCTGGCATGCAAATGTCTCATGAATAAATCTGGCGTGTTTGCTATTTCTTGCTCACTGGTTTCAATCAGCATAATGTCATCAATGCAATGGACAACTGTGATATTAGCAAAAGCAAAAAGCAATACAGGTCTCTTTGAATAAGGTTATGACACAAAGCCAGAGAGTTAATATATCCTTCAGGTAGGACAGTAAAGGTGTATTGTTGGCCTTGCCAGCTGAAAGCAAATTGCTTCTGGTGGGCCTTATGGACAGGAATGGAGAAAAGGGCATTTGCTAAGTCAATGTCTGCATAACAGGTACCAGGAGATGTGTTAATTTGCTCAAGCAATGAAACTACATCTGGTACAGCAGCTGCAATTGGAGTCATCACTTGGTTAAGTTTATGATAATCCACTGTAATTCTCCAAAATCCATCTGTCTTCTGCCAAATGAAAGAGTTGAATGAGGATGTGGTAGGAATCACCACCTCTGCATCTTTTTAGTCCTTAATGGTGGCACTAATCCTTCAATCCCTCCATGGATGCAATATTGCTTTTGATTTACTATTTTCCCAAGTAGAGGCAGCTCTAATGGCTTCCATTTGGCTTTTCCCACCCTAATAGCCCTCACCCTACTAGTCAGGGAGCCAATGTAGGAGTTCTGCCATCTGCTAAGTATGTCTATGCCAATTATGATTTCTGGAACTGGGGAAATGACCACAGAGTGAGTCTTGGGACCCACTTGATCAACTGTAAGTTGGACCTGAGCTAAATTTCTATTAAGTACCTCACCTCCATAAGCCTCTACTTTAACTGGAGGACCACAGTGATGTTTTGGGTGCCCTGGAATCAACATCACCTCAGAGCCAGTGTTTAATAGTCCCCAAAATGTCCAACCATTTCCCTTTCCCCAATGCACAGTTACCCCATAAAAGGCCAGAGATCTCCTTGGGGAAAGATGGGAGAAAGATTCAATGCACAAATTGTCGTTAGTGTAAGGGGGTCATTCCTCAAGGGAATCCGGCCTCTCCTTTATTCAAGGGCTTCTGGGTCTGTAAACTGGCTCAAGTCTGGAAATTGATTGAGGGGCCATGATTCTCTGTTTTTATATTTCAAATTAGTCTTTTTTCCATTCGACCTAGGAGTTTTCTGCTTGTATGAATTAAGTAGAAATGTAGTAGATTTCCTATCAATTTTACTTCTAGGAACACTGTGATGAATTAGCCAATGCCAGAACTCTACAGAAATCAGACTATTCTGATTGCTGTTTAGCCTCTGCTGTCCGTTACAGTAGCTATGCCCACCTTGCCTTTGATGGCTGAGTGCCACCACTTGGCCCCTGCCACCTCAGGATCCAATTATTCCCATTGTATTTAAATTTTGTAGTTGAGTGACGGCGGTTCCCACTGTTAGATCTGACATGCAAAGAAAAGCAATTACAAGGTTCTTCAAAGATTCAGGTGCTGCCTTCACAAATTTATTTTGCAAGGCGATGGTCAAGGGTATATCTTCTGGACCTTCCATGCTGGAATTAGTAGGTCTAACGTGACTAATCCACTCCAGTATCCCAATCTCCCTAAGCCTTTTGATTCCTCCCTCTACATTAAGCCAAGGGACATCAGGCATTTCCAGCTCGCTCACAGCGGGGGCCATCTTTAATCCATATATCAGCTAACCAAGCAAATAAACTATTAGAACCTTTTTTAACTCCCCAAGCTGCAACATTAAATGCAGTGTTCCTAATTAGTGGGTCCATATAAATAAATTCAGCCTGGTTCAACTCTGTGCTCCTTCCACCATAATCCCACACCCTTAATATTCATCCCCAAGCCTGTTCTCCAGATTTCTGTTTATATAAATTAGAAAACTCAAGCAGTTCTTTTTGAGTGTAGTGTACCTCCTCATGGGGCACACTCTCAACCTCACCTCTAGGGGTCCTCTGGGACTTTAGTCTGCATAAATGCCTAGAAGCAAACAGGGGTGTTGAGGGTGGCTCCTGAGAAGAATCAACATTATTTTGCCTGGCAACTTCCTCAGGGGAGGCCATCACCGTTGCCTCAGGCAGTGCATGGTTTATCTCAGACAAAGGTGGAAAGGCTGATGGCAGCATGGATCAGAAAGGGGATGTTGCCACTACTGGGGATGGGGAAGCTGTTTTTTCTGACAAAAAAGGCTCATCAGAGTTTACAAACTCAGTGCCCCTAGCTTCATCAGCATCCTCTCACACATCCCCATTCCAAGTGGCCAGGTCCCATTCTTTTCCAATCAATGCCCTCATTTTAACAGTAGACACCTTGTGAGGCTGTGCATACACCTTTCATTGCAGGTCAGTCACTAACATAATAAGAGTTTGTGTCTGTTTTTCCACAATTTCACCTACAGGAGATGAGACTCTCACACAGGGCAATCTTAGCAGATTTGAGGCTCAGTAACTGCTTCTGAAGCCAAAAGATAGAATCCCTGAGTTCATCATTTTCTATCATCACTTTGTCCACTGAACTTAGGACAATGAGCTTCATTATGTTCCTTGGTTCTCCACATATGGTCAAACTTCTACCTCCTGGTTTCAAACAATTCTCTGCCTCAGCCTCCTGAGTAGCTGGGATTACAGGCACCCGCCACCATGCCCAGCTAATTTTTGTATTTTTAGTAGAGCGGGGGTTTCACCATCTTGACCAGGCTGGTCTTGAACTCCTGACCTCGTGATCCACCCCCCTCGGCCCCCCAAAGTCCTGAGATTACAGGTGTGAGCCACCATGCCCAGCTGGTCAAAGGTATGTATAGAGTCACTAAACTCCTTACCTCTCAAGAGTGATAAATCAGGAGTGTCAAATGCATTTATTTTACATAACTCTCTAAACAGTTCATCCCAAGGACTATCAGTGTTCCCCATACTATTAGAAGTAGAGTCTTTAGCATTTTTGGGTCTAATCATATTAGGCAGCCAACTCCAGAAACCCCAGAATCAAAAAAAGAACTCCATCCTCAATATTCTGTTCCTCTAGAACCACTCCTGTTACCAAAATCTGTATTAGTCAGGGTTCTCTAGAGGGACAGAACTAATGGTGTATATATATATGTATGTTTATTAAGCATTAACTCACACAATCACTAGATCCCACAATAGGCCATCTGTAGGCTGAGAATCAAGGAGAGCCACTCCAAGTTCCAAAACTGAAGAACTTGGAGTCTGATGTTCAAGGGCAGGAAGCATCCAGCACAGGAGAAAGATACAGGCTGGGAGGCTAGGCCAGTCTCTCTTTTCACATTTTTCTGCCTGCTTATATTCTGGCCACGCTGGCAGTTGATTAGATTGTGCCCATCCAGATTAAGGGTGAGTCTGCCTTTTCCAGCCCACTGACTCAGTTGTTAATCTCCTTTGGCAACACCCTCACAGACAAACCCAGGATTAATACTTTGTATCCTTCAATCCAATCAAGTTGACACACAGTATTAACCATCACACCTAGTTAAGAGAGTCAACATCTCTCCATTTGGCTGAGTCCAGGTGAAAGAGTCATCACCATTTTTCTAAGCTAAATCCAGAAATGAGTCAGCATTCCACGTATGGGCAGACTCACATATCACAGTCACAATTCCAACTGTGAATTTTTTTTTTTTTTTTTGAGATGGAGTCTCGATGGGTCACCAAGGCTGGAGTGCAGTGGCACAATCTCAGCTCACTGCAACTCCTGAGTAGCTGGTACTACAGGCACCCACCACCATGCTCAGTTAATTTTTTTTGTCTTTTAACTAGAGACACGGTTTCACCGTGTGTTAGCCAGGATGGTCTCAATCTCCTGACCTCATGACCCACCCACCTCAGCCTCCCAAAGTGCTGAGATTACAGGTGTGAGCCACTGCACCTGCCCCAAACTGAATTTTTTTTATGTGTGAGATTTAGAACCTCACCAGTGGGCTCTGTTTATATATGAAGGTGACAATACTAAGTGTTAGCTTTGTCTGCGTATTAAAGTCACAATCTCACTTGCATGTTGGACCCTGGGATAAAACTTTGTACTGCCAGAGGGCTTTATGTAATTTCCATAAGTGTCATAGTCTTCTGTGACTCTCATAGGTAGGAGCTCAGGCAGGAGAGTCACAACGTTTGGGTGCTGGGCTCAGAGATATGCCACAATCCCTTTTTTGGGTGTGTCTCCTGCAACAGAGAAGAGGCACATTATGTAGAAAATTGGTTCAGGCATTTGCCACAATGTCCCCTTTGGGTGGTGCACAGGCAGGTGAGGAGAGTCAAGTCACCCAGATAATGGAACTAGAAATATGTCACAATGCCCCCTGATGGACGGGCAAAGACAAGAAAGTCACATAACCTAGGTGAGAAAACCTGACGTATGTCACAATTCATGCTATGAGTAGGGATCATGGAAAAGAGAAGAGTCACATAACCTAGGGGCTGCACCCAGATATATGTCATAATCACTGCAGTGGGCAGGGCCTAGGCATAAGAATCACATCACATAAATGCTGGGCCTAGCGATATGTCACAATCCCCACTGTGTACAGGTCCCAGAATAAAGTAAAGTCACATAATCTACATGTTGGGACCAAAGATATGTATCAATGACACCTGTGGGCAGGGGCCAGGCTGAAGAGCCACAGCACCTGTGTACTGGACCCTGTGATAAGTTACTATTTATCTGTTGGCATGGCCCAGTCAGAAGAGGCAAATCAAACCACCTGGGTGCTGGGCCCAGTGATATGTCACAGTGTCTTCCATAGGCAAAGCCCAGGTAACAGAGGAGACTCACATCAAATAGTTGATGGGCCCAGAGATATTTCACAATGCTCCCTGTGAGCAGGGTCCAGGCAGGAGACTCACATCACCTTTGTGCTGGGCCACTATCTTTTGTGTGAGCAGAACATAGGAAAAAGAGAAGCGTTGGCTGGGCACAGTGGCTCACGCCTGTAATCCCAGCACTCTGGGAGGCTGAGGAGGTTGCATCACCTGAGATCAGGAGTTCAAGACCAGCCTGACCAACAAGGTGAAGCCCCATCTCTACTAAAAATACAAATACACCAAGTGTGGTGGCAGGCACCTGTAGTTCCAGCTACTCAGGAGGCTGAGACAGAAGAATTACTTGAATCCAGGAGCAGAGGTTGCAATGAACCAAGATCGTGCTACTGCACTCCAGCCTGCGTGACTGAGCGAGACTCCATCTCAAAAAAAAAAGAGGAAAGCATCACATCAACTGAGTGCTGAGCCCAGACATGTCCCAATCCCTCTGTGAGCAGAATCCATGCAGAAGACAGTCAACATACATGGGTGATGAGCACAGAGATATTTCATAATGTACCCTGTAGGAAAGACACAGGCAGAAGTCTAACATCACTCGAGTATTGGACAGTGCAATATGTCAAAAGAGCCAATGTGGTCAGGGCACAGGCAGAAATCACATAACCTGGGTGCAGGGCCTGACAGTGCATCACAATGCCCTCTATGGGCAGAGCCAAGTCAGGAGAACAGGTCACATCAGCTAAGTGTTTGGTCAAGTGATATGTCATAATCCCTACTGGGGTCTGGACAGAGGTTGGGAAGTCAAATCGCTCAGATTCTGGGCAGAAGCATACGTCAGAATCACACCAGCAGGAAGGTCCTGAAATGAAATTAGCAATCCCACATATGTCCCAGCTTCAGGTATGAGAGTCAACAACTTTTGTAGATTTGGTATAAGTACCTGAGTCACAATTTCAACAATGGACTGTATTTGTACACAAAAGACCTAATCCCTCCTGAAGACTGTGTCCCCTTATTGAAGCCACCGCCTCACAGCTCTGGGAAATCTTGGTCTGAGAGTAACCAACCAGCCTATGGATCAGATCCATATATAAGAGTTAATTCTTCAACTTCCCACTGCCTCTGAGTGGGAGATTCACAGCCTCAACAGTGGGTTGTGTTCATGTGGAAGGATGACAATCTTTACTATTGGCTACCTGTGCATAAGAGTGTCACAATATTACCTGTGTGCTGGGTGCTGTGAGGACACTCTCTCTACCATTCAAGGGCTTTATATGCTATGCATGAGAGTCAGAATTTGCTCTCAGACCTCCATGCTGGTATGAACCCATGATTGTACTCATGGCCCTAAACCCAAGTTTGAGCATCAACATCTCTTTAATTGACTTGGTCCAGAGAGGAGATTCCTCGATTGCCTATAAGATGATTTTAGAAATGAGTCACCATCTCAATTGTGGTCAGGTGTTTATATAAGACAGTCACAATTCCAACTGTAAGCTGCACCCATGTATGAAGTTCAAGAACTCACCAGTACACTGTGTCCTTGCGTGAATGCAATAATCCTAATAATTGGTGGGGTGTGCACACAAGATAAACAGTCTTGCCTGTGTGCTGGGCCCTGTGATGACACTCTCTGTATCACCTGAGGGCTTTATACAGTATGTGAGGGAGTGAAAATTCTCTATGACCTTCCTACAAAAAGGAGACCCAGGATCTTACCCATTTCTCTAAGCTTAGCTACAAGAGACGGTATCTCTCCTGGTGACTGCTATCAGAGTCATTATTGCACCTGTCAGCCAGGCCAACATGTATGTTATGATACCATTTGTCAGTAGAGAGTGAGCAGGATGGTCACATCAACTGAGTGCTGGGAAAGGGTCATGTCACAATCATTTTTGAGGCCAGGGACCAGGGATAAAAGAAACATCACCTCAGTGCTAGGCCAAGGGCTATGTTCCACTGTTTTCTGTGGGCAAGGTGCAGGCAAAACAAATTCATCACCTGTTGCTGGGCCCAGCGATATGTCACAATTTTCCCTGTGGGCAAAGCAGAGGCTAAAAACAACGGTCATATCTCTTAGGTCATGATGCAGAGATACTTCACAAGGCCTCCTGTGGGCATAGAAATCGCCGATTTCCTAGGTAGAAGTCGCCAATTTCCTAGGTGTTGGAGCCCATGACATGTCAAAATACACAATGTATGCAGGGCCCAAGCAGGAGAGAAGAGTCACATAACTTAGGTACTGAGCCTAGCAATACATCCCAATTTCTTCTTGGACAGAGCCCAACAGATATGAGTCTTATCATACAGGTGTTGGGTCTAGCTATGTGTCAAAATATTCCCTGAAGGGAGAAATCAGAGAGGAGTGTAACCTTACCTAGGTGAGAAGCCCAGAGAAGTTGCTGATTCTGTGTAAGTCTCAGGAATAAGATAAGAGTCAGGTAACCTAGAAACTAGGCTAGATTATACGTTGCAATTACCCAAGTGGGGAGGGCTGTCATGAGAAGGGAGTTACATCATGTAGCTGCTGAGCTAAACGATGCATCACAATTCCCACTGTGTACTGGTCCCAGAAAGGAGAGTCCCATCATCTAGGTGATGGGCCCAGAAATATGGCATATGCATCCTGTGGGCAAGCAACAGGCAGAAGTATCTCAGCATGTCTGCAGTAGGCCCGGTATTAACTTACTCTCCCTTCTATGGGCATGACCCTGGCAGAAGAAGTCACATCATCTAGGTGCTGGGCCCAGAGATATATCACAGTCTCTTTTGTGGGAAAAGACAAGGTAAAAGAAGAGACTCACATCAAATAGTTGATGGGTCTAGAGATATGTTACAATCTTTCTGTGGGCAGTGTCTAGGCAGGAGACTCAGTCACTGTGGTCCTGGGCACAGCACTATGTAAAAATGCTTTATTTTGGAAGAGCCAAGGCAGAAGAATATCACCTGTCTGTTAGCCTACAGATGTCACAGCATCCCCTGCAAACCAAACCTTGAAAGAAGAGTAGAGTAACGTCAGCTAGGTGCTGGTCCCAATTATTTGCCAAAATCCTTCTTTTGAGCAGAAATTGGTAGAAGAGGATTATCAAAACACAAAGTTGATTGGTGCACAGATATGTCACAGAAAACCTTGTAGGCAGGACCAGGCCAGAGAGTTACAACACCCGGGTATCGGACTCAGCAACATGTCAAAATTGCCCATATGGGCAGGGCACAGGCAGGGGAGTCACATAACCTGAATGTGGTGCCAAGTGATATGTGACAGTGCTGCCTATGGGCAGCATGGAGGCAGAAGAGACTCACATCACCTGGGTGCAAGGCCAAGCAATATGTCACAATGCTCCCTTTTGGCAATGCTAAGGCAGGAGCATGCAGCTACATCACTTAATGGCTGGTTTCCATGAAATTTTATAATTTCAGCTCTGGGCTGGGCCCAGGGAGTAGAGTTAAATCACTCATGTGACGGGCAGAATCTATGTCACAATCACACCTGCAGGAATGTCCAGGTATGAGATTAACAATCCCGTATATGTCTAGGTTCTAGGTGTAAGATTCAGTAGCTCATGTATGTTGGGCCTACGTAAAGAGTCACAATCTAGATGGTAGTATAATCTGTCCATGAGACCCTTAACTCCTCGTGTGGACTGTATGTCCTTAGTGAACTCACAGCCTCAGAGTTGTGTTGAATCTGAGAGTCACCAACCCACCCGTGAATGGGATCCAGGTATGATAGTCAATTTTCTAACTTTTGACTGCCTCCAAGTCTGAGATTCAGAAGCTCAATCATTGGCTGTTTTCACGAGACAGAATAACAATCTTTACTGTTGACTGGGTGTGCATATGAGTGGCACAATCTCACCTGTGTGCTGAGCTCTGTTGGAACACTTTCTGCACCACCTGAGGGCTTTGTAGAGTGTGCATAAAAGTCACAGTCTGCTCTGAGACCTTTCTGCTAGTATAGACCCATGATTATATCTGTGACCCTAAGTTCAGGTATGAGCATAGTTGGCAAGGTCCAGATTAGAGAGTCCTCACTCTCTAGTCGGAGAGTCGCAGGGTCTAGATTGGAGAGTCTTCACCTGCCTATGCACTGCATTTATTAATGAGTCACCACCTTAATTGTGGCCAAATTTTAATATATGACAGTAACAATTCCAACTTTGAATTGTGTCCACCTGTGAGATTCAGGAGCTCACTAGTTGGCTTTTGCCATGTGTGAGGGTAACAATCCTAACAGTTGGCAGTTTCTGCATTTTAGAAACAATCTCAGCTGTGTGCTAAGCCCTGTGAAGACACTCTTTGTGCCACCCAAATGGTTTATGAAACACACCAAAGATTTGTAGTTCTTTCTTTCTTTCTTTCTTTTTTTTTTTTTTTTTGTTTGAGAGGGAGCCTCATCTCACTCTGTCACCCAAGCTGGAGTGCAATGGCATGGTCTCAGCTCACTGCAACCTCTGCCTCCCAGGTTCAAGTTATTCCCCCACCTCAGCCTCTTAAGTAGCTGGGATTACAGGCACGTGCACCACACCTGGCTAATTTTTGTATTTTTAGTAGAGATGGAGTTTCACTATGTTGGCCAGGCTGGTCCTCAACTCCTGACCTCGTGATTCACCCACTTTGGCCTCCAAAAGTGCTGGGATTACAGGCATGAGCCACCGTGCCCTGTCAGATTGATAATTCTTTATGACATTCATACAAAGAAGACACCCAGGATCTTACTTGTTTCCCTAAGCTACAATACAAGAGACACTATCTCCCTATTGGCTGATTCCAGGTATGGGAATCATCATAGCACCTAGGAGTTGGGCCAGGATATTTGTCACAATCCCAAGTATAAGTAGAAAATGAGCAGAAGAGTCACATCACCTGGGTGCTGTATGAGGAATGTCACAACATTTCCTGGAAGCAGGGCACAGGCAGAAGGGTCACAAAACCTGGTGGCTGAGCCCAGTGGTATTTCACAATGCTCCCTGTGGGAAAAGACCTGCCAGAAAAGACACATCACCTGGTTACTGGGCCCAGCGATATGTCACAATCTTCTCTATGTGCAGGATGCAGGCAGAAAAAGAGTCACATCACTTTGGTGATAGATGCAGACATATGTCACAAGGCCGCCTATGGGCGGGGATTATTCGGTAGCCTCTGATCCAGTCCTGAAGGTTTTCGGTCCAGTGACATGTCACAATACCAAAAATATGCATGGCTCAGCAAAAGAAAAGATTTACATCACCTAGGTGCTGCATCCAGTGATATGTCACAATCCTCTCCTTTGGCTTGGCCCAGGAAGAAGTAGAGAGTCACATCACCTAGGTGTTGGACCAAGCCATATGTCACAATACACAATAAATGCAGGGCTCATGAAAAGAGGAGAGTCAGTTCTCTTAGGTGCTGGAAACAGTGGTACATCACAATTTCTCCTTTGTCAGAGCCACATCACCTAGGTGCTTGGTCCAGTAATATGTCACAATTCCCTTGAGAGGTGAGCCCAGGCAGGAGAGTCACATCATTTAGGTGAGAACCCCACAGATGTGTCACTATTTTCCCTGTGAATAGGGCTCAGGAAGAAAAGGATAGTCACATCATTTAAATGATGGGCCCAGAGATGGATTATAATGGCTCCTGGGTACAAAAACCAGGCAGAAGAATTACATCACCTATGTGCTGGGTCCAGGGATAAGTCACTTTCCCTTGTGTGGGCATGGCTTCAGCAGGAGAGAAGAGTCACATCACTAAGGTTCTGGTTCCAGAAATATGTCACAATCTCTCTTATCGACAAAGCATGGGTAGGAGAGGAGGGTCAAATGAAGCCCATCAACGATGGGCCCAGAGATATGTCACAATGCCCCCCCCCCACCAGTAGGCAGAGTACAAGCAGGTACCTCCCAATTCTTTAGGTGTTGTGGTCAAGGACATGTCACAATACTTTAAAAATGCAGAACCCAGGCAATAAAACAGAGTCACATCACCTAGGTGCTAGGTTCAGCGATATGACACAATTCCTAATTCAAGAGGGCTCAGGGAAATAAAAAGTCACATAACCAAAGTGATAAATGTAAAGATATGTCATAATACTCCTGTGGGCAGACTCCATTTAGGAGAGTCACATTACCTTGATGCTGGACCCAGCCATATATCACAATACACAGCATATCCAGGGCTCAAGCAGGGAAGAAAAATCACATCGTCTAGTTGCTGGGTTTGATGATATGTCACAATCACTTGTTTTTACAGAACCCAGACAGAAAAGAAGAGTCACATCTCCTAGTTAATGGATGCAGAGATAAGCCAAAAGGCTTCTAGTGAGCAGGACCCGGGCAGGAGGCTCTCATGCCCTAGGTATTTGTCTCAGCCATACGTCACAGTACCAAATACACGCAGGGCCCAGGCAAACAAGGAGAGTCATAACACCTTGGTACTAAGTTTAGTGATATGTTACAATCCCCACTTTTGGCAGGGCCAGGACACACACAGATGCAAACAAAGTCACATCACATAGGTGATTAAAAAAAAAGATATGTCATAATACCCCTGTAGGCAGGGCCCATGCAGAAGAGTCTCATCACCTAGGTTTTAGACCCAGTTATTTGTCACAATACACAATTTATGCAAGACTCAGACAAAAGAGGAAAGTCACATAACCTAGGTGCTGGATCCAGTGATACATTACAATCTCTCCTTGGGTAGAGTCCAAGCATTAGATAAGAGTTACATTACCAGGGCACTTGGTCCAGGAATATGTCACAATACCTCCTGAGGAAAGAGCCCAGGAAGGGGAGTCACATCACCTAATTGAGGGGCCCAAAGATATATTTCCCAGTACTCCTTGTAGGTAGAGCTGAGGATAATCAAAAGAGTCACATAACCCAGGGGCTGGGCCCAGCTATATGTCACAACTACCCTAGGTGAAAGTCAATGGTATGAGAGAAGAGTCACATCACATAGGTACTGGGCCAAGCAATATGTCACAATCCCCGCTTAGGAAGGTCTCAGGAAAAGAGACGAGTCACATTATCTGGGTGATGGGCACAGGAACATATCACAATTACCCTGGACAGAAGTGTTACATCACCTGTGTGTGAGGTCCAGTGATAAGCCACTCTTCCTTTTGTGCACAGGGTCCAAACAAAAGATGAAAGTCACATCACCTAGGTGCTGGGCTTACAGAATTGTCTCAATCCCTCCTATGGTCAAAGCCAATTTAAGAGACAAGAATTACATTAGCTGCTCTGCCTATGGAGCAGCCATTTTTTGTTTGTTTCTTTCTTTACTTCTCTAATAAACTTGCTTTCATTTTACTGCATGGGCTCACCCTGACTTCTTGGGGTCTGGATTAAAAGCCCTTTTCAGTAACAGCTTTCTGGAAAACTATAAAGGGACTATACTGAGGAGAAAACTGAACCAAAGGAAATAAACTGCAGCACCAATTAGCCAATTTTGGGTAACTAGTGGGGTACATTCTATCAGGGTAAAAAATGGGATTGGGTTAGAGGCCCAACATAGAAGCATTACAGTCTCTCCTAAGACATACTGGGTTAAAGACCTCTCTTAATAAAAAGCTTGAGGACCCAGTTATGAAAGTTCAAGTCCTTTCTAAGATTTAAGGGGTTGGCCGGGCACAGTGGCTCATGTCTGTAATCCCAGCACTTTGGGAGGCTGAAGCAGGTGGATCACCTGAGGTCAGAAGTTCGAGACCAGCCTGACCAACATGGAGCAAACCTATCTCTACTAAAAATACAAAAACTAGCTGGGTGTGGTGACACATGCCTGCAATCCTAGCTACTCAGGAGGCTGAGGTGGGAGAATCACTTGAACACCGGAGGCGGAGGTAGCGGTTAGCCAAGATCGTGCCATTGCACTCCAGCCTGGGCAACAAGAGGGAAACTCTGGCTCAAAAAAAAAAAAAAAATTTAGGGGGTTAGAGGCCCCTCTCAGTAATGTCACTCTTGGTTAAAAAATTGATGAGGCAGGCCAGGCACAGTGGCTCATGCCTGTAATCCCAGCTACTCAGGAGGCTGAGACAGGAGAATGTCTTGAACCCAGGAGGCAGAGGTTCTAGTGAGCCAATATCGTGCCACTGCACTTTTTAGATTAATTTTCCCTGTGCTCTTTGCTGACAGTTTTGTGTGACACGATTAGGCATGTACAGGATCATAAGACATGGGGAGCTTCTATTCTCCTCAAAAGGGGAAACTTTAGGTATATCTCCTAATGCTATCCCTCCCCCTTCTCCCCACCCCACAACAGGTCCCAGTGTGTGATGTTCCCCTTCCTGTGTCCAAGTGTTCTCATTGCTCAGTTCCCACCTATGAGTGAGAACATGCGGTGCTTGGTTTTTTGCCCTTGTGATAGTTTGCTGAGAATGATGGTTTCCAGTTTCATCCGTGTCCCTACAAAGGAAATGAACTCATCATTTTTTATGGCTGCATAGTATTCCATGGTGTATATGTGCCACATTTTCTTAATCCAGTCTATCATTGTTGGACATTTGGGTTGGTTCCAAGTCTTTGCTATTGTGAGTAGTGCTGCAATAAACATACATGTGCATGTGTCTTTATAGCAGCATGGTTTATATTCCTTTGGGTATATACCCAGTAATGGGATGGCTGGGTCAAATGGTATTTCTAGTTCTAGATCCCTAAAGAATCACCACAGTCTTCCACAATGGTTGAACTAGTTTACAGTCCCACCAACAGTGTAAAACTGTTCCTATTTCTCCACATTCTTTCCAGCACCTGTTGTTTCCTGACTTTTTAATGATCATATGTAACAAATCTGCAAGTTGCACACATGTACCCTAGAACTTAAAGTATAATAAATACATATATATATATTTTAAAAAGGGGGAAACTTGAGAGCTAATGAAATTGCTGGAAAAGATACCTTCATGACTGAGAAGTCGCCACCTGAATTTCTCAGTGTCTCTGCAATGGGTGGGTTTTTCACTGGCGTCCCTGATCTCCTCCCTTTCCCCAACCTGCCTCAGGCAATGCTTTTCTTTCCTTCTCTCCTCTTTCTTTCTTATCTTTTCTGTTATTCAGTGCAACTATCCTTTGTTTTTTTGTTTGTTAGTTTGTTTTGAGATGGAGTTCTGCTGTTGTTATCAGGGCTGGAGTGCAATGGCGCATTCTTGGCTCACCGCAAACTCCGCCTCCCAAGTTCAAGTGATTCTCCTGCCTCAGCCTCCCGAATAGCTGGGATTACAGGAATTTGCCACCATGCCTGGCTAATTTTTGTACTTTTAGTAGAGACAGGGTTTCACCATGTTGGCCAGGCTGGTCTCGAACTCCTGACCTCAAGTGATCTGCCCACCTTGGCCTCCCAAAGTGCTGGGATTACAGGCATGAGCCACCGCACCCAGCCATGTGTGATATTTACATATGAAAGAGTTCTGATTAATTGGCTTAAAAATAATAAATGCTTAAGTCTAATTTTTTTTCAGAAAAGGAACAGATGTAATGCCTTTTATCTCATGTGACATAAGTAATCTTCGGGAAATAAAAGCAGCTTTACATGCAAGATGTGTAAGAAAAGTAGAATGTGCTTTTAAATGATCATAAGATGGCATAAAAATGTTATTTTTTTTTTTGGCCTAGTTTAGAGGGCTAAAGAGTTGTTTTAAGTTAGGATTGAGATGAAGGTTTGAGCAAGTTTTGGAAGTTTTGTAAAAATTCATCTTGTAAAAAAATTCTGTGTGAACATGTTGGCTAAAGTTAAAGAGATATTATTCAGGTTTTTTTGTTTTTTGGTTTTTGTTTTTTGTTTTTGAGACAGAGTTTCATTCTTGTTGCCCAAGCTGGAGTGCAGTGGTGCAATCTCGGCTCACCGCAACCTCCACCTCCCAGGTTCAAGTAATTCTCCTGCCTCAGCCTCCCTAGTAGCTGGGATTAGAGGCATGTGCCACCATGCCTGGCTAATTTTGTGTTTTTAGTAGAGACGGGGTTTCTCCATGTTAGTCAGGCTGGTCTCAAGCTTCCGACCAATGGTGATCTGTCTGCCTCGGCCTCCCAAAGTGTTGGGATTACAGGCATGAGCCACAATGCCCAGCCTGTATTCAGTTTTTTAAAATAAATTAAACATTGGAATATAAGTACAACAGGTTTGTTTTTTGTTTTTTGTTTTTTGTTTTTAAAGCACAGATCTGTTCCTTAACAAAAATTGCAGTTATTAAAGGTTTATGAAAATCTTGCCTTATGGTCAAACTGATTAAGATTGGATAGATTTGTAGATAAGATTTTATTAAAAACTTGTTTTGGCCAGGTGCAGTGGCTCACACCTGTAATCCTAGCACTTCAGGAGCCAAGGAGGGAGGATCACTTGAGGTCAGGAGTTTGAGACCAGCCTGAATAACATGGTGAAACCCGTCTCTACTAAAAATACAAAAATTAGCCAAGTGTGGTTGCGCATGCCGGTAACCCCAAATACTAGGGAGGCTGAGGCAGGAGAACTGCTTGAGCCCAGGAGGCAGAGGTTTCGGTGAGCCAAGATCATGCTGCTGCACTCCAGCCTGGGTGACAAGAGTGAAACTCCATCTCAAAAAAAAAAAAAAACTGGGTTTGACATCAATAGTACACTAATTTAAACGTGAAATGTAGGCTTTCTCTTTTAAACAAGATTTTTATATTACATTTTGAAAAATGAAAAATTTTTGTCTGCCTTTTGAAGAAACTACAAGAAAAAAAAACACAGGAGACAAATAGTTTGGAAAGCTAAGTCTTTCCTCTATCAAAAAGGAAAGGTTTTTGCCTTTTTAATAATCTTTAAGAAGGCAAGTTTTTTTTTTTATTATTTTTGAGATAAAGTCTCACTCTGTTGCCCAGGCTGGATTGCAGTGGCGTGATTACCTCACTCCAACCTCCACCTCCCAGGTTCAGGTGACTCTCATGCCTCAGCCTCCTGAGTACCCAAGATTATAGGAACACATTACCATGCCCACCTGTTTTTTGTTTTGTTTTGTTTTGTTTTGTTTTTGGTCATTGTTTGTTTTTCAGACAGAGATGGCTTCTGAATTTGTCTACACAGTCCCTGTGCAGGGTTCCTACCCATGGTAAGTAAGGAATGTCATTTCTTTTTTTTTTAGACAGAGTTTCCTTCTATCACCCAGCCTGGGGTACAACGGTGTGATTTCAACTCACTGCAACCTCTGCTTCCCAGGTTCAAGTGATCCTCCTGCCTCAACTGCCTGAGTAACTGAGACTACAGGTGAATGCTACCACACCCAGCTAATATTAGTATTTCATGTAAAGATGGGTTTTCACCATGTTGAGCAGGCTCATCTCAAACTCCTGACCTCAGGTGATCCACTCACCTTGGCCTCCCACAGTGCTGGGATTACAAGTGTAAGCCACCATGCCTGGCCAGGAATGTCTCTTTCTGACAGAACCAGGAGCCTGAAGTTATCCTGGGACCCCAAGAAGAGAGACATTCAACCAACTCGTAGGTATTTGATGGTACAAACCCATGGCTGGGCTTGGCTTTTAAAAGTCTTTTCTGATATTCCTTTAATGGAATATAGTTACATCAAAGCCAATTTTAAAAACCTATGTGAAAAATAATTATTTTTGCTGCACTTTATACAAATAATCAGGCCAACTCTAAGACTAAAGCTTTTTATGCAAGTAAATCAGTTTTACCATGATTTGTCTTTAGTAGAAATGGAAGACTGGAGAGAGAAAAAAATTATGTTTCAAGAACTATGGTACATCTGTTATTAGACATTAGTCTCATTTGTTGCTTTTGAGTATTTTCCCTGCTATTTAGACTAATTCTGCTTATTCCTGTGAACACACCAGTGATCTCTGACTTCAGCTCTAAAGAAACAAGAGAGATGGGTAACATAAAAATCCAGAGCAGGGGCCAGGCGCGGTGGCTCATGCCTGTAATCCCAGCACTTTGGGAAGCTGAGGCGGGTGGATCACAAGGTCAGGAGTTCGAGACCAGCCTGGCCAACATGGTGAAACTGTGTCTCTACTAAAAATACAAAAATTAGCCGGGCATGGTGGCACATGCCTGTAATCCCAGCTACTCAGGAGGCTAAGGCAGGAGAATCACTTGAACCCGGGAGGCGGAGTTGCAGTGAGCCAAGATTGCACCACTGCACTCTAGCCTGGCCAACAGAGCGAGACTCCATCTCAAAAAAAAAAAAAAATCCGGATCAGTATTCTAATTCTGAACACATATTGGAATCAGGTAGCAAACCCATATCAGCTTCTTCCCAACATTTGCCCTTATTTAGTTTACTTGGGATAATTTTACTTATTTTGCTTTACTGTTGTGGATTATATTGTTGTTGTGCTCTTTGTGTAGAAATGCAGGATAAGCTTGCTCAATGTTTTCTTAAATAGAACACTTAATTTTGCAGATATCATCTTTTGTTAAGAACTCAAGAGTTATAAATGGCCCTTGTCATACTGATGCTTTCTCACCTGGCCGGGCATGGTGGCTCTCGCCTGTAATCCTAGCACTTTGGGAGGCCAAGGCAGGTGGATCGCCTGAGGTCAGGAGTTCAAGACCAGCTTGGCCAACATGGTGAAACCCTGTCTCTACTAAAAATACAAAATTAGCCAGGCATGGTTGTGGGTACCTATAATCCCAACTTCTCATGAAGCTGAGGCAAGAGAATCGCTTGAGCCTGGGAGGTGGAACCTGCAGTGAGCTGAGATCGTGCCACTGCATTCCAGCCTAGGCAACAGAGTGAGACTTTGTCTCAAAAAAAAAAAAAAAAGAAAGAAAGAAAAGACAAGAAAAAGAAAAAGAAGAGTCAAATAGGTGCTGGGCCCAGAGATACTTCATAACTCCTCATTGGGCACAGCCGAAACAGTGGAAAAATTCACATAACCTAGGTGCTGGGAACAGCAGTATGTCCCAATGCCCCTTGAAAGAGGAGTGAGCCAGAGAGTAACATCACCGTGTGAAGGACCAAAAGGTATGTGACAATGCCTTCTGTAGGCAGAGGACAGGGTGGAGGATTACATCACCTTCATGTTGGACTCAGCAATATGTCACAATGGCCCATGTGGGCAAAACACAGGCAGGAGAGTCACATAACCTAAGTGCGAGGAGCCACAATATGTCAAAGTTGTCTCTATGGGCAGATCCAAGACATTGACTAAGTGCTGGGTGCAGCAAGATGTCACTACCCAGTCTGTGGGCTGAGCACAGGCAGGAGCATAAAATTGCTCAAGTGCTAGGCTGAGGTATATGTCACAATCACAGCTGCAGGAAGGTCCAGAGATGAGATTAAGCATCCTGAACATGTCTTGGTTCTAGGTATGAGAGGCACCACCTCCTGTATGTTGGATATAGGTGTATAGCCCACAATCTCAACAGTTTGCTGAATCCATCTATAAGAACCTCAATCCCTCCCACAGACTCCTTTAGTGGAGTCAAAGATTCACAGATATGCTGGATCTTGGTCTTAGAGTCACCAACCCACCTGTGAACCGAATCCATGTATGAATCAATTTTCCATCTTCAACTTTCTTTGGATGTGGGATTCAGAATCTCAACAGTCAGCTATGTTCATGTGGAAGAATGACAATATTTACTGCCAGCTGGGTATATATATGAGTGTCATAATCTCGCCTCTGTGACATGCTCTGTCAGGACACCGTTTGTATTACCTGAGGGACATTATATATATATGTGATACATATATATACAATACATGTATATTATATATATAATATATACATGTATATTATATATATAATATATACATATATTATATATGTATGATATATATGTATATATTATATATGTATGATATAATCATATATATCATACATATATATGTATGATATATACATATATTCATATATACATATATAATATATACATATATTATGTCTTATATATTATATGTATTATATATAATACATATATTATATATGTATTATATATAATACATATATTATATATGTATTATATATAATACATATATTATATATGTATTATATATAATACATATATACATATAATACAGATAATACATATATACATATATACATATAATACATATATACATATATACATATATACACACATATATATACACATATATGTATTACCTGAGGGACATTATATATATATATGATAATGTGTATATATGATAATGTATATATATGATATATATGATAATGTATATATATGATAATGTATATATATGTGGGTGTATATATACTGATTAAAGTCACAGTATGCTCTGAGACCTTTGTGCTTCTACAGACTCATGATCCTATCTGTGGCCCCAAACCCAGGAATAAGAGTCAACATCTCTCCATTGAATACATCCAAGTAGAAAGGATCTAACTTGCCAGAATTAGAAATGAGTCACCATCCCAACTGTAGCTGGATGTTCACATATGATGGTCACAATCCAAACTGTGGGCTGTGTCAATGTGTGAAAGTCAGGACCTCTCCAATGGGCTCTGTCTGTGAGGGTGACAGTCTTAATAGTTGGTGGTATGTGCATATAAGAAACACATTCTCACCTGTTTAGTGTGCCCTGTAATGATACTTTCGTACCACTCAAGGGCTTTGTATAATATGTAAAAAATAGTAGTCTTTTATGACTTAATACATAGAGAAGACCCACAATCTCTCTCATTTTCCTAAGTCTAGTTATGGGAGACAGTATCTCTTCTATTGGTTGGTTTGAGGTATAAGAGCATTTAATGAGCCTGCGAGCTGGACAAAATATATGTCACAATCCTACCTGTCAGTAGGAAGTGGGCAGCAGATTCACATCATGAAGGTTTTTGGCAAAGATATGTCACAATCTTTTCTGAGGTCAGAACCAGGCAGAAGTCATATCACCTAGGTGCTCAGCCACAGATGTATTACAATCCCCTCTTAAAGCAGAGTATAGGCAGCAGAGTCATTTCACCTGGGTGCTGAGCCCAGTGATATGTCAAAATGCTCTCTGTGGGCACAGCCTTGGCAGGAGAGACACATCATCTGATGACTGGGTCCAGCAATATATTACCACATTTTCTGTGGGCAGGATGCAGGCAAAAGAAGAGAATCACATCTCTTAGGTGATGGAGGAAGAGATATTTTACAAAGCCCCTCATGGGCAGGGCCCAGGCAGGAGCCTTCCACCCTGAAGGAATGATGCCCAGCTATATATAACAATACCCAAGATATGCAGGGCCCAGGGAAAACAGAAGAGTAGCATCACTTAAATGGTGGATTTAGTGATGTGTCAAAATCCCCCATTTTGTCAGGGCCCAAGCAGAAGAGAAGAGTCACATCACCTAGGTGATTAATGAACAGATATGTTATAATACCTCTGTAGCCAGGGCCCAAACAGATTTGCATCACAAAAGTGTTTGGTCCAGGCAGGAGAGGAAAGTCACATCACCTAGGTGTTGAGCCCAGTGACATATCACAATCTGTTCTTGGGCAGAGACCAAGAAGTAGAGGAACGTCACTTCCACTGGGTTCTAGGGCCAGCAAAATGTCACAATGCCCTCTGTGGAACGTGCTAAGGCAAAAGTATAGGCTCACATCACCTAGATGCTGGGTTCAGTGATATGCCACAATTTCACCTGTAGGACCTAGGCAGAAGGGTCAAATCACTCAGGTGCTGGGAAGAGCTGTATTGTACAATCACACATGCAAGAAGGTCTAAGAATGAGATTAACGATCCCATACATATCTGATTCAAGGTACGAGAGTCAATACCTACTGTATGTTGGGTCTAATTACACGAGTCACCATCTCAAAGGTGAACTGGATCTGTGTATTAAATCCTCAATCCCTCACATGAACTGTGTTCCCTTAGTGGAACTGTGTTCCCTTAGTGGAGTCAGAGGCTCACAGGTGTGCTGAATCTTGGTCTGAGAGTCAGCAACCCATCAGTGGACCAGATCCATGTACGTGATTCAATTTTTCAACTTTCAACTGCCTTTGGGTGTGAGGTTCAGAACCTCAAAAGTGGGCTGGGTTCATGTGGGAAAATGACAGTCTTTACTGTTGTCAGGGTGCGCACAGGGGTGTCATCATCTCACCTGTGTGCTTGGCCCTTTTAGGACACTCTCTGTACTATCCTAGGGCTTTATATGGTTTGCATGAGAGCCACAATCCAGCCTGAGATTTTCATGCTGGTATAAACCTATGATTGTATCTGTGTCTCTAAGCCCAGTTATGAGAGTTAACATCTCTCCAATTTTCTGGGTTCAGGTAAGAGAGCCCTCACTTTCCTATGAGCTGCATTTAAAAATGTTTTGCTTTCACTGGGTGCAGTGGCTCACACCTGTAATCCCAGCACTTTGGGAGGCCGAGGTGGGTGGATCACAAGGTCAGGAGATCAAGACCATCCTGGCTAACACGGTGAAACCCTGTCTCTACTAAAAATACAAAAAATTAGCCAGGCGTGGTGGCAGGCACCTGTTGTCTCAGCTACTCAGGAGGCTGAGGCAGGAGAATGGCATGTACCTGGGAGGCAGAGCTTGCAGTGAGCCGAGATAGTGCCACTGCACTCCTGCACTCCAGCCTTGGTGACAGAGCAAGACTCCATCTCAAAAAAAAAACAGTTTTGCTAACCCAAATCTGGATGGATGGTCACGTATGACAGTCACAATTCCAACTGTGGACTGCATCCATGTGTGGGATTCACAACTGCGGTCTGTCCATCTGTGAGGGTCACAGTTTTAACAGGTGCTTGGTTGTCCATACATGCAAGTCAATCTCATCTGTGTGCTGGGCTCTGTGATGACACACTGTGTACAATCCAAAGACTTTATACCATAGGTGAGAGTGTGGTAATCCCCTCTGACCTTCATAAAAATAGGAGACCTAGAATCTTACCCATTTTCCTAAGCCTAGCTATGAGAGACAGCATATCAACTGTTGTCTGGTTTAAGATATGAGAGTCGTCATCTCACCTGTAAGATGGGACATGTAACCTGTGAGTAGGTAGAGAGCAGGGGAGTCACATCACCTAAGTGCTTGGCCAGAGATTTGTAGAATATTCCCTGATAGAAGGGACCAGGCAGGAGAGGAACATCACCTGGGTGCTGAGCCCAGTGATATGTCACAATGTTCCCTGTGGGCAAGGTTCAGGCAAAAGAAACACATCATCTGGTCAGTAGGCCCAGCAATATGTTACAATCTTCTCTATAAGCAGGGTGCAGGTAGAAGAGGACAGTCACATCTCACAGGTAATAGATGCACAGATATGTCACGAGGCCTTCTGTGAGCAGGGCCCATGCATGTGCCTCCCATCCCCTATGTGTTGAGTCCAGTGATATGACACAATACCCACATATGCAGGGCCCAGGCAAAATAGGAATGTCACCTCAACTAGGTTCTGGGTCCAGTGATTCATTGAAATCCCCTTTTATTGGCAGGGCCCAGGCAGAAGAGAAGAGGCACATCACCTAGGGGATGAATGAAAAAATACATCTTAATACCCCTGTAAATAGAAACCAAGCAGAAGAGTCACATCAACTAGGTGGTGGACCCAGACATATGTCACAATACCAATGTAGGCAAGGCCCAAACATAAAAGGAGAGTCACATCTTCTAGGTGCTAGGACTAGTGATACATCAAAATCCCTCCTTGTGCAGAGTCTAAGCAGTGAAGGGGAGTCGCATCACCTAAACGCTGAGTCCAGCAATGTGTCACAATAACTACTGAGAGAAGAGTCCAAGCAGTATTGTTACATCACCTGGGTGCTGGGAAAGGAATATGTTGCAATCTTTCTTGAAAGCAAAGACTAGGCAGGAGAATCACATCACCTAGTTTCTGGGACCAGCAATATGTCACAGTGCTTCCCAGTGGACTAGGCTCAGGCTGGAGAGACACATGACCTGGTTACCAGACCCAGTCACAATCTTCCCTGAGGGCAGAGAACAGGCAGAAAAAAGACACAACCCCTACAAGATAGATGCCGAGAAATACAATAAGCCCCCTCTAGTCAGGGTCAAGATAAAAGTCTCTTATCTCCTGGGTGTTGGACCCAGTGATATGTCACAATACCAAAAATATGCAAGGCCCAGGTAAAAGAGGAGAGTCACATCACTAAGATGCTGGGTCCAGTGATAAGTCACTATTATTCTTTCTGGCAGGGACCAGGCAGAAAATGTGAGTCACATCACCTGGGTGACTAACGACATGATAGGTAATAACGTTCCTGGGGGCAGAGCCCATACAGGAGAATCAAATGACTTAGACATTGCACCCAGACACATGTCACAATAGCAATGTATGTACAGCCCAGGCAGGAGAGGAAAGTCACATAACCTAGGTGCTGTGCCCAGTGATAAATCACAGTTTCTTATTGGGCAGAGCGCAAGTGTTAGAGAAGAGTCATATCACCTAGTTGCTTGGTCTCACAATATGTAAAAATACCCCCTGAGGAGCAGGCTCAGGCAGGAGAGTCACATCACCTAGGTGATGAGCTCAGAGATATGTCACAATGCCCTCAGGTGAGTATTGCTCAGGAAGAAAAGAAAAATTACATAAACTAGGTCCAGGGCCCAGCTATATGTAACGATCACCCCAGTGGGGAGTGTCCAGGCATGACAAGAAAGTCACATCACGTAGGAGCTGGCTCAACCAATATGTAGCAATCTCCATTGTGGACAGGACTGAAAAAAAGACTGGCCACATCAGTCATCAACCATGTGATCAACTCAGAAATATGTCAAAATTATTCCTGTGAGCAAAGACCAGGCAGAAGAATTACATCATGTGTGCTGGGCTTAGTAATAAGTCACTCTCTCCTCTGTGGGCATGGTCCAGGCAAAAGAAAAAAGTCACATTACCTATGTGCTGGGCCCAGAGTTACGTCACAATCTCTTCTATGGAGAAAGCCCAGGTAAAAGAGAAGAGTCACATCAAATAGTCGATGGGCTCAGAGATATGTCACAATGCCCCTTGTTAACAGGGTCCAGGCAGAAGACTCACATCTTCTTCGTGCTGGGATCAGCAGTATTTCACAATGTTTTTTGAGAGCAGGACAAAGGAAAGAGAGTAACATGACCTTGGTGTTGGGCCCAATGATATGTCACAATGTCCCCTGTGGGCAAAACCTAGTAAAAAGAGAGGAATCACATTATCTAGATGCTGGACCTGGCAGCCTGTTTCAATACCCTCTGTAAGCAGGAACTAAGCAGGAAAGGAGAGTCACATCACCTATGTAATGGGCACAGTGATACGTCAGAATGCTCTCTGTAGGCAAGGCCTAGGCAAGAGATTTACATCACCTGGGTGTTACACTCAGGAATATGTCACAATGGCCCATGTAAGGCACAGGCAGGAGAGTCACATAACCTGGATGTTGGGTGCAGTGATATGTCACAGTGTTCCCCATGGGCAGCGCCAAGTCAGGAGAATAGATTCCCATCACCTAGGTCCTGGGTTCAGTGATGTGTCACAATCCTAACTGTGGCCTGAGCCCAGGCAGGAGAGTCAAATCACTCAAGTGCTGGACAAAGGCATATGTCACAATCACAGCTGCAGGGTGGTCCATGAATGAGATTATCAATTCTGCACATGTTCAGCAGTCACAATCTCAACTGGGGACTTTACCTCTGCATGAGAGCTTCTATCTGTCCTGCACACTGGGTCTCCTTAGTGGAGTCAAAGTCTCTTAGCTTTCAGGTATCCTGAATCTTGGTCTGAGAGTCACCAATTCATCATCCTGTTGCTGGGTCAATGTTGCAGCAGACCTGTACCCGTACAGATTCACTGCCAGTAACAGGTAACAGGTAGGAGAGAACAGTAACATCTCCTAGGTACTTGATCCAAACATGTCACAATAGCCTCTTTGGGGAGGGCCCAGATGAAAGAGTCCCATTATCTAGGTGAAGTGTTTAGAGATATGTCACAATGCTCCCTGTGGGCAGGACTCAAGAAGAAGAGAAGAGTCACATAACCTAGAAGCTGTGCCCAGCTATATGTCACAACCAGCCCAGCGGGAAAAGCCAAGGCATCAGATGAGAGTCACATCACATAGGTGCCGGGTCAAGTGATATGTCACAATCTCCTTTTGTGGACAGGACCCAGGAAGAAAAAAAAGTCTCACATCATCTAGGAGGAGAGCCCAAAAATATGTAACGATGATTCTTGTGGGCAAGAATCAAGGCAATAGAATGGAGTCACCTGTGTGTTGGACCCATGGGTAAATCATTCTTTCTTTTATAGACATGGCCGAGGGACAATTGCATCAACTAGGTGCTGCGCCCACAGAAATATTACATTCTCTCCTATGGGCAAAGAGCTGGCATAAGAAGATAATTGCTTCAAATAGTTTTGAGCTTTCAGAGATCTGTCACGATGATCTATGTGGTCAGGGACCATGCAGGAGACTCACATCATGTTGGTGGTGGGCCCAACAATATGTCACAATGTTTTCTGAGAAGAAGGTCAAGGTAAAAGAGTAATGTCACTTTGGTATTGGGCCCAGCAATATGTCACTATCTCCCATGTGAGCAGATACCAGGTAAGAGAAGAGAATCATATCACCTTAGTTATGAGCACAGACATATGTCACAAAGCCCCAAGTAGGTAGTGCCAAGGCAGGAGAATACTGTCACATCACCTAGGTGCTGGATCCTGTGATATGCCACAATCCAATTTGTCAGCTAAGACCTCACAAAAAAGTCAGGTCACTCAGGTGCTGGGAGATGCATATGTCACACAATAACATCTGCAGGAAGATTCAGGGGTAAGATTAATAATTTCATGCATGGGCCGGGCTTGGTGGCTCATGCCTGTAATCCCAGCACTTTGGGAGGCCGAGATGGGCAGATCACGAGGTCAGGAGATCGAGACCATCCTGGCTAACACGGTGAAACCACGTCTCCACTAAAAATACAAAAAATTAGCCAGCCTGGTGGCGGGCGCCTGTAGTCCCAGCTACTCGGAAGGCTGAGGCAGGAGAATGGCGTGAACCCAGGAGGCGGAGCTTGCAGTGAGCCGAGATTGCGTCACTGCACTCCAGCCTGGGCAACAGAGCGAGACTCTGTCTCAAAAAAAATAAAAAATAAAAAAAGAATAATTCTATGCATGGCAGGGTGTCCACAGTCCTGGCCCAAGACCCCAGGTCCCGGCCAGATTCACCAAAGTCAGAGGCTGGAATCTGGTGGTGGATATAGGGTGTCAGCTGAGCCCAGCCCCCGCCCAGCGGTGGCCAGCATCTAATAATTAGTAACTCCTCACAGCAGCTCACACCTGTAATCCCAGCACTTTGGGAGGCTGAGGTAGACGGATCACCTGAGGTCAGGAGTTCGAGACCAGCCTGGCCAACACGGCAAAACCCTGTCTCTACTAAAAACACAAAAATTAGCCGGGCATTGTGGTGCATGCCTGTAATCCCAGCTGCTCGGGAGGCTGAGAAAGGAGAATCGCCTAAACCTAGGAGGTGGAGGTTGCAGTGAGCTGAGATCATGCCACTGCACTCCAACATGGGTGACAGAGCAACATTCCATCTCAAAAAAAGAAAGTAAGAATAATAATAATTCCACACATGTCCCAGTTCTAGGTATGAGGGTCAACACCTCCTGAATGTTGAGTCTAAGTACATGAGTCACAATCTCAACAGTAGACTGCATCAGAGCCTCTATTCTTCCTGCAAACTTTGTCTTCTTAGTAGTCACAGCCTTACAGGTCTGCTGACACCTTACAGGTGTGAGAGACAACAACCAACCTGTAAACCAGATCCATGTGTGCAAGTCAATTTTCCATCTTTTGACCACCTTTGGGTGTAGGATTCGGAACCTCAACAGTGGGCTCTGTGAAGTCACCAGCTGAAGGGCTATTCATGCACGAAAAGTTGTTATTTTATCAACAGTGTTTCTATTGCTTTTACCCTACTAAGAATACATGTGTAGCTTATAATATAATTGTGCTAGAAAACCATAAGGGTTTTGGTTAAATTACCCATTGTTATATGTTATGAAATAGACAAAAAATTGGCAAAAATAGATTAAAATTATACAAACTTGGTGTCAACTTTCTCTTGGGCAAGCTTAGGAGAGACAGACCTGGAAATATCCCAGTAAAAGGCTAATCAGAATCTCAGAAAAATTGCAACCATTAGTCCTTTATCTACCTATGACCTGGCAGCTCCCGCCCTGCTTCGAGTTCTCCCACCTTCCTGGACAATGTACATCTTCCATATATCGATTAATGTCTCTTGTCTCCTAAAATGTATAAAATTAATCTGTGACCCAACCACCTCAGGCCCGCGTTGTCACGACCTCCCGAGGCTGTGTCACGGGTGTGTCTTTAATCTTGGCAAAATAAACTTTCTAAATTGAGACCTGTCTCAGATACTTTGGGGTTCACTTTACTAATTTTAGGTAGAATTTAAAATTCTTAAAATAGAAACAAACATAAGGACTAAACAGAAAAATTTTTAAAAGTATACCCAAATTCACTGACACAATCATGGGTATATCTAAATAATGAGATTCTATCCGTTTTAAGTAAGTAAGAAGAAAATACATAATTACAAAGGAGGCTTTACTTTGGGGAAAAAAAAAAAAAAGCCGCTTTTGACAAATTATTCCCACAGATACACACCCGGGTCCCCAACCACCCGCCAGGAGGGCCCATCCTGGTGCCTGGAGGACAGGGTTCCTGCTATCTGGCGTTGGGATTTCGGCTCAGGCCCCGCGTGGTGGCCTTGGGTCGCGCCCGCCCTGCCGGGGCCCACAGCCCGACGGACGGAGCGGGTGCGGGCGGGGCGGGCGGGGCTAGGGTGTCGGGGGCTCGGACTCGGAGCCATCCCTGCGGTGCGGCTGGCTGGGGCCGGCTTCCCGCTGTGGGAAATTTGCCCCCGCCGTCCCTGCCAGTGGCTGTCGTGGGCGGCCCCGCCTTGGAGCCCAGGCCACCGAGCCCCGCGGGACGGAAGAGCTGCGGGTGGGGAGGGACAAGCAGGCGGAGAAGGGGCGGCCTTGCTGGAGGCCCAGCGAGTCTGAGTGATTGACAAGTGAATGAGCTGGGAATGAAGCCTCCTGGGGCCGGGAGGGAGAGAGCGGGTGGGAGAGCAGTGAATGCCTGGACCTCTGGGGCTCCAGGCTGCCGGTGGCCCGACCAGGCTCCTGGTGTCCTCCTCCAACCTCAGTTTCCTCACCTGTCCCAGAGGACGAATATGGCACCACTGTTGTGATGATTAGGCCAGATACTCCTGGTAAGCATTTATTAGCCTGCCTGGTCTCTGGATATTTTTTTTTTCTTGGTAAAGACATTTTGCTGCCCAATATCTACAACTGGGGAGAGAGTTTGGGAGGCAGGAGGCAGGACTTTCACCCTTGGCTTCAGAGTCCCTTATGGGTGCCCCATCCCCTTAGGTTCAATTAAAGCACATAGTTGGAAGCAAGTCCCCTACCCAGGACAGCTACAGAGTCCAGAACCAGAAGATCTTGTTTTCTGAACCAAGGACTTTGTCTTATCGCCAAATCCTAATTCCTCAGGGTGGTCAGCTTCAGACAGGAGTCTGAATTTGATTCTCGCTCTCCGGGGTGGATCCAAGGCTCTTGTGATGCGGTGTTGCTCTACTCCATCCCACCCCTGTGCCTCCCCCAATGCATTGGGGGTCCTTAACTGTAGTGACTTCAATTTGGAAACAGTGTTCCCAAAGCAGGAGATGTGGCCCTCCCAAAGGAAGCTGGCCTGATAAACATCTGTCCTGGGGCAAAATACCCAGAGCAGGGAGGGACTGTCACTTTCCACTTTCACATGCTATAGCCGTTTAATGGGCTGTGGTGACCTCTCTGGGTCACCTAGCCTGCAGAATGGGATGTTGACTTTGTGCCACAGTGAGGGAAACTGAGGCACAGGGCTAGTGAGTGAAAAAAATCAGAAAGACTCTGTGACTAGGAAACACTATTCAGGCCCACGGCCCCTATAGGACTCAGCATCCTTTGGGGTGCACCATGGGTGGTATGCGGCACCCTGGTTGCCATCTGTACCTTATGTGGGTGAGGGTGAGTGTCCTGGCAGGACAAGGTGCTCTAGGACCCACGAGGTAGATAGACATTGCCCCCCTTTCCCTGGCTGTGGGCACAGCAAGGGTTCTGTTCTCTAATGTATGTAAGGACCAGTGCCTATATGCAATAGACACTTCTCATTTCAGACATTCCAAAGATTTTAGGGGATGCATAGAAAGAAACTGAGGCAGACTCTAACCACATCCTCACACTGACAGGAGCCTCCAGTCCAGCTCAGCTCTGACTCTTCCTGGGGAGGTTTGCTCCACCCTCCTCCTTCCAACTAGAACCCACCCCCAATAGGCCTGTGCACGCCCATCTTTTATAGCAGCAGCATGTCTTGGCAACTTGACATTTTCTGCAATAATCTTGCTGTTTGTTGTTTATTTCTTTAGTGTTTGCTCCTGGGAGCTGTGTGTACTTCACCACTATGTTCCCAGTGCCAAGCACAGTGCTCGGCCCACGGGAGGTGCTCAATGAGAGCTGTTTAATCAATGAACAATGGCTCTCTCTGTGCCAGGGAAGCAGGAGTAGGTCAGAGCACACCTTAGCTCACCCAATCCCTATCTGGGTGACCTTGGATAAGTCCTGAATTTTTTTCATTTCAGTCATCTTGTCTGTGACGTGGAGATTAATTAAACTTACCTGAGTTATATCTGATGAGAATTTAATGCGCAAAAGTGTCTAAAATGCTCCTAACCACAGGCTGGCACAGTGAGAGTGTGGCACACATGTGAGCTGTTTGCATTATCATGCTGCAGGTTGATGGAATTCTTTCTTCACTCATCATTTAGATATTGAAACTCTGTTTACCTCATTGCATATAACGAAAATACATTTTGAATTATGTTTAGTATTTCATGCTGAAATTATTTAAAATGTCTATAGCTAGGTAAGGTGTGGTTGCTCATGCCACCATCAGACCACAGCACTCCAGCCTAAGTGATAGAGTGAGATCCTGTCTCAAAAAATACATGTAAATAGTTGACTGGGTGCGGTGGCTCACACCTGTAATCCCAGCATTTTGGGAGGCCAAGGCGGGCAGGATCACAAGGTCAGGAGATCGAGACCATCCTGGCTAACACAGTGAAACCTTGTCTCTACTAAAAATAAAAAATAGCCGGGCATGGTGGCGGGCACCTGTAGTTCCAGCTACTCCGGAGGCTGAAGCAGGAGAATGGCGTGAACCCAGGAGGTGGAGCTTGCAGTGAGTCGAGATAGCACCACTGCACTCTAGCCTGGGCAACAGAGCGAGACTCTGTCTCAAAAAAAAAAAAACATATAAATAATTGATATTTATATATGATTACTGTATGCTGCATAACTCTTGTAGCACAGAGTTGTTTATTTTTTAGACAATGTACATTACACAGAGCTGTTTATTTTTTAGATATGTACATTATTTGCCTTTTTCAGTGATATTTTTGTATTTTATATTCAGTTTAAATAGTATTTCTATTATTTGTACAAATAAATATATTTTTTCCTATTTTCAGCTAATAACCGTAGCTGCATAGTTTTAAAATATTTTATTAAATTATCTGGAAGAGTTGATAAGATAATCTTATTTTATATTTTGTGTATGAACATATAAATATATTTTATATTTTTGTGTGTGAATATATAAAAATATTTTATATTTTGTATTTGAACATATAAATATCTGGACACTGTAATAAACTGATAATACATTTCAAATGCTTTTGTTAATCACTCTATTTTTAATCACTCTTTTAGATTTATCCTTTTTATACATTCTATGAATGGATGGATGAAGAATACGTAGACAAATACTATATAAATGTATGTGTAGATAAACGTAGATGCAAATACACATCTGTTTAGACAATGCTGCTTTCAAAATCACAGAGAATGGTCACATTTTAACCTTTTATGTAATTAAATAAAACAAAAGATTTTCTATTTTTAATTACATTTACATTTTAAGAATACAATACATAAATAACTTTTTAAATAAAATTCTGGATTCCATTTAATATTATATTATTAGAACTTCTGTATCTATTCTGACACTTGAGATTAACTTTAACTTTCCTTTTGCTGAGTTTGCCCAGTTTCTATTTGAAGTAATACTACATCATGGGATCACCTTAGAGGCTTTCTATATTTATATGTTTTGCATCAGTTTCTAAAACCTGGAAATTATCTCATTTTGAATTTCTTATGGAAATAGAATCTTCCCCACTAAAAATATCCCATTAGTATACTGCACTTTATTATTATTATATATTTTTTTTCCAAGACAGAGTCTAGCTCTGTCGCCCAGGCTGGAGTGCAATGGTGCTATCTCGGCTCACTGCAACCTCCGCCTCCTGGGTTCAAGCAATTCTCCTGCCTCAGCCTCTGAAATAGCTGGGTTTACAGGTGCCTGCCACCATGCCCAGCTAATTTTTGTATTTTTAGTAGAGATGGGGTTTCACTGTGTTGGCCAGGCTGGTCTCGAGCTCCTGCCCTTGTAATCTGCCCTCCTCAGCCTCCCAAAGTGCTGGGATTACAGGCGTGAGTCACTGTGCCCAGCTACTGCACTAAATGTTTCTCTTTCTGGTTATATTATCTATATAATATTTAGTTATTTTTATTTATTTTAATTTGCTTTCAATTTTAGTATTTGCTTTTGAAATTACTTTTTTAATTGGCATAATATTCTCTTGGATTCTATTAATGAACATCAATGCTGTTTGTTATATTTTGATATAAAAAATAAAACCTCAGTGTGGATGTGATGGCTTATGCCTGTAATTCCAGCATTTTGGGAGGCTGAGGTGGGAGGATTACTTAAGCCCAGGAGTTTGAGACCAGACTGGGCTACATAATGTGGCTGCCTGTTGTCTAAGTCATCTGAACTCCCTTGGGGAGGGGCAGCAGCCATCTCTGCAGCTGCTAACTACCAAAGACACTAAGCCCCTGGGGTGCAGGGGAGGGTGGCAGCCATCACTATAGCTCCAGGCCATGCTGTTCCCCTGTTGGAGCCAAGGAGGTTAGACCGCTTGGTCCCAAGGGGCATTCCCCATGGCACAGCACACCAGCTGTTGCAGACAATGGCCTGACTCTCTCTTTAGGCCAGACCTTCATCCATCCCTTCTCACTGAGTGGGGCCTCCCTGCAGAAACGCCAACAACTCCAGCTGGGAGCTCAGGGACAAAACCTTGATCTTCCTGGGCCTGACCCCCTATGGGGAGAGGTTGCCATAGTCTCCATGGACCGGCAGACTTAGTCTTTCCTCTTGCTAGCTCTGCAGAATTCAGGCAGCCCAGATGAGTGGGTTTCCCTCCAGCACAGCACACCCACTCCACCAAGGGACAGCCAAAATGCTTCCTTAAATGGTTCCTGGTTCCCATGCCCTCAACTGTGTGAGACCCCCAATAGAGGTCTCCAGACACTTTATACAGGAGCATTCCTCCTGACATTAGGTCACTGTCCCTCGAGGTCAGAAATCCCAGAAGAAGGAGGAGGCACCCATCTTTGCTATTCTCCAGCTTTCTCTGTGGGCATCTCCAGGTGCAGGAGTGACCCAGATGAATAGGCCTGAAGTGAACCCCCAGCAAACCACTGTAGCCTTACAGAAGAGGAACATGCTTATTGAAAGAAAAACAAACAAAAGGCTACAGCAACAATGTCAACAAAAAAAGTCCCCACAAAGGCTGAGCATGGTGGCTCACAACTGTAATCCTAGCACTTTGGGAGGCTGAGGCAGGTGGATCACGAGGTCAGGAGTTTGAGACCAGCCTGGTCAAGATGGTGAAACCCCATCTCTACTAAAAATACAAAAATGAGCCAGGTGCCATGCTGGGCACGTGTAATCCCAGCTACTCAGGAGGCTGAGGCAGCAGAATTGCTTGAAGCCAGGAGGTGGAGGTTGCAGTGAGCTGAGAGCATGCCACTGCACTCTAGCTGGAGTGACAGAGCAAGACTCCATCTTGAAAAAAAAAAAGTCCCCACAAAAACCTCAGCTAAGAGTCAGCAGCCTCAAAGATCAAAACTGGACAAACTCATGAAGATGAGAAAGAATCAACAAAAAATTGCTGAACACACAAAAGACCAGAGTAATTCTTCTCTAAATGATCACAACACCTCTCCAGCAAGGGCACAGATCTGAACAGAGAAAAGACTGATGAATTGACAGAAGTGGGCTTCAGAAAGTGGGTAATAACAAACTTCAAGGAGGTAAAGATGCATGTCCTAACTCAATGCAAAGAAGATAAGAATCATGATAAAAGATTACAGGAGTTGCTAACTGGAATAACCAGTTTAGAGAGAAACATAAATGACCTGATGGAGCTGAAAAACACAGCACAAGAACTTTGTAAAGTATACACAGCTATCAGTAGCCAAAGCAATCAAGCAGAAGAAAGAATATCAGAGCTTGAAAACTATCTTGCTGAAATAAGGCAGGCAGACAAGATTAGAGAAAAAAGAATAAAAAGGAATGAACAAAACCTTTGAGAACTATGGGACTATGTAAAAAGACCAAACCTATGACTGATTGGAGTTCCCGAAAGAGATGGGGAGAATGAAACCAAGCTGGAAAACACACTTCAGGAGATCATCCAGGAGAAATTCCCCAACCTAGAAAGACAGACCAACATTCAAGTTTAGAAAATACAGAGAACCTCAGCATGATACTTCATGAGAAGATCAACCCCAAGACGTATAATCGTCAGATTCTCCAAGGTTGAAATGAAAAAGAAATGCTAAGGTCAGCCAGAGAGAAAAGTCAGGTCATCTACAAAGGGAAGTCTATCAGACTAAAAGCAGATCTCTCAGCAGAAACTCTGTGAGCAGAAGAGAGTGGGGGGCCAATATTTAACATTCTGGAATAAACTAATTTTCAACCCAGAATTTATATCCAGGCAAACTAAGCTTCATAAGCAAAGGAGTAATAAAATCCTTTTCAGACAAGCAAATGCTGAGGGAATTCATCACCACAAGGCCCGCCTTGCTAGAACTCCTGAAAGAAGCACTAAATATGGAAAAAAAAAACCCACCCATACCAGTCACTGCAAAGACACACTGAAATACAAAGATCAATGACACTGTGAAGAATCTGCATCAACTAGTGTGCAAAGTAACCAGCTAGCATCATGATGATAGGATCAACTTCACATATAACAATATTAGTGTTAAATGTAAATGGGTTAAATGGCCCAATTAAAAGATATAGACTGGCCAATTGGATGAAGAGTAAAGACTTATTGCTGTGCTGTATTCAAGAGACTCATTTCACATGCAAGGACACACATATGCCCAAAATAAAAAAAAAAAAAAGGAAACTTTACTAAGCAAATGGAAAGCAGAAAAAAGCAGGGGTGGAAATTCTAGTTTCCTAAAAAACAGGCTTTAAACCAACAAAGATCAAAAAAAGCAAAGAAGGGCATTACATAAGGTAGCAAGACAAGCCACAGACAAAACCCCTCAGATACTGAGTTAAAGAAGGAAGGGCTTTATTCGGCTGGGAGCTTCAGCAAGACTCATGTCTCCAAAAACCAAGCTCCCTGAGTGAGCAATTCCTGTCTCTTTTAAGGGCTTACAACTCTAAGGGGGTCCGTGTGAGAGGGTCGTGATCAATTGAGCAAGCAGGGTGTACGTGACTGGGGGCTGCATGCACCAGTAATCAGAATGGAACAGAACAGGACAGGGATTTTCACAATGCTTTTCCATACAATGTCTGGAATCTATAGATAACATAACCAATTAGGTCAGGGGTTAATTTTTAACCAGGCCCAGGGTGAGATGCCAGGCTGTCTGCCTGTGGATTTCATTTCTGCCTTTTAGTTTTTACTTCTTCTTTCTTTGGAGGCAGAAATTGGACATAAGACAATATGTGGGGTTTCTGCCAGGGCCCTTAGACATGGGGGCCAGCCTTTGGAAACCCCATCTAGTTGTTTTGAGAGATAGGCCACTGGCCTTGGCCAGGGCCCCACAACCTGGGTTAAAACTCCAACTGCCATTTTTTCTCTTTCTTACACATAGAGTATAAAGGGTTTTGTCAGGTCAGGTAGCCCCAGGGCTGGGGCCAACATGAGTTTTTCTTTTAACTCATGAAAAGCTCATTGCTATTGGTTATAATAGAAGTAGTTTATCCAATCTACATTTTTATTAAGTGTCACCCACCAAAATGTTGGCTCAAATCCTGCAGCTATTTGATTTCAAGCTTTAAATTGATCTGGTATTCCCCGTGGGACTACGATTGTGTCTAAATAGATGTGAGAGTCAAAAGACCCATAAGGGGCTTCTCTCACTTTATGATGTCTTATTTTTCCTCCCTCTTGTTGAAGAAATGCCAGGGTGAAAGGGATAGCCAATTGGACTAAAGTACAAGTGCCACATGAGTTATTCAGCAGAGTGCCCAGTAAAGGTCCACCACAATACCACCACACATCCATGCCAGGATGAACAAGGGCTGACTGATTGATAAGCTCTTGAAAATTCTTAAGCTCACTGCATCCCTTCAGGTTTCCAAGGAATGCTAAGTTTCCTCCCTATCGTGAGAGATGCAAAGTGAACTTAGTGTTGGGAGATGGAAGCTGGATGACCCACAGGTTGCCAGACTTTGGGATATAGCAGAGAGAGCTTGGCATGACTTATTACTCCAGGCTGTAGAATGCTGGAAAACAGCTACCATGCAGCCCATGCCTGGTCAGCTGGAGGACCACCTTAGTGGAAAGGGGACAATATGGGCCTCTGGCCTGCCATGTGCTCAAGCATAACAATTGCTTTTGTTTAACGTGTGGATGGAATATTTGATCCATTCCAACCAGGCATTTGCATATTGGTATCCCATCTTAATTGCCAAAGTTTGTTTTAAGTCTTTAACTTCTATGATCCTCTAGTAAAATGAATGTATGATTTTAGGAAATTACAAAAACTGGTTGGGGCAGTCCATCCTTGCTCTTTAGTGGTCCACAGAAAGTTGGACCAGCTATGGCATAAAAGCTCTACATTGGGGGCCAAGAATCCTGGTTGACATTGGAGTCTTTATCAAAATTTCCCCAGATTAAATGGTCCTAATTTACTAATGCCCAGTCTGAGGAGAGTCAGGAGGGACAGAGGTACTTTTCTGAAGTAGAGAGCTGTCTTTGACTTGGCAAGTCCCCACAGGGTATAACAACGCAAGCATTAAAGGCAATAGTTTGAGGCAAAATTGACTTGGTTATGTTAATAACCCTAGATGGTCAGCAATAGAGCAAGGAAAGAAGAAAGTGTAATAGAATAGTTGAAAGAGTTAAATTTTTCTTAGCTTTAGTTTGATAGGGTTTTCCCCTGGGACTACGGCCCATGACTCTAGAGGGGGTGGTGCTTTCTTGACTCGGGTATAATGAGTCCATCATTTTTTTGCTGTACAAACAGCAGTCTTGGTGGTTAACAGCACAAGGTAGGGTCCTTCCTAAGCTGGCTTGAGTTTCCTTTCTTTTCACCCTTTGATAAGAACGTGATCTTCAGGCTGGTGCTGGTTTACTGGAAATTCTTGGGGTGGTACATGTGCTAAAAGACTTTCAGTTTTGAGGGAAAGGGAAGTGGAAGATAAACCAATTACATGATTTTTAAGAAACTGACCTTTTTTTTAAATTGATCTTTTTGTTTTAAAAGTCAGTCAGCAGAGGACTTTATAGTCCTTGGTGCCTTTTACTGAGAAATTTCCTTTAGCGTCTATTTTCATTAGTTTTTAGACCAAATAAGCCAAACACCATTTTATATTTGACAATGCTTCCTGTATGATTTTTATACTAGATAAGCTAAATGTCACCTTTATATTAGTGTGTTATTAATGTTAAACTTAGTTTTAATAAAACTTTGTAGACATGTTTATTCAATTTTTAATGTCAGACCATAAGGTAAGATTTTTATAGACTCTTTTTAACCTTTTATAATCTTTCTTAAAGAGCAGGTTAGTGGTTTAAGAAAAACCTGTTGTGTTTTTACTTTAATGTCCAGTTCACAGAAAAACTGGATGATACCCCTTTAACTTTAGCTAATATGTTTACACACAGAATTTTCTTTATAATTAACGTTTTAAAACTTGCTTAAACCTTCAAAGCAAATTTTTTTAACCTTTTAATGTAGGTAAAAATTTACATTCTTATGCCTCCTTATAATCCTTTTACCAAAGGTATATTTTAGTTTCCTTATACACCTTGCACATAAACTGTTTCTTCAATAGTACTCAGGAGGCCTAATTACTTTTAAATTATACAACATTACTTGCATAATTTATTTCTTATAACTTTTTTCTCTTTCACAACTTTTGCAGCTAATTCTTTGACATGCCTCAACTTTCTGACTTATTACAAACATTTCTTTCTTTAAACAACCAGTTAATTTATTTCAGGACAATAATTTACCATATAACATTCTTTTTACATAAATTCTGCCCCCCCTTTTTTTCCCTTTTTTTTTTTTTTTTTTAAGATGACAGCCATTCTTTTCCAAAGCAAACTTCCTTTATGTCTGTGGACCAGACTAAGGCCACAAGATTAAAAGTTACTATAATACATGTTACACTATTAACTTTTAGCAAACTTTACTTTGATTGAAAACCTTGTAAATTTGAGATTTAAACTACCCTTTGCTATTAATAAGACCTTTAGTCCAAATTAACTTAAAATTGGTATAGATGGCTTTTTTTTTTTTTTCAATTACCCAGTAGGAAACATCTATCATCCTGTCCTGAAGGGAGTTCCTCCTAGGTATGGTCGGACCTTTGTATGGTAATTAAGATTTAGATCCCCTGTTAGGAAACTTGCTGGGTTAAGTGAATTTTCAGTGGTTAATATTAAGTCATTTTTCTTTTTAAACTTAGGATACTTCTGAACTGGTGAGGTGTGCTCACAATGAGGTTTCCTCTAAAAGTTATTTTTCTACTTTCTTCGGTTAGCAAAGAAGTTGCCACTACAGATTGAATGCATTTGGGCCATCTGTGGGTTACTGGGTTAAGGATTTTTGATAGGAAGGCTACAGGTTGTCAGTGGCCTCAGTGCTTTTGGACTACACCCTTGTTTACACTTACAAGGTGGTATTGGAATGTTGTAGGGTCATGGGGAACCTTCAATTATCAATTATATTTGACTTTCTGTCTCTCTCTCTCTTTGACATTCCTTTTGCCTTTGTCTCTTCCTCTCTTTCTGCCTCTCTCTTTCCCTCTCTCTTCTTGACTCGCTCTTTGTCTCTCTGTCTCTTCCTCTCTGTCTTTTCCTCTCTCTCTTTGCCTCTTTTTCTCTCTGTCTCTTTCCTCTCTCTCTCTCTCTCTGCTGGTCTTTCCTTGCCTCTGCAAGCTGCTTATGCTGTTGTTCTCTCAACCACTGTGGGTGGGGGGGCAGGTCTAAAACCAGCTGTAACCAAGTGTCTATATACAGGAACTGGCTGGGTGCCCTGGCTTACAGGTTATCTTGTGCCATACCTTTGAAACAAGGGACCTGTCCAGGCTTCCTTCTGATAGTCAACCCACCTCTAATGCTGGCCAGTGTATCTTACACAAAGTTTTAAGTTTTCCTGCTGTCATAGTATTCCATAGTCTCCCTTAGATCCTTTCTTGAAATTTTTCAACATAGTTCCTGGAGGGGTGGGCTTACTTTGTGCCTGACCCATGCTTCCTTGAGACAAAACACCACGCTCACACCACAGGCATACCACAAAACAAAGAATGAGTTAAAAGGGCACACATACTTTTACGGTTTACACCAAACCAGAATCAAAACCAAAATCAGAGTATCAAGAAATCCAAGCCAGGTCACAACCAAAACCAAAATATCGAGCAATCCAAATCAAGTCAAAAACCAAAACCAAAGTGCTGGTACAGGCACATTGTGAGTGATCAGGCCACACTTCCACTCAAATGGAGTAGGCAAGTTACAAAGACCAGTCTTACCAAGTTTCAGATGTCTGGACTCCAAGTGCCAGTTCCTTCCCAGTGTTTAGCCACTGCGTTGATCCTCCATGGGGGACTGCCTTGCACCGCTCTGACAAGGCATTCCACTGGGCATTCCACCAGGGCAAATGCCTACCCAGGAGCACTCTCAGGATCCGTGTCACTCAAGCTCGCCGGAGTCCCCTGCAGGGATACTCCACAGGGCAGGCCTAAGCCGCCTAAGGGGCTGCCTCAACCGTCCATCTGTTAATCACCTCGCTTCCCAGTCAGGGAACCAAGAAATGTAGCAGGACAAGCCACAGACAAAACCCCTCAGACACCAAGTTAAAGAAGGAAGGGCTTTATTCAGCTGGGAGCTTCAGCAAGACTCATGTCTCCAAAAACCAAGCTCCCTGAGTGAGCAATTCCTGTCCTTTTAAGGGCTTACAACAGTAAGGGGTTAAGTGTGAGAGGGTCGTGATCAATTGAGCAAGCAGGGGATATGTGACTAGGGGCTGAATGCACCATTAATCAGAATGGAACAGAACAGGACAGGGATTTTCACAATGCTTTTCCATACAATGTCTGGAATCTATAGATAACATAACCAATTAGGTCAGGGTCAATCTTTAACCAAGCCCAGGGCATGGCGCCGGGCTGTCTGCCTGTGGATTTCATTTCTGCCTTTTAGTTTTTACTTCTTCTTTCTTTGGAGGCAGAAATTGGGTATAAGACAATATGAGGGGTGGTCTCCTCCCTTAATAATTATAAAGGAATCAATTCAACAAGAAAAGCTACCTATCCTAAATATATAGGCATGCAATACAGGTGCACACAGATTCATAAAACAAGTTCTTGGAGACCTACAAAGAGACTTAGACTTCCATACAATAATACTGGGAGACATTACCACCCCATTATCACTATTAGATCAATGAGAAAGAAAATTAATATGAATATTCAGGACTTGAACACAGCTCTGTATCAAGTGGAACTGATAGATATTTACAGAACTCTCCACCCCAAAACAACAGAATATACATTCTTCTCAGTGCCACATGGAACTTACTCTAAAATTAATCATATAATTGGAAGTAAAACATTCTTCAGAAAATGTAAAAGGACTCAAATTATATGATACTGTCTCTCAGACCATAGTGCAATCAAATTAAAACTCAAGATTAAGAAACTCACTCAAAACTATACGAGTACATGGAAATTGGACAACCTGCTTCTGAATGACTTCTGGGTAAATAATGAAATTAAGGCAGAAATCACGAAGTGAAATTAAGGCAGAAATCATGAAGTTCTTTAAAGTCAATGAGAACAAAAAAACAATGTACAGAATCTCTGGGATGCAGCTACAGCAGTGTTAAGAGAGAAATTTATAGCACTAAATGCTTACATTAGAAAGCTAGAAAGATCTCAAATCAACACCCTAACATTACAACTAAAAGAACTAGAGAGGCAAGAGCAAACAAATTTAAAAGCTAGCAGAGGACAAGAAATGACTAAGATCAGAGCAAAACTGAGGAAGATAAGGAGATAGAGACATGAAAAACCTTCAAAAGATCAATGAATTCAGGAGCTGAATTTTTGTTTTGTTTTGGTTTGCTTTGTTTTATTTTGTTTTTTGAGACAGAGCCTCACACTTGTTGCCCAGGCTGCAGTGCAGTGGCAAGACCTTGGCTCACTGCAACCTTGGCCTCCTGGGTTCAAAATGATTCTCCTTCCTCAGCCTCTTGAGTAGCTGGGATTACAGGCATGCACCACCAAGCTTGGCTAAGTTTTATATTTTTAGGAGAGACGGGGTTTCACCATGTTGGGCAGGCTGGTCTTGAACTCCTGACCTCAGCTGATCTGCCTCTCAAAATGCTGGGATTACAGGCATGAGCCACCATGGCTGGCCCAGGAGCTGGTGTTTTTGAAGAAATTAATAAAATACATAGACCACTAGCTAGACTAATAAAGAATAAAAGAGAGAAGAATCAAATAAACTCAATAAAAAATGATAAATAGGGTATCACCAGTGACCCCACAAAAGTATAAACTACTAACAGAGAATACTATAAACACCTCTATGCAAATAAACTAAAAAATCTAGAAGAAATGGATCAATTTCTGGACACATAAACCCTCCCAAGACTAAACCAGGAAGAAGTCAAATCCTTGAACAGACCAACTAAGTTCTGAAATTTAGGCAGTAATAAATAGTCTACCAACCAAAAAAACACACACACAAAAAGCCCAGAACCAGATGGACTAACAGTTGAATTCTACCAAAGGTAAAAAAAGGAGCTGGTGAAGCAGCATTGTTGTCTGGGATAAATACCCAGGGTTCATCATCTCATGCTGAGAAGGTTAATGACACAGACACACACACTTGGAGTGTGTTTAAAGAGCAGAAAGTTTAATAGATGAAATAAAGAAGAAAGAGAGGGAGAGAGAGAGCTTTCTCATGCAGAGAAAGTGGGGCACCCAAGGTTTCCAGTGGCAACTGATTTTTTAAAGAGGTTAGAAGAGGGGGTGATTGATTTACATAGGGTTCAAAGGATTGGTTTGACCAGATGTACCATTTACATAGCCCGCAAGAAAACTTGCCTTCCCACCCCAATCTTTATTATGCAAATGTGGCCTCTACCTGGCTGGCTCCACAACAACTGCACACGAGGGGACAAAGAAAAGGAAGGGGAAATTGCCATAATGGGTGGACCTGGCTTTCAGTACAGCTGCCCACATTCATCTATGCAAGGTTCTAGTTTGCTTATCTATGCTTGCGGCTTGACTTTTCAGGCTGCTTTATGTTAGAAAAGAGATGGTTTTTGGCTGATTTCTATTAAAGAAAAATTTCACTGAGAACCTTTTTACACTTGCTAAGTGCCTAAAATAATTTCTTAATAACTGCTATATTACTGGTACCATTTCTTCTGGAACTATTCCAAACAGTTAAAAAGAAGTGACTCTCCTCCCTACTCATTTTATGAGGCCAGCATCATTCTGATACCAAAACCTGACAGAGACACAACAAAAGAAGAAAACTTCAGGCCAATATCTCTGAAGAACATTGATGTGAATATCCTCAATAAAATACTGACAAACCGAATCCAGCAGCACATCAAAAAGCTTATCCACTACAAACAATTTGGCCTCATCACTGGGATGCAAAGCTCATTTAACATACACAAATCAATAAATGTAAGCTATCACATAAACAGAACCAATGACAAAAACCACATGATTATCTCAATAGATGCAGTAAAAGCCTTCAATAAGGGCTGGGCATGATGGCTCACATCTGTAATCCCAGCACTTTGGGAGGCCGAAATGGGTGGATCACGAGGTCAGGGGTTTGAGACCAGCCTGACCAGTATGGTGAAACCCCGTCTCTACTGAGAATACAAAAATTAGCCAGGGGTGGTGGTGTGCACCTGTAATCCCAGCTACTTGGGAGGCTGAGGCAGGAGAATCACTTGAACCCAGGAGGTGGAGGTAGTGGTGAGCCGAGATTGTGCCACTGTACTTTAGCCTGGGTGACACAGCAAGACTCCCTCTCAAAAAAATAAAATAATAATACTAATGATAAAGTCTTCAATAAAATTCAACATTCCTTGGCTGGGCACAGTGGCTCGCACCTGTAATCCCAGCACTTTGGGAGGCTGGGGCAGGTGGATCACGAGGTCAGGAGTTTGAGACCAGCCTGATCAACATGGTGAAACCCCATCTCTACTAAAAATACAAAAATTAGCCAGGCATGGTGGCAGGTGCCTGTAATCCCAGCTACTCTGGAGGCTGTTGCAAGAGAATGCCTTGAACCCAAAAAGCAAAGGTTGCAGTGAGTTGAGACCGTGCCACTGCACTCCAGCCTGTGTAACAGAGTGAGACTCTGTCTCAAACAAACAAACAAAATTCAACATCCCTTCATGTTAACAATTCTCAATAAACTAGGTATTGAAAAAGCATACCTCAAAATAATAAGAGCTATTTATGACAAACCTGCAGCCAATATCATATTGAATGGACAAAACGTGGAAGAATTCTGGAAAATCAGCACAAGACAAAAGGCCCTCTCTCACCACTCCTATTCAACGTGGTATTTGAAGTTCTGACCAGGAAAATCAGGTCAAAGAAAGAAATAAAGGGTATTCAAATAGGAAGAGAGGAAGTCAAATTGTCTCTGCAGATGACATGATGCTATATCTAGAAAATCCCATTGTCTCAGCCCAAAAGCTCCTTAAGCTGATAAGCAACTTCAGCAAAGTCTCTAGATACAAAATCAATGTGCAAAAATCACAAGTACCAACAATAAACAAGCAGATTGTGAAATCATGCATGAACTCCCATTCACAATTGCTAAAAAGAAAATAAAATACCTAGGAATACAGCTAACAAGGGATGTGAAGGACCTCTTCAAAAAGAACTACAAACCACTGCTCAAAGAAATAAGAGAGGACAAAACCAAATAGAAAAAATTTCATCCTCATGGATAGGAAGAATCAATATCATGAAAATGGCTATACTTCCCAAAGTAATTTATACACTCAGTGCTATTCCCATCAAACTACCATTGACGTTCTTCACAGAACTAGAAAAAACTACTTTAACATTCATGTGGAACCAAAAAAGAGCCTGTATAGCCAAGAAAATTCTAAGTGAAAAGAACAAAGCTAGAGGCATCATGCTACTTGACTTCAAACTACACAACAAGGCTATAGTAACCAAAGCAGCATGGCACTGGTAAAAAGAAAAACAGACACATTCACCATGAAACAAAATAGACACCTCAGAAATAAGACCACATGTCTACAACCATGTGATATTTGACAAACCTGATAGAAACAAGCAATGGGGAAAATATTCCCTATTTAATAAATGATGCTGGAAAAAAATAAAGTCAGAAAAGCTAATCTCTTTTTCTGGTCATATTATCTATATCATATTTAGTTATTTTTATTTATTTCAATTGCTTTCAATTTTAGTATTGGCTTTGGAAATTACTTTTTTAATATGTATAACATTTTCTTGGAGTCTATTTATGGACATCAATGCTAGTTTTCATATTTTGATATAAAAAATAAAATATCAGTGTGGATGTGATGACTCCTGCCTGTAATTCCCAGCATTTTGGGAGGCTGAGGTGGGAGGATTACTTTAGCTCAGGAGTTTGAGACCAGCCTGGGCTACATAGTGTGACCTCACCTCTAAAAATAACAATAATAAATTAGCTGAGCATGGTGGCACATGAGTGGGGTCCCAGATACTCGGAAAGCTGAGGTGAGAAAACTGCTTGAGCCCAGGTGGTTGAGGCTGCAGTGAGCTGCAGTCATGCCACTGTATTCCTGCCTGGCTGAGGGAGAATCTTTCTTAAAATAAAGAAAGAAAAAGAAGGCCAAGGCAGGTGGATTACTTGAGGTTAGGAGTTTGAGACCAGCCTGGCCAACATGACAAAACCCTGTTTCTGCTAAAAATACAAAAATTAGCTGGGCGTGGTGGCATTTGCCTGTAATACCAGGTTCTCGGTAGGCTGAGGCATGAGAATCGCTTGAACTCGAAAGGCAGATGTTGCAGTGAGCAGAGATTGCGCCATAGCACTCCAGCCTGGGCGGCAGAGCAAGACCTTGTCTCAGAAAAAAAAAAAAAGAAAGAAAGAAAGAAAGAAAAAGAAAACCACAGAGAGTAAACTATAATTTTTTTTTTTAATGTTTGTAAAGCTCTAATTGCATAGCAGATTTCTGGAAGTCAGTTTCCAGAATCCAAGGCTAATCCCTAAGCATTTTATACATTTCTTTCTGCATTGATTATAAAATTCCGGTTTCCCAACAGAAATGGAAAAAAATAAAGCATGAATAACAATGAGATAGCATACAATTATGATAATGGCAATCATGAAAATAAAAATTTCAAAGACTGTCAATGAAAATTTGGATTAAATAGATCTACAAATATGAAATGGTATGGTAGCTTTGGAAAATAGTTTAGTGGCTTATTATAAAGTTGAGCAGACACTTATTATGTTACCAAGACATCCCACTGCTAGGTCATTACTAAAGTAAACTGAAAACTAATGCTCAAATGAAACTTTTTGTGGATATCTATTGCTCACTTTATTTGTAATTGCAAAAAGCTAGATGTAAACCAGATGCTTTTCAACAGGTGAATGAATAAACAAACCAGTGCATACCTACAATAGAATCCTAGTTGTCAATAAAAAAAAAATTGATCGACATCACAGTATAGATGAGTCAAAAATGCAATTCTTTAATTGAAGAAAGTAAAATCCAAAGGTTACAGATTATATAATCCAAGTATACGGCATTGTAGAAAAATAAAATTATAAGGATTGATAATAATCAGGCCAGGCTTGATGGCTCAAGTGTATAATCTCAGCACTTTGGGAGGCTGAGGTGAGAGGATTGTTTGAGCCCAGGATTTTGAGAACAAGCTGGGCAACATAGAAAGACCTCCCTACAAAAGAAGAAGAATAAAAAGAGAATAATCACTGATCACCAAAGAATAGATGAGGGTAGAGTTAACTACAAATAGGAAGCATCAGATAATTTTAGGGGCAATGAAACAGTTCTGTGTGGTACTGTGAAGATTGCTATGTGAATCTAGACAGTTTTCAAAACCTATGGAACTGTACATCACAAAGAATAAATTTTCCTCTCTGTAAATTAGAAAAAACAAGGATTTGGGGAAAATTCAGATAAAATGCAGGAAGTAAAAAGAAGAGTTTACCCTTATTAGAAATGTATCACCTAACCCTATTGAAGAAGGTTGGAATGAAAGGACTTGGTGTAAATCACTTTGAATAACAATATTTTGATTAAATATTGCAAGACTCAAGAACTGAACACAAACATTGTGTTCTGGTAGATATTGCTTGTCTATAAGCATATAGATTAGCAATTTTTAAAAGCACTCTATATGTTAGTGTATATATATATATATATAAAATTAGTGCCTGCATCTCTCTGAAGTTGAAAAAGAAGAGAATTCTAGACTGGAGTTGGGAATATTTTGATAAATGCGTGTATCATAACATACCTATTGAGAGAGAGGGAGAAAGAGAGAGATGTACTCATACAGGAGTCAATATTAATATGTACCTTTCCAAACTCTGTTTGCTGAGAGGTTGGAGAAGCAGTGACACCCCAGTATTAATGGGCATACCTAGCTCTCATATCATGGTTTCTAAGTACTATTCTTCAACAAAAAAAGCAAGACTACTTGTAATAATAGATAATTCTAGCACTGGAGTGGAAAATCCAAGTTAAGGTAGAGTATTGTTAAGCTAAAAAGTTTAAAAGTGCTTTATGAACAACAGAAGCAGCCATGTCAGAGAAAATCAACCTGAAAGACTTCCCAGGAGCCCAAGCTGGAAAAATGTGAAAAACACGATAAACATTATCAACATTGGATTAACACCCAGAGAATTAAAAAAAAAAATCCATGAATCCATAAAGATAGAGAAAAATACAAATAAGAAAAAAAGAAGGCCAGTTGCCGTGGCTCATGCCTGTAATACCAGAACTTTGGAAGGCTGAGGAGGCTGGATCACCTGAGGTTGGGAGTTCGAGACCAGCCTGACCAACATGAATAAACCCCATCTCTACCAAAAATACAAAATTAGCTGGGCGTGGTGGCGTATGCCTGTAATCCCAGCTACTTGGGAGTCTGAGGCAGGAGAATCGTTTGAACCTGGGAGGTGGAGGTTGCAGTGAGCTGAGATCACACCATTAAACTCTAGCCTGGACAACAAGAGTGAAATTCCATCTCAAAAAGAGAAAGAGAGAAAGCAAGCAAGCAAGAAAGAAAGAGAGAAAGAAAGAGAGAGAGAGACAGAGAGAGAGAGAGAAAGAAAGAAGTAGAAAAAAAGAGAAAAAATTTTTCTTTTCAAAATTCCAAGTACTAATCCACATAGAAGTTAATGCAAAATAGAAAATCACCACTAAGACACCACAGTAATAATTACTGTAGACAAGATGTACTTAAAAACGCAAACATTGTGGGTAAAATTTAAAGGAGAAACAGTGTTTCTGTTAGCCCCAAAGTATCTGCCCCAAATATTTATAAGTAGCCCCAAAGTAATAGCCCCAAAGTATCTACCTCCAAATATTTATAAATACTATTTCCTCTCGATTTCTTTATAAGACTTATGACTATTTAAGGAAAAATTATCTCACACAGTATTGTGAGATATATGTGTAGATGTAAAATGTATGAATAGCACAAAGAATAGAAGGAAGTAATTGTAACTCTTCAACAGAAAGTTTTTCATATTTTACATTTATTAAAATAGTACAGTATAAACTCTAGGTAGATCGTGGTATGCTACAGATGCATATAGTTATCTCTGGAGAAACCACTAAGAAATGTAAGGAGGTGTCACTTAAATGCTATTAAAGGAATTTAAATATATACCAAAAAGTATTTGTACAAGAATGTTTATAGAGCTTTTAGTCATAATAGCTTAAAGCAGGGAACAGCCTAAATATCCATCACTAGAAAAACAGATGAACAAATTATATCTCATTCATACAAGAGAATACTACCCAGCCATAGCAAAAAATGAACTACTAAATCACACAACCTGGAGGTATCTCATAAACCTGCCAGATAAGACAAGCTTGAAATAAAATAATACGTATTATATGATATCAAGCAAAATGAACCAATGATTTAAAAAAAAAAACCACCTCTGGTAGAGAATAAAATTATCTGGAAAAAAACATGAGGAAATATCTGATAAGTTTTAAAAAATCCATTATTCTGTGGAGTCACTCATGCTAAATGTGATATAAACTAAAAATGTAAGGAAATAGGTGATCTTAAAGCAGTTCGGGTTTTGTTTTCTTCTGTAAACAGCAGATTTTAACACAAGGAGTTCCCTTCTACTGTAATTCTTTTAAAAAATAATAACCTGAAGTCCTTGTTTTTACTTTACAAAACCCACAGTTCTGCTATTTCACAGTGGGATTTGAGACTAAATAAGTACACTTTTGATGGTGACTGATGCTATCAATGTCTAAGGTTTTGGTCTATCTCTCAAAATTGAGAAGATGACCAAAAGGGAGAAACTATTAAATCAATTATAGCCTAAAGCTACCTTCTTTTCTGTTTAATTTTTGTCAATAGGTTTTCTGTACATAGCAAACTGAAACCTAACTTGATATGTAAATAGACTGTAACCCACTCTTGTACCAACTACTGTGTTTTTGGCAGTAAAAGGACATCAGCTGTTTAAACCATGTTTGAGTAAGGCAAATCTCAAGCTGTAATCAATCTGGCTGTTTCTGTATCTCACCCCCATTTTCTGTATGTTACTTTGCTTTTTCTGCCCATAAATCTTTTTCCACCATGTGGCTATGCTGCAGTCTCTCTGAGCCTACTCTGGCTCCACAGGATGCCCAATTTGCAAATCATTCTTTGCCCATTCAAACTCTTTTAAATTTAACTTTTCTACAGTATTTTCCTTTTAAAAGTTTTCCAATTTTTTCTATGATGAAAAATAAATAATCTGTTGTTGGGCTTTTATTTTCTAAACTTATCCATCAGCTACAAATACAAAGTATTCTTTCTTTTTCAAATGCTTCTGCAATTTCTTTCTTTCTTTTTTTTTTTTTTTTTTTTCTGAGACAAGGTCTTACTCTATCACCCAGGCTGGAGTGCAGTGGTGTATCCAGACATAGCTCACTGCAGCTTGACCTTCCAGGCTGAAGTGATCCTTCTGCTTCTGCATCTGCCACCCAAGTAGCTGGGGTTACGGGCATGCACCACGTTTGGCTAATTTTTAAATTTTTATTCATGAAGACAGATTCTTACTATGTTGGCTGAACTTGAACTCGAGCTCACATTATTCTCCCTCGTCAGCCTCCCAAAATGCTAGGATTACAGGTGTGAGCCACTGTGCACTTCTGCAAATTCTTGAGAGGATTATTCCCAATGATAAACAATACTATATTGGCACAAACGTAAAAGGAATGTGGGCTGGCTGCAGTGGCTCACGCTAGTAATCCCAGAACCCTGGGAGGCTGAGGCAGGCAGATTACTTGAGGTCAGGAGTTTGAGATCAGCCTGGCCAACATGGTGAAACCCCGTCTTTACTAAAAATATAAAAATTAGTCAGGTATGGTGGCAAGCACCTGAAATCCCAGCTACTTGAAAGGCTGTGGCAGGAGAATTAATCGAACATGGGAGGAGGATGTTACACTGAGCCAAAATTACACTACTCTACTCTGGCCTGGGTGACAGAGTGAGACCCCCGTCTCAAAAGAAGTTAAATAGATTAGTAAAATTAAAATAAAAGGAATCTGGCCCCTATTGTAGAAGTGTCACTCTCCAGGATTTCAAGGGTCTAGGGCAGCTACTTTAGTAGTGTCATCTATGGAGGTGGATGGGCTTTGGAGTCTGACAGAGTTGATCCTGAGTCTCAGCCCAGCCACTTAGTAGCTGTGTGTCTTTGGACAAGATTCTTGATGTGAAAGGGTTCTATAAACCACATATGAAAAAAAAAAAAAAGGCAGAATGACACTGATTTCAAAAATGGTAGCAATTTCTAGTTTTTCCTGTATCCATGCCCATTGCCAGGTGCTTTTAAAGCTGTTCCCATCAAGATCCAGGATGTTTTCCAAACCCTAGTGCTGGCCTTATCACTCAGGGCAGTAGAAACCTGTGAACATGACAATGTACTAGTTTGAGGCCTAGGCTCAAAAGGTCTTGATTGCTTCTATTTTTCTTTCAGAATGCTACCATCTCCATGAAAAATGGCTGATGTTAGCCAGCTGGAGGATAAGATACCACGGGGAGGAGAAGCAAGGTGCCCCTGTTGACAGCCCCAGAAGCAGAAGCTCATCCCCAGAAGCACAGCTGCCTATTCAACAAACAGCTGAAGATACATGTCTGGAGGAGCTCAGCTGAGACAAAAAGAATGGCCTCACTGAGCCCAGCCCAAATAGCTGACCATCTCAATTATGAGCAAATAAGTTTTGAATGATTTGTTATGCTGCAATAGCTAATTAATACATGCACCCAGTGCAGATAGGATGTCATGATTCATTGACAAGTTGATTAGTAGTTCTCTTCTAACAGTGGGCACCCTATAGGTACTGATTTTTCCCCGATTTGAAGTTGGATGCCTCGTAAGAGAATGCTGAGTAATGCAGAAATATATATGGACATGTATGCATGTAATTGGTGCCTATACTCACACCGTCCCCCATACCACAGGAGAAAACAGATAACCACGGCCTGACCATTAAGGCCAAGGACAAATAGAAAAGTAAGTTTGCCTGTAATCTGTTTTTTTCATATCTAAACATTGGAGGTCAAGACTGTGCACAGGTTTGAAGACATAGAGATTTCTTCTCCTATGGCCTTACCATCCTTAGTTCACCTTCTGAGCTCTGGAAGAAAGGTGGACAACAGGTGGCCAGCAGTGGTCTACCTGTGGCTGTTTTTTTCTTGCTGTCCTCTACTTTTTCTATGGCTACTATCTGTTCCTCCCTCAGAGCTGAAGAGAGATGTTGGTAGGGAAAGGCTCTTTTTTCAGCTTTGGCAGAAAAGCTTTTTCTGGCCCTTCGCTCCCAAGGTCAGAGCTGCACTTCAATGTGGCAGCTACTGGCCATGTGTGGTGACTGAGTGCCTGGAATGTGGTTGGTCTGAACGGTGATGTGCTAGAAATGTAAAATACAGAGTTAGTTTCAAAGATGAAGTTCCAAAAAATATCTACACTTCATTAATAACGTACATTTTGCTTACATATTAAAATGATAATATTTTGGATATACTGGGTTAATTAAATTGCTACAATAAATACCACATTTTTTGTTTGTTTTTCTTTTTAAAGTTTGGCTACTAGAAAATTTAAAATTCACATGTAGCTCACATTTTATTTCAGAGGATTGCCTTCTTTTTAAAATCTCAGGCAATCTGATGAAAAAAACAGAAGTCAGGAAGGTCATAAAATCAGAAATTTTTAGATAATTTTTATTATATTCTTTTCATTTGTGAATAACCATATAATACATTATTTATGAAAGAATATGACCTTACACAAAAGGTTAAATGCAAATACCCTCTGGGTTTGGCCTGGCTTACTTAGCTCAGGGAGGAAGCCCCGCCTGAAAAGGCTGCAGCCTAGACTGTCACTCTTTTCTTTTTTGGGGGGGAGCGGGGGAACAGACTGTCACTCTGTCACTCAGGCTGGAGTGCAGTGGTGCGATCTCGGCTCACTGCCACCTCCGCCTCCGAGTTCAAGCGATTCTCGTGCCTCAGCTTCCGGAGTAGCTGGGATTACAGGCGCCCGCCACCACGCCTGGCTAATTTTTAATTTTAGTAGAGACGGGGTTTTGCCATGTTGTCCAGGCTGGTCTCGAACTCCTGACCTCTGGTGATCCACTCGCTTGGGCTTCCCTCCCAAAGTGCTGGGATTGCAGGCGTGAGCCACCGCGCGGCCCATCACTCTTCCTTCAGTCCAGCATCTGATCACATCTTCTGTCACTCAGGATCTGAGGAGGCGGGGATTTAAGAATTATCCAATCAGGGACTCCGGGCTGGGAACCGTCCAATCAGGCATGCAGCTGGAGCGGAAAAGGCGGCATCCGAGATGTGGCGGGGCCGTTGTTTTCTTGTTGCAGCTGCAGTTCCCGATCTCGTCTTCACTGCTCTGTGTCTTCAGCCTCTGTGGCCCTGTAGCCTGCAGTATTGGAAGATCCACAGCTAACATGCCAGGTGCGCCTGGCAGCCTAGAAATGGTGAGAGTGCCGGGTCGGACATTCCGAGAAAGGGAAGGGGCTGATTGGAACCTGTGGGAAAGTGGTGTGGCGGGACTCAGGCCTCCGCAGTCAGCTCCACAATCTGCTCCTGGAGTTCCTCTTGCCCATCTCGACCTCAGTCTCCTTCAGCCATAAGATGGCGGCTGCGCTGATTGCGGGACCCCGGGCGACCTGTCTCCTCCATGCGCTGTGACTGTGCCCTGGCCTGGAGCCCTCTCTGGGTCGCTCTGCACCCGCATGGCCGCGTCTCTCCCAGATTGTGCAGGGACCACGGGAGGGGCGTCGGGGGAGAATCCTGACTCCGGGTGCGGGTTCATGAACGGGAAGAGCTTTGGTCCTGTGAGGTTTCCAGTCCCTCTTCTCTTCTATTAAAAATTTATGGCAGTCACCACTAAAGTAATAAATAATTTAATCAAAAAGTGATTCAAAGATTGTAGAGCACCCAGCTATGGTTTGTAGTTTATGGTCTATGGAAGGGATTTGACGGAAAGATTTTTTTAAGGTGCACAATGAAGAAAACCAAATTCAGTAATTGGTTATGTACAGTTACGTAGTTTCTCAGTTTGTACAATCAAGATGGGAATTTCCCATTTATATAATCAGAGGTTAATTGTAGTTTATAGTTGCTTAAGCCTGAGTTTTGTTTCCCCCAATGTATACTTTACAAAAAAAAAAAAAATGCACTTGAATTAGATTTTTTTTTCTTTCTTTTATTGAGACGGAGTTTTGCTCTTGTTGCCCAGGCTGGAGTGCAACAGCGCGATCTCCTCTCAGTGCAACCTCTGCCTCCCGGGTTCAAGCGATTCTCCTACCTCAGCTTTCTGAGTAGCTGGGATTACAGGCATGTGGCACCACGCCGGGCTAATTTTGTATTTTTAGTAGAGACGGGGGTTTCTCCATTTTGGTCAGGCTGGTCTCGAACTCCCGACCTCAGGTGAGCTGTCCTCCTAAGCCTCCTAAAGTGCTGGGTTTACAGGTGTGAGCCGGTGCGCTCGGCCGAATTAGATTTTTAAAAAAGTAGATATCAGGGACTAGAGCCACCTCAGTCTAATTGCCTGCCACTTAATTATTATTAATTATTTTCACACTCCTCAGAGGACTGATTTTCCCTTGCATTTTTTACAGGTATCCCAAGGAGAGTATTATGTGTACTCCCAAACCCCCATTCCTGCAGCCTATCTCTGGCTTGCAGTAAAATATAAAATTTCCAGTTCATTGTTACCTTCCCAAATGTCAATTTTTCCTCTCTGATTCACATTACTATTTGTCCTTTTTTTTTTTTTTGAGCCTGGAGTGCAGTGTCCTGATCTTGGCTCACTCCAACCCGCCTCCCAGGTTCAAGCAATTCTCCTGCCTCAGCCTCCTGAGTAGCTGGGACTACAGGTGTACACCACCATGCCTGGCTAATTTTTGTATTTTTAGTAGAGACAGAGTTTCTCTATGTTGGCCAGGCTGGTCTCGAACTCCTGACCTTGTGATCTGCCCACCTCAGCCTCCCAAAATGCTGGGATTACAGGCGTGAGTCACCGTGCCCGGCCTACTATTTGTCCTTTAGTGTAAATTTTTGATACCATATTTTAATTATTTTTTAACAAAGCATTGGATGGCACTTTTCCTAATATTTGTTTTCTGTTTGTAAATATTTTCCATGAGAAGAAAGCAAAAAATTATCCCCTGACACTGCGTTGTAAAAAATCTTTGTACTGTTTTTTTTTTCCTCCTAGGCCCACAGATTTTATCAGAATGTTTTGGGGTAAATGTTTTCCTTTGGAAACTTTATGGAGTGATGTGTTTTCAGCCATTCTTCAGTTTTTTTTCCTGGTCCTGGGTTTCAGTACTGTCTGGGAATTAACTAAAATACCCCCCATGGCTATGTCTGCTAGAGTGTCTAGTGAATATCAGCTCCTGGTCATTTTCTCCCATGGGACAATCTGAGGTATGGAGTGTAGCCTTTCAGGGAAGCAGGCGGATGCCCTGGAATTGAGAGGAATCTCCTGGCATACTCTTCCTTTGAAAAGCTAACCCTTGAGACATTAAGAGTGTCCTCACCCAACCCAGCTTCCATTTTTTGAAGACCCAACCCAGCTTCCATTTCTTGCTGGTCAGCCAATCAGTTGCTGATATTGCGGGAAAAACGTTGAAATAATTTCTGCCCCCTGCGTTCTCTAAGGGGGCAAAACAATAGGGAAAGAAATATAATGAAAAAATAGTGAAAGAAAAATAGTGAGAATCCGTGAAATCAAAAATAATATCCCAAAAAAAAAAAAAAAAACAGTGATCCAGTGAGATGGTGCAAGAACTTGCAAAGTAAAATACACCTGGGGCACTCACTGGGGCTTAATTCAGAGTCTCCTGAGAAGGGGTTATTGGGCACTTAAGTGAGCAGAATGGAGTAGGAGAATCTCTCAAGTGATTGGATGGCCTGATTGAAACATGAGTCAGACACATCTGTACCTTGAAAAGATTTGGTCGCTTATTTTGACCTCAGTTTTTTAACTGAATTGCATTTTGTTAGTAGGGATTGAAAGAAAGATAAGAAAATATTTACCAAGGGCAAAAAAGAGATGAATTTCGGAATAAAATTAATATTTAATTATATATTCCATTTGTTAATTTTTTTTTTTTTTTTTTTTTTTGAGACCAAGTCTCGCTCTGTCGCCCAGACTGGAGTGCAGTGGTGCAATCTCTGCTCACTGCAACCTCCATCTCCCAGGTTCAAGTGATTCTTCTGCCTCAGCCTCCTGACTAGCTGGGACTACAGGCGCCCGCCACCACACCCGGCTAATTTTTTGTATTTTTAGTAGAGATGGGGTTTCACCGTGTTAGCCAAGATGGTCTCGATCTCCTCACCTCGTGATCCACCCGCCTCAGCCTCCCAAAGTGCTGGGATTACAGGTGTGAGCCACTGCACCTGGCAAAAATTTTTATTTACCCTTTTCTCAGAATGAGTTTAGGAATTTTCTCTGGTTTGTTTTTTATGGCTGGGTGATTTTAAACAATTTCAAGGCTTAACTTTTAGAATGCTACCAAGGAAAAAAATAGGAAAAATCTCTCTTCCATTTTGGCTTCAGAAAGTGCACACATTTTCCACAATAAAATATGGTAGGTAATTGGTGAGTTATGTAGATTCATGAAAACATCAGTTCCTCTTTTTGCAGGGTAAATTTGTAACCGTGAATATCTCTATTCTATATCCTGTTATATTGCTGTCTGAGTTTCATGCTAAATTTTATGAGCTGAAACTTTGTACCCTCTAGAAATGTTCCCATATGACTAATTGTTTACTATATGATTTTTAATGGAAATAGTAAAATAATACATTTATTGTCTGAAAGGAATAGATACTTTTGCTTATCTTATTGAGATATAAAATGTAAGCACCTTAAAATTTCCTTCCCTTATATGTACACTGTGTTAGAGTAATTCTGCTGAATTTTTCAAACACTTACTTTCAAAAACCACATGAATAACTCTGACATGAAAATTAAAGCCTGAGCCCAGTGACTCTAAGCTAAGGCTAATACTGAGCCTGCAAAAGGAAGTTATTAAAAGACCACTTAGTTTTTTCTGGGGAGTCTTCTCTGCAGATATTCCAGCCTGCTCACCCCAGCCATGGAAGACGGCTTTATCCTGAGAGAAACTACATAGCCCTGGAAAGTTGGGGACCCACAGCAGATGCAGTTAAGATTAAGACGAAAGGGGATTGGGAGGGTCTTACTGAAGATGAAACTGTTATTGTTTTGTGGTAGTTTCTAGACTTTGTAAAGTAAAACAAAGTTAGATTTATGTTGGAAAAAGAATTGAATTCCAAAAGAGTATTGCAAGAAGAGGAAGTACCAACTCTAAGATCTTCAAGGATTGCAAAGTTTAGGCAGACAAGGGCCTTGTTTCATATGGAAGAGCAAACAGTATTAGGAGGTGGGAGGGGATGGTGAATGGAGGGTGAAAATGAGATTTTAGATCAGAGAATGTTTTACCCTGAAGTCATCATGTTCTTAGGAACTACACAGGGTTGTATGTTGACTCAGACTGAGGGTAGCTCAAAGTTCAGAAGCCTGTCGAAAGGAAATAAACTTAAGTAATGTTTGATTAAGAAGTATTCTAGGTTGACCACTGAAAACAAATTCAGCTGATTTATTTATTTTGTTTTAATGAGCAAAAGGAGACAGCGTGCAGAGTCTGTGTCTGGCTATGTGACAGGTAAGAAAAGAGCACCATCTAAGTCATAATGGGAAGGGTATTTCTTTCTGACTTTTCCTGGATTGTATCTTTTCTAATAAACTGATAAATGTAACTGTGATGTTTTCCTGAGTTCTGTGAGTAGCTGTATAATATTATTGAACTTGAGGAAGGTTATGAGAGTCCCCAGTTTTTAAACAGTAGCTCAGAAACAGATGGGTCTATGGGGTTTGTGACTGGCATCTGCAGTAAGAACAATGTTGTGAGACTGAGCCCTGAATCAGGGTCTGTGCTGACTCTGGGTGGTGTCAGAATTCAAATGTTAGGCAATGAGTTGGTGTTGGAGAATTGCTTGGTGTTTACCAAGCTCTACAAATTTGGTTCCAGCTGAGAGATATCACAGAGGCCTGGTCTGGAATGGATCTCTGGGTGTCTGGGAATGGGAGGCTCTGCTTTTCTCTACACAGGCTGTCACACTGCCCATTATCCTGTGATTTCAGGTCTCCTCCCAGGGTGAGAGAGGATAAAAACTTAAGAGGAAAAAAGTTCTGATAACAGACCCCCTTTTTCCACTGCTGCCACCACAGGATTCCCACCTTCTTACAAACATATCCACTAGACATTGACTTGTCCACACCCCTCTTAGGACTAGGAATTCCCTCAGGAATTTCACCACGGCATTTTTGATCCTAGTGTTTCTTGCCAAAAACTCACAAAAGTATCTACAAGCCTCCTGCCATATCCCAACCCCCAGACACTGAATCTGCAGCAGCAACCTGTTTTCTCCACCAACCTGGGGTTTTGGACAACCTGTTCATCATCTCATCTGCCTGCATGGACCAGAAATTAATCAGAGTAGAGTCACACCTGGGCCACTATCTGTAGCACAAACTAGTCCTTCCACATGCATGGCCCTCTCGCCAACCCATAAAGTTCTTTTCAGTTTTTTTTGTTTGTTTGTTTTTGTTTGTTTGTTTGTTTTTGAGACAGAGTTTCACTCTTGTTGTCCAGGCTAGAGTGCAGTGGCACGATCTTGGCTCACTGCAACCTCAGCCTTCTGGTTTCAAGAGATTCTCCTGCCTCAGCCTCCTGAGAAGCTGGGACTACAGGTGGCTGCCACCATGCCCTGCTAATTTTTGTATTTTTAGTAGAGACGGAGTTTCACCGTGTTGGCCAGGATGGTCTCAAACTCCTGATCTCATGATCTGCCCATCTTGGCCTCTCAAAGTGCTGGGATTACAGGTGTGAGCCACTGTGCCTGGCCAGGGACTTCTTTTGTTTTAACTTTTATTTTTGATTCAGGAGTACATGTGCAGGTTTGTTACATAGGTGAAATTGTGTCAAGGGTTGGTGTGCAGATTATTTTGTCATTGAGGTGTTAAGCACAGCACCACACAGGTATTTTTCTGATCCTCTTTGTCCTCCATCCTCCACCCTTAACTAGAACTCAGTGTCTGTTGTTCCCCTCTTTATGTCCATGTGTTATTATTTAGCTCTTACTAATAAATGAGAACATACATTTGGTTTTTTCTTTCTGCATTAGTTTTCTAAGGATAATGGTCTCCAGCTCCATCCATGTTGCTGCAAATGACATAATCTTGTTCGCTTTTTATGGCAACACAGTATTCCATCATGTTTATGTACCATATTTTATTTTCATTAAATCTTTTATTTTATTTTATTTATTTTTGGAGACTGGGTCTCACTCTGTCACCCAGGCTGGAGTATAGTGGCATGATCTCGGCTTACTGCAGCCTCAACCTCCTGGGCTCAAGCAATTCTTTTACCTCAGCTCCCAAGTAGCTGGGACTACAGGTGTGTGCCACCAAGCCCAGCTAATTTTTCTTCTTGCATTTTTTGAGATGGGGTTTTTCCATGTTGTTTAGGCCTGTCTTGAACTCCCGAGCTCAGGCAATTCACCTGCCTCGGCCTCCCAGAGTGCTGGAACTACAGGCATGAGCCACCACACCTTACTGTACCATATTTTCTTTATTTACTATACCATTGATAGGCATTTAGGTTGATTCCATGTCTTTGCTATTGTGAATAGTGCCGCAATGAACGTGTATGTGCATGTGTTTTTATGACAGAATAATTTGTATTTTATTGGATGTATACCGAATTATGAGGTTGTTGGGTCAAATGGTAGTTTGCTTTTAGTTCTGTGAGGAATCACCACACTGCTTTTCACAATGGTTGAACTAATTTACACTCCTGCCAGCAGCACATAGCCTTTTCTCTGAAACCTTGCCTGCATGTTATTTTTTGACTTTGTAATAATAGCCATTTTGACTGGTGTGAGATCGAATCTCGTTGTGGTTTTTTCTTTGCATTTCTCTAGTGATGAGTATTTTTTTCATATGCTTGTTAGCCACATATATATCTTATTTTGAAAAACATTTGTTCGTGTTTTTTGTCTACCTTTTTTTTTTTTTATAATTGAGATGAAGTCTCACTCTGTCACCCAGGCTAAAGTGCAGTGGCATAATCTCAGCAAACAGTGACCTTCACTCCTGGGTCCAAGCGATTCTTCTGCCTCAGCCTCCTGAGTGGATGGAATTACAGGCACTCGCCACCATGCCCTGCTAATTTTTGTATTTTTAATAGAGACGAGGTTTAACCTTGTTGGCCAAGCTGGTCTCAAACTCCTGACCTCAAGTGCTCTTTCCTCCTTGGCCTCCCAAGGTGCTGGGATTACAGGCATGAGCCACCACTCCTAGCCTTTTGTCTACTTTTTTTTTTTTTTTTTTGAGACGGAGTTTTGCTCTTGTTTCCCAGGCTGGAGTGCAATGGTGTGATCTCGGCTCACTGCAACCTCCGCCTCCTGGGTTCAAGAGATTCTCCTGCCTCAGCCTCCCGAGTAGCTGGAATTACAGGTGTCCACCACCACACCTGGCTAATTTTTTGTATTTTTAGTAAAGACAGGGTTTCATCATGTTGGCCAGGCTGATCTCAAACTCCTGACCTCAGGCATCCACCTGCCTCGGTCTCTGAGAGTGCTGGGATTGCAGGCATAAGCCACCGAGCCTGGCCACCTTTTGTCTACTTTTTAAGGAGGTCATTTGTTTGTTTCTTGTAAACTTAAGTTTTTTATGGATTCTGGATATTAGATATGCTTTTTGTCAAAAGCATAGTTTGGAAATATTTTATTTTATTCTATAGGTTTTGTGTTTACTCTGTTGATGGTTTCCATTGCTGTGAAGAAGATATTTAGTTTAATTAGGTCCCATTTGTCAGTTGTTTCTGTTGTAATTACTTTTGGTATTTTCATCATAAAATCTTTGTTAGTTCCCATGTCTAGAATGGTATGTTCTAGGTTGTCTTTAAGGGTTTTTTTTTTTTATAATTTTAAGTTTTACATTTAAGGCTTTAATTCATCTTGAGTTGATTTTTGTATATGATGTAAGGAAGGAGTCCAGTTTCAATTTTCTACACAGTGCTAGGTGGTTATCCCAGCACCATTTATTAAATAGGGAATTCTTCCCACATTCCTCTTGTCAGTTTTGTCAAAGATCAGATGGTTATAGGCGTGTGGCATTATTTCTGGGCTCTCTATCCTGTTGCATTGGTCTGTGAGTCTGTTTCTTGTATCAGTATTATGTGTCTTTGTTTACTGTAGCCCTGTTGTATAGTTTGAAGTCAGGTAATGTAATGCCTCCAGCTTTGTTCTTTTTGCTTAGGATTGCCTTGGCTACTCGGGCTCTTTTTTCCTTCCATATGAATTTTAACATAGTTTTTTATAGTTCTGTTAAGAATGTTTTTGGTAGTTAGTTAAGAATAGCATTAAATCTCTTCTTTTTTGGGCAGTATGGCCATTTTAATCATTTTGATCTTTTTTACCTATGGGCATAGAATGGTTTTCCATTTTTTTGTGTTATCTCGGACTTTTTTTTTCATTTTCTTTTTTTGAGTCCGAGTCTCTGTCACCCAGGCTGGAGTGCAATGGCACAATCTTAAGCTCACCACAACCTCTGCCTCCTGGGTTCAAGCTATTCTCCTGCTTCAGCCTCCTGAATAGCTGGGATTACAGGTGCCCACCACCATGCCCAGGTAATTTTTGTATTTTTAGTAGAGATGGAGTTTTACCATGTTGGCCAGGCTGGTCTCAATCTCCTGACCTCAAATGATCCACCCCCGGCTCAGCTTCCCACAGTGCTGAGATTACAGGCATGAGCTACCATGCCTGGCCATCTCTGACTCTTTAAGCAGTGTTTGTGATTCTTGACATAGAGATCTTTCACTTCTCTGGTTAGGTGTACTCCTAGATATTTGTGTGTGTCAATTGTGAAGGGGATTGTGTTTTTGATTTGGCTTTTTGGCTTCAATGTTGTTAATATACAGAGATTCTGCAAATTTTTATGCATTTATTTTGTATTCTGAAATTTTGCTGAAGTGATTTGTCAGTTTAAAGAGCTTTTCTGCAGAGACTGTAGGGTTTTCTAGATACAGAATTATGTCATCTGCAAACAGGGATAGTTTGACTTCTTGTCTTCCTGTTTGAATGCCTTTTATTTTTATCTCTTGTCTGATTGCTCTGGCCAGGACTTCCAATTCTCTTAAATAGGAGTGTGAGAGAAGGTATGCCAGTTTTCTTTTCTTTCTTTTTTTTTTTTTTTTTTTTTTTTGAGAGGGAGTCATTCTGTCACCCAGGCTGGAGTGCAGTGGCGCAATCTTCTCGGCTCACTGCAAGCTCCACCTTCCGGGTTCACGCCATTCTCCTGCCTCAGCCTCCCGAGTAGCTGGGACTACAGGTGACTACAGGTGCCTGCCACTACGCCCAGCTAATTTTTTGTATTTTTAGTAGAGACGGGGTTTCACCGTGTTAGCCAGGATGGTCTCGATCTCCTGACCTCGTGATCCACCCGTCTCGGCCTCCCAAAGTGCTGGGATTACAGGCGTGAGCCACCGCACCCAGCCAATATGCCAGTTTTCAAAGAGAAATGCTTTCAGCTTGTATCCATTCAGTATGTTTGCTTTGAGTTTATCATAGATAACTCCTTATTTTGAAGTATGTACTTTGAATGCCTAGTTTGTTGAGGATTTTAAACATGAAGGGTGATACATTTTATTGAAATCTTTTTCTTCATCTATTGAGATAATTTTTTTGGTTTTTATCTTTAATTCTCTTTATGTGATGAATAACATTTATTAATTGTTGCATGTTGAACCAACCTTGCAACTCAGGGATAAAGCCTACTTGATCATAGTGGAGTAACTTCTTGATGTGCTGCTGGATTTGGTTTGCCAGCATTTTGTTGAGGATTTTTTCATCAGTGTTTATCAGGAATATTGGCCTGAAGTTTTCTATTTTTTGTTTTATCTCTTCCAGGTTTTGGCATCGGAATGTTGCTGTTTCTATATAACGAGCTGAGGAGGAGTCCCTTCTTCTCAATTTTGGAATAGTTTTAGTAGGAATGGTTCAGGCTCTTCATTTTACATTTGGTAGAATTCAGCTGTGAATTTGTCTAATCCTGGGCTTTATTTTGGTTGATAGGCTATTTATTACTAATTCAATTTTGGAATTTGTTATTGGTCTATTCAGGAATTTAGTTTCTATTTTGTTCAGTCTTTGGAGAATGTATTTGTCGAGAAATTTATGTATTTCTATTAGGTTTTTTAGCTTGTGTGCAGACAGGTGTTCATAGTAGACTTCAATAGTTATTTGTATTTTTGTGGGGTCAGTGATAATTTCTCTTTTGTCATTAACTGTTTATTTGAATCTTCTCTTTATTCTTCATTAATCTAGCTAGTTATTTACCTTATTTATTTATTTCAAAGATTTATCTCTTGGATTTCTTGTTCTTTTGTATAGTTTTTCATATCTAAATCTTCAGTTCTGATCTTATTTATTTATTTTTTTTGTCTGCTGATAGCTTAGGAGTTGCTTTGCTCTTGCTTCTCTCGTTCTTTTATTTATGATGTTAGGTTGTAAATTGAGATGTTTTTGATGTGACCATTTAATGCTATTAATTTCCCTGTTAACACTGCCTTAGCTGTGTTGCAGAGATTCTGGTATGTTGTATCTTTGTTTCAAAAACTTTTAAATTTCCACCATAATTTTATTATTTACCCAAAAGTCATTCAAGTGCAGGTTGTTTAATTTCCATGTGATTGTATGGTTTCAAGTGGTTTTCTATTTATTGAATTGTATTTTTATCAATCTGTGGTCTTTGTGATTGGTATGGTTTGAGGATTTTTGAATTTGCTGAGGATTGTTTTATTTCTGATTGTATGGTCCATTTGGGAGTATGTGCCATGTGGTGATGAGAAGAGTGTATGTTATGATGTTTTTAGGTGGAGAGTTCTGTAGATGTCTACTAGGACTCTTTGGTCAAGTGCTGAATTTAGGTTTAAATATTTTTGTTTATTTTCTGCCTCAATAATCTGTCTAATGGTGTCTGTGAGGTCTTTTAGCCTCCTACTATTGTGTCAGAATCTACATCTCTTCGTAGGTCTCTAAGAACTTTTTTTATTTACGTGTACCAATACATTTTTTACAACACCTTTTTCTCTTCTGTTTTTTTTCCCCATAAGCATTTTTTCAAGTGCACACAGTGTGCCCAAGGATACTCCTTAGATTTTCAATGTCTGCTGAAATTCAGATGTCCAAGAATTTAAGAATATATCAAGAGACCTGGCTTTCGTAGGAGAAAATACAAATTAGAAATAAGAGGATTTATTCTCCTACCTGAAAATAAGAAAATATGTTTTGCTTATCTTTTTTAAAGCATTTAGATTATATGTAGATATTTTTCTCTACTTTTTTGAAATATATATAAATCATATTAAAACAAAATGAACCTCTTATCATTCTTTGTGACTCAGGATTATTTTTATTTAGATTCATTGCTTTGTTTCTGCTTTGGTGTAGGTTTATATATATATATATATATATATATATATAGTCTTTAAAGGAGACAAAGATTTGTTTAGATTAAAGCTAATATTAAGAACACATAAGGCTGGGTGCGGTGGCTCACACCTATAATCCCAGCACTTTGGGAGGCCGAGGCGGGTGGATCACCTGAGGTCAGAAGTTTGAGACCAGCCTGACCAACATGGAGAAACTCCGTCTCTACTAAAAATGCAAAAAATTAGCTCAGCGTGGTGGTGCATGGCTGTAATCTCAGCTACTCGGGAGGCTAGGCCAGAAAATTGCTTGAACCCAGGAGGTGGAGGTTGCAGTGAGCCGAGATCACCCCATTGCACTCTGGCCTAGGTAACAAAAGTGAAACTCCATCTCAAAAAAAAAATAAATAAAACACAAAACGTTGAGCACAAAGATAGGATGAAATTTAGCAATACAAAATGATAAAAGCTAAAAGATACTGAGTACGTTTCTTTGACAGAACACTGATTATACAAGGTATTATAGCATAGTTATGTGTAGTGTTTGTAGACAACCTGCACTCATATAAATTAAACAGCATTTTCTTCAGTAGTATGAATATAAGGCCAAAATACTTACTTTGAATACTCATTAAGTAGTCATTTTAATATTGCTGTTCATACTTTTGAAACATGTAAAGTGTGTGTGTGTATATATATATATATATATAGTGTTTTAATTGAATTATGGCTACAGACAACTTTAAAAATTCTTACATGTCTTATATCTAATGCGTTAAAGTTATTTATACTTAGATATTTATTTCTAATATCCAAATAAAATTTACTACCAAATTGTTAAAGTAGATATTAGTCTGACATGTGTATTAACTTATCTAATAGGGATAACTATAGGTAAGCATAATTATAGTGTCTTTTTTTTTGAGATAGAGTTTCGCTCTTGTCACCCCAGCTGGAGTGCAATGGTGCGGTCTCGGCTCACTACATCCTCCACCTCCTGGGCTCAGGTGATTCTCCTGCCTCAGCCTCCCTAGTAGCTGGGATTACAGGCACCCACCACCATGCCTGACTAATTTTTCTATTTTTAGTAGAGACGGGGTTTCACCATGTTGGGCAGGCTGGTCTCAAACTCCTGACCCCAGGAGATTCGCCCACCTTGGCCTTCCAAAATGCTGGGATTACAGGCATGAGCCACCATGCCCGGCCTATTTATAGCATCTTTCATTTCACTAAATTGGAATGCTGCTATTACAGGAGAAATAAACACAGATGATGTGGCCACCCCAAAACCATAATAGCTCTTTAGTTAGCTATGTGGCAAGCTTAAATACATTCCACTGTATGAACAAAGTCAGATTATAAATCTTCATCGAAAAGTGCTGGTGGAAATTGTGAGATGTATTTCAATATATAACCCCCATTCAATGGCTAGGAGATGAGAGAGCAGCAGAGATGGAAGAGAAATCTTATAAAATTCTGCTGAGAATATATCCCTTTTCTTCATAATGCTCATGTTTCTCATGCGGAGAGTAGCTGTGCACTTTGGTTGTTTAGAGAGAAATTCCTTTTAAGAGAATATTTTCTGGCTGACTTGATCAATCTTATATCTAAATTGAGTTTTTGTTTGTTTGTTTGTTTGTTTGTTTGTTTTTGAGATAGAATCTCCCTCTGTCACCCAGGCTGGAGTGCAGTGGCATGATCTCGACTCACTACAACTTCCACTTCCCAGGTTCAAGCGATTCTCCTGCCTCAGCCTCCCAAGTAGCTGGGACTACAGGCTTGTGCCACCAAGCCTGACTAATTTTTTGTATTTTTAATAGAGATGGGGTTTCACCATGTTAGCCAGGATGGTCTTGATCTCCTGACCTCGTGATCCACCTGCCTTGGCCTCTTAAAGTGCTGGGATTATAGGCATGAGCCACTGCGCCCAGCCTAAACTGAGTTTTTACTTAAAATGCATTTAACTTTCTTTTTCTCAGCATAATCTTGCTCAGACTGAGAGCTGTTTTTCTGTCCAATGCTTTGGGTGTCTGCACTATTAAATATTCACTGTTGTCTGTGAATGAGGTGGCCTGTCACAGTGAGAACTTTTGGAGCTATCTGTACTTGGACTCATGTTGGAAATCCAGCAGTAGTTTTTCCATGTCACAGTGCAAATAAAAACTGAGGCTGAATTACTGTTCCAATTTCCATTAATGTGAAGGTGCAGTTCTCCCCAGGAGGCCTGCAGGCTCTCCTCCTGCAGCTCAGGCTTCCCTTTCTGGGGTGACACTGGAGTGCTGCTGTGGCAGTTGTGGTTTATGTAAGATGTGAGCTTTTAGCTGTGAGCCCTGTGCAGTGGGCTCTGCCTCAATGGCAGGTGGTAGCGGTCAAGAGAGGACACTAGCTAACAGGAGAGGGCAAGCAGGAGAGATGTAGCCAAGTGCTCAGGGAGTAGAGAGCCATTGCTTTAAAGTGTAAATAGCCAAAAAGATAGCACCCTATTCAACCATTTTTGTAGGAGATTGAGAGCCTACCTTCAGCAGGCACCTGGATTCAAGTTGCAAAATTATCTCCTTTTATGAAGATGTGCAAAGTTTATTTTGTCATTGAACATAACTGATTAGTCTGCATGGCTAGCCTTCCCAATTACCAGGTGAATTTAGGATGAATTATGTATGACATGGTGCTATAAATTTTTCTACTTGTGAACTAATTATGGTTACTGTCTTTCTATCTTTGCAATCTCTTAAGCAGATTGACTGTGATGCATGTCACATTCAGGTTCAATTGTGTAATAAAACAGTTTTATGTCTGTTCTATTGTGGAGTTTCTCTGGGGCTGAAGAAAATTTATCTTTTAATTATGTTTCACAAAAACTGTCTAGAATTATCAGACATGATATATAAATATAAGGTCCCACCCAAGCTTTACTGTAGAGGAAACTTTCCCTCTCAGGCTATCAGTCAACTCACAGTTGTGCTGCAGAGAGCTTGCTGTCCCCTAAATATGCAGGCAGAATTGCTTCTCTGCCAATTTGGTATCTTTAATCCTCCACAATAACTTTTAGAGAGGCTAGATCAGAATTCTACAAACTTCACAGGGCAGCAATCAACCATTTTACCTTTTTCAATGACTCTTATATCTTCTGACCTGAAACTGATTCACAGACTATGGGGCCCAGAAACCCAATCAGAGTAACATGTGTGCATTGAGTAGACATGTACACTTGGGAATCTGTACTTCCTTTTTCTTCCTCTTGCTAAAATGCCCACAATTGTGCAGGGAAAACCTGCTGCTATCCCATCCATTCAGGACCTAAAACTGCAACTTCAAATTCTGAATCCAGGTCTTCAGATTTGAGAAAAAAGAAAAACTTTCTTTCTGAGAGATGCAAGTCCTTTTGGTTGTCCAACTTATAGAGACATTAAAATGAGAGCAGAATTATGTTTCTCTTTTTGTTTTTTGAACTATGTATTCATCTTTTGAAGCTGTTTGCTATTGCCACAAGTAGCTATATATTAATAATGCCACACTGGACACCATAACTTGCACCATAAAACTTAACGATGTATATCCAATCAATAATCAATGTTATTCCTGTAAATAATAAAAATTTCTGATAAACAACTTTGTATCGACCCACTCTCTGTCCATCTTTTTTAGCCTTTACAAATCAACTTGTAATCACGCTGCTAATCAAGTGTATGTTGCGGGCAACTTGAATATTTGCTCCCAGGTTACAGTCCTCAAGCTTGGCCCAAATAAACAGTCAACTTAAATCTATATTTCCTCAGCTTTTTCCTTTTAGGTAGACATATTATTTAGAATGTGCCAGAGCCGCATCTATGATGGGATCTCTCCTTTGATTGTACTCTGCTTGCTGTAACACCCAAGGAGGCAGAGCCTGGTTCATCCCATCTGGAATCTGCACATAAGGTCTGGCCTCTGCCTAAGATTTACAAGACAGGGCCAAACTTTGAATTGAGAATATACAGAAAACCAACAGAAGACATTTTCTGTATTGTGAGATGTCAACATAGACATCTTAAATCTTTCCTTTGAGAGTGTGGCTCTGTGAGCTTTTCAGATCTTCTCCAGTGACCTGTTGCAGGTATGTGAGAGACTCCAGGTATAAATAAAATCTGATGACAGAATCTGTAAGTATAAACAGGCATCTTAGGAGTGAGAGATCAAGGCCACAGAGTATCCAGATCCATGACCACAGCTATACCTACCTGTAAATTGTGATACTGGAGTAGAGTATTGTTATTTCTCTTACCCAAGAGCTAACAAATCAGGAGAGATGATCTAGATTCTGGAGCTTAACCAGGGCAGTTCCATTTTCTATTTATAATCAGTCTCTTCTGCCTGGCCTATCGTTGGGTCATTAGCCCAGAGTCACTGGAAACCCTCTCACAATCACCTAGGCATCTTTGAGACATTTGAGGATGTCCAGAACATAACTGTGTCAAGCTGACAAGAGTGGTTAATTCTGCTTCTGTCTCAATATAAGAGAAATGAGTCATCCTGTGTTTGTTCCTCCCCTCATACAAGAGACACCTTTAGTTGGTACCCAGACAAGAGTTTCTCCAGTTTCTTGGTACTTGGGTGAAAAACAAGAAGGAGGTCCTGAGACTCAAACAGATAAACTAATAGCTTCCATTTCATATGGCCATTAAAAAAATAGATGAAGGAGTCATGGTCCCTACCACCCAGCAACTTATAGTCTGGACTAGCAACTGGGTACATGGTTGAATTAAACATCGTCATATCATTGGTACAATAAACAGATGTGTGCAGAAATGCTTGGGCTTTATTTGGACTACTTTCTTTATATTCTTCTGACTTCTGATGTCATCACTTGAAGGGATGTTTATGTTTATTTCTATTTATTTTACCTTTTTAGAATACATATGTATATTTTAATAAAATTACCCTAGGAACCATAAAAGACTTGTTTAAATTGCTTATTAGAACATTTCATAAAATTGGGCAGTGGCTAAAAAAATATTTAAATTACACAGACTCTGGGATTTCAGTGCCTCTTAGGTAAGCTTAGGAAAAACAGAACTGGAAGTACTCCAAGTAGCATAGAGAACAGAATTCTACATAGGGTCCACTCCCTGGCCCAGTTCTGTTTAGATCCACTGTTTTTGGAGGTCTTATTTAGGTCAGGTCCCACACTGGAGTCTTGCCTCACAGAACTGGATAAAAGAGATTAGAGTTTTGGCTGGGGAATCCTGCTGCATTTCTAGAGTGGGAGTGCAGTGGCATGATCTCAGCTCACTGCAACCTCAGCCTCCTGTGTTCAAGCCATTCTCCTGCCTCAGCCTCCGGAATAGTGCACCACCATGCCTGGCTAATTTTTGTACTGTTAGTAGAGATGGGGTTTCACCCCGTTGGCCAGGCTGGTCTCGAACTCCTGACCTCAGGTGATCCACCCACCTCAGCCCCCCAAAGTGCTGGGATTACAGGAGTGAGCTACTGCACCCAGTCTTTTAAGTATCTTTATGCAGCTGATGTGCACCAGTGATCACATTTAATCTGGCACCTGCCTTTCTTAGATTTTCTTTGCATATATCTATCTTTGGAAAATGAGGTCTCTCATCTTTGTTTACAGGCCAGAAAAACTGGGAAAAACACAGGCTCCTCCACTTGGTGAATGTTTGACAAAATATTCTTTTTTGGGCCAAAAACAGGCATCACTGGTGAGCTTGTCAGAAATTCAGAAACTCAGACTTTATTCCAGATCTTCTAAAATAAATATGCATAACAAGATCTCCAGTTAATTGTACACATTAAAACTTGAGAGGTATCTTCTAACTCAGCATGTCTTTTTTATCTGAAAAAATACAAGACTTAAATTATGTATGATGTAAATATAGCACAAAAATGTACATGTTTGTTATCACGTCCTTAGTTTTATACTTTATTATCCAGAGAAATATCTTATCTACACTGGTGTTGTGGATCTCATGCCATTCTTTTTTCTCAGAATTTGAGAATACATTAGATAATATTTCTGTGTTGAAAATTATTTTATTGGATATGTTCGGTCATCCCTATAAGTTAGAACCTGTTCTCTTTATTCTCTCATTTCACCTTGAGTCAAATTAAAAATTCTGCCCATGGCCACTTGGGAAATATATGTGTGTCTTTCATTGTGTTTTTCAGGGACCGTTGACATTTCGGGATGTGACCATAGAATTCTCTCTGGAGGAGTGGCAATGCCTGGACATGGCTCAGCAGAATTTATATAGGGATGTTATGTTAGAGAACTACAGAAACCTGGTCTTCCTGGGTGAGGATAATTTTAATTAAACAATTCCTATTATATTTCATTTCTCTTTTCTGTAGAATGTGTTTTGGTGATTTATGCTTACCATAAATGAGTTTCACATCCCTGTCTTCTGAAAACAGGGATTTATAAGTGTAGAAAGGATTTTTTTTTTTTTTTTTTGAGAAGGAGTTTCACTCTTGTTGCCTAGGCTGGAGTGCAGTGGTGCAATCTCCGCTCACTGCAACCTCTGCCTCCCAGGTTCATGTGATTCTCCTGCCTCAGTCTCCTGAGTAGCTGGGACTATAGGCATGCGCCACCACACCCGGCTAATTTTTTTGTATTTGTAGTAGAGATGGGGTTTCACCATGTTGGCCAGGATGGTCTTGATCTGTTGACCTTGTGATCCACCCACCTTGGCCTCCCAAAGTGCTGGGATTACAGGCGTGAGCCACCACGCCCAGCCAAAAGGAATTTTTTAAAGATGTTTCATTTTTACCTGAACTTTTCACATTTCTGAGCAGATCTGTGTTTTTCACTCTAGATTAATGAAAATTGCAGAAATTGAGTGGCATAAAATATAGTTGCCACACCTTAAAATCTCATTGCCACCAACAATTTTTGATTCAGTAGTACTGGGTAGTAAAATTAAGGGCCTGTACAAATTGAAAATATTTTCTAAATATTTAGGAATGTATGTTATAAATTAGTATTGGGGGATCAATTTACTAGAATATTCTATTACATTCTCTTTAATGAGCATATTATTTGGGGAATATGAACAATATTTATGTTATTTATTTTTAATAAAACAGGTATCGCTGTCTTTAAGCCAGACTTGATAACTTGTCTGAAGCAAGGGAAAGAGCCTTGGAATATGAAGAGACATGAGATGGTAACTAAACCCCCAGGTAGGTGAGAGTGAATACAACAAACAACACAGATGAGAGGTCCAGATATCAAGGAGAAAGCCAGTTCTCAAAATGTGACCTGAGAAGCTGTGCTCCAAAGGAAGTAGTTTCTGGGAAGACTGAGATTTTTAAAATTTTGCTCTCACGTAGAGGCATCTTCTGTCTTATGATTTAAAATTCTCTAAGGATTCTATTTTCATTTTGGTGATCTCCCTTCAAGTTTATAATGAGAGCCAAAGTCGTGGCATGTAAGGGACAGCACAATCTGACTGCTTTTCCATTGTTACTGGGGACACACAAATATCTGTATAGTTTTGAGAAACTATGTTAAAAGAACCTGGCTCTTTTACTTCACACTTGCTCTGTCTTTTACCATGTGATATGTCCAGTTCCTTTTTGCCTTCCACTGTGATCATAAGCTTCCTGAGACCCTCACCAGAAACAGATACAGGCACATACTTCTTGTACAGTCTGCTGAACTGTGAGCCAAATAAACCTTTTTTCTTTATAAATTATCTACTCTCAGATATTTCTCTGTATGCAAAATATTATAGTCTATAATGTTATCTACATTTTGTTTTCTTAATCTTTTACATGAATTTTCTATTTATTATTATTATTGAAAATGGGGTCTCAGTGTGTGCAACTATTATGTTGCTATATATTTCTTGCTTCACCTTTGTCAATATTTATATATTTTGGAGCCCTGTTATACCTACCTGTACATATAAATATAATAGTTATAGATTCCTGGTAAATTGACCCATATTACTATTATATAATATCAATTTTTGTCTCATACTAGTACTTGACTTAAAGCATATTGTGTCCAATATAATTATGACTACCTCACCCAATTGTGGCTACTATTTGCATGAAATATAAATTTTTTTAATTCTGTTACTTACAGACTATTTGACTCAGTGCTAAAATTGGTCTCTTGTAGGAACATATTGCATGCTTTTTTCCTTAAGCCACTCAGGCATCTTCTTTCTTTTTCTTTTAATTAATTAATGAAATAGGGTCTCACTGTCAGCCAGGCTGGTTTGCAGTGGTGTGATCATGGCAGTGAGCTGCAGCCTCAGCCTCTCAAACTCAGATAATCCTCTAGTTTCAACCTCTTAAGTAGCTGGGTTACAGGCACATGCCATTAAACCTAGCTAGTTTTTTTGTTTTGTTTTGTTTTGTTTTTTTAGAGACAGGGTTTTGCCTTGTTGCCCAGGCTGGTCTCAAACTCCTGGAATCAGGTAATCAGCCCACCTTGGCCTTCCCAAGTCCTGGAATTACATTTCTTTTTATTAAGTAGTTTAATAAATTTATATTTGAAATGATTTCTTAAATAAAGTTACGCCAGGCACAGTGACTTATGCCTGTAATCCCAGCACTTTGGGAAACCAAAGCGGGCAGATCATGAGGTCAGGAGTTCAAGACTAGCCTGGCCAACATAGAGAAACCCCATCTCTACTGAAAATACAAAAATTAGCCAGGCATGGTGGCATGCATCTGTAGTCCCAGCTACTCAGGAGGCTGAGACAGGGGAATCAGTTGAACCTGGAGGCACAGGTTGTGGTGAGCTGAGATCGTGCCACTGTGCACTAGCCTGGGCAACAGAGTGAGACTCCATCTCAAAAAAAAAAGAAAAGAAAAGAAAAATAAAGTTACATACCAGTTTCATTGTTATGTTTTATATTTTTTTTACATGTTTTTTCTCATTTCTTGTTTAACTATTTTTTGTTTAATTTTGTAGTGGCACGCTTTGCTTATTTTATTTTGTTTTGCATAGTTTCTGCAAAATTTTTGTAGTTATCTTGAAAAATGGACATTATGTAAAATATCTTAAGATTAAATCAGTATGTTTTAATCTCATAACAACTTCAATTGAACAAAAAAACTATATTTCTATATTTTCCAGTTTGTTATTAACATTATAAATTATTTCATATTGTGTATTCAGATTTATGCAGATTTATATTTTGTTTTTATATTCTATAGAAGAATTTTAAGGGTTTACACACTATTATAGTAAGAAATTTTATATGTGTCTGTATATTTACATTTAATAGAAAGCTCTATATTTATATATGGTTTTTTGATGTTATCTAGAATCATTTTATTTTCAACATAAAAGACTCATTTTAGCATTTTTTTATATATGTCTGTATATTTACTTTTAATAGAAAGCTATGTATTTATATATGGTTTTTGGATGTTATCTAGAATCATTTTATTTTCAACATAAAAGACTCATTTTAGCATTTCTTTTTTTATATGTGTCTGTATATTTACATTTAATAGAAAGCTATATATTTATATATGGATTTTTGATACTGTCTAGCATCATTTTATTTTCAATATGAAAGACTCATTTTAGCATTTATTTTTTTCTATATGTGTCTGTATAATTATATTTAATAGAAAGCTATATATTTATATATGGTTTTTTGAAGCTGTCTAGCATCATTTTATTTTTCAACATAAAAGACTCATTTTAGCATTTCTCTTGTTATATATGCAGAGTCTCACTATGTTTTTGGGCTGATCTTGAACTCCTGGTCTGAAGTTACCTGACTGCCTTAGCCTCCTAAAGGTGTAGGATTACAGGCATGAGCCACTGTGCATGTCCACAATGTAGCATTTTTTTTTTTTTTTTTAACTGTGCTAGTGGTGATGAACACCCTTACCTTTCATTTTGGAAAGTCTTTATTTTTTACTGTTTTTAAAGTAAAATAATTTCTGATCCAGTGTTATGGATTAAGAATATTTTTTTCAGCCAGGCGCAGTGGCTCATGCCTGTAATCCCAGCACTTTGGGAGGCCAAGGTGGGTGGGTCACCTGAGGTCTGGAGTTTGAGACTAGCCTGACCAACATGGAGAAACCTCGTCTCTACTAAAAATACAGAAGTAGCTGGGCATGGTGGTGCATGCCTGTAGTCCCAGCTACTCGGGAGGCTGAGGCAGGAGAATCGCTTGAACCTGGGAGGTGGAGGTTGTGGTGAGCCGAGATCCCGCCATTGCACTCCAGCCTGGGAAACAAGAGCAAAACTCCGCCAAAAAAAAAAAAAGAAAAGCATATTTTTTTCTTTTATTACATCAAAAATTGGAAAGCTCTGTGTTTTTTTTTTTTTTTATCTTCAAGTAGCCTGTGTACTATTTATTTTTATTTATTTATTTTCTTAAGTTATTGGGGTACAAGTGGTGTTGGGTTACATGAGTAAGTTCTTTAGTTCTTTAATGGTGATTTGTGGGAGTTTTATGCACTCATCACCCAAGCTGTATACACTGCACCCTATTTGTAGTCTTTTATCCCTCGTTTCCCTTCCACTCTTCCCCTCAAGACCCCAAAGTCCACTGTATCATTCTTCTGTCTTTGCATCCTCATAGCTTAGCTCCTACACAAGATGTTTGGTTTTCCATTTCTGAGTTACTTCACTTAGAATGATAATCTCCAATCTCATCCATGTTGCTGTGAATACCATTAATTTATTCCATTTTATGGCTGAGTAGTGTTCCATCATATATAAAATCTCACAGTTTCTTTATCCATTCATTGGTTAATAGGCAATGGGCATATTTGTGTTGGTTCCATGACTTTGCTATTGTGAATTGTGCTGCTATAAACATGTGTGCAAGTATCTTTTTCATGTAATGACTTCTTTTCTTCTGGGTAGATACCCAGTACTGGGACTGCTGGGTCAAATGGTAGTATGACTTTTAGTTCTTTAGGAATCTCCACACTGTTTTCCATAGTGGTTGTGCTAGTTTACATTCCCACCAGCAGTGTAGAAGTGTTCCCTGATCACCACATCCGCACTAACATCTACTGTTTTTTGATTTTTTTTTATTATGGCCATTTTTGCAGGAGTAAGGTGGTATCGTATTGTGGTTTTGATTTGCATTTCCCTGATCATTAGCGATGTTGAGCATTTTTTCATATGTTTGTTGGCCATTTGTATATCTTCTGTTGAAAATTGTCTATTCATGTCCTTAGCTCAGTTTTGATGGGATTGTTTTTTTTCTTGCTGATTTGTTTGAGTGCATTGTAGATTCCAGATATTAGTTCTTTGTCAAGTGTATAGATTGTGAAGATTTTCTCCTACTCTGTGGGTTGTCTGTTCACTCTGCTGTTTCTTTTGCCTTGCAAAAGCTCTTTAGTTTCATTAAGTTCCCATTTTGACAATATTCCACAAGATAGAGAGAGAACCCTCCCTAATTTATTTTTGTTTTAATTGCATTTGCTTTTGGGTTCTTGTATATGAAATCCTTGGCTAAGCCAATGTCTGAAGGGGTTTTTTCAACGTTATCTTCTAGAATTTTTATAGTTTCAGGTCTTAGATTTAAGTCCCTAATCCATCTTGAGTTGATTTTTGTATAAAGTAAAAGATGAGGATCCAGTTTTATTCTCCTATGTGTGGCTAGCCAATTATCCCAGCACCATTTGTTGAAAAGAGTATCCCTGGCCGGGTGCAGTGGCTCATGCCTGTAATCCCAGCCCTTTGGGAGGCTGAGGTGGGTGGATCACGAGGTCAGGAGTTCAAGAGCAGCCTGACCAAGGTGGTGAAACCCCATCTCTACTAAAAATACAAAAATTAGCCAGGTGCGATGGCGGGCGCTTGTAATCCCAGCTACTCGGGAGGCTGAGGCAGGAGAATTGCTTGAATCTGGGAGGCAGAGGTTGTGGTGAGCTGAGATCGCACCACTGCACTCTAGCCTGGGCAACTGAGCAAAACTCCGTCTCAGAAAAAAAAGAAGAGTGTCCTTTACCCACTTTATGTTTTTGTTTGCTTTGTCGAAGTTCAGTTGTCTGTAAGTATTTGGGTTTATTTCTGGGTTCTCTATTCTTTTCCATTGGTTTATGTGCCTATTTTTGTACCAGTACCATGCTGTTTTCGTGACTGGCTTTATAGTATAGTTTGAAGTCAGGTAATGTAATGGCTTCAGATTTGTTCTTTTTGCTTTGTCTTGCTTTGGCTATGCAGGCTTTTTTTTTTGGTTCACATGAATTTTAGAATCATTTTTTCTAATTCTGTGAAGAATGATGGTGGTGTTTTGATGGGAATTGCGTTGAATTTGTAGATTGCTTTTGGCAGTATGGTCATTTTCACAATATTGATTCTACCCATCAATGAGCATGGGTTGTGTTTCCATTTGTTTGTGTCCTCTGTGATTTCTTTTAGCAGTGTTTTGTAGTTTTCCTTGTAGAGGTCTTTTACCTCCTTGGTTAGGCATATTCCTAAGTTTTTGGTTTTTTTTTTTTTTCACAGCTATTGTAAAAGGGGTTGAGTTCTTGATTTGACTCTCTGCTTGGTCGCTGTTGGTGTATAGAAGAGCTACTGATTTGTATACATTAATTTCGTATCTGAAAGCTTTGCTGAATTATTTTATCATTTCTAGGAGCTTTCTTGAAAAGTCTAGGGTTTTCAAAGTAAACTATCATATCATCAGCAAACAGTGACAGTTTTACTTCCTCTTTACCAAATTTGATGCCCTTTCTTTCTTTTTTCTGCTTGCTCTGGCTAAGACTTCTAGTACTGTGTTGAAGAAGCATGGTGAGAGTGGGCATACTTGTTCCAGTTCTCAGAGGGAATGCTTTCAACTTCTCATTCAGTATTATGTTGGCTCTGGGTTTGTCATAAATGGCTTTTATTACATTGATGTATGTCCCTTGTATGCTAATTTTGCTAAGAGTTTTAATCATAAAGCGATGTTGGATTTTGTTGAATGCTTTTTCTGCATCTATTGAGATGATCATGTGATTTTTGTTTTTATTCCTATGTGGTATATCACATTTATTGACTTGCATTTGTTAAACCATCCCTGCATCACTGGTATGAAACCTACTTGATCATGGATTCTCTTTTTGATATATTATTGGATTCAGTTAGCTACTATTTTAAGGATTTTAGCATCTATTTTCATCACGGATATCAGTCTGTGGTTTTCTTTTTTGGTTAATGCCCTTTTCTAGTTTTGGTATTAGAGTGATGCTGTCTTCATAGAATAAATTAGGAAGGGCTCCTTCTTTCTCTGTCTTGTGGAATAGTGTCGATAGCATTGGTACCAATTCTTTGAATGTCTGGTAGAATTCTGCTAAATTCTGTCTGGTCCTAGACTTTTTTTGTGGGTAATTTTAAAATTACCATTTCAGTCTTGCTGCTTGTTATTGGTCTGTTCAGGGTATCTAATTCTTCCTGATTTAAGCTGGGTGGGTTGCATTTTTCCAGAAATTTACCCATTTCTTTTAGGTTTTCTAGTTAGTGCACTTAAAGGTGTTCATAGTAGCCTTGAATGATCTTTTGTATTTCTGTGGTGTCAGATGTAATATCTCCTGTTTCCTTTCTTATTGAGGTTATTTGGATTTTCTTTTTTTCTTGGTTAATCTTGCTTATGGTCTGTCAATTGTATTTATCTTTTTAAAGAGCCAGGTTTTTGTTTCATTTATCTTTTGGTTTTTGTCTGTTGGGTTGTTTCAATTTTGTTTCATTCTGCTCTGATTTTGATTTTTTTTTCTTCTTCTGGGTTTGCATTTGGTTTCTTCTTGTTTCTCTAGTTCTTTGAGGTGTGAACTTAGAACGTCTGTGTTCTTTCAGACTTTTTGATGTAGGTGTTTAGGGCTATGAACTTTCATATTAGCACCACCTTTGCTGTATCCTAGAGGTTTTGATAGGTTGTGTCACTTTTGTTGTTGAGTTTGGAGAATTTTTTTAATTTCCATTTTGATTTCATATTTGACCCCATGATTATTCAGGAGCAGGTTTTTAAATTTACGTTTATTTTCATGGTGTTGAAGGTTCCTTTTGGAGTTGAATTCCACTTTTATTCCACTGTGGTCTGAGAGAGTGCTTGATATAATTTCAATTCTCTTAAATTTATTGAGGCTCATTTTGTGGCCTATCATATGGTCTATTTGGAGAAAGTTTCATGTGCTGTTGAATAGAATGTGTATTCTGCAGTTGTTGGATGGAATGTTCTGTATATATTTGTGAAGTCCATTTGCTCCAAGGTATAGTTTAAATCCATTGTTTATTTGTTGACTTTCTGTCTTGATGACCTGTCTAGTGCTGTCAGTAGAGTATTGAAGTCCTCAGTATTATTGTGTTGGTGTCTATCTCATTGATTAGGTCTACTAGTAATTGTTTTATAAATTTGGGAGCTCCAGTGTTAGGTGCATATATGTTTAGGACTGTGATATGTTCCTGTTGGACAAGGCCTTTTACCATTGTATAATGTCCCTCTTTGTTTTTTTTAACTGCTGTTGCTTTAAAGTTTATTTTGTCTTATGTAAGAATAGCCCTTGTGAACCTCTTGTTTAGCATGATATTGCAGGGTTCTCTGGCTTAGGTGAATAGCAAGCCATTTTCATGAATTACCTCATGCCATTAAGGGAAGAGGTATCCTCATTTTTTTCAATTTTTTATAGAGAGCTGTGTTCCTGTTTCTCTCATTCAGTGTTATTTAATTTATTTGAAATTTTTAAAATTAATTTATTAATCTTCATTGTTGCTTTCTAAAAATTTTATACTTTTTTTGATTGGGCCATGTTGTCCTAATATTCTATATACATTGTAATCGTTGATTAAAATTTGTACATCAAAAAAGCTACCTGTTGCAATCTTCATAATGTAACCTTGTCCTGGAATAGTGTGAAACCAGTTGTCTTGGCTAGAGATTCTGGGAGTCTGTCAAACATGTTCTTAGAATGCATCTTGTCTGAAATTGTGTGTGTGTGAGTGTGTGTGTGTGTGTTTAGGTAAAGAATGTTATTCAGGTTTCTTCTCAGTAGTAATCACTTGCTACATCTATTTTTTGTGTGTGTGGTACTATATTCTCTGCTGCTATAACATCTAACTTTGGTCTCAGCAGACTCAAGCTGTCATCTTAAAGTATGCCACCATTTCTTTCAGCACTTTATGTCATGAGAGACAAAAACCAGAAAGGCCCCTGGAAGCCAGAAATAAACATGTATGTGCTACTGTTTTTTTTTTTTTTCTTTTTGAGACAGAGTTTCACTCTTGTTGCCCAGGCTGGAGTGCGATGGCGCAATCTCGGCTCACCGCAACCTCCGCCTCCCAGGTTCAAGCGATTCTCCTGCCTCAGCCTCCCTAGTAGCTGGGATTTCAGGTGTGTGCCACCACGCCCAGCTAATTTTGTATTTTTAGTAGAGATGGAGTTTCTCCATGTTGGTCACGCTGGTCTTGAACTCCCGACCTCAGGTGATCTGCCCACCTCGGCCTCCCAAAGTGTTGGGATTACAGGCATGAGCCACTGTGCCTGGCCGTGCCACTGTTTTATTTGTCTTTAAACAATAAACCAGGAGTTGGCAATTTACTTTTTTCTTTTTTTGAGACAGAGTCTCACTCTGTCACATAGGCTGGAGATTATGCACTAGCATAATCTCATCTCACTGCAATCTCTACACCCCAAGTTCAAGTGATTGCCTCAGCCTCCCAAGTAGCTGGGACTACAGATGTGTGCCATCACATCTGGCTAATTTTTGAATTTTTAGTGGAGATGAAGTTTTTCCATTTTGGCCAGGCTGGTCTTGAACTCTTGATCTCAGGTAATCCACTTGCTTTGGCCTCCAAAAGTGCTGGGATTACAGGTGTGAGCTGCCATTCCCAGCCAGCAATTTACTTCTAAAGAGCCATGTTATTTTTGGGAGCAGGAAGAGCTGCGTTGGGAAACTGTAACTGACTTCCCTTTCCTTCTGTGTGGCTCTTTGCATTTTGCTTACTTGGGGTACTCTACACACTTAACTCATTTATAAATTTTCCACAAATGTATTCTGGTCAGTATGTTTTTGTTACATTTATATGTCTATGAAGAAATTAGGGCCTGTCTTATTTTGCTGTGCCATCTTATGTGGTTTGCATAATTTTATAGTTTAGATTTGTAAAGTATATTCATCTGAGTCTAGCAAGTGGAATAATTTGTTATTTTTATTTCTTCTAGTTATGCATTCTCATTTTACACAAGACCTGTGGCCAGATCAGAGCACAAAAGATTCTTTCCAAGAAGTAATACTGAGAACATATGCAAGATGTGGACATAAGAATTTACAATTAAGAAAAGATTGTAAAAGTGCCAATGAGGGTAAGATGCATGAAGAAGGTTATAATAAACTTAACCATTGTAGGACAACTACCCAGGGAAAAATATTTCAGTGTAACAAATATATGAAAGTCTTTCATAAATATTCAAATTCAAATAGAAATAAGGTTAGACACACTAAAAAGAAAACTTTCAAATGTATAAAATGTAGCAAATCATTTTTCATGCTTTCACTCTTAATTCAACATAAGAGAATTCATATTAAAGAGAATATCTACAAATGTGAAGAACGTGGCAAAGTCTTTAAATCATTCTCAACCCTTATTAAACATAGGATAATTCATACTGAAGACAAACCTTACAAATGTAAGAAATGTGGCAAAGCCTTTAACTTGTCTTCAACGTTCACTAAACATAAGATAATTCATACTGGAGAGACACCCTTCAGATGTGAAAAATGTGGCAAAGCTTTTAACCAGTCCTCAAATCTTACTGACCATAAGAGAATTCATACTGGAGAGAAAACCTACAAATGTGAAGAATGTGGCAAAGCTTTTAAGGGGTCCTCAAATTTTAATGCACATAAGGTAATTCATACTGCAGAGAAACCCTACAAATGTGAAGATTGTGGCAAAACTTTTAACCGTTTCTCAGCCCTTAAAAAACATAAGATAATTCATACTGGAAAGAAACCCTACAAGTGTGAAGAATGTGGTAAAGCTTTTAAGTGGTCTTCAAAACTTACTGTACATAAGGTAGTTCATACTGGAGAGAAACCCTACAAATGTGAAGAATGTGGCAAAGCTTTTAGCCAGTTCTCAACCCTTAAAAAACATAAGATAATTCATACTGGAAAGAAACCCTACAAATGTGAAGAATGTGGCAAAGCTTTTAACAGTTCCTCAACCCTTATGAAACATAAGATAATTCATACTGGGAAGAAACCGTACAAATGTGAAGAATGTGGCAAAGCTTTTAGGCAATCCTCACACCTTACTAGACATAAAGCAATTCATACTGGAGAGAAACCTTACAAATGTGAAGAATGTGGCAAAGCTTTTAACCATTTCTCAGACCTTAGAAGACATAAGATAATTCATTCTGGAAAGAAACCCTACAAATGTGAAGAATGTGGCAAAGCTTTTAGCCAGTCCTCAACTCTTAGAAACCATCAGGTAATTCATAGTGGAGAGAAACCCTACAAATGTGAAGAATGTGGTAAAGCTTTTAAGTGGTCATCAAAACTTACTTTACATAAGGTAATTCATACTGCAGAGAAACCCTGCAAATGTGAAGAATGTGGCAAAGCTTTTAAGCATTTCTCAGCCCTCAGAAAACATAAGGTAATTCATACTAGGGAGAAATTGTACAAATGTGAAGAATGTGGCAAAGCTTTTAACAATTCCTCAATCCTTACTAAACATAAGATAATTCATACTGGGAAGAAACCATACAAATGTGAAGAATGTGGCAGAGCTTTTAGGCAATCCTCACACCTTACTAGACATAAAGCAATTCATACTGGAGAAAAACCCTGCAAATGTGAAGAATGTGGCAAAGCTTTTAGCCATTTCTCAGCCCTTAGAAGACATAAGATAATTCATACTGGAAAGAAACCCTACAAATGTGAAGAATGTGACAAAGCTTTTAGCCAGTCCTCAACCCTTAGAAAACATGAGATAATTCATACTGGAGAGAAACCCTACAAATGTGAAGAATGTGGCAAAGCTTTTAGCCAGTCTTCAACCCTTAGAAAACATGAGATAATTCATACTGGAGAGAAACCCTACAAATGTGAAGAATGTGATAAAGCTTTTAAATGGTCATCAAAACTTACTGTACATAAGGTAATTCATACTGCAGAGAAACCCTGCAAATGTGAAGAATGTGGCAAAGCTTTTAGCCATTTCTCAGCCCTTAGAAGACATACGATAATTCATACTGGAAAGAAACCCTACAAATGTGAAGAATGTGACAAAGCTTTTAGCCAGTCCTCAACCCTTAGAAAACATGAGATAATTCATACTGGGGAGAAACCCTACAAATGTGAAGAATGTGGTAAAGCTTTCAAATGGTCATCAAAACTTACTGTACATAAGGTAATTCATACTGCAGAGAAACCCTGCAAATGTGAAGAATGTGGTAAAGCTTTTAGCCATTTCTCAGCCCTTAGAAGACATACGATAATTCATACTGGAAAGAAACCCTACAAATGTGAAGAATGTGACAAAGCTTTTAGCCAGTCCTCAACCCTTAGAAAACATGAGATAATTCATACTGGAGAGAAACCCTACAAATGTGAAGAATGTGGCAAAGCTTTTAGCCAGTCTTCAACCCTTAGAAAACATGAGATAATTCATACTGGAGAGAAACCCTACAAATGTGAAGAATGTGGTAAAGCTTTTAAGTGGTTATCAAAACTTACTGTACATAAGGTAATTCATACTGCAGAGAAACCCTGCAAATGTGAAGAATGTGGCAAAGCTTTTAAGCATTCCTCAGCCCTTAGAAAACATAAGGTAATTCATACTGGAAAGAAACCCTACAAATGTGAAGAATGTGGCAAAGCTTTTAGCCAATCCTCAACCCTTAGAAAACATGAGATAATTCATAGTGGAGAGAAACCCTACAAATGTGAAGAATGTGGTAAAGCTTTTCAGTGGTTGTCAAAACTTACTGTACACAAGGTAATTCATACTGGAGAGAAACCCTGCAAATGTGAAGAATGTGGCAAAGCTTTTAAGCATTTCTCAGCCCTTAGAAAACATAAGATAATTCATACTGGAAAGAAACCCTACAAATGTGAAGAATGTGGCAAAGCTTTTAACGATTCCTCAACCCTTATGAAGCATAAGATAATTCATACTGGGAAGAAACCGTACAAATGTGAAGAATGTGGCAAAGCTTTTAAGCAATCCTCACATCTTACTAGACATAAAGCAATTCATACTGGAGAGAAACCCTACAAATGTGAAGAATGTGGCAAAGATTTTAACAATTCCTCAACCCTTAAGAAACATAAGCTAATTCATACTAGGGAGAAATTGTACAAATGTGAAAAATGTGTCAAAGCTTTTAACAATTTCTCAGCCCTTCTAAAACATAAGATAATTCATACTGGGGAGAAACCCTACAAATGTGAAGAATGTGGTAAAGCTTTTAAGTAGTCCTCAAAACTTACTGAACATAAGGTAATTCATACTGGAGAGAAACCCTCCAAATGTGAAGAATGTGGCAAAGCTTTTAAGCATTTCTCAGCCCTTAGAAAACATAAGATAATTCATACTGGAAGGAAACCCTACCAATGTGAAGAATGTGGCAAAGCTTTTAACAATTCCTCAACCCTTATGAAACATAAGATAATTCATACTGGGGAGAAAAACTACAAATGTGAAGAATGTGGCAAAGCTTTTAACAATTTCTCAACTCTTATGAAACATAAAAGAATTCATACTGGGGAGAAACTCTACAAATGTGAAGAATGTGGCAAAGCATTTAGTCAGTCCTCAATCCTTACTAAACATAAGATAATTCATTCTGTAAAGAAACCCTACAAATGTGAAGAATGTGGCAAAGCCTTTAACCAGTCCTCACACCTTACTAGACACAAAACAATTCATACTGGAGAGAAACCCTACAAATGTGAAGAAAGTACCAAAGCTTTTAAGCAATCCTCACACCTTACTAGACAAAACAATTCATACTGGAGAGAAACCCTACAAATGTGAAGAATGTGCCAAAGCTTTTTAACCATCCTTCAACCCTTACTAAACATAAGATAATTCATACTGGGGAGAAACCCTAAAAATGTGAATAATGTGGCAGAGCTTTCAACCGTTTTATAAACCTTAATACACATAGGATAATTTATACTAGAGACAGACCCTGCATATGTGAAGAATGTGGCAAAGCTTTTAACCAGTCCTCAAGCCTTACTAGACATAAAACAATTCATACGGGAGAGAAACCCTACAAATGTGAAAAATGTGGCAAAACTTTTTTTTTTAAATACTTTAAGTTCTAGGGTACATGTGCACAATGTGCAGGTTTGTTACATAGGTATACATGTGGCATGTTGGTTTGCTGCACCCATCAACTCGTCATTTACATTAGGTATTTATCCTAATGCCATCCCTCCCGCAGCCCCCCACCCCCTGACAGACCTGGGTGTGTGATGTTCCCCACCCTGTGTCCAAGTGTTCTCATTGTTCAATTCGCACCTGTGAGTGAGAACATGTGGTGTTTGGTTTTCTATTTTTATGATAGTTTGCTGAGAATGATGGTTTCCAGCTTCATCCATGTCCTTCCAAAGGACATGAACTTATCCTTTTTTATGGCTGCATAGTATTCTATGGTGTATATGTGGAATGTGGCAAAACTTTTAACCAATCCTCAAACCTTACTAGACAGAAAACAATTCATACTGGAGATAAACCCATCAAATGTGAAGAATGTGGCAAAGCCTTTAACCAGTCCTCACAGCTTAAATATACATAAGATAATTGATACTGGAGGAAAACTACAAATATCATAAATGTGGCATAGCTTCTAACCATTGCTCAGCTTTTACTCAAAATGAGAGAATTCCTAAAGAAGATAAACTCCACAAATGTGAATAATATGGCAAAGCTTTTAACCGGTCCTCAAATCTTACCGAGTGTAAGATAATTCTTACGGAAGAGGAACCCTTCAAATGTGAGGAAGGTGGCAAAGCTTTTAATCAGTCCTCAAATCTTACTGAACATAAGATAATTCATACTAGAGACAAACACTACAAATGTGAAGAATGGGCAAAGCTTTTAACCAGTCCTCAAACCTTACTCAAAATAATTTATAGTGGAGAGGAACACTACAAATGCAAAGGATTTGGCAAAACTTTTAAGTGTTTCTCAAAACTTACTGAACACAAGATAATTCATACTAGAGAGATACTTTACAAATGTGAAGAATGTGGCAAAGCTTCTAACGGGTTCTCAAATCTTACTGAATATAAGATAATTATATTAGAGAGAAACCCTACAAATGTGAAGAATGTGGCAAAGCTTTTAACTGGTCCTTAAACCTTACTGAACATAAGATAATTAATACTAAAGAGAAACCCTACAAATTATAAAAATGTGGCAAAGCTTTTAACTGGTTTTCAGACCTTACTCAACATAAGATAATTTACAGTGAAGACAAACTCTATAAATGTGAAGAATGTGACAATGCTTTTAATCAATTCTGAAACTTTACTAGACATAAGAAAATTCATACTGGAGAAAAACCCTACAAATGTGAAGAAAGTGGGAAAACTTTTAGCCAGTCCTCGACTCTTACTAAACAAGATAATTCAATGGGAGAGAAACCCTACAAATGTGAATAATGTTATAACCATTCTTCAATTCTTAATAAACAATTTATACTTTAGAGAAACCCAGCAAATGTGAAGAATGTTGCAAAGCTTTTAACTGGTCCTCAAATCTTACTGAACATAAGATAATTCATAATGGAAACTAGCCCTACAAATGTGAAGAACGTGGCAAAGCCTGTAATCATTTCTCACACCTTTCCACACATAAGATAATTCATACTGAAGAGAGACCCTACAGATGTGAAGAATGTAACAAAGTCTTTAACTGGTCTTCAACTCTTACTAAACATAATAGAATTCATACAGAAGATAAATTTTATAAATAGGAAGAATGTGACAAAAGCTTTAAAAGTGTTTCAGCCCTTATTACATGAGATAATTTATGCTGCAGAGAAATTCTACAAATGTGAAGAATGTGGCAAAGTTTTTAATAAGTTACCAGATCATACTGGAGAGAAACTACAAATCCAAAAGACATGACAGTGCTCTTGAGAACACCTTAAACTTTTCTAAACATAAAAGAAATCATAGTGTAAAGAAACCCTAGATGTGAGTAATGTCACAAAACCTGTAAATTGTTGTCACACTTGATTCCAAGATAATTGATACTGGAGAAAACTCCTTAATGAAGAATGTGGCAAAACGTTTAACCAATACTCACACCTTATCACATAGGAAAGCATTTATACTTGAAAAAAATGTACACCTATAAAGAATGTGGAAAAGCCATTAGTATCTGCTCACATCTTACTCAACATCACAGAGTTTATACTTAATAAAAACATTAAAAATGCAATTACTGTCAGAATATCTTTTAGAAAATATAAGCCTTAGAATGGTGGAGTATTTCTTTTGAGGACAAACATCACAAATATAAAGAGCATTGTAGTACTATATTTGTATCTCAGATCCTATTGTGCATATTTTGTACTAGAGAAAAACCCTAAAGTTGCTCAAACTTTGTTCAATATCAGGGAATTTATATTGGAGGAAAAATCCTGCAAATATAATATATTTGGAAAAAAATTATAAACTACAGTTTAGAAAATATCAGAGAATACTAAGATATATATTTTTTGTAGATGCAGTAAATATGAAAAATATTTAATCCAAAATTAGCTTTTTGTAAATAGAGAATTCACAGTAGAAATGATAAGGCATTGGCACTTTAGACGTTACACTAAATCAGAGCATTGAGTACAAAAAATAATATCAAACTAAAATTGTTAGATAAGTTATTTGCATGTAACTTTAAAAAGAGATGGAGAATTATAAATACATTTGAAGTATACTTTTTGTATACTTCAAATATCAAAAAAATTTAACATTGTAATATTGAAAAAACTTTGAAAAGCAAATAAGGATGTAACTCAACTCTCAAATTCATGCTCTTCATTCCTGTTTTATTTACATGTGAAAGTATGTGCTCAATTATTGCTGCATCAGAGATGAGAGTTTCTTTTTTATTAGGTGGGCATTATGACCTTTTTCATAAAAGAGAAAGGATATTTAAATATAAAATGCATGATAAAAATCTAAGTGGAGAGGCTTTTTCTGGTTAACTTACAATATTGAGTGATGTATAAGGTAGATGTTTTGAGTAATAAATTCTTGTGCATTATAGTGAGAGAAAAACTTCAAAATTTTAGTTAAAATTAAATAAATTGGTGTATTATTTTAATTGTGCTTTTATGTAATGTAGTACATTCATAAATTTTTAGATGTGTAAACTTAATTTTTTTAAACATTTTTTGACATGTTAAGTCTATTGTACATTCAATGAAGTGTTATTATGCCACTCACTTTAACCTATCCTACCTTATTCAAGGGTGTAGTTAAGAAATGGTAACAGTTTACTATTTAGTAACAGTGGAATAACATCTCTAGTCATCTCTTTTTTCAGTGTCTTTAACTTGCACATAAGTTAAAGAATATTGTTCTCATAGGTTAAATTTTTATAGTTTTAATCTTATTTAAACTTTTTTTTTGCCTTGACAAATGTAAACTTATTTTTCTTAACTTTTGTGGGTACATAGTGTGTATATATATTTCTGCCATATATGGCATATTTTGATACCAGCATAAAATATGTAACAATCACATCAGGGTAAATGAGAGATTCACCACCTTCAACATTTATTCTTTGAATTACAAGCAATCCACGTCTACACTTTTAGTTATTTTGAAATGTACAATTAAATTGTTGTTTATTATAAGGTCATTTTTGTGGTCATAAAAATCACACAGGAATGTTAATAAAATTTGTTACATATTTTTCTTTGAACATGTGGCCACTATGCCTGCAAACATACATACAGACTTTTAGTTTTGATTTATGTATGGTTAAATATACATATATGTTACTCTAAAGGTATACCTTAGGTGTAAGAAAATTATGAAGTAAGTGTGTTTGTGTAATTATGAGTTTGTACCTATTTTCAGAAAAAAATTAATACAACAAAACAAATTATTGTAATAAAGTGACTAATTTACTAAAAAACCAAAAACCTCGAAAATGTGGAAAGCAAATCTATATTCTCTGGTTTGTATTGAATTCATAATTGTAAAATCTTACATCTTATGGTTCAGAATCTCCCCTTGAAATTTCTTTGTTTTTACTTGCCTGATACTCATGCTAGACCCATAATTTTCTTTTTTCTTACATATATATTTTTTTGTTTTGTAATTTATGAAGCATACATTATGTGAGCTGGTCATGGATTATAAGAATAATTTTTATGAAATTTAGTGTACACAAAATGATCTTTAGATGTAATTCCACAATTAGTGTCTTAAGTTATATTTTATTAGGTGATTCCATTTATTTCTTTTACTTAGAGAACCCTATATAAGCTCACTTTTACTTAGTTATTGTTCCTCTCCATTTTTAAAATCGTCATAAGTTAATTTATTTATTTACTGAAAAAATTTGTTCAGGTAAGTACTAGGGAGGCTTCTGTAAGTCGAGAGGATGTTTTTGTATATAAATGCAGCAAACAAATATGGCAGTGCTTGCTGTGTAGCAGATGCTTCATGATAAGCCATAAGTATTCCTCCTGGAGTTAGTTTGTAACTTAAGTCAGAATGGAAAATATCAATGGAGAAGAAATTACATTGATTCTTCGTGTTGAGAGGACATTTTTTTTTTCCAGGATGCAAAGGTCATTCTTGCTGAATTTAAAGAGAAATTCTGCTTCTTTATTTTTTAATTATCTTCAGTTTTGTCTTATGTTCATTTCAAAGATGTATGCATCACAGCTTTTCTCCTTTTTCTGTTACAGCTACAATTTTCTCTCTTGTCTTCCTACCATGTTATTTTAAATGATACGTTGTAGGTTCTGATGAGAAAGTTGGTGGGTTTTTATTTTTTTTGAGATGGTGTCTCGCTCTGTCACCCAGGCTAGAGTGCAGTGGCATGATCTCAGCTTACTGCAACCTCTGCCTCCTGGGTTCAAGCAATTCTCCTGCCTCAGCCTCCTGAGTAGCTGGGACTACAGGCACACACCACCATGCCTGGCTAACTTTTGTATTTTTAGTAGAGACGGGGTTTCACCATATTGGCCAGGCTGGTCTCGAACTCCTGACCTCATAATCCACCCACCTCGGCCTCCCAAAGTGCTGGGATTACAGGCATGAGTCACCGCACCTGGCCAAAAGTTGGTATTTTTAATGTGCTAAAAAAATGGTTTTAAGTGGAGAATTTGCTTACCAATATAACTTAGAGATTAGTTAATTAAAGTGAGAGGCATACACTGTCCACATGTGAAGAATTAAATCAGTTAGCATTGTTTTTCTTTGTAAAAGAAGAATCTTATTGAATTCTTACACAGTGTGGCAAGCATAAAATTTGTTACAAAATATATCTTAGGAATTATATTTATAAGAGAGTTAATGGTAAGTAAAAATTCTAAATTTGATTTTCTATGATATAGCACAACTTACTTTTTTTTTTTTTTGAGACGAAGTCTTACTCTGTCACTCAGGCTGGAGTGCAGCAGCACTATCGCGGCTCACTGCAACCTCTGCCGCCCAGGTTCAACCGATTCTCCTGCCTCAGCCTCCTGAGTAGCTGGAATAACAGGCGCCTGCCACTGCGCCTGGCGAATTTTTGCATTTTTAGTAGAGACGAGGTTTCACCATCTTGGTCAGGCTGGTCTTGAACTCCTGACCTCGTGATCCACCTGCCTCAGCCTCCCAAAGTGCCGGGATTACAGGCGTGAGCCACCGCGCCCAGCCCACAACTTACGTTTTCATACAGATTCCTATTTTTAGGTGTAAATGTTAAATGTTGCAAAATAAAATGTACTCTGTTGATTAGAAATTTGAAATAATGTTTATTTTTCATATTGATATTACAATTTGGAGACATTTTTCACTCATAATTTTTGAAGTGGGTGAAGTTCAGTCTACAGTTTTTAGTCACCTCACTGTAGGCAATTCTGGTAATTTTCTCTGGAAAAATTTTGGAGACGAAGTTGTAACGGCTTTCAGATTAAAACATTTCCTGTTATTTTGCATGCAAACTTGTTTACAGTGTTCAAACAGTGGCCAATCTTTAGGCCATAAGCAACACCTACCCTTTTAATGTCTTTCATACCATTGCAATTAGCATCAGAAACTTCTGCTGTCTTAAACTTAAAATAAAAACCCTAATGTACGTTGGCTCCTCCCATGCACGGTGTTGAGTTCAGAACATGCTGTTAAATGTCAGAGTTCCTATGGTTATGACTGAAAAATTAAATGACAAGACAGCACAAAACTATATACTTTTGATACCATTTAGCCAAATTAATGACAAAGACAGAGAGTATTTGAAAAAATTGATATCCTTCTATAATGTTTTAAATATATATTTTTCAACTTGCCAGATAAAGCATGTATTCTGTAAAACATGATGTTTTGAAGTATATATATACATTGTCAAATTCTTAATTTTAGGTAATTAATGCTGTACCTCACACAGTTAACATTTTTGTGGTGAGAGCACATGACATTGTCCTAGTATTATTCAAAAATACATTACTATTAACTGTAGACACCATGCTGTACAACAAGTCTTTTGAATATATTACTTCTGTCTAACTATAATTATGTATTATTCTTTGACAAACATCTTTCTAAAGCCCTCTTTTAAATACCTTGGCATCTGGTGGTTACAATTTTATTCTCTGCTTCAGTGAATTTAAGTTTTATATCATTCATGTTTAGGTGAAATCATAAAATTTTCTGTTCCTGGCTTATTAAAAGATAAATAGATAAATTTTGTATATATACTACTTTGTCAGCATTTAATCATTAGATGTTGAACTGTTGATTCTATATTTTGGCTATTATGAAGAGTGTTGCAAACAACATAGAAATACAAATATTTATCATTCTGATTTCATTTGTTTTTAAATATATATATATACAATAGTGAAATTGCTGTATTATATGGTAGTTTTATTTTAAATTTATTGAGAAATCTCTATTTTGGCTTTCATAATGGCTGTTCTCATTTACACTCAAACTAGCAGTGTGCAAGCATTCCTTTTACTTCACATCTTTACCAACACTTTTTTTTAAAGTCATTCTAATATGAGTGACTTTATATCTCATAGATTTTCTGGCTTGCCTTTCTCTGATAATAAGTGACATTGAGCGTTTTAAAATATCTCTTGGCCATATGTATGTCTTTTTAAAATATTTAAGCCTTTTGCTCATTTTTCATAGTTATTTGTTTTTTATTGTATAGTCACTTTCTTACATAATCTTGATATTCACACCTTGTCACAAGTATGGTTTACAAAAATGTTCTCCCATTTGTCTTGTTGATTATATCAGACTCTGTGCAGCAACTTTTTAATATGAAGTAATCTGACTCATCTATTTTTCCTTTAGTTCCCTGAGATTGTGAGTTTAAATTAAAAAAAATCACTGCTGAAACTGATGTTACGGGGCTTTCAGTCTATATTTTTTGTAGTGGTTTCAGAGTTTCAGGCCTTACATTTAAGTATTTAATATATTTTCAGTTGATTTATATATATGGAGTAAGATGAGAGACTCATTGCTCTGCATGTGGCTATAGTTTTCTCAACACTATTTATTGAAGATACTGTCATTTTCCTAGGAAATTGTCACCTATATAAAAAATCAGTTAGCTTTAAATACATGGATATGTTTCCTGTCTCTTGGCTCCATTGGCCTGTGTGACTTATTTTGTTCAAGTACCATACTGTTTTCATTACTATAGCTTTGCAGTATATTTCAAAGTCAGGTAGGATGATACCTTTAGCCTTTCTTTTTTGCTTGAATGCTTCTGCTATTCAGGGTCTTTTGTCGTACCATATAAATTTTAGGGTTTTTGTTTGTTTGTTTTTGTTTTATTTTAGACAGAGTTTCACTCTTGTCACCCAGGCTGGAGTGCGGTTGTGCAATCTCGGCTCACTGCAACCTCTGCCCTCGGGTTCAAGTGATTCTCCTACCTCAGCCTCCTGAGTAGCTGGGATTACAGGCACACACCACCATGCTGGGCTAATTTTTGTATTTTTAGTAGAGATGGGGTTTCACTGTGTTGGCCAGGCTGGTCTTGACCCCACCTCTGCCTCCCAAAGTGCTGGGATTACAGGTGTGAGCCACTGTGCCCAGCCTTGAGCACACTTTTATTAGTTTTTCTCTGTTTAGTCCTTTTGTTTGTTTCTATTTTAAGAAGAATTTTAGTTTCTACCTGAAATTACTAATTTGAGCCCAAAGTATCTGAGACGACACAGTGTCAGGAGGTTGTGACAATGTGTGCCCAAGGTTGTTGGGGCACATGTTGGTTTTATACATTTTAGGGAGACAGGAGACATCCATCACTATATGTAAGACGCACATTGTCCAGAAACGGACAACGCGAAGTGGGGCGGGAGCTTCCAGGTCATAGGTAGATAAAGGACAACTGGTTGCAATTTCTCTGAGCTTCTGATTAGCCCTTTACTGGGTTTTTTCCAGGTCTGTCTTTCCTAAGCCTCCAAGTTTATCTGGAGTCAAGAGAAACTTGACCCCATGTTTGTAGAATTTTAATCTATTTTGGCAAATTTTATGTCTACTTTATAACATACAACAACAGGTAATTTAACCAAAACCCTTATGGTTTTCTAGCACAGCTATAAGCTACACATGTATTCTTAGCAAGGTAAAAACAAGAGAAACCGTGATGATTACAATAACCACCCTTCTGTGCATGAATAGCTCTTCAGCTGGGGACATCACACCCCACTGTAGAGTTTCTGAATCCTACACCTGAAGGCAGTCAAAAGTTGGAAAACTGACTTGCACACACAGATCTGGTCCACAGGTAGGTTGGTGACTCCCACACCACGATTCAGCACACCCACGAAATGGTGAATTTACTAAGAAGACAAAGTTTACAGGAAGAATAGAGGCTCTGATGCAGTCCACTGTTGAGATTGTGACTCATGTACTTAGACTCAACATTCAGGAGGTGTTGACTCTTATACCTAAAACTGAGACATGTATGGAATTGTTAATCTCACCCATGGATCTTCCTGTAGATGTTATTGTGACATATGCCTCTCCCAGCACCTGAGTGATTTGACTCTCTTGGGTTCCAGCTGACAGATGGGATTGTGGCATATCACTGGACACAGCACCTAGGTGATGTGACACTATTCTCCTGCCTTGGCACTACCTACCTGGGGCTTAGTGACATGTCTATGCTCATAACTAAGGGGATGTGATTCTCTTGCTTGATGTCTGCTCACATGGGAGACAATGACATATCGCTGGGCCCAATACCAAAGTGACATTGCTTTTTTACCTTGACCCTCTTCTCAGAAAACATTGTGACGCATTGTTGGGGCACAGTCAACATGACGTGAGTCTCCTGCATGAACCCTGGCTGCAGAGACCATCATGATATCTCTGGAAGCTCAACTATTGGAAATGATTACCTTGTTATACCTGCTCTTTGCCCATAGAAGAGAATGTGGCATATCTCTGGGCCCAGGACTTAGTTGATGTAACTCTGCTCTCCTGCCTGGGCTATGCCTACAGAAGAAAGAGTGACTTATCACTGGGCCCAGCACACAGGTGATGTGATTCTACTGCCTTGATCCTTGCCCATCGGAATCATCATTACATACTTTTGGGCTCTTCTGCTGGATGATGTGTGTCTCCTTTTCTGTCCACAGAGGAGATTGTGACATATCACTTGACCCAGCACCTACATGATGTGCCTCATGCCTTGGCTTTTCCCACTGGGCTGATTGTGACATATAGCTGGGCACAGCTTCTAGGTAATTTAACTCTTCTCTTCCTGAGTCCTACCCACAGGGGCACCGTGAGATATCTCTAAGCACTTCACCTAGATAATATGACTCTTTTCCTGGACCCTCCCCTAATATGGTATTGTGACATATTTCTGGACCACCACCTAGGTGATGTTACTCTTTTCTCCTACCTTTTACTGGAAGTGAATTCATACGGGTATGAGTGCAGGAACCTCGATTCTTGCCTCAGAAGAAACAACTTGACTGAGGGGCATAAAGCAGGAGGGACCGAAGCAAGTTTTAAAGCTGCAGTAAAAGTTCATTAGAAAGCTACAGAACAGAAACAAAAGGAAGGAAAGTACACTTGGACGAGGGCCAAGTGGGTGACTTAAAAGGCAAGTGCACGGTGTGACTTTTTGACTTGAGATTTTGTATGTTGACATACTTCCAGGGTCTTGCGTTACTTGCCCCTACTTGCCCAACTCCTGAGATCTTATTGGGAAGCTGCTGATCACTAGTTGTAGGTGATCCACTAGTTGCCCACTTGAGAACATAGGAGATACTGGAGTGAACTGTGGCCCCCTCTTCATCCTTGGGGTTCAAGTCTTACCATGCACACCTAGCTTTTGATCTCTGTTTTATGGGTCTCTTGCACCTGTGGCCTTGGTCCGGCCTACATCATTGACTCCATTGACCTCTAGTGACTCTCGCTAAGAGCATTCTAGCAACAAAATATTTCTCTTCTCAGATTTCCACTTCCTATGTTCTTTTAGTAGATGTGAAGCCCATTTTTCAACTAACTGCCAAAAGGGGGCTAGACTTCCCTCCCCACTCCTTTCATATATGACCTTGAAGGTCTTGATGCATATTGAGAAGGGCAGGAAAGTAATTAGAAAAGTGGAGGCTACAGAAGAAAGTGAACGGAAGCGAGAGGAATACTCAAGAGAAGCCTTCATATGCTCAACAAAACAGCAGCCCTTGGATTCAAGAGGATAATGTTCATCCAAAGCAGGTGGACAAACTCCTTCAAAAGTCACTGAGAAACTCATTCCTGGGGCATAACAGAAATGAAAAGTATATGATAAGTCATAAGCTGTCAGAGCCGGAGTTGGAATTAGTGTGGATTAGTGGAATTAGATTAGAGGCTTATGTCTGGATCCTATCTGCAAGGAAATTGTGACATATCTTTGCGTTGATCAGCAAAAAGTAGTGACTCCTTTTTTCTACTGGGAAGATTGTAACCTATTACTGGGCACAGAAAACAGGTGACATGCCTCTCCTGCCTGGGCCTTGCCCAGAAAAAGTTTTGGGATATAACATGGCCCAGCACCCAGGTGATGTGACTCTGCCACCTGTGCCCTGCTTTCAGGTGGGGATTGTAACATATTCCTCCCTAAGCATCAAGGTGATGTGACTCTCCTGCCTGGTCTTTGCCCTCTGAAAATATTGTGACATATTCCTGGGCCAGTGCCATGGTGATGTAACTCTCTTACTCATTCCCTACATACAGGAGGGATGTTGATATATATATTTGCCGAGATCACTGATATGATGATGATATTTATTAAAAAAAAAGTTATACCACTCCCTCATACAGTATAAAGCCGTCAAGTGGTACAAACTCATCACAGGACACAGCACAAATATGAGATTGTTTTTTGTGTGTGCAACCTGCCAACCTTCAAAGTCACCCTCACACATGGACAGGGTCCAATTTTGAAGTCCTGAAACTCACAAGTAGACACAGTTCAAAGTTAAAATTGTTATTGTCATATGTGAACATCTGACCACTGTTGGGTTAGTGACTGTTTAATAAACACAGCTTATAGGCAGGTAAAATCTTTCCAATCTGGACTCTCCCAATTGAGATGTTGACTCATACCTGGGCTTAGGGCCACGGGTACAATCATAGGTCCATATCAGTACAAATATGTCAGAGCAGATTATGACTCTCATACATAATGTATAAAGCCCTCGGGTGGTACAGAGAGTGTCCTAACAGGACCGAGAACACAGGTGAGAATATGACACTCATATGCACACTCACCCAACAGTCAAGATTGTCGTCTTTCCACATGAACACAGCCCACAGCTGAGGAACTGAATCTCACAACTGGAGGCAAAGGGTGGACTTTTCACATGTGGATCCAGTCAAAAGGAGGGCTGATGACTTTCAGACCATGGCTCGGCATACCTGTAAGGCTGTGACTAAGGAGACACAGTCCACAAAACAGATTGAGGCTCTCATGCATGATTCCAGTCCACCATTGAGATTGTGACTCCTGTATTTAGACATAACATACAAGAGGTGTTGACTCTTGTACCTAGAACCAAGACACGTGCTAAATTCTTTTTTTTTTTTTTTCTTGAGACAGTCTTCCTCTGTCGCCCAGGCTGGAGTGCAGTGGCATAATCTCTACTCATTGCAACCTCTGCCTCCCAGGTTCAAGTAATCCTCCTGCCTCAGCCTCTCGAGTAGCTGTGATTATAGGCACACGCCACCACAACCAGCTAATTTTTTGTATTTTTAGTAGATACGGGGTTTCGTCATGTTGGTCAGGCTGGTCTCGAACTCCTGACCTCAGGTGATCCGCCTGCCTTGGCCTCCCAAAGTGCTGGGATTACAGGCATGAGCCACCACGCCCAGCAACTAAATTGTTAATCTCATCAGTAGACCTTCCTATAGGTGAGAGTGTGACATATGCCCCTGCCCACCACCTGAGTGATTTGAGTTTTCTGCCTGGGCTCAGTCAAAGGTAAAATTGTGAGATATCTCTTGACTCAGTATCTAATTGATGTGACTATTCTGCTTTGTCTCTAACTACAGGTGACATTGTGACATATTTCTGGGCCTTGTACGCAGGTGGTGTGACTCTCCTCTCTTGTCTTGGCGATGCCCCAGAGGGCACTGTGACATATTACTGGATCCTGCACCCCGGATATTTGGCTCTCCTACCTGTGCCCTGCCGACATGGGTCATTGAGACCTATTGCTGAGTCCCAAGACCCATGTGATGTAACTTACCTGCTTGAGCTCTTTCTACAAGGGGCATTTGACCTATCTCTCTGCCTATTATCCAGGTGATGTGACTCTTTTCTCCAGCCTGGTCTCAGTCTACAGGAAAAATTATGACATATCTCTGAGACTAGCTCCTAGCTGATGTGACTTTTCTCTTTTCCCTAGCTTCTGCCCACTGGGGAGATTGTAACATGTCCCTTGTCCCAGCACTATGTTGATGTTACTCTTTTGCCTTCACGCTGCAATCACAAGATATTGTGACATATTTCTGGGCCCAGCGCCACAGTGATGTGAGTCTCTGCCTGGATCCTGCCCATAAGGGGTATTTTGACATATCTTTGGACCCATCAATTCATTGATGGGACCTTCTCTCCTATGAGCTTTGCCCTGGACCATCTGCACAAAATAGAGAGTGACTTATCACTGAGCCCAGCACACAGATAATGTGACTCTCCTGCCAATTCCTTGCCCTCAAAAATGATTGTGACATATTCCTGGAGAAGGACCCAGATGATGTGATTCTCCTGCCTGCTCCTTACCCACAAGTAAGATTGTGACATATATCTTTGCTCAGTTTACAGGTGTGACGATGACTTTTGTTCCTCAAACCAGCCAATATGGGTAATACTATGAGTCTTCCCTTTGTTTGAAGGTAATAGAAGGTTACCACTTTGTTGCATATCATATAAAGACCTTGGGTGGTACAGAGAGTGTCAACACAAAGCCTGGCACACAGGTGAAATTGTGTTCTACACACACCCTGCCAACCATTTCATTCATCACATTCACACATGGACAAAGCCCACTGGTGAAGTTTTAAAACACACAGGAATGCAGCTTACAGTTGGAATTAAGACATTCATATGTGAAGATTTGGCCACACTTGGAATGGTAACTCATTTCTAAATCCACTCATAGGTGGGACTCTCCTATCTGGACCGAGCCAACTGGAGTGATGTTGACTCTCATATCTTGGCTTAGGGCCACAGGTACAATCATTGGTCCATACGAGCATGAATGTCTCAGAGTGAATGGTGACACTAATGCACACTGTATAATGCCATCAGTTGGTACAGAGAATGTTTTCACAGGGCCCAGCAGACAGGTGAGATTGGGACCCTCATATGAACTCTCAGCTGAAAGTAAAGATGGTCAACCACCCGGCTGAAAGTAAAGATGGTCGACCACCCGGCTGAAAGTAAAGATGGTCGACCACCCGGCTGAAAGTAAAGATGGTCGACCACCCGGCTGAAAGTAAAGATGGTCGACCACCCGGCTGAAAGTAAAGATGGTCGACCACCCGGCTGAAAGTAAAGATGGTCGACCACCCGGCTGAAAGTAAAGATGGTCGACCACCCGGCTGAAAGTAAAGATGGTCAAGTAAAGATGTAAGTCATATATCAACACAGTGCACTGTTGAGGTTCTAAATCTAACAACCAGAGGCAGTCAGAAGATTTCTTTTAAAAAGGCTCTTATACATAAATGTGGTCCACAGGTGGGTTGGTGACTCTCAGACCGGGATTCAGCACACCAAGAAGGCTGGGACTTCATTAAGTCAACACAATCTGCAATAGGAATTGAGGCTATGATGCATAGATCTGGTTCACTGATGAGATGTGCCTCATGTAGTTGGACCCAACATTCAGGATGTGTTGACTGTCATATCTGAAACTGGGATATGTGCAGGATTGTTAATCTCATCCCTGGACCTTCCTGTAGGTGTGACTGACACAACATGTGCCCAGCACCCAGCATAATTTGAAGTCTCCCACATGGGCCCAGCTCACAGATGAAATTGTGACATATCACTGAACCCAGAACATAGGTGATGTTATTCTATTCTTCTGCCATGGCCCTGCCTACATGGAGCACTGTCACATGTTTCTAGGCCCCACACTCAGCACTCAGGTTATATGTCTATTCTGCCTGTGCCCAGCCCGTGTGGATCATTGTGATATATTTTTGGGGCTGACATTTATGTTTTGTAAGCCTCCTGCCTGGGATCTGCCAGTAGGGAGCATTTTGACATGTCTATGTGCCAATCGTGCAGGTGATATGAACCTTTTCTACTGCCTGGTTTCTGTTCACAGGGAAGATTATGACCTATCAGTAGGCCAACAGGTAATTGGTGTAACTCTTAGTCTCAGGTTCTGCCTACAGGGGAGATTGTGACATATTGCTGGGCTCAGCACCAAGGTGATTTGGGTCTTCGGTCTGGACCCTGCCTTGTAGGAGCATTGTGACATAGCTCTGAGCCAATCACCTAGTTAATGTGACTTTTCTCTTCTTACCTGAACTGTGCCCACAGAATAGATTGTGGCACATCTCTAAGACCAGCGTCTAGGTGATGTGACTCTCCTCTCTTACCTGGCCATGCCCACAGAAGGCAGTTACTTATGGTTGGGCCCAGCACACAGGTGACAGGGGTCATGGAGACATATCTCTGGGCCCATCACCTGGATGATGTGACTCTTCTTTTCTTCATAGGGCCTGTCCATGTGAGGAATGTGACATATTGCTGGGCCCAGCATCTATGTGATGCGTCACTCCTCCTGTGCCTTGTCTCTTTCAATTGGAGTGATTGTGACATGAAGCTGGGCCCAGCCCCTACGTTATGTGACTCTTCTTTTCCATCTGAGCCCTACCCACAGGGGGCATTGCAACATATTTTTGAGACCCTCCCCTAGGTGGTGTGACTCTCATGAGTGAGCCATCCACTCAGTTGGTATTGTGACACATTTTTGCACACAGCACAGAGGTGATATGACTCTCCTCTACTGCTTGGGCTCTGTCCAAGGAGGTATTGTGATATATCACTGGGTCCAGCACCTAGGTTATTTGACTTCCCTCTACTGCCTGGGCCCTGCACACATTGTGTATTGTGACATATGGCTGTGTCCAAAACATAGGGGATGCAACTCTCCTTCATTGGCTTTGCCCATAGAAGTATTAGAAAAGACTAATAAAAGAGAATAAAATATCTTAATTATTTATCTAGGTGATTTGACTCTTCTTTTCTGCCTGAGCACTGCACACAGCTGAGATTGTGACAGTGATATGCACACCCAGCCAACAGTATAGACTCTCATCATCCCACCTGAACACAGCCCACTTTTGAGGTTCTGAATCTCACACCCAAAGCCAATCAAAAGTAGTGAATTGACTCTCATATGCAGATTTCATTCACATTTGGGTTTCTGACTCTCCAACCAACATTCAGCAAACCTGTGAGGCTGTCACTCTACTAAGAAGACAGTCCACAGGACAGATTGATGCTGTCATGCATGGATCCAGTACACCATTGAGATCATGACTCATGTACTTATACCCAACATGACATTTCACTGGGCCCAGCACCAAGCTGATGTCACTCCTCTATTATCCAGGTTCTGACTCCAGAGAAAATTGTGAAATATTGCTGGGCCTTTCACCTAGTTGATGTGACTGTCTTACCTGTGCTGTTTTGTCAAGGGATATGGTGACATATTACTGGACCCAGCACCTAGTTTATGTGACTTTTGCTGCTCCTAGGGCTCACAGTCCTAAAAAAGAATTGAGTTGTACTGCTGGGCTTAGCACCAAGGTGACAATACTGTTAGCTGTGTCTGCATATCAAAGTCATAATCTCACCTGTGTGCTGGCCCCTGTAATAAAACTCTGTACCACCAGGGGTATTATACAATATGCATAAGTTTTATAATCTGCCATGGCTTTCATACAGGTAGAAGAACCAGGACCCTACCAGTTTCCTTAAGCCTAGCTATAAGGGTCAACATGTATTTTATTGGCTGGGTCTAGTTATAAGAGTCATTGTTGTGCCTGTGAGCTAACATCACACCTGTGGCTGGATCTACATATGACAGTCAAAATTCCAACTGTGCACTGTGTCCATGTACAAGACTCAGGACCTCACCAGAGGTCTCTGTTCATATGTGAGGGTGACACTCATAACTGTTGGCTGGATGAGCATAGAAGAGTCACAATCTCATCTGCGTGCTGGGTGCACTTATATGTCAAAATCTCACTTGTGGAAAAGAAACAAGCTAAGAGAGCCACATATTTTAAGTGCCGGGCTAAAGATATGTTACAATATCCCCTGTGGGCAGGGCCCAGGAAGGAGAGTTAAATTACCTGCATGCTGTGAGCAGTGATATGTCACAATATCTTCTATGGGCATGGCCCGGGCAGGAATTTCACATTACCTTTGTGCTGTCCCAAAGATATGTTTCAATCCCCCTCCATTGGCAGGCTTAGAGAGAACGAAAGAGTCACAACACCTAAATTATGGCCACAGAGATAAATCACAATACCTCCTGTGGGCAGGGCCTAGGATAGAAGCTTACATTACCTGCAATCTGGGCTTGCTAAAATAATTCAGCTTCCCATTGCCATGATCCAGGCAGAAGAGGAGAATCATATCACCTAAGTACATGGGCCTGTGGTACGTCACAGTCCATTTTCAAGGGGCAGAATGCAGGCAAAGGAAAAAAGTCACATCACCTAGGCAATGAGTTCAGAGGTATGTCACAATACCTACTGTGGGCAGGGCCCAGGCAGTACAGTCACATCACCGAGGTGCTGGGCTCAGTGATATCTCACAATGTCTTTGTGGGCAGGGCCCTGGCTAATGATAAGAGTCAGATGACCCAGTGATATTTCACAATACCCTCTGTGGGTAGGGCTCAAGCAAGAGAGTCACATCACCTAGGTGCTTGACCCAGGTATATGTCACAATCAGTCACATCACCGAGGTGCTGGGCTCAGTGATATCTCACAATGTCTTTGTGGGCAGGGCCCTGGCTAATGATAAGAGTCAGATGACCCAGTGATATTTCACAATACCCTCTGTGGGTAGGGCTCGAGCAAGAGAGTCACATCACCTAGGTGCTTGACCCAGGTATATGTCACAATCTCCCCTGAGGGCTGTGCCTGGGCAGGAAAGTAAAATCACTCAGGTGTTATGCAAAATTATATGTCACAATCACACTTGTGGGAAGGTCCAGGGATGAGATTCACAATTCCATATATGTTCCAGCTTCAGGTGGGAAAGTCAACACCTCCTGTGAGTTGCATCTAAATACATGAGTCACAATCTCAATGATGGACTAGATTAATCCATGAGAGTCTCAATTTTACCTGTAGACTGTGTACTGGTATCAGAGTCAAAGCCTCACAGGTGTAATGAATCCTAGTCCTAGAGTTACCATCTACCTGTAGATAAAATCTACATGTAAGGATTATAATTCCAACTTTCAACTGTGTCCAGGTGTGAGATTCAGAAGCTCAACAGTTGTCTGTATTCATGTGGGAGGATGACAATTTTTATTGTGGGCTGGAAGTGTATATGAGAATCACAAACTCAGCTGTGTTCTGGGTCCTCTTATGACACTCTCTGTACCACCAGAGGGCTGTGCGTTGTTTGGGTGAGACTCACAACCCCCTGTGAGACATTAGTGCTGTATAAATGCGTGATTTTACCTGTTGCCTCACGCCCAGGTATGAGAGTCAACATTTCTCATATTGGCTGTGTCCAGGTATAAAAGTCATTGCTCTGCCTCTTAGTTGGGTTCAGATATGAGTCACCATCCCACCGGTGGCTAGATGCACACATGATATTAAAAACTCCAACTGTGGATTGCATCTGTGAGTAAAATTCAGGACCTCACCAGTGGGTTCTGTCCGTGTGTGTGAATGGCAATTCTCTACTGTTGGCTGAGTGTGCATCTGAGAGTCACAATCTCAACTTTGTGCTGAGTTATGTAATGGCACTTTCTTTACAACCCTGGGGGCATTATACAATATAAGTGAGTGCAATAATCCTCTGTGACATTTATACAAGTAGAAAACCCAAAACCTTACCTGTTGCCCTAAGCCTAGGTACAAGAGTCAAAATATCTTCTATTGGCTGGGTTCATTGTGCAAGTGAGTTGGGTACAGAAATTTGTCACCATCCAACCTGTGGCTGGATTCATATATAACAGTCACAATTTCAATGGTGGAATGGATTCATGTGTAAGATTTAGGACATCACCAGTATGCTTGGTCTATATGTATGAGCATGGCAATTCAAACTGTTGACTAGGTGTGTATAAAAGAGTCGCAATTACACCTGTGGACTGGGCCCTGCAATGACAGTATTTCCCAAGAGGTTTATACAACATATGTGAGTGTCATAATCTTCTGTTACTTTCCTATAAGTAAAGGACCCAGACCCCAAAGCCTAGCTACCAAAGTCAACATTTCTCTTATTAGCTGGGTCCAATATGAGTCATCACCATTCCTGTGAGCTGAATCCAGAGTGAGTCACTATCTCACTTCTGGCAAGATAAACATATGACAGTCCCAATTCCAACTGTTGGCTGTGTTCACATATAAGACTCAGGACCTCAACAGTGGTCTTTGTTCCTGTGTTATGGTGACAATAGTAACTTTTGGCTGGGTTTGCATACAAGAGTAAAAATCTCATCTGTGTGCTGGGCCAAGTTATATGTCACAGTCTTACCTTGGGGAAAGTCTGAGAAATAAGAATAACACCACCTTGATTCTTCACCTGGAATATGTCTCAATCCCCTCTGTGGAAAAGGCCCAGGCAGAAGAGTCACATCACTTGTGTTCAGGGCCCAGCAACATATAATATTTCCTCTAGGCAGAGCCCAGACAGGAGATTCATGACATTTGGGTCCTGAGCCCAGAGACATGTCACAGGGGACTAAAGAATCTTTTCTTTAGGCATGTCTTTGGCAGCAGAGAAGAAGCACATTATGTAAAAAATTGGTTCAAAGATATCTCACAATGTCCCCTTCGGGTGATATGCAGGTAGGTGAAGAGAGTCACATCATCCAGATAATCAGCCCAGCAATATGTCAAAATGCCCCCTGATGGAAGGACAAATAAAAGAAAGTCACGGCTGGGCACGGTGGCTCACACCTGTAATTCCAGCACTTTGGGAGGCCAGGTGCACAGATCACCTGAAGTCAGGTGTTTGAGACCAGCCTGACCAACATGGAGAAACCCTGTCTCTACTAAAAATACAAAATTAGCTGGGTGTGGTGGCGCATGCCTGTAATCCCAGTTATTCTGAAGGGTGAGGCAGGAGAATCACTTGAACTGGGGAGGTGGAGGTTACGGTGAGCCGAGATTGTTCCATTGCACTCCAGCCTGGGCAAAAGAGTGAAACTCCATCTCAAAAATAAGTAAATAAATAAAAATTAAAAATAAAGTCGCATAACTGAGGTGAGTAAACAAGAGATTTCACAATGCATGCTATAAGTAGGGACCATGGAAAAGAGGAGCTTCACATAACCTAGGGGCTACACCCAGATATATGTCACAATCACCCCAGTGGTCAGGGCCTAGGTATGAGAAAAGAGTCACACCACACAAATCCTAAACCAAGTGATAGGTCACAATTCCTACTGTGGACGGGTCCAAGAAAAAAGAAAAAAAGTCACATCATCTACATGTTGGGGCCACAGATATGTATCAATGTTCCCTGTAGGTATGGCCCAGGCAGAAGAGGAAAGTCAAGTCACCTAGGTGCAGAGCTGAGAGATATGTCACAATGTCTTCTACAGGCAAAGCCCAAGTACAAAAGGAGAATCATATCAAATAGTAGATCAGCCCAGAGATATGTCACAATGCCCCTGTAAGCAGAGTCTAGGCATGAGACTCAAATCACTTTTATGCTGGGCTCATCAATATGTCACAATGTGTTTTGAGAGCAGGACCAAATCAAGACAGTAATATCACCTTGTTTGACCTAGTGATATGTCACCATCTTTTGTGTGCACAAAATATAGGAAAAAGAGACGAGTCACATCAGCAGGGTGCTGAGGCTAGAGACGTGTCAACCTCCCCATCAACAGAAATCATGTAGGAGAAGAGAGTCAAAACACATGGATATGGCCAGGCATGGTCACTCATGCCTGTAAACCGAGCACTTTGGGAGGCCAAGGCAGGTGGATCACCAGAGGTCAGGAGTTTGAGACCAGCCTGACCAACATTGTGAAACCCTGTCTCTACTAAAAATACAAAAATTAGTCAGGCATGATGGTGGGCACCTGTAATCCCGGCTACTTGAGAGGCTGAGGCGTGAGAATTGCTTGAACTTGGGAGGTGCAGGTTGCAGTGAGCCAAGGTCATGCCACTGCACTCCAGCCTAGGTGATAGAGCAAGACTGTCTCAAAACACACACCACACACACACAGACACATGGATAATGGGCACAGAAATATTTAATAATGTCACCTGTAGGAAGGGCCCAGGCAGAAGAGTAAAATCACCTGGGTGTTGGACTGTGCAATATGTCAAAATAGCCAATGTGGGCAGGCCACAGGCAGAAATCACATAAACTGGGTGCAGGGCCTGTAAATACATCATAATGTCTTCTATGCAGAGAGCCAAGACAGGAGAATACATCACATCAGCTAAGTATGGGGCAAAATGACATGTCATAATCTCCACTGGAGGGTAGAGTCAGGCAAGAGAGTCAAATCACTCAGATTCTGAGCAGAGGCATACATCAGAATCACACCTACAGGAAGGTCCAGGGATAGGATTAACAATCCCACACGTGTCCCAGTTGTTGGTTTGGTCTAAGTATGTGAATCACAATCTCAAAAATAAACTGGATCTGTACAAAAGAGACTTAACTCCTTCTGAAGACTGTTTCCCGTTAGTGCAGTCACAGCCTCACAGATGTGGAGAATCTTGGTCTGAGATTCACCAACCCACCTAGGGACCAGATCCATGTAAAAGAGTTAATTCTCCAACTTTCCACTGCCTCCAGGTGGGAGATTCAGAAACTCAACAGTGGGCTGTATTCATATGGAAGGATGACAGTCTTTACTATTGGCCACCTGTGCAAAGGAGTGTCACAATTTTACCTGTGTGCTGGGCTCTGTGAGGACAGTCTCTCTACCATTCAGGGGCTGTATATGCTATGTATGAGAGTCAACATCTGCTCTGAGACCTTCATGCTGTTATGCACCCATGATTGTACCTGTGCCCCTAAGTCCACGTATGAGACTCAACATCTCTCCTATTGGCTGAGTCTAGATAGGAGAGTCCTCACCTCTCTATGAGCTGGGTTTAGGAATGAGTCACCAGCACAGCTGTGGCCAAGTGTTCACTTATGACAGTCAGAATTTTAACTGCAGACTGCATCTGCATGTGAGATTCAGCATTTCACCACTTGGCTCTGTTTAGATGTGAGGGTGACAATCCTAACATTTGGCTGGGTGAGCATATGAAAAACACAATCTCACTTGTGTCCTGGGCCCTGTGATGACATCCTCTCTAACACTGGAGGACTTTATATAAGATACAAGAAAGTGGTAGTTCTCTATGACTTTAATACACAGAGGAGACCCAGGATCTTACCCATTTCACTAAGTCTAGCTATGAAAGTATCTTATATTGACTGGTTCGAGGAAAGAGGGTCAGCATCCTACCTGTGAGCTGGGCCAAGATATATGTCATAATCCCACCTATGGGTAGAGAGTGAGCAGGAGGGTCATATCACCTGGGAGCTGGGCAAGGCGTATGTCACAATCTTCCCTGAGGACAAGGACCAGCCAGAAGAGTCACATCCCTGCATGCTCAGTCAGGGATATTTGACCATCCCTTCCTGAAAGCAGGGAACAGGAGGCATACACACATCACCTAGGTGCTGGGCCCAGTGATATGTCACAATGCTCCCTGTGGGCAGTACCGAGGCAGGAAAGACACATCGTCTCAATGGAGGGCCCAGCAATATGTCCCAGTCTTTCCTGTGGGCAGAATGCCGGCAGAAGAAGAGAGTCACATATCCTAGGTGATGGATTCAGGGATATGTAAAAAGTCTTCTGTTGGCAGGGCCAAGGCAGGAGTCTTAAATTCCACTGATGTAAGGCTCAGCCATATGTCTCAATACCCCAAATGTGCAAGGCCCAGGCAAATAAGACAGTCACATCACCTAGGTGCTTGGTCAAGCGACATGCCCCAATCCCCTTTTTTTGTCAGGACCCAGACAGAAGAAAAGAGTCACAACACCTAAGTGATGAACAAAAAGATGTCCTAATACCCCTGCTGGCAGGCCCAGGTCGAAGAGTTGCATCACCTAGGTTTTGATCCCAGCCATATGTCACAACATAGAATGTATGCAGGGCCCCAGCAGAAGTGGAGAGTCACAACACCTAGGTTCTTGCCTCCATGATACATCACAATTCCTTCTTGGGCAAAGTCCAAGCAGTAGAAGAGAGTCATGTCAACATCATCTAGTTGCTGGGTCCAGCAATATGTCACAATACCCCCTAAGAAGAGGGCCTAGGCAGAAAAGTCTCCTCACCTAGGCAAGAGGCCCAGAGGTATATCCCAATGCTTTCTGTGTTAGGGCTCAGGAAGAAGAAAGTCACCAAGCCTATGGGATAGACCAAGTTATATTTCACAATCACCCTAGAAAGCCATGGTTGAGACATGAGTGGAGAGTCACATGATGTAGGTGCTGAGCCAAGTGATATGTCACAATGCCCTCTGTGAGCAGGGACCAGGCAGGAGAAAGAAGTCAAATCACCTGGGTGATGAGTGCAGAGAGATGTCACAGTAATCCAGGTAAGAGAGTAACATCACCTTGGTGTTGGATTCAGAAATATGTAACAATGTCCCACGTGAGAAGGACACAAGCAGGAGAGTCACAAAAACTGGGTGCAAGGCCTGGCAATATATTATAATTTCCACTGTGGACAGACTCAAGAAACAAAAGGAGACTCACATCATCTAGGTTATGGGTCCCAGAGATATATTCCAGTTACCTCTATTGGCAAGAACCAGGCAGAAGTATCACATCACCTTTGTGCTAGGTAATGTGCTAGGTCATATCACCTAGGTGATAAACAGCAATACATCACTCTTTCTTTTCTGAACATAGCTCAGGCAAGAGAGGAGCATCACATTTCCCAGGTGCCAGGCCCAGATATATGTCACCATATCCCTTATGGGCAAAGATGTTGTAAGCGGGGACAGTCAAATCAAATAGTTGATGGGCCCAAAGATATGTCACAATGCACTCTATGGGCAGGGTCCAAACACAAGACACACTTCACCTCGGTGCTGGTAACAGCAATATGTCACAATGCCTTTTGAGGACAGTGCCAAGGCAAATGAGTAACATCACCATGGTGTTGGGCCCAACTTTATGTCACAATCTCCCCTGTGAGGAAAACCTCAGAAGGCAAGAGAAGTCACATCAGCTCCGTACTGAACAAAGTGATATGTTCCATTCTCCCCTGAGAGCTAGGATCAGGCAAATGAAGATAGTCACATCACTTGGTGACAGGCCCAGGATATGAATTTTCTGTATAGGCAGGCTTAGGCAGGAGAGTTAAATCAAATGGGCATAGGACCCAGTGGTATGTTACAGTGCCTCCCATGGGCAGCATTAAGGCATGAGAGGAGACACATCACCCGAGTGCAAGGCCCAGTGATGTCAAAATGTCCCAGTGCCCAGTTATATGTTACAATCTCATATGTGATGTGGGTCCAGGCAGTAGAGTCAAATCACTCAGGTGCTGGACTGAGGCATATGTAACAATAACACCTATAGGAAGGTCCAGGGTTGAGATTAACAATCTCACACATGTCCCGGTTCTAGGTATGAGTCAATTTCTGTATGGTCATTCTAAGTACACAAGTCACAATCCCATTGGTCAACAGGATCTAGGTTTGAGAGCCCTATTCCTTCCCGGGATTGTGTTTTTTAAGTAGAGTCACAGCCTCACAGGTTTGCTGAATCTTAATCTGAGTGTCATGAACCCACCTGTGGAACAGATTCATGTATGAGACTCAAGTTTGCAACTTTTAGCCACCTCAGGGTGTGAGATCCAGAATCTCAACAGTGGGCTGAGTTCATGTGGGACAACGACAATCTTTACTCTCTCCTGGGTGTGCAGATGAGAATTACAATCGCACTTGTGTGCTGGGCCCTGTTAGAACACTCTCTGTACCACTCCAGGGCTTTATTCAACATGCATGAGAGTCAAAATTTGCTCTGAAACCTCCATGTTAGAAGGGACCTTTGATCATGCCTGTGGCCCTAAGCCCAGGTGTGAGAGTCAACATCTTTCTTATTGACTGTGTCCAGATAGGAGAGTCTTCACCTGCCTATAAGCTGGGTTTAAAAATGAGTAACCATTCCAACTGTGGCTTGATGTTCAGATATAAAAGTCACAGTTTAAACTGTGAACTGACTGCATTAGTGTGTGATTCAAAACATCACCTGTAGGCTCTGTGAATGTGAGAGGGTGGAAATTCTAATGGTTGGTGGACTGTGCACACAAGAACACAATCTCACTCATGTTCTGGGATTTGTGATGACATTGTAGTATCCAAATGCTTTATGTGATATGTGAGAGTGGCAACTTTCTTTTTTTTTTTTTTTTTTGAGACAGAGTCTCACTCTGTCGCCCAGGCTTGAGTGCAGTGGTGCAATCTCAGCTCACTGCAACCTCTGCCCCCTGGGTTCAAGTGATTCTCCTGCCTCAGCCTCCCAAGTAGCTGGGATTACAGGTGCCTGCCACCACACCCAGCTAATTTTTGTATTTTTAGTAGAGATGGGGTTCCACCATCTTGGCCAGGTGGTCTTGAACTCCTGACCTCGTGATCCACCCACCTCAGCCTCCCAAAGTGCTGGGATTACAGGCACAAGTCACCGTGCCCAGGCTGAGAGTGGTAAACTTCATACAAAGAGGAGACACAGGGTCTTACTCATTTTTCTAAGCCAAAATATGAGAGTCAGTATCTCTTCTATTGGCTGGTTCAATTCACAAGGTATGATAGTCATTATTGCACCTGTGAGCTGAACCAAGATATAAGTCACAATGCCACCTCTCAGTAACGAGTGAGCAGGAGAGCCACATCACCTAGGCAGTAGGCCATGGATATGTCACAATCTTTGCTGAAAACAGGGACCAGGCTGGAGAGTCACGTCATTAGCATGCTTAGCCAAGAATATTTAAAAATCTTCTCCTGAAAGCAATGCAACAGGAACAGAATCACCTCACCTGGCTGCTGGTCCCAGCAATTTTGTCACAATTCTCTCTCTGGGAAAATCCCAGGCAGGAGAGACACATCAACTGGTTGCTGGGTCCAGGCAGTAGAATCAACTGGTTGCTGGGTGCAGTTTTCCTTGTTGGCAAAGTTCAGGCAGAGAAAGAGTCACAATTCTTAGGTCATGGATGCAGACAATGTCACAAGGCTCACTGCAGGCCAGGCTTAGGCAGGAGCCTCATGTCCCCAAGGTTCTGGGCCTAGTGATGTGTCATGGTACCCAAAATATGTGGGGCAAAGCAAAAAGAGGAGAGTTACATCATCTAGAATCAGGGTCCAGTGATATGTCACAATTTTTTTTTTTTTTTTTTTGCAGTGACCTGATGAAAGAAGAGTCACATCACCTTGGTTCTGGATCCCGTAATACATCACAATCCCTTCTTTGTCAGAGCCCAAGCAGCAGAAGAAAGTCAAATCACTTAGGTCCTGGGTTTGGAAATATGTCACAATACCCTATGAGGAGAGAGCCCAGGCAAAATAGTCAAATCACTCAGGTACTGGGCAAATAAATATGTCACAATCACACCTGCAGAAAAGTCCAGGGATAAAATTAACAATCATGCACATGGCCCAGTTCTAGGTAGAAAAGTCAACACATTCTGTATGTTGGGTCTCAGTACAAGAGTTACAATCTCAACAGTGGACAGGATCCTTGCATGACAGCCACAATCCCTTCCATGCACTGTATTATTTTCAAAGGGTCACAGCCTCACAGGTGTGCTGAATCTTGGTCAGGTGGGTTGGTGACTCTCTACATAATAAGAGTCAGTTTTCCAACCTTCAACTGCCTCTGGGCATGAGGTTCAGGACTTTAACACTGGCTGCATTCATGTGGCTGGATGACAGTCTGTACCATTGGCCGGGTGTGCATATGGGTGTCACAATCTCATTTGTGTGCTTGGCCCTGTAAGGACCCTCTCTGTCTTACTGAGGGCATTATACAGTATGCATGAGAGTTGCAATCCATTCTGAAACATTTGTGCTTGTGTGAACCCACAATTTTACCTGTGATTCTAAGCCCAGTCATGAGAGTGAACATCTTTAAGAATGAGTTTAGATAGGAGGGTCTTCATCTGCCTATGAGCTGGATTTAGAAATGAGTCACCATTCCAACTGTAGCCAGGTGTTCACATATGGAGTTGCAATTTCTACCGTGAACTGCATCCACGAGTTAGATTCAGGACCTCACCAGTGGGCTCTGTTTATGTGTAAGGGTGACAAGGCTAATGGTTGGCTGGGTGTGCATACAATAAGAAAAATTTCTATTGTGTGTGGATACACTCTCTGTATCATCTGAATTTACACTCCCCATATCACCCAAAGGCTTTATACAATGTGCGAGGAAGTGGTGATTTTTTATGATCTTTGTACAAAGAGGAGACCCGGTATCTTATCTGTTCTCTCAGCCTAGCTAGGACAGAGAGTACCTTTTTTACTGGCTAATTTGATATATGGACCTGCCAATAGGGGAGATTTTGCCTTTTTATTTTAGGCTTAGGGCAGTAGATAAAGTACTGGGTCTCCTATGTGAGGAAAAGTCACATAAGATTATGACACTCAAGCTTATCCTATAAAGCTTTTGTGTTACATTGAGAGTACAATAACAAGATCCACTACACAGGTGAGACTGTTACTCTCATAGGCACACCTAGCTGAAAATTAGGATTGTCACCCTCACACATAAGAAAAGCCCACTGGTGAGGTCCTGAATCTCACAGGCACACTCCAAAATTAGATTTGTGACAGTCATATGTGGGTCCTGGGACAGCTGGTGTGCTGACTTATTTTGAAGCCACCTTACAGACACTTTGATGACTGTCATACCTATATCTGGCCAATAAGAGAGATGTGACTTTCACACTTGGGCATACTGCAATGGGTACAATCATTGGTTCATATGAGCATGAAGGTCTCAAAGCAGATTTCAACTGCCGCTTATACCATATAAAGCCCATGGGTAATACAGAGGGTGTCATAACACAACCAAGAACACAGGTGAAATTGTGACTCTCCTATGCACACTCAGCCAACAGCAAACATTGTCACTGTCACACATGGAAACCGTCCACTGTTGAGGCTGTGGATCTCACACACGGAGGCAGTAGAAAGTTGGAATTGTGACTCTCATACATGGATCTGCTTAACAGGTAGAATGGTGACTCAAAGACTAGGATTCAGAACACCTGTGAGGCTGCGACTCTTAGATTCAGAAATAGCTTGCATTTGGAATTGGGGCTATCTTGCAGGGATTGAGTCCACCATTAAGATTGTGACTTATGTACTTGGACCCAACTCAAATGAGGTCTCTTGACTCTCATACCTGAAGTTAGAAAATGTGTGGAATTTTGAATCTCATTTCTCAACCTTCTTGCTAGTGTGATTGTGATATATACATTTGCCCAGCACCTGAGTGATTTGACTATCCTGCCTTGGTAAAGCCCAAAAATAAAATTGTGATGTATACCTGGGCCAAGCATTTAAGTTATTTTACTTTCTTGCATAGGCCTTGTCCTCAGGGGAAATTGTGACATATCACTGGGCCCATAACTCAGGTTATGTAATCATCCTCTCCTGCTTGGGCCCTGCCAACACAGATAGTTGTAGCATATAATTGGGCCAATCAACCTAAGTGATGTGACTTTACTCTTTTGCATGGGCTTTGCCACAGAGTGGGTTGTGATATATCACTGAGCCCTATGCGTAAATGATATGACTCTCCTGCCTTGGTCCCTCCAAAAGGAGGCATTGTGACCTATCAATAGGCCCAACAACTGGGTATTGTGACTCTCCTCTCTTACCTGAGCCCTGTACACAGGGTGACATATTGCTGTGCCCTGCATGCAGATAATGTGTCTTTCCTGCATGAACCCTGCCCACAGATGGCATTGTGACATACTGCTGGGCCCAGTACCCAGGTTATGGGACTTCTCTGCCATGGCCCTCCCCACAGAGTGGAGAGTGACATGTTTTTGGTCCAGCATTCAGGTGACATGATTCTCTTTTCTGGTTTATTCACATAGCTAAGCTTTAACATGTAGTTTTTCCAGCTCACAGGCATTTCAATTACACTCATATGAGAACCCAGATAATAGGAATGATTTTGACACTGTTAGTTAGACTTTAGGCAGTAGGTAAAGTCCTGAGTTTCCTAATTTTAGAAGGGTCACAGAGAGGTATAAAATTTATGCATATCCTGTAAATACTTTGTGTGCTACAGAGAATGTAATAATAGGACTCAGCACACAGGTGAGATTGTGACTGTCACAGACATACCAAGCCAACAATTGGGATTGTCACTTCCAAACATGAAAGGTCACTGGTGAGCTTCTGAACCTCACATGCAGATGCAGTCCACAGTCGAAAGTCTGACTGTCATGTGTACATCTGGGAACAGGTTGAACAGTGACTGATTTCTGGGCCCAGCTCAGAGGCACAGTGATTAGCTGCATACCTGGATCTAGCCAATAGGAGATATGTTGACTCTCACAGGTAGCCTTCAAGCAATGGTGAGGTCCTGGGCTTTCTACTTGTATGAACGTCACAGAAGATTACAAAACTCATGCATATTGTATGATCTCTTCCGATGATACAGAGAGTGTCATAACAGATTCCAGCACAAAGTTAAAATTGTGATTCTCATAGGCATACCCAGCAAACAGTGACGATTGTCACTCCCACACATGGACAGAGACCATGGTGAGGTCCAGAGCATCACATGTGGATGCCATCCACAGTTGAAATTGTGATTGTCATACATGGATCTGGCCACAGGTGGGATAGTGACTTCTTTCTGCCCCCAACTCAGTGAGAACTCTCATATCTGACACTAGCCAACAAGAGAGATGTTAGCTCTTATTCCTGGGCTTAGGACAATGGGTAAGATCATGAGTTCATAACAGCATGTAGATCTAAGTGTGGATTGTGACTTTCACCATAGAAAGCCCTCAGGTGGCACCAAGAGTGTGGTAACAGGGCCCAGTGCACAGGTGAGATAGTGACCCTCATATGCACATCCAGTTCACAGTAAGAATTTTCACTCTCTTAAATAGCCACAGCCTGTTGTTGAGGTTATGAATCTCACACTCGGACATAACTAAAAGTTGGAATTGTGAGTCTCCTACATGGATCAGGTCCACAGATGAGATAATGACACTCAGACCAAGATTTATCATACCTCTGAGGCTGTGACTCTACTGCCAGGACACAATCTGAAGGTTGATTTGAGACTGTCAGGCACAAATCCAGTCCAATATCTAGATTCTGACTTGCATACTTGGACTGAACACACAGGAGGTGTTGACTGTCCTCCCTAGAGCTGGACATGTTTGGGATTGTGTATCTCATCCCTGGACTTTTCTGCAGATGTGATTGTGATGTATGCTTTTGCCCATACCCTGAGTGATTTTAGTTTTCTTTGTGAGCCCAGCCCACAGATGAAATTGTGACATATACCAAGGCCAAGGACCAAGGTAACATGACTCTCCTCATCTGCCTGAACCTATTACTTAGAAGTGATTGTTACATATTTCTGAATTCAACACCTAGGTAATGTGACTGTCCTCTTGTGCAAAAGCTTTGATCACACAGAAAATTGTGACATACCACTGGGCCCAACATCTAGATGATGTGCTTGTTCTGCCTTAATTCTCCCCACATGGGACATTATGACATATTTCTTAGTCAAACACCTAGGTGAAGTGACTCTTCTCTCCTGCCTGGGTCTCAGCTTCAGAAGAACATGTGACATATTGCTGCACCCAGCACCTAGGTGATTTGAGTCTTCTCTGCTGCCTGATCTTTGTCAACAGTGGGGATTGTGAACTATTGCTTAACCCAGCACCTAAATTTTGTGACTCACTTCTTTTGCAAAGTTCTGCTAACAGTGGGAGTTGTAACATATTGCAGGAACCAGCAAACAGGTGACCTGACTCTCCTCTCTTCCCTGGGACCTGCCCATATTGGGCATAGTTACATATTGCTGGGCTCAACGCCTAAGTAATGTTATTGTTCTCTTCTGCTTGGGACCTGCCCACATGAAGGATTGTGGCATATCGCTAGGCCCAGAACCCAGCTGATATGACTCTTCTTCCCTGATCCTTCTCATAGTGAGGATTGACATATTCCTGTCCTAGCATCCAGGTGATGTGACTCTTCTGCCTGTTCCCTGTCTACGGGCGGGATTGTGACATACATCTGGGCTCAGCTCACTGGTGCAATGATGACAATCATACCTGAACCCAGCAAATAGGAGAGATAGTGATTCTCTTTGCTGGGCTTCAGGCAATGAGTAAGGTTTGGGTGTGTTTCTTGTACGAAGGTCAGAGAAAATTGCAATACTCATGCATATTGTATAAGGCTTTCAGTTGGTACAGAGAGTGTCTAACAGGGCTCAGCACAGAGATGAGACTGTGACTCTCAAATGCACACCCAGCTGACAGTTAGGATTTTAACTTACACACATGTTAAGATCACAAATGTCACATGTAAATGCAGTTTGCAGTTAGAATTGTGACTTATACATGGATCCAGCCACAGGTAGGATTATGACTCACTTCTGAACCCAGCTGACAGGCACAGTGATGATTCTCATTCCTGGATGCAGCAAATTAGTGAGAGGTTGACTCTCATACCTGGGCTTAGGGCAACAGGTAAAATCATGGGTCGTACCAGCACAAAACTCTCAGAGCAGATTGTGACTCTCATGCATATCATATAAAGCCTTTGGGTGATACAGAAAATGTCATAACGGTGCCAATCACACAGGTGAGATTGTGATCCTTAAATGCACACCCACCCAAAAATAAGAGTTGCCACTCTCCCACATGGACACAGCTCACCTTTGAGGTTCTGAATCTGACATCCAGAGACAGTTGACAGTTAAAATCGTGACTCTCATACATGGATCCCATCCACAGGTGGGGTGGTGACGCTTGGACCAGAATTCAGCACACCCATGGGCCTGTTACTTTCATACCAGGACACAGCCCCTAGGTGGGGTCAGGACTCTCATGCACAGATCCAATTTACTATTAAGATGATGAGTCCTGTACTTGCGTGTAACTCACAGATGTTGACTCTCATACCTAAAGCTGGGACATGGGCAGAATTGTAAATCTAACCACTGGACCTTCTTGCAGGTGTGATTTTTACATATACATTTGCCGAGCATTTGAGAAATTCCACTTGCCTGGGTAGGCCAAGCCTACAGTGACATTAATTAAATCAAGCATCTAGGTGACATACTCTCCTTCCTGGGCACTGCCCTCAAGGGAGATTTTGAAATATTTCTGGGCCCAGCACGTAAGTGATGTGATTCTTTTCTCCTGCCGGGTTCCTGCACACTGGGAGCATTGTAACATATCATTGCGCCCAACACCTAGGTGATATGACTCTCTTCTCATGTCTGTGCCCTGCCCATTTTAGGGGCTGTGACATAGCACTGGGCCTAGCACCCAGATGAAGTAAATATCCTCTTCCATTTGGGTTCTGCATACGGGGGGCGTGATAATATAATGCAATGCCCAACATTAAGGTGATGTGACTTGACTTTATGGGCAATGTCCACAGGGAGCATTGTGACATATCTCTGGACCCAGCACCTAGATGATGTGACTCCCTCCTGCCTGGGCCCTGCATATAGGGGAAATTATGACATATTGCTGAGTCTAGCACCTGGGTGATGTGACTCTTCTGCCTGAGCGCTGCTCACAGGGGGCATTTTGACATAACTTTGGGTTCATCACCTAGATGATGGGACTCTCTTCTTCTGCCTGTGCTTTGTCCACAGGAAAAGCTGGACCATATCACTGGGCTGAGCACCCAGGTAATGTGACTCTCTTTCCTGGGCCTTGCCCACAGGGGGCATCGTGACATTTCACTGGGCACAGCACTGAGGTGATGTGACTCTCTTGCCTGGGTCCTGCCCATAGAGGAAATTGTGACATATTCCTGGTCCAGCATCCAGGGAATGTGATGATCCAGCCTCATCCCTGGTCCCAGCTAACAGGGATGAGGATGACTCTTGTACCTGAACTCGGATAATAGGAGAGATGGTAACTTTCATAGCTAAGATTAGGGCAACCAGGAAGGTCCTTAGTTTCTTAATTGTATAAAGATCACAAAGCATCACCACTCACGCATGCTATATAAAGCACTTGAGTGGTACAGAGAGTATCATAACAGGGCTCAGCACACAGTTGAGATTGTGACTTTCATATGCACACCCAGGCCACAGTTATAACTGTCACTCTCTCACGTGGACAGAGCCTGCTGATAAAATTCTAAGCCTGAATTGCAAACACAGTCCACAGTTGGAATTGTGATTATCATATGTGAATAGGCCACAGTTCCAATGGTGACTCATTTATGAACTCAGATCACAGGAATGGTGATAACTCTCATACCTGGATCCAGCCAATAAGAGAGATGTTCAATCTCGTACCTGATTCTAGGGCAATGTGTAAGATCATGGATCCATACAAGCATGAAGGTCTTAGAGCAGATTGCGACTCTCAGGTGTGTGTGTATATATATATATATATATATGCACACACACTCTACATATATATACACATATGTGTATATATATATATATATATATATATATATTTTTTTTTTTTTTTTTTTTTTTTTTTTTGAGAGGGAGTCTCTCTCTGTCTCCCAGGCTGGAGTGCAGTGGTGTGATCTTGGCTCACTGCAAGCTCCGCCTCCCGGGTTCACGCTATTCTCCTGCCTCAGCCTCCTGAGTAGCTGGGACTACAGGTGCCCACCACCACGGCTGGCTAATTTTTTTGTATTTTTTTAGTAGAGACGGTGTTTCACCGTGTTAGCCAGGGTGGACTCGATTTCCTGACCTCGTGATCTGCTCACCTCAGCCTCCCAAAGTGCTGGGATTACAGGTGTGAGCCACAATGCCCAGCCCTCAGGTGTATATTTTAAAGCCCTCAAGTTGTACAGTGTGTTATAATAGGACCCAGCACACTGATGAGATTGTGACTCTTGTATGCACACCCAGCTGAGAGTAAGAATTGTCATCTTCCCACTTGAATACAGCACACTGTTGAAGTCCTAAATTTCATAGCTGGAGGCAGTCAAAATTTGGAATTGTGTCTCAGACAAGAATCCAGTCCACAAGTGAGATAATGACTCTCTGACCTGGATTTAGCTCCCCTGTGAGGCTATGAGTTCCCTACTGGGATATAGTCTGCTGGTAAGATTGAGGTCTCATGCACATGCCCGGTCCACCGTTGAGTTTGTGACTCATGTACGAGGACCCAACACACAGATGTTGAATCTCATACCTAGAGGTGGGACATATAAAGGCTTGTCAATATCATCCCTGTACCTTCCCACGAATGTGATTATGACATATGCCTTTGTCCATCCCCTTAATAATTTGACTTTCCTGCCTGGGCCCAGCCCAAATCTGGAATTGTGACATACACCTGGGCCAAGCACCTAAATGCTGTGACTTTCTTCTTTTGCCTGGAATATGTAAGCAGAAAAGATTGTGACATATTGCTAAGCCCAGCATTTAGGCTATATGACTCTTCCTCCAGGGACATGGTGACATATTCTTCCCTGGAATATGGAACATTGTGACATTCCTCCCTGTTCCTACAGGGACATTGTGACATATCCCTGGGAACATTAACTAGATTAAGGGACTCCCCTCTCATCCCTGGGTCATTCCCTCAGTGGGGATTATGACATATCACTGAACCCAGAACCTAGGTGATTTTTTTTCTCCTCTACTGACTGGACCCCATCCACAGGATGAATGGTAACACATTGCTGAGCCCAGCAACCAGATGATGTCAATTTCCTCTCCTGCCTGGAATCTGCTCAGAGGGATAGAGTTACATATCGCCGGGCCCAGCACCTAGGTAATGTGACTCTCCCCTCCTGTTTGGTCCCTCCCAACAGTGGGAAATGTGAGATGTCACTGGGCTCATCACCTAGGTGATGTAATGCTTCTCCCCTTTATTGAACCACCCACAGTGGGTATTGTGACATATTACCGTGTTCAACAGCTAAATGATGTGACTCTTTTCTGCTGATTGAGCCCTGCTCATAGGGGGCATTGTGACATTTAGCTTGGCCTTGAACCCAGATGTTTTAACTCTCCTACCTGGGCTCTGCCTATGGAGAACACTGTGACATCTCTGCACCCATCAACTAGGTGATGTGACTCTCCTCTCCTGTCTGGTTCTGGCTCACAGAAGGGAATGTAACATATCACTGGACCCAGCACCTAGGTAATGGATCTCTATTTTTTCCTAGGCCCTGCTTTTAGGGTAAATTTTGACATGTATTTGGATGTATCACCTAGATGATGTAACTCTCTTTTCATGCCTCGGCAATGTCCAAGGGGAGATTGTGACATGTTGCTGAGCCCAGGACCCAGATGATGTTACTCTCCTGCCTGGCCTTGCCCACCTACAAAAGGCATTGTGACACGTCTTTCTGCTCATCACCCAAATGATGGGAGTCTTTTTACCTGACAGAGCCCTGTTCTTAGGGAAAACTGTGACATATTACTGTATCTGGCATGTAGGTGAGGTGATTCTTCTGCCTCTGCATTGCCCACAGGAGGAATTGTGACATTTAGCTTGGCCTGAACCCAGAATCTAGGTGATGTGACTTTTTTCCTGTGCCTTACATACAAAGAAATAGAAAATATCACTGCACCCCAGACCTTGGTGTGGTGACTCTCCTCTACTACCTGGGCCTTGCCCAAAAGGGGCATTGTGACATATCTCTGGCCCCATCACCTGGGTGAAGTGACTATCCCCTTCTGAATAGGTGCCACCCACAGCTGTGATTGTTACAAAATGCTGGGTCCAGCACTCAAGCGGCTTGACTCTGCTGCATGGGCCCTGCCCACAGAGGGCACTGCGATATATGTTATGGGCCCATCAACTAAAAATGGGACTTTCTACATTAGTCTGTTCTCATACTGCTAATAAAGTCATTCTCAAGACTGGATAATTTATAAAAGAAATAGGTTTAATGAACTCACCGTTCCACATGGCTAAGGAGGCCTCAGAATCATGGTAAAAGACAAAGGAAGAGCAAAAAGGCATCTTACATGGTGGCAGGCATAAGGGCAGGAGAACTCCCCTTTATAAAACCATTAGATCCCATAAGACTTATTCACTACCCCAAGAACAGTATAAAACCACTTCCATAATTCAATTATATTTACGTGGCCTTGCTCTTAACATGTTGGGATTGCTAAAATTTAAGGTGAGATTTGGGTGGGGACACAGCCAAACCATATCAGTGTTTTCTCCTGCCTGGGCCCTGTCCATAGGGGAGATTTTGACATATCACTGAACCCAGCACCTTGGTGATATGACTCTCCTGGGCCCTGCCATAAAAGGGAATGGTGACATGTCACTGGGCTCAGTACCTAGGTGATATGACTCTCCTCTCCTGTCTGGACTCTGTCCTAAAAGAGAATTGTAAGATGTCGCTGAGACTAGCCCTTAGGTAATGCAATTTTCAGCTCCTACCAGGGCCCTGTCTACAAGGGGCAAGGTGACATAGTGTGGGGACCATCTCCCAGGTGATGTGACTCTTCTGCATTGGCCTGGCCTAAAGGGGAATTTGTGACATATCTCTGGGCCTACCACCTAGGTGATGTGACCGTCCTCACCTGCTTGTGCTCTGCCCACAGGAAGATTTCCACGTATCTCTGGGCCCAGCACCTAGGTAATGGGACTGTTCTGCCTAAGCACTGCTTACACAAGCCATTGTGATGTATTCCTAGGCCCAAGACACAATGATGTGACTTTTCACTTCTGCTTGGACCCTATACAAAGGGGGCACTGTGATATATCATGGGGTTCATCACCTAGATGATGTAATTCTTCTTTTGCTTGGGCCTTGCCCACAAAATAAATAGTGGCATATTACTAGGCATAGCACCTAGGTGATGTGATACAACTGCTCTGGCCTGTACCACAAAGGGCACTGTGATACATTGTTGAATTTAGTGCTCAGGAGATGTGACTGGGGCCAGAGCTGAGTCCACATGTGGATTGTGACATATTCCTTCCCCAGAACCTAGGTGACATGACTCTTTCTTCCTGCATGGGCCCTGACTTCAGTGAGGATTTTGACAATATTACTGGGCCCTACTCCCAAATCATGTGACTCTGCTGCCTGAATTCTGTCAAAGGAGGGATTGTGATCTATCTAATAGGCCAGAACCTACATGACGTGACATTCCTCTCCTTCCTGAGCCCTGTAAACAGAGTTAATTGTGAAATATTGCTTTGCACAGAACCTGGGTGATGTGGTTCCTTAGGCTAGGCCCTGCCCATAGAGGCATTGTGACATATTGCTGAGCTCAGCACTCAAGTAATATGACTTTCTTGCCAGGGCCCTGAACACAGGGGGTTATTGAAATATTCCTAGACCAACATTCAAGCAATGTGACTCTCCTGTCTGGTCTTCCCACAGGTGGGATTGTGACATACCTACGCCTAGCTCACAGGTGTGATGATGAATCTCATATGTGGACCCAACCAATAGAAAAGATTTTGACTCTCATGGCTAGAATTAGTGGAATAGGTAAGGTCTTCTGTTTCCTACTTGTGGTAATGTCACAGAAGACGATGACACTCATGCATATCCTATAACATCCTTGAGTGACACAGAGAGTGTCATAACAGGACCCAGCACACAGGTGAGATTGTGCATCCCATAGGCACGCCCAGCCAACAATTAGAATTGTCACTCTCACACATGGACAGAACCCACTGGTAAGGTCCTGAATCTCACATGTGGACATGGTCCACAGTTAGAGTTGTGACTGTCATATGTAAATTCAGCAATGTGTGAGATGATGACTCATTTCTGGACCAAGCTCACAGATGCAATGATGACCCTCATACTTGGATTTAGCAAATAGAAGACGTGTTGATTCTTGTAGACGGGCTTAGGGCAATGGGTAAAGTTCTGAGTCTTCTGCTTGCAGAAAGTTCTCAGAAGATTCCCACACTCATGCATATAATATAAAGCTCTTAGGTTTCACTGAGTTTCACATCAGGGCCCAGTACAAAGTTGAGTTTGTGATCCTTCTATGCACACCCAGCTGACAGGATTATCACCCTCACACACAGATGGAGCCCACTGCTGAGGTTCTGAGTCTCACTTGTGGATATAGCTCACAGTTTGTATTGTGACTTTTATATGTGGATCTTACCACAGGTGGATGTCTTATTTCTGGTCTCAGCTCACAGACACAGTGATGACTCTCATACCTGGACCCAGCAAAGAGGAGAAATGTTGAATCTTGTATTAGGATGTGTGTGTGTGTGTGTGTGTGTGTGTGTGTGTGTGTGTTTTAGTTCTTTGAGCTTTGGAAATTGATTCTACAGTATCTTATACAGACACAAATGTATCAGGCTTTTTTTGTAAAGCTATATATATATTCCTCCTGTTTATTAAAATATTGTCATTGGTGTTATGTAGATATAATTGTAGACCTCAAAACAGAAAATAATATTGTAAATATAGCTTAATAAATGTTTATGGTATATAAATAAAAAACATAAATTATACATATCTAGAAGGTAGTTATTTACAATTGCTTAGAGCTCACCTGGTCAGCCAAGGCCTGTCTTCAAGACCGTGCTGAAATTGCACCTGCTTGGTTACAGTATCTCCTAGGGTGAAATGGCCCTCACTGAGAATGGTCAAAATAAGAAAAAAAATTTTGGCAGATAAATCTTATGTGTAAAGAAACAGAGATGTGGCAAAAAATGTTCAGAGAAGGATAAATAAATCAATTTTACCACAGTTATTTTTAAGAAAATACATGCTTTAGGCTGGGTGCAGTGGCTCACGCCTGTAATCCCAGCACTTTGGGAGGCCGAGTTGGCAGATCACGAGGTCGGGAGTTCGAGACCAGACTGGCCTGCATGGTGAAACCCCGTCTCTATTAAATATACAAAAAATTAGCAGAGGATGGTGGCACATGCCTGTAATCCCAGCTACTTGGGAGGCTGAGGCAGGAGAATTGCTTGAACCCTGGAGGCAGAGGTTGCAGTGAGCTGAGATCACACCATTGCACTCCAGCCTGAGGGACAGAGTGAGACTCCATCTCAAAAAAATAAAAATAAAAATAAATAAATAGATTCTTCAAAGTCAAATAAAATTTATTTAATTAAAAATTGCAGAGGCCGGGTGCGGTGGCTCACGCCTGTAATCCCAGCACTTTGGGAGGCCAAGGTGGGTGGATCATGAGGTCAGGAGGTTGAGACCAGCCTGGCCAACATGGAGAAACCCTGTCTCTACTAAAGATACAAAAAATTAGCCGGGTGTGTTGGCAGGCACCTGTAATCCCAGCTATTTGGGAGGCTGAGGCAGAAGAATCACTTGAAACCGGAAGGCAGAGGTTGCAGTGAGCCAAGACCATGCCACTGCACTCCAGCCTGGGCAACAGGGCAAGACTCCATCTCAAAAAATAAAATAAAAAAATGCAAATTGGAGTGAGCCAAGATCATGCCACTGCAATTGAGCCTGGGTAACAAGAGTGAAATTCCACCTCAAAAAATAAAAATAAAAATAAATAAAGCACAAGACAGTCTATAGAAGCACTGAAAAATCTGGAAAATTATCAAAATGTTCATGAACAGTTGAATAAATAAATTGTAGTGTATTTATATGATGTCATATTGTAGATCAATAAGTATGCAAACCACAGGCAGCAAAATTCAGACAGTGGTCAGTTTGGGGTAGCAGGCTTACAGAAGACTTTAGAGGTATGTACTTTATGAGAGTGTGTGAGGATTATATGAAGCCAGAATGAAAGTTTCCTGAGAGTAGAGATCAAAACTTTCTTTTTATTTTTTGAGATGGAATCTCGCTCTGTTGCCCAGGCTACAGGTGCGCACCACCATTCCCAGTTAATTTTTGTATTTTTAGTAGAGACAGGGTTTCACTATGTTGGCCAGGCTGGTCTCAAACTCCTGACCTCATGATATGCCCACCTCGGCCTCCCAAAGTGCTGGGATTACAGGTATGAGCTACCACGCCAGGCCAATACTTTCTTTTCTTAATTTTATCTCCCAAGGCTAGCAAAAAGTATAGCACAACGTGTATGCTCAACGCACATTTATCGGTTAAATGAATGAATACATGCCCTTTGTAAACTGTCAAGCCCTATGCAAATCAAGAATTTATTTTTATCACTTACTACAGTTTAGTTAATAGAATCAAATAAAAGGTAATCAACGTTAAGATTCAGAAAGCACTATTCAAAATTTAACGTTACCCCAGCATTCTTAGGCAAAATAAAGTAAAATTTATAGTTTCTAAATTTGTGACCATTATAATTACATTTAAATTTCCATGTGAGGATGGAACATAAAATATTCCATCAGGTGAGCATAATTTGAGAGAAAAATACATTTAAAAATAAAGAAAAAAACAGGAAAAAGAATGAAAACTTGGTTGGGTTAGATCTGCAAGTTCTACTCCACACTTCTTTTTTTTTTTTTTTTTGAAATAGTTTCCTATACTCCTGGTGCAGAGGGAGGCTGGGGAGACTGGGTCCCTCTGTCCTTCCACCATGGCAGTGGCTGACCTCTACTCAGGCGTGAGAAGTGCTGCCCTGTGCTGGGTCTGAGGCTGCCCCTGCCAGCCCTTCCTCACTCCCCTGGGCTCTTCACAGTGTCTCCAGGCTGCTGTGCCATCCTGAGCATCCCTTTGATGGAAGGGGAGGTGGCAGCAGGAAGCTGGTAGGAGGAACTGGCCCTGCAGGCTGAGAGGTCTTGTCCAGGAAATGCTCTGGTTGGCCTCGGCTTTTGGTGCATGGAGCTGGACCTCAACCCAGGGTTGTAGCTAAGGCGTCCCTGGGCTGGGTGACCCTGGGCATGGATGCTCCTGCTGCTGCTGCCATTCCTGCTGTGCTCAGCTGGGCCGCAGCTGGAACTATTGTCAGTCAGAGGTGCAGAAGCAGCCATCCAGGTGGGAGGAGGCCATAACCATGCATGATTCCTGAAAACTAGGCCCTGCTGACAAATCTTAGATGCCAGGAACAGAAGAACCAGGAGAAACTGCCTAGAGCTTGAGCCAAATGGATGGACTGTTGGAGTGGCTGAGGGTGAAGCTGCCTGAAATCCTCAAAGTGGAGTAGCAAAGCAAGCGTCAGAGATGGACAAGAAAAATCAAAGTCAAAAAAATTAGCAGAAACTGTAGCAGGACGAGCCGCAGACAAGAATCCCTCAGACACTGAGTTGTGGAAGGAAAGGACTTTATTCAGCTGGGAGCATCGGCAGACTTACATCTCCAAAAACAGAGCTCCTGAGTGAGCAATTACTGTCCCTTTTAAGGGCTTACAACTCTAAGGGGGTCCATATGAGAGGGTCGTGATCGACCCTGAGCAAGCAGGGGGTATCTGACTGGGGGCTGCATGCACCGGTAATCAGAACAGAACAGAAGAGAACAGAACAGGGATTTTCACAATGTTTTTCCATACAATGTCTTGAATCTATAGATAACATAATTGGTTAGGTCAAGGGTCGACCTTTAACTACCAGGCCCAGGGCATGGTGCCGGGCTGTCTGTGGGTTTCATTTCTGCCTTTTAGTTTTTACTTCTTCTTTCTTTGGAGGCAGAAATTGGGCATAAGACAATATGAGGGGTGGTCTCCTCCCTTATTCCCCCACTTTGAGGACCTCACTCATTAGTGGGAGTTCTCACTTTCATCCTTACTACCCATGTCTTCTTGCAAGACAGATTGATAGTGATTCATATAGTACACCTGTGCTGAAGTATTTTGATGCTCTAAGGTAGTAACAAAACTTTTCATTACTTGAAGGAGCAAAGGCAGCACACAGGGAAGCAACAAGCAGGTTTCTATTACTATTATAATTCCTATTATAGTAGTTTTAAATCCTCCTAGTGCTGGAAACCATTTTCCAAACATGGACCTAGGATTAAACCCATGCCACAGCTGCAAGGGAACATGTGCCAGCTTTGTTATATCTTTAATTATATCTTCAACTATTTGCCCTTGGTCATCTATGTGCAGACAGCAATTCGTCATGTTAAAATTTCCACAGACCCCTCCTTCAGCTGCTAGCAAGTAGTCTAGGGCTAGTCTATTTTTATAGATAGCATTTCTCATCTGGATTTCTTGCAGGACTAAAACAGTTAAAGCTCTGCCAGTTTTATTAGTGATTATTTCTAAGACACCTTGTAACTGTGTAATTTGGTGGAGCATATAAATGGGGGTTCAGTATCCCTATGAGCCATCTTGTACCCAAGTGGCAGGCCCATAGTACTGTATGATTCTTTCAGGGAGCCACTCCTCATCTTTCCAGTCACCTATAGCTATCCTTCTCTTTTCTCAGGAAGCATAGACATGGCAGCCTAGGAGCTTGCCTGTTTTTATGGGCAGTAGGAAAAAGGATGGTTTAGTGGTGCCAATAACACAACTACCTGACCATTGGTCAGGTAACTTGGCATAAGCTGTATGCCCACATATCCGGTATAACCCAGTGGGGGCTATCCAGTCCCGATGGGACTCCGGGTGGGTCCACACGGTTTACAACTTTGGAAATTTACTAAATGGATTTCTTTCAGTGTGGTTTGAACTCCACCAGGTGGCTGCTTTTGTAGTATACAGTTTTTGCCCAAGGCAGCTGAGTCTTCCCACAGGAAGGGTGAAGTCCTTCCTCACCTGTGCTATACAGTATTGTCTAATAATTGAGGTTTTTCAGAACCCAGAAGTTGCCAGTCTTTAATCTTATTTTAAAAACGGTAGTTATAGGGGGCTCAGATGGGTTATAGCACACATCAGGCTGGTCACTTCATGGGCTACATACCCTGTATAGCATTATACAAGTAAGTTCCTTTTAGAGTCCTGGTACACTTATAATACCCATAAAATAATAGGACTGTAGCAACGTTTTGTCCCACCTCAGTGACTTGATGTATATATAGGGATCAGCCCTCAGCCTGAGGAAGGTCAGTTGAAGTCCTTACTGTAGAAGTCCAAATTTTAAGGAAAATGAGTCCCATGATGAGTTTCCTCATGCTTCGGCCATGCAGGGACCAGTCAGCTTCTGGGTGTGACTGGAGCAGGGCTTGTCATCTTCTGAATCACTTTGCAAGGGTTGGTGAAGCTGCTCCCATCCATGTACAGCTCCCAGTCTACTGATGTTCAAGGATGGTCTAGGAGGTTAGGCCTGCTAGAATAAACTGAGTCCAACACCTCTACACAGTTATGTTCAACTGGGCTCTCTGATACCAGGAGCAAGGTGGCAGGGTTCAGGGTGCTGCAATCTTCAATGGTTATGCAGGAATTTTCACAGAGCAAACTTTGGTATTTAGTTAGTCTAGCATTTGTTAGCCAATGATGTCCTTTGGTATTTATTAAAGTCACTACAGCATGGAGGGCCTTTATGTTTAGGTTTTGCCTAAGAGTTAGCTTATCCACTTCTTGTGCTAGCAGGGCTGTTGCTGCCAAGGCCCTCAAACATGGGTGCCAACCCTAAGAAACCCCATCTAGTTGTTTAGAAATGTAGGCCACCTGCCAGGGCCAGGGCCAGTCTGGGCCAGAACTCTAACTGCCATTTTTTTCTCTCTCTGACACATATAGTGTAAAAGGTTTTGTCAGGTCTGGTAGTCCCAGGGCTGGGGCTGACATGAGTTTTTCTTTTTAACTCATGAAAAGCTCATTGCTGTTGGTTGTAATAGATGTAGTTTATCCAATCTACATTTTTATTCACTGTCACCCACCAAAATATTCACTCAAATCCTGCAGCTATTTGATTTCGGGCTTTAAATTGACCTGGTATTCCCTGTGGGACTCCAATTGTGTCTAAATAGACATGAGCATCAGAAGACCCATAAGGGGCTTCTCTCAATTTATGATGTCTTATTTTTCCTCCCTCTGGTTGATGAAATGCCAGAGTGAAAGGGATAGCCAATTGGACTAAATAAAGCACAAGTGCCACTCCAGTTATTTGGCAGAGTGCCCAGTAAAGGTCCACCACAATACCACCACACATTCATGCCAGGATGAACAAGGGCTGACTGATTGATAAGCTCGTGAAAATTCCTTTTTTTTTTTTTTTTTTTGACACGGAGTCTCACTCTGTTGCCCAGGCTGGAGTGCAGTGGTGCAATCTCAGCTCACTGCAACCTCTGCCTCCTGGATCCAAGCTATTCTCCTGCCTCAGCCTCCTGAGTAGCTAGGACTACAGGCACCTACCACCACGCCCAGCTAATTTTTGTATTTTTAGTAGAGACGGGGTTTCAACATGTTGGCCAGGCTGGTCTCGAACTCCTGACCTTGTGATCCGTCCACCTCGGCCTCCCAAAGTGCTGGGATTACAGGCGTGAGCCACTGCTCCCGGCCCAGCTCTTGAAAATTCTTAAGCTCACTGCATCCCTTCAGGTCTCCAAGGAAGGCTAAGTTTCCTCCCTGTCATGAGAGACATAAAGTGAACTTAGTGTTGGGAAATGGAGGCTGGATGGCCCTCGGGGGCTGACCCACAGGGTGCCAGATTTCAGGATATAGCAGAAAGAGAGCTTGGCACGACTTGTTATCCTAGGCTGTAGAATCTTGGAAAAGAGCTACTATGCAACCCAGGCCCACTTGACTGGAGGACTACCCTAGTGGAAAGGGGACAATCTGGGCCTCTGGCCTGCTGTGCGCAGAAGCATAACAATTGCTTTTGTTTAATGTCTGGACGGATTATTTGATCCACTGCAACTAGGCATTTACATCTTGGTATCCTGTCTTAATTGCCAAAGTTTGTTTTAGGTTTTTAACTTCTATGATCCTCTAGTAAAATGAATGTATGATTTTAGGAAATTACAAAAACAGTTGGGGCAGTCCATCCTTGTTCTTTAGTTGTCCACAGAATGTTGGACCAACTACGGCATAAAAGCTCTACATTGGGGGGCAAGAATCCTGGTTGACACTGGGGTCTTTATCGAAATCTCCCTGGATTAAATGGTCCTAATTTACTAATGCCCAGTCTGAGGAGAGTCAGGAGGGACAGAGATACTTTTCTGAAGTAGAGAGCTGTCTTTGATTTGGCAAGTCCCCACAGGGTATAACAAGGCAAGCATTAGGTGCAACAGTTTGAGGCAAAATTGACTTGGTTATGTTGATAACTAGATGGTCAGCAATAGAGAAATGAAAGAAGAAAGAGTAATAGGACAGGTGAGAGAGAGTTAAATTTTTCTTAGCTTTAGTTTGGTAGGGTTTTCCCCTGGGACTATGGCCCACGACTCTGGAGGGGTTGGCGCTTTCTTGACTTGGGTGTGATGAGTCCATCCCCTTTTTGCCGTATGAGCAACAGTCTCAGTGGTTAGCAGCACAAGGTAGGGCCCTTCCCAGGCTGGCTCGAGTTTTTCTTGTTTCCACACTTTGATGAGAACGTGATCTTCAGGCTGGTGCTGGTTTACCAGAAATTCTTGGGGTGGTACATGTGCTAAACCAAGTATTTGATTTTTAAGAAATTGACCTTTTGTTTTAAATGTGAGGACATAAGCAGTGAACTTTATAGTCCTTGGTGCCTTTTACTGAGAAATTTCCTTTAGCACCTATTTTTATTAGTTTTTAGACCAAAGAAAGCCAAACACCATTTTATATTTGACAATGCTTCCTGTATGATTTTTATACCAGATAAGCTAAATTTCACCTTTATATTAGTGTGTTATTAATGTTAAACTTAGTTTTAATAACACTTTGTAGACATATTTATCCAATTTTTAATTTCTGACCATAAGTAAGATTTTTATAGCCTTTTATAATTTTTGTTAAAAAGCAGGTGAGTGCTTTAAGAAAAACCTGTTGTGTTTTTATTTTAATGTTCAGTTCACAGAAAAACTGGATGATACCCCTTTAACTTTAGCCAACATGTTTACACACAGAATTTCCTTTACAATTAACATTTTAAAACTTGCTTAAACCTTCAAAACAAATTTTTTAACCTTTTTATATAGGTAAAAATCCACATTCTTATGCCTCCTTATAATCCTTTTACCAGAGGTATATTTTACTTTCCTTATATACCTTGCACATACACTGTTTTTTTCAATAGTTTTACATTCAGGAGGCCTAGTTACTTTTAAATTATACATTTCTTGCATAAATTCTTTTTTTATAACTTTTTTTTCACAACTTTTGCAGACAATTCTTTGACATGCCTCAACTTTCTGACTTATTACAAACACTTCTTTCTTTAAACAACCAGTTCATTTATTTCAGGACAAGAATTTACAATATAACATTCTTTTTACATAAATTCTGCCCCCATTTTTTTCCTTTTCTTTGAAGATAACCATTCTTTTCCAAAGTGAACGTCCTTTATGTCTGTGGACTAGACTGTCTAAGGCCACAAGATTAGAAGTTGCTATAACACATGTTACACTGTTAACTTTTAGTAAATTTTCTTTTGTTGAAAACCTTGTAAGTTTGGGATTTCCATTATCCTTTGCTATTAATAAGACCTTGTTTAGTCCAAGTTAACTTAGAATTGGTATAGATGGCTTTTTTTTTAATTACCTGGGAGGAACCAACTATCATCCTGTCCTGAAGGGAGTTCCTCCTAGGTCTGGTCGGAGCTTTGTATGGTAATTAAGATTTAGATCTCCCGTTAGGGGATTTTCAGTGGTTAATGTTGTCATTTTTTTTTTTTAACAGAATAGCCCTATACTTTAAGATTTTTAAGTTAGTAAGCTATCTTTTTGCTTTTTTTTCCCCTTAGGATGCTTCTGAACTGGTGAGGTGTTCTCACAATAAGGTTTCCTCTAAAAGTTATTTTTCTACTTTCTTCTGTTAGCAAAGCAGTTGCCACTATAGATTGAATGCATTTGGGCCATCCGCAGATTACTAGGTTAAGGATTTTTGATAGGAAGGCTACAGCTTGTCAGTGGCCTCAGTGATTTCAGGCTACACCCTTGTTTACACTTACAACACGGTGGTATTGGGGTGTTGTAGGGTCACGAAGAAGACCTTCAATTATCAATTATAGGTTTTAAATTTATCCTGGAATACACTGTTGTTTTTTTCTTAACTATTGTATATCTCTCTCTTTCTCTCTTTCTTTCTCTCTTTGACTTTCTGTCTTTCTCTCTCTCTTTGACTTTCCTTTTGCCTCCGTCTCTTCCTCTCTCTCTGCCTCTCTTTTTCTCTCTCTCTCTCTCCTTGACTCCGTCTTTGTCTCTCTGTCTCTTCCTCTCTCTCTTTGCCTCTTTTCCACTCTGTCTCTTTTCTCTCTCTGTCTCTCTGCTGGTCTTTCCTTGCCTCTGCCAGCCACTTATGCTGCTGTTCTCTCAACCACTGTTGGGGGGTAGGGGGAGTCTAAAACCAGCTGTAACTAAGTGTCTATGTACAGGAACTGGTCTGGGTGACTGGCTTACAGGTTACCTTGTGCCATACCTTTGAAGCAAGGGACCTGTGAAGGCTTCCTTCTGATGGCCAACCCACCTCTAATGCTGGCCAGTCTATCTTACACAAAGTTTTAAGTTTTCCTGCTGTCCTAGTATTCCATAGTCTCCCTTAAATCCTTTCTTGAAATTCTTCAGCATAGTTCCTAGTGGGGTGGGCTTACTTTGGCCTGATCCATGCTTCCTCAAGACAAAACACCTGCTCACACCACACGCACACCACAAAACAAAGAACAGGTAAAAAGGGCACACACACACACTTTTATAGTTTACACCAAACCAGAATCAAAACCAAAATCAGAGTATCAAGAAATCCAAGCCAGGTCAAAACCAAAACCAAAGTATCAAGCAATCCAAGTCAAGTCAAAAACAAAAACCAAAGTGCCAGTACAGGCACACCGTGGGTGATCAGGCCACACTTCAACTCAAATGGAGTGGGCAAGTTCCAAAGACCAGTCTTACCAAGTTTCATATGTCCAGACTCCAAGTGCCAGTTCCTTCCTGGTGTTCAGCCACTGTGTTGATCCTCCATGGGGGCCTGCCACACGCTGCTCTGGTAAGGCATCCCACCAGGGCAATTGCTTACCTGGAAGCACTCTTTGGATCTGCATCACTCAGGCTAATCGGAGTCCCCCACAGGGATGCTCCACAGGGCAGGCCTAAGTCACCTAGGGGGCTGCCTTGACTGTCCACCAATCACCTCGCTTCCTAGTCAGAGAACCAAGAAATGTAGCAGGATGAGCCACAGACAAGAACCCCTCAGACACTGAGTTGTGGAAGGAAAGGGCTTTATTCAGCTGGGAGCATTGGCGGACTCATGTCTCCAAAAACTGAGCTCCCCAAGTGAGCAATCACTGTCCCTTTTAAGGGCTTACAGCGATAAGGGGGTCCATGTGAGAGGGTCATGATCGATTGAGCAAGCAGAGGGTACGTGACTGAGGGCTGCATGCACTGGTAATCAGAACAACAGAACAGGACAGGGATTTTCACAGTGCTTTTCCATACAATGTCTGGAATCTATAGATAACATAATTGGTTAGGTCGGGGTCAATCTTTAACTACCAGGCCCAGGGTGCAGCACTGGGCTGTCTGCCTGTGGATTTCATTTCTTCCTTTCAGTATTTACTTCTTCATTTATCTTTAGAGGCAGAAATTGTGCCTAAGACAATATGAGGGCTGCTCTCCTCCCTTAAAACCAAAGGCAGATGCTAAAGCAGTGCAAAACCATTCATGCCACAATGGAAATGGAATTGATGAAGAAGTCTGGGAAATGAATCTTAGTCACAGTGAGAAAGGACAGCAGTGAACATGGCAAGGTGCTGACAGTTCTGGTCCACTGGATCCCACCATCCCGAGGACAGTAAATACCATCACAGTCACCACCCAGTAAGCTACAACCACATCATTTCCTGTTTGTTCCAAAATGAATAAAGGTGGTTCTTATCACAAGGGCAAATAAAGTCATTTTTTTTTTTTTTTGAGATGGAGTCTCAGTCACCCAGGCTAGAGCACAGTGGCACAATCTCAGCTCACTGCAAGCTCCGACTCCTGGGTTCATGCCATTCTCCTGCCTCAGCCTCCTGAGTAGCTGGGATTACAGGCACCTGCCACCACGTCCAGCTAATTTTTTTGTATTTTTAGTAGAGACGGAGTTTCACCATGTTAGCCAGGATGGTCTTGATCTCCTGACCTCGTGATCCACCTGCCTTGGCCTCCCAAAGTGCTGGGATTACAGGCATGAGCCACCATGCCCAGCCAAAAGTCATTTTTTAAAACTAAACTGTCATGGTTTCATTTACTTTTTGAAAGTTCTTATAATTTTGAAAATTCAGTTGACACTTGTATGATTTAGGAAGTTTTCAATAGTCTTACAGTACTTGAATTGTCCAAAGTACAGTATATTTTAAATTAAGAAGAGTAAACTGTATGTGTTATACATATTTAAGGCTCAGACTCACAAATAATGCTCCTGTTTATGATTTTAAAACTTTGAAGTTTGGTTTTCCATCTGTACATGCACAGAACATTGTAGCGTGCTAAAACATTTGTTCTTTAAAGAGGCAGCCACACTTTTTGTCTGTCTGGATGTATTTTGGACTTTGTATATTAAATGTAACATAAACAAAACCCTTCATTCTGTTTTAGAAAATCTAAGATTGGTGAACACAAACAAACTTTAGAAATTACTGTAGCATTCAGCAAACCATGAATATAATGTGAAACTAATATATCTATTTTTGATGTCTAAATCTTTTTGTAGAAAAAATTGTTTCCTTTAAAAATGTCTCCACAAGCTCAGGCTTATTTTATAAAATGGCAAAATAGTAAAGAAATGGGTGGTTTGGCATACTATATGAATACTGGCACTCAATTAAAATACAGAAGACTTTAATCAAAATTATTTAGAAAGTAGATTTAAATAATTTTGTTTTTCACTTCAGTGATAGACATTCACAAACATTTAAAAAATCAAATCTGCCTGGATGCAGTGGCTCACACCTATAATCCCAGCACTTTGGGAGGCTGAGACAGACGGATCATGAAGTCAAGAGTTTGAGACCAGCCTGGCCAACATGGTGAAACCCCATCTCTTCTGAAAATACAAAAAATTAGCTAGGCATGGTGACAGGCACCTGTAATCCCAGCTACTCAGGAGGCTGAGGCAGGAGAATTGCTTGAACCTGGGAAGCGGATGTTTCAGTGAGCCAAGACTGCACCACTGCACTCCAGCCTGGGCAACAGAGTGAGACTCTATCTCAAAAAAACCCCTCAAATATATTAGTATTAGGTTTGATTTAGTGTTGACATATACATAAGATAAAAAATCTGTTAAAAATAAATATTTCTCATCGCTAATTTGGTGTGTTTTTTTGTTTGTTTTATTTTGTTTTGCTTTTGAGATGGAGTCTCACTCTTGTCACCCAGGCGGGAGTGCAGTGGCTTGATCTCGGCTCACTGCAAGCTCTGTCTACCAGGTTCACGCCATTCTCCTGCCTCAGCCTCCTGAGTAGCTGGGACTACAGGTGCCCGCCACCACACCCAGCTTATTTTTTTGTATTTTTTTAGTAGGGATGGGGTTTCACCGTGTTAGCCAGGCTGGTCTCAATCTCCCGACCTCGTGATCTGCCTGCCTTGGCCTCCCAAAGTGCTGGGATTACAGGCATGAGCCACAGTGCCTGGCCTAATTTGGTGTTTTTAAATACCCAGATGTCCCATTTTAATCAGATTAAGTCTGGGGAAAGTTGATTAATTTTATTTAATTTTTTGTACAGTATGTTCAAAATGTTCTAGTTTAACCTAATATCAATTCATGATGATTAAACAAATTTTCTTTCAAATCTCAGGCATATTAAATTGCTGAAGATATTTTTAATTTAAAAATTTTGGGCCGAGCCTGGTGGCTCCTGCCTGTAATCCCAGCACTTTGGGAGGCCAAGGCAGGCGGATCACTTGAGATCAGGAGTTCAAGACCAGCCTGGCCAGCATGGTGGAACCCTGACTCTACTAAAAATACAAAAATTTAGCCAGGCATGGTAGCATGCACCTGTAATCCCAGCTACTCAAGAGTCTGAGGCACAAGAATTGCTTGAACTCAGGAGGTGGAGGCTGTGGTGAGCTGAGATTGTGCCACTGGACTCCAGGCTGGGCGACAGAGTAAGACTCTGTCTCAAAAAAAAAAAAAGTCTTTAATGTTGTTTAAAGGGACTTAGGTCTACTCTAATCTGCTCAACCTGTGAATCAGTGTCAGGTGCCAAATTCCAATTTATTTTCAGGGTGCCTGCATGACTTTTCTCTGCATAGTCTTTGAATTAAATTTCCATTAATAAGGACAGATTTCAGTACATTTAACCAGTTGCTTTTAGTACCTCCAAAGGTAGTATACAAAGAATTCTCATGTTACTGTCTAAGAAAACAGATTCTACTGTAACCTAAGAAATCAACTGGAAGGCATTTGTATAACCTTGCACCACATAAAAAAATGCAATGTAGTACTAATAAATGCAGACTACATCACATAAAAAATGGTAATCAAGAATATCACTTTCAATATTTAAGTATTTGAAATTTTGGTAAAAAGTGTGGCAAAGTATAACTTTTAGTAAGCTTTGTGTAGCTAAACATCAGCATAAAGTAGGAAAAGATCTTTAAAAATGAAAACAAATGAAAACTGACACCAAAAAAAACTAACATCCACCATTGCATACATATTGATCTCTGTTTCAAAAAAGTCTGAAGCAGAACATTTGGTAAACTTCATACAATTATTTTCATTATGTTGGAATACTGATAAAATCATTTATATTTAATTTGAGTAAAACTTAAAACACATCTTAAAAACACTGCTTTGTAGCTGGGCATGGTGACTCATGTCTGTAATCCCAGCACTTTGGGAGGCTGAGGTGGGCAGATTATGAGGTCAAGAGTTCAAGACCAGCCTGGCCAACATAGTGAAACCCATCTCTACTAAAAATGCAAAAATTAGTCATGCGTGGTGGCTTGTGCCTGTAGTCCCAGCTACTCAGGAGGCTGAGTCAGGAGAATTGCTTGAACCCAGGAGGTGGAGGTTGCAATGAGCCAAGATCTCGCCACTGCACTCCAGCCTGGGTGACAGAATGAGACCCCATATTAAAAAAAAAAAAATACTGCTTTGTACTATGAATAATAAATGTAAAGTCTTTTTATTTACTTATTTATTTTTAATTTATTTTGAGACAGTCTCGCTCTGTAGCCCAGGGTGGAGTGCAGTGGCAGTGATCTCGGCTCACTGCAACCTCTGCCTCAGCCTCCTGAGCAGCTGGGACTACACGTGCATAAAACCACGCCCAGCTAATTTTTGTATTTTTAGTAGAGACGGGTTTCACCATGTTGGTCAGGTTGGTGTCAAACTCCTGACCTCCTAATCCACCTGCCTCAGCCTCCCAAAGTCCTGGAATTAAAGGTGTGAGCCACCGTGCCTGGCTGTAAAGTCTTTATACTCAAGAGAATCCTGATTCTCAACTCAACATATATGGGCAACCCATTCCTCTGGTGTCTTTAAACGCAAGCCTCATTACGGCTCAAATATGGAGTGAAAGGGACTCAATAACAGCATTTGAAACAAAAAGGATGAGGTAGGATGGTCAGCTCTGAGGCTCAGGGGTTGCCTGGGGGACTCCAATATGATGTAACTATGAAGTTTACTGCGTACAGGTAAACATTAACAGCTGAAAACACCATGGCTTGAAATTGGTGAGATAGAATCTCTGAAGTCATAAACAGTTGCGCCAAAAAGATTGAGCCAGAATGACAAGTATCTAAGGATTACTAAGGGGTAATGTTTACAAGCACATAAGTTTTTGTTCCAAATCTTATTACGGTAGCAATATGCTTTTCTTTAATGTCAGCTTCCCCAAGCTACAGATGCTATAGACAAACTACAAGTGCCTAATATGTTGTTTGCAGTCAGTGTCTAAATTTAGAAAACTTTCAATAATTTCATGAATTTCATTAAACTCTGTTTCATGTATAAATCTCACTGAAAGGCATTATTCAGTAGCTATTTCCCTCAGTATTTTGGGGAATTTTCTATTGCTTGATTTCAAACCAACTTTATTTGAATCCTAGTCATTTCTAAAGCCCCAGATGTAATAGCACAAAGACAGCAGAAATGATGCCAAGTTACTCCAAACAGTTCACGTCTAATATATTTGGTTCCCCAAATGAACCAGAAACCACACAAGCTAAACAACAGTGGATCTGAAATTCAACCTAAATTCAATAGTAACAGTCAAAGCCCTATGCAAATATTAGTGCAGTCACAATGTAGAAACCCTTAGTCTTTTATTCCAAAGAAAATAAAAAAATTCTTACTTTGGCATTTTCTAGAAAGGATAAATACATTAAACATGACAAAATATAGCAACTTACATAATATCTTTGAAATATGAATTTATTCTTAAATATTTACTATAATATTTAGACAAGACTTTCAGTGAAAAATACTTATAGCTACCATGTGTTAATTAAAACAGCCCTGAGTGATATAGTACTTTTTATTAATAATGAAGATTGAAGCTTCAGAAATGTAAAATAATTTATCCTGGGCACACAGCTAGAGGAAGGTAACAAAGTATTTGAAAGATGTTCTCTAAGACTCTAAAATTATTTTGTTTTAGTTTGTATAAAAAATGTTTAAGCATTTTTAATTTTCAAAAAATTTAAGTGCATTCTGTCAGGATTTTCTGAAGAATTTAAATAGAATAGAGTAAAATTATACTTATCAAAAGGTAAACTTTTCTATTAATAGAGCAGTTTAATTTTCACACCCTAAGAGTAAAATCTTACATAATTTTATGCCAATTTAATCAGAAACTTCTTTCTCACACTGGGAGAGATGACACAAAGATGCAGCTTTCATGTTGGGTGAGAGAGGAAATGATTACCAGGGGCTAGATAATTTTTGTTTCACTAATCAATATTGATTTTTATTGCTATTTTGTCTCAAATTATGTTAATAATTAAGTACTGGTCTTGATCCAAGAATTTTTTTTTTTTTTTGAGATGGAGTCTCACTCTGTCGCCCAAGCTGGAGTGCAGTGGCGTGATCTCTGCTCACTGCATTCTCCACCTCCCGGGTTCAAGCGATTCTCCTGCTTCAGCCTCCCTAGTAGCTGGGACTATAGACGCATGGTATCACGCCCGGCTAATTTTCTGTATTTTTAGTAGAGACAGGGTTTCACCATGTTAGCCAAGATGGTCTCAATCTCCCGACCTCGTGATCCACCCGCCTCCGCTTCCCAAAGTGCTGGATTACAGGCGTGAGCTACCGCGCCTGGCCCCCAAGAACTTTTTTAAAAATTTATTTTTAAAATTAGCCAAAATATTATCCATAAGGCAGAAACATGAAGATATTTAACAGTCATAATTTGTATTTTAAATTAAAATACTTTTAGAAATAAAAAAGAAAAAAGATATAAAAATCAAATGAAAGAGAGGGAAGGAAGTAGGTTACTCACAATAGCTAAGATAGAGAATCAACCTAAGTGTCCATCAACAGGTGAATGGATGAAGAAAATTTCGTGTATTTACACAATGGACTGCTATTCAGCCCTTAAAAATAAAGAAATCTTGTTATTTGCAACAACATTGATGAATCTGGAGGACATTAGGCTAAGTAAAAAGAGCCGGCACAAAGAAAAAAGGAAAACAAAAACATACCACATGATCTCGTTTCTTTTTTCTCAAAAAAGTTTCAATTTTATTTAGCTTTCTGACTCTGTACTTGTGCCTTCAACACTTTCACAACGATTTTCTGCTCCTCGATAAGGAAAGCACGCTTGATCCTGCCACGAACATATTTAGCACACATGGAGCCACCATAGGCCCTGCTGACATGTTTCTTTCTTTTTGACAATTTCATAAGAACTTTAGGTCTTACAGCACGAACCCCTCAAAGTCTGCCTGGGCACATGCCACTTGCAGATCTTGGTGCTTTCCCAAACTTCTTGGTATAAAGGTAAACAACTCTATTACCAGGGGTTCGGGACAGCCTAGTTTTGTTAGACGCTGTATTGTAGGAAAGCCTACGTTCGTAGTATGTCAAACGCTGGACCATTCTGAGTGCCTACAGACAACGTCACTGGAAGAGCCACATGATCTCATTTCTCTGTAAAGTAGAAAAAAATTCTAATTTGGCCGGGCGCAGTGGCTCACCTGTAATCCCAGCACTTTGGGAGGGTGAGGTGGGTGGATCGTCTGAGGTCAGGAGTTCAAGAACAGTCTGGCCAACATGGTGAAACCCTGTCTCTACTAAAAATACAAAAATTAGCTGGGCGGGGTGGTGGGCGCCTGTAGCTCCAGCTACTTGGGAGGCTGAGGCAAGAGAATCCCTTGAACCAGGGAGGCGGAGGTTGTGGTGAGCGGAGATCACTCAATTGCACTCCAGCCTGGGCAACAGAGCTAAACTCCTTCCCCCCGTTCCCCCCACCCCCGCAAGAAAAGGCCGGGCATGGTGGCTCACGACTGTAATCCCAGCACTTTGGGAGGCCAAGGCGGGCAGATCACCTGAGGTTGGGGGTTTGAGACCAGCCTGACCAACATGGAGAAACCCCATCTCTTCTAAAAATACAAAATTAGCCAGGCGTGGTGGCGCATGACTGTAATCCCAGCTACTCGGGAGGCTGAGGCAGGCGAATAGCTTGAACCAAGGAGGCGGAGGTTGCCATGAGCTGAGATCACCCCATTGCACTCCAGCCTGGGCGACCAGAGCAAAACTCCATCTTGAAAAAAAATAAAAAATTTAACTCATAGAAGCAGAGAATAGAATGATGATTGGCTGGGGATGGGGATATTGGTTAAAGGTAATGGATCTTTCCTATATCTCTTACTTTAATAAATAAGTTATTCTTTTCTCAGTTTTGATTCACCAGGGAATTGTGTCATATCCTGAAGAATCAAAATGGGAGGAATAATATATTCATTAAAGCAATGCAAGTTGTATACTAAAATTTCAGAGGCTTAGTAAAATAATATATTTTATGGTCACATAACAATTTTTTTCTCATTAAGAGGACTTCTATATGATCTTTCAGGGATCATATCTTCTTTCATCTTTTTTCTGGGTCTTTCTCTTTCTTCAGCCAATGGATGAAAAAATAGATGCAGAGAAGACACATTTGGTTCCTATTCACACTTCACTTCCACTCACTATTAGTGTGGATAGAGCTGAGAATAGCAGTTTCCTGGCAGGACAGCCACTTCTCAGCAATAAACAACACACTGAAAGAAAAATATATATCTTTCATCAAAAGCTAATGGATTTTAAGCAAAATAAGCATATGCATCAATAATAAAATGCTTGTGGCAAAATAAAGATGAATTTTATTGATTTCTATTGAGTTCCGGTAATATTTGACCAAAAGCTAGCAAATATACAGCAAAAAAAGGAATATTATTTGAAATAAGAATATTGTGAATTAAGTTATCCTGTCAACAGAAGTAAATTATGGCATCATACTAATAATTTCATCTACAGTTGTACAACATCAAATGCTTTTTATTAAAAACTGTATTTTATATAAATATTCCATTTATATCACCCTCATTCACTATTTCAATGCCGTCTCCACTTTATATCAGTGGAAACAGGTCAGCCTGCTCACGGAGAGCATGTGGTGCCATTGCTATGTTAATGACGATGATGAGGAGCACTTGTTTGGGTGGTGCTCTCATGCCAAACACTGTTATTTGGCACAAAGTACTGGTTTTCTGTTTTTCTCTACATTTACGAATAAAATAAAATTCTTAGCTAAAAAGACTCTATCTCATTGAAATATGTTTTATGAAATTTGGTTGACATTTAAGTGCTGCTGATTTACCTGGAATATTGAAATTTTTATGAATCCAAATTGAGTACTATAAGCAATCTTTTACTAAAAGCCTTTTGTGAGTCAGAATAAGATTCATTTTTTTGTTTGTTTTTTTTTTTGGAGATGGCGTCTGGCTCTGTCGCCAGGCTGGAGTGCAGTGACACAATCTCAGCTCACTGCAAACTCTGCCTCTCGGTTTCAAGCGATTCTCCTGCCTCAGCCTCCCAAGTAGCTGGGACTACAGGTGCGCACCACCATGCCCAGCTAATTTTTCTATTTTTAGTGGAGACGGGGTTTCACCTTGTTGGCCAGGATGGTCTCCATCTCTTGACCTCATGATCTGCCTGTCTAGGCCTCCCAAAGTGCTGGGATCACTGCAAGCTCCACCTCCCGGGTTCACGCCATTCTCCTGCCTCAGCCTCCTGAGTAGCTGGGACTACAGGCATGTGCCATCACGCCCAGCTAATTTTTTGTATTTTTTTTTAGTAGAGACTGGGTTTCACCATGTTGGCCAGGATGGTCTCGATCTCTTGACCTCATGATCAGCTCGCCTTGGCCTCCCAAAGTGCTGGGATTACAAGCCTGAGCCACCGCACCTGGCTCAAATGTTTTTTCTAATTGTTACTTTTATCATGTTAATCTAAGAGAAACTATATGCATACTGATTATGCATTCAAGACATATTAATATTAAAGATCTGCCCACCTAGGCCTCCCAAAGTGCTAGGATTACAGGCGTGAGCCACCGCGCCAGACCAATCATGAAATTTTTATAATATGAAAGAAATGTGTTAATCATGTTCCTAGTAATCACTTTGAACACAGCATTATCAGTTCACAGTATTCACCCTGAGTCACTCAGGGGAAATTGTATTAAACAATTAATATTAAAGTGTTTAAAGTTTAACATTATATGACAGCATAGAATCCTCTAAAATGAGTTCATTATTAATAAATTCATTATGTTTTCGAGGTTTTTCAATTGTGAAAACAAATAATAAGATATGCTTTTTCATGATAAGCTCAATTCTATGAAGTTACCCACTGGTCTCCACGTTATTTCTGTAATGTGTAGCATAACACCGGGCCACCAGAATGGTGTAGATATGCTGATTTAATGAGAATAAAAATGAGTTCAGCCTCCCTGGCTGACTATTGCTATCCCAGAGGCTGATCATTCACTACGAATTAGTAAATGCTGCTCCAACATGCCAGTGAGCCCTTTCAACCAGGTTGCCCTTTTCCTCCCATTGATTTGCTCATGTTGTGGTCTCTTCTCTTTATCTTAAGCTATCCCAGATGAGAGGTGATTATTTCTTGAATGAAGGATATCCTCTTTTTATCTCTGTCATGAGATCCTCTCTTCCTCCCCACTGGAAGCAACATGTGGGAGGCAGGAATGATGATAATATACAAATATATTTTCTTCCATGTGGTCACCATAAGCAGCTTACATGTTCCACCCAGAAGTCACTCACTTCCAGGCCAGCAGAGGGGTTTTTCTAAGATGTGTCTCTTTCTCATAAAAGCACCTCTGATTAAGTTTAGCCCAATCAGGATAATCTTCCTTTTGATGAACAGAACATACTAGCAGCCTAATTTCATGAGTGATTTTCCCCCACAGTAAGTCACATTTTTTTTACACTCCAAAGGAGAGGATTACACAGCAGGTGTGCAACAGATTGGGAATCCTGGCAATCATCTTAGAATTTTTTCTACCCATCTGAATAGACTATTAAAGTAGTCTTGTAGTTTCTTTTGTTATCTAAGTAAACAAAGATATCATTTAAATAATAATTAACTACCTTCCCATTTTATTACAAATGTTAACATCTTTTTTCTGGCTTCTTTTTCATGTACATTTTATACATTTACACACATATATAACAATGAAATGTATTCAATTATTCAATGTGCTAAATTTTATTAAAAATGATTGTTAGGCTGGGTGCAGTGGCCCATGCCTGTAATGCCAGCACTTTGGGAGGCCAAGGTGGGTGCATCATCTGAGATCAGGAGTTCAAGACCAGCCTGGCCAAAATGGGGAAATGATGTTTCTACTAAAAAATAGAAAAATTAGCTGGGCATGGTGGCGGGCACCTGTAGTCCCAGCTACTTGGGATGTTGAGGCAGGAGAATCACTTGAACCTGGGAGGCAGAGGTTGCAGTGAGTTGAGATCATGCCACTGCACTCCAGTCTGGGTGAGAGTGAGTCTCAAAAAAAAAAAAAAAAAAGTATAAATACACAATGGAATACTATTCAGCCATCAAAAGGGATAAATCCAGCCCTTTAAAACAATATAGATAAATTTGGAAGACATTATGTTAGCTGAAATAAGACTGACACAAAAAGACAAATACTGCATGATCTCATTTACATCTAGAATTTAATAAATTCTAACTCAAAAAAGTAGAAAGTGGAATAATAGTTACTGGAAGCTGGGTGTGGTGGGAAGGAAATAGGAAGTTGTTGATCAAAGGGTACAAGGTTTTAAATAGGATAAGTAGATTTCCAGATTTATTGCACAGCAGGATGATGACAGTAAACTATAAAGTTTTCTTTCTCTCTTTTTCTTTCTTCTTTCTTTTTATTTTCTTTCCCTTCCTTTCTTTTCTTTTTCTTTTTCTTTTTTTTTTTTTTTTGACGGAGTTTCGCTCTTGTTGCCCAGGCTAGAGTGCAATGGCACGATCTCGGCTCACTGTAACCTCCACCTCCTGGGTTCAATCGATTCTCCTGCTGTAGCCTCCCGAGTAGCTGTAATTACAGGCATGCGCCACCATGTCTGGCTAATTTTGTATTTTTAGTAGAGACAGGCTTTCTCCATGTTGGTCAGGCTGAGTCTTTAACTCCCAACCTCAGGTGATCTGCCTGACCCCCTCAGCCTCTCAAAGTGCTGGGATTACAGGCATGAGCCACGGCACCTGGCCAAGTACTGTATTTCAAAATAACTAAATTTCAAATGTATCACCACAAAAAAATGATTGGTAAGCAAGTTGATATGTTATTAAACTCGACTTATATTATATATATGCATATATTGAAACATCACATTTTACCCCATAAATTATACAACTCTGATTTGCCAATCAAAAATACTATTAATATTGGGTTTTTTTTAAATGAGAGAAACTTTAAGAAATTGCACCAGAGAAAAAAGTGTTCATTCATCTTATAATTTCAGAAAACATATACATATTTTATTTCAATGGCTTGCTCAGTTAGTGATGTAAGTTAGTAAACTTTTAAAACTATGAATAGTCTGAACCAACCAACACTCAAATAAAATATGTTGATTTTTAATGTTCAAAATAATATAATACCTTAAAAGACAGACTCTAAACAACTGTTTGGAGTAAAACCTCTCTAAATTTGTAAATAATTTTTTTTCACTTGTTAGAGAAAAAAAGTTATTTAAATATATATTTTAAATACATTTAGGCCGAGTGCAGTGGTTCACGTCTGTAATCGCAGCACTTTGGGAGGCCGAGGTGGGTGGATAGCCTGAGGTCAGGAGTTTGAGACCAGCCTGGCCAACATGGTGAAACCCTGTCTCTACTAAAAATACAAAAATTAGCCAGGTATGTTGGCAGGCACCTGTAATCCCAGCTATTCAGGAGGCTGAGGCAGGAGAATTGCTTGAACCTGGGAGGTGAAGTTTGCAGTGTGTTGAAATCACACCACTGCACTCCAGCCTGGGTGACAGGGCAAGACTCTGTCTCTAAATAAATAAATGAATAAATAAATAAATAAATTTAACCAAATAAACATAAATCACAAGTTTATTAAACAAGTTATAAAACAATTTGCTTCATTCTCTAATTATAAAACTGACACTCAGCATTTAAGTGGTTGTATATCTAGTGTTACTAGTGTCCTAGACAGCAGTTCTCAATGAGACATTTTTTCATAATATTTATATCCATGCTGTATGTGAATATATGGGAATTTGCCAAGGATAGTGTTAGAAACATTCAACTACTATTATAGCCACAGATGGAAGAATTAGAATGAACATGGGTTACAAGCCAGTGGTATGGCCATCTTGTTTTCAGGCTTAACATTTGTCATGATCTAACAGAATCAACAAATAAGAGCTAATAAATTTCCTGTACACTAGCTATGTGCTGGGCATTTTTAGGGCTCCTTTATTTGCATTAACTGCTTTAATTTTACCAAAACCCTAGGATTTAGGCCCTATTATCCTCACTGTACAGCTGAAGAGTCATGCACAGAGAGGCAAGAAACTATGTTTAGGTCACACAACCGTTAAGTGGCCGAACTGGGATGCAATCAGGAACAACCAAACACTGAGTTTCAATTTTAACCATTATGCTCAACCCCATCTCAACCAATGTTTGTTTTTATTCTTGACCTAATATTTTGGCTTTAAATTTTAAATTTAATAGAAATACATAGGAACTTAAAAACCACTTCTTTTTACCATAGATAGTATTTACAAATCCACTTTTGGTTTAAAGTACTCATTACCGGCCGGTCACAATGGCTCACACCTGTAATCCCAGCATTTTGGGAGGCAGAGGTGGACAGACCACTTGAGGTCAGGAGTTTGAGACCAGCCTGGCCAACATGGTAAAACCCCATCTACTAAAAATACAAAAAATTAGCTGGGCATGGTGGCGGGTGCCTGTAATCCCAGCTACCCAGGAGGCTGAGGCAGGAGAATTGCTTGAGCCCAGGAGGTGGAGAATGCGGTGAGCTGAGATACCGCCACTGCACTCCAGCCTGGGAAACAAAGCGAGACTCCATCTCAAAAAAAAAAAAAAAGAAAAGAAAAAAAAAAGTACCCATTGCTAAGCTTAACACACTTTGGTAAATAGATACTAACAATGGTTTTCCTCTCATGATTTCTAGGAGCCACCAATTTTACTTTTGAAATATATTGAATTTTTATATTAAAGGCAAGAATGAGCCTATTATATAATTTGTGGTATCCATGTACATTATTATATATTGAGTGATCTACAGTTTCTGAAAGTGTATAACTTTTTTTGATTGAATAAGAATATTGTCTTCTCAGTGAATAGATTGAAATTACTGACTAGTCACTTATAATGCGGCATTATATGTTATTTAATAAATACGTGAAGCTTTTTAAACTCATTTTAACAACTTACTTCTATTGCTGTTTCACTTTTATTAGAAAGAAATATTAACTTTACATCACTTACAGGCCTATGAATTTTATTCAAATCTAAACATAGTGCTAATTTTAGGAGATCTGTATGATTAGGATTACGGAAAGCCTTTCCTTTATTTACACGTAGAAGATAAATAACTGCTTTCCAGTAAACACAAAGAAGCAAATTTGATTCACAATTAAAAGCTATTAAAATATTAATACTATCATCTAGATGAAACTTTTAGCTATCTGCATTTTCAAGTTGTTTAACATATAACAATTCAGAAACTAGTTTTTATGAAATATAAATAACTAAAAATATAAAGTTATCAATTTTTTTTTTCAGTTTTGAAATACTGTCATTATTTCCAGTTGACATAACATTATATTTCAGAGCTGTGGCGTTGAAACTAGAAAGTCATGGTTGACTCTGCTTTACTTGCTGCCTTCTTATTTCACACAAACACAGCAGCCCAAAGATCAGAAATGTTACACCTTTATTGTAAACACAGCAGTCGCTTTCTATGGAGAATATATATGTGTGCACATGTTAACTTGAAATTCACGGCTTCTTTTGTCGAAGTACAGACTTCTATATGAAAAATAATGGGCTGGGTGCAGTGGATCATGCCTGTAATCCCAGTAATTTGGGAAGCCGAGGCATGTGGATCACCTGAAGTCAGGAGTTCGAGACCAGCCTGAACAACATGGTGAAACCCCATCTCTACTGAAAATACAAAAATTAGCCGGGTGTGGTGGTGAGGAACTGTAATCCTAGCTACTTGGGAGGCTGATGCAGGAGAATTGCTTGAACCCAGTAGGTGGAGGTTGCAGTGAGCTGAGATCATGTTATTGCACTCCAACCTGGGTGACAAGAGCGAAATTCCATCTCATAAAGAGAAAAAAGAAAAAGAATGAAGCAAATATAGAATCAAAAAACTTCTAAAAATTCCTTCTGACCCATTATTGTTTTTTCCTGAGAATGATTGTGATGGAATGGTTGCAGCAGTGTGGTTTTAACACACAATCTCTGTTTCATCATTCTTCGGCTATGGTCATAAGACTTCTATGCTTTTTTTAAGAAAAATATTTTCTCTTGTTAACTCAGTAATTTAGCATGATCTTCACAGCCTCATATTTTCAAAAATGGTTCATTCTTTAAAAAAAGAAGTGACTAAATCACCTACCACTTTTCCTCAAAAAGAGTAACAAATTATATAGTCTAGTGTATAGTTAATACATAAAAAATACAGATGTAGAGTCATCTTTTTTTAAAATTATACTTCAAGTTCTATGGTACGTGTGCACAACGTGCATGTTTGTTACATATGTATACATGTGCCATGTTGGTGTGCTGCACCCATTAACTTGTCATTTACATTAGGTATATCTCCTAAAGCTATACCTCCCCCTTCCCCACACCCCACAACAGGCCCCAGTGTGTGATGGTCCCCACTCTGTGTCCAGGTGTTCTCATTCTTCAATTCCCACCTATGAGTGAGAACATGTGGTGCTTGGTTTTCTGTCCTGTGATTGTTTGCTCAGAATGATGGTTTCCAGCTTCATCCATGTCCCTACAATGGACATGAACTCATCCTTTTCTATGGCTGCACAGTATTTCATGGTGTATATGTGCCACATTTTCTTAATTCAGTCTATCATTGATGGACATCTGGATTGGTTCCAACTCTTTGCTATTGTGAATAGTGCTGCAGTAAACACACTTGTGCATGTGTCTTTATAGCAGCATGATTTATAATCCTTTGGGTATATACCCAGTAAAGGGATGGCTGGGTCAAATGGTAATTGAGGAATCGCAACACTGTCTTCTGCAATGGGTGAACTAGTTTACACTCCCACCAACGGTGTAAAAGTGTTCCTATTTCTCCACATCCTCTCCAGCACCTGTTTTTTCCTGACTTTTTAATGATTGCCATTCTAACTGGTGTGAGATGGTATCTCATTGTGGTTTTGATTTGCATTTCTCTGATGGCTAGTGATGATGAGCATTTTTTCACGTGTCTGTTGGCTGCATAAATGTCTTCTTTTGAAAAGCGTCTGTTCATATCCTTCACCCACTTTTTGATGTGGTTGTTGGATTTTTTCTTGTAAATTTAAGTTCTTTGTAGATTCTGGATATTAGCCCTTTGTCAGATGAGTAGATTGTAAAAATTTTCTCCCATTCTGTAGGTTGCCTGTTCACTCTGATGGTGTTTTCTTTTGCTATGAAGAAGCTCTTTAGTTTAATTAGATCCCATTTGTCAATTTTGGCTTTTGTTGCCATTGCTTTTGGTGTTTTAGTCATGAAGTCCTTGCCCAAGCCCATGTCCTGAATGGTATTACCTAGGTTTTCCTCTAGGGTTTTTATGGTTTTAGCTCTAACATTTAAGTCTTTAATCCAACTTGAATTAATTTTTGTATAAGGTGTAAGGAAGGGATCCAGTTTCAGCTTTCTACATATGGCTAGCCAGTTTTCCCAGCACCGTTTATTAAATAGGGACAGGTTTGTCAAAGATCAGATTCTTGTAGATGTGTGGTATTATTTCTGAGGGCTCTGTTCTGTTCCATTGGTCTATATCTCTGTTTTGGTACTAGTACCATGTTGTTTTGGTTACTGTAGCCTTGTAGTATAGTTTGAAGTCAGGTAGCGTGATGCCTCCAGCTTTGTTCTTTTGGCTTAGGATTGTCTTGGCAATGCAGTCTCTTTTTTGGTTCCATATGAACTTTAAAGTAGTTTTTTCCAATTCTGTGCAGACAGTCATTGGTAGCTTGATGGGTATGGCATTGAGTCTATAAATTACTTTGGGCAGTATGGCCATTTTCACGATATTGATCTTCCTATCCATGAGCATGGAATGTTCTTACATTTGTTTGTGTCCTCTTTTATTTTGTTGAGCAGTGGTTTGTAGTTTTCCTAGAAGAGGTCCTTCACATCCCTTGTAAGTTGGATTCCTAGGTATTTTATTCCCTTTGAAGCAATTGTGAATGAGATTTCACTCATGATTTGGCTGTTTGTCTGTTAATGGTGTATAGGAATGCTTGTGATTTCTGCACATTAGTATCCTGAGACTTTGCTGAAGTTGCTTATCAGCTGAAGGAGATTTTGGGCTGAGACCAATATACCATCATGTCATCTGCAAACAGGGACAATTTGACTTCCTTGTTTCCTATTTGAATACACACTATTTCTTTCTCTTGCCTGATTGCCCAGGCCAGAACTTCCAACATTATGTTGAATAAGAGTGGTGAGAAAGGGCATTCCTCTCTTGTGCCAGTTTTCAAAGGGAATGCTTCCAGTTTTTGCCCATTCAGCATGATATTGGCTGTGGGTTTGTCATAAATAGCTCTTATTATTTTGAGATACGTCCCATCAATACCTAGTTGATTGAGAGTTTTTAGCATGAAGGGCTATTGAATTTTGTCAAAAGTCTTTTCTGCATGTATTGAGATAATCATGTGGTTTTTGTCTTTGGTTCTGTTTATATGATGGATTACATTTATTGATTTATGTATGGCGAACCAGCCTTGCATCCCAGGGATGAAACTAACTTGATCGTGGTGGATAAGCTTTTTGATGCACTGCTGGATTCATTTAGCCAGTATTTTATTGAGGATTTTTGCATCGATGTTCATCAGGGATATTGGTCTAAATTCTCTTTTTTCTGCTGTGTCTCTGCCAAGATTTGGTATCAGGATGATGCTGGCCTCATAAAATGAGTTAGGGAGGATTTCCTCTTTTTCTATTGAGTGGAACAGTTTCAGAAGGAATGGTACCAGCTCCTCTTTGTACCTCTGGTAGAATTTGGCTGTGAATCCATCTGGTCCTGGACTTTTTTTAGTTGGTAGGCTATTAATTATTGCCTCAATTTCAGAGCCAGTTATTGGTCTATTCAGGGATTCAACTTCTTCCTGGTTTAGTCTTGGGAGGGTGCATGTGTCCAGGAACTTATCCATTTCTTCTAGATTTTCTAGTTTATTTGTGTAGAGGTGTTCATAGTATTCTCTGATGGTAGTTTGTATTTCTGTGGGATCTGTGGTGATATCACCTTTATCATCTTTTATTGCATCTACTCTCTTTTCTTATTAGTCTTGCTAACGGTCTATCAATTTTGTTGATCTTTTCAAAAAACCAGCTCCTGGATTCATTGATTTTTTTAAAGGGTTTTTTATGTCTCTATCTCCTTTAATTTTGCTCTGATCTTAGTTCTTTCTTGATTTCTGCTAACTTTTGAATGTGTTTGCTCTTGCTTCTCTAGTTTTTTTTTGTTTTTTTTTTTTTTTTTTTGAGATGGAGTCTTACTCTGTCGCCAAGGTTGGAGTGCAGTGGCACGATCTCAGCTCACTGCAAGCTCCACCTCCCAGGTTCACACCATTCTCCTGCCTCAGCCTCCCGAGTAGCTGGGACTACAGGCGCCTGCCACCACGTGCGGCTAATTTTTTTTTTTTTTTTTTTTTTTTAGTAGAGACGGGGTTTCACCGTGTTAGCCAGGATGGTCTCGATCTCCTGACCTCGTGATCTGCCCGCTTCGGCCTCCCAAAGTGCTGGGATTACAGTCGTGAGCCACTGTGCCTGGCCACTTCTCTAGTTCTTTTAATTGTGATGTTAGGGTGTCAATTTTAGATCTTTCCTGCTTTCTCTTGTGGGCATTTAGTTCTATAAATTTCCCTCTACACACTGCTTTAAATGTGACCCAGAGATTCTGGTATGTTGTGTCTTTGTTCTCATTTGTTTCAAAGAACATCTTTATTTCTGCCTTCATTTTGTTATGTACCCAGTAGTCATTCAGGAGCAGGTTGTTCAGTCTCCATGTAGTTGAGTGGTTTTAAGTGAGTTTCTTAATCCTGAGTTCTAGTTTGATTGCACTGTGGTCTGAGAGACAGTTTGTTATAATTTCTGTTCTTTTACATTTGCTGAGGAGGGCTTTACTTCCAACTATGTGGTCAATTTTGGAATAAGTGCGATGTAGTGTTGAGAAGAATGTATATTCCATTGATTTGGGGCGGAGAGTTCTGTAGATATCTATTAGGTACACTTGGTGGAGAGCTGAGTTCAATTCCTGGATATCCTTGTTAACTTTCTGTCTCATTGATCAGTCTAATGTCAACAGCAGGGTGTTAAAGATTCCCATTATTGTGTGGGAGTCTAAGTCTCTTTGTAGGTCTCTAAGGACTTGCTTTATGAATATGGGTGCTCCTGTATTGGGTGCATATATATTTAGGTTAGCTCTTCTAATTGCATTGATCCCTTTACCATTATGTAATGGCCTTCTTCGTCTCTATTGATCTTTGTTGGTTTAAAGTCTGTTTCATCAGAGACTAGGATTGCAACCCCTGCTTTTTTTTTTTTCCATTTGCTTGGTAGATCTTCCTCCATCCCTTTATTTTGAGCCTATGTGTGTCTCTGCAGGTGAGATGGGTCTCCTGAATATAGCACACTGATGGGTCTTGACTCTTTATCCAATTTGCCAGTCTGTGTCTTTTAATTGGGGCATTTATCCCATTTATATTTAAGGTTAATATTGTAATTTGATCCTGTCATTATGATGTTAGCTGGTTATTTTGCTCATTAGTTGATGCAGTTTCTGCCTAGCATTGATGGTCTTTACAATTTGGCATGTCTTTGCAGTGGCTGATACCAGTTGTTCCTTTCCATGTTTAGTGCTTCCTTCAGGAGCTCTTGTAAGGCAGGCCTGGTGGTGACAAAATCTCTCAGCATTTAGTTTGTCTGTAAAGGATTTTATTTCTCCTTCACTTATGAAGCTTAGCTTGGCTGGATATGAAATTCTGGGCTGAAAATCTTTTAAGAATGTTGAGTTGGGCGTGGTGGCTCATGCCTGTAATCCCAGCACTATGGGAGGCTGAGGTGGGTGGATCACGAGGTCAAGAGATCGAGACCATTCTGGCTAACACAGTGAAACCCCATCTCTACTAAAAATACAAAAAATTAGCTGGGCATGGTGGCAGGCGCCTGCAGTCCCAGCTACTCAGGAGGCTGAGGCAGAAGAATGGTGTGAACCCGGGAGGCAGATATTGCAGTGAGCCGACATCGCACCACTGCACTAAAGCCTGGGCAATAGAGCAAGACTCTGTCTCAAAATAAAATAAAATAAAATAAGAATGTTGAATATTGGCCCCCAGTCTCTTCTGGCTTGTAGAGTTTCTGCCGAGAGATCCACTGTTAGTCTGATGGGCTTCCCTTTGTGGGTAACCCGACCTTTCTCTCTGGCTGCCCTTAACATTTTTTCCTTCATTTCAACTTTGGCAAACCTGACAATTATTTGTCTTGGAGTTGCTCTTCTCGAGGAGTATCTTTCTGGTATTCTCTGTATTTCCTGAACTTGAATGTTGGCCTGCCTTGCTAGGTTGAGGAAGTTCTCCTGGATAATATCCTGGAGAGTGTTTTCCAACTTGGTTCCATTCTCTCCATCACTTTCAGGTACACCAATCAGACGTAGATTTGGTCTTTTCACATAGTCCTTATTTCTTGGAGGCTTTGTTCATTTCTTTTTACTCTTTTTTCTCTAAACTTCTTTTCTCACTTCATTTCATTCATTTGATCTTTGATCACTGATACTCATTCTCCCACTTGATCAAATCAGCTACTGAAGCTTGTGCATGCGTCACATAGTTCTCTTGCCGTGGTTTTCAGCTCCATCAGGTCATTTAAGGTCTTCTCTATGATGTTTATTCTAGTTAGCCATTCGTCTAATCTTTTTTCAAGGTTTTTAGCTTCTTTGTGATGGGTTGGAACATCCTCCTTTAGCTCGAAGAAGTTTATTATTATCCATCGTCTGAAGTCTTCTTCTCTCAACTCGTGAACGTCATTCACCATCCAACTTTGTTCCGTTGCTGGCAAGGAGCTGCTTTCCTTTGGAGGAGAAGAGGCACTCTGGTTTTTAGAATTTTCAGCTTTTCTGCTCTGGTTTCTCCCCATCTTTGTGGGTTTTATCTACCTTTGGTCTTTGATGATAGTGACGTACAGATTGGGTTTTGGTGTGGATGTCCTTTCTGTTTGTTAGTTTTCCTTCTAACAGTCAGGACCCTCAGTTGCAGGTCTGTTGGAGTTTGCCTGGGTATCACCAGCGGAGGCTGCAGAGCAGCAAATATTGCAGAATAGCAAATGTTGCTGCCTGATCTTTCCTCTGGAAGCTTCGTCTCCGAGGGGCACCCAGCCATATGAGGTGTCAGTCAGTCCCTACTGGGAGGTGTTGCCTAGTTAGGCTACTTGGGGGTCAGGGACCCACTTGAGAAGGCAGTCTGTCCATTCTCAGATCTCAAACTGTGCTGGGAGAACCACTACTCTCTTCAAAGCTGTCAGACAGGGGCATTTAAGTCTGCAGAAGTTTCTGCTGCCTTTTGTTCGGCTATGCCTTGGCCCCAGAGGTGGGAGTCTACAGAGGCAGGCAGGCCTCCTTGAGCTGTGGTGGGCTCCACCCAGTTTGAGCTTCCCAGCCACTTTGTCTACCTACTGAAGCCTCAGCAACGATGGACGCCCCTTCCCCAGCCTCGCTGCAGCCTTGCAGTTTGATCTCAGACTTCTGTGCTAGCAGTGAGTGAGGCTTCGTGGGCATGGGACCCTCCGAGCCAGGCATGGGATATAATCTCCTGGTGTGCCGTTTGCTAAGACCATTGGAAAAGCACAGTATTAGGGTAGGAGTGTCCGATTTTCCACCTACAATCTGTCATGGCTTCCCTCAGCTAGGAAAGGGAATTCCCCAACCCCTTGCACTACCTGGGTGAGGTGATGCCCCGCCCTGCTTCGGCTCACTCTCCGTGGGCTGCACCCACTGTCCAACAAGCCCCAGTGAGATGAACCCAGTACCTCAGTTGGAAATGCAGAAAATCACCCATCTTCTGTGTCGCTCACGCTGGGAGCTGTACACTGGAGCTGTTCCTACTTGACCATCTTGGAACCTCCCTTAAATCCAGAGTCAACTATTTTAACTGCACACTTGGGAATAAAAGACATCTTGGGCTATAGGCCAAGAGCTTTCAGAGAAGATAGCTTGCAAAATGTGGGGAGACTGGGTATAGAAACATTTACCCCTCTGTCTTAAGGAGTAAATAATTCTGTCTTTCACTGCTAAGTCCAACTATTAACTTCGAACTACAGAAATATAACATTTCATTATACCACAAAACATCTTGTTATTTCTATTTTAGATTCAGGGAATACACCTGCAGATTGGTAGCATAGGTATACTGCATGGTGTTGAAGTTTGGACACTTTTAACTATCCCATTGCCCAAGCAGAGTACACTACACCTGATAAGTAGTTTTTCAGCGTTTGTCTCCCTTTCTTCTTCCATCTTTTTGGAATTCTCAGTGTTTATTGTTTTCATCTTTGTTTCCATGTGCACCCAATGTTTACCTCCCACACACAAGTGAGAACATGTGGTATTTGTTTTACTGATCTGTTAATTTGCTTACATTAATGGCCTTCTGCTGCATTCATGTTGCCACAAGGGACATTATTTCATTCTTTTCTGTGACTGCATAGTATTGCAGTCTCTAAGTACCTCATTTTTCTTATCCAAAGATTTATAGGCACCTGTTTCTCCTGAAGTCGGGATGAAGTTGAAACAGAAAGCTGTTTCTCCACATCTTCAACATGTTATTTTTTGACTTATGATAACAGCCATTCTAACTGGTGTGAAATGGTATCATATTGTCATTTTGATTTACATCTCTGATGATTACAGATGTTAAGCATTTTTTTTGAATGTTTATTGGCAACGCTTATTTCTTTGAGAAGTGTTGATATTTTCTGCTTTGTCAAATTAAATTTCTTATAGATTCGATATATTAATCAGTTGTATGCACTTTGCAAACATTTTATTTCATATTGTAGGGTGTCTGTTTCCTTTGTTGATAGTTTCTTTGGCTGTGCAGAAGCTCTTTAGTTTAATTAGATGCAAATTTTTGATTTTTATTGTTGTTGCACTTTTAAGATGCTATTCATAAATTCATTCCAGAGGCCAGTGTCCAGAACAGTCCTTTCTAAATGTTCTTCTAGGATTTGTGTAGCTTGAAAACTCACAGATAAGTCCTTAATCTATCTTGACTTTTATTTTCTATATGGAAAGAGGTAGGAGTCCACTTTTTTCTGCATATAACCAGTTTTCCCTGTACCATTTATTATTATTATTATTATATTACTTTTGAAACAGACTCACTCTGTCGCACAGGCTGGAGTGCAGTGGCGCCATCTTGGCTCACTGCAACCTCCACCTCCCAGGTTCAAGTGATTCTTCTGCCTCAGCCTCCCGAGTAGCTGGGACTACAGGTGCCTGCTACCACACCTGGCTGATTTTTGTATTTTAGTAGACAGGGTTTCACCCTGTTGGCAGGCTGGCCTCGAACTCTTGACCTCATGATCCACCAGCCTCAGCCTCCCAAAGTTCTGGGATTACAGGTGTGAGCCACTGCATCCAGCCCCCACTTATTAAATAGGGAGTTATTTTCCCTTTGTTAATTTCTGTGGGCTTTGTGAAAATTAACTTGGTTGTAAAAGTGTAGATTTCAGGGCTTTCTCTTCTCCATTGATCTAAATGTATATTTTCATACCAGAACCATGTAATACTGGTTACTGTAGCTTGTAGTACAATTTTAAATCAGGTAATAGGAGGCCTCTGGGTTTTTTTTTCTGAATTTGCCTTGACTATTTGGGCTCTTTCATTCTTTCATATAAATTAGTTTTCTTTGCTGGGCGCAGTGGCTCATGCCTGTAATCCCAGCACTTTGGGAGGCTGAGGCTGGCGGATCACGAGGAGTTCGAGACCAGCCTGGCCAACATGGTGAAACTCTATCTCCACAAAAATACAAAAATTAGCCAGGCATGATGGCGGGTGCCCACAATCCCCGCTATTTGGGAGGCTGAGGCAGAATTGCTTGAACCTGGAATATGTAGGTTGCAGTGAGCCCAGATTGTGACACTGTACTCCAGTCTGGGTGACAGTGAGGCTCTGTCTTAAAAAATAATAATTTAATATGGTTCACTTACCATAAACTCTCTAAAATTCTAATTTCTATATTTTCTAGGAAATTTTATATTTGTCACACTTTGGGTAAGAATCTAGTAAGACTCTTTTTCTAACAATATTTTTTATTTTTACAAAGAAAGAAGCACAACACTAACTGATTTAATCCTCTCGCCTGTGGACATGTATGCCTTTTATCTTAATTAACTGATCTGAAAGTTATATTGATAAGCAAACTCTCCAGTTAAAACCATTTTTTCAGTCCATTAAAAAATACGAAAGTTCTCATCAAAACCCACAAAATACCATGTGAGATGACATGGCATGAAAAAAACAGTGGGAAAACTGCAGCCATTAACACAGAAAAAGAAGGGCTATGATGTATACATGGGTGGGATACACATAAAAAGACAAAGCTTAAGATAATCAGAAAATAAATGAAGCAGAATTTCTTTTTAAATTCAGCAAAATTCAGCTTTGCAGCCTGAAAAAAATGTCCTCTCCACATGAAGAATCAATGTTATTTGTTTACCTTTGATATTTTCCACCTGACTTGAAGTTTGCAACTTTCACAGGAGTATTTATGCCTTATCATGGAGCATGTTATACAGCAAGCACTGTCATGTTTGCTACATTTATGTATAAAAACATTCTCATGACTTATGAAGCTTCCCTAGTACTTAACAAATTGCCTAATGAATAAATTTACTTATATCCATCACAAAAAGTGAAAACAAAAATAACATAAGTAGGCTTATATAGCGTTCTCCAATTAAAAGAAATGGAATGTTCCAACTAAATAAAATATAATTTAATGAACTAATTTTAGAATTACAGCTAAAAATTATTTTGTGTACATGAATAAACTTATTTTATTTTGAGATGGAGTCTTGCTCTGTTGCCCAGGCTGGAGAGCAGTGGCACAATCTTGGCTCACTGTGACCTCTGTCTCCCGGGTTAAAGCTATTCTCCTGCCTCAGCCTCCCAGTAGCTGAGATTACAGGAGCATGCCACCATGCCTGGCTAATTTTTGTATTTTTGGTAGAGATGAGGTTTCACCATATTGACCAGGTTGATCTTGAACTCCTGACCTCAAGTGATCCACTGCACCCAGCCCATAACTAAATTTCATTAAAATCATTATTATAATCACAGAGCAGCTCACAAAATGAATACCTCATTAACTATAAAACAACAAATATATATCAGAAACAAGGAAGTTATGGGTCTAGCATGAGTACCAGGCAAGTGAAAACAAGAGAATTTGAATGGCAAGATTCTGAAGCATAAGCCGTAAGATTGTACAGTAAAATTCAATACAGAGTATAGATTTGCATTCACTTTTGACGATTTTTGTTTTCTAGAAAAGTAGACACCTGACCAGGTGTGGTGGCTCATGCCTGTAATCCCAGTACTTTGGAAGATTGAGGCGGGTGGATCACCTGAGGTCAGGAGTTCAAGATTAGCCTGACCAAAATGGTGAAACCCCATCTGTATTAAAAACACAAAAATTATCTGGGCATGGTGGCCTGCGCCTGTAGTCCGAGCTACTAGGGAGGCTGAAACAGGAGAACTGCTTGAACCCAGGAGGCAGAGTTACAGTGAGCGGAGGTCGCGCCACTGCACTCCAGCCTAGGCAACAGAGTGAGATTCTGTCTCAAAAAAAAAAAAAAAAAGAAAAGAAAATTAGACACCTTATTAAAATGATGTCTTGTTCCAATATTATTCTTAAAATAGTTACAAACTCATACTCAAACACATTTAATCCATAATCTTCTTACATCTAAGGTTTATATTTAGACTAATAGATGTGTATATTTAACACTATGTAAATCAAAACTAAAAGCCTGTATGTGTTTGCAAGCAGAGAGGCCACATATTCAAAGAAAAATATACAAGAAATTATTTTTAAGTATTTATTCAGGACTCAGAAATGTGTAAATTTTATACTTGTATATAATTATTATAAAAATAACCCTGTAGTCAATAACAATCGTGTATTTTAAAAAAACTAAAACTGTACAATTGAACTGTTCATAATACAAAAAATAAATTCTAAAGGTGATGGATACCTCATTTATCCTAATGTGATTATTATATATTGTATGCCTCTTATCAGAATATGCCACATATAACATAAATATTATGTGCCTCAAATAACTAACAAAAGTAAATTTAAATGGGAAAAAATAAATAAAAATTTTACCTACAGAAACAACATTCCTTATTTGTAGTTTGAAGTCACTGGGAAAAAGATTAGTACTACAGATGTTAGTGCATTCTTTTACCAAATAGTGTATTGTTACCACCATTTATTTTATTTATTTATCTTTTGAGAGGGAGTCTCACTTTGTCACCCAGGCTGGAGTGCCATGGCATGATCTTGGCTCACCACAACCTCTGCCTCCCAGGTTCAAGTGATTCTCCTGCCTCAGCCTCCCAAGTAGCTGGGATTACAGGCATGCGCCACCATGCCTGGCTAATTTTGTATTTTTAGTAGAGATGGCGTTTCTCCATGTCGGTCAGGCTGGTCTTGAACTCCCGACATCAGGTGATCCGCCCGCCTTGGCCTCCCAAAGTGCTGGGATTACAGGCGTGAGCTACCGCGCCCAGCCTTGTTACAACCTTTTACCTACACCCTTGAGTAAGGTGGACTAGGTTAAAGTAAGTGGAATAATGTGACTTGATTGAATGCACAATATTTAAACTGTTAAAAATGTTGAATTAAGAAATTAAGTTCACACATAATCTAAAATTTTTAACATGTACTGCATTTTTTTCATAAAAGTACAATTAGTAAAATGTACTATTTTTAATTTTAACTAAAACTAAAAATTTGTCTCTCAATATAACATAGAATATTACTCTGAACACCTACCTCATGCATCACTCAATACTGTAAGTGAATCACAAAGAACCTCTTTAGATTTTCATCATGCATTTTAATGTCCTTACTCTTTCATAAAAGAGGTCATAAATGCTCACCCAATAAAAAATAATCTCTCATATCTTTTGGTCACATGCTTTCACATATGAATACAATAGGAATAAAGAAACAGCATGAGCCAGGCGCAGTGGCTAACACCTGTAATTCCAGCATTGTGGGAGGCCAAGCTGGGCAGATCACCTAAAGTCTTGAGTTCGAGACCAGCCTGGCCAACATGGCAAAACCCTGGCTCTATTAAAAATACAAAATTTAGCCGGGCATGGTGGTGTGCACCTGTAATCCCAGCTACTTGGGAGGCTGAGGCAGGAGAATCACTTGAACCCTGGAGATGGAGGTTGCAGTGAGCTGAGATCGTGCCACTGTACTCCAGCCTGGGGGGCGACAGAGCAAGACTCCATCTCAAAAAAAAAAAGAAAAAGAAAAACTAATTTCTTTAGCATGAAGTAATTTGAGAGTTAATTACAACATTAACATGAAGTAATTTGAGTTAATTACAACATTATTTGTATCAAGTAATTTGAGTTATTTACTTTTAAAAAAATCTGTAATCTTTCTAAAAAAAGTATACTTGTAACTCTCCAAAAAATCTTCTACTCTTTTAAAGTTATAAACAAATAATTTTTCTACCAAGTTTAGTTTTGGATTATTTTCTAAACTCAGAACTCTGATTCACTGTAAAGTCTGAAGTGTCAGTGCCTTATATATTTCTAATGTAAATTCTCTGATATTTACATAGACTTACCATTGAATTAAATATTTTTTTCTATTTACTGTATATGCAAAAATATTTTAATATGAACTCTGGAGTTTTCTAACCTGTAGTTTTTGAATAAATGTTTTTTTCTAAATTTATTACATTTACAGGGTTTTTCTTTGATATAAATTCTCTGATGTTGAACAAAGTTTGAGCAATTGCCTCAGTGTTTGCCTCTAATACAGAATGAATACAACAAGATCTGTGTTACAAGTAAAGTTACCACAACTTTGTTTATATTTGTAATGTTTGTCTTAAAAATAAATCCTCTTCAGCACTTTAAATGCTTATATTTTCTGAACTCTTTTGACAGTAATTGCACTTTTAATGCTATTAAGTATAAACTCTCTGATGTTGAATAAGATGTGCGCAGGTATTAATCACTTTTTTACTTTCTTTATATTTGTACATTTGTTCTCCAGTATAAAGGCTTTCCTGTGCAATAAGGTTTGAGCATTGTGTAAGTTTTGCCACACTGTTCACACCTGTAGAAGTTTTCTCCAGAATGAATTACCTTACCTACAATCCAGTGTGATAACCATTTAAAGGCTTTGTCACATTCATATTTCTATGATTTCTCACCAGCACAATTTCTTTTATGTTTGGAAATGTTTGCAATGTTGTCACAAGCACTGTTACAACTTTCAGGTTTGTAGAGTTTCTCTCCAGTATGAATCATCTTATGTCTGTTAAGAATAGAGGAGTTGTTAAAGGCTTTGCCACATTCTTCACACTTGTAGGGTTTCTCTCCAGTATGAATCATCTTATGTGTAGTAAGGTGTGAGGACTGGTTAAAAGCTTTGCCACATTCTTCACATTTGTAGGGCTTCTCTCCAGTATGAATTACCTTATGTTTAGAAAGAGTTGAGGACTGGTTAAAAGCTTTGCCACATTCTTCACATTTGTAGGGTTTCTCTCCAGTATGAATTATCTTATGCGTAGTAAGTTGTGACGATAGGTTAAAAGCTTTGCCACATTCTTCACATTTGTAGGGCTTCTCTCCAGTATGAATTCTGTTATGTGTAGTAAGGTGTGAGAACCGGCTAAAGGCTTTGCTACATACTTCACATTTGTAGAATTTCTCTCCAGCATGAATTCTCTTATGTGTAGTAAGGGTTGAGGATTGTTTAAAAGTTTTGCCACATTCTTCACACTTGTAGGGTTTCTCTCCAGAATGAATTCTCTTATGTGTAGTAAGGTGTGATAACCGGCTAAAGGCCTTACCACATTCTTCACATTTGTAGAATTTCTCTCCAGTATGAATTATCTTATGTGTAGTAAGGGTTGAGGACTGGCTAAAAGCTTTGCCACATTCTTCACATTTGTAGGGTTTCTCTCCAGCATGAATTATCTTATGTGCAGTAAGGGTTGAGGACTGGCTAAAAGCTTTGCCACATTCTTCACATTTGTAGGGTTTCTCTCCAGTATGAATTCTCTTATGTGTAGTAAGGTTTGCAGATTGGTTAAAAGCTTTGCCACACTCCTCACATTTGTAGGGTTTCTTTCCAGTATGAATTATCTTATGTGTAGTAAGGTGTGAGAGCCGGTTAAAGGCTTTTCCACACTCTTCGCATTTGTAGGGTTTCTTTCCAGTATGAATTCTTTTATGTGTAGAAAGGTTTGAGGCCTCATTATAGGCTTTCCCACATTCTTTACATTTGTAGGGTTTCTCTCCACTATGAATTCTTTTATGTTGAGCTAAGTGTGAAGGCATGCAAAATGACTTTTCACATTCTTTACATTTGAAAGATTTCTTTCCAGTATGTCTTATCTTATGTCTGTTTGAATTTGAAAATTTATGAAAGACTTTCACATATTTGTCACATTGAAATATTTTGTTCTGGGTAGTTGTCAAACACTGGTTAAGTCCATTGTAACATTCTTTGTGCACCTTACACTCATCCATACTTTTACAGTACTTTCTTAACTGTAAATTTTCACGTCCACATTTTTTATATCTTCTCAGTATCACTTTTTGGAAATAATTTTTTATGCCCTGCTTTGGCCAAAGGTCTTGGGCAAAATAAGACCATACAACTGAAAGAAATAAAAATAATAAATTACTTCACTTACTAGACTCAGATGAATGTACTTTACAAATCTAACCTATAAAATTATACAAACTACATCACAAGATGGCACAGCAAAATATGACACGCTCTAACATTTTCACAGACATATAAAAGCATACAGAACAAATTACATTTCTGAAAAACTAAAGTAAGTGTTTGCAGTTCCCCAGGTGAGCCCAATGCAAAGAGCCACATAGAAGAAAGAAAAGTCTGTTACATTTACCCAATGCAGATCTTCCTGCTTCCCTATATAACATAGTGACTTTAGAAATAAATTGGCCAACTCCTCGTTTCATTTTTAAAAGACAAGTAAAATAATGGCTTAGACATCTTTATTTCTCAATGGCAGGTGCTTTTACAGACACTGGTTCCTGTGTCTCATTGCATAAAAGTTCTGAAAGAAATAGTGGTATTCTTTCAAATGACAGTTTGAGGCTGCTGAGATGAAAGGTAAGGTACCAAAACAGACATATAGACCAATGGAACAGAATAAAGACCTCAGAAATAACACCACACATCTACAACCATCTGATCTTTGACAAACCTGACAAAAACAAAATGGGGAAAGGATTCCCTGTTTAATACATGGTACTGAGAAAACTGGCTAGCCATATGTAGAAAGCTGAAACTGGATCCCTCTCTTACACCTTATACAAAAATTAATTCAAGATGGATTAAAGACTTAAATATTAGACCTAAAACCATAAAAACCCTAGAGGAAAACCTAAGCAATACCATTCAGGACATAGGTATGGGCAAGGACTTCATGACTAAAACACCAAAAGCAATGGCAACAAAAGCCAAAATTGACAAATGGGATCTAATTAAACTAAAGAGCTTCTGCATGGCAAAAGAAACTACCAACAGAATGAACAGGCAACGTACAGAATGGGAGAAAATCTATGCAATCTACCCATCTGACAAAGGGCAAACATCCAGACTCTACAAAGAACTTAAGCAAATTTACAAGAAAAAAACAAACAACCCCATCAAAAAGTGAGCAAAGGATGTGAACAGACACTTCTCAAAAGAAGACATTTATGCAGCCAACAGACACATGGAAAAATGCTCATCATCACTGGCCATCTGAGAAATGCAAATCAAAACCATAATGAGATACCACCTCATGCCAGTTAGAATGGTGATCGTTAAAAAGTCAGGAGACAACAGGTGCTGGAGAGGATGTGGAGAAACAGAAACGCTTTTACACTGTTGGTGGGACTGTAACCTAGTTCAACCATTGTGGAAGACAGTGTTGCGATTCCTCAAGGATCTAGAACTAGAAATACCATTTGACCCAGCCATCCCATTACTGAGTATATACCCAAAGGATTATAAATCATGCTACTATAAGGACACAGGCATACGTGTATTTATTGCGGCACTATTCACAATAGCAAAGACTTGGAACCAACCCAAATGTCCATCAATGATAGAATGGATTAAGAAAATGTGGCACGTATATACTACAGAATACTATGCATTCATGAAAAAGGATGAGTTCATGTCCTTTGCAGGGACATGGATGAAGCTGGAAACCATCATTCTGAGCAAACTATCACAAGGACAGAAAACCAAACACCACATGTTCTCACTCATAAGTGGGAATTGAGCAATGAGAATACCTGCACACAGGGCGGGGAACATCACACAACGGGGCCTGTCGGGGTGTGGGGGGCTGGGGGAAGGATAGCATTAACCACCATGGCACATGTATACCTACGTAACATAACTGCACGTTGGGCACATGTACCCTAGGACTTAAAGTATAATGAAATAAATAAATAAATAAGAAAGGTAAGTTTTATAGCAGCAGAAAGACTGTGGTACTACAGACAGGAAACAATTATAGCAAGTGATTATTGGTTATTAAGAAGGAGTTTGGTGGCTCAAACCTGTAATCCTAGCACTTTGGGAGGCCAAGGTGGGAGGACCACCTGAGGTCAGGAGTTTGAGACCAAGCCTGAGCAACATAGACCAAGCCTGAGCAACATAGTGAAACCCTGTCTCTACTAAAAATACAAAAGTAGCTGAGCATGGGGTCACATGCCTGTAATCCCAGCTAAGTGGGAAGCTGAGACCAGATAATCACTTGAACCGGAGAAGTGGAGGCTGCAGTGAGCTAAGACCATGCCATTGCACTGCAGCCTGGGTGACAGGAGCAAAACTCTGTTTCAAAAAAAAAAAAAAAAGAAAACAAACACGAATAAACTCCTCTGACTAAAAACTAAACACAAAATTTTAGACAAGGCTCATCCTAAGAACATGTTGGAGAGACTCCCAGAATCTCTAGCCAAGATAATTGTTTTCAGACTATTTCAGAAAACAAAAAAACATTTTAAAGACTGTGACAGGTAGCTATTTTTAATGTCCAAATCTCATTCCAAGATTACAATGTATACAAAACAGGGCAATATAATTTCATTAAAAATACCATATAAACTTCAGAAATAAACCATAAAAAAGATGTACACATTTTAAACACTAATAAGTTGAATAATATCCAATAAGTGAAACAGGAACACAGTCCACTATAGAAAATCACAAAAATGAGAATAAAACAAGAATATCAAAATATTAAAAAAAAAAAACAATTTGGTGGTAAAAAAATAGGAAAATAAACAACTGGATAATCCTAAAAGAAAAATGATGTAAAAATGACGTTCAACAAACAAATTAGGATACACACACAGATATTTATAACAAATACATATTAAGCACATTTTCAAAATTCACAGACAAGAAGAAAGTCTTAGGAGCTGCAAGATAAAAGTAATGTGTCATTTACAAACATAGTCTTATGATATAACCAGTGAAGTATCAACAAAAATTTTGCAGATCAGAAAGATACCGTGTGACACAAAGTCCTGGGGGAAACAAAAAAAAGAAAAAAAAGCTATCAAGTAAGAATAATACCATCAACAAATCTGTCCTGCCACATAAAAAAAAAACCTTCCAAAACAACCAAATTCTGAAAAAGTATATTAGCACTGCATATGCCCTACATATAAAAGATGATGAAAGCAGTTCCTTAAACTGAAAGTAAAAGGATTAAAAAAAAAAACACATAATCATATAAAAATACATTATTTTCCAGGAAAGATATGCATACATAAAAACAGAACCTTGTGGCATTATCATAAGGTGCAGAAAACATTTTAAATTATTCTCTAAATTTTGAAAAATAAAAGCACAGAAATTATAAACATATGTTAATGAATATACAATGTAAAAACATAATTAGCAACATCAAAGACAAATTTCAGGGCAGATGTAATGAGGAAGAATTTTTTATTCAACTGAGGTTTATTTTATACCAAATTAAAAATATACTATTGTTTCTTATAGAAGTTTTATGGAACCCCCAAGGTGCCACACAAAAAAAAATCTGTACAAATATACAAAAGCGAATTAGAAACAAGTAAAAGCATATCAATACAAAAATTAAAAAGACACAAAGAGAGAAAATGAGAAACAAAGATGCAAGAATCAAATAAAATAATTAAAAACGTAACAGTCAGTCATCAATTATTTAAATGTATATATAAAATTAACTTTCAAATCAAGAGACATACTTTCAACAGATTAAAAATTTTAAAAACCAAGATCCAACTTTTTTTTTCTACAAGAGTCAGTAGAGATCTAATGACAAAAAACACTAAAAGGGGCAAGATGGAAGAATACATTTCATGCAAATATTAATCAAATGAGAGCAGAAGAAATCAAGATAGTATTATGCAAGCTATATCTTAAGTCAAAAACTGTCATATTTTACAAAATGTACTTGAAGTTAAAACTCCAAGGAGACAAAAAAGGACATTAAAACTTACAGATTTAGGCTGGGCATGGTGGCTCACGCCTGTAATCCCAGCACTTTGGGAGGCTGAGGCGGGTGGATCACTTGAGGTCAGGAGTTCGAGACTGGCCTGGCCAACATGGTGAAACCCTGACTCTACTAAAAATACAAAAATTAGCCGGGCATGGTGGCGGGCACCTGTAATCCTAGGTACTCAGGAGGCTGAGGCAGGAGAATCACTTGAACCTAGGAGGCAGAGGTTGCAGTGAGCCGAGATCACACCACTCACTGCACTCCAGCCTGGGACACAGAGTGAGACTCTGTCTCAAAAAAAATAAAAATTAAAAAAAACACACTTCAGATTTACTCACTGGAAACCTACGACAAATCTGTATATGCGTCTCTGTGTATGTGTGTGTGTGTGTGTGTGTATCTCACATTAGGGATCCAAACATATAAAGCAAACATTGACAGAATAACAGAGACACATAGAGAGCAACATAATTATAGCAGGATATTTTGACACTGCACTTTCCGTAATAAAAATTAAATGAGAATATTAGTAAGGGAATAGAAGACTTCCAGGCAGTGTAAGACAATTATTTCTAACAGAGGTATAGAAAATACTTCTCAACACCAGGACACACATGGTTCTCAATAGCTAATACAACATTTTCCTTGATAGACCTCCTCTTACTACAAAAAAAAGAAAATTAAGTCTTACCAAATTTTTTAAAACTGAAATTTTATAAATTACTTTCTATCACCAAAATGAAATGAGTATACAAGAGAAAAAAAACCTGAAAAATTAACAAATATACAGAAATTAAACAACACACTCTTAAGCATGCTCTTGTGAAAGGCATGCTTAAGAAAGGTAATACTGTAAAGATGTCCATCCTGCTCAATGCAATCTACAGATTTAATGCAATGTTTTTCAAATTTCTCATTGCATTTTTGAAGAAACAGAAACAGAAATCCCTCGAGTATACAGAATCTCTACAGGCAATAAAGTACTCAAAAATATTAAAAACAAAACAAAACAATGTTGGAGGCATTACAGTTTCTGATTTCAAAACACATTACAAAGCTACAGAATTAAAACAATTTGGTATGAGTATAAAGGTGAAAAAGTAGACTAATAAAATAGAATGCAGCACATATATAAACTCTCACATATATGGTCACATGAAGAGTCATTTGCATACCCACATTTATTTTAGCATTGTTACTAAAAGCCAGTAGGTAAAAGCAAGGCAAATTTCAGTCACCAAATCATTCAGCAGATATAATTTGAAATACAAAAATGCCAAAATATTACTCAGTTTGAAAAAAAGCAGGAAATATTCTAACTATAAAGGTAAATCTTGATGACTTTATGCAAAATAAAATGAGCCAGCCACAAACAGATTTTATGAGATATATAAAGCAGTTATACTCTTAGAAACAGAAAACAAAATGGTATTTGAAAAGTGCCAGGAAATGGGAAAAATTGGTAGTTGTTTAATGTGTATTGTAAAATTTCTAGAAATCTTTTATAAAATAATGTAAATATACTTAACATGCCTGAAATGTACAGTGTTTTTGAGTCAGGGTCTTACTCTGTCACCCAAGCTGGGGTGCATGGCACAATTATGGCTCACTGCAGCCTCAAACTTCCAGGTTCAAGTAATCCTCCCTCCTCAATCTCCCAAGTAGACAAGACCACTTCACCATGTCTGGCTATGTTTTAAAATGCTTTACAGAGATGAGGTTCCCATATGTCTTCCAGGATGTTCTCAAGCTTTTGGGCTCAGTCTTCCTGCCTTGGCCTCCCAAAATCCAGGGATTACAGATGTGAACCACCACCATGACTGGCCATGAAATGTACATTTAAATAGATTTAAGACGGTAAATTTTAGGTTATATGTTTGTACAATTGTTTTTTAGAAGAATAACTGAAGAAGATCCAGAATTATAAATCTTTCCAAAAATTACCTTCAAGTCACAAAAGTGTTTCCCTCACACATAGGAAATATGTTTATTATTAAACACAAGGTGAAAATAAGACTATTTCCATGACTACTCATTTAGACAAGATAAGGCCACCATTAAAAATCAGCTAAGAAAAAATATATACAAGATTAGCCATAACAAAAACTGGGGCCATATTTATAGATAAAAACACACACACATATAATCAGATTGTAATAGAGATAAGGCTGATATATCTCTTAAACCCCACACCGACTTACATGTAAAAACACAATTGCAAATTGTCTAAAATTGTAAAACCAAAAAACACAATAAACTTATGTGAAGAAACCTACCCTGAAAAAACACATTAATATGAAACTACAAAATAATAATAAATGTTTACTCATAAAATCTGGTATGTAACTTGATGTAGCATTAACAAAGAATTTATGTAGATAACTGGAATATTTTACTGTAACTGTGTACTCATTGAAGGTGGCTATTTTGAATCATTGGCATGCACTGTAATGCAGTAAAAGTTTCAGATAAAATGCAGTGTAATCATAAACAGAAGATTCTAATGACAAACTGATAAATAAGCATTTTAATAAATAAGATCATTTCTAAGTTTTAAATATATGCTATTCTTACACAAAATAGAACTGCTGTAATCCAAATTTAGAAGCAAAAATAGCCTTACATTGCTAAATAAAGAAAAAATATATCTATTTTGCAGAATATGGTCAGGGCCTCTGATACATAAAACAAATATTTGGGAACAAATTATGTCATATTTTAGGTACTGGCTGACAAAAGTGAGTGAAAATCCTGTAATCTTTTTTTGCCTGTCTATATTTCCTTTTTTTCTGTCTACTAATTATCTAATTCACTTCAGACATGACATGTAAATTTTAGTATATTGTCCTAAATGTCTAAATCTAAAACTACTGACAAAATTGAAATAGAAAATAGAAAGTAAAAATGTACAGGAAGAGTGACATCACTAAGATGGAAAAATAAATGGTGCCTTATTTGCTTATTTTCTGACAGCAAGAAAATTCATCAGCCTGACAAAAATGCCTTTATGAGAGAAACAGGAATCATGACTCAAACCTGTAATGAGAAATGCTTTAGGACAGAACTTCAAGATCAACCTGGGTTATGTAGCAAGAACCCATCTCCAAAATAAGTGCCCTTAAAGAGCTTTGAGATCTATGGAGGGAGTTGTGAAACTCTGCTAATGCCCAAGATTGAGGAATATTCTTTTCAGAAGGCAGGCTTTCATTCAGGTGGCAAACTACAGGACCCCTGTTCTTGGCTACAGACCAGAAAATGGCCCACCAAACTTGGTCCCACTGAGAATTCTGAACTTACCCTGCAATCATCCCAAACTCCTCCCAGCCACAGTCTGGGAGAGGTCTTGCCCTTTCAGAGGCCTGGAGAGAGACACCCCTTTATAGCCATGCAGCAGGCCTGCAGACCTTGGCCATTACTGTGGTCCCTGAAGCAGTTCCATGACTCAGTTTTATCACCCTGAGCCAAAGTTCATGGCAAGTTCTGCCTATGTAGAAACCCACACAGTGACCTTGGGAAATCCTCTCTGGTACTCAGTGAAAGCCAAACTCATCTACATCCTAATATAAAGCCTACCATATGCAGACCCAAGTGCAGAAATCTGCCCTAGCGTCTGCCCTACAGAGCAAAGTCCTGAAGGATATTCACTCTGTCCAAAAATAAAATGGGAATTACAACTACCTAAGCCCCTTGTAACAAGCCAACTAAAGGTGGACCCTAATGCAGACCCAGCAGCCTTTGTAAACAAGCTACTACCCCTCTCCACTACAAACCCATAGGACATCCCATCACCCTGGGGGCTCAACAAAAGATCTTCACTTTCTGAAACCAATTTATTAAAACTTGAAGAGGGCCAGACGCGGTGGCTCACGTCTGTAAAACCAGAACTTTGGGAGGCCAAGGCGGGTGGATCACCAGGTCAGGAGTTCAAGACCAGCCTGGCCAACATGGTGAAACCCCATCTCTACTAAAAATATAAAAATTAGCCAGGCATGGTGGCACACACCTGTAGTCCCAGCTACTCAGGAGGCAGAGGCAGGAGAATCACTTGAACCTGGGAGGTGGAGGTTGCAGTGAGCCGAGATCACGCCACTGCACTCCAGTCTCAGCAACAGAGTGAGACCCTGTCTCAAAAAAAAAAAAAAACAAGAAAAACTTTAAGAGGTGTTTGCTCCTTCAAACTCACAGACACCAATGCAAAAGTTTATTATGCCCATTATCAATGCTTCTATTTTAACACAGCACTGGAAGTATGTGGAATAAGTAAAAAAAAAAAAAAAAAAAAAAAAATTTAAGTCACTGAAATTGAAGACAAATAAGTAAAAAGTTGCTTTTTGTAGATCATTTGATCTTGTATATAGAAAACCATAAACAGTACATTAAAACCTAATTACAGTAATAATAACACTCAATAAGTTAGCAAAATAGAAAATTAACATACAAGTGTAAGTTATGGTTCCATATACTTTAAACAAACTATCTGACAAAAGAGAAAGAGAAAGCAATCTTATTTACAATAGCACTAAAATAATAAATTTCTGAGAACAAATTTAACCAAGGAGCTTAAATATCTTTCAAATAAAAGATACATCAATAAAAAAAAATTTGAGAAGACAAAAATAAATTTAAAAACATTTCATGTCTACTGATTGACAGAATTTTTTTTTTTTTTTGAGATGGAGTTTCACTCTTGTTGCCCACGCTGGAGTGTAGTGGTACACTCTCAGCTCACTGCAACCTCTGCCTAACCAGGTTCAAGCGATTCTTCCGCCTCAGCCTCCCAAGTAGCTGGGATTACAGGCGCCTGTCACCACACCTGACTAATTTTTTGTATTTTTAGTAGAGACAGGGTTTCATCACGTTGGCCAGGCTGGTCTCAAACTCCTGACCTCAGGTGATCCGCCTGCCTCGGCCTCCCAAAGTGCAGGGATTACAGGCGTAAGCCACCATGCCCGGCTGAAAGAATATTATTGAAGTGCCGTGTTATCTACAGTGATCTCTAGATTCAATAAATTCCCTATCAAAATTCCAGTATTTTTTTTTACAGTAATAGAAAACATAATTCTCAGTCAGGCACGGTGGCTCACGCCTGTAATCCTAGCACTTTGGGAGGCCGAGGCAGGTGGATCACGAGGTCTAGGAGTTCCAGACCAGCCTGGCCAATATGGTGACACCCCGTCTCTACTAAAAATACAAAAATTAGCCAGGCATGGTGGCTCGTGCCTGTATTCCCAGCTACTCAGGAGGCTGAGGCAGAAGAATCGCTTGAACCCAGGAGGCAGAGGTTGCAGTTAGCCGAGATGATGCCACTGCACTCCAGCCTGGGTGACAGAGACAGACGCTGTCTCAAAAAAAAAAAAGAAAGAGAAAAAGAAAATACAATTCTCACATAGACTTACAATAAACTTTGAATAGCCAAAGCAATCTTGGAAAAAAAAGGACAAAGCAGAAGAACTTCATACTTTATAATTTCAAACTATACTTCAAGACTATAATAAGATAGAATGCAATGTGCAGAAAAATTAGCAATAAAAAACCAATGGAACAGAAACCACTGCTCTCACACATTTAGGACATGATGTAAAAACAGAACTTGAAAAACAGTTTAACATAGAGTTTCTCAAAATTATGCAGATTATCTATGTGTTTTCAAAAACAATGAAAAAGCAGTCAGATTTCACAGTCTCTTACGTGCCATGAAGAGGACTGTATTGGCTGTCACTGTAAACTTGAAGATCACCAAAGGGAAAGTAAAATCTTTAGAGATTTTAAAAAGATAAGACAGAAGATGCTTCTATGTGAAAGCAAAATTTAAAAAATTCAGGCTTCCCAGAAACTATTTCCTTTGGAACACAGATTTCAAATCATTTTAAGGACTGGCTTTTTTTTTTCTACTTTGGAGCTCTCATCTGTGTCGTCTGTTGTATTCACTTTCACTCTCACCTACCTGGGGGTTCAGCTACCATCTCATGTCTCTTCACATTCCAAGGTTCTTTTCCTTGCTCCAGACAGGTGATCAGGTCTGGCTTAGAGGCAGCAATACCTGTTTTATTACAAATAACATGAATCTTGCTCATATTCTCCAATTACCAACTTAGTAGTGTGTTCAGTAAAAAGGATGAATAGAATATTCTAGTAAATTAATTCCAAAATACTAATACACAACAAAAAATTTTAAATATTTAGCAAATATTTTAATTTTCTAAGTTCTTAATTTCACTACCTGATACTACTAAATCAAAAATTGGTAGTGGCAATTAGATTTTAAGATGTGGACAACAGTATGTTATGCCACTAAATTTCTAAAATTAACACTAATCTAGAGTGAAGGACACAGATCAGCTCAGGAGTGTGGAAAGTTCAGATCAAAATGAAACATCTTGAAATTCTTTTCTACATAGACAAATCTTGAAGTTAAAAAAAAACAAAAAAAACAAAAACAGAGATCTGAAAGCATAAATTACCAAAAACCATTCTACAAAAAAGAGAAATAAAATTTATAGGGTATATTAGGGAATTGTATATTGAAGTTATCCTCACCCACGAAGACCAGGTTTCTGTAGTTCTCTAACATCATATTCCTATATAAATTCTGCTGTGCAGTGTCCAGGCATTGCCACTCCTCCAGACAGAATTCTATGGCCACATCCCTAAATGTCAACACTTCCTGAAAAACATACACAAACACACACACATATTTACCAAGTGGCCATGAACAGAATTTTTAATTTGACTCAAGGTAAAACAAGAGTAAAGAGAACTGGTTCTTACTTATAGGAGTGACTGATATATTTAATAAATAACTTTCAGCACAGAAGTATTCTCTAATGTATTCTCTAACTCTGAGAAAAGAGAGTGGCATAAGATCCACAACATCAAGGTATAGATGATACTTTTTTGGATGATGAAGTATAAAACTGAGGGCATTAACACTAACATGTACATTTTTGAGTGCTATATTTACATCATACAGAATAAGTTGTGTAAATTTTTCAGATGGAAAAGACATATTCAGTTAGAAAATACTGCTCACATGTTAATGTGTACAATAAACTGGAGATCTTGTTAATGCAGATTATTTTTTCAGAAAATCTGGGCTGGGCGCGATGGCTCACGCCTGTAATCCCAGCACTTTGGGAGGCTAAGGCGGGCGGATCACGAGGTCAGGAGACCGAGACTATCCTAGCTAACACGGTGAAACCCTGTCTCTACTAAAAATACAAAAAATTAGCCGGGCGTGGAGGCAAGAGCCTGTAGTCCCAGCTACTCAGTAGGCTGAGGCAGGAGAATGGCATGAACCCCAGAGGCGGAGCTTGCAGTGAGCTGAAATCGTACCACTGCACTACAGCCTGGGTGACAGAGCGAGACTCCGTCTCAAAAAAAAAAGAAAAAGAAAATTTGGAATAAAATCTGAGTTTCTGAATCTCTAACAAGCTCACCAGTAATGCCAATGTTTTTGGTCCAAGAAAACTATTTTGTCAAACATCCAGTAAGTGGAAGAGCCTGTGTGTTTTTCAGTTTTTCTGGCCTGTAAACAAAGATGAGAGCTTTCATTTTCCAAAGACAGATAAATGCAAAGAAAACCTAACAAAGGTCAGCTGCCAGATTAAATGTGATTGTTTATGCATATCTGCTGAATAAAGATACTCAATAATGAAGAGAAAAATAATGAACTCTATAGAAAAAACAAAATCTGTCACAGAGTTCATTAACCAAGTTCTGCATAGAGTTAATGGAGAACAGAGATGGAACCTCAACATTACATGCTCTCCATCTTTACTAAGGACTCCAGCTTTTCTCCAATAGGAATATTAAGTATCCACCCTTTCCATGTTCCACAGCCAGGAAAGAAACATTCTCAATATTGCAGTTCATAAATTCATGGTGAGAATTCTTTATGACATGTAAGAAGCCATGATGTTGAGAATGTAAAGAAGACTCTGGTATATAGGAAAGAAATATTTTTCAGACACCCTTGACTATTATAAGAACTAAAAAGTAGTTAAAACAAACTCATTAGGAAGAAAAAGCACAAGTAGAAAAGTAAAGCTTTGCAAGTACTGAACACATAGCATTCCAGGACGCAGAGTGGACACAGCTCTTCATCTGAGACATGCTTAGCTTAAAAAAAAAACAAACATTTTTTAGGGGCAGGGCAAAGATGGCCAACTAGAAGCAGCAGCGATCAGAGGTTCCCACCGAAAAGAACCATAATGGCCTGTGAATCCTGCAGTGGCACCTGAGGTATCCAGGTTCTCTCATCAGAACTGACTAGGCAGCTGGCATGACCCACGGAGAGGAAGAAAGAGCAGTGTGGTGCAGCAACCCACCTGAGAGCCACACGGGGCAGGGGAGCCCCCACCCCCCAGCCAAGGGAGGCGGTGAATGAACGTGCTACTTAGCCGACAAAACCATGCTTTTTCCATGGAACTGTGCAACCCATAGACTGAAAGATTTCACTCGTGAACCCATGCCACCGGGGCCTAGGGTCCCAACCCCAGAGCTGTTCAGATTCTCAACAACCTCTCAGCTAAAATCTGTTTAAGCCTGCTGAGTTCCCAGGGGAGGGGTGACCAGCAGACAAATGGCTGCCTGTTGTCTAAGCCATTTGAGCTCCCTGGGGAGGGGCAGCAACCAGCACTGGGACTGATAGCTGCCTAACACACTAGGCTCCCTGGGCAGGGGAAGGGCGGCAGCCATCTCTACAGCTCCTGGTCGGCTTGGTTCCAAGAAGTGTCCCTCACAGCCCAACACACAGGCTGTGCCAGACTACAGCTACAGCACCTCTTCAGGCCTGACCCTGACCCATCCCTCCTCACTTTGTGGGGCCATCCTGCAGGAACTCCAACAACTCCAGCCCTGCGCCTGAGTCCCTAAGGGGAGAGGTGATCGCAGTCTCTGTGGACCAGCAGACTTAGCTTTTCCTCCTGCTAGTTCTAAGGAATCCAAGCAGCCCAGAGGAGTGGTTTTAACCCCAGTGAAGCATACCCCCTCCACCAAGGGACAATAAAAGTGCTTCATTAAATGGGTTCTGTTCCTCGTGTCACCCAAATGGGTGAAATACTCCAACTGGGGTTGTCAGACACCCTATACAGGAGTGTTCCTACTGGCACCAGATTGGTGTTCCTTGAGGTCAGACACCCCAGAGGAAGGAGAAGGCATCCGTCTCTGCTGTTCTCCAGCCTCCTTGAGTATTATCTCCAGGTGCAGGAGTGAACCACACAAATAGGGCCTGAAGTGAACCCCCAGCAAATCACAGCAACCATACAGAAGAGGGACCTGACCACTGAAAAAAAACAGAAATGAACAAAAGCAACAAAGAAATCCCCACACTAACCTCATCCAAGAGTCAGAAGCCTCAAAGATCAAAACTAGACAAACTCATGAAGATGAGAAAGAATCAATGAAAAAAATGCTGAAGCCGGGAGCGGTGGCTCATGCCTGTAATCCCAGCACTTTGGGAGGCCGAGGTGGGCAGATCATGAGGTCAAGAAATTGAGACCATCCTGGCTAACACGGTGAAACCCCGTCTCTACTAAAAATACAAAAAAATTAGCCGGGCATGGTAGTGGGCACCTGTAGTCCCACTTACTCACTCGGGAGGCTGAGGCAGGAGAATGACATGAACCTGGGAGGCGGAGCTTGCAGTGAGCCGAGATCGCGCCACTGCACTCCAGCCTGGGGGACAGAGCAAGACTCCGTCTCAAAAAAAAAAGAAAAAAGAAAACGATACTGAAAACCCAAAAGGCAAGAGTGCCTCTTCTCCAAATGATTGCAATGCCTCTCTAGCAAGGGTGCAGAACTCGATGGAGAATAAGATAGACAAACTGACAGAAGTAGCCTTCAGAAGATGGGTAATAACAAACTCCACTGAGCTAAAGAAGCATGTTCTAACTGAATGCAAAGAAGCTAAGAACCTTGATAAAAAGTTAGAGAGAGGAGCTGCTAACTAGAATAACCAGTTAGATAGAGTCTCACTCTGTCGCCCAGGCTGGAGTGCAGTGGCGCGATCTTGGCTCACTGCAACCTCTGCCTCCCGGGTTCAAGCGATTCTGCTGTCTCAGCCTCTGGAGTAGCTGGGATTACAGGCGCATGCCACCATGACCAGCTAATTTTTGTATGTTTAGTAGAGATAGGGTTTCATCTTCTTGGCCAGGTTGGTTTCGAACTCTTGACCTCAGGTGATCCCCCTGCCTTGGCTTCCCAAAGTGCTGGGATTACAGGCGTGAGCCACCGTGCCCAGTCCTATTTTGTTAATTTTTTCAAAAAACAGCTCCTGGATTCATTGATTTTTCTTTTGGAGGGTTTTTCATTTCTCGGCTGGGCACGGTGGCTCATGCCTGTAATCCCAGCACTTTGGGAGGCCAAGGCGGATGGATCACAAGGTCAGGAGTTCAAGACTAACCTGGCCAACATGGTGAAACGCTCTCTCTACTAAAAATCCAAAATTTAGCCGGGTGTGGTGGCTCACGCCTGTAGTCCCAGCTACTCAGGAGGCTGAGGCAGAAGAATTGCTTGAACCCAGGAGGCGGACGTTGCAATGAGCCGAGATAGTGCCACTATACTCCAACCTGGATGACAGAGTGAGACTCTGTCTCAAAAAAATAAAAATAAAAACAAAAACAGAAACAAAACAAAACTGGCAAACCAAATCCAGCAGCACATCAAAAAACATACACCAGGTCGGGCGCGGTAGCTCACGCCTGTAATCCACCACTTTGGGAGGCCGAGGCGGGCAGACCACGTGAGAACAGGAGTTCGAGACCAGCCTGATCAACATGGAGAAACCCCGTCTCTACTAAAAATACAAAAAATTAGCCAGGCGTGGTGGCGCATGCCTATAATCCCAGCTACTAGAGAGGCTGAGGCAGGAGAATCACCTAAACCCAGGAGGCGGAGGTTGCAGTGAGCCGAGATCATGCCACTGCACTGGGCAACAAATGTGAAACTCTGTCTCAAAACAAAACAAAAAAAAAAAACTGATCCAACACGATCAAGTCGGCTTCATCCCTGGGATGCAGGGCTGGTTCAACATATGCAAATCAATAAACGTAATTCATAACATAAACAGAACTAAAGACAAAAACCACATATTATCTCAATAGATGCAGAAAAGGCCTTTGATAAAATTCAACTTTCTTTCATGTTAAGAACTCTCAATAAACCAGGTGTTGATGGAACATATCTCAAAATAATAAGTGCGTTTATGACTAACCCACAGTCAATGTCATATTGAATGGGAAAATGCTGGAAGCATTCTCTGAAAACCAGTACAAGACAAGGATGCCCTTTCTCACCATTCCTATTGAACACAGTATTGAAAGTTATGGCCAGGGCAATCAGGCAAGGGAAAGAAATTAAGAGTATTCAAATAAAAAAAGAGGAAGTCAAATTGTCACTGTTTGCAGATGACATTATTCTATATTTAGAAAATTCTGTCATCTCAGCCCAAAAACTCCTTAAGCTGATAAGTAACTTCAGCAAAGTCTCAGGATACAAAATCAATGTGCAAAAATCACAAGCATTCCTATAAGCCAACAATAGACCATCACAGAGCCAAATCATAAACATCACAATTGCTACAAAAAGTAAAATATATAAAAATACAGCTAACAAGGAATATGAAGGACCTGTTCAAGGAAAACTACAAACCACTGCTCAAGGAAGTAAGAGAGCACACAACCAAATGGAAAAACATCCCATCCTTATGGATAGAAGGAATCAACATCATGAAAATGGCCATACTGCCCAAAGTAATTTATGGACTCAATGTTATTCCCATCAAAGTACCATTGACATTCTTCACAGAATTAGAAAAAACAATGACTTTAAATTTCATATGGAACCAAAAAAGAGCCCATATAGCCAAGACAATCCTAAGCAAAAAGAACAAAGAGGCATCACACTACCTGACTTCAAGCTATACTACAAGACTACAGTAACCAAAACAACATGGTACTGGTCCAAAAACAGACATACAGACCAATGGAACAGAAAAGAGACCTCAGAAATAACACCACACATCTACAACCATCTGATATTCAACAAACGTGACAAAAACAAGCAACGGGGAAAGGATTTTCTGTTCAATAAATGGTCCTGAGAAAACTGGCTAGCCATATGCAGAAAACTGAAACTGGACCTCTTCCTTACATCTTATACAAAAATTTACTCAAGATGGATTAAAGACTTAAATGTAAAACCCAAAACCATAAAAACCCTGGAAGAAAACCTAGGCAATACCATTCAGGACATAGGCATGGGCAAAGACTTCATGACGAAAACGCCAAAAGCAACTGCAACAAAAGCCAAAATTGAAGAATAAGATGTAATTAAACTAAAGAGATTCTACACAGAAAAAGAAACTACCATCAGAGTGAACCGGCAATCTACAGAATAGGAGAAAATTTTTGCAATCTACCCATCTCACAAAGGTCTAATATCCAGAATTTACAAGAAACTTTAAAAAATTTATAAGAAAAAAACAAACAATTCTATCAAAAACTGGACAAAAGCTGGACGTGGTGGCTCACACCTGTCATCCCACCACTTTCGGAGGCCAAGATGGGTAGATCATTTGAGGCCAGGAGTTCTAGACCAGCCTGGCCAATATGGTGAAACCCTGCCTCTACTAAAAATATAATAATTAGCTGGGCATGGTAGTGGACGTCTGTAGTCCCACCCACTTGGGAGGCTGAGGCAGGAGAATGGCTTGAACCCAGGAGGTAAAGGTTGCAGTGAGCAGAGATCACGCCACTGCACTCCAGCCTGGGAGACAGAACGAGACTCTATCTCACAAAAAAAAAAAAAAAAAAAAAAAAAAAAAAAAAAAAAGTGGGCAAAAGATGAACAAACACTTCTCAGAAGAAGGCATTTATGCAGCCAACAAATATATGAAAAGATGCTCAATACCACTGATCATTAGAGAAATATAAATCAAAACCACAATGAGACACCATCTCACACCGGTCAGAATGGTGATTATTAAAAAGCCAGAAACAATAGATGCTGGTGAGGCTGCGAAAAAACAGAAACGCTTTTACACTGTTAGTGAGAATGTATTAGTTCAACCATCGTGGAAGACAGTGTGGTGATTCCTCAAGGATCTAGAACCAGAAATATCGTTTGACCCAGCAATCCCATTACTGGGTATATACTCAAAGAAATATAAATCATTCTGCTATAAAGACACATGCACACGTATGTTTATTGCAGCACTAATTACAATGGCAAAGACATGGAACCAACCCAAATGCCCATCAATGACAGACTTGACAAAATATGGTATATACAAACCATGGAATACTATGCAGCCATACAAAGAAATGAGATCACGTCCTTTGCAGGAACATGGATTAAGCTGGAAGTCATCATCCTCAGCAAACTAACACAGGGATAGAAAACCAAAAACTGCACGTTCTCACTCATAAGTGGTAGTTGAACAATGAGAACACATGGACACAGGGAGGGGAATAACACACACCAGGGCCTGTTGTGAAGTGGGGGGCAAGGGGAGGGCACCCAGAAGGGTCAATACGTGCTACAAACCACCGTACCACATATATACCTATGTAATAAACCTGCACATTAACTAAGCACTGCCTCTCAAGCTTTAATGAGCTTATAAATCACTTGGTAATGTTGGTCTCACTCTATGTAATGTGATTCTGCAGGTATGGAAAGGGTCCATGAGTGGGTGTTTTAAATAAGTCCCCTGTCAAGGCTGATGTTGCTCCCCCTAGGCTCATTATTAGCATTAGTTAGAGAAAGCAGGCACAGCACAGAGTCTCTTACACTTGGCACTCTTGTCACAACACAATTACTTCTGGAACAAATGAAGACAACCAATCTCCATCTTAAAGTATCATAATCTTTGTTGGCTTTTTAAAGTTTACACAGAAAACAGAAAGCAGCAATATCTGACTGAGTCTGCATTTATTTTTATTTATTTACTTATTGAGTCTCGCTCTGTTGCCCAGGCTAGAGTGCAGTGGTGAGATCTGCACTTACTGCAACCTCTGCCTCCCAGGTTCAAGCTGTTCTTCTGCCTCAGCCTCCCAAGTAGCTGGAACTACAGGCATGCGCCACCATGCCTGGCTAATATTTTTTTTTTTTTTTTTTGTATTTTTTGTAGAGCCAGGATCTCACCATGTTGGTCAGACTGGTCTCCAACTCCTGACCTCAAACGATCTGCCCATCTCAGACTCCCAAAGCGCTGGGATTATAGGTGTGAGCCACCGCGCCCAGCCCTTGCTTTTGCATTGTAAGTACTTCAGCCTGCAAATAATTACCTTGGATAATCAAGTTTCTGTCAAAGGAACTTACTCTGTATCTTTTAGTCTTTATCATTCTGTATTGCTAAATTTAATTCTACCTTTGTGTCCAACTTTCATGTGCTCTTAAAATGAGCTTTACTCGGAACAAATCTGTGCGTACTTTTAATGACCGAAAATTAAAAAAATAAACCTTTGCCAAAGCAAAAACAAAGCAATGAATCTCAGGTTACAAATAAAGACAATCCTGAGTCAAAAAGAATGACAAAAGGTTTATTTAGCTGTTAATATAATTTACATATATTTCAAAAAAGCAGAGAAAAATATCTACGTATAATCTAAATGCTTTAATAAAACAGAGATAAACAGAATATCCTCCTTTATTTTCACATATGTGAATAAATCCTCTTATTTTTAATTTGCATTTTCTCCTAAAACAACCAGGTCACTGGACATGTTCTTGAACTCTTGGACATCTGAATTGTGAACTTGAAAGAATGTTTATGGTAAAAAAGCAGAAGAGAGAAAGGTGTTATAATAAATTGATGGGTACACACAAATAAATCAAGTTGTTAGAGACCTATGAAGAGAATAAGATACTGACACAATAATAGTGAGAAACTACAACACCCATGGGCACTAATAGACACATTATTGAGGCAGAAAATTAACAAAGATATTAAGACCTAAACTCAACACCTGACTAAACAGTCCTAATAGATTTCTACAGAACTCTCCATCTAAGAAGAACATAGTATACAGTCTTCTCATCATTACGTGGCACATACTCTAAAACTGACCACACAGTCAGAAGCAAAACAATCCTCAACGAATTTAAAAATTCCAAAATTATATGAACCACACACAGAGGCCACAGCTTGATAAAAGTAATTCAATACAAAGAAAATCACTTGAATCATACAATTACATGGAAATTAAACAACCTGCACTTGAATTACTTTTGAGTAAATAATGAAATTAAGGCAAGAACCAAGAAGTTCTTTGAAAAAAATGAGAACAAAGATACAACATACCTGAATTTTTGCAACACAGCTAAGGCAGTGTTAGGAGAAAAATTTATGGCATGAAATGCTCACATTGAAAAGTTAGACTTCAGTTTAACAACCTGACATAAATAAGAGACTGAGAGAAGCAAGAGCCAATCAACCCCTAAGCTAGCAGAAGACAAGAAATGACCAAAATCACTTCTGAACGGAAGGAGATTTTCACATGAAAAACTATACAAAAGATCAAGAATTGCAGGAGTAAAATCTTAAAAAAAAAAAAAAAAGATAAATTCTCAACAAAATATTGGCAAACCAAATTGGGCAGGACATCAAAAACCTAACCGACTATGATCAAGTAGGGTTTATTTCTGGGATGGAAGGTTAATTCAACATACACGAGGTGGGGCACGGTGGCTCACACCTATAATCCCAGCACTTTGGGAGGACGAGGCGGGTAGATCACCTGAGGTCAGGAGTTCAAGACCAGCCTGGCCAACATGGTGAAACCCCATCTCTACTAAAAATACAATAATTAGCTGGGAGTGGTAGCTGGCACCTGTAGCTGCTTGGGAGGCTGAGGCAGGAAAATCACTTGAACCCGGGAGGCGGAGGTTGCAGTGAGCTGAGATGGTGCCATTGCACTCCAGCCTGGGCAACAGAACGAGAGTCCATCTCAAAGAAAAAAAAAAGAAAAAAGAAAAATCACAGGTGAATTAAAAATGTGATTCATCACATAAACTGAACTAAAGACAGAAAGCACAAAATTATGTCAACAGATGCAGAAAAGGCTTTCAATAAAATTTAACATTTTTATGTTAAAAAGCCTCAACAAACTAGGCATGGAAGGTGCATACTTCAAAATAATGAGTTATCGGCCGGGCGCGTTGGCTCACGCCTGTAATCCCAGCACTTTGGGAGGCCGAGGCGGGAGTATCACGAGGTCAGGAGATCCAGACTATCCTGGCTAACATGGTGAAACCTCGTCTCTACTAAAAACACAAAAAAATTAGCCAGGCGTGGTGGCGGCTGCCTATAATCCCAGCTACCCGGGAGGCTGAGGCAGGAAAATGGCGTGAACCCAGGAGGGGGAGCTTGCAGTGAGCCGAAATCGCACCACTGCACTCCAGCCTGGGTGACAGAGCGAGACTCCGTCTCAAAAAAATAAATAAATAAATAAATAAATAAATAATAATAATAATAATAATGAGTTATCCATCACAAACCCACAGCCAACATACTGAACACACATAACCTGGAATCATTTTTCTTTGAAAACTGGCACAAGACAAGGATGCCTCCTCTCAACACTCCTATTCAACATAAAACTGGAAGTCCTGGCCAGAGCAATTAGGCAAGATAAAAAAATAAAAGGCATACAAACAGGAAGAGAGGATGTCAAAACCTATTTCTGTTTACAGATGACATAATGCTGTATCTGAAAACCCCTATAATCTCGGCAGAAAAGTTTTTCAAACTGACAAAAAACTTCAGTAAAATTTCAGAATACAAAATAAATGTACAAAAATTAGTAGCATCCCTGTAAATCAAAAACATGCATGCCAAAAGCCAAATCAAAAATGGAATCCAATTCACAATCACTACAAAAAGAATAAAATATCTAGGACTATAGCTAACCAGGGAGGTGAAAGATCTTTATGACAACACTGTGAAAACACTGCTTGAAGAGGTCAGAGATGGGCCAGGCGCGATGGCTTACACCTTTAATCCCAGCACTTTGGGAGGCCGAGGCAGGCGGATCACCTGAGGTTGGGAGTTCAAGACCAGCCTGACCAACATGGAGAAACCGCGTCTCTACTAAAAACACAAAATTAGCCGGGGTGGTGGCACATGCCTGTAATCTCAACTACTCAGGAGGCTGAGGCAGGAGAATCGCTGACAGCAGTAAACAAAGCAACATGGTACTGGTACAAAAACAAACTCATAGACCAATACAACAGAATAAACAGCCCATAATAATACCACACACCTACAACCATCTGGTCTTTGGCAAAGCTAACAAGAGGAATCTGGAAAGAATTCCCTGTTTAACAAATGATACTGGAATAACTAGCTAGCACTATGTAGAAGATTGAAACTGGACCCTTCCATTACACCATATACAAAAATCAACTAAAGATAAATTAAATTAAAGATTTAAATGTAAAACTTCAAATTATATATTTAAAAACATCCATGAAATACCATTCTAGACATAGAAGCTGACAAAAATTTTAAAATAAAGATACCAGAAGCAATTGCAACAAAAGCACTAATTGACAAATGGAACCTAATTAAGCTAAAAAGCTTCTTTACAGCAAAGGAAACCATCAACACAGTAAACAAACAACACACAGAATAAAAGAAAATATTTGCAAACTATGCTTTTGACAAAGGTCCAATACCCATAATTTATAAGAAACTTAAACAAGTTTAGAGAAAAAAAAAAAAGACCTCACTAAATGGTAGACAAAAAACATGAAAAAGATGTTTTTTTCAAAGAAGACATACATGTGGCTAACAAGCATATAAAAAATGCTCATCACTAATCATTACAGAAATTCAAAGAAAAACCGTAATGAAATATCATCTCACACCAGTGAGAATGACTAGTATTAGTCAAAAGATAACAGATGCTGGCAAGGTTACAGGAATGCTTATACCAGTGGGAGTGTAAATTAGTTCATTATAAAAAGCAGTGTGACGATTCCTCACAGAACTAAAACAGAATTACCTTTTGACCCAGCAACCTCATAATCAGGCATATACCCAGTAAAATACAAATTATTCTATTATAAAGACATATGCATGTTCATTACAGTACTATTCACAATAGCAAAGACATGGAATCAACCTAAATGCTTCTCAATTGTATACTGGATAAAGAAAATATGGTATGGCTGGCCATGGTGGCTCACACATGTAATCTCAGCACTTTGGGAGGCCGAGGCAGGTAAATTGCCTGAGCTCAAAAGTTTGAGGCCACCCAGTGGAACATGGCAAGACCCCATCTCTACAAAAAATACAAAAAAAAAAAAAAAAAAAAAAAAAAAAAAATTAGCCCAGGTCTGGTGGTGTGTGCCTGCAGTCTCAGCTATGTGGGGGGCTAAAGTAAAAGAAGATTGCTTGAGCCTGGGAGGCTGAGGCTGCAGTGAGCTGAGATCATGCTACTGCACTCCAGTATGGACAACAGAGTGAGAACCTGTCTTCAAAAAGAAAATAAAATAAAAGGCTTAGGCCAGGCACAGTGGCTTACGCCTGTAATCCCAGCACTTTGGTAGGCCAAGACAGGCGGATCACAAGGTCAGGAGTTCGAGACCAGCCTGACCAACATGGTGAAACCCCGTTTCTACTTAAAAAAAAGAAACCACACACACACACACACAGAATTAGCTGGGTGTGGTGGCAGGTGCCTGTAATCCCAGCTACTCGGGAGGCTGAGGCAGGAGAATAGCTTCAACCCGGGAGGCGGAAGTTGCAGTGAGCCAAAACCGTGCCACTGCACTCCAGCGTGGGCAACAGAGCAAGACTCCGTCCCAAAAAAACAAAACAAAACAAAAAATTTAATAAAAATAAAGTATGGGCTGGGCGTGGTGGCTCACACCTGTAACCCCAGCACTTTGGAAGGCCAAGGCGGGCGGATCATGAGGTCAGGAGATCGAGACCATCCTCACTAACACGGTGAAACCCCATCTCTATGAAAAATACAAAAAATTAGCCGGGTGTGGTGGCAGGCATCTGTAGTCCCAGCTACTGGGGAGGCTGAGGCAGGAGAATGGCGTGAACCCGGGAGGCAGAACTTGCAGTAGCCGAGATCGCGCCACTGCACTCCAGCCTGGGCAACAGAGCAAGACTCTGTCTCAAAAAAAAAAAAAAAAGTATGGGGTCCAGGTACAGTGGCTCATGCCTGTAATCCCAGCACTTTGGGAGGCCGAGGTGGGTGGATCACTTGAGGTCAGGAGTTCAAGACCCTGTCTCTACTAAAAATACAAAAATTAGCCAGGCGTGGTGGCGTGCGCCTGTAATCCCAGCTACTTGGAGGCTGAGGCAGGAGAATCACTTGAACCCAAGAGGCAAAGGTTGCAGTGAGCCAAGATCGCACCATTGCACTCTAGCCTGGGCGACAAGAGAGAAGCTCCATCTCAAATAAATAAAATATGGCACATAAATATCATAAAATACTGTTTGGCCATTAAAACAAACACACACACACACACACACACACACACACACACACACACACACACAAGATCGTGTCCTTTGAAGCAACATGGATTAAGCTGGAGACCATTACTCTTAGAAAACTAACACAGCAGCAGCAAACCAAATGCATGTTATTTCTAAGTAATAGCTGAGGCTGGGCGCAGTGGCTCACGCCTGTAATCCCAACACTTTGGGAAGCCAAGGCGGGAAGATCACCTGAGGTCAGGAGTTCGAGAGCAGCCTGACCAACATGGAGAAACCCCATCTCTATTAAAAATACAAAATTAGCCAGGCGTGGTGGCACATGCCTGTAATTCCAGCTACTCAGGAGGCTGAGGCAGAAGAATTACTTGAACCTAGGAAGCGGAGGTTGCGGTGAGCCAAGATCGCGCCATCGCACTCCAGCCTGGGCAGTAAGAGCAAAACTCCATCCCCAAAAAAAAAAAAAAATTAAGTAAGAGCTGAATAATAAGAACACATAAAAACAAAGAGGGAACAACAGACACTGAGGCTTAGTTGAGGTTGGAGAATGGGAGGACAAAGAGGATCAGAAAAAGTACCTGTTTGGTGCTATGCTTAGTACCTCAGTGACAAAATAATCTGCACACCAAACCCCCATGACACAAATTTAGCTGTATAACAAACCTGCATGTGTACCCCTGAACCAAAAATAAAAGTGAAAAGAATAAAAATCTATGAGTGGGAAACAGTGCAATGTAGGTGGAAGAACTGGTTTGTGCTACAGATAGCGGCTCAGGTAGAGGTATATTCTGATGGATTTTTGTGTTTATGCAGGCAGATGAGATTATGAACAGGTTGTCCAGAACCCTCAGTTGGTGGGGAAAACAGTTTGCTGTTGCAGATTCAGTGTCTGGGGGTTGGGATATGCCAGGAGACTTGTAGACACTTTTGTAGGTTTTTGCCAGGAAACACTAGAATCAAAAATGCTGTTGTAAAATTTCTCAGCGTGGTGCCTAGTCCTGGGAGAGCTCTGGACACATTAGTATCTAGTGGATATGCTTGTGAGTGAGTGGGAATCCTGTGGTGACAGCTGTGGGAAAAGGGGGTCTGCTGTCAGAGTTTCTTTCCTCTAAGTTTGGATCCTCTCTCATCCTGGGAGACCTGGAATCACAGGACAATGGGCAGTGTGACAGCCTGTGTACAGGAGAGCAGAGCTTCCCATTCCCAGACACCCAGAGTTTTATTCCAGGCCAGGCCTCTGTGGTATCTTTTTTCTTGTACCAAATCTGTAGAGTTTGCTGAACATCAAGACATTCTCCAACACCAACTCATTGTCTAACATTTGAATTTGAATTCTGACACCACCCAGAGTCAGCATAGACCCTGATTCATGGCTCATTTTCACAATATTGTCCTAATTGCAGATGCCAGTCACAAACCCCACAGGCCCATCTATGCTTCTGAGCTACTGTTTAAAAATTATGGACTCCTGTAACCTCCCTCAAGTTTCATAATTTGATAGAGCTACTCCTCACAGAACTCAGCAAAACACTGTAGTTACATTTACCAGCTTATAAAAAATATAAACCCCAAAAAAGTCAAACGTAAGAAACGTATAAGACAAAGAAAAAAATGGGGAAAGATGAAGCACACAGATAATCCTGGTAAATAGCTGTGATTAATAAAATTATCTATCCTTTGTGTTCTCCAGAAACAGTTTATGGAAAGAAACATGCTTTCCATTATGACTTAGTGGGTGCTCTTTTTTCTTACCTATCACATAACCAGACAAAGACTCTGCACATTTTCTTCTTCTTCTCATTTTAAAAAATCAGCTGGCCAGGAGCGGTGGCTCACGCCTGTAATTCCAGCACTTTGGGAGGCTGAGGCGGGTGGATCACCTGAGGTCAGGAGTTCGAGAGCAGCCTGGCCAACATGGTGAAACCCCGCCTCTACTAAAAACACAAAAAAAATTAGCCAGGCATTTTGGTAGGTGCCTGTAATCCCACCTTCTTGGGAAGCTGAGGCAGGAGAATCGCTTGAACCCAAGACGCGGAGGTTGCAGTGAGTGATCGCACCACTGCACTGCAGCCTGGGGGACAGAGTGAGACTCTGTCTCCAAAAAAAAAAAAAAAAAAAAAGCTGAATTTTTCTTCAGTGGTCAAAATAAAATACTTTTTAATCAAACTTCACTTAAGTTTATTTCCTCCCCACAGGCTCCTTAACATTCGGCTACACTCAATCTGAGTCAAAATACAACCCCATTTTATGTCCTTCCTAAGGACATGCTGACTTCAGGGTAAAACATCAATCTAGAATCTAACTTTTTCACCCTCCATTTGCCATTTCCCTCCCACCTTCGTTCTAATCTTGTTTGTTCCTTCCTTGTCTGCCTGAACTTGCAATTTTTAAAGATCTGATAGTAGATATTTCCTTCTGTTACAATACTCCTTTGGAATTTAATTTTTACATTAATCTAACTTTGGTTTATTTTAAATAGTCTAGAAACTGCTTCAAAACAATAACTTCATCTTCACAAGAATCCTGCCAGTTCTTTTCCTTCTTAACCTTAACCGCATCTGTCTGTGGGTCCCCAGTTTTCCAGGGCTCTGTAGCTTCTCTCACTATAAAGGTTTCTTCCATGGCTGGGGTGAGCAGGCTGGGACATCTGCGAGAGAGTTTCTTCAGAAAAAAACTAATTGGGCCGTTAATAACCTTCTTTTGCAGGCTCAATGTTAATTAGCCTTAGCTTGGAGTCACTAGGCTCATGCTTTGATTTCCATTATCAGAGTTATTAACTTGGTTTTCAAAACTACGTGTGTGAAAAATTCAGTAACATTACTCAAACACAATGTTCACATAAGGGGATGAAATTATAAGGCGCTTTAATTTTATACCTCAATGAGAAAAGCAAAAGTATCAATTCCTTTCAGACAATACATGTCTTATTGTACTATTTACATTAAAAATCATGTAGTACACAATTAGTCATATGGGACCATTTCTAGGAGGTACCAAGTTTTATCTCATAAAATTAAGCATGAAACTCAGAAGATAACAGGATACAGAACAGAGATATTCATTGTCACAAATTTACCCTGCAATAAAAGGAAGTGATATTTTACGAATCTATGTAACGTAACTCACCAATTATCTATCAAATTTTCTTGTGGGAATGTATTCTGTTTTTTGTTTTTTTAAGACGGAGTTTTGCTCTTTCACCCAGGCTGGAATGAAGTGGCATGATCTTGGCTCACCACAACCTCCGCTACCTGGGTTCAAGCGATTCTCCTGCCTCAGCCTCCTCAGTAGCTGGTATTATAGACGCCCACCACCACGTCCAGCTAATTTTTGTATTTTTAGTAGAGATGGGGTTTCACCACGTTAGCCAGGCTGGTCTTGAACTCCCAACCTCAGGTGATCCACCGGCCTCGGCCTCCCAAAGTGCTAGGATTACAGGCATGAGCTACCACACCTGACTGGAACGTATTCATTTTCTACAGCCAAAATGCAGGAGAGATTTTCCGTATTGTTTTTCTTGGTAGCATTTTAAAAGCAAAGCCTTGGAATTCTGCTTGAAATTACCCAGTCATAAAATCACACCTGAAAAAATTCCTAAACTCACTTTGGAAAAGAAAAGATAAACAATAATTTTTAACAAATGGAATACATAATTTTTTTCTGATCACAACTTTTATGCCGTATGAAAATACTATAAGTATTTTCTTACCTTTTAAACTCTACTAATAAAATGGAATTTACAGTTAAAAAACTAAAGTCAATATAAGCGAACAAATCTTTTCAAGGTGAAAAACCCAGGGAGTGGCAGCGCTGATTAGAAAACAGATGTGTAGGCTGGGCACGGTGGCTCAGCCTGTAGTCCCAGCACTTTGGGAGAACGAGGCAGGCAGATCACCAGGTCAGGAGTTCGAGACCAACCAGGCCAACATGGTGAAACCCGTCTCCACTAAAAATACCAAAAAAAAAAATTAGCCGGGTGTGGTGGTGCATGCCTGTAGTCCCAGCTACTTGGGAGACTGAGGCAGGAGAATCACTTGAACGTGGGAGACGGAGGTTGCAGTGGGCCAAGATCGCGCCACTGCACTCCAGCCTGGGTGACAGAGCTAGACTCCGTCTCAAAAAGAAAAAAAGAAAGAAAACAGATGTGTCTGACTCATGTGTCAATTCAGATCATCCAATCTACTTGAAAGATTCTCCCACTCCAACCTGCTCACTTAAGTGCTCAGTGACCACTCTCTTAGGAGACAGTGCACTATGCTCAAGTGAGTGCCCCAAGTGTATTTTACTTTGCAAGTTTTTGTACCATCTCACTGAAGTCAGGTTTTTTTCTTTGTCTTTGGGGATACTATTTTTTCTTTCACAAACCTTAGAGCATTTTAGGGGGCAGAAATTATTTCTGTTTTCCCCTCAATATCAGCATGTGATTGGTGGACCAGCAATCTGTCTCCAAGAAATGGAAGCTGGGTTGGGTGAAGACAATTTTAATGTCTCAAGGGGTTAGCTTTTCAAAGGAAGAGTACACCAAGAGATTCCATCTTTTCCCCAGGGTATCCACTGGGGAGGCTGTACTCCCTACCTCAGGTTGTCCTATGAAAGAAAACGATTTAGGAGCTGATATTCACTAGATACTCTAGCAGACATAGCCACAGCAGTTATCTTGGTTTATTCAGAGACAGTACTAAAACCCAGGACCAAGAAAAAACGACAGGGTTGCTGAGGACAAATCACCCCATAACGTTTGCAAAATAAAAACATCTTGACACTAAAACATTATCATAAGACCTTTGTGCCTAGGGAAGACAAAAGAAAAAGAAGCACAGAGACTTTTTACAATTCACTATCAGGGGATTATTCTTTGCTTTCTTCTCATAGGAAATATTTACAAACAGAAAACATTCTTTTTCTTTTTCTTTTTTTTTTTCAATTTTAAATAGTTTTATTTAAGACATTGCATTTTCCACTTACAATACAGTGTTTATAAAGTGCAATACTATTTCCTTCCCCGGTGCATATGTTCCATATTCAAATACTGAGAATGCCCAGTAACTTACTATAGCAGCTTAACTTTTTAAAACTGCCACAGAATTTGCTACAAATTTAGGTCCTTCAAATGAGAAAACATCTTTTTCAATATGCCATCTAATGCTTTGTCAAAAAATGATTAAAATACGGTATATAAAATGTACACTAAAAAATAAATAATAATGTAAATTAGGGAGAGGAAGTTGGCATTTGAGATTTTCAGAAGAAACCGAAAATTCAGTATTTTACTGCAAGCCAGAGTTAGGCTGGAGAAATGGGGTGTGGGGGGTTGCCTTGAGACCCTGCTTGGGACCCATGTGAAACATGCAAGGGAAAATCAGTCCCATGTGGCGGCAAACAGACTGAGGTGGCTCCAATCCCTGGATTCCTGATTTTAAAAAATCTAACTCAAATGCATTTTTTTTTGTATAGAAATTACTACATTGGGGGAAACAAAATTCAGGCTTAAAAAACGATAAACTGCCAAGTAAGCTCTGATTACACAACCAGGAAATTTGTAGGCTCAAGGTGAAAATTAAGAAACTACGTAAATGTACCTGACCTATTACTGAATTTGGGTATTTTCATCATGCATCTTTCCTTCAAGATCTTTTCACGGCTCACAAACTACAACCCATAGCTGGGAGCTCTACAATTTTTGAACCGCTCCTTGTTTAAATTCGTAAGTATTTTCGCGATAATTCCCATACATTTTTAATAGGCGAAAAGAGGAACTAGGAAACCCATAAACCAAACAAAAGCTCTTTCCATTCATGAACCCTCACCCCCAGCACCCCGAGTCAGGATTCTCCCCCGACGACCCTCCCGTGGTCCCTGCACAATCCGGGAGAGACGCGGCACTGCGGGTGCAGAGCTGCCCAGAGAGGGCTCCAGGTCAGGGCACAGTCACTGGGCAGGGAAGAGACAGGACGCCCGGAGCCTGGCTGTCAGCGCAGCCGCCATCTTATCGCTGAAGGGGACTGAGGCCGAGCTAGGCAAGGAGAACTCGGGGCACGGGTTGTGGAGCTGACTGCGGGGAGGCCTGAGTCCCGCCACAGCCTCTTCCCACCGGTTCCAACCAGCCCCTTCTCCTCTCTAGGGATGTTGCACCCGGCACTCTCACCATTTCTAGGCTTCCACGGGGTCCTGGCATCTTAGCTGTGGATTCCCAATACCTGCAGGTCACAGGGCCACAGAGGCTAGGCCTCTACCAGCAAAGGACACAGAACCTCAAAGACGAGACCAGGAACTCCCGCTGCAGCGAGAGACAAAGACCCCGCCACATCCCGGAAGCCGCCCTTTCCGCTCCACCCGCGTGCCTGATTGGACAGTTCTCAGGCCAGCGTCGCTGACTGGATAACGTTTAAGACCCCGCGCCCTCACGCCCTGAGTGACAGAAGATGTGACCAAATGCTGGGCTGAATGAAGAAAGAGTGACAGCCGAAGGTGCAGCCTTTTCAGGCAGGGCTTCCTCCCTGAGGTGAGCTAAGCCCACCCAGAGGGTGTTTGCCTTTAACCTTGTATATAAGGTCTCATGTATTTGTAAATAATATACTATATCGCTGCTCACACATGAAAAGAATAGAATAACAATTATTTTTAAATTTCTGCTTTTTTTTTTTTTTTTTTTTGAGACGGAATTTCGCTGTGTCGCCCAGGCTGGAGTGCAGTGGCGCGACCTTAGCTCACTGCAACCTCCGCCTCTCGGGTTCAAGCGATTCTTCTGCCTAAGCCTCCTGAGTAGCTGAAATTACAGGCGCGCGCCACCACGCCCTGCTAATTTTTGTATTTTTAGTAGAGACGGGGTTTTCACCATGTTGGTCAGGGTGGTCTACGATCTCCCGACCTCGTGATCCGCCCGCCTCGGCCTCCCAAAGTGCTGGGATTACAGGCGTGAGCCACCGCGCCTAGCCTGAATTTCGGCTTTTATAACCTTCCTGTCTCTGGTCCTTTGAACAGGCAGCGTGAGATAGTTTTGTTTTGTGTTAAGATGGAGTCTTGCTCTGTCGCCCAGGCTGGAGTGCAATGGCGCGATCTTGGCTCACTGTAACCTCTGCCTCCCGGGTTCCAGTGATTTTCCTACCTCAGCCTCCCGAGTAGCAGGGATTACAGTCATGCGCCACCATGCCCGGCTAATTTTTTTGTATTTTTATTAGAGACCAGGTTTCAGCATGTTGGCCAGGCTGAACTCCCAGGTGATCCGCCCGCTTTGGCCTCGCAAAGTGCTGGGATTACAGGCGTGAGCCACCGCGCCCAACTAACCTGAGATTTTTAAAAGGACACAATCCTTCTAAGTAAAATGTGAGCCACATGTGAATTTTAAATTTCCTATTAGCCAAACTTTAAAAACAAGAAACACACGGGGCATGGTGGCTCACGCCTGTAATTCCAGCACTTTGGGAGGCCAAGGCGGGCGGATCACGAGGTTAGGTGTTCGAGATCAGCCTACCCAACATGGTGAAACTCCGTCTCTACTAAAAATACAAAAATTAGCGTGGTGTGGTGGCGGGCCTCTGTAATCCCAGCTACTCGGGAGGCTGAGGCGGAAGAATGGTTTGAACCTGGGAGGCAGAGGTCGCAGCGAGCTGAGATTGTACCACTGTACTCCAGCCTGCATGACAGAGTGAGACTGTCTCAATGAAATAAAAATAAAAATACTTTGGCCGGGCGCAGTGGCTCACACCTGTAATCCCAGCACTTTGGGAGGCTGAGGCGGGTGGATCACGGGGTCAGGACATGGAGACCATCCTGGCCAATATGGTGAAACCGCGTCTCTACTAAAAATACAAAAATTATGTGCGTGGTGGTGTGTGCCTGTAATCCCAGCTACTCAGGAGGCTGAGGCAGGGGAATCAATTGAACAAGGGAGCTGGAGGTTGCAGTGAGCCAAGATCGCGCCACTGCACTCCAGCCTGGGCAACAGAGTGAGACTCCATCTCAGAAAAAATAAATAAATAAAAACGCTTTTTGATATGTGTGGACTATTTATGATTTTCAACACTGATTAAAAGTACTGTGCGTGAACCAGCCTCTTACCTTGAAATCAAGTGACTATAGACAGATCTGTTAGGAAGACATTTCATTTCTTTCTTACTTTTTTTTTTATTTTTTTAGAGTCTGGCAGTGGCGTGATCTTGGCTCACTGCCACCTCAACCTCCTGGCTTGAAGCCATTGTGGTGTCTCAGCATCTCGAGTAGCTGAGAATTCAGGCGTGCACCACCATGCCCAGCTGATTTTTCTATTTTTAGTAGAGATGGGGTTTTGCCATGTTTGCAAGGCTGGTCTCAAACTCCTGACCTCAGGTGATCCACTTGCCTTGGCCTCCCAAAGTGCTGGGATTACAGGCGTGAGCCACCCCGCCTGGCCTGTATTTTGATTTTTAAAATAGCAGAGCTGCTGTTGAAGATTTCAAAGTCAGAAGCAGCCATGGGACAAATCTCAGAAGCACGCGTGGAAATCACACACAGTGAATGCATCCCTCACCCTGAACCAATTGTTTTCACCCAAGTCTGCATGTAAAAATCACTTGGTGGGGGGAGTCTTTAAAAATCCCCCAAACACAAGTTGCCACACCCCAACTAAATCAGGATTCCTGGAGTGGAAACTGGGCAACAGTTTAGTTTAATTACCTCTAGGTGATGACAGTGCAGCCAAGCTCAAATGCCTCTGCTGTAAACCAACACTTTTAGATGACCTAGTTGCAAATTATTTCTCAAATGAATGAAAAAATGTTTGTCCCTAAGTCATGGCCTTTCAGTCTTGCCAATATTACGAAATTATTGTTCTTTGCAGAACCAACTTTACTATTGGTTTTGTTCCTGAATCAACCCAGTTCCATATACATTGAATGCACCCTATGTGCAAGGCACTGTGCTAGGTGCCCTGGCATTGGTGATCCTTACTGTGGGGGAAGAATTTTCTGGAATAAAGGTTGCATTCCCCCAAAATTAAAAACATGCCATGAACCGAACTGGGGCTAAAATAAAAAGACCTATGGTCTCATTTAAGAGTTAGGGCTTGTTCGGGTGCGGTGGCTCAGGGCTGTAATCCCAGCACTTTGGGAGGCCGAGGCAGGTGGATCATGAGGTCAGGAGATTGAGACCATCCTGGCTAACACGGTGAACCCCTGTCTCTACTAAAAGTACAAAAAAATTAGCAGGATGTGGTGGCACGTGCCTGTAGTCCCAGCTACTCAGGAGGCTGAGGCAGGAGAATCGCTTGAACCAGGGAGGTGGAGGCAGCAGAGAGCTGAGATCGCCCCGTTGCACTCCATCTGGGCAACAAGAGCAAAACTCCGTCTCAAAAAAAAAAAGTTGGAGTGGAGACTGTCAGAAGTTTGCACCTTATGCAAAGGACACAATGACACACCTAGTCCTGACTGGTTTGTCGCACCTTATGTAAATGAAGCACCTCTCCCGATCAGCTTATTTATAAAATCCCTTGGGCTTTTCACTTTAAAATGGCAATCCTTTTTCCTGGGAGTCCTCTCTGTGCTGGAGAGCTTTCTTCCTTTCACTTATTAAAATTCTGCTCTAACCTCACCTTTGGAGTGTCTGCACCCTTGATTTCATTGGCTCTGAGACCAAGAACTTCATGTGACATCCCAGATAATGAGGACAGTTTCAGTGCCTTCTCAATAGTGTCCCACCAGTGACCCTCACAGCCAAAGCACATATGGGGCAGAAACACCAATCACCTGCCTGGGATGGCCAGGTGGGCAGGAGCAAGCAGGGACTCAGTGAGAAAACCAGAATGTGTGTTCAAGGGCAGGGGCCGAGGGTTCAGCTGAGATAGAAAATTCAGATTCTCTTTCAGAATGTGCTCCTCTCCTGGGATCTGCTTATCTCCTGGAATCTGAGACACAACACAGAGCAACCCCCAGGCCAGCCATGACTGGAGCCTCCCAAGGTGCAGGGAAGTGCCCTGTGCTAGGCCAAGAACCTATCCTTGACCAGTTCACCCACCCTGTCCACTAGGTGGAGGCAGAGGCCAGGGACCCCAACTTCAGACAGAGGTTGGCAGCAGGGTCACTGCCTCCTGCAATACCATGCTGGGGATTACAGGGTCCCTGGGGAGACCTGTGGCTGAGTTGAGAGATTCAGGCAGGGGGATCCCAGGCGAAAAAATAAGGGACTGGGCATGTGTGGGGACTAAGAGAGAAGGGTGTGGCTCTCCCTGGAGAAGTGACAGCAAGGCACAGACAAGCTGAGTACCCAGATGCCACACCCAACTGTCAGGTACACAAGCCCCAGAATCCCCTAAGCAGCCCCAGGAAGGGTTTTATTTAATCAAGAAAAAAGGGGTCCCACCTCCACTCACACAGGCACTGGTCCTTACATACATTAGAGAACAGAACTCTTGCTCTACTCAAGGCCAGGGAAAGGGGGGACAATGTCTCTCTACCCCATGGGTCATAGACCTTGTCCTGCCAGCACACCCACCCTCGCCCCCAGAAAGGTACAGATGACAACCAGGGTGCACATGCCAACCACTGGTGCAACCCCAAAGGGGTTGAGTCCTGTAGGGACTTTGGGCCTGGGGAGTGTTTCCCAGTCACAGAGTCTTTCTAATTGTTTCACTCACTGGCTTTGCGCCTCAGTTTCCCCCACTGTGGCAAAAAGTCAAAATTCCATCCTGCAGGCTAGGGGACCCTGAGAGGTCACCACAGCCCATTAAATGGCTGCCTCATGTGAAAGTGGGGGGCGGTGAGAGGCCTCCCTGCCCTGGGTCTTTTGCCCTAGGACTGATTTTTATCAGGCCAAGGTCAGGCCAGCCTGCTGAGGAAGGCAATATGCCCTGCCTGGGAAACCTTGCTCCCAATTCCAGGTCACTACATTTAAGGACTCCAATGCACTAGGGCAGGAAAAGGGGTGGAATGGGGATAGAGCAACACTTCATCATAAAGGTCTTGGGTCAACCAATTGTTTTCTCAATTGAGAAAAACAATTCAGACTCCTGTCTGAAGCTGACCACTCAAAGAGATTTCGATTTTCGGATAAGAAAAGGCCCTTGGGTCAGAAAACAAGATCTTCTGGTTGTAGACTCTGCAGCTGTCTTGGGTAGGGGACTTTTGCCAGCTTTGTGCTTTCATTGAGCCTAAGGGGGTTGCGGGGGGGGCACGCGGAAGGGACTCTGAAGCCAAGGGTGAGAGTCCTGCCTTCCTGCCTCCCCAGCCCACTTTCCAAGAGCAGACATTGGGCAGCAAAGTTTCTTAACAAAGTCAGAAAAAATAATATCCAGACCAGGCAGGCTAATAAACGTTTACCAGGATTATCCGGCCTAATCATCAAAACAGCCCTGCCATATTCGTCCTCTGGGACAAGTGAGGAAACTGAGGTTGGAGGAGGACACCGGGAGCCTGGCCGGGCCACTGGCAGCCTGGAGCCCCAGAGGTCCAGGCATTCACAGCCCTCCAACCCCCTCTCTCCCTCCCTCCCGGCCCCAGGTGACTTCATTCCCAACTCATTCACTTGTCAATAATTCAGGCCCGCGGGGCCACCAGCCCTCCCTCAAGCCCCCCCTCACTCATCTGGTGACGACCTCCCTGTGTGTGGCTGCCAGGCTGGGGGTGGGGGTGTCTGTGCTTCCGTCGCCCAATCTGCGAGTGGCCTGTTCCCAGCGGGCGGGCTTCCTCTTTGTTTGGCAGCCAGGAGTCTGGAGCGCAGGTGCCGGGCAGGCAGCACTCGGAGCGCTCGGCGACTTGGTTGGAGGCCGAAAGTGCCGCCCCTTGGGGGCCAGAGCGTCTTTGCAAGGTGGGCTCGGCGCACACTGTCCTACCCTTCTGTGGCCCCCGGGCCCCTCCTAGAAGACCGTCCTCATCTTCGAGGACCTTGACCGCCAGCAGCCCCACACCCGCTCCCTCTGCCTGGCGTTGGGTGCGCACTTCTAGGGGCAGACGGATCTAAGGAGCCCAGCGGGCTTGACAGGCAGTGGGGCCTCCAGAGACTGTCACCGCGTTATGCTGGCTACTGCCGGGCAGGGGCTGGTCTTAGCTGACACCCTCACCTCCGCCCTCCAGATTCCAGCCTCTGACTCTGGCCAATCTGGCCAGGACCTGGGGTCTGGGGCCGAGACTGTGGACGCCCCTGGGCCGGGCTCCCCGCTGGTGCCTCGCACTTGAATGGGGACCCTGAGGCTCCAGGCGCCGCACACACCAGTGCGCCCTCTCTGGCCGTGAATTTCGGGGAGGGGCGGCAGCAGAGCCCGCGGGCTGGCCTGGTGGGGGGACGATCACCCGCCAGCGCCTTTTCCCACCCAGGCGCCCTTTCTAGTCCCCGCGTCGCCTGCAGGGCCGCCCCTCCTCCTCCCGCTGGTCCCTCCCCACCCGCAGCTCTCCAGTCCCGCGCGGCTCGGTGGCCAGGGCTCCAAGGCGGGGCCGCCCACGACGGCCACTGGCAGGGACAGAAGGGGCAAATTTCCCAGAGCGAGAAGCCTGCTCCAGCCGGCCCCACGGCAAAGACGGCTCTGAATCCGAGCCCCCGACACCCGGCTCAACCCACTCCTACAGCACCCTGCGTGGCTGGCTGCCAGCCCGTCCGGTACCTGCTCGGTCCCTCGAGCTGGGGGCCCCGGCAGGGCGGGCGCGATCCAAGGCCACCGCGCGGGGCCAGAGCCCAAACCCCAATCCCAGACCGCAGGGACCCCGCCCTCCGGGTACCGGGACAGGACGGCCTGGCAGGTGGCTAGGGACCGGGGTGTGTACCTGTGGGGGATCAAACAACTGGTCAAAAGTGGCTTTTTGATTTCCCAAAGGTAAAGCCTCCTTCGTAATTATGTTTTTTTTTTTCTTATTTACTTAAAACGGATATAATCCAGTTAGATTTACCCATAATTCTGTCAGTAAATTTGAGCACACTTTTATTAATTTTTCTCAGTTTAACTAGTTCTTTTGTTTGTTTCTATGTTAAGAATTTTAAATTCTCCCTGTAATTAGTAGTGTGAATTCCAACGTATCTGAGACAGGTCTCAATTTAGAAAGTTTATTTTGCCATGGTTAAGGACACACCTGTGACACAGCCTCAGGAGGTCCTGACAACATGTGACCAAGGTGGTTGGGGCACAGCTTGGTTTTATACATTTTAGGGAGACAGGAGTGATCAATCAATATATGTAACATGTACATTGTCCAGAAAGGTGGGACAACATGAACCTAGGTGGTAGCTTCCAGGTCATAGGTAGCTAAAGGACAAATGGCTGTTTTTTTTTGGTTTGGTTTGGTTTTTTGTTTTTTTTTTTTCTTTTTTTTTTAGTTTCTGATTAGCCTTTCCCTGAATATGCAATTTACAGGGATAGTCACTTATGCGTTAGTCTGGCTTAGTGAAACAATGGGGCAAAGAAAGCAATCAGATATGCATTTGTCTCAGGTGAGCAGAGGGGTAATTTTTGAGTTCTGTCTGTCGTTTGTACACAGGGACTTTTTTTGTGGGCAAATTGTGAGGGTTGTATGTAGCCTTTTTACCTTTGTAGTCATCTTATTTGGAAATAGAATGGGAGGCAAGTTCCCAGACTGGCTTTTCCTTTTGGCTTGGTGATTTGGGGATCCAGAGATTCATTTTCCTTTCATATTTCTTCCCTTTTCTTTTTAAAATCTTTCAGGGAAAGCATTTTAGAAAAAAATAAGTCATTGGTTTCAGATTTTGCCTGATCTCTTATGGCTAGAACAGTTTATTCTGAGAAGGGTAGGTACCACATTATTATGAAAGATCATTTTTAGCAGGTTGTGAAGTCTCACATCCTTCAAAGAGAAGCAGGAAAAGGAAGAAAGAAAAACAATAAAAACAAAAAAAAAAGAATAATTTTGGAAAATCAATATAGGTCATATTACTCTGAAGTCTTTACATCAATAGGCAGGTATAAAGGTAGTTTGTATGTTTAAATAAGTTGTTTTCTTTTTTTTTGAAGTTTAAGTTTGTCTAGCTTCAGTTTGCAGGGCTTTAAGAAAGCACAACTTATGTTTTAGTTATTTGAAATCAGAAAAAAAAATGAAAAAAGAAATAAAAAAAGGAAAAAAACATTTTTGAGATTTGTAGCCAGGGACATTTTAGAATTTAGTCCAAACTGTAAAAAATAATAAAAATTGAAAAAAAAATCAGGTAAGACCAGAAACTAATTACAGGTGTACTAGAGTTTATTCTGACATAGAATTTTTCTCTCTTTAGTCCCATTTTCACTAAAGACAAATCATAGGACGAACTCATTTGCAAAATAAGTTTTAGTCTTATCATACTTAACCAGAGAATTTGAATCAAGTCAGCAAGAATTATTATTTCCCTTATAGGCTCCACTTTTTTTCTTATATTGGCCTTGCTGGAACTTTATTTTATTACGGAAGCTCAGATTCAACTTTAATGTCTTAAGCCCATCGTGTGCCTGCAAATACCTGTATCAGTGGGGTGAATATCTCACCTCATTTAAAGAATTTAAAATTGTATTAGTCTTCTTCAGGCTTCAGAAGCAATGCTAGGCTTCTGACCAATACATAAACTCATGTGGGCTAAGCACCTACATGGAGAGTAAACACCCATCAGTCATGAGAAACTTCAAATAAGACAGGGCGTATGCTATAGAACTTCTCAAAACTTGGGAATCTGACCAATTCTCTGTGTTTCAGAACATCCTGAGAGATACAAACTAAAAGATTAAGCATTATTGACTAAACCTTAAAGGCTGCACATTTGCATGCTAGCTGACAATGTCAGCTACTGGCCCGATAATGTAAGCTGGGAGCCTCCGACTGCTCTCTTGAAGTCTCACCTGTAGAGTAGATGCACTACCCAGGGATTCTTCTAACTGGAACTCCAGATGGCTTTTCTGGAACTTCCCAGCACTGCTTGATCTGGATGTAGGTATCCTCCCAAATTTGGTGAATATATATGCGTATATACCTACATATTTTCCTTTTCTCCCACTTTAGGCTTTGCTAAGTTTACCATTATACTCTTTTGCTACATTAATCATTAAAATTTTCTCTTAACTGCATTTGAGTGTAATATCGTGGTTTCTTTTGCTCATAAATCATCGAACCTATGATGAAGGTAAATCTTTCAGCAAAACACCCCCAGATTACAAAAAACTTGGGCTCCTCGGCCTGTCAGAAAGTAGAATTCTTTACTCACCACAGGTAAGGAACCTACATGGGAACTGTGTAGAAGAGGTGTAAGGCCAGCTTGTTCAAAGAGCTTATATTATTTCTATAAGCCAACTATGATACCTTAAAGGGGTCTGCATCTGAAAGCATGCCATTCTAGCCAATACCTTGGTAAAACAACCAGTGTCTCCAATTGTGTTCTGTTACAAAAAAAAAAAAAATAGATTTTTTTTTTGAGACAGTGTCTTGCTTTGTCACCCTGGCTGGAGTGCAGTGGTGCAGTCTCAGCTCACTGCAACTTCTGGTTCCTGCATTCAGATGATTCTCCCACCTCAGCCTCCCAAGTAGCTGGGACTACAGGTGAGTGCCATCATGCCTGGCAAATTTTTATATATTTTTTGGTAGACAGGGGGCGTCTCATAATGTTACCCAGACTGGTCTTGAACTCCTGGGCTCAAGCAATTCACCCACCTCAGCCTTTCAAAGGGCTGGGATTACAGTTGTGAGCCACTGCACCCAGTAAGAAAATAGATTTTTTATTGCACTTATACAAATAACTATATTGTTATAAGTTAAGAATATTCACGACAGGGCACGGTGGCTCATGCCTGTAATTCCAGCACTTTGGGAGGCCGAGGTGGGTGGATCACAAGGTCAGGAGATTGAGACCATCCTGACCAACATGGTGAAACTCTGTCTCTACTAAAAATAGAAAAATTAGCTGGGCGTGGTGGCACATGTCTGTTATCCCAGCTACTCAGGAGGCTGAGATAGGAGAATCACTTGAACCAGGGAGGCAGAGGTTGCAGTGAGCCAAGATTGCACCACTGCACTCCAGCCTAGTGACAATGTGAGGCTCCACCTCAAAAAAAAAAAAAAAAGGAATACTCACAACTAGTTTTCAAATTTTGGAGAAATCAGGTGGAGAGAATTATGCTCCAAATCTTGTTTCTAATAGTATATTTTACTCAATCTAATTCTCTGTTCAAGTTGCCAAGAACCTGGACACCCTCCACTAGTAACACTTCCTCTATGCTACATAACTTTTGTAGCACAGAGTTGTATATCTTTTAAATAATCTACATTATCTGACTTTTTCCATGATACATTTTGTATTTTGTATCCAGTTTGAAAAACATTTTTATTATCTGTACAAATAAATATATTCTCACTTATTTTCAGCTGTTAACCTTAGCCACATATTTTTAAAGTATTTTTTAATTATCTGTAAGACAATATAATAATCTTACTTTATATGTTCTGAGTGAACATGTAAGTATCTGGACACTATGTAATCAACTAACTTTTATAATACATTTCAAATGCTTCTTTTATCAGACACTCTACTTATTTTAAATGCATCCTTTTAAAATACATTCTATGAATGGAGAAAGAATGACTAGGCAGATGTCATAAATATATGCGAAGGTAAATGTAGATGCAAATACACATCTGTTTAGACAATGCTGCTTTCAAAATCACAGAGAATGGCCACTTTTTAATCTTTTATTGTAATTAAATAAAATAACAGATTTTCCATCTTTTTTTTTTTTTTTTTTTTGAGATAGAGTTTCTCTCTGTCACTCAGCCTGGAGTGCAATGGTGAGATCTCAGCCCACTGCAACCTCCACCTCCCAGGTTCAAGTGATTCTCCCGCCTCAGCCTCCCAAGTAGCTGGGATTATAGATACCCACCACCACGCCCAGATAATTTTTGTATTTTTAGTAGAGACGAGGTTTCACCATGTTGGCCAGGCTGGTCTTGAACTCCTGAACTCAGGTGATCTGCCTGCCTCGGTCTCCTGAGTGCCGGGTTTACAGGCATGAGCTGCGGCATCCAACATGTTTGGGGGTTTTAAAAAGCCCCCCAGGTGATTTTTACATGCAGGCTGGGGTGAAAACAATTGGTTCAGGGTGGGGGATGCATTCACTGTGTGTGATTTCCATGTGTGCTGCAGAGATTTGTCCCATGGCAGCTTCTGACTTTGGGATCTTGAAAAGCAGCTCTGGCATTTTAAAAGTCAAAAGACAGGATGGGTGTAGTGGTTTACGCCTGTAATCCCAGCACTTTGGGAGGCTGAGGCGGGCAGATCACCTGAGGTTAGGAGTTTGAGATCAGCCTGACCAACATGGTGAAACCCCATCTCTACTTAAAATACGAAAATTAGCTTAGCCTCAGCTACTCGGGAGGCTGAGGCTGGAGAATCACTTGAACCTGGGAGAGGGAGGTTGCAGTGAGCCGAGATTGGGCCACTACACTCCAGCCTGGGTGACAGAGCGAGACCCTGTCTATAGTCACTTGATTTCAAGTTAAGAGGTTGTTTCAGGCAAAGTACTTTTAGTAAGTGTTGAAAATCATAAATACCCCACAAATATCAAAACTGTTTTAACTTTTCTTTTTTTTTTTTTTTCAAGATGAAGTCTCGCTCTGTCACCCAGGCTGGAGTGCAGCGGCACCATCTCAGCTCACTGCAATCTCCAGCTACTGAGTTTGAGCGATTCTCCCGCCTCAGCATCCCGAGTAGGTGGGATTACAATCGCCCACCACCACGCCCGGCTAATTTTTTTTATATTTTAGTAGGGACGGGGTTTCACCATGTTGGTCAGGCTGGTCTAGAACTCCTGACTTCAGGTAATCCAGCCATGGCCTCCCAAAGTGCTGGGATTACAGGCGTGAACCACCGGGCCCAGCCTATTTTGAGTTTTTTTTTTTTTTTTAGACAGAGTCTCTCTCTGTTGCCCAGGCTGGAGTTCAATGGTGAGATCTGGGCTCACTGCAACCTCCGACTCCCTGGTTCAATCAGTTCCCCTGCCTCAGTCTCCTAGGTAGCTGGGATTACAGGCACACGCCACCAGGCCCAGCTAGTTTTTGTATTTTTAGTAGAGATGGCGTTTCACCATGTTGGCCAGGATGGTCTCGATCTCCTGACCTTGTGATCCACCCGCCTCGGCCTCCCAAAGTGCTGGGATTACAGGCGTGAGCCACTGCGCCCGGCCCTACTTTGAGCTTTTGACATAATTGCCAGGCTTCCCGAAATCAAATTTCAGCTTAAAAATTGTCTTCTTTTTGACCCCTAACTTTTGGATGCTACAGAGTGCCAACACAGCATCCAAAAGAATGATAAATGGAATTACTTGATATGTTTAATTACATGGGAAGCATTGTCAAATTAAAAACAACTTTTGGGTCAGGTGTGGTGGCTCATGCCTGTAATCCTAACACTTTGGGAGGCTGAGGCAGGTGGATCACTTGAGGTCAGGAGTTTGAGACCAGCCTGGATAACGTGGTGAAACCCTGTCTCTACTAAAAATACCAAAATTAGCTGGGTGTGGTCGCCCGCTCCTGTAATCCCAGCTACTCGGGAGGCTGAGGCAGGAGAATCGCTTGAACTCAGTAGCTGGAAGTTGCAGTGAGCTGAAATTTTCCCACTGCACTCCAGCCTGGGTGACAGAGCTAGAGTTCCTCTAAAAAAAAAAAAAAAAAAAAAACCCCAAGAATTAAATAAAAATGATAATTGACCTTCAACTTATATTTTAATAAATATGTGATTAATACTTATATCAAAATTGTATGAAATTTCAAAAATTTTATATATCTGAGTATATTCTAGTAGTCATAATTATGGTGATTTTGATAAATTATTGCAGGCCACAGATATAATCAATTTTTATTTGTTTCTTTATAACCATTTTAAGTTATTTCCACAGTTAATGGTTTAATTCTGATGTAATTTCTAAAAACCTCAAAAGCTTGCAAAATCCTAGAGTATTATGTCTTTAAGGAGGTTCATGAAAAGTTGGAAAGGGCCCACACAAATTGAGTACAGGTTTCTGACCATTTTAGGATCATATTGTTTATTCTGCGTAAGGCTTGTGGGAATTCTAATAAACAGAGTAACTCTTATAAAACTGCTAACCTAGGCAAATCAAAATTATTTGAATATTAGGAAAATACTCTGTGTAATCTAATGTGGCAGAGTATTTTAAGATGCTATGCTAAAACAACCTGTACAAAAATTTTTTAGATATACCGTTATAGTAAACTCTGTGGTCTAAGTCAAACTACCTATGATAACCCCTCAGTTATCAGTGCTATGCTCCTAAATTGGAGAAACAAACCTAGTATTTAAGAGGACATAAATTTAATAAGTGTGGACTCATTAAAAACCTAGACAACCAACAGCCACTTATTCATTCCTAAGTTATTAAAGCTTCCATTATTAACAGCTCTGCATTCCATTACTCATCACAGAAGAGATAAAATAATCTAAATTGAATATAAATTAAGTGTGTGTGTGGTGATTATTCTATAATAAATTACCAAAATAGGTTAAGACCAATGTTTTCTCATCACACATTTAATCCTGAGAAGACAATCAAAACTTCATGTACATTTCTGCTACCTGATGGGCTATTTAATCATGGATACAAAATTTTTATTCAATTATCATTTTTAATACATATTTTCTGGTAATATGAAAGCTTTCTTATGCAAGAAAACTGATGTTATAACAGTAGCTAAAAGGATATAAAGAAACATATTTTTCTCATGGAACATTTCTGAAAAAGCCTCCAATGATAAAGATACTTATTTCACTAGAGAAGTTGTAAAACTGTTAAATAAGGAATTACAGATACAATAGTATTGTGCAAAGCTAACTACATTGACTGGCTTGCTTTTGTAATTGCAGATTGATGACAATCAGATCCACTGAGAGAGGAAAAATATGTTGGCCTGGAGGGTGTGGTTGCTCATGCCCGCAATACCGGCACTCTGGGAGGCCAAGGTGTGTGGATCAGGTTAGGAGTTCGAGACCAGCCTGGCTAATACGGTGAAACCCCGTCTATACTAAAAATACAGAAATTAGCCAGGCATGGTGGCACGCACCTGTAGTCCCAGTTATTTGGGAGGCTGAGGCAGAACAATCGCTTGAACCCGGGAGGCAGAGGTTGCAGTGAGCCAAGATCGTGCCACTGCACTCCAGCCTGAGTGACAGAGTGAGACTGCATCTCAAAAAAAAAAAAGTTGGCCCATATCATATACTCATTGGAAGGCCTATGCAACTATTAAAAGCTCATGTATCTTCTGCTACTGAAGTCCAGTGTTTATTTATTAATTTTTTTAATTTACTTTAAGTTCTGGGATACATGTGCAGAATGTGCAGGTTTGTTACATAGGTATATGTGTGCCATGGTGGTCTGCTGCACCTACTGACCCATCTTCTAAGTTTTGCACCCTTGCCCCCCACCTCCCAACAGGCCTTGGTGTGTGTTGTTCCCCTTCCTGTGTCCATGTGTTCTCATTGTTAAACTCTCACTTATGAATGAGAACATGAGGTGTTTGGTTTTCTCTTCCTGTGTTAGTTTGCTGAGGATGATGGCTTCCAGCTTCATCCATGTCCCTGTAAAGGACATGATCTCATTCTTTTTTATGGCTGTGTAGTGTTCCATGGTGTATATGTACCACATTTTCTTTATCCAGTCTATCATTGATGGGCATTTGGGTTTTCCATGAAAGTCTAATATTTCTTTTTTGTTTTAGACAGAGTTTCACTCTTGTTGCCCAGGCTGGAGTGTAATGGCATAATCTCAGCTCCCTGCAACCTTGGCCTCCTGGGTTCAACAGATTCTCTTGCCTCAACCTCTCAAGTAGCTGGGATTACAGACGCCCACCATAATGCCAAGCTAATTTTTTGTATTTTTAGGAGAGATGGGGTTTCACCATGTGGGCCAGGCTGGTCTCAAACTCCTGACCTCAGGTGGTCCACCCACCTCGGCCTCCCAAAGTGCTAGGATTACAGGCGTGAGCCACTGCTCCTGGCCAGAAGTCTAATATAGCATATTTTCACCAAGTAAAGAAAGTCTTGAAGAGTCTATTGACTGAGGATAGTAGAACCCTTTATAATCTAGAATCCAGAGACTGCATCTTACTGCCATCTACCCTGAAGCAAGACTTCAAGACCTTGAACATTGGGTTCATAGTCTCACAGCTTAGAAGGGCCTCTCCAAACTCTTTCAACTGTAAACCCATAGGAGATCTTAAGCAAAGGCAAGCAGGAAAGTTTCTCTTCAAAAGAAGATAGCAATCTTGATCTAGGCAGCTTTCTTTACAAGATCAAAAATCAAGGCCAGGCGTGGTGGCTCACGCCTGTAGTACCAGCACTTTGGGAGGCCGAGGTGGGTGGATTACGAGGTCAGGAGTTGAAGACCAGCCTGGCCAACATGGTGAAACCCTGTCTCTACTAAAAATACAAAAATTAGCAATTAGCCGGGTGTAGTGGTGTGCGCCTGTAATCCCAGCTACTCAGGAGGCTGAGGCAGGAGAATCGCTTGAACCCGGGAGGCAGAGGTTGCAGTGAGCCAAGATTGCACCACTGCACTCCAGCCTGGGCAACAGAGCAAGACTCCATCTCAAAAAATAAAATAAAATAAAAAGTATAAAAATTAGCTGGACATTGTGACATGTGCCTATAATCTCAGCTACTCAGGAGGCTGAGGCAGGAGAATTGCTTGAATCGGGACCCGGGAGGCAGAGTTTGCAGTGAGCCGAGATTGCACCACTGCACTCCAGCGTGGGCTACAGAGCGAGACTCCGTCTCAAAAGAAAAAAATAAAAATAAAAAATCAAGACACCTCTGCTATCATAGCAGAGTTTGTTCACAGTTTTCTAATGGCTCTACAAACAACAGAAATAAAAAAGGAATCTCTTGTATGCACTCATGGGGTACACTCATAGGTAGAGAATTTTGCTGACAACATTATATATAACAAAACTTTTGCCTTGATAGGTAAAAGATGAAGGGCTAATGTGGGTGAGAAGTTTTAATGAAACATTTGTTGCCTCATAATTTCAGAAACAGAATATTGATCCACTGCTTTAAACTTACTTCATAAGTTAAAAATAACTTCTTCAGAATGGGTTAAAGAGCATTGCCAGCAGGCCATTACTCTTCTGAATGGGCATCATTTGTTAGATCATTTTTTCCATGGCTTAGCATAAATGAAGCAATGGTAAGAAATTTATCCCTGAAAATAGGGCTCTATAGCAGATTCTAATGTAAAGACTATGGTTACGCAACAGGTGTTAAATGTTGTTACTAAAGTTGTGCTAAATAATAAAATTTCTTCTGATTACTTACTGGATAAACAGAGAACTACCTGTGCCGTTGCTGACACCTGTAGTTGCACATGGTAGAATACATTGGGTATTACAAAGATGCAATTGTAGGGGAGTAGTGAACAGGCTGCTTGGTTGAAATGAGATCATTTATCTAGCTAATTATTTAATCTATTGAATTTTAGTTGGTTGTTCATGGGGACCCTGGCTAACAAGCATGGTTTCAACTTTTTTTTTTTTTCCTGAGACAAAGTCACACTCTGTAGTCCAGGCTGGAGTGCAGTGGCATAATCTCGACTCACCGCAACCTCCACTTCCTGGGTTCAAGTGATTCTCCTGCCTCAGCCTCTCGAGTGGCTGGGATTACAGGTGTGCACCACTGCACCTGGCTAATTTTTAGTATTTTTAGTAGAGACAGGGTTTCACCATGTTGGCCAGGGTGATCCTGAACTCCTGACCTCAGGTAATCTGCCCTCCTCGGCCTCCCAAAGTGCTAGGATTACAGGCATGAGCCACTATGCCCGGCTGGTTTCAACTCTTGGTATTATCCTCCTGAAAATCAAAATAGTAGTCTCCCTACTGCACCGTATTCTCTCAAAAGTTATAAAGGTTTGCATGCAGTCATCTCTAGAATGTCAAATGGTGTCTTTTTAACGGGAATGACAGAAACTCAAAGACATATGTGACTATGAAGACACCATAACCTGTGAATAACATTATAAGGACAAAAACCCTAAATAATGGAAATTGAGAGTGGCACTAAGGCCCTGAGTTTTAGTCACACTCTGACCTACGTAAGAACTTTACCAAAAAGGGAGAGTTTTAAAAACAAAGTTGGCTCAGCGCAGTGGCTCACACCTGTAATCTCAGCACTTTGTGGGCCAAGGCAGGCAGATCACAAGGTCAGGAGATTGAGACCATCCTAGCCAACAGGGTGAAACCCTGTCTCTACCAAAAATAGAAAAATTAGCTGGGGGTGGTGGCGCGTGCCTGTAATCCCAGCTACTCGGGAGGCTGAGGCAGGAGAATGGCTTGAACCCATGAGGCAGAGGTTTCAATGAGCCGAGATCACGCCACTGCACTCCAGCCTGGCGACAGAGCGAGACTGCGTCTCAAAACAAAAAGTTATTGGAGTCCATCATTCTAAACTGAGCTTGTGCACTAGTTCCAAACAGACCAAACCAAACTGAACCAAAACAAGTCACTTGTGCTAAATGTGACATAATCAAACTGAAAATTCAAGAAAATAGGTAGATCCTAAAACAGGCCAGATTTATATTTTTCTTCTGGAAACGCAGATTTCAACACAAGGAAGCCCCTTCTAACCTTTTAAAAATAAATAATAGGCCTGGCGCAATGGCTCATGCCTGTAATCCCAGTACTTTGGGAGGCTGAGGCAGGCGGATCACCTGAGGTCAGGAGTTCGAGACTAGTCTGGCCAACATGGTGAAACTCTGTCTCTACCAAAAATACAAAAATTAGCCAGCAGTGGTGGCAGGCACTTGTAATCACAGCTACTTGGGAGGCCCAGGCAGGAGAATTTCCTGAAGCCAGGAGGCGGAAGTTGCAGTGAGCCAAGATCACACCATTGCACTCCAGCCTGGGTGACAGAGCGAAACTTCATCTCAAAAAATAAAAATATAAATAAAATAAAATAACCTGAATCCATGTTTCCACTTTAAAAAAACCCCACAGTTCTGCTTTTTTACAGTAGGATTTGACACTAAATAAGTAAATTTTTATTTTTATTTTTTGAAACAGTCTTGCTTTGTCGCCCAGGTTGGAGTGCAGTGGCGCGATCTCGGCTCATTATAACCTCCGCCTCCCCAGTTCAAGCGATTCTCCAGCCTCAGCCTCCCAAGTAGCTGGGATTATAGGCACCTGCCATCATGCTCGGCTAATTTTTGTATTTTTGTAGAGACAGGGTTTCACCATGCGAGCCAGCCTGGTCTTGAACGCTGACCTTAGGTGATCTGCCTGCCTCGACCTCCCAAAGTGCTGGGATTACACACATGAGCCACCATGCCAGGCCAATACGTACATTTTTGATGGTGACGGAGTGATATGAATATCTAAAGTTTTTTTTTTTTTTTGAGATAGAGTTTTGCTCTTGTTGCCCAGGCTGGAGTGCAATGGCGCGATCTCAGCTCACCACAACTTCTGCCTCCTGAGTTCAAGCAATTCTCCTGCCTCAGCCTCTCTAGTAGCTGAAATTACAGGAATGCACCACCATGCCCAGCTAATTTGTATTTTTAGTAGAGACAGGGTTTCTCCATGTTGGTTAGGTTGGTCTTGAACTCCAGCTCAAAAAAAAAAAAAAAAAAAAATTATGGGAGTCACCACAAAAATATTAAAGAATTTAATCAAAGAGAGTCGTTCAAAAATTATAGAGCACCCCTATGGGTTGTAGTTTGTGGTCCATTACAGGGGCTTTAAGAAAAGACTTTTATAAGGTGCATGATGAAAAAATCCAAATTCAGTAATCAGGTATAATTACGTAGTTTCCTAATTTCCACCTTGAGCCTACAAATTTCCTGGTTATGCAATCAAAGTTTAATTGGCAGATTATAGTTGGTTAAACTTGAATTTTGTTTCCTCTAACGTAGTAATTTATAAAAAATAAACTCATTTGAGTTCGATTTTTTTTTAAGTAGGAATCCTTGTTTTTCTTCTCTTCTCTCTTCTTTCTCTTCTCTTCTTTTCTTTGCTTCTCCCTCCCTTCCTTCTTTCTTTCTTTCTTTTTTTTTTTTGTTTTTGAGACGGAGTTTCGTTATTGTTGCCCAGGCTGGAGTGCAGTGGCGCGATCTCGGCTAACCGCAACCTCCGCCTCCCAGGTTCAAGCGATTCTCCTGCTTCAGCCTCCCTAGTAGCTGGGATTACAGGCACCCGCCACCATGCTCGGCTATTTACATGTTTTTCAAGCAGGGTCTCGAATGTACCCCCCAATAACTTTTTTTTTTTTTTTTTTTTGGAGATGGAGTCTCCCTCTGTTGTCCGGGCTGGAGTGCTGTGGCTCACCGTAATCTCCGCCTCTCGGGTTCAAGCAGTTCTCCTGTCTAGCCTCAGGAGTAGCTGGGATTACAGGCACCCGCCACCATGCCCGGCTAATTTTTTTTTTTTTTCAGATGGAGTCTCGCTCTTGTTGCCCAGGCTGGAGCGCAACGGTGCGATCTTGGCTCACTGCAACCTCCAACTCCCGGGTTCAAGCGATTCTCCTGCCTCAGCCTCCTGAGTAGCTGGGATTACAGGCATGTGCCACCATGCCCGGCTAATTTTTGTATTTTTAGTAGAGGAGTTTTACCATGTTGGTCAGGCTGGTCTTGAACTCCTGACCTCAGATGATCCACCCGCCTCAGCCTCCCGAAATGTTGGGATTATAGGTGTGAGCCACTGAGCCCAGCCTTTTTTTTTTTTTTTTTTTTTTGAGATGGAGTCTCTCTCTGTTTCCCAGGCTAGAGTGCAGTGGCATAATCTCAGCTTTGCCTCCCCGGGTTCAAGCAATTCTCTTGCCTCAGCCTCCCCAGCAGCTGGCACTACAGGCACGTGACACCACATCCAGCTAATTTTTTTGGTTTTGTTTTTGCTTTTGTGTTTTTTTTGAGTTGGAGTTTTGCTCTTGTTGCCCAGGCTGGAGTGCAATGGTGCGATCTCAGCTCACCACAACCTTTGAATCCCGGGTTCAAGGGCTTCTCCTGCCTCAGCCTCCTGAGGAGCTGGGATTACAGCCATGCACCCCTATGCCCGGCTAATTTTGTATTTTTAGTAGAGATGGAGTTTCTCCATGTTGGTCAGGCTGGTCTCAATCTCCTGATCTCAGGTAATCTGCCTACCTCGGCCTTCCAGAGTATTGGGATTATAGGCATGAGCCATCGTGCCCGGCTTTTTTTTTGTATTTTAGTAGAGATGGGTTTTCACCATGTTGGGCAGGCTAGTCTCGAACTTCTGACCTCAGGTGATTTGCCTGTGTCGGCCTCCTGTTTTTAATATTTTCATCATAAAATCTTTGTCAGTTTCTATGTCTAGAATGGTATTTCCTAGGTTATTTTCCAGGGCTTTTTTTCCTTATAATTTTAAATTTTACATTTAAGTCTTGAATTCATCTTGAGTTTATTTTTGTATGTGGTGTAAGGATGGGGTGCAGTTTCAATCTTCTACATAGTATTTGCTAGTTATTTCAGCATCACTTATTAAATAGGGAATCATTCCCACATTCCTCTTGTCAGCCTTGTCAAAAATCAGATGGTTGTAAGTGTGAGGCATTCTTTCTGGGCTCTCTGTCCTGTTGCATTGGTCTATGAGTCTGCTTTTGTACTAGTACCATGCTGCTTTGATGTCTATAGCCCTGTAATATAGTTTGAAGTTGGGTAATGTAATGCCTCTAGCTTTATTCTTTTTGCTTAGGATTACCTTGGCTGTTTGGGCTCTTTTTTGGTTCTATATGAATTTTAAAATAGTGTTTTTTAGTTCTATTAAGAATGTTGCTGGGTGCGTTGGCTCACGCCTGTAATCCCAGCACTTTGGGAGGCCAAGGTGGGTGGATCACAAGGTCAGGAGATTGAGACTGACCTGGCTAACACAGTGAAACCTCGTCTCTACTAAAAATACAAAAAATTAGCCGGGTGTGGTGGCACGCACCTGTAGTCCCAGCTACTTGGGAGGCTGAGGCACGAGAATCACTTGAACCCGGGAAGCGGAGGTTGCAGTAAGCCAAGACCACAACACTGTACTTCAGCCTGGGTGACAGAGTAAGACTCTGTCTCAAAAAAAAAAAAAAAAAAAAAAAGAAAAGCAAAAAGAAAAGAATGTCTTGGTAGTTTAATAGAAATAGCACTAAATCTGTAAAAAATTTTTAGGCAGTATGGCTTTTTTTTTTTTTTTTTTTGAGACTGGGTCTCACTCTGTGGTCAGGCTGGAGTACAGTGGTGCTGACTTGGCTCATGGCAACCTCTCTCTCCTGGGTTCAAGTGATTCTCCCACCTAAGCCTTCCCAGTACCTGGGACTACAGGTGTGTGCCACCACATCATCTAATTTTTGTATTTTTTTGTAGAAACAGGGTTTCACCATGTTGACCAGCCTGGTCTCAAACTCCTGACCTCAGGTGATCCAGCCACCTCAGCCTTCCAGGCTATGAAACAGTTTTCCATTTGTTTGTGTCATCTCTGACTTCTTAGCAGTGCCCTGTAATTTTCGTCTTAGAGATCTTTCACCTCCCTGGTTAGCTATATTCCTAGATATTTTATTCTTTTTGTGGCGGTTGTGAATGGGATTATGTTTTTGATTTGGCTTTTGGCTTGGATGTTGTTTATGTACAGGGATGCTACTGATTTCTTTACATTTATTTTTCATCCTGAAACTTTGCTGAAGTTGTCAGTTTAAGAAGCTTTTCCAGGCCAGGCATGGTAGCTCACACCTGTAATCCCAGCACCTTGGGAGGCCAAGGCAGGTGGATCACCTGAGGTCAGGAGTTCCAGATCAGCCTGGCCAACACCGTGAAACCCCCGTCTCTGCTAAAAATACAAAAATTAGCTGGGCGTGGTGGTGCATGCCTATAATTCCAGCTACTCGGGAGGCTGAGGCAGGAGAATCGCTTGAACCCAGGAGGCAGAGATTGCAGTGAGCCAAGATCATGCCATTGCACTCCAGCCTGGGTGACAGAGCAAAACTCTGTCTCAACAAAAAAAAAAAAAAAAAAGCTTTTCTGCAAAGATTGTAGGGTTTTCTAGATATAGAATCATGCCATCTGAAAACAAGGATAATTTGATTTTTTTTTTCTTTTTGGATGCCTTTTATTTCTTTCTCTTGCTTGATTGCTCTGGCCAAGACTTCCAATTCTATGTTGAATACAAGTGGTGAGAGAAGGCATCCTTGTCTGGTGCCAGTTTTCAAAAAGGAATGCTTGCAGCTTGTGTCCATTCAGTATGGTATCTATGGATTTCTGATAAATAACTCATTATTTTGAAATATGCGCTTTTAAGGCTTTTAGTTTTTTGAGGGTTCTAAACGTGAAGGATGCTAGATTTTATTGAAATATTTTTCTGCATCTATTGAAATAATCGTGTGATTCTTGTCTTTAGTTCTGTTTATGTGATGAATCAGATTTATTAATTTGTGTACACTGAACCAATCTTGCATCCCAGGACTAAAGCCTAATTGATCATAGTGCATTAGCTTTTTAATTTGCTGTTGGATTTGCTTTGCCAGTATTTTGTTGAGGATTTTTGAAGCAATGTTCGTCAATGATATTGGCCTGAAGTTTTCTTTTTTGTTTTGTTTCTGTCAGGTTTTGGTGTCAGAATGATGTTGTTCTTACATAATGAGTTAAGGGGGAGTCCCTTCTTTTCAATTTTTTTCTAATAGTTATACAAGGTATAACATCAACTTTTCTTCATACATCTGCTAAAATTCAGCTGTGAATCTGTCTGGTCTTTTTTTTCCCCCTGTTTTTTGTTGGTAGGCTATTTACTACTGATTCAATTTTGAAGCTTGTTATTGGTCTATTCGGGCCCGCAATTTAGTATTTTTTTAGTCTTGGGATAGTTTATTTGTCCAGGAATTTATTCACTTCTTTCAGATTTTCTAGTTTGTGTGCATAGTGGTGTTCATAGTAGACTTCAATAGTTATTTGTATTTTTGTGGGACTCAATGGTAATATCCCTTTTGTCATTTCTAATTGTGTTTATTTGGATCTTCTTTCTTCACAAATCTTGCTGTGGTTCATCTCATTATTTTTTCCAAAAGATTTAACTCCTGGATTTGTTGAAACTTTGTATAACTTTTCATGTCTAAATCTCGTTCAGTGCAGAGCTGATTTTGGTTATTTCTTGTCTTCTGCTAGCTTAGGGGTTGGTTTTCTCTTGCTTCTCTCATTCTTTTATTTATGATGTTAGGCTTTAAAATTTATTTTTAACTTTTTGATTTGAGTTTTTAGTGCTATAAATTTTTTTCTTAAGACTGCCTTAGCTGTGTTGCAGAGATTCTGGTAGGTTGTATCTTCGTTGTCATTTGTTTCAAAGAAATTCTTGATTTTTGCCTTAATTTCATTATTTTCCCAAAAGTCATCCAGGTTCAGATTGTTTAATTTCCATGTAATTATATGGTTTCAGGTGGTTTCCTATATATTGAATTATATCTTTGTCAAGCTGTGGTCTGTTTGTGTTTTTGGTATGATTTTGGGAAGACTGAATTTGCTGAGAATTGCTTTATTTCTGATTGTGTGGTCAATTTTAGAGTATGTGACACATGGTGATGGGAAGAATGAATACAACGTTGGTTTTAGATGGACACTTCTATAGATGCCTAGTAGGACTATTTGATCAAGTGTTGAGTTTAGGTTTTAAAATCTTTGTTAATTTTCTGCCTAATGATCTGTCTAATAGAGTTTGTGGGGTGTTGTAGTCTCCCACTATTATTTTTTCAGAATCTAACTCTCTTCATAGGTCTCTAAGAAATTGCTTTATTCATATACACCCATGCATTTTTTAGAACACCTTTCTCTCTTCTGCTTTTTTGTTTTTGAATTGGAATCTTGCTCTGTCGTCCAGACTGGAGTGCAGTGGTGCGTTCTCGGCTCACTGCAACCTCTGCCTCCTGGATTCAAGCGATTCTCCTGCCTTAGCCTCCTGAGTAGCTGGGACTACAGGCGTGTGCTACCACGCCCAGCTAATTTTTTGTGTTTTTAGTAGAGACAAGGTATCACCGCGTTAGCCAGGATGGTCTCGATCTCCTGACCTCTTGATCCACCTGACTCGGCCTCCCAAAGTGCTGGGATTACAGGCGTGAGCCACCACGCCCGGCTATAAGCATTCTTTCAAGTGCACACTAGGCACTATAGGCACTATAGTCCTACTAGGCATCTATAGAAGTGTCCATCTAAGGAGTATGCCCAAGGCTGCTCCTTAGATGTCTGAATACAGTATCGAATTAAATTCAGATGTCCAAGAGTTTCAGAACATGTCCAGAGACTTGGCTGTTGTAGGAGAAAATATAAATTAGAAATAAGAAGCTTTATTTTGTTAACTGAAAATAAGGGAGGATATTGTGTTTCTCTCTTTTCTTAAAGCATTTAGATTATATGTAGATATTTTTCTCTGCTTTTAAAAAAAATTTGTAAATCTTTTTTTGTTTTTTTTTTTGTTTGTTTTTTGAAGTGGAGTCTTGCTCTGTTGCCCAGGCTGGGGTGCAGTGGCACGATCTCAGTTCACTGCAACCAATCTCTGTCTCCCGGGTTCAATCAATTCTCTGCTTCAGCCTCCCAGTACCTGGAATTACAGGCGTGTGCCACCATGCCTGGCTAATTGTTTTGTATTTTTAGTAGAGACAGGGTTTCACCATCTTGGCCAGGCTGGTCTTGAACTCCTGACCTTGTGATCCACCGGCCTTGGCCTCCCAAAGTGCTGGGATTACAGGCGTGAGCCACCGCGCCTGGCCAGTATTTGTAAATCATATTTACAGCTAGATCAACCTTGTGGTTTTTTTTTTTTTTTTTAACTCACAATTGTCTTAATCAAGAACCATAGAACCATTGTTTTGTTTTTGCTTTGGCAAAGGTATATATATATTTTTTAGTCTTTTAAAGTAGACATCGATTTGTTTAGATTAAAGCTCATTTTAAGAGCACACAAAAATTGCACACAAAGATAGGATTACATTTAGCACTACAGAATGATAAAGATTAAAAGATGCTGAGTAAGGTTCTCTGACAGAAAATTTATAATCCAAGGTAATTATCTAATATTTGCAGGCTGAAGTACTTACACTGCAAAATCAAAAACTGTTCAGTGTATAAACTGAACAGTAGAGTCTGTAGTTGTATTTGGTTTCTATTTATTACTTCAGAACAATTAGCATGGTTATTTGTAGTGTTTGTAGACAACTTGCATTCATATAAATTATGCAGTATTTTCTACAATAGTATGAATATAAGATACAATATTTAGTTAATTTTTTTTTTTTTTTTGAGATGGAGTCTCACTCTGTTTCCCAGGCTGGAGTGCAGTGGTGCCATTTTGGCTCAGTACAACCTCTGCCTCCTCGGTTCAAGCAGTTTTCCTGCCTCAGCCTCCTGGGTAGCTGGGATTACAGGAGCATGCCACCATGCCTGGGTAATTTTTGTATTTTTAGATGGGGTTTCACCAAGTTGGCCAGGCTGGTCTCAGGCTCCTGCCTCCCAAAGTGCTGGGATTTCAGATGTGAGCCACCGCGCCTGGCCACAATATTTACTTTCAATTAATTTCCTTTTTTTTTTTGAAGCAGAGTCTCACTCTGTCTCCCAAGCTGGAGTGCAGTGGCGCAATCACGGCTCACTGCAACCTCTGCCTCCCAGGTACAAGCGATTCTCCTGCCTCAGCTTCCCCAGTAGCTGGGATTACAGGCCCGCACCACCATGCCCAGCTAGAATTTCTTAAATAGTTATTTTAATATTGTTATTCATACTTTTTAAATATAAAATGTTTTAACTGAATTATGGTTACAAGTAATTTTTAATAATTCTACATTATGACTAGTACATTAAAATTATTTATCCTTAGATATTTATATCTAACATCCAAAGAAAATTCACTATAAAATTGTTATAGTAGATATGAGTCTGACATGCTTATTAGTTTATCCAATAGGGATAATTATAGGTAAGCATGATTTTAATGTCTTTTATGTCACTAAATTTGAATGCTGCTATTACAGGACAAGCAAACATGACAAGTGATGTGGCCATGCAAAAATTGTAATAGCTCTTCAGTTAGCTATGCTGCAAGCTCAAATATATTCCAGTATGTAAACAAAGCCAGATTCAAATTCTTCATCTAATGTCCTGGTGGAAATTGTCAGATGTGTTTCAATATAGTTCCCCCATTTAATGGTTATGAGATGAGACAGCAGCAGAGATGAAAGAGAAACCTTATAAAATTTTGCTGAGAATTTGTCCCACCTGCTTTTTTTTTTTTGAGACAGAGTCTTGCTCTGTTGCCCAGGCTGGAGTGCAGTGGCACCATCTCGGCTCACTGCAACCTCCACTTCCCAGGTTCAAGCGATCCTCTTGCCTCAGCCCCCCTGGTAGCTGGGATTACAGGCACACAACACCAGGCTTGGCCAATTTTTGTATTTTTAGTAGAGACAGGGTTTTACCATATTGGCCAGGCAGGTCTTGAACTCCTGTCCTCAGGTGATCCACCCTCCTCAGCCTCCCAAAGTGCTGGGATTACAGGCATGAGCCACCACATCTGGCCCATCCGCTTTTTAAATAATGTTCATGTTGCTCATGCTGAGAATAGTTGTGCACTTTGGGTATTTAAAGAGAAATTTTTAACTTTTTATTTTCTCTCAATATAATCTTGCTCAGATAGAGAGCTGTTTTTTGCTCGAATCCTTTGGGTATCTGTTTCAGAAGCCCTGTTAGTATCCCATGGTGTCTGTGAATGAGGTGGGCTGTCACAGGGAGAACTCTTAGACCTATCTCTATCCGGACTCATGCTGGAAATCCAGCAGTATTTTTTTCATGTTACCATTATAAATAGAAGCTGAGGCTGAAACACTGCTCCCATTTCCATTATCGTGAAGGTGCAATTTCACCCAGGAGGCCTGCAGGCTCTCCTCCTGTAGCTCAGGCTTCACTGTCTGATGGGACACTGGAGTGCTGCTGTGGCAACTGGGGTTCATGTAAGATGTGAGCTGCCAGCTATGAGCTTTATGTTGTGGGCTCTGCATCAGTGGCAGATGGTAGGCGTCAAGAGAGGACACTGGCCATCAGGAGAGGGCAGGCAGGGTGCTCTAGCCCAGTTCTAAAGGAGTAAAGAGCCATTGCTTTAAAATATAAATAGCCAAAAAGATAACACCCTATTCAACCATTTCTGTAGGAGAGTGAGAGCCTACCTTCAGCAGGCACCTGACTTCAAGTTGCAAAATTACCTCCTGTTATGAAGATGTGAAAAGTTTATTTTGTCATTGAATATAACCAATTAGCATACACGGATGGCCTTGCCAATTAGCAGGTGAATTTAGGATGAACTACGCATGACATGGTGCTGTAAATTTTTCTACTTGTGGACTAACTGTGGTGACTGTCTTTCTGTCTTTGCAATCTGTTGAGCAGATTGACTGTGATGCGTGTCACATTCAGGTTAAATTGTGTAATAAAACAGTTTTCTTTCTATTCTATCATTTCGGAGATTTTCTGGGGCTGGAGAAAATTTTTCTTTTAATTATATTTTCCACACATTGTCTAGAATTAGCAGACATGATATAAACACATAAGATGCAAACCAAGCTTTACTCTAGAGAGGATTTTTCCTCTCAGGCTTCCAGTCAGCTCATAGATTTCTACAGACTTCACAGGATGGCAATCAACCATTTCACCTCTTTCAGTGACTGTTGGGTCTTCAGACCTGAAACTAATTCAGAGACCAGGGGGCCCAGAAACCCAATCAGAGTAACATGTGAGTGTTGAGTAGACATGTAGACATGAGAATCTCCACTTTCCCTTTCCTCCTATTGCTAAAATACCCACAAATATGCAAGTAACACCTGCTGCAGCTCCAAATTCTAAATCTAGGTCTTGAGATTTGGGAAACAAAAAAAAAAAAAAACAAAAAACCTTTCATCTGAGGAATGCAAGTTCTTTTGGTTGTCAAACTCAGAGAGACATTAAAATGACAACACAATTTTGTCTTTTTCCCATCTTTAAATTATGGGTTTTTTTTTTTTTTTTTTTTTTTGAGACAGTCTTGCTGTGTCACCAAGGCTAGGATATAGTGGCGCGATCTCTGCTCACTGCAACCTCCGCCTCCTGGGTTCAAGTGATTCTCCTGCCTCAGCTTCCCAACTAGCTGGGATTACAGGCATGTGCCCTGGCTAATTTTTGTATTTTTAGTAGAGACAGGGTTTCACCCTGTTGGCCAGGCTGGTCTTGAACTCCTGACCTCAAGTGATCCACCTCCCTCGGCTTCCCAAAGTGCTGGAAAATTACAGGCGTGAGCCACTGTGCCCGGCCCTGAATTATGTATTTATCTCTTAAAACTGTTAGCTACTGCCACCAGTAGCTATAAATTAAACTAATAATGCCACACTGGACACTATAACCACACTCTAAATTTTAACGATGTATATCCAATCAATAATCAATGTCATTTCTGTAAATTAATGAAAATTTCTGATAAACAATTTTATATCAGCCATCTCTCTGTCCTTCTCTTTTTGCCTTTTCATATCGACTTATAACTGCTCCTAATCAAAGTGTAGATGACCTGCAACTTGAAGGTTTGCTCCCAGGTTACAGTCCTCAAGCTTTGCCTCAATAAACTGTCTACTTATATTCATGTTGCCTTAGCTTTATTTCTTTTAGGTAGACATATCATTTAGAACGTGCTAAAGCAGCCTCTATAAAGGGATCTTCCTTTGATTGTACTCTGCTTGCTGTAACACCCAAGAATGAAAAGCCAGGTTGATCCCACCTAGAATCTGTAAATAAGGTCTGGCGTCTTCCTGGAATTTACAAGATAAGGCCAGACTTTGAATTGAGAACGTAGAAAAAACCGACAAGAGACATTTTCTGCATTGTCAGATGTCAACATAGACATCTTAAAGTTCCCCTTTGAGAATGTGATTCTTTCAGCTTCTCAGATCTTGTCCGGTGACATGCTACAGTTATGTGAGGGGCATCAGGTGTAAATAGAATCTGATGGCAGAATAAGTAAGTGTGAACAAGCATCTTCAGAGTTATAGAAAGGTGATAATGTATCCAGAGCCATAACCACAACTACACCTGTCTCTAAAATGTGGGACTGGAGTAGAATATTCCTGTTCTTCCTCTTACCTAAGAGCTAGATAATCAGGATGGGTGATCCAGGTTCTGGAGCTTCTCCAGGGCAGTTTAATTTTTATTTAGAATTAGCCTGAGTCGGCCAAGTGCAGTGGCTCACACCTGTAATCCCAGCTCTTTGGGAGGCCGAGGTGGGCAGATCACCTAAGGTCAGGAGACCAGCCTGGCCAACATGGTGAAACCCCGTCTCTACTAAAAGTACAAAAATTAGCCTGACATGGTGGCATGTGTCTGTAATCCCAGCTACTCAAGAGGCTGAGGCAGGAGAATTGCTTGAACATGGGAGGTGGAGGTTGCAGTGAGCCGAGATTGTGTCACTGCACTCTAGCCTAGGAGACAGAGCGAGGCTCCGTCTCAAAGAAAAAAAAGAAAGAATTAGCTAATTAGCTTGAGTCTCTCCTGCCTGGCTTATCATTGGGCCATCAGCCCAGCATCACTGGGAACTCTTACAATCAGCTGGGTGTCTGTAAGACATTTGAGCATGTCCAGAGAAGAATTGTGCCAGGTTAACAAAAGCGGTTAATTCTGCTTCCGTCTCAGTGTAAAAAATTGAGTCATCCTGTGTTTGCTCCTCCCCTTACACAAGAGATGACTTTGGTGGGTACCCAGATAAGAGTTTCTCCAGTTTTCTGGTACTTGGGTGAAAAACAACCAGGATGTCTGGAGACTCAAACGAATAAACTAATTGCTTTTATTTCATATGGCCATTAGAAAAATCAATGAAGCAGTCATGGTTCCTACCATCCAGGAACTTTTAGTCTAGACTAGCACCTGAATAAAGGGTTGAACTAAGCATCATATGGTTGATACAATGAACAGATGTGTGCAAAAAACCTTGGGCTTTATTTGGGCCCCTTTCTTTATCTTGTAGTGACTTCTTATATCATCAACTAAAGGGATATTTATGAAAAAATGAGTTGTTATTATTACACGCATTTCTATTACCTGCTAAGAATATATATTTATCTTCTAATAATTACCCTAGAAAGCCTTAGGACATTTATTTAAATTGCTTATTAGTATGCATTATGTAATTGACAGGGCAGTGGCTAAAAAAAATTATATGAACCCTGAGATATAAATTTCTCTTAGGCAAGCTTAGGGAAACACAACTGGAAATACCTCAGTGACACAGAGAACAGAATTCTACATAAGTTCCACTCCCTGCCCCAGTTCTGTTCAGATTCACTCTATTTGGGGGTCTTATTTATATCTGGCCCCACTCTGGAGTCTTGCCTCACAGAACTGATTGGAAGAGATCAGAGTTTTGGCTGGTGAATCCTGCTGCCTTTCTAAAGCTGGTACTCACAATTTTCTGCACCCCAAAGGAGATAAATGGGAAAAATAAAGTATATATTTTAAGGTCTTCATTTTTAAATTTTCTATTAAGTCAGTGCTTGCAGAGACATTCCATTTAGCAACTTGTTTTCTATTCCTGCAGATTCAGTAGTTGCTCCACAAGTCACAAAAAAGTAAATATAAACCACAATAAAAGTTTCTCTAAACTGCATTAAACTTTTCTGTATTCCAGTCATCTGTCTACATTTAGCTTTTATTTTCTTTAAAAAAACCAAGAACAGAAACAGAAGATGAAATACATATGCTAGGCCCTTAACCTAATGCTGGGAATTATTAAACACTTAGTACCAACTCCCAGTGTGTTATGAAGATTAAATCACATAATGTGTTATTTCTAGCGCAGTGCTCTGCAACATACTCTTGCTCACATAGTACCTGCTTAGTAAACATTGCATTAGTCCATGTGTACATGTTGTTTTCCAAATGTAGGCTTATTCAGACACTGATACCTTTTGTTGCCTCTGTAAACTTTAAAGAGCCAGCAAAGATTTTGATACTTTAGGATGGAGATTGGTTGTCTTCATTTGTTCCAGAAGTATTTGTGTTGTGACAAGAGTGCCAAGTGTAAGGGACTATGTGCTGTGCCTGCTTTCTCTAACTAATGCTAATAATGAGCCTATGGGGAGCATCATCCACCATTGACAGGGGACTTATTTAAAACACACCTTCATGTACCCTTTGAAAACCTGCAGAATCACATTACATAGAGAGAAATTAAAATTACCGAGTGATTTATAAGTTCATTAAAGCTTGAGAGGCAATGCTTAGCTAAGTGATTATAAATCCAGGGTTCTATTAGTTTGGTGCAAGAGTTACTACGGTTTTTGCCATTCTAAGTAATGTGGATTACTTAGATGTGGATACTCAAATTACATTGCCAATTCACAGAAATATCTTTGCTCGTGCCCTTTCCATGGGTTCTTTTTATTGTTGGACACCTCCATGTTGTTTTAATTAAGTGCCTCATGTGACTCTAAGGTGAGGCCAGAATCAAGTATGAGGGGTTGAAGATACACTCATGAGAGTTCAGTTTCACCTGTTTACTACAGGGTGATCATAGGGCCTGTTCTGTTTGGTTTTGGTATGGACAGGGCAGTGTGGCCCATATTTTCATTATTGTAGCAGAGATTGTTGGTATCTGTGGCAGGGAAGGGCACCTAAGACAGGAAAGGAGAAACACATATTTCTATCATCATGGAACAACTAATTGTTCCTGAATTTTTCATGTTATAAAGGACAGAAATGGATGGACTTTTTCAGCGGGTCTTGGTACTTCTGCCTGTGGGTGTGGTGGTAGCAGGTAAACAAGTGGTGCTGACACCTTTAAAGGCATATTCTCAAGATGCAGGTCTAATTTGTCCGGAGAATCTCAACTGAAAAGGAATCTCAGAGAAGGAGGAGATACGGAAAAATATGCCTTTTTTTAAGCTAAACACATCTCAGATCAAGAGCTGTGTCCACTCTGCCTCCTGGAATTCCATGCGTTTAGTACTTGCAAACCTTTACTTCTCTTCTTGTGTTTTTCCTCCCTAATGAGTTTAACTATTTTTTAAAAATTTTATTGATAGTTAAGGGTCTCTGAAAAATATTTCTTTTTATTTATTTATTATTTTTATTTATTTTTATTTTTTTTTGAGACGGAGTCTCGCTCTGTCGCCCAGGCTAGAGTGCAGTGGCACGATCTCGGCTCACTGCAAGCTCCGCCTCCCGGGTTCACGCCATTCTCCTGCCTCAGCCTCCCGAGCAGCTGGGACTACAAGCGCCTGCCACCACGCCTGGCTAATTTTTGTATTTTTAGTAGAGACAAGGTTTCACCATTTTGGCCAGGCTGGTCCTGAACTCCTGACCTCAGGTGATCCACCCACCTCGGCCTCCGAAAGTGTTGAGATTACAGGTGTGAGCCACCACACACAGCCCATAGTCGATTAACTTTTTGATGTGCTTCTGGATTTGGTTTGTCAGTATTTTGTTGAGAATTTTTTATCAGTGTTTATTAAGAATATTGGCCTGAGGTTTTCTTTGTTTTGTTTTGTCTCTGCTAGGTTTTGGTATCAGAATGATGCTGTTCTTATACAACGAGTTGGGGAGGAGTCCCTTCTCAATTATTTGGAATAGTTTTAGTAGGAATAATAGCAGCTTTTCTTTGTACATCTGGTAGAATCAGCTGTAAGTCTGTCTGGTCCTGGGCTTTTTTTGGTTGGTAGGCTGTTTATTACTAATTAAATTTTGGAGCTTTTTATTGTTCTATTAAGGGATTCAATTTTTGTTGTTGTTGTTGTTCAATCTTGGGAAGATGTATTTGTCCGGGAATTCATTCATTTCTTCTAGATTTTCTAGTTTGTGTGCATAGAAATATTCATTGTGGACTTTAATCATTATTGGTATTTTTGTTGGATATTGTCTGTTTTGTCATTTCTAATTGTGTTTCTTCATTAATCTAGCTAGTGGCTTATTTATTCTTTCTTCATTAATCTAGCTAGTGGTTTATATTATTAATTTTTTCAAAAAATTTACTCTTCGATTTCTCCATCTTTTTTGTAGTTTTTTATGTTTAAATCTTCTTCAGTTCAGATGTGATTTTTGTTATATCTTGTCTTCTGCTAGCTTAAGGGTTGATTTGTTCTTGCTTCTCTCATTCTTCTCTTTATGACATCAGGTTGTTAAATGGAGATTTTTCTAACTTTTTGATGTGAGCACTTAGTTTATAGCACTGCCTTAGCTGTGTTGCAGTGATTCTGCTGTGTTGTATTTTTGTTCTCATGTATTTCAAAGAACTTCTCCATTTCATTTTAGTTATTCCAGTGTAGGTTATTTAATTTTTTATGTGTCTGGTTTCAAGTGGTTTTATTTGTATTGAATTATATTTTATCAAGCTGCAGTCTGAGTGTGTTGTTGATATGATTTGGGGATTTTTGAATTTGCTGAGGATTGCTTAAGTTTTAAATGTGTGGTCAGTTTTAAAGTATGTGCTCTGTGGTAATGAGAACAATGTATATTATGTTGTCTTTAGATGGAGAGTTCTGTAGGTGTCTGTTAGGACAATTTGGTCAAGTGTTGAGTTCAGGTCCTAATATCTTTGTGTTTTTTTTCCTCAGTAATCCATTTATTAGTGTCTGTGGTGTGTTGTAGTTTCCTACTATTATTGTGTCAGAGTCTAACTGTCTTCATAAGTCACTAAGAACTTGCTTTATTTATTTGCACCCATAAACTTATATAACACATTTTTCTCTTCTGCTTTTTTCCCCATAAACATTTTTTTCCAGTGCACACAGTGTGCCCAAGGCTATTCCACAGGTGTCTGAATTCAGTGTCTACTGAAATTCCAATGTCTTGACAGTTCAACATGTTCCAGGACGTGGCTGTTGTAGGAAAAAATATGAATTAGAAATAAGAGGGTTTATTCACATACCTTAAAATAAAGGAGAATATTTTGCTCATCTCTCTTTTCTTATAGCATTTATATTATATGTAGACAATTTGCTCTGTTTTTTTTGAAATATATGTAAGTCATATTAACAGGTAAATAAACCTTTTGGCATTCTTTTTGACTCGGGATTGTCTTTATCTAGGACCTTAGATTCATTGCTTGTTTTTGCTTTGGCAAACGTTTATATTTTTTGTTATTAGCCTTCTAAAGTAGACACAGATTTGTTTAGATTAATGTCATTTTAAGTGCACACAAAAGTTTGGCCCCAAGATAGGATTAAATTTAGCAATACAGGATGATTAAGGCCAAGAGATACTGAGTAAGTTCCTTTGACAGAAAACTCATTATCTGAGATAATGATCTAATATTTGCAGGTTGAAGTACTTACACTGCAAAACAAGAATAGTTCAGTGTATAAACTGTGATGTATGTAGTTACACTTTGCTTTCTATTTTATACTTCAGAATAATTAGCATAGTTATGTGTACTGTTAGCAGACAACCTGCATTTATATAAATTAAACAGTATTTTCTACAATAGTATTCATACAATAGTAGGAATATAAGGGCAAAATATTTACTTTGAATGATTGTTTTAAATAGTCATTTTAATATTGTTCTTCATACTGTTGAAATGAAGTTTTTTAACTGAACTATGGCTACAGACACTTTTTAAATATTTTACATACATTATGACTATTACATTTATACTTATTTATAATATCCAAAAAATTGCTACTAAATTGTTACAGTAAATATTTGTCTAACATGCTTATTAATTTATCCCATATGGGTAGTTACAGATAAGCATAACTTCAGTGTCTTTCATTTCACTAAATTGGAATGCTGCTATCACAGGACAAATAAACACTGGTGATGTGGTCACTGAGAAACCGTAATAGCTGTTAATTTAGCTATGTTGCAAGGTCAAATGTATTTCACTATGTAAACAAAGTCAGATTTCAATTTTTCATCTACAAGTGCTTATGAAAATTGTCAGGTTTATTCCATTGTAGATCTCCCATTCATTGGCTAGGAGATAAGAGAGCAGCAGAGATAGAAGAGAAACCTTATAAAATTCTGCTGAGAATATTTTTTCCTTTTTCATAATGCTCATGTTTCTCATGCTGAGAGTACCTGTGCACTTTGGGTTTTTTTGTTTGTTTGTTTTTTGAGACGGAGTCTCGCTCTGTCACCCAGGCTGGAGTGCATTGGCGTGATCTTTGCTCACTGCAACCTCCGCCTCCCAGGCTCAAGTGATTCTCCTGCCTCAGCCTCCTGAGTGGCTGGGATCACAGGCACACGCCACCAAGTCCAGCTGATTTTTGTATTTTTAGTAGAGATGGGGGTTTCACTATGTTGGCCAGATTGGTCTTGAACTCCTGGCCACAAGTGATCTGCCTGCCTCGGCCTCCCAAAGTGCTGGGATTACAGGCATGAGACACCACACCCAGCAGCACTTTGGGGTTTTAGAGATAAACTCCTTTAAGGAGAATATTTTCTGGCTGATTTGATCAAGTTTATATCTAATCAAAGTGTTCTTCTTAAGATGCCTTTAACTTTTTTTTCTCCATATAATCTTGCTGAGACTGAGAGCTGTTTTTCTCTCCAGTGCTTTGTGTGGCTGTTTCAGGGATCCTATTAGTATCCCATGGTGTCTGTGAATAAGGTGGGCTGTCACAGTGAGAACTCTTAGACCTATCTCTAGCTGGACTCATGCTGGAAATCCAGCAGTATTTTTTTCATGTCACCATTATAAATAGAAACTGAGGCTGAAACACTGCTTTCATTTCCATTATCATGAAGGTGCAGTTCTACCCAGGAGGCCTGCAGGCTCTCCTCCTGCTGCTCAGGCTTCACTCTCTGATGTGGCACTCAAGTGCTGCTGTGGTAACTGGGGTTCATGTAAGATGTGAGCTGCCAGCTGTATGCCCTGTGCTGTAGGCTGTACCTCAGTGGCAGATGATAGGGTTCAAGAGAGGACACTAGCCATCAGGAGAGGGCAAGCAGGATTGCTATAACCCAGTGCCCAGGGAGTAGAGAGCCATTGCTTTAAAATGTAAATAGCCAAAAAGATAGCACCCTAATCAACCGTTTGTGTAGCAGAGTGAGCCTACTTTCAGCAGGCACCTGGCTTCAAGTTGCAAAACTACCTTATATCATGAAGATGGGAAAAGTTTATTTCATCACTGAATATAACCAATTAGCATACATGAATGGCCTCTCCAGTTACCAGGTGAATTCAGGATAAACTATGTATGACATGGTGCTATATATTCTTCTACTTGTGGACTAATTATGGTGACCATCTTTCTGTCTTTGCAATCTGTTAAGCAGATTGACTGGGATGCATGACACATTCTCAATTAATTGTGTAATAAAACATAATTCTTACTGTTCTGTCATTGTGGTGTTTCTCTGGGGATGGAGAAAATTTTTCTTTTAATTATATTTTCCAAACACTGTCTAGAATTATCAGATATGATAAAAACATATAAAGTGCCAACCAGAATTTACTACAGAGAGGACTTTCCCTCTCAGGCTTCCAGTCAACTAACAAATTTGCTGCAAAGTGCCTGCTTTCTCTTAAATATGCAGGCAGAATTGTGTCTCTGCCTGTTAGATACCTGTAGTTTTCTGTGGTCACTTCTAGAGAGACTAGACCAGGTTTCTATAAACTTGACAGGGAAGCAATCAACCATTTTACCTCTTTCTATGACACTTGTATCTTCAGTCCTGAAACTGATTCACAGACCATGGAGCCCAGGTACCCAATCAGAGTAACGTGTGTACTGAGTAGACATGTAGAAATGAGAGTCTCCACTTTCCCCTTTCTCCTCTTGCTAAAATGCCCACAAATGTGCAGGTATCACCTGCTGCTACTCTATCCATCCAGAGCCTAAATCTGCAGCTCCAAATTCTGAATCTAGGTCTTGAGATTTGGAAAATAAAAAAAACTTTTCTCTGAGGAATGCAAGTATTTTTAGTTGTCAGACTCAGGGAGAGATTAAAATGAGAGCACATTTACGTCCTTCTCCCCTTTTTGAATAATGTACTTATCTCTTGAAAGCATTTGCTATCGCCACCGGTAGCTATAACTTAAACTAATAATGCCAATCTAGACAGTATAATTCATACTGTCAACCTTAATGATGTACATCAAATCAATAATCAATGTTATTTCTGTAAATAAATAAAAATTTCTGATAAATTTGTACCAGCCCCATCTCTGTCCATCTTTTTTTGGCTTTACAAATCCACTTGTAACTGTTGCTAAACAAAGTTTAGATTTCAGGCAACTTGAATCTTTGCTCCCAGGTTATAATCCTCAAGCTTGGCCCAAATAAACTGTCTGCTTATATTCATGTTACCTCAGCTTATTTCTTTTAGGTAGGCATATTATTTAGAATGTACTAGTGCAGCCTCTATGAGGGGATTTCTCATTTGATTGTACTCCACTTGCTGTCACACCCGATAACGCAAAGCCAGGTTGATCTGACATAGAATCTGCACATAAGATCTGACCTCTGCCTGGGATTCACAAGCCAAGGCCAGGCTTTGGATTTAGAATGTACAGAAAACAAACAAGAGACATTTTCTGCATGGTGAGATGTCAACATAGATGTCTTGAAGTTCCCATTTGAGAATGTGGCTCTTTGAGCTTTTCAGGTCTTGTCTAGTGACCTGCTACAGTTATGTGAGAGGCTCAAGGTGTAAATAGAATCTGACGTCAGAATCTATAAGTGTAAACAAGCATCTTCAGAGTAAGAGATTAAGGCCACAAAGTATCCAGAGCCTCCACCAAACTACACCTATGTGTTAAATGTGATACTGGAGTAGAGTATTCTTGTCCTTTGTTTGTTTGTTTGTTTTTAACCCAAAAGCTAGCTAATCAGGATGGGGGACTAAAGTTCTGGAGCTTCACCAGGGCAGTTCAATTTTGCATTTAGCCTGAGTGTCTCCTCCCTGGCTTATCAATGGGCCATCAGCTCAGAAGCACTGGGAACCTCTCACAATCACCAGGACCTCTATTAACAATTTGAAAATGTCCAAAACAGAATTGTGTCGAGCTGACAAGAGTGTATAATTCTGCTTCTGCTCAGTTTGAGTAAAATAATTCATTCTGTGTTTTCCTCCCCTCATACACGAAATGTCTTTTGTTAGTACCCAGACGAGAGTTTCTCCAGTTTCCTGGTACTTAAGTGAAAAACAAGGAGGATGTCTGGAGACTCAAACAGATAAACAAATAGCTTCCATTTCATATGACCATTAGAAAAATAGATGAAGCAGTTATGGCCCCTACCATCTAGGAACTTTTAGTCTAGGCCAGCAACTAGAGGAAATGGCTAAACTGAGCATCATATGGTAGGTACAATGAACAGATGTGTGCAATGAAACTTGGGCTTTATTTGGGTCCCTTTCTTTATATTGTTGTGACTTCTGATGTTATCACCTAAAGGGATATTTATGGACAGAAGAGTTATTATTTCTGCTCTTTTTACCTTGCTAGGAATACATATTTATCTTCTAATAAAATTATCCTAGAAAACTTTAAGATATTTGTTTAAATTGCTTCTTAGTATGTGTTATAAAATTAACAGTACAGTGGCTAAAAAAGATTAAAGTTACACAAACTCTGGGATTTAAGTTTCCCTTAGGTAAGTTTACAAAAACAGAACTCAAAATACCCAGTGTCATAGAGAACAGAATTCTACTGAGGATCCTCTCCCTGTCCCAGTTCTGTTTAGATTCACCCTCTATGAAGGCCTTACTAAAGTCTGGCCCAACCCTGGAGTTTTGCCTCAAAGAACTGATAAGAAGAGATGAGAATTTTGAATCCTTTTGCCTTTCTAGAGCTGATGCTCAAAATTTTTTAAAAATCCAAAAGCAGATGAATGGGATAAATAATGTATTTTAGGGTATTAATTTATTATTATTATTATTATTATTATTATTATTGAGATAGTATTTCGCTCTTGTTGCCCAGGCTGGAGTGTAGTGGCGCGATCTCGGCTCACTGCAACCTCCACCTCCAGAGTTCAAGCGATTCTTGTGCCTCAGCCTCCAAAGTAGCTGGGATTACAGGCACCTGCCACCATGCCTGGCTAATTTTTTGTATTTTTAGTAGAGGTGGGGTTTCATCATGTTGCCCAGGCTGGTGTCCAATGCCTGACCTCAGGTGATCCACCCACCTCAGCCTCCCAAAATGCAGTGATTACAGGTGTGAGCCACCATGCCTGGCCTTTTTTTTTTCTTTTTTCTTTTTTCTTTTTTAACGGTGCTAGTAGAGACAGTCCAAGTATTACTTGTTCTCCATTTCTGCAGATCCAGTAGTTGTTCCACAAGTCACAAAAAAAGTAAATATAAACACAATACAAATTCTGCTAAACTATACAAACTCTTTCTATATCCCTTTTACCTGTCTATATTTAGGTTTTATTCTATACATTTTTTAAAAAAATCAATGACAGATAACCAGAAAGAGACATAAAAATGCTAGGCCCCCCTGTCTAAAATCTGGGAATTATTAAAGACAGTACCAGCTCCCAGGGAGTTATGAGGATTAAATCACACAGTATGTTATACCCAGCACAGTGCTCTGTAACATACTCTGGAGCACATAGTACCTGCTTAATAAACATTGGATTAGTACATGTGCACATGTTGGTTTCCAAATGTAAACTTATTCAAACATTTCTGCCTTCTGTTTGTTCTGTAAACTTTAAAGAACCAGCAAAGAATAAGGAAATTGGTTGTCTTCATTTGTCCTAGAAGTACGTGTGTTGTGACGAGGTTGTTGAGTGTAAGGGACTCTTTGCTGTGCCTGCTTTCTCTAACTACTGCTAATGATGAGCCCAGGGGAAGCAACATCAGCATTAACAGGGAACTTGTGTAAAATACCCACTCAAGGACCCTTTCCAAACCTGTGGGATTATATCACACAGAGTGGGGTCGAAATTGCCAAGTGATTTTTAAGCTTATTAAAGCTTGAGGAGCAATGCTTAGCTAAATGGTTATCAGCCCATGTTTCTAGTTAGGATTACATGGCTAATTTGCTGAAATCTCTTTACTTATGCCTTTTTTTTTAGAGGTTCTATTTATTATTCTGAGTAGAAGCATCCATGTTGTTTAAATTAAGTGCCTTATGTGACTCTTAGGTGAGGCCAGAATCAAGTATGAGAGGTTCAAGATACATTTATGAGGGTTAAGTTCCACCTTTGAACTAAAAGGTGGTCACAGGGCCTGTTCTGTTTGGATTTGGTAGTGACAGGTAAATGTGGCTCATATTTTCATTACTGTAGCAGAAATTGACGGAGTCTGTTAAAAGGGAGGTCACCCGAGGACAGGAAAGAAGAAGCTTTTACTTTTATTTCCATGGAGCATCTCATCATTCCTGAGTCTTTTTTTTTTAATATAAAAAACAGAAATGGGTGGACTTTTTTTGCAGCTCTGGGTCCTTCTGCCTGTGGGTGTGGTGGCAGCAGGTAAACATGTGGTGCTGATGCTTTTAAAGGCATATTCTCCAGATACAGGTGTAATTTGTCCAGAGAATCTCGTCTGAAGTGAATTTCCAGAGAAGGAGTAGAAAGAGGAAAAAATGACATTTTTTCAGCTAAACATGTCTCAGATAAAGAGCTGTGTCCACTCTGCCTCCTGGAATGCCATGCTTTCAGTACTTGCAAACCTTAATCTCTCTACTTGTGTTTTTTCTCCCTAATAAGTTTGTTTTAAGTATGTTTTAAATGTTTTATGGTAGTCAAAATTCTCTGAAAAATATTTCTTTCCTATATACCAGACCTTTCTCTACATTCTCTACATCATGGCTTCTTATATGCCATGCAAAATTCTCACCAGTAATTTATGGTCTGCAATATTAAAAATGTTCCCTTTGTGGTGTTGAACATGGGAAGGTGTGGATACCCAAGATTCCTATTGGGAAAAGCTGGGGTCTTTAGTAAAGATGAAGAACATCTAATGTTGACATTTCATCTGAGTTCTCCATTAGCTCTATGCAGAACACTGTTTAGAAAATGCTGATTTAAACAAGATGGCATTTATTACACAAAAACTTCTAAAAAATTTATTAGAAGGTACTTGCTATTAGGGTGTTAAAGACAGACTATTTAAAATCACTACTAAAAATGACAAATTTTCAGGGTAACTCGTAACTCAACATATCTTTTCCATCTGAAACATATACATAAATGATTCTATATGATGCAAATAGAGCACTGAAAAGTGCACACATTTGTGTTTATGCCCTTAATTTTCTACTTTATCATCCAGAAAAGTATTATAGATACACTGGTGTTGTGGATCTTATGCCATTCTCTTTTCTCAGAATTAGAGACATTAGGAAATATTTCTGTGTAAATAAATATTTTATTGGATAATTTCAGTCACTCCTGTAAGTCAGAACCAGTTCTTTTTACTCTCTCATTTTGCCTTTAGTCAAGTTATAAATTTTGCTGGCTACCTGGTAAGTGTGTGTGTGTGTGTGTGTGTGTCTATGTGTGTGTGTTTGTGTTTTTCAGGGACTGTTGACATTTGCAGATGTGGCCATAGAATTCTCTGGAGGAGTGGCAATTCTTGAACACTGCACCGCGGAATTTATATAGGAAAGTGATGTTAGAGAACTACAGGAATCTGGTCTTCCTGGCTGATGATGACTTCAACACACAATTCCAAACATACCCTAATGGTTTCATTTCTCTTTTTTGTAGAATGTGTTTTGGTAATTTATGCTTTGCATAAATGAGTTTCAGATCCATGTTTTCAAGAAAATCTTGGGGATTTGTCCATATATAAAATAATTTTTTCAGGATGTTTCATCTTGACCTGAACTTTCCACATTCCTGAGCTGATCTGTGTCCTTTACTCTAGATTAGCAGTAATTTCATTAATTTACTGACATAAAATATTGTTGTCCATACCTTAAAATCTAATTGCCAACACCAAGTTTTGACTCAGTATTACTGGATAGTGAAATTAATAACCTACATATTTAAAATATTTAAAATTCCCTGTAGAAATCAGTATTTTGTGATTACTTTATGAAAATATTTTATTACACCCTCTTTACTGAACACATAACTAGGTTGGTAACTGGAGAATATGAGCAAAATTTACGTTATTTATTTGTAATGAAATAAGTATTGCTGTCTCTAAGCCAGACCTGATCACCTGTCTGGAGCAAGAAAAAGAGCCCTGGAATATGAAGAGACATGAGATGGTGGATGAACACCCAGGTAGGTGAGAGTGAAGGTGAATACAATGGTTGACACAAACGAGAGGTCTAAAAGTTAAGGAGAAAGCCAGTTGTTAAAATATGAGTTGGAAAGCTGTGTTTTATAGGAAATAGTTTCTGGGAAGCCTAAGAGTTTTTTGTTTGTTTGTTTTGTTTTGTTTTATCTCAAATTTGGACATCTTCTGTTTTATGCTTTTAAATTTTCTAAGGATTCTGTTTCTTTTTGGTGATCTTCTTTCAAGTTTTCAGTGAGAGCCACTATCCTCTTCATGGCATATAAAAAAACTTCACAGTCTGACTGCTTTTACGGAACACACAAATCTGCATAATTTTAAGAAACTGTGTTAAACAATTTTTTAAGTTTTCTTTCTGTATCGTGTAAAATGTGAGTCGTAGTTTCTGTTCCTTTTTTTTTGTTCATTTTTCTGCACATTTCATCTTGTTTATATTACTATAGTCTTCAAATATAGTTTGAAGTTAAAAAGTATGATGCCACTGTGCTTTGTTCTTTATTTTTAAGATTGCTTTGACTATTCAAAGTTTATTGTAGATTCATGGAAATTCTAAAATTGTATTTTCCATTACTTAAAAAAATTGCCACTGAAATTTTGATAGAGAGTTTATCGAATCTATAGATCACTTTGGATAACATGGCACTTTAACAGTATTTATTTTTTAAATGCATAGACATGAAATATTTTTAAATTTATTTATGTCTTTTCTAATTTCTATTACTGATGTATCATTATGAAGACTTTTTACCTCCTTTGTTAAATTTGTTCTCAGAAATTTATCATTTTAATGCTATTGTAAATAGGATTGTTTTCTTCCTGTATTTTATCAGAGAGCTTGTCTTAAGTGTATGGAACCCTAACTGGTATGTTAATTTTATATTTTTCTAATTTACTGATCGTATTTAGTAGTTTAGACAGGTTTTAATGTACTGTTTATGATTTTATATATATAGGATCATATGATATACAACCAGCAACTTTTTACTTGTTTTTCATTTGAATGGCTCTTTTTTATTTTTCGACTAATTCTTCTGCCACATACTTTCAATGCTATGTTAAAATAGAAGCATTGACAATGGGCACAATATAGTTTTGCCTTGGTGTATGTGAATTTGAAGGAGCAAAGACTTCTTCAAGTTTTTTAAACTGCTTTAAGGAGGTAAAGATCATCTTTTGTTGGGCCTCCAGGGTGATGGGATGCCCTCTGGGTTTGTAATAAAGAGGCATTGCAGCTTGGTCACCAGGCTGCTGGGTCTGCACTAGGGACCACCTTTAGTTGGCTTGTTACAAGGGGTTTTGGTAGTTGTAATTCCCATTTTATATTTTGGATAGATTGAATTTCTTTTGGTACTTTGCTCTGTAGAGCAGACACTAGTGCAGGTTTCTGCAGTCAAGTCTGCATAAGGTGGGCCTTATGTCAAAATGTGGATGAGTACAGCTTTCACTGAGTACCAGAAAGAATTTTTCCAGGTCACTGTGTGGGTTCCTAGGTAGGCAGAACTGGCAATTAACTGTGGCTCAGGGAGCTGAAACTGAGTCATTGAACTGCTTCAAGAACCATGGTAAAGGCCAAGGTCTGCAGGCCTGCCTGCATGGCTATAAATGAATGTCTTCCTCCAGGCCTCTGGAAGGGCAGGACCTCTCTCAGATTGTGGCTGGAAGAAGTTTGAGATGGTTACACAGTAAGTTCAGAATTTTCTGTTGTGCCAAGCTAGGTAGGCCACTTCCTAGTCTGTTGTTAAGAACAGGGATCCTGTAGTTTGCCACCTAAACGAGGGCCTGCCTTCTGAAAAGAAGACTTTTCAATCTTGGGCTTTATCAGATCTTCACAACCCCCTCTCTGGATCTCAAAGCTCTCTTAAAGGCACTTATTTTTGAGACGAAGTCTTGCTGCACAGTCCAGGCTGATCTTGAAATCCTGGCCTGAAGCAATTCTCTAACCTGAATGTACCATGTAGCTGTCATTACAGGTTTGAGCCACGAGGCCTGCCTCTCTCATGAAGGTATTTTTGTCAGAGATGGCTGACAAATTGTCTTGCTGTGCAGGGAGTAAGAAAATAGGGTACCTTTCCTTCTTCCATCTTACTGATTTCACTCTCTTCATACATTTTTATTCTTTATTTTCTATTACAAATTTGTAATTTTAGATTCAGAGATTTAGAACAATATTCTAGAATTTACATGTTATGCCTGAAGTAAATTAGATAATTAGTGGACACTCCATATTTACTAAAACAGTTACTTATAAATTTAAGTTTGCTGTAGGCAAAAAGGAATTATACTCACGCCTGTAATCCCAGCACTTTGGGAGGCCGAGGCAGGCGGATCACAAGGTCACGAGATCGAGACCATCCTGGCAAACACAGTGAAACACTGTCTCTACTAAAAATACAAAAAATTAGCTGGGCGAGGTGGTGGGCACCTGTAGTCCCAACTACTCGGGAGGCTGAGGCAGGAGAATGGCATGAACCCGGGAGGCGGAGCTTGCAGTGAGCAAAGAGAGCACCACTGCACTCCAGCCTGGGCAAAAGAGCGAGACTCCGTCTCAAAAAAAAAAAAAAAAGGAATTATAGGATTTGCACCCACTTTTTCAGCCTATATCTAAATAATCACATAATTTTTTCCCATATATTTGTTTTATATATCATAGGCTCTAACCATATTCTGCTTACATTTAGCAATGTGAGGCTATTCTTTGCTTCTAAAGTTGGATTACAGCAGTTTTATTTTGTGTAAGAATAGCATATATTTAAAAGATAAAAATTATTTCTAGTTTTAAAAAATGTTTAAAGTTTCTCATGAGAATCTTTTATTTATGACTATACTGCAGTTTCTCTGAAATTTCACAGCCATATAGTGCATGTCAATGATTTAAAATACCTGCCTTCCATGAGTACACAGTTAGTCAAATATTGTAGTTAGCTAGACAAATCTTTTCTTAATAGTACCTCAATATTGCAAACCAGAATTTATGAATAAACTTTTCTCTTATTATTGTTTTCCAGTCTATATTGGTGTTTTATAGTGTTGGTTTCTTAACATCAGTTTATTGTGGGTTTTGATTTTACTTATGTACTATAATATTAGACAATTTGCAATTCTATTTGTACACCTTAAGTCAATGTGGGGTTTAATTATAAATCAGCTGTATGTCTATCACAATCAGATTATATATGTGTGTGTGTATCTATAAGTATAACCCTAATTTTTGTTATGGCTTATCTTGTTTACATTCTCTCTTAGCTGAATGGTGATTTTTTCTTTTCTAAGTGAATAGTCAAGGAAATAGTCTTATTTTCACCATGTGTTTAATGATGAATATATATTTCCTTTGTGTGAGAGAGACACTTTTGTGATTTGAAGGTAATTTTTGAAAAAAATTATAACTCTGTATTTTTTCAGTTTTTCTTTGAAAAACATTGTTGTAAAAACATAAAATTTACCATCTTAAATCTATTGAAGGGTACATTTCAGGGCCAGGCATGGTGGTGGCTCACATTTGTCATCCCAGGATTTTGGGAGGTGAAGACAGAAGAATCGCTTGAGCCCAAAAGTTTGAGAGCAGCCTGGAAAACATATGGAGATTCTCTCTATACAAAAAAATTATAAAAATAGCCAGGCGTGGTAGTGTGCACCTGTAGTCTCAGCTCTTTAGGAGATTGATGGTGGAGGATTACTTGAGCCTGGGAGCTTGAGGCTACAGTGAGCCATAATTTTACCACTGCACTCAAGCTTGGGGGACAGAGTGAGACCCTGTCTCAAAAAAATAAGCTGTACATTTTAGGATTGTTTAGTATATTCATATTATATAAAAGACTTCTATAAATTTTTCATTTTGAGAAACTAAAACTCAATACCCATTAAGTAACAACTGCCCATTTTACTCTCTCCCCAGCCCTTGACAAATGCCCTTCCATATTTTGTTTCTGTGTATGTGACTAATTAAGATATCTCATATAAGTGGAATCATATAGTATCCATCATTTTGTTACTGGCTTATTTCAGGTAACATAGTATTATCACAGTTTATCTTAAAATATGACAAGATTTACTTAAGGCTGAGTAATATTCTATTGTGTGTGTGTGTGTGTACGTGTGTGTGTGTGTATAACATGGTTTTTCATGTGTTTATGAGTCAAGGAATATCTAAGTTGCTTCAGCCTCTTAGCTTTTGGGAGTACTGGTACAATAAACATGGATGTTCAAATATGTCTTTCAGGTCCTGTGTTGCATATTTTGGATATAAATTCATAAATGAGACTGCTGTATTTGATGATACTTTTATTTTAATAACTTGAGGAACATTTATAAGTTTTGAAATAATGACTGCATCCTTGTTTTCCACCCACAATCAACACGACTGTCATTTTTATTGCATCATCAACAGATTTGGTATTTCTAAAAAATTGATAGTTGCCATTCTATTAAGTATAAGGTAATATTGTTTTTCAATGTAATTTTTATTCATTTCTTTACAAATGGTAATTCTGCATGTTTTTTCAAAGCATTTTCCCATTTGTGTATCATTTTTGATAAAAATTTAGTTCAATTATTTCTAAATCAAGTTATTCAACTTCATTGTTCAGTTTTAAGAGTTGCTTATATATTTTTAATATTAACTCCTATCATATGTGATTTGCAAATATTTTCACCCACTTTCTGAAAGGCATTGTCACTCTATTGAATGTTTTCATTGACATGCAGAAATTTTGGAGTATAGTGTAGTTAAATTTTTCTTTTTTTTCTTTGTTGCTCATCCATTTAATGTCATATCTAAGAAAACGGTGTCAAGACCAATGTCATGTCTTCTCCCTATACTTTTTTCTAAGAGATTTGTTAGTTTTTTAATGTCTAAGTATTTTATTTAAAATACTTTTCATATTTGGTTCAAGGAAATGATCTAACTTTATTTTATCAGTGTTGATATCTAGTTTTCAACATTATGTTTTGAAGAGATTAGCTTCTCTCTATTGTGTGCTCATGGCAACTTTGTGGAAAATCATTTTATTATATGCAGAAGGGTTTATTTCTGGGCTATTATCTTTCACCTGTTTATCTGTGTGTCAGGACCACGTTGTTTGTCTTATTTAGCTTTTAATATGTTTGGAAATCAGGAAATATAATGCCTCCTTGTTTTTTAATGGGTGTTTGGCCATAGTTTATCATTAAATTAAAAAAATTTTAAATAATATGTTTGTAAAAAATTGTGCTATTCAGATTTTTATAGAGATTATAATAAATCTGTTCACCACTCTAGGCTGTATTGACATCTTTGAAGGATTAAATTTTTTTACCCTTAAGCCAAGAATATGTTAAAGAGTGTGTTTTATTTTCATATATATTTGGATTTGCCAGTTTTACTTTTGCTCTTAATTTCTTGTGTTATTCAGTTCTGGTCAGAAAACACATATGATTTTGGTCTTCTTAAATTTATGTCTTGTTGTTGTTTGAGGCAGGATCTTACTCTGTCACTCAGGCTGTAATGCAGTGGAATAATTTTGGCTCACTGCAACCATAACCTCCCAGGCTCAAGTGATCATTTCACCTCAATCTCCCAAGTAGCTGACACTATAGCAATGCATTACCCTGCCTCACTAATTTTGTGATTATTTGTAAGGGCAGGGTTTCACTGTGTTGCCCAGGCTGGTCTCAAATTTCTGGCTCCACATGTTTCTCCCATCTCAGTCTTCCAAAATGTTGAGACTATAGGCATGAGCCACTGCACCCAGCTGGTATTCTCAAATTTAATAAGACTCGGTATGTGTCCTAACAGAATATACCAGGCACAAATAAGAATATTGTGTATTCTCTTGCTTTTGATTAAAAAGATTTGTATATTCCTGTTAAGCCTAATTGGCCTGCAATATTGTTTGGATTTCCATGTTCTCCAAACCTTATGCTGCAATGTAATCCTCAGTGTTTAATGTGGAACCTGGTGGGAGGTGTTTTTGTCATGGGAGCAAATTCCTCATGAATGGCTTGACACTATCTTGTTCATCAAAGTGTTTACACTCTGTTAATTCAAAGATTGGTTCATTAAAAGAACCTGGCACTCACACTTGCTCTTTCTCTTACCATCTAATATGTCCTGTTACTCTTTGCCTTTCACCTAATTGTAAGCTTCCTGAGATTCTCACCAGAAGCAGATGCTGGCACACACTTTTTCTACGTCTGCCAAACTGTGAGCCAAAAAACCTCTTTGCTTGATGAATTATCCACTCTCAGATATTCCTCTCTGCAAAACAATTGAAGTTGGCAATTTACTTCTAGAGGCATTATGTTATATTAGGGAGCAGAAAAAGCTGTGTTGGTTAAATATAACAGACTTTTCTTTTTCTTCTGTGAGTTTCTTTATATTGTGCTCACCTGGGACACTGCCCACACTTGACTCATTTATAAATTTTCCACAAAAGTATTTTGGTCTGTATGATTTTGTTAACTTTATATGTCTAGGAAGAAATTATGGTCTGTGGTATTGTGCTTTGTCATCTTGCTTATGCAGTTTGTGTAATTTTATAGATTAGACTTAGAAAGCATATTAGAGTCTAGCAATTAAAGTAATGTGTTATTTTTATTTCTTTCAGTAATGTGTTCTCATTTTACCCAAGACTTTTTGCCAGAGAAGAACATAAAAGAGTCTTTCCAAAAAGTAACACTGAGAAGATATGAAAAATGTGGACATTAAGAAATTTCTGTTAAAAGAAGGCTATAAAAGTATGGATGAGTGTAGGTTGCACAAAGAAGTTTTAATGAACTTAACCAATGTTTCCCAACTACCCAGAGCAAAATATTTCAATGTGATAAATATGTGAAAGTCTTTCATAAATTTTCACATTTAAAAGCACATAAGATAAGACATACTGATAAGAAACCTTTCAAATGTAAAGGATGTGGCAATCATTTTGCATGCTGGTTACACCTAACTCAACATAAAATAATTCATGCTACAGTGAAGTTTTACAAATGTGAAGAATGTGGAAAAGCCTATAACAGATCCTCAACCTTTACTACACATAAGAGAATTCATACTGGAGAGAAACCTTACAAATGTGAAGAGTGTGGCAAAGCTTTTAACCAGTCTACAAACCTTACTAGACATAAGAGAATTCATGCTGCAGAGAAACCCTACAAATGTGAAGAATGTGGCAAAGCTTTTAACCATCCCTCAAACCTTACTGCATGTAAGAAAATTCATACTCGAGAGAAACCCTACAAATGTGAAGAATGTGGCAAAGCTTTTAACCAGTCCTCAATACTTTCTAAACATAAGAAAACTCATACTGGAGACAAACCCTACAAATATAAAGAATGTGGCAAAGCTTTTAATGGATCCTCAAACCTTACTATACATAGGATAATTCATACTGGTGAGAAACCCTACAAATGTGAAGAATGTGGCAAAGCTTTTAACCAAGCCTCAAAACTTGCTAAACATAAGAAAATTCATACTGGAGAGAAACCCTTCAAATGTGAAGACTGTTGCAGAGCTTTTACAGACTATGCAACCCTTACTAGACATAAGAGAATTCACACTGGAGAAAAACCAAACAAATATGAAGACTGTGGCAAAGCTTTTACATATTCTACAACCCTTACTAGACATAAGATAATTCATATTGGAGAAAAACCATATAAATGTGAAGACTGTGGCAAAGCTTTCAACGAATCCTCAATGCTTACTACACACAAGAAAATTCACACTGGAGAGAAACCATACAAATGTGAAGAATGTGGCAAAGCTTTTACAGACTCTGCAACCCTTACTAGACATAAGAGAATTCATACTGAAGAAAAACCATACAAATATGAAGACTGTGGCAAAGCTTTTACAGACTCTGCAATCCTTACTAGATGTAAGAGAATTCATACTGGAGAAAAACCATACAAATATGAAGACTGTGACAAAGCTTTTACAGACTCCGCAATCCTCACTAGACACAAGAGAATTCATACTGGAGAAAAACCATACAGATGTGAAGAGCGTGGCAAGGCTTTTACAGACTCTGCAACCCTTCCTAGACATAAGAGAATTCATACTGGAGAAAAAGCATACAAATGTGAAGACTGTGGCAAAGCTTTTAACGAATCCTGAACACTTACTGCACATAAGAGAATTCATACTGGAGAGACACCTTACAAATGTGAAGAATGTGGCAAAGGTTTTAACCATTCCTCACACCTTACTACTACACATAAGAGAATTCATACTGGAGAGAAACCATACAAATGTGAAGAATATGGCAAAGCTTTTAGCCAGTCTTCATCACTTACTAAACATAAGGTAATTTATACTGGGGAGCAACCTTACAAAAGTGAAGAATGTGATAAAGCTTTTAACCTATCTGCAAGCCTTATTAAGCATAAGAAAATTCATACTAGGGAGAAACTCTACAAAACCAGAAAGTGACCATGATTTTGACAACACCTCAAACCTTTTCTAAATATAAAAGAAATTGTACTGGTGACAAATCCTAGAAATGTGAAGAATGTGACAAAACCTTTAAAAGATTGTCCCACTTATTTTTAGGTAAGATAATTTTTACTGGAGAAAACACCTACAAGGGTGAACAATATTGTGAAATTTCTAATTAATAGTCACAAGTTATTGCACAGGAAAGCACTTATACTTGAGAAAAATTGTACAAATACACATAATGTGAAATAACCATTAATATCTGCTCACATCTTACTCAACATTAGAGAGTTGGTAAATAATAAAAGCATTATAAATGCAATTACTGTAAAAAAAAGTAAGACTTTAAAGTGAAGAAGAGGCTGGTCATGGTGGCTCATGCCTGTAATCCCAGCACTTTGGGAGTGCTCAGGTGGGTAGATCATGGGGTCAGTAGTTTGAGACCAACATGGCCATAGAAACCCCATCTCTACTAAAAATACAAAAATTAGCCAGGCATGTTGGTACACACCTATAACCCTAGCTACTAAAGAGGCTGAGGCAGGAGAATTCCTTGAACCTGGGAGGTGGAGATTGCAGTGAGCTGAGATCACACCACTGCACTCCAGCTTGGGTGACAGAGCAAGACTCCATCTCGTAAAAGAAAGTGAGGAAGAGTATTCATTTTGAAGACAAAGATTACAAACATAAAGAGGGTTGTAGTACCCTTACTTGTATCACAGATTTTATTGTACACATTTTGTACTACAAAAAATCTCTGAAGCAGTTTCTCAAATTTGGCTCAACATCAGGAAATTTATGTTGGGAAAACAATCTTGCAAATGTAATAAATTTGGAGAAAAATTGTTTCAATAACTATTTCTTAGAAAACACCAGAGGTTTCATACTAAAATATATTTTTGCAGATGTAGTAAATAGGAAACAATGTTTAATCCAAAATGAAATCAATGTAAATATCAGAAAATTCACAGTAGAAGTACCCAAGGCACTGAAGCTACAGACATTACACTAAATCAGAGTGCTAAGTATAGAAAATAATCTAGAACTAAAGTTGCTAAATAAATTATTTGTATGTCACTTTAAAAGAAGTAGAGAATTTTTTAAATGTTATAATTACATTATAAGTATACTTTGGTCCTTAAAATTACATATTTTAAACAAGAATAATGATGCAATTCTACTCTCAAAATACTTCATGCTCTATTTTCCTTCCTACTGTGAAAGCATGTTACTAATTGCTGCATCAAAATATAAGGTTTTTTTTTATTAGGTGGACATTATTTATGACCTTTTCTATGGAAGAGAAAAGGCATTAAAATGTAAGACATGTGATGAAATTGTAAGTGGAGAGACTCTTTTTAGTTAACACGTAGTATTAAGTAACGCATGAGTTAGATGTTCAGAGTAATATTCTACATTATAGTGATAACATTTTTAATTTTAGTTAATTAAAATTTATTAGTAGTATATCATTTTACTAATAGTACTTTTATATAATAGAATATGGTACATTATTAAATTTTTATAGATTAAGTGTGAACTTATTTTTTTTTTGAGATGGAGTTTCCCTCTTGTTGCCCAGGCTGGAGTGCAGTGGCATGATCTCAGCTCACTGCAACCTGTGCCTCCCGGGTTCAAGTAATTCTCCTGCCTCAGCCTCCTGAGTAGCTGGGATTACAGGTGCCCATGACCATGCTGGCTAATTTTTTGTATTTTTAGTAGAGATGGGGTTTCTCCATGTTGGTCAGGCTGGTCTCAAACTCCTGACCTCAGGTGATCCACCTGCCTCAGCCTCCCAAAGTGCTGGGATTACAGGCATAAGCCACCACATCTGGCCATGTGAACTTAATTTTTTAAAGTTTGTTAAAACCATTGTGCATTCAATAAAGTGTTATTATGCCACTAACTTTAATCTATTCAACCTTACTCAAGGATGTAGGTAAAAGATGTTAACAATATGCTATTTGGTAACACAATGGACTAACATTTCTAGTAATCTCTTTTGCCAGTGACTTTAAAGTGCAAAGAAGTTAAAGAATATTGTTTCCATAGGTTAAATATTTACTTGTTTTTTCTTATTTTAGCTTATTTTTCTTAATTTTTGTGAGTACATAGTATGTGTAGGTATTTTTGCTATATATAGCCTATTTGGATACAGGAATAAAATAGGTAATAATCATATCAGGGTGAATTAAGTATCCATCATCTCCAGGATTTATCCTTTGTATTAGAAACCAATTCTACGCTTTTCGATATTTTAAAATGTACAATTAAATTGTTATTCACTACAAGGTCAGGTTTATGGTCATAATAAAATTTATGTACAATTATAAATAAAATTCATACATTTCTGAGTCCAGAATAAACATTAAAAATTGCTACATATTTTTCTTTGAATATATGCCATCTCTGCCTGCAAACACATACAGATTTTTAGTTTTGATTTACATAGAGTTAAATATACACATACATTACTCTAAAGATAAACCTTAAGTTTAAGAAAATTATGGAGTAAGTAAGCATGTTTGAATGCGTTTGTACCTATTTTCAGAAGAAAAAAGCAATATTGGTACAAAATGAATCATTTTAATAAGGTGACTAGAAGACTAAAAACCTCAAAAATGCTAAAAGCAAATTGATACCCTCTGCTTTTTATTGAATTGATTACTGTAAAATCTTACAGCTAATGGATCAGAATCTCCTTATGCAAATGTTTTGTCTTTATTTGTCTGGTACTCATGTTAGACCCATAATTTTCTTGTTTCTCATAATTTTTCCCTTTTATAGCTTATGAGATCTTCATTATGTGAGCTGGTCAAGGATTGTATGAATGATTTTTATACAATTTAGTAGTGCACAGAATATAATTTCTAGATGTAATTCCACAATTAGTTTATTAAGTTATATTTTATTGAGTTAGAACATTCCATTTAGTTCTTTTAACTGGTGAACCCTATAGAAGCCTACTTTTTTTTAGTTATTGTTCCTTTCACTTTTTATAATTGACAGAAGTAAAATTGACTTATCGATTCAGCCAGTTTGTTCAGCTAAGTACTAGGGAAGTTTTGTAAGTCATGAGGATGTTTATATATATAAATATAGCAAACAAACATGACAGTGTAACTGATGCTCCATAGTAAGACAGAAATGTTCCTGTGAAAGTTAGTTTCAACTTCATGTAAGATATAGAAAATAGCAATGGTGAACAAATAACTAATTCTTCCTGTGAAGAGTCATTTTTTTTTCAGGCTGCAAAGCTGGATCTTGCTAAATTTAAAGAGGAATTTTGCTTCTTTTATATTCGAATTATCTTTAGTTTTCTCTGTCTAATTCTGTGTTTTTCAACTATGTGTGCATCACAGCCCTTCTTTTTCTTTTCTCTGTTTTATGGCTACAATTTTCTCATAATCATTTTCATGCCGTGTCATTTAGCATGGTAATTTGTTGGTTTTGATGAGAAAGTTGGTATTTTTAATGCACTTTAAAAAATGGTTTTAACTGGAGAGTTTGCTTATGAGTATAGCTTTCAAATGAGTTAATTAAGATAAAAGGCACGCACTGTTCACAGGTAAGAGAATTAAATCAGCGTCATTTTTCTCTGTGCACAGAAAATCTCATTAAATTCTTACAAAGTTTGGCAAATATAAAATGTGCTAAAATATATATCTTAGAATTTAAATTTTTAAGAGCTAATAAGTGAATTGTAAATTTAATTTTCTATGATATACTTGTAGAACAATGTACATTTCCATGCAGAATCTTCTATTTTTAAGTGTGAATGTTAAACATTTCAAAGTAATAAAATGACCTCTGTAGATCTGAAATTTGGAATAATATTTTTTGCATATTGATATTACAATTTGGAGGAATTTCTCACTTGGTGGGTGAAGTTTACAGTTTTTGTTCTTAATCATCTAATGGTAGTCAACTTTTTGATCATTTTCTCAGGAAAACATTTGGAGATCTTGGAAGATTTTGGATTAAAACTTTTTTTATTATTATGTACGCAAAGTTGTTTACTGTGTTCAGAGTGGCCGGTCATGAGACCATAAGCAACACCTGCCCTCTTAGTGTCTTTCGTACCATCTGTAATGAATAAATGTAAATTTATTCTGTAAAACATGACATTTTGAAGTATGTATATACATTGTCAAATGCTTAATTCTAGGTAATTAATGCTTTACCTCATATAGTTAGTTAACACTTTTGTGGTGAGAGCACATAATATTATCTTAGAATTAAAAAAAATGCAAATACATTATTATGAACTATAGTCACTGTGCAGTAGAAGAAAATTTTTGAACTTATTTCTCCTGTCCAACTATAATTATGTATTCTTTGACAGACATCTTTCCAAACCCCTCTTTCTTCTAAATACTTTGATATCTGTTGGTCATAATTTTACTCTCTACTTCAATGAGATTTAGTTATTCAGAAGCCATGTATAAGTAAAATGAAATAATAATCTTTCTGTCTCTTATTTCAATTAATATGTACTCTAGGTCAATCCATGTAATTGAAAATAATACAATTTGCTTTTTTTTTTTTTTTTTTTTGAGACAGAGTCTCACTCTGTCGCCCAGGCTGGAGTGCAGTGGCATGATCTAGGCTCACTGCAAGCTCCACCTCCTGGGTTCACGCCATTCTCCTGCCTCAGCTTCCCAAGTAGCTGGGACTACAGGCGCCCACCACCATGCCCGGCTAATTTTTTTGTGTGTTTTTAGTAGAGACCGCGTTAGCCAGGGTGGTTTTGATCTGACCTCGTGATCCACCCCGCCTCGGCCTCCCAAAGTGCTGGGATTACAGGTGTGAGCCACCACACCCGGCCTAAAATTTGCTTTTAAAAAGATGAATAGTATTCTCTTGTGTATATACACCACATTGTTTTTTTGTTGTTGTTGTTGTTTTTTGTTTTTTGTTTTTAAATGGAGTCTCGCTCTGTCACCCAGGCTGGAGTGTAATGGCACAGTTTTGGCTCACTGCAACCTCTGCCTCCCAGGTTCAAGCGATTCTCCTGCCTCAGCCTCCTGAGTAGCTGGGATTACAGGCGCATGCCCCCACACCCGGCTAATTTTTGTATTTTTATTAGAAATGGGTTTCACCAAGTTGGTCAGGCTGGTCTCGAACTCCTGACCTCATGATCTGCCCACCTCAGCCTCCCAAAGTGCTGAGATTACAGGCAAGAGCCACTGCACCCAGCCTACCACATTGTCTTGATGTACTCATTAGATACTGAACAATTGATACTATATTTTGGCCATTGTGAAGAGTGTTGCAAACACAGAAGTACAAATGTTTCTTTATTTTAATTTTATTTGTTTCAGATGTATATCCAATGTTGCAATTGCTATATTGTAGTTTGATTTTAAACTTTTTGAGGTATCTATATTTTGTTTTTCGTAAAGGTTGTCCTCATTTACACTCAACCCAGAATGTGGAAGAATTTCCTTTTCTTCCCACCTTTGCTAAGACTTTTTTTTTTTAATAAGAGTAATTCTAACAGGTGTGAGTTATTTCCTAGGTTTTTTTTCTTTCCCTTCCCTGATAATAATTGATATTGAGCATTTTTTTTTTTTTTTTTTTTGAGACGGAGTCTCACTCTGTCGCCAAGGCTGGAGTACAATGGCATGGTCTTGGCTCACTGCAACCTCCGCCTCCCGAGTGATTCTCCTGTCTCAGCCTCTGGAGTAGCTGGGATTACGGCACCTGCCACCAAGCCTGGCTAATTTTTATATTTTTAGTAGAGACAGAGTTTCACCATGTTGGCCAGGCTGGCCTCAAACTGCTGACCTTGTGATCCACCTGCCTCGGCCTCCCAAAGTGCTGGGATTGCAGGCATGAACCACTGTGCGCAGCCTATACTGAGCATTTTTTAAATATATCTCTTGGCCACATGTATGTCTTTTCTTGAAAATATTTACTTAAGACTTTTGCTCATTTTTATTTGTTTTTGTTGTATAGTCATTTGAGTTTCTTATATATTTTTGATATTAACTCCTTGTTACATGTGTGATTTACACATATTATCTCCCTTTTTTTAGTTGTCTCATTTTGATGATTGTATCAGATTGTGTGCAGCATTTTAAAAATTTCAAGTAATCTAACTAATCAATTTTTGTTTGTTTTCTGGAGTTTGAAGATTAAATAAAAACAGTCACTGCCTGTTATGGGGCTTTCACTCTATTTTTTTTTTTTTGTAGTAATTTTAGAGTTTCAAGCCTTACATTTAAGTATCTAATTTATTTCGGTTGGTTTTTATATATGTCATATGAGATGCAGATCTTGTTTTATTGCTCTGAATGTAGCTGTAAAGTTTTCTAAACATCATTTATTGAGGATATGTCCCTAAGAAATTGTCACCTATTTATATAATCAACTATTTATACATAACTGATATAATCAGTTAGCTATAAATACATGGATATGTTTCTGCTCTCTCCCGTTTGCTCCATTAATCTATGTGTCCACTTTTATTCAAGTACCGTACATTTTTGTTATTATAGCTATGTAGCATATTTCAAAGTCAGCTAGGGTGATACCTTCAGCCTATTTTTTCTTGACTGTTTTGACTATTGCAGGTCTTTTTTGGTACTGTATAAATTTTAAATACATTTTTAAAAATTATATTTAGTGTGTTGCTGGTATTTTGATAGAGGTTGCATTATATCTGTAGATCATTTTGTGTAATGCAGATTTTTAACATTATTAAAAATACCAATTCATGAATAATTTTTTTCATTTTGTATTAGTTTATTTTAACGTTCCTCAATTTATAATGTAAGGTGTTTCAACTTTTTGTTTAAATTTAATTCAAAGTATAGTTACTATACTTTATAACTAATTCAAAGTATAGTTATTATAGATGAGATTGTTTTTTATTTTATTTTGAAATAGTTAATCGTTAGTGTATTGAAAGTCTACTGACTTTTGTATGTTGATTTTATATACTGCCAGTTTAATAAATTTGTTTACTGGTTCTACTGGTTCTTAGTAAAGTGTTAGGCTTTTCTCTACTTAAAATTATGTCATCTGCAAACAGCTGTAATTTAACTTTTTTTCCAATCTGGATGTCTTTGATTTTATTTTCTAATTTTTCTGTCTTGGACATTTAGTACCATGCTTAGTAAGACTGAAAAGCTTAAAACATTTCCGTGTTTAGTATGTTGTTAACTGTACAATTTTTGTTATAAGTGGCGTTTATTAACTTGAGGTGCATTTGTCCTATACCTAATTTTCTCAGAGATTTATCATGAGGAAATGTCACTTTTGTCAAACTTTTATTCTGCATGTATTTAAATGTTATGGATGTGAAATCACAATTTATCCCACTTAAATACAAAACATCTTCAGAGACTACTATGAACATCTCTATGTATGCAAACTAGAAAATTTAGAGAAAATAAATATACTCTTGATATACAGAACTTCCCAAAATTGAATCAGGAAGAAACAAAAATCTTGGACAGAACAAAAATGTATAACAATATTGAATTAGTGATATAAAACCCACCAACCATAAACAGCCCTGGATCAGATGAATTTACAGCCAAATTTTACTACATATAGTAAAGATGAGCTGGTAATAATCCTACTAACTGTATTCCAAAAATCAAGGTGGAAATTATTCCTAACTTATTATATGAAACCAGCATCATTCTGATACCAAAATCTAGTAAAGATACAACAAAAAAAGACAACTATAGGTCAATATTGTTGGTGAACATGAAACAAAAATTTGCCATTAAATACTAGCAAGCTGAATTCATAAGCACATCAAAAAGTTATTTTTCCACAATCATGTGAGCTTTACTTCATGACTGCAAGAATGTTTCATCATGCACAAGTCAATAAGTGTGATTCACCAGTAAAGATGATTAAAAGCAAAAACTTACTATCACACTAAATGTGAAAAAGCATTCAAGAAAATTCAATATTCATTCATAAAAATATTCTTAACAAACCAGAAATTGAAGAAACATACCTCAAAATAAAAGCCATTTATGACAAAACTTTATTCAACATCATATTGAACAGGCAAAAGCTGGATGCATTCTCAATAAGAAGAAAAATAAGACAAAAATATCCTCTCTAAACACTTATTTAACATAGTTCTGGAAGTCCTAGCCAGAGCAATCCAACAAAATAGTGAAATAAAAGGCATCCAAATAGGAAAATAAGTCAAATTGTCTTCACAGAAGATATAATTCTCCACCTGGGAAACTTCAAAGATTTCCCCCAAAGATTCTTAAGACTGAAAAATGACTTCAGCAAATTCTCAAGATACAAAATTGACATACCCAAACGAGTAACATTTCTGTATACCAATAACATTAAAATCAAGAACACAGTTCTGTTTACAATAGCCACAATCAAAAAATAATATCTAGGACTACATTAAATCAAGGAGGTAAAATATCTCTACAAGGAGAACTACAACACACTGCTGAAAGATATCAGAAAACACAAATAAATGGAAAAGCATTCCATGCTCATGGATTTTGAAAACTCAATATAATTTAAATGTCCTAAAGCAACTTACAGATGAAGTGCTATCGCTATCAAACTATCAATGCCATTTTTTATAAATTCAATAAAACTATTCTAAAATTTATATATATAACAAAAAAGCCTAAATAGCTAAAGCAACATTAAAAGGAATCAACCTGGAGGCCTCACGTTACCTGACTTCAAACTTTACTACAAGTTGCAATAACCAATATAACCTAGTTCTGGTACAAAAATATACATGTAGACCAATGAAACAGATGAGAGATATCTGAAATAAAGCTACACTCCTGCAACCAACTTATTTTTGACAAAGTCAACAGAAATAAAAAGGAAATAAATCCCTATTTAATAAATAGTACTGGGAAAACTGGTTAGTCATATGCAGAGGAAAACTGGACCCTTACCTCTCATTATATAAAAAATATAACTTAAGATAGATTAAAGACATAACTGTGAGACTTCAAGCTATATAAATGCTGAAAAAACACTTAGTACTCTAGACACTAAAAATAATTTATAACTAACGCTATAAAAATGAATGCAACAAAAATAAAAATAGAAAATTGGCACCTACTTAAACTAAAGAGCTGCATAGCAAAAGAAGCTATTGACAAAGTAAAGAGACATCCTACAGTATAAAATAAAATATTTGCAAATTGCAAACAACAAAGAATTAATAAATAATATCTATCAGAATTTATTAAAAAACACAAATAATATGAATAGACATTTTTAAAAGGAAGACATAAAATCTGCCAATAAACATGCAAACAATGCTCAGCATTCCTAGTCATCACAGAAATGTAAATCAAAATGACAATGTGATACCATCTCACACCAGTTAGAATGACTTATTAAAAGTTAAAAACTGACAAATGTAAAAGTTGTGGAAAAAAGGGAATCTTTATATACTGTTGGTAGAAATGCAAATTAATTCAGCCCCTGTGGAATACAGTTTGGAGATTTCTCAAAGAACTACAAATAGAATTGCCACTTGACCCATCAATACAATTACTGAGTATATATCCAAAATAAATTATTTGACACAAAAGTCCTGCACTCACATGTTTACTGCAGCACTATTCACGATAGCAAAGACATAGAATTAAACCAGGTACCTTTGAATCTTAGATCCATGTTGCTGCAAAGAACATTTTTTTTTTTTGTGGCTGCATAGTATTGCACGGTGTATAAGTACCTCAGATACCACCTGTTCTCACTTATAAGTGGGTGCTAAACATTGGGCAAACACAGAAACAAAGATGGAAATAATAAACACTGGAAGTTTTTTTTTAAAGAAAAGCATTGAAAAACTACTTATCAGGTATGATGTACACTACTTCGGCAATTTTTACTAAGTGCCCAAACCTTAACATCTTGCAGTATCCGTATGTTACAAATCTTTTTATGTACTCCTTGAATATAAAATAAAAATAATAAAATGTCCTGTGGTATAATGACATGTTACATTTCTCTAGTTCTGGGGTGGTAATTTAAATTAGAGGTGAAAGAAACAAAATTATGCTCTTTTTGGGCATAGGGGTGAATGTTTCTCCAGATCTGCCCACATCCTGAAAGCTAACATATCTGAAAGCTCTTGCCCTTTAACCCAAGAAGTGTTTTATTCCCAAGTGTGCAGCTAAAATAAATGACTACATCTTTATGTTTTATTTTAGGGCTATAGGGTTAACTTGTTACTCCACTCTTTTCGGGAAAATAATGGTAAGTTGTTTAATCACATGTCTTATTTTAGAATAAACCATTTTTGTAAGTGTGAGGCTGTGAAAATTATGTTACATTCCTGAATTAAAATAAAAACATTTTTCTAGTGAAAAAATGCATAAAAATCTTATGGCCATAGCCCAAGAACCATAAAACAGAGAGTGTTGGTTATTTAAGACCACACTCCTGAAACCATTTCATCACAGCCATACTGGTGAGTAAAGGAATAGTGGATGAGAAGGTTCTTTCAGAATACTTTTCTTATTCTATTGCAGTGCTAAATTTTTACTTGTCTTTATTATTTGCCATATAGAAGTCTGTACTTCTGAAAAAGATGCCATGAATTTCAAATTAATATGCTCACACATACGTGCTCACCAGAGTCTCTACAAGTACTCTGGTGTGTTTGCAATCGAGGTGTGTCCTTTATGGCCTTTCTTGTGTTGCTTTGTTTTTGTAAAATAGGAAGGCAAGAAGTAAAGCAGAATCAACGAGGACATTTCTAGTTTCTACAGCAACAGCAGCTAGATTTTCAAGTTATGTCAACTAGAAATAATGATAGTATTCCAAAACCAAAAAAAAACTGATACTTTATATTTTTGTGTCTTAACAATTTATAGTATAAAATTTTTATAGTGTCTGAATTATAGAAGTTAAACAACTTGAACATAAACGTGTCATCTAGATAATAGTATTATTTCAATAGCTTATGATTGTGAGTCACAATTGCTCCGTTGGGTTTACTGGAAAACACTTGTTTATTTATTTATTTTTTGAGACTGAGTTTCACTGTTATTGCCCAGACCGGAGTGCAAGGGCATGATCTCGACTCACCGCAACCTCTGCCTCCTGAGTTCAAGCGATCCTCCTGCCTCAGCCTCCCAAGTAGCTGGAATTACAGGCATGTGCCACCACGCCTGGCTAATTTTGTATTTTTAGTAGAGACGGGGTTTCTCCATGTTGGTCAAGCTGGTCTTGAACTCCCGACCTCAGGTGATCTGCCTGCCTTGGCTTCCCAGAGCGCTGGCATTACAGGCATGAGCCATCGTGCCCAGCCTGGAAAGCACTTATTTATCTTCAAAGTGTAAATAAAGAATAGGTTTTCCATAATCCTAAGCATACAGATCTTTTAAGATTAGCGGGTGAGCACGGTTGCTCATGCTATTGCAGGAAATTAAGGAACCAGAGAGACTGATCGGGATGCAGGAGAGCTTTTATTTTAGGTGTACACCAGCTCAGCGGACAAGTGTCCTGAAAGTCTGAGCCCTGAACAAAGAAAGCGAGCAACTTTTAAGTGTTTTGTGGTGGGAAAAACATAAAGCGGGAAGCAGGTTTACAGAAGTGAGAACAAAAGCAGTTAATCATTCATGCCACATCTTACAACTTAGGAGAAACATGAGTTGCAACTTTCACTTATCTAACTTGTGACCTTGCAGCTGCACAGCAAGAATAACAGGGACTTACAGAACTTACAAAATATGTGGGAAAGAGGTATGGTTAATGTTTCACAGACCCTTAGAGGCCTTTAGAGGAGCAGTTAATATTCTTTTTATACCTTTTCTTCAGAGGATTACTTCACGCCTATTCTAACCTAACCTAAAAGTGTAAATTTAATTTCTTTTTAATTTTCTACTTCATCTCCCCCTTTTGGTGCTCTATATAAGAATAATGTTTAATAGAGAGCACTACAATTATGTAGTTCTCCTTGGGTTGGTATATATTCTTCTTGGGGCAAAGCCTGATACTTACCTAATGCCATTATTTGGGTAGTGGTGTGTGGCCCCGATTGCCTCTATAGTTGACTGAACACTTCTGATAAGAAAAGGCAGGAGACAGGGAGAATTAGGCAGGCACCTATGATAAGGAGAAACCCACCTATTAAGGTCTTGAACCCGTGAAAGGTCAAAAACCATCCTCTAAAAAGAGAATTTGGAGATCATCTTGACCAGGTTTGAACTGGAACATGGGCTAATGTCTGCATCCTGGCCGTAATTTCCACGACAGCTCACCTATTATCGTCTATTTCTAAACAGCAGTTTGTTAAGTTAAACTTTCCACATACTCCTTCTTCTGAGGCTAGGAAGTAATCTATTGCCAGCCTGTTTTGATATATGGCATTCTTTATCTGTGTAGCTTGTACAGACAGTAAGTTTAAAGCTCTTGATGTTTCATTGGTTATTATTTCGAGGACAGCTTGGAGTATTATGATACGGTTGAGCATGTAAATTGGGGTGCGGTACCCCCATGACCCGTCTTGTGCCCAGGAGGCTGGCCCATAGTATTTGACGATTTTTTCAGGAGGTCACTCATTATCTTCCTAGTCCTCTATGTCTACATCCTTTTGATGTTTGTGTCTATTCTTGTGATTATGCTTCCTTTAGTTCTTCCATTTTCATCGTAAACTGGTTATCTTAAGAGTTCCCCTTGCTTTAGAGGAATTAGAAAGAAGGATGGCTTGATTGTTCCTAATACACATGTCCCTGTCCATTTAGCTGGCAGTTGCTGATATGCCTGCACTCCACAAATCCAATATAGGCCGGAGGGTGCTTTTCAAGCATCTGGAGCCTCTAGCTGATGCCAAGAATGGCTATTTCTAGACAGCAGTTTGTTAGTAGAGAATTGAGAGAAAAGATTTGGATCTGCTAAGTAGGAGTCGTTCTGGGCATTTCTCCATAGAGTCTTATTTTTAGTCTCAACATAATACTGTTGCCCTAGGCAGGTAGCCTTATGGAAGGCTGCACCTTTGAACCTTGCTTGATAAATATTAAAGTACAAGGATAAGGTTCCTTTGTAGGTAGATGGGACCCAGGTTTTATTTAGAAGGGCTCCTTCTATTGACCCATCATGGATCTCAAACTAATCTCCAGGCAGAAGTTCAGGGTCATAGCATATATAAGGCTGGCCATCTCCTGGGTCACAGACTGAGTAGGTGGTTTGGTTGTAAGTACAGAATCCTAAGAGAGTCCTGGAGTCCTGGTGCATTCATAGTATGTATGGTATACTAAAGTTTCAACTACTGTGTTTCTATCCATGTGGTATGTATGCAATGTGGATATCTTTCTTTCAACTGTATTTCTTTTCGCTTAGCCTCAAGCACCACTATTAGTAAAACAAGCAAGCAAACAAACAAACAATATTTTTATACTAGACATGGGCAGGTAAGGTTTTTCCCTAGACAGAAAGACTGGCAATAATGATAGCATAGTAACACGGCAATCAACAACACTAAGATAGCAATCAAACTTAAAATTTCTATCCACATTTACTTAGCTGATGACAACTCCTTAAGCTTTGGCTGAGTGTAGACTACTCAGATTCTGGTGTGACTAGAGCAGGGCTTGCTGTTTTCTCAAGCTTCCGCCATGTGTAGACTGGTCAGCTTCCGAAGTGACCAGAGCAGGGCTGTTGTCATCTCCACTGACAATGCGATCTCGTTGCAGGTTGGATGGTCTGGGTCCTGTTGGCTGGTCCACTGGTCCTGGGCTGCTGGTTTTAGCCAACTGTGGTGGATTTATGGCATGATACCTGCAACTTTAACAGCAGTGGGAGTGGACAAAATTACAGTATGGGGCCCTTCCTATATGAGTCCCAGAGTAGTTGGATTTCACTTCTTAACCTAAACAAAGTCCTCAGGTTTGAAAAAGTGTGCTGGGTCTGCCAGATTTATAGGCATTTTTTTTTTCTTGCACCTAACCATGAATCTTTTGCATAGCCAGCCCTAAGTCTTGCATCTGCCTTTTTAAAGTTAATTCCCTTAGTTCCTGTAGGTCACCTTTAACCTGATTTATAATTGGGGGTGGCCAGCCAAACAAAATCTCATAGAGCAAATACCTAGTTTGTTCTGTGGGGCTGCACCTGACTCAGAGGAGGACCGTGGGGAAGACCTGATTGTACCTTAGATGAGTTTCTTGACAAAACTTCTTCAACAGCTGCTTGAGTGTCCAGTTAATGCGCTCCACTTTTCCTGAGCTCTGCAGCTTGTGGGCTGTGTGTAACTTCCACTTTATTTTTGATAGCCAAGTTAAGTCCTGAACTATTTCAGCCACAAATGCTGGTCCATTGTCTGATCCTAGAGTTTGAGGCAGTTCAAATCTGGGGATAGTGTCTCTTAACAACACTTTGGTCACCTCTTGTGCTTTCTGCATCTGAGTGGGGAAGGCCTTGACCCATCCTGAAAAGGTGCAAATGAACACCAACATGTACCAATAACCCCCCGCTTGCAGCAATTTGGGGAAGTCCATAAGCAGGTTTTCACAGGGCATGGCTCTTGTTTCTTCAATTCTCGGTGGCCGGGTAGGCCCTTGATGAGGGTTGTTCTGAGCACAAGTCAAACACTGCTCACAAACAGTTTGAGTGATGGCAGTGAGCTATGGCACATAGAAATGACGCTCTAATAATGTCTCTAGTGCCGTCTTTCTTATGTGAGTTCCTTAGTGGAACTATTTCACAAATCTGGGGGCTACCATCTCAGGTATGGCTAGTTTTCTATTGGAGAACTTCCACCATCTTCCTTCAATGTAATTCCCATTTTCCTGGGCAAACCAATTGCTTTTATTAGTAGTGTTGCTTGGGGTCTCTAGGAGGGGGATCTCCAGGAGGAGAAGCATAGCTAAAGCTTCCTCTTTAGAAGGTGGTTATGTCATTGCAGCTCACTTTGCCTTTTTGTCTGCCTTTCTGATTTTTGTTTGTTTGTTTGTTTTTGGTGTCTAATGTTCCTGCCTTCTGGTGCCCCTTGCAGTGCATTACTGCTACTTGTTTTGGGGCTCATACAGCGTCTAAGAGCTGTAGAATTTTTCCTTATATTTTATTTCTTTACTTTCAGCAGTTAAGAGTCCTCTTTCTTTGTAAATAGCCCCATGAACATGCAAAGTAGTAAAAGCATATTTGGAATCTGTGTAAATATTTGCCTTCTGGTCTTTCACTAGCCACAGAGCTCTTGTTAGAGCTATTAGCTTTGCCTTTTGAGCAGAAGTTCCCGTAGACAAAGACTGCACCTCTACTACTGAGTCAAAAGTCACCACTGCATACCTTGCTCGGTGGACCCCCTGTAGTATGAAGCTGCTTCCATCAGTGAAATATTTAACGTCCAGGTCCCTGAGGGGCAGATCTGTCAAATTTCTCCAGCCTGAGAACACTTCATTTGCCACATCCACACAGCAATGAAGGGGGGCCTCCTGACAATGACTTGATGTGAAGCAAGGTAACTGGGTTTAGGGTATTTACAGTTTCTAAAGTTATGCAGGGAGTTTTACATAAGAGCCCTTGGTATTGGGTTATTTTTGGATTTGATAACTAATGGTGCCCCCTTAAGTCCATTAAAATTGTAACTCCCATAACCCAGTGTGGTACCCGGATTGTTAGTTGTTGTCTTAAAGTCAGTTTATTAGCTTCCTGTGCCTGCAGGAAAGTAGTTAATTATTATTTGCAGATGATATCTTCGTTTACTTAGATAACAAAAGCAACTAAAAGACTGTTTTAAAAGTCTATTGAGACAGGTAGGCAAAATTCTAAGATAATCCCCAGGATTCCCAGTCTGTTGCACACCTGCTGTGTAATTCTTTTTGAGTGTAAAAATATGTGTGAATGTGGTGGGAAATCTCTCATAAAATTTGGTTACTCATGTGTTGACTTTGTGTTTATCAAAAAAGACATTATCCTGATTGGGCTGAAATTAATCAGAGATGTTTTTTAGAGAAAGAGGCACATCATAGAAAAACACTCCTGCTGACCTGGAAGTGAATTCTAATTGGGCCTTGTTGTAAGCTACTTATTGTGGCCACACGACAGAAAATATGTTTGTGTATTGTCATCATTCCTGCCTCTTGCATGTTGCTTCTAGTAGAGGGGCAGGAGGATTCCATGGGAGAGGAATAAAAGAGGTTCTTATTCATGCAAGAAATAATTGCTTCTCATCTGCGATAGCTTAAGATAAACAGAGAAGATGACAACATGACTATATCAATGGCAGGAGAAAGAAAATCTGGCTGAAAGAGCTCACTGGCATTATGGAGCAATATTTAGTAAGCCATAGTGAATGATCAGCCTCTCAGATATCAATAGTCCACCAAGAAGGCTGAGCTCATTCTTATTCTGATTAAATCAGCATGTGTGCCCTATTCTGGTTGCCCAGTTTTACCACCATTGCAGAAATTACCATGGAGACCAGTGGGTACCCTCCTAGAATTAACATTATCATGAAAAAGCATACCTAAATATTTGTTTTTACAGTTGAAAAATATTGAAAGCCTAATATATTTATTAATAATGAACATATCTTCTGATAATTTTAGAGGAATTCTACTATACTGTAATAAAATCCTGAGCTTTAAACACCTATATACATATGTATATATATTTCTTTTCTTTTTTTTTTCTTTTGGAAATAGAGTCTCACTCTGTTGCCCAGGCTGGAGTGCAGTTGCATGATCTCAGCTCACTGCAACCTCCACCTTCTAGGTTTAACTGATTCTTCTGCTTCAGCCTCCAGAGTGGCTGGGACTACAGGTACACACCACTACACCCGGCTAACTTTTGTATTTTTAGTAGAGATGCAGTTTTACCATGTTGGCCAGCCCGGTTTCAAACTTCTGACCTCAAGTGATCCACCCACCTCAGCCTCCCAAAGTACTGGGATTACAGGTGTGAGCCACTGCACCTGGCTATAATATAAATGTTTCTTAACTGCATGACCAAATATGTAGGTGGTTTCCCTTAGATTAACATGATCAAGTAACAATTAGAGAAAACATTTGAAATTAGATAAAATTAAAAGCACATTTTTTCAGTGGCTTGGAATAATTGCCCTGCTTTTTGAAATGGCCAGATTACTAACTAGAAGCAAAGACAAGATTTTGGCTTTGCTCAGTTATTAAGTTCTTGACCTTTTAAAATCTAAAATCATGGCTAATGGATTTTTATGGAGTATTTTTTAGATGTCTTCCTAGGATTTCCAAGGCAATACAAAAAGAATTTTAATAGGCAGAAAAATGCACTCAACATACACACATTGCTTTTTTCTGATTTACTTTATTATTGAAAAGTTGAAGATTGCAAATCTAGTCTATTAATTTAGAGTTAATAACAAAAGATTTTTCAGCCAAGCAAATAATTGTGTAAAACTAATGGGTAATAGATGCTCTTAGCTGCCAAATAATAGTATGGCTAGATTCAGTCAGTATCTAGCCATGCAAATGACAGCCCAATTAAATTAAGACCCTAATAGGTGCATGTGGAAAGCATTGATGTGCAATATGGTGCACCTTCACTCAGCACCTTTATCTGCCTGTTTACAGAAATACTAGTTTCCCCCGAATGACTCAGGGTAAACGCTAAACCATATCGAAAACATGGTTAACGCTTTTCTTCTATATTATAAAGAAATTTCATGAATTTTACTCTGCCTCAGAAAGGCTTTTAGTAAAAGAGTATTCGTTTATAGTACTCTTTGGATGCATTAAAAATTTCAATATTCCAGGTAAGTCAGAGACATTTAAATGTCAACAAAATTCCATAAAACATATTTCAATGAGCTCAAGTCTTCCTAGCTAAAATTTTTATTTTATCGTAAATTTAGAGAAAAATAGAAAATCAGTACTTTGGGTCAAATAACAGTGTTTGGCATGTGAGTATTACCCAGACAAATGCTCTTAATCATTATCATTAAAGTAGCAATGGCACCACGTGCTTTCCTGGGACCTGCTAGTCTGTTTTCCACTGATATAAAGTGAAGAAGGCATTGAAATAGTGAAGGGGGGTGATATAAATTGAATACTTCTATAAAATACAACTTTTAATAGAAAGCATTTAATGTTGTACAAGTATAGATTGACTATTAGTATGAGGTCATAATATTTTTACTTCTATTGGCAGAATAACTTTATTCACAAAATCCTTATTTCAAATAATATTGTTTTTTCTGCTGTATATTTGTGAGCTTTTAGTCAAATGTTATCTGAGCTCAATAGAAATCAACAAAATAAATCTTTATTTTTCCACAAGCATTTTATTCAGGCATATGCTTATTTTTCTTAAAATATGTTAGCTTTTAATGAATGATTTGTACTTTTTTCAGCGTGTTGTTTATTGCTGAGAAGTGGCTGTCCTACCAGGAAACTGCTATTCTCAGCTCTGCCTACATTGACTAATAGTGAGAGGAAGTGATGTGTGGATAAGAAGCAAATGTGTCTTCACTGCATCTCTTTTTTAATTCGTTCACTGAAGAAAGAGGAGGACCCTAAAAGAAAATGAAAGAAGATATAAGCCCTGAAAGATCATGAAGAAGTCCTCTTAACCAGAAAAAAAACCCACAGGGGATGGTGATGTCAGCAGAAAATATATTACTTTGCTAGGGCTCTGAAATTTCAGTAAAAAACCTGCATTGCTTTAACAAATATATTGTTTCTTCAGTTTTGATTCTTGAGGATATGATTCAATTCACTGGTGAATCAAAACTGAGAGGAGAATAACGTATTTGTTAAGGTAAGTGATGTATGGAAGACCCATTATGTTAGACCAACATCTTCTCCACCCCCAGCTGCAGACAATCATCATCCTACTCTCTCTTGCCATGAGCTTAAAAGTTTTTAACTTTACATAGAAATGAAATCCTGTGTGTGTGTGTTTCCTGTGCTGGCTTATTTTACTTAGCATAATATCCTTCAGGTTTATCAATGTTGTTTCAAATAACAAGATTTCCTTTTTTTTTAAGGGCTGAATAGCATTCCAATGTGTAAATATGCCACATTTTCTAGAAGTGTTTTAATTTTAAACTATAAACTATGACTGCTAAATACTTTTATTTTTATGCCTTCTTTTGATTCATATTTTGGCTGATTGACAAAATATGTTTTAAAAAAATTTCTTGGATCAAGGTTATTGATATGGGAGGGGTGCATGGAAGTGTTAGATAGAGAAGGGTGGGGTCCCTGGTGAGGACTCTGCCCTCAGGCCTGTGCCCATGGACCTAAGTGAGAACAGGCACTCTTGTTTTTGCACCCAAATGTTGCATTTTTCAAGACCACTCTGGCCCACCATGCCTCCGTTGCTGTGCCCATACAAACCAAGACCTTAGTGGGCACACACACAAACAACTGAATGAGAAGAGCAGAAGAACACAGTGGCAGACAGCAGAAGAAAGTGGCAGAGAAAAAGGAAAGAGGCATCTGAATGTTGAGAGGAGTTCAGCTGAGAATGGCCAAACTCCAGGGGAAGATTATCTCCTCTCCCTCCACCTTCCCACTACAGCTCCCCATCCTGCTGAAAGTCACCTCCACTGCTCAATGAAGTCTCTGCATTTATCACCTTTCAAACAGTATGTGTGACCTGATTCATCCAGAATGCCGGACAAGAATCCAAGGCGGGGTGAACACTCAGCTGTTCCTGGATGGCAAGGCTAAAAGAGCACGCTGTAACACACATCCACTGGGCTCTGGCATCTGCCTGTCTGCCTGCTCCTGCTTCCCTCAGGGGTTTGAGCTGTGGGGTGACTGAACAGGTGAGCCAAACCCCTGTTGCACGTCCTTCAAGGGGAATCAAGGAACTCTCTTATTTCAGCCAAAGGCTCATCTGGGATAATCATCAGAAGAGTGATTTACAAATGTGAAATTGTTGGATGTGCCTCTTTTGTAAGACCCTGTCACCCCTCTCTTTTCTTGGGTAAAAGGCTTTGTTTCCCTTCACAGAGATCTAATTGGCACACAGGACTGGAGCAGAGACCTGGGGCAACTGAAGCCATCATTTGCTGGAAGACTCCGACACTGAACTTTGTCAGTCAGGACCCCCAGACTTCGCTTGGTGTCTTTTCTTTTCTCAGTTTACAGTGGCTCTTATCACTTCCTTTATAATGTTAAGGGTTTTGCTACAGGCTGCAGCAGTGATATTAAATAAAATGAGCATTTGGCTCAGCCATCAAAGGTACAAATCAGAGCAATGTGGTTTTCATTTGTTCTTAGAGGTGCCATCCTTACTCTCACCCTGGCAGCCAAAGGTGCACGTGGCACAGGACACCTCCTCTCTGTACCGCCTCCCCTCCCAGCTCAGGTGCCTGGTATGTCCACTGCATGCAAAAGGTGTGCCCAATGAACGTGAAGGGTGGAAGAAAACCACAGCTGCTTCTGGGACCCCACAGGGCTGGCTGGCCAGTGCTTCCTGCTCACCACACCAACAGAACTTTTTTTTTTACCCTGGCTAAGGAATACAAACAGTCTGAACCAAGAGAAAGATACAATGATCAAAGAGATCTATTTGCACTGTGCAAGGGCTTCCTCCTCTTTTGCCCCTTAAACTCTTTTCTCTTTTCTGTTCTTTTTTTTCAAGTGAGAGTGTTTCCCTCCTCAGCGCTCTGCTTCTGACAGGGAAGTTAACGGAGGAGTGACCCCTGCTGGTTGATAACTGTAAATTTGGCTCATTTGAAACGATCTGAACAGATCGCTTCAGCCCCTTGAAATACTCTTTAGCCCCAAATTTGATTCCAAACTTCAGGTTGAGTCCCTAGAAAGAAAAATCAGATCTGAGGGACCCAAAGTCAGGCAGCAAGCACAATGTAAATGGGCAGGACAAACTTCTTCTGACTAAACCCCCGCCCCATGAGGGAGGCCATGCCCCGTGGCATAAATGAGACCCAGGGAACTCAAAGGTTGTCAACAGCAGGGGGAGATGGAGGCATAGGTGACGGCAGATCATTCTTTTTCTTTCTTTCTTTCTTCGTTTTGTTTGTTTGTTTGTTTTTGTTTGTTTGAGAGACAAAGTTTCGCTCTTGTTGCTCAGGCTGGAGTGCAATGGCACAATATTGGCTCACCCCAACCTCTGCCTCTTGGGTTCAAGTGATTCTCCTGCCTCAGCCTCCTGAGTAGCTGGGATCACAGGCATTTGCCACCACGCCTGGCTTTTTTTTTTGTAATTTACTAGTAGAGATGGGGTTTCTCCATGTTGGTCAGGCTGGTCTTGAATTCCTGACCTTAGGTGGTCTGCCCACCTCGGCCTCCCAAAGTGCCGGGATTACAGGTGTAAGCCACTGTGCCTGGCCTCAGATCATTCTTTTTCTATAGGCCTTCCCTGCTTCATAGATGCATGCCACATTTTCACTCATGGGTGGCACCTGCCAAGGTCACCAGGACTTGGGGATAAAAAGATGAAAGAGAAAGGGAAAATGCTTGCTTTCTCTCCCCATCACACCTTGAGTTTTCACTGAAAGAAGGAAGGGAAGTGAGGAATGCCTCTATTCCCTGTCTTTCAAAATGAGCAAGTAGCTCTCTTCACCACTCCTAGCTTATACTTCCTTGGAGCGTATCCTGAACAATTGCAATTGCCTTGACCCTCAGAATCTGGAGCAAAAATGCCTCATAGCCCTCTGTACACATGTTTGGCCAAATTATGACTTACAACAAAGACTAGCTTGGCCTTAGGAATGAACCATTCATTTTGATACCATTTGGCAATTAGACCTTTTCTGCAAACATGAGAACAAGTGGTCTGAGGCCCAATATGTGCAGGCTTTCTATATTTTTCAGGGCAATCCCAACCTTTGCCATCAGCGGGATTGATCCAGCCTTCCTGTATGCCATCTCAGGAGAGGCTGCCAGGGGCAATCTCAAGGAACTAAAGAAACAAACTCTAGAGGTTCCCCCAGCAGCGAAGCCAGTTCCCTCTAGCCCTGCTCATCCAGGTCCACCCTGACCTCCCAATTCAGCTTCAGCCTCTCATTTGCCCCCTCCTAGAAATTCTCACCCTAGACAAGCCCTGGTTTCACTCTTGCTCCTCCAACATATGCCTGGTAAATTTGGCCCCAGTAAGGTCCAGATCCCCTTCTCTCTACAGGGCTTAAAACATATTAAGGGGGATCTTTGAAACTTTTCAGATGACCCTGAAAGACATACAAAGGCTTTCCAGAATTTCATCCAAATATTTGAACTCTCCTGGAGAGATGTTATGTTACTTTTGAATTAGACCCTGATGGACACTGAGAAGCAAGCCCTTTTGCCAGTAGTAGAGAGATTTGGGGATGAGCTTTGTGTTACCTATAGCATGAGGAAAGGGGGCAAATGTTGTTCAACTGGAAGAGAAGCAGTACCAGTAAATGACCCTGGATGGTATTCCAATGATGAGATGGGAGACTGGATAGGGAGACAGTTTCAGGTGTGCATAAGGAGGGCTTATGTAAGGCCAGGACCAAACATCTCAATTATACTAAGTTATCCATGATGGACCAGGGATTTGATGAAAATCTCACTGCCTTTCTCGAAAGGCTAAGAGAGGCCTTGGTAAAGCACACCTCTCTATCTCCTGGTTCAGCTAAGGGACAACTAATCCTAAAAGATAAATTTATTACTCAGGCAGCCCCTGATATCAGGAGGAAGCTGCAGGAACAGGCCCTGGGACCAGACAGTATTTTAGAGAACCTCTTGAAAGTGACCATCTCGGCCTTTTAAAGTAAGTCACTGGAATAGATTCTTGAATTCATTATACCCAAGTGAAGACCTGGGAATCTGATGGAGCCACCTCCGTCAACCCAGAAGGGTACCCAAAGTACCAGTGTGAAGAGATCAGAGACCTCAAGCTAAAAATCACAAAAGGTAAGTGTTAATAATTAACCTTCCATGGATTTCCTCTTTATAGTCTTGTCTATGCTTGCTGTTCTTACCTTTGTTCTGATCTATAACCACAGGGCACAATAGTGTTTTTAGAATAATTAATATATTTCACTTTTTATTTCTGAAATCTTTGGCACTAAATTCTTTGCTAGTATAATACACGTTTTACCCCTGCGTATATAACCTTATGGAAGTTTTTTTTCTTTCTCACACCTAGAGGCCATCAAACTCCAAAAAGGCAGGCAACCGAGGCCTCGGACAATGACTCCCCTTTGCCAGGAACCCTTAGGTAGACATCTGGGACGAAACTGACTGCTGTTTTTCTCAAAACAATGCCCCCTATCGGCAGGAAGTAGCTAATACCAGTGGCCATCTATATTCTAATGGCAGTTAGATGTGCCTCTTCAGAGGGGAAAATGATACGGGAGGGGACAGGCAAGTGCTGGGTAGAGAATAATAGGGTCCCTTGTGAGGGCTTCATCTTCAGGCCTGTGCTCGCAGATCTAAGTGAGAACAGGCCCTCCTGTTTTTGTACCCAAATGTTGCATTTTCCAAGACCACTCTGGCCTGCCATGCCCCCAATTATGTGCCCATATAAACCTGAGACCTTAGTGGGGACACACACATGTGGCTGAATGCCAAGTGGAGCAGAGGAACAGAGTGGTGGAGAGTGGCAGAGTACAGCAGGGCGGCACAGCAGAGGAGGGAAAATGTGTCTGAACGTCCAGAAGAGTTCAGCCAAGAATGGCCAAACTTCAGGGGAAGATTATCTCCCCTACCTCCACCTTCCCACTCCAGCTCCACATTCTGATGAAAGCCACCTCCACTGCTCAATAAAGTCTCTGCATTCACCACCTTTCAAACAGTTCATGTGACCTGATTTATCCAGGACACCGGACAAGAATCTGGCGGGGTTAACACTCAGTGGTTACTGAGCAGCAAGGCTAAAAAAGCACAGTAACACACACCCACTTAGGACCTAGCATCTGTCCATCGACATCCTCCCCCTTCTTTCAGGGGTTTGAGCTGTGGGGCAACCAAACAGGCGAGCCACACACCTGTCGCACATCCTGCGAGGGGAATCAGAGAACCAAACAGGCGAGCCACGCACCTGTCGCACATCCTGCGAGGGGAATCAGAGAACCAATACTTCATCATCAGCATAATTCAATACAAAATGGTAATGAAAATCAACCTTGATTAGTGAAACAACAATTATCTATCCCCTGGTAATCATTTTCACTCCCACCCAACATGAAAGCTGCATCTCTGTGTCATCTCTGTGTTATTGATTAATTCTGATTAAATTAATCAACATAAAATTTTCTGACTTTTTTGGTCTGAAAATTTAACTGATCTCTTACCAAAAAAGTTGATATTTTACATTTATTATTTTACTCTATTCTATTAAATTTTTTAGAAAACCGAATCTGACAAAGCATACATTTAAAAATTAAAAATACTTACGAAACATTCTTATAGAAACTAAAAGTAAAAATAATTTTAGATTCTTAGAGAGCATCTCTCAAATACTTCAAGTTGTATGCCTCTAACAATAGATATTTATTTTTTATTTTGCTGTGACAGTTTGGCTGTCCTTTGTGTCAAACGCCATCATTTCTATTCTATTTTGTTGCGCAGTATTTATGTTATGCATTTTATATATTTAAAAGTTGTAGTCTAGGCCAGGTACAGTGACTCAGGCCTGTAATCCCAGGACTTTGGGAGGCTGAGGCAGGCAGATCACTTGAGATCAGGAGTCTGAGACCAGCCTGGCCAACAGAGCAAAATCACATCTCTACTAAAAATACAAGAAAATTAGCTGGGCATTGTGGTGCACGCCTGTAATCCTAGCTACTCGGGAGGTTGAGCCACAAGAATCGCTTGAGCCTGAGAGGCAGAGGTTGCAGTAAACCAAGATTGCACCACTGCACTCCAGCCTGGGTGACAGAGTGAGACTCCATCTCAAAAAAAGAAAAAGACTAACTTGAAAATGAAGAAGCTTGGCAGCCACCACCTTAAGCAAGTGATCAAAGTGAGTATCATTAGAAATAGAATAAATCAAATTCTGCCCCATATAATAGAATACGATGAGTAGAAAATGGCATCGCTTCTGTTATTCCTGCCAACGATGCATATCTGAATCTAATGGAAAGGAAATGGACAAATGCAGATCAAGACACACACTACAAAACAACTGGCCTGTCACCTCAAACATGACATGGGTGTAAGTCACAGAAGCACCAAGGAACTCTTCCAGACTGAAGAAGACAGCAGACGCATGGCAACTAAACGCAATGCATGATTCTCAGCTGGGTTCTTTTGCTAGAAGGGACAATACTGAGACTACTGGTGAAACTTATATGGGACCTGAGGATTGCATGGCAGTAACACAACATCAATCCCCTGATTTAGTGGTTGCATTGTGGCTATGCAGGAGAACGTCCTCTTTGTAAGAACTGTACACCAAAGCTTTTAGGGGTGATGGGACATCAGGCTGGCAATTGACCCTCAAATGGGTCAAGAAAAAAGTTCTTTTTACTGTACCTGCAACCGTTCTATAAGCTGATTATTGTTTCAGAATGATTTATTGTAAACATTTATTTTAAAAAATTATTTTTAAAATGACATTTTGAATGTCAAAGGATGAGAAATTCTTGACAAAACTGATGAAATCTTAAAATGCTTCTGCAAATCAGGCCTCAGAAATCATACTTGATAGAAGTGACATACACTGTGTATAAAAATCTCAAACACTGATTCCTGCTTGGTTTGTTTTACAAATTAGCACTCTTCCAATTAACAACAAACTTGGTTAGCTAAAAACACTAAAAACTGAGTGTCTTGTTCCATTTTGTGAATAAAATTCCAGCCAGAACATTTCTGTTTTTTACTAGGAAACATTAGTCCCCACTCTAAATTAAAGTACTATATGTGGCCTATGCCTGGGGTCAATTATCCTTGGAAAACAAGGACCTCCCATACATACTTGCTGCTAGTACTGCCAAGCACAGGCCTGCTATGCTACTGCAGAGGCTCCTGTCCCAGCCCAGATCCAACAGGACTGCCAGGAAGGTGTAGCCAGGTGGCTCACCATGAGAATGACATCATGATACCTACCTGACAAGGATCAAGGAGAATTAAATGCAAGTCAGATTTTCACCTTGATACTAGCATTTGTGGAAGCATTACTTGTTTTTGTTTGTCTTGTTTTTGTTTGTTTATTTGTTTGAGACAGAGTCTTGCTCTGTCACCCAGGCTGGAGTGCAGTGGCACGATCTCGGCTCACTGCAACCTCCACCTCCTGGGTTCAAGCAATTCTTCTGCCTAAGCCTCCTGAGTAGCTGGGACTACAGGTGTGCGCTACCATGCTTGGCTAATTTTTGTATTTTTAGTAGAGACAGGGTTTCACCATATTGGCCAGGCTGGTCTCGAACTCCTGATCTTGTGATTTGCCTGCCTCACCTCCCAAAGTGCTGGGATTACAGGCGTGAGCCACCTCACCCAGCCGAAGCATTACTCTTATTAACTTAAATATCAGGTTTGAGATCTAGCTCACATCATTTCTTCACTCCTTTTTGTTCTGTTCTCAGTCATTCCATGACAGTTCATGTAGTAGCAACAGGATTTCTGTCTCCTATGGGTTGACTGGCCTGGGAAATCTTATATCTCAAGTGGTCAGAATGTGAAAATCTAGACTGAGCATATGTGCAAATGAATTCTTAGAACACAGTAATCAAATCAGAAAAAAAAGCCAAGGCCATCCCCCACCTACCAGCCAGCAGGAAGCCTGTAAGACCTCAAATCAGAGCACAGCATTGGTGAGAGCTGAGTGAGAAAACTCAAAAACTCTGGCTGCAAACAGAGCTGGCATGCCTGTGGCTTACTATTGCTCACTAATCGATGTTGATTGCTCATGAGTCCAGAAAATTTGATGATATCTGTTCAAGTGAACATTGACATGACAGGTACTATGTCAGATAATTTGCTGACATGATGTCACTTGAAGTTAGTTATCTTATATACAAGGTAGGTACAATTATTATACTCATTCTTCAGACAGTAAAACTGAGGACTAGAGAAGTCAGTAGCTCATTCAAGGTCACACAGCTAGCAAGTGCTAAAACCAAGGTTTAAACCTCAGCAGTTGGTCTCCAGAGCCTACCCTCAACTGCTACTCTAAACTGCCTCTCGCCAACCATTATTTGTGACTCAACGGCACCCAGTCTCTTATATCACACATGTGACATGTTTGTCACAGCACACTTGCTTCGCATTCCCACACACCTTCCTTATTTCACCAGTAACTGTGTTGCAGTGTAAGATAGAGCATGAGGCCTCATTTGTGTAACACTAGTTCATAGCAAGGGCAAAAAGTCCTCCTTCTAGACTTGGAGAAGCATGTTGCTACTTCTGGGTGTCTCTTTAGTTGACAAAGTAATAAGAGCTGTTACAATAAACTTCTCTGTTATTTCATTTAAAATGTTGCCTTTTTTTGCCAGGCAAAAAAATAATTTAGTATAATCATGCTTGCATCTTTATGTATGGCAAGCTACTCACTTCTTTTCTCTGGAGATCACAGAGTCCGGAAAACCTTTTGATGGGTTAAATAGGGTCATTTAAGAGAGAAACTTAGGTCTATACTGGGTGGTTCTGGAGGAGTTTCCCCTTCCCTGGAGCTGCTTACCCGTTAATTTAGGAACAAAATGGTCTCCCAACCTAGCAAATCCCACCACCCCACCCAGGGGTTTTCACAAAATTATCTTGTTTTAGTCATGTTTTAGCATGGAAAAATGACACATATCTCAAAGTATACATTTTGAGGTTTTTGATATGTATATGGCTAATTTAGAAAGGACTATTTTACCACACTCCTGGTTTGGGAGATAACTCCAGTCACAGATGTCACACTCTGGTGACAAGTGTGTGCCAGCTCACCACTGCCACCATCTGCCTAGGGCCTTTCCTCTTCATTCTTCAAGCTGAAAGCACAGCTGATTTGTTGGGTAATGTTTCTTGATAGCTCTCTAGCCAAAAATATATGTGGTTCAGAAGTGTTGTTACTATAGCGCTACTCAGCTGGGTCTCATTTCTGGAAACCATATTTAGTTGTCAAACAGTATAATGTGACAGAAAGATTTTGATGACTTAAACCAATATTTTTCAAAGTTTTAAACAGTAAGGTTTCATTTAAGTGATAAGGGCAATGCTTAAGTTATTATGGAGAGAAAACATTGTTCAATTGACTGTATTTTGTTCTATAATCTTAAAATGTTACACAATAGGCAACTGCATTAAAAATATTGTAGCATGGAACAGATTCTCTATTTTACAATGAACAAAGCACTTCTGTGACACAATTAACATGCAAGGAAGAACTAAAGTAGACACCTGCACATGTCCAAACACTGTGACCATACCACAACCCAACCATCCAGTTTGGCCAACAGGACAATCCACTCCCGCTATTGCAGAATGACATCTGTCTTCTGGTGTCAAGCTTGGAACCCACTTATTTGACCCATACTGCTATTATTTAAGTTTTTCTGCTCTGACCTCCATCTTGAGCTCCAGGCTCCATCATTCCTGAGCTCCATCTTGCTCTCAGCTTTCTCTTGCTCCAAGCTCCGTCTGCTTCGAACTCCATCTGGCTCGGAGCTCCATTTGGCTCATAGTCTATATGCTCTGAGCTGCATCTTGATCTGAGCTCCACCTTGCTCGGATCTCCATTTGCTCTGAGCTCCATCTGCTCTCAACTCCATTTTGATTGGAGCTTTATCTTGCTCTGAGCTCCATCTGGCTTGGAGCTCCATCTGCTCTGAGCACCATCTTGCTCCAAAACCCTTTTACTCCTGGCTCCATCTTGCTTGAAGCTTGACTTTGCTCAGAGCTCCATCTGCTCCAATCTCCATCTGTTTGAGTTCCATCTGCTCGGAGCTCCATCTTGCTAAGAATTCAGAGCTCCTGCTCTGAGCTGCATCTTGCTCAGAACTCCATCTACTCATCTTGCACAGAGCTCCATCTGCTCAGAGCTCTGACTTGCTGGGAGCTCCATCTTGCTCGGAGCTGCATGTGCTCAGAGATCCAACTTGGTCGAAGCTCCATCTGTTCAGAACTCCATCTTCCTGAGAGTTCCACCTGCTCTGAGCTCCATCTTGCTAGCAGCTCCATCTTGCTCAAAGGTCCATCTTGCTGGAGTGCCATCTGCGCAGAGCTTCATCTTGCTCTGATCCAGCTACTCTGAGCTCCATCTGCTCCGAGCTCCCTCTTGCTCTGAACTCCATCTTGTTCAGGGTTCCATCTTGCTCAGAGTTCCATTTGCTCTAAACTGCATCTGCTCAGAGCTCCATCTGCTCTGAGCTCCCTCTTGCTCTGCTCTGAGTACCATCTTGCAGGAGCAGACAGGGAGTTCAAGTCTATTTGTAGGGTAGTGCCATACTACTAGGTTACTGCTGGGTAGTTTCCCCTGCCCTGCAGCATGAAAACCAAAAGGACGTTTCCAAGAAGGTCCATAGGATGGAATGGGTCAGAAAGAAAAACAAAGTTCCGATGAGCAGGACCTCCTACCACTAAGGCTGACAAATACAAGATGAACACACAGTGCGGGAGGCACCCATGCCCCCCTGGGCTTGGGAGGCCAACAACAGCTGCCCACACACCCATCACAAGTCATCACCCAGCTTAGGGGTGATTTGTTTTTAATCTGAAAGGTCAATGTTCTACAGCAGAGTGCAAAGCACAGATGTTTCCACTGAACTAAGAGACAGTGTGGGGGCAGAACTTAGCACTATGACTGGCACATTGCACTCAAAAATGTTGGCAGACATGGGGGTCCTTCTCCTCTGCTCGCCTCTGTCCTCATGAGCCTTGCCACCTGGCATGGCATGTGTCTGCCTGGTGCAAGCATAGCCCATCTGGCTGGGAACTTCCTGAGGCAGGAGCACACTTTGCACATCTCTGTATTCCTAAGAACCCAAAAGCAAATGCAACAAGAACAAAAATAAATAAAAGAGACCTAATTAAACTAAAAAGCTTCCACACAGCAAAAGAGATAATCATCAGAGTAAAGACAACTCACAGAATGGGAGAAAATATTTGCAAACTATGCATCCATTAAAGTACTAATATCCAAAATCTACAAGGAACTCAAATCAGCAAGAAAAAAAAGCAATGCCATCAAAAAGTGGGCAAATGACATGAATAGGATCTGAGCCCCCACCCAGCCCTCAGAGGTGTCATCTTTGGGAGCTCCAGGGAGAGGTCTTGGGGAAACCCTGGCCTTTGAGACAGGTGAAGTGCAGGGCCTTCTTGGGCATTGCTGGGTGGGCCTGGCTGGCCAGAGGGGTGCAGAAGACCCAGGACTAGCAGGAACCCTGGCTCGTCACCATCCTTCATTCTATCCATCCTCACCCCACCCTCACCCAGGACCCTCACTCAGGGCCTTTTCCTCCTCATTCACCTCTGGCCTTACAGGGACAGATTCCTCCTTCCAGCTGCTACATCATCCAAGCCTCACAGAACCATGCAGGGAGGCAGGTGAGGGAGTATGGTGCCCATTTCACAGCATGAACATTGAAGCTCAGGAGATCAAGTGGCTTGCCCAAGGTCACAGTAGCCAGGAGGTGGAAGAGCTGTTGCTTGAAGCCAGGGCTCTAGACTACAAGTCCAGTGCTCCTCAGTTCCACCCTCGAGCTTCCCTTCCTTTCCTCTCCCCACTGTTACCCAGGCCCCTCTCTACAACCACCTCTTTCTGTCTTTCCTCTTTCTCTTTCTGTCTTTTGGTTCCACCAAACCCCTGCGGAGGTGAGGCAAGGAATGCCCTATGAGGAGAAAGGGAGGGGTGAGACTAGAGCAGGGAGCTGGAAAGTGGAGGTCAGGCTGCTATGCTGCAATCCCAGGAGATGGCCTCTGCACCATGGTTTATATGAATGGAGCCCCCTGGAGTTGTGCAATGCAGGGCCTGGGCAGCTGGATGCAGCAACCCTAGAGATAGGGAATGGTACTGAGCTTTGGAGTCAGGATGAAACAAACTCCGGGGCAGTGGGAAACTTAGAATTGAATAGGATGAGTGGGCGAGGTCCTGGCCTTCTTGTTCCGGTCAGCTCCTTAGGAGAATCCAAGGCTTGGACACAGTCAGGCCAAGTGTCTAGATCTGCTCAGCCTGACCTCTCGACACATGTTAGCACAAGTGGTTTCCTACCCATCTTTGTTGTTGTTAAGCATCCATTGAGGGCTAAGTGCTGGGGTGAATGCCTCGCCTATATCACTCAACCTTCTCAGCCTATCTATGAAGCAGGGTTTTTGTTTGTTTTGTTTTGTTTTGTTTTGTTTTTTGTTTTTTTGAGATGGAGTTTCGTTCTTGTTACCCAGGCTGGAGTGCAGTGGTGCAATCTCGGCTCACTGCAACCTCCACCTCCTAGATTCAAGCGATTCTCCCGCCTCAACCTCCCAAGTAGCTGGGATTACAAGCATGTGCCACCACACTCAGCTAATTTTTGTATTTTTAGTAGACATGAGGTTTCACCATGTTGGCCAGGCTGGTTTCAAACTCCTGATCTCAGGTGATCTGCCCACCTTGGCCTCCCAAAGTGATGGGATTACAAGTGTGAGCCACCGTGCCCGGCCAAAGCAGGTATTTTATCATGACTCTGCAGACAAGGAAATAAAGGCTCAGAAATACTATGTCATATGCCTAAGATCACACAGCAGGACAGTGATGGGACAGAATCAGAACTCGGGACTGTCATCCTCAGGGCACACTCCCCCAGATCAGCACCCAAGTCAGACTATGCCCAGCCAACCCTGGACATCCAGGGCTCACCCCCTGCGGTCCACCACATCTCTGGGAAAGCTGCATGATGGGCTGCCTGGAGGCAGTGGCCAGGTCAGAATATCCCATGTCAGCATTCTTCCATCTCACTCTTCCCTAGACCAGCCTCCAGCACTGTCCTCGGGGTACCCTGCTGCCTTTGCCCTTTCCCATCCTGGAATCAGCACCACCAACCCAAGGGGCAATATGTTGATTCCAGAACAGGCAGATGCACTGATGAAGAGAGAGGCAGCTGCTAGGACTCTCCTTCCTGCCACTGGGCCAGGTGTGGAAGGAGGGGCAGGGACCAGGGGAAAGCAGAGAAGCAGGGGGTTACACAACAGAGCTTTTGCAGGGGCGAGGGTCGCATATCTGGACTAGGAGCTCCCCAGAGCCCACTGTCTGTCCCATCCACCCAGGCCCTGGTGCTCCCGACTTGTTAGTGCCACCTCCTGGCCACGGGACAGCAAAACCTCAGACAACATCTACTCATCCCTCAACCAAGCCATGTCACCTCTTGCCTGGGCCCAGCCCAATATCTTCAACGGCCTCCTGCCTCATCTCCTTCCCTCACCCCCTGCCGTTCAGCTAACTTCCTAAAACAAAGGTGGCAATTGTGCCACTCCCTTCCTTCCAACCTGCTGTGCCTTTCCCCCACCTGGCTGGGCAAATCCTTCCACCTTTCTCCGCCCACAAGTCCATTATCCACACCTCTCCAGTCACCCCATGTCTCCAGGCTCTTGCTCTTGCAGTTTTCTTAGCCAAGTGACCCTTCCCAACAGAGCAAAATTCTACTTACGTGAGAAGGCCCAGCTACCCCTTCCCTGAGGCTCCCCAGCAGATTCATGGCAGCGTCCCTGAACCCACAGCTCAAAGTTCTGTGGACATCAAGCACAGTGTCTTGTTGGAGAACCACTTGTGTGGGATTCACTTGCCAGCCTCACGGAGCTTCCTGAGGGCAGGGCTAGGTCTGATTCATCTCTGGAGTATAGGTGTAGAGCAGAACCTGGCACAGAGAGGGAACCAGCACACTCTGTTTCAACTGAGTGCCCAGTGAGCCTGGTCAGCAGACATTGGGTAGGCCATAGGGCTTGTCCACTTGAGCTTACTAGGCAAAAAAACTGTCAGAGCTGGGGGTTCGTGCTTAGTTTGGCACAGCTCAGTATTAGAGGCTGAAGAACCCTTGGCAGAACTGCCAGCCCATCCATTTGTGGCAGCGCCACCCCACAGCATAGCAGGAGGCTACATTGGCAAGCCCTGACTCACCATTAATTGTAAGAACAGCCAGATGCCCACGGGGTGCTAGTGATGTTGAGTTCATCTATGACTCCAGTGTTCTGGACATTCTGAGCTGCTCATCTGGTTCCACTAGACCCCCAGGCCCTCTCCCAACTAGGCAGCTTGAGGTCTATGGAAATGCCACATCCCCTGGGTATGGGGCTTGGAATCTTACCTCTTCAGCCATTCTGCTGACCCCTAACCCTGCCCTCTTAGCCCTCAAGGGCCTACAACTACAGCAGGAGAGCTGAGGGGTGGAAAGCACAGAAACAGCATGACATAAGCCCAAAAAGTGGCCAGAATCTGAATGGCTTGGGCTGACTGCACTGGCCCCAAATGGAGATGCAAAGAGGGATGACAAGAAGAGGAAGCAGCGGACCGAAGTCTGGCGGAAGCTAGGGACTCATAGTGGTATCGTCCACTGTATTTGCAAATCCTTGAGTAGCCGTGGGCAAGGAGAAGCAGACCCAGGCAAGTAGAAAGCCTGCAAATGGATTCCCAGGGCAGAAGTCCAGGCTAAATCTGGAAGGCGCTTCAAGCTCACAGGGGAGGGGCCTGCAGGGTCAGCTTGAGGATTTTCCCACCCTTTCCTCAGCAACCAAAACTACCCTCCCCAAAGAAACCCTGGCCCACTAGGTCCATCCATGGGGCAGAACCCCATGGAGGCTCCTAACCATGCCGGGTTGTCCTAGTGGATAGTGATGGAGCAAAGTTTGGGGGAGATGCTGTAGCTCTGGTGAAAAACCACCCAGTCTCACCATAGGGCTCCACATGGAACTTGTAGGGATGGGGGTGAGGCGGCACTCACTACCACCCCAGCCAACAGCCCTGAGTACCCGGCAAAGGCCAGCAGCATCAGCAGCAGTAACAGAGTCAGGCCCAGTAGTAACAGGTCCAACATGGTTCTGGACCCCTGCACCGCACCCCAAGGCAGCTGCAACAGAGAAAGAAGGGAGAGGAGGCTGGTAGCCATCTCTGACAATGTGCCCACCTGCCCGCCAACCAGTTCTGCCCCAAGCTCCTCAGCCCTGCCTTGGGTGCTTTGATGCAGGAGTTGGAGGGGCCAGAGGTGTCAGCACGTAGTGACCTAGAAGAGAGCTATAAAGGATGACTGAAGCCACAAGCCTCTTTATTTCTTAATCACAGTAGGTGAGGATCTCAACAGCTCTGTCAGCTGGCAGCCCTGGTCACACCTGGGGAAACTGAGTAACAGAGGGGCACAGAAATGAGTCAGCCAGGGACATACTCCTGGCCTGGACAACTCTATGCCAAGATGTGCCAGATGCCAGCCAGCCTGCCTTTCCTCCACAGTACCACTTCTTTCCCACAGCAGAGCCACACTGCCAGCCCAGCCTCCTGAAGCCTCAGGGACTAATGCCAGAGGGAGGACAGACCAATACCAGCATCCAAACACCTATCAACAAACAGGGAACCCACAAGGAACAAAATGCCCTGGGAGGAAATGTGCGTAGGGAAGAGAATTTCATAGGAAACTCTCCTTTGCTAAGTAATCTGGCCTGCAGGGGCCTTGCTATCCAGCAAGCTCACCCATCCAGAACCAGAGGGAAGACTGCAGCAAAATGGCCTGAGCAGCTGGAACAAAGTCCAGCATTAAGCTTCCCAGACTTGAACCACCCATGTTAACAAGCTTCATCTCAATTTTCCAGCCCATAGAAGAAACATTGAAGAGTAAGAGGAAAAGGCTGCCAGAAGGGGAGTCTCACAACAGGAAGAAGTAACAGTTACGCATAGAGGAAGGGAAGCTGTTCAAGAGCGGGCCCAGGAACACAACACAGAACCTCTGTGTGAGCTATTCCGGGCAGGCTGCCTAGGTCTCCAGGCAGCTCGGGACCAGAGACCTAACCCTCTTACACAGAGGCCTTGACCTGAGTTGTCTGGGGAGAGGGGAATTGTAGCCCAGAGAAGACTGTTTAAAGAGGAAGGGAAGCATGTGACCTATGGAGGAACATTCCCACCCCAATTATTTAAAAGTAATATTTAACATTTAAAAGGTTTTGAAGCTGAAAAGGCCACACTTCAACTTTGTGGAAAACTTAGCTCTTTGGAACTATTTGTTCCCTGTGGGTTCTGGGTGTTGATCTTACATTTAAAAAAATTATTTTTGGAGTTAATGAACACACAGTATTTGCTCACAAAGAGGCAAAGTAAATTTCTTTCTTTTTTTTTTTTTTTTGAGATGGAGTTTTGCTCTAGTTGCCCAGGCTGGAGTGCAGTGGTGCGATCTTGGCTCACTGTAACCTCCACCTCCCTGGTTCAAGCAGTTCTCATACCTCAGCCTCCTGAGCAGCTGGGACTACAGGCACTTGCCACCACGCCAGGCTATTTTTGTATTTTTAGTAGAGATGGGTTTCACCATGTTGGACAAGTTGGTCTCGAACTCCTGACCTCACGTGATCTGCCCGCCTCGGCCTCCCAAAGTGCTGGGATTACAGGCGTGAGCCATTGCACCCAGCAGAGGCAAAGTAAATTTCTAAACTTTTGGTGTCAGGATGCAGAGGTGCTGCCCACTGGTCTCAGCCATCTGTGCTCCTACCATCAGTATCTCTCTCTCTTTTCTGCCTGTCCTACTCATCTTGTCTCCAGTTAGTTTCATTCCTGTTGTCTTTGATGATAATGATGAGAAATCTTCTACCGAGCACTTACCATATGCCAGGCACTAAGTGTTGAAACACAGCTGCTTCATTCATCCTCAAAGCAATCCGACAAGATAGGTATGGCTAAGGGTGCAAGTGGTTAGAGGTTAAGAGACTTGCACAAGGTCACACAGGTATTAAACAGAGCCACGTGGACCAAAATGCAGGCAACATGAACCCATACACTCAGACTCCAGGCCCCCATTTCCACTTCCTCTCTCCTCTCTGGTGACTGGCTTCCAGAAAGACTCAAGAAATTAATCTTTGTTGGACATCTCTGAGCCCAAAGCTGCAAAACTCTTAGCATCTAGGCCCCCACTTGAACACTTCCTGTCCCCTGAAGAGAACTTAGTATCCACCTTTCTCTTCCTCTCACCTCCCAAACTGTTTAGAAAGGGGAAAAAATGCACCTGCAGGCCGCAGGGCTTTGGTCAGCAGGGGGAGGGGTAATGTAAATTTTCCCTATATTCAAGAGAAAAGGTGCCCGGCACGGTGGCTCAGGACTGTAATCCCAGCACTTTGGGAGGCCAAGGTGGGCAGATCACCAGAGGTTGGGAGTTCAAAACCAACCTGGCCAACATGGTGAAACCCGGTCTTTACTAAAAATATAAAAATTAGCAGGTGTGCTGGCGCGCGCTTGTAATCCCAGCTACTCGGGAGGCTGAGGAAGGAGAATCGCTTGAACCCCCAGAAAGCGGAGGCTGCAGTGAGCCGAGATCGCGCCGCTGCACTCCAGCCTGGGGGACAAAGTGAGACTCCATCTCAAAAAAAGAAAAAGAAAAAGAAAAAAGAAAAGGAAGATGGGCTGGGAGCTCGCCTGAAACGCCAGGCTTACGTTAGTAACTCATGGCCTCCAGTGTGGCCGGGGCCAGTGCTTCAATGCCGGGAGCTGAAAGGAACAGTCACTCCGGAACAGGAAATAACCTCTGAGCCGAGCACCACGCCCTGACTCCCTTCCTCAGGGAAAGCCTCCCGGGTCCTCTGAAGCACCGTCGTCCCACTCTCAACCCCCTTGGGGGAAATCAGAAGCCAAACCTAGCTTGACAGTGTCAGGGATCTTCCCTAGAGTCTGGGTCACGCCTCTCTTCCTGGAGGGAAGACACACCTGGCGCCCAGGAACTGCCGCCGACCGGGCTGCGCCCTCTCTCAAGCCTGGGTGTCCTCTCCGCTCAGAGGTCGGTGCGGGCGAGCGTCAGGGAAGGCTGTCCCCGCGGGCTTCCTGCTGCCGCCCCCGTGCGCGGGGCCAGGGGGCCTGGTACTTTAGGGTCCCCGCCGCAGGCTGAACTTCAGTGCAGGAGGTGCAGGGGCCACCGCCTCGCGCTCTCGGATTCCAGCCCCTGCTCACCCTGTCCTCGCCTGTTAATTCACAGCCTTTCTTGTCTCCCACCTCCTTGTCGAGTCCCGCACATCTGTAACTTAAGCGACGCTGAAGTTTGCAGCCCGCGTGCGAGGCGCGGCCCTGCGGGGACAGGGCAGAGTTGGAACGCGACTCGTGCCTCCCTCCCCAGCTCCACAACCCCGGGCGTGCCCTGAGCCGGCGGCCTTGGCAGTGGGCCTGGAAGGGTGGGCGCTGCCCCAAGGTCGCATCCAGGCAGTCGGACCCTGCCGGGGCCAGCGGTGGGCGAGACGAGACGCCAAGAGCGGCCAGGCCGCTGGGGTCACTGGGGGTAGTCCTGAGGTCGTGCTGGGGAGGATGGGTGTCCCAGACCCACGATCCAGCGGGGACGCCCCGCCTCCGTACCGGCCCCGCCTCCGGTCTGGCCCCGCCTCCGGCCTAGCCCCGCCTCCGCCTCCGCCAGCCGCGCACGCCGATCCGCCCCCTCTCTGGCAGGACGTGGCCTTGGGCGTGGCTGTGGCCAGGGGCGTGGCCGTACCCGTGGCTCGTGCGCCCGGGACCGGAGGGCGGATGCCTCCACGCCCCGTCTCCACGGCAACGGGCGTGTGCCGGGACCCAGAGCTGGCTAGGGTGGAACCCGCGGCCTACTTTCCTGCCTCCAGCAAACTCTCCAGTTGCCGAGGTTGATTTAGCAGCACCCAAGGGATCTGAGTCGGCAACAGCACCTCAGTGACAGCCCGGCCCGGGGGTCCGCAGTAGAAGGCCAGGCTGGGGCCAGGGAGCTGAGGCTGAGGAGGAGCGTTTGCACAGGCTCGGGAGACACTGCACAGCAGTATCGGCCTCTGGCATTTGTACCACCTTAGTCCTGCCACTTTCTCTCACTGTGGCTTCGCAACAGATTTGGGAACCAAGCAAGGCATGGCTGAGGAAGCTTAAGCCCAGTCTGGGCTCGCGGAAGAAGCTGGTGGATCCAAATATCTGTTTCCTGCCTCCACCCACCCATCCCCGCTCCGTGAGCACATTCATCCATCCAACATTTATGATCACTACCTGCCAGGATAATTCTAGGGGCTGGGGATAGAGTGAACAAGACCAAGGCTCCGCCCTCCTGGAGTCCATATTCCAGGGACATGCCCTTCTTCCAGGCTTCTCCATCAGTGCCCTGGTGGTGGCTAGGAGAGGCTGGTCTACCTTTCTGGTTAGCGATAGCTTAGGTGACTTCCAGGTCAAGTGTAAGCTCCTTGATGATCGCTTCAGTCTTCCCGTCAAATTTCTGAGGACCCGTAAACTACAACACAGTCTGCCAAGAACCCAAAGATAAAACCGTCCCTTTGTGACAGTCGCGGACTTTGGGTGGGAGGTGGGGAAGGTGACAACGATGCTCATAAGCTTGGCTACAAGACAGTCGAGGTTAAGATCTACTTTGGTATTCTGACAAGTACTGATGTTTGGGAGAGGATCCAGCAGATGGGAACACCAGGAAACTGGTGGTGGAAACAGTCAGTAATCACGGGATGGTTCACCTTGTGGATCCCACTACTGCACTAGCAAAGAGCAGGCTGGGCACACAGGGACAGTCATCATCCCTCTTCCTTTCTCTCTGCTTCACGTTCTTCCTTCCGCAGGCAGGGGAGATGGAACCTCGTCCACAGGGCCAAGCCTGTCCCAGCCCTCCAGGCGGACCGGCGGAATAGGCAGCTGGCCCCTCACAGGCACTGCGGTCTGGGTCAGTGCAGGTGGCGGCAGTTATTTTACCTATGAACGCCCAGCACAAGGTCAAACGCTCAGCTCAGATGCCCCAGGCGGGCAGGCTAATCACTTAGGAGCATTTCCTTTGACACAAAGAGGGCCATGGCACTGGCTCAGAGACTGACAGCCTCTGCCTGCAGGGCCTACTGGTCAGTTCTGCTTCTCATCAAGTGGTGAGCTTTTCCCAGGAAGCCGTTGTAAGGAGGCGCCCATTCTTCATCTTGACTTCTCTGCTCACTTCCTTTAGCGTGGTTGGGGAACTCCAGAGCCCCACATCACAGTTCAGCGTGTGCCTCAGGAGCTTCAGCACGTCTTTCGTGAAAGGAGAGTCTGCCGGTGACGGGGGATGCAGGCCATCAGCCTGCCCAGCTTCATCTCAGGCCGCTTCCAACGGTGCCAAGCAAACTCTCTTGGCAAGATCCATACAAGGCCGCGGCTGACCACCAGGAGGCAGCAGCCTACTCTGCAAGGCACTTTCTTTACCCTACCCCCGCCCCACTACCTTTTAACAGGTGGCTGGAAACCTCCTGGTCCAGCCATCTGCCGCACGCACCCACCCTTCACTCCCAGTCCCATCTCCCCATAGCACAGATTTCCCTGTCATGAGCCCAGATGTGGCCTGCGTCTCCTCTTGCCTTCCTCTGACCAAAGAGTTCCTACAGAGATTCTTTCTCTATCCTCCTTTGTACATTTCCACGGAATTGTTTCCCCAGGGCCCCTCCCCTTGAAGAAATTAGACGGGAAGCTGGAGTAGATGGTTCCCTCTTTCCCACCTCTCACACTCCCAAGCTCTGGTTAACTCTCTGTGGGCCAGTGGCTAGATTCCCCAACACAGATGACAACTGAACAATACACATGCAGCATAAGAATGTTGTCGCTGCCACCAGCCACTTACAGACACACCATTGTTAGGGTCCACCCAACTGGACTGTTTCCCCCTCCCATAGACTAAGCCCCAAAGGCCAAAAAGTAAAACCCCCTACCCAAAACCTGCCTGTAACTGTTTGACCAGAGGCCAGCTGTCCCAGGATGCGGTTAAGACGTCTACCTTGCACAACAGAACTGGCAAGAAAAGCATCTCCAGGAAGCAGTCAGACACCGGCACAAAGGAACCCCCCCCCCCACTTTTCTTTTTCCTTCACCGTGATCCAGTTCTACGCCCTATAAAACCCTGCTCTAGTCTATAAGTGGGGCTGCCTCCTCTGCTTTTGTCAAGAGGTAGCCGGGCAGGACTGACAATAAATCAGCTTGCCTGAACTTGGGTCTGTTGGCCTCATTCCTTTCTTGGCTGTCCTTCCAATTATCCCTTACAACCATCTCCCACCCTCTGAAGGCACTGCACCCAATCCCCCGCCATTCGCAGTCTGGTCAGGATTTGTCATGGCTGAGGACCAGCTAGCCTCCAGCCACTCTGAAGTCAGCTTGCTGTTTCCCCTGGAGCCTGGAAATACATCCTTCTTCAGGTAAACAAAAGCAGAAAAAGCCCAGTGAATCCACTGTAACAAGGAACCTGCCAGCAATCTTCCTTCTGTTGCTGCCTGTCTCACCACCCAAGGGCTATCGCAGAGCCCACTGTGTTCTAAGATCTATTCCTTTCACTACCACGCAGCCAACCCGGTGTCCAGACCATTCCTTGATCAAATAACACTGCCTTCTGGAGTTTAATTTTATTTTACAAAAAGTGAAATAAGGAAAACTGATAGGCAATTATACTGACTTACAATTGTTCTGTTTGCTTTTTTTCAAAAAAGTGACATGAAACACCAATAAAAATAAATATGTCACAGAAACAGACACTTGTCCAGTCTCTAGGGCAAGAACTCCGGCCCTGCTGAGAGGAGGGAAGCCCATGATCACCCCAGCAGCTGGATCGCCAAGCCACAGATGCTCCTCAAAGCCAGGCACAGGTCCCAGGCCTCAGGGGCATCCTGAGGAAAGAAGATGGAAAACCAAAGCCAGTTGCCCGGACCCTGGGGCCACCTCATCATCCCCCACTCCTCCTAACAGCCGTCTGGCCTTAGTGATTAATCATTTGCAGCATCTCCACCTTTGCCCACCTGGACCCTCTTCCCCTGACCTCTCTGAAGAGGGCACAAGGAAAAAACCTGTCTTGGGCAGGCTTTGGGGATTCTTCCAGTGAGTCCCCAGCCCATCCTGAGTAACACAACCAGCTAACAGTCATTTTACACCCAGGTGCACATGAGCACAGCACACAAATAACTCTCTCTCTAACACACACATACACACACACACACACACACACACACACACAGCTGTCTTCCAGGAAGGGTCCTGGGTCTGGTCACAGTATGAGGTCCTCTCTCTTCTGAATATCATCTCAATAGTGGTGGCAGAGAGAATCCAAACCTCCCCAAGCCCCTGCATTGCAGACTCTGTAGCCAGCCTGGCTACTCCTCCCCGGTGCACTGGATTACTATGTCCAATAGACCTGCAAAAGGGAAAGGAGCACACTCAGGCCCCCGAAGAGCAAAGAAGGTGGACACTGTCTGCTCAGGACACTCATCATTGTAAGACTCGGGTATAAATAAAAGGCCCAGGGCCAAGCTAGTAGCACAGAACAGACATTAAGGGGTCACAACGGAATACACAGGGCAGAAGAGAAGAATTGGCAGCAGGGAAACAGAGTCTGAAGGTGACCAATAGAGAGTGCAGCATTCTCAGTCCTTGAGGTGCAGATTCCAGGGAGCAGTCAGCAGAGGGCCAGAACATCTCATGGGGATTCTTTTGGGGAGGGATGACTTGTCTTAGGAGTTTTGGTGGGGGAAGAGCCACTGAGCTGGATGCACAGAAGGCCACGGTTCAGAGGGAGACACTGGTCTTCTGAGAAATCAAAAAAGAAAGTGGGAAGCAGGAAGTTATATCCAGAACACTAGTATAAAGGAATGAAAAGCCCCCAGAGACCTTCCCCCATGGGATGAGGACTCAATGTCAGAGCAATACCAGGCTTGAATTGACTGACACAGAGGGCCTTTCTCTGCTGACAGCTTTGGGAGTGATGGTCCCACCCAGGCCGCTTAAGTTTGGCTAAGTGTTTCAGCCAGTCTGCACATCTTAACCCCAGCTCTTTGCTGTCTGTTCCTGGATTGGGAAATTCCATATTTAGCAGTGAATCACAAGTATATAGAGTCTCCACACACTAATTCCTAGAGAAGAGAACTCTGAATAAGGGAGGAGACCACCCCTCATATTGTCTTATGCCCAATTTCTGCCTCCAAAGAAAGAAGAAGTAAAAATTAAAAGGCAGAAATGAAATCCACAAGCAGACAGCCCAGCGCCACACCCTGGGCCTGTTAGTTAAAGATCGACCCCTGACCTAATTGGTTAATACTGGTGTATGCAGCCCCCAGTCATGTACCCCCTCCTTGCTCAATCAATCATGACCGCCTCACACGCACCCCCTTAGAGTTGTGAGCCCTTAAAAGGGACAGGAATTGCTCATTCAGGGAGCTCAGATCTTGAGACAGGAGTCTTGCTGATGCTCCCGGCCAAATAAACCGCTTCCTTCTTTAACTCAGTGTCTGAGGGGTTTTGTCTGCAGCTTGTCCTGTTATACAAGCACCAGATAGAATTATCCCTAAATCAAGAGATGATGAGATAGACGCTTAAGAAGCATAACTCAGGGCCAAGTGCAGTGGCTCACACCTGTAATCCCAGACTTTGGGAGGCCAAGGTGGGCAGATCACGAGGTCAAGAGATCAAGACCATCCTGGCCAACATGGTGAAACCCCGTCTCTACTAAAAATACAAAAATTAGCTGTGCATGGTGGGGCACACCTGTAGTACCAGCTACTTGGGAGGCTGAGGCAGGAGAATCGTTTGAACCCGGGAGGCAGAGGTTGCAGTGAGCTGAGATTTTGTCACTGTACTCCAGCCTGACAACAGAGCAAGACTCAAAAAAAAAGCATAACTCAGAGGAGTGAGGACTTCACAGATATCCAATGTAAAGAAAATAATATGACCCACCATGGTTCACTTCCTTTCTTAAATGGCTACTTTGTCCCTGTTCAGTTTTTATCTACAAATATATTAAGAAAAGGAAATCAAGCATCACTACAAATGGTAAACCTGAGTCATTAAGTAGTACTGTGTTCCCCAGGCTGAGAACTTGGCTAAACCAGATGGATGGGGCTTGAGAGGCCCTTGAAAAAATTCCATGGAAGAAAATAGTGAGGGGAAATTCCTCAGCCAGATCCTCTGCCCTCCCTCTCATCCCCAGCCTTCCCTTACTCAGGCCTGGATGGCAGGCGGAAGACACTACCAAGTGTGTACGATCCAAGAAACTGTGAAACAAGGCTTTTAGGCTCTGAGATACTTCCTGCTTCCCTCACAAACATGCTGGTGTTTGGTGTGCATTTGCCTGCCAGCACACATACAGAGATAGCAGAAAAGTCACAAGCATTTTCGGGTTCTTTTTTAAAAATTTTTATTTTATTTATTTATTGTTTGAGATGGAGTCTCGCTCTGCCACCCAGGCTGGAGTGCAGTGGCACAATCTCGGCTGACTGCAACCTCTGCCTCCCGCGTTCAAGCGATTCTCCTGCCTCAGCCTCCTGAGTACTTGGGATTACAGGCGCCCGCCACCACACCCAGCTAATTTTTGTATTTTTAGTAGAGATGGGGTTTCATCATATTGGCCAGGCTAGTCTCGAACTCCTAGCCTCAGGTGATTTGCCCAAAGTACTGGGAATACAGGCGTGAGCCACTGAGCCAGGCCCCCTGTTTTTTTTGTTTTTGTTTTTGTTTTTAAATAAAAGCAAAAACCAGGGACCCGGTAGCACTCCAGTTTCCCATGATCCCACCCCCAGCTTGGCAACTTCACAAGTCTGTCCCTCCAGTGACTGGTTTCAGTTCCTTGCTGAGAAGGTTTCTGGATTCTTATCCCAGAGTTGGCTATGGCCTTCCAACAATGGAACCATGCTGGTCAGAGGGCTGCACGAGCTAGTACCTAGATGACCTGACTAAGCTGCCTTCTGGGCTGGGAAGAGGCAGGTCCAGCACCTGCCCAGTAAGAAGGGAGCCATGGGGAGGTGGTAAAGCTCTAAAGCCAGCCTAAGTTTCTCCATCATAAAGAACCATCTGGTAAAGCCTTGGGGTATGGGGGGTGGGGGATGGAGAGGGGGTGGGGATGCTAATAGGAATAAGAAGACAGCCAGTGTTTGTACTTAAGGACTAGATGCCCCCTCCCCTGGCACTGGCAATAAGGGGACACCCAGAATGACTGATGTGTTCTTTTAAGAAAAAACCCAAACTTATGAGTCCTAAAGAGAAACGGCTCCTCCATGGTCCTTAGAAGATGGAGGCAGCAGACACCAGGCCCACACGGATCACCTGAAGACATTTGCTAACAAGAAATCAATAGTCCCTCAACCCAGCAACCACCTATCCACAGCTTCACTATTCAGCATAGACAGCCAGCCTCTAAGATCATCCCAGGAGGACACAGCTCCAAATCTGGGCTTCCTGACTTCCCAATTGCAAACTCTGATCCCAACTTTTGATTTCTGTGGAATGAGTCTCACCCCTCACTAACTATCCAGTCTCAGGATTTCCTGATCTTTCTGAAAAGCAATCTCTCAAAAATATAGTTGTTTAATCCAAACATTGGTCAAACAACCTCTTTCCCTGGTCAATTTCCATCTACCCAGGATTGTTTTTCACCAGTGGCTATGAAGTCTGGGATATCTGAAAACATCTCTATCTCCTACTCTCTTTTCCCCTAACCTCCCCGCACCCCACCCCCAAATAAACAAGATACATGAAAAGCCCAAGTAAGAAGTAATTGCCCATAAGAAATAAATTAACATGGAGCTCTCTAAAGGGGAAGGAAAGGAACAGGAAAGACACCAGGATAGGCAATGGGGGCTCAGGTCCCGCTGGTGAAAAACGTCTTTTCCAGCCACAGCTCCAGGGCCTCCCCCACCCAGTCTCTGCACACAGACAACCTTCCATCCCACTCACAGAGAGCCACGAGGGTTAAGAGACACAGATTGGTAATGCCCATTTCCTCTCATGATTTCCCCCAGATTCTCAAACAAATGTGGCTCTTAAAACCAGGGACTTGAGTTAGCTGGGCCTTCTCTTCCCCCAACCAGAAGGAAACTTGTGATTTCCATGGCTCTTCCCCTGGGCTCACCCTGATGTTCACACTAATAGGTGCCATGAACCATCAAACTCTGATTTCCATTCAAAGAAAGATAAATTTATTTTGGTTTCCCTCTTTGTTCTTCCCTCCCTCCCCTCCCACCTTTATTCCTGCTGTTACATACATGTACATACATACAACACACACACACTCACAAACACACAAGCCTAGTCAGCTTCCTTCCATCCCCTAAAAAGATCCCACTTCACCTGGGATCACAGTCTGCTCCCCTGCTCAACCTCCTTCTCTCACTCGCTGTTCCCTCGTCCTCCCTTCCTTCCCCTCCCCAGGCCAAGCTACGTCACCCAGTAAGGCAGGTCTCTTGGGAGAGAATGTTCCCAGAGACAGAAATGGGATGTGAGCTTCTGCAGTCTGATGGGCGAGCAAGCAAGCACACAGCAGGAGCAAGGCAGGGAGAGGGAGAGGCTACGCTGCTCTCCAGCCCTGTTTTGGGTCCCTGATTTCCAGCCATTGCTGCTCTGTTGGGTTTTGTTGTTGTTGTTGTTGTTTGTGGTTTGGTTTTTGTTTTTGTTTTTGCCTCTTTGTTAAACAGCAACAGAGCTCTGCCACCAGGGCCAACCACCCTCCTTTGTCCCCTCCTGCCAAGTTTCCTGTTCTGGAAAAGTCCAAATCACTGCCTTCCAGCTTGGTAGGCAATCTGCTGGGGTCCCCGAGTGAAGTGGGGAGAGGCTCCCAGCTATTTCCCAGTGACCTCTATCACATCATCGTCCCTATCCTCATTATCATTGGAGCTGAACCCCACCTCAGCAACCTCATGAGAGTGAAATGGAGGCACCTGGAATGGAAGGCGGCCACCAGCTAGGTAGCCTGCCCATGGGGACATGTAGCCTGGGTAGATAGACATGCCCCACGAAAGGTTGCTGGGCACGACAGGGGAAGGACAAGGCGTGAAGGTCCTCTGCTCAGTCAGGAGTGGCTGTGAGAATGGAAGTGGAGAGCTGGGTGGTTTCCCTGGCACAGAAGGGATGAGCATGAAGGAGGGGCCACTGGCAGTGACAGAGGTAGTGTAGAAGAGGAATGGACAGGGCCTGCTGGCATCAGAGGGTCAATAGTCGCTGGAAACACCAGGCAGGCACCTGCCAGCAAATTGGGCAGCTGGCAGTAGGAGGGGGCACCGCCCATATACAGGACGTTCTCCCCAGCTTAGGAGGTGAAGGGGTGGTGAGGTTATGATGTAAGGAGATGGGTGGCCTGGCAAACCCTCCAGAGACGGGACACCTGTGTTCATGCGGCTGCACGGGGGCTGGCAGATGGCCCTTCCTGGACCACCAGCAGGCTGACTCCTGGGCAGCAGGTGGTATGGCCAACTTCCACTTGTGGCCCTTTCAGTCCGGCACTGGGTGCCTGTGACCACAGAACTGCCAATCACCCAGAGAGAACTATGGAGGCAATGACCCCTGAGTCCAGGCTCAGCTACAAGAGCTTTCCCGGGAACAGCAAGGCTGTCCACAGGGTGAGCCGGGGGCCAGGCAGGGTGGCATTGGTGCTTGGGGAGCTCTGATGGGATTCCTGGGCAGCAGCCACATCTGCCCACTGCTGAAGCTCACTGATGATCCCTGGGCTGTCGGGAGAGACGGGCCTGGCCAGCCCCTCAGGGTTGGGGGCTTTGGGTCATCAGGTACTGTGTCTGCCGTTGCTTGTGGACTCGAGAGAAGGTCCCTGGGAACCTGGAGACAAAATGTAGGTAACAGAGAACCAGAATGGCCCAGGGAGTAGAAGGTAGAGGAGACAATTGCATTAAAAACTTCCTGTCCTGTGGGTCCCTGAAATTCTGATAGTATGATGTCTAAACAACATCTCCCACTCAACCTTTTCCAGTCACAAATAAAAAAATTATTTGATCCCAGAAACGTCTATCCATGACAAGGCAGTCCCCAAATCTGTAAATCCTATGAGATAAGGGGTATGAAATGCTAAGAGATCATTCTTAAAACTGGTCAGAATTTTTCTGGCAATAAGAGACCGTGATCTGGGTGGGAAAGAGAGGAAGATAAAGCTAAAAAGCAGTTCCTTCTGATTTAAAAACCAAACAAAATCCATAGCTAGGAAAGACAGCTGAGACACACAGGAAATGTAAATTTTGGCCTGAATACTAGGTAATTCTATGGAATTGTTAGCTTTTTTTTTTTTAAGTGTAATAATGATATTGTGGCTAGGAAAACAATATCTTTAATTTTAACAGATGCATGCTGAAGTACTTAGAGATAAAATGACATGATGTCTTTGACTTACAAATGACTCAAATAATAGAAAGGGAGGGAGAGAAAGAAGAAGCCTTATGAAAACTAATAATCATTAAATCTAGGTGCAGGTATATGGGTGCTCATGGTGCTGTTTTTCAACTTTTCTGTATGTATGAAAATTTAAAATTTCCATAATACAAAGCTAGGAACGAGAGCATTCCAGCTCTCATGTCTCAGTGCTGGGAGGATACATGAGAACCACTTCCACTGAGGGGAGCTTGGCAAGAATTCTTAACCCTGTTCATGGCCACACATACACCCTTAGACCTGGCAATCCCACTTTAAGGAACATATCCTAGAGATATAACCACCTCTGTGAAAAAGTGCTGCAGTGGAGGGCGGCTGGCCGCTGGGGGTCACAGAGCAGGACATGGAGGATCTCTACCGCCCCTCCTCCCCCACCCCAGGGTACTTGGCATGGTCCCTCCTTTCCTTGTCCTGGGGAGGGGAGGCTCCTTCCTACTCCCGGCCTGTCTATACAGGGGTCCTCACAAAGGTGAAACTGTCAAACAAGTACACAGCCCAAATCCAGGTGAAACAAGTAAGTCATTGGCTTTATTCTGGGTCCTGGAAGCTCCAGTGATGGTCTGGAAAAGAGATACAACAGGGGTGGCGGCCCACAGGGCTGGTGCAGATAATGGTCTTTGGCTGCTTTGGCCCTGGGAGCCTAAAGGGCAGTGAGGAGAAGGCTTCGTAAGTGGCCTAGAGCAGGGGGAGTCAGGTCCCCGGGGAACCTCTCGCCCCCACGGGAAGGAGGAAGATGGCTAGAGAGTGCTCAGTTCCTCAGAACTGCCCCGCAGGAGGGGGCTAGTCATGGGTTACTCCTTGCCCTTCTCAGGGTACTGGGCTCTCAGGGCCACTTGGTAGCCCCCAGGGGCTCAGTCTCAGTGTCCAGCCATGGTTCCTCCAAGAGCCCCTCACCCTCCAGGTCCAGCTCCTCAAAAGAGGCGCCTGACTCCCTGTAGCCATGCTCACTGCAGGTGTCACCATCCTCTCAGCCATGGCCACTCTCCCCAGGTGACACGGTGGCAAATGAAGTCTCCCAGGTGCCAGGGCTCACCTCCAAGCTTCCAGAACTCGTGTCACTCATCATGTCAGCTCCTATGGCCAGGAAAATGGAGCCCAGGTTAGCCAGGTCCACTCCGCCTTCTCCTCCAGGAAGAGGCAGCTCAGCACACACAGCACAGTCATGAAGAATGCAGCCACCCAGTCCCAGGGCGCTCACTGCAGCTGCCTTCTGCCCTGATGGGGCAGTGGGAAAAAGGCAGAGGGAGGGCCAGGCACGGTGGTTCACGCCTGTAATCCCAGCACTTCGGGAGGCCAAGACGGGTGGATCATTTGAGGTCAGGAGTTTGAGACCAGCCTGGTCAGCACGGTGAACCCCTGTCTCTACTAAAAATACAAAAAAAAAGTGCTAAGCGTGGTGGCACACGCCTGTAATCCCAGCCACTCGGGAGGCTGAGGCATGAGAATTGCTTGAACCCAGGAGGCAGAGGTTGCAGTGAGCTGAGATCGTGCACTGCACTCCAGCCTTGGTGACAGAGTGACACTCTATCTCAAAAAAAATAAAAGAAAAAATAAAAAGATGGGGAGGGAGCAAGCGGCTGTGCCCTCCTCCCATGCTGAACTAGCTCAGCTCCCTGCACCTCCACAAAGCCTGCTGCTCTTCCCCCACTCCTATTAAGGGCCACTCAGCCCTGCCGTGAGGAGCTGAGGGAGAACAGAGAGACACCCCTATGTTCCACCACCCCCATTTCAAACTTGGAGAGAGTTGAGTCCAGGGCCAGCTACAGAACATCACCCACAGGGCATGAGGACTGCAGAGTGGAGTGGGAGGCCCCTCTCCATGCTCCCTAGGCAGAGTGCCCCTGCCCTGGCCCAAACCAAGTCCCCGCTTGAGGAGGGACTAAAGCACAAGCAGGATGGAGAAGTCCCCAGAAACACTCAACCCACTGCACAGAGGTGGGGGCTGGGATGAACACATTCAGGGCTTTCTACTCCTGTGCTTTGGTCGACCCTGAGAAACCCTTATCCACCCCACCCCCATCGACTGGTGCTTCCTGAGGCACAAGACAGCAAAGGGGACCAGGAGAGCACTCTGCTGGTGGCTGGGGAGCCCCAAACCAGTGCTGAGCTGGGCTGATGGCCTAAACCCCTTCTAACCTGCTCCTTCCATTGGCAATTCATCCTCCAGGCAAGTAGCTCTTCATCTGCCTTGTCCAGGAGCAACCCCTGAGTCCATCTCCCCAGAGCAGAGGCACTGAATGCAGTGGGGCTGGCAAGGAGGAAGCCAGGGATCAGACCCGCTGTGTGCAGGAATCCAGATCAGGAGACAGTGGCTATGCCTCCCTTCCTGTGTGAGGGGGAGAGGGGCAGCTGTGGAACATTACAGAAAGTGTCTCCATAGCTGGGTGCAGTGGCTTATGCCTGTAATCCCAGCACTTTGGGAGGCCGAGGGGGGCAGATCATGAGGTCAAGAGATTGAGACCATCCTGGCTAACACGGTAAAACCCTGTGTCTACTAGAAATACAAAAAATTAGCTGGGCATGGTGGCTCTACAGGGCATGGTGGTGGGCACCTGTAGTCCCAGCTACTCAGGAGGCTGAGGCAGGAGAAAGGCTTCAAACTGAGAGGCAAATGTTGCAGTGAGCCAATATCGTGCCACTGCGCTCCAGCCTGGGAGACAGAGTGTGACTTGCTCTCAAAAAGAAAAGAAAAGAAAATGTCTCCATGTCAATGGAGCCCAAGTCAGGTGCAGCTGGGGTCTGCTTGTCACCTGGACTCAGCCTGGGGCTTTCCTTGAGCCTCAGCTGGGGCCTAGGTTGGGGGTGGGAGAATTTGGGGGTGGGGGAATTTGGGATCTTTCCCTACCCCCTCCACCCACTCAGCCTCCAGAATACGCCCTCTGGATGCTACTGGCAGATGCAAGGTGAGTCCTGGAAGCCCAGGTTGCTGGCCCAGGGCCCTCCTCTTGCTGAGGCTCCAGGTGTGGCCCTCAGGGCAGAGGCCTGTGAGTGAGGTGGAGGGGAGCTGGGGGAGCTTTGAGTTCGGGTAGTTACCTCTGCAGGGGGCAGAATCCTAGGCTCTCACTGCTCCTTAAATGATCATCAGTGCCCTGGGCACTGCAGGCCTGAAAACAGCAGAGGAGACGGCTCGTTTCTCCACGGCCCTATTAAACTGGATGTTCTGTCTGCCCATCCACCCAGTGGCTCTCCTGGGACCCCGGGTACAGGAATACACCTGCTTCCCAGCATGCCACTTCCTACCAGCCAGCTCCTAGGCTAGGAGTGTTCAGAGGAAAGAGCCTAGAGATGCCTCCTTCAGGCCAGGACTCAGCCTGCTGAGATGAGGACAGCCCCTGGGGACATATGTACACTTCAAGCAAAGGAAGCATAGCCAGGCGTGGCAGCTCATGCCTGTAATCTCAGCACTCTGGGAGGCTGAGGGAGGAGGACTGCCTGAGCTAACGAGTTCCGGACCATCCTGGGCAACATGGTGAAATCCCATATCTACAAAAAATAGAAAAATTAGCCAAGCGTGGTGGTGCACACCTGTAGTCCCAGCTACTCAGGAGGCTGAGGTGGGAGGATGGCTTAAGCTTGGGAGGCAAAGGTTGGAGTGAGTGGAGATGTCGCCACTGCACCACTCTAGCCTGGGCGAAAGAGCCAGACCTTGCCTAAAAAGAAAAAAAAAAAGGGAGGGGGGTGGTGGAGTCCAAGGCAGGGAAGTGGCATCGCTATAGTCCACTAGGATCTACACAAAAGTAGACAAAGTCCTGTGCCTGCGTCCCTGGGGAGAAGACACCAGGCAAGGCAGGGCCCCACCTCAATCTCTATGGCCACTGGGGCAGGGGATGAAAAGCTACCACCTTCACCCCAATCCCTCCCTCTCTCCCCCTCTCCCCACAGCCAGGGCAAGAAGATCAAATTTTCACCTCCTTTCTGGAGCTCAATCATACATTCATGTCATAACAGGCACAAGGCAGCTAATCACCCCCTTTTACCTCCAGCCCAAGCTGGGGCCACACAGAGAGGCGGGCAGGGACAGGCCAAGCCTTGGGCAGTCAGGCACCCTCCACGCACCCACCACCACCTCCTGTGTCAGGGGCAGGCACCTGGTGGGCAAACACCCAGAGTCCTCCCGGAGTGTCAGGACGGGCCCTGTCAGAGGTGGGCAGACCCCTTGGCACCCACATCAGGGCGTGGGTGGGTGAACTGGAGGGCAGGAAAACAGCCTGAGGAGTTGGTGAGTGTGGAGCTGCGGCTGCAGCCCGCTGTGGTGGGTAACAAGTGGTCCTTCCCTGCCCCTGGCAGGCGGTGTTTGGGACGGAAGGAAGCTGGGTGGCCGGGCCAAGGAGGGGGAGGCAGGCAGCAGAGGCAGGTCACAGGAAAGGGAAGGTGCTCGGTCTTCCTCCCCTGGAGGCTGCCTCAACCTGCGGACCTTGTGCCACGTCCTGTGCCCACTGCAGGGGCACTAAAGAGTGTCTGCTGGGCACTGCCAGGCAGACCGGAGCTGTACCCCATGGAGGTCATTAAGGGGCAGATACAGTTAACTGTGTTGGACACAGGCCCTTCGGGAGTAGAGGCTGCTCCCAGTACCCTCCTGCCCAGCCTGGTTGACACATCTCTCCCTAGGGTGACCTTGGCTGTTGAAGACTAGATGGGCAGCATCTGCTAAAGGAGGGGAGGAGGGACAGCTCCTCTCCCGACAGCCCTGCATCATGCCTAGAAGTCACAGACTCCACCAGATTGGCCAAGAATAAGGCTCCCTGAGACCCTCTGGGATGGAACTAGCAGACCCCTGGTGCCTGGGACAGCCTGGGGTCACAGAGATCCTGGCAGAGAGGGGAGCAGGCAAGCAGCCTTCCAGCCTGGACCTGGGGCACTGCACTGCCAGCAGGAGTGAGGAGTGGCCCTGGCGGAAGGCACAGGGGATGTTCTCCTGGTTCTCCTCTGCAAGCTCCCTCGTTGTTCCCTGGCAGGGAGAAAGCAGCTGGCTCTGGGCAGGGCCCTGTATTGAGTGACAGGAGAACACTCTGCTCCCATCCTTCCCTTCCAGATCCAGTGCCAATCTGACTTCCTGCTAAGCCTCACACAAGGGACCCCTTTCGTAAGCAGCCTCGGCCCCCTCCCATGAGCATCTATCTGTCTGTGATCTTTGTTTCCAAGAGTCCTCCTGCTGCCTCTAAAGGGAATCCGGGAAGGGTCCTTGTACCTGTGTTGCCAGGAGGTAATGTGTGTGAATCCACATCTATGTAGATCCACGTCTCTGGGTCCTCGGGTAGGTGAGTCTCCTTCCTCCCTCTTCCAAGCATAGCCTGACACCCACAGTGCCAACTCAGAGAGGGAAGAGCCTCCTCAACCAAGCCCCTGGAGTCCAGAAGACAAGAGCTCCAGGAGGGCCCCACTCTCACACCCTGCCTTCTGTACCTGTGCCATCCACCTGGGCCTCCCTGGCCTCCACAAGCCCCCACCATGTCTGCTCTGTCTCATCCACCTCAGGCACCTGGATGTCTCCCAGCCGTGCCAGCGGCACATGAAATGGATCTGGTCTTGCTGGTAGATTTCCTGCCAGGGACAGGGAAGGACCACTTGGCACCTACCACAGCTGACACACAGCTTCTGCTCCTAGTCAGAGTAGCAGAATTTAGAATGAGCCCTCCAGGGCCCCCGACTCCCTCGTCCCCTGGGAGGCCCAGGAACTGTCCCTATTCTGTCCCAAGGGCTGGCTCTGCCTCTCAGTTTCTTCCACATTCCACAGCCCTGCTGAGTGCGGCACCAATAGAGCACCCTAACAGCAGGGCCCCAGACTCCAGACAGCACTAGTCTGAGGACCCAGGATGACACCCTAGGGCAGGTGGGCAAAGCACCCAGGAGCCTGGCACTGCTGTCCTATGTGTAAATCTGAGAGTAAAAGGCTGTTCCAGCAGCCACTGGTCTAACTGAGCCATGAAGCTTGGCACCCCTGGACCACCCCACGATAGGGAGACCATGTGCCCAAGCCAAAGTCCGCTGCCAGACTTTCCATCCCAGGACCCCCGGCCCTGACCGTCTCTCCACCCTGGACAATGCTGACTGACCCACAGGTATCAGAAAGCCCGTAGCCCCAATCCTTAAGCTGACATTGTGCTTTCATTCCTGGGGGAGGGGAGGGAGGAGAGGGGAAGCCAGAGAGGCTAAGGAGCAGGTTCCAGTGCCCAGGCCGATGAAGGGGAGAGGCCTGAGCTCCTGTGGGTCCCCCCACACCTCCACATCCAAGGGTATTTCCCTAAGGAGAGCCGGGAAAGCCAAGCCCTGCTGTGGTGGAAGGATTGCCTTCTGGCTTCGGGTTATCTGGGGAGAAAAAGTCACTGTTACTCTCAGCTAACTCCTGTTATCCTTGTACAGAATATGGCTATGGTCTCTGGCTCTTCATCCCCATCTCCCAGATATTCAAGGGTCTTGCTCTGAAGCACAGCCTGGATACTGTGGCTCATCTGCTCAGACGCCCTCAGTTTCTCCCTAGTGCCTGAGGGACCCAGCCTCACCTCTCAGGCCCAAGCTCTGCTCCTTCCCTGCACTCCAGCCTCACTGGATACACACGCCATGATGGCCACCAAGCCAGCAGCTTTGCCTGATCTGCCTTCTGTGCGTGGCAAGCCATCCAGGTGCCGAGGCAAGAGACCGAGGGCACGAGCTGTTCCAGTATAATAAAATATATAAAACAACAAGAGGTATACTAGATCTAGATCATAGACATGATTATACATGAATATCATTAATCATTAGTTTGTAGCAATTACTCTTTATTCCAATATTATAATAATCCTCGCTCTATAATCATAACCTAGGAAAAACCAGGCCATACAGAGATAGGAGCGGAAGGGACATACTGAGAAGTGACCAGAAGACAAGAGTGTGAGCCTTCTGTTATGCCCGGAGAGCGCCACCAGAGGGCTCCTTGGTCTGGCGGTAACACCAGCGTCTGGGAAGACGCCCGTTGCCAAGCGGACCGTGGTCTAGCGGTAGTGTCAGTGTCAAGGAAAAACACCTGCTACTTAGCAGACTGGGAAATCCCCCTTTCCCCGGGGGATTTTAGAGAAGACTCTACTCCTCCACCTCTTGTGGAGGTCCTGACATCAGTCAGGCCCACCGGCAGTTATCCGGAGGCCTAACCGTCTCCTTGTGATGCTGTGCTTCAGTGGTCACGCTCCTAGTCCACCTTCATGTTCCATCCTGTACACCTGGCTCTGCCTTTTATATAACAGTAGCAAAATTAGTGAAAGTACTAAAAGTCTCTGATATGCAGAAATAATGGTGTAAGCCATCTCTCTCTCTCTCCCTCTCTCTCTCTCTGCCTCGGCTGCCAGGCAGGGAAGGGCCCCCTGTCCAGTGGACACGTGACCCACGTGACCTTACCTATCATTGGAGATGACTCACACTCTTTACCCTGCCCCTTTTGCTTTGTATCCAATAAATAACAGCGCAGCCAGACATTCGGGGCCACTACCAGTCTCCGTGTCTTGGGGGTAGTGGTCCCCCGGTCCCAGCTGTCTTTTATCTCTTTGTCTTGTGTCTTTATTTCTACAATCTCTTGTCTCTGCACACAGGGAGAAAAACCCACTGACCCTGTGGGGCTGGTCCCTACAGCCTTCTACCTGGGACACTGCCCTTCCTATAGGTGTAGCCCAAATGCCCCCACCCAGCAAGGGCTGTTCTGCCTCTCCCAGGGAATCCATCTCTCCCCTCCCCACCCCCAGGTATGGGGAGGCTCCGTGGCTGGAGGAGACGGGGAGGAAAGAGTGCTGGAGGATGGTTGCTCAGCTCCAGATCCCAATGCTGCCAAAAGTGCTCTCCTCCCTGTGCAGAGCAGGTCACATAGCAGGGGCAGCCCCAGCAGGTGACCAGCCCTTGCGATCCACAGAGGGAAGCCTGGGAATGCAGCCACCTCTGCTTCATTGAGGGTGTGGACATGAGGCACATAAGGTACCTGCAGCAACTGCTTCCTGTGCCCCAGCAGGTGCCAAGGCCTCCCTAAGGAGTGCCTGCTGGGCAGGTGGGCACACAGGCTCTCCCTCTGCTCTGCCTCTGGCCCAGGAGTCTCCTAGACCTGAAGCCTCAGCCCCCAACGCTGACTATCAGGGTTGGAGAAAGAAGATCAAGGGGGTGTTGGGCCACAGTGCGGCCATCCCAGGCCCACCCGGCGCACCATCCTGAGCATATCCCAAATTGGTGACAAATCCTCAGCCTCTTGGATCCAGCCCCACTTATGTACAGGACAGAGTGGCAAAAGGCAGGTAGCCAGCCAGGCGCAGCGGCTCAAGCCTGTAATCCAAGCACTTTGGGAGGCTGAGGTGGGTGGATCACAAGGTTAGGGGTTCAAGACCAGCCTGGCCAATACGGTGAAACCCCGTCTCTACTAAAAATATAAAAATTAGCCAGGCGTGGTGGTGCATGCCTGTAGTCCCAGCTACTCAGGAAGCTGAGGCAGAAGAATCGCTTGAACGCAGGACGTGGAGGTTGCAGTGAGCCGAGATCATACCACTGCACTCCAGCGTGGTGACAGAGCGAGACTCTGTCTCAAAAAAATAAAAAATAAAATAAAATAAAGTAAAATAAAAAAGGCAGGTAGCCATCAGAAGGATCCTCAGCCTAGGGGATCCAGTCTGGCCTCAGCCACTCCTCCATCCCTTGACCTTGGGGCACCCTCCTTCTTTAGGCCTCAGTCTCCCCCAGTAAAACGATGGGGATGCTGGCTTGGATGAGGACTCTGTGATGTGTCCTTGCTTGTCCCTCCATGCACAGAACAATGACACATACAAGAGACCTCAGTAAACAGTGACTGAATGACTGACTGAGCTGGGATGCCAAGAGGGCCTCCCTTGTTACGATTAAAGTCTGGAAGCTCCCACAGTAGCTCGGCAAAGGTGACAGGCAGGAAGAGGGAAATGACGAAAGATTTCACATTCCTGTCGGGCTCCCTCACCTGCCTGTCCCCTGCCACGGCCCACTGGTATTTTGGCCCTGGCGTGGACTCAGACTAACCAAGATCTCTCTTAGGGTCCCTGAGGCAGGCTAAGAGGAAACACACACGGGGTTCTGCACCCACTGGGCAGAGCACAGGCTGTGACCAGGCTGCCTCGAGCATCCTCCAGCCCACAGCTCAACAGTCTGCCCACTTCCACAGGCACCCTGCTGGGGCCCACAGGCCTTAGTTCCCAGCTGGCTGCCCCTTGGTACTGCCACACCATCATCAGCCACTCAGGAGTCCAGTCACCACCAACCCAGGACATCTCCAAGCTGTAGCTCCCCAGGGTCCCTCCAGGTCCCCCTTCAATCGTCATGCTCCCCTCAAAACAATGGCCTCTCCTGGGAGCCCCTGCCCAACCTGCCCAAGGGCTGGGCCCTGGTTCCTCCAGCCCCCCTCACACCGCAGATATCGCAGCATCCTCAGGATCGGGAACACACACGCAGCTGGCGGGACCAGAGGTGGCCTTTGCCCCGTGTTGCCCCCCTCTCAGGACAGAGGTTTGCAAACCAGTGGAGCCCCTGAAGCCCCCTTCCAAACAAACGCTCAAGGCACCTGGTTTGTAAAACCCACAGGCAGAACTACTCCAGGTGAAGCAAGGAAGGGTCTGAGTGCAGCACCCCACCCCCCGCCCCCCCCAACAGGCTGACAGCCGCAGGGCACCCAGCACAGCCAGAGCATCTGAGAACCATGGTCTGGGGTCCCTGCCTGACTTCTTTACTGCCTTATTTTTGCTTCCTTCCTTCCTTCCTTCATTTTTAAAAACTGTTTTCACTTTTATTTTTTTTGAGACAGGGTTTCACTCCTCTTCCCCAGGCTGGAGTGCAGTGGCATGATCTCGGCTCACTGCAACCTCTGCCTGCTGGGCAAGCAATTTTCCTGCCTCAGCTTCCCCAGTAGCTGAGACCCCAGGTGCATGCCCCCACACCCAGCTAACTTTTTTTGTATTTTTTTCTGTAGAGACAGGGTTTCACCATGTTGCCCAGGCTGGTGTCAAACTCCTGAGGTAGAGTGATCCACCTACCTTGGCTTACCAAAGAGCTGGGATTACAGGTGTGAGCCACCGTGCCCTTCATTGATTTTATTTTTGAGACAGGGTCTCACTCTGTCACTCAGGCTAGAGTGCAGTGGCATGATCATAGCTCACTGCTGCCTTGACTTCCCAGGCTCAAGCGATCGTCCCACCTCAGCCTCCTGAGTATCTGGGACTACAGGTGTCCAGCTAATTTTTTTTGTTTGTTTTTTAGAGGCGGGGTGTCACTTACATTGCCCAGGCTGGTCTCAAACTTCTGGGCTCAAGTGATCCTCCTGCCTCAGCCTCCCAAATTGTTGGGGTAACAGGCATGAGACACCACACCTGGCCTTTAAATGTTTTGTAAGAAAGCCCCAGTCAACCCAGCTATCCCAGAACTTGGGCACCAAGGTTCCCCTCACTGGCTCAAAACACCCACTCAGCAACTCGTTGCCACACAGTCTTCTCCAGTTCAGTGGAGGATGGGCTGATGTCTGACCTCCAGGGCCTGCCCGCCCGCCTCAGCCAATCAGTCACCACATGGACAAGGCCCTGTATCACCCTCAACTTGGAAGAGGAGGCTCAAAATGTTTTACAAAGACCCTCCTCTGAAATCTCCCTGAAATCCAAGACCATGGGAAGGGCACTTACGAAAAAGATTCTGGCCAGGGCTGGCAGGGAAGTTAGGCAGGGGGGCTTGGCTGGGCCAGTCTAACTCTCTTAATGACCTTCCCCACCAAGCGCTACACACAGATATGAGCAAACTGTGCTAGTGACCTACACACACAATCCCACACGTGGGATTCCCAGGCCCATCCATAAGCCCTGGTCTGCTCCATGTGTCTGAAGCCTTCCCTGGACACTCATTTAGATTGTGGTGGGGCTGCTGCAGTGGCTTATGCCTGTAATCCCAGCACTTTGGGAGGCCGAGGTGAGCGGATCACTTGAGGCTAGGAGTTTGAGACTATCCTGGCCAACATAGTGGAACCTCACCTCTACTAAAAATACTAAAATTAGCCGGGTGTGGTTGCACATGCCTGTATTCCCAACTACTCAGGAGGCTGAGGCATTAGAATCCATTGAACCCAGGAGGCTGAGGTTGCAGTGAGCCAAGATGACGCCACTGCATTCCAGCCTGGGTAACAGAGCGTGACTCTGTCCCAATAAAAAAGCCTGTGGTGAATTTGGGGGTCTCTGCCCATTGCTCTGGGCTCCCATCTGAGCCCCAAACCTCCTCTGCAGGTTTGCAATTTCAAGCAAGCTCTGTCCGTGCTGCAGCTGCCAGAAGACACCCTTTCCTGGGACTCAAGGAGGGGTTTCCTCCTGTCCTAGAGGACACCTCCCTGGACTCCAGTGGCGCAGCCTGACAAAGCTGAGGCATCTTCCATATGGAGTGATGGTCAAACAGTACCCACGGGTTCCTGGGGACTCAGAATTCAGCTTGGGGGCCCTTAGCGGTTTCTATGGAGAAAAGCACAGTTCCAGTCCCTATAGCAATTTGCCAGGCTGTCAAGCTGGGGAAGGCTGGCTAGAGAGGCAGAGGCTGCCAATCAAGCCACAAAAGCTGTGGTCAGCCATCCCTTCCAGAATCCCAAGAGTCCTGACAAATCCTTCTCCTTGGGCCTCTTGCAGTGAACCCCCGCTCCCTCTGTCCCATGAGACCAATCCTGTCCCAGGCTCAGGCACATTTACAACTACCAGGATAGCAGCTGCTCTCCACCTCCCAAACCCAAAGCTAAGATCCCTTCACCCTGCCCCTCAGCCAGCCTCTGAGGAGGCAGGTGAGCCTGCCAAGTCCTCCCCCGAGAACTCCTGGCAGCAGGGCTCCTGTCCTCCCTCAACCCTCCTGAAACAGAAAGCTGATGGCTGCTGTCATTCCATTTGAAGAAACTTCACAGCAGTCCCAGATCCAGAGAGAAGAGGAAGAGTGTATGCATGGGCACACACACACAGTTAAAGGCAGCTAGCTGTGCGAGCTGTGAGAGTCAGAAGCACCCGGTCTCATTGGTAATCTCCTCTCTGCCCCCAGGGCGGTGGAGATGGCAGCAGGGATGGGAGGGAGCCTTATACTTTCTCCTTGCTGTCTCCTGGGCTGAGAGAGGCACACAGCTGCCTCTGTCCACTGGCAGGCTGTGGCCAGCACACAGAGCTAGCCCCTTCCTCATCTCTCCCCTGGATTTGTTCCCCAAGATGCAAGGTCAGGCGACATACAGGGACAGAGGAAACCCCCCAACTTACCACCAAAACAAGCCCAAGACTCTGGGCCATGCCTCCTCAGTGGGCAGCCCGGCCTCTCTCCCTTTGCTGGTGACCACGCCCACATGAGCATGACTCACAGTTGTCTCTGGGAGAAGCCCCTTGCTCTCCACCGAATCCCTGGCTTCCATGTCCCAACCCCCACTGCAGGAGAGTTGAGTCCAGAGCAGAGCTGATGGGCAACTTGCAAAGCTGTCGGAGCTGGGAAATTTGGACAAAGGTGTCTAAAAATAAACCCCTGGACTGGGCGTGGTGGCTCACACCTGTAATCCTAGCACTTTGGGAGGCTGAGGTGGGTGGATCACGAGGTCAAGAGATCGAGACCATCCTGGACAACATGGTGAAACCCCATCTCTACTAAAAAAAACACAAAAAAATTAGCTGGGCGTGGTGGCGCACTCCTGAAGTCCCAGCTACTCAGGAGGCTGAGGCAGGAGAATCACTTGAACCTGGGAGGTGGAGGCTGCAGTGAGCCAAGATCGTGCCACTGCACTCCAGCCTGGTGACAGAGCGAGACTCTGTCTCAAAAAACAACAAAAACAAAAAACAAACAAAGGAAAACCCTAAAGCCAGGAAAAGGCTCTGGTGGCTGAGTCACTCGCCACCACACCACAGGACACGTGCCCTGTTCTAAGGCCTGGAACCCAAGAAGTCTCCTCCAGGGAGCTGTCTCTCCAGATGGGCCCTTAAGGTTGAGGATGGCACAGACGGGACGGGAGACGCCTTCCTGGAGTGAAATGGGGAGGACTCCCCAGAGGTGACCTGCTAAGCAGGCCTCGGGCACTGGTATCTTCCTTCCTGCCATCACCGCCAGTGACATGCCCCCCACCTCCAGTCCAACCGCAGCCAGTCAAGCACATCCTGCCCAGCACCCATTCCGGCCACCACCCTCCAGCTCATCAAGGAAACTCCCTCTATCCCCCCTGTGCCCTGCCCTCCCCACACAACAGCCCTCCCCTTTCCAGGTCTGCTCACTCCCGATTCTTCAATCCTGTCCTTGACCACTAAGGCCGCAGCTGGTGTCCCAGGGCCTCATGGATTCACTCCTCAGCCTTGACCGAAGAATCCAGGAGCCATCTGAGCTCCCATTTCCATCCGTACCGCCCTGTCCCTTTTCCTAGCCTGCTCTGGTTAATGAAGTTGCAAGGATGCTCCAAGTGTTCCAAGCTCCCACTCCCACAGACTCTCCTGTCCTGTTCCCTGACCCCAGCCACACTGAGCATGCCCTCTGCCCAGCCCTTGCTGCCCCAGGCTGTCCATGGCCTACCTGGCCCCACCGAGGCAGGGGGCACAGGGCAGCCTCCCTGGTCAAATACTGCCAGCAGGCTGATGTCCCCAAACATATCCACCAGCCCAGCCCTTTCTGAACTCCAGACCACACATATGATTGCCCACTCCACACCCCCAACTTGGATGTCTCTCAGGCAGCTCCCCTGACATATAGCCCAAGAACCTGGCTTCCCCCCAAAACCAGGGCCTCCCTCAGTTCCCCACACATCAGTGAAAAGCATCACTACATGCTTGCCTACCTGCCCAGGCCAGAGAGAAGTGGAGCCCACTGTGACTCCCTCACTGCCTCTCCCCACAACAGCCAATCCACCCGAAGTCCGTGAGTTCTATTCCAAAAGTGCCTGTAAATCTCCGCCCTTGTCTGCGTCTCTACAGCCACCGGGCCTGCCCAAGCTGCTGCCACTCACGCAGGGATTCATGACAGCCTCCTAAGCACCTCTACCTCACCCCAGTTCTGTGGTCCAGCCTCTTCCTGCCTGGGAATGGGACGGCCCACCTTGCACACACGCGGCTCCAACTGTGTTATTTTCCTGGTTGGAAAACTGCAGTGACTTCCTGCTGCATTTACACCAAAGCCCTGCCTAGAATGTTCTTACCTCTTCTCCAAAGGCTCCTCTAGGACTCTGCCTTGAGGTGATCTCCCCTGAGAGGTTGTCCCTGACCATTCTGTTCAAGTCGGTTCCCTGACTTTTCTCACCCTCTCCTTCTCTAGCACATGTCCCATTTTTGTCTTACATTGATTACCTGTCTTCACCACCTCACTGTAAATGCCTGTTTCATGCACCAAACTTTCATTCACATTGTGCCCATTATAGCACCTGGCACACAGAAAATAAACAAGTTAAATGAATGAATCAACTGTCACTTCCAAGCCCAAATAGGTCACTTGCCTGGTTTCCAGGTTTAGAAAACATTTAGAGGAGGAGGGATGCGTAAAAGGGCAAGTTTTAAAAAAATCTCTGTAGACACAGAGACCTCTGTCAGACAACCTGGTGGCTGGCTCTCCTTCCTCCAGGAAGGTTGTGCTGCCAGCATGGCCAGTGACCAGGTTAGGAAGCAAATGAGAAGGGCCTGCCATTGCTGCCCCAGCCCTGGGCTCAGGGAGCAGGTGCATAGCAGAGGCAGGGCCAAGGGCAACTCATGATTATCTGGGGCCTGCCCAGCCACGGGGAGCCTCAGGTCCTTGCTTTGCAGGCCTCTAGCAGTGGGAGAGAAAAGTGGACTGTCCTTCCATCTGAACCAGGAGTGTGAGATTAGCACTAAGGATGTCTTTGGTCAAAGCCAGAGTCAAACCAACAAGACCAGGTTCATGAACAAGCTCTCCACGCTCTTGGGAGATGCTCTGGCTCCCACAAGGTCTTTTGGGCATCTGAAAGAGATGCCAACAACCTCAGCCCATCTTCCTGGCTCCACAGGTACCTGTTCCATGAGGGCCCCAGAGTGCTGCTCTTCCTAAACCACCTCTTCTCCCACTCTGGGCAATCCTACTCAGCTCCACCCAAGGGACCTGGCTGTCCCCAACACACACACTCCAGGCCTGTGCCTCACCTTGATGTAGGTGTCCAAGGCAGAATGGACATGGCGGGCAGCCACCCAGATGGACAGCATGGTGGTGTAGGGGAAGGTGGCTGTCACCAGGTGGCTGGTTGCCTGGAAGGAGAACCCCTTGAAGTCAAATTTCTGGTAGATGTGGATGAGCTCAGGGGAGGGAGATTCCTCACCTTCACTCAGGAGGCTGCCCACGACACAATGGCACTTGTCAAGGGGAACCGGGGAAAGGAAAGCATGTGCATGAGAGCTGATCAAAGGAAGGAGGCCCTGAGACCTCCTTCCTCCTGGGTCTGTGCCAGATTAGGCCTGAAAGAACCATCAGCTCTGACAAGCCATGCAGACTCGGATACCAGGACACAGCTGGCCGTTTTCCTATTGGAACCCACCTGTGCCCCCACCCGTGGCATCCTACTGCAGGACTCTCGGCCATTCCTTTATTTATTCCTTCCACAAGCATGCCACACCCTCTGGAGAACCAGGGATTCTAGTGAGGTGTTAGACTCGTTCTTTGCCCTCCAGGAGGCCAGGAGTAGGAAGGACAGAGAGGACCTGTGAACCATCACCCTCCACATGTCCACCGACAGCACCACTGAGGAGGCGCTTCCATCCCCCGATGAGACCTTCTGTCAGCCCCACTCCCCATGGCAGGACTGCAGGGTGACTGATCCTGCAGCCTGGGCCCAGCACATCCCTATTAGCTCATGTTCCTCCTATCTCCTGGAGAAGAGCAGGCTTCACGGGCAGAGAAATTATGGCAGGAAAGGGAGCAAAATGGAGGAGTGGGAATAAAGAGCTCAGAACCCTGCAAGGTGCTGCCAGAGGAAAGCAGGAACATATGTGTGTGTTTACACACGTGCTTGCAGGGTCAGGACCTGGCAAGTGGCTGTGGAGGGGCTGCAGGAGGCACCTGTCAGGACATGGGATAGGGATCGCTGACCTCAGGGCTGCTGATGAATTTCTGTGAAGACATCATCCTCCCCATCCCTCAGGGAGATCAGTGACCATCCAGAGTCTCTAGACTTCTCCAAACCACGACCCACCCAGGAAACTATCCACTTCCTAAGTCCCTTCCTGGCTAAAAGCTGAGACTGCTGGCTCCCTCCAAGTCTCTAGGCTGCTAGTATCTGCACTTCCCACTCTGCTCCCTCCCGACCTAACTTCTCTCCTCTGGCTCCCAGAAACCCCAGCCAGGCAGGGCTCCTGTGTGAACCTCCAGCACTTCTTAGGATGGACCCAAGGCCGCAAGGCCCAGCACTCACTTCTCCTCCTGGCATCAAGGACCCACTTTGTCTCACCTGCTACCTGTTTCCCATGTCAGCTTTCCAGGTGCCCGTCTGTTCCAGCCTTCCGGCTGGGCCCTCAGGGGATATAATCCTGAATCCAGGAGATTCAGCACAGACCTCGTACCCTCAATCCTGGGTTTCGCTCACTTTAAAGGCTTGTTTCTCCCCTATCAAGGGCCTACTGACCCCTAAGTTTATTAAGTTTTTCTTTTTAAAAAAATTTTTTTTGCCAGAAGTTCATGTTCACAGGGATGAGCCCTAGGTTTAAACTGGCTACTCCCTCCACCTCCACTTACTCCCTTCCCCAGCCCCCCTGCTCAGTAGTGTGACATCATCATTCCCTGTTCTCACCTCTGCCCTCCCATTATGGTCCTTTCCACACCCTCTCCGAGATCCCCTGGGGATTCTCAGCACTCAGCCTCCTCTATTCTGGCCAACCCAGCCCTTCCTTTTAGTCACAGTTTGCCTTGGACGTGGTCACCTACTCCAGGATCTTGCCTGAGCAGACCCCAATGGTCACCCTCAGCTGTCTGCAGCTCTGGACCCCTTGCTGCCCCCTTGAATCCTATGGCATCCAAACCTGGCTCAGAGCTTTCGTGGTTGTCGGAAGTGGTGAAAAGTTCACATGCTTTCCAAGGGACTCTTTTCCCGGAAAGCCCCTGGAGCTTAGCTGGCTCATCCTGGAAGCCAGCTCTGGCCACTAGGAGCAGGGCCATGAGCTCAGCCTGGAGGGAGCCTGTGGGGCACCTGCACTCTGGAGGGAGGGACAGAACAGGCCACCAGGCACAGGCAGCTGAAGTAGACAGGGGGATGGGACTCAAGTTGCCTGGGCTGGATAGAAGGCACGGAACAGGCTACCAGGCACAGGCAGGTGAGGGAGGCAGGGGGATGGGACTGAAGTTGCCTGGGCTGGATGAAAGTCAGCGCCCTTGGGTGCTGGCACCCTGCCTTCCCAGCCACCGAGAGATCAGGCTTCTGAGCCTGTTGGCCATTAGGGCCGGACTGTCCCTCATGGGTGCCATTCCACCTGTGGAATCCCCCAGGTGTCACCAGGCAGCATGCAGGTAACAGGCCTGAAGGTCCTCAGCAGCCCAGCTCGACATGCTCAGACATTCTGGGGCCCGCATTAGTGGCACAAACCCCAGGACCCAGTGAGGGAAACAGGATACGCCAGGCCAAGCAGTATGGCTAAATCCATTTACTTTAAGGGTAAAGGGGTGACTGCAAACGGGTGGGAGGGACATGGTGTGGGCGGAAGCTCCCACCCGCCTTCTCCTGGCTTTGCTGAAGGCAATTGGCTTTCAGACGAGGGTGATCTTCACCTGGTGGTTCTTGTCAGCCTGGTAGAAAAACAGAATGCAGGGGATGCTGCCCAAGCCTGGGCGCTCCTGAGGGTCCTGCATCTCACCAAACAGCTGCATGATCTGCTGTGCAGTGGGGTTGTCGCGGGGAGAACCCTCCCCGGCCTCTCCTTGTGCAGGCTCCACGCTGCCGGCGAGGGTCACCTGGCAAAGATTTTTGGAGAGAGGGAAGAGGGCTCTGAGCACACTGCCAGCCTCCCTTGCTCTTGCCTGCGCACCCCGCCTGAGGGCACTACTCACCACCCTGCTTGTCAGCAGCCCTGAGCTCCAGGGGGCTCAGGCCCCTGGAGCTGGCTCACGAGCAGGGCTCTGGGCAGCTGCCAGGAATCTGCCATGGCCCTCGGTCCTGTCGCCCACAAGCCGCAACACCAGCTCCTGCAGCTCCAGCAGCTTCACCTGGAGGAAAGGGTGTTCAGCTGCCATGCCTGAACCCACCCCACCCCGCAGCCACCCCCCCGGGTGGAGAAGCTCCACGCCCTGCCTTCATCTCCTCCTTGTCCTGGGCTAGCCTGTGGATGTGCTCCTCCTCCTGTCGGTGCTGCTCCTTCAGCGCTGCACCCTGGCTGAGAGAGGGCGATGTAGTCTCCTGCGAGAGGACAGAGCTCAGACACTGGGTTCCCTTCACCCGCTGGGCAGCTCCCCCTGCCGTGCCCTGGCCTCCGCCTCACCGATGGTGTCTGTCTCTCCAGAGAGCTGGATGCAGCGATGTTCCAGCTCCTCCACCCGCTCTTTCAGGTCCACCTTTTCCTGCATCAGCTGCATAAAGCAGCTCTGGAGCCAAAAGAATGGGGTCACATCTCGGCAGCGAACTGCCTCGCTCCCACCCTTCTTGGCCCATGCCAGGAGAGACTCACTCACCTGCAGTTTCTCCATGGCCCCCTGCAGGGCCCGGTGGGTCTCCCCACACACAGAGTAGATCCCAGTCCCTGGGGCTGGGGCTGCTGCCTCTGGCTACTTCTGGGTCCAGGCCAGCAGGTGAGCCAGGCGCTGGCAGTGCAGCCTTTGCTCCTTCAGCTGCCCACGGAGCCGAGCCTGCTCCCCGTCTGCACTGGCTACAGCTGATGTTCAAAATGCCACCTGCAGGCAAGAGGTGTGCATTCTTCTTGGGGGATACACAGGACCAACGGGGCAGGGAGGTGGAGAGGAGCCCTTCGCTTGGGGCCTCAGAGTGTGCACCTGTTGGTCACAGGTCAAATGGTATCTGACCACTGGCTCCCAGGAAAGGGGTGAGGGTCCAGAGAAATAAGAAAGCAGGAAACCAAAAGCATAAGAGGGTCTGGGAGGGACCACAGAGGGAGGGGGCAAAGGTGCGGCAGGGGGAGTAGGCTCACCATGGACTCCTGGCTTTCCAGGTCCTGCAGGATGCTCGGCATGGGCCGAGGCACCTCCTCCTCCTTCTCCTCCTTCTCCTCCTTCTTCTTGTTCTTGTTCTTCTCCTTCTCCTCCTCCTCCTCATCCTCCTCCTCCTCCTCCCCCGCCCCCTCCTCCCCCCAACCTCCGTCCAGTCTACCTTCTATGGTGCGTAGCTAGAGGGGTCCTCACGCAACCCAACAAGGAAAGTAGGGTGGTCCCACCTCTGCCTCAACCGTCACTGTATAACCCTGGTCTAGTCCCTCCCCAGAGGGGAATGAGCAGCTGTAATTTATTTTTTATTTTTTTGGAGAACCAAAGTCTCGCTATGTTGCCCAAGCTGAGTCCCACTACCGCCCGGCAGGGGAGTTCTGACCTGCTTCATTTCTGACCTGGGCCAGTTCACCCATCCTTAGGCAACCTGGTGGCCCCTCTCCTCCCAGGAGGTCACCGTTTTGATGCCGAACTTAACGCAGAAACCTGGTTGGCATAGTGACCAGCTGTTCTAAACTCCTCAATCCTATGCTGCTAACAGTCCCCCCTTCCTTCTGGGCTCCCTCCTCTTCCTCTGAGTGGTCTCCCATACCTTCCCCAGGGAGAGCCATGAGGCTCAGCTGGGCCTGTAGCTGCTGGTTCTCTGGCTGGCAGCTTCCAGGTGCTCCTAAGGGGCCGGGAAAGAGAGTTGAAGGCACAGAGGCTGCCAGGTCGTCCCCCTCCGGCCCCACCCTCAGCAACTTCCACACCTGGGTCTCCCGCAACTCTTGGTGGGCCATCACGGCCATCGCTTTGCCCTAAGCTTCCTGCTGCTGCAGCTGGTCCATGAGCTGGGTCTGCAGCAGTAACTGCCTGTGCAGCGCCTCCATCTCAGAGCTCAGCTGCTGACAGGCGGCCACGTACTGCTGCAGGGGACCCAGGGACTGGTCTCGCTGCTGCTGCAGACTCTGAGCCTCTTGGCTCTTCATCTCTACCTGCAGGAAGACCTGCAGGTGGTGGCCTGCTTTCAGATTCTGGGCCCATGAATAGGGTAGCTACGGCACTGCAGGGCTCTGTCTCCTGCCCAGACCCGTGGCCCCTTTCTCTAGGCCTAAGTGACTGCCTAGAGCCCCATGCCTCTTTCCCTGTATGAAATCTCACACTCTTCTTCCCACCACTTAAACTGTAGGCCACAGACTGGTGGAAAAGCAGGAGCCAGCCATCATCTGCTAAGTGTCCGACGTGCCTAATGCTCTCCACGTATTATCTCATTTAATCCTTGGCACCTCTGCGAAGAAGATGCTAACTTCATTGCAGCTGGAGAGCCCAGAACTTGGTGTCTGCCTCCCATGGCACCTGGAAGGGTGAAGTCAGGTTAGAAAAATCATCCCCACCTCCCCACAGCCATTGGAGCAGGGCTGTGGCTCACAGGTGCCTTCAGAAGTGCCATTTCACATGAGGGCTACACCGCCCCATTTGACAGGTGGCAAAACAAAGGCCCAAAGGGCTAGGGAGGAGGGCTGGCTCCCCAGGTGGGGCCGTGCGCCAGCTTTATGAAGCCACTCTGCAGCTCGGCCAGCTGTTCCTTGACCTCACGGGTCTGGGAGAGGGTGTGGCTGACAGCGGTGTGGTCTCCATGGTCTGTAGGATTTGTCTGCGCACCTCCGCTTGCTTGCCCCAGAGCTCAGCCGCCCGCTCCAGCTCCAGCAGCCTCTCCTCCTGCTCCCGGTTCAGGCGACTCAAGCCTTCATTGTCCTGTAACTGGGCTTGGAGCTGTCCTGCCAGACTCTCCAGCTCCTCCCTCAGGTGCTCGGCCTCCTATTGTAGCTGCTGCTCCACCTCGGAGGGCCTTGCTGGGGGTGCCAGGGATGGGAGTTCAGCTGAGAAAAAAAGCAGACAATAAGGGCCTCTGGAATCTTTAAAAAAAATCTTCCTCTTGGTCCACAGCTCCTCTCAGGCTCCACAAACTTGGCCTCTCTGCTAATGATTCCCCACACCTGGATGGTAGCCAATCTTCCAAGCCACTTACAGATACAGACATGTGTGGGTGGCTGACAATGGGCACTCCTCCCTCTTTGCTGACTGGGAAACTGGGGCTCATGGAGATTACCAGACTTGTCATCTCCTGGCATATACCTCTTTTCCTCTGACTCAAAGTCCTTCCATCCACCCACCTCCCTAGGCCATTCTAACCCACCCCCTACGACCCTCTGATGTCAGCCCTCCTCCCAGGTCACCCCAGCCTCAGCTTACTCATCTGTTTTCTCAATTCCACCAAGCTTGTCTCCAGCTCCTGTAACTGATTCATAATACACTCCTTCTCCTCCCTCAGTGTGCACATCTGCACAAAGCACGGGGGAAAGGGCCCTGGAGAGGGGAGGCTGCTGGCTGGACAGGCTACCATCTCCCTCTCTGCCCCCTCCTCCACAAAGCCCAGACCCAAGACCACCCCTCCCATTTTACAGATGCCCAGAAAGATCTAAAGTGGGGGCTGAAGTGTCAGGTCTCACCTGCTCCGACATCTGATTCATCCTCTGCTGCCACGTGGCTCTCTCTCCTTTAAGAATCTCAGCAAATGTATCCCTCTCCAGTTGTATTTGTCTACATGCCTCCATTACCTGCAAGAATGGGCACAGAAGTTAGGAAGGGCTGTCACTGGTCCTCACCTGCTCCTGGCCACCTGAGGTCATCTTCCTTCCACATCCCTCCCTCTGCAAAGCCTCACTGCCCCAGGTGTGCTTCCAGCTGTGCCCGCTCCTCCATGGCCTGTCATAACTGCTGGTTAGCATCAGGGACTTCACACCAGCTTGAAAACTGGATGGTGAAGAGTGAGAAGTTTAGGTCTGGGGACCCCGGGCTGTTCCACACAGTGCCCCTTCAAAGGGCTAGGGCTAGGCTTAATGTACAACTCGGTCAATAAAGATCTCTACTGTCAAGTTACTTTGCTTTAGAAATAAAAACTTAAATAATTTTTAAAAGATCTTAGGCTGGGCATGGTGGCTCATGCCTGTAATGTCAACACTTTGGGAAGCTGAGGCGGGTGGATCACCTGAGCTCAGGAGTTCAAGATCAGACTGGCCAAAATGGCGAAACCCCGTCTCTACTAAAAATACAAAAATTATCCAGGTGTGGTGGTGGGCGCCTGTAATCCCAGCTACTCAGGACGCTGAGACAGGAGAATTGCTTGAACTTGTGAAGTGGAGGTTGCAGTGAGCTGAGATCACACCACTACACTCCACCCTGGGCGAGAGAGTGAGACTTTGTCTCTAAGAAAAAAAGCCCCAAATTCCATATGTCTGCTCTTAAAGTTATTCCCAAATTACCTCTAACCTTTAAGATATGTCTCACTTTCTCCAAGATAATAAAAGACGTGGGTGAAGGAAAAAAAAACCCAATCAATCAAGCAGGTGAAGAAGCAGACATAAACAGGGAGAAGGGAAATGGCAGCAACATAAAATAAGCCAGAGGCAAAGTATCCCCCAAACCAGAGGAGCCTCAGGGGCATGCACAGCTGGAGAGAGCATCTGGAGAGGTAGGGTGTGAGGGTGGGGCCCTCCTGGAGCTCCTGTCTTCTGGACTGCAGGGGCTTGGGTGAGGAGGCTCTTCCCTCTCTGAGTTGGCACTGTGGGTGTCCGGCTGTGCTTGGCAGAGGGAGGAAGGAGAATCTACAGAGGCCGAAAGGGTAGAACAAGGGCAGGCGGACAAAGACAGAAGAGGCTTAGAGACAGGCAAGAGATTCAGGGGAGGAGGAAGAGGTGGCTTCAGGGAAACGAAATGTTGAAGAAGAGCAGAGGAGATCAAGACCAGGGCCTGTGCCTTCCAAATGGCTGCCTGCTGCCTTGCCAGGGGCAGAAACAAATAGATGGAAAAGTCCCCTGAGTGGTGCAGTCACACAGGGTGGAGTCACCTGACAATGCTGCTCTGAATACTCTCATTGGACCCCTCTCCTCAGGCCCAGGATGTGGGGATAAATCTGGTAGAGCACTAGACCTCCACCTCCATTTTAAAAACCAGACTTTTGAGTAAGGGTTCGCTTCAACATAGGAGGCTCCAGCTAAAAAACAAGTCTGAAAGACATTGATCTTATCCAGTGTCATCTTACAGAGGAGTTAAAGAGGCCAAGGGGAAGAAGTGATTTTTCTGTGGTCACCCAGCACGCTGGTGGCAAAGATGAGCTCAAAAGTTAGATCTTCTCCCAATCTTAGTGCTTGGGGCTCTCCTCATCACACCCTTGGGCCCTTTCAGTCACTCCAAAAGAGACAGCCTGATGGCAAGGGGCTGTTCCCATTGGCCTGGCTTTCCCTTGAGACTGGGGATGAGGAAAATGAAACAGCAACTACCATTTCCTGGGTGTCCTGGGTGTTTACGGCAGGACCTGTACTTGGCATTAACATAAAAATAATAACAAATCTCATTTAAGCTTCACAAGTGTAAGTCAAACAATACCACCCTTATTTTACAGATGTGAAAAGAGAGGCCCAAAGAGCTCAAGAAGTTCACCCTACATCATATCCCTAGCAGATGGAGAGGTAGGATTCAAATCCAGAATTCTTAAGCAGGACCCAACAGTTCTTCCACAATCTTAACAAGTACCCTCTACTTTCCTTGGATCCCCTATCCCCAGGAGCCTGGCCAGCCAAGACTCACATCTCCAGGTGAGTGGCAACCACCAGAAGTGGTTGTCTCGGGGTTACTGCAATTTTTAATTTTCTTTTTCACTCCTGTAGGAACACCAGGGCTGTTCCTCCACTGATAGTCTCTCAACTGTGGAAAAGAAAAGCAGGAATACTCATGAGAAGTCCCTACAGTCACATCTGCCTTTACAGTTTTTACAGAACTTTCTTTTATGCCATCTGATTTATTACCACAAACAACTGTACAAGGTGTTGTCTTAATGACTTAATGACTGAAAGGGATTGATACCACGGCTTAAAAAGGGCAATAATTAACTTGAACTCTGTCTTCTGACTCCAAGCTCTGGGGTTTTGCCACAAATCAGCAGCTGCCAGGGCCCAATACCAGAGGCAGAGGTAGAAAAACAGACACTAAGTAGGCAGGAACTGGGCACTGTGTGGTTTAGAGTCACACATCATCACATGTCTGTTAGTGTAGGAAGTGCAGCAGCACCTCTCAAACTCTTACATCAATGAGTCCTCATGGCAGAAGGCAGCCTTTCTGTTACATCTGGGAATGGAACAGAAAGAGGACAACCCAAGCCTCTTTTCAGAGTGAATTTTGGTATACTCTTAGAAATCTATGGGACTGTCATCCCTAAGTCCATGAACGTTTTTTCTCTCTGAAGAGAATCAAGGGAAACTGATGCTTCAGAAAGATGCCCCATATTACCCTGTGGCACTCAAAGTCCCCTAGGTTGAGACATGAGGAAGATTCAAGTGTCAAGTTCAGTTTCCCAAGATCTGTTTCATGGTAAATAAACAAATCTCACTCCAGGCAGGGTCTGGGCTGTTGAGGGGAGGGGCTCACTGACAAGACTTTGGTAGAGGGAGCCCAGAGGCAGCTGGGGGCCCAGCCCAGTGAGCCTCGGGAGTGGCATGAGCTCTGGCCGCGGTCCTGCCAGCAGATGGCACCTGGGGCTGGGTCGTTGGGCTGCCACCAGGCGCTTGTACCTTTTTCTTTGCTGCTGCCAATTTGCTCGTCGGGTTTCTTCCCACATGGCAGGGCGGGAAGGGAGGTGGGGTTGGGGCCACATCGGCTCTATCCCAGTTACCACTGTGGAACAAGTCCTGTCTGCCACCGCGCAGCTGTGAGACTGACCAGAGGAGGTATAACCAGGGCCACCTAGAGCAGAGATGGGGGGCGTGGCCTCCATGCTCCAAACCCATTGGTCGATGCGAAAGATGACAGAAAAAGGAAGCGCAGCCAGACAACAGCGCACCCAGGGGGATGTGAGGCGTCACAAGGAAAGCTGAGCCGACAATTGCGGCCCCGCCCACTCTGGGGAGAGGGGCGGGGCCGCTGACTCCAGGAGAGGGTGAGGGGCGGGGCCGCAGGCTCTAGGGGGAGGAAAGGGGCGGGGCCGCCGGTTCTAAGGGTGAGAGAGGGGCGGTGCCTCCTGCTCCAGGGGCAGAGGGGCGGGAGGACTTTCTCTGGGTGAAGTCGAAGCTTCCTGGGCTACCCTCATGCTCTGAGTCAGAGTTCCTTTACAGGTGGACCTGAGAGGTGACTCACCAACTCCTGACCTGGACCCTCCTGCGCCACTGAACCCCCTGACCTGGGGGCCTCGGAACCTAGGGCTCAGGAAGTGGATGAGGAACGTACTCCACAGTTTCTTTCCTGACTCCTCACAGCCCTGCCCCAGACCTTCCCTTCCCGGAAATCACCTCTAAGGACCCCTAGCCAATGTTCCAGACACACCGCCTCTCGGAACGTCCCATTCCTAGAGGGTACCTACCCTGATTCCCGGAGAGCATCTGCCCCCTTTCCAGCTAGATCCAGTCGCGGGCGCTCCTGCTTCCCAGCTCCTCCTCCTCCCGCACCCCACAGCACCCCTTTCTTCTCAGGGCGGCCGTGGGTCCCATCAGGCTTTCCCCTCGGATCCTCTCCAGGATGAACCAAGACTTACCCGAAGTTACCAAGTGAACTTCCAGGAACAGTCCAATTCTCAGATGCTAGATGTCTTCCAAAAATGAAGCAAATTTGTAACTTAGTAGCTGAGTCAAGTATTCCTGTTAGATGGTCAACATTAATTTTTTTATTTTATTTTAGTATTTTTAAGTGGCAACTCTAGTGTGTAAGAAAATGAATGCGACAGCTGAATTTGTAGAAAGCTTCTCTGACTCTCTTGGGCTCTGTCATAAGCCCTGGAACGAAATAAAAGTCTAGTGAATACAGAGAAGCCCCCTTCTTTTTCTCCATATTTACCCCTCACCTTAACCATAATTTCACATAATTAACCACATTTAAGGTGGTTGATAATAAAGTGGGAATGTACAGGATTCTCTTTAACCCTGAATTAGCAATCCAAAAATTAGAATTTGTTGCATTCCTAGAACTAAATTCAGGGTTCCTGAGCAGGTACTCAAGCAGACACAAAGACAAAACTTCCATTTTATTTCAGAAGAGCCTCCATAATCCCTTGAGTCAGTTCCCTTAGTAAATTTTCTTGTCTATCTATCTATGTGTCTCCTATTGGTACTGTTTCTTTGGAGAACGCTAATACACACACTCTTTTTTCCTGGCTCTTTGAGTATAAGATGATTGGCCAGGATTAAGAATGTAGCTTCCTCGGAGGTAGCAGTGAGCTGAGATCGCGCCACTGCACTCCAGCCTGGGTGAAAGAGGAGACTCTGTCAAAAAAAAAAAAAAAAAAAAAAAAAAAGAATGTAGCCTCTTGTAGCCACTAGCTCATTCCTTATTTAATGAGTCCCCCCATCCTCCCAGAGCACCACACTTTTTGTCAATTGATCATTTGCCTTAATATACTTGACAAATGTCATTGTCATGCATGAAACACCTCCATATACAATAGTATGTATACTAAAAATAACTCTTCTTCCTCTTCCACTCAAAAAAGAAGAATTCTAATATAATGGTTATATATAAGGAACACTTTGAATCTGAGTTTACTTTTAAATTATATTAAACATTCACAAAGTGCAATACTTTATTTTTTATAACAGATTATTTGTGAGGCACCCTTACCACAAAATAGGACAGTCCATTGTGTCCTATCTAACCCAAAGATTAAAATAAAATAAATATGTCTCAGCAAAAAGAACTATAGACAATGAATGCTGTTTGTTAGGAAGATACAAGTTCATATAAGGAAGTTTTTTTTTTCCTGATTATTTTACTCTAGGGTAAAATAATCTCCTCAACCAAAATCAGTTTCTACTGGAATACAGTCTGTCGTGTTTAAGTCATGGCAGCTGAGCCAGGACTATATTCTTCACTACATCAAGCAAGATGAAGGAGCTCCAGAAATACTTTAAAGCAGGAATTTGAAGTTTGGATAGGATGGCTACCATTTAAGTCATATTCAAGCTGCTCCTTTATAAGACTTGCAAGGTCCTTTGGAATCTGACTTCTACATCCTTCCTTTCCAACCTCATTTCTCATCAGTTCCCCACTTCCCTCCTCTAACAATCTCTGTCCATCCACATCATGCACTTCAGCTATTCTGAACTTCCCTCCTGAAATCAGCCACTCACAGAGCAACACTATTCAAATCCTGGCCCGACTTGTGTAACCCAAGGCAGGTTTCCAAACTCTCTTTGTCCCAGTTTCCTCATCCTCATTCCTAAATTTGGAACAATAACATCCAAGTCATAGGGCCATTTGGAAGTAATAAGATATATCTTTCTGTATTACTTTCTTCCTTCTAAATTTGTGGTTTCCAAATGCCACTTTCCGTAGACCAATTACTTTAAATACATTTCATCATATAAGCCTCTCCCTTGTGTTATATTATAGGCTCCCATTCCATCAAGGTTGAATATAATTCAGGGTTTGATAGTGTCTCCAGTTTATTAAAACAGGACTTAATTTTTACATAATAGTCTTCTCTGAAAACCAGACTGTTTTCAAATAGCTGTGTGTGGTCAGTGAACCAGGCCCAGGAGCTAAGAACCACACAGGATGGATTATTTTCCTTAGGGCTGTTATATCTGCCTTGAGCCATGGAGAATCCACAAACACTTGCCCAGCTGAGACTCTATCCACCTTGCATCAAGGCCTTGCACATAGTAGGTACTCAAGAAATATTTTTTCTTAATTAGCCCTGAGGTAATTTTACAAATGCTTCAATTGTCTTATGATTTTGTTCATTCTGTTTAAAATCTGTGCTTCTCAAACTTTAATTGCATACAGTATGCATCACCTAAAAATCTTGCTAAAAAGCAGATTCTATTTCAGTGTTGCAGGGTGTAGCCTGAGATTGTGCATTCCTTACAAGCTCCTAAGTGATGTCGGTACTCTTGGTCCATGATACACACGATGAGTAGCAAAGTTATAAATCTTATTTCAAAACACATTAGTGGCCAGACGCGGTGGCTCACACCTGTAATCCCAGCACTTTGGGAGGCTGAGGCAGGCAGATCACGAGGTCAGGAGATCGAGACCACGGTGAAACCCCGTCTTTACTAAAAATATAAAAAATTAGCTGGGCGCGGTGGCGGGCGCCTGTAGTCCCAACTACTCAGGAGGCTGAAGCAGGAGAATGGCGTGAACCTGGGAGGCGGGGCTTGCAGTGAGCTGAGATCGCGCCACTGCACTCCAGCCTGGGTGACAGAGCAAGACTCCATCTCAAAAAAAAAAAAAACAAAAAAACCACATTAGTGTTTATATCGTTGTCCTCCTGGAGCACCCTGTACCTTCCCTAACTTAACCATACTATTTATAATCTCGTATTTATTTTTTGATATGCCTTTCTAAACTATAATCTCTCTGGTGACAGGCACTAAATATACCTGGTTTCCTGTTGTATTCTCAGTGCCTAACAGATAATTCACACTCAATAAATACTTATTGAATGTCAATTGACCAAAGGAATGAATATATACCAAAGACACACTTTTATACTCACCCTTGATCGTATGCAAACACTCCCCTGCTACCTGTTCATAAAAATGTCACCATAGCTTTGGGAATTTTTCAAGGTCAGAGTAAAATTTATCATTATGATGATGGCTAACATTCATTGAGCACATTATGCATTCGCTCGTTGAGTCCGCACTACAGCCATATAAGGTAAAATTATTATAATTCCCATTTTATTTATTTAGTATGGTTTTTGACATTTTTTAAGCTGACAAATAATAATTGTACATATTCATGGGGTACATAGTAATTTTTAATACATACAATGTATAGAGATCAGATTGGGGAAATTAGGATATCCAACATCTCCAACAGCCATCATTTCTCTGTGTTGGGAGCATTTAATATCCTCCTTCTAGCTATTTGACACACATATTATTGTTAACTGTGGTCACCCTACTGTGGTATAGAACCCTAGTACTGATTTCCCCTATCTAGCTATAATTTTGTATCCTTTAACACCGGGATCCCCAACCTCCTGGCCATGACCAAGTCCCCCTCCATGGCCTGTTAGGAACCGGCCACACAGCAGGAGGTGAGCAGGGGGCGGGCGAGTGAGTGACGCTTCATCTATGTTCACAGCCGCTCCCCATTGCCCACATTCCCACCTGAGCTCTACCTCCTGTCAGATCAGCTGCAGCTTTAGATTCTCGTAGGAGTGTGATCCCTATTGTGAACTGCACATAGGAGGAGTCTAGGTTATGTGCTGTTTATGAGAATCTCACTAACACCTGATGAGTCGAAGTGAAACAGTTTCATCCCAAAACCATCCCCATCCCCATCCAAGGAAAAATTGTCTTCCACAAAACCAGTCCCTGGTGCCAAAAAGGTTGAGGATTGCTGCTTTAACAAATCTCTCCCTCTCACTTCCTTCCCCATAATTCCCATTTTAAAGGTGGAAATAGAGGCACAGAAATGCCAAGTATCTTATCCAAGTTGACATAGCTAGTAAATGCCACTGCTAGGAGTCAGGTTCCACAGTCCATTCAGCTAACGTCTACACCATGAAGATGAAAAAACTGAGTCACTCTGTGACTTAGTCAAATTCTTTAACTTTAATGCACTTTAAATCTGCAGAACAGAGATTAGATCCCATTCTAAACAGTACCCTGCCGAATTCCATATCTAGTCATCACTCAGGCATTCTCAGATTCAGTTCTCTTCTTGAGGAACCCCACAGGTTTATGTCACGAAGTAACGTGTAATGTTGCTGGGATACAAATGTGATTGACAAACTCTGTGCAAGGCTGGTCCACCAGAATAGGATGCTGGCTGGTACAGGAAGGGCAACCAGTGAGGAACCCAGCCTCTCCATGAGCATGTAGCTTTATGTTCCTCTCCTCTTGGTGCACATTGAAATTCCAGAAAAATGATGTGCCACAGTAGTATTCTCAAATTTGGAATTTGTAAAGGTTGTCAGATGTACCCCAGACAAATGTCAAGAACCCATTCTATGTTCCTGTTCCTGCGTGACATTCTCTGCTATGGTCACTCACCTGAATTATAAACTTTTCCACAACTAAGGAAAAGCAGATATTATATGCATTTAAACATATCGTCTCTATTTACAGAGTGATAATACATAGCAATTGTTATGAAGGGAACAAAATAATACAACTACATAAGAGACAAGTCGCTATGGTAACCATTTCTCGGCTTAAATTTAGAGAGGCAATGCCTTCCACTACTGAAAGATTCTCTCAGCTTTTAACAGCAAGTATTATGTATTATTTTATATATTGGGCCTGGTTTTTGTCTTATACTAGATAAGTTTCCATGTTACCTTACTAAATAGGAAATGCTATATCATTTCATAAAATGAGTCATATTGGATATTTAATCATTAAATGGTAATCTCATTGGGTGGTGCATCCTCAATGACAATTAAAAACTATGACCAAATTTATCACCCAGAATGTTAACAGATGGTCATACATAGCTTGAAACAACTGTGTGGTTCTATCGTCAATACTTTCAATTGTCTGTAAATGTTATTTATTTCCAGAAAACTATTTCCTAAATTAATAGAGAAAAGTTAACACATAAAACTCTGTATTTCACACCCAGATAATTTTTTAACCCACAGTATTTTCTTACATATCACTGGCAGATCCGCTTCCTGCTTTCCCATTCAGTGATGGATGTATTATAATAAAAAAGGCTTTCCTAATCAGTGGCAAATACTTTCCAGATTTCCTGCAAACAGGAAAGGTAGTAAATTTTGTTATACTTTAACAATACTTCCCCCAACCACTTTTAGCCACTGACCCAGAGAACTACAATTTCAGAACCATAATAACAGCAGTAATAATAATATCACCCATTAAGCTCTTGCTTAGTATCAGGTCTGGTTGTAAGCATTTCACATGGGACACCAAATATACAAACTTAGCACAACCAAGGGAATCCAGAGACAGTATGCATTTAAAGATCTCATATTTGTTTATAAAAAAGACATAAGACCGTGTGTGGTGGCTCATGCCTGTAATCCCAGCACTTTGGGAGGCCAAGGCGGGGGGATCACGAGGTCAAGAGATCGAAACCACCCTGGCCAACATGGTGAAACCCCGTCTCTACTAAAAATACAAAAATTAGCTGGGCATGGTGGCGCTCACCTGTAGTCCCAGCTACTCGGGAGGCTGAGGCAGGAGAATCGCTTGAACCCAGGAGGCAGAGGTTGCAGTGAGCTGAGAGTGTGCCACTGCACTCCAGCCTGGTGACCCAGCAAGACTCTGTCTAAAAAAAAAAAAAAGTAAAAATAATAATAATAATATTTAGCATTGGCTATAAGGGTTTCTCTTTTAATCCTTACAACAACCCTATGAGCTTGCTTGCTAATGGATACTTCGGATACTGTACAAATCAGCTTCCATGTCCTATAAGTCCTCCCTGATTTCTACAGATTAAGAAACCCAGTCATTTTCTCTCAGGTGTCATAGTTTATGAAATGAAATAAACAATGCACTGAATGTAAATGTATTAATAAGATTCAAGAATAAATGGCCGCTACCAAATAAAGACAGAAAATTGGCAAGTGAAACATGTCATAAACATTCAATGCTCCAAATCACAAATGCACAAGATACCAACATTTCCTGTAATAGTACATTAAAGCATAATTTCTGCTTTTTGTCTTTGCAGTATTCCTGGTGTTGTGCATTTATACTTTATGTAAGCGATGACATTATGAATACTCTATTTATACCTGAGGAAGCCTAGAACTTAAATATTTCATACACAGCAGAGGAACATACTGCTGCCAGTTGTTACTGAGATCTCATTTTCTTTTTGTAAAAAGGTAGATGAATAAATCATAGTAATAAAAAAGTGGCCAGGCGCAGTGGCTCACACCTGTAATCCCAGCACTTTGGGAGGCCGAGGCGGGCAGATCACGAGGTCAGGAGTTTGAGACCAGCCTGGCCAACATGGTGAAACCTCATCTCTACTAACAATACAAAAATTAGCTGAGTGTGGTGGCATGTGCCTGTAATCCCAGCTACTTGGGAGGCTGAGGAAGGAGAATTGCTTGAACCTGGGAGGCGGAGGTTGCAGTGAGCCAAGATCTCACCATTGCACTCCAGCCTGGGTGACAGAGCAAGACTCTGTCTCCAAAAAAAAAAAAAAGCAACTTAAGTTACAGGCTTCGCTTATGATTTGGATAGTTTGTTGTATAATGCATTGGTGTGTGAAAGGAAGTCAAATTATTTAACTGACTAGATTTTCTATTCCTCATGACTATTTCCAGTAAGCACTCCCACGAACTGTTTATGCAGTATTAGTGAGAGGATATAATGAAAGAGCAATAAAACAAACTTATCACTGCACTTACTAAACACCTGAAGTGCCCCAATGTGAGGAACTTGCAGTGATAAATGATTCACTGTATCCACAGCATTTTCAAAATAGCTGATAGACTGTGTCACCTCACACTTAGACTGTTATGGCACTTAGTTTTTCCTAATTCTTCTCCAGCCTTCAGTTTAAAAAAAGTAGTCAGTTCTGTTAACCCTGTGAAGAGGCAGACTGGGGATAGAATGGATTTTCTAGGCTTTTAAGTAGATAAAAATGGACACTCTTAATTATTCCAGGTGTATGTTTTACCTCAATCATTCCTCATACCCTATAAGCCCTGATAGTAAGGCCCATTCAGCCAAAAAGATATTATTTGAAGTCTTTTGTACATAGGTAAATTGTTTTCTGCAGTCAAATCCCAAAGAGCTTTGCAAGATTTCAGCTAGTCAGGTGAGCCAAGAGTAACTACTACTTTCTATAAGTTCCAATAATCTTTCTGGCCCTATGGGAGCATTTAGTTTATGAGTTAGGCCTAAATACTCTAAGGAAATGGAAATGAGTAATTTTTTTATTTCACTAGTATTGGTTCAGATCACTCATTATGTTAATTCTAATAATTCTCCCTGGAGGCAGGGAAGAGGCAGCCTCATTAGTAATGCTGCCCAGACAAGGGCAAGAGGCTCTGCTGCCTGCGGGGGCACTGACTGCCAGGCAGCTGGCATCTGACAGCTGACCAGAGAACCACTGACATCGCTGTTTAATTGGCTTAAATGGGCTCGTTTGTTTTCCATTTTTCTGTTTATTGAAGTAGAAGTGGAAATCGGCCTTCAAAGACCAGCCTCTCAGCATCTCCTTCCTTGGCTAACCTGACCTTCAGGCAGTGCAGCTACCTGAACTGAGTTAAAAATGGACTGTCGAGCTGGCTTTAATTTCTCTTGCTCTGCCTGCAAGTGTCCTCCCACTGATCTGCTTCTCACGCCTTTCATACCCCTCTGTTGTTTCTTTATAAGAGTTTTATGCCAGGACAGCTGAAACTGCCTTTCAAGACTGTAAACTGCAGATCCTTCTACAGGTGATCCTAGAGGACCTGGGAGCCAGCACCAGAATCTCTACGCTAGGCACAACCTCCCCTCCAGGCATCCCTAACCCACCCCAAGCTCACTGGGAATTCCCACTCTGAACACACCGTGTCCTATTGGCAAACGGCAGCGGGAAAACCGTGGTTTAGTCACTTTGGAAGAAAAAATAAGATTTGGCTTTTTGCTCATGGGTTGTGCGGGCACGTTGCCTCTTTCCAGAACTCCTCTGCCCTTCCGAGTGTTCCTGCGCAGGACCACGCGGGAGTCCTTACAGGGATTCTCTCCAGCAGAATACAACGCTCTTTATCTTCCTTCTCTGAAACCTCTTCAAAACATCCCAAATCCAAGATCCTCCCCACAGGGGTCGCCAGAAACTTCCGCCTCCTGGAATGGCAATAGCTCCCAATGATGCACGGATGGAAGAAGTACTATAGTCCCACTCACGGTTTTGCTTCGCATCTTGGCCAACTCCCGCTCAATTCAAGCTCCCCACACTCTGGGGCAGGGTCTAATGAGAGGAGCGCCAGACTCGCCCTTCCTGCGGAGAAAACGCTTTAGTCACACACGGAAGGGCAGGAAGGATGCGGGGAGCAAGGGAGTGCAAGGGGTGAATAAACGCTGGGGGGCCTTCGATGCGGGGAGGAAAGCTAGACCTGACCTGGCGTACAGGAGAGGAGGACCCAGAAACCCTGGGAGGCTGAGTAGAGTTGACCAGGTTAGAGGCTGGAATAAGTGCATCAATGATGCCCAGTGAACGCTGCAACGGATTGAAGCCACGTGTTCAGGATGACACAGCAGAGCAGAGCCTCGGGTTATGGAAACACACACACATCGCTGGAAGCTTCCCGCTGCCTGCCGGGGGCAGCCTGGGTGTGCAAGCGCGCGCTCGGGGAGGGTCGGGTGGCACTGCAGCATCAGGGTCAGGCTTGGGCCAGTCGGGCCCCGGAGTTGCGGTCACAGTGATCCAGGCCTACCCTGGAAACAGCAGGTGTCTGCCCTACCGCAGGCTCATCCTCAACACCCAGGACAGCCTCGGGACCGCTGGAAGTGTCGGGGTCGAAAGGGTCCCGACTCCAGAGAGGAGGGGAGGGGAGGGCGGCGCAGGGCGGGGAGAGGGAGCTGGACCTGGGAAGTGCTCGCTGCCCCCAGGGAGACCTGCTGCAACATAGAGCCTGCGCTGGTGGGCGGAGTGAGCAGGGGCCGCTGGCTGCGCGGTCTGCAGGTCCCCGAGCCCCAGGAGAGGGGATCCTGAGGGACCTGCCCGTGTGTCCTGGCAGCGGGCGCTCGGCCCCGCGGTCTCCCGGCAGGTGAGCGAAGCTGCGGCCTCGGCGGGGGCAGCGCGGCCGGGGCAGCTCCGCGGGGCCAGTGGCTTCCCAGTTTGCGACCTGTGGAGGGTGTTTCAGGTTGTGGCTGCAGCTGGAGGCCCCGCTCCCAGGGTTTGTCAACTTGCGCTGCAGAGGCCGATGCCTCCCCTTTGGAAAAGGAGCTCCTCCGCTCGTTCGCTCCCGACGCTGGCATTTTAGGAGCCTCTGCACGACCCTGCTTTACAAATCCGTCCCTTCTGGCCTCCTTTTTCCAGCGCCCAGGAAAGGCCGTTTCGCCCTGCGAGGGACACAGAGCCGTTGACAGTGGTTGCAACGGACAGTTGGCGCAGTAAGGACCCAGCCAGCGTTTCAGATTTGCTGGGCCATGGCTGTCACCCAGGGAGCTGCTAAGGGATGAATGTTCCCACTGTCCGCCCTCTCCCCACAAAGGTCTGTGCCCTCGGTCTATGGGGTTGGCGGGCCTGCGACCTCCTCTCTTCCTCCATGTACGAGGTGCCACAAAATCCGTTTGAGGACACCCCTTTCCAAATTTCCTAACATCTTCTGTCCATGTTAGAAACGAAAGCAGCCAAAGTACAATACCCGAGGGCTATCTCTCTAGTCTGGTGCCAATAGGCTCTGTGGGATGAAGTTCCTTATCTTACGTGATTGTGAGGAGCACAGTTCTGTGTATTTTAGCAAAAGTATTTGTCCCTGGAATCAACATCACCCCTTCCCCCGAATTCCCACGCACCAACGTGCGTCTGTTCCTCAGTCTCCCCTGACCCCAGGGAGCTGCTCATCTGATTTTTACCACTCCAAGTTCGTGTCGCCTTTTGGTAACTGCAATCATACAGTACGTAGTCTTTTGTATCTGATTTCTTTCTCGAAATGCAGCGGGATAATTTAGGAATCAGAGAGACCAAGGGGTTGAGGAGGATTTATTATTATTATTATTATTATCATTATTTAGGTGTACCGGCCCAGTCAGATTAATATCTAAAAAGACTGAGTGCCAAACAAAGAGTCAAGTTACCTTTTAAGCATTTCCTGGGGTGGGGGGGAGATCTGTGCAGGGGGAAGCATATTACAGAAGCCAGAAACAAAGACAGTTCTCCAACTGAGACATGCATTACATTACTTCTTACTTTTCAAGGAAAAACATGTTTTACGACTTGAGTTTATCTGCTTAGTGACCTTGCAGCCGCACAGCTAGAGAAACAGGGTCTTCACAATGCCTGGGAAAGGGAGAGATAAGGCTCACCAGCCACAGACAGAAAAACAGGCAGTTAATTTTTAAAGGACTCCACCTCTTTTTCTTCCTCAGGGGGAACTGGGTTTTCTTATATACAACTGAGTTTTTGCTTACACATTCTTTAATTTCTTTTAATTCCTGTTTCAGCAGCCTAATGTTTTTGAGCTCCTTTTATGTTATTGCTTAAATCAGTGTGTTCATGTTTATTACTGAGTAGGATTTCAGTCGTGGATACACACATTATTCATTTTTAGTGTGAGAAGGAAACTACTGAACAGCAGCGGTGCTGGACTTGCTGTCACTGGCTATTTTATTTTATTTTATTTTGAGATGGAGTCTCACTTTGTCACCAGGCTGGAGTGCAGTGGTGCAATCTCGGCTCACTGCAACCTCCACCTCCTGGGTTCTAGCGATTCTCCTGCCTCCGCCTCCTGAGTAGCTGGGATTACGGGTGCCACTACTGCGCCTGGCTAATTTTTGTATTTTTAGTAGAGATGCGGTTTCACCATCTTGGCCAGGCTGGTCTTGAACTGCTGACCTCATGATCCGCCCGCCTCAACCTCCCAAAAGTGCTAGGATTACAGGTGTGAGCCACTGCGCCCGGCTGTCACTGGCTATTTTAAACAGCAGTTTCTAAGTGAACACACTGCTCTGCCACTAAAGACTATAAGAGCATAGGTAAATTGCCCAAGCATTTCGTGTTTTCCTCCTCTCCAGGTGATGTGGTTGATCACCTGATTTATAGGCCAGAACTCTAAAAGTCCCTATCTTCAATACACATTGAACATGGAGTCCTTATTCTTTGGAATGCATTTCTTTCATTTAGTTGTAACATGTTTAAAAATGACCTAAGTGCCGAGGCGGGTGGAACACTTGAAGTTGGCAGTTCGAGACCACCCTGCCCAACGTGGTGAAACCCCATCTCTACTAAAAATACAAAAATTAGCCAGGCGTGGTGGCGGGGGCCTGTAATCCCAGCTACTCGGGAGGCTGAGGCAGAAGAATCGCTTGAACCTGGGAGGCGGAGGTTGCAGTGAGCCGAGATTGTGCCACTGCACTCCCGCCTGGGTGACAAGAGCAAGATTCTGTCTTCAAAAAAAAAAAAAAAAAAAAAGACCTAAGCGAATACATGAAGTGGAGACGAAAGCGCAATAGGTGATGAGGTGGAACAGGCTTAGGAAGCCGCAGGGCGTGTGACTGTGTGTGGGGTGGCATCCTGCCAAGTGGTAGGGTTAATTGAGGGGCAGGTGACCAAATGCAGAGCTTTTCCTTTGGGTCAATCTAATTTTATTTCTGTAGGATTCTTTTGTTTTGCTTGGCTAAGAAAATCATCTCAGCCAGTTCTAAATATCCTAATGAACCTCAACGATCTTCTGTGCACAATTTTCAATCGAAGTTGAAGTTAAAATTGAGATCTACAGGTCACTCCAGTAAGGACTTTTTAAAAAAAGACAAAAATTTGATGGATCTTTAATATAACTCTTCAAGCTCATGGACTCATTTAAGAACAATAGCAAACATTTTTTATTTTACAATACATGTATTCCTACAGTTAAAAAGTAACAGCCTCTTAGTCCAAAAAAGAAGTTACAATGATTTTTATTCCAGAAGTAACGCATGTTTTCTGTAAAACAAAATTAGAAAACCCCCAGAAGCAAGTAGTCAAGAAAGAAAAAAAAATCACCGGTAATCTAGGATAATCACAAGTAGATTTTTGATGCACGGTCCTTATAATTGTGTGTGTGTTTTGTGTACACATATAAATTTAAAGAAAAATTGTTATATCCTACCCACTCTATTTATCTAAACCTTTATTTCGTACATGAACTCTAGTCATGAGATGCTAAATGATTCGCTGTATTACTTAACTAGTTAACAGCAAATTGAGGTTAGCTGACTGAAACAGTTTCTAGGAACAGGCAGGCGTGGTAGAGAAAAGTAACCAATGTTGATATCTTGGTGTGTTTTTTTCTATTTAAATTTTTTTTTTATTTTATCTAAAAAGAAAACTCCATTTCCTACAGATTTTGACTACTGGGATTATATTGTTTCTGCACTCAACCTCAACAAGGTAATATTTGAGGAATCAACGTACCTGAATTTGTTTAAAATGCTGGAGAACTCTCTGTCCAAATCAAAGCAAATCAAACTTGGTTGCTCAAAAATCCTTGTGCAAATAGTTTGAGAGGAGACCTCAGAAATGCCTTGCAGAGGAGAATTTATTTAAAAAAAATGCTAATTGACTCTAACAAAATAGAAAGTCATCAATTTTAATAACTCTCTAGTGTTAGTAGTCTAAGGTGTGAGCATGCCTCAGAATTAGAACCAGTTCATGCTATATTAAGAAATAAATATTTTCTAAATGATGATATGGTGTTATTAGGTTACAGTCAAATGAGAAAGACTCATATTGCTTCAATTATAATTATCATCAAGTCATTCACCACGAAAATATCTGGAATTGATTCATACAGATACTTACATTAGTTGCCAAACACTCACTCATTTAGATAGTCAGCTGCATTAAAGAAAAAATATATATTATAAAGATTACCTTAATTACTGGAAACACATGCCAGGGTATTTCTGCTTTCATGAAACAAATAGCCAATAAAAAGTTTCCGGATTTTGGAAGGCCCAACACATTATGATAGGTAGTCAATAGAGAAAATAAGCCCCTGGCGTTTCCTTCTGTATCATAATTATGTTGCATTTTAATTATTATTGTAATAAATCATTAAACAGGTGCTTTAGGTTTTGCTGTGATGGTAGAATTGATTTTCACATTGCTTTGCTGTCCCATGAACATGACCTCATCCCTCATCAGTGTAGCTCTAACCTTGAGATTAGAGCTACATTTCCATTTTTTTTTTTTTTTTTTGAGATGGAGTCTCACTCTGTTGCCAGGCTGGGGTGCAGTGGTGCCATCTTGGCTCACTGCAACCTCCACCTCGCGAGTCCAAGCGATTCTTCTGCCTCAGCCTCCTGAGTAGCTGGGATTACAGATGCGCACTACCACACCTGGCTAATTTTTGTATTTTTAGTAGAGACAGGGTTTCACCTTGTTGGTCAGGCTGGTCTCAAACTCATGACTTCGTGACCCGCCTGCCTCGGCCTCCCAAAGTGCTGGGATTATAGGCCTGAGCCACTGTGCCCAGCCCATTTCCTTTTAGTAACTAGAGTCTAAATCCCTCAGACACATTCTGGAATCCAATGCTCTATATGTATAATGGGTTACAAGCTCTATTAGGATGTAATAAGGTTTTAGCCACATTCCCCACAGCACTTCAGGGTACTGCTGCTTCATGAGATTTTTTCTCTGAAGCAACCTTTCCAAGTCAGCCACAAAAGCTCTTATTCTACATCATGCTGGCATCTGACCTTTGTAAACTTACAAGAAAAAATAGGAAAAAGGGAGATGCTAAGGGAGACACAGTTCTCTATTTCAAAATGCAGCTCTACCCACAAGCTACAGAGACATCATGACCTATAAAGTTCAGAGCTGTGTTGATTCTAACAGTTACCCACAGCTATTATGATTTCCTCCCATCACTAAAACTGTCATTGCTAAGATAATCGCTCCAGTTAGAGAAGGTAGAAGATTTAACAAGTAACTAATATGTAAAGGGCAGGGAAAAGAAGGGGAGAGGGTGGTATGATCCCTGGCCTTTCACACTGTTAATATGCCCGGTGATAAAATATCTCATTCACTTGGAAACTCTTGTTACTAGTCAGGCACTCCTTACAGTGTTTGTTCTCATATGTGTCCTCATATTTTTTTTCCTTTAAATTGGCTCTGAGAAATGGCTAATGTACAATCTAATCATGTGATAATAAGTGTTAATGACAGTATTATCAGATGATAACTGGGCTTCATTAACGTGTCTCATTATGATTCTCAGTCCCTTGTGGAAGATTGTGAAGAAAGGACCTTGGGTATTCCAGATTATATTTGACTGTAGCAGTTATGGAGCCCATATCCAGAGAGAAAGGAAGATATCAGAGACATCCTTAAGCTCTTTCTCTAACCTTTGCTTCCCCAAACCTAAACATCCATCAATCACTTCTTAAAATTCACCATATACCAGCCAGGTGCAGTGGCTCACGCCTGTAATCCCAGCACTTTGGGAGGCCAAGGTGGGCAGATCACGAGGTCAAGAGATCAAGACCATGCTGGTCAACATGGTGAAACCCCGTCTCTATTAAAAAATATATAAAAAAATTAGTCAGGCATGGTGGCATGCGCCTGTAGTCCCAGCTACTCAGGGGGCTGAGGCAGGAAAATTGCTTGAACCTGAGAGACAGAGCTTACAGTGAGCCGAGATTGTGCCACTGCACCCCAGCCTGGCAACAAAGTGAGACTCCGTCTCAAAAAAAAAAAAAAAAAAATTCACCATATACCTTCAGCATAATAAAAATAGTATAAGTCCTGATATGACAAATAATATGTAAGATCATTTTAATTATAATTGCTGATATATTCTGGTATAAGTATACAGGCGTTTATGTCCAAAACATTACAACCTTAATTATCCATAAGCAGGTTCAAATCGTTTAGAGAGGACACATTTATGTAAAGGTTTGAAAGTGTTAAACTTTGGTTCAGCTATACTATTCTTAATATTAAGAGTAGTATTGTCAATCTATCACCCAGATTCTATTTCAATTACTTTTAATTTTCATATATCTACCCCCTATTCTATGTAAATTTATAGAATGTTTTAATATTTGAGAGACAAATCTACTGTCACAGTTATTTAATCTTTTGCAATTTTTTCTTATTATTTTATTTTTTAAATTGACATATAATAATTGTACATATTTACGGGGTATGTAGTGATGCTTGGATACATACAATGAATAGTTAAGAGATTAATTAGCATATGCATCATGTCAAACATTTATAATTTCTTTGTGATGGGAACATTCAATATACTCCTTCTAGCAATTTGAAGCTATATATTATTGTCAACTATAGTCATCTCACAGTGCTATAGAACACTAGAACTTATTTCTCCTGTCTAGTTGTAATTTTGTATTTTTTAACAAATCTCTCTTTATCCGTCTCACCCACCTCTCCAGCCTCTAGTATCCTCTGTTCTACTTTTTCCTTCCATGAGATCTTCTATTTTTAGCATCCATATAAGGTGAGAACATGCATTATTTAACTTTCTTTTCTTAGCTTATTTTACTTAACATAATGTCCTCTAGATTCATCCTGGCTGCTTCTTATGGTTTGTATTTGAAATATGTATGTGTGCATATGTGTGTATGTGTGCACATATGTGTATGTGTATGCCTGTGTTTGTGTATTATGTAGCCAATATTAGGTAAACAACTAAATAATGGCAAATAAGACTAAATCTTATGGGGTATGTAGTGATGTTTGGATATATGCAATGAATAGCTATGTTACAAAATAAGCATAAGACATATCTGTCCCACACTTTTATATCTTTAGCATTTTGAGAAATAGTGTTGATGTCAGGCCCAATACTTTGTTCAATTGTAACTGAATCAGCAAAGATGTCATGATGCCATAACGGATCCACTCTAAATATGATGTTAAATGGAATATATCATTATATTTTAAAAGTAAGGACTAGTTTGAGATTTATATTTAAGTTTCTGAGTATCTGTGCTTGCATTCTTACATCTAATAAAGTATTTAACTGTCTTACACTTAACATTCTTAAGGCCTAGGGCAAGAATAATAATAAAAACCTATATAGTACATGTTTAAATATTTAAAAGTTATAAATCATGTTAACAAACTGTTAAGTAAGCTTTGTTCTCCCACTTTGACACATGTAGCTTCCTAATGAAATTCAAGTTTGGAGCTGGAATTCTTGGGCCCTCAAAGTCCAGTACCAGAATATAAGGGCATGGGGAGAGCTGGTCCCCCAACGTGGTCTCACACCATGACAGGCCTTGTGTGTACACATTTTGGGTACCTCTGTGGATATGTCCAAGCTCAGTCTACCACTGTACCTCTGGTAAATAGCTTTGCACTGGCCCACAGGGCCTCTAGTTGTGCGCTCTCTATACATGGCTCACCATGAAAGACAGAACTGGAGGAGAGAAACATGAACCCTGGAAACCACATCCAAGCCCTTTGAAGAGAGAATTCTAAGTCTTTATGTCCCACAGCATTATCTAAAAGGTGATAGGTGGGGGTGAGTAATTTATAAAGGAAAAAGGTATAATTGACTCACAGTTCAGCATGGCTGGGGAGTCCTCAGGAAACTTACAATCATAGCAGAAGGTGAAGGGGAAGCAAGGCACCTTCTTCACAGTGGCAGGACAGAGTCAGTGAGTGCAAGCAGGGGAAATGCCAGATGCCCATAAAACCATCAGATCTTGTGAGAACTCACTCACTATCACAAGAACAGCATGGGAGAAACCACCCCCATGATCCAATTACCTCCACCTGGTCCCGCCCTTGACATGCGGGATTATGGGAATTACAATTCGAGGTGAGATTTGTTTGGGGACACAGAGTCAAACCATATCAATGTCAAAGGATTTTCAGCTATGTTTTAAATTTGCCTCAGTATACAACTTTATGTTAACAACTGAGGATCAGGAATGAACACACATAATTGATTTCCCTGGATTTTTCAAGGGAGAAATCTTGGTAAGAAAAGTGAGATGAGAAATGCAATCTTTGAGAGACAGTGTTCTGTACTAGGAAAGGCTTTTTGTAGTGGGGATCGATGTGTCTATATCTTGTATTCTATGCTTGAGATTTTTGACTTTGAGAATCAGTTTTCCTGTGAGGGCTAACAAAACCCGTCAATCTCCATGGTCGGCAGGAAATCCAATGAGATAACACAGAGACCAATACATGGCTTCTATTAACATGCCAGATCATCAAGGCAAACCTAAGGCAAGAAAACAAATCAAAAGGCAATAGTCACCTGATACTTAGTCTTGATTTAGCTTAATGAATCATAGGTTCCCTTTCTAGAAGGGAAACTATGACAGTCCGATGGCGTTGTAAAGTTCAATTTTGTGAGAAGCCCTGTGATGGTCAATTGCAAATGTGTCACTGTTTTAAAGACCTAGGTCACCCTTCAGGCAAATCATATGTTATAAGCACATTTCAGATTTATCTAGAGCATAAAGCATAGCAATATAACAGCAAACATTTATTAAGAGCTTACTATGTGCCAGGTATTATGCTAAGTACTTTGTATGGATTTAATCATAACGACCATATTATTATCTACTTGTTAGCATGGGGAAAATGAAGTTTATAGAGATTACATACTTGATGAAGATCTGGAAGCTCATAAGAAATGAGCTGGAATTTGAATCCATTGTTGTATACATTATACTGCCTAATGACACAAAACTTAGCCTGTTTGATAGCTTTTTCAGGATTATGCTAACATGACATCATATTAAATTCTAATCTAGTCTAATTAATTTAATTCAATATATATGTATTGGACACTCTTCAGTCTAACTGAACTAATATTTAGTGAGAGGTTAATATAAACTAGGCATTGGTGTATAGATTTGACAAGATGAAAATTTCGCCTTCAAGGAGATCCCATAGTTATCAGAAGAGAAAAACATATAAATAACTGTAATATTGAGTGGTATATTCCAACCTGGTTTTAAACATTGTATTGGTGCTAAGGAAGTTAGAAAAACAAACCAGACACAAAACCTGCCCACAAGTGCTTGTAATTTACTTGAAGAACTTAATTCTAACACAGTTTCATCAGGTAATTCAGGTAAATATTCACTCTAGGCCCAGATTTATGGTAACTGATAATTATTGATAATTTTTTTAAATTTGTTGATATTCTACTTGATGAAACATTCAAATTTTACTTTATGTAAATGTGGCCAAAAGTGTCAGAAAGTAACCAATTGTGCTTTTTATAAAAAAACAACGAACAACACTTGACTAAAGCCACCACACAGAGTGACTGTCATTATGGGTACATTGTCTCTGAATTTTAGGGTATTAATCACAGAAGAGGAAACTCAGCCCTGAGAATTGCCTATTGGGTGGTTAACCATTTCTGTTAGTTACATTTTGACTAATCATCCATCCATCCATCCATCCATCCATCCATCCATCCATCCATCCATCCATTTACCCATCCATCCATCCATCCATTTATCCATCCATCCATCCATCCATCCATCCATCCAGATAATATCCCATCCCACTCCACAGGAATATGGTGGGCATCTTAATATTAGCTATAAGCTGAAGCTGGCTCATATGGGCTTGTGAGGGACGATTGTTAAATTTCTGAAAACTTTACATGCTTTCCATACAACCATTAAAAAATTAAATTTTATAAACTTAAATAAATTATATTAAAAATAAAGTTAATAGATACACAAAACTCATCATTTCCTAATAATTTTACTATATTTTGGTATTATCTGTGCTCTTAAGGTGATTCACATTTACTGTATCTGTATGATGAAGTTACTATAATAATGGTGTGTTACTTTGCATCTCTTCTCAACTCCACATTCTGTGATGTCATGTTAGTAGCTTGAAATAAACTGTAATGGGACTATTTATACCTTGAGAATTAGCAAACACACCTCAGTATATGTCATAGAGTAAAAACAACTGGAGCAAGTGTTTTAAGTAATGGAGATCTTTGAAAGTACCACTTAGTTCTTTATTTATTTTGTAATGCATACCTTTTACTTTACTAAACATTTTAAATAAACCAAGTACATTTAATAATCTTAAAAAATAAATTATCTCTGGCGGTTTTATAATTTTTACAAAAACCCAGTCTGATACACAGTCATACTCTGTGTGGCAATCCCTTTAACTCTTAACTGTTTCTTCTGGTAGTTGTTTTAACATTTAGAAACAATATTCTTACATTGCTTTTATTTGAATTACCAATTCTGGACATTATATATTAATTTCCTATTACAATAAATGAAAACATTGCTCTTTCAAATTCCATTCTTTTCTTCATACCGTCTTCCTAAAGTCAGTGACCTCAGTATTTTTAGTTAAATCTATCATTGCTCATCTTATTATTGCTATATGTATTTTGGTAACGGTAGGTGCAACTAGTGAATGCCGAATCTTTTTTCTGTTTTATAAAGCATTTTTTCCCTAAATTTAATAATTGAGTCCTTGTATAATGTTTTTAGTTGCATAATTCTCTCTACCAATGTATGTTAGCCATTATCACTGTTGTTGTTTCCCTTATTGTTTTCCATATATCCTTAATTATATTGGAATGTTTAATCATATCATCTATTTCAACAATTAGTTCAATATACATTAACCATTATCACTGTTGTTGATTCTCTTATTGTTTTCCGTATATCCTTAATTATATTGGAATGTTTTATCATATCATCTATTTTAACAATTCCTGAAGTCCTGCTTCCTGAAATCTTCCACCCTTCTCCAATTTGTGCTGGTTTCTCTCTAGCCTTGCTGCACTGGTGTCATCCTAGGACATATTTAGGCTTGTGGTTGGAATTATTATGTTTGGAAAACATGTCTTCCTCTTTCTTAGTTTAAGCCATTGCTTTGCTGTATTACATCTACCAGTAGTTTTCTAAGAAAGGGTATATAGGAGATAGATTTTATGAGACATCAAAATACTTCGTTCTACCACATTTGATTCCAGAAATTGAAAATTATTTTCTCCCGGAATTTTGAGAGCACTTCTTTGTATTTTAGCAGCCCATGTTGTTATTAGAATATCTGTTGTCTGGTACCTTTGAATTTCACCTTCTTTCATGTGTGTGTGTGTATGTGTGTGTGTTTTAATTCAATGACCTGGACATTTATTGAGCATTTTCATTTTCCTTTAGTTTTATCATGGTACCTTGACTTTATCTTCCAACCATGGTATTACTATTTTTTAATTTCAGGAACCATATTTTAAAATTTCTAAAGGGCTTTATAAGTCACTTTGTTGTAAATGACTCATATGCTACATTTACTTATATTCTACTCTATGTCCCCTCTGAGAATCTTTTTGTTATAATAGGTGATTTCTATACCATTTATTTATTAATATAATATATATGGATAATTAAATTTGACCTTCTATTTTATATTATGCTCTTTACTTTTCATTCATTTTGCTAAACACTTGATGGGATTCTTCAATCTGCACATGATGCCTCTAAAAAATACTGCGTGATATTCAAGTTTGTTAATTTCATAATCTAAGAACTCAATCTTCTTTTATTTCTCTGTACTTCTTCCACCAACCCTACAGTCTTGGAATAATACTGAATTTATATTGTATATATTTAATAAATATTGTTTATTTGACATTCCACCATGTGTTTGCTATATAGAGACTGTCAGGAACCTAATTTATTTAATTTCCTCAAGTACACGGTGTTATTAGACATTATAAAAATATTTACTGAATAAATCAATGGTAGGATTACCTCATCCAGAGAATAGAAACTATTGCTCCAAATTAAATTTTACTTGTATAATATATGGTGGAAATACATTAGAAAACCCTACCTCTTAGGCTGTAACATTATGATCTAGGAGAAGGGTAGTTGTAGGCCCTTCTTGAGTTATATTTTTTTGAAAGGAGATGCTATTCTCACTTACCATCGGACTATTATTTTTCTCTGGGAATACTTCTCCGATATATAACAGAGGTCAGTGAGGGAAAATAGTCTTTCCCTTATAGAAATTTATTTTATCATCAAAATCAATACAGCCTATCTGTTCAATAAAAACAAGATGCCTACAAAAAAAACAACAAAAAATATCCATTACACAATTTTCATTCTTATTACTAGATTTCTTTCAAACAAGAGATGGTTAAATAACACAGCTTAAAATATATCCTAAGACTTCCCAATTTAGTCCTATTTCGGTTTTTTTTCAGGCTTCCTTTAATTAGCCTGATGGAGCGAATTTGAAATCATAAGTCTCACAGGAGCCTGAGCCAAGTTCCCAGCTCATCAATGTCTCAGTATTTCTGAATTTCTCACAGTGTTCTTTAAATGTAATACAGGTCTGTATAACAAACTTTTTAGAAAGAAGAGATCTAACACAGTTCAGATTTAGATTTTAGTGGATTCAAAATAATGAGCCGTGTAGAGTTTATTAAGGCTTTTTACGTGAAAGTGATTAGCACTTGTAACTAGGTAAATACTTAGCAAAGTTCTACACGATTATCTCCAGGATTGATCTAGACAATTTCACTTGTCTATCATTTTCTTCTTTCACATTTCCTTCCTTCATTTTTAAATGAGAAGAGGCCAATTAACCCCCGACTCAGTCATTGACAATGTTTCCTTCACTTTTCCTTGTTTTCCTGAGACTGGGTGTAGTCTGACTGAGTAATAAGGCAATACAGGGAAGTTGGCAAGGAGATAAGAGTAAGGTGAGTGGGTTGCATGTATGCCAGTCCTCAAAAGACACATCAATATCCTGTGCCAAGCCGGGCATACCATTTATTATGGATTTAAATGGACATTACAGTCTTGGGATTGCCATCTGGTTCTAACACTAGACCGTAAGGGCTTTGAGAAGATATCATAGTCAATTACCCTGTCTGTCTTCCTTCCTTCCCTGCAGACATCACTGTGTGCCAGACACCGTTCTAGTGAACAAAACAGATGGAAGGATACTGACAGAGACAACACACACATGAGATAATTTATATGTCTAGTATCTTAGAAAGTGATAGGTACTGTGGAGAAAAGCAAAGCTGACAAGGGCATAGGGAATGCTGGAAGCAGGGAGTGAGACCATAGGCTTTGTCCAAATCTACTGAATCAGAACATCCAAAGATGCGAGAAGCAGGTATCTAAATTATAAACAAGCTCCCCAAAGGATCATGATACCTTCCAAAGTGTGAGAATTACTGATGTAAATAAAATTCCTACTGCTGTACTGCATCTCAGAAGTAGAGGAAGCACATTCTTCTCCAAAAGTTTCATAACATTTTTGTTCATTGAGGCTGTTTTTCTCTATTTGAGTTTCCTTTGAACATATATTAAAGACTTCTTAGCATCCACATGCTTATTTCCATGGCTCCCCTGCTAATGGGAGGGCATACTGGGTTTTAAACTGTTGAAACAAATATGTTCTTTTTTTGCTCTAGAGAGCCTGGTTCCTTTTTGAATGATCCTTAACTTTGAAATTGCTAGTATTTTGTTACAGATCTTGAGGAGCTAAACAAATAAGTGAGAGGCATATTGACACAGTGAAAAAAAGTTCTTAAGTTGGGTTCACAAAACCTGAGTCTGAATTTATGTTACTACTGACTACTTGTATAGCCTTTCTGAGCCTCCATTTTTCACTGGCAAAAACTGGAGTAATGCATAAATCCCAGGACTGGTGGAAGGATTAAATACAATAACATGTAAAATCCACTAGCACAGTATCTAGCACATATGACATGTTCAACAAATGCTAGTTCATATAATATGATATGACATGGTATTATGCTTCATCCAAGGACCAGTACACATGACTCAGTTAGTGAAGCTTTCTATGCCTGTAGGAGGAGTTCTATATGAGAGTATTTATTATCAATGATATTGGTAGAAATTTTACACTTACTGGGAACTTTGGATACTGTATTTGCTGCAGATAATTATACCAACAAAATGCCAAGACCCCTGGAGCAATATGCTTCAACAGAGTATCAATATACTTTAATAATTCTCTTCATAAAGTAAAGATCTGCTTCAAAAGATAACCTTAAGACTCCATATCTTTGATTCTGTTAGTTCCTAAGATAAAAAAGAAAATGCTGGTCAGTGTGTATGGGTAGGTAGTGGAAGAGGCTGATGTGTGTGTGTGGGAAGGGATGGGATATTTCTCAGGATTCTGGTTTTAAAGGTTTATTAAATATATGAAGAAGCAGAGGAAGATCACAATGCTGACTGTGAGAATACAATTGTTCTGTGTGGACTTACTGTGTTAAGCCTGAGAGGCTGGTAGCAACTCAGGGCTCTGCCCTGGAAAGCAGCAGGTTTACTGTTATGGGATCCTGTTGGTCTCTGGCTGCCAGAGTCTGTGCGACAGCAGACTGAAATTGATCTCCATTCTGGCAGACAACGATGAGCCTTATTGGCTCGAGCCAGGACTTCTGAAGAACATGGGATGGACATGCTCTCTTGCTCCTTCTCATAATTCAGGAAATATACTTGTCCCTGGGGCAGAACATTGGCTTACTTGTGGGGCAAGAATATGAAACGCTTGCCTTCCAAACCAACAGAACCTTCGCGTGACTATGACTGTCCAGCTACAGCACTCATCTTTCCATGCTACAAATCACTAAGCTTGGCACCCTCACGTCAGACTAAGAAGACAAAGAGTTTATAACATGAGGACAGTTTACAAATTGTTTTCTTTAACAAAGAAGAGTCTCAGAGAGTATTTCATAAAATATTGTATTATTCCCTTTTCTTACATGCTATTTTTACATAAAGTTGAGCCAGCAAAGCTCTTTTAAAATTAGTCTTTATTTATTAAACATAGCATTAATCCTTTTCAATGAGAGAGAAGTAAACTTTAAATGATCAGAAGTGGGAAATGAATTAGTACAATTCTAGAAGAATACATTATTCCTGAATCTAATAATTTCACAAGCATCATTATTGCATTTTCCACAGCCCATTAGTAAGACAGTAGAGTCCATCCAAATTTTGTTTTTAATCACTCCTTGGGAGAAATGTTAGAGTTGGGATCTTTTTTGAAAAATTTGCCTATGGGGCTAGAATATAAACTTATAAACAGTCACAGAACCAATCTATCTGAAGGCATTTTCTTCTATAAAAGATGACAGTCCTAGGAACTTGCTGGCAAGATGGCTGAATAGGAACAGCTCCAGTCTGCAGCTCCCAGTGAGATCAATGCAGAAGGCGGGTGATTTCTGCATTTCCAACTGAGGTACCCAGTTCATCTCATTGGGACTGATTGGACAGTGCGTCCAGCCCACGGAGAGTGAGCTGAAGCAGGGTGGGGCGTTACCTCACCCAGGAAGCACAAGGGGTCAGGGGATTTCCTGTTGCTAGCCAAGGGAAGCCATGAGAGACTGTACTGGGAGGAACAGTGCACTCCTGCCCAGATACTGCACTTTTCCCATGGTCTTTGCAACCAGCAGACCAGGAGATTCCCTCTGGTGCCAGGCTCAGTGGGTCCCACCCTCATGGAGCTCAGCAAGCTAAGATCCACTGGCTTGAAATTCTCACTGCCAGCACAGCAGTCTGAGGTTCACCTGGGATGCTCAAGCTTGGTGGGGGAGGGGCGTATGCCATTGCTAAGGCTTGAGTAGGCAGTTTTACCTTCACAGTATAAACAAAGCTGCAGGGAAGTTTGAACTGGGTGGAGCCCACCACAGCCCAGCAAGGCCGCTGAGGCCAGTCTGCCTCTCTAGGCAGGGCATCTCTGATTAAAAAGGCAGCAGCCGCAGCCAGGGACTTATAGATAAAACCCCCATCTCCCTGGGGGTGACTGTGGGCACAACTTCAGCAGACTTAAACATCCCTGCCTCGCAGCTCTTAAGAGAGCAGTGGATCTCCCAGCACAGCATTCAAGCTCTGATAAGGGACAGGCTGCTTCCTTGAGTGGGTCCCAGACACTCACGTGTCCTGACTGGAAGACGCCTCCCAGTAGGGGCCAACAGACACCTCAAACAAGAGAACTCTTGCTGGCATCTGGCAGGTGCCGCTCTGGGACAAAGCTTCCAGAGGAAGGAAGAGGCAGCAATCTTTGCTGTTCTGCAGCCTCCACTGGTGATACCCAGGCAAACAGGCTCTGGAGTGGACCTCCAGCAAATTCCAGCAGACCTGCAGAAGAGGGGCCTGACTGTTAGAAGGAAAACTAACAGAAAAGAATAGTAGCAACATCAACAAAAAAGACGTCCACTCAGAGACCCCATCCAAAGATTACCAACATCAAAGGCCAAAGGTAGATAAATCCATGAAGATGGGGAGAAACCAGTGTAAAAAGGCTGAGAACTCCAAAAACCAGAATGCCTCTTCTCCTCCAAAGGATCACAACTCCTCACCAGCATGAGAACAAAACTGGACGGAGAATGAGTTTGACAAATTGACAGAAGCAGGCTTCAGAAGGTGGGTAATAACAAACTCCTGTGAGCGAAAGGAGCATGTTCTAATGCAATGCAAGGAAGTTAAGAACCTTGAAAAAAGGTTAGATGAATTGCTAACTAGAATAACCAGTTTAGAGAAGAACATAAATGACCTGATGGAGCTGAAAAACACAGCATGAGAACATCATGAAGCATACACAAGTATCAATAGCCAAATGAATCAAGCGGAAGAAAGGATATCAGAGATTGAAGATCAACTCAATGAAATAAAGCGAGCAGACAAGATTAGAGGAAAAAAGAGTGAAAAGACATGAAGAAAGCCTCCAAGAAATACAGGACTATGTGAAAAGGCCAAATCTACGTGTGATTGGTGTACCTGAAAGTTACGGGGACAATGGAACTAAGTTGGAAAACACTCTTCAGGATATTATACAGCAGAACTTCCCCAACCTAATAAGACTGGCCAACATTCAAATTCAGGAAATACAGAGAGCACCACAGAGATATTCCTTGAGAAGAGCAATGCCAAGACACATAATCATCAGATTCATCAAGGTTAAAATGAAGGAAAAAATGTTAAGGGAAGCCAGAGAGAAAAGTCAGGTTACTCACAAAGGGAAGCCCATCAGACTAACAGTGGATCTCTCAGCAGGAACCCTGCAAGCCAGAAGATAGTGGGGCCAATATTCAACATTCTTAAAGAAAACAATTTTCAACCCAGAATTTCATATCCAGCCAAACTAAGCTTCATAAGCGAAGGAGAAATAAAATTCTTTACAGACAAGCAAATGCTGAGAGATTTTGTCACCATCAGGCCTGCCTTACAGGAGACCCTGAAGGAAGCACTAAACTTGGAAAGGAACAACTGGTACCAGCCACTGAAAAAAACATACCAAACTGTAAAGACCATTGACGCTATAAAGAAACTGCATCAACCAACGGGCAAAATAACCAGCTAGCATCATAATGACAGGATCAGATTCACACATAATAATATTAACTATAAAGGTAAACGGGCTAAATGCCCCAATTAAAAGACACAGACTTGCAAATTCGATAAAGAGTCAAGACCCATTGGTGTGCTGTATTCAGGAGACACATCTCTCATGAAAAGACACACATAAGCTCAAAATAAAGGCATGAAGGAATATTTACCAAGTAAACAGAAAGCAAAAAAAAAAAAAGCAGGGGTTGCAATCCTAGTCTCTGATAAAGCAGACTTTAACCCAACAAAGATGAAAAGAGACAAAGAAGGCCATTACATAATGATAAAGGGATCAATGGAACAACAAAAGCTAACTATCCTAAATATATATGCACCCAATACAGGAGCACCCAAATTCATAAAGCAAGTTCTTAGAGACCTACAAAGAGACTTAGACTCCCACACAATAATAGTGGGAGACTTTAACACCCCACTGTCAACACTAGACATATCAATGAAACAGAAAATTAACAAGGATATCCAGGACTTGTACTCAGCTCTGGACCAAGCACACCTAATAAACATCTACAGAACTCTCCATCCCAAATCAACAGAATATGCATTCTTCTCAGCACCACATCACACTTATTCCAAAACTGACCACATGATTGGAAGTAAAGCAATCCTCAGCAAATGTGAAAGAACAGAAATCATAACAAACAGTCTCTCAGACCACAGTGCAGTCAAATTAGAACTCAGATTAAGAAACTCACTCAAAACCACACAACTACATGGAAACTGAACAACCTGATCCTGAATGACTACTGGGTAAATAATGAAATGAAGGCATAAAGAAAGATTTTCTTTGAAACCAGTGAGAACAAAGACACAATGTAGCAGAATCTCTAGGATGCAGCTAAAGCAGTGTTTAGAGGGAAATTTATAGCACTAAGTGTCCACAAGAGAAAGAAGGAAAGATCTAAAATCAACACCCAAACATCACAATTAAAAGCATTAGAGAAGTAAGAGCAAACAAATTCAAAAGCTAGCAGGAGACAAGAAATAACTATCATCAGAGATGGACTGAAGGCGATAGAGACACAAAAATCCTTCAAAAAATCAATGAATCCAGGATCCATTTTTTTAAAAAGATTAACAAAATAGACCACTAGCAAACTAATGACAAGAAAGAGAGAAGAATCAAGTAGACACAATAAAAAAATGATAAAGGGGATATCACCACTGATCCCACAGAAATACAAACTACCATCAGAGAATACTATAAACACCTCTATGCAAATAAACTAGAAAATCTAGAAGAAATGGATAAATTCCTGGACATATACACCCTCCCAAGACTAAACCAGGAAGGATTCAAATCCCTGAATAGACCAATAATAAGTTCTGAAATTGAGGCAGTAATTAATAGTCTACCAACCAAAAAAAGTCCAGGACCAGATGGATTCACCGCCGAATTCTACCAGAGGTACAAAGAGGAGCTGGTACCATTCCTTCTGAAACCGTTCCAATCAATAGAAAAGAGGGAATCCTCCCTAACTCATTTTATGAGGCCAGCATTTTCCTGATACCAAAACCGGGCAGAGACACAACAAAAAATAGAAAATTTTAGACCAATATCCCTGATGAACATCAATGCAAAAATCCTCAGCAAAATACTGGCAAACTGAATCCAGCAGCACATCAAAAAGCTTATCCACCACAATCAAGTTGGCTTCATCCCTGGGATGCAAGGCTGGTTCAACATATGCAAATCAATAAATGTAATCCATCACATAAACAGAACCAATGACAAAAACCACATGATTATCTCAACAGATGCAGAAAAGGCCTTTGACAAAATTCAACAGCCCTTCATGCTAAAAACTCTCAATAAACTAGGTATCGATAGAACATACCTCAAAATAATAAGAGCTGTTTATGACAAACCCACAGCCAATATCACACTGAACTAGCAAAAATTGGAAGCATTCCCTTTGAAAACTGGCAGAAGACAAGGTGCCCTCTCTCACCACTCCTATTCAACATAGTATTGGAAGTTCTGGCCAGGGCAATCAGGCAAGAAAGAGAAATAAAGAGTATTCGATTAGGAAAAGAGGAAGTCAAATGGTCTCTGTTGGCAGGTGGCATGATTGTATATTTAGGAAATCCCATCATCTCAGCCTCAAATCTCCTTAAGCTGATAAGCAACTTCAGCAAAGTTTCAGGTTACAAAATCAAAGTGCAAAAATCACAAGCATTCCTATACACCAATAACAGACAAATGGAGAGCCAAATCATGAGTGAACTCCCATTCACTATTGCTACAAAGAGAATAAAATACCTAGGAATACAACTTAAAAGGAGTATGAAGGACCTTTTCAAGGAGAACTACAAATCACTGCTCAAGGAAATAAGAGAGGACACAAACAAATGGAAAAACATTCCATGCTCATGGATAGGAAGAATCAGTATCGTGAAAATGGCCATACTGCCCAAAGTAATTCATAGATTCAATGCTATCCTCATCAAGTTACCATTGACTTTCTTCACAGAATTGGAAAAAACTACTTTAAATTTCATATGGAATCAAAAAAGAGCCCACATAGCCAAGACAACCCTAAGCAAAAAGAAAAAAGCTGGAGGCATCATGTTACTTGACTTCAAACTATACTACAAGGCTATAGTAATAAAAACAGCATGGTACTGGTACCAAAACAGATATACAGACCAATAGAACAGAATAGAGGCCTCAGAAATAATACCACCCATCTACAACCATCTGATCTTTGACAAACCTGACAAAAACAAGCAATGGGGAAAAGATTCCCTATTTAATAAATGGTGTCAGAAAAACTGGCTAGCCATATGCAGAAAGCTGAAACTGGATCCGTTCCTTACACTTTATAGAAAAATTAACTCAAGATGGATTAAAAACTTAAACATAAGACCTAAAGCCATAAAAACCCTAGAAGAAAACATAGGCAATGCCATTCAGGACATAGGCACGGGCAAAGACTTCCTGACTAAAACACCAAGAGCAATGGCAACCAAAGCCAAAATAGGCAAATGGGATCTAATTAATCTAAAGAGCTTCTGAACAGCAAAAGAAACTATCATCAGAGTGAACAGGCAACCTACAGAATGGGAGAAAATTTTTGCAATCTATCCATCTGACAAAGGGCTAATATCCAGAATCTACAGAGAACTTACACAAATTTACAAGAAAAAGCAAACCACCCCATCAAAAAGTGGGCAAAGGATGTGAACAGACACTTCTCAAAAGAAGACATTTATGCAGCCAACAAACATATGAAAAAATGCTTATCATCACTGGTCATTAGACAAATGCAAATCAAAACCACAAAGAGATACCATCTCACGTCAGTTATAATGGCGATCATGAACAAGTCAGGGAACAACAGATGCTGGAGAGGATATGGAGAAATAGAAGCACTTTGACACTGTTGGTTTAAGAGTGTAAATTCATTCAACCATTGTGGAAGACAGTGCAGTGATTCCTCAAGGATCTAGAACTAGAAATAGCATTTGACCCAGCAATCCCATTACTGGCTATATACCCAAAAGCTTATAAATCATTCAGCTATAAAGACACATGCACACACATGTTTATTACAGCACTGTTCACAATAGCAAAGACTTGGAACCAACCCAAATGCCCATCAATGGTAGACTGGATAAAGAAAGTGTGGCACATATACACCATGGAATACTATACAGCCATAACAAAGGATGAGTTCATGACCTTGGCAGGGACATGGATGAAGCTGGAAACCATCATTCTCAGCAAACTAACACAAGAACAGAAAACCAAACACTGCATGTTCTCAGTCATAAGTGGGAGCTGAACAATGAGAACACATGGACACAGTGAGGGGAACATCACACACCAGGGCCTGTCGGGGGTGGGGGGCTCGGGGAGGGATAGCATTAGGAGAAATACCTAATGTAGATGACAGGTTGATGGGTGCAGCAAACCACCATGGCACATGTATACCTATGTAACAAACCTCCCCGTTCTGCACATGTACCCCAGAACTTAAAGTATAATAATAATTTTTAAAAGATTATAGTCGTATTCAGTAAAGCAATTTACTTAAAATGTACACAGGGTAAAGCACTATGGGAGGGGTAAAGGGAAGGAGGGGAAAAACTACCAACATGAGCTGAGGTCTGACTTCATACTTGACAGGCCCTCAGACTCACTGGGGAAGGCCATGCATGAATAGTTCACAATTAAATGGTAAAGCAAAGCAGCGTTGGAGGATTTCCTGCTAGAGAAATTGTGGAGGCAGAAAGAGTTCTGGGAATGGATGACAGCCAGCCAGATCAGTTTCTTGGTGTAATAGGAGTTAAATATACATCTTCTTGAGGCCTTTGGGCATGGCTGAAAACTAAAGGTGAATGGATGCAAGCAGGTGGAAAGGGCTGTGAGCTTTACAGACTTGAACTTGGCATAGCAACACCTCTAAGGACTTTCAGATCCTAAATGCCACGGTGGGGGTTTTCCTCAAGCTGTGCTTAACACTTCTGAGTCTCTTAAGAGACTGACACAGTCCCTTCATATACCTAAGTAGGCATCTTTTTCTCTGTAACTAAAGCCAAGTTCATATCAATGATGAACTGAACAGTACAATGACTTCGTTTCTCTGCTGAATACTACCAATAGGGTGAAATGAATCACTCTGAGTCTAACTCATGAAAGCAAACATTCTGGGAGAAATGATTCCCATTTCCTTTCATCCTACCCCTAATGGCAAGTGTGCAAATCCCTACATAGCAACCAAATGTGTGCTCTTTAAAAATAAATTAACCTGAATTACTCTGAAAGTCAAACTGAAACCTCACTGACTTCTCCTCTTATTAAAAGAAGTTACCCTAGACCAAATCTGGAAGAAATGCTTCATTTTCCTTGACTCTAGAGTCAGTAACAGAAGATCTATTATTAGATGCATTTCAGAGATTGTTAGAAGTTAAAAAAAAATCTATAGAGCACACAATATCCAAACAAGTTCAGGATTCTGTGATTCTAACACCTGTGGGTATTAGAAGATTGCTACTGAGCATAGCCTTCAACAAGGTAAGACACAAAAACTTTTTTTCAAGTTGTTGAAAGTTTGTTCCTCTTGGCATGCCTAGCTATATCTTAGAGCTCAGTGACGAAAACCACTGAACTAGAATACATTGTCAGCTGGAGTCATGTATGGGGCTCCCTGACACCATGTGAAGCTATGCATCTTTCTTGTGTGACTTAGCCATTTCCTATAGAGGTTGATGGCCGTGGCAAGACACTATGGAATCAATCATGTCACGCAGCCCATCTTGAATGATCTAAAGGGGTACCATTAACCCCCTCTTGGCTCTTCCTAGTCACTAGCTCTCACGGAAGAGCCTGGTGTTTCATTAGATAGCTAGGGCCATCTTGCCTGATGTTTTTGATTATAGCCTTTAGTTTTTATTTATATCCTATAATTTTAATAATATTTGAGATGGTTTGGAAACTCTTTAAGTCCTTATAAAGACGGTTCTTGCTTAAAAGAATAGGCAGTAACCCTTTTCCTTTCAAACTTGATGTTTCTTACCTGACTTTGACTCAGAAAAAAGGCCAGAGATTGTTGTAATGTAAGGGAACATGCCGCAACATCATTCTGCAATAACGAAACCAGGTGACAATGCTTATAGTCATTAGCAACTGAAACTAATAGAAAGTCCTTTGTAATAAGCCACCTACACTAACATAAAACTTTTAACAGAGAAGGTGTTAATATATGCTTTATTATTGTTTGGAATTTGGAAGTTTTTTTAAAATTTTTTTTCCAGGCATGATTTCTACTATTAAGGAAATAGCCCTTTCCAATTTGCATTCATGTAGTACTTACTACAGTATATAGTAAAAAATGTAGGACTTTCCTGTATTTAAATTAAAATTCCTTCATTTCTCTAAGTGAAGAAAACCAAAGGGAATTCACATTTTAATTGAAATGAAAATATATATTACAGTTTAGAAAAAAGTTATCCTCAAATAAATTTCATTGCCAAGTTCTAGACATTTTATTTTGCTCACAAAATTTTGTGTCACCATAAGAGATTTGAAAGACGTGAAAGCAAAGAAAAGAGAAAGAGAAAATATATGTCAGAAATTGCTGAAAGAAAAATCCACATTTCACATGTGGTTATGTGAAAAAACACCTATTCTCCCCTGTGGGCCATTGAAACAAATTGTTGAGAACAGGACCTTGTCTCAGTAAAAGGAAAATATATATGCCACATTTTAGGTAGAAGTTGAAAATGATAAACAATGTGTCTGGGGAAGAAGTGGGAGAAATTTTGTTGCTTCCATATGAATATGTCCATGCCATACAGATTGCGGGCCTTGGGGGTGGTGCAGAAGGAAAGAAATTCATCTGTTATCAGGGGCACAGCAGCACCCAGGGTCAGAGCCAAGGTCTCCTTCTAAAGATGCTTCTTGACATACATGATGATGAATATGTTGACTTTATCAACTCTGCTCTTTGGTGAGCATGACAAATGCAGTATCCCTCTGTGTACTCATCCCTCAGTTTCCGGAAAGTTTACATCCAGAGATTAATGATCCATCACATAATCTATCAGGCCAACGGATTTATTTTTCAAAAGACCTGCTAGATGATCCTGATTTAAGTCATTCACCTAAAATTCTGATTCACAGCCTCAGTTTGATCATTAAGCTAATACCACTGCATCCCCAAATGGGTTTGCTGGTCATCTCCATAGTGAAGCCCAGTAAGATTGTTTCCTTTTTATTGCTTTCTTGTCTAGCAACACCTCTGACTGTTCTAACCAGGCCCGCGAGAGGCCTACCTCTAGCAATAATGCTCAGTCAGCATGCTCAAAAAAGGATGTGTCTCTTCCATGGAAACCTGTGACACTTCAAATGCTTACCAACCTATATTAGATCACCATATTACTATATTAGAAGATTAGACTTATAAGTGATTTTTAGTATATTAGGATGATTAGTAACATTAATATCTTCATGGTATATTAGATTATTCATTCAGCAATTTTTGAATACCTACTGTTTGTCAGACACTCTTTTAGTCCTATGAACAAAACCATTAACAAAACAGACACAAATCTTTGTGAATGTAGAAGGTTACATTCTGTTAGGGGAAAACAAAATAAACCATAACTGTAATAAATAAGTAAATTAACTAAATGCTATGGAAACAAAAGTAGAGCAGGACAGGTAAATCAGTCATGCAGGAGGGATGGTTATAGGAGGTAGATGACAGTTTTAAATAAGGTAATCACCATTAAGAAATTGAGTTTTGGCCGGGCGCGGTGGCTCACGCCTGTAGTCCCAGCACTTTGGGAGGCTGAGGCAGGCGGATCACAAGGTCAGGAGATCGAGACCATCCTGGCTAACACAGTGAAACCTCATCTCTACTAAAAATACAAAAAATTAGTCGGCCGTGGTGGCAGGCACCTGTAGTCCCAGCTACTCGGGAGGCTGAGGCAGGAGAATGGCATGAACCCGGGAGGCAGAGTTTGCAGTGAGCCGAGATCGTGCCACTGCACTCCAGCCTAGGCGACAGAGCGAGACTCCATCTCAAAAAAAAAAAAAAAAAAGAAATTGTCAAGTATGGGCCGGGTGCAGTGGCTTATGTCTATAATCCCAGAGCTTTGGGAGGCTGAGGCAGGCGGATCACCTGAGGTCAGGAGTTCTAGACCAGTGTGACCAACATGGTGAAACCCCGTCTCTACTAAAAATACAAAAATTAGTAGGGCATGGTGGCAGGCACCTCTAATTCCAGCTACTTGGGAGGCTGAGGCAGGAGAATCACTCGAACCTGGGAGGCGGGGGTTACAGTGAGCCAAGATTGCGCTACTGCACTCCAGCCTGGGCGACGAGAGTGAAACCCTGTCTCAAAAAAAAAAAAAAAAAAAAAAAGAAAGAAAGAAATTGAGTTTTGAGCAAAGGCTGAAGAGGATGAGGGAGATACCCTGAGGGACAAAAAATCTAAGTAGAGAGAACAGCCCCTGCAAAGATCTTAAGGCAAAGAACTACTTGGCATGTTCAACAAACAGCAAGGAGGCTCTACAGCTGGAGCAGAGGGAGCTAGGTGAGGCTGATGGAAGATGAGGTCAGGAAGTAGAAAAGAACAAAATCTATTTCTTACAGTTCTGGAGGCTGGAAGTCCAAGATCAAGGGGTCAGCCAATTCAGTTGCAGGTGAGGGCTCTCTTCCCGGCTTGCAGGTGGATGCCTTCTTGCTGTGTTCTCATGTGGTCATTCCTTGGTCTGTTGGAGTGGAGAGCAAAGGAGAAAGCTCTGGTCTCATTCTCTCTACTTATAAGGACTCTAAGACTGTCTGATCAGGGCTCCACCCTATAACCTCATTTATCTTTCATTACTTCAGCAACAGTTCTATCTCCAAATAAAGTCACACTGGGGATCAGGGATTCAATCTACGAATTTGGTGGTGGAGAGGGGGTGGGGGGAGAACAAGCACGATTTAGTCTATGGCAGGGTCTGTATTGTGATTTATCTTAAAACTGGGATCTATTTATTGAATTATTGAATACAAATTTTCTTTATCTGTAGGATAATGCTCTGACTAGTAATTAGGAGTGATAGATCTGTTTCTGGAATAGCTGTGTGCTGTATTATTCTCATTTTAAGATGAAATAAACAATAATTTCAATGATGAAGGCAGATGTTTAAAATTAGCCTTGGGGGACTGACTGCTACTGTGTAGGGTGTCATCAGCAAATCTTATTAACAATTTAGAAGGTGCTTAAAGTAATAAGTTAAATCTATTCTACTATGAGCTCTAGGATAGAAAGAATTGTTTTCAAGTATGCTAATTTCCTTTATTGAACACACATTATATGATACTACTATTCCAAACTAGCTTATAACAACAATTTAACTAAAACTACCATATTCTTTGCTTTATAATATAGTCAAAATAAAGTCAGGTCACTAAGCCAGAAATGTGAGGAGGAAAAAGAGTATTGTTGATCCCTATTTAGGGATCTAAACTAAAACCATTTTTACCTCACCTAATTTATGTCTACATGACTTTCTAAACAACATATTAGTTTTAGTCAATTTAGGGAAGTAGGTTGCCAATATAATAAGAGGGAAAATAAGAGTAAATGGTTTTTTTGATCCAATACATGTGGTAATGACTGTACTCTTTATTAATCTACTTGAGTTAGACACATAAATTGTTATTTTAACGGCACATTTGGAATATGAGCTGCCAAAATCAGATGCTTTTGATAGCATTCTGGAAAAGGAAGAAACTACAGAAGCTTCGGGCTCAACCCCTTTTTGGTGATTAAAGCCATTACTCCAGAGGGACAATAGGAATGTAGGAGGTCATGCCTAGCAGAGTCTGGACTAGAATTTGAGTGTAAGTCTTTTGTTTTTTAAGTACATTTTAAGTTTATTTTAAAATTTAAGGTTTTTTTTTCATTTTTTTAAATTTTACTTTGAGTTCTGGGATACATGTACAGAACATGCAGGTTTGTTACCTAGGTATTCATGTGCCATGGTGGATTGCTGCACCTATCAACCCGTCATTTAGGTTTTAAGCCCTGCATGCATTAGGTGTTTATCCTAATGCTCTCCCTCCCCTTGCCTCCCATCCCCTGACAGGCACCAGTGTGTGATGTTCCCCTCCCTGTTTCCATGTGTTACCATTGTTCAAAAACATATGGAACACTTCACAAATTTGCTTGTCATCCTTGTGCAGAGGCCATGCCGATCTTCATTGTATTGTTCCAATTTTAGTACATGTGCTGCCAAAGCTAGCACCAGACTAGGTCTTTGTAGGTTGTATCAAACTTCTCACATGTACCACCCCACTGTAGATTTGGATTATATCCAAAATATATTGCCATGTTCTCTACCTAATAAAACACTGCTAAGCAAGGATTACCTGAGATATTTCTTGACAAAAAGAATCTAAAAATCCATGGAAGTATTCTTCAAAGAATATGAAAAGTAGCCTTTGTTGTCCTAAGAACTGTGTAGGCACACTGCTAAAAATTGCTACACTGAAATTTTAAGAAACTTACAGTAACAAAAGTTATCATTTTTTAGTGTAAAGAATTTTTGGCAGGGTGCGGTGGCTCATGCCTGCAATCCCAGCACTTTGGGAGGCCGAGGTGGGTGAATCCCGAGGTCAGGAGATCAAGACCATCCTGGCCAACATGGTGAAACTCTGTCTCTACTAAAAATACCAAAAATTAGCCAGGCGTGGTGGCACGCACCTGTAATCCCAGCTACTCGGGAGGCTGAGGCAGGAGAATCGCTTTAACCTGGGAGGCAGAGGTTGCAGTGAGCTAAGATTGTGCTACTGCACTCCAGCCTAGGTGACAGAGCGAGACTCCGCCTCAAAAAAAAAAAAAAAAAAAAAAAAAGAATTTTCCTGGAATAGTATCTTATGTTTTCTTTACTAGTTCCATTCCTCCATTTTAACTATTTTGCTTTACATTTCTTTCTTGAATTTGTGAAATGTTACTTCCTTCTCTCACTAGCCCTAAAGAGTTTACTCTTACTAACCAGATACCATGATTAGTGCAGCTGAGAAAACCATGTGTGCCTATGCGCATGTCTTCAGCAAGGAACTGGTGAATTGTTATCATTTTCTTTTGAAGCTTATAGAAATACAAGAATATACCTGCGTATCATATTTTTAAAACCATACTGCAATCATTTCCTACTTCTAAGTAGCATGTGATATGAAACAGCTGAAATGTTTTGAAACACATGTACATGAAATACTTATATTTTGTATCGAGTTTGATAAATAGCCTGAGACCTTGGGAAAGTCAGAATGTTTTCCAATGTGTCTGATATGTCGAGTGCTGTCATATTCATGTGGTTGCATGGTCAAATTTGAGTGTGAGAAATGACTCGGTTTTCTCATACAGAATGGTAGAGTCAAAACATTGTGTAATTGATTAAGACATGGTATATACTAAATGTATACATACACATATATACATCTATATGCACACACAACTATACATATACATATAAATATAAATCTACACACACATAAAAATATATATAACCTACTATGTATAAACAAGGATACTAAATCCTATGAGAGCTACAAAGACAAATAAGACAGTGTCCTGGAGAAGACGACACGTAAATGTTTAAATAATATTGGTTAGAAAATGTTCAGGCCTATGACAACAGGACAACAGGCCAGGAGACTTTAGATGATTTTAAGGAAGTTCTAGAAAGGGTAAGGAGACATGAAGATCAATGTTATCAAACAACAAACAAACCCTCCAGACAAAACAAAACAAAACAAAACAAAATCCACTGCGTCTCCTTCACAACTTGTTTCCTGGGACTGTTGGTCAAGCCATGTAAGGACAACCTATAAGAGCCATGAACACAAACAGGGCTGCCTGGAATCAAATTCTTGCTCTACCCTTACTAACTATGAGACCAGGAAAAACTACTTACCTTCACTGTGCCGATTTCTTCATTTGTAGAATGGAGTTGATGATCGTATATACTTAATAGTATTGTCATGAGGACGAAGTGGGTAAACATATGTAAAATGCTCCAAAGCATGGAAGCGACGCACAGCTTAGAAGGTTGGACTAGTCCTAAACACGGGGATGGGATCACTTGGTGTCAGGAGAGGGAAAGGAAGTACTTTCTCTTGCTATTCCCAAGGTCAGTACATTTTCCGGCTTTAAAGTCTATAAAAAATAAAGTGAGAAATACTACATTGGTTCAACCTCAAGCTTACAACTTCAAAGTTAAAAAGTCCTAGAAAGTTTGAGTCCAGTGAATCTCATAATAGTTACGTCACAGAGGCTCTCTGTGTGCTTTATTGGAGTTAATAATAACAACTTAATTATTTTCCAAATCAAATTATGAGGAACAGATGAGTTAACATTGTTTTGTAGACTTTTTCACTTCCTGACATTTGGGTTAGGAAAAAGAAGACACTTGCCTTTATGTTGCGTTCCTCCCACCCCCATCCCCAGCCCTTCTCTGAGGACAGCAGTGCTCCTTCTCAGGTCAGTTGTGATCTGAGTGTACAAACTGCTTCCTGGGCTGGTGGACACTTTCAGGAGCAGCCTTTAGGTTATTACAGCAAAACTCAATGAGATTTTTTTTTTAACTGATGTATTTTATAAGTAGCTGTCATAAGCATTTTAAAAACTCTATTCTTTTAAGATGTAGACATCTCAGAGCGCTTTCTTTTCAAGATTTTTCTACAGAGTACTTTGAAAAAACATAACAAAACAACCACAAAACCCTTTCAGTGATTTCAAGGTAAGTACTTCCATTAACGTTTGTGTTTAGGTTTTTGAGGCTGTGTTACTAAACTGGAAATTATTTTCTCCTTCAAAGATGCTAGAGTTGTTTTTTGTTTATTTTTCAGTTTTATTCCTCTCTCCTTAACATGTCAGACTGAAACAATAGATGTTTTATGCCTTTACAATATTGAAAAGGCACCAATAGTTTCTTTCCCTAGTGGACCTATCTTGTTTCATTGATTAATATTTCCCCCAGGGAGTCCAATAGGGCTAGGAAAGGACTGTAGAGGGACAGGCCAGGCCTAAGCAACAGTGCAGGTAAGCTTGCCTGAAAGATCAAGTTGAGCCTCACACTATTCTAGAATGGGGCACTCAGTAATTTAGAACTGCAGGAATTAGGGGAAGAGCCTTTGCATTCTTAAAAGACGGAGTCGCCTGAAAAGACAGAAACTGACTTTTGTAGTAAACAAGTTACATTTCTATGCACCCAGGTTGAAGGCAAACTGTTAACACCTTTGATTTTTTTTTTTTTTTGTCTGAAGTCTCTTAGATTGCTAGCGAGGCTGAAAGTAAAAGGAAATTACTGCTGCCAGGAAAGGGAAATTATTTTTCTCAACCAGTCACTGATGTGGATTGGTGGAAAAATGCCCACCTACCTCACCTTTTGAGTGATAACTCTGAGGTGAGTGTTCTATACCAATTCCTGGTGCTCCAGTTGCCTATGGTGGAAACTGGCATGATCATGCCCTCTTAATTGGCTTCCTTCCCTTCCTTGCCTCTTTTCTCTGTACCCTACCAGGGTTTTCCTGTAGCACCTCCCAAGTAAACTATTGGCACATAAGTCTTGTCTCAGAGTTGGCTTCTGGAGGAACCCAGACTAAGGCAACTCAATCCACCAAAATACTTGGAGAAGAAGAAAGCATTTTATGTCAGAAGTCAGAAAATGGAAATGTTCCCAAGTTTTCTTCTTTCTCTCCAAGAAGACCACCGATGGGTACAGATGGAAAAAAATAGATAGCATCAAAGTTTAATTTTTCCCTAGGTGCTATTGAAGAATAATTGACAAACAAAAATTGTATGCATTTATGGTATACAGTGTGATGGTCTGATACACATATGCATCATGAAATAATCATCACAATCAAGCTAATTCATCTATCTTTTACCTCATATATTTGCCCCCCCCTTTTTTATTATATTTTATGTTCTGGGGTACACGTGCAGAAAGTGCAGTTTTGTTACATAGGTATACACGTGCCATGGTGGTTTGCTGTAACCATCAACCCTATCAACCCGTCACCTACATTAGGCATTTCTCCTAATGGTATTCCACCCCCAGCCCCCCACCCCCTGACAGGCCCCGGTGTGTGATGTTCCCCTCCCTGTGTCCATGTGTTTTCACTGTTAAACTCCCATTTACGAGTAAGAACGTGTGGTGTTTGGTTTTCTGTTCTTGTGATAGTTTGCTGAGAATGATGGTTTCTAGCTTCATCCATGTCCCTGCAAAGGACATTAACTTATCCTTTTTTATGGCTGCATAGTATTCCATGGTGTGTATGTGCCATATTTTCTTTATCCAGTCTGTTATTGATGGACATTTGGGTTGGTTCCAAGTCTTTGCTATTGTGAATACTGCCGCAATAAACATATGTGTGCATGTGTCTTTATAGTTGAATGATTTATAATCTTTTGGGTATACACCCAGTAATGGGATAGCTGGATCAAATGGTATTTCTAGTTCTAGATCCTTGAGGAATCGCCACACTGTCTTCCACAATGGTTGAACTAATTTACACTCCCACCAACAGTGTAAAAGTGTTCCTATTTCTCCACATCCTCTCCAGCATCTGTCGTTTTCTGACTTTTTAATGATCGCCATTCTAACTTTGCCTTCCTTTTTGTGTTGATAATACTTAAGATCTACTTTCTTAGCAAATTTCAAGTGTGCATTACTATTAACCATGCTGTACATTAGGTTTCTAAAACTTACTCATCTTATAACTGAAAATTTATGCCCTTAGGCTAACATCTTCTCATTTCCCGCACCCCTAGTCTCTAATAACCATCATTCTAATATCTGTTTTTACCACATGTAAGTGAGTTCATGCAGTACATGTCTTTCTGCATCTGACTATTTCACTTAGCATAATGTCCTTCAGGTTCATCCATGTTGTCTCAGCTGGCAGGATCTCCTTCTTTTTAAGGTGGAATAATATTCCATTGTATACATACATACCATCCTATTCATCTGTCACCAGACACTTAGGTTAATTCCATATCTTGGTTATTGTATATAATGCTACAATGAGCACGGGAGTGCAGACATTTCTTCAACACACTGATTTCATTTCCTTTGGGTATATACCCAATAGTGGAATTGCTGGATCCTATGGTATTTCTATTTTTAGTTTTCTGAGAAAACTACTGTTTTCTGTAATGGCTACACCAATTTACATTGCCCTTGACAGTGTGGAAGGGCTCCCCTTTCTCCATATCCTTCCCAACACTTATCTTTTGACTTTTTGGTAATAGCCAACCTAACATGTGTGAGGTAATATCTCATTGTGGTTTTGACTTTCATTTCTCTGATGATTAGTGATATTGATCATTGTTTCATATACCTGTTTGCCATTTGTATGTCTTCTTTGGGAATACGTCTACTCAGGTCCTTTGCCCATTTTTGAATTGGGTTGTTCTATTGCCATAGAGTTGTATTCCTAAGATAGTTTAGATATTAACTACTTATCAGATAGAAGATGTGCACATATTTCTTGCATTCCATATGTCTTTTCATTTTGTTGATTGTTTTCTTTGCTGTGTAGAAACTTTTTAGTTTGATGCAGTTCCATTTGTTTATTTTTGCTTTTGTTGCCTGTGATTTTGGTATGATAACCAAACAAGTCATTGCCAAGACCAATGTCATGGAGTTTTTCCCATGTTTTCTTCAAGGAGTTTTATGGTTTCAGGTCCTACACTTGTCTTTAATCCATTTTGAATTGGTTTTTGTGTATGGCGTAACATAAAGATCCAATATCATTTCTTTGCATATGGATATCCAGTTGTCCCACCATTTATTGAAAAGACTATCCTTTCCTTATTGGGTATTTTTGGTGCCTTTGCCAAAAATTTGTTACTATAAGTGGGATTATTTCTAGGCTCTCTATTTTGTTCTATTGGTCTATATGTCTACATTTATGCTAGTGCCACACTGTTTTGATTACTATAGCTTTGAATTATAATTTGAAATCAGGAAGTGTGATGCCTCCAGCTTTGTTCTTCCTTTTCAATATTGTTTTAGCCATTCAGGGTCTTTGTGGTTCCATATAAATTTTAGGATTTTTTTACATTTCTGTGAAAAATGCAATTAGAACTTTGATAGGAATTGCATTGTCTCTGTAGATCACTTTGGGTAGTATTTAACATTAATTCTTCCAATCCACGAACTCAGTATACCTTTTCTTTTTTTGTACCTCAGAATTTCTTTTACTCTTTAACATAAATCATTTATTGGTTTTGTTTTTGTTTGCTTGTTTAGATTCAGGGGGTACATGTGCAGGTTTGTTACATGAATATATTGTATAATGTTGAGGTTTGGGCTTGGTATCCCATCACTCAAATAGTGAACATAGTACCCGGCAGGTAGTTTTTCAACCCTTGATCCCACTCGCTTAAGCCTTTTGGAGTCTCCATTGTCTATTGTTTTCATGTTTATGTCCATGTGTACTCAATATTTAGCTCCCGCTTGGAAGTGAGAATGTGGGATATTTGGTTTTCTGTTTCTGCGTTAACTCACGTAGGATAATGGCTCCCAGCTGCATCCACGTTGCTGTAAAGGTCATGATTTTGTCATAAACACAGTGTATCTTTCCATTTGTCTTAAGTTTTTTAAAATTAATATCTTATAGTTTTCACTGTACAGTTCTTTTACTTACTTGGTTAAATATATTCATAAGTATTTTATTCTTTTTGCTGAGATTGTAAATGGGATTCATTCTGAGCTGTAACCTTCTAATTCTCTCCCTTTGGTACAAAAGGGGTGATTTCTCTTTAGAGTAATTCAGCTTTTTCCTTCTGTGCCTAGCTGGCTGAGATATGCTTCAGGCTGCCTGCTCTGCCATCACCTAGGAAACTCATTTTGCTGCCTCTGTCCCTGCTAGTGTGTCTATTGCCTTGAATGACAGCTGGGCACCAGCAGTACCTTCAGGGATTTGTGTGGCTGGGAGCACAGGTCGCTGCATACTTCTGCCCCAGGCAGACTGTTGTGCACTGTCGTGTGTGCGTGAGGTGTGCGGCTCCCGTTTTCTGCAGCCAGGCCCACCACTGCTCAGGAAATTGTCACTGATGCTGTCAAAACTAGAGATGTATTCCTCTGCTCCCGAGTCAAAGAGTTAAGGGTCTCACAGCCCTCACCTGCTCTCCCAGCTCTGAGAAACCTGACATCTGGCAGGCAGAGTATCACCTGTGTGTTTTTAGGCTGAGGTTGGCTGTAGTATCTTCACAGGTTTCGATAAATTTCACTCCCTCTACCTCTCCCTGAGGTTCCTGCTCTCTGGTCTCAAGCATAGCATGAAAATATTGTTTGAAAGGCACCGATGGCTTCATGTGATGGTGGTTGGTCATATGGCTTCACTAGTTATTGATACTGTTGGAGCACAAAGAATATTGTGACATTTCACTATTATATATGTGATGTCATTAAATTGGACAACTTTGTCTTCTTTCAAGAGATAAAGAAAAAAGATTTCCTTCTTTTGGAACTACAGGTGGGTGGGGATGAGGAGGGACATGCTCTTCTCTCCTCATTATACTTACGTCTCAACCACTCCTTGTTGATTCTCTCACCTCACATGCCCTGGGAAACTTTATAGGCTGCTCCACATCAATCCAGGACTTCCCCTTTTGGAGTCCTAGGCAATGAAGCAATCTCCTAGTGCTGCCTAATACTCAGGATTTGGAGTGTTAGCAGGAGATGAGCAGATAGCTAAGGGCGTGACGGAAGCCACAGGGTTGCTGTTGGGTCCTCTAGTGGAGTGGCAAGCAGGTGGAGTAAGTAGGTAGACTGAGGCCCCAAAGAGGCTGGGGAGATAAGGGTACGGGTATACTAGGGCACCAAGCAAGGCAGGGCCCCAAGTAGGAAGATGCCACGGGAATGAAAGAAAAGTCATTGTAAAGTGTTGAGACTATAAGGCACTCTAGGAAATAGCAGCTGTATTTCCTGCCCAGGTCCTAAACAAGTTGAAAAATAGAAGATAAATGAGAAAGGTCAAAAATATCACTTTCATTTCTGATAGAACGAGAAGACCACCTTCCCTGCCATATGAAAAGTCTGGCTACCCTGAGAACTACATGCTGGAAAGCCCATATGGAAAAATCACATGAGGATAGAGAGAGAGGCTGCAGGTGCCACTTCGGACGTATCCATGAGTGAGACTGCAGGTGATTCCAGTCCCAGATACTATTTGACTGCATGCAGAATCACTGAGCCAAGCCCTTTCCATATTTTTAACCTGTAGAAATGATGAGTCATGTTAAATAATTATTTTAAGCCATCAAATTTTGTTATTTTTAGTTACACAGAAATGGGTACCCAAATTCTACGTTCTCATTTTGAAAACAAATTGGTTATCATCATTTATTGGATAAAACATTTCGCAGTTAGTATTAGTAAGCCCTATGTTTGTGTGTGTGCCTGTGTGTAGGTGTTTATTTTTCACTTCAGTGCATCTTTATGAATTACTATCATATGTTTTGTAGGCTAGCTAACAAATAACATCCACGAAAGGCTTGAAATTCTGCATTTCTAACAAGCTCCCAGGAGATGCTGATGCTACCCAGCCAGGGACCACACTTTGAACAGTTAGGCACTAAACTATATTGTTTCAAATACCAGCTGGTGGGCCTCATGTCTCCCCGTAGACTGTAAGTTGTGGTTGGGATAATGAACTCTCGCATTACAGAATTTAAAATTGGATCTGAACCTCCTGTAACAAAATGCCAGCCCAAATGCACTAGTGGGCTTTTCAAGCCCTTCTTCCTTCAGTTCTATCTGTTCTGTTGCTGCCAACCCTTGTGCCAGGCCACATGATAGAGAATGTTTTTCCAATGTAACATGGCCTTGAATTGTGGCCAATATGCTCCTCTGTTTTTTTAGGTTGGATAGATTTAAAATGAATAGAAGGGTTTATGCTTATTGAAGTTTATTTTAAGGCCTTTTGATAATTAATAGAAATTTCCACCAGATAAAAGGTTTTAGGAAACTATAATTAAGTTTGCTGTAATCCTTATTATTGAGGAAGCAGTATGTTACCAATATTTAAGTAGCCAATAAGCACAATGTTAGGTTTACGCATCTTTATCAATTGAAACAACATAGCTTGAAGTGTCCCATCCATGCCTTTCAGAATCCCCTGCTAACCTGTCGATCTTCTGAGCATCCCCGAACTCACCATGGGTGTCCACATGACTACCTTTCCTACTTAGCTCATTGTTGTCCCTAAACTTTTCTCCTTCCCCTCTTTGCAAAAAACCTTCCCATATTTTATCTCAGTGTGCAAAGCTGGTGAGTTGTGTTCAATCGGCCTCTTGGTTGCACCAAAGTATTTTCTCTGTCATTAAGAGGCTGTATTCCTGTCCCATAGACCCCTAGTAATCCCCTCATGCCCGTACCTCTGACCAACTTGCCTCTCAGGGCACCAGTTTTCCAGGGGTAAAGTTCCCCTTCTTTCCATCCACGGCTTTTAAGCCCAACCACAGAGCCTCATGGAGTTTCGGGTGAAAGACCAGGACACCCACATGGCCCATTTTGGCCACCAGGTGGCAGACAAGGATAACATTAAGCCTGGGCTGACTTGAACTTGAGGGAGAGAAGAGGCTTTCCTTTTAGTGGACACTGACTGGTGCATAAAGTTTCCCCGACAGTCTGAAAGCATTTTTTGAGCACAGGCTGTATGCATGTCTCTGTTCCCAAAGTGGGTTTCCAGGATTACTGTTTAGACTTAATAGTTATTTTTTAACAGCTTTATGGTAAAACAACTTACAATTAAATTTACCCCCTACCCCCCCCCCCTTTTTTGAGACAAAGTCTTATTCTGTCACCCAGGCTGGAATGCAGTGGCACGATCACAGCTCACTTCAGCCTCCACCTCCTGGACTCAAGTCATCCCTCACTTCAGCCTCCCAACTAGCTGGGACCACAGGCGCACACCACCACGGCTGGCTAACTTTTAAAAAATTTTCTTTTGTAGGGACGAAGTCTCACTATGTTGCCCAGCTGGTCTCCAACTTCTGGAATCAATCGATCCTCCCATCTTGGCCTCTCAAACTGGTGGGATTACAGGCAGGCGTGAGCCACCATGCTCGGCCTAAACTCACCCATTTTACGTGTACAATTTGATCACTTTGAGTAAAGGTAAAAAACATGCAAACACCATCACGAGAAGTTTTAGAATGTTTCTATCACTCCAAAAATCCCCGCACACCCTTTTGCAGTGAGTCATTGTCCTGACCCACACTTCTAGGCAACCACCAAATTGCTTTTCGTTGCTATAGTTTCCCTTTTCTAGAATATAAATGAAATAATATAAATTATAAATTAATAATACTAATTATATAAATAAAATAATTTGTGATTGGCTCTGTCAATCACGTTCTTGAGATTCAACCAGTAGTTCTTTTTTTTTTTTTTGAGATGGAGTCTTACTCTGTCACTCAGGTTGGAGTGTAATGGCATGATCTCAGCTCACTGCAACCTCCACCTCCCGGGTTCAAGCAATTCTCCTGCCTTAGCCTCCAGAGTAGCTGGGATTCCAAGCACCCACCAGCGCACCTGGCTAACTTTTGTATTTTTAGTAGAGACAGGGTTTCGCCACGTTGGCCAGGCTGGTTTCGAACTCCTGACCTCAGGTGATCCGCCCGCCTAGGCCTCCCAAAGTGCTGGGATTACAGGCATGAGCCATCATGCCCAGCCCAGTAGTTCTTTTCTTTTTTCTCTGAGTGGTATTCCAGGTATGGATATACCATCTTTCCTTTTCTTTAGAGACAGGGCCTTGCTATGTTGCTGAGGCTGGTCTTGAACTCCTGGGCTTAAACAATGCTCCTGCCTCAGCCTCCCAGAATTCTGGGATTATAGATGTAAGCCACTGTGCCTGGCCAATATACCCCCATTTTTTCCATCCATCAGTTGATGCACATTTGAGTGACTTCCATTTTTTGGGTATTTTTATAAAGCTGCCTTGAACATTTTCAGACAGCCTTTCATTTCTTTGGGGTAGATACCTGAATGGACACTCACCACATGGCGCCATTGCTGGGTCATGTGGGGAGTGTGTGTTTAACTTTTAAAGAAAACACCTCTTATTTAAAGATCTACACTAGGCCAGGTGGGGTGGCTCACGCCTGTAATCCCAGCACTTTGGGAGGCTGAGGTAGGCAGATAGCTTGAGACCAGGAGTTTGAGACCAGCCTGGCCAACATGGTAAAACCCTGTCTCTACTAAAAATATAAAAATTAGCTGGGTGTGGTGGCACATGCCTGTAATCTCAGCTTCTTGGGAGGCTGAGGCACAAGAATTGCTTGAACCTGGGAGGCAGAGGTTGGAGTGAGCCAAGATGGCGCCACTGCACTCCAGCCTGGGCAACAGAGCAGATTCTGTCTCAAAACAAACAAATAAATAAAGATCTACGCTAGCCAATAAATAAATATAATTTTTTTTTAAAAAATGTCAAACTGTTTTCCAAAATGACTGTATGATTTTTGCATCCCCATCAGCCACCTATGAGGGTTCCAGATGCTTCCTATCCTCACCAACATTTGCTCTTTTGGGCCTTAAATCTGATTTTTTCTGTTTTTGTTTTTTTCTAGAATCGGGGTCTGGCTCTGTCGCCAAGGCTAAAGTGCAGTGGCATGATCAGAGCTCACTGTAACCTTAAACTCCTGGGCTCAAAGGAATCTTTCCCCCTCAGCCTCCTGAGTAGCTAGGACGGCAGGCACTTAAAAATTTTGTAGAGATGGAATCTCATTATGTTGCCCAGGCTGGTCTTGAACTCCTGGGCTCAAGTGATCCTCTTGCCTGGGCCTCCCAAATTGCTAGGATTACAGGTGTGAGCCATCATGACTGATTTATTTTTAATGGGTATTTAGTGGCATCTCATTGCAATTGGTTCCTTGGGCTTCTAGCCTCTGCTTTAGGCTTGTTCTCTCTCTCTGTGAGTCTCTATCTCTCTACGTATACTATATATGTAACATTTCCTCACACACAGAGAAATGTGCTCCTGAGACGACTCTTTCTTCATTTTGTATTTTTTTGTTTGTTATTTGTTTGGTTTTTTGAGACAGGCTGGTTTTTATTACCCAGGCTGGAGTGCAGTGGCAGGATCATGGCTCACTGCAGCCTCGACTTCCTGGGCTCAGGTAATCCTCCCACCTCAGCCTCCTGAGTAGCTGGAACTACAGGCATGCATCACCAGCCCAACTAAAAACAAAACAAAAAAACTTGTAGAGACAGGTTCTCACTATGTTACTCAGGTTGTTCTTGAACTCTGGGCTCAAGTGATCCTTCTGCCTCGGCCTCCCAAAGTGCTCGGATTACAGGCGTGAGCCACAATGCCTGGCCTTCATTTAACATTTTTATGATCCCTTCAGTCATCATCAACGCCAAGACCTCTGAACGATAGCACAGTAAGTGGTGGAGTACATGGCGACGTTCACCCCAGCAGTCATACACAGCAGCCCAGGGATTTGGAAGAAGTTGCCCTGTTAACATAAAGGAGCTTTGTCACTGGATTCTGAGCTGGGGGGAGCTGGGTACCTCTTAGTACCCACAGCCCGGGTATTAATTAGGGCATGAGAACTAAGGGCAGAGATAGTATCTACCAAGGCAGGAGGTTGGGAGGATGGCTGCGGCCACAGCCATGTTGGGTGGGAGACACTGAATAACAACAGGATGTGCTGTTGGGTGGAGGTCAAGAGCAACTTCTTGGGGAGACTGGAAGGAGAGAAAGTAGAGACGTCAAAGGTGGATGACTTTAGCTTTGCTAGAAATAAGAACAGAAGGGCCAGGCGTGGTGGTTCACACCTATAATCCTAGCACTTTGGGAGATGGAGGCAGGAGGATTGCTTGAGCCCGGGAGTTTGGACCATCCTGGGCAAAATAGGGAGACCCCCGTCTCTACAAAAAAAAAAAAAAATACAAAAAATAAAAAATTAGCCAGTCATGATGGCACACACCTGTAGTCCCAGCTACTTGGGAGGCTGAGGTGGGAGGATCACTTGGACCCAGGAGGTCAAGGCAGCAGTGAGCCAAGATCATGCCACTGCACTCAAGCCTGGGTGATAGAGGAAGACCTGGTCAAACACTTAAAAAAAAACAAAAAAAAAAACCTAAAAAAAAAAAAGGAAAGAAAGAAAGAAAAAAGAACAGAAGAATGGAGCAATAGCTGGAGGGCAAAGTTGGTCAAGGCCGGCTTTGTATGGTGGTATTTACACAGGATCTGTTTGCAGCTGAGGGGAGGGTTGCCGCAAAAGAGACAGCACTGAAGACGTGGGAGGGGACCCGAGCCTGGTGTCCATAGGTAGGTCCCAGAGCTGGGACTACAGCAAGGCAAGCAAGTGTAAAATTTAGGAGGCACTCATTCTCAGGTGCCAACTGTCTACTGGTATGACCCTGGGGACGAGTGCCTCTTTAACCTTTATGCCCTGGGTGCCTTGCTGGCCTGTTTCATCCTAGTCCTGGCCCTGGAAGGCCCATCTACAATGCTAGGAGGGAGGGCAGACCTTGCTGCAGGCTGTTGGGAAACTTGGCCTTGGGAGCAGATGGAGATCTCTCCTGACAGCATCCATACCTGAAGGTGGAAGGCAGGATTGCGGGTGCCTTGATGTGAGTGTAGACAGTGCAAAGCAGGCCAGAGCCAGGTACTAAAATCTTCAGCAAATTATCAATGGGGTGTGGCTTGAGGGTGGCCGGGCTGTGATGGAAACAAGAAGAGGAGGGCGGAGGAGGGAAGGAGGAAGGACGAAGGTCTGGAGGCAGCTCTGAAAAGCAGAGAGCCCCACCCCAGGCTGCCGGGGAAGATTCAGGAAGCTGCAATAGTTTTAATTGATTGTTTTTTTAGAGACAGAGTCTTGCTATGTTGCCTAGACTGGCTTCAAGCTCCCAGGCTTAAACAGTCCTCCTGCCTCAGCCTCCTGAGTAGCTGGGACTACAGACTTGTGCCACCATGCCCAGCTTGCACTGGTTATTTTTGGCAGAAGGGAAGTTTCATCATAAAGCCTTTCTCTTCAGCTCCGGGTGCCAGCTGGAGCCCCAGAAGAGGATCAGGCGTAGTGTTTAGGCACAACCCCCACTCCTTCATTGGGCCAGCAAATATCTATCCAACTTCCCACCGTCTACTCCCAGCCAACCATGTTCCTGACACTGAGGCCAGAGGTGAGTCCTGCCCTCCATTGGGGTGGGAGCCTCCTAAGCCAGCAGGAAGATGGACACCCCAACAGATCCCTGCCACCATCAAGAACAGGGTTCCAGAGCTCTGGTTCCAAGTCTCATTTCCTTCCCTTCCTTCCACCCCTCCTCTCCTCTCCCTCTCCCCTCTCCTCTTCCTCCCCTCTCCTCTTCCTCCCCTCTCCTCCTCCTCCCCTCTCCTCCTCCTCCCCTCTTCCCCCTCCCCTCCCTCCCTTCCTCCCTTCCTTCCCTCCTTTTCTTTTTTTTTTCTTTCTTTCTCTCTCTTTTTCTTTAAGACAGGGTCTTGCTCTATAGCCCAGGCTAGAGTGCAGTGGCACAATCAGAGCTCACTGCAGCGTCGACATCCTGGGCTCATGTGATCTTCTCACCTAAGCCTTCCAAGTAGTTGGGACCACAGGTGTGCACCATTGCACCTGGCTAATTTTTTTATTTTTTTATTTTAATTTTTTTTTTTTTGAGCCAGAGTCTCGCTCTGTCACCCAGGCTGGAGTGCAGTGGCGTGATCTCGGCTCACTGCAACCTCCGCCTCTCAGGTTCGAGTGATTCTCCTGCCTCAGCCTCCCGAGTAGCTGGGACTACAGGTGGGCACCATCACACCCGGCTAATTATTTGTACTTTTAGTAGAGACGGGCTTTCCCCTTGTTAGCCAGGCTGTCTTGAACACCTAACCTCAAGTGATCTGCTGGCCTCGACCTCCCAAAGTGCTGGATTACAGGCGTAAGCCATCTCACCGGGCCACTTTGCGTGTATTTCTAATGAACCCCTCACTCCATTCCCAGCCCTTGCCAAACAATAATCTCTTCCAGAGTGACATGTAAATGTGATTAAACAAGTGTATAAATTTTTGAATCTGGTTTCTTTCACTAAGTGTTATACATTTGAGATTCATCCAGATTGTTGTGGGTATTGGTAGTTCTTTTTATTTCTGAGTATAATTTCATTGCACAGATGCACCACAATTTGTTTATCTATTTACCAGTTGAAAGGCATTTGAGTTGTTTCCAGTTTTTGATATTATGAATAAACTCATTATGTATATATTTGCTTATAGGTTTGTATATGGACATAATATGTTCATTTCTCCGGGATAAATACCTAGCAGTAAAATTGCTGTGTCTTATGCTAAAGTGTGTTTAATTTTTAAGAAACTTAGCTGGGTGTGGTGGCATGCACCTGAAGTCTCAGCTACTCTAGAGGCTGAGGCCTGAGGAAGCTTGAGCCCGGGAGGTCAAGGCTGGATTCAACTGTGATCGCACCACTGTACTCCAGCCTGTGTGACAGAGCAAGACCCTATCCCAATACTACTACTACTACTAATAAACAATTTTATAAGAAACTGCTAAAATGTTTTTCAAAATGGCTGTTCCATTTTGTATTCCACCAGCAATGTATGAGTGTTCCGGGTGCACTATATCCTGGTCAGAACTTGGTGCTGTCATCATTTTTTTTTTTTTTTTTGAGATAGAGTCTCACTTTGTCGCCCAGGCTGGAGTGCAGTGGTGTAATCTCCACTCACTGCAGCCTCCGCCTCCCAGGTTCAAGCGATTCTTCTGCCTCAGCCTGAGTAGCTGGGATTACAGATGTCTGCCACCCCACCTGGCTAATTTTTATATTTTTAGTAGACAGGGTTTCACCACGTTGGCCAGGCTGGTCTTGAACTTTTGACCTCAGGTGATCCACCTGCCTTGGACTCCCAAAGTGCTGGGATTACAGGTGTGAGCCACTGCGCCTGGTCAGTGCTCTTATTTAAATTTTTTTTTTTTTAATTTAGGCTCTTTTAATAGAATGTAATGGTATCTCATTGTGGCTTTAATTTCTCCAATGACACCTGATGTTCAACATCTTATTATGAGCTTTTTTGCCATCCTTATATCTTCTTTGTTGAACTCTATACTCAAATCTGTTGCCCATGTATTTTTATGAAATTATTGGTTTCCTTATTATTGAGCTCAAGAGGTCTTTACATATTCTGGATACAAGCCCTTTATTAGATTTGTGTTTTGCAAATGTTTTCTCCAAGTTTCTGGTTTGTGTTTTTATTCTAACAGTATCTTTTGGAGAAAAAATTTTAAATTATGATAATGTCTAATTTATCATAATTTTATGGATCATATTTTTGGTGTCATGTCCAAGAAATTTTTGTCTAAGTTAAAGTCACAAAGACTTTTATTGTAGGTTCTCCTCTATGTGTTTTATAGTTTTATATTTATGAATATGATCTATTTTAGTTTTGGTGTATGATACAAGGTATGAATTAAAACTCTTTTTTTTTTACATACAGATGTCCAATTGTTCCAGCACCATTTGTTAAAAACGTATACTTTCTCTATTGAATTGCATTCTGCATTTTTGTGAAAAATTAATTGCCTATGTATAGTTACTGTATTTCTAGTATTTATTCTATTCCATTAATCTACATGTCTGTCTTTTCACCAGAATTACACTCTGTTATAATAAATCCTGAAATCAGATAGTAGGAGTCTTCTAAATTTGTTCTCTTTCAGAAGTATTTTGGCTTTTTTATTCTTATGAATTTTCATGTGAATTTAGAAACAGCTTGTGGATTTCAAAAGAAAATGTCTGCTTGGATTTGAATGGAATTGTGTTGCATCCAGATCACTTTGAGGAAATTTGTATCTTAATTCTATTGAATTTTCCAACAATAGACATGATGTAGCTCTCTATTCAGCTCTTCTTTGATTTTTCAAATAGAGACAGTTTTTGGCACAGAATCTGGATATGTTTTGTTAGATTTATAGCTAAGCATTTTATGTTTTTGATGCTGTTTTAAAATTTTAATTTCTAACTGTTCATTGCTGCCATACAGAAATAAAATAGAAATACAGAAATACAGTATACAGAATAAATTTGACCTTGTTTCTTTCACTCTTGATAGTATTGCTTATTAGTTCTAGTAAGTTTTTGTTAAGTTCTTTGAGATTTTTCTCCACAAGCAATCATGCTAAAAATAAAAACAATTTTGGTTTTATTCCATTTATTCCAATCTGGATGCCTTTATTGTATTTTTTTCCTTTTACTGCACTGACAAGGACCTCAAGCAAAATCTTGAATATAAGTGGTGAGAGAGGACATCCTTGCTTTGTTCTCGCATTCGGAGGGAAAGCATTCAGTCTTTCTTTACTAACTGAGAAGTTAGCTGGAGGTATTTCAGAGATGCTCACTATCAAGTTGAGGAAGTTCTCCACTATCCCTCTATGCTGAGAGATTTTATCATGAGTGGATATTAAATTTCGTCAAATATTTTTTCTACATCTTGTGAGATGATTATAAGGTTTTCTGCTTTCATTTGTTAATATGGTAAATTACATCTATTGACTTTAAAATGTTCAACCAGATCTACATTTCCTGATATATTTAATCATAGCATGTTATCTTCTTTTTATTCCTGAATTCAACTTGATCATATTTTCTTGAGGATTTTCACATCAATTTCAATACTATGTCTCCTATTTTATGAGGAATATTATTGGGAGTTTCCTTTCCTTGCTTTCTTTCTTGTAGTATCTTTGTCTGGTTTGAGTGTCAGTGGAGTGCTGGCCTTACTGAATGATTTTCACACAGTGTTCCCTCCTTTTGTATTTTCTGGAATAGTTTGTGTAGAATTGGTTTTCATTCTTTTTAGCTTAATTTACAATATCATATCCTTGGAAAGACTTTCCTAGCATTTTCCAATCTAAATTAGATTCCCTCTGCTATGATCTCTTTTAGTGTCTTTTTTTTCTTTGTAGGTTTTATTGTGATTTATAATTATAAATATATAAATGTGTTTTAGGCTTATTCCTGTAATGTTTTCATCTTGTTGCAAGAGTCCAGTCCCATTTCTTTGTTCATCATGATATACTCATTGCTTAGCACAGTATCTGATACGTAATAAATATTGTCTGAATAAATAAATGAATATCTAGGGTTTAACAAATGTCATTATTTATTATTCATCATTACAGTTGTAAGCATTATACCTATAATTGCTTACTATGTATGTGAGTAACTTTACGATAGAGACAAGGAAAGCACTTAACACACAATCCTAATGGATATTAAAACAACATAATATTGTAACATAACTAGATCATCACTTACATAGTTGTGGAGTTAGAATTTCCATAAATTACTTTAATCCTGATAAAAATGCTTTTGTGCTTTGTCATGTGTTTTGAAAGAAAAACAAAATTTTTTTAAAAATGTTAGATCTCACATTCAGCCTTAGCATGAAAAAAAGAATAATTTAGTAGAAATGAGATTTTAGTTATTTAGCTTTCAAAAATTAAATATGACAAATTTAAACAAAGAATTTATGTTATGTAATACTGTCAATATTTCCTAACTTTATTTCTTTTTTCAAATAAAATCTACTAAATATACTTTGGTAACACAAATAGCAAATTGGTTATAATAGGAAACTACAGAGCCTAAGGTCCAAATTTGGGGGCACTGGAGTAGCCTTATCTGCAGAGGCACACAAAGGAGAAAGATGACAGAAGTGTTTACAGTTCTAGTGGCTTCCATTTCAAATAATTTTTCAACTTGTTCCCAGGTAAACAGCTGCCGGAAGTTCTCTTTTGCAGCAGCATTAGTGGTTTTGGAGGGTAGAAGAGAAGTGACGCCTATGGTTAGCTAATTGAACACAATCTAGAAATGTGACATTAAGTTTAGCCCACAGCTAAATAATTTTACAATTTTAAGTTCAGCCTAAAGGTTTCTTTGTACATAGTGAAATGTAAGTTAGTTAGATGTGTAAACTGGCTGTCACCTAGTCTTGTACCAATTACTGAGTTTCAGCCAATCCAAGGCAGCCAACTTTGAAAACCATGTTTAAGTAAGGCAAACTCGAAGCTGGAACCAATCCTACTGTCTCTGTACTTCACTTCCATTTTCTGCATATTTTCCTTTTTTCTGTCCGTAAATCTTTGACCATCTAGTGCTGGACTCTCTCTGAATCTATTCTGTTTCAGGGACTGTGCCATTAGTGAATTGTTCTTTGCTTAATTAAACTCTGTAAAATTTAACGTGTCTAGATTTTATCTTTTAGCAGAAGAGCTCATGACTATGTTGAAAATAAAGCAAAAAACCCAAAATCTAAATGAAAGCCAAAGTAACTTTCCCTTGCCAGCTAAGTTTCATTCATTCATTTTTTTTTCAACATAGAGGGCATAATATGTAGGGGATAGAGATGAAATGGGGATCCCAATACATGCAGCACTTGTCTTCAAGGAGCTTTCAATATAATGAAAAAATATGAACAACACACAAGAGATAACACCAAGTGATGTTAAGTCCTTTGATATGGGATGTGCAGGGATTACGGTCATACAAACAGGAGGAATATTCACCTAGGTAGGGAGGGGTTATTTAGGGAAGGTTTCCTATTTAAGCTGATGTTTGAAAGATGCATAGGAACTAAGTATACAAAAGGAGGTGAGGAGGGGAATGAGTGTTATGGGCAGATACATCAACACCGTTAACAACAACCAGTATTTTGGGGGCATATCCTAAATGAAAGGTACTATGCTAAGAATTTCACATAAGTAGTTGTAATCTCATTTGATCTTTACAATGACCCCATGACTTGAGTGTTATTTTTCCAAATTTAGGAATGAGGATGAGGAATCTGGGACACACAGAATTTGGAAACCTGCCTCAGGTTACACAGGTAGAGCCAGGATTTGAAAAGTGTTGCTCTGTGAGTGGCTAGTTTCAGGAGGGAAGTTCAGAATAGCTGAAGTGCATGATGTGGATGAATGGAGGTTGTTAGAGTAGGGAAGAAGGGAAATGATGAGAAATGATATTGGAAAGGAAGGATGTAGAGGTCAGATGCCAAAGGGCTTGCAAGCCTCATAAGGGAGAAACTTAAATATCACTTAAATGGTAGCCATCCTATCCGCACTTTAAATTCCTGCTTCAAAAGTATTTCTGGAGCTCCTTCATCCTACTTGATGTAGTGAAGAATATAGTCCTGGCTCAGCTGCTATGACTTAAACTTGACAGACTGTATTCCAGTACAAACTGATTTTGGTTGAGGAGTTTTTACACCCCAGAGTAATAATCAGAAAAAAACTTCCTTATATGAACTTATATCTTCCTGACAAACAGCATTCATTGACTATAGTTCTTTTTGCTGAAGTATATTTCTTTTATTTTAATCTTTGGGTTAGATAGGACACAATGGACTGTCCTATTTTGTGGTAAGCGTACCTCACAAATAATCTGTTATAAAAAATAAAGTGATGCACTCTGTGAGTGTTTTAATATAATTTAAAAAGTAAACTCAGATTTAAAATTTTCCTTATATATAACCATTATATTAGAATTCTTCTGAGTGGAAGACGAAGAAGAGTTATTTTTAATACACATACTATTGGCTACGGAGGTGTTTCATGCATGACAATGACATTTGTCACCTATATCAAGACAAATGATCAATTGACAAAAAGTGTGGTGCTCTGGAAGGGTGGGGGGACCCATTAAATAAGGAATGAGCTAATGGTTACAGGAGGCTACATTCTTTTTTTGTTGTTTTTCTGCTGAAGTCTTGCTCTTTCACCCATGCTGGAGTGCAGTGGTGCGATCTCAACTCACTGCAACCTACCAGGAGGCTACATTCTTAACCCTAGCAAATCACCTTATACTCAAAAAGCCAGGAAAAAGGGTATATGTACTAGGGGTTCTCCAAAGAAACAGTACTAATAGAGGAGAGAGAGAGAGAATAGATAGATGATATATAGATAGGTGATAGATAGATGAATGATCGATATATGATAGATGATAGATAGACGAATGACAGATGATAAATAGATAAATGATAGATGAATGATTGATACATGATAGATGATCAATATATGATAGATGATAGATAAATGAATGATAGATGATCGATTGATGAATAATAGACAGATGAATGGTTGATATATGATAGATGATAGATGAATGATCGATTTATGATCGGTGATAGATGAATGGTAGATGGATGATAGATGAATGATAGATGATAGATGACAGATAGATGAATGATCAATAGATGATAGATGATAGATGAATGATTGATACATGATACGTAGATGATAAATAGATGGATTATAGACAGATGAATGATAGATGATAGATGAATTATCAATATATGATAGATAACAGATGACAGATAGATGATAGATTGATTAAAGATAGAGAGATAGATAGATGAGATGAGATGATTTATGATGGGAATTAACGCATGGGATTATGGAGGCTCTTCTGAAATAAAATGGAAGTTTTGTCTTTGTGTCTGCTTGAGTACCTGCTCAGGAATACTGACCTTAGTTCTAGGAATGCAACAAATTCTAATTTTTGGATTGCTAATTCAGGATTAAAGACAATCCTGTACATTCCCACTTTATTATCAACCACCTTAAATGTGGAAAAAGGAATCTGTGAAATTATGGTTGAGGTGAGGGGTAAATATGGAGAAAAAGAAGGGAGCTTCCCTGTATTCACTAGACTTTTATTTAGTTCCAGGGCTTATGAAGGAGCCCAAGAGAGTCAAAGCAGCTTTCTACAAATTCAGCTGTCACATTCATTTTCTCACACACTAGAGTTGCCACTTAAAAATACTAAAATAAAACAAATCAGTGTTGACCATCTAACAGGGTTAGTTGACTCAGCTACTAAGGTACCAATTTGCTTCCTTTTTGGAAGACATCCAGCATCTGAGAACTGGACTTTTCCTAGAAGTTCACTTGGTACCTTCTGGTAAGTCCTGGTTCATCTGCAGAGGATCCGAGGGGAAAGCCTGATGAGACCCACGGAAAGCCTGAGAGGAAAGGGGTGTTGTGGGGTGTGGGAGGAGGAGGAGCTGGGAAGCAGGAGAGCCCGGGACTGGATCCAGCTGGAAAGGGGGGCAGATGTGCTCCCGGAATCAGGGTAAGGACCCTCTAGGAATGGGGTGTTCCGAGAGGTAGGCGTCTGGAACACTGGTTATGGGTCCTTGGAGGTGATTTCTAGGAAGGGAGGGTCCGGGGCAGGGCTGTGAAGAGTCAGGAAAGAAACTGTGGAGTCCGTTCCTCATCCACCTCCTGAGACCTAGGTTCGGAGGCTCCCAGGTCAGGGGGTTCAGTGGCGCAGGAGGGTCCAGGGCAGGAGTCGGTAAGTTGCCTCTCAGGTCCGCCTGTAAAGGAACTCTGACCCAGAGCGTGAGGGCGGCACAGGAAGCTGCTGCGCCCCCCGAGGGAAAGCCCGCCCTGCCCCATTGCCCAAGGATCCAACGGCCCCGCCCCTTCCGTCCCCCTGGAGCCGGCGGTCCCGCCCCTTCCGTCCCCCTGGAGCCGGCGGCCCCGCCCCTCTTCCCAGAGTGGGCGGGGCAGCAATTGCCTGCTCGGCTTTCCTTGTGGCGCCTCACAGCCCGCTGGACGCGCTGCAGTCTGGCCACGCCTCCTTTCTGGGTCATCTTTCTCATCGACCAATGGGCTTAGAGGATGGCGGCCACGCCCCCTATTCTGCGCTGTAATAGGTCCTGGTTACACCTCCTCTGGTCAGTCGCACAGCTGCGCGGTGGCCGACAGGGCTTGTTTCCCAGTGGTAAGCCGCAATCTAGCTGATGTGGCCCCAACCCCACATTCCTTCCCGCCCTGCAATGTCGGAAGAAACCCTACAGAGAAAATTAGCGGCTGCAAAGAAAAAGGTACTAGCGCCAGGTGGTGGCCCCCCGCCCCCAGCCCCAGAACCCCTCTGATGGCAGGACTGCGGCCAGAGCTCATGCGACTGCCAAGGCTTACTGGGCTGGGCCCCCAGGTGCCACTGGGCTCCCCCCATCAAAGTCTTGTCAGTCAGCCCCTTCCCCTCAACAGCCCAGACTCTGCCTGGAGTGAGATTTGCTTATTTACCATGAGACAGATCTTGGAAAATTGAACTTGACAGCTTGACTCTTCCTCATATCTCAACCTGGGGGACTTTGAGTGCCACAGGGAAATATGGGGCATCTTTCTGAAGCATCAGTTTCCCTTGATTCTCTTCAGAGAGAAAAAAACATTAATGGACTTAGGGATGACCATCTCATAGATTTCTAAGAGTATACCAGACTTCTGTCTGAAATGAGGCTTGGGCTGTCTTCTTTCTGTTCAATTCCTAGATGTAACAGAAAGGCTGCCTTCTGCCATGAGGACACATGGGAAAAGAGTAACAGTAAAAGAATCTGTCTTTTTTTTTTTTTTTAACCTTGCTCTGGGAGGGATAGGGTGTCTGGAGCTCATTCCTTTGGCCTTGGCTATTTGGACAGCGTTATTTTATAACTGTCCTTGAAATGAGCTTGCTAGATAGAGGAAAACTTGTTCTTTTCTTTGTTTTTTTTTAAACCCCTGCCTTGCCACATTCTGGGCCTTAGCTTTTACTTTTCTTGAAGTGAATAAATGTAGTACTTATTATTAGTTTTAAATTTTTGCCTCAGTTTCCCCCGTTTGATGATTTTTATGAAAGAAGTTTAATAGAAAGCATTACTACTACTTAGTTTTGCCTGAAGAGACAAGTTTTTTTTTTTTTTTTTTTTTTTTTAGACAAAGGTTGATATTTACGCAGAGCTATTAGCTGAGTGTTAATTTGTCTAGCAACTATTGCCTCTGTAGTTGACTGAACACTTCTAACAAGGAGAGGTAAGAGACAAGGGAGTATTAGGCAACTTTTTAGTATGGCTAAAACCACTCCTATTATAGTTTTGAACCCTCCAAAAAATGAAAACTAGCCTCCAAAGAGAGGCTTTTTTATTGTTTTTGATTTTCAGGCAACAATTAGTTAGATTGAATTTTTTACATACTCCTCCTTCGTGGGCTAGGAGGTAGTCTAAAGTTAATCTGTTCTGATAGCATTTTTTATTTTTGTGGTTTGCTGGGCTAGTAAACTTAATGCATTTGCTGTCTTATTAGTGATGATTTTAAGTACTGCCTGCAACCTTATGATGTGGTTAAGCATGTAAATAGGACTGCAGTATCCCTATGACTTATTTTGTGCCCAGGTAGCTGGCCTATGGTATTGAATTATTTTTTTAGGGTGCCAATTTTTGCCTTTTTAATTTTTATATTTCTTTTTATATCTGTATTTTTTTTCAACTTTATTATAGATAAAATACCCTAAAGTTTCTCTCTGTTGCAGTGGGAGTAGGAAGAAAGACAGTCTAATTGTTCCAAGCACACAGGCCCCTGTTCATTTAGCTGGCAACTGTTGATATGCCCATGGCCCACAGATCTAATAAAGACCAGGGGGTGCTTGCCAAGTATTTGGAGCTTCCAAATACTTGTAAATACTTCCAAATACTTGCTAAGTATTTGGATATTAAGTGTGGTTTAGAGAAGAGAAGCGGGAGAATGGATTTGGATGGGGTGTTTTGTAGTTATCTCTGCCCTGCTACAAAGTTTTGTTTAATGTTTTATTATAATATTGCTGTTTTAAGCAGGTTAGTTCTACTGGGTCTGCAAAAACTTTTCCCCAATGAGCAATACGGTATCTTTTAATAACAGAAGTTTTTAAGAGCCAGACGCTTGAACTTGTGGGCATCAGTTTGGGGAAAGAGTCAGTTAAAGTTATCTTGAGGCATTAACTCTTTTGCTTCCCAAGGCCATTGGTTTCCCATGTTAGTCCCTTTACAAATATAACGCGAGGAAATGCCTAGGCTGCTGGCAATGTTTTCAGCCAGCTGAGCAAATAGGTTTTTGGTTAAAGGAGGAGGCTCTGGTAACTTCTGGTTTACATGTTCAAAGAATGACTTAAAGACTTGGAATTGCTGCTGGGCTGACTGCTTGGTTTGAGTCCTCTTTATAATGTATAAAGCTATTTTAGCTTTTTGACTGTACCTTTGTAATGTCATGGAGAAACCTGTAGTCCATATAGGTAGATCTGGCTTTAAGATAGTAAGATTTATAGGATTGTAAGTGCTTGTCTTACAATTCGGTTTTGCTGGTATTTTGATGAGCAAGATTGGCTTTGGCCTCGGAGATGATCCGTCAGTGAACTGCGTTGTGCAGTTCCAGCAAACTATTGCTAGGGCCTCGGAGGGACAAACAGGGGGTGTATATATAATTTTGCACTGGCAGTTTGTATAGTACCCTGTAGGACCAGAGACTGTGGGATAGGTTGGGTTCATGGATGTTAACTGACAAATATTAAAGTATATGGATATAGCCCCCCTGCCACTGGGGAAGAGAGGCTTGGGTTTGACTTATAAGACTTCCTTCCTTTGACTCGGTATGAATTTTAAACCAAGTCCCAGGTAAAGACTTAGGGTTATAGCATATATAAGGCTGGCCATTTCCTGGGTTATTAATTGAATAGGTGGTCTGATTATAAGTACAAGTTTCTAAGCGAGTGCCTGTACACTTATAATACATATAGTATAATAGGGTTTTAGTTATACTGTTCCCTGACCAAGTAGTATGTGTACAGTGGGGACACCCTTCTATAGGTGTTTTTTTTAGTATGGTTAAGGGGGGTAACAGCAGCAAAACAATGTACAGCATACTTACATTTAGTAAGGACAAAGGAGGTCTTTACTTGGGGGAGGAGGTTGAGCACAGCGACAGAACAATAGGAAAATAGTATTACAGGAAAACTATTAGTTTTAAGATTTGTAATTACATTTACTTGCTTGACGAGTCCTCAAGCTTTGGCCGTGCGTAAACTAGTCAGCTTCCGGTGTGTGATTAGAACTGGGCTTGTTTCCTCAAGCTTCAGCCGTGTGTAGACTGGTCAGCCTCCGGAGTGACCAGAGCAGGGCTGTGGTCCTCAGCAGCAGCTTGATCTCATCTCAGGATTAGCCGGGTTGAATAATCTGGGTCCTGCTGGCTGGTTTACTTGTCCTGAGCTGCCGGTTTTAGCTGCCTGTGATGGATTCAAGGCATGATTCCTGCAACTTTAACAGCAGTGGGAGTGGACAAGATTACTGTATGGGGCCCATCCCACATGGGTCTTAGAGAAGTTGGGTTTTACTTTTTAACTTAAACAGAGTTACTAGGTTTAAGGGGTGTACTAGGTCTGTTAGACTTATAGGCATTTTTTTCCATACCCGGTCATGGACCACTTGCATGGTTATTTTTAAAGCCTGCATTTTTTTTTTGAAAGTTAATTCCTCTAGTTCTTAGACATTACCTTTAATTTGATTTATGATTTGGGGGTGGCCGACCGAACCAAATTTTATAGGGCAAATACTCAGTTTGTTTGGTGGGGGTGTACCTGACTCGGAGGAGGATCACAGGTAAAACCTGATTTTATTATAGATCAATTTCCTGGCAATAATTTTTTAGTAGCTGCTTGAGTGTCCGGTTCATTCGTTCCACTTTTCCTGAACTTTGTGGCCGATAGGCTGTGTGTAACTTCTTTTTTATTTTTAACAGTTTTGTTAAATTTTACACTATTTTAGCTATAAATGCCAGCCCATTGTCTGACTTTAAAGTTAGAGGGAGTTCAGACTTGGGGATAATGTCTTTTAGCAGTACTTCAGTCACTTCTTGTGCTTTTTTTGTCCTGGTGGGGAAAGCCTCAACCCACCCTGAAAAGGTGCAAATAAGCACTAGCATGTACTGACAGCCTCCGGCATGGGGCAATTTTATGAAGTTTATAAGCAAGTTTTCATAAAGCATGGCTCTTTCTCCTGTTTAGTGTCTCAGAGGAGGGGTTTCCCCCACTTTGTAACTTCATATTAGCCATTCTTCAACTTAGCCATTAGTGAGAAATTGGAATCCAGATATGGCAGAATCCTGCTGCCTTTAACTTTTAATGTGACTGTGGGCTTCTGCAAGCCTAATGAGAAGGTGCTCAGTCTGTCTCTATTCTTTATATTTTTTAGCCCCTTCCAGCCCCGATTAGATCAGTATTGGCGTTTTTTTAGGGTGCGGCACCTTTTAGCTGGTGACTTTTTTAGATCACAGCCTTTACTACTCTCTTTATTACCTTCTGGACATTTATTTTTTTAGTGTCCTTTTTTTTGCATCTCACACATTGATCTTTTTTTAACCTTGTCCGGCTCTCGAATCCTTGTTTAACTTGACCTCTTTTATGTCTATGCCCATGTCCATGTCCTCTCACATTGTTAATTTCTCTTTTTATAAGAGCTGTTGCCAACACATTGGCCAACAGATTGGCCAACAGATTGGCCGTTTTCTTAAGCCTTTAATTTCTTTTTGAGTTCTTCTGCTCCTGCGGCTGGCTGGTGGGGCTGGACAATGGCATAGGCACTGCCCCCACACACTGCTATTTTTTCCGATTTTTTTTTTCTTTTTCCTTTCCTTTTTTACACTTACTTTTATTTTTTTCTTTTCTTTGCTCTTCTCCTGGCGCCGGTTCCTGCCCCTCTTTTTCTAGATAGAACTGGGCTGGGGAGAGGGACTTAACCCTTGGCGTGCCTAGCTTGTTGATTTTGCTCTTTCCCATTTTGTTCCCTGGTTACAGTTAACATATACCTTGGTGGCCACTTTTATAAGTTGGGTGGCTTTCATGTCTGCAGCTTCCGCTTGATGTTACCCTGGGCTTTCCTGACAAATGCTGTGTTCACCACGCGCTGATTTTTGGCAGCCTTAGGGTCAAATGGGGTGTAAAGCCAGAATGTTTTACAGAGTCTTTTATAAAACTAACTTGGGCTCTGGTTAGCTCTCTGAAGCACTTTTGAAATTTTCCTTATATTAATTGTTTTCTTTTTACCAGCTCTTCGCCCCTGTAAAAGCGACCTCTTTGTACGTCTACAGGTGCTGAAGCTGGGTCCTAATTGGGGTCTGCTTCTGGGAACTGGCCTTGAGCATATGCTTGAGCATTCACTGCGTCTGCTGGTGCATGGGCTTCTAGCCAGCGAAGAGCTGCTTGTGTCATTCTCTGGCACTCTTTAATGTTGAACAACGTTAGGAAAAGCTGCCTGCAGTTTGGCCAGGTTGGATTATGTGTCAGAAAGATGGATTGCATGAGATTTATAAGAGCTTGGGGCTTCTCCGTGACGGTGTGTGGTGTTAGTTTAGTAGATGAGTGGTTGAAAAGGGCTGATAGCTGAAAGTCCGTTGCCTCCCCACCCGGATGTGGCCCTGGTCATTATAATAGATGGGTCTTCACGTCTCCCTGAGAGGCATTTGTATAGCTTGAGCACGACCAGATTTGGGATGGCCTGCTTGACTATTTTGACTTCCTTCCTTAGCCTCTTGAGGCTCCAGTCTTTCTATTTGGGGTGAGACTTGGGGCATGCTGCCTCCTGAATCTGGATCCTGGAGAGCTGGAGATGTTGGCCTCGGTAAAGGGGGGTAGGCTGGGACATTTGGAAGGAGAATTTTTGTTCCCTCTGGTGTCTCTTATAAACTAGCTTCTTTTGCTTTTTCTGGGACTTTTCCTTTAACTCTGTCGACGAAGCTGTTTTTATTTTTATTTTTGGCTTTTTGTAGTAAGCCATTAAACACGGCTGGATTAATGTCAGTTTTGTTTATATTGTATTTAACCATGAGTCAATTTAAAAGAATTTGGTCTGGGTACCCTGGCTGTCCTCTGACCCCTGTCACCACCTTAAATATATGGCTAATTGTTTTTTAGTTTACAGTTCTTTTGGTCGGCTATTTAATACTAAAAGAAGTTTATTTTAATTTACAGAGAGTTTTTAACTTTTGGGGGGTTAACTGAACTTTATAATTTTCTGTAAAACTTTTTTTTAAGTTTTTAAATATATATTTTAATGGACTAGGTTTTGATGACTTTTTTCCCATTTTCTCCCAGGTATGATGCTGCACATTTACTTTTGTACAGTTATTTTTCTTCTCATTTTGGCCGACTATGCCATCTCCTATTACAGGAGTTTTCAGATGCTGCTTGGCTTTGGAGAGTTTTTTATTTTTGTTATAACTTTGAGTTGTAGGGCAGCTTCTATTAGTCATATATAGATTGTTATTAGTCTTAGTTGGCCCCACAATTTTCTTGGAACGTACAGTTTACGTTAAGAGATTTGTGATTTCTTATTTTGCGGCTGATGAGCCTAATTAGGCCCCTCCGTTCACACACTTTTATATACTTTTAGTTCTCATGTTTGTACCTGGAGTGGCAAGCCACTTTTGCTACCTCTAGTTTTGCAGTTGGGGTGGCGAGCCACTTTTGCCACCTCTAGTTTTCTAGTTGGGGTGGTGAGCCACTCTCGCCACCTTCAGTTTTCTAGCTGACTTAGTGAGCTACTTTTGTGTCCTGTGTCAACTGGGGTGTGAGTTTTATCTGAATTGCTGAGCCACTCCTGTTGCCCCCAGCCTCTCTGGGTCAGACTATTTGGCACATCCCGGGAGGCAATTAGCTTCCCTTCTGTCCCCATGGGACGGATCCTGCCTTGGGCCCCCAAAACCTTGCCGTGGTTCCTGAAGTGCTCTGTTTCTGAAATTGTCCTGTAGTTCTTTTCAGGTTTTTTTGTGCTGCTGCGTAGGGGGCACCGGGTCAGGGGAGAGCTGATTTCCCCTCCAGGCTGAAGATTTTCTGGTGGCACCTGGGGTCACAGGTTTCCCCTGGCCCAGGGCTCCAGACCCCAGAGGCAAAGGAGACGGTAAGCCTGCCGTCTCCGGTCCCTTCATGGTTGCCAAAAATGTGGTAAACTGAGGAACGGAGAGACCAATATGGAGTACAGGAGGATTGTTGTTTATTTTAGGTACACACCGGCTCAGTGGATTTATTTTTTTTTTTTATTTTTTTTTCTTTTATTATTATTATTATTATTATTATTATACTTTAGGTTTTATGGTACATGTGCGCAATGTGCAGGTAAGTTACATATGTATACATGTGCCATGCTGGTGCGCTGCACCCACCAACTCGTCATCTAGCATTAGGTATATCTCCCAATGCTATCCCTCCCCCCTCCCCCCACCCCACAACAGTCCCCAGAGTGTGATGTTCCCCTTCCTGTGTCCATGTGTTCTCATTGTTCAATTCCCACCTATGAGTGAGAATATGCGGTGTTTGGTTTTTTGTTCTTGCGATAGTTTACTGAGAATGATGATTTCCAATTTCATCCATGTCCCTACAAAGGACGTGAACTCATCATTTTTTATGGCTGCATAGTATTCCATGGTGTATATGTGCCACATTTTCTTAATCCAGTCTATCATTGTTGGACATTTGGGTTGGTTCCAAGTCTTTGCTATTGTGAATAATGCAGCAATAAACATACGTGTGCATGTGTCTTTATAGCAGCATGATTTATAGTCCTTTGGGTATATACCCAGTAATGGGATGGCTGGGTCGAATGGAATTTCTAGTTCTAGATCCCTGAGGAATCGCCACACTGACTTCCACAAGGGTTGAACTAGTTTACAGTCCCACCAACAGTGTAAAAGTGTTCCTATTTCTTCACATCCTCTCCAGCACCTGTTGTTTCCTGACTTTTTAATGATTGCCATTCTAACTGGTGTGAGATGGTATCTCATTGTGGTTTTGATTTGCATTTCTCTGATGGCCAGTGACGGTGAGCATTTTTTCATGTGTTTTTTGGCTGCATACATGTCTTCTTTTGAGAAGTGTCTGTTCATGTCCTTCGCCCACTTTTTGATGGGGTTGTTTGTTTTTTTCTTGTAAATTTGTTGGAGTTCATTGTAGATTCTGGATATTAGCCCTTTGTCAGATGAGTAGGTTGCGAAAATTTTCTCCCATTTTGTAGGTTGCCTGTTCACTCTGATGGTAGTTTCTTTTGCTGTGCAGAAGCTCTTGAGTTTAATTAGATCCCATTTGTCAATTTTGGCTTTTGTTGCCATTGCTTTTGGTGTTTTAGACATGAAGTCCTTGCCCATGCCTATGTCCTGAATGGTAATGCCTAGGTTTTCTTCTAGGGTTTTTATGGTTTTAGGTCTAACATTTAAGTCTTTAATCCATCTTGAATTGATTTTTGTATAAGGTGTAAGGAAGGGATCCAGTTTCAGCTTTCTACATATGGCTAGCCAGTTTTCCCAGCACCATTTATTAAATAGGGAATCCTTTCCCCATTTCTTGTTTTTGTCAGGTTTGTCAAAGATCAGATACTTGTAGATATGTGGCATTATTTCTGATGGCTCTGTTCTGTTCCATTGATCTATATCTCTGTTTTGGTACCAGTACCATGCTGTTTTGGTTACTGTAGCCTTGTAGTATAGTTTGAAGTCAGGTAGTGTGATGCCTCCAGCTTTGTTCTTTTGGCTTAGGATTGACTTGGCGATGCGGGCTCTTTTTTGGTTCCATATGAACTTTAAAGTAGTTTTTTCCAATTCTGTGAAGAAAGTCATTGGTAGCTTGATGGGGATGGCATTGAATCTGTAAATTACCTTGGGAAGGATGGCCATTTTCATGATATTGATTCTTCCTACCCATGAGCATGGAATGTTCTTCCATTTGTTTGTATCCTCTTTTATTTCCTTGAGCAGTGGTTTGTAGTTCTTCTTGAAGAGGTCTTTCACATCCCTTGTAAGTTGGATTCCTAGGTATTTTATTCTCTTTGAAGCAATTGTGAATGGGAGTTCACTCATGATTTGGCTCTCTGTTTGTCTGTTATTGATGTATAAGAATGCTTGTGATTTTTGCACATTGATTTTGTATCCTGAGACTTTGCTGAAGTTGCTTATCAGCTTAAGGAGATTTTGGGCTGAGACAATGGGGTTTTCTAGATATACTATCATGTCATCTGCAAACAGGGACAATTTGACTTCCTCTTTTCCTAATTGAATACCCTTGATTTCCTTCTCCTGCCTAATTGCCCTGGCCAGAACTTCCAACACTATGTTGAATAGAAGTGGTGAGAGAGGGCATCCCTGTCTTGTGCCAGTTTTCAAAGGGAATGCTTCCAGTTTTTGCCTATTCAGTATGATATTGGCTGTGGGTTTGTCATAAATAGCTCTTATTATTTTGAGATACGTCCCATCAATTCCTAATTTATTGAGAGTTTTTAGCATGAAGGGTTGTTGAATTTTGTCAAAGGCCTTTTCTGCATCTATTGAGATAATCATGTGGTTTTTGTCTTTGGTTCTGTTTATATGCTGGATTACATTTATTGATTTGCGTATATTGAACCAGCCTTGCATCCCAGGGATGAAGCCCACTTGATCATGGTGGATAAGCTTTTTGATGTGCTGCTGGATTCTGTTTGCCAGTATTTTATTGAGGATTTTTGCATCAATGTTCATCAAGGATATTGGTCTAAAATTCTCTTTTTTTGTTGTGTCTCTGCCAGGCTTTGGTATCAGGATGATGCTGGCCTCATAAAATGAGTTAGGGAGGATTCCCTCTTTTTCTATTGATTGGAATAGTTTCAGAAGGAATGGTACCAGCTCCTCCTTGTACCTCTGGTAGAATTCGGCTGTGAATCCATCTGGACCTGGACTTTTTTTGGTTGGTAAGCTATTGATTATTGCCACAATTTCAGCTCCTGTTATTGGTCTATTCAGAGATTCAACTTCTTCCTGGTTTAGTCTTGGGAGGGTGTATGTGTCGAGGAATTTATCCATTTCTTCTAGATTTTCTAGTTTATTTGCATAGAGGTGTTTGTAATATTCTCTGATGGTAGTTTGTATTTCTGTGGGATCGGTGGTGATATCCCCTTTATCATTTTTTATTGCATCTATTTGATTCTTCTCTCTTTTTTTCTTTATTAATCTTGCTAGTGGTCTATCAATTTTGTTGATCCTTTCAAAAAACCAGCTCCTGGATTCATTTATTTTTTGAAGGGTTTTTTGTGTCTCTATTTCCTTCAGTTCTGCTCTGATTTTAGTTATTTCTTGCCTTCTGCTAGCTTTTGAATGTGTTTGCTCTTGCTTTTCTAGTTCTTTTAATTGTGATGTTAGGGTGTCAATTTTGGATCTTTCTTGCTTTCTCTTGTGGGCATTTAGTGCTATAAATTTCCCTCTACACACTGCTTTGAATGCATCCCAGAGATTCTGGTATGTTGTGTCTTGGTTCTCGTTGGTTTCAAAGAACATCTTTATTTCTGCCTTCATTTCGTTATGTACCCAGTAGTCATTCAGGAGCAGGTTGTTCAGTTTCCACGTAGTTGAGCGGTTTTGAGTGAGATTCTTAATCCTGAGTTCTAGCTTGATTGCACTGTGATCTGAGAGACAGTTTGTTACAATTTCTGTTCTTTTACATTTATTGAGGAGAGCTTTACTTCCAAGTATATGGTCAATTTTGGAATAGGTGTGGTGTGGTGCTGAAAAAAATGTATATTCTGTTGATTTGGGGTGGAGAGTTCTGTAGATGTCTATTAGGTCTGCTTGGTGCAGAGCTGAGTTCAATTCCTGGGTATCCTTGTTGACTTTCTGTCTCGTTGATCTGTCTAATGTTGATAGTGGGGTGTTAAAGTCTCCCATTATTAATGTGTGGGAGTCTAAGTCTCTTTGTAGGTCACTCAGGACTTGCTTTATGAATCTGGGTGCTCCTGTCTCCTGTATTGGGTGCATATATATTTAGGATAGTTAGCTCTTCTTGTTGAATTAATCCCTTTACCATTATGTAATGGCCTTCTTTGTCTCTTTTGATCTTTGTTGGTTTAAAGTCTGTTTTATCAGAGACTAGGATTGCGACCCCTGCCTTTTTTTGTTTTCCATTTGCTTGGTAGATCTTCCTCCATCCTTTTATTTTGAGCCTATGTGTGTCTCTGCACGTGAGATGGGTTTCCTGAATACAGCACACTGATGGGTCTTGAGTCTTTATCCAGTTTGCCAGTCTGTGTCTTTTAATTGGAGCATTTAGTCCATTTACATTTAAAGTTAATATTGTTATGTGTGAATTTGATCCTGTCATTATGATGTTAGCTGGATATTTTGCTCGTTAGTTGATGCAGTCTCTTCCTAGTCTCGATGTTCTTTACATTTCGGTATGATTTTGCAGTGGCTGGTACCGGTTGTGCCTTTCCATGTTTAGCGCTTCCTTCAGGAGCTCTTTTAGGGCAGGCCTGGTGGTGACAAAATCTCTCAGCATTTGCTTGTCTGTAAAGTATTTTATTTCTCCTTCACTTATGAAGCTTAGTTTGGCAGGATATGAAATTCTGGGTTGAAAATTCTTTTCTTTAAGAATGTTGAATATTGGCCCCCACTCTCTTCTGGCTTGTAGGGTTTCTGCCGAGAGATCCGCTGTTAGTCTGATGGGCTTCCCTTTGATGGTAACCCGACCTTTCTCTCTGGCTGCCCTTAACATTTTTTCCTTCATTTCAACTTTGGTGAATCTGACAATTATGTGTCTTGGAGTTGCTCTTCTCGAGGAGTATCTTTGTGGCGTTCTCTGTATTTCCTGAATCTGAATGTTGGCCTGCCTTGCTAGATTGGGGAAGTTCTCCTGGATAATATCCTGCAGAGTGTTTTCCAACTTGTTTCCATTCTCCCTGTCACTTTCAGGTACACCTATCAGACGTAGATTTGGTCTTTTCACATAGTCCCACATTTCTTGGAGGCTTTGCTCGTTTCTTTTTATTCTTTTTTCTCTAAACTTCCCTTCTCGCTTCATTTCATTCATTTCATCTTCCAGGGCTGATACCCTTTCTTCCATTTGATCGCATCGGCTCCTGAGGCTTCTGCATTCTTCACGTAGTTCTCGAGCCTTGGTTTTCAGCTCCATCAGCTCCTTTAAGCACTTCTCTGTATTGGTTATTCTAGTTATACATTCTTCTAAATTTTTTTCAAAGTTTTCAACTTCTTTGCCTTTGGTTTGAATATCCTCCCGTAGCTCGGAGTAATTTGATCGTCTGAAGCCTTCTTCTCTCAGCTCGTCAAAGTCATTCTCCGTCCAGCTTTGTTCCGTTGCTGGTGAGGAGCTGCGTTCCTTTGGAGGAGGAGAGGTACTCTGGTTTTTAGAGTTTCCAGTTTTTCTGCTCTGTTTTTTCCCCATCTTTGTGGTTTTATCTACTTTTGGTCTTTGATGATGGTGATGCACAGATGGGTTTTTGGTGTGGATGTCCTTTCTATTAGTTTTCCTTCTAACAGACAGAACCCTCAGCTGCAGGTCTGTTGGAGTACCTGGCTGGCCGTGTGAGGTGTCAGTCTGCCCCTGCTGGGTGGTGCCTCCCAGTTAGGCTGCTCAGGGGTCAGGGGTCAGGGACCCACTTGAGGAGGCAGTCAGCCCGTTCTCAGATCTCCAGCTGTGTGCTGGGAGAACCACTGCTCTCCTCACAGCTGTCAGACAGGGACATTTAAGTCTGCAGAGGTTACTGCTGTCTTTTTGTTTGTCTGTGTCCTGCCCCCAGAGGTGGAGCCTACAGAGGCAGGCAGGCCTCCTTGAGCTGTGGTGGGCTCCACCCAGTTCAAGCTTCCAGGCTGCTTTGTTTACCTAAGCGCGGCTCAGTGGATTTATATTTAAAAAGCTGAGCATTGAACAAAGACAGAGTGGGGTTTTTGTAAGCAGCCTTACAGAAGCAAAACAAAAGCAGTTAATTATACAGTCATAGGTCATGTAATCTATAGCATAACATAAGTTGTGACCTTGTATAGTTGGTGACCTTGTAGCTGCATTGAAAGAAAAACAAAAACTGGCCCTCTCCCTCTCCCTCTCCCTCTCCCTCTCCCTCTCCCTCTCCCTCTCCCTCTCCCTCTCCCTCTCCCTCTCCCTCTCCCTCTCCCTCTCCCTCTCCCCCTCCCCCTCCCCCTCCCCCTCCCCCTCCCTCTCCCTCTCCCTCTCCCCTCTTCTTCAGTCTCCCTCTCCTTTTTTCGGTCTCCCGCTGTTATCGAAGCTGGACTGTACTGCCATGATCTCGGCTCGCTGCAACCTCCCTGCCTCGGGCTCCTGTGACTCTCCTGCCTCGGCCTGCCGAGTGCCTGGGATTACAGGCGCGCGCCGCCACGCCTGAATGGTTTTTCTATTTTTGGTGGAGACGGGGTTTCACCGTGTTGACCGGGCTGGTCTCCAGCTCCTGGCCTCGAGTGATCTGCCTGCCTAGGCCTCCCGAGATGCTGGGATTGCAGACGGAGTCTCGCTAACTCAATGCTCAATGGTGCTCAGGCTGGAGTGCAGTGGTGTGATCTCGGCTCGCTGCAACCTCCACCTACCAGCCTCCTGCCTTGGCCTCTTAAAGTGCTAAGATTACAGCCTCTGCCCCACCGCCACCCCGTCTAGGAAGCGAGGAGCATCTCTGCCTGGCCGCCCATCGTCTGGGAAGTGAGGAGCGCCTCTGCCCGGCCACCCTATCTGGGAAGTGAGGAGCGCCGCTGCCCGGCCGCCCATCGTCTGGGATGTGAGGAGCCCCTCTGCCCGGCTGCCACCCCGTCTGGGAGGAAGTGAGGAGCGCCTCTGCCCGGCTGCCCCGTCTGGGAGATGAGGTGCACCTCTGCCCGGCCGCCCCGTCTGGGAGGTGAGGAGCGCCTCTGCCTGGCCGCCACCCCGTCTGGGAGGAAGTGAGGAGCGCCTCTGCCTGGTTGCCCCGTCTGGGAAGTGAGGAGCGCCTCTGCCTGGCCGCCACCCCGTCTGGGAAATGAGGAGCGCCTCTGCCCGGCTGCCACCCCATATGGGAAGTGAGGAGCGCCTCTGCCCAGCCGCCCCTTCTGGGAGGTGAGGAGCGCCTCTGCCCAGCCGCCCCGTCTGGGAGGTGAGGAGTGCCTCTGCCCGGCCGCCCCGTCTGGGAAGTGAGGAGCGCCTCTGCCTGGCCGCCACCCCGTCTGGGAGGAAGTGAGGAGCACCTCTGCCCAGCTGCCCCATCTGGGAAGTGAGGAGCGCCTCTACCCGGCTACCACCCCCTATGGGAAGTGAGGAGCGCCTCTGCCCGGCCGCCCACTCTGGGAAGTGAGGAGCGCCTCTGCCCGGCCGCCCACTCTGGGAGGTGAGGAGCGCCTCTGCCTGGCCACTCCGTCTGGGAAGGGAGGAGAGCCTCTGCCCGGCCACCCCGTCTGGGAGGTGAGGAGCGCCTCTGCCCGGCCGCCACCCCGTCTGGGAGGAAGTGAGGAGCACCTCTGCCCGGCCGCCCCGTCTGGGAGGTGAGGAGTGCCTCTGCCTGGTCACCCCGTCTGGGAAGTGAGGAGCGCCTCTGCCCGGCCACCCCGTCTGGGAAGTGAGGAGCACCTCTGCCCGGCCGCCCCGTCTGGGAGGTGAGGAGTGCCTCTGCCTGGCCACCCCGTCTGGGAAGTGAGGAGCGCCTCTACCCGGCCACCCCGTCTGGGAAGTGAGGAGCGCCTCTGCCTGGCCGTCACCCCGTCTGGGAGGAAGTGAGGAGCACCTCTGCCCGGCCGCCCCGTCTGGGAGGTGAGGAGTGCCTCTGCCCGGCTGCCACCCTGTCTGGGAGGAAGTGAGGAGCACCTATGCCCGGCTGCCCCATCTGGGAGATGAGGAGCACCTCTGCCCGGCCGCCCCGTCTGGGAGGTGAGGAGCGCCTCTGCCTGGCCGCCACCCCGTCTGGGAGGAAGTGAGGAGCGCCTCTGCCCGGCCACTCCGTCTGGGAGGTGAGGAGCGCCTCTGCCCGGCCGCCCCGTCTGGGAGGTGAGGAGTGCCTCTGCCCGGCCGTCACCCCATCTGGGAGGAAGTGAGGAGCGCCTCTGCCTGGCTGCCCCATCTGGGAAGGGAGGAGCGCCTCTGCCCAGCCGCCACACCGTCTGGGAAGTGAGGAGCGCCTCTGCCCGGCCGCCCAGTCTGGGAAGTGAGGAGCGCCTCTGCCCGGCCGCCCTGTCTGGGAGGTGAGGAGCGCCTCTGCCTGGCTGCCACCCCGTCTGGGAGGAAGTGAGGAGCGCCTCTGCCCGGCCGCCCCGTCTGGGAAGTGAGGAGCGCCTCTGCCCGGCCGCCCCGTCTGGGAAGTGAGGAGCGCCTCTGCCCGGCCGCCCGGTCTGGGAAGCGAGGAGCGCCTCTGCCCGGCCTCCCTGTCTGGGAGGTGAGGAGCGCCTCTGCCCGGCTGCCCTGTCTGGGAGGTGTACCCAACAGCTCCGAAGAGACAGCGACCATCGGGAGCCGGCCATGAGGACGATGGCGGTTTTGTTGAAAGGAAGGGGGGGGGGAAGTGTGGGGAAAGGAAGGAGAGATCAGATTGTTGCTGTGTCTGTGTAGAAAGGGGTGGGCATAGGAGACTCCATTTTGTTCTGACTAGGAGAAATTCTTCTGCCTTGGGATGCTGTTGATCTATGGCCTTTCCCCCAGCCCCATGCTCTCTGAAACATATGCTGTGTCAACTCAGGGTTAAATGGATTAAGGGCGGTGCAAGATGTGCTTTGTTAAACAGATGCTTGAAGGCAGCATGCTCTTTAAGAGTCATCACCACTCCCTAATCTCAAGTACCCAGGGACACAAACACTGCAGAAGGCCGCAGGGTCCTCTGCCTAGGAAAACGAGAGACCTTTGTTCATGTGTTTATCTCCTGACCTTCTCTCCACTATTATCCTATGACCCTCCCATATCCCCCTCTCTGAGAAACACCCAAGAATGATCAATAAATACTTCATAAATTAAAAAAATAAATAAATAAATAAATAAATAAATAAATTTAAAAATAAAAAAAAAAAAAAAACAAGAGAAAAACAAAAACTGGCTAAATATAGACATTTGTAAAACATAATAATGCTTAAGAAGCCTGGGAAAAGAGTAACAGTAAAATAATCTTTTTTTTTTTTTTTAACCTTGCTCTGGAAGGGATGGGGTGTCTGGAGCCCATTCCTCTGGCCTTGGCTATTTGGACAGTATTATAACTGTCCTTGAAGTGAGCTTGCTAGGTAGAGGAAAACTTGTTCTTTTTTTTTTTTTTTTTTTTAACCTTTGCCTTGCCATATTCTGGGCCTCAGCTTTTACTTTTCTTGAAGTAAATAAACATAGTACTTATTATTATTTTTAAATTTTTGCCTCAGTAAAAACTGTAAAGTCAGATGTGACTGTAGGGACTTCTCATGAGAATTCCTGCTCTTCTTTTCCACAGATAAGAAACTATCAGCGGAGGAACAGCCTTGGTGTTCTTACAGGAGCGAAAGAGAAAATTAAAAATGGCAGTAATCCTGAGACAACCACTTCTGGTGGTTGCCACTCACCTGGGGATGTGAGTCTTGGCTGGCCAGGCTCCTGGGGACAGGGGCCCCAAGGGCAGTAGAGGGTAGTTGTTTAGATTGTGGAAGAACTGTTGGGTCCTGGTTAAGAATTCTGGGTTTGAATCCTACATCTCCAGCTGCTAAGGATATGATGTAGGGTGAATTGCTTGAGCTCTTTGGGCCTCTCTTTTCACTTCTGTAAAACAGGAGTGGTATTGTTTGACTTACACTTGTGAAGCTTAAGTGAGATTTGTTAATTGTTGTTTTTATGTTAATGCCAAGTACAGGGCCTGCCGTAAACACCCAAGGCACCCAGGAAATGATAGTTGCTGTTTCATTTTCCTCATCCCCAGTCTGAAGGGGAAGCCAGGCCAATGAGAACCGCCACTTGCCATCAGGCTGTCTCTTTTGGAGTCACCGAAAGGGCCCCAGGATGTGGTGAGGAGAGCCCCAGGCACTAAGATTAGGAAAAGATCTAACTTTTGATCTCATCTTTGCCGCCAACATGCTGGGTGACCACAGAAAAGTCACTTCTTCCCCTGGGCCTCAGTTACCTCCTCTGTAAGATGACATTGGATAAGATCAGTGTGTTTCAAACTTGTTTTTTAGCGGGAGTCCCCTTTGTTCAAGTGAACCGTTACTCAAAAGTCTGGTTTTTAAAATGGAAGTGGAGGTCTGGTGCTCTGCCAGATTCATCCCCACATCCTGGGCCTGAGGAGAGGGGTCCAATGAGAGTATTCAGAACAGCATCGGTCAGGTGACTCCACCCTGTGTGACTGCATCGCTCAGGGGACTTTTCCATCTATCTGTTTCTGCCCCTGGCAAGGCAGCAGGCAGCCATTTTGAAGGCCAGACCATGGTCTTGATCTCCTCCGCTCTTCTTCAGCATTTCGTTTCCCTAAAGCCACCTCTTCCTCCTCCTCTGACTCTCTTGCCTCTCTCTAAGCCACTTCTGTCTTTCTCCCCCTGCCCTTGTTCTACGCTTTTCACCTCCTGTAGATTCAGGACATTGTGAATGTCCTGGTGTCTGACCTTAACCGTTCCAGTGCGGTAGCGCTCCCCACATTGGACAAGTGGAAGGTGAGGCAGTGCCAAGACCCCTCTCTGACTTGCTCTCTCCAGCTGTGCATGCCCCTGAGGCTCCTCTGGTTTGGGGGATACTTTGCCTCTGGCTTATTTTATGTTGCTGCCATTTCCCTTCTGCCTGTTTATGTCTGCTTCTTCACCTGCTTGATTGATTGGGTTTTTTTTTCCTTCACCCACATCTTTTATTATCTTGGAGAAAGTGAGACATATCTTAAAGGTTAGAGGTAATTTGGGAATAACTTTAAGAGCAGACATATGGAATTTGGGGCTTTTTTTCTTAGAGACAAAGTCTCACTCTCTCGCCCAGGGTGGAGTGTAGTGGTGTGATCTCAGCTCACTGCAATCTCCACTTCACAAGTTCAAGCAATTCTCCTGTCTCAGCCTCCTGAGTAGCTGGGATTACAGGCGCCCACCACCACACCTGGATAATTTTTATATTTTTAGTAGAGACGGGGTTTCGCCATTTTGGCCAGTCTGATCTTGAACTCCTGAGCTCAGGTGATCCACCCGCCTTAGCTTCCCAAAGTGTTAACATTACAGGCATGAGCCACCATGCCCAGCCTGAGATCTTTTAAAAATTGTTTAAGTTTTTATTTCTTAAGCAAAGTAACTTGACAGTAGAGATCTTTATTGACCGAGTTGTACATTAAGCCTAGCCCTAGCCCTTTGAAGGGGCACTGTGTGGAACAGCCCGGGGTCCCCAGACCTAAACTTCTCACTCTTCACCATCCAGTTTTCAAGCTGGTGTGAAGCCCCTGATGCTAACCAGCAGTTATGACAGGCCATGGAGGAGCGGGCACAGCTGGAAGCACACCTGGGGCAGTGAGGCTTTGCAGAGGGAGGAACGTGGAAGGAAGATGACCTCAGGTGGCCAGGAGCAGGTGAGGACCAGTGACAGCCCTTCCTAACTTCTGTGCCCATTCTTGCAGGTAATGGAGGTGTGTAGACAAATACAACTGGAGAGAGATACATTTGCTGAGATTCTTAAAGGAGAGAGAGCCACGTGGCAGCAGAGGATGAATCAGATGTCAGAGCGGGTGAGACCTGACACTTCAGCCCCCACTTTAGATCTTTCTGGGCATCTGTAAAATGGGAGGGGTGGTCTTGGGTCTGGGCTTTGTGGAGGAGGGGGCAGAGAGGGAGATGGTAGCCTGTCCAGCCAGCAGCCTCCCCTCTCCAGGGCCCTTTCCCCCGTGCTTTGTGCAGATGTGCACACTGAGGGAGGAGAAGGAGTGTATTATGAATCGGTTACAGGAGCTGGAGACAAGCTTGGTGGAATTGAGAAAACAGATGAGGAAGCTGAGGCTGGGGTGACCTGGGAGGAGGGCTGACATCAGAGGGCCGTGGGGGGTGGGTTAGAATGGCCTAGGGAGGTGGGTGGATGGAAGGACTTTGAGTCAGAGGAAAAGAGGTATATGCCAGGAGATGACAAGTCTGGTAATCTCCATGAGCCCCAGTTTCCCAGTCAGCAAAGAGGGAGGAGTGCCCATTGTCAGCCACCCACACATGTCTGTATCTGTAAGTGGCTTGGAAGATTGGCTACCATCCAGGTGTGGGGAATCATTAGCAGGGAGGCCAAGTTTGTGGAGCCTGAGAGGAGCTGTGGACCAAGAGGAACATTTTTTTTTTAAGATTTCAGAGGCCCTTATTGTCTGCTTTTTTTCTCAGCTGAACTCCCATCCCTGGCACCCCCAGCAAGGCCCTCTGAGGTGGAGCAGCAGCTACAGGAGGAGGCTGAGCACCTGAGGGAGGAGCTGGATAGTCTGGCAGGACAGCTCCAAGCCCAGGTACAGGACAATGAGGGCTTGAGTCGCCTGAACCGGGAGCAGGAGGAAAGGCTTCTGGAGCTGGAGAGGGCGGCTGAGCTCTGGGGGAAGCAAGTGGAGGTGCGCAGACAAATCCTACAGACCGTGGAGACCACACCGCTGTCAGCCACACCCTCTCCCAGACCCGTGAGGTCAAGGGACAGCTGGCCGAGCTGCAGAGTGGCTTCATAAAGCTGGTGCACGGCCCCACCTGGGGAGCCAGCCCTCCTCCCTAGCCCTTCGGGCCTTTGTTTTGCCACCTGTCAAATGGGGCGGTGTAGCCCTCACGTGAAATGGCACTTCTGAAGGCACCTGTGAGCCACAGCCCTGCTCCAATGGCTGTGGGGAGGTGGGGATGATTTTTCTAACCTGACTTCACCCTTCCCGGTGCCATGGGAGGCAGACACCAAGTTCTGGGCTCTCCAGCTGCAATGAAGTTAGCATCTTCTTCGCAGAGGTGCCAAGGATTAAATGAGATAATACATGGAGAGCATTAGGCACGTCGGACACTTAGCAGATGATGGCTGGCTCCTGCTTTTCCACCAGTCTGTGGCCTACAGTTTAAATGGTGGGAAGAAGAGTGTGAGACTTCATACAGGGAAAGAGGCATGGGGCTCTAGGCAGTCACTTAGGCCTAGAGAAAGGGGCCACGGGTCTGGGCAGGATGGAGAGCCCTGCAGTGCCCTAGCTACCCTATTCATGGGCCCAGAATCTGAAAGCAGGCCACCACCTGCAGGTCTTCCTGCAGGTGGAGGGGAAGAGCCAAGAGGCTCAGAGTCTGCAGCAGCAGCGAGACCAGTCTCTGGGTCCCCTGCAGCAGTACGTGGCCGCCTGTCAGCAGCTGAGCTCTGAGATGGAGGCGCTGCACAGGCAGTTACTGCTGCAGACCCAGCTCATGGACCAGCTGCAGCAGCAGGAAGCTTAGGGCAAAGCGATGGCCGAGATGGCCCACCAAGAGTTGCGGGAGACCCAGGTGTGGGAGTTGCTGAGGGTGGGGCCGGAGGGGGATGACCTGGCAGCCTCTGTGCCTTCAACTCTCTTTCCCGGCCCCTTAGGAGCACCTGGAAGCTGCCAGCCAGAGAACCAGCAGCTACAGGCCCAGCTGAGCCTCATGGCTCTCCCTGGGGAAGGTACGGGAGACCACTCAGAGGAAGAGGAGGGAGCCCAGAAGGAAGGGGGGACTGTTAGCAGCATAGGATTGAGGAGTTTAGAAGAGCTGGTCACTATGCCAACCGGGTTTCTGTGTTAAGTTCGGCATCAAAACGGTGACCTCCTGGGAGGAGAGGGGCCACCAGGTTGCCTAAGGATGGGTGAACTGGCCCAGGTCAGAAATGAAGCAGGTCAGAACTCCCCTGCCGGGCAGTAGTGGGACTCAGCTTGGGCAACATAGCGAGACTTTGGTTCTCAAAAAAACATAAAAATAAATTACAGCTGCTCATTCCCCTCTGGGGAGGGACTGGCCCAGGGTTATACAGTGACGGTTGAGGCAGAGGTGAGCCCACCCTACTTCCCTTGTTGGGTCACGTGAGGACCCCTCTAGCTACGCGCCATAGAAGGTAGATTGGACGGGGGGTGGGGGGGAGGAGGGGGCGAGGGAGGAGGAGGAGGATGAGGAGGAGGAGGAGAAGGAGAAGGAGAAGAACAAGAACAAGAAGAAGGAGGAGAAGGAGGAGAAGGAGGAGAAGGAGGAGGAGGTGCCTCGGCCCATGCCGAGCATCCTGCAGGACCTGGAAAGCCAGGAGTTCATGGTGAGCCTACTCCCCCTGCCGCACCTTTGCCCCCTCCCTCTGTGGTCCCTCCCAGACCCTCTTATGCTTTTGGTTTCCTGCTTTCTTATTTCTCTGGACCCTCACCCCTTTCCTGGGAGCCAGTGGTCAGATACCATTTGACCTGTGACCAACAGGTGCACACTCTGAGGCCCCAAGCGAAGGGCTCCTCTCCACCTCCCTGCCCCGTTGGTCCTGTGTATCCCCCAAGAAGAATGCACACCTCTTACCTGCAGGTGGCATTTTGAACATCAGCTGTAGCCAGTGCAGACGGGGAGCAGGCTCGGCTCCGTGGGCAGCTGAAGGAGCAAAGTCTGCGCTGCCGGCGCCTGGCTCACCTGGTGGCCTGGGCCCAGAAGTAGCCAGAGGCAGCAGCCCCAGCCCCAGGGACTGGGATCTACTCTGTGTGTGGGGAGACCCACCGGGCCCTGCAGGGGGCCATGGAGAAACTGCAGGTGAGTGAGTCTCTCCTGGCATGGGCCAAGAAGGGTGGGAGCGAGGCAGTTCGCTGCTGAGATGTGACCCCATTCTTTTGGCTCCAGAGCTGCTTTATGCAGCTGATGCAGGAAAAGGTGGACCTGAAGGAGCGGGTGGAGGAGCTGGAACATTGCTGCATCCAGCTCTCTGGAGAGACAGACACCATCGGTGACGCGGAGGCCAGGGCACGGCAGGGGGAGCTGCCCAGCGGGTGAGGGGAACCCAGTGTCTGAGCCCTGTCCTCTCGCAGGAGACTACATCGCCCTCTCTCAGCCAGGGGGCAGCGCTGAAGGAGCAGCACCGACAGGAGGAGGAGCACATCCACAGGCTAGCCCAGGACAAGGAGGAGATGAAGGCAGGGCATAGAGCTTCTCCGCCCGGGGGGGTGGCTGCGGGGTGGGTGTGGGTTCAGGCATGGCCGCTGAACACCCTCTCCTCCAGGTGAAGCTGCTGGAGCTGCAGGAGCTGGTGTTGCAGCTTGTGGGCGACAGGACCGAGGGCCATGGCAGATTCCTGGCAGCTGCCCAGAGCCCTGCTCGTGAGCCAGCTCCAGGGGCCTAAGCCCCCGGGAGCTCAAGGCTGCCGACAAGCAGGGTGGTGAGTAGTGCCCTCAGGCAGGGTGGGCAGGCAAGAGCAAGGGAGGCTGGCAGTGTGCTCAGAGCCCTCCTCCCTCTCTCCAAAAATCTTTGCCAGGTGACCCTCGCCAGCAGCGTGGAGCCTGCACAAGGAGAGGCCGGGGAGGGTTCTCCCCGCGACAACCCCACTGCACAGCAGATCATGCAGCTGTTTGGTGAGATGCAGGACCCTCAGGAGTGCCCAGGCTTGGGCAGCATCCCCTGCATTCTGTTTTTCTACCAGGTTGACAAAAACCACCAGGTGAAGATCACCCTCATCTGAAAGCCAATTGCCTTCAGCAAAGCCAGGAGAAGGCGGGTGGGAGGCTCCCTCCCCACCACGTCCCTCCCACCTGTTTGCAGTCACCCCTTTACCCTTAAAGTAAATGGATTTAGCCATACTGCTTGGCCTGGCGTATCCTGTTTCCCTCACTGGGTCCTGGGGTTTGTGCCACTGAATGGGGGCCCCAGAATGTCTGAGCATGTCGAGCTGGGCTGCTGGGGACCTTCCAGGCCTGTTACCTGCATGCTGCCTGGTGACACCTGGGGGATTCCACAGGTGGAATGGCACCCATGGGGGACAGTCTGGCCCTAATGGCCAACAGGCTCAGAAGCCTGATCTCTCAGTGGTTGGGAAGGCAGGGTGCCAGCACCCCAGGGCACTGACTTTCATCCAGCCCAGGCAACTTCAGTCCCATCCCCCTGCCTCCCTCACCTGCCTGTGCCTGGTAGCCTGTTCCGTGCCTTCCATCCAGCACTCAGACCCTTCCTTGCTTCACCTGGAGTAGTTCTGCCTGTGGGTTTTACAAACCAGGTGCCTTGAGCATTTGTTTGGAAGGGCGCTTCAGGGGCTCCACTGGTTTGCAAACCTCTGTCCTGAGAGAGGAGCAACACGGGGCAAAGACCACCTCTGGTCCCGCCAGCTGCGTGTGTGTTCCCGATCCTGAGGATGCTGCGATACCTGCAGTGTGAAGGGGGCTGGAGGAACCAGGGCCCAGCCCTTGGGCAGGTTGGGCAGGGGCTCCCAGGAGAGGCCGTTGTTTTGAGGGAAGCATGACTGATTGAAGGGGGACCTGGAGGGACCCTGGGGAGCTGCAGGTTGGAGATGTCCTGGGGTGGTGGTGACTGGACTCCTGAGTGGCAGATGATGGTGTGTCAGTACCAAGGGGCAGCCAGCAGGGAACTAAGGCCTGTGGGCAGCCTGTTGAGCTGTGGGCTGGAGGATGCTCGAGGCAGCCTGGTCTCAGCCTGTGCTCTGCCCAGTGGGTGCAGAACCCCGTGTGTGTTTCCTCTTAGCCTGCCTCAGGGACCCTAAGAGAGATCTTGGTTGGTCTGAGTCCACACTAGTGCCAAAACACCAATGGGCCACAGCAGGGGACAGGCAGGTGAGGGAGCCCGACAGGAATGTGAAATCTTTCGTCATTTCCCTCTTCCTGCCTGTCACTTTTGCCAAGCTAATGTGGGAGCTTCCAGACTTTAATCTTTAAAAGGGAGGCCCTCTTGGCATCTCAGCTCAATCAGTCATTCAGTCAGTGTTTACTGAGGTCTCTTGTGTGTGTCATTGTTCTGTGCATGGAGGGACCAGCAAGGACGCATCACAGAGTCCTCATCCAAGCCAGCATCCCCATCGTTTTACTGGGGGAGACTGAGGCCTAAAGAAGGAGGGTGCCCCAAGGTCAAGGGATGGAGCAGTGGCTGAGGCCAGACTGGATCCCCTAGGCTGAAGATCCTTCTGATGGCTACCTGCCTTTTTTATTTTATTTTTTATTTTTTTGAGACGGAGTCTCACTCTGTCACCAGGCTAGAGTGCAGTGGTGCAATCTCGGCTCACTGCAACCTCCACCTCCCGAGTTCAAGTGATTCTTCTGCCTCAGCTTCCTGAGTAGCTGGGACTACAGGCATGCACCACCATGCCTGGCTAATTTTTATATTTTTAGTAGAGACGGGGTTTCACCGTATTGGCCAGGCTGGTCTTGAACCCCTAACCTTGTGATCCACCCACCTCAGCCTCCCAAAGTGCTTGGATTACAGGCTTGAGCCGCTGCGCCTGGCTGGCTACCTGCCTTTTGCCACTCTGTCCTGTACATAAGTGGGGCTGGATCCAAGAGGCTGAGGATTTGTCACCAATTTGGGATATGCTCAGGATGGTGCGCCGGGTGGGCCTGGGATGGCCGCACTGTGGCCCAACACCCCCTTGATCTTCTTTCTCCAGCCCTGATAGTCAGCGTTGGGGGCTGAGGCTTCAGGTCTAGGAGACTCCTGGGCCAGAGGCAGAGCAGAGGGAGAGCCTGTGTGCCCACCTGCCCAGCAGGCACTCCTTAGGGAGGCCTTGGCACCTGCTGGGGCACAGGAAGCAGTTGCTGCAGGTACCTTATGTGCCTCATGTCCACACACTCAATGAAGCAGAGGTGGCTGCATTCCCAGGCTTCCCTCTGTGGATCTCAAGGGCTGGTCACCTGCTGGGGCTGCCCCTGCTATGTGACCTGCTCTGCACAGGGAGGAGAGCACTTTTGGCAGCATTGGGATCTGGAGCTGAGCGACCATCCTCCAGCACTCCTTCCTCCCCGTCTCCTCCAGCCACGGAGCCTCCCCATACCTGGGGGTGGGGAGGGGAGAGATGGATTCCCTGGGAGAGGCAGAACAGCCCTTGCTGGGTGGGGGCATTTGGGCTACACCTATAGGAAGGGCAGTGTCCCAGGTAGAAGGCTGTAGGGACCAGCCCCACAGGGTCAGTGGGTTTTTCTCCCTGTGTGCAGAGACAAGAGATTGTAGAAATAAAGACACAAGACAAAGAGATAAAAGACAGCTGGGACCGGGGGACCACTACCCCCAAGACACGGAGACTGGTAGTGGCCCCGAATGTCTGGCTGCGCTGTTATTTATTGGATACAAAGCAAAAGGGGCAGGGTAAAGAGTGTGAGTCATCTCCAATGATAGGTAAGGTCACGTGGGTCACGTGTCCACTGGACAGGGGGCCCTTCCCTGCCTGGCAGCCGAGGCAGAGAGAGAGAGAGGGAGAGAGAGAGAGATGGCTTACACCATTATTTCTGCATATCAGAGACTTTTAGTACTTTCACTAATTTTGCTACTGTTATATAAAAGGTAGAGCCAGGTGTACAGGATGGAACATGAAGGTGGACTAGGAGCGTGACCACTGAAGCACAGCATCACAAGGAGATGGTTAGGCCTCCGGATAACTGCCGGTGGGCCTGACTGATGTCAGGACCTCCACAAGAGGTGGAGGAGTAGAGTCTTCTCTAAAATCCCCCGGGGAAAGGGAGACTCCCTTTCCCAGTCTGCTAAGTAGCAGGTGTTTTTCCTTGACACTGACACTACCGCTAGACCACGGTCCGCTTGGCAACGGGCGTCTTCCCAGATGCTGGTGTTACCGCCAGACCAAGGAGCCCTCTGGTGGCCCTGTCCTAGCATAACAGAAGGCTCGCACTCTTGTCTTCTGGTCACTTCTCAGTATGTCCCTTCCGCTCCTATCTCTGTATGGCCTGGTTTTTCCTAGGTTATGATTATAGAGCGAGGATTATTATAATATTGGAATAAAGAGTAATTGCTACAAACTAATGATTAATGATATTCATGTATAATCATGTCTATGATCTAGATCTAGTATACCTCTTGTTGTTTTATATATTTTATTATACTGGAACAGCTCGTGCCCTCGGTCTCTTGCCTCGGCACCTGGATGGCTTGCCACGCACAGAAGGCAGATCAGGCAAAGCTGCTGGCTTGGTGGCCATCATGGCGTGTGTATCCAGTGAGGCTGGAGTGCAGGGAAGGAGCAGAGCTTGGGCCTGAGAGGTGAGGCTGGGTCCCTCAGGCACTAGGGAGAAACTGAGGGCGTCTGAGCAGATGAGCCACAGTATCCAGGCTGTGCTTCAGAGCAAGACCCTTGAATATCTGGGAGATGGGGATGAAGAGCCAGAGACCATAGCCATATACTGTACAAGGATAACAGGAGTTAGCTGAGAGTAACAGTGACTTTTTCTCCCCAGATACCCCCAAGCCAGAAGGCAATCCTTCCACCACAGCAGGACTTGGCTTTCCCGGCTCTCCTTAGGGAAATACCCTTGGGTGTGGAGGTGTGGGGGGACCCACAGGAGCTCAGGCCTCTCCCCTTCATCGGCCTGGGCACTGGAACCTGCTCCTTAGCCTCTCTGGCTTCCCCCTCCTCCCTCCTCTCCCCCAGGAATGAAAGCACAATGTCAGCTTAAGGATTGGGGCTACAGGCTTTCTGATACCTGTGGGTCAGTCAGCATTGTCCAGGGTGGAGAGACGGTCAGGGCCGGGGGTCCTGGGATGGAAAGTCTGGCAGCGGACTTTGGCTTGGGCACGTGGTCTCCCTATCATGGGGTGGTCCAGGGGTGCCAAGCTTCATGGCTCAGTTAGACCAGTGGCTGCTGGAACAGCCTTTTACTCTCAGATTTACACATAGGACAGCAGTGCCAGGCTCCTGGGTGCTTTGCCCACCTGCCCTAGGGTGTCATCCTGGGTCCTCAGACTAGTGCTGTCTGGAGTCTGGGGCCCTGCTGTTAGGGTGCTCTATTGGTGCCGCACTCAGCAGGGCTGTGGAATGTGGAAGAAACTGAGAGGCAGAGCCAGCCCTTGGGACAGAATAGGGACAGTTCCTGGGCCTCCCAGGGGACGAGGGAGTCGGGGGCCCTGGAGGGCTCATTCTAAATTCTGCTACTCTGACTAGGAGCAGAAGCTGTGTGTCAGCTGTGGTAGGTGCCAAGTGGTCCTTCCCTGTCCCTGGCAGGAAATCTACCAGCAAGACCAGATCCATTTCATGTGCCGCTAGCACGGCTGGGAGACATCCAGGTGCCTGAGGTGGATGAGACAGAGCAGACATGGTGGGGGCTTTTGGAGGCCAGGGAGGCCCAGGTGGATGGCACAGGTACAGAAGGCAGGGTGTGAGGGTGGGGCCCTCCTGGAGCTCCTGTCTTCTGGACTCCAGGGGCTTGGTTGAGGAGGCTCTTCCCTCTCTGAGTTGGCACTGTGGGTGTCAGGCTATGCTTGGAAGAGGGAGGAAGGAGACTCGCCTACCCGAGGACCCACACATGTGGATCTACATAGATGTGGATTCACACACATTACCTCCTGGCAACACAGGTACAAGGACCCTTCCCGGATTCCCTTTAGAGGCAGCAGGAGGACTCTTGGAAACAAAGATCACAGACAGATGGATGCTCATGGGAGGGGGCCGAGGCTGCTTACGAAAGGGGTCCCTTGTGTGAGGCTTAGCAGGAAGTCAGATTGGCACTGGATCTGGAAGGGAAGGATGGGAGCAGAGTGTTCTCCTGTCACTCAATACGGGGCCCTGCCCAGAGCCAGCTGCTTTCTCCCTGCCAGAGAACAACCAGGGAGCTTGCAGAGGAGAAACAGGAGAACATCCCCTGTGCCTTCCACCAGGGCCACTCCTCACTCCTGCTGGCAGTGCAGTGCCCCAGGTCCAGGCTGGAAGGCTGCTTGCCTGCTCCCCTCTCTGCCAGGATCTCTGTGACCCCAGCCTGTCCCAGGCACCAGGGGGTCTGCTAGTTCCATCCCAGAGGGTCTCAGGGAGCCTTATTCTTGGCCAATCTGGTGGAGTCTGTGACTTCTAGGCATGATGCAGGGCTGTCGGGAGAGGAGCTGTCCCTCCTCCCCTCCTTTAGCAGATGCTGCCCATCTAGTCTTCAACGGCCAAGGTCACCCTAGGGAGAGATGTGTCAGCCAGGCTGGGCAGGAGGGTACTGGGAGCAGCCTCTACTCCCGAAGGGCCTGTGTCCAACACAGTTAACTGTATCTGCCCCTTAATGACCTCCATGGGGTACAGCTCCTGTCTGCCTGGCAGTGCCCAGCAGACACTCTTTAGTGCCCCTGCAGTGGGCACAGGACGTGGCACAAGGTCCGCAGGTTGAGGCAGCCTCCAGGGGAGGAAGACCGAGCACCTTCCCTTTCCTGTGACCTGCCTCTGCTGCCTGCCTCCCCCTCCTTGGCCTGGCCCCCCAGCTTCCTTCCGTCCCAAACACCGCCTGCCAGGGGCAGGGAAGGACCACTTGTTACCCACCACAGCGGGCTGCAGCCGCAGCTCCACACTCACCAACTCCTCAGGCTGTTTTCCTGCCCTTCAGTTCACCCACCCATGCCCTGATGTGGGTGTCAAGGGGTCTGCCCACCTCTCACAGGGCCCGTCCTGACACTCCAGGACGACTCTGGGTGTTTGCCCACCAGGTGCCTGCCCCGACACAGCAGGTGGCGGTGGGTGCGTGGAGGGTGCCTGACTGCCCAAGGCTTGGCCTGTCCCTGCCCGCCTCCCTGTGTGGCCCCAGCTTGGGCTGGAGGTAAAAGGGGGTGATTAGCTGCCTTTTGCCTGTTATGACATGAATGTATGATTGAGCTCCAGAAAGGAGGTGAAAATTTGATCTTCTTGCCCTGGCTGTGGGGAGAGGGGGAGAGAGGGAGGGATTGGGGTGAAGGTAGTAGCTTTTCATCCCCTGCCCCAGTGGCCATAGAGATTGAGGTGGGGCCCTACCTTGCCTGGTGTCTTCTCCCCAGGGACGCACGCACAGGACTTTGTCTACTTTTGTGTAGATCCTAGTGGACTATAGGGATGCCACGTCCCTGCCTTGGACTCCACGCCCCCCTCCCTTTTTTTTTTCTTTTTAGGCAAGGTCTGGCTCTTTTGCCCAGGCTAGAGTGATGCAGTGGCGAGATCTCCGCTCACTGCAACCTTCGCCTCCCAAGCTTAAGCCATCCTCCCACCTCAGCCTCCTGAGTAGCTGGGACTACAGGTGTGCACCACCACGCTTGGCTAATTTTTCTATTTTTTGTAGATATGGGATTTCACCATGTTGCCCAGGATGGTCCGGAACTCGTTAGCTCAGGCAGTCCTCCTCCCTCAGCCTCCCAGAGTGCTGAGATTACAGGCATGAGCTGCCACGCCTGGCTATGCTTCCTTTGCTTGAAGTGTACATATGTCCCCAGGGGCTGTCCTCATCTCAGCAGGCTGAGTCCTGGCCTGAAGGAGGCATCTCTAGGCTCTTTCCTCTGAACACTCCTAGCCTAGGAGCTGGCTGGTAGGAAGTGGCATGCTGGGAAGCAGGCGTATTCCTGTACCCGGGGTCCCAGGAGAGCCACTGGGTGGATGGGCAGACAGAACATCCAGTTCAATAGGGCCGTGGAGAAACGAGCCGTCTCCTCTGCTGTTTTCAGGCCTGCAGCTCCCGGGGCACTGATGATCATTTAAGGAGCAGTGAGAGCCTAGGATTCTGCCCCCTGCAGAGGTAACTACCCGAACTCAAAGCTCCCCCAGCTCCCCTCCACCTCACTCACAGGCCTCTGCCCTGGGAGCCACACCTGGAGCCTCAGCAAGAGGAGGGCCCCGGGCCAGCAGTCTGGGCTTCCAGGGCTCACCTTGCCTCTCCCAGTAGCATCCAGAGGGCATATTCTGGAGGCTGAGTGGGTGGAGGGGGTAGGGAAAGACCCCAAATTCCCCCACCCCCAAATTCTCCCACCCCCAGCCTAGGCCCCAGCTGAGGCTCAAGGAAAGCCCCAGGCTGAGTCCAGGTGACAAGCAGACCCCAGCTGCGCCTGGCTTGGGCTCCATTGACATGGAGACATTTTCTTTTCTTTTTTTTTTTTGAGAACAAGTCTCGCTCTGTCACCCAGGCTGGAACGCAGTGGCACGATCTTGGCTCACTGCAAGCTCAGCCTCTCAGTTTCAAGTGATTCTCCTGCCTCAGCCTCCTGAGTAGCTGGGACTACAGGCGCGTGCCACCATGCCCTGTGGAGCCACCATGCCCGGCTAATTTTTTGTATTTCTAGTAGACACAGGGTTTCACTGTGTTAGCCAGGATGGTCTCAATCTCCTGACCTCATGATCTGCCTGCCTCAGCCTCCCAAAGTGCTGGGATTACAGGCGTGAGCCACTGCACCCAGCTATGGAGACATTTTCTGTAATGTTCCACAGCCGCCCCTCTCCCCCTCACACAGGAAGGGAGGCATAGCCACTGTCTCCCGATCTGGATTCCTGCACACAGTGGGTCTGAGCCCTGGCTTCCTCCTTGCCAGCCCCACTGCATTCAGTGCCTCTGATCTAGGGAGATGGACCCAGGGGTTGCTCCTGGACAGGGCAGTTGAAGGAGCTGCTTGCCTGGAAGATGCATTGCGGATGGAAGGAGCAGGTTAGAAGGGGTTTGGGCCATGAGCCCAGCTCAGCACTGGTTTGGGGCTCCCCAGCCACCAGCAGAGTGGTCCCCTTTGCTGTCTTGTGGCTCAGGAAGCACCAGTCGATGGGGGTGGGGTGGATAAGGGTTTCTCAGGGTCGACCCAAACACAGGGGTAGAAAGCCCTGAACGTGTTCATCCCAGCCCCCACCTCTGTGCAGCCGGTTGAGTGTTTCTCGAGACTTCTCCAACCTGCTTGTGCTTCAGTCCCTCCTCAAGCGGGGACTTGGTTTGGGCCAGGGCAGGGGCACTCTGCGTGAGGAGCGTGGAGAGGGGCCTCCCGCTACACTCTGCAGTCCTCATGCCCTGTGGGTGATGTTCTGTAGCTGGCCCTGGACTCAACTTTCTCCAAGCTTGAAATGGGGGTGGTGGAATGTATGGGTGTCTCTCTGTTCTCCCTCAGCTCCTCACGGCAGGGCTGAGTGGCCCTTAATAGGAGTGGGGGAAGAGCAGCAGGCTTTGTGGAGGTGCAGGGAGCTGAGCTAGTTCAGCATGGGAGGAGGGCACAGCTGCTCGCTCCCTCCCCATCTTTTTATCTTTTCTTTCTCTTTTTTTTTTTTTTTTTTTTTTGAGGCACACTGTCACTCTGTCACCAAGGCCGGAGAGCAGTGCACAATCTCGGCTCACTGCAACCTCTGCCTCCTGGGTTCAAGTGATTCTCATGTCTCAGCCTCCCGAGTAGCTGGGATTACAGGCATGTGCCACTATGCTCGGCTCATTTTTTTGTATTTTTAGTAGAGACAGGGGTTCACCGTGCTGACCAGGCTGGTCTCAAACTCCTGACCTCGAATAATCCACCCATCTTGGCCTCCCAAAGTGCTGGGATTACAGGTGTGAATCACCGTACCTGGCCTTCCGTCTGCCTTTTTCCCACTGCCCCATTAGGGCAGAAGGCAGCTGCAGTGAGCGCCCTGGGACCGGGTGGCTGCATTCTTCATGACTGTGCTGTGTGTGCTGAGCTGCCTTTTCCTGGAGGAGAAGGCTGAGTGGACCTGGCTAAACTGGGTTCCCTTTTCCTGGCCATAGGAGCTGACATGATGAGTGACACGAGTTCTGGAAGCTTGGAGGTGAGCCTCGGCAGCTGGGAGACTTCATTTGCCACCGTGTCACCTGGGGAGAGCGGCCACAGCTGGGAGGATGGTGACACCTGCAGTGAGTGTGGCTACAGCGAGTCAGGGGCCAGCAGCTCCTCTTTTGAGGAGCTGGACCTGGAGGGTGAGGGGCCCTTGGAGGAACCATGGCTGGACACTGAGACTGAGCCCCTGGGGGCTACCAAGTGGCCCTGTGAGCCCAGTACCCTGAGAAGGGCAAGGAGTAACCCATGACTAGCCCCCTCCTGTGGGGCAGTGCTGAGGAACTGAGTAGACTCTCTAGCCATCTTCCTCCTTCCCTTAGGGGTGAAGGGTTCCCAGGGGACCTGACTCCCCCTGCTCTAGGCCTCTTGTGAAGCCTTCTCCTCACTGTCCTTTAGGCTCCCAGGGCCAAAGCAGCCAAAGACTATTTTCTGCACCAGCCCTGTGGGCCACCACTCCTGTTGTATCTCTTTTTCAGACTGTCACTGGAGCTTCCAGGACCCAGAATAAAGCCAATGACTTACGTGTTTCACCTGGATTTGGGCTGCGTATTTGTTTGACAGTTTCACCTTTGTGGGGACCCCTGTATAGACAGGCCGGGAGTAGGAAGGAGCCTCCCCTCCCCAGGGCAAGGAAAGGAGGGACCATGCCAAGTACCCTGGGGTGGGGGAGGAGGGGTGGTGGAGATCCTCCACGTCCTGCTCTGTGACCCCCAGCGGCCAGCCACCCTCCACTGCTGCACTTTTTCACAGAGGTGGTTATATCTCTAGGATATGTTCCTTAAAGTGGGATTGCCAGGTCTAAGGGTGTATATGTGGCCATGAACAGGGTTAAGAACTCTTGCCAAGCTCCCCTCAGTGGAAGTGGTTCTCATGTATCCTCCCAGCACTGAGACATGAGAGCTGGAATGCTCTCGTTCCTAGCTTTGTGTTATGGAAATTTTAAATTTTCATACATACAGAAAAGTTGAAAAACAGCACCATGAGCACCCATGTACCTGCACCTAGATTTAATGATTATTAGTTTTCATAAGGCTTCTTCTTTCTCTCCCTCCCTTTCTATTATTTGAGTCATTTGTAAGTCAAAGACATCATGTCATTTTATCTCTAAGTACTTCAACATGCCTCCTTTAAAATTAAGAATATTCTGTTCTAGCCACAATATCATTATTATACTTAAAAAAAGAAAGAGCTAACAATTTCATAGCATTATCTAGTATTCAGGCTGAAATTCAGACTTCCTGTTTGTCTCAGCTGTCTTTCATAGCTATGGATTTTATTTTGTTCTTAAATCAGAAGGAACTGCTTTTTAGCTTTATTTTCCTCTCTCTCCCACCCAGATCACTGTCTCTTACTGCAAGAAAAAGTCTGACCAGTTTTAAGAATGATGTCTTAGCGTTTTATATTCCTTATCTCATAGGATTCACTTTGGTATCATTTTACACATTGGGAGACTGCCTTGTCATGGATAGGCATTTCAAATAATTTTTTTCTTTGTGACTGGAAAAGGTTGACTGGGAGATGTTGTTAGACATCAAACTATCAGAATTTCGGGGATCACAGGTCAGCAATTTTTTAATGAAATTTTCTCCTCTACCCTCCGCTCCCTGGCCATTCTGGTTCTCCGTTACCTACATTTTGTCTCCAGGTTCCCAGGTACCTTCTTGTCAGTCCACAAGCAACGTCAGACACAGTGCCTCATCACCCAAAGACCCCCACCCTGCAGGGCTGCCCAGGTCTATCTCTCCCGACAGCCTGGAGATCATCAGTGAGCTTCAGTCAGCAGTGGGCAGACGTGGCTGCTGCCTGGGAGTCCCGTCAGAGCTCCCCAAGTACCAAAGCTGCCCTGCTTGGCCCCCAGCCCACCTTGTGGACAGCACTGCTGTTCCTGGGACAGCTCTTGGAGTTGAGCCTGGACTCGGTGGTCATTGCCTCCATAGTTCCCTCTGGGCGACTGGCAGTTCTGTGGTCATAGGCACCCAGTGCTGGACTGAAGGGGCCACAAGTGGAAGCTGACCATACCACCTGCTGCCCAGGAGTCAGCCTGCTGGTGGTCCAGGAAGGGCCATCTACCAGCCCCCGTGCAGCCGCATGAACACAGGTGTCCCGTCTCTGGAGGGTTTGCCAGGCCACCTGTCTCCTTACATCATAACCTCACCACCCCTTCACCTTCTAAGCTGGGGAGAAAGCTCTGTTTATGGGCAGTGCCCCCTCTTACTGCCAGCTGCCCAATTTGCTGGCAAGTGCCCACCTGGTGTTTCCAGTGACTACTGACCCTCTGGTGCCAGCCAGCAGGCCCTGTCCATTCCTCTTCTAAGCTATTTCTGTCACTGCCAATGGCCCCTCCTTCATGCTCAGCCCTTCTGTGCCAGGAAAACCACCCAGCTCTCCACTTCCATTCTCACAGCCACTCCTGACTGAGCTGAGGATGTTTGCACCTTTCTCTTCCCCTGTTGTGCCAAGCAACCTTTCTTGGGGCATGTCTATCTACCCAGGCTACATGTCCCCATGGGCAGGCTACCCAGCTGGTGGCCTCGTTCCATCCCAGGCACCTCTATTTCACTCTCATGAGGTTGCTGAGGTGGGGTGCATCTCCAATGATGATGAGGATAGGGACGATGATGTGATAGAGGTCACTGGGAAATAGCTGGGGAGTTCCTCTGCTCTTCAATTGGAGTCCCTAGGAGGTTGCCCACCAAGCTGGAAGGCGATGATTTGGACTTTTCCAGAATAGGAAACTTGGCAGGAGAGAACACAAAGGGGACAAAGGAGGGTGGTTGGCCATGGTGGCAGAGCTGTGTTGCTGTTTAACAAAAGAGGCAAAAAAAAAAAAAAAAAAAAAAAAAAAAATAGCCCAACAGGGCGGCAACAGCAGGAAATCGGAGACCCAAACCAGGGCTGGAGAACAGCACAGCCTCTCCCACTCCCTGCCTTGCTCATGCTGTCTGCTTGCTTGCTCGCCCATCAAAGTGCAAAAGCTCACATCCCATTTTTGTCTCTGGGAACATTCTCTCCGAAGAGACCTGCCTTACTGAGTGATTTAGCTTGGCCTGGGGAGGGGAGGGAAGGGAGGAAGAGGGAAGAGCGAGTGAGAGTAAGAGGTTCAGCAGGGGAGCAGACTGTGATCCCAGGTGAAGTGGGATCTTTTTAGGGGATGGAAGGAAGCTGACCAGGCTTGTGAGTTTGTGAGTGTGTGTGTGTTGATGTATGTATGTACATGTATGTAACAGAGAAGGAGTAAAGGTGGGAGGGGAGGGAGGGAGGAACAAAGGGGGAAACTGAAATAAATTTATCTTTCTTTGAATGGAAATCAGAGTTTGATGGTTCATGGCACCTATTAGTGTGAACATCAGGGTGAGCCCAGGGGAAGAGCCATGGAAATCACAAGTTTCCTTCTGGTTGGGGGAAGAGAAGGCCCAGCTAACTCAGGTCCCTGGTTTTTTTTTTTTTGTTGTTGTTGTTGTTTTTTTTTTTTTTTTAGTTTTCTTTTTTTTTTTCTTTTATTGTAATTATTATTATTATTATTATTATTATACTTTAGGTTTTATGGTACATGTGCCCAATGTGCAGTAAGTTACATATGTATACATGTGCCATGCTGGTTTTAAGAGCCACATTTGTTTGAGAATTTGGGGGAAATCATGAGAGAAAATGGGCATTACCAATCTGTGTCTCTTAACCCTCGTGGCTCTCTGTGAGCGGGATGGAAGGTTGTCTGCAGTCAGAGGCTGGGAGGGGGAGGCCCTGGAGCTGTGGCTGGAAAAGATGTTATTCACCGGCCGGACCTGAGCCCCCATTGCCTATCCTGGTGTCTTTCCTGTTCCTTTCCTTCCCCTTTAGAGAGCTCCATGTTAATTTATTTCTTATGGGCAATTACTTCTTACTTGGACATTTCATGTGTCTTGTTTATTTACGGGTGGGGTGGGGGGATGTTAGGGGTAAAGAGAATAGGAGATAGAAAGAGACATTTTCAGATATTTCAGACTTCATAGCTACTGGTGAAAAACAATACTGGGTGGATGGAAATTGACCAGGGAAAGAGGTTGTTTGACCAAGGTTTGGATTAAACTACTATATTTTTGAGAGATTGCTTTTCAGAAAGATCAGGAAATCCTGAGACTGGTTAGTTAGTGAGGGGTGAGACTCATTCCACAGAAATCGAAAGTTGGGATCAGAGTTTACGACTGGGAAGTCAGGAAGCCCAGATTTGGAGCTGTGTCCTCCAGGGATGATCTTAGAGGCTGGCTGTCTATGCTGAAGAGTGAAGCTGTGGATAGGCGGTTGCTGGGTTGAGGGACTATTGATTTCTTGTTAGGAAATGTCTTCAGATGACCCACATGGGCCTGGTGTCTGCTGCCTCCATATTCAAAGGACCATGGAGGAGCCCTTTCTCTGTAGGAGTCATAAGTTTGGATTTTTTCTTAAGAGAACACATCAGTCATTCTAAGTGTCCCCTTATTGCCAATGCCAGGGGAGGGGCATCTAGTCCTTAAGTACAAACACTGGCTGTCTTCCTATTCCTATTAGCATCCCCACCCCCTCTGCATCCCCCACCCCCCATACCCCAAGGCTTTACCAGATAGTTCTTTATGATGAAGAAAGTTAGTCTGACTTTAGAGCTTTACCACTTCCCCTTGGCTCCCTCCTTACTGGGCAGGTGCTGGACCTGCCTCTTCCCAGCCCAGAAGGCAGCTTAGTCAGGTCATCCCTATACTAACTCCTGCAGCCCTCTGACCAGCCTGGTTCCATCGTTGGAGGGCCACAGCAGACTCTCGGGTAAGAATCCAGAAACCTTCTCAGCAGGAAACTGAAACCAGTCACTGGAGGGATAGACCTGTGAAATTGCCAGAAAGCAAATGGGTATTCTGAGAGGCAGCACATGGCCACTCGCTACCCATGTTCCAGGGACTGGGTCTTGCTTCTACTCAGCAGAGGCCATCATTCTGGGAGGCTCACCTGACTAGGGAAGGCTTTCTCTTATATGTGCAGTTTCTATTGTGTAGAGGGGTGGGGGTGGGATCATGGGAAATTGGAGTGCTACCAGGTCCCTGGTTTTTGCTTTTGTTAAAAAAAAAAAAAAAACACCAAATGGGGGGCCAGGTGCGGGAGGGCAGAGGATCTGGCTGAGGAATTTCCCCTCGCTATTGTCTTCCATGGGATTTTTTCAAGGGCCTCTCAAGCTGCATCCATCTGGTTTAGCCAAGTTCTCAGCCTGGGGAACACAGTACTACTTAATGATTCAGGTTTACCATTTGTAGTGATGCTTGATTTCCTTTTCTTAATATATTTGTAGATAAAAACTGAACAGGGACAAAGTAGCTATTTAAGAAAGGAAGTGAACCATGGTGGGTCATATCATTTTCTTTAGATTGGATATCTGTGAAGTCCTCACGCCTCTGAGTTATGCTATTTTTTTTTTTTTTTTTTTTAGAGGGAGTCTCGCTCTGTCATCAGGCTGGAGTACAGTGACAAAATCTCAGCTCACTGCAACCTCTGACTCAGGAGTTCAAGTGATTCTCCTGCCTCAGCCTCCCCAGTAGCTGGGACTTCAGGCGTGCGCCACCACACCCAGCTAATTTTTGTATTTTTAGTAGTGGGGTTTCACCCTATTGGCCAGGATGGTCTTGATCTCTTGACCTCATGATCTGCCCACCTTGGCCTCCCAAAGTCTGGGATTACAGGCGTGATCCACCACACCCGGCCCTGAGTTATGCTTCTTAAGCATCTATCTCATCATCTCTTGATTTAGGGATAATTCTATCTGCTGCTTGGAGCTCTCTTCCCTAGGAATTAGTGGGTGGAGTCTCTATATACTTGTGATTCACAGCTAAATATGAAATTTCTCAATCCAGAAGCAGAAAGCAAAGAGCTGGGTTAAAGTTGTGCAGATTGGTTGAAACACTTAGCCAAACTTAAGTGGCCTGGGTAGGACCATCACTCCCAAAGCTGTCAGCAGAGAAAGGCCCTCTGTGTCAGTCAATTCAAGCCTGGTATTGCTCTGAAATTGAGTCCTCATCCCATGGGGGAAGGTCTTCTGGGGGCTTTCCATTCCTTTTTACTAGTGTTCTGGATATAACTTCCTGCTTCCCACTTTCTTTTTTGATTTCTCAGAAGACTAGTGTCTCCCTTCTGAACTGTGGCCTTCTGTGCACCAAGCTCAATGGCTCTTCCCCCACCAAAACTCCTAAGAGAAGTCATCCCTCCCTAAAAGGACCCCCACGAGATGTTCTGGCCCTCTGCTGACTTCTCCCTGGAATCAGCACCTCAAGGACTGTTTGAGAATGCTGCAGTCTCCACTGGTCACCTTCAGACTCTGTTTCCCTGCTGCCAACTCTTCTCTTCTGCCCTGTGTATTCCGCCATGCCCCCCTTAATGTCTGTTCTGTGCCACTAGCTTGGCTCTGGGCCTTTTATGAATACCCAAGTCTTACAACGATGAGTGTCCTGAGCAGACAGTGTCCACCTTCTTTGCTCTTCAGGGGCCTGAGTGTGCTCCTTTCCCTTTTGCAGGTCTATTGGACATAGTAATCCAGTGCACTGGGGAGGGGTAGCCAGGCCAGCTACAGAGTCCGCAATGCAGGGGCTTGGGGAGGTTTGGGTTCTCTCTGCCACCACTACTGGGATGATATTCAGAAAAGAGAGGACCTCATACTGTGACCAGACCCAGGACCCTCCCTGGAAGACAGCTCAGTCCAGCTGTGTGTGTGTGTGTGTGTGTGTGTGTGTGTGTGAGACAGAGAGAGAGAGAGAGTTATGTGTGTGCTGTGCTCATGTGTACCTGGGTGTAAAATGACTGTTAGCTGGTTGTGTTACTCAGGGTGGGCTGGGGACTCACTGGAAGAATCCCCCTAGTCTGCCCAACACAGGTTTTTTCCTTGTGCCCTCTTCAGAGAGGTCAGGGGAAGAGGGTCCAGGTGGGCAAAGGCGGGGGTGCCGCAAATGATTAATCACTAAGGCCAGACGGCTGCCAGGAGGAGTGGGGGATGATGAGGTGGCCCCAGGGTCCAGGCAACTGGCTTTGGTTTTCCATCTTCTTTCCTCAGGATGCCCCTGAGGACTGGGACCTGTGCCTGGCTGTGAGGAGCATCTGTGGCTTGGCGATCCAGCTGCTGGGGTGATCATGGGCTTCCCTCCCCTCAGCAGGGCCGGAGTTCCTGTCCCAGAGACTGGACAACTGGCTGTTTCTGTGACATGTTTATTTTTACTTGTGTTTCATGTCACTTTTTTGAAAAAAAGCAAACAGAACAATTGTAAGTCAGTATAGCTGCCTGTCAGTTTTCCTTATTTCTCTTTTTGTAAAATAAAATTAAAACTCCAGAAGGCAGTGTTGTTTGATTGAGGAATAGTCTGGACACTGGATTGGCTGGGTGGTAGTGAAAGGAATAGATCTTAGAACACAGTGGGCTCTGCGATAGCCCTTGGGTGGTGAGACAGGCAGGAACAGAAGGAAGACTACTGGCAGGTTCTTTGTTACAATGGAGTTCACTGGGCTTTTTCTGCTTTTGTTTACCTGAAGAGGGATGTATTTCCAGGCTCCAGGGGAAACAGCAAGCTGACTTCAGAGTGGCTTGAGGCTAGCTGGTCCTCAGCCACGACAAGTCCTGCACTGACAGCCCTGACCAGACTGCGAATGGCTGGGGATTGGATGCAGTGCCTTCAGAGGATGGGAGATGGTTGTAAGGGATAATTGGAAGGACAGCCAAGAAAGGAATGAGGCCAATAGACCCAAGTTCAGGCAAGCTGATTTATTGTCAGTCCTGCCCGGCTACCTCTTGACAAAAGCAGAGGAGGCAGCCCCACTTATAGACTAGAGCAAGGTTTTATAGGGCGTAGAACTGGGTCAGGGTGAAGGAAAAAGAAAAGTGGGGGTCCTTTGTGCCATGTGTCTGACCGCTTCCTGGAGATGTTTTTCTTGCCAGTTCTGTTGTGCAAGGTAGACGTCTTAACCGCATCCTGGGACAGCTGGCCTCCGGTCAAATAGTTACAGGCAGGTTTTGGGTAGGGGGTTTTACTTTTTGGCCTTTGGGGCTTAGTATATGGGAGCGGGAAACAGTCCAGTTGGGTAGACCCTAACAATGGTGTGCCTGTAAGTGGCTGGTGTCAGCGACAACATTCTTACGCTGCATGTGTATTGTTCAGTTGTCATCTGTGTTGGGAAATCTAGCCACTGGCCCACAGAGAGTTAACCAGAGCTTGGGAGTGTGAGAGGTGGGAAAGAGGGAACCATCTACTCCAGCTTCCTGTCTAATTTCTTCTAGGGGAGGGGCCCTGGGGAAACAATTCTGTGGAAAGGTACAAAGGAGGATAGAGAAAGAATCTCTGTAGGAATTCCTTGGTCAGAGGAAGGCAAGAGGACACGCAGGCCACATCTGGGCTCACGATAGGGAAATCTGTGCTATGGGGAGATGGGACTGGGAGTGAAGGGTGGGTGCAGCAGATGGCTGGGCCGGCAGGTTTCCTGCCACCTGTTAAAAGGGGGTTGGGGGTGGGGTTAAGACAGTGCCTTGCAGAGTAGGCTGCTGCTTCCTAGTGGTCAGCCACGGCCTTGCATGGATCTTGCCAAGAGAGTTTGCTTGGCACCGTTGGAAGAGGCCTGAGATGAAGCTGGGCAGGCTGATGGCCTGCATCCCCCGTCACCGGCAGACTCTCCTTTCACGAAAGACGTGCTGAAGCTCCTGAGGCACATGCTGAACTGTGATGTGGGGCTCTGGAGTTCCCCAACCATGCTAAAGGAAGTGAGCAGAGAAGTCAAGATGAAGAATGGGCGCCTCCTTACAACGGCTTCCTGGGAAAAGCTCACCACTTGATGAGAAGCAGAACTGACCAGTAGGCCCTGCAGGCAGAGGCTTTCAGTCTCTGAGCCAGTGCCATGGTCCTCTTTGTGTCAAAGGAAATGCTTCCAAGTGATTAGCCTGCCCGCCTAGGGCATCTGAGCTGAGCGTTTGACCTTGTGCTGGGCGTTCATAGGTAAAATAACTGCCGCCACCTGCACTGACCAGGACCAGAGTGCCTGTGAGGGGCCAGCTGCCTATTCCGCCGGTCCGCCTGGGACAGGCTTGGCCCTGTGGATGAGGTTCCATCTCCCCTGCCTGCGGAAGGAAGAATGTGAGGCAGACAGAAAGGAAGTGGGATGATGACTGCCCCTGTGTGCCCAGCCTGCTCTTTGCTAGTGCAGTAGTGGGGTTCACAAGGTGAACCACCCCATGATTGCTGACTGTTTCCACCACCAGTTTCCTGGTGTTCCCAACTGTGGGATCCTCTCCCATCAGTACTGGTCAGAACACCGAAGTAGCTCTTAGCCTCGACTGTCTTGTAGCCAAGCTTATGAGCATCGTTGTCACCTTCCCCACCTCCCACCAAAAGTCTGGGACTGTCTCGAGGGGAGGGTTTTATCTTTGGGCCCCTGGCAGAGTGCTTTGTGGTTTATATGTCCTCAGAAATTTGAAGGGAAGACTGAAGCGATCATCAAGGAGCTTACACTTGACCTGGGAGTCACCTAAGCTATGGCTAACCAGAAAGGTAGACCAGCCTCCCCCAGCCACCACCAGGGCACTCAGGGAGGATCCTGGAAGAAGGGCATGTCCCTGGAATGTGGACTCCAGGAGGGCGGAGCCTTGGTCTTATTCACTGTATCCCCAGCCCCTAGAATTGTCCTGGCAGGTAGTGATCATAAATGTTGGATGGATGAATGTGCTCACGGAGCGGGGAGGGGTGGGTAGAGGCAGGAAGCAGATATTTGGATCCACCAGCTTCTTCCGTGAGCCCAGACTGGGCTTAAGCTTCCTCAGCTATGCCTTGCTTGGTTCCCAAGTCTTTTGCGAAGCCACAATGAGAGAAAGTGGCAGGACTAACGGCGGTACAAATGCCAGAGGCCGATACTGCTGTGCCGTGCCTCCCTAGCCTGTGCAAACGCTCCTCCTCAGCCTCAGCTCCCTGGCCCCAGCCTGGCCCTCTCCTGCGGACCCCCGGGCCGGGCTGTCACTGAGGTGCTCCTGCCGACCCAGATCCCCTGGGTGCTGCTAAATCAACCTCGGCAACTGGAGAGTTTGCCGGAGGCGGGAAGGTAGTCCGCGGGTTCCGCCCCAGCCGGTTCCAGGGCCAGGCGCACGCCCGTTGCCATGGAGATGGGGAGAGGAGGCCTCGGCCCTCCGGGTCCAGCGTTCTCAGCCAAGGCTACGGCCACGCCCACGGCCACGTCCAGCCAGAGAGGGGGCGGATCCGTGTACGCGGCGGGCAGTGGTGGAGGCGGGACCGGGCCGGAGGCTGGGCGTCCCCGCTGCAGCGTGGGTCTGGGACACCAGTCCACCCGTGCGCTATCTCAGGGCCCCCACATCGCCTCCGTGACCGCCGCGGACCTGCTGCTCTTGGCCTCTCGCCTCGCCCACCGCTGGCCCCGGCCGCGTCCCAGGGCCTGGATGCGAAATTGGGGCAGATCTCACCCTTTCTGGGCGGAGCAGGGCACGCCTGGGGCGGTGGAGCTGGGGAGGAAGCCAAGAGTCGCATTTTAACTCCCCTGCGTCCACTAGGTCCGCACCTCGTATGAGGGCTGCAAATTTCCGCGTCGCTTAAGTTACAGATATGCGGAGCTCCGCCAGGAGGTGGGGGACGAGAAAGGCTGTGAGGAAACAGGCGAGGCCAGGGTGAGCAGGGGCTGGGATCCGACAGCGCGAGGCGGTGGCCCCCGCATCCCCAGCACTGAAGTTCAGCCCGTGGCGGGGACCCTAAAGGACCCGGCCCCCCGGCCCTGCGCACGGGGGTGGCAGCAGGAATCTCAAGGGGACAGCCTTCCCCGACGCTGCCCCACATCGACCTCTGAGCGGAGGGGACACCAAGGCTCGAGCTAGGGTGCAGCCCAGTCAGCGGCATTTCCTGGGCGCCAGGTGTGCCTGAAGCCCTCCAGGAAGAGGGGCGTGACCCGGGCTCTAGGGAAGATCCTTGACACTGAAGCTAGGTTTGGCTTCTGATTTCCCCATGGGGGTTGAGAGTGGGACGAGGGTGCTTCAGAGCCTCCGGGGGCCTCCCCTGAAGAGGAGAGTCAGGGCGTGATGCTCGACTCAGAGGTTATTTCCTGGGCCGGAGTGACTGTTCCTCTCAGCTCCCGGCATTGGAGCACTCTGCCCGGGCCACACTGGAGGCCATGAGTTAACAAAGTGAGCCTGGCATTTCAGGCGAGCTCCCAGCCCTTCTTCCTTTTCTTTCTTTCTTTTTTTTTTTTTTTTTTTTTTTTTTGAGATGGAGTCTCTGTCGCCCAGGCTGGAGTGCAGTGGCGCAATCTCAGCTCACTGCAGCCTCCGCCTTCCGGGGGTTCAAGCGATTCTCCTGCCTCAGCCTCCGGAGTAGCTGGGATTACAGGCGGGCACCAGCATGCCAGGCTAATTTCTGTATTTTTAGTAGAGACCGGGTTTCACCATGTTGGCCAGGCTGGTTTTGAACTCCTGACCTCAGGTGATCTGCCCGCCTTGGCCTCCCAAAGTGCTGGGATTACAGGCCTGAGCCACCGCGCACGGCCCCTTTTCTTTTGAATATAGGGGAAATTCACGTTACCCATCCCGGTGCTGACCAAAGCCCTGGGACCCGCAGGTGCATTTTTTCCCCTTTCTGTGCAGTTTGGAAGGTGAGAGGAAGAGAGAGGTGGATACTAAGTTCCCTTCAGGGGACAGGAAGTGTTCAGCTGAGATGGCAGATCAGAGTGAGGGCTGGTCATTCCCAAGACAAGTGGGGGCCTAGATGCTAAGAGTTTTGCAGCTTTGGGCTCAGAGATGTCCAACGAGGAATAAATGCTTGAGCCTTTCTGGAAGCCAGTCACCAGAGAGGAGAAAGTGGAAATGGGGGCCTGGAGTCCGAGTGTCTGGGTTCATGTTGCCTTCATTTTGGTCCACGTGGCTCTGTTTAATACATGTGTGACCTTGTGCAAATCTCTTAACCTCTAACCACTTGCACCCTTAGCCATACCTATCTTGTCAGATTGCTTTGAGGATGAATGAAGCAGCTGTGTTTCAACACTTAGTACCTGGCATATAGTAAGTGCTTGGTGGAAGATTTCTCATCATTATCATCAAAGACAACAGGAATGAAACTAACTGGAGACAAGATGAGTAGGACAGGCAGAAAAGAGAGAGAGATACTGATGGGTAGGAGCACAGATGGTTGAGACCAGTGGGCAGCACCTCCATGTCCTGACACTAAAAGTTTAGAAATTTACTTCACCTCTGCCGGGAGCAATGGTTCACGCCTGTAATCCCAGCACTTTGGGAAGCCGAGGCGGGTGGATCGTGTGAGATCAGGAGTTCAAGACCAGCTTGTCCAACATGGTGAAACTCGTCTCTACTAAAAATACAAAAATTAGCCAGGCGTGGTGGTGGGTGCCTGTAGTCCCAGCTACTCAGGAGACTGAGGCAGGAGAATCGCTTGAACCTGGGAGGTGGAAGTTGCAGTGAGCCAAGATCGCGCCACTGCACTCCAGCCTTAGCAACTAGAGCAAAACTCCATCTCAAAAAAAAAAACACACACACAGAAATTTACTTTGCCTCTTTGTGAGCAAATACTGTGTGTTCATCGACTCCAAAAATAATTTTTTAGTGTAAAATCAACACCCAGAACCCACAGGGAACAAATAATTCCACAGAGCTAAGTTTTCCACAAAGATGCAGCATGACCTTTTCAGCTTCAAAACCTTTTAAATGTTAAATATTACTTTTAAATAATTGGGGTGGGAATGTTCCTCCATAGGTCACATGCTTCCCTTCCTCTTTAAACAGTCTTCTCTGGGCTACAATTCCCCTCTCCCCAGGCAACTCAGGTCAAGGCCTCTATGTAAGAGGGTTAGGCCTCTGGTCCTGAGCTGCCTGGAGACCTAGGCAGCCTGCCCGGAATAGCTCACACAGTGGTTCTGTGTTGTGTTCCTGGGCCTGCTCTTGAACAGCTTCCCTTCTTTTATGTGTAGCTGTTACTTCTTCCTGTTGTGAGACTCCCCTTCTGGCAGCCTTTTCCTCTTACTCTTCAATGTTTATTCTATGGGCTGGAAAATTGAGATGAAGCTTGTTAACATGGGTGGTTCAAGTCTGGGAAGCTTAATGCTGGACTTTGTTCCAGCTGCTCAGGCCATTTTGCTGCGGTCTTCCCTCTGGTTCTGGACGGGTGAGCTTGCTGGCTAGCAAGGCCCCTGCAGGCCAGATTACTTAGCAAAGGAGAGTTTCCTATGAAATTCTGTTCCCTACGCACATTTCCTCCCAGGGCATTTTGTTCCTTCTGGGTTCCCTGTTTGTTGATAGGTGTTTGGACCCTGGTATTGGATCTGTCCTCCCTCTGGCATTAGTCCCTGAGGTTTCGGGAGGCTGGGCTGGCAGTGTGGCTCTGCTGTGGGAAGGAAGAGGTACTGTGGAGGAAAGGCAGGCTGGCTGGCATCTGGCGTATCTTGGGGGAGACTTGTCCAGGCCAGGAATATGCCCCTGGATGACTCACTCCTGTGCCCCTCTGTGACTCAGTTTCCCCAGGTGTGACCAGGGCTGCCAGCTGACAGGTAGAGCTGTTCTGAGATCCTCACCTACTGTGATTAAGAAATAAAGAGGCTTGTGGCTTCAGTCATGTTTTATGGCTCTCTTCTAGGTCACTACGTGCTCTGGCCCCTCCACCTCGTGGGTCAAAGCACCCAAGGCAGGGCTGAGGAGGTTGGGCCAGAACTGGTTGGCGGGCAGGTGGGCACATTGTCAGAGATGGCTACCAGCCTCCTCTCCCTTCTTTCTCTGTTGCAGCTGCCTTGGGGTGCGGTGCAGGGGTTCAGAGCCATGTCGGACCTGTTACTACTGGGCCTCACAGGTGGCCTGACTCTGTTACTGCTCCTGACACTGCTGGCCTTTGCCGGGTACTCAGGGCTGTTGGCTGGGGTGGCAGTGAGTGCCGGCTCACCCCCATCCCTACAAGTTCCATGTGGAGCCCTATGGTTAGACTGGGTGGCTTTTCACCAGAGCTGCAGCATCTCCCCCAAGCTCTGCTCCATCGCTGTCGGCTAGGACAACCCCACATGGTAAGGAGCCTCCATGGGGTTCTACCCCACGGATGGACCTAGTGGGCCAGGGCTTCTTTGGGGAGGGTAGTTTTGGTTGCTGTGGAAAGGGTGGGAAAATTCTCAAGCTGGCCCTGCAGGCCCCTCCTCTGTGAGCTTGAAGCGCCTTCCAGATTTAGCCTGGATTTCTGCTCCAGGAATCCATTTGCAGGCTTTCTACTTGCCTGGGTCTGGTTCCCCTTGACCATGGCTACTCATGGATTTTCAAATGCAGTGGACGATACCACTATGAGTCCCTATCTTCTGCCAGGACTTCAGTCCCCTGCTGCCTCTTCTTGTCATCCCAAGTGCTGTCAGCCTAAGCCATTCAGATTCTGGCCACTCTTTGAGGTTACATCATGCTGTTTCTGTGCTTTCCACCCCTCAGCTCTCCTGCTGTAGTTGTAGGCTCTTGAGGGCTAAGACGGCAGGGTTGGGGGGCACCAGAATGGCTGAAGAGGTAAGATTCCAAGCCCCATACCCAGGGAATATGGCATTTCCTTAGACCTCAAGCCGCCTAGTTGGGAGAGGGCCTGGGGGTCTAGTGGAACCAGATGAGCAGCTCAGAATGTCCAGAACACTGGAGTCATAGATGAACCCAGTATCACTAGCACCCTATGGGCATCAAGCTGTTCTTACAACCTATGGTGAGTCAAGCTTGCCAATGTAGCCTCCTGCTATGTTATGGGGTGGCGCTGCCACAGCTGGATGGGCTGGCAGTTCTGCCAAGGGTTCTTCAGCCTCTAATACTGAGCCATGCCAAACCAAGCACTAGGAATCTCCAGTTCTGACTTTTTTTGCCTGGAAAGCTCAAGTGGACAAGCCCTATGGCCCACCCAATGTCTGCTGACCCGGCTCACTGGGCACTCAGTTGAAACAGGGTGTGGTGGTTCCCTCTCTGTCCCAGGTTCTGCTCTACACCTACACTTTGGAGATGAATCAGACCTAGCCCTGCCCTCATACAGTGGGATAATTTAGGAATCAGAGAGACTGAGGGGTTGAGGAGGATTTGTTATTATTATTATTATTATTATTATTATTATTATTTAGGTGAACCGGCCCAGTCAGATTAACATCCAAAAAGACTGAGCCCTGAACAGAGAGTCAGGTTACCTTTTAAGCATTTTGTGGGGCTGGGAGAGATCTGTGCAGAGGGAAGCATGTTACAGAAGCGAGAAACAAAAACAGTTATTCAATTGAGACATGCATTACATAATTTCTTACTTTTCAAGGAAAAACATGTTTTACGACTTGAGTTTATCTGTCTAGTGACCTTGCAGCTGCACAGCTAGGGAAACACGGTCTTCACAATGCCTGGGAAAGGGAGCGATAAGGCTCACTAGCCACAGACTGAAAAACAGACAGTTAATTTTTAAAGGACTTCACCTCTTTCTCTTCCTCAGGGGGAATTGGGTTTTCTTACATACAACTGAGTTTTTGCTGACACATTCTTTAATTTCTTTTAATTCCTGTTCTAGTATAAGACCAAGCTGTGCCCGAACCTCCTTGGTCACATGTTGTCAGGACCTCCTGAGGCTGTATCACAGGTGTGTCCTCAACTTTGGCAAAATAAACTTTCTAAATTGAGACCTGTCTCAGATACTTTTGAGTTCACACTACTAATTTCAGGTAGAATTTTAAATTCTTAACATAGAAACAAATAAGGCCAGGCGTGGTGGCTCACGCCTGTAATCCCAGCACTTTGGGAGGCAGAGGGGGGTGGATCACGAGGTCAGGAGTTTGAGACCAGCCTGGCCAACATGGTGAAACCCTGTCTCTACTAAAGATAAAAAAAAAATTAGCCAGGCGTGGTGGCACATATCTGTAATCCCAGCTACTCAGGAGGCTGAGGCAGGAGAATCTCTTAAAACCGGGAGGCGGAGGTAGCAGTGAGCTGAGATCGCACCATTGCACTCCAACCTGTGCGACAGGGAGATACTCCGCCTCAAAAAAAAAGGAAGAAAAGAAAAAAAAGAAACGAACTAGTTAAACAGAAAAATTAATAAAAGTATGCTCAAATTTACTGACAGAATTATGGGTAAATCTAATTAGATTCTATCCATTTTAAGTAAATAAGAAAAGAAAATTACGAAGGAGCCTTTACCTTTGGGAAATGAAAAAACCACTTTTGACCAGTTGTTCCCCACAGGTACACACCCCAGTTCCCAACCAAGCCAGGACGGCCTGTCCCGGGGCCTGGAGGGCGGGGCCCCTGCGGTCTGGGGTTGGGGTTTGGGTTCTGGCTCCGCGCGGTGGTCTGGATCGCGCCCGCCCTGCCTGGGCTCCCAGCCCGAAGGACGGAGCGGGTGCGGAGCGGGCGGGCTGCGAGCCACACAGGGTGCGGGGGTTGCGGGGGGGCTAGGGTGTCCGGGGCTCGGATTCAGAGCCAGCTCTGCCGCGGGGCGGGCTGGGGCAGGCTTTCCGCTCTGGGAAATTTGCCCCTGCTGTCCCTGCCAGTGGCCGTCGTGGGCGGCCCCGCCTTGGAGCCCTGGCAACGGAGCCACGCTGGGCGGTAGAAAGGCGGGTGGGGAGGGACCAGCGGGCGGTGGAGGGGCGGCCCTGCAGGCGACGCGAGGACTGGAAAGGGCGCCTGGGTGGGAAAAGGCGCTGGCGGGTGATCGTCCCCACCGGGCCAGCTCCCGGGATCTGCTGCCTACTCTCTCCGAAATTCACAGCCAGAGCGGGCGCACTGGTGTGTGTGGCGCCTGGAGCCCTAGGGTCCCCAACCAAGTGCGAGGCCCCCGCGGGGAGCCCGGCCCAGGGGCGTCCACAGTCCAGAACCCAGACCCCAGGTCCTGGCCAGATTCGCCAAAGACAGAGGCTGGAATCTGGAGGACGGATGTGAGGGTGTCAGCTAAGCCCAGCCCCTGCCCGGCGGTGGCCAGCATAACGCGGTGACACTCTCTGGAGCCCCCACTGCCACCACCCTGCTGTCAAGCCCGCTGGGCTAAGTGATCCGTCTGCCCCTAGAGGTGCGTACCCAACGCCAAGCAGAGGGAGCCGGCGTGGGGCTGCTGGCGGTCAAGGTCACCGGAGATGAGAAGGATCTTCTAGGAGGGGCCCCGGGGCCACAGAACGAGAGGGGAGTGTGCGCTGAGCCCACCTTGCAAAGACGCTCTGGTCCCCGAGGGGCGGCACCTTCGGCCTCCAGCCAAGTCGCCGAGCGCTCCCAGTGCTGCCTGCCCGGCACCTGCACTACGGACCCCAGGCTGCCAAACAAAGAGGAAGCCCGCCCCCTGGGAACAGGCCACTCTCAGCTTGGGCGAGAGAAGCAAAGACACCCCCATCCCTAGCCTGGCAGCCACACACAGGGAGGCCATCACCTGATGATTGCGGGGGGCCTGAGTTATTGACAGGTGAATGTGCTGGGAATGAAGCCTCCTGGGCCTGGGAGGGAGGGGCGGGGTGGTGTGGAGGGCGGTGAATGCCTGGACCTCTGGGTCTCCAGGCTGCCAGTGGCCTGACCAGGCTCCCGGTGTCCTCCTCCAACTTCAATTTCCTCACCTGTCCCGGAGGACGAATATGGCAGGGCTGTTTCGGTGATTAGGCCGGATAATCCTGGTAAACGTTTATTAGCCTGCCTGGTCTGGATATTATTTTTTCTGACTTTGTTAAGAAACTTTGCTGCCCAATGTCTACTCTTGGAAAGTGGGCTGGGGAGGCAGGAAGGCAGTACTCTCACCCTTGGCTTCAGAGTCCCTTCCAGGTGCCCCCTCCCTTTAGGCTTAATGAAAGCACAGAGCTGGCAAAATTCCCTTACCCAAGACAGCTGCAGAGTACAGAACCAGAAGATCTTGTTTCCTGACCCAAGGGCCTTTTCTTACCCCAAAATCGAAATCTCTTTGAGTGGTCAGCTTCAGACAGGAGTCTGAATTTCATTGTTTTTCTCTAGGGTTGACCCAAGGCCCTTATGATGAAGTGTTGCTTCATCCCCATTCCACCCCTTTTCCTGCCCTAATGCATTGGGTGTCCTTAACCGTAGTGACCTGGAATTGGGAGCAAGGTTTCCCAGGCAGGGCATATTGGCCTCCTCAGCAGGCTGGCCTGGCCTTGGCCTGATAAACATCAGTCCTGGGGCAAAAGACCCAGAGCAGAGAGATCTCCCATCCCCCTACTTTCACATGCTGCGGTCATTTAATGGGCTGTGGTGACCTATCAGGGTCCCCTAGCCCGCAGGATGGAATTTAACTTTTTGCCATAGAGGGGGATACTGAGGCACAAAGCTAGTGAGTGAAAAAATAAGAAAGACTCTGTGACTGGGAAACACTCCCCAAGACCAAGTTCCCTACAGGACTCAGCCCCTTTTGGGTTGCACCAGTGGTTGGCATGTGCACCCTCATTGTCGTCTGTACCTTTCTGGGGGTGAGGGTGGGTGTTCTGGCAGGACAAGGTCTATGACCCACGGGGTAGAGAAACATTGCCCCCCTTCCCTGGCCTTGGGCAGAGCAAGAGTTCTGTTCTCTAATGTATGCAAGGCCCAGTGCCTGTGTGAGTGAAGGTGGGACCCCTTTTTTCTTGATTAAATAAAACCCTTCCTGGGGCTGCTTAGGGGATTCTGGGGCTTGTGTATCTGACAGTTGGGTGTGGCATCTGGGTACTCAGCTTGTCTGTGCCTTGCTGTCACTTCTCCAGGGACAGCCACACACTTCTTTCTTAGTCTCCACACATGCCCAGTCCCTTACTTTTTCACCTGGCATCCCCCTGCCTGAATCTCTCAACTCAGCTATTGCCAGGTCTCCCCAGGGACCCTGTAATCCCCGGGATGGGATTGCAGGAGGCGGTGACCCTCCTGCCCATCTCTGTCTGAAGTTGGGGTCCCTGGCCTCTGCCTGCACCTAGTGGACAGGGTGGGTGAACTGGTCAAGGCTAGGCTCTTGGCCTAGCACGGGGCCCTTCTCTGCACCTCACCATATACTGGTAGAGGCTCCAGTCATGACTGGCCTGGGAATTGCTCTGTGTTGTGTCTCAGATTCCAGGAGATAAGCAGGTCCCAAGAGAGGAGCACATCCTGAAAGAGAATCTGAATTTTCCAGCTCAGCTGGACCCTCGGCCCCTGCCCTTGAACACACATTCTGGTTTTCTTACCGAGTCCCTGCTTGCTCCTGCCCACCTGGCCATCCCAGACAGGTGATTGGTGTTTCTGCCCAATGTGTGCTTTGGCTGGGAGGGTCACTGGTGGGCCACCATTCAGAAGGCAATGAAATCGGCCTCATTCTCTGGGGTGGCACACGAAGTTCTTGGTCTCACAGCCAATGGAATCAAGGGTGCAGACACTCCAAAGGTGAGGTTAGAGCAGAATTTAATAAGCGAAAGGCAGAAAGCTTTCTGGCACAGAGAGGACCCCCAGGAAAAAGAGTTGCAGTTTTAAAGTGAAAAGCCCAAGGGATTTTATAAACAAGCTGGTCAGGAGAGGTGCTTCATTTACATAAGGTGCAAAAAACCAGTCAGGACTAGGTGTGTCATTGTGTCCTTTGCATAAGGTGCAAAACTTCTGACAGTCCCCACTCCCACACTCCAACCTTTTTTTTTGTTTTGAGACGGAGTCTTGCTCTGTCGCCAAGCTGGAGTGCAGTGGTGTGATCTCAGCTTACTGCAACCTCTGCCTCCCAGGTTCAAGAGATTCTCCTGCCTTAGCCTCCGAAGTAGCTGGGACTACAGGCATGCTCCTGAGTAGCTGGGACTACAGGAGTGCTCCCGAGTAGCTGGGACTATAGGCGTGCACCACCATGCCCAGCTAATTTTTGTATTTTTAGTAGAGACGGGTTTTCACCATGTTGGCCAGGGTGGTCTGGATTTCTTGACCTCGTGATCCAACCGCCTTGGCCTCCCAAAGTGCTGGGATTACAGGCATGAGCCACTGCGCCCGGCCCCACTCCAACCTTTCTAGTTTGCCTGCAGGCTCCTTAGCGTGAGTTACTCCTTGTTGCTTATCTCTTCCTACCGTGTGTGTGTAAAAAGTGGGTGGCAGAACCCTCCAAGGTAAACGTGCCTGATTCAGAGTAGCTCTTCTTTATCAGTGCTGTCGCAGGCACTCCCCTTGTGCAAGCCTCGTCTGAATATTTTCAAAAAGAGAGAGAAATTTGCTCACTGGGGTCCTCCGTACGTCAGTGAAACTTGCTGATCACATAGCAGGTTCCTTTCTGTGTTAGAACTTGCCTCCATTATCTGTGTTTCCAGCCTGATCTTTCAAGGTCTCTTTGCTAAAACAGAAATGACCTCTGGGATTGCTTTTCCTTATAAGAGAAGATGCTTTTTGTTAGAAAGGAATTCTCCCAAGGACTCTCACCCTAGCTATCTGTCTAGTTGATTTCTTTCTCTCCCCTCTCTAAGTACCATCTGGTAGTGGGCAGCATTGAGTCATTGTGGTCCCTCCACAGCCTGCTGGGCTCTCTGCATCTCCCCAAGGGTCACCATTATCCACTCTTGGAGGGCAGTGAAGAGCTCTGGGAGGCGCCTCTTTCCAGCTTCTGTCCATACTCTCATGTGTGTGTCAGGGTCCTCCTCTGAGAGATTCGGGTATCTCTGCAGGCAGATGGCAGTGAGGTCACCATGAGGAGGGGGCTACCTCCCCCCGTCTTGGGCTCAGGTCTTGGGCCCTTCTGAGAGATGCTGGCCCAGCCACCCCATGAATCCCCATTGGGAGGAATGCAGCTCCCATCGCAGCCTTCAGGAAGAGGAAAAATTAGTTGGGCTGTGAGGGATGGGTGGCAGCAGTGCTAAACACCAGGAAGAAGAGGAGGTCAGGCCTGCAAAACTTCACTCTTAGGTGCCCACCAGGTCCTAGAACACCGCACAGGCGCAAAAGGTTTCAGAATCTCATAAATGGACACCACCCTACTGCCTTCTAGGCTCTTGGCACTGTGGGCATCTGATTTCTCCCTTCTGGTAAACTGATCCCAAGGCCCGTTCTGGATCCTTCAACCAGCTGGGATGCCCACTGGGTCCTCCCTGCTGGGCTTGCCCTGTTGTGCCTCCTTGAGAGGGTGAGAACTTCCCTGGAAGATTCCCTCAGTCCCTGAAGTCCCCCAGGCCAGGTCGAAGCACGCTGGACTTCTCAGCAGCAGCAGCAGCTTGGAGGAAGCAGACAGAGGGGAGGAGACACACAGCCCAGCAGCCCAGCTCTGACAATAACCAGGATGTGGGGGACATGGTGTTGATGCTCCTGGGAGACTTTTCCAGCCCAGGAAAGAGACCTCAAAAGGCCAGCACTCTCCCTATACAGGAGAAGAAACTGAGGCTTGCAGGTAAACAGAAGGAGCCTTTGAAATGGGGTTGACCCAGATAGGCCTCCGTCTCCCACTTCTCTTACGGCCTTCACATGCCAGGCCCCTGACTGGACTCAGACCCAGTAGATAAGAAGCTGCTGGCCAAGCCAACCACCCAACGCATTCACTTCAACTGTCCAGGCACCAGCCATCCTACTTCCTCCATTTCCTGGATGAAAAACCACAAGAGGTTTCATAAAAAGCGTCATATCAGGGCATCAAGGTTGGCCTGGTGGCAAGGGTGTGACCCTTGGACTTGTGAGCAAGCGGTGGTGGGGTCTAAGGTAGGGGGCTCTGCAGGGCAGGATCTGTGATCCAGTCCTCTCATCTGAGCATCCACCCACAGTTGCGACATCAGCCGTGGAGCCTGGTTATGGAGAGCGTGGTGGAGAATAAGTTCATCAGCATCCTGCAGATGGACATGATGGACATTCTGGGTGAGGGCTGCAGGCAGGGTCAGGCAGTGAGGAAGCCGGCCAGCCCTCATGTGTCCCTGCAGAGTGCTCTCCTCACTGGCCATTCTGCATACACGGCTGCTGGTCAACCAGACTGTGGTGCTGACAGTGAGGTGAAGCTCCACTGTGAGGTGTGCAGGGACTTAGCATGTGGGGGTGAACAGCAGCAACGTGGGCACCAATGTCATGCCCTCCTCACCATGCTCAAGGTGGGTGCTGCTGCCAGCTGGGTGCAAGTGGTAGGCAGGCTGTGGGGTGCTCCACTTCACTGAAATCTACCACCATTATAGAAGTTTTAGAGTAGCCTGCAAAAGATAAATTTATGGCACAGCCAGAAGACAAAATCATCTGCCGTGAGCAGTTCTGGATATAAACTTGCTGCTGGTTCATACCATCTTCTATGAACCATAGTCTAAACTTAGATGCAGTTGTGTGTGTGTGTGTGTGTGTGTGTGTGTGTGTGTGTGTTTCCGAGATAGAGTCTCGATCTGTAGCCAGGCTTGTGTGCAATGGGGTGATCTTGGCTCACTGCAACCTCTGCCTCCCAGGTTCAAGCGATTCTCCTGCCTCAGCCTCCTGAGTAGCTGGGACTACAGGCACACGCTACTACGCCCGGCTAATTTTTATATTTTCAGTATAGATGGGGTTTCACCATGTTGACCAGGCTGGCCTTGAACTCCTGACCTCAGGTGATCTACCCACCTCGGCCTCCCAAAATGCTGGGATTACAGGCGCGAGCCACCGCGCCCAACCAAAGCAGTTTCTCTTAAAGTAACAATATATGTGTCAGTCAATAACAGTGGGAATGACTCCTGTGACTACTGTCTCTCGTAATCCTTTCAAAAATATTTGCTTCTCCCTCTGCAACTTTATGCTCTATGAATTCACACACTGAGTAAAGAACTCTTTGGTGAGCTTATCATGAATCTCACATACTAAACAAACATAATACTGTATTAAGATCTCCTATAAAATTTGAACAAAGTCTATTTGAATAATAGTAGATCAGAAATGAAAGAATTATGTTGAGCTTTCTGGAAGATGTAGAATTAGTTATTTTGTGTTTATGAGTTCTCTATTAACCTACATTTGTTACTTAGGAATATATATATTTTATAGAATTGGGTGCGGTGGCTCATGCCTGTAATCTCAGCACTTTGGAAGGCCGAGGCAGATGGATCACTTGAGGTCAGAAGTTTGTGACCAGCATGGGCAACATGATAAAACCCATCTCGACTAAAAATACAAATATTAGCTGAGCATGGTGGCACATGCCTTTAATCCCAGCTATTCAGGAGGCTGAGATATGAGAATCACTTGGACCTAAGAGGCAGAGGTTGCCCTGAACCGAGATGCGCCACTGCACTCCAGCCTGGGCAACAGAAAGAGACTCTGTCTAAAAAGAAGAAGAAAACAAAAGGTTAGGAACATATATGTTTCTTATTCTGTGAAGTTTAAACTGATGCACTTGCTCAAAAAATAGACAAATTTTACTCCAAATTTTTGCATTTTTCAATACAGCTTGTCTACAGCAATTATTACTGTCATGTCCTAGTGGTGATTTTCTATTTTGCGTTATCTATTTACATTGATTAGTACTTGGAATTTTTTAAAGAAGTCTCTTTTCTCCTATTTTTTTCTTTTTAAAATTATTATTATTTTTTTGAGACAGAGTCTCACTCTGTCGCCCAGGCTGGAGTGCAGTGGCGTGATCTTCAAGCAATTCTTCTGTCTCAGCCTGTCCTCCTGTTGGCCAGGCTGGTCTTGAACGCCTGACCTCAAGTGATCCACCTGCCTTGGCCTCCCAAAGTGCTAGGATTACAGGTGTGAGCCACCACGCCCGGCCATTTTGGGTAAAATTTAAAGGAGAAACAATGTATTTATGCAGACTCAAAGGATCTGCCTCCAAATATTTATAAATACCATTTTATCTTAATTTTTAATGACTTTAAAAAAATTATAACAGTACTGTGAGATATATAATGTACAGATGTAAAATTTATGAATAACATAAAGAATTTAAAAAGTAATTAAAACTCTCCAACAGCAAGTTCTTCACATTTTACCTTTATTAAAATAGTAAAGTATTAACTTTAAGTAGATTGTAATATGTTAAAGATGTATATGGTAATCCCTGAAGAAACCACTAAATAATGTAAAGAGGTGTCACTTAAATGTTGATAAATGAATTAAATTAAATTTCAAAAAGTATTTGTACAAGGATGTTTATAGAACTTTTAGTCATAATAGCTTAAAGCAGAAAACAATGCAAATGTCCGTATCTTGGAAGATGAATAAACGAACTGTAACTCATTCATGCAAGAGAAGACTACTTAGCCACAGAAAGAAACAAACTACTGAAGCACACACCCTGGATGAATCTCATAAACCTGCTGAGACAAGCTTGAAATAAAATAATACATATTGAATGATGTCAGGCAAAATGAACCAATGGTTTACAAAAAAAAAACACCTACAAATAGCCTTCATTGACAATAAAATCATCTGGGAAAAAAAGCATGAGGAAATTATTTGAGAATAATAATAATATTCTATCATTCTATTCTAGATTCCATCAATAGAATAAAAAAAATTCTATCTATTCTTAAAAAATACGAAGACTATATATGAGTATATTTACATGTCAAAAAATTTTAGGATTTGTGCCTTTAAATTTTTGTATATTTGACCTCACAACAAACAAAAGTGAAAAAAATAATGGAGGATGGACAATGTGTTGACCAGAAATGACTGAAGTAGAGAACTACAGGTGAAACAAGAATGGGACATGATTAGTAGTTCTTGAGGCTTCGTGGCAGGTCTACTGAATTTTTGTTGTTGTTGTTGTTGTTGTTTTGCATATATTTAAATTTTTATATAATAAAACACTTAAATAAAAACACAAAATTGATCCACAATGTTAACTCTTAAGATTATGGTTATTGTCGGAGAAGAAAAAAGAAAGTGATTGTTGGGGCATGAATGAGGTTAGTTTTATTTTATTTATTTTGAGATAGGTTCTTGCTCTGTCAGCCAGGCTAGAGTCCAGGGGTACAATCTCGGCTTACTGCAACCTCCACCCACCCCAGGACTCAAGTAATTGTCCCACCTCAGCCTCTGCAGAGGCTGGGACCACAGGTTTGCACCACCATGCCTGGTTCTTTTTTTTTTTTTTTTTTTGGAGGGAGAATCTCACCATGTTTCCCAGGCTGATCTCCAACTCCTGAGCTCAAGCAATCCACCCACATTGGCCTCCCAAAGTGCTAGGATTACAGACATGAGCCACAGCACCCAACCTAGTTTCATTTTCTGATTACAGAAGTGTATTTCTTTTTAACAATGCATTCAGCTTTACATAAATGAATGCTTTGTACATACATTTCTGTGTAAATGTTATATATCAATAAAAAATTATATAGTACTTTTTTTGTTGTTGTTTGTTTTTTGGGTTGTTTTTTTTTTTTTTTTGAGACAGAGTTTTGCTCTTGTTGCCCAGGCTGGAGTACAATGGCGTGATTTCAGCTCACTGCAACCTCTGTCTCCCATGTTGAAGCGATTCTCCTGCCTCAGCCTCCCAAGTACCTCGGATTACAGGCATGCACCACAACGCCTGGCTAATTTTGTATTTTTAGCGGAGACAGGGTTTCTCCATGTTAGTCAGGCTGGTCTTGAACTCCCGACTTCAGGTGATCCGCCGGCCTCGGCCTCCCAAAGTGCTGGGATTACAGGCATGAGCCACCACGCCTGGCCCATAGTACATATTTGAACAAAATGCTAACTTAGTATCTCAGAATAATGGCAACTGTGTTTTTGTTTGTTTGTTTTATGGTGGAACACACACACTCAGGGCATAATTATACAGCTTCTAATATTCCAAAAAGAGTATTAAAGCCCTTTTTGTTTGTTTGTTTGAGACAGAGTCTCGCTCTGCTCTGTCGCCCAGGCTGGAGTGCAGTGGCACGATCTTGGCTCACTGCAGCTTCCGCCTCCCGGGTTCAGGTGATTCTCCTGCCTCAGCCTCCCGAGAAGCTGGGACTACAGGCGTGTGCCACCATGCCCGGCTAACTTTTTTTGTATTTTTAGTAGAGACGGGGGTTCACCGTGTTAGCCAGGATGGTCTCAATCTCCTGATCTCATGATCCTCCTGCCTTGGCCTCCCAAAGTGCTGGGATTACAGGCGTTAGGCACCGTGCCCGGCCAAGCCCTAACTCTTGAATGAGACCATATGTCTTTTTATTTTAGCCCCAATTCGGTACATGGCATGTTTTTAATTTTAGGGGAATGCAACCTTTATTCTAGAAAATTTTTCCCTCACAGTAATGATCACCAATGTCAGGGCACCTACATTGCCCAATGTCACGGCCTTGTGTGCACTCAGTATATATACAACTGGGTTGGTTCAGAAACAAAACCAATAGCAAAGTTGGTTGTACATAGAACAATAATTTGGTAATACTGGTAAGATGGAAAAGCCATGACTTAGCGGCAAACATTTTTTCATTCGTTTGAGAAAAAATTTGCAACTAGTCACCTAAAAGTACTGGTTTACAGCACTGGCATTTGAGCTTGGCTGTGCTCTGTCATCACCTAGAGATATTTACACTATTGCCCAGGTTCCATTCCAGGAATTCTGATTTAATTGGTGGGTGGCAGCTTGTGTTTGGGGGATTTTAAAAGACCTCCGAAGTGATTTTTACATGCAGACTTGGGTGAAAACAATTGGTTCAGGGTGAGGGATGCATTCACTGTGTGTGATTTCCAGGTGTGCTTCTGGAGATTTGCCCCATGGCTGCTTCTGACTTTGAAATCTTCAACAGCAGCTCTGCCATTTTAAAAATCAAAATGCAGGCCAGGCAGGGTGGCTCACACCTATAATCTCAGCACTTTGGGAGGCCGAGGTGAGTGGATCACCTGAGGTTAGGAGTTTGAGACCAGCCTGGCAAACATGGTAAAACCCTGTCTCTACTAAAAATTGAAAAATCGGCCAGGCATGGTGGCGCACGCCTGTATTCTCAGCTACTGGAGAGGCTGAGACACCAGAATCGCTTGAGGCCAGGAGGCTGAGGTTGCAGTGAGCCGAGATTACACCACTGCATTTCAGCGTGGGAGACAAAGTGAGACCATGTCTTAAAAAAAAAAAATCAAAAGACAACTTCAAGATGTACTCAAATATTTTGCTAAATTGCAGCAGAATGAAATGTCTTCTGGCTGGGTGCTGTGGCTCAGGCCTGTAATCCCAGCACTTTGGGAGGCCGAGGCAGGTGGATCACCTGAGGTCAGGAGTTCCACACCAGCCTGGCCAACATGGTGAAACCCCATCTCTACTAAAAATACAAAAATTAGCCGGATGCGGTGGCAAAAGCCTGTAATCCCAGCTACGCGGGAGGCCAAGGCTAAGGCTGGAGAATCGCTGGAACCCAGGAGGCAGAGGTTGCAGTGAGTCGATATGGCACCACTGTACTCCAGCCTGAGTGACAGAGCGAGACTCTGTGAAAAAGAAAGAAAGAAAGAAGGAAGGAAGGAAGGAAGGAAAGAAAGATAGAAAAAGAAAGAAAGGAAGGAAGGAAGGAAAGAAAGAAAGAGAAAATAAAAGAAAGAAAGAGAGTGGGAGGAAAGGGAAAGGGAAAGAGAAAGGGAAAGGTCTTCTTAGCAGATCTGTCTATAGTCACTTAATTTCAAGGTAAGAGGTTGGTGCAGGCATAGTAGTTTTAGTCAGTGTTGAAAATCATAAATAGGCCGGGTGTGGTAGCTCATGCCTGTAATCCCAGCACTTTGGGAGGCTGAGGCGGGTGGATCATCTGAGGTCAGGAGTTCTAGAACAGCCATGGTCAACATGATGAAATCCCGTCTCTACTAAAAATACAAAAATTAGCCGGACGTGGTGGCAGGCACCTGTAATCCTAGCTACTTGGGAGGCTGAGACAGGAGAACTGCTTGAGCCTGGGAGGCGGAGGTTGCAGTGAGCCAAGATCGCACCATTGCACTCCAGCCTGGGCAATAAGAGCGATGCTCCGTCTCAAAAAACAAAACAAAACAAAAAATCATAAATAGCCCACACGTATCAAAAAGTATTTTTATTTTTATTTTATTTTTTTTCCGAGAGGGAGTCTCACTCTGTCGCCCAGGCTGGAGTGCAGTGGCGTGATCTCAGCTCACTGCAACCTCCAACTCTCTGGTTCAAGCAATTCTCCTGCCTCAGCCTCCCTAGTAGCTGGGATTACAGGCACACGCCAACACGCCCAGCTAATATTTGTATTTTTAGTAGAGATGGAGTTTCACCATGTTGGCCAGGATGGTCTCGATCTCCTGACCTCCTTATCCGCCCACCTCAGCCACCAAAAGTGCTAGGCTTACAGGTGTGAGCCACCACGCCTGGCCAAAATATTTTTATTTTATTGAGAGAGTCTCACTCTGTCGTGCAGGCTGGAGTGCAGTGGCGCCACCTCAGCTTGCTGCAACCTCTGCCTCCCAGGTTCAAAGGATTCTTCTGCCTCAGACTTCCGAGTAGCTGGGCTTACAGGTGCCCGCCACCACGCCCAACTAATTTTTGAATTTTTAGTAGAGACGGAGTTTCACCATGTTGGCCTGGCTGATCTCGAACACCTAACCTCAGGTGATCCGCCCGCTTCGGCCTCCCAAAGTGCTGGGATTACAGGCGTGAGCCACAGTGCCAGGTGTGTTTCTTGTTTTTAAAATTTGGCTCATAGGAAATTTAAAATTCACATGTGGCTCACATTTTATTTAGAAGGATTGTGTCCTTTTAAAAATCTCAGGTTAGTCGGGCGTGGTGGGTCACGCCTGTAATCCCAACACTTTGCGAGGCCGAAGCGGGCGGATCACCTGAGGTCAGGAGTTCGAGACCAGCCTGGACAACATGGTGAAACCCCGTCTCTACTAAAAATACAAAAAAATTAGCCGGGCGTGGTGGCGCGTGCCTGTAATCCCAGCTATTCCGGAGGCTGAGGCAGGAGAATCGCTGGAACCCGGGAGGCAGAGGTTGCAGAGAGCCGAGATCGCGCCATTGCACTCCAGCCTGGGCGACAGACCAAGACTCTCAACAAAAAACAAAACAAAACAAAACAAAAAACAAATCTCACGCTGCCTGCTCAAAGGACCAGAAGTCAGGAAGGTTATAAAAGCCGAAATTTAGGCTGGGGTCGGTGGCTCACGCCTGTAATCCCAGCACTTTAGGAGGCTAAGACGGATATCACCTGAGGTCAGGAGTTCAAGACCAGCCTGGGCAAGATGGCGAAACCCCGCTTCTACTAAAAGTACAAAAAAATTAGCCGGGCGCGGTGGCAGGCGCCTGTAATCCCAGCTACTCGGGAGGCTGAAGCAGGAGAATCGCTTGAACCCACGGGGCGGAGGTCGCAGTGAGCTGAGATGGCGCCACTGCGCTCCAGCCTGGGCGACAGAGTGAGACTCCGTCTCACACACAAAAAAAGCCTAAATTTAAAAATAATTGTTATTCTATTATTTTCATGTGTGAGCAGCCATACAGTATATTATTTACAAATATATGAGACCTTATACACAACGTTAAAGGCAAACACCTTCTGCGGCGGGCTTGGCTCAGCTCAGGCAGAAAGCCCTGCCTGAAAAGGCTGCACCTCCGGCTGTCACTCTGTCCTCATTCAGCCCAGCGTTTGGTTACATCTTCTGTCACTCAGCGCTTGAGGGCGGGGAGTCTTAAACGTTATCCATTCAGCGACGCTGGCCTGGGAACCGTCCAATCAGGCAAGCAGCTGGAGCGGAAAGGGCGGCTTCCGGGATGTGGCGGGGTCTTTGTCTGTCGCTGCAGTCGGAGTACCTGGTCTAGTCTTCGCTGTTCTGCTCTTAGAGGCCCATCCTCTGTGGCCCTGTGACCTGCAGGTATTGGGAGATCCACAGCTAAGACGCTAGGACCCCCTGGAAGCCTAGAAATGGTGAGAGTGCCGGGTCCGACATCCCGAGAGAGGGGAAGGGGCTGATTGGAACCGGTGGCAAGAGGCTGTGGCGGACTCAGGCCTCCCCGCAGTCGGCTCCACAATCTGCGCCCCGAGTTCTCCTTGTCCAGCCCGGCTTCAGTCCCCTTCAGCCATCAGATTGGCGGCTGCGCTGGCAGCCGGGCCCCCGGGCGTCCTGTCTCTTCCCTGCGCAGTGACGGTGCCCTGGCCTGGAGCCCTTTCTGGGCAGCTCTGCACCCGCAGCGCCGCGTCTCTCCCAGATTGTGCAGGGACCACGGGAGGGTCGTCAGGGGAGAATCCTGACTCGGGGTGCGGGTTCACGAATGGGAAGAGCTTTGTTTTGGTTTATGGGGTGCCTGGTTCTTCTTTTCTCCTATTAAAAATTTATGGGCGTTATCGCGAAAATACTTAAAAATTTAAGCAAGGAGTGGTTCAAAAGTTGTAGAGCACGCAGCTATGGGTTGTAGTTTGTGGTCGGTCCATGGGAGGATCTTGAAGGAAAGATGCAGATGAAAATACCCAAATTCAGTAATCGGTTAGGTACATTTACGTAGTTTCTTAATTTTCACCTTGAGCCAACAAATTTCCTGGTTGTGTAATCAGAGCTTACTTGGCAGTTTATCGTTGGTTAAGCCTGAATTTTGTTTCCCCCAATGTAGTAATTTCTAAAAAAAAAATGCATTTGAGTTTGATTTTTTAAAGTTAGGAATCCAAGGATTAGAGCCACCTCAGTCTATTTGCCGCCACATGGGACTGATTTTCCTTTGCGTTTTTCACATGGGTCCCAAGCAGGGTCTCAAGTCAACCCCCCACACCCCATTTCTCCAGCTTAACTCTGGCTTGCAGTAAAATACTGAATTTTCAGTTCCTTCTGAAAATCTCAAATGCCAACTTCCTTTCCCTAATTTACATTATTTATTATTTGTCCTTTAGTGTACATTTTTCATACTGTATTTTAATTAATCATTTTTTGACAAAGCATTAGATGGCATATTTAAAAAGATATGTTTTCTGTTTGTAAATATTTCCCATGAGAAGAAAGCAAGGAGTATCCCGATAGTGAATCGTAAAAAATCTCTGTGTCTCTTTTTCTTTTGTCTTCCCTAGGCACAAAGATCTTATGAGAATGTTTTCGTGTCAAGATGTTTTTCTTTTGCAAACGTTATGGGGTGATTTGTGCTTAGCAACCCTGTCGTTTATTCTTGGTCCTGGGTTTCAGTACTGTCTCTGAATAAACCAAGATAACCGCTATGGCTATGTCTGCTAGAGTATCTAGTGAATATCAGCTCCTAAGTCATTTTCTTTCGTAGGACAACCTGAGGTATGGAGTGTAGCCTCTCAAGTGGATACCCTGGGGAAAAGATGAATCTCTTTTAACTTTTATTTTTGGTTCGGGGTACACATGCAGGTTTGTTATACAGCTAAAATTGTGTCATGGGGGTTTGGTGTGCAGATTATTTTGTCACTGAGGTACTAAGCATAGCACCAAACAGGTACTTTTTCTGATCCTCTTTGTCCTCCCATTCTCCAACCTCAACTAGGCCTCAGTGTCTGTTGTTCCCTCTTTGTGTTTACGTGTTCTTATTATTCAGCTCTTACTTAAATATTTTTTTTTTTGGAGATGGAGTTTCGCTCTTGTTGCCCAGGCTGGAGTGCAATGGCGCGATCTCGGCTCACCGCAACCTCAGCCTCCCAGGTTCAAGTGATTCTCCTGCCTCAGCCTCCGAAGTAGCTGGAATTACAGGCATGTGCCACCACTTCCGGCTAATTTTGTATTTTTAGTAGAGATGGGGTTTCTCCATGTTGGTCAGGCTGGTCTTGAACTCCCAACCTCAGGTGATCTGCCCGCCTCGGCCCAAAGTGTTGGGATTATAGGCGTGAGCCACTGCGCCCGGCCTCAGCTATTACTTAGAAATAACATGCATTTGGTTTTCTGCTGCTACGTTAGTTTTCTAAGAATAGTGGTCTCCAGCTTCATCTATGTTGCTTCAAAGGACATGATCTTCTGTGTGTGTGTGTGTGTGTATGTGTGTTTTAACGGCCACACAGTATTCCATATTTATCTGCCATATTTTATTTATTTATTTTTATTTTATTTTTTTTTTTTGAGATGGAGTTTTGCTCTTATTGCACAGGCTGGAGTGCAATGGTGCGATCTTGGCTCACTGCAACCTCTGCCTCCCGGTTCAAGTGATTCTCCTGCCTCAGCCTCCCAAGTAGCTGGGATTACAGGCGCACGCCACCATGCCCAGCTAATTTTTGTATTTTTAGTAGAGACGGGGTTTCACCATGTTGGCCAGGCTGGTCTTGAACTCCTGACCTCAAATGATCTGCCAGCCTCGGCCTCCCAAAGTGCTAGGATTACAGGTGTGAGCCACCATGCCTGGCCTTAAATGTACTGTTTATGTTTTTTTTAATATATAAGATTAAATGTTTTGCCCGGCCTTTTTGTTTGTTTGTTTGAGACGGAGTTTTGCTCTTGTTGCCCAGGCTGAAGTGCAATAGTGCCATTTCGGCTCACTGCAACCTCCATCTCCCGGGTTCAAGGGATTCTCCCGAGTAGCTGGGATTACAGGCATGCGCCACCTCGCCCAGCTAATTTTGTACTTTTAGTAGAGACAGTGTTTCTCCATGTTGGTCAGGCTGGTCTTGAACTCCCGACCTCAGGTGATCTACTCCCCTCAGCCTCCCAAAATGCTGGGATTACAGGTGTGAGCCACCGCACCCGGATCCCATGTTTTATTTTTATTAAACCTTTTTTTTTGAGACGGAGTCTAGCTCTGTTGCCCAGGCTGAAGTGAAGTGGTGCCGTTTTGACTCACTGCAGTCTCTGCCTCCCGAGTTCAAGCAATTCTCCTGCCTCAGCCTCCCTAGCAGCTGGGATTACAGGCTCTTGCCACCATGCCTGGGTAATTTTTTGTGTTTTTATTTATTTATTTTTATTTTTTTAGTAGAGATAGGGTTTCACCATGTTGGTCAGGCTGGTCTCGAATTCCTGACCTTGTGATCTGCCTGTCTTGGCCTCCCAAAGTGCTGGGATTACAGGCATGAGCCATTGCACCCAGCCTAAACCTTTTATTTTATTTTATTTTTGAAGACAGGGTTTCACTCTGTTGTCCAGACTGGAGTGCAGTGGCATGATCTCAGCTTACTGCAGCCTCAACCTCCCAGGCTCAAGCAATCCTCTTCTACTTTAGCCCCCCAAGTAGCTGGGACTACAGGCACACACCACCAGGCCTGGCTGATTTTTTTGGTATTTTTTGTAGAGACAGGGTCTTGACATGTTGCCCTGGGTGGCCTCAAACTTTTGAGCTCAGGCAATTTACCTGCCTCAGCCTCCCAAAATGCTGAGATTACAGGTGTGAGCCACCATGCCCAGCCATACCATATTTTCTTTATCCAGTATACAATTGATAAGCATTTAGGTTGATTCCATGTCTTTGCTTTTGTGAATGACATGGACTGCAATGAACATGCGTATGTCTTTATAATAGAATAATTTATATTTTACCGGGTATATGCCCGATTATGAGGTTGCTGGGTCAAAAGGTAATTGTGTTTTTAGTTCTGTGAGAAATCGTCACACTACTTTTTATAGTGGTTGAACTAATTTACACTCCCACGGGTGGTGTATAAGCATTCCCGTTTCTCTGTAACCTTGCCAGCATCTGTTATCTTTTGACTTTCTAATACTAGCCATTCTCACTGGGTGAGATGATATTTCATTGTGGTTTTTCTTTGAATTTCCCTAATGATGAGTGATGAGCATTTTTTATATGCTTGTTAACCACATGTATGTCTTCTTTGAAAAAAACACCCTTTTCATGTTTTTTGTCTACTTTTTAGTGAGGTCTTTTTTTTTACTGTAATTTGTTTAAGTTTCTTATAAATTATGGGTATTGGACCTTTGTCAAAAGCATAGTTTGCAAATATTTTCTTTTATTCTGTGTGTTTTTTGTTTACTGTATTGATGGTTTCCTTTGCTGTGAAGAAGCTTTTTAGCTTAATTAGCTTCAATTTGTCAATTACTGCTTTTGTTGCAATTGCTTTTGGCATCTTTATTTTAAAATTTTTGCCGGCTTCTATTTCTAGAATGGTAGTTCCTAAGTTATCTCATGTATTTTTTTAAATAATTTGAAGTTTTACATTTAAATCTGTAATTTATCTTGAGTTGATTTTTGTATATGGTGTAATGAAAGGGTCCAGTTTGAATCTTCTACATAGTGTTAGCTAGTTATTCCAGTACCATTTATTAAATAGGGATTTCTTTCCAGATTCCTCTTGTTAGCTTTGCCAAAGACAAGATGGTTGTAGGTGTGTTGTATTATGGGCTCTCTATTCTGTTGTATTGGTCTATGAGTTTGTTTTTGTACCAGTACCATGTTGCTTTGTTTACTGTAGCCCTGTAGTATAGTTTGAATTCAGGTAATGTAATGACTTCAGCTTTGTTCTTTTCGCTTATGATTGCCTTGACTATTTGGGCCCTTTTTTGGTTCCATATAAATTTTAAAATTTTTTTGTTTTGTTTTTTAGTTCTGTTAAGAAATATTTTTGGTAGTTTGATAAAAATAGTATTAAATCTGTAATTTATTTGGCAGTATGACCATTTTAATAATAATGATCTTTTTGTTTGTTTGTTTGTTTGTTTGAGATGGAGTCTTGCTCTGTTGCCCAAGCTAGAGTGCAGTGGTGCGATTTCGGCTCACTGCAACCTCTGCTTCCCAGGTTCAAGCAATTCTCTCCCTCAGCCTCCCGAGTAGCTGGGATTACAGATGCCTGTCACCACACCCGGCTAATTTTTGTATTTTTAGTAGAGATGGGGTTTCACCGTGTTGGCCAGGCTGGTCTTCAACTCCTGACCTTGTGATCCACCTGCCTCAGCCTCCCAAAGTGCTGGGACTACAGGCGTGAGCCACTGCGCCTGGCCAATATTGATCTTTTTTATCCATGAGCACAAAATGGTTTTCCATTTGTTTGTGTCATCTCTGACTTCTTTAAGCAGTGTTTTCACAATGTTGTCATAAAGATCTTTCACCTCCCTGGTTAGTTGTATTCCTAGATATTTTATTCTCTTTGTAGTGATTGTGAAGGGGTTCTGTTTTTGATTTGGCTTTTGGCATGCATGTTTTTGATTTACAGGGATGCTACTAATTTTTGTACATTTGTTTTGTATTCTGAAATTTTACTGAAGTTTTTTGTCAGTTTGAAAAGCTTTCCTAGCTAGGCCTGGCGTGGTGGCTCACGCCTGTAATCCCAGCGCTTTGGGAGGCCAAGGCGGGAGGATCATCTGAGGTCACAAGTTCGAGACCAGCCTGACCAACATGGAGAAACCCCGTCTCTATTAAAAAAACAAAATTAGCCGGCCGTGGTGGCACATACCTTTAATCCCAGCTACTCAGGAAGGCTGAGGCAGGAGAATCGCTTGAACCCGGGAGGCAGAGGTTGCAGTGAGCCAAGATCGCGCCACCGCACCCCAGTTGGCAACAAGAGCGAAACTTGGTCTCAAAAAAAAAAAAAAGAAAAGAAAAGCTTTTCTGCTGAGATTATAGGGTTTTTCAGATACAGCATTACGTCATCTGTAAACAGAAATAAGTTTGACTTCCTTTCTTCCTGTTTGTATGCCTTTTTTTTTTTTATCTTGCCTAATTGCTCTAGCCAGGACTTCCAATTTTATGTTGAATAGGAGTGTTGAGAGGAGGCATCCTTGTCTCATGCCTGTTTTCAAAGAAAAATGATTCCAGGTTATGTGTATTCAGTATGTTGGCTGTGGGTTTGTGATAGATAACTCATTATTTTGAAGTATGCACCTTCCATCCCTAGTTTGTTGAGGCTTTTTAACATAAAAATGTTAAATTTTATTGAAAGCCTTTTCTGCATGTATTGACATACTTTTGTGCTTTCTGTCTTTAGTTCTTATTATGTGATGAATCACATTTATTAATTCACGTGTGATTTTTTTTTTCTTTGAGATGGAGTCTCACTCTCTTGCCTAGGCTGGAGTGCAATGGCGTGATCTCAGCTCACTGCAACCTCTGCCTCCTGGGTTCAAGCAATTCTCCTGCCTTAGCCTCCCAAGCAGCTGAATTACAGGTGCTTGCTACCACGCCCAGCTAATTTTTCTATTTTTAGTAGAGACAGGGTTTCACCATGTTGGCCAGGCTGGTCTCGAACTCCTGACCTTGGGTGATCTGCCTGCTTTGGCTTCCCAAAGTGCTGGGATTACAGGCATGAGCCACCACGCCCCACCTCATATATGTTGAATTAGCCTTGCATCCCCAAAATAAACTCTACTTGATCATAGTTGGTTAGGTTTTTGATGTCCTGCTCAATTTGGTTTGCCAATATTTTGTTGAGAATTTTTGCATCAATGTTCATCAAGAATATTGGTCTAAAGTTTTCTTCTTTTGTTTTGTCTCTGTCAGATTTTGGTATCAGAATGGTGCTGTTTTTAGTTTTTTGGAATAGTTTTTTGTTTTTAGTTTTTTGAATTTAGTTTTCAGTAGAAGTGGTACCAGCTGTCCTTTGTACATCTACTAGAATTCAGCTGTGAATCTCTCTGGTCCTAGCCTATTTTAGTTGGTAGGCTATTTATTACTAATTCAGTTTTCAAGCTTGTTATTTATCTATTAAGGGCTTTGATTTCTTTTTTGTTCAGTCTTGAGAGGATATATTTATTCAAGAATTTTTCCATTTCTTCTAGATTTTCAAGTTTGTGTACATAGAGGTGTTCATAGTAGACTTCAATATATTTTTGTGGGGTCAGTGGTAATGTCTCTTTTGTCATTTTTAATTGTGTTTATTTGGATCTTTTCCTTTTTCTTCATTAATCTTACTGGTAGTGTATTTTATTTTTATTTTTTAAAAAATTTTACTCCTGTAATTGTTGATCTTTTGTATAGTTTTTCATGTCAAAATCTCCTTCCATTCAGAAATGATTTTGGTTATTTCTTCTGCTAGCTTAGGGGTTGATTTGCTCTTGCTTCTCTCAGTGTTTTATTTATGATGTCAGGTTGTTAAACTGAAGTCTTTCTAACTTTTCAATGTAAGCTTTTAATGCTATAATTTTTTTCTCCTACACTGCCTTAGCTGTGTTGCAAAAATTCTGGTATGTTGTATCTTTGTTCTCATTTTTTTTCAAAGAACTTCTTGGTTTCTACCTTAATTTCATTATTTACCCTAAAGTAATTCAAGTGCAGGTTGTTTAATTTGCATGTAATTGTATGATTCAAGTGATTTTCTTTGTATTGAATTACATTTTTATCAAGCTGTGGCCTCTGTGTGCGGTTCATACAATTTTGGAATTTTAAAATTTGCTGAGGATTGTTTTGCTTCTGACTGTGTGGTCAATTTTAGAGTATGTGCCACGTGATGATAAGACTGTATACTATGTTGTTTTTAGGTGGAGAATTTTGTAGAAGTCTATTAGGACTGTTTAGTCAGGTGTTGAGTTTAGGTCTTAATATCTTTGTTAATTTTCTGCATCAATAATGTATCTATTAGTGCCCATGGGTGTTATAGTTTCCCACTATTATTGTGTCAGTATCTCATTCTCTTCATGGGTCTCTAACAAGTTCATTTATTTATGTGCCCCCATCTATTTATTTATTTATTTTTTTTATTTTTTGAGACGGAGTCTTGCTCTGTTGCCCAGGCTGGAGTGCAGTGGTGCGATCTCGGTTCACTGCAAGCTCCGCCTCCCAGGTTCACGCCATTCTCCTGCCTCAGCCTCCCGAGTAGCTAGGACTACAGGCGCCCGCCACCATGCCCGGCTAATTTTTTGTATTTTTAGTAGAGACGGGGTTTCACCGTGTTAGCCAGGATGGTCTCGATCTCCTTACCTCGTGATCCGCCCACCTCGGCCTCCCAAAGTGCTGGGATTACAGGCGTGAGCCACCGCGCCCGGCCACGCCCCCATAGATTTATTATAACACCTTTCTCTCTTCTGCTTTTTTACCATAAACATTCTTTCAAGTTCACAATTCAGATGTCCAAGAGTCAAGAACATGTCCAGTGACCTGGTTGTCTTAGGAGAAAATGTAAATTAAAAATAAGAGGCTTTATTCACATACTTGAAAATAAGGGAGGATATTTTGTTCATCTCTGTTTTATTAAAGCATTTAGATTATATGTAGGTATTTTTCTCTTTTTTGAAATATACGTATATTATATTAACAGCTAAATAAACCTTTTGTCATTCTTTTTTTTTTTGAGATGGAGTCTTGCACTGTCGCCCAGGCTGGAGTGCAATGGCATGATCTCCGCTCAGGGCAAGCTCTGCCTCCCGGGTTCACACCATTCTCCTGCCTCAGCCTCCTGCGTAGCTGGGACTATAGGCACCCACCACCACGCCTGGCTAATTTTTTGTTCTTTTAGTAGAGACAGGGTTTCAGCATGTTAGCCAGGATGGTCTGGATCTCCTGACCTCGTGATCCACCTGCCTTGGCCTCCTAAAGTGCTGGGATTACAGGCGTAAGTGACCTCGCCCGGCCTTGTCATTCTTTTTGACTCAGGATTGTCTTTATTTGTAACTTGAGATTCATTGCTTTGTTTTTGCTTTGGCAAAGGTTTATTTTTTTAATTTTCGGTCATTAAAAGTACACACAGATTTGTTCAGAGTAAAGCTCATTTTAAGAGCACTTGAAAGTTGGACACAAAGGTAGAATTAAATTTAGCAATACAGAATGATAAATACTAAGAGATACAGAGTAAGTTCCTTTGACAGAAACTTGATTATTATCCAAGGTACTTATTTGCAAGCTGAAGTAGTTACAGTGCAAAAGCAAAGGTCTGGGCGTGGTGGCTCACGCCGGTAATCCAGTGCTTTGGGAGGCCGAGGCAGGCAGATCATTTGAGGTCAGGAGTTCAAGACCAGCCTGACCAACATAGTGAAGTCTGTCTCTACTAAAAATACAACAACAACAAAAAAATTAGCCAGGCATGGTGGCGCATGCCTGTAGTTCCAGCTACTCGGGAGGCTGAGGCAGGAGAATCGCTTGAGCGTGGGAGGCAGAGGTTGCAGTGAGCACAGATCTCGCCACTGCACTCCAGCCTGGGCAACAGAGTGAGACTCTATCCCCAAAAAAATAAAAATAAAAAAAATAAATAAGTGCAGACTCAGTCAGATATTGCTGCTTTCTGTTTTCTCTGTAAACTTTAAAAAGCCAACAAAGATTATGATACTTTAAGATGGAGATTGGTTGTCTTCATTTGTTCCAGAAGTAATTGTGTTGTAACAAGAGTGCCAAGTGTAAGGGACTCTGTGCTGTGCCTGCTTTCTCTAACTAATGCTAATAATGAGCCTAGCGGGAGCATCATCAGCATTGACAGGGGACTTATTTAAAACACCCATTCATGGACCTTTCCATACCTGCAGAATCACATTACATAGATTGAGACCAACATTACCAAGTGATTTATAAGCTCAATAAAGCTTGAGAGGCAATGCTTAGTTAAGTGGTTATAAGCCCAGGCTGCTAATTACAATCACATGGCCAGTTTGCAGAACTCCCTTTACTCTGGTACCCTTCCCACAGGTTCTGTTTAATGTTCTGGGTGGAAGCATTCATGTTATTTTAATTAACTGCCTCATGTGACTCTTAAGTTGTGGCCAGAATCAAGTATACGGGGTTCAAGATACATTTATGAGAGTTAAGTTTCACCTGTGCACTAAAGGGTAGTGCTAGAGCCTCTTTTTTTGGGGGTTTCATAGGGACAGGGCAGTGTGGCTCATATTTTTATTACTGTAGCAGAAATTGCTGGCAGGGGAGGGCACCTGAAGACAGGAAAGGAGAAACTTGTATTTTTATATCTGTAGAGCAGCTCATTGTTGCTGAATCTCTTCTGTTATAAAGTACAGAAATGGGTGGAGTTTTTTCTGTTTTGGGTCTTCTGCCTGTGGGTGTGGTGGTAGCAGGAAAACATGTGGTGCTGACACCTTTCAAGGCATAGTCTTAAGATGCGGTGTAATTTGTCCAGAGAATCTTATCTGAGAAGGAATCCTAGAAAAGAAGGAGAAAGAGAAAAAATGGCATTCTTGATGAAATATTGAATACTTATTTTATCTTTATTTTACTTTAAGTTCCAGGATACATGTGCAGAATGTGCAGGTTTATTACATAGGTATATGTGTGCCACAGTGGTTTGCTGCATGTATTGACCCATCTTCTAGGTGCCCTCCCCTTGCGCCCCACTATACAACGGGCCCTGGTGTGTGTTATTCCCCTCCCTGTGTCCATGTGTTCTCATTGTTCAGCTACCACTTATGAGTGAGAACATGCAGTTTTTGCTTTTCTATCCCTGTGTTAGTTTGCTGAGGATGATGACTTGCAGCTTAATCCATGTTCCTACAAAGGACATGATCTCATTTCTTTGTATGGCTGCATAGTATTCCATGGTGTGTATGTACCACATTTAATCTATCCATTCTGTCATTGATGGGCATTTGGGTTGTTTCCATGTCATTGCTGTTGTAAATAGTGCTGCAGTAAACATACGTGTGCATGTGTCTTTATAATAGAATGATTTATATTCCTTTGAGTATATAACCAGTAATGGGATTGCTGGGTCAAATGGTATTTCTGGTTCTAGATCCTTGAGGAATCACCACACTGTCTTCGACGATGGTTGAACTAGTATACATTCTCACCAACAGTGTAAAAGCATTCCTATTTCTTCACAGCCTCACCAGCATCTATTGTTTCTGACTTTTTAATAATCACCATTCTGACTGGTGTGAGATGGTATCTCATTGTGGTTTTGATTTGTATTTCTCTAATGATCAGTGATGTTGAGCTTCTTTTCATGTTTGTTGGCTGAATAAATGCCTTCTGAGAAGTGTTTGTTCATCTTTTGCCCACTTTTTTTTTTTTTTTTTTTTTTTGAGATGGAGTCTTACTCTGTCTCCCAGGCTGGAGTGCAGTGGCACGATCTCTGCTCACTGCAACCTACACCTCCTGGGTTCAAGCGATTCTCCTGCCCCAGCCTCCCAAGAACCTGGGACTACAGATACCCACCACCACGCCCAGCTAATTTTTGTATTTTTAGTAGAGGTGGGGTTTCACCATATTGGCCAGGCTGGTCTCGAACTCCATACCTCAAACGATCCACCCACCTTGGCCTCCCAAAGTGCTGGGAGTACAGGCATGAGCCACCACGCCCGGCCTTTGCTCACTGTTTGATGGAATTGTTTGTTTTTTTTCTTGTAAATTTTTAAAAGTTTCTTGTAAATTCTGAATATTAGATCTTTGTCAGATGGGTAGATTGCAAAATTTTTCTCCCATTCTGTAGGTTGCCTGTTCACTCTGCTGATAGTTTCTTTTTCTGTGCAGAAGCTCTTTAGTTTAATTAGATCTTATTTGTCAATTTTGGGTTTTGTTGCAATTGCTTTTGGCATTTTTGTCATGAAGTCTTTGCCCATGCCTATGTCCTGAATGGTATTGCCTAGGTTTTCTTCTAGGGTTTTTATGGTTTTGAGTTTTACATTTAAGTCTTTAATCCATCTTGAGTAAATTTTTGTATAAGGTGTAAGGAAGAGGTCCAGTTTCAGTTTTCTGCATATGGCTAGCCAGTTTTCTCAGGACCATTTATTGAACAGAAAATCCTTTCCCCATTGCTTGTTTTTGTCAGGTTTGTTGAATATCAGATGGTTGTAGACGTGTGGTGTTATTTCTGAGGTCTCTTTTCTGTTCCATTGGTCTATATGTCTGTTTTTGGACCAGTACCGTGTTGTTTTGCTTACTGTAGTCTTGTAGTATAGCTTGAAGTCAGGTAGTGTGATGCCTCTATCTTTGTTCTTTTTGCTTAGGATTATCTTGGCTATATGGGCTCTTTTTTGGTTCCATATGAAATTTAAAGTCGTTTTTTTTCTAATTCTGTGAAGAATGTCAATGGTAGTTTGATGGGAATAACATTGAGTCCGTAAATTACTTTGGGCAGTATGGCCATTTTCATGATGTTGATTTCTTCTGTCCATAAGGATGGGATATTTTTCCGTTTGATTGTGTGCTCTCTTACTTCCTTGAGGAGTGGTTTGTAGTTCTCCTTGAAGAGGTCCTTCACATTCCTTGTTAGCTGTATTTTTAGATATTTTATTCTTTTTATAGCAGTTGTGAAGTTTATTTATGATTTGGCTCTCTGATTGTCTATTGTTGGCTTATAGGAATGCCTGTGATTTTTGCACATTGATTTTGTATCCTGAGACTTTGCTGAAGTTACTTATCAGCTTAAGGAGTTTTTGGGCTGAGATGATGGAATTTTCTAAATATAGAATAATGTCATCTGAAAACAGAGAGAATTTGACTTCCTCTTGTTCTATTTGAATACTCTTTATTTCTTTCTCTTGCCTGATTGCCCTGGCCATAACTTCTAATACTATATTCAATAGGAATGGTGAGAAAGGACATCCTTGTCTTGTACCAGTTTTCAGAGAATGCTTCCAGCTTTTTCCCATTCAATATGATATTGGCTGTGGGTTTGTCATAAACAGCTCTTATTATTTTGAGATATGTTCCATCAACACCTAGTTTATTGAGAGTTCTTAACATGAAAGAAAGTTGAATTTTATCAAAGGCCGTTTCTGCATCTGTTGAGATAATCATGTGGTTTTTGTCTTTAGTTCTGTTTATGTCATGAATTATGTTTATTGATTTGCATATGTTGAACCAGCCCTGCATCCCAGGGATGAAGCCGACTTGATTGTGGTGAATAAGTTTTTGTTTTTGTTTTTGCTTTTTTGAGACGGAGTTTCGCTCTTGTTGCCCAGTGCAATGGTGTAATCTCGGCTCACCGCAACCTCCGCCTCTTGGGTTCAAGTGATTCTCCTGCCTCAGCCTCCTGAGTAGCTGGGATTATAGGTATGCATCACCACGCCCGGCTAATTTTTTGTACTTTTAGTAGAGATGGAGTTTCTCCATGTTGGTCAGGCTGGTCTTGAACTCCTGACCTCAGGTGATCTGCCTGCCTCGGCCTCCCAAAGTGGTGGGATTTCAGGTGTGAGCCACTGCGCCAGGCCTGGTGGATGTTTTTTGATGTGCTGCTGGATTCGGTTTGCCAGTTTTTTTTTTTTTTTTTAGACAGAGTTTCATTCTTGTTGCCCAGGCTGGAGTGTAATGGTGCAGTCCCGGCTCACTGCAACCTCCGCCTCCTGGGTTCAAGTGATTCTCCTGCCCCAGCCTCCCAAGTAGCCTAGATTACAGGTGCCTGCCACTACACCCAGCTAATTTTTTTTTTTTAAATTTTTATTAGAGACGGGGTTTCACCATGTTGGCCAGGCTGGTCTCGAACTCCTGACCTCAGGTAATCTGCCCGCCTCGGCCTCCCAAAGTGCTGGGATTACAAGTGTGAGCCAGCGTGCCCGGCCTTGGTTTGCCAGTATTTTATTGAGGATCTTCGCATCGATGTTCATCTGGGATATTGGCCTGAAGTTTTGTTGTTGTTGTTGTTGTTGTGTCTCTTTCCGGTTTTAGTATTAGGATGTTGATGTCATAAAATGAGTTAGGAAGGAGTCCCTCTTTTTCACTTGTTTGAAATAGTTTCAGAAGGAATGGTACCAGCTGCTCTTTGTACCTCTGGTAGAATTTGGCTGTGAATCCATCTGGTCCTGGGCTGTTTTTGGTTTGTAGGCTATTAATTACTGCCTCAATTTCAGAACTTGTTATTGGTCTATTCAGGAATTTGACTTCTTGGTTTAGTCTTGGGAGGGTGTATGTGTCCAGGAATTTATCCATTTTATCTAGATTTTGTAGCTTATTTCTATAGAAGTGTTTATAGTATTCTCTGATGGTAGTTTGTATTTCTGTGGTGATAGCCCCTTTGTGTGTGTGTGTGTGTGTGTGTGTGTGTGTGTTGTGGGGAAAAGAAAGAGAGATCAGACTGTTACTGTGTCTATGTAGAAAGTAGACATAAGACACTCCATTTTGTTCTGTACTAAGAAAAATTCTACTGCCTTGAGATGCTGTTAATCTATAAGCCTACCCCCAACCCAGTGCTCGCAGAAACATGTGCTGTGTCGACTCAAGGTTTAATAGATTTAGGGCTATGCAGGATGTGCTTTGTTATACAAATGCTTGAAGGCAGCATGCTTGTTAAAAGTCATCACCACTCCCTAATCTCAAGTACCCAGGGACAAAAACACTGCAGAAGGCCGCAGGGACCTCTGCCTAGGAAAGCCAAGTATTGTCCAAGGTTTCTCCCCATGTGATAGTCTGAAATATGGCCTCGTGGGAAGGGAAAGACCTGACCATCCCCCAGCCCCACACCCGTAAAGGTTCTGTGCTGAGGAGGATTAGTAAAAGAGGAAGGCATCTGTCTCCTGCTCGTCCCTGGGCAATGGAATGTCTCGGTTGAAAACCCGATTGTATGTTCTATCTACTGAGATAGGAGAAAACAGCCTTAAGGCTGGAGGTGAGATATGCTGGTGGCAATACTGCTCTTTAACGCACCAGATGTGTTTATGTATGTGCACATCAAAGCACAGCACCTTTTCTAACCTTGTTTATGACACAGAGACATTTGTTCACATGTTTCCCTGCTGACCCTCTCCCCACTATTACCCTGTTGTCCTGCCACATCCCCCTCTCTGAGATGGTAGAGATAATGTTCAATAAATACTGAGGGAACTTAGAGACCGGTGCCAGCGCAGGTCCTCCGTATGCTGAGCGCCGTTCCCCTGGGCCCACTTTTCTTTCTCTATACTTTGTCTCTGTGTATCTTTCTTTTCTCAAGTCTCTTGTTCCACCTGACAAGAAACACCCCCAGGTGTGGAGGGGTAGGCCACCCCTTCGTGTGTGTGTGTGTGTGTGTGTGTGTGTGTGTGTGTGTGTGTGTATTCGATTCTTCTCTCTTTTCATCTTTACTAGTCTAGCCAGCAGTCTATTTTGTTAATTTTTGTTTTGTTTTGTTTTGTTTTGTTTTTGAGACAGAGTCTCACTCTGTCGCCCAGGCTGGAGTGCAGTGGCGCAATCTTGGCTCACTGCAACCTCCACTTCCCGGGTTCAAGCGATTCTGCTGCCTCAGCCTCCCGAGTAGCTGGGATTATAGGTGTGTGGCACCATGCCCAGCTAATTTTTGTGTTTTTAGTAGAGATGGGGTTTCATCATGTGGCCAGGTTGGTCTCGAACTCCTGACCTCAGGTGATCCCCCCCGCCCCGCCCCATCTCGGCCTCCCAAAGTGCTGGGATTACAGGCGTGAGCCACCGCGCTTGGCCCTATTTTGTTAATTTTTTCAAAAAACAGCTCCTGGATTCATTGATTTTTTTTTTTTTTTTTTGAGGGTTTTTCATGTCTGTCTCCTTCAGTTCTGCTCTCATCTTAGCTATTTCTTGTCCTCTGCTAGCTTTTGAAATTGGATTTGTTTGCTCTTGCTTTCTAGCTCCTTTAGTTTTTTGTTTTTTGTTTTTGTTTTTGTTTTTGAGATGGACACTAGCTCTGTCACCCAGGCTGGAGTGCAGTGGCATGATCTTGGTTTACTGCAACTTCCGCCTCCTGGGTTCAAGCAATTCTCCCTGCCTCAACCTCCTGAGTAGCTGGGATTATAGGCGCCCACCACCACACCTGGCTAATTTTTCTATTTTTTAGTAGAGATGGGGTTTTGACATACTGGCCAGGCTGGTCTCGATCTCCTGATTTCAGGTGATTTGCCTGCCTCGGCCTCCCAAAATGCTGGGATTACAGGCGTGAGTCACCGTTCCCCGACTTAGCTCTTTTAATTGTGATGTTAGGGTGTCGATTTGAGATTTTTCTAGCTTTCTGATGTGGGCATTTAGTGCTATAAATTTCCCTTTTAACTCTGTCCCAGAGATTCTAGTATGTTGTGTTTTTGTTCTCATTGGTTTCAGAGAACTTTTGATTTCTGCCTTATTATTTACTCAGGAGTCATTCAGGAGCAGGTTGTTCATTTTTTATGTAAATGTGTGCTTTTGAGTAAGTTTCCTAATCCTGAGTTCTAATTTGACTGTGTTGTGGTCTGAGAGACTGTTTGTTACCATTTCAGTCCTGTTGCATTGGCTGAGGAGTGTTTTACTTCCAATTATGTGGTTGATTTTAGAAAAGTGCCATGTGGCACTGAGAAGAATGTATATTCTGTTGATTTGGGGTGGTGAGTTCTGTAGATGCCTATTAGGTCCACTTGATCCAGAGCTGAGTTCAAGTCCTGAATATCCTAGTTAATTTTTTGTCTTGTTGATCTGTCTAATATTGACAGTGAGGTGTTAAAGTCTCCCACTATGATTGTGTGGGCATCTAAGTCTCTTTGTAGGTCTCTAAGAACTTGCTTTATGAGTCTGAGTTCTCCTGCATTGGATGCTTATGTATTTAGGATACTTAGCTCTTCTTGTTGAATTGATTCCTTTACCATTAAGTAATGCCCTTCTTTGTCTTTTTTTAATCTTTGTTGGTTTAAAGTCTGTTTTGTCAGAGTCTAGGATTCCCTCCCCTGCTTATTTCTGCTTTCCATTTGCTTGGTAAATTTTGCTTCATCCCTATGTGTGTCTTTGCACATGAGATGGGTCTTCTGAATACAGCACACTGATGGGTCTTGACTCTTTATCCAGTTTGCCAGTCTGTGTCTTTTAATTGGGGCATTTAGCCCATTTACATTTAAGGTTAGTATTGTTCTGTGTGAAGTTGATCCTGTCATCATGATGGCATCTGGTTGTTTTGCACACTAGTTGATGCTGTTTCTTAATAGTGTCATTGGTCTTCATGGTGTGTTTTTGCAGTGGCTGGTACCAGTTTTTCTTTTCCATATTTAGTGCTTTCTTCAGGAGCTCTTGCAAGCCAGGCCTGGTGGAGACAAAATCCCTCCGCATTTGCTTGTCTGGAAAGGATTTTATTTCTTTTTCTACTCATGCAGCTTAGTTTGGCTTGATATGAAATTCTGGGTTCAAAATTCTTTTCTTTAAGAATGTTGAATATTGGCCTCCATTGTCTTCTGGCTTGTAGAATTTCTGCTGAGAGGTCCACTGTTAGTCTGATGGACTTATTTTGTAAGTGACCTGGCCTTTCTCTCTGCCTACCCTTAACATTTTTTTTGTCATTTCAACCTTGGAGCATCTGATGATTATGTTTCTTGGGGTTGATCTTCTTGTGGAATATCTTAGTGGTGTTCTTGGTATTTCCTGAATTTGAATGTTGGCTTGTCTTGCTAAATTGGGGAAGTTCTCCTGGATGATATCCTGAAGTGTGTTTTCCAGCTTGTTTCCATTCTCCCCCTTTCCTTCAGGTATTCCAGTCAATCGTAAGTTTGGCTTTTTTATGTAGTCCCATATTTCTCGGAGGCTTTGTTCATTCCTGTTCAGTCTTTTTTCTCTAATCTTGTCTGCATGCCTTATTTCAGCAAGGTGGTCTTCAAACTCTGATATTTTTTCTTCTACTTTGTCAGTTTGGCTATTGATACTTGTGTATGCTTCATGAAGTTCTCATGCTGTGTTTCTTAGCTCCATCAGGTCATTTATGTTCCTCTGTAAACTGCTTATTCTAGTTAGCCGCTCCTCTAACTTTTTATCAAGGTTCTTAGGTTTTTTGCATTCGGTTAGAACATGCTCCTTTAGCTCAGTGGAGTTTGTTATTGCCCATCTTCTGAAGCCTGCTTCTGTCAATTTGTCTATCTCATTCTCCGTCCAGTTCTGCACCCTTGCTAGAGAGGCATTGGAATCATTTGGAGAAGAAGAGGCACCCTTGCCTTTTGGGTTCTCAGTGTTTTTTTCATTGATTCTTTCTCATCTTCATGAGTTTGTCTAGTTTCGATCTTTGAGGCTGCTGACTCTTGGATGGCGTTCTTGTGGGGACTTTTTTGTTGCTGTTGTTCATTTCTGTTTGTTTTTCTTTCAATGGTCAGGTCCCTCTTCTGTATGGTTGCTGTGGTTTGCTGGGGGTTCACTTCAGGCCCTATTTATCTGGTTCACTCCTGAACCTGGAGATATTAAGGAGATTGGAGAACAGCAAAGATGGGTGCCTGCTCCTTCCTCTGGGATCTCTGACCTTAAGGAACACCAATCTGATGCCAGTAGGAACACAGCTGTATAGGGTGTCTGACAACCCCAGTTGGAGTATCTCACCCAGTTGGGTGGCACAAGGAACAGGACCCATTTAATGAAGCACTTTTATTGTCCCTTGGTGGAGGGGGTATGCTTCACTTGGGTTGAACTCACTCTTCTGGGCTGCTTGGATTCCTCAGAACTGGTGGGAGGAAAAGCTAAGTCCGTTGGTCCGCAGAGACTGTGATCACCTCTCCCCCTAGGGACTCAGGCCCAGGGAGATCAGAGTTCTGTCCCTGAGCCCTTGGAGTTGTTGGAGTTCCTGCAGGGTGGCCCCACACAGTGAGGAGGGATAGGTCAGGGTCAGGCCTGAAGAGGTGCTGTAGCTGCAGTCTGGCACAGCCAGTGTGTTAGGCTGTAGGGGACACCTCTTGGGACCAAGCAGTCCAGCATCCCTGGCTCCAGCAGGGGAAAAGCATAGCCAGGAGCTGTAGAGATGGCTGCTGCCCTTCCCCTGCCCAGGGAGCCTAGTGTGTTAGGCAGCTATCAGTCCCAGTGCTGGTTGCTGCCCCTCCCCCAGGGAGTTCAAATGGCTTAGACAACAGGCAGCCACAGCTGTGGTGCTGGTCACCCATCCCTTGGGAACTCAGCAGGCTTAAACAGATTTTAGCTGAGAGGCTGTTGAGAATCTGCACAGCTCTGGGGTTGGGACCCTAGACCCCGGTGGCATGGGTTCACGAGTGAAATCTTTTAGTCTATGGGTTGCACAGTTCCATGGAAAAAGCATGGTTTTGTCAGCTAAGAAAGCACATTCATTCACTGCCTCCATTGGCTGGGGGATGGGGGCTCCCCTGCCCCGTGTGGTTCTCAGGTGGGTTGCTGCACCACACTGCTCTTTCTTCCTCTCCATGGGTCATGCCAGCTGCCTAGTCAGTTCTGATGAGAGAACCTGGATACCTCAGGTGCCAGTGTAGGATTCACAGGCTATTATGGTTCTTTTCGGTGGGAGTCTCTGATCACCGCTGCTTCTAGTTGGCCATCTTTGCCCTGCCCCTAAAAAATGTTTTTTTTATTTTTTATTTATTTATTTTTTTTAAGCTAAGCGTGTCTCAGATGAAGAGCTGTGTCCACTCTGCCTCCTGGAATGCCATGTGTTCAGTACTTGCAAAGCTTTACTTTTCTACTTGTGCTTTTTCTTCTTAATGAGTTTAACTACTTTTTAGTTCTTATAATAGTCAAGGGTGTCTGAAAAATATTTCTTTCCTGCTTACCAGAGTCTTCTCTACATTCTCAACATCATGGCTTCTTACATGTCATAAAGAATTCTCACCATGAATTTATGAACTGCAATATTAAGAATGTTTCATTCGTGGCTATGGAACATGGGAAGGTGTGGATACTCAAGATTCCTATTGGGGAAAAGCTGGGGTCCTTAGTAAAGATGGAGAGCATGTAATTTTGAGGTTCCATCTCTGTTCTCCATTAGCTCTTTGCAGAATAGGATTAAGAAAATGCTTATTTAAATGGGATGGCATTTATTACCCAGAAAGTTTAAAAATAATAATAATAATTAGGAGATACTTGCTCTTCAGGGTGTGAAAGAAAGACTACTTAAAATCACTATTAAAATTTACAGAACATGGCAGATATTGGTATCTGGAACTTTACATAAAACCAATGTTTCTTTATGATTAAATTCAGACTATAATTTACCTTTGGCTGGGCAATATCATAGCAGTGATGCCGTGTCCTTCTGTGTGCATCAGCACATTTGTCTTCATGCAGTTGATGTTAATAACTCACTTGGTTAATGAACTCTGTGACAGATTTTTTTTCTATAGAGTTAATTATTTTTCTCTTCATTATTGAGTATCTTTATTCAGCAGATGTGCATAAACAATCACATTTAATCTGGCAGCTGACCTTTCTTAGGTTTTCTTTGCATTTATCTGCCTTTGGAAAATGAAAGCTCTCATCTTTGTTTACAGACCAGAAAAACTGAAAACACAGGCTCTTCCACTTACTGGATGTTTGACAAAATAGTTTTCTTGGGCCAAAAACATTGGCATTACTGGTGAGCTTGTTAGAGATTCAGAAAGCCAGATTTTATTCCAGATTTTCTGTAAAAATAATCTGCATTAACAAGATCTCCAGCTTATTGTACACATTAAAATTTGAGCAGTATTTTCTAACTGAATATGTCTTTTCCATCTGAAAAATTTACATAATTTATTCTGTATGATGTAAATATAGCACTCAAAAATGTACATGTTAGTGTTTATGCTCTCAGTTTTATACGTCATCATCCAGAAAAGTATCATCTATACCTTGATGTTGTGGCTCTTACGCCACTCTTTTTTCTCAGAGTTAGAGAATACATTAGAGAATACTTCTGTGTTGAAAGTTATTTATTAAATATTTTCAGTCACTCCTCTAAGTAAGAACCAGTTCTCTTTACTCTTGTTTTACCTTGAGTCAAATTAAAAATTCTGTTCATGGCCACTTGGTAAATATGTGTGTGTGTTTGTGTGTTTTTCAGGAAGTGTTGACATTTAGGGATGTGGCCATAGAATTGTCTCTGGAGGAGTGGCAATGCCTGGACACTGCACAGCGGAATTTATATAGGAAGATGATGTTAGAGAACTACAGAAACCTGGTCTTCCTGGGTGAGGATAACTTCAGTACACAATTCCCTAATATACCCTGTAAAGTTTATTTCTCTTTTTTATGGAATGATTTTTAGTAATTTATGCTTTCAGATCTCTGTCTTAAAAAAAAAAAAAAAAAACTTCAAGATTTGTCTATGTAGAAAATAATTTCGAGATGTTTCATTTTGACCTGAACTTTCCACATTCCTGAGCTGATCTGTGCCCTTCACTCTAGATTAGTGTTAATTTTAGAAATTTAGTGGCATAACATACTGTTGCCCACATCTTAAAATCTAATTGCCACTACCAATTTTTGATTTAGTAGTATCATGTAGTGAAATTAAGAACTTACAAAATTAAAATATTTCCTAAATATTTAAAATTTTTTGTTGTATATTAGTATTTTGGAATTAATTTACTAGAATATTCTATTCATCCTTTTTACTGAACACACTACTAAATTGGTAATTGGAGAATATGAGCAAGATTCATGTTATTTGTAATAAAACAGGTATTGCTGCCTCTAAGCCAGACCTGATCACCTGTCTGGAGCAAGGAAAAGAACCTTGGAATGTGAAGAGACATGAGATGGTAGCTGAACCCCCAGGTAGGTGAGAGTGAAAGTGAATACAACAGACGACACAGATGAGAGCTCCAAAGTAGAAAAAAAAAAGCCAGTCCTTAAAATGATTTGAAATCTGTGTTCCAAAGGAAATAGTTTCTGGGAAGCCTGAATTTTTTAAATTTTGCTTTCACATAGAAGCATCTTCTGTCTTATATTTTTAGAATCTCTAAAGATTTTACTTTCCCTTTGGTGATCTTCTTCAAGTTTACAGTGACAGCCAATACAGTCCTCTTCATGGCACGTAAGAGACTGTGAAATCTGACTGCTTTTTCATTGTTTTTGAAAACACATAGATAATCTGCATAATTTTGAGAAACTGTATGTTAAACTGTTTTTTAAGTTCTCTTTTAACATCATGTCTGAAATGTGTGAGAGTAGTGGTTTCTGTTTCGTTGGTTTCTTTATTGCTAATTTTTCTGCCATTACATTCTGTCTTATTACAGCCTTGAAGTATAGTTTGAAATTATAAATTATGATGTTCTTCTGCTTCGTCCTTTTTTTTCAAGATTGCTTTGGCTATTCAAAGTTTATTGTAGTTTTATGTGAATTTTAGAATTATATTTTCTATTCTGTAAAAAAATACTGGAATTTTGATAGGGAGTTTATTTAATCTAGAGATCACTGTAGATAAATATGGCACTTTAATAATGTTCTTTCAATCAATAGCCATGAAATGTTTTTAAATTTATTTTTGTCTTCTCCAATTTTTTTTTTTTTTTTTTTTTTGAGATGGAGTCTTGCTCTGCCGCCCAGGCTGGAGTGCAGTGGCATGATCTTGGCTCACTGCAAGCTCCGCCTCGCGGGTTCACGCCATTCTCCTGCCTCAGCCTCCTGATTAGCTGGGACTACAGACGCCCGCCACCACACCCGGCTAATTTTTTGTATTTTTAGGAGGGACGGGGCGTCACCGTGTTAGCCAGGATGGTCTCGATCTCCTGACCTCGTGATCCACCGGCCTTGGCCTCCCAAAGTGCTGGAATTACAGGCATGAGCCACCGTGCCCGGCCCAATTTTTTTAATTGATACATATTTGATTTGAAAGATATTTAAGCTCCTTGGTTAAATTTGTTCTCAGAAATTTATTATTTTAGTGCTATTGTAAATAAGATTGCTTTCTTTCTGTTGTTTTATCAGATAGTTTGTTTAAAGTATGTGGAACCATAACTTATACTTGTATGTGAATTTTCTATTTTCCTAATTTATTGAGTATAATTATTACTTTAATTAGGTTTTAATGTACTGTTTATGGTTTTTTATATATGAGATCAAATGATCTACGAAAAGCAACTTTTTACTTGTCTTCCATTTCAATGACTAAAAAAATTTTTTTGCCGATTTTTAATTCCACATACTTCAGTGCTGTGTTAAAATAGAAGCGTTGAGAATGGGCATAATGTACTTTTGCATTGGTGTCTGTGAATTTGAAGGAGCAAACACCTCTTCAAGTTTTTATAAATTGGTTTCCGAAAGTAAAGATCTTTAGTTGAGCCCCCAGGGTCCTGGGATGCCCTATGGGTTTGTAGTGGAGAGGGGGTGTAGCTTGGTCACAAGGCTGCTGGGTCTGCACTAGGGTCCACCTTTAGTTGGCTTGTTACAAGGGGCTTGAGTAGTTGTAATTCCCATTTTAGTTTTGGACAGAGTGAATATACTTCAGGACTTTTCTCTGTAGGGCAGACACTAGGGCAGGTTTCTGCCCTTGGATCTGCATATGGTAGGCTTTATATTAGGATGTAAATGAGTTTGGCTTTCACTGAAAACCAGAGAGGATTTCCCAAGGTCACTGTGTGGGTTTCTACATAGGCAGAACTTGCCATGAACTGTGGCTCAGGGAGCAAAAATGCGTCATGGAACTGCTTCAGGGACCACAGTAAGGGCCAAGGTCTGCAGGCCTGCTGCATGGCTATAAATGGGTCTTCCTCCAGGCCTCTGGAAGGGCAGGACCTCTCCCAGACTGTGGCTGGGAGGAGTTTGGGATGATTGCAGGGTAAGTTCAGAATTCTCAGTGGGACCAAGTTGGGTGGGCCATTTTCTGGTCTGTAGCCAAGAACAGAGGTCCTGTAGTTTGCCACCTGAATGAAAGCCTGCCTTCTGGAAAGACAATTCCTCAATCTTGGGCATTAGCAGAGTTTCACAACTCCCTCCCTGGATCTGAAAGTTCTTTTTAGGGCACTTATTTTGGAGATGGGGTCTTCCTACCTAACCCAGGTTGGTCTTGAAATTCTGTCCTAAAGCAGGCCGGGCGCGGTGGCTCACGCCTGTAATCCCCGCACTTTGGGAGGCCGAGGCGGGCGGATCACGAGGTCAGGAGATCAAGACCATTCTGGCTAACACGGTGAAACCCCGTCTCTACTAAAAATACAGAAAATTAGCCGGGTGCGGTGGCAGGCACCTGTAGTCCCAGCTACTCGGGAGGCTGAGGCAGAACGGCGTGAACCTGGGAGGCGGAGCTTGCAGTGAGCCGAGATCGCGCCACTGCACTCCAGCATGGGCCAAAGAGTGAGACTCCCTCTCAAAAAAAAAAAATAAAGAAATTCTGTCCTAAAGCATTCTCTGACTTAATGTACTATATAGCTGTCATTACAGGTTTGAGCCATGATTCCTGTTTCTCTCATAAAGGCATTTTTGTCAGGGATGGCTGATGAATTTTCTTGCTGTCAGAAAATAAACAAATAGAGCACCTTTTATTTTTCCATCTTAGTGATGTCACTCTCCCTGTACATTTTTATTTTCTATTTTAATTTTGTCTGTAATTTTAGATTTAGACATTTAGGACAATATACTAAAATTTACATGTTATGCCTGAAGTGAATTAGATAATTAGTAGGCAGGCAAAAAGGAAATACAGGCAGGCAAAAAAAGATTACAGGATTTTTACTCACTTTCGTCATCCTATATCTAAAATATGACATAATTTGTTCCCAAATATTTGTTGTATATATCAGAGGCTCTGACCATATTCTGCAAAATAGATAATGTTTTTCTTTATTTAGCAATGTAAGGCTATTCTTTGCTTCTAAATTTGGATTACAGCAGTTTTTTGTGTAAGAATAGCATATATTTACAACTTAAAAATCTTATTTATTAAAATGCTTATTTTTCAGTTTGTCGTTAGAATCTTGTTTATGATTATACTGCATTTTATCTGAAACTATACTGCATTACAATGGATGCCAATGATTCAAAATAGCCACCTTCAATGAGTACACAGTTTCAGTAAAATGTTACAGCTATCTACACGAATTCTTTGTTAATGCTACATCAATGTTGCATACCAGATTTTATGAGTAAACATTTCTTTTATTATTATTTTGTAGTTCTATTTTAGTGTGTTTTTTTCAGTGTTAGTTTCTTAATATAAGTTTATTGTGTTTTTTGGTTTTATAATTTTAGACAATTTGCAATTCTGTTTGTATACCTAAGTCAGTGTGGAGTTTAAGAGATAAATCAGCCATATTGTCTGTTAAAATCTGATTATATGTGTGTGTGTTTTAATCTATAAATATGACCCCAGTTTTGGTTATGGCTAATCTTGTATATATTTTTTCTTAGCTGATTTTTAATGGTGGCTTTATCTTGTCTAAATGAGTAGTCATGGAAATAGTCTTATTTTCACCTTGTGTTTAATAATAAACATATTTCCTATGTGTGAGAGAAGCACTTTTGTGACTTGAAGGTAATTTTTGGAGAGATTTATAATTCTGTATCTTCTTCAGTTATTCTTTTAAAAAATAATTGTACAAACATATAACCTAAAATTTACCATCTTAAATCTATTTAAGTGTACATTTCATGGCTAGTCGTGGTGGTTCACATTTGTAATCCCCAGATTTTGGGAGGCCAAGGCAGGAAGACTACTTGAGCCCAAAAGCTTGAGAACATCCTAGGAGATATATGGAGACCTCATCTCTATAAAACATTTTTTAAAATAGCCAGACATGGTGGTGTGGTCCTATCTACTTGGGAGATTGAGGAGGGAGGATTACTTGAACCTGGAAGTTTGAGGCTGCAGTGAGCCATAATTGTGCCATGGACCCCAGCTTGGGTGACAGAGTAAGACCCTGACTCAAAAACACTGTACATTTCAGGCATGTTAAGTATATTTACATTGTTTTAGAAAAGACTTCTAGAAATTTTACAATACACATTAAACAACTGCCAGTTTTTCCCATTTCCTGGCACTTTTCAAACACCATTCTGTTTTCTGTTTCTAAGAGTATAACTGCTTTATAGATCTCATACAATTTCTGTTAGTTGTTAGAATATGTCCTGCTTTTTTGCAAATTGAGTAATATTTTGGTATTTTTATATTTCAAATTATATCTATTGAATGATTTGGTGACAGAAATTGGCATTGCTTTTACCTATTGGCTTTTAGTAACAATGCTAAAATAATTGTGGGTATGCAAATGACTCTTCATGTGACCATATATGTGAGTTTATATATGTGCTGCATTCTATGTTATTAGTCTACTTTTTCACCTTTATACTCATACCAAATTGTTTTAATTCTGTAGGTTTGTAATGTGTTTTGAAATCAGGAACTGTAATGCCTCTAACATTGTTTTATTTTGTTTTTAATATTTTTGGGTACTTTATTTTCTGTGGAGATTTTATATACTTGTGGGATTGCTGTTTCTCTTTCATTCAAAAATGCAGTGAGAAATTTGAAAAACTGCATTATATCTGTAGATTGCATTGAGCAGGATGGACATCTTTACAGTGTTACCTTTTTCAACCTTTCACAAGAGCATGCTCAAGAGTGTATTGTTTAATTTCCATATATGTGTGAATTTTTCAGGTTTTTTATTTTCTTAATTGTTGTATACTCATTTCATTTTGGTGATAGAAAGTAATTTATAAAATTTCAGTTTTAAAAAATTTGGTAAGATGACTTTTTTTGGCATAGGAAGTGGTCTATCAAGGAAAGTGTTGTGTTAGCTATTGAGAACCATGTGTGTCCTGATGTTGAGGAGTGTTTTTTATACCTCTGTTAGGAATAATTGTTGCCTGCAAGTCCTCTATTCCCTTACTAATATTCTTATTTTATTTTTATTATAGAAAGTACAATATTGAAATATCCTACTATAATTATGTTGCTCTCTCTGTGTCTCTGTTATTCTGTCAATATTCGCTTTATATATTCGAAGCCCTAATGTCAGATACACACACACACACACACACACACACGCACGCACGCACATGTACATATATACAAATTTGTCATAGGTTCCCAGTGAATAAATCTATAATTTTTTTTTTTTTTGAGACAGAGTCTCATTCTGTGTCCCAGGCCAGAGTGCAGTGGTATGATCTCGGCTCACTGCAACCTCTGCCTCCTGGGTTCAAGTGATTCTCCTGCCTTAGCCTCCCAAGTAGCTAGTATTGTAGGTGCCCACCACCATGCCCATATAATTTTTGTATTTTTAGTAGAGATGGGGTTTCACTATTTTGGCCAGGCTAGTCTCGAACTCCTGACCTCAAGTGATCCACCTGCCTCGGCCTCCCAAAGTGCTGGGATTACAGGTGTGAGCCACCGTGCCCAGCCTAAATCTATAAGTTTTATGTCCTTTTTTGTCTCTTGGAGTTTTGACTTCAAATACATTTTATAAAATATGACAGTTTTTGACTTAAGATATAGGTTGCATAATATTATTTTGATTTCTTCTGCTCTCATTTGATTAATACTTGCATGAAGTGTATTCTTGCATCTTCCCTCTTTCAGTATTTTTTTATCATTAGATCTCAACTGATTTTTGTAGAAAAAAAAGTTGGATCTTGGTTTTTAAAATTTTTAATCTATTTATTGAAAGTATGTCTCTTGATTTGAAAGTTAATTTTATATATATTTAAATAATTTTCTGAAAGAGACTTACTGTTTTAATTATTTTATTTGATTCTTGCATCTTTGTTTCTCATTTTCTCTGTGTCTTTTTGATTTTTGTATTGATATGCTTTTACTTATTTCTAATTCACTTTTGTGTATCTATACAGATGGTTTTTGTGTGTGTGGTGCCTTGGGGGTTACATAAAACCTCTATAAGAAACAACAGTATATTTTAAATTTGGTACAAAATAAACTTCAGTTGAATAAAAAATTCTTCCTCATTACATCTGCCCTGAAATTTGTCATTGATGTTGCTAATTATGTTTTTACATTGTATATTCGTTAACAGATGTTTAATTTTTGTGCTTTTATTTTTCAAACTTTAGAGAATAAATTAAAATGTTTTATGCACCATTATGATAATGCCACAAGATTCTATTTTTGTGTATGTGCATATCTTTCCCAGAAAATAATGTATTTTTATTTGATTATGTGGTATTTTCTCGAATTCTTTTACTTTCAGTTTAAAGAACTGCTTTCAGCATCTTTTATATGTAGGGCATATGCGGTGCTAATATACTTTTTCAGAATTTGGTTTTTTTTGGAAGTTTTTTTCTTTTTATTTGGTAGGGCAGATTTGTTGATGGTATTATTCTCACTTGATAGATTTTTTTTTTTTTTCAGGACTTTGACTGTGTCACACAGTTTCTTTCCGGCCTGCAAAATTTTTGTTGATAATTTACTGGTTATAAGACTATGTTTGTAAATGACACATTGCTTTTATCTTGTAGCTTCCAACACCTTCTTCTTGTCTGTGATTTTTGAAAATGTGCTTATAAATGTATTTGTTATAAATATCTTTGTGTGTATCCTAATTTGTTTGTTGAACTTCCTCATTTTTACATCATTTTTTTCCTACTTTTAGGATTTTCCAGTTATTTATTTTTCATTTTTTTACCTCCAAATTTAAAAAAAAATTGTAGATACTTTCATTTTTATTCTCATTTTTCTGATTTTCTTTTTTTTTTTTTTTTTTGTTTGAGACAGAGTCTCGCTCTGTTGCCTAGGCTGGAGTGCAGTGGCGCGATCTTGGCTCACTGCAAGCCCCGCCTCCCAGGTTCACGCAGTTCTCCTGCCTCAGCCTCCCAAGTAGCTGGGGACTACAGGCGCCCACCACCACGCCTGGCTAATTTTTTATATATTTTTTTTTTTTAGTAGAGATGGGGTTTCACCATGTTGGCCAGGATGGTCTCGGTCTCCTGACCTCGTGATCCACCCACCTCGGCCTCCCAAAGTGCTAGGATTACAGGTGTGAGCCACCACGCCTGGCCCATTTTTGTGATTTTCTACACTGGGCCGTGTTCCTGTTTCACTCATTGAATATTATTCAATTTATTATCAGTGTTTAAAATTAATGTGTACATCTTTTTTATGGTTTCTTTCTGAAATTTATATACTATTTTTGATGAAATTATATTGCCCTGTTTTGTATACATTGTAATCTTTGATTGAGATTTGGACATTGAAAAAAGCTACCTGTCACAGTCTTTAAAATGTAGTTTTTTCTGACATAATCTGAAAATAATTATCTTGGCTAGAGATTCTGAGAGTCTCTCAAACATGTTCTTAGGATGTACCTTGTCTAAAATTTTGTGTTTAGTTTTTAGTTAAAGCAGTTTATTATTTATGTTTCTTTCTCCTTCTTCTTTTTTTTTTTTTTTTTTTTTTCTTTCTGAGACAGAGTTTTGCTCCTGTCACCCAGGCTGGAGGGCAGTGGCATGGTCTCAGCTCACTGCAGTCTCCACCTCCTGGATTCAGGTGGTCCTCTTGTCTCAGCCTCCCACATAGCTGGGATTACAGGCATGTGACCCCATGCTCAGCTAATTTTGTATTTTTAGTAGAGACAGTGTTTCACCATGTTGGCCAGGCTGGTCTCGAACTCCTGACCTCAGGTGATCCACCGACCTCGGCCTCCCAAAGTGCTAGGATTACAGGTGTGAGCCACCATGCTCAGCCTATTCATATCTCTTCTTAATAACCAATAATCACTTGCTATAATTGTTTCCTGTCTATGATATCACAGTCTTTCTGCTGCTGTAAAACTTATCTTTCATTTCAGCAGACTCAAACTGTCATTTGAAAGAATACCACTATTTCTTTCAGAACTTCATGTAATGAGGGACAGGAACCAGTGTCTGTAAAAGCCCCTACCATTCAGAAATAAAGATGTATAAGCCAGTATTTTACTTGTCTTTTAAAAAGGAAACCAGGAATTGGCAATTTATTTCTAAAGTCACTATGTTTTATTGGGAAGCAGGAAGATCTGTGTTGGGTAAATGGAACTGACTTTTCTTCTATGTGGCTGTTTGCATTGGGCTCACCTGGGGCACTGCACACTTAACTTACTTTAATTTTTCACAAATGTAATTTGGTCTGTATGTTTTTGTTACATTATATGTCTGTGAAAAAGTTAGAGCCTGTAATATTTTGCTACTTGTGATGTAGTTTGTATAATTTTATAGGTTAGATTTGTAAAGTATATTCATCTGTGTCTAGTAAGTGGAGTAATTGATTATTTTTATTTTCTGCAGTTGTATGTTCTTATTTTGCCCAAGACCTTTGGCCAAAGCAGGGCATAAAAAATTGTTTCCAAAAAGTGATACTGAGAAGATATAAAAAATGTGGACATGAAAATTTACAGTTAGGAAAATACTGTAAAAGCATGAATGAGTGTAAGGTGCACGAAGAATGTTACAATGGACTTAACCAGTGTTTGAGAACTACCCAGAGCAAAATATTTCAATGTGACAAATATGTGAAAGTCTTTCATAAATTTTCAAATTCAAACAGATATAAGATAAGACATAGTGGAAAGAAACCTTTCAAATGTAAAGAATGCGAGAAGTCATTTTTCATGCTTTCACACTTAGCTCAACGTAAAAGAATTCATAGTGGAGAGAAACCCTACAAATGTAAAGAATGTGGGAAAGCCTATAATGAGGCCTCAAACCTTTCTACACATAAAAGAATTCATACTGGAAAGAAATCCTACAAATGCGAAGAGTGTGGAAAAGCCTTTAACCGGCTCTCACACCTTACTACACATAAGATAATTCATACTGGAAAGAAACCCTACAAATGTGAGGACTGTGGCAAAGCTTTTAACCAATCTGCAAACCTTACTACACATAAGAGAATTCATACTGGAGAGAAACCCTACAAATGTGAAGAATGTGGCAAAGCTTTTAGCCAGTCCTCAACCCTTACTACACATAAGATAATTCATGCTGGAGAGAAACCCTACAAATGTGAAGAATGTGGCAAATCTTTTAACCAATCCTCAACCCTTACTACACATAAGATAATTCATACTGGAGAGAAATTCTACAAATGTGAAGAATGTGGCAAGGCCTTTAGCCGGTTCTCACACCTTACTACACATAAGAGAATTCATTCTGGAGAGAAGCCCTACAAATGTGAAGAATGTGGCAAAGCTTTTAAACAATCCTCAACCCTTACTACACATAAGAGAATTCATTCTGGAGAGAAATTCTACAAATGTGAAGTATGTAGCAAAGCCTTTAGCCGGTTCTCACACCTTACTACACATAAGAGAATTCATTCTGGAGAGAAGCCCTACAAATGTGAAGAATGTGGCAAAGCTTTTAACCTATCCTCACACCTTACTACGCATAAGATAATTCATACTGGAGAGAAACCCTACAAATGTGAAGAGTGTGGCAAAGCTTTTAACCAGTCCTCAACTCTTTCTAAACATAAGGTTATTCATACTGGAGAGAAACCCTACAAATGTGAAGAATGTGGCAAAGCCTTTAACCAGTCCTCGCACCTTACTACACATAAGATGATTCATACTGGAGAGAAACCCTACAAGTGTGAAGAATGTGGCAAAGCATTTAACAACTCCTCTATTCTTAACAGACATAAGATGATTCATACTGGAGAGAAATTCGACAAACCTGAAAGTTGTGACAATGCTTGTGACAACATCTCAAACATTTCCAAACATAAAAGAAATTGTGCTGGTGAGAAAACATAGAAATATGAATAATGTGACAAAGCCTTTAAATGGTTATCACACTTGCTTGTAGGTAAGGTAATTCATACTGGAGAAAACTTCTACAAATGTGAACAGTGTGGCAAGACTTACACAATGCTCACACCTTATTGCACAGGAAAGCCTTTATACTTGAGAACAAATGTACAAATATAAAGAAAGTAAAAAAGTGATTAATATCTGCTCACATCTTAACATCAGAGAATTTATACTTAATAGCATTAAAAGTGCAATTACTGTCAGAAGACTCTTGAGAAAATGTAAGCCTTTAAAGTGCTGAAGAGGATTTATTTTGAAGACAAACATTACAAATATAAAGAGAGTTGTAGTAACTTGTAACACAGATCTTGTTGTATTCATTTTGTATTAGAGGCAAACCCTGAAGCAATTACTCAAACTTTGTTCAACATCAGAGAATTTATATCGAAGAACCCTGTAAATGTAATAAATTTAGAAAAAAACGTTTATTCAAAGCTACAGGTTAGAAAACTCCAGAGTTCATACTAAAATATATTTTTGCAGATGCAGTAAATAGGAAAAAAAATTTAATCCAAAATTAAGTCTATGTAAATATCAGAGAATTTACATTAGAAATATATAAGGCACTGACACTTCAGATTTTACACTAAATCAGAGTTCTGAGTTTAGAAAATAATCCAAAACTAAAGTTGGTAGAAAAATTATTTGTATATAACTTTAAAAGAGTAGATTTTTTGGAGAGTTATAATTACATTACAAGTATACTTTTTTTTGGAAAGCTTACAGATTTTTTAAAAAGTAATGTAATTAACTCTCAAATTACTTCATGTAAATAATGTTGTAATTAACTCAAATTACTTCATGCTAAATAAATTAATTTCTTTCTTTTTTTTTTTTTCTTTTAAGACAGAGCCCCACTCTGTCGCCCAGGCTGGAGTACAGTGGCGCTTTCTCGGCTCACTGCAACCTCCGTCTCCAGCGTTCAAGTGATTCTCCTACCTCAGCCTCCTGAGTAGCTGGGATTACAGGCACACGCCACCACGCCCAGCTAAGTTTTATATTTTTAGTAGAGCCGGGGTTTTGCCATGTTGGCCAGGCTGGTCTCAAACTCGTGACCTCAGGTGATCTGCCCAGCTTGGCCTCCCAAAGTGCTGGGATTATAGGTGTTAGCCACTGGGCCCAGCCCATGCTGTTTCTCTATTCCTATTGTATTCATCTGTGAAAGTGTATGAGCAATTGTTGCTGCATCAAAGATACGAGAGATATTTTTTTTTTAGGTGAGCATTTATGACCTCTTCTATGAAAGATAAAGACATTAAAATGTAAGATGCATGATGAAAATCTTAAGAGGTTCTTTGTGGTTCACTTACAGTATTGAGTGATGCATGAGGTACATGTTCAGAGTAATATTCTGCATTCTATTGAGAGACAAATATTTTTAGTTTTAGTTAAAATTAAAATAATATATTATTTTACTAATTGTACTTTTATGAAACAAAATGCAATACATGTTAAAAATTTTATATTATGTGTGAAAATTTCTTAATTCAACATTTTTAACATGTTAAATATTGTGCATTCAATCAAGTCACATTATTCCACTTAATTTAACCTAGTCCATCTTTCTCAAGGGTGTAGGTAAAAGATGGTAACAATACACTATTTGGTAAAATAATGTACTAACATCTCTAGTAATCTTTTTTGCCAGTGGCTTTAAACTGCAAATAAGTTAAGGAATATTGTTGCCATAGGTAAAATTTTTATTTTTTTCCCATTTAAATTTACTTTTGTTAATTTTTGTTGGCACATAATATTTATGTTACATATGGCATATTCTGATAGAGAGGCATACAATATATAATTTATACTAATAATCACATTAGGATAAATGACGTATCCGTCACCTCTAGAATTTATTTTTTGTATTACGAACAATTCAGTTCTACAGTTTTAGATAATTTCAAATGTATAATTAAATTGTTATTGACTACAGGTTTATTTTTATAATAATAAAAACTATATACAAGTATAAACAAAATTTACACATTTTTGAGTCCTGAATAAATACTTTAAAAAATTACTTATATATTTTTCTTTGAATATGTGGCCTCTCTGCTTGCAAACACGTACAGACTTTTAGTTTTGATTTACATAGACTTAAATGTACACATCTATGGGTCTAAGTATAAACCTTAGGTGTAAGAAAATTATTTTAATAAGGTGTCTAATTTTCTTTTTGATTTTTTTTTTTTGACAGAGTTTTGCCCTGTTGCCTAGGCTGGAGTGCAGTGGTGCGATACCAACTCGCTGCAACCTCTGCTTCCCGGGGTCAAGCAATTCTCCTGTCTCAGCCTCCTGAGTAGCTAGGACTACAGGCGCAGGCCACCACACCTGGATAATTTTTGTATATTTAGTACAGACAGGGTTTCATCATATTGGTCAGGCTAGTCTTGAACTCCTGACCTCAGGTGATCCACCCACCTCAGCCTCCGAAAGTACTAGGATTATAGGCGTGAGCCACCACGCCCAGCCAGGTGTCCAATTTTCTAGAAAACAAAAATCTTCAAAAATGTGAATGCAAATTTCTGCTCTCTGCTTTGTATTGAATTTATTACTATACAATCTTATGGCTTATGGTTCAGAATCTTGCCATGCAAATTCTCTGTTTTTACTTGCTGGGTACTCATGCTAGACCCACAACTTTCTTGTTTCTTATATAAATTTTTTGTTTTATGGTTTATGAAGTATTCATTATGTGAGCTGCTCTGTGATTATATGAATGATTTTAATGAAATTTAGTCATGGACCGGGCGCGGTGGCTCACGCCTGTAATCCCAACACTTTGGGAGGCCAAGGTGGGCGGATCACTTGAGGTCAGGAGTTCAAGATCAACTTGGCCAACATGGTGAACCCTTCTCTCTACTAAAAATATAAAAATTAGCCGGGCATGATGGCGCACACCTGTAATCCCAGCTACTGGGAGGCTGAGGGAGGAAAATAGCTTTAACCCGGGAGACAGAGGTTGTAGTGAGCTGAGATTGCACCTCTGCACTCCAGCCTGGGCGACAGAGGAAGACTCCATCTTAAAAAAAAAAAAAAAAAAAAAGAAATTTAGTCATGCACATAAAATAATTTTTAGCTGTAATTCCAAAATTAGTCTTAAATTATATTTTATTTAGTTGGAACATTCCATTTTGTTCTTTTAATTGGAGAACGCTATATAAGCCTACTTTTCTTAAGTTATTGTTTTTTCACTTTTTATAATGGATATAAGTAAATTTATTCATTGATTGGGCCAATTTGTTCAGGTGAGTACTAGGGAAGCTTCATAAGTCATGAAAATGTTTTTATACCTAAATGTAGCAAACAAACATGACGGTGCTTGCTGTGTAACAGATGCTTCATAATAAGGCATAAATACTCCTGTGAAACTTGCAACTTCGTGTTCAGAGGTAGAAAATATCAAAGGTAAACAATTGATTCTTCATGTGGCGAGTACTTTTTTTTCAGCCTGCAAAGCTGAATTTTGCTGAATTTAAAAAGAAGTTCTGCTTTATTTATTTTCTAATTATCTTAAGTTTTGTTTGTCTTTTTATATGTATTCCACCCATGTATGCATCATAGCCCTTCTTTTTCTGTGTTATGGCTACGGTTTTCCCACTGTTTTCTTCATGCCATGTCATTTCATACAGTGTTTTGTGGGTTTTGATGAGAACTGTGATATTTTTTAATGCACTGAAAAATTGGTTTCAACTGGAGAGTTTGCTTATCAATGTAACTTTCAGATCAGTTAATTAAGATAAAAGGCATACACTGTCCACAGGAGAGAGGATTAAATCAGTTAGCATGGTGCTTTTTTCTTTGTAAAAAGAAAAATTATTGTTTGTAAGAAGAAAATCTTACTAGATTCTTACCCAAAGTGTGACAAATATAAAATTTTCTAGAAAATATATCATAGAAATTAAAATTTTAAGAGAGTTTATGGTAAGTAAACCATATTAAATTTAATTTTTTCTCTTTTTTTTTTTTTTTTAAGACAGAGTCTCACTCTGTCACCCAGGCTGGAGTGCAGTGGCACAATCTGGGCTCACTGCAACCTACATCTTCCAGATTCAAGTGATTCTTCCACCTCAGCCTCCCTAGTAGCTGGGATTACAGGCACCCGCCATCATGCGTGGCTAATTTTTGTATTTTTATAGAGACAGAGTTTCACCATGTTGGCCAGGCTGGTCTCGAACTCCTGACCTGAGGTGATCCACCTGCCTTGGCCTCCCAAAGTGCTGGGATTGCAGGCGTGAGCCACCATGCCTGGCCTAAATTGAATTTTTTATGATATAGCACAACTCGCATTTCCAGGCAGAATCTTCTGTTTTTACATGTGAATGTTAAAGATTGCAAAACAACAAAATGACCTTCGTAGATTTGGAATAATATTTCTTTTTCATATTGCTATTCCAGTTATTTTTTAAATTTTGTTTAGTGGGTGAAGGTTAGCCTACAGTTTTTATGCTTAGACACCTAAGTGTAGCCTCAATTATTTTCCCTGGAAAACTTTTGGAAATCATGACAGCTTTTGGATTAAAATATTTTTTGTTATTTTGCATGGAGATTAGTTTACTGTGTTCACAGAGTGGCCAGTCATGGAACCATAAGTAACACCTCCTCTTTTAGTGTCTTTCATACCATTACCATCAGCACCAGAAACTCCAGGTGCCCCAAGCTTAAAATAAAGCACTAAAGTACATTGGCTCTTCCCATGCACTGTGCTGGGTTTAAAACATGCTGTCAAGGCGGGGCGCGGTGGCTCACGCTTGTAATCCGAGCACTTTGGGAGGCCGAGGAGGGTGGATCACCTGAGGTCAGGAGTTCAAGACCAGCCTGGCCAAACATGGCAAAAACCCATCTCTAATGAAAATACAAAAATTAGCTGGGTGTAACGGCACACTCCTGTAATCCCAGCTACACGGGAAGCTGGGGCAGGAGAATCGCTTGCACCCGTGAGGCAGAGATTGCAGTGAGCAGAGGTGGCGCCATTGCATTCCAGCCTGGGCTACAAAACAAACAAAAAACAAAAACCATGCTATCAAGTATCAAAATTCCTATGGTTATGACTGACACATGATAAAACAGCACAAAAACTATTTTTTATATTATTCAGCCAAGTTTATGACAAAGACACAGACATTATTTGAAATACTGTTATCTTTCTATAAGGTTTTAGAAATGTATTCTCTAACTTGAAAGAGAAAATATGTATTTATTCTGTAAAACAGCATTTTGAAGTATATACAGGTGGTCAAATGCTTAGCTTTATGTAATTAATGCTTTATCTCAAATAGTTAACATTTTGATGGTGAGGTTACATAACATTGTCTTAACATTTTTTCAAACATAACAAATGCAATATTATAAACTATAGTCGCAATGCTGAACAATCTTGAACTTATTCCTCCTATCCAACTATATGTATTATTTGACAGATATCTTTCCAATTCCCCCATTTTTTGTAAATACCTTGGCATCTGGTGGTCACCGTTTTGTTCTCCACATCAATGAGATTAAGTTTTTTCGAATCCGTGTGTAAGTGAAATAATGAGATACTAATCATTTTGTAACTGGCTTATTTCAACTAATATAATGTCCTTCAGGTTAATCCATGTGATTGAAAATAGAATTTTCTTTTAAATATAAATAGTATTCCATTGTGTATATATGCCATATTGTCTTTATTTACTTATTAGATGTTGAACTGTTGATTGTATAATTTGGCTGTTGGGAAGAGTGCTGAAAGCAACATAGAAGGGTGAATATTTCTTCATTCTGATTTTGTTTTGAATACATATCCAATAGTGCAATTGCTGTATTATATAGTAGTTTGATTTTAAGTTTTTTTGAGTAATCTCTGTTTTGTTATTCATATGGCTGTCCTCATTTACATTCAAACCAACAGTGTGTAAGCATTTTCTTTTATTGACATCTTTACCAACTAACACTTTTTTATTTATTTATTTATTTATTTATTTTTGGGACAGTCTCACTGTGTCACCCAGGCTGGAGTGCAGTAGTGCAATCTTGGCTCACTGCAACCTCCGCTTCCCGGGTTCAAGCGATTCTCCTGCCTCAGCCTCCCAAGTAGCTGGGATTACAGGTCCCTGCCATCACACCCGGCTAATTTTGTATTTTTATTAGAGATGGGGTTTTGCCATGTTGGCCAGGTTGGTCTTGAACTTCTGACCTCAGGTGATCCACCTGCCTTGGCCTCCCAAAATGCTGGGATTACAGGCATGAGCCATTGCATCCGGCCCTTTTTTTAAAATTTTTAGTAAGCATCATTCTAACGAGTGAGTTGATATCTCATAGTCTTTTTTGGCTTGCTTTCCCTAATAAGAATTGACATTCAGCTGGGCGCAGTGGCTTACATCTGTAATCTCAGCACTTTGCGAGGCCAAAGCGGGCAGATCACCTGAGGTCAGGAATTCGAGACCAGCCTGGCCAACATGGTGAAACCCTGTCTCTACTAAAAATACAAAAATTAGCTGGGTATGGTGACGCATGTCTGTAATCCCAGCTACTCGGGAGGCTGAGGCAGGAGTATCGCTTGAACCCATGAGGTGGAGGTTGCAGTGAGACGAGATCGTGCCACTACACTCCAGCCTGGGTGACAGAATGAGACTTCATCTCAAAAAAAAAAGAAAAAAAAAAACATTCAGCATTTTTAAATATATCTATTTGCCATATGTATGTATTTTCTTGAAAAATATGCTTTTTGCTTTTTTTTTTTTTGAAATGGAGTCTCGCTCTGTTACCCAGGCTGGAGTGTAGTGGCGTGATCCCTCAGCCTCCCGAGTAGCTGGGACTACAGGCGCCTGCCACCACACCTGGCTAATTTTTGTATTTTTAGTAGAGATGAGGTTTCACCATGTTGGCCAGGCTCTTCTCAAACTCCTGACTTTGTGATCTGCCCGCCTGAGCCTTCCGAAGTTCTGGGATTACAGGCGTGAGTCACTGTGCCCGGCCAGCTCATTTTCAGTAGTTATTTGTTTTATGTTGTATAGTCATTTAATTTTCTTATATATTTTTGATATTAATGCCTTGTCCCATTTTTTAGTTATCCTGTTGATTGTATTCTATGCAGCAGCATTTTAATTTGAAGTAGTCTGACTCATTTATTTTTTCCTTTTGTTCCCTGGGATTTTGAGTTTAAATGTTAATGGGGCCTTCTCTCTGGTTTCTTGTTGTTGTTGTTGTTTGTTTGTTTGTTTGTTTTTGTAGTAGTAGTAATGGTAGTTTCAGAGTTTCAGGCCTTACATTTAAGTATCTAATTTATTTTGAGTGGATTTTTATATGTGGTGTGAGTTAGGGTCTCCTTTTGTTGCTCCGCATGTGGCCATAAAGTTTTCTCAACATAATTTTCTGTCTTTTTCCTAAGAAATTGTCACCTTTATTTAAAATCAGTTAGCTGTAAGTACATGGCTATATTTCTGGAATCTTTTTTTTGCTCTGTTGGCTTAGTGTCTGTTTTTATTCAGGCACCATACTGTTTTTGTTACTGTAGTTTTGTAGTATATTTCAAAGTCAGGTAGGGTGATAGATTCACTTTTTTCTGTTTGATTGCTTTGGCTATTGAGGGTCTTTTGTGGTACAATATACATTGTAGATGTATTTTTAAAGAATTTTTATTAAGTATGTCACTGATATTTTCATTGAGGTTGCATTATATCTTTAGGTTATTTTGTGTAATACAAATATTTAACAATATTAATAATGGCAATTCATTAATGATTAACTTTTTAATTCACGTATTAATTTCTTGAATGTTTTTTAGAGTATAATGTAAAGTGCTTCAAAATTTTGATTAAATTTATTTCAAAGTATAGTTACTACAGTTACTGTAGATGGAATTGTTTTTTAAATTTATTTTGAGATAGTTTATAGAAATGCTACTGACATTTGGATATTGGTTTTGTATTCCACATGTTTAATAAATTTGTTTATTAGTTTTAATAGTTTTTGGTAAAGTCTTAGGCTTTTCTTAGGATTATGTATAGGGATAAAAGATTATTATTTATTATTTATTATTATTTTTTGAGATGGAGTTTTGCTCTTGTCACGTAGGCTGGAGTGCAATGGTGCGATCTCGGCTCACTGCAACCTCTGCCTGCCGCATTTAAGCAATTCTCTTGCCTCAGCCTCCTGTGTAGCTGGGATTATATGCATGCGCCACCACACCCAGTTAATTTTTGCATTTTCAGTAGAGATGGGTTTCACCATGTTGGCCAGGTTGGTCTCGAACTCCTGACCTTAGGTGATGCACCTGCCTTGGCCTCACAAAGTGCTGGAATTACAGGTGTGAGTCACGGCACCCAGCCTGAGATAAAAGATTATCATACAGTGATAATTTAACTCCTTTTTTTCCAATCTGGATGCCTTTGATTTTATTCTTTATTTTATTTTTATTTTGAGACGGAGTTTCGCTCTGTCGCGCCCAGGCTGGAGTGCAGTGGCGCATCTCCCAAATAAAATCCTTTATTTTATTTTTATTTATTATTTATTTTATTCTTTGATTTTATTCTTTAATTTCATAGTACTAAACAACGTTTAGTACTCCGTTTAGTAAGACTGAAGAAAGTGCACATCCTTGACTTGTTTTAGCTCTTAGAGTAAAATCTTACAGCATTTCCCTGTTCAGTATGTTAATACCTGTGCATTTTTTGTTATATTTGACATTTATTGCCTTGAGGTGCCTTTGTCCTATACCTAAATTTTTCAGAGATTTATCATGAGGGAATGTTGAATTTTGTGAAGCTTTTATTCTCCATGTATTTAAATGCTAGAGATGTAAGAATCACAACTAATTCTACATAAATACAAAATATCTTCAGAGACCACTATGAACATCTCTATGCATGCAGACTAGAAAATTTAGAGAAAATAGACAACTCCTGGATACACACAACTTTCCAAGATCAAACCATGAAGAAACAGAAGTTTTGAACAGACCAAACATGTATAAAATGTATAGATATGAAAATCAATTAAAAAAACCTTACCAACCATAAAGAGCCCTATATCATATAAAATCACAGCCAAATTTTACCACATATAAAAAGATGATCTGGTACTAGTCTTACTGAACGTATTCCAAAATATCAAGGTGGGGTTCTGCCCTAACTCATTATATGAAACCGGTGTCATTTTGTTACCAAAATCTAGTAAAGACCCAACAAAAGAGAAAAGTAGAAACCAGTATTCCTGGTGAACCATTGTAGCAAAAATCCTTCATGAAATACAAGTAAACTGAGTTTATAAGCAAATCCAAAGGTTATTTTGGCATACAGGTGAGGTTCATTTCATGTGTGCAAAGATGTTTTGTCATATACAAGTGATTAAGTGCAATTCACCATGTAAAGATACTTAAAAGCAAAAAATTACATGATTAACACAATAGATGCAGAAAAAGCATTAATAAAATTTAATGTTAAAATATGAAAATATTCTTAACAAATGACATTGATGAAACATACCTCAAATTAATAAGAGGTATCTGTGACAAATCTTCATCCAACATCGTACTGAACAGGCAAAAGCTGGATTTATTCTTCATAAGAATAAAAATTAGACAAGAATATAGACTTTAAACAGTCTTATTCAACATAGTTCTGAAAGTTTTAGCCAGAGCAGTGCAACAAGATAAAGAAATAAAAGGCATCCAAATAGGAAAAAAGGAAGTCAAATTATCTTCACTGTTGACATAATTCTCTATGTAGAAAACTTTAAAGATTTCACCAAATGTCTGCAAGCCTAAAAAATGGCTTTAGCAAAATTTCAGGATACAAAATTAACAAACACAAATAAGTAGCATTTTTGTCCACCAATAATATTCAAACTGAGAACAAAATCAAGAACACAGTCCTACTTACAATAGCCACATACACACAAAAAGAATAGAAATACATTCAACCAAGGAAGTAAAATATTTCTACAAGAAGTGTAAAACAATGCTGAAAGAAATCAAAGACAATGCAAATAAATAAAAAAGCATTATGTACTCATGGACTTCAAAAACCAATATAATTAAAATGTCCGTGCTACCAAAAGTAGCCTACAGATTAAGTGCTATTTCTATCAAACTCTCGGTGCCATTTTTTGTAGAATTAGAAAAAGAAAACTAATTTTTTATTCTTTTTTTGAGATGGAGTTTCACTCTTGTCGCCAGGCTGGAGTGCAATGGCGTGATCTCAAGCTCACTGCAACCTCCGCCTCCCAGGTCCAAGCAATTCTCCTGCCTCAGCCTCCTGAGGAGCTGGGATTACAGGTGCCCACCACTGGGCCCTGCTAATTTTGTATTTTTAGTAGAGACAGGGTTTCACCATGTTGGTCAGGTCTGGTCTCGAACTCCTGACTTCAGGTGATCCACCCGCCGCGGCCTCCCAAAGTGCTGGGATTACAGGCATGAGCCACTGTGCCCAGCCCATTATTTCTCATATAGAAGTCTGTACGTCAACAAAAGATGCCGTAAATTTCAAGTTAACATGCTCACACATGTATTCTCCCTAGAAAGGTACTCCTGTGTTTACAGTAAAGGTGTAACAGTAAAGGTGTAATGTTACAGTAAAGGTGTAACATTTCTGATCTTTGGGCTGCTGTGTTCGTGTGAAATAAGAAGGCAGCAAGTAAAGCAGAGTCAACGATGACTTTCTAGTTTCAACAGCCACAGCTCTGAAATTTAATGTTATGTCAACTGGAAATAATGACAGTATTTCAAAACTGAAAAAAATTGATAACTTTATATTTTTAATTATAATTTATAAAAACTAGTTTCTGAATGGTTATGTTAAACAGCTTGAACATGCAGATACCTAAAAGTTTCGTCTGGATGATAGTATTAATATTTTAACAGCTTTTCATTGTGGATCAAATTTTCTTCTTTGTGTTTACTGGAAAGCAATTATTTATCTTCTACATGTAAATAAAGGAAAGGCTTTCCATAATCCTAATCATACAGATCTTCTAAAATTAGCACTATGTTTAGATTTGAATAGAATTCATAGCCCCATAAGTAATGTAAATGTTAATGTTTCTTCCTAATAAAAGTGAAATAGCAATAGAAATAAGTTGTTAAAATGAGTTTTTAAAAACTTCACGTTTTATTAAATAGCATTTGATGCCACATTATAAGTGACTAATCAGTAATTTCAGTCTATTTTATTCACTGAGAGGACTTAATGTTCTTATTCAATCAAAAAAAGTTATTATACTCTTTCTGAAACTTTCAGAAACTGTAGTCCACTCAATATATAATAAGGTACATGGATACCACAAATATTCTATATAATAGGCTCATCCTTTTAATATAAATATTCAGTATATTTCAAAAGTAAAATTGGTGGCTCTTAGAAATCATGAGAGGAAAACCATTGTTAGTATCCATTTACCAAAGTATGTTAAGCTTAGTAATGAGTACTTTTTTTTCTTTCTTTTTTTTTTTTTTTTTGATGATGGAGTCTCGCTTTGTTGCCCAGGCTGGAGTGCAGTGGCACAATCTCGGCTCACTGCAACCTCTGCCTCCTGGGCTCAAGTAATTCTCCTGCCTCAGCCTCCTGAGTAGCTGGGATTACAGGCGCCTGCCAACAAGCTTGGCTAATTTTTGTGTTTTTAAGAGAGACAGGGTTTCACCATGTTGGCCAGGCTGGTCTCGAACTCCTGACGTCAGGCTATCCACCCACCTCGGCCTCTCAAAGTGCTGGGATTACAGGCATGAGCCACTGCACTTGGCCTTAATGTATTTTAAATATATATATTTAAATAACTTTTTTTCTCTAATAAGTGAAAAAAAATATTTACAAATTTAGAGAGGTTTTACTCCAAACAGTTGTTTAGAGTCTCTTTTAAGGTATTATATTATTTTGAACATTAAAGATCAACGTACTTTATTTCTGAGTGTTGGTTCAGACTATTCATAGTATTAAATGTTTACTCACTTACATCACTAACTGAGCAAGCCATTAGAAATAAAATATGTATATGTTTTCTGAAATTTTAAGATGAACGAACACTTTTTTCTCTGGCTCAATTTCTTAAAGTTTCTGTCGTTTAAAAAAAAACAGTATTAATAGTATTTTTGATTGGCAAATCAGAGTTGTATAATTTATGGGGTACAATGTGATATTTCAATATATGCATATAATATGATTAAGTCTAGTTTAATAACATCTATCAACTTGCTTACCATTTTTTTGTGGTGATACATTTGAAATTTACTCTTAGTTATTTTGAAATACAGTACTTGGCCAGGCACCGTGCTGTGGCTGACGCCTATAATCCCAGCACTTTGGAAGACTGAGGTGGACGGGCAGATCACCTGAGGTCGGGAGTTCGAGACTCAGCCCGACCTACGTGGAGAAACCCCGTCCCTACTAAAAATACAAAATTAGCTGGGCGTGGTGTGATGGCACATGCCTGTAATTCCAGCTACTCAGGAGGCCCAGGCAGGAGAATCGTTTGAACCCGGTAGGCGGAGGTTGTGGAGAACCGAGATCACGCCATTGCACTCCAGTCGGGGCAACAAGAGCGAAAGTCCATCTCAAAAAAAAAAAAAAAAAGAAAAAAATATACAGTACTTTATAGTCGACTGTCATCATCCTGCTGTGCAATAGATCTTGAAGTCTACTTATCCTTTCTGTTTAAACCCTTGTACCCTTTGATCAACAACTTCCTATTTCCTTCCCACCACACCCAGCCTCCAGTAACCATTATTCCACTTCCTACTCTTTTGAGTTAGAATTTGTTAGATTCTACATATAAATGAGAACATGCAGTATTTGTCTTCTTGTGTCAGTCTTATTTCACCTAGCATAATGTCTTCCAAATTTATCTATATTGTTTTAAAGGACTGGATTTATCCCTTTTTATGGCTGAATAGTATTCCATTGTGTATTTATACCAATTTTTTTTTTAATTTTTTTATTTTTTGAGACGGAGTCTCACTCTGTCACCCAGGCTGGAGTGCAGTGACACAATCTCGGCTCACTGCAACCTCTGCCTCCTGGGTTCAAGCGATTCTCCTGCCTCATCATCCTAAGTAGCTGGGACTACAGGTGCCTGCCACCTTCCCTGGCTAATTTTTGTATTTTTTAGTAGAGACGAGGTTTCGCCATTTTGGCCAGGCTGATCCCGAACTCCTGACCTCAGGTGATCCACCTGCCTTGGCCTCCCAAAGTGCCCAAAGTGCTGGCATTACAGAAGTGAGCCACTGCGCCCAGCCTAACAATCATTTTTAGTAAAAATTAACACATTGAATAATTGAATAATTTTCACCGTTATATATGTGTGTAAATGTATAAAATGGTACATGAAAAAGAAATAAGCCAGAAAAAAGATGTTAATATTTGTAATAAAATGGGAAGGTAGTTAATTATTATTTGCAAATGATATCTTTGTTTACTTAGATAAAAAAGAAACTATAAGACTATGTTAACAGTCTATTCAGGTGGGTAGACAAATATCTAAGATGATCGCCAGGGTTTCCAATCTGTTGCGTACCTGCTGTGTAATCTTCTCCTTTGGTGTGTAAAGAAAATGTGACTTACTGTGGTGGAAAATCACTCATGGAATTAGGTTGCTAATGTATTGACTTTGTGTTCATCAAAAGGGAGATTATCCTGATTGGGCTAAACTTAATCAGAGGTGCTTTTAAGAGAAAGACATGGGTTGGGCGCGGTGGCTCACGCCTGTAATCCCAGCACTTAGGGAGGCCGAGATGGGTGGATCACTTGAGGTCAGGAGTTCGAGACCAGCCTGATCAACATGGTGAAACCCCATCTCTACTAAAAATACAAAAGTTAACGCCAAAATACAAAATTTATAAAATACAAAGTACAAAAATTAACAAAAGCTAACACCAGTTAGTTGGGCGTTGGTGGCACGTGCCTGTAATCCCAGCTCCTCAGGAGGCTTGAGATGGGAGAATCACTTGAACCCGGGAGGCGGAGGTTGTAGTGAGCCAAGATCGCACCACTGCACTCCAGCCTGGGCGACAGAGCGAGACTCTATCCCCAAAAAAAAAAAAAAAAGACACATCGTAGAAAAACACCCTTGCTGGCCTGGAAGTAAGTGACTTCTAGGTGGAACATGTTGTAAGCTGCTCTTGGTGGCCACATGGCAGGAAACATGTTTGTATATTGTCATCATTCCTGACTTCCATATGTTGCTTCCAATAGGGAAGATCCCATGACAGAGATAAAAAGGGAGTCTTCTTCATGCAAAAATAATCGTGTGTCATCTGGGATAGCTTAAGATAAACAGAGGAGACCACGACATGAGCAAATCAATGGGAGGAAAAGGGCAACCTGGTTGAAAGGGCTCACTGACGTGATGGAGCAACATTTACTAAGTCATAGTGAATGATCAACCTCTGGGATAGTAATAGTCAGCCAAGAAGGCTGACCTCATTTTTATTCTGATTAAATCAGCATATCTGCACCATTTTGGTGGCCCAGTGTTACACTACCCATTACAAAAATAACATGGAGACCAGTAGGTAACTCCTAGAATTGAGTTTATCATGAAAAAGCATATCTTACTATTTGTTTTCACAACTGAAAAACCTTGAAAACATAATGAATTTATTAATAATGAATTTCTGCTCATTTTAGAGGATTCTACTATGTTGTCATATAATATTAAACTTTAAATACTTTAATATTAATATGTCTTGAATGCATAAACAGTATGCAGATAGTTTTAGATTAACACGATAAAAGTAACAATTAGAAAAAAACATTTGAAATGGGATAGAATTTATCAAAATCACATCTTTTCAATGGCTTGGCATTAATTGCCGTGCTTTCTGAAATGGCTAGATTATTAACAAGTAGCAAAGACAATTTTGGCTTTGTTCAATCATTAAGTTCTTGACCATTTAAAATCTAAAATTCTGGCTAAAGGATTTAAAGACCGTATTCTTTAGTGGCTTCTTAGGGTTTCACAGGCAATACAAAAAGAATTTTGATAGACAGAAAAATGCATTCTACATATATACACAGTGCTCTTTTCTAATTTGCATTAACATTAAAAGATTGAAGATTTCAAATCTAGTCTCTCAATTTAGAGTAAGTTGATAAAAGTTGTATTTTTCAGCCAAGCAAATAATTGAATAAAATAGGTAACAATTTGTCATTAGCTGCCAAAAAATAGTATGACTAGATTCACTAAGTATCTAGCCATGCAAACGACAGCCCAATTAAATCAAGATCCTAATAGGTGCGTGTGGAAAGCATTTATGGGCAATGTGATGGCCCTCCACTCAGCACCTTCTTCTGCCCCTTTACAGAGATACAGTTTCCCGAGTGACTCCGTGAATACTAGGAACTGAGAATGCTGTATTCAGTGTTATTACCGGGAACATGATTAACAAATTTCTTTCATATTATAAAAATTTTATGAATCGGTCTGGTGTGGTGGCTCATACCTGTAATGCTAGCACTTTGGGAGTCCTAGGTGGGTGGATCACAAGGTCAAGTATGGAGACCATACTAGACAACAAGTTGAAACCCCGTCTCTACTAAAAATCCAAAAATGAGCTGGGCATGGTGACGCGTGCCTGTAGTCCCAGCTACTTGGGAAGCTGAGGCAAGAGAATCACTTGAACCCGGGAGGCAGAAGTTGCAATGAGCTGAGATCGCGCCACTTCACTCCAGCCTGGCAACAGAGTGAGACTCCGTCTCAAAAAAAAAGAATCCTACTCTGCCTCACAAAGGCTTTTAGTGAAACATTGTTTATAGTACTCAATCTGGATTCATAAAAATTTCAATATTCCAGGTAAATCAGCGGCACTTAAATGTCAATCAAATTTCATAAAACATATTTCAATGAGATAGAGTCTTTTTAGCTAAGAATTTTATTTTATTCCTAAATTTAGAGAAAAATAGAAAACCAGTACTTTGAGTCAAATAACAGTGTTTGGCATGAGAGCACCACCCAAACAAGTGCTCTTCATCATCGTCATTAACAGCAATGGCACCACATGCTCTCCTTGAGCAGGCTGGCCTGTTTCCACTGATATAAAGTGGAGACAGCATTGAAATAGTGAACGAGGGTGATATAAATGGAATATTTATATTAAATACAGTTTTTAATAAAAAGCATTTGATGTTGTACAGCTACAGATGAAATTATTAGTATGAAGCCGTAATATTTTTACTTCTATTGACAGGATAACTTGATTCACAATATTCTTATTTCAAATAATATTCCTTTTTTTGCTGTATATTTGCTAGCTTTTGGTCCAAATATTACCAGAACTCAATAGAAATCAACAAAATTCATCTTTATTTTACCACAAGCATTTTATTATTGATGCATATGCTTATTTTGCTTAAAAATCCATTAGCTTTTGATGAAAGATATATACTTTTCTTTCAGCGTGTTGTTTATTGCTGAGAAGTGGCTGTCCTGCCAGGAAACTGCTATTCTCAGCTCTGTCCACACTGACTAATAGTGAGTGGAAGTGAAGTGTAAGTAAGAACCAAATGTGTCTTCTCTGCATCTGTTTTTTCATCCATTGGCTGAAGAAAGAGAAGGATGCAGAAAGATGAAAGAAGATATGATCCCTGAAAGATCATATAGAAGTCCTCTTAATGAGAAAAAAAAATGGTTATGTGACCATAAAATAAATTATTTTGCTAAGCCTCTGAAATTTTAGTATACAACTTGCATTGCTTTCAGTCCAGTTTTGATGCTTCAGGTTATGACACAATTCCCTGGTGAATCAAAACTGAGAAAAGAATAACTTATTTATTAAGGTAAGAGATATAGGAAAGACCTATTACCTTTGACCAATATCTCCACCCCCAGCCTTTTTTTTTTTTTTTTTTTTTTTTTGAGAAAGAGTTTCATTCTTGTCACCCAGGCTGGAGTACAATGGGGCGATCTCAGCTCATGGCAACTTCTGCCTCCTGGGTTCAAGCGATTCTCCTGCCTCAGCCTGCCGAGTAGCTGAAATTACAGTCATGTGCCACCACACCCGGCTAATTTTGTATTTTTAGTAGAGACGGGGTTTCTCCATGTTGGTCAGGCTGGTCTTGAACTCCCAGCGTCAGGTGATGCACTCACTCAGCCTCCCAAAGTGCTGGGATTACAGGCTTGAGCCACTGTGCCTTTTTTTTTTTTTTTTTTTGAGACGGAGTCTCACTCTGTTGGCCAGGCTGGAGTGCAGTAGCGCAATCTTGGCTTACTGCAACCTCTACCTCCCGGGTTCAAGCGATTCTTCTGCCTCAGTCTCCCAAGTAGCTGGGATTACAGGCGCCCACCACCCCACCCAGCTAATTTTTGTATTTTTAGTAGAAACGGGGTTTCACCACGTTGGCCAGGCTGTTCTCAAACTCTTGATCTCAGGCGATCCACCTGCCTCAGCCTCCCAAATTGCTGGGATTACAGGTGAGCCACCACACCTGGCTGAGTTAGGATTTTTTTCTACTCTACCTAGAAATGAGATCATGTGGCTTTTCCGAGACGTTGTCTGCACGCACTCAGAATGGTCCAGTGTTTGACATACCAATGTAGGCTTTCCTACAATATAGCCTCTGACAAAAGTAGGCTGTCCCGAACCCCTGGTAATAGAATACCTTTATACCAAGAAGGTTGGGAAAGCACCAAAATCTGCTTGTGGCATGTGCCCAGGCAGACTTCGAGGGGTTCGTGCTGTAAGACCTAAAGTTCTTATGAAATTGTCCAAAACAAAGAAACATGTCAGCAGGGCCTATGGTGGCTCCATGTGTGCTAAATGTGTTCGTGGCAGGATCAAGCACGCTTTCCTTATCAAGGAAGAGAAAATCATTGTGAAAGTGTTGAAGGCACAAGCAGAGTCTTCTCACTCATTTTATTTAGCTTTGCAGCTAAATAAAAGTGAAATTTTTTGAGGAAAAAAACGAGATCATGTGGTATGTTTTTGTTTTCTTTTTTCTTTGTGCTGGCTCTTTTTACTTAGGCTAATGTCCTACAGGTTCATCAATATTGTTGCAGATAACAAGATTTCTTTATTTTTAAGGGCTGAATAGCATTCCATTGTGTAAATACACAAAATTTTCTTCATCCATTCACCTGTTGACACTTAGGTTGATTCTCTATCTTAGCTATTGTGAGTAACTTCCTTCCTTCTCCTTCATTTGTTTTCATATCTTTTTTCTTTCTAAAAGTATTTTAATTTAAAATACAAATTTTGACCTTTAAATGTCTTCGTTTTTCTGCCTTCTTTGATAATATTTTGGCTAATTTTAAAAATAAATTTTTTAAAAAGCTCTTGGGGCCAGGCACTGTGGCTCACGCCTGTAATCCCAGCACTTTGGGAGGCCGAGGCGGGCGGATAACAAGGTCAGGAGATAGAGACCATCCCGGCCAACATGGTGCAACCATGTCTCTACTAAAAATACAAAAAATTAGCCAAGTGTGATAGCACGCGCCTGTAGTCCCAGTTACTAGGGAGGCTGAGGCAGGAGAATCGCTTGAACCCGGGAGGCGGAGGTTGCAGTGAGCTGAGATTGCGCCACTGCACTCCAGCCTGGGTGACAGAGTGAGACTCCATCTCAAAAAAAAAAAAAAAAAAAAAAAATTTCTTGGATCAAGGTTATTACTTCATTATTAACATAATTTGAGACAAAATAGCAATAAAAATAAACATTGATTAGTGAAACAACAATTGTCTAGCCCCTGGTAATCATTTCCTCTCTCACCCAACATGAAGGCTGTATCTTTGTGTCATCTCTCCCAGTTGTGAGAAAGATGTTTCTGATTAAATTGTTTGGCATAAAATTTTGTAAAATGTTACTCTTTTGGTGTGAAAATCAAACTGCTCTATTACTAGAAAAGTTTACCCTTTGATAAGTATAATTTTACTCTATTCTATTTAAATTATTCGGAAAATCCAGACATAGAATGCACTTAAATTTTTTTGAAAATTAAAAGTGCTTAAACATTTTTTATACAAACTAAAAATAATTTTAGACTCTTAGAAAACATCTTTCAAATACTTTGTTACCTTCCTCTGACAGTAGATACTTTTTTTATATTGCTATAACACAGCTTTTCTGTCCTTTGTGGCCAACTCTGTCATTTCTATCCTATTTAGTTGTACAGTATTTATGTTTTGCATTTTACATTTTAAAAGTTGTGATTCATGCAATGTAATTTTCAAACAGTTGTCCAACCTTTTTTCATGTGAAACTCTCTGCTTAATCAGCAGTCACTTTATTTTTATTCTTCAAGGGCATTTTCACTCCCTGAAAAGCAGAGTGAAAGTTCAAGTGAGTGTGCTGAGCTGGTCCTCGCCAGTGTCAGTTCATTCACATTCACACAGGTGACCTTCTGGGGAAAGAGGGTTCACTTCAACAGCCTTATTACAGCAATGTGGAACAGATTTAATAGAGTAAAATGTAAATCACTGACTTTCAAGAAAGAAAGGTTTTTTTTTATTCTTTGTACGTGAGTATGTGGTGGTCATAAAGTTTACAATAAAGACTAAAGTTAGAGAGCACACTTCACATGAGGAATACAGTGCAGGTCCTATGCAACCTTCTTTTTGCCAAACATGCCCTTAATGCTTTTTTCAGGTAGTGTGTTGCTGTATCCATCACTTACCAGGCTCTGATGATCATTTTCTAATTTATCAATTTAAATATGCAGTCAATATCATCCAGAGTTATGTCCTTGACGTTTAACTGCTCAGACATGAAACTATTTAAATATTCTTGATAAAAGATGAGGTTTCATTTGTTTATTTTACTACAGAGCATTTGATGCCAGTAAGCTTAAGTTTCATGAAACTTGAAAACATGCTTTAGTTTTACCTTCATTTGGAAAGCCAAATTTCACCAAAAATGAATACAATAATAAACTTGAATATAAGTCATTTTGAAATTGAATTCAAATTATTAAAATATTAAAATTGATAAATGTATTTGACTATGTGTCAAATTTTTAAAAATTTTTTATCAGAGTTGGAACTTGAGAAATATGCGTGCTTTTATGACAAATCATTTTGTGATTAAAGTTTCAATTTAGCAGTTTTGACTGTTTAAAATGTGAATACTGACATATCAGAGAAGAAAATATTGATAACAAAGAATACAAAACAAAGCATGATAGTGTTGATAGCTGTGGTGAGTCCTCGGCTCTTGTCTTAGTTTAAAAAAATTTAAACAAGACAAACCACAAAGAAGATGCAGCATAATTTATTGCAAAGGAGAAAGACTATTTTAAAAGTTAGATGAAGAATACCCAGTACACCCTGAGCGAGAAGGGATTCAGGGCGGGCAGCTTACAGGAATGAGATGCAAAGACTCGAACTAGGAACACTCCATTTATGGGAATCTTACATAATTATTCATAAGGAAGTGGGAAGAGGTGTTACTGGTAAGCGTGTTCTGGGTGGTCCTCTTGGTGCACATACACAGTGGCTGTACATGCTTGTTTATATGTCACGTATCATTAGCATCTTAAATCTCAACCACGGTGTGTTTTTTACTATTTATAATAGTAATAATGAGTAAAAGATCACTTTAAGGACAGGTAAAATCAAAATGTGCATGCTCTCTACAAGGGTATTTCCCTACATGAGAGAGCTTTGCTTGAATGAGTTGAAATACGATGCAAATGCTGGGGCTTACTGGGTTGACAATATGCAGTCATCATGCGTTCACCGTGGTTGCTGCATCCCGAGGACATTATCAGTATGCCAGCGTGGTATACTGTAGTAGTTACTTTCTTGAATACCCATCCTGCCTCAATAGTACTTGTACTGATTTATTCCCAACTACTGATTCTGAGACTAAGATTTAGCTATTATGTCAACATTGTCAACAGTAGGAAAATCAAAATTTTAAAATCAAACGTATTTGAGTTTGATTTGGGTAATTAGCTGTGTGCCCAGGAAAAGTTATTTTACATTTCTGAAGCTTCAGTCTTCATTATTAATAAAAAATACTATCTCCCTCAGGGCTGTTTTAACACATGGTAGCTATAAGTATTTTTCACTGAAAGTCTTGTGTAAATATTATAGTAAATATTTAAGAATATTCATATTGCAAAGATTATGTGAGTTGGTATATTTTGTCATGTTTAATGTATTTATCCTTTCTAGAAAATGCCAAAATAAGAATTTTTTATTTTCTCTGGAATAAAAGACTAAGGGGTTTCTACATCGTGACTGTGCTAATTTTTGCATAGGATTTTGACTGTTACTGTTGAATTTAGGTTGAATTTCAGACCCACTGCTGTTTAGCTTGTGTGGTGTCTGGTTCATTTGGGGAACCAAATATATTAGACGTGAACTGTTTGGGGTAACTTGGCATAATTTCTGCTATCCTTCTGTTATTACATCTGGGGCTTTAGAAATGACTAGGATTCAAATAAGGTTGGTTTGGAATCAAGCAATAGAAAATCCCCCCAAATACTCAGGGAAATAGCTACTGAATAATGCCTTTCAGTGAGATTTATACATGAAACAGAGTTCAATGAAATTCATAAAATTATTGCAAGTTTTCTAAATTTAGAAACTGACTGCAAACAACATATTAGGCACTTGTAGCTTGTCTATAGCATCTGTAGCCTGGGGAAGCTGACATTACAGAAAAGCATATTGCTACTGTAATAAGATTTGGAACAAAAACTTATGTGCTTGTAAACATTCCCCCTTAGTAATCCTTAGATACTTGTCATTCTGGCTCAATCTTTTTGGCGCAACTGTTTATGATTTCAGAGATTCTATCTCACCAATTTCAAGCCACAGTGTTTTCAGCTCTTAATGTTTACTTGTACCCAGTAAGCTTCATGGTTACAACATTATATTGGGGTCCCCCAGGCAATCCCTGAGCCTTAGAGCTGACCATCCTAACCCATCCTTTTTGCTTCACATGCTGTTATTGAGTCCCTTTCACTCCATATTTGAGCCTTAATGAGGGTTCCATTTAAGGAAACCAGAGGAATGGGTTGCTCATATATGTTGAGTTGAGAATCAGGATTCTCTTGAGTATAAAGACTTTACGGCCGGGCACGGTGGCTCACACCTGTAATCCCAGCACTTTGGGAGACCGAGGCGGGTGGATCAGGAGGTCAGGAGTTTGACACCAGCCTGACCAATATGGTGAAACCCTGTCTCTACTAAAAATACAAAAATTAGCCAGGTGTGGTGGTGCGCGCCTGTAGTCCCAGCTGCTTGGGAGGCTGAGGCAGGGGAATTGCTTGAATCTGGGAGGCGGAGATTTCAGTGAGCCAAGATTGCCGCCACTGCACTCCAGCCTGGGCAACAGAGCAAGATTCCGTCAATAAATAAATAAATAAATAGACTTTACATTTATTATTCATAGTACAAAGCAGTATTTTTTTTTTTAATATGGAGTCTCACTCTGTCGCACAGGCTGGAGTGCAGTGTCATGATCTTGGCTCACTGCAACCTCCGCCTCCTGGGTTCAAGTGAGTCTCCTGACTCAGCCTCCCGAGTAGCCTGGACTACAGGCTCATGCCACCACGCCTGACTAATTTTTACATTTTTAGTAGAGACAGGTTTCACTATGTTGGCCAGGCTGGTCTTGAACTCCTGACCTCGTGATCTGCCGGCCTCAGCCTCCCAAAGTGCTGGGATTACAGGCGTGAGCCACCACGCCCGGCCACAAAGCAGTGTTTTTAAGATGTGAACATGTTTTACTCAAATTAAATATAAATGATTTGATCAGTATTCCAATGTGGTGAAAATAACTGCATGAAGTTCACCAAATGTTCTGCTTCAGACTTTTTCGAAACAAAGATCAATATGTATGCACTAGTGGATGTTAGTTTTTTGGTGTTGGTTTTCATTTTTAAAGATTTTTTTCCTACTTTATGCTGATGTTAACCTACACAAAGCGTACCAAAAGCTATACTTTACCACACTTTTTACCAAAATTTCAAATACTTAAATATTGAAAGTGACATTCTTGATTACCATTTTTTATGTGATGTAGTCTGCATTTATTAGTACTACATTGCATTTTTTTTATGTGGTGCAAGGTTATACAAATGCCTTCCAGTTGATTTCTTAGGTAACAGTAGAATCTGTTTTCTTAGACAGTAACATGATAATTCTTTGTATACTACCTTTGGAGGTACTAAAAGCAACTGGTTAAATGTACTGAAATCTGTCCTTATTAATGGAAATTTAATTCAAAGACTATGCAAAGAAAAGTCATACAAGCACCCTGAAACTAATTTGGAATCTGGTTCCTGACACTGATTAACAGATTGAGCAGATTAGAGTAGACCTACGTCCCTTTAAACAATATTGAAACACTTTTTTTTTTGAGACAGTGTCTCACTCTGTCACCCAGGCTGGAGTGCAGTGGTACAATCTCAGCTCACTGCAATCTCCACCACCTGAGTTCAAGCAATTCTTGTTCCTCAGACTCCTGAGTAGCTGGGACTATAGGCGCATGCCACCATGGCCACCTAATTTTTGTATTTTTAGTAGAGACAGGGTTTCACCATGTTGGCCAGGCTGGTCTCAAACTCCTGACCTCAAGTGATCTGCCTGCCTCGGCCTCCCAAAGTGCTGGGATTACAGGTGTGAGCCACCACACTCACCCCAAAATTTTTAAATTAAAAACATCTTCAGGAATTTAATAGGCCTGGGATTTGGAAAAAAAAATGGTTTACTCATCATTAATTGATATTAGGTTAAACTAGAACATTTTAAACACAGTGTACAAAAAATTAAATAAAATTAGTCAACTTTCTCTAGACTTAATCTGATTAAAACAAGACATCTGGGTATTTAAAGACACCAAATTAGTGGTGAAAAATATTTATTTTTAACAGATTTTTGATCATATATATATATATATCTCAACACTAAGTCAAACCTAATACTCGCAGATTTTTTTTTTTTTTTTTTGAGGGGGATTCTCATTCTGTTGGCCAGGCTGAAGTGCAGTGGCGCAGTCTCTGCTCACTGTAACCTCCGCCTCCCGGCTTCAAGTGATTCTCCTGCCTCAGCCTCCTGAGTAGCTGGGATTACAGGCGCCTGCAACCACGCCCAGCTAATTTTTTGTATTTTTAGTAGAGACAAGGTTTCACCATGTTGGCCAGGCTGGTCTTGAACTCCTGACCTCGTGATCCACCTGCCTCAGCCTCCCAAAGTGCTGGGATTACAGGCGTGAGCCACCGCGCCAGGCCAGATTTGATTTTTTAAATGTTTGTGAATGTGTATCACTGTAGTGAAAATCAAATTATTTAAATCTACTTTCTAAATAATTTTGAGTATTCTGTGTTTTGAGTGCCGGTATTCATATAGTATGCCAAACCACCCATTTGTTTACTATTTTGCCGTTTTATAAAATAAGCCTGAATTTGTGGAGACATTTTTAAAGAAACCGATCTTTTCTACAAAAAGATTTAGACATTGAAAATAGAGAATTGAGTTTCATATTATATATATAGTTTGCTGAACCCTACAGTAATTTGTAAAGTTTGTTTGTGTATGCCAATCTTAGACTTTCTAAAACAAAATGAAGGGTTTTTGTTTTATGTTACATTTAATATACAAAGTCCAAGATATGCTCAGACAGACAACTTCATCAGACTCCTTCATCAACTCCGTTTCCATGGTGGCGTGAACGGTTTCGCACTGCTTTAGCATCTGCCTTTGATTTCTACTAATTTTCTTTGACTTTGATTTTTCTTGTCCATCTCTGGTGGTTGCTTTGCTGCTCCACTTTGAGGAGTTCGGGCAGCTTCACCCTCAGCCGCTCCAACAGTCCGTCCATTTGGCTCAAGCTCTAGGCAGTTTCTCCCGGTTCTTCTGTTCTTGGCGTCTGAGATTTGTCAGCAGGGCCTGTTTTTCAGGAACCATGCATGGCTATCGCCTCATCCCGCCTGGAGGGCTGCTCCTGCGCCTCTGACCGGCGCTGGTTCCAGCCGCGGCCCAGCAGAGCACTGCAGGAACCGCAGTAGCAGCCGGAGCGCCCACGCCCGGGGTCGCCCAGCCCAGGAACGCCTTAGCTGCAACCTTGCGTCGAGGCTCAGCTCCGTGCGCAGAAAGCCGAGGCCAACTAGAGCATTTCCTGGACGAGGCCTCTCGGCCTGCGGGGCCAGTTCCCCCTACCAGATTCCTGCTGCCACCTCGGCTTCCATCAGAGGGAAGCTCAGGACGGCGCTGGGGCCCGGAGACACTGTGAAGAGTCCAGGGGAGTGAGGAGGGGCTGGGCCGGGCAGCCTTAGGCCCAGCGCAGGTTAGCGCTTCTCAGGCCTGAGCAGAGATCAGCTACTGCCACCACTGGGAGGACAGAAGGACCCAGGCTCCACAGTCTCCCTCTGCATCAGGAGTGTAGGAAAAAAAAAATACACCAGGAGTGTATTTCAAAAAAAAAAAAAAAGTATGGAATAGAACTTGCAGATCTAACCCAACCAAGTTTTCATTCTTTTTCCTTTTTCTTTTCTTTTTTTTAATCTTTTTCTCTCATATTATGCTCGCCTGACGGAAGATTTTATGTTCCATCCTGACATAGAAATTTAAATGTAATCATAATGGTCACAAATTTAGAAACTAAATTTTACTTTATTTTGTCTAAGAATGCTGGGGTAACATTAATTTTTCAGTGGTGCTTTCTGAATCTTAACGTTGATTACCTTTTATTTGAGTCTGTTAACTAAACTGTAGTAAGTAATAATAAATTCTTGATTTGCATAGGGCTTGACAGTTTACAAAGGGCATGTATTCATTCATTTAACCGATAAATGTGCGTTGAGCATACACGTTGTGCTATACTTTTTGCTAGCCTTGGGAGATAAAATTAAGAAAAGAAAGTATTGGCCTGGCGTGGTGGCTCATGCCTGTAATCCCAGCACTTTGGGAGGCCGAGGTGGGCGGATCACGAGGTCAGAAGTTCGAGACCAGCCTGGCCAACATAGTGAAACCCCGTCTCTACTAAAAATACAGAAATTTGCCTGGCATGGTGGCACGCGCCTGTAGTCCTGGCTACTCAGGAGGCTGAGTAAAGAGAATCACTTGAACTTGGGAGGCGGAGGTTGTTGTGGTGAGCCAAGATCTTGCCACCGCACTCCAGCCTGGGCAACAGAGCGGGACTCAAAAAAACAACAACAAAAAAAGAAAGTGTTGATCTCTTCTCTCAGGAAACTTTCAGTCTGGCTTCATAAAATCCTCACACACTCTCGTAAAGTACATACCTCTAAAGTCTTCTTTTTTCTTTTTTTTTTTTTTGAGACAAGGTCTCGCTGTCGCCCAGGTTGGAGTGCAGTGGCGCGATCTCGGCTCACTGCAGGCTCCGCCCTCCGGGGTTCACGCAATTCTCCTGCCTCAGCCTCCCGAGTAGCTGGGACTACAGGCGCCCGCCGCCTCACCCGGCTAATTTTTTGTATTTTTAGTAGAGACGGGGTTTCACCGTGTTAGCCAGGATGGTCTCGGATCTCCTGACCTCGTGATCCACCCACCTGGGCCTCCCAAAGTGCTGGGATTACAGGCGTGAGCCACCGCGCCCCGCCTAAAGTCTTCTATAAGCCTACTACCCCAAAGTGACCACTATCTGAATTTTGTGTTTTTCACTTTATGCGATTTTATGAACAATATACATTTTAGTGTTGCCTGTTTGTGTGTGTGTGTGTATATGTATATATATATATGCTAGCATAAGTTTTCATCTGTGCCTTGCTTTTTAATTTATATGTATATTTTCCTATTTTTCCATGTTGCTTTGCATAGCAATAGTGATTTTATGTACCTTTAGAAGTAGTATTGTATGTATGTTTCCTGGGTTAGACCAGTGTCTTCAATGGTTAGAAGAGCAGGCTCAGACTACCTGTGTAACCTTGGGCAAGTATGTTAACCTCTCTGATTCCTCTGTTACTTGGAGATAATAACGTGGCAGTGAAATCCGTGTTGTTCTTTGAATGTAATAATAAAGTAGGTAAAGTTATATTAAGAACAATAAAAACATTACAAAAGACGAGAGAATATTTATAGATACATTCAAGACTTAAACATAAGATAATATTTTAAAGAATTTTATGTTATTAAATTTGAAAATTTAGATAAAACTACTTTTTCCAGAAAAGTATGTGACAAAAACTGATTAAGGAAAAAATAAAAAAGAAAAATATAAAAATAGGCCGGGCACAGTGGCTCACACCTGTAATCCCAGCACTTTGGGGAGGCCAAGGCGGGTGGATCACGAGATCAAGAGATCGAGACCATCCTGGCCAACATGGTGAAACCCTGTCTCTACTAAAAAAAAAAAAAAAATACAAAAAATTAGCTGGGTGTGGTGGCAGGTGCCTATAGTCCCAGCTACTCAGGAGGCTGAAGCAGGAGAATCACTTGAACCTGGGAGGTGGAGGTTTCAGTGAGCCGAGATTGCGCCACTGCTATCCCGCCTGGTGACAGAGCGAGACTCCGTCTCAAAAAAAAAAAAAGAAAAAATGTTGTTTTTAATTTTACACACCTAAAAAGCACATGTATTATAAAAGAACAGTTTGATAAATGTTTACAAAATACATATACCATGAACCCAGCACCCAGCAGTGGAAGAGTGTGAACAACCGAGACATTCCCCGTCCTTTATTCTCCTTTTTTTTTTTTTTTTTTTAAGACGAAGTCTCGCTCTGTTGCCCAGGCTGGAGTGCAGTGGTGCGATCTCGGCGCACTGTGACCTCTACCTCCGGGGCTCAAGCAATTCTCCTGCCTCAGCCTCCTGAGTAGCTGGGATTACAGGTGCACACCACCACACCTGGCTAGTTTTTGTATTTTTAGTATAGACGGGGTTTCACCATGTTGGTCAGGCTGGTCTCGAACTCCTGACCTCGTGATCCGCCCGCCTCGGCCTCCCAAAGTGGTGGGATTACAGGCGTGAGCCACCGAGCCCAGCTATTCTCCTTTTCAATCACTGTTCTGCCAAGAGAAACTTATATCCTGGCTTTTTATACAATAAATAATATTTGTCTGTTTTTGGACTTTAAATAAATAGATTAATGCAATAAGTTCTCATTTTTGGCCAGCTTCTTTTGTTCAACATTGTGAGATTGATCTCTGTTGCTGTCTGTGGTTTGCATATTTATTGATCTACAATGTGACATCATATAAATACACTACAATTTATTTATTCAACTGTTTGTGAACATTTTGTTAATTTTCCAGATTTTTCAGTGTGTCTATAGACCATCTTGTGCATTTTGTTTTTTTTTTTTTTTTTTTTTGAGATGGAGTTTAGCTCTTGTCGCCCAGGCTGGAGTGCAGTGGCACGATCTCGGCTCACTCCAACCTCCACCTCCTGGGTTCAAGCAATTCTCCTGCCTCAGCCTCCCAAGTAGCTGGGATTACAGGCGCGCGCCACCACGCCCGGCTAATTTTGTATTTTTAGTAGATACAGGGTTTCTCCATATTGGTCAGGCTGGTCTCGACTTCCCTATCTCAGGTGATCTGCCACCTCGGCCTCCCAAAGTGCTGGCATTACAAGCATGACCCACCGTGCCCGCTTGTGTGCATTTTTAAAGATAAATTTCTGCAATTATGTAGATATTTTACCACAAATATAATTAAAATATATTTATATCTTCAGCTTGTGTAGGCATTGGCAAGCCCTCTTCCAGAATGTAGTACCAACTTATACTACCAGCACTACAGGATGGACTATATATTATCTAATTGTCTTTATTTTCTAAACCCTACAGTGTAAACTTTGTGAAGTCAAAGGCCTTTAATTTCATTCACCATAATATTTGCAATTTTTAATTAAATGAATTTTATTTGACTTTGAAGCATTTTCTTTTTTCTTTTTTTTTGAGACAGAGTCTTGCTCTGTCACCCAGGCTGGAGTGCAGTGGCGTGATCTCGGCTCACTGCAACCTCTGCCTCCCTGGTTCAACCAATTCTCCTGCTTCAGCCTCCCGAGTAGCTGGGATTACAGGCACCCGCCACCATGCTTGGCTAATTTTTTGTATATTTAGTTTGGTCTCAAACTCCTGACCTGGTGATCCGCTGCCTTGGCCTCCAAAAGTGCTGAGATTACAGGCATGAGCTATCACACCCAGCTTGAAGCATTTATTTTCTTAAAAATAACTGGGGTAGGTCAGGCTCGGTGGCTCATGCCTGTAATCTCAGCACTTTGGGAGGCCGAGGCAGGCGGATCACCTGAGGTCAGGAGTTCGAGACCAGCCTGACCAACATGGGCTCTACTAAAAATACAACATTAGCTGGGTGTGGTGGTGCATGCCTGTAATCCCAGCTACTCGGGAGACTGAGACAGGAGAATTGCTTGAACCCAGGAGGCAGAGGTTGCAGTGAGCCGAGATTGCGCCATTGCATTCCAGCCTCGGCAACAAGAGTGAAACTGTCTCAAATAAATAAATAAATAATAAAGAATAACTGGGGTAAAATTGATTTATTTATGCTTTTCTGAACATTTATTTTCCCCATCTCTGTTTCTTTACACATAAGATTTATCTGCCAAAAATTTTTTTCTTATTTTGACCATTCTCAGTGAGGGTAATTTCACCCCAGGAGATACTGTAACCAAGCAGGTGCAATTTCAGCACGGTCTTGAAGAAGGCAGGCCTTGGCTGACCAGGTGAGCTCTAAGCAATTGTAAATAACTACCTTCTAAATATGTATAATTTATATTTTTTATTTATATACCATAAACATTTATTAAGCTGTAATATTTACAATATTATTTTCTGTTCTGAGATCTACAAATATATCTACATAACACTGATGACAATATTTTAATAAACAGGAGGAATATATATATAGCTTTGCAAAAAGAAAAACAAGCCTGATACATTTGCATCTGTGTAAGATACTGTAGGATCAATTTCCAAAGCTCAAGGAACTAAAACACACACACACACGCGCGCGCACACACACACACACACACACACATCCTAATACAAGATTCAACATTTCTCCTCTTTGCTGGGTCCAGGTATGAGAGTCATCACGGTGTCTGTGAACTGAGACCAGAAATAAGACATCCACCTGTGGTAAGATCCACATATAAAAGTCACAATACAAACTGTGAGCTATATCCACAAGTGAGACTCAGAACCTCAGCAGTGGGCTCTGTCCATGTGTGAGGATGATAGTCCTGTCAGCTGGGTGTGCATAGAAGAGTCACAGTCTCAACTTTGTACTGGGCCCTAATATGAAACTCTTGGTGAAATGTAAGGGCTTTATATTATATGCATGAGTGTGGTAATATTCTAAGAACTTTCTGCAAGCAGAAGACTCAGGACCTTACCCATTGCCCTAAGCCCAGCTACAAGAATCAACACCTCTTCTATTGGCTAAATCCAAGTATCTGAGAGTCATCATTGCATCTGTGAGCTTGATCCAGAAATGAGTCATCATCTCACACATTGCTAAATTTACATATGACAGTCACAACTCTAACTGTGGACCATGTCCACATGTGAGATTCAGGACCTCACCAGTAGGTTCTGTCCATGTGTGAGAGTGACAATTCTAATTGTCCGCTGGGCGTGCCTATGGGATGCACAATCTCACCTGTGTGCTGGGTCCTGTTATGAAACTCTCTGTGTCACTCAAGGATGTTATAGGATATGCATGAGTGTCATCATCTTCTGTGACATTACCACAAGTAGGAAACAGAAGACCTTACCTATTCCCCTAATTCTAGCCATGAGAGTCAAAATCTTTTCTATTGGTTGGGTCCACATATGAGAGTCATCATCACACCCATGAACTAGGCCTAGGTATATCACAATCCCACCTGTGGGAAGACCAGACAGGAGAGTCACGTTGCTTGAAAGTTGGTTTAGGAATATTTCAATAACCCCCTGTGTTCAGGGCCCTGGCAAGAAAGTCACATTACTTGAGTGCTGAGCTCAGCAATATGTCACAATGCCTCCAGTGGGCAGGGCCTAGCCTAGAGAACCATATCACCTGGGTCCTGTGCAAAGCAATATTTCACAATTAACTCTGTTTACAGGGCTCAGGAAGGAGAGGTTCTGGCCTGTTGGATAGGTCACAATCCCTCCTTTGACAGAACTCAGGCAGCAGAGTAACATCATTTGTGTGTAGGGCCCAGTAATATGTCAAAATCCTCACTGCAGTCAGGGCCCATGACGGAAGAAAGAGTCATGTCACCTAGGTTCTGGGCAAGGAATATGTCACAATCCACCTGTGGACTCAGCTCTGGCCCCAGGGTCACATCTCCTGAGCACTAAATTCAGCAATGTGTCACAGTGCCCTTTGTGGTACAGGCCAGAGCAGTTGTATCACATCACCTAGGTGCTATGCCTAGTAATATGTCACTATTTATTTTGTGGGCAAGGCCCAAGCAAAAGAAGAATTACATCATCTAGGTGATGAACCCCATGATATATCACAGTGCCCCCTTTGTGTAGGGTCCAAGTAAAAGTGAAAAGTCACGTCATTGTGTCTTGGGCCTAGGAATACATCACAATGGCTTGTGTAAGCAGTGCTTAGGCAGAACAGTCCCATTACCTAGGTGCTGGGCCCAGAGATACGTGGAAATCTTCCTGTGGGCAGAGCACAAGCAGGTGAGGACGGTCACATCACCTAAGTGGTAGGCCCAGAGATATGTCACAAATCCCCCTTTAGGCCAGGCCAATGCAGAAGAGTCACATCACCTGAGAGATAGTCCCCACACTATGTCACCTTGCCCCTTGTAGACAGGGCCTGGTAGGAGCTGAAAATCGCATTACCTAAGGGCTAGTCTCTGACATCTTACAATTCTCTTTTAGGACAGAGTCCAGACAGGAGAGTCACATCACCTAGGTACTGAGCCCAGTGACATGTCACCATTCTCTTTTATGGCAGGGCCCAGGAGAGTCATATCACCAAGGTGCTGGGTTCAGTGATATGTCAAAATCTCCCCTATGGACAGGGCCCAGGCAGGAGAAAACACTGATATGGTTTGGCTGTGTCCCCACCCAAATCTCACCTTAAATTTTAGCAATCCCAACATGTTAAGAGCAAGGCCACGTAAATATAATTGAATTATGGAAGTGGTTTTATACTGTTCTTGGGGTAGTGAATAAGTCTTATGGGATCTAATGGTTTTATAAAGGGAGTTCCCACGCACAGGCCCTTATGCCTGCCACCATGTAAGATGCCTTTTTGTTCTTCCTTTGTCTTTTACCATGATTGTGAGGCCTCTTCAGCCATGTGGAACTGTGAGTCCATTAAACCTATTTCTTCTGTAAATTACCCAGTCTTGAGTATGACTTTATTCACAGTATGAGAACAGACTAATGTAGAAAGTCATATTTTTAGTTGATGGGCCCATACATATATCACAATGCCCTCTGTGGGCAGGGCCTACGCAGCAGAGTCAAACCACTTGAGTGCTGGGCCCAGCATTTTGTAACAATCACAGCTGTGGGCGGCACCTATTCGGAAGAGGATAGCCACTTTACCCAGGTGATGGGGCCAGAGATATGTCACGATGCCCCTTTTGGGCAAGGCCCAGGTAGTAGAGGAGAGTCAACTCACCTAGGTCTGGGGCCCAGTGATATTTTCTATTTTTTTGTATGTAAGGCACAGGAAAAAAGTCACATCACATAGGTTCTGGGTTCAGTGATATGTCACAATTCTTCCTATGGGCAACACAGAGGCAGAAGAGTCACCTCACCTACATGCTGGATACAGTAATATGTCACAATTTTCCCTGAGAACAGGGCTCTGGCAGGTAAAAAGAATCCCATTACTTGGGTGATGAGCAGAAAGATGTGTCACAGTGCCTTTTGTAGGCGGGCAAGGCCAGGCAGGAGAGTAACATCACCTGGGTCCTGGGCTCAGCAACATGTCACAATCTCCCCTTGGGCATTGCCGAGGCATGAAAAGAGAGTTACATCATCTAGGTGATACATCCAAATACATGTCACACACACAAAAAAACAGGGCCTAGAAAAAAATAGAGACAGATTACCTAGGTGCTGGATCCAGAGATATGTTACATTCCCTTCTGTGAGCCAGAACCAGGCAGGAGAGGAGAGTCACATCACCTAGATGATGGGTGCAGAGATGTCACAGTGTTCTCCATAGGCAGAGCCCAGATAGGAGAGTTAAATCATCTGGGTTCAAGGCCTATGAGCAGGGCTCACTCAGGAGAAAAGAGTCACATCATTTAGCTGTTGATCAGATAGGAGAGTTAAATCATCTGGGTTCAAGGCCTATGAGCAGGGCTCACTCAGGAGAAAAGAGTCACATCATTTAGCTGTTGAACACGGTAATATGTCACAATACCCACTGTGGGTGGGTCAATAAAGGGGAGAGGCATTACATCACCTAGGTGATGAGCCCAGTGACATCTCACATTTCCCACTGTTGGGAGGGCCCAAACAGGAGGGGAGAGTCACATTACCTAGGTGCTGGGCCCGGCGACATGTAACTCTCCCTCGCTGAGCAGATTCCAGGCAGGAGAGGATAGTGACATCATCTGGTTGCTGGGCTCAGCAATATGTTACCATTCATACTGTGGATGGGGTCCAGGTAATAGAGGCGAAAAAAATCACCTAGGTTCTGGGTTCAGTGATATGTCATAATCCCCCCGAGGGAATGACCCAGGGATGAGAGGGGAGTCCCTTAATCTAGTTAATGTTCCCAGAGATATGTCACAATGTCCCTATAGGAACAGGGAGGAATGTCACAATGTCCCATATTCCAGGGAGGAATGTCCCTGGAGGAAGAAATCTAAATGCTGGGCTTAGCAATATGTCACAATCTTTTCTGTTTGCAGATCCCAGGCAAAAGAAGAAAGTCACAGCATTTAGGTGTTTGGCCCAGGTATATGTCACAATTCCAGTTTTGGGCTGGGCCCAGGCAGGAAAGTCAAATTACTAAGGGGCTGGGCAAAAGCATATGTCATAATCACATTTGTGGGAAGGTACAGGGATGAGATTGACAATCCTGTATATGTCCCAGCTCTAGGTATGAGATTCAACATCTGTGTGTTGGGTACTCGTATATGAGTCACAAACTCAACGGTAGACGGCATGTGCATGAGACCTCAATCTCACCAGCAGACTATATCCCAGTAGGGAACTCACAGCCTCACAGGGGTGCTAAATGGAGGTCAGAGAGTCATTATCTCACTTGTAGACTGGATTCTTGTCTGAGACACAATTCCAAATTTGGACTGCCTCCAGCTATGAGATTTAGGACTTCAACAGTGTGCTGTATTCAAGTGGGAGGGTGACAATTCTTACATCACCTGGGTGTACATACAACAGTCAAAATCTCATCGGTGTGCTGGGCCCTATTATGACACACTGTACAACTTGAGGGCTTTAAAATATACACCTGAGAGTCGCAATCTGCTCTGAGACCTTCATGCTTGTATGGATCCGTGATCTTACTCATTGCCCTAGAATCAGGTATGAGATTGAACATGTCTCTTATTGGCTGGATCCAGGTATGAGAGTTACCACCATTCCTGTGATCTGAGTCCATAAATGAGTCACCATTGGAACTGTGGCCATATTCACATATGATAATCACAATTCCAACTATGGACTGTGTTCGCAATTCAAGCTTAGAATTTTACCAACAGGATCTGTCCGTGTGAAAGATTGACGGTTATAACTGTGGCCTGGGTGTGCATATGAGAGTCACAATCTCAACTGTATGCTGAGCCTTGTTATGATACTCTGTACCACTCAAGTGCTTTATATAGTATGCGTGAGTGGTGATGCTTTGTGATCTTTATACAATTAAGAAACTAAGGACCTTCCTGGTTGCCCTAATCTTAGCTATGAAAGTTACCATCTCTCCTATTAGCTGAGTCCAGGTACAAGAGTCATCCTCATCCCTGTTATCTGGGAGCAGGGATGAGGCTGGATCATCACATCCCGTGGGTGCTGGACCAGGAATATGTCACAATTTCCTCTATGGGCAGGACCCAGGCAAGAGAGTCACATCGCCTCAGTGAAATGTCACAATGTCTCTGTGGGCAAGGCCCAGGAAAGAGAGTCACATTACCTGGGTGCTCAGCCCAGTGATATGGTCCAGCTTTTCCTGTGGACAAAGCACAGGCAGAAGAAGAGAGTCCCATCATCTAGGTGATGAACCCAAAGTTATGTCAAAATGCCCCCTGTGAGCAGGGCTCAGGCAGAAGAGTCACATCACCCAGGTGCTAGACTCAGCAATATGTCATAATTTCCCCTATATGCAGGGCCCAGGCAGGAGGGAGTCACATCATCTAGGTGCTGGGTCCAGAGATATGTCACAATGCTCCCTGTGGACATTGCCCATAAAGTCAAGTCACATCACCTTAATGTTGGGCATTGCATTATATTATCACGCCCCCCGTATGCAGAACCCAAATGGAAGAGGATATTTACTTCATCTGGGTGCTAGGCCCAGTGCTATGTCACAGCCCCTAAAATGGGCAGGGCACAGACATAAGAAGAGAGTCATATCACCTAGGTGTTGGGCGCAATGATATGTTACAATGCTCCCAGTGTGCAGGAACCAGGCAGGAGGAAAGAATCACATCACTTACGTGCTGGGCCCAGAAATATTTCAAAATCTCCCTTGAGGGCAGTGCCCAGGAAGGAGAGTATGTCACCTAGATGCTTGATTTAATTAATGTCACTGTAGGCTTGGCCTACCCAGGCAAGTGGAATTTCTCAAATGCTCGGCAAATGTATATGTAAAAATCACACCTGCAAGAAGGTCCAGTGGTTAGATTTACAATTCTACACATGTCCCAGCTTTAGGTATGAGAGTCAACACCTCCTATGAGTTACACACAAGTACAGGACTCATCATCTCAATAGTAAATTGGATCTGTGCACGAGAGTCCCAACCCCACCTAGGGGCTGTGTCCTGGTATGAAAGCAACAGGCCCATGGGTGTGCTGAATTCTGGTCCAAGCGTCACCACCCCACCTGTGGATGGGATCCATGTATGAGAGTCACGATTTTAACTGTCAACTGCCTCTGGATGTCAGATTCAGAACCTCAAAGGTGAGCTGTGTCCATGTGGGAGAGTGGCAACTCTTATTTTTGGGTGGGTGTGCATTTAAGGATCACACTCTCGCCTGTGTGATTGGCACCATTATGACATTTTCTGTATCACCCAAAGGCTTTATATGATATGCATGAGACTCACAATCTGCTCTGAGAGTTTTGTGCTGGTATGACCCATGATTTTACCTGTTGCCCTAAGCCCAGGTATGAGAGTCAACCTCTCACTAATTTGCTGCATCCAGGAATGACAGTCATCACTGTGCCTGTCAGCTGGATTCAGAAGTGAGTCACCATCCTACCTGTGGCTGGATCCACGTATAAGTCACAATTTTAACTGCAAACTGCATTTACATGTGAGATTTGAGATCTTAACGTGTGTAAGTTAAAATCCTAACTGTTGGCTGGGTGTGCATGTGACAGTCACAGTCTCATCTCTGTGCTGAGCCCTGTTAGACACTCTCTGTACCAACTGAAAGCCTTATACAATATGCATGAGTATTGTAATTTTCTCTGACCTTCGTACAAGAAACACGCCCAGACCTTACTCATTGCCTGAAGCCCAGCAAAGAGAATCACTATCTCTCCTATTTGCTGGGTTCAGGTATGATTGTCATCATTGCACCAGTGAGCTGAGCCCAGATGTATGTCACAATCCCGCCCGTAGACAGGGAACAGGCAGAAGAGTCACATCACCTGGATGCTAGGACAGGAATATGTCAATCCTCATGAGCAGGATGAGGGAAGAAGAGTCATTGCTGAGTTCTGGGCCTAGTGATATGCCACAGTCCTTCATGTGGGCAGGTCCCAAGCAGACGAGAACAATAACATTACTTAGGTGATGAGCCCAGCAATATGTAACAATGCCCAATGTGGGCAGGGCCCAGGGAAGAGAGGAAAGTCACATCACCTAGTTGCTGGTTCCCATATGTTGCAATTCTCACTGTTCGCAGGACTTAGCAAAAGAAGTGAGTCACACAATTTAGGTGTTGGGCTGGGCGCGGTGGCTCATGCCTGTAATCCCAGCACTTTGGGAGGCCAAGGCAGGCAGGTCACCTGAGGTCAGGAGTTCGAGACCAGCCTGACCAACATGGAGAAACCCCGTCTGTACTAAAAAAAAAAATCCAAACATAGCCGGGCGTGGTGGCGCATGCCCGTAATTTCAGCTACTCAGGAGGCTGAGGCAGGAGAATCCTTTGAACCCGGGAGGCGGAGGTTGGAGTGAGCCGAGATTGCGCCATTGCATGCTAGCCTGGGCAACAAGAGTGAACCTCTGTCTCAAAAAAAAAAAAAAAAAAAAAAAATTAGGTGCTGGGTTAAGCAATAGTTCAAATAGTTCACAATCCCCACTGTTGGCAAAGATCAGGCAGCAGAGAAGACTCAAATCACCTAGGTGCTGGGTGCAGCAATATGTTACATGTTCTTCTGAAGCTGAGACCCAGGCAGGAGAGAAGAGTGTCTTCACCTAGGTGTTTGACTAAGAAATACGTCATAATGTCCCATGTGGGGAGAATTAAGGCAGAACAAGCACATCACTTAGGTGCTGGGCCCAGTGATATGTCACAGTCTTCTCTGTGATCAAAGCCTTGGCACAAGGGTAGAGTCACATTACCTAGGTGTTGAATTCAGAAATATGTAACAATCACTTCTAAGTAATGGGTTCAGGCAGATGAGGAGAGTCATGTTACCTCCTTGGTCCTTGGCCTTGGTATATATCACAATTTCATTTGTGGGTTGGGCCCAGGAAGAAAACTAAAATCACTCAGAGTATGGGCAAAAGCATACATCACAATCACACCTGCAGAAAAGTCCAGGGATGAGATACGCAATCCCAAACATGTCCAGCTCTAGAGAGGACAGTCAACACCTCCTGTGTGTTCAGTCCAAGTATGCAAGTCAGAATCTAGATATTGGACTGGATTTGTGCCTGAGAGTCTCAAATCAACCTTCAGATTATGTCCTGGTAGTAGAGTCACAGCCTCAGAGGTGTGATAAATCTTGGTCAGAGAGTCATTATCTCATCTGTGGACCTGATCCATGTATGAGACTCACAATTCCAACTTTTAGCTACCTCCAAGTGTGAGATTCATAACCTCAACAGTGGGCTGTGGCTATTTAAGAGGGTGAAAATTCTTACTCTGAACTGGATGTGCATATGAGGGTCACTATCTCACCTGTGCACTGGGCCCTGTTACCACACTCTTGGTGCCACTCGAGGGCTTTCTATGGTATGCCTCAAAGTCACAATCAACAATTAGATCTACGTGCTGGTATGAACTTATGATCTTACCCGTTGTCCTAAACCCAGGAATGAGAGCTAACATCTCTCTTATTGGCTAGGGTCAGGTATGAGAGTTCTCACTGTGCCTGTGAGTTGGGTGCAGAAAGAAGTCATCATCCCACCTGTGGCCAGATCCATGTATGACAGTCAAAATTTCTTTTTTTTTTTTTTTTTTTTTTTGAGATGGAGTCTCGCCCTGTTGCCCAGGCTGGAGTACAGCGGCGTGATCTCAGCTCACCACAACCTCCCCGTGCCGGGTTCAAGTGATTCTCCTGCCTCAGCCTCCCGAGTAGCTGGGATTATAGGTGCATGCTACCATGCCTGGCTAATTTTTGTATTTTTAGTAGAGATGGGGTTTCACTATGTTGGCCAGGCTGGTCTTGAACTCCTGACCTCGTGATCCACCCGCCTCAGCCTCCCAAAGTGCTGGGCCACTGTGCCTGGCTGACAATCACAATTTCAACTGTGGACGGCATCCACATGTGATGCTCTGGACCTCACCAGTGGTCTCTGTCCACGTGTGGGAGTGACAATCCTCACTGTTGGCTGGGTATGCCTATGAGAATCACAATTTTAACTCTGTGCTGGAATCTGTTATGACACTCTCTGTATCATCGGAAGAGATCATACAATATGCGTGAGTTTTGTAATCTTCTGTGACGTTCATACAAGTAGAAAGCCCAGGACCTTGCCCATTGCTTGAAGGCTACCTGTGAGAGTCAACATATCTCCTATTGGCTAGATCCAGGTATGCAGCTAATCACTGTGCCTCTGAGCTGGGTCCAGAAATCAGTCACTGTTCAACCTGTTTCCAGATGTACACATGACCGTCAGACTTTCGACTGTGGACTGCATCTGCATGTGAGGTTCAGAAGCTCACCAGTGACCTTTCATGTTTGGAAGTGACAATCCCAATTGTTGGCTTGGTATGTCTGTGAGAGTCACAATCTCACCTGTGTGCTGAGTCCTATTATTACATTCTCTGTAGCACACAAAGTATTTACAGGATATGCATAAATTTTATACCTCTCTGTGACCCTTCTAAAAGTAGGAAACCCAAGACTTTACCTACTACCTAAAGTCTAACTAACAGTGTCAAAATCATTCCTATTGTCTGGGTTCTCATATGAGTGTAATCATAATGCCTGTGAGCTGGAAAAACTATATGTCAAAACTTAGCCTGTGCGAATAAACCAGAAAAGAGAATCACGTCACCTGAACGCTGGACCAAAAACATGTCGCTCTCCACTCTGTGGGGAGGTCCACAGCAGAGAAGTCCCATGACCTGGGTACTGGGCCCAGCAGTATGTTGCAATGCCTTCTGTGGGCAAGGTTCATGCAGGAAAGACACATTATCTGCATGCAGGGCACAGCAATATGTCACCCTGTGTACAGGGCTCAGGTAAGAGAGGAGAGTCACAATACCCAGTTGTTGGGCCTATTGATAGGTCACAATGCCTCCTTTTGGAGGGACCAAGGCAGGAGAGTCATATCATTTACGCATAGGGCTCAGCGATATGTTACAACCCACTCTGTGGCAAAGCCCATGCAAAAGAGTAAAGTCACATCACTTAGGTGATTGGCCCAGTTATACGCTACAACTGTCTGTGTTGACAGGGCCCAGGCAGAAGAGGATGATTACATAACCTGGGTTATGGGCCCAAAGATAAGTCACAATTTCCCCTGAGGACAAGGCCTATGTAGGAAAGGAAAATAACTTAAGTGCTTGGCCCAGGTATACATCACAATTTTATTTTTGGGCTTTACCCAGGCAGGAGAGTCAAATCACTCAGGTGCTGGGCAAATGGATATATCACAATCACACTAGCAAGAAGGTCGAGAAATGAGATTCAAAATTCCACACATTCTCTGACTTCAGGTATGAGAGTCAAGAGACCTCATTTGAGTTGGGTCCAAGTACATAAGTCACAATCTTAATGGTGGACTCAATCCCTGCAAGATAGCCCCAATTCCAAATGCAAGCTATTTCTGAATCTAAGAGTCACAGCCTCACAGGTGTTCTGAATCCTAGTCTTTGAGTCACCATTCTACCTGTTAAGCAGATCTACATATGACAGTCACAATTCCAACTTTTGACTGCCTCCATGTGTGAGATCCACAGCCTCAAGAGTGGATGGTTTCCATGTGTGACAGTGACAATGTTTACTGTTGGCTGAGTGTGCATAGGAGAGTCACAATTTCACTTGTGTTCTTGGTTGTGTTATGATACTCTCTGTATTACCCATGGGCTTTATATGGTATAAGTGGCAGTTGAAATCTGCTTTGAGACCTTCATGCTGGTATGAACCAATGATTGTACCCATTGCCCTATGCCCAGGTATGAGAGTCACATCTCTCTTATTGGCCAGATATAGGTATGACAGTCATCAAAGTGTCTGTAAGCTGGCTCCAAAAATAAGTCAGCACACCAGCAGTCCCGGGACCCACATATGACTGTCACAAATCTAATTTTGGAGTGTGCCCGTGAGATTCAGGACCTCACCAGCAGGCTCTTCTTATGTGTGAGGGGGCAATCCTAACTGTCAGCTGGATGTGCCTATGAGAGTAACAATCTCACCTGTGTAGTGGATCCTGTTATTATACTCTCAATGTAACACAAAAGCTTTATAGGATAAGCTTGAGTGTCATAATCTTATGTGACTTTTCCTCACATAAGAGACCCATTACTTTATCCATTGCGCTAAGCCTAAAATAAAAAGGCAAAATCGCCCTTATTGGTGGGTCCATATATCAAATTAGCCAGTAAAAAAAGATACTCTCTGTCCTAGCCAGTCTGAGAGAAACAGGTAAAATTCTGGGTCTTCTCTTTGTACAAAGATCATAAAAAATTACCACTTCCTTCCATATTGTATAAAGCCCTTGGGTGATACACAGTGTAAAATGCAGGTGATACAGAGAGCATACCCAGCACACAATAGAAATTTTTCTTATTTTATGCACACCCAGCCAACCATTAGCGCTGTCACCCTTACACGTAAACAGAGCCCACTGGTGAGGTCCTGAATCTAACTCATGGATGCAGTTCACAGTTGAAATTGGGACTGCATATGTGAACACCTGGCTATAGTTGGAATGGTGACTCATTTCTAAACCCACCTCATAGGCAGATGGAGACCCTCCTATCTAAACTCAGCCATTCTTAAAGATGTTCACTCTCATATCTGGGCTTAGAATCACAGGTAAAATTGTGGGTTCACACAAGCACAAAAGTTTCAGAATGGATTGCAACTCTCATGCATACTGTATAATGCCCTCAGTAAGACAGAGAGGGTTCTTACAGGGCCAGGCACACAAATGAGATTGTGACACTCATATGCACACCCGGCCAATGGTAAAGACTGTCATCCAGCCACATGAATGCAGCCAGTGTTAAAGTCCTGAATCTCAGCCGGGTGCGGTGGCTCACACCTGTAATCCCAGCACTTTGGGAGGCCGAGATGGGCAGACCACGAGATCAGGAGATCGAGACCATCCTGGCTAACACGGCGAAACCCCATCTCTACTAAAAATACAAAAAATTAGCCGGGTGTGGTGGCGGGCTCCTGTAGTCCCAGCTACTCGGGAGGCTGAGGCAGGAGAATGGCGTGAACCTGGGAGGTGGAGCTTGCAGTGAGCTGAGATCATGCCACTGCACTCCAGCCTGGGCAACAGAGTGAGACTCCGTCTCAAACAAACAAACAAAAAGTCCTGAATCTCATGCCAGGAGGCAGTCGAAAGTTGGAAAACTGATTCTCATATGTGGAGAGTCACCAACCCACCTGACCAAGATTCAGCACACCTGTGAGGCTGTGACCCTTTGAAAATAATACAGTGCATGGGAGGGATTGTGGCTGTCATGCAAGGATCCTGTCCACTGTTGAGATTGTAACTCATGTACTGAGACCCAACATACAGAATGTATTGACTCTTATACCTAGAACTGGGCCATGTGCATGATTGTTAATTTTATCCCTGGACTTTTCTGCAGGTGTGACTGTGACATATTTATTTGCCCAGTACCTGAGTGATTTGACTCTCTTGCCTGGGACCTCTCCTTATAGGGTGTTGTGACATATTTCCAAACCCAGGACTAAGTGATGTGACTTTCTTCTGCCACTTGGGCTCTGACCAAGAAGGGATTGTGATGTATTACTGGACCCAGAACCAAGGTGATGTGACTCTTCTCCTTCGTCAGGGCACTGCCAAAAAAAAATTGTGACATATCACTGGACCCTGATTCTAGATGATGTAACTCTCCTCTTTTTGCTTTGCCCCACATATTTTGGGTACCATGACACATCCCTAGGCCCAGAACCTAGGGGATGTGAGGCTCCTGCCTAAGCCCTCCCTGCAGTGAGCCTTGTGACATATGTCTGCATCCATGACCTAAGAATTGTGACTCTTTCTGCCTGAACTTTGCCAACAAGGAAAATTGTGACATATTTCCATACCCACCAACCAGCTGATGTGTCTCTCCTGCCTGGGATTTTCCCAGAGAGAGCATTGTGACATATTGCTGGGCCCAGCAGCCAGGTGAGGTGATTCTGTTCCTGTTGCATTGCTTTCAGGAGAAGATTTTTAAATATTCTTGGCTAAGCATGCTAATGATGTGACTCTCCAGTCTGGTCCCTGCTTTCAGAAAAGACTGTGACATATCCATGGCCTACTGCCTAGGTGATGTGGCTCTCCTGCTTGCTCCCTACCAAGAGGTGGCATTGTGACATATATCTTGGTTCAGCTCACAGGTGCAATAATGACTATCATACCTTGTGAATTGAACCAGCCAATAGAAGAGATACTGACTCTCACATTTAGGCTTAGAAAAATGAGTAAGACCCTGTGTCTCCTCTTTGTATGAAGGTTATAGAAAGTTACCACTTTCACATATCACATAAAGCATTTGGATACTACAGTGTCATCACAAATCCCAGAACATGAGTGAGATTGTGTTCTCGTGTGCACAGTCCACCAACCATTAGAATTTCCACCCTCTCACATTGACAGAGCCTACAGGTGATGTTTTGAATCACACACAAATGCAGTCAGTCCACAGTTTAAACTGTGACTTTTATATCTGAACATCAAGCCACAGTTGGAATGGTTACTCATTTTTAAACCCAGCTTATAGGCAGGTGAAGACTCTCCTATCTAGACACAGTCAATAAGAAAGATGTTGACTCTCACACCTGGGCTTAGGGCCATAGGTACGATCAAAGTTCTCTTCTAACATGGAGGTTTCAGAGCAAATTTTGACTCTCATGCATGTTGTATAAAGCCCTGGAGTGGTACAGAGAGTGTTCTAACAGGGCCCAGCACACAAGTGAGATTGTAACTCTCATCTGCACACCCAGGAGAGAGTAAAGATTGTCATTGTCCCACATGAACTCAGCCCACTGTTGAGATTCTGGATCTCACACCCTGAGGTGGCTAAAAGTTGCAAACTTGACTTTCATACATGAATCTGTTCCACAGGTGTGTTCATGACACTCAGATTAAGATTCCGCAAACCCGTGAGGCTGTGACTCTACTTAAAAAACACAATCCCCAGAAGGAATAGGGCTCTCAAACCTAGATCCTGTTGACCAATGGGATTGTGACTTGTGTACTTAGAATGACCATACAGAAATTGACTCATACCTAGAACCGGGACATGTGTGAGATTGTTAATCTCAACCCTGGACCTTCCTGTAGGTGTTATTGTTACATATGCCGCAGTCCAGCACCTGAGTGATTTGACTGTACTGCCTGGATCCAGCTCACATATGAGATTGTAACATATAACTGGGCACTGGTACATTTTGACATCACTGGGCCTTGCACTCGGGTGATGTGTCTCCTCTCATGCCTTGATGCTGCCACGGGAGGCATTGTAACATACCACTGGGTCTTATGCCCATTTGATTTAACTCTCCTGCCTAAGCCTGCCTATACAGAAAATTGTTTCATATCCTGGGCCTGTCACCGAGTGATGTGACTATCTTCATTTGCCTGATCCTAGCTCTCAGGGGAGAATGGAACATATCACTTTGTTCAGTACTGAGCTGATGTGACTTCTCTTCCCTTCTGAGGTTTTCCTCACAGGGGAGATTGTGACATAAAGCTGGGCCGAACACCTTGGTGATGTTACTCTTTTGCCTTGGCACTGTCTTCAGAAGGCATTGTGACATATTGCTGTTACCAGCACCAAGGTGAAGTGTGTCTTGTGTTTGGACCCTGTCCATAGAGTGCATTGTGACATATCTTTGGGCCCATCAACTATTTGATTTGACTATCCCCCCTTACCACATCTTTGCCCATAAGGAATATGGTGACATATATCTGGGCCCAGCACCTAGGAAATGCGATGCTCTTCTCTTGCGTGAGCTATGTTCAGAAAAGAAAGAGTGATGTATTGCTGTTTATCACCTAGGTGATATGACCTAGCACATTACCGAGTGCAAAGGTGATGTGATACTTCTGCCTGGTCCTTGCCAATAGAGGTAACTGGAATATATCTCTGGGACCCATAACCTAGATGATGTGAGTCTCCTTTTGTTTCTTGAGACTGTCCACAGTGGAAATTATAATATATTGCCAGGCCTTGCACCCAGTTTTTGTGACTCTCCTGCTTGTGTCCTTTCCATGTGGGGCATTGTGACATATTTCTGAATCCAACACCAAGGTGATGTTACTCTCTTGCCTGGATTACTGTGACATCTCTCTGCACCCATCACCCAGGTGATTTGACTTCTTTCTCCTGCCTGGTCCCTGCTCACAGAGGGCATTGTGACTTATCACTTGGCTCAGCACCTACATCATGTGACTCTCCACTCATGCCTCAACCATGGCTTTCTAGGGTGATTGTGAAATATAACTTGGTCTATCCCATAGGCTTTGTGACTTTCTTCTTCCTGAGCCCTAACACAGAAAGCATTGGGATATACCTCTGGGCCTCTTGCCTAGGTGAGGAGACTTTTCTGCCTAGGTTCTCTTCTTAGGGGGTATTGTGACATATTGCTGGACCCAGCAACTAGATGATAACGTGATTCTCTTCTACTGCTTGGACTTTGCCCAAGAAGGAATTGTGATGTATCGTGGAGCCAAGAACCTAGGTGTTGTGACTCTCCACTTCTGCCGGGGCCCTGCATACATTCTCTGTTGTGACATATGGCTGGGATCAAAATCTAGGTGATGCAACTCTTCGACCTGGGCCCTGCCAGCAGGCGTATTAGGACATCTTTTTGTTCATCACTTAGGTGTTGTGACTCTCTCCTTCTGCCTGGGTTCTGACAAAAAAGGTGATTGGGGCATGTCCCTTGACCGAGCACCTAGGTGATATGACTGTCTTATTTGCCTGGGCCTTACATATTTGGGGTATTGAGACATATGGCTGAGCCCTACATCAGTGGGATTTAAGGCTCCTGCCTTGGCCCTGCCAACAGAAAACTTTTTACATATCCCTGAATCCATCACCTAGGATATGTGACTCTCTTCTTCTGCCGGCATTCTGCCCACAGGAAAGACTGGGACATATTGCTGGGCCCTCCATTGAGTCGATGTGTCTTTCCTGCCTGGGTACTGCCCACAGGGAGCATTGTGACATATCACTGGGCCCAGAACCTAGGTGATGTGTGTATGCCTCATGTTCCCTGCTTTCAGGAAGGGATGGTCAAATATCCCTGACTGAGCATGCAGGGATGTGACTCTTCTGGCTGGTCCTTGTCCTCAGGGAAGATTGTGACATATGCCTTGCCCAGCTCCCAGGTGATATGACCCTCCTGCTCACTCTCTACCCATAGGTGGGATTATGACATATATCTTGGCCCAGCTCACAGGTAGGATGCTGACCCTCTTTCCTCGAACCAGTCAATATAAGATACTTTCATAGCTAGACTTAGTGAAATGGGTAAGATCCTGGGTCTCCTCTGTGTATTAAAGTCATAGAGAACTACCACTTTCTTGTATCTTATATAAAGTCCTCCAGTGTTAGAGAGGATGTCATCACAGGGCCCAGGACACAAGTGATATTGTGTTTCTCATACACACACCCAGCCCACTGTTAGGATTGTCACCCTCACATCTAAACAGAGCCAACTGGTGAAATGCTGAATCTCACATGCAGATGCAGTCTGCAGTTAAAATTCTGACTGTCATAAGTGAACACTTGGCCACAGCTGTGCTGGTGACTCATTCCTAAACCCAGCTCATAGAGAGGTCAGGACTCTCCCATCTAGACTCAGCCAATAGGAGAGATGTTGAGTCTCATACATGGACTTAGGGGCACAGGTACAATCATGGGTGCATAACAGCATGAAGGTCTCAGAGCAGATGTTGACTCTCATACATAACATATGCAGCCCCTGAATGGTAGAGAGACTGTCCTCACAGAGCCCAGCAAACAGGTGAAGTTGTGACACTCCTTTGCATAGGTGGCCAATAGTAAAGATTGTCATCCTTCCACGTGAACACAGCCCACCGTTGAGGTTCTGAATCTCCCACCTGGAGGCAGTGGACAGTTGGAGAATTAACTCTCATACATGGATCTGGTCCCTAGGTGGGTTGGTGAATCTTACACCAAGATTCCCCACAGCTGTGAGGCTGTGACTGCACTAAGGGGAAACAGTCTTCAGAAGGAACTGAGTCTCTTTTGTATAGATCCAGTTTATTTTTGAGATTGTGACTCATGTACTTAGACCAAACCTACAACTGGGACATGTGTGGGATTGTTAATCCTGCCCCTGGACCTTCCTGTAGGTGTGATTCTGATGTAGGCCCCTCCCTGGGTCTACCTTCCAATAGAGATTATGACATGTCATTTTTTTTCCATACTTAGCTGATGTGATGTATTCTCCTGTCTTGGCTCTCTCCATAGAAGACATTATGATGTATTTACAGGCCCTGCACCCAGTTTATGTGATTTCTGCCTGTGGCCTGCCCACATTGGCTATTTTGACATATTGCACAGTCCAACACCCAGGTGATTGTACTCTTCTGCCTGGGCTCTTCCTACAGGGGACATTATGAAATATTTCTGTGCCCATTGTGTGTGTGTGTGTGTGTGTATGTGTGTGTGTGTGTGTGTTTTGAGACAGAGTCTCACTCTGTCACTGAGGCTGGAGTGCAGTGGCATGATCTTGGCTCACTGCAACCTCCACCTCCCAGATTCAAGTGATTCTTGTGCCTCAGCCTCCCAAGTAGCTGGGATTACAGGCGCCTGCCATCACACCTGGCTAATTTTTGTATTTTTAGTAGAGACGGGGTTTCACCATGTTGACCAGGCTGGTCTCAAACTCCTGACCTCTGGTGATCCACCTGCCTTGGCCTCCCAAAGTTCTGGCATTACAGGCATGAGAGACCACACCCGACCACATCCATGTGTTTTGACTCTCTTCTCCTGCATGATTTCTGTTGAGGGGGGGATTGAGACATATCTCTGGTCTCAGCACCCAGCTGATGTGACTCATCTCTTTTTCCTATGTTTTGCTCACACAAAAGATAGCGACATATCGCTAGGCCAAACAAAGTGACATTACTCTCTTGATTTGGTCCTCCTCTCAAAAGGCATCGTGACATATTGATGGGCCCAGCACAAAAGTGATTTGAGTCTCATGCCTAGACTCTGCTTACAGGGGCATTGTGACATATCTCTGGGCCAATCTACTATTTGATGTGACTCTCCTTTTGTACCTGGGCTTTGCCTATAGAAGACATTGTGACATATCTCTCGGCTCTGCACCTAGGCGACTTGACTTGCCTCTTCTGCTTGGGCCATACCTACAGGGAACATTGATACATATCTGTGATCCCAACATGTAGATGATGTGACTATTTTCTTTTTTCTTGGACCCGTCCACAGTGGGAATTGTGACATATCATTTGGCTTAGCATTTGTGTAGTATGACTCTCCTCTCATACCTAGGCTCTGTCCACTGGGGTGATATATATCTGGGTGTAGCCCCTAGTTATTTGAAGCTCCTCTTTTCCATGATCCCTACTTATAGCATACATTGTGAAATCTCTGGTCTACTCATCTCGGTTATGTGACTTTATTTTTATTTTTATTTATTTATTTTTGAGATGGAGTTTGGCTCTTCTTGTCCAGGCTCAAGTGCAATTGTACGATCTTGGCTCACCGCAACCTCTCCTCCCAGGTTCAAGCGATTCTCCTTCCTTAGCCTCCTGAGTAGCTGGGATTACAGGCACACGCTACTATGCCCGGCTAATTTTTGTATTTTCAGTATAGATGGGGTTTCACCATGTTGACCAGGCTGGTATCGAACTCCCAACCTCAGGTGATCTGCCCACCTCAACCTCCCAAAGTGCTGGGATTTCAGGCGTGAGGCACTGTGCCTGGCCATGACTTTCTTTTATTTGCCCTTCCATCAGGGGACATTTTGACATATTGCTGGGCCTATTATCTGGATGATGTGACTCTCCTCACCTGCCTGCATACTACCCAAAGGGGACATTGTGACATATCTCTGAACCAATTTTCTACATAATGTGCCTCTTCTCTGCTGCCCAAAACATGCATAAAGAAAATATTCTTTAGGCCCCTGTGACCTATCTCTGGACCCATCACCCAAATGTCATGACTCTCCTGTCTGGGCTCTGCCTAGAGGAAATGTTATGTCACTGGGCCCTGAACACAAGTGATGTGACTCTCCTGCCTGGGCCTTGCCCATAGAGGGGATTGAGACATTCCAGGTGAAGAATCAAGGTGGTGTTATTCTTATTTCTCAGCCTTTCCCTAAGGTAAAATTGTGACATATAACTTGGCCCAGCACACAGATGAGATTTTTACTCTTGTATGCAAACCCAGCCAAAAGTTACTATTGTCACTATAACACAGGAACAAAGACCACTGTTGAGGTCCTGAGTCTTATATGTGAACACAACCAACAGTTGGAATTGGGACTGTCATATGTTTATCTTGCCAGAAGTGAGATGGTGACTCACTCTTGATTCAGTTCACAGGAATGGTGATGACTCTCATACCTGAACCCAACTAATAAGAGAGATGTTGACTCTGGTAGCTAGGCTTTGGGGTCTGGGTCCTTTACTTGGAGGAAGGCTACAGAAGATTATGACACCCATGTATATTGTATAAAGCTCTTGGGAAATACTGAGTGTCATTACAGGGCCCAGTACACAGGTGTGATTGTGACTCTCCTATACACACCTAGCCAACAGTTTGAATTGCCATGCTCATACATAGACTGAGCCTACTGGTGAGGTCCTAAATCTTACACATGAACCTATTCCACCATTGAAATTGTGGCTGTCATATGTGGATCCAGCCATAGGTTGGATGGTGACAAATTTCTGAACCCAACTCACTTGCACAATAAACCCAGCCAATAGAAGATATTTTGACTCTTGTACCTAGGCTTAGGGCAACAGGTAAGGTTTTGGGTTTTCTACTTGTATAAATGTCACAGAGGATTATTGCACTCCCTTATATTGTATAATGCCCCCAAGGTTGTAAAGAAATTGTCATTACATAACTCAGCACAAAGTTGAGACTGTGAATCTCACATGCACACTCAGCCAACAGTAAGAATTGTCATTCACACACATGGACAGAACCCACTGGTGAGGTCCTGAATTTTAGTCACAGACGCAATCCACAGTTGAAATTTTTAATGTCATGTGTGCATCTAGCCACAGGAGGGATGGTGACACATATCTGAACCCAACTAAGAGGCAGAGCAATGACTTTTATACCTGGAACCAGCCAATACAAGAGATGTTGACTCTCATACCTGGGCGTGGGGCAACAGTAAGCTCATGCATTTATACAGCACTAATGTCTCACAGGGGATTATGAGTCTCACCCAAACAATGTACAGCCCTCCGGTGGTACAGAGAGTGTCATAAGAGGACCCAGAACACAGCTGAGTTTGTGATTCTCATATACACTTCCAGCCCACAGCAAAAATTGTCATCCTCCCATGTAAATACAGACAACTGTTGAGCTTCTGAATCTCACACCTGGACACAGTTGAAAGTTGGAATTATAATCCTTACATGTAGATTTTGTCTACAGGTAGATGGTAACTCTAGGACTAGGATTCATTACACCTGTGAGGCTTTGACTCTGATACCAGTACACAGTCTACAGGTAAAATTGAGACTCTCATGGATTAATCTAGTCCATCATTGAGATTGTGACTCATGTATTTAGATGCAACTCACAGGAGGTGTTGACTTTCCCACCTGAAGCTGGAACATATATGGAATTGTGAAATCTCATCCCTGGACCTTCCCACAAGTGTGGTTGTGACATATACTTTTGCCTAACACCTGAGTGATTTTACTTTCCTGCCTGGACACAGCCCTCAGGGGAGATTGTGACATATACCTGGGTCAAGCACCTAGGTGATGTGACTCTCTTGCTCGAGCCCTACCCACAGAGGGTATTGTGAAATATCACTGGGTCATCTGACTCTTATCATTAGCCAGGGCCCTGCTCACAAAGACATTGTGAGATATCACTGAGCCCAGTACAGTGATGTGACTGTACTGCCTGGGCCCTGCCCACAGTAGGTATTGTGACATACCTCTGAACTCATTGCCTAGGTGATGTGACATTTTTCCTTTGCCTGCATTCTGCCCCTTGAAAATGGACTGTGACGTACCACAGGCCCATGTACTTAGGTGATATGATTCTCCTCTTCTGCCTGGATCATGGCAATGGGAGGCTGAATTATTTTAGCAAGCCCAGATTGCAGGTAATGTAAGCTTCTATCCTAGGCCCTGCCCACAGGAGGTATTGTGATTTATCTCTGTGGCCATAATTTAGGTGCTGTGACTCTTCTATTCTCTCTAAGCCTGCCAATGGAGGGGGATTGAAACATATCTTTGGGACAGCACAAAGGTAATGTGAAATTCCTGCCCGGGCCATGCCCATAGAAGACATTGTGACATATCACTGCTCACAGCATGCAGGTAATTTAACTCTCCTTCCTGGGCCCTGCCCACAGGGGATATTGTAACATATCTTTAGCCCAGCACTTAAAATAAGTGGCTCTTTTAGCTTGTTTCTTTTGCACAAGTGGCATTTTGACATATAAGTGCACCCAGCACACAGATGAGATTGTGACTCTTGTATGCTCATCCAGCCAACAGTTATGAGTGTCACCCTCACATATGAACAGAGACCTCTGATGAGGTCCTGAGTCTTGTACATGGACACAGTCCACAGTTGGAATTTTGACTGTCATATGTAGATCCAGCCACAGGTGTGATGTTAGCTCACAGGCACAACAATGACTCTTATAACTAGACCCAGCCAATAAAGTACATGTTGACCCTTATAACTAGGCTTAAGGAAACTGGTAGGGTCCTGGTTCTTCTACCTGTATGAAAGTCATGGCAGATTATAAAACTTATGCATATTGTATAATACCCCTGGCGGTACAGAGTTTTATTACAGGGGCCAGCACACAGGTGAGATTATGACTTTGATATGCAGACACAGCTAACAGTATTGTCACCTTGGTGCTAAGCCCAGCAGTACAACACAATTCTTTTTTAGGCAGAGCCCTAGGAGCAGAAAAGAGTCCATCACCTAGGTGCTGGGTCCAGCAATATATCACCATATCCCTTGAAAAAAGAGCACAGGTAAGACAGTCACATCAACTAGGTGAAAGGCCCAGCAATATTTCACAATTTTCTCTGGAGTCAGAACCTGGATAATACAGGAGTGACATCAGCTTGGTGCTGGGCCCAGTGAAATGTCATGTTGGGCATAAGTACATGGTCACAATCTCAATGGTGTACTGGATCCATGCATGACAGCATCAATCTGTCCTGTGGACTGTCTTCTTAGTAGAGTGACAGCCTCACAGGTTTGCTGAATGTTGGTTGGAGAGTCAGAAACCCAAATGTGAACCAAATCTGCATATGAGAGTCAATTCACTACTTTTGACTGACTTTGGGTGTGAGATTCAGAACCTCAACAGTGGGCTGTGTTCAGGTGGGATGATGAGAGTCTATACTGTTGGCTGGGTGTGCATATCACTGTCACAATCTCAGCTGTGTGTAGTGCTCAGACAGAAAAGAAGAATCAAATCACCTAGATGAATAATTAGAAATTTTATTCTCTTTTACTAATCTTTTCTAATACTTCTATGGGCAAAGCCAATGGAGGAGAGTTGCATCCCCTATGTTTTGGACACAGCCATATGTCACAATACACAATGTGTGCAGGGCCCAGGCAGTAGAGGGAAGTCAAATAACCTAGGTGCTGGACCCAGTGATATATCACAATACCTCCTTGGACAGAGCCCAAGCAGTAGAGGAGAGTCATATCCCCTCAGTGCCGTGTGCAAAAATGTGTCATAATACCAACTGAGTGGATGGCTCGCTCATGAAAGTCACATCACCTAGGTGAGGGTGTCAAAAATATGTTGCAATGCCCCCTGTGGGTAGGGCTCAGATGGAAAAGAAGAGTCACATAACTTAGGGGCTGGGCCCAGCTTCATGTCACAATCACTCCAATTGAAAGAGACAAGGCACAGGAGGAGTGATGCATCACATAGATGCTGGGCCCAGCAATATGTCACATTCCTCACATGGACAGGCCCTATGAAGAAAAGAAGAGTCACATCATCCAGGTGATGGGCCCAGAGATATGTCTCCATGACCCCTGTCACCTGTGTGCTGGGCCCAGTCATAAGTAACTGCCTTCTGTGGGCATGGCCAGGTAAGAGAGGAGAGTCACATCACCTAGACGCTGGTCCTAGAGATATGCCCCTATCTATTCTGTGGGCACAGTTCAGGTAAGAGAAGAGAAGAGGAAAGTCACATTAACTAGGTGATTGGCTCAGAGCTATGTCACAATGCTCCTACAAGGCAGGGTCCAGGCAGGAGACTCAAATCACCTTGGTGCTGAGTCCAGCATGTCACAATCTCCCCTGTAGGCAGAACCTGAGAAAAAGAGTTACAAGAATTACATGTTGGCCTATTGATAGGTCATAATCTTTCCTGTGAGCAGAAACCAGGCAGTAGAAAAGGTTCATATCACTTGCGTGATTGGCACATAGATATGTCAAAATGCTCCCTACAGGAAGACCCCAGGCAGGAGGGTTACATAACGTGAATGTCAGCCCCAAAAATATGTCACAATGAACCTGCAAGGGCTGGGCACAGGCAGAAGAGACATATAACCTGAGTGCTAAGTGCGGGGCCTAGAAACAAGTGACAATGCTCCATGTAGGCAGGGCCAAGGCAGAATAGAACAACATCACCTACGTTCTGGGTCCAGTGATATGTCACAATTTCATCTGTGGGCGGAGACTCAAATCATGCTGGGTGCTGGGCACATGATATGTCAGTCACACCTGCAGGTAGGTCCAGGGACGAGATTAACAATCTTGCACATGTCCCAGTTTTAGGTATGAGAGTCAACACTGTTGCGGGAAGTCAGGGACCCCAAACAGAGGGACCAGCTGAAGCCATGACAGAAGAACGTGGATTGCAAAGATTTCATGGACACTTATCACTTCCCCAATCAATACCCTTGTGATTTCCTATGCCTGTCTTTACTTTAATCTCTTAATCCTGTCAGCCGAGAAGGATGTATATCGTCTCAGGATCCTGTAATAATTGCGTTAACTACACAAATTGTACAGCATGTGTGTTTGAGGAATATGAAATGTGGGCACCCTGAAAAAACAACAGGATAACAGCAATTGTTCAGGGAATAAGATAGATAACCTTAAACTCTGACCGCCGGTGAGCCAGGCAGAACAGAGCCATATTTCTCTTCTTTCAAAAGCAAATGGGAGAAATATCACTGAATTCTTTTTCTCAGCATGGGATATCCCTGAGAAAGAGAATGCACACCTAGGGGTAGGTCTCTGAACTGGCCCCCCCGGGCATTCCTGTCTCTTATGGTTGAGACTGCAGGAGGGAAATAAACTGCAGTCTCCCATAGTTCTCCCAGGCTTATTAGGAAGAGGAAATTCCCGCCTAATAAATTTTGGTCAGATCAGTTGATCTCAAAACCCTGTCTCCTGATAAGATGTTATCAAAGACAATGGTGCCCGAAACTTCATTAGCAATTTTAATTTCGCCTAGGTTCTGTGGTCCTGTGATCTCGCCCTGCCTCCACTTGCCTTGTGATATTCTATTACCCTGTTAAGTACTTGATGTCTGTCACCTACACCTATTCAGACACTCCCTCCCCTTTTGAAAATCCCTAATAAAAACTTGCTGGTTTTTGTGGCTTGTGGGGCATCAGGGATCCTACCAATGTGTGATGTCTCCCCTGGATGCCCAGCTTTAAAATTTCTCTCCTTTGTACTCTGTCCCTTTATTTCTTAAGCCAGCCGACACTTAGGAAAATAGAAAAGAAACTACGTGATTTTCAGGGCAGGTCCCCCGAAACAACACATCCTGAATGTTGGGTCCAACTACATGAGGCACATCTCATCAGTGAACTGGATCTATGCATCATAGCCTCAATTCCTATTGCAGATTGTGTTGACTTAGTGGAGTCCCAGCCTCCTTGGTGTGCTGAATCCTGGTCTGTCACCAACCCACCTGTGGACCACATTTATGCACAAGAGCCTTTTTTTTTTTTTTAATCTTCTGACTGCCTCTGGTTGTTAGATTTAGAACCTCAACATTGCACTGTGTTGATGTATGACTTACATCTTTACTTGACCATCCTTACTTTCAGCTGGGTGGTTGACCATCTTTACTTTCAGCTGGGTGGTTGACCATCTTTACTTTCAGCTGGGTGGTTGACCATCTTTACTTTCAGCTGGGTGGTTGACCATCTTTACTTTCAGCTGGGTGGTTGACCATCTTTACTTTCAGCTGGGTGGTTGACCATCTTTACTTTCAGCTGGGTGGTTGACCATCCTTACTTTCAGCTGGGTGGTTGACCATCCTTACTTTCAGCTGGGTGGTTGACCATCTTTACTTTCAGCTGGGTGGTTGACCATCCTTACTTTCCGCTGGGTGGTTGACCATCCTTACTTTCCGCTGGGTGGTTGACCATCCTTACTTTCAGCTGGGTGGTTGACCATCCTTACTTTCAGCTGGGTGGTTGACCATCTTTACTTTCAGCTGGGTGGTTGACCATCTTTACTTTCAGCTGGGTGGTTGACCATCTTTACTTTCAGCTGGGTGGTTGACCATCTTTACTTTCAGCTGGGTTTTCATATGAGGGTCACAATCCCACCTGTTTTCTGGGCCCTGTGAAAACATTCTCTGTACCAACTGATGGCATTATACAGTGTGCATTAGTGTCACCATTCACTCTGAGACACTCATGCTGGTATGGACCAACGATTGTACCTGTGGCCCTAAGCCAAGATATGAGAGTCAACATCACTCTAGTTGGCTCGGTCCAGATAGGAGAGTCCCATCTATGAGTGGATTTAGAAATGAGTTACCATTCCAAGTGTGGCCAAATCTTCACATATGAAAGTCGTAATTCCAATTGTAAGCTGCATTCCTGTGTGAGATTTAAAACTTCATCAGTGGGCTTTGTCCATGTATGAATGTGATTAATGAAATGGTTGGCAGGGTGTGTGTATGTAACACACAATTTCACCTGTGTGCCGGGCTTTGTGTTGACACTCTCTGTACCACCCAAGGTCTTTATATGATATGCAACAAAGTGGTAACCCATTACCTTCGAACAAAGGGAAGGCCCACAATATTACCCATATTGGCTGGTTCGAGGTATAAAAGTCATCATCACACCTGTAAACTAAGCAAAGATAAATGTCACAACCCTACTTGTGGGTAGGGAACAAGCAGGAGAATCACATTATCTGGGTCCTTCTCCAGGGATATGTCACAATCATTTTTGAGGGCAGGGAATTGGCAGGAGAGTCACATTATCTGTGTGCTGGGCTCAGTGATAAGTCACTCTCTATTTTGTGCAGATGGTCCAGAATAAAGCTCATAGGAGAGAAGAGGTCCCATCAAAGAGTTGATGGGTCCAAAGATATGTCAAAGTACCCCTTGTAGGCAGGATCCAGGCAGGAGACTCACATCACCTTGGCGCTGGGCCCAGAAATAGGTCACAATGTCTTGCGATTGCAGCATGAAGGCAAGAGTAACATCAACATAGTGCTGGGACAAGGGACATGTTACATTCTCCCCGGTGGGCAGAAGCTAGGGAAAAGAGAAAAGTCATATCAGCTAGGTGCTAGTCTCAGAGATAAGTCACAATTTTTCCTGTAGACTGAGACCAGGCTGGAGAAGAGAGTCACATCACCTGGATAAAAGGCACAGAGATAGGTCAAATGCCCCTTGTAGAAAGGGCCCAAGCAGGATAGTTACATCATGTGGGTGATGGGACTCAGCAATACACCTCAATGGCCCATGTCGGCAGGGAACAGGCAGGAGAGCCAAATATCCTGGGTGCAGGGCCCAGTGATATGTCACAATGCCTTCTGGGGCATCGCCAAGACAACAGAGGAGATTCACAGCACCTGGGTACAAGGCCCAGAAATATGTCACAATGTCCCCTATGGTTAGAGACAAAGCAAAATAGTTACATCAATTAGATACTGAGTCCAATGATATCTCACAATTTTACCTTTGAGCCCAGGCAGAAAGCTCAAATCACTCAAGTGGTGGGCAGGGGCATATGTCACAATCTTACCTGCTAGAAGGTCTACTGATGAGATTAAGAATTTAGTTGCCAGGCACGGTGGCTCATGCCTGTAATCCCAGCACTTTGGGAGGCTGAGGCAGGCAGATCACCTGAGGTCAGGAGTTCGAGACCAGCCTGACCAACATGACAAAACCCCGTCTCTACTAAAAATACAAAAAATTAGCTGGTCGTGGTGGTGGGCACCTATAATCCCAGCTACTCAGGGGCTGAGGCAGGAGGATCGCTTGAACCTGGGAGGCAGAGGCTGCAGTGAGCAGAGATCATGCCACTGTACTCCAGCCTGAGCAAAAGAGTAAGATTCTGTCTCAAAAAAAAAAAGAAAGCAGGAAGGAAGGAAGGAAAGAAAGAAAGAAAGAGAAAGAATGAAAAGTATTTAGCACGTGTCTTGGTTCTAGGTACAAGAGTCAACACCTCTTGTATGTTGAGTCTAAATACAGGAGTCACAATCTCAATGGTGGACTGGAATCGTGCATGGGAGCCTCAATTACTTTTGTGGACTGTGTGAGCCTCAATCACTTATGTGGACTGTGTCTCCTTAATCACAGCCTTACAGGTGTGCCGAGTCATGGTCCAAAAGTCGCCAGCCCTCCTTTTGACTGGATCCACATGTGAAAGTCCATACTTTGACTGCCTTCAGTCATGAGATTCAGTTCCTCAGCTGTGGGCTGTGTTCATGTGGAAAGATGACAATCTTGACTGTTGGGTGAGTGTGCATATGAGTGTCATATTCTCATCTGTGTTCTCGGTTTTGTTAGGACACTCTGTACCACCCGAGGGCTTTATATATTATGTATGAGTCACAATCTGCTCCGACATATTTGTACTGATATGGACCCATGATTGTACCCGTGGCCCTAAGCCCAGGTATGAGTCAATATCTCTTCAATTAGGAGAGTCCAGATTGGAAAGTTTTTACCTGCTTATAGGCTGGGTTTATTAAAGAGTCACTAACCCAACAGTGGCCAGAGATTCATATATGACAGTCACAATTTTAACTTTGAACTGTGTCTACCTGTGAGTTTCAGGACCTCAAAATTGGACCCTGTCCACGTGTGAGGGTGACAACTTTAAAGGTTGGCAGGTTGCGCATACAAAAAACAATCTCATATTTGTGCTGTGTCCTGTGATGACAGTTTGTACCACTTGACGGCTATACCATATGTGAGGGAGTGGTAATTCTCTATGACATTTACACAAAGAAAAGACCCATTATTTTACCCATTTCCCTAAGCCTAGCTATTAGAGACGGTATATCTTTTATTAACTTTTTTGGGGAGGTATAAATGTCATCATCGTATCTGTGATCTCTGCAAATATATATATCAACATCCCTCCCATGTGTAGGGAATGAGGAGAGTTACGTCACCTTGGCAATGGCCCAGGAATATGTCACACTCTTTTCAGAGGGCAAAGACCAGGCAGGAGGGTCACATCACCTTGATGCTTAGGGAGGAATATGTTACAATCCCCTCCTGAAAGTAGGGCACAGGTGGCAGAGTCACATCACCTGGGTGCTGGGCCTAGTGTTATATCCCAATACTTTTTGTGGGCAAGGTCCAGGCAGGAGAGGCATGTCGCCTGTTTTTTGGGCCCAGTAATAGGTTACAGTCTTCCCAGTAGAAAGAAGAAAAGAGTCACTACTTTTTGCTGATGAATGCATAGATATGTCACAATTTCCTTGTAGGTAGGGTCCAGACATAAGCCTCTAATCTAATTCCACTAATCCACACTAATTCCAACTCTGGCTCTGCCAGCTTCTTATGACTTATCGTATACTTTTCATTTCTGTTATGCTCCAGGAATGAGTTTCTCGGTGACTTTTGAAGTAGTTTGTCCACCTGCTTCGGATAAACATTGACCTCTTGAATCCAAGGGCTGTTTTGTTGAGCATATGAAGTCTTCCCATGAGTATTCCTCTCGCTTCCGTTCACTTTCTTCTGTAGCCTCCATTTTTCCAATTGCTTTCCTGCCCTTCTCAATATGCATCAAGACCTTCAAGGTCATATATGAAAGGAGTGGGGAGGGAAGTCTAGCCCCCTTTTGGCAGTTAGCTGAAAAACGGGCTTCACATCTACTAAAAGAATATCGGAAGTGGAAATCTGAGAAGAGAAATACTTATTTTGTTGCTAGAATGCTCTTACCGAGAGCCACTAGAGGTCAATGGAGTTGACGATATAGGCCGGACCAAGGCCACAGGTGCAAGAGACACATAAAACAGAGATCAAAATTTGGGTGTACATGGTAAGACTTGCCCATTCCAGAACCCCAAGGATGAAGAGGGGGCCACAGTTCACTCCCATATCTCCTCTGTTCTCAAGTGGGTAACTAGTGGATCACCTACAAATAGTGATCAGCAGCTTCCCAATAACATCTCAAGAGTTGGGCGGTGGGGGGAAGTAATGCAAGACCCCTGAAGTATGCCAACATACAAAACCCCAAGTTAAAAGGTCACACCGTGCACTTGCCTTTTAAGTCACCCACTTGGCCCTTTTCCAAGTGTACTTTCCTTCCTTTTGTTTCTGTTCTGTAGCTTTCTAATAAACTTTTACTGCTACTCTAAATCTTGCCTGTCTCTCCTGCTTTATACCCCTCAGTTGAGTTGTTTCTTCTGAGGAGGCAAGAATCGAGGTTCCTGCAGACTCATACCCATATGAATTCACTTCCAGTAACAGGTAACAGGTAGGAGAAAAGAGTAATATCACCTAGGTGCTGGTCCAGGAATATGTCACAATACCATATTAGGGGAGGGTCCAGGAAAAGACTCATATTACCTAGGTGAAGTGCTTAGAGATGTGTCACAATGCCCCCTATGGGTAGGACTCAGGAAGAAGAGTTAAATTACCTAGAAGCTGTGCCCAGCTATATGTCACAATCAGCCCAGTGGGAAAAGCCAAGGCATGAGGCACATCATGTAGGTGCGAAGTCAAGTGATATGTCACAATCTCCTCTGTGGACAGGTCCCAGGAAGAAAAGGAGACACACATCATCTAGCAGAAAAGCCCAGAGTATGTAATGATGATTCCTATGGGCAAGGATCAAGGCAGTAGAATCACATCACCTGTGTGCTGGGCCCAGTGATAAGTCACTCTTTCTTCTGTAGGCATAGCCCAGGCAGGAGAGCAGAGTTACATCAACTAAGTCCTGGGCCCAGAGATATGTCACATTCTCTCCTATGGGCAAAGAGCAGGTATAATATGATAATCACTTCAAATACTTGAGCTTCCAGAGACCATGTCACAATGGTCTCTGTGATCAGGGTTCAAGCAGGAGACTCACGTCACATTGATTGTGGCCCCAACAATATGTCACAATGTTTTCTGAGAAGAGGGTCAAGGTAAAAAAGCAATGTCACTTTGGTATTGGGCCCAGCGATATGTCATTGTCTCCCATGTGAGCAGATATCAGGCAAGAGAAGAGAATCACATCACCTTAGTTATGAGCACAGACATGTCACAAAGCCCCAAGTAGGTAGTGCCAAGGCAGGAGAATAGTGTCACATCACCTAGGTGCTGGGTCCAGTGATATGCCACAATCCCATCTGTCAGCTAGGCCCCCCACAAGAGTCAAATCACTCAGGTGCTAGGAGAGGTGTATGTCACAATAACATCTACAGGAAGATCCAGGGGTGAGATTAACAATTCCGTACATGTCCCAGTTTTAGGTATAAGAGTCAACACCTCCGGAATGTTGAGTCTAAGTACATGAGTCACAATCTCAAGAATGGACTGCATGAAAGCCTCTATTCCTCCTGTAAATTTTGTCTTCTTAGTAAAGTCGCCATTTCATGGGTGTGCTGAATCATAGTGTGGGAGTCACCAACCTACCTGTGGACCAGATCTGTTGGCAAGTCAATTTTCCAACTTTTGACTGCCTTCGGGTGTAGGATTCAGAAACTCCACAGTGGGCTGTGTGATGTCACCAGCTAAAGGGCTATTCATGCACAGAAGGGTTGTTACTGTAATCATCAGGTTTGTTGTTTTTATCTTGCTAAGAATACATGCGTGGCTCATAATTGTGCTAGAAAACCATAAGGGTTTTGGTTAAATTACCTGTTGTTGTATGTTATAAAGTAGACATAAAATTGGCCAAAATAGATTAAAATTCTACAAATGTGGAGTCAAGTTTCTCTTGACTCCAAGAGAAACTTGGAGGCTTAGGAAAGAAGACCTGGAAAAAACCCAATAAAAGGCTAATCAGAAGCTCAGAGAAACTGCAACCAGCTGTCCTTTATCTACCTATGACCTGGAAGCTCCCACCCCACTTCGTGCTGTCCCACCTTTCTGGACAATGTACATCTTACATATAGTGATGGATGTCTCCTGTCTCCCTAAAATGTATAAAACTAACATGTGCCCCAACAACCTTGGGCATGCATTGTCACAGCCTCCTGACACTGTGTCACAGGTGTGTTCTTAACCTTGGAAAAATGAACTTTCTAAATTGAGCCCTGTCTCAGATACTTTGGGTTCAAATTAGTAATTTCAGGTAGAAATTAAAATTCTTCTTAAAATAGAAACAAAGGACTAAACAGAGAAAAACTAATAAAAGTGTGCTCAAGGCCAGGCATGGTGGCTCACACCTGTAATCTCAGCACTTTGAGAGGCTGAGGTGGGTGGATCACTAGAGGTCAGGTGTTCAAGACCAGCCTGGCAAACATGGTAAAACCCCGTTTCTACTAAAAATGCAAAAATTAGCAAAGCACAGTGGTGCGTGCCTGTAATCCCAGCTACTCAGAAGGGTGAGGCAGGAGAACCACTTGCACCCGAGGGCAGGAGTTGCAATGAGCTGAGATTGCGCAACTGCACTTCAGCCTGGGTGACAAGAGTGAAACTCCGTCTAAAAAAAAAAAAATCTAAAATTTATATGGTACGACAAAAAACTCTGAATAGCAGAAGGATTCAAGCAAAAAAGAAAGGCTAAAGGTATCATCCTACTTGACTTTGAAACATACAGCAAAGCTATAGTAATAAAAACAGTATGGTACTTGAACAAAAACAGTCACATTGGCCAATGGAGAACAAAAGAGAGACCAGAAATATATCCATGTATTTAAGGCTAACCGATTTTTTATATAGATGACAATTTCTAAGGAAAATTACAGTATCTTCAATAAATGATGTTGAGAAGACTATAGCCACATACAGAGCAATGAGTCCCTCATCTTACTCCATATATATAAATCAACTCAAAATATATTAAATACCCAAATGTAAAGCCTGAAGCTCTGAAACTACTACAAAAAATATAGACTGAAAGCTCTATAACATTGGTTTGGGCAGTGATTTTTTTTATTTAACCTCAAAATCCCAGGGAACTAAAGGAAAAATAGATGAGTCAGATTACTTCAAATTAAAAAGTTGCTGCACAGAATCTGATATAATCAACAAGACAACTAATAAATGGGAGAATATTTTTGCAAATCATACATGTGACAAGGGGTGAATATCAAGATTATGTAAGAAAGTAAAAAACTAACTACTAAAAATGAGCAAAAGGCTTAACTATTTTTCAAAAAAAGACATACATATGGCCAACAGATATTTAAAAATGCTTGATGTCACTTATTATCAGAGAAAGGCAAGCCAAAAAGTCTATGAGATATAAAGTCACTCATATTAGAATGACTCTTATTAAAAAGAAAAAAAAAGTATTGGTAGAGATGTGAAGAAAAGGGAATGCTTGCACACTGCTGGTTTGAGTGTAAATGAGGAAAACCATTAGGAAAACTGAAATAGAGATTTCTTAATAAATTTAAAATCAAACTACGATATAATACAGCAATTTCACTATTGGATATATATATTTAAAAACAAATGAAATCAGAATGAGAAACATTTGCACTTCTATGTTGTTTGCAACACTCTTCACAATAGCCAAAATATAGAATCAACAGTTCAACATCTAATGAGTAAATATTGACAATGTAGTATATATACACAATGGAATACTATTTATCTTTTAGAAAGAAAACTCTATTATGTTCAATCACATGGATTAACCTGGAGGATATTATATTAGTTTAAATAAGCCAGGAACAGAAAGATTAAAATTTTATGATTTCACCTACACATGAATGATATAAAACTTAACTGAAGTAGAGAGTAAAATTGTAATCACCAGACGCCAAGGTATTTAGAAGAAAGAGGGCTTTAGAAAGATGTTTGTCAAAGAATACATAATTATAATAGCATAGAAGTAACACATTCAAAAGGCTGATTGTACAGCATGGTGTCTACAGTTACTAGTAATGTATTTTTGAAAAATGCTAGGACAATATCATGTGTTGTCACCACAAAAATGTTAACTGTGTGAGGTAAAACATTAATTACCTAAAATTAAGCATTTGACAATGTATATATATACTTCAAAACATGTTTTACAGAATACATGTTTTATCTATCAAGTTGAAAAATATATATTTGAAACATTATAGAAGGATACCAATTTTTTAAATAGTCTCTGTCTTTGTCATTACTTGGCTAAATAGTATCAAAAATATATTTTTGTGCTGTTTTTGTCATTTAATTTTTCAGTCATAACCATAGGAGCTCTGACATTTAACAGCATGTTCTGAACGCAGTACAGTGCATAGGAGGAGCCAATGTACATTAGGGTTTTTATTTTAAGCTTGGGACAGCAGGAGTTTCTGGTGCTAATTGCAATGGTATGAAAGACATTAAAAGGGCAGGTGTTGTTTATGTTCTCAAGACTGGCCACTGTTTGAACACAGTAAACAAGTTTGCATGCAAAATAACAGGAAATGTTTTAATCTGAAAGCCACTATAACCTCATCTCCAAAATTTTTCCAGAGAAAAAGACCAAAGAGTTGCTTACAGTGAGGTGACTAAAAATAAAAACTGTAGACTGAACTTCACCCACTTCAAAAATTATACAACAGTAAAAATTTTCTCCAAATTGTAATATCAGTATGAAAAATAAACATTTCAAATGTCTAATCAACAGAGTACATTTTATTATTTTTCAACATTTAACATTTACACTTAAAAATAGGAGTCTGTATAAAAATGTAAGTTGTGCTGTATCATAGAAAATTAAATTTAGAATTCTTTACTTACCACTAACTCTCTTTTAAATATAATTTATAAGATATATTTTGTAACAAATTTTATGCTTGCCACACTTTGTGTAAGAATTCAATAAGATTCTTCTTTTACAAACAAAGAAAAACAATGTTAACTGATTTAATTATTTCACGTGTGGACAGTGTATGTCTCTTATTTTAATTAACTAATCTGAAAGTAATAATGGTAAGCAAATTCTCCACTTAAAACCCATTTTTTAGCACGTTAAAAATAGCAACTTTTGGCCAGGGGTGGTGGCTCATGCCAGTAATCCCAGCACTTTGGGAGGCTGAGGAGGGGGGATCATGTGGTCAGGAGTTCGAGACAAGTCTGGCCAATACGGTGAAACCCCGTCTCTACTAAAAATAGAAAAGTTAGCCAGGCATGGTGGCGCATGCCTGTAGTCCCAGCTACTTGGGAGGCTGAGGCAAAAGAATCACTTGAACCCGGGAGGCAGAGGTTGAAGTGAGCCAAGATCACACCATGCACTCCAGCCTGGGTGACAGAATGAGACTCCATCTCAGAAAACAAACAAACAAAACAAAACAAAGCAAAACCAACCAACTTTCTCATCAGAACCTACAAAATACCATGGAAAATAACATGGTAGGAAGACAACTGAGACAATTGTAGCTGTAACACAGAAAAGAAGGAGAAGAGCTGTGATGCATACATACTTGAAATGAATATATGACAAACAAAACTGAAGATAATTAAAAAATAAAGCAGCAGAATTTCTCTTTAAATTCAGCAAGAGTGAACTTTGCATCCTGGGAAAAATGTCCTCTCAACATGAGGAATCAATGTAATTTATTCTCCATTGATATTTTCCATTCTGACTTAAAGTTACAAACTAACTCCAGGAGGAATACTTATGGCTTATCATGAAGCATCTGCTACACAGCAAGCACTGCCATGTTTGTTTGCTGCACTTATATACAAAAACATCCTCTTGACTTATGGAAGCCTTCCTAGTACTTACCTGAACAAACTTGCTCAGTAAATAAATTAACTTAGGACAATTTTAAAAATAGAGAAGAACAATAACTAAGTAAAAGTGAGCTTATATAGGGTTCTCCAAGTAAAAGAAATAAATGAAATCTTCTAACTAAATAAAATATAACAATACACTAATTGTGGAATTACATCTAAAAATCATTTTGTGTACACTACTAAATTTCATAAAAATTATTCTTATAGTCCATGACCAGCTCACATAATGTATACTTCATAAACTACAAAACAACATATATATATATATGAAAAAAGAAAATTATGGGTCTTGCATTGAGTACCAGGCAAGTAAAAACAAAGCAATTTCATGGGGAGATTCTGAGATTCTGAATCATAAGATGTAAGATTTTACAGTAATGAATTCAATACAAACCAGAGAGTATAGATTTGCTTTCCAGATTTTTGAGGTTTTTGGTTTTCTAGTAAATTAGTCACCTTATCACAGTAATTTGTTTTGTTCTAATAATTTTTTTTCTGAAAATAGGTACAAACTCATAATTACACAAACACACTTACTTCATAATTTTCTTCTAAGGTATAGCTTTAGAGTAATATATATGTATATTTAACCCTATGTAAATCAAAACTAAAAGTCTGTACGAGGCTACCCCCTTTGGGTCCCCTCCCTTTGTATGGGAGCACTGTTTTCACTCTATTAAATGTTGCAACTGCACACTCTTCTGGTCCGTGTTTGTTATGGCTCGAGCTGAACTTTTGCTCACCATCCACCACTGCTGTTTGCTGCTGTCACAGACCTGCTGCTGACTTCCACCCCTCCAGATACAGCAGGGTGTCTGCTGTGCTCCTGATCCAGCGAAGTGCCCACTGCGAATCCCAATAGGGCTAAAGGCTTGCCATTGTTCCTGCATGGCTAAGTGCCTGGGTTTGTCCTAATTGAGCTGAACACTAGTCACTGAGTCACTGAGTTGCATGGTTCTCTTCCCACGGCTTCTAATAGAGCTATAACACTCACTGCATGGCTCAAGATTCCATTCCTTGGAATCTGTGAGGCCAAGAACCCCAGGTCAGAGAGTAAGAGGCTTGCCGCCATCTTGGAAGCAGCCCACCACCACCTTGGGACCTCTAGGAGCAAAGACCCCCGGGTAACATTTTGGCAACCACGAAGGGACCTCCAAAGCGGTGAGTAATATTGGACCACTTTCACCTTGCTATTCTGTCCTATCCTTCCTTAGAATTGGAGGAAAATACTGGGCACCTGTCAGCCGGTTAAAAATGATTAGCATGGCCACCAGACTTAAGACTCAGGTGTGAGGCTGTCTGGGAAAGGGCTTTCCAACAACCCCCAACCCTTCTGGGTTGGCAGCGTTGGTCTGCCTGGAACCAGCTTCCGCTTTCAATTTTCCTGACGAAGCCGAGGGCTGACTAGGGCAGAAAGCTGTCATCCCGAAATCCCGGCGTTAGCCGGTTGAGATCATGGTGCAGCCAGAAGTCTCTACTCAACAGTCTCCCATGCGTGCACCCCTACCTTTCCTTCTGACCCATATCTCCTGGGTCCTGACTATGACTTTCTTGAAAGTGTAGCCCCAAAATTCTCCTTATCTCTGAATCTACTTCCTCTGATCCCTGCCTCCTAGGTACTAATGGTTCAGATTTTCATTTACTCTAGCAAGTTGTATCTCCAAAGGGATGTAAGGAAGCTCTACACTGCATCCTTAGGCCCCTAGGCTATGAACCCAGAGTCTTGTCCCTGGTGTCCCTCCCAATTTAGGCATACAGCTCTCAGCATGGGCAGTTATGTAGGACCCATTCCCCACCACCTTTGCCAGGGCCCCAAGTTTGTAAAGAGCTAGGAGAAAAGAGAAAGAGAGAGAGACAGAGGAGAGAGAGAGAGAGAGAGACAAAGAGAGAAAGAAAGAGAAAGATAGAAGTAGTAAAGAAAAAACAGTGTGCCCTATTCCTTTAAAAGCCAAGGTAAATTTAAAACCTATAATTGATCATTGAAAGTCTTCTCCATGACCTTATAACACTCTAATACCACTTGGCTGTCAGTGTAAACAAGGGCGTAGCCTGAAAGCACTGAGGCCACTGACAACCCATAGCCTTCCTATCAAAAATTCTTAACCCAGTAACCCATGGATGGGACAAATGCATTCAGTTAGTAGCAGCACTGCTTTGGTATAAGTAGAAAAACTTTAGAGGAAACCTCATTGTGAGCACACCTTGCCAGTTCAGAGCTATCCTAAGTAAAAAAAAAAACCAAAAAGGTAGCTTACTAACTCAAATCTTAAAGTATGGGACTATTCTGTTAGAAAAAGGTGATTTAACATTGATCACTGAAAATTCCCTTAACCCAGCAGATTTCCTAACAGGGGATTTAAATCTTAATTACTATACAAAGGTCCAACCAGACCTAGGAGGAACTCCCTTTAGGACAGGACCATAGATGGTTCCTCCCAGGTGATTGAGAAAAAAAAAAAAACCTCAATGGGTATTCAGTAATTGAGGTAAACTCTTGTAGAAGCAGAGTTAGGAAAATTGCCTAACAACTGGTCTGCTCAAACGTGCAAGCTGTTTGCACTCAGCCAAGCCTTAAAGTACTTACAGAATCAAAAAACTCTATCTCGGTCCTGACTCAAAAGGTTACTCACACCCTCTCTGAAGTGAATTTGCATATGAACCATTGTTTGTAGGAATGCATCTTGATGGGGCAGCTGGGTTGTTATGAAATACTCAGGAACCCAGCCTAGCTCTAGAACTCACCTATGAGCACAAAGGCAACGTTGGGCACGCTGGTAAAGGACCACTAGAATCCAGCAGCCCAGACCCCTTTCTTTGTGGTCAAGAAAGTTGGGAAAACAGGTGCAGGACTGCTACATCGGTAAATGTAACTAATCCAATAAGCAGAAGTCCATGGGTGGTTACGCACTCTGGAAAGGAATAAGCGTTAGGACCATAGAGGATGCTGTAGGACTAATGCTCATTGGAAAATGACTAAGGGTACTAGCATCCTTATGTTTTTTTTTCAGATGGGAAACATTCCCTCCAAGGCAAAAATGCCCCTAAGATGTATTCTGGAGAATTCAGCCCAGTCAGAGTATATGTACCTTTTTCCCTGTCAGACTTGAAGCAAATTGAAATAGACCTAGGTAAATTCTCAGATAACCCTGATGGCTATATTGATGTTTTACAAGGGTTAGGACAATCCTTTGATCTGACATGGAGAGATAAAATGTTACTGTTAGATCAGATACTAACCCCAAATGAGAGAAGTGCCGCCATAACTGCAGCCTGAGAGTTGGGTGATCTCTGGTATGTCAGTCAGGTCAATGATAGTATGACAGCAGAGGAAAGAGAATGATTCCCCACAGGCCAGCAGGTAATTCCCAGTGTAGACCCTCATTGGGACGCAGAACCAGAACATGTAGATTGATGCTGCAGACATTTGCTAACTTGCATGCTAGAAAGACTAAGGAAAACTAGGAAGAAGCCTATGAATTATTCAACGATGTCCACTATAACACAGGGAAAGGAAGAAAATCCTACTGCCTTTCTGGAGAGACTAAGGCAGGCATTAAGGAAGCATACCTCTCTGTAACCTGACTCTATTAAAGGCCGACTAATCTTAAAGGATAAGTTTATCACTCAGTCAGTTGCAGACATTAGGAAAAAACTTCAAAAGTCTGCCTTAGGCCTGGAGAAAAACTTAGAAACCCTATTGAACTTGGCAACCTCGGTTTTTTATAATAGAGATCAGGAGGAACAGGCAGAATGGGACAAACGAGATTAAAAAAAAAAAAAAAAAGGCCACCACTTTAGTCATGGCCCTCAGGCAAACAGACTTTGGAGGCTCTGGAACATGGAAAGCCTGGGCAAATCGAATGCCTATTAGGGCTTCCTTCCAGTGTGGTCTACAAGGACACTTTAAAACAGATTGTCCAAATAGAAATAAGCCGCCCTGTCATCCATGCCCCTTATGTCAAGGGAATCACTGGAAGGCCCACTGCCCCAGGGGATGAAGGTCCTCTGAGTCAGAAGCCACTAACCAGATGATCCAGCAGCAGGACTAAGGGTGCCCGGGGCAAGCACCAGCCCATGCCATCACCCTCACAGAGCCCCGGGTATGCTTAACCATTGAAGGCCAGGTGGTTAACCATCTCCTGGACACTGGCGTGTCAGTCTTACTCTCCTGTCCCGGACAACTGTCCTCCAGATCTGTCACTATCTGAGGGGTCTTAGGACAGCCAGTCGCTAGATACTTCTCCCAGCCACTAACTTGTGACTGGGGAACTTTACTCTTTTCACATGCTTTTCTAATTATGCCTGAAAGCCCCACTCGCTTTTTAGGGAGAGACATTCTAGCAAAAGCAGGGGGCATTATACACCTGAACATAGGAGAAGGAACACCTGTTTGTTGTCCCCTGCTTGAGGAATTAATCCTGAAGTCTGGACAACAGAAGGACAATATAGGCAAGCAAAGAATCCCCGTCCTGTTCAAGTTAAACTAAAAGAGTCCACCTCCTTTCCCTACCAAAGGCAGTACCCCCTTAGACCCGAGGCCCAACAAGGACTCCAAAAGATTGTTAAGGACCTAAAAGCCCAAGGCCTAGTAAAATCATGCAATAGCCCCTGCAATCCTCCAATTTTAGGAGTACAGGAACCTAACGGACAGTGCATGTTAGTGCAAGATCTCAGGATTATCAATGAGGCCGTTGTCCCTCTATACCCAGCTGTATCTAACCCTTATACTCTACTCTGCTTTCCCAAATACCAGAGGAAGCAGTGTTTTACAGTCCTGGACCTTAAGGATGCCTTTTCCTGCATCCCTGTACATCCTGACTCTCAATTCTTGTTTTTCTTTGAAGATCCTTTGAACCCAACATCTCAATTCACCTGGACTGCTTTACCCCAAGGGTTCAGGGATAGCCCCCATCTATTTGGCCAGGCATTAGCCCAAGAATTGAGCCAGTTCTCATACCTGGACACTCCTGCCCTTCGGTATGTGGATAATTTACTTCTAGACGCCCGTTCGGAAACCTTGTGCTATCAAGCCACCAAAGCACTTTTAAACTTCCTCGCCACTTGTGGCTACAAGGATTCCAAACCAAAGGCTCAGCTCTGCTTACAGCAGGTTAAATACTTAGGGCTAAAATTATTCAAAGGCACTAGGTCCCTCAGTGAGGAACATATCCAGCCTATACTGGCTTATCCTCATCTCAAAACCCTAAAAGCAACTAAGAGGGTTCCTTGGCCTAACAGGCTTCTGCCAAATATGGTTTCCCAGGTACGGTGAAACAGCCAGGCCAGTATATACACTAATTAAGTAAACTCAGAAAGCCAATACCCATTTAGTAAGATGGACACCTGAAGCAAAAGAGGCTTTCCAGGCCCTAAAGAAGGCCCTAACCCAAGCCCCAGTGTTAAGCTTGCCAACAGGGCAAGCTTATATGTCATATAACTGGTCATATAAGTATCTCTCCATATGAAACGACATATAAAGGCTTCTCTTTATATGTCACAGAAAAAAACAGGAATAGCTCTAGGAGTCCTTACACAGGTTCAAGGGACCAGCTTGCAACCTGTGGCATACCTGAGTAAGAAAATTGATGTAGTGGCAAAGGGTTGGCCTCATTGTTTACGGGTAGTGGCGGCAGTAGCAGTCTTAGTATCTGAAGCAGTTAAAATAATACAGGGAAGAGATCTTACTGTGTGGACATCTCATGATGTAAATGGTATACTCACTGCTAAAGGAAACTTGTGGCTGTCAGACAACCGTTTGCTTAAAAATCAGGCTCTATTAATTGAAGGACTAGTGCTGCGACTGCGCACTTGTACAACTCAACCCAGCCACATTTCTTCCAGACAATGAAGATAGAACGTAACTGTCAACAGGTGATTGCTCAAACCTATGTCGCTCAAAGGGACCTTCTAGAGATTCCCTTGACTGATCCCTACCTCAACTTATATACTGATGGAAGTTCCTTTATAGAAAAAGGACTTTGAAAAGCACGGTATACAGTGGTCAGTGATAATGGAATACTTGAAAGTAATCCCCTCACTCCAGGAACTAGCACTCAGTTGGCAGAACTAATAGCCCTCACTCGGGCACTAGAATTAGGAAAAGGAAAAAGGGTAAATATATATACAGAATCTAAGTATGCTTACCTAGTCCTCCATGCCCACACAGCAATATGAAGAGCAATGGAATTCCTAACTTCTGAGGGAACACCTACCAAACATCAGAAAACCATTAGATTATTATTGGCTGTACAGAAACCCAAAGAGGTGGCAGTCTTACACTGCTGGGGTCATCAAAAAGGAAAGGAAAGGGAAATAGAAGGGAACCGCCAAGCGGATATTGAAGCCAAAAGAGCCACAAGGCAGGATCCTCCATTAGAAATGCTGATAGAAGGACCCCTAGTATGGGGTAATTCCCTCCAGGAAACCAAGCCCCAGTACTCAGCAGAAGAAACAATGGGGAACCTCACGAGGACAGTTTCCTCCCCTCAGGATGGCTAGCCATCGAAGAAGGAAAAATACTTTTGCCTGCAGCTAACCAATGGAAATTACTTAAAACCCTTCACCAAACCTTTCACTTAGGCATTAATAGCACCTATCAGATGGCCAAATTATTATTTACTGGACAAGGCCTTTTTAAAACCATCAAGCAGATAGTCAGGGCCTGTGAAGTGTGCCAAAGAAATAATCCCCTGCGCTGCAGGCCATACATTTCAATCCCTGTATCTTTAACCTCCTTGTTAAGTTTGTCTCTTCCAGAATCCAAGCTGTAAAGCTACAAATTGTTCTTCAAATGGAGGCCCAGATGCAGTCCATGACTAAGATCTACCGCGGACCCCTGGACCGGCCTGCTAGCCCATGCTCCGATGTTGATGACATCAAAGGCACCCCTCCTGAGGAAATCTCAACTGCACGACCCCTACTATGCCCCAATTCAGCAGAAAGCAGTTAGAGCGGTCATCAGCCAACCTCCCCAACAGAACTTGGGTTTTCCTGTTGAGAGGAGGTACTGAGAGACAGGACTAGCTGGATTTCCTAGGCTGACTAAGAATCCCTAAGCCTAGCTGGGAAGGTGACCGCATCCACCTTTAAACACGGGGCTTGCAACTTAGCTCACACCCGACCAATCAGGTAGTAAACAGAGCTCACCAAAATGCTAATTAGGCAAAAATGGGAGGTGAAGAAATAGCCAATCATCTATACCCTGAGAGCACAGGGGGAGGGACAATGATCAGGATATAAACTCAGGCATTTGAGCCGGCACTGGCTACCCTCTTTGGGTCCCCTCCCTTTGTATGAGAGCTCTGTTTTCACTCTATTAAATCTTGCAACTGCAAAAAAAAAAAAAAAAGTCTGTAGGTATGTGTTTGCAGGCATAGTGGCCACATGTTCAAAGAAAAATAGATAACAAATTTTAAAAAATATTTACTCAGGACCCAGATATGTATAGATTTTATTTACATTCCTATATGATTTTTATTATGACCACAAAAATGACCCTATAATAAATAACAATTTAGTTTTATATTTCAAAATAACTAAAAGTGTAGATTTGGATTGCTTGTAATTCAAGGAATAAATGTTGAAGGTGATGAATCCCTCATTTACCCTGATGTGATTATTACATATTTTATGCTGGTATCAAAATATGCTATATATGGCAGAAATATATCTACACACTATGTACCCACAAAAGTTAAGAAAAATAAGTTTAAATTTGTCAAGGCGAAAAGAAAAAGAAGTTTAAATAAGATTAAAAATATAAAAATTTAACCTACAAGAACAATATTCTTTAATTTATTTGCAGGTTAAAGCCACTGAAAAAAAATTACTGGAGATGTTATTCCGCTCTTACCAAATAGTAAACTGTTGCCATCTCTTACCTACACCCTTGAGTAAGGTGGGATAGGTTAAAGTGAGTGGCATAATAACACTTCATTGAATGTACAATAGACTTAACATGTCAAAAAATGTTTTAAAATTAAGTTTACATATAATCTAAAAATTTATGAATGTACTGCATTACATAAAAGCACAATTAATATAATACATCACTAATTTAATTTTAATTTTAACTAAAATTTTAAAATGTTTTTCTCTCACTATAATGCACAAAAATATATTACTCAACACCTACCTCATACATCACTCAATATTTTGTTAACCACAAAAAGCCTCTCCATTTAGATTTTTATCATGCATTTTATATTTTAATATCCTTTCTCTTTTATGAAAAACGTCATAAATAATGCCCACCTAATAAAAAAGAATCTCTGATATCTCTGATGCAGCAACAATTGATCACATGCTTTCACATGTAAATAAAGTAGGAATGAAGAGCATGAAGTAATTTGAGAGTTGAATTACATCCTTATTTGCTTTTCAAAGAGTCTGTAATTTTTTTAATATTGCAATGTTAATTTTTTTGATATTTGAAGCATACAAAAAGTATACTTCAAATGTAATTATAACTCTCCAAAAAATCATCTCCTCTTTTTAAAGTTATATGCAAATAACTTATCTAAATTTTAGATTGAAATTATTTTTTAAACTCAACACTCTGATTTAGTGTAGTCTGAAGTACCAGTGCCTTATGATTTCTACTGTGAATTCTCTGACATTTACAGAGTTAATTTTGGATTGAATATTTTTCATATTTACTGCATCTACAAAAAAAACTTAGTATACTGTTTTCTAAGCTGTAGTTTATAAACTTTTTTCCAAATTTATTACATTTGCAGGTTTTTTTCTCTATTATAAATTCCCTGATAGTGAACAAAGTTTGAGCAACTTTAGGGTTTTTCTCTAGTACAAAGTATGCATAATAAGATCTGTGATACAAATATAGTACTACAACCGTCTTTATATTTGTAATGTTTGTCATCAAAAGAAATACTCTTCACCATTCTAAGGCTATATATTTTCTAAAAGATATTCTGACAGTAATTACATTTTTAATATTTGTATTAAGTATAAACTCTGTGATGTTAAGATGTGAGCAGATATTAATGGCCTTTCCACATTCTTCATAGGTGTACATTTTTTTCAAGTATAAATGCTTTCCTATGCGACAAGGTGTGAGTATTGGTTAAATATTTTGCCACATTCTTCATAGAGTTTTCTCTAGGATAAATTATCTTACACTCAAGTGTGACAACCATTTAAAGGCTTTGTGACATGACTCACATCTAGGGTTTCTTGACACTATGATTTCTTTTATGTTTAGAAAAGTGTAAGGTGTTCTCAAGAGCACTGTCATGTCTTTTAGGTTTGTAGAGTTTTTCTCCAGTATGATTTGATAACTTATTAAAAACTTTGCCACATTCGACCGGGCGCAATGGCTCATGCTTGTAATCCCAGCCCTTTGGGGCACTTTGGGAGGCCAAGGTGGGTGGATCACTTGAGGTCAGGAGTTCAAAACCAGCCTGGTCAAAATGGTGAAACCCCGTCTCTACTAAAAATACAAAATTTAGCTGGGCGTGGTGGCAGGCGCCTGTAATCCCAGGTGCTTGGGAGGTTGAGGCCGGAGAATCTCTTGAACCCAGGAGGCGGAGGTTGCAATGAGCTGAGATTGCGCCATTACACTCCAGATTGGGCGACAGAGTGGACTCCATTTCAAAAAAAAAACTTTGCCACATTCTTCACATTTGTAGAATTTCTCTGCAACATAAATTATCTTATGTGTAATAAGCGTTGAAACGTTTTTAAAGCTTTTGTCACATTCTTCATATTTATAAAATTTATCTTCTCTATGAATTCTCTTATATTTAGTATGAGTTGAAGACCAGTTAAAGACTTTGTTACATTCTTCACATCTGTAGGGTTTCTCTTCAGTATGAATTATCTTAATGTGTGGTAAGATGTGAGAAATGGTTACAGTCTTTGCCACGTTCTTCATATTTGTAGGGCTAGTTTCCATTATGAATTATCTTATGTTCAGTAAGGTTTGAGGACGTTAAAAGCTTTGCAACATTCTTCACGTTTGCAGGGTTTCTCTTCAGTATAAATTGCTTATTAAGAATTGAAGAATTAGGCTGGGCACAGTGGCTCATGCCTGTAATCCCAGCACTTTGGGAGGCCGAGGAGGGCAGATCACCAGAGGTTGGGAGTTCGAGACCAGCTTGACCAACACGGAGAAACCCCATCTCTACTAAAAATACAAAATTAGCCAGGCGTGGTGGCACATGCCTATAGTCCCTGCTACTCGGGAGGCTGAGGCAGGAGAATCGCTTGAAAACCCAGGAGGCCGAGGTTGCGGTGAGCCGAGATCGTGCCACTGCACTCCAGCCTGGGCAACTAGAGCGAAACTCTGTTTCAAAAAAAAAAAAAAAAAAAGAATTGAAGAATGCTTATGGCATTATTCACATTTGTAGGGTTTCTCTCCCATTGAATTATCTCGTTTAGCAAGAGTTGAGGACTGGCTAAAAGCATTGCCACCTTCTTCACATTTGTAGGGTTTTTCTCCAGTATGAATTTTCTTATGTCTAGTAAAGTTTGAGAATTGATTAAAAGCATTGCCACATTCTTCACATTTCTAGTTTGTCTTCAGTATAAACTATCTTATGTTGAGTAAGGTCTGAGAACCAGTTAAAAGCTTTGCCACACTTTTTATATTTGTAGGGTTTCTATTCAGTATGAATTATCTTATGTTCAGTAAGGTTTGAGGACCAGTTAAAAGCTTTGCCACACTCTTCACATGTGGAGGGTTTCTCTCTAATTTATCTTATATTAAGATTTGAGAACCCGTTAGAAGCTTTGCCGCATTCTGCACATTTGTAAAGTATCTCTCCAGTATGAATTATCTTATGTTCAGTAAGTTTTGAGAAGCAGTTAAAAGTTTTGCCAAATTCTTTGCATTTGTAGTGTTCCTCTCCAGGATAAATTATTTTATGTTGAGTAAAGTTTGAGGACTGGTTAAAAGCTTTGCCCATTCTTCACAATTGTAGTGTTTGTCTCTAGTATGAATTATCTTATGTTAAGTAAGATTTGAGGACTGATTAAAAGCTTCGCCACATTCCTCAGATTTGAAGGCTTTCTCTTCAGTATGTCAGTAAGATTTGAGGACCAGTTAAAAGCTTTGCCATATTACACACATTTGTGGAGTTTATCTTCTTTAGGAATTCTCTCATTTTGAGTAACAGCTGAGCAATGGTTAAAAGCTTTGCCACCTTTATTACATTTGTAGGGTTTTCCTCCAGTATCAGTTATTTTATGTGTATTTAAGGTGTGAGGACTGATTAAAGGCTTTGCCACATTCTTTACCTTTGTAGGGTTTCTCTCCAGTATGAACTGTTTTCTGTCTATTAAGGCTTGAGGACTGGTTAAAAGCTTTGCCACATTCTTCACATATGGAGGGTCTGTCTCTAGTATAAATTATCTTATGTGTATTAAGGTTTGTAAAATGGTTGAAAGCTTTGACACATTCTTCACATTTTTAGGGTTTCTCCCCAGTATGAATTATCTTATGTTTAGTAAGGGCTGAAAGATGGTTAAAAGCTTTGCCACATTCTTCACATTTATAGGGTTTCCCTCCAGTATGAATTGTTTTATGTCGAGTAAGGTGTGAGGACTGGTTAAAGGCTTTGCCACATTCTTCACATTTGTACGGTTTCTCTCCAGAATGAATTATCTTATGTTTAGTAAGGTTTGAGGACTGACTAAATGCTTTACCACACTCTTCACATTTGTAGGGTTTCTTTCCAGTATGAATTATCCTATGTTTAGTAAGGCGTGAGAAATGGCTAAAAGCTTTGCCACATTCTTCACATTTGTAGGGTTTCTCTCCAGTATGAATTGCTTTATGTTTAGTAAGGTGTGAGGATTGCTTAAAAGCTTTGCCACATTCTTCACATTTGTAGGGTTTCTCCCCAGTATGAATTATCTTATGTTTCATAAGGGTCGAGAAATTGTTAAAAGCTTTGCCACATTCTTCACATTTGTACGGTTTTTCCCCAGTATGAATTATCTTATGTTTCATAAGGGTTGAGGAATTGTTAAAAGCTTTGCCACATTCTTCACATTTGTAGGGTTTCTTTCCAGTATGAATTATCTTATGTTTTCTAAGGGCTGAGAAATGCTTAAAAGCTTTGCCACATTCTTCACATTTGCAGGGTTTCTCTACAGTATGAATTACCTTATGTTCCCTAAGTTTTGAGGACCACTTAAAAGCTTTACCACATTCTTCACATTTGTATGGTTTCTCCCCGGTATGAATTATCTTATGTTTCCTAAGGGCTGAGAAATTGTTAAAAGCTTTGCCACATTCTTCACATTTGTATGATTTCTCCCTAGTATGAATTAATTTATGTTTCTTAAGGGTTGAGGAATTGTTAAAAGCTTTTCCACATTCTCCACATTTGTAGGGTTTCTCCCCAGTATGAACTGCTTTATGTCTAGTAAGGTGTGAGGATTGCTTAAAAGCTTTGCCACATTCTTCACATTTGTATGGTTTCTTCCCAGTATGAATTATCTTATGTTTCATAAGGGTTGAGGAATTGTTAAAAGCTTTGCCACATTCTTCACATTTGTAGGGTTTCTTTCCAGTATGAATTATCTTATGTTTTCTGAGGGCTGAGAAATGCTTAAAAGCTTTGCCACATTCTTCACATTTGCAGGGTTTCTCTCCAGTATGAATTACCTTATGTAAAGTAAGTTTTGAGGACCACTGAAAAGCTTTACCACATTCTTCACATTTGTAGGGTTTCTCTCCAGTATGAATTATCTCATGTTTTCTAAGGGTTGAGGAATTGTTAAAAGCTTTGCCACATTCTTCACATTTATAGGGTTTCTTTCCAGTATGAATTATCTTATGTTTTCTAAGGGCTGAGAAATGCTTAAAAGCTTTGCCACATTCTTCACATTTGCAGGGTTTCTCTGCAGTATGAATTACCTTATGTACAGTAAGTTTTGATGACCACTTAAAAGCTTTACCACATTCTTCACATTTGTAGGGTTTCTCTCCGGTATGAATTATCTCATGTTTTCTAAGGGTTGAGGACTGGCTAAAAGCTTTGCCACATTCTTCACATTTGTAGGGTTTCTTTCCAGTATGAATTATCTTATGTTTCCTAAGGGCTGAGAAATGGTTAAAAGCTTTGCCACATTCTTCACATTTGTAGGGTTTCTCTTTAGTATGAATTGCTTTATGTCTAGTAAGGTGTGAGGACCACTTAAAAGCTTTACCACATTCTTCACATTTGTAGGGTTTCTCTCCAGTATGAATTATCTCATGTTTTCTAAGGGTTGAGGACTGGCTAAAAGCTTTGCCACATTCTTCACATTTGTAGGGTTTCTTTCCAGTATGAATTATCTTATGTTTTCTAAGGGCTGAGAAATGGCTAAAAGCTTTGCCACATTCTTCACATTTGTAGGGTTTCTCCCCAGTATGAATTGCTTTATGTCTAGTAAGATGTGAAGATTGCTTAAAACCTTTGCCACATTCTTCACACTTGTAGGGTTTCTTCCCAGTATGAATTATCTTATGTTTCATAAGGGCTGAGGAATTGTTAAAAGCTTTGCCACATTCTTCACATTTGTAAGGTTTCTTTCCAGTATGAATTATCTTATGTTTTCTAAGGGCTGAGAAATGCTTAAAAGCTTTGCCACATTCTTCACATTTGCAGGGTTTCTCTTCCATATGAATTACCTTATGTACAGTAAGTTTTGAGGACCATTTAAAAGCTTTACCACATTCTTCACATTTGTAGGGTTTCTCTCCAGTATGAATTATCTCATGTTTTCTAAGGGCTGAAAAATTGCTAAAAGCTTTGCCACATTCTTCACATTTGTAGGGTTGCTTTCCAGTATGAATTATCTTATGTTTTCTAAGGGCTGAGAAATGCTTAAAAGCTTTGCCACATTCTTCACATTTGCAGGGTTTCTCTGCAGTATGAATTACCTTATGTACAGTAAGTTTTGAGGACCACTTAAAAGCTTTACCACATTCTTCACATTTGTAGGGTTTCTCTCCAGTATGAATTATCTCATGTTTTCTAAGGGCTGAAAAATTGCTAAAAGCTTTGCCGCATTCTTCACATTTGTAGGGTTGCTTTCCAGTATGAATTATCTGATGTTTTCTAAGGGCTGAGAAATGGTTAAAAGCTTTGCCACATTCTTCACATTTGTAGGGCTTCTCTCCAGTGTGAATTGCCTTATGTCTAGTAAAGTGTGAGGATTGCTTAAAAGCTTTGCCACATTCTTCACATTTGTACGGTTTCTTCCCAGTATGAATTATCTTATGTTTCACAAGGGTTGAGGAATTGTTAAAAACTTTGCCACATTCTTCACACTTGCAGGGTTTCTTTCCAGTATGAATTATCTTATGTTTAGTGAACATTGAAGAGAAGTTAAAAGCTTTGCCACATTTCTTATATTTGTAGGGTTTGTCCTCAGTATGAATTATCTTATGTTTAATAAGGGTTGAGAACCATTTAAAGGCTTTGCCACGTTCTTCACATTTGTAGATATTCTCTCTAGTATGAATTTTCTTATGTTGAATTAAGTGTGAAAGTATGAAATATGATTTGCTACATTTCATACATTTGAAAGTTTTCTTTTTAGTGTGTCTAATCTTATGTCTATTTGAATTTGAGTATTTATGAAAGACTTTCACATATTTGTTACACTGAAATATTTTTCCCTGGGTAGTTGTCCAACATTGGTTAAGTTTATTATAACCTTCTTCGAGCATTTTACCCTCATTGACACTTTCACAATCTTTTCTTAATCGTAAATTCTTATGCCCACATCTTGCATATGTTCTCAATATTACTTCTTGGAAAGAATCTTTTATGCTCTGATCTGGCCAAAAGTCTTGTGTAAAATGAGAACTAATAACTGGAAGAAATGAAAATAATAAATTATGTCACTTGCTAGAGTCAGATGAATATACTTTACAAACCTAACCTCTAAAATTATACAAACCGCATAAGCAAGATGGCACAGCAAAATAAGACAGGCCCTAATTTCTTCATAGACATATAAATGTAATAAAAACATACTGACCAAAATATATTTGTTGAAAATTTATAAATGAGTTAAGTGTGTAGAGTGCCCCAAGTAAGTACAATGCAAACAGCCACATAAAAGGAAAGAGAAGTCTGTTACAGTTTCCCAACTCAACTCTTCCTGCTCCCCAAAATGACATAGTGTCTTTAGAAGTAAATTGCTGGCTGGGAATGGCAGCTCACACCTGTAATCCCAGTACTTTTGGAGTCCGAGGCAAGTGGATTACCTGAGATCAAGAGTTCAAGACCAGCCTGGCCAAAATGGAAAAACCCCATCTCTACTAAAAATTCAAAAATTAGCCAGGCATGGTGGCACACGTCTGTAGTCTCAGCTACTTGGGTAGCTGAGGCAATCACTTGAACTTGGGATGTAGAGATTGCAGTGAGATGAGATTATGCTATTGTACTCCAGCCAGCGTGACACAGTGAGACTCTGTCTCAAAACAAAAAAAGTAAATTGCCAACTCCTGGTTTCATTTCTAAAGACATATAAAACAGTGGCACATATATATTTATTTCTGGCTTCTAGGGGCCTTTCCAGACTGGTTTTTGTTTCTCATGACACAAAGTGCTGAAAGAAATGGTGGCATACTTTAAAATGACAGCTTGAGGCCGGGCACGGTGGCTCAGGCCTGTAATCCCAGCACCTTGAGAGGCCTAGGTGGGCGGATCACAAGGTCAGGAGATCGAGACCATTCTGGCTAACACAGTGAAACCTCGTCTCTACTAAAAATACAAAAAATTTGCCAGGTGTGGTGGTGGGCACCTGTAGTCCTAGCTACTCAGGAGGCTGAAGCAGGAAAATGGTGTGAACCCGGGAGGCAGAGCTTGCAGTGAGCCGAGATCATGCCACTGCACTCCAGCCTGGGTGACAGAGCGAGACTCCGTCTCAAAAAAAAAATAAATGAATAAAATAAAATGACAGCTTGAATCTGCTGAAACCAAAGTTAAATGTTACAGCAGCAGAGAATGTAGTACCACACACAAAAAATAGATTACTATTGAGAAGAAACATGAATAACATTCTTTACCTAAAAAAAAAAAAAAAAAAAATTTTCAAACAAGATGCATTCTAAGAACATGTTTGACATACTCCCAGAATCTCTAGCCAAGACAATTGGTTTCAGACTTCCAGGACAAGGCTACATTATGAAGATTTTAACAGGTAGCTTTTTTGATGTACAAATTTTAATTAATGATTACAATGTATATGGAATATTAGGGCAACATGGCCCAGTCAAAAAAAGTATAAAATTTTTGGAAAACAACCATTAAACAATGAAGATTAATAAATTAATTTTAAAAATTTCAAATAAATTAAATAATACTGAATAAGAGACATAGGAACACAGACCACCATAAAAAATTTTAAAAATGAGGATACCTCTTCCCCTAATGGCGTGAGGTAATTCATGAAAATGGCTTGCTATTCACCTAAGCCAGAGAACCCCACAATATCATGCTAAACAAGAGGTTCATAAGGGCTATTCTTATATAAGACAAAATAAACTTTAAAGCAATAGCAGTTAAAAAAAACAAAGAGGGACATTATACAATGGTAAAAGGTCTTGTACAACAGGAACATATCACAATCCTAAACATATATGCACCTAACACTGAAGCTCCCAAATTTATAAAACGATTACTAGTAGACCTAATAAATGAGATAGACACCAACACAATAATAGTGAGGACTTCAATACTCCACTGACAGCACTAGACAGGTCATCAAGACAGAAAGTCAACAAATAAACAATGGATTTAAACTATACCTTGGAGCAAATGCACTTAACAGATATATACAGAACATTCCATCCAATTAACTGCAGAATATACATTCTATTCAACAGCGCACGAAACTTTTTCCAAATAGACCATATGATAGGCCACAAAATGAGCCTCAATAAATTTAAGAAAATGAAATTATATCAAACACTCTCTCAGACCACAGTGGAATAAAAGTGGAATTCAATGTGATACACCACATAAAAAGAAATAAAAACAAAAATCACATGACCATCTCAATAGATGCAGAAAAAGCATTCAATAAAATCCAGCAATGCTTTATGATTAAAACTCTTAGCAACACTAGCATACAAGGGACATACATCAAGGTAATAAAAGCCATCTATGACAAACCCAGAGCCAACATAATACTGAATGAGGAGAAGTTGAAAGCATTCCCCCTGAGGAATGGAACAAGACAAGGATGCCCACTTTCACTGCACTTCTTCAACATAGTACTGGAAGTCTTATCCAGAGCAAGCAGAAAAGAGAAAAAAATAAAGGGCAGCAAAATTGGTAAAGAGAAGTAAAGCTGTCACTGTTTGCTGATGATATGGTTGTTTACTTTGAAAACCCTAGACTTTTCAAGAAAGCTCCTAGAAGTGATAAAATAATTCAGCAAAGTTTTCAGATACAAAATTAATGTATACAAATCAGTAGCTCTTCTATACACCAACAGCGACGAAGCAGAGAGTCAAATCAAAACTCAACCCCTTTTACGATAGCTGTGAGAAAAAAAAAAAATTAGGAATATACCTAATCAAGGAGGTAAAAGACCTCTACAAGGAAAACTACAAAACACTGTTGAAAGAAATCACAGATGACACAAACAAATGGAAACACAGTCCATGCTCATGGATGGGTAGAATCAATACTGTGAAAATGACTATACTGCCAAAAGCAATCTACAAATTAAATGCAATTTCCATTAAAATACCACTGTCATTCTTCACAGAATTAGAAAAAAATATTCTAAAATTCATATGGAACAAAAAAAGAGCCTGCATAGCCAAAGCAAGACTAAGCAAAAGGAACAAATCTGAAGGCATCACACTACCTGACTTCAAACTATACTATAAAGCCATAGTCACAAAAACAGCATGGTACTGGTATAAAAATAGGCACGTAAACCAATGGAACAGAATAGAGAACCCAGAAATAAACCCAAATATTACAGCCAGCTGAACTTCGACAAAGCAAACAAAAACATAAAGTAGGGAAAGGATACTCTTTTCTTTTTTTTTTTTTTTTGAGATGGAGTCTTGTTCCATTGCCCAGGCTGGAGTGCAGTGGTGTGATCTCGGCTCACCACAACTTCTGCCTCCCAGGTTCAAGCAATTCTCCTGCCTCAGCCTCCCAAGTAGCTGGGATTACAGGTGCCTGCCACTGCACCCGGCTAATTTTTGTTATTTTTAGTAGAGATGCGGTTTCACCACATTGGCCAGGCTGGTCTCGAACTCCTGACCTCATGATCCACCTGTCTCAGCCTCCCAAAGTGCTGGGATTACAGGCATGAGCCACCGCGCCTGGCCAGGGACTCTTTCCAATAAATGGTGCTGGGATAATTGGCTAGCCACATGTAGGAGAATAAAACTGGATCCTCATATTTTACTTTATACAAAAATCAACACAAGATGGATTAAGGACTTAAATCTAAGACCTGAAAGTATAAAAATTCTAGAAGAGAACATTGGAAAAACCCTTTTAGACATTGGCTTAGACAAGGATTTCATAACCAAGAACCCAAAAGCAAATGCAATTAAAACAAACATAAATTAGGGAGGGTTTTTTCTCTATCTTGTGGAATAGTGTCAAAACAGGGACTTAATTAAACTAAAGAGCTTTTGCATGGCAAAAGGAACACCAGAGTGAACAGACAACCCACAGAGTAGGAGAAAATCTTCACAATCTATACACCTGACAAAGAAGTAATATCTGGAATCTACAATGCACTCAAATAAATCAGCAAGAAAAAAAAAATCCCATCAAAACTGAGCTAAGGACACAAATAGACAATTTTCAACAGAAGATATACAAATGGCCAAGAAACTTATGAAAAAATGCTCAACATTGCTAATGGCCAAGGAAATGCAAATCAAAACCACCAAAGGATACCACCTTACTCTTGCAAGAATGGCCATAATAATAAAAGAAAAATCAAAAAACAGTAGATGTTGGTATGGATGTGGTGATCAGGGAACACTTCTACACTGCTGGTGGGAATGTAAACTAGTACAACCACTGTGGAAAACAGTGTGGAGATTCCTAAAGAAGTAAAAGTTGTACTACCATTTGATCCAGCAATCCCACTACTGGGTATCTATCTACTCAGAGGAAAAGAAGTCATTATATGAAAAAGATACTTGCACACACATTTATAGCAGCACAATTCACAATAGCAAAATCATGGAACCAACCCAAATGCCCATTAACCAATGAGTGGATAAAGAAACTGTGAGATATATATATAATGGAACACTACTCAGCCATAAAATGGAATAAATTAATGGCATTCACAGCAACATGGATAAGATTGGAGGCTATCCTTCTAAGTGAAGTAAATCAGAAATGGAAAACCAAACATCGTATGTTCTCACTGATATGTGGGAGCTAAGCTATGAGGATGCAAAGGCATAAGAATGATACAGTGAGGCCAGGCCTGGTGGCTCACGCCTGTAATCCCAGCACTTTGGGAGGCCAAGGCGGGTGGATCACTAAGTCAGGAGATCGAGACCATCCTGGCTAACACGGTGAAACCCCGTCTCTACTAAAAAATACAAAAAAAATTAGCCAGGCATGGTGGCGGGCGCCTGTGGTCCCAGCTACTCAGGAGGCTGAGGCAGGAGAATGGCGTGAACCCGGGAGGCAGAGCTTGCAGTGAGCCGAGATCCTGCCACTGCATTCCAATCTGGGTGGCAGAGCGAATACTCCATCTCAAAAAAAAAAAAAAAGAATGATACAGTGGACTTTGGGGACTTGGGGGGAAGAGTGCGAGGAAAACGAGGGATAAAAGACTACAAATAGAGTGCAGTGTATACAGCTCGGGTGATGAGTGCACAAAAATCCCACAAATCACCATTAAAGAACTTACTCGTGTAACCAAACACCACTTGTACCCCAATAACTTATGAAAAAATAAAATAAATAAATAAAAATAAAGTAGTACACAGGTTACTTGAAGATAAAAAAAAAGAGCTTTCCAAATTTTGATGTAATAAAAAATTATTAATCCATAATACTTGATCAGAAATTATTTTACTTTAAAAATCAATAAAAAATAAAGACTTTCCAAAATGAAAGGTAAGGGTGTTCATCACCACTAGCACAGTTAAAAAAAAAAAAAGCTACATGGTGGCCAGGCACAGTGGCTCATGCCTGTAATCCTACACCTTTAGGAGGCCAAAGTAGTCAGATAACTTCAGACCAGGAGTTCAAGATCAGCCCCGAAACAGAGTGAGACTGTGCATATATAACAAGAGAAATGTTAAAATGAGTCTTTTACGTTGAAAAATAAAATGATGCTAGACAGCATCAAAAAACCATATATAAATATATAGCTTTCTATTAAATGTAAATATACAGACACATATAATATTTCTTACTATAATAATAGGCATAATACCCTTTAAATTCTTCCATAGAATATAAAAAATATATATAAATCTGCATAAATCTGAATACACAATATAAAATAATTTGTAATATTAATAACAAACTGGAAAATATAGAAATATAGTTTTTGTATTCAATTGAAGTTGTTATGAGATTAAAACACTGATTTAATCTTAAGATGTTTTACATAATGTCCATTTTTCAAGATAACTACAAAAATTTTATAGAAACTACGCAAAACAAAATAAAAAAAATAAGCAAAGCATGCCACTACAAAATTAAACAAAAAATAGTTAAACAAGAAATGAGAAAAAAACAGGTTAAAAAAAAAACCATAAAACATAACAATGAAACTGGTATGTAACTTTATTTCTTTTCTTTTCTTTTTTTTTTTTTTTAGATGGAGTCTCGCTCTGTTGCCCAGGGTGGAGTGCAGTGGCACGATCTCAGCTCACCACAACCTACGCCTCCAGGTTCAAGTGATTCTCCTGCCTCAGCCTCCCAAGTAGCTAGGACTACAGGCACGTGCCACCATGCCTGGATAATTTTTGTATTTTCAGTAGAGACAGGGTTTCATTATGTTGGCCAGGCTAGTCTCAAACTCCTGATCTCGTGAACCACCCACTTCAGTCTCCCAAAGTGCTGGGATTACAGGCATGAGCCACTGCGCCCGACGTAACTTTATTTCTTTTTTCTTTTTTTTTGAGCCGGAGTTTCGCTGTTGTTATCCAGGCTGGAGTGCAATGGCGCAATCTCGGCTTACCACAACCTCCGCCTCCGGGGTTCAAGCAATTCTCCTGCATCAGCCTCCCGAATAGCTGGGATTACAGGCATGCGCCACCACACCTGGCTAATTTTATATTTTCAGAAGACATAGGGTTTCTCCATGTTGGTCAGGCTGGTCTCAAACTCCCAACCTCAGGTGATCTGCCCGCCTCGGCCTCCCAAAGTGCTGGTGAGACAGCATGCCTGGCGTAACTTTATTTCTTTAAGAAATCATTTTAAATATAAATTTATTAAACTACTTAATAAAAAGAAATTTAATTCCAGGACTTTGGGAGGCCAAGGTGGGCTGATTACTTGATTCCAGGAGTTTGAGACCAGCCTGGGCAACAAAGCAAAACCCTGTCTCTACCAAAAAAAAAAAAAAAAAACCCCAAAAAACTAGCTGGGTTTAATGGCACGGGCCTGTAACCCAGCTACTTAAGAGGTTGAAACTAGAGGATTATCTAAGTTTGAGAAGCTGAGGCTGCAGTTCACTGCCATGATTACACCATTGCAAACCAGCCTGGTTGACGGAGTGAGACCCTATTTCATTAATTAATTAATTAAAAGGAAAAGAAAGAAGATGCCTGAGTGGCTTAAGAAAAAAAGCATACAATATGTTCTCTACAAGTGACCAATTTTAGCACTGAGTCAAATAGTCTGTAAGTAACAGAATTTAAAAAAATCTATATTTCATGCAAATAGTAGCCACAATTGGGTGAGGCAGTCATAATTATATTGGGCACAATATGCTTTAAGTCAAGTACTAGTATGAGAGAAAGACTGATATTATATAATAGTAAAATGGGTCAATTTACCAGGAATCTATAACTATTATATTTATATGTACAGGTATGTATAACAACAGGGCTCCAAAATATATAAATATTGACAAAGGTGAAGCAAGAAATACATACCAACTTAACAGTTGCAGACACTGAGACTCCATTTTCAACAATAGAAAATTCATATAAAACATTAAGAAAACAGAAAATGTAGATAACATTATAGACTGCAATATTTTACATACAGAGAAATATCTGAGAGTAAATAATTTATAACAGAAAAAAGTTTATTTGGCTCACAGTTCAACAGACTGTACAAGAAGTGTATGCCGGTATCTGTTTCTGGTGTGTTCTCAGGAAGCTTATGATCATAGTGGAAAGCGAAGAGAAACTGGACATATCACATGGTAAGAGACAGAGGAAGCGTGAGGTAAAAGAGCCAAGTTCTTTTAACATAGTTTCTCAAAACTCTACAGATATTTGTGTGTCCCCAATATGGAAAAGCAGTCAGATTGTGCAGTCCCTTATATGCCATGAACACAACTTTGGCTCTCATTGTAAACTTGAAGGGAAATCACCAAAATGAAAATAGAATCCTTAGAGAATTTTAAAGCATAAGACAGAAGATGCCCTACATGAGAGCAAAATTTAAAAAATCTCAGTCTTCCCTGAAACTACTTCCTTTGGAGCACAGCTTCTCAGGTCACATTTTGAGAACTGGCTTTCTCCTTGACCTCTGGACCTCTCATCCGTGTTGTTTGTTGTATTCACTCTCACATACCTGGGGGTTTAGTTACCATCTCATGTCTCTTCATATTCCAAGGCTCTTTCCCTTGCTTCAGACAAGTTATCAAGTCTAGCTTAGAGACAGCGATACCTGTTTTATTAAAAATAAATAACATAAATATTGCTCATATTCCCCAAATAATATGCTCATTAAAGAGAATGTAATAGAATATTCTAGTAAATTGATCCCTCAATACTAATTTATAACATAGATTTCTAAATATTTAGAAAATATTTTCAATTTGTACAGTCCCTTAATTTTACTACCTGGTACTACTGAATCAAAAATTGGTGGTGGCAATGAGATTTTAAGGTGTGGCAACTACATTTTATGCCACTAAATTTCTTCAATTTTCACTAATCTAGAGTGAAAAATGCAGATCTGCTTAGAAATGTGGAAAGTTCAGGTAAAAATGAAACATCTTTAAAAAGTTCCTTTCTGGCCGGTGTGGTGGCTCACACCTGTAATCCCAGCACTTAGAGGGGCCAAGGCAGGCGGATCACCAGAGGTCAGGAGTTCAAGACCAGCCTCAAAATGGAGAAACCCCATCTCTGCTAAAAATACAAAATTAGCCAGGTGTGGTGGTGCATGCCTGTAATCCCAGCTACTCAGGAGGCTGAGGCAGAAGAATTGCTTGAACCTGGGAGGCGGAGGTTGTGGTGAGCCGAGATCGTACCATTGCACTCCAGCCTGGGCAACAAGAGCGAAACTCTGTCTCAAAAAAAAAAAAAAAAAAAAAAAAAAAATTCTTTTCTACACTTACAAATACCTGTTTTCAGAAAACAGGTATCTGAAACTTATTTATGCTAAGCATAAATCACCAAAACACATCCTACAGAAAGAGAAATGAAACCTATAGAATATAATAGGAATTGTTTAATTAAAATCATCCTTACCCAGGAAGACCATGTTTCTGTAGTTCTCTAACATAACATCCCTATATAAATTCTGCTGAGCCGTGTCCAGGTATTGCCACTCCTCCAGAGAGAATTCTATGGTCACATCCCTAAATGTCAATGATCCCTGAAAAACACAACAAAGATACATATATATTTCCCAATTTGCCATGGACAGAATTTTTAATTTGACTCAAGGTGAAATGAAAGAGTAAAGAGAACAGGTTCTAACTTACAGGGATGACTGAACGTATTCAATAAAATAATTTTCAACACAGAAATATTCTCGGCCGGGCGCGGTGGCTCACGCCTGTAATCCCAGCACTTTGGGAGGCCAAGGCGGGAAGATCACGAAGTCAGGAGATCGAGACCATCTTGGCTAACACAGTGAAACCCCGTCTCTACTAAAAATACAAAAAATTAGCCAGGCATGGTGGCGGGTGCCTGTAGCCCCAGCTACTTGGGAGGCTGAGGCGGGAGAATAGCATGAACCCGGGAGGCAGAGCTTGCAGTGAGCTGAGATTGCTGCACTCCAGCCTGGGCGACAGAGCTAGACTCCGTCTCAAAAAAAAAAAAAAAGAAAAAAAGAAATATTCTCTAATGTATTCTCAAACTCTGAGAAAAAAAGAATGGCATAAGATCCACAACACCAACATAGACAAGATACTTTTCTGGATAATAAAATATAAAATTAAGGGCATGAAAACAAACATGTACATTTTTTAGTGCTATTTTTAAATCATACAGTATAAGTCTTGTACATTTTTCAGACCAAAAAGACATGTTGAGTTAGAAGACACCTCTCAAATTTTAATGTGTACAATTAACTGGAGATCTTGTTATGCATATTTATTTTAGAAGATCTGGAATAAAGTCTGAGTTTCTAAATTTGACACGCTCACCAGTAATGCCTGTTTTGGGCCCCAAAAGAATCTTTTGTCAAACATTCAGCAAGTGGAGGAGCCTGTATTTTTCCCAGTTTTTCTGGCCTATAAACAAAGACGAGAGCCCTCATTTTCCAAAGATAGATATATGCAGAGAAAATCTAAGAAAGGCAGGTGCCAGATTAAATGTGATCATTGGTGCACATCAGCTACATAAAGATACTTAATAACGAGGAGAAAAATAGTTAACTCTATAGTGAAAAAATCTGTCAGACAGCTTTCTTTTTTTTAGACAGAGTTTCTCTCTTGTCACCAAGGCTGGAGTGCAGTGGCGCGATCTCGACTCACTGCAACCTTCGCCTCCCGGGTTCAAGCAATTCTCCTGCCTCAGCCTCCCGGATAGCTGGGACTACAGGCGTGTGCCACCACGCCCAGCTAATTTTTGTATTTTTAGTAGAGACAGAGTTTCACCATCTTGGCCAGGCTGGTCTCAAACTCCTGACTTCGTGATCCACCCACCTCGGCCTCCCAAAGTGCTGGGATTACAGGCATGAGCCACCACGCCCAGCCCAGAGAGCTCTTTAACCAAGTCAATCATTAACATCAACTGCAGTAGGACAAATTTTTATGATGTGCTGATGCACACAGAAGGGCACACAGAAGGACACAGCATTACTGCTGTGATATTGCTCCCCCAAAGTAAATTATAATCTGAATTTAACCATAAAGAAACATCAGTTTATGCAAACGTCAAGACACAGATAACTCCCATTTTTTTGTAATTTTTAATAGCCATTTTAAGCAGACTTTCTTTAGCACACTAGAGAGCAGGTATCTCCTAATCATTTTTTTCAGAACTTTTTTTTTTTTTGAGATGGAGTCTCACTCTGCTGCCCAGGCGGGAGTGCAATGGTGTGATCTCAGCTCACTGCAACCTCCACCTCCCGGGTTCAGGCGATTCTCCTGCCTCAGCCTCCCGAGAAGCTGAGATTACAGGTGCCCCACACCACGCCTAGATATTTTTTGTATTTTTAGTACCGACAGGGTTTTACCGTGCTGGCCAGGCTGGTCTCAAACTCCTGATCTCAGGTGATCCACCCGCCTTAAAGTGCTGGGGTTACAGGTGTGAGCCACTGCAACTTGCCTTTAAAAAGCATTTTCTTTTTTTCTTTTTTTTGAGGCGGAGTCTTGCTCTGTCACCCAGACTGGAGTGCAGTGGCCTGATCTTGGCTCACTGCAAGCTCCGCCTCACGGGTTCACGCCATTCTCCTGCCTCAGCCTCCCGAGTAGCTGGGACTACAGGCACCCGCCACCACGCCTGGCTAATTTTTTGTATTTTTAGTAGAGACAGGGTTTCACCGTGTTAGCCAGGATGGTCTCGATCTCCTGACCTCGTGATCCGCCCGCCTTGGCCTCCCAAAGTGCTGGGATTACAAGCATGAGCCACTGCGCCAGGCTAAAAAGCATTTTCTTAAAGCTGTTCTGCATAGAGCTAATGGAGAACACAGATGGAGCCTCAACATTACATGTTCTACTTTTTCCGTAAGGACCCCAGCTTTTCCCCAATAGGAATCTTGAGTATCCACACCTTCCCATATTCAACAACCACAAGTGAAACTTTTTTTTTTTTTTTTTTGAGACGGAGTCTCCCTCTGCCACCCAGGCTAGAGTGCAATGGCACTATCTTGGCTCACTGCAACCTCTGCCTCCCTGGTTCAAGCGATTCTCCTGCCTCAGCCTCCTGAGTAGCTGGGATTACAGGCGTGTAACACCATGCCCAGCTAATTTTTGTATTTTTAGTAGAGACGGGGTTTCACCATGTTGGCCGGGATGGTCTCGAACTCCTGATCTGCCTGCCTCGCCCTCCCAAAGTGCTGGGATTACAGGTATGAGCCACCACGCCTGGCCACAAGTGGCACATTTTTAATGTTGCAGATCATAAATTCATCATTACAGTCCTGCATGGCATATAAAAAAAATCCATGATGTAGAGAATGTAGAGAAGTCTCTGGTATACAGGAAAGAAGTTATTTTTCAGAGATTCTTGACTATCATAAGAATTTTAAAAAGTAGTTAAAACAAACTCATTAGGGATGAAAAGCACAAGTAGAGAAGTAAAGTTTTGCAAGGACTAAATGCATGGCATTCCAGGAGGCAGAGTGGACACGACTCTTCATTTGAAAAATGTTTAGCTGAAAAAAAAGCCATTTTTTTTCTCTTTCTCTTCTTTCTGTTGGATTCTATCTCAGATAAGATTCTCTGGACAAATTATACACCTGCATCTTGAGAACATGCCTTTAAAGGTGTCACCACTACCTTCTTACCTGCTACCACCACACCCACAGGCAGAAGGACCAAGACCATCCATTTTTTTCCTTTATAAGAGAAGAGATTCCAGAACAATGAGCTGCCCTATGGAATTAAAAATGTTTCTCCTTTCCTGTCCTCAGGTGCCCTCCCCTGTCACAGACATGAGCAATTTTTGCTACATAAATGGAAATATGGGCCACGCTGTCCTGTCCCTACCAAACCCAAACAGAACAGGCCCAGTGACCACCCTTTAGTGTAGCGAAAAGGTGGAACTTAACTCCCACTGACGTATTTTAAATCTCTCATACTTGACTCTGGCCTCACCTTCAAGTCACAGGAGGCCCTTAATTAAAATAACATGGATGCTTCCAGGACAATAAATAGAATCTGTGGGGAGGGCACAACTGGAGATTTCTGCAAATAGACCATGTAATTTTAATTAGAAGCCTGGGCTCATAACCACTTAGCTAAGCACTGCCTCTGAAACTTTAACAAGCTTATAAATCACTTGGTAATTTTGGCCCCACTCTATGTAATGTGATTCTGCATGTTTTGAAAGGGTCCATAAATGAGTGTTTTAAACAAGTTCCCTGTCAATGCTGATGTTGCACACTCTGGGCTCAACATTAGCATTAGTTAGAGAAAGCAGGCACAGCTCACAGTCCCTTACACTCAGCACTCTTGTCACAACACAAATACTTCTGGTACAAATAAAGACAACCAATCTCCATCATAAAGTATTATATTTTTTCCTGGCTCTTTAAAGTTTACAAACTAAACAGAAGGCAGCAATGTCTGAATAGTTTTGCATTTGGAAAACAACATGTACACTTGCACTGTGCAATGTTTACTAAGTAGGTACTATGTGCTCAAGAGTATGTTACAGAGCACTGTGCTGGGAATACCATATCATGTGACTTAATCCTCATAACACCCTGGGAGTTGGTACTAAGTGTTTAATAATTCCTAGGATTTAGATACAGCGCCCAACAGTTTTATTTCTTCTTCTGTTTCTCTGTCATTGATTTTTTTAAAATGTATAGAATAAAAGCTAAATGTAGACAGATGAGAGGAATACAGAAGAGTTTAATATAATTTTTAAAAAATTCTAACTTTGTTTATATTTACTTATTTGTGACTTGCAGAGAAACTACTGGATCTGCAGGAATAGAAAACAAGTTACTAAATGGAATGTCTCTGCAAACACTGGTTTTAATAAAAAATTTAAAAATTAGAACCCTAAAAAACATACTTTATCTTTTCCATTTACCTTTTTAGTTTCAGAAAATTGTGAGCACCAGCTCCAGAAAGGCAGCAGGATTCACCAGCCAAAACTCCAATCTCTTTTAATCAGTTCTGTGAGGCAAGACTCCACGGTGGGACCTGACCTAAATAAGGCCTCCGAAAATGGTGGATCTAAACAGAACTGAGCCAGGAAGTGGACCCTATGTAGAATTCTGTTCTCTATGCTACTAGGTGTACTTCCAGTTCTGTTTTTCCTAAGCTTACCTAAGAGAAATTTAAATCCCAGAGTTTGTGTAATTTAAATTTTTAAGCTACTGTCCTGTCAATTTTATGACATGTACTAATAAGCAATTTAAACAAGTTCCTAGGGTAATTTTATTAAAATATATGTATTCTACCAAGGTAAAAGAAATAATTCTTCTGTTCATAAACATCCCTTCAAGTGATGACAGAAGTCACAAGAATATAAAGAAAGTAGTCCAAATAAAGCCCAAGTGTTTCTGCACACATCTGTTTATTGTACCAACCATATGATGTTTAATTCAACCATGTATCCAGTTGCTAGTCTAGACTATAAGTTCCTGGGTGGTAGGGACCATAACTGCTTCATCTATTTTTTTAATGGCCATATGAAATGGAAGCTATTAGTTTATCTGTTTGAGTCTCAGGACCTCCTTCTTGTTTTTCACCCAAGTACCAAGAAACTGGAGAAACTCTCATCTGGGTACCAACCAAAGATATCTCTTGTATGAGGGTAGGAACAAACACAGGATGACTTATCTCTCTTACACTGAGACAAAAGTAGAATTAACTACTCCTGTCAGCCTAACCCAGTTCTGCTCTGGACATCCTCAAATGTCTCAAAGATGCCTAGGTGATTGTGAGAGGGTTTCCAGTGACTCTGGGCTAATGACCCAATGATAAGTCAGACAGAAGAGACTCAGGTTGATTATAAATAAAAAATGGAACTGCCCTAGTTAAGCTCCAGAATCTAGACCACCTCTCCTGATTTGTTAGCTCTTGGGTAAGAGAAATAACAATACTCTACTCCAGTATCACAATTTACAGGTAAGTATAGCTGTGGTCATGGATCTGGATACTCTGTGGCCTTGGTCTCTCACTCCTAAGATGTCTGTTTATACTTACAGATTCTGTCATCAGATTTTATTTATACCTGGAGTCTCTCACATACCTGTAACAGGTCACTGGAGAAGATCTGAAAAGCTCAAAGAGCCACATTCTCAAAGGAAAGATTTAAGATGTCTATGTTGACATCTCACAATACAGAAAATGTCTTCTGTTGGTTTTCTGTACATTCTCAATTCAAAGTCTGGCCCTGTCTCGTAAATCTTAGGCACAGGCTAGACCTTATGTGCGGATTCCAGGTGGGATCAACATGGCTCTGCATCCTTGGGTGTTAGAGCAAGCAGAGATCCCCTCATAGAGGCTGCTCTGGCACGTTTTTTTTTTTTTTTTTTTTTTTTTGAGACAGAGTTCAGCTCTGTCTCCCAGGCTGGAGTGCAGTGGCCCAATCTCGGCTCACTACAACCTCCACCTCCTGGGTTCAAGCGATTCTCCTGCCTCAGCCTCCCAAGTAGCCAGGACTACAGGTGTCCGTCACCACACCCAGCTAATTTTTTGTATTTTTAGTAGAGGTGGGGTTTCACCATATTGGCCAGGCTGGTCTTGAACTCCTGACCTTGTGATCCGCCGGCCTCGGCCTCCCAAAGTGCTGGGATCACAGGCGTGAGCCACCGCGCCCAGCCTGCTCTGGCACATTCTAAATAATATGTCTACCTAGGAAAAAGCTGAGGAAACATAGATATAAGTTGACAGTTTATTTGGGCCAAGCTTGAGGACTGTAACCTGGGAGCAAATATTCAAGTTGCCTGAAATATATACTTGATTAGCAGTGTGATTACAAGTTGATTTGTAAAGGCTAAAAAAGATGGACAGAGAGTGAGTTGATACAAAGTTGTCTGTCAGAAATTTTTATTTATTTACAGGAATAACATTGATTATTGATTGGATATACACCATTAAGTTTTAAGGTACAAGTTATAGTGTCCAGTGTGGCATTATTAATATATAGCTACTTGTGGCAATAGTGAACAGCTTCAAAAGATGAATACATAGTTCAAAAAACAAAAAGAGGGTCAGGTGCGGTGGCTCGCGCCTGTAATCCCAGCACTTTGGGAGGCGGGCGGATCACCTGAGGTTGGGAGTTCAAGATCAGCCTGACAAACATGGAGAAACCCGGTCTCTACTAAAATACAAAATTAGCCTGGCATGGTGGCGCATGCCTGTAATCCCAGCTATTTGGGAGGCTGAGGCAGGAGAATCACCTGAACCCAGGAGGCGGGGGTTGCGGTGAACTGAGATGGTGCCATTGCACTCCAGCCTGGGCAACAAGAACGAAATTCTGTCTCAAAAAAAAAAAAAAAAAAGAGAGAGAGAGAAAGAGAATTCTACTCTCATTTTAATGTCTCTATAAGTTTGACAACTAAAAGGACTTGCATATCTCAGAAAGAAAGTTTTTCTTTTTTCTCAAATCTGAAAACTGGATTCAGAATTTGAAGTTGCAGTTTTAGGTCCTGAATGGATGGAGTAGCAGCAGGTGTTCCCTGCACATTTGTGGGCATTTTAACAAGAGGAAGAAAAAGGAAGTAGAGATTCCCATGTGTACATATCTACTCAATGCACACATGTTACTGTGACTGGGTTTCTGGGCCCCATGGTCTGTGAATCAGTTTCAGATCTGAAGATACCGAGTCATTGAAAAAGGTAAAATGGCTGTTTGCTGCCCTGTGAAGTTTGTAGAATTCTGATCTAGCCTCTCTAAAAGTTACTGTAGAGGACTATAGATACCAAATTGGCAGAGAAACAATTCTGCCTGCATATTTAGGGGACAGCATGCACTTTGCAGCACAATTGTGAATTGAATGATAGCCTGAGAGGGAAAGTTTCCTCTAGCTTAAAGCTTGGGTGGCACCTTATATTTTTGTATCATGTCTGATAATTCTAGAGTTTTTGTGAATCATAAAAGACAAATTTTCTTCAGCCCCGGAGAAACTCCACAATAATAGAACAGACATAAAACTGTTGTATTACACAATTAAACCTAAACGTGACATGCATCACAGTCAGTCTGCTTAAGAGACTGCAAAAACAAAAGGATGGTCACCTTAATTAGTTAACAAGTAGAAAAATTTATAGCACCATGTCATACATAGTTCTTCCTAAATTCACCTGGTAATTGAAAAGGCTAGCCATGTAGGCTAATCAGTTATGTTCAATGACAAAATAAACTTTTCATATCTTCATGAAAGGAGGTAATTTTGCAACTTGAAGCCAGGTGCCTGCTGAAGGTAGGCTCTCAATCTCCTACAAAAATGGTTGAATAAGGTGCTATCTTTTTGGCTATTTACATTTTAAAGCAATGGCTCTCTACTCCCTGAGCACTGGGGCTACTGCTCTCCCGCTTGCACTCTGCTGTTAGCTGGTGTCCTCTCTTGACCCCTACCATCTGCCATTGAGGCAAGCTCACAGCTGAAAGCTCACATCTTACATAAACCACAACTGCCACAGCAGCACTCCAGTGTCACCCCAGAGAGGGAAGCCTGAGCTGCAGGAGGAGAGCCTGCAGGTGTCCTGGGGAGAACTGCACCTTCACATTAATGGAAACTGGAACAGTAATTCAGCCTCAGTTTTTATTTACATTGGTGACATGGAAAAACCACTGCTGGATTTCCAACATGAGTCCAGACAGAGATAGCTCCAAAAGTTCTCACTGTGACAGCCCACCTCTTTTACAGACACCAGGGAATACTTACAATGCAGACACCCAAAGCATTGGACAGAAAAACAGCTCTCAGTCTGAGCAAGGTTATGCTGAGAGGAAAAAAGAAGTTAAAACCATCTTAAGTAAAAACTCAGTTTAGATATAAGATTGATTGAGTCAGCCAGAAAATATTATCTTAAAAAGAATTTCTCTCTCAACAAGCAAAATACACAACTACTCTCAGCATGAGAAACATGAGCATTACAAAGAAAAGGGGCACATTCTCAGCAGAATTTTAGGTTTCTCTTCCATCTCTGCTGCTCTCTCATCTCCTAGCCATTGAATGGGGGTTCCATATTGAAATACAGCTCACAATTTCCACCAGCACTTTTTGATGAAGATTTATAATCTGACTTTGTTCATATACTGGAATATATTTAAGCTTGCTACACAGCTAACTAAAGAGCTATTATGGTTTTTGGGTGGCCACATCATCTGTGTTTATTTGTCCTGTAATAGTAGCATTCTGATTAAGTGAAATGAAAGACACTATAAACAGGCCAGGCACGGTGGCTCACACCTGTAATCCCAGCACTTTGGGAGGCCAAGGTGGGTAGATCATTTGAGGTCAGGAGTTGGAGACCAGCCTGGCCAACATGGTGAAACCCCATCTCTACTAAAAATACAAAAATGAGCTGGGCATGGTGGTGGGCGCCTGTAATCTCAGCTATTCAGGAGGCTGAGGCAGGAGAATCGCTTGAACCCAGAAGACAGAGGTTGCAGTGAGCCGAGATTGTGCCATTGCACTCCAGCCTGGGCGACAGAGCGAGGATCTGACTCAAAAAAAAAAGAAAAAGAAAAAGAAAACAAAAGTCAGAGATAACACAAATAAATGGAAAACCATTTTATGCTCATAGGTAGAAAAGATCAAAATCATTAAAATGGCCATACTACCCAAAAACAGAACAGATTTAATGCTATTCTAATCAAACCACCAAAAACATTTTTAACAGAACTATAAAAAACTATTTTAAAATTCATACGGAACCAAAAAAGAGCCTGAGTAGCCAAGGCAATCCTAAGCAAAAAGAACAAAGCTGGAGGCATTACATTACCTGACTTCAAACTATACAACAGGGCTACAGTAACCAAAGCCACATAATACTGGTACAAGAAACAGACTTACAGAACAATGCAACAGAATAGAGAGCCCAGAAATAATGCCACACACCTAAAACCATCTGATCTTTGACAAAACTAGTAAGAGGAATGTGGGAAGAAATCCCTATTTAATAAATGGTACTGGGAAACCACCTAGCATTATGTAGAAAATTGAAACTGAGGCCAGGCGCAGTGGCTCATGCCTATAATCCCAGCACTTTGGGAGGCCGAGGCGGGTGGATCACCTGAGGTTGGGAGTTTGAGACCAGCCTGACCAACATGGAGAAACACCGTCTCTACTAAAAATACAAAAATTAGCCGGGCGTGGTGGCACATGCCTATAAATCCCACCTACTAGGGAGGCTGAGGTAGGAGAATCACTTGAACCTAGGAGGCAGAGGTTGCGGTGAGCCAAGATTGTGCCATTGCACTCCAGCCTGGGCGACAAGAGTGAAACTCCGTCTCAAAAAAAAAAAAAAAAAAAAAAAAATTGAAACTGGACCCCTTCCTTACATCATATACAAAAATCAACTCAAGATGAATTAAAGCCTTAAACGTAAAACTTGAAATTATAAGAAACCCTTGAAGATAACCTAGAAAATACCATTTTACACATGGGAACTAACTAAGATTTTATGATGAAATTACCAAAAGCAATTGCAACAGAAGCAAAAACTGACAAATGGGACCTAATTAAATTACATATCTTCTTCACAGCAAGGAAATCATCAACAGAGTAAACACACAACCTACAGAATAAAAGAAAATATTTGCCAACTATGCTTTTGACAAAGGTCTAACATCTAGAATCCATAAAAAACTGAAGTTTACAAGAAACAAACGACCTCCTTAAAAAGTAAACAAAAGGCAGCCAGGCACGGTGGCTCATGCCTGTAATCCCAGCACTCTGCGAGGCTGAGGCGGGTGGATCACCTGAGGTCAGGAGTTCGAGACCAGCCTGGCCAACAGTGTGAAACCCAGTTTCTACTAAAAACACAATTAGCTGGGCGTGGTGGTGGGCACCTGTAATCTCAGCTTCTCGGGAGGCTGAGGTAGGAGAATCTCTTGAACCCGGGAGGCGGAGGTTGCAGTGTGCCGAGATTGTGCCATTGCACTCGAACCTAGGCAATAAGAGTGAAACTCCATCTCAAAAACAAAGCAAAACAAAACAAAAACCTAGTAGACAAAAGGCTAAGAGTAAGATTAAAGGCTCACGCCTGTAATCTCAGCATCTTGGGAGGCCAAGGAGGGAAAATCACTTGCGATCAGGAGTTTGAGACCAGCCTGGCCAACATGGTTAAACCTCATCTCTACTAAAAATAAAAAAATTAGCTGGGTGTGGTGGCGGGCACCTGTAATTCCATCCACTCAGGAGGCTGAGGCAGGAGAATCACTTGAACCCAGGAGGCGAAGGTTGCAGTGTGCTGAGATTATGCCACTGCGCTTTTAGCTTGGGTGACAGAGTGAGGCTTCGTCTCAATTAAAAAAAAAAAAAAAGTAAACAAAAAACATGAACAAACTTTTTCCAAAATAAGATATATATGTGGCTAACAAGCCTATGAAAAAAATACTCATCACTACAGAAATGCAAAGAAAAACCACAATGAGATACTATCCCGTATCAGTCAAAATGGCTATTATTACAAAGTCAAAAAATAACATGCTGGCAAAGTTGCAGAGAAAAGTGTATGCGCTGCTGCTGGGAGTGTAAATTAGTTCAACCATTGTGAAAAGCAGTGTGGCGATTCCTCACAGAACTAAAAACAGAATTAGCATTTGACCCAGCAACCTCATAATTGGGTATATACCCAAAGAAATAAAAATTATTCTGTCATAAAGACACATGCACATGCATGTTCACTGAAGCACTATTCACAATAGCAAAGACATGGAATCAACCTAAATGCCTATCAATGGTAAACTGGATAAAGAAAATATGGTACAGGTAAGGTCTGGTGGCTCATGCCTGTAATTCCAGCACTCTGGGAGGCTGAAGCAGGTAAATTGCCTGAGCTCAGGAGTTCAAGACCACCCTAAACAACATAGCAAAACCCTATCTCAACAAAAAATACAGGAAGAAAAATTAGTTGGGCTTGGTGGCACACACCTGTAGTCCCAGCTAGTTAGGGGGCTGAGGGAGAAGAACTGCTTGAGCCCGGGAATTTGCGGCTGCAATAAGCCGAGATCATGTCACTGTACTCCAGCCTGGGTGACAGAGACCCATTTTCAAAAAATAAAATAAAGTATTTAGTAAAAACAAAACATGGTATATAAATATTATGGAATACTGCATTGCCATAAAAAGTGAACAAGATTATGTCATTTGCAGCAACATAGATGGAGCTGGAGACCATTATCCTTAGAAAACTAATGCAGAAAGAGAAAACCAAATGCATGCTCTCATTTATTAGTAAGAGCTAAATAATGAGAACACAAAGAGGGGAACAACAGACACCCTTCTAGTTTAGGGTGGAGGACAAAGAGGATCAGAAAAATAATACCTGTGTGGTGCTGTGCTTAATACCTCAGTGACAAAATAATCTGCACAACAACCGCCCGACACAATTTCCTCTATGTAACAAACCTGCACATGTACTCTGAATCGAAAATAAAACTTAAAACAAAAAAACTATGGGTGAAAGAGAGTGCAATGCAGGTAGAAGGACTGGTTTGTGCCACAGATAGTGGCCCAGGTACGGCTCTACTCTGATTAATTTTTGGGTTCATGCTGGCAGATGATATTATGAACAGGTTGTCCAGAACCTCATGTTGGTGGAAAAAACAGGTTGCTGCTGCAGATTCAGTGTCTGGGGATTGGGATATGCCAGGAGACTTGTAGACACTTGAGTGAGATTTGGCAGGAAACACTAGGATCAAAAATGCCGTAGTGAAATTCCTGAGGGTGGTACCTAGTTCTAAGAGGGGTATGGATAAGTCAATGTCTAGTGGATATGCTTGTAAGAAGGTGGGAATCCTGTGATGGCAGCAGTGGAAAAAGGCGGTCTGTTCAAATGTTCTCACTCATAGGTGGGAATTGAACAATGAGAACACTTGGACACAGGTTGGGGAACATCACACACCAGGGCCTGTCGTGGGGTGGGGGGAGGGGGGAGGGATAGCATTAGGAGAAATACCTAACGTAAATTATGAGTTAATGGGTGCAGCACACCAACATGGCACATGTATACATATGTAACAAACCTGCACGTTGTGCACATGTATCCTAGAACTTAAATTTAAAAAAAAAGAAAAAGGCGGTCTGTTATCAGAACTTTTTTCCTCTAAGTTTTTATCCTCTCTCACCCTGGGAGGAGACCTGAAATCACAAGGTAATGGGCAGTGTGACGGCCTGTGTACAGAAAAGCAGAGCCTCCCATTCCCAGACACCCAGAGATCCATTCCAGACCAGGCCTCTGTGATATCTCTCAGCTGGAACCAAATTTGTAGAGTTTGCTAAACACCAAGCAATTCTCCAACACCAACTCACTGTCTGACATCTGAATTCTGACACCACCCAGAGTCAGCATACACCCTGATTCAGGGCTCAGTCTTACAACATTGTTCTTACTGAAAAAGCCAGTCACAAACCCCATGGGCCCATTTTTGCTTCTGAGCTACTGTTTAAAAACTGGGAACTCTCATAACATTCCTCAAATTCAATAATTTTATAGAGCTAGTCACAGAACTCAGTTACATTTATCAGTTTATTAGAAAAGATACAATCCAGGAAAAGTCAAATGGAAGAAATGTATAGGACAAAGAAAAGATGTGGGGAGGCTGGGTGCGGTGGCTCACGCCTGTAATCCCACACTTTGGGAGGCCGAGGTGGGCGATCACCTGAGGTTTGAGTTCGAGACCGGCCTGAACAACATGAAGAAACTTCGTCTCTACTAAAAATACAAAAAAATTAGCTGGGCGTGGTGGTGCATGCCTGTAATCCCAGCTACTCAAGAGGCTGAGGCAGGAGAATCACTCAAACCCAGGAAGTGGAGGTTGCGGTGAGCCAAGGTTGTGCCATTGCACTCAAGCCTGGGCAACAAGAGCAAAACTCTATCTCAAAAAAAAAGAAAGAAAAGAGGTGGGGAAAGATAAAGCATATAGATAATCCTGGTAAATAGCTGTGACTAATAAAATTCTCCATCCTTTGTGTGCTCCAGGAACAGTTTCTGGAAAGAAACACCCTTCCCATTATTACTTAGATGGTGCTCTCTTTTCTTACCTATCACATAGCCAGACACAGACTCGCACATTGTCTCCTTTCCCTCATTAAAAAATAAATAAATAAATCGGGCCAGGCGCAGTAGCTCACGCCTGTAATCCTAGCACTTTGGGAGGCTGAGGCAGGCGGATCAAAAGGTCAGGAGTTCGAGACCAGCCTAGCCAATATGGTGAAACACGGTCTCTACTAAAAATACAAAAATTAGCCAGGTGTGGTGGCAGGTGCCTGTAGTCCCAGCTCCTCAGGAGGCTGAGGCAGGAGAATAGTTTGAACCCGGGAGGCGGAGGCTGCAGCGAGTCAAGATCATGCCCCTGCATTCCAGCCTAGGCAACAGAGTGAGACTCTCTCTCAAAAAATAATAATAATAAAAATAAATAAATAAATCAGCTGAATTTGTTTTCAGTGGTCAACCTAAAATATTTCTTAATCAAACATTACTTAAGTTTATTTCCTTTCGACAGGCTTCTGAACTTTGAGCTACCCTCAGTCTGAGTCAACATACAACCCCATTTTATGTAGTTCCTAAGAACATGCTGACTTCAGGGTAAAACATTCTCTGATCTAAAATCTCCTTCTTTCACCCTCCATTCACCATCCCCTCCCACCTCCTAATACTGTTTGCTCTTCCATATGAAACAAGGCCCTTGTCTGCCTAAACTTAGCAATCCTTAAAGATCTTATAGTTGGTACTTCCTCCTCTTGCAATACCCTTTTGGAATTCAATTCTTTTTTCAACATAAATCTAACTTTGTTTTATTTTACAAAGTCTAGAAATTATCTCAAAACAGTAACAATTTCATCTTCAGTAAGACCCTCCCAATCCCCTTTCATCTTAACCTTAACTGCATCTGCCTGTGGGTCCCCAGCTTTCCAGGGCTCTGTGGCTTCCCTCAGGATAAAGTCTCCTTCTATGACTGGGGTGAGCAGGCTGGAATATCTGCAGAGAAGGCTCCCCAGAAAAAACTAAGTGATCCTTTAATAACCTCCTTTTGCAGGCTCAGTATTAGCCTTAGCTTAGAGTCACTGGGCTCAGGCTTTAATTTCCATGTCAGAGTTATTCCCTTGGTTTTTGAAAGTAAGTGTTTGAAAAATTCAGTGAAATCACTCTAACACACTGTTCATATAAAGGAAGGAAATTTTATGGTGCTTACACTTTATATCTCAATAAGAGAAACAAAGTATCTATTCCTTTCAGACAATAAATGTATTATTTTACTATTTCCATTAAAAATCATGTAGTAGGCCAGGCGCGGTGGCTCACGCCTGTAATCCCAGCACTTTGGGAGGCCGAGGCAGGTGGATCACCTGAGGTTGGGAGTTCGAGACCAGCATGGCCAACATGGAGAAACCCCCGTCTCTACTAAAAATACAAAATTAGCCGGGCGTGGTGGCACATATCTGTAATCCCAGCTACTCGGGAGGCTGAGGCAGGAGAATCACTTGAACCCGGGAGGCAGAGGTTACGGTGTGCCGAGATCGTGCCATTGCACTCCAGCCTGGGCAACAAGAATGGAACTCTGTTTAAAAAAAAAAAAAAAAAAATCATGTAGTAAACAATTAGTCATATGGGAACATTTCTAGAAGGTACAAAGTTTCAGCATGAAACTGAGATACCAATGTAACAGGATACAGAATAGAGATAGTCACTGTTACAAATTTACCCTGCAAAAGGAGGAAATGTTTTCATGAATATGAGGAACTCACCAATTACCACCTTTTCTTGTGGAAATGTGTGCATTTTCTGAAGCCAAAATGGAAGAGAGATTTTCCCTATTTTTCTTCCTTGGTAGCATTCGAAACGTCAAGCCTTTTAGAGGCTTTAAAGCCCTTAAAGAATTTAAAAATTCTGTTTAAAATCACCCAACCATAAAAAACACACCAGAGAAAATTCCTAAAGTCATTCTGGGAAAAAGGTAAATGAAAATTTTTAACAAATGGAATATACAATTCAATATTAATTTTATTCTGAAACCCATCTCTTTTTTGCCCTTGGTTAGTATTTTCTTACCTTTCAATCCCTACTAACAAAATGCAATTTACAGTTAAAAAACTGAGGTCAAAATAAGTGAACAAATCTTTTCAAGGTACAGATGTGTCTGATTCATGTGTCAAGTCATGCCATCCAATCACTTAAGAGATTCTCCCACCCCATTCTCCTCACTTAAGTGCCCAATAACCCCTTCTCAGGAGACTCTGAACTATGCCCCAGTGAGTGCCCCAGAACTTTTCAAGTTCTTACACCATCTCATTGGGGTCACTTTTTTTTTTTTTTGTCGTTTGGGACACTATTTTTTATTTCACAGATTCTATTTTTCTTTCACTATTTTTCATTATATTTCACTATCGTTTTGCTCCATTAAAGAATGCAGGGGGCAGAAATTATTTCAGTGTTTTCCCCGCAATACCAGCATCTGATTGGCTGACCAGCAATGTGTCTTCAAAAAATGGAAGCTGGGTTGGGTGAGGACAATCTTAATGTCTCAAGGGTTAGCTTTTCAAAGGAAGAGTATACCAGGAGAGACCTCTCAACCCCAGGGCATCTGCCTGCTTCACTGAAAGGCTACACTCCATACCTCAGGTTGTCCTATGGGAGAAAATGACCAGGAGCTGATATTCACTAGACACTCTAGCAGACATAGCCATGGGGAGTATTTTAGCTAATTCCCAAACAGTACTGAAACCCAGGACCAGGGAAAAAACTGAAGAATGGCTGAAAACACATCATAAAGTTTCCAAAGGAAAAGCTTTACCCCAAAACATTCTGCTAAAATCTGTGGAGCAAGGAGGAAAAAAAAAAAAAGCGGTACAAAGATTTTTTACAACACAGTGTCAGGTGATTATTTTTTGCTTTCTTCTCATAGGAAATATTTACAAACAGAAAACAAATATTATGAAAAGTGCCATCCAATGCTTTGTTAAAAAATAATTAAAATACAGTATCAAAATGTACACTAAGGACAAATGGTAATGTGAATCAGAGAGGGAAAATTGACATTATGAACTGGAAGTTTAGTATTTTATTGCAAGCTAGAGTTAGGCTGCAGGAATTGGTGTTTGGGAGTAGACATAATACTCTGCTTGAGATATCTGTAAAAAATGGAGGAGAAAATCAGTCATCTGAGGAGTGTGAAAATAATTAAGAATAATTAAGTGGCAGGCAAATAGACTGAGGTGGCTCTAGTCCCTGATATCTACTTTTGTTTTTTGTTTTTTTTTTTTTAAAGACAGTTTCGGTCTTGTTGCCCAGACTGGAGTGCAATGGTGCGATCTCGGCTCACCGCAACCTCCGTCTCCTGGGTTCAAGCAATTCTCCTGCCTCAGCCCCACCAGTAGCTAGGATTACAGGCATGTGCCATCACGCCTGGCTAATTTTTGTATTTTTAGTAGAGATGGGGTTTCTTCATGTTGGTCAGGCTGGTTTTGAACTCCCGACCTCAGGTGATCCGCCTGCCTCAGCCTCCCAAAGTGCTGGGATTACAGGCATGGGCCACCGCACCTGCTCTTTTTTTTTTTTTTTTTTTTTTTTTTTAATATGAGACAGCGTCTCCCTCTGTTGCCCAGGCTGGTGTGCAGTGGCGCGATCTCGGCTCACAGCAACCTCTGCCTCCCGGGTTCAAGCGATTATCTGCCTCAGCCTCCCGAGAAGCTGGGATTACAGGCATCTGCCACCACTCCCGGCTAATTTTTGTATTTTTATTAGAGACGGAGTTTTACCATGTTGGCCAGGCTGGTCTAGAACTCTTGACCTCGTGATTCACCCGCCTCGGCCTCCCAAAGTGCTGGGATTACAGGTGTAAGCTACCGCGCCAGGCCTGATAATCTACTTTTTAAAAAATCTAATTCGGCCGGACGCGGTGGCTCATGCCTGTAATCCCAGCACTTTGGGAGGCGGAGGAGGGCAGATCACCTGACGTCGGGAGTTCGAGACCAGCCTGACCAAAACGGAGAAACCTCGTCTCTACTAAAAACACAAAAATTAGCCGGATGTGGTGGCGGATGCCTGTAATCCCAGCTACTCGGGAGGCTGAGGCAAGAGAATCGCTTGAACCTGGGAGGCGGAGGTTGCGCTGCGCCGAGATCGCGCCACTGCACTCCAACCTGGGCAACAAGAACAAAACTCCGTCTCAAAAAAAGAAAGAAAAAAATATTAATAATTCAAGTGCCTTTTTTTTGTAAATTACTACATTGGGGAAAACAAAATTCAGGCTTAACCAACTAGAAACTACAATTAACCTCTGATTACATAAACGGGAAATTTCCATCTTGATTGTACAAATTAAGAAACTAAGTAACTGTGTACATAACCCACTACTGAATTTGGTTTTCTTCATTATGCACCTTATAAAACTCTTTCCGTCGAATCCCTTCCATAGTCCATAAACTACAAACCATAGCTGGGTGCTCTGCCATTTTTGAATCACTCTTTGATTAAATTCTTTATTACTTTAGTGGTGACTGCCATCAATTTTTAATAGGAGAAAAGAGGGATTGGAAACCTCACTGGACTAAAGCTCTTCCCATTCATGAACCCGCACCCGGAGTCAGGATTCTCCCCTGACGCCCCTCCCCCTGGTCCCTGCACAATCTGTGAGAGACGAGGCGCTGCGGTTGCAAAGCGGCCCAGAGAGGGCTCCAGGCCAGGGCATAGTCACAGCGCAGGAAGAAGACAGGTCGCCCGGGGTCCCGCAGTCAGCGCAGCCGCCATCTTATGGCTGAAGGGGACTGAGGCCGAGCTGGGCAAGAGCTCGGGGCGCAGACTGTGGAGCTCACTGCGGGAATGCCTGAGTCCCGCCACAGCCACTTCCCACTGGTTCCAGTAAGCCCCTTCCCCTTCACAGGATGTCGGACCCGGCACTCTCACCATTTCTAGGCTTCCAGGGGGTCCTGGCGTCCTAGCTGTGGATCTCCAAGTACCTACAGGTCACAGGGCCACAGAGGCTGAGGACACAGAGCAGTGAAAACGAGATCCGGAGCTCCAGCTGGAACCAGAAACAACGGCCCCGCCACATCCCACAAGCCGCCCTTTCCGCTCCAGCTGAGTGCCTGATTGGACGGTTCCCAGCCCGAGTCCCTGATTGGATAATGTTTAAATCCCCGCCTCCTCAGGCCCTGAGTGACAGAAGATGTGATCTGATGCTGAGCTGAATGAAGAGTGACGGGCCGGGCGCGGTGGCTCACGCGTGTAATCCCAGCACTTTGGGTGGCCGAGGTGGGTGGATCACCAGAGGTCAGGAGTTGAAGACCAGCCTGGCCAACATGGCAAAACCCGGTCTCTACTAAAAATAAAAATTAGGCTGGCGTGGTGGCGGGCGCCTGTAATCCCAGCTACTCCGGAGGCTGAAGCACGAGAATTGCTTAAACTCAGGAGGCGGAGGTTGCAGTGAGCCGAGATCGCGCCACTGCACTCCAGCCTGGATGACAGAGCGAGATTCTGTCACGAAAAAAAGAAAAGAAAAGAAAAAGAAAGAAAAGGATGACAGTCTAGGCTGCAGGCTTTTCAGGCAGGGCTTCCTTCCTGAGCTGAGCCAGGCCAACCCCAGAGGGTATTTGCATTTAACCTTTTGTATAAGGTCATATTCTTTTATAAATAATATATTATATGGTTATTCACAAATGAAAAGAATATAACAATTATCTAAAATTTTCAGAGTTTATGACCTTCCTAGCTTCTGGTTTTTTCATCAGATTGCCTAAGGTTTTAAAAAGAAGGCAATCTTCTGAAATAAAATTGTATTTTAAATTTTCTAATAGCCAAACTTCAAAAATTTTTTTTAAAAAGGTGGAATTTATTGTAGCAATTTAATTAACCCAATATATCCAAAATATCATTTTAATATGTAAGCAAAATGTAAATTATTAATGAAGTGTAGATATTTTTTGGAACTTCATCTTTGAAACTAACTCTGTATTTTACCTTTCCAGCACATCACAGTTTAGACCAACCACATTCCAGGCACTCAGTCGCCACACATGGCCAGTAGCTGCCACATTGAAGTGCAGCTCTGACGTTAGGAGAGGGAAGGGCCTGAACAAACCTTTTCTGCCAAAGGTGGAAAAAGAGCCTTTCCCTACCAACATCTCTCTTCATCTCTGTGGGAGGAACAGATAGTAGCCATAAATAAAGCACAGGACAGCAGGAAAAAACAACCACAGGTAGACCACTGCTGGCCACCTGTTGCCTACCTTTATTCCAGAGATCAGAAGGTGAACTAAGGATGGTAAGGCCACAGGAGAAGAAATCTCTATGTCTTCAAATCTGTGCACAGTCTTGACCTCCAATGTTTAGATATGAAGAAAATAGATTAAGGGAAAACTTACTTTTCTATTTGTCCTTGGCCCTAATGGTCAAGTTGAAATAATCAACTTTTCAATGAATCCTGGCATCCTATCTGCACTGGGTAGATGTATTAATTAGATATTGCAGCACAACAAATCATTCAAAACTTATTTGCTCATAATTGAGATGGTCAGCTATTTAGGCTGGGCTCAGTGAGGCCATTCTTTTTGTCTCAGCTGAGCTCCTCCAGACATGTATCTTCAGTTGTTTGTTGAATAGGCAGCTGTGCTTCTGGGGATGAGCTTCTGCTTCTGGGGCTGTCAACAGGGGCACCTTGCTTCTCCTCCCCGTGGTACCTTATCCTCCAGCTGGCTAACATGGGCTTTATTCATGGAGATGGCGCATTCTGAAAGAAAAACAGAAGCATTCAAGACCTTTTGAGCCTAGGCCCCAAACTAGTACATTGTCATGTTCACAGGTTTCTACTGCCCTGAGTGAATAAGGCCAGCAAAATCTAGGGTTTGAAAAGCATTCTGGATCTTGATGGGAACAGCTTTAAAAGTACCTCCAATGGGCATGGATACAGGAAAAACTAGAAATTGCTACCATTTTTGAAATCAGTATCATTCTGCCTTTGTTTGTTTGTTTGTTTTGCATATGTGGTTTATAGAACTCTTTCACATCAAGAATCTTGTCCAAAGACACACAGCTACTAAGTGGCTGGGCTGAGACTCAGGATCAACTCTGACTCCAAAGCCCATGCACCTCCATAGATGACACTACTAAAGTAGCTGCCCTAGACCCTTGAAGTGTCCTGGAGGGTGACACTTCCACAGTAGAAGCCAGATTCCTTTTATTTTATTTTTTATTAATCTATTTAACTTCTTTTGAGACAGAGTCTCGCTCTGTCCCCCAGGCTGGAATGCAGTAGTGCAATCTCGGCTCACTGTAACATCCTCCTCCCAAGTTCAAGTAATTCTGCCGCATCCTTTCAAGTAGCTGGGATTTCAGGTGCTTGCCACCACACCTGACTAATTTTTGTATTTGTAGTAGAGACGGGGTTTCAGCATGTTGGCCAGGCTGGTCTCAAGCTCCTAACCTTAAGTAATCTGCCTGCCTTGGTCTCCCAAGGTTCTGGGATTACTAACATGAGCCACTGCGCCCAGCCCACATTCTTTTTACATTTGTGCCAGTATAGTACTGTTTATCATTGGGAATAATCCTCTCAAGAATTTGCAGAAGTGCACAGTGGCTCACACCTGTAATCCTAGCATTTTGGGAGGCTAATGTGGAAGAATTACATGAGCTCAAGAGTTCAAGTGCAGCTTGGGTGACATAGTAAGAATCTGTCTTCACAAAAAAAAATTTAAAAATTAGCCGGACATGGTGGTACATGCCTGTAGCCCCAGCTACTCAGGTGGCAGAGGCAGAAGGATCACTTCAGCCTGGAAGGTCAAGCTGCAGTGAGCCATGTTTGGATACACCACTGCACTCCAGCCTGGGTGATAGAGTAAGACGTTGTCTCAAAAAAAAAAAAAGAAAAAGAAATTGCAGAAGCATTTTAAAAAGACATAGAATACTGGCCAGGCACAGTGGCTCACACCTGTAATCCCAGCTCTCAGGGAGGCAAGAGGCGGGAGGATAGCTTGAGCCCAGGAGTTGGAGACCTGCCTGGGCCATATAGCAAGATCCCGTTCTCCAGAAAAAGTAAAAAAAAAAAAAAAAAAAAAAAGATAAAAAGACATAGAATACTGGCCGGGCATGGTGACTCAAGCCTGTAATCCCTGCACTTTGGGAGGCCGAGGTGGGTGGATTACCTGAGGTCAGGAATTCAAGACCAACCTGGCCAACATCATGAAACCCTGTCTCTACTAAAAACACAAAAAATTAGCCAGGCGTGGTGGCGGGTGCCTGTAATCCAGCTCCTCAGGAGGCTGAGGCAGAAGAATCACTTGAACCCAGGAGGCGGAGGTTGCAGTGAGCCGAGATTGCGCCATTGCACTTCAGCCTGGGCAACAAGAGCGAAACTGCATCTCAAAAAATAAAAAAAAAAGACATAGAATACTTTGTATTTGTAGCTGATGGATAAGTTTAGAAAATCAAAGCCCAACCACAGATTATTTTTCATCATAGAAAAAATTTGAAAACTTTTAAAAGAAAAATACTTTAGAAAAATTAAATTTAAAAGAGTTTGAATGGGCAAAGAATGATTTGCAAATTGGGCAGCCTGTGGAGCCAGAGTAGGCTCAGAGAGACTGCAGCATAGCCACATGGTGGAAAAAGATTTATGGGCAGAAAAAGCAAAGTGACATACAGAAAATAGGGGTGAGATACAGAAACAGCCAGATTGATTACAGCTTGAGATTTGCCTTACTCGAACATGGTTTAAACAGCTGATGTCCTTTTACTGCCAAAAACACAGTAGTTGGTAGAAGAGTGGGTTACAGTCTATTTACATATCCAGTTAGGTTTCAGTTTACTATGTACAGAAAACCTATTGACAAAAATTAAACAGAAAAGATGGCAGTTTTAGGCTATAACTGATTTAACAATTTCTCCCTTTTGGTCATCTTTTCAATTTTGAGAGATAGACCAAAACTTCAGACACTGATAGCACTGTGTCACCATCAAAAGTGTACTTATTTAGTCTCAAATCCCACTGTGAAATAGCAGAACTGTGGGTTTTGTAAAGTGAAAACAAGGACTTCAGGTTATTATTATTACTATTATTATTGTTGTTATTTTTTTTGAGACAGAGTTTTGCTCTCGTTGCCCAGGCTAGAGTGCAATGGCATGATCTTGGCTCACCGCAACCTCTGCCTCCCAGGTTCAAGCGATTCTCCTGCCTCAGCCGCCTGAGTAGCTGAGATTACAGGCATGCACCACCATGGCCGGCTAATTTTGTATTTTCAGTAGAGACCGGGTTTCTCCATGATGATCAGGCTAGTCTTGAACTCCCAACCTCAGGTGATCCGCCCTCCTTGTCCTCCCAAAGTGCTAGGATTACAGGAGTGAGCCACCGTGCTTGGCCCTATTTTTTTTAAAAAAGGAATTACAGTAGAGGGAAACTCCTTGTGTTAAAATCTGCTGTTTACAGAAGAAAGCAAAACATGGACTGCTTTAGGATCTACTTATTTCCTTACATTTTTAGTTTGATTATGTCATATTTAGCATGAGTGACTCCATACAATAATGGATTTTTTAAAAATTCTCAGATAATTTCCTCATGCTTTTTTCCAGATAATTTTATTCTTCACCACAGGCTATTTTTTGGTTGTTTTTCTTTTTCTTTTTTTAATTAAAAAAAATTTTTTTTTAACCATTGGTTCATTTTGCCTGACATCATTTAATACGTATTATTTTATTTCAAGCTTGTCTTATCTGGCAGGTTTATGAGATACATCCAGAGTGTGTGATTTAGTAGTTCATTTTTTTCTGTGGCTGGATGGTATTCTCTTGTATGAATGAGATACAATTTGTTCATCTATTTTTATAGAGATGGATATTTAGTTTATTCCCTGCTGTAAGCTATATGACCAAAAAGGCCTATAAACATTCTTGTACAAATACTTTTTGGTATATAATTAAATTCCTTTATTAGCATTTAAGTGACACCTCTTTACATTTCTTAGCGGTTTCTCCAGGGATTACTATATGCATCTGTAACACATCACGATCTACCTAGAGTTTATACTGTACTATTTTAATAAATGTAAAATATGAAAACCTTGCTGTTTAAGAGTTTCAATTACCTCTTTTTATTCATATATTTTATATCTACACATTATATATCTCACAATACTGTGTTATAACTTTTCCTTAAATAGTCATAAGTCTTATAGAGAAATTGACAGTAAATAGTATTTATAAATATTTCGAGGCAGGTACTTTGGGGCTATGTAAATATACTATTTATCCTTTAAATCTTACCCACAATTTTTGCATTTTAAAGTACATCTTGTCTACAGTAATTATTACTGTGGTGTCTTAGTGATGATTTTCTATTTTGCATTATGTGTCTACATTGATTAGTACTTGGAATTTTGTAAAAAACATTTTTTTTTATGAAGTATTTATTGATCATTCTTGGGTGTTTCTCGGAGAGGGGGATATGGGAGGGTCATAGGATAATAGTGGAGAGAAGGTCAGGAGATAAACACATGAACAAAGGTCTCTGGTTTTCCTAGGCAGAGGTCCCTGCGGCCAAAACATTTTTTCTCTTTCTTTTTTTATTTGTTTTTTTTCTCTATCTGTATGGATTCATGAATTCTTTTTATTCTCTAGGTTTTAATCCAATGCTATTAATATATATTGTGTTTTTCACATTTTTCCACCTTGGACTCCTGAGAAGTCTTTCAGGTTGATTTTCTCTGACATGGCTGCTTCTGTTGTTTATAAACCACTTTTAAACTTTCTGACTTCACAATACTCTAGCTTAATTTGGATTTTCCACTCCAGTGCTAGAATTATCTATTATTACAAGTAGTCTTGCTTTTTTTTTTTTTTTTTTTGAAGAATAGTACTTAGAAACCATGATATAGAGCTAGGTGTGCCCATTAATACTGGGGTGTCACTGCTTCTGCAACCTCTCAGCAAACAGAGTTTGGAAAGGTACATATTAATATTGACTCCTGTATGAACACATCTCTCTCTCTCTCTCAATGGATATGTTATGATACATGCATTTATCCAAATATTCTCAACTCGTCTAGAATTATCTTTTTTTTCAACTTCAGTTAGAAGCAGGCACTAATTATGTTACACATATATACTAACATAGAGAGTGCTTTTAAAAATTGCTAATCTAGGCCAGGCGCGATGGCTAACGCCTGTAATCCCAGCACTTTAGGAGGCTGAGGCAGGAGGATCTCGAGGTCAGGAGATCGAGACCATCCTGGCCAACATGGTGAAACCCTGTCTCTACTAAAAGTGCAAAAATTAGCTTGGCGTGGTGGCATGTGTCTGTAATCCCAGCTACTTGAGGGCTGAGGCAGGAGAATCGCTTGAACCAGGGAGTCAGAGGTTGCAGTGAGCTGAGATAGCACCACTGCACTCCAGCCTGGTAACAGAGTGAGACTCCATTTAAAAAATAAATAAATAAATAAATAATTGCTAATCTATATGCTTATAGACAAGCAATACTTACCAGAACACAATGTTTGTTTTCAGTTCTTGAGTCTTGCAGTATTTAATCAAAATACTGTTATTCAAAGTGATTTACACCAAGTCCTTTTATTCCAACGTTTTTCAATAGGGTTAGGTGATACATTTCTAGTAAGGTTAAACTCTTCTTTTTGCTACCTGCATTTTACCTGAATTTTCCCCAAATCCTTGTTTTTTATAATTTGCAGAGAGGAAAATTTATTCTTTGTGATGTACAGTTCCATAAGTTTTGAAAACTGTCTAGAGTCACATAGCCATCTTCACAGTACCACACAGAACTGTTTCATTGCCCCCAAAATTACCTGATGCTTCCTATTTGTAGTTAACTCTAACCTCATCTATTCTTTGGCAATCAGTGATTATTCTCTTTTTATTCTTCTTTTGTAGGGTGGTCTTCTATGTTGCCCAGGCTGGTCTCAAAATCCTGGGCTCAAACAATCCTCTCAGCTCAGCCTCCCAAAGTGCTGAGATTATATGCTTGAGCCATCAAGCGTGGCCTGATTATTATCAATCCCTACAACTTTATTTTTCTACAATGCCATATAATTGGATTATATAGTTTGTACCCTATCGGACCTTACTTTTTTCACTTAAAGAAATGCATTTGTGACTCATCTATACTGTGATGTCGATCAATAATTTTTGTTTGTTTGTTTGTTTGTTTATTGACAACTAGGATTCTATTGTATGGATGCTCCGGTTTGTTTATTCATTCACCTGTTGAGAAGCATCTGGTTTACATCTAGCTTTTTGCAATTACAAATAAAGTGAGCAATAGACATCTACAAAAAGATTTCATTTCTACATTAGTTTTCAGTTTGCTTTAGTAATGACCTAGCAGTGGGATGTCATGGTAACATAATAAGTGTATGTTCAACTTTATAATAAGCCACTAAAGTGTTTTCCAAAGTTACAATATCATTTCATATTTCTAGTTCTAGTTAACCCAAATTTTCATCCACACTGTCTTTGAAATTTTTCTTTTTGTGATTGCCATTATCATATTTGTGTGTGATCTCGTTATTCATGCTTTATTTTTTTCCATTTCTGTTGGGAAACCCGAATTATATAATCAGTGCAGAAAGAAATGTATAAAATACTTAGGCATTAGCCTTGGATTCTGGAAACTGACTTCCAGAAATCTACTATGCAATTAGAGCTTTACAAACATTAAAAAAAAAATGTGTAGTTTATTATCTGTGGTTTTCTTTTTCTTTTCTTTTCTTTTCTTCTCTTTTTTTTTCTGAGACAAAGTCTTGCTCTGCTGCCCAGGCTGGAGTGCAGTGGCGCAGTCTCAGCTCACTGCAACATCCCCCTTTCGAGTTCAAGCAATTCTCATGCCTCAGCCTACCGAGAACCTGAGATTACAGGCAAATGCCACCATGCCCAGCTAATTTTTGTATTTTTAGCAGAAACAGGGTTTTTCGTGTTGGCAAGCCTTGTCTCAAACTCCTAACCTCAAGTGATCCACCTGACTTGAATTTCATTTTCTTTCTTTCTTTTGAGACAGATTCTTTCTCACCCAGGCAGGAATGCAGTGGCATGACTGCAGCTCACTGCAGCCTCAACAATCTGGGCTCAAGCAGTTTTTCTCACCTCAGCCTTCTGAGTAGCTAGGACCACACCATGCTCAGCTAATTTATTATTATTATTTTTAGAGATGAGGTCACACTATATAACCCAGGCTGGTCTCAAACTCCTGAGCTAAAGGAATCCTCCCACCTCAGCCTCCCAAAGTGCTGGAATTACAGGCAGGAGTCATCACATCCACATTGAGGTTTTATTTTTTATATCAAAATATGAAAAATAGCATTGATGTCCATTAATAGAATTCAAGAAAATGTTATGCATATTAAAAAAGTAATTTTGCCGGACGCGGTGGCTCACGCCTGTAATCCCAACACTTTGGGAGGCCGAGGTGGGCGGATCACGAGGTCAAGAGATAGAGACCATCCTGGCCAACATGGCAAAACCCTGTCTCTACTAAAAATACAAAAAGTAGCTGGGCGTGGTGGCTTGCGCCTGTAGTCCCATCTACTCGGGAGGCTGAGGCAGGAGAATCACTTGAACACGGGAGGCAGAGGTTGCAGTGAGCCAAGATCGCACCACTGCACTCTAACCTGAAGACAGATCAAGACTGTCTCAAAAGAAAAAAATAATAATTTCAAAAGCAAATACTAAAATTCAAAACAAATTGAAATAAAAATAACTAAATATTATATAGATAATATGACCAGAAAGAAAGACGTTTAGTTTTCTTGACTTTATTTAATTTCTTTTATTTATTTATTTATTTATTTTTGAGACGGAGTTTCACTCTTGTTGCCCAGGCTGGAGTGCAATGGCGCGATCTCGGCTCCCTGCAACCTCCACCTCCTGGTTTCAAGTGATTCTCCTGCCTCAGCCTCCCCAGTAGCTGGGATAACAGGCATGTGCCACTATGCCCAGCTAATTTTGTATTTTTAGTAGAGGCAGGGTTTCTCCATGTTGGTCAGGCTGGTCTCGAACTCCCGACCTCAGATGATCTGCCCACCTCGGCCTCCCAAAGTGCTGGGATTACAGGTGTGAGCCACCACGCCCAGCCTGACTTTATTTATTTATTTACATTTTATTTTGCTTTAAGTTCCAAGATACATGTGCAGAACCTGCAGTTTGTTATATAGGTAAATGTACCATGGTGGTTTGCTGCACCTATTCACCAATCACCTCAGTATTAAGCCCCACATTAATTAGCTATTTGTCCTGATGCTGTCCCTCCCCTTGCCCCTCTGACAGGCCCGGGTGTGCATTGCTTCTCTTTCTGTGTCCATGTGTTCTCATTGTTCAGCTCTCACATCTGAGTCAGTAATGCAATGTTTGGTTTTCTTTTCCTGTGTTAGTTTGCTGAGGATGATGGCTTCCAGCTTCATCCATCTTCCTGCAAAGGACATGATCTCATTCTTTTTTTATGGCTGCACAGTATTCCATAGTGTACATGTACCAAATTTTCTTTATCCAGCCTATCATTGATGGGCATTTGGGTTGGTTCCATGTCTTTGCTATTGTGAATAGTGCTGTAATAAACATAAGTGTGCATGTATCTTTGTAATAGAATGATTTATATTCCTTTGAGTATATACCCAGTAATGGGATTGCTGGGTCAAATGACATTTCTGGTTCTAGATCCTTGAGCAATTACCACACTGTCTTCCACAATGGTTTAACTAATTAACATTCCTACCAACAGTGTAAAAGCATTCCTATTTCTCCACAGCCTCACCAGCATCTGTTATTTCTTCACTTTTTGATAATCACCATTCTGACTGACATAAGATGGTATCTCATTGTAGTTTTGATTCGCATTTCTCTTATGATCAGTAATGTTGAGCTTTTTTTCATATGTTTGTTGGCTGAATGAATGTCTTCTTTAGAGAAGTGTCTATTCATGTCTTTTGCCCACTTTTTGACAGGGTTGTTTTTTTCTTGTAAATTTGTTTAAGTTTCCTGTACATTCTGGATATTAGACTGCTGTCAAATGGGTAGATTGCAAAAATTTTCTCCCATTCTGTAAGTTGCCTGTTCGCCCTGATGATAGTTTCTTTTGCTGTGCAGAAGCTCTTTTGTTTAACTAGATCTCTTTGTAAATTTTTGCTTTTGTTGCAATCGCTTTCAGACATTTCATTATAAAATCTTCACCCATGCTTATGTCTTCAATGGTATTGCCTAGATTTTCTTCTAGAGTTTTTATGGTTTGGGGTTTTACATTTAAGCCTTTAATTCATCTTGAGTTAATTTTTGTATAAGGTGTAGGAGAGGGGTCCAGTTTCAGTTCTCTGCATATGGCTAGCCAGTTTTTCCAGCATCATTTATTAAATAGGGAATATTTTCCCCATTGCTTGTTTCTGTCAGGTTTCTCAAATATCAGATGGTTGTAGATGTGTGTTCTTATTTCTGAGGTCTCTATTCTGTTTCGTTGGTCAATGTGTCAGTACCACGCTGTTTTGGTTACTGTAGCCTTGTATAGTTTGAGGTCAAGTAGCATGATGCCTTCAGCTTTGTTCTTTTCACTTAGAATTTTCTTGGCTATGCAGGCTTTTTTTGGTTCCATATGAATTTTAAAGTAGTTTTTTCTAGTTCTGTGAAGAATCTCAATGGTAGTTTGTTGGGAATACCATTGAATGTATAAATTACTTTGGGCAGTATGGCCATTTTCATGATATTGATTCTTCCTATCCATGAGGATGAAATGTTTTTCCATTTGTTTGTATCCTCTCTTATATCTTTGAGCAGTGGTGTGTAGTTCTTTTTTTTTTTTTTTTTTTTTGAGACAGAGTTTCGCTCTTGTTGCCCAGGCTGGAGTGCAGTGGCGCGATCTCAGCTCACCACAACCTCCGCCTCCTGGGTTCAAGCGATTTTCCTGCCTCAGTCTCTCGAGTAGCTGGGATTACAAGCATGCACCACCACGCCTGGCTAGTTTTGTATTTTTAGTAGAGACGGGGTTTCTCCATGTTGGTCAGGCTGATCTTGAACTCCTGACCTCAGGTGATCTGCCCACCTCGGCTTCCCAAAGTGCTGGGGTTATAGGCATGAGCCACCATGCCCAGCCTGGTGTGTGGTTCTTTTTGAGGAGGTCCTTCACATCCCTTGTTAGCTGTATTCCTAGGTATTTTATTCTCTTGTAGCAATTGTGAATGAAAATTCATGCATGATTTCAAAATCTGCTTGTTTACTGTTGGTGTATAAAAATACTTGTAATTTTTGCACATTGATTTTGTAGCCAGAGACTTTGCTGAAGTTGCTTATCAGCTTAAGGAGTTTTTGGGCTAAGACAATGGGATTTTCTAGATACAGCATCATATCATCTACAGAGACTATTTGACTTCCTCTCTTCCTACTTGAACACCCTTTATTTCTTTCTCTTGCCTGATTTTCCTGGCCAGAACTTCAAATACTATGTTGAATAGGAGTGGTGAGAGAGGGCATTTTGTCTTGTGCTGATTTTCCAGAATGCTGCCAGGTTTTGCCTATTCAATATGATATTGGCTGTGGATTTGTCATAAATACATCTTATTATTTTAAGGTATGGTTTTTCAATACCTAGTTTATTGAGAGTTATTAACATGAAGGGGTGTTGAATTTTGTTTTTTGTTTGTTTTTTTGAGACAGAGTCTCACTCTGTTGCCCAGACTGGCGTGTAGTGGCACAGTCTCAGCTCACTGCAACCTCTGCTTTTTGGTTTCAAGGGATTCTCCTGCCTCAGCCTCCCCAGTAGCTGGGATTACAGGCACCTGCCACCACGCCTGGCTAATATTTGTATTTTTAGTAGAGACGGGGTTTCACCATGTTGATCACACTGGTCTCAAACTCCTGACCTCGTGATCCACCTGCCTCAGCCTCCCAAAGTGCTGGGATTACAGGCATGAGCCACCACGCCCGGCCAAGGAATGTTGAATTCTATTGAAGACTTTATTATTATTATTATTATTATTATTAGAGAGAGAGTCTCGCTCTGTCACCCAGGCTGGAGTGCAGTGGCATAATCTCAGCTCACCACAACCTCCACTTCCCGGGTTCAAGCAATTCTCCCGCCTCAGCCTCCCGAGTGGCTGGGATTACAGGCATGCACCACCATGCTCAGGTAATTTTTGTATTTTTAGTAGAGATGAGGCTTCACCATATTGGTCAGGCTGGTCACGAACTCCCGACCTCGTGATTCGCCCACCTCAGCCTCCCAAAGTGCTGGGATTACAGGCGTGAGTCACCAGCCGGCCGTTATTGAAGACTTTTACTGCATCTATTGAGATAATCATGTGTTTTTTGTCATTGCTTCTGTTTATGTGATAGATTACATGTATTGATTTGCATATGGTAAGTGAGCTTTGCATCCCAGTGATGAAGGTGACTTGTTTGTGGTGGATAACTTCTTGATGTGCTGCTGGATTCGGTTTGCCAGTATTTTATTAAGGATATTCACATCAATGTTCTTCAGAGATATTAGCCTGAAGTTTTCTTTTTTGTTGTGTCTGCCAGGTTTCGGTTGTCGGGATGATGCTGGCCTCATAAAATGAGTAGGGAGGAGTCTCTTGTTTTCAATTATTTGGAATAGTTTCAGAAGAAATGGTACCAGTAGTATAGGAATTATTAAGAAATTATTTTAGGCAGTTAGCAAGGGTAAAAAAGTTCTCAGTGAATTTTTTCTTTAATAGAAAGCAGCCAAAAACCATTTCTTTTCTAACATAAAGCAGCCTGAAAAGTCAAGCTGCAAGCATTAATAAGCAAGCTGGAAGTTTGCATAGATGAATGTGGGCAGCTGTACTAAAAGCCAGGACCACCCAGTATGGCAATTCCCCCTTCCTTTTCTTTGTCCCCACGTATGCAGTTTCGTGGAGCCAGCCAGGTAGAGGCCACATTTGCATAATAAAAGATTGGGATGGGAGGGCCAGTTTTTTTGCGGGCTATGTAAATAGTACACCTGGTCAAACCAATCCTTCGAGCCCGATGTAAGTCAATCACCCCCTCCTCAAGCCTTTCTAAAAAATCAATTGCATCCTGTTCCAAACCTGGAAAAACTTCTTGGGCGTCCCGCTTTCTCTCCCGCTCTTCTTTCTTTCATCTGTTAAACTTCCTGCTCTTAAAACCCACTCCAAGGGTGTGTGTCCGTGTCATTAATCTTCTCAGCATGAGATAATCAACCCCAGGTATTTACCCCAGACAACGATGCTGCTTCACCAGCTCCTCTTTTTACCTCTGGTAGAATTCGGCTGTTAGTCCATCTGGTCCTGGGCCTTTTTTGTTGTTTTTTTTTCAGTTGGTAGGCTATTTACTACTGCCTAAATTTCGGAACTTGATTGGTCTGTTCAAGCATTCGACTTCTTCCTGGTTTAGCCTTGGGAAGGTGTATGTGTCCAGAAATTGATCCATTTTTTCTAGATTTTTTAGTGTATTTGCGTAGAGGTGTTTATAATATTCTCTGTTAGGTTGTACTTTTGTGGGGTCACTGGTGATATCCCGTTTATCATTTTTTATTGTGTCTATTTGATTCTTCTCTCTTTTCTTTTTTATTACTCTAGCTAGTGGTGTTGTAGCAGGACAAGCCGCAGACAAAACCCCTCAGACACCAAGTTAAAGAAGGAAGGGCTTTATTCGGCTGGGAGTTTCAGCAAGACTCACATCTCCAACAACTGAGCTCCCCAGGTGAGCAATTCCTGTCCCTTTTGAGGGCTTACAACTCTAAGGGAGTCTGCCTGAGAAGGTCATGATCGGTTGAGCAAGCAGGGGGTACATGACTGGGGGATACATGCACAGGAAGTCAGAACGGAACAGAACAGGACAGGGATTTTCACAATGCTTTTCCATACAATGTCTGGAATCTATAGATAACATAACTGGTTAGGTCAGTGGTGGATCTTTAACCAGGCCCAGGGCATGGCGCTGGGCTGTCTGTCTGTGGATTTTATTTCTGCCTTTTAGTTTTTACTTCTTCTTTCTTTGGAGGCAGAAATTGGGCATAAGACAATATGAGGGGTGGTCACCTCCTTTAGTGTATGTATTTTGTTAATTTCTTAAAAAGAACAGATTCTAGGCCAGGCACGGTGGCTCACGCCTGTAATCCCAGCACTTTTGGAGGCCCAGGTGGGTGGATCATGAGGTCAGGAGTTGGAGACCAGCCTGACCAACATGGTGATACCCCGTCTCCACTGAAAATATAAAAATTAGGGCCAGGCGCAGTGGCTCATGCCTGTCATCCCAGCACTTTGGGAGGCTGAGGCGGGCGGATCACCTAAGGTTGGGAGTTCGAGACCAGCCTGACCAACATGGAGAAACCTCATCTCTACTAAAAACCCAAAATAAGCCAGGAGTGGTGGCACATGCCTGTAATCCCAGCTACTCAGGAGGCTGAATGAGGAGAATCAATTGAACCTGGGAGGTGGAGGTTGTGGTGAGCCGAGATCACGCCATTGCACTCCAGCCTGGGCAACAAGAACAAAATCCATCTCAAAAAAAAAAAAAAAAAAGCCAAGCATGGTAGCGCACTCCTGTAATTCCAGCTACTCAGGAGGCTGAGGCAGGAGAATTGATTAAACCTGGGAGGCAGAGGTTGCAGTGAGCCGAGATCTCGCCATTGCACTCCAGCCTGGGCAACAAGAGTGAGACTCCATCCCAAAACAAAAACAAAAACAAAACAAACAAACAAACAAAACAGCTCCTGAATTTATTGATTTTTTGAAGAATTTTTCGTGTCTCTATCTCCTTCAGTTTTGCCCTGATCTTAATTATTTCTTGTCTTCTGTCAGCTTTTAAATTTGTTTGCTCTTGCATCTCTAGCTCTTTTAGTTATAATGTTAGGGTGCTGATTTGAAATCTTTCTAGCTTTTCAATGTAAGCATTTAGTGCTATATATTTACCTCTTAACACTGCTGTAGCTGCATCCCAAAGATTCTGGTACATTGTCTTTTTGCTCTCACTGACTTCAAAGAACTTCTTGATTTCTGCCTTAATTTCATCATTTACCCAGAAGTCATTCAGAAGCAGGTTGTCCAATTTCCATGTAGTTGTGTGGTTTTGAGTGAGTTTCTTAATCTTGAGTTTTAATTTGATTGCACTGTGGCCTGAGAGACAGTATGATATAATTTTAGTTCTTTTGCATTTGCTGAAGAGTGTTTTACTTCCAATTATACAATCAATTTTAGAGTAAGTTCCATGTGGCACTGAGAAGAATGTATATTCTGTTGTTTTGGGGTGGAGAGTTCTGTAAATATCTATCAGTTTCACTTGGTCCGGAGCTGAGTTCCCATCCTGAATATCTTTTTTTTTTTTTCTTTTGAGATGGAGCCTTGCTCTGTCACCCAGGCTGGAGTGCAGTGGTGCAATCTTGGCTCACTGCAACCTCCGCTTCCAGGATTCAAGCGATTCTCCTGCCTGAGCCTTCTGAGTAGCTGGGATTACAGGTGCATGCCACTATGCTTGGCTAATTTTTGTATTTTTAGTAGAGACGGGGTTTCACCATGTTGGTCAGGCTGGTCTTGAACTCCTGACCTCGTGATCCACCTGCCTCGGCCTCTCAAAGTGCTGGGATTACAGGTGTGAGACACTGCGCCCGTCCCCTGAATATCTTTATTAATTTTCTTTCTCATTGATCTGTCTAATATTGATAGTGGTGTGGTAATGTCTCCTAGTATTATTGTGTGGAAGTCTAAGTTTTTTTGTAGGCCTCCAAGAAATTGTTTTATGAATCTGGGTACTCCTGTATTGAGTGCATATATATTTAGGATAGTTAGGACTTCTTGTTGAATTGATTCCCTTACCATTATGTAATGCCCTTCTTTGCTTTTTTTGATCTTTGCTGGTTTAAAGCCTGTTTTGTAGGAAACTAGGATTGCAACCCCTGCTTTTTTTCTGCTTTCCATTTGCTTGGTAAATTTTTCTTCATCTTTTTTATTTTGAGCATAAATGTGTCTTTGCATGTGAAATGAGTCTAGGCCTTGTGGTGATGAATTCTCTCAGCATTTGCTTGTCTGAAAAGGATTTCATTACTCCTTTGCGTATGAGGCTTAGTTTGGCTGGATAAAAATTCTGGGTTGAAAATTATTTTAATCCAGAATGTTGAATATTGGCCCCACTTTCTTCTGCTTGTAGCATTTCTGCTGAGAGATCTGCTTTTAGTCTGATGGGCTTCCCTTTGTAAATGACCTGACCTTTCTCTCTGGCTGCCCTTAACATTTCTTTCTTCATTTCAGCCTTGGAGAATCTGATGATTATGTGTCTTGGGGTTGATCTTCTCATAAAGTATCTTACTGAGGTTCTCTGTATTTTCTGAATTTGAATGTTGGCCTGTCTTGCTAGTTTGGGGAATTTCTCCTGGATGACCTCCTGAAGTGTGTTTTCCAACTTGGTTTCATTCTCCCTGTCTCTTTCAGGAACTCCAATCAGTCATAGGTTTGATTTTTTTTTTTGTAGATGGAGTTTCACTCTTGTTGCCCAGGCTGGAGTGCAATAGCGCAATCTCAGCTCACTGCAACCTCTGCCTCTCGGGTTCAAGCGATTCTCCTGCCTCAGCCTCCCAAGTAGCTGGGACTACAGGTGTGTATCACCACATCCGGCTATTTTTTGTGTATTTTTAGTAAAGACAGGGTTTCACCATGTTGGTCAGGCTGGTTTCGAACTCCCAACCTTAGGTGATCTACCCGCCTCGGCCTCCCAAAGTGCTGGTATTACAGGCATGAGCCACTGCGCCCAGCCGGTTTGGTCTTTTTTACATAGTCCCACAGTTCTCAAAGGTTTTGTTCATTCCTTTTTATTCTTTTTTCTCTAATCTTGTCTGCCTGCCTTATTTCAGTGAGATAGTCTTTAAGCTCTGATATTCTTTCTTCTGCTTGATTGCTTTGGCTACTGATACCTGTGTATGCTTCACAAATTTCTCATGCTGTGTTTTCAGCTCCATTAGGTTATTTAGGTTTCTCTCTAAACTGGTTATTGTAGTTAGCAACTCCTGTAGTCTTTTACCATGGTTCTTAGCTTCTTTGCATTGGGTTAGAACATGCTTCTTTACCTCCTTGAAGTTTGTTATTACCCACCTTCTGAAGCCTACTTCTGTCAATTCATCAATCTTTTTCTCTGTTCAGATCTGTGCCCTTGCTGGAGAGGTGTTGTGATCATTTGGAGAAGAGGCACTTTGGCCTTTTGTGTGTTCAGCATTTTTCGGTTGATTCTTTCTCATCTTCATGAGTTTGTCTGGTTTTGATCTTTGAGGCTGCTGACCCTTGGATGAAGTTTTTGTCAGGACTTTTTTTGTTGATGTTGTTGCTGTTACCTTCTGTTTGTTTTTCTTTCAACAGTCAGGTTCCTCTTCTGTAAGGCTGCTGTGGTTTGTTGGGGGTTCACTTCAGGCCTATTTATCCAGGTCACTCCTGCATCTGGAGATGCCCACAGAGGAGGCTGGAGAACAGCAAAGATAGGTGCCTCCTCTTTCCTCTGGGATTTCTGATCTCGAGGAACAGTGACCTAATGTCTGTAGGAACGCTCCTGTATAAAGTATCTGGAGACTCCCATTGGGGGTCTCACACAGTTGAGGGCATGGGAACCAGGAACCATTTAAGGAAGAATTTTGGCTGTCCCTTGGTGGAAGGTGTGTGCTGTGCCGGAGGGAAACCCATTTGTCTGGGCTGCCTGGATTCTGCAGAGCTAGCAAGAGGAAAGACTAAGTTTGCTGGTCAATGGAGGCTATGGCAACCTCTCCCCATAGGGGGTCAGGCCCAGGAAGATCAGGGTTCTGTTCCTGAGCTCCTAGCTGGATTTGTTGGAGCTTCTGCAGGGAGGCCCCACTCAGTGAGAAGGGATGGATCAGGGTCTGGCCTAAAGAGGCAGTCTGGCCATTGTCTGCAAATTGGGACCAAGTTGTCTAGCCTCCCTGGCTCCAACAGGGAAATAGCATGGCCTGGAGCTATAGCGATGGCTGCTACCCTCCCCTACACCCCAGGGGCTTAGTGTCTTTGGTAGTTAGCAGCTGCAGGGATAGCTGCTGCCCCTCCACCAGGGAGTTCAGATGACTTAGACAACAGGCAGCCACAGTATGTAGCCCAGTCTGGTCTCAAACTCCTAGGTTTACGTAATCCTCCCACCTCAGCCTCCCAAAATGCTAGAATTACAGGCATAAGCCATCACATCCACAGCGAGGGTTTATTTTTTATATCAAAATATAAAAAAGAGCATTGACGTTCATTAATAGACTCCAAGAGAATATTATGCAAATTTAAAAAGTAATTTCAAAAGCAAATACTAACATTAAAAGCAAATTAAAATAAATAAAAAATAACTAAATATTGTATAGATAATATGACCAGAAAGAGAAACATTTAGTTTTCATGACTTCGAAGTGGAGTTTACCAATGGGATATTTTCAGTGGAGAAGATTCTATTTCCATAAGAAATTCAAAACGAGATAATTTCCAGGTTTTAGAAACTGATGCAAAACATATAAATATAGAAAGCCTCTAAGGTATGTAGTACTACTTGACATAAAAACTGGGCAAACTCAGCAAAAGGAAATTTTTTTTTTTGAGATGGAGTTTTGCTCTCGTCTCCCAGGCTGGAGTGCAGTGGAGTGATCTTGGCTCACAGCAACTTCCGCCTCCCGGGTTCAAGCAGTTCTCCTGCCTCAGCCCCCCAAGTAGCTAGGATTACAGCCACCCGCCACCACGCCCAGCTAATTTTTTGTATTTTAGTAGAGATGGGATTTCACCGTGTTAGCCAGGATGGTCTCAAACTCCTGACCTCAGGTTATCTGCCTGCCTCAGCCTCCCAAAGTGCTGGGATTACAGGCATGAGTCACCCCGCCCAGCAGCAAAAGGAAATTTAAAGTTAATCTCAAGTGTCAGAATAGATACAGAAGTTCTAATAATATAATATTAAATGGAATCCAGAATTTTATTAAAAAATAATATGTTGTATATTTATGTATTGTGTTATTAAACTGTAAATGTAATTAAAAATAGAAAATCTTTTTTTTATTTAAAAAGGTTAAAAAGTGAGCAGGGCGTGGTGGCTCACACCTGTAATCCCAGCACTTTGGGAGGCTGAGGCAGGCGGATCACCTGAGGTCAGGAGTTCAAGATCAGCTTGGCCAACATTGTGAAACCCGGTCTCTACTAAAAATACAAAATTAGCTGGGCATGGTGGTGCATGCCTGTAATCACAGCTCCTCAGGAGGCTGAGGCAGGAGAATCACTTGAACCGGGGAGGCAGAGGTTGCAGTGAGCCGAGATCGTGCCGTTGCACTCTATCCTGGGTGACAAGAGCAAGACTGTCTCAAAAAAAAAAAAAAATGTGGCTGGGCACGGTGGCTCACGCCTGTAATCCCAGCACTTTGGGAGACCAAGGCGGGCGGATCTTGAGGTCAGCAGATCAAGACCATCCTGGCTAACACGGCGAAACCCAGTCTCTACTAAAAATACAAAAAATTAGCCTGGCATGGCGGCATGTGCCTGTAGTCCCAGCTGCTAGGGAGGCTGAGGAAGCAGAATGGCGCGAATCTGGGAGGCGGAGCTTGCAGTGAGCCGAGATTGCGGCACTGCCCTCCAGCCTGGGTGACAGAGCGAGACTCCATCTCAAAAAAAAAAAAAAAAAAAGTGGCCATTCTCAGTGATTTTGAAAGCAGCATTGTCCAAACAGATGTGAATTTGCATCTACATTTATCTACACATAGATTTATATAGTATCTGTCTATGTATTCTTCAGCCATTCATTTATAGAATGTATAAAAAGGATGGATTTAAAATAGAGAGTGATTTAAAAAAGCATTTGAAATGTATTATCAAAGTTAGTTTATTACATTGTCTAGATATTTATATGTTCACTCACAAAACATAAAATGAGATTATTTTATCAACTCTTCCAGATAATTTATTTTCATTTATTTTATTTTATTATGTTTTTTTGAGATGGAGTCTTGCTCTGTCGCCCAGGCTGGAGTGCAGTGGCGTGATCTCAGCTCCACATATTTTAGGTATTGTTACATATTGCTAGGTGTCATTCCTTTGGGCTGGGATGCTCTGGCTTGCCCACAAGGGGCCTTGTAAAATATTTCTGTATCTGACACCTAAGATATGTGAGTTTCCTCTTTTGCCTGCATCCTGTCCACAGAAAATGTTGTGATGTATCGCTGGACCCAGGCACCAGGTGATGTGTCTCTCCTGCTAAGGCTGTGCCCAGAGGGAGCATTGTAACATATCACTGAGTTCAGCACCCAGGTGATATGACTCTGCTGCCTGTGCTCTGCTTTCAGGAGGGGATTTTACTATCTGTGGCTGAGTACCTAGGTGATATGACTCCCGCGTGGTTTCTGCCCTCAGGGAAGATTTTGACATATCCTTGCCAAAAACCTACTTGATGTGACTCTCCTTCTTGCTCCCTAGCCACAGGTAGAATTGTGACATATATTTTGGCCAGCTACCAGGTGCATTGGTTACCTCATACCTCAAACCAGCTAATAGAAGAGATACTACCTCCCATAGCTAGACTTAGGAAAATGAGTAAGATCATGGGTCTCCTCTTTGCGTAAAGGCCATAAAGGATTACTGTTCTTGTACATATCATATAAAGCTCTCGAGGGGTACAGAAAATGTCATCATGGGGCACAATAAAAGGTGAGATTGTGTTTCTTGTATGCAAATCCCATCAACTGTTAAGACTGTCACCTTCACACAAGGACAGAGCCCATTGGAGAGGTCTTGAATTTCACATGTTGACACAGCCCACAGTTCAGATTGTGACTGTCATATGTGAACACCCAGCTACAACTGGGATGGTGATGTATTTCTAATTCTGGCATGTTAGATCTCTTCTATCTGGACATATCCAGCTGGAGAGATGTTGACTCTCATTACTGGGCTTGGGACCACAGGTAGGATCATGGGTCTATATGAGCACAAATGTCTCAGAGCATATTGTGACTTTAATGTATATTGTAGAAAGCCCTATGGTGGTACAGAGGGTGTCCTAACAGAGCACAGCACGCAGGTGAGATTATGACACTCATATATACACCAAGCTGACGGTAAATATTGTCATTCTTCCAGATAAACACAGGCCACTGTTTAGGTTCTGAATCTCACACCCAAAGTAAGTTGAAATTGAAAAATTGGTGCATAAATGGATTCAGTTCACAGATGGGTTGGTGACTCTCAGACCAAGATTCAGCATATCTGTGAGGCATTGACTTCACTAAAGGGACACTGTCTGCAGGAGGGATTAAGGCTTTTATGAACAGATTCAGTAAACTGTTGAGATTGTGGGTTATACACTTAGACCCAACATATAGGAGGTGGCGCCTCTTATACATAAAACCAAGATGTGCAGGATTGTTAATCTCTTCTCTGGACCTTCCTGCAGCTGTGATTGTGACATATACCTCAGCCTGGCACTTGAGCAAATTTACTGTCCTGCCTGGGCTCAGCCCACAGATTGGATAGTGACATCTTGCTGCATCCAGCATTTAGTCAATGCGAATCTACACTCTTGTCTTGGTTCTGACCATAGAGAGAATTTTGACATATCACTGCTCCTTGCACATAGGCTATGTGACTCTCCTGCCTGTGTTTTGCCCACATGGGCCATTGTGACATATTGCTGAGTCCAGCACCCAGGTGATATGATCCTCCAGCCTTTCCTCTGCCTACACAAGACACTGTGACATATCTTTGGCTCCCTCACATGGGTGATGTGACTCTCCTGCCTCACCCTTGTTTCAAGGGATATTGTGACATAACTGCTGTAACCAGCACCTAGGTGATGTGGCTATTTTCCACTGCTTGGGCTGTGCCCAATGAGGAATTGTGAAATATCTCTCTGCCCAGTTCCTGGGTGATTTGACTCTCCTCTTTTTCCTGGGCCCTGCATACATTGCGTATTTGAAAATATGGCTGAATCCAACAGCTAGGTGATGCAATTATCCTACAAAGGCCCTGCCTAGAGGTGTATTATGATGCATTTTTTATTTATTACTTAGGTGGTGTGACTATCTTCTTCTGCCTTGGCCTTGCCTAATTTGAGAATTGTGAAATATCACTGGACCCAGTACCTAAGTTATGTAATTCTCTTCTGCTGCCTGGGCCCTACATATTTTGGGTATTGTGACATATCACTGCACCAAACACCAAAGAGATAAGAAGCTCCTGCCTAGGCTATGCCTATAGTGGCCCTTGTGACATATCTCTGAATTCATTATGTATGAGATGTGACTCTCCTCTTCCGCTTGCACTCTCTCTATAGAAAGATTATGACATCACTGGGCCCAGCAATTCGGCGAGGTGTCTATCCTGCTTGGACCTTGCCCACTGGGAGCATTGTGACACATTGCTGGGCCCATCACTGAGGTGATGTGACTCTCCTTTCTGGACCCTGCCTTTAGGAAGAATTGTGACATATTGCTAGCCCAAAACCAAAGTGATGAAACTTTCTTGCTTACTCTATAACCACAGGTAGGATTGTGACATGTATTTTGCCCAGCTCATAGGTATGATTATGATTGATACCTTGAATTAGCCAATAGAAGAAATACTATCTCTCACAGAAAGGCTTAAGGGAAATGGATAAATCCTTTGGTCTCTTCTTTATACAAAGGTTGTAGATGAGTACCACTGTCTCACCTGTCATATAATGCCTTTGGGTGGCATACAGTGTCATCACAGGGCCCAGCACACAGGTGAGATTGTGTTTTTCATGTGCACACCATGCCAACCATTAGGATTGATACTTTCATGAATAAACAGCACACTTATGAGGTCCTAAATCTCACACACAGATGCAGTTCAAAGTTGGAATTGTGATGGTCATATGTAAACATCCAGCCACAGTTGAGATGGTTACTCATTTCTAAACCTAGCTAATAGGAAGGGGAGAACTCTTCTATGTAAACCCAGTTACTTGGAGAGATGTTGACTCTCATACCTGGGCTTAATTTCACAGGTACTGTCATTGGTCCATAGCAGCATAAAGGTCTCAGAGTGGAATGCCACTTTCATGTATATCATATAAACTCATCAGGTGGTACACAGATTGCCCTAACAAGGCCCGGCACACAGGTGAAATTGTGACACACATATTCACACACAGATGACAGTAAAAATTGTCATCCTTCCACATGAATACAGCCCTCAGTTGAGGTTCTAAACCTCACACCTAGAAGAACTCACAAATTGAATAATTGACTCTCATACATGGATCCAGTCCACAGGTGTATTGATGACTAAGACCAAGATAGACACACCTTAGAGGCTGCAACTTCACCAAGGGGACGCAGTCTGCAGGAGGGATTGAGTCTTCCATGCAAGGGTCCAGTCTACAATTGAAATTGTGGCTCATGTACTTTTATCTGACATACAGGAGATGTTGATTCTCATACCTAAATCCAGGACATTTGGGAGACTGTTAGTCATATCTATGGACTTTCTTGCAGGTGTAATTTTGGCATATGTTTCTGCCCAGTACCTGAGTGATTTTACTTTCCTGCATGACCCAAGCCCATAGATGTGATTGTTACATATCAGTGGACCCAGCACCTAGGTGACGCAATTATATTTTTCTCCCTTGGTGCTGTTTGCAGTGGGGCTTTGTGATGTATCACTGAACCCAGCACCCAGGTTATGAGACTCTTCTGCCTGTGCCCTGCCCAGATATGCCATTGTGCTATATTGCTGCATCCAACACTATGGTCATGTAACTCTCTTGCCTGAGCTCTGCCTACAGAGGGAATTGTGACATATCTCTGCATCTATTACTCAGGGGATGTGACTCTTCTCCTGCATAGTCCCTGCACACCAGAGGGATTTTGACTAATTCTTAGGCCTAGCACCTAGCTGATATGACCTTCTTTCTAGGTCCTGCCTGTAGGGGAGATAGTGACATATCACTGGGCTCAACACCAAGGTGATGTTTTTCTTCTGCTTTGGCCCTGCCCTCGAAAGGCATTGTGATGTATTGCTGAGCCCAGCACCAAGGTGATGCCCAGTTCTTGCCTGAATCCTGCCCACAGGAGGCAATGTGACTTATCTCTGGGTCCATCAACAATCTGATGTAACTTTACTCTTTTGCCTGGGCTTTTGGCATAGGAGAGATTGTGATATATCTCCATGACGTGGGTTACATGACTGTCCTCTTCTGCCTGGGCCATGCTCACAAAAGGGAGAGTGACTTTTCACTGGGCCCAGAACACAGGTGATGTAATTCTTCCTCCTGATCACTGCTCACAGGGTTTATTATGACATATCTTTAGACTCATCACCTAGGTGATATGACTATAGTTTTCTTCCTAGGACCTTTTGACAGAGAGGACTGTGATATGTCACTTGGCCCAGCACCTATGGTGATGTGACTCCTCTCATAACTGACCCCTGTCATCTAGGATGATTTTGACATACAGCTGATCCCAGTTTTTAAATTATGTCACTCTTTTTTACTTTGTGAGTCCTAACCACAGAAAGCATTGCAACATATCTCTTGGCCTCTGACGTACAATATGTAACTATCCTGCCTAAAACCTATTTTCAGGGGGTGTTGTAACATATTGCTGGACCCACCATCTAGGTGATGTGACTGTCCCATACTGCATGGGCTCTGAGCAAAATGGGACTGTGATGTATCACTAGGGTCAACACCTAAGTGAAGTGATTCTCCTCTTTTTCCCAGGCCCTGCATACATTGTGTATTGTGACATGTGTGTGGGTCAAACACCTAGGTGATTCGACTCTTCTGCATGGGGCTTTCATACAGGGTACTATGACATGTCTTTTCATTTATTACCTGTGTTATGTGACTCTCCTTTTCTGCCTGGGCCATGCCAAAAGGGAGGATTGTAACATATCACTGGACCAAGCACCTAGGCGATGTGACTCTCCTATTTTATCCGGCCCCTGCATATTTTTAGTATTCTGATATATGGCTGGGCCCAACACCTAGGGGTTGGAAATCTCCTGCCTCTGCCATGCTCACAGTGGACCTCGTGACATATCTCTGCACGTGTCACTTAAAAGATGTGACCCTTTTCTGCTTGCACGCTGCCCATAGGAAAGATTGTGAAATACTGATGGGCCCCCAAACCAGGTGGTATGTCTCTCCTGCCTAGGCCTTGTTCACAGGGAGAATTGTGACATATCACTGGACTCCGCACCCAAGTGATTTGACTCTGCTGCCTGTGCCCTGCTTTCATTAGAGGATAGTCACATATCCCTGGCAGAAAACCAGATGATGTGACTCTTCTTCCTGGTCCCTTCTCTCAGAGAATATTGTAATATATTCCTGACTCAAGACCCAGGTAATGTGACTCTCCTGCTTCCTTCCTATCCACAGGTGGGATTGTGACATATGTCTTTGTTCAGATCATAGATGCAATAATGACTCTAATACCTCAAACCATCCAATAAGAGATATACTGTCTCTTCTAGCTAGGCTTAGAGAAACAGGTAAGATCCTGGGTCTCCTGTTTGCATAAAAATAATATCAAATTACCACTCTCTTGCTTATGGTATAAAGCAGTTGGATGGTACAGAAAGTGTCATCATATGGCCCAGCATGGCACACAAGTGATACGGTGTTTCTCATATGCACACTCTGTGAACCATTAGAATTGTCACCCTCACATATGAACAGAGCCCACTTTTGAGAACACAGGTAAAACTGTGACTCTCCTATGCACACTCAGCCAACACTAAACATTGTCACCCTCCTAAATGGAAACCATCCACTGTTGAGGCTGTGAATCTCCCACGTGCAGGTAGTCAAAAGTTGGGATTGTGACTCTCATACATGGATCTGGCCCATAGGTAGAATGGTGACTCAATGAACAGGATTCAGCACAGCTGTGAAGCTGTGATTCAGATATTGAGACTCAGTTTGCATTTGAAATTGTGTCTTCATGCAGGAATACAGTCCACCATTAAGATTGTGACTCATGTACTTGGACCAAACTTAAAGGAGGTCTTGACTTTCATACTTGGACCCAGAAAATGTATGGAATTTTGAATCTCATTTCTGGACCTGCTTGCAGGCGTGATTGTAACATATACCTTGGTCCAGCACCTGAGTGATTTGACTACCCTACCTGCGTAAAGTCTCAAAATGGAATTGTGACACATGCCTGGTGCAAGCTTCTAAGGTATTTTACTCTCCTGCATAGACCCTGTCCTCAGGGAGAATTGTGACATATTGCTGGACCCATTGCCTAGGTTATATATTCTCTCCTGCCTGGGCCCTTTACACAGGGTGGATTGTGACATATTGCTGTGTCCTGCATGCAGATAATGTGACTTTCCTGCCTGAACCCTGCCCACAGAAGGCACTGTGAAATAATCCTGGGCCCAGTACCCAGGTTATGTGACTTTACTGCCACAGCCCTGCCCATAGAGTGGACATTGACATATTTTTGGTGCAGCATTCAGGTGATCTGAATCCCTTGCCTGGTCCATTCACACAGGTTAAATTTAGACATATGTATTTTCAAGCTCTTAGACATTATAGTCAAGCTTATATGGGAACCCAGTCAATAAGAGTAATTTTGACTCTCTTAGCTAGACTTTGGACAGTGGGTAGAGTCCTGGATCACCTACGTTTAGAAAGGTCACAGAGGTTTATAAAATTTATGCATAACTGGCACCTAGGTAATTTGAGTCTTCTCTGCTGCCTGGCCCCTGCCAACAGAAGGAATTTTAAACTATTGCTTAAACTAGCACATAAATTTTGTGACTCACTTCTTTTGCTAAGCCCTGCTAACCGTGAGAATTACAACATATTGCTGAAACCAGGATAATGCAACAATCCTCTCTTGCCTGGGCCTTGCCCACAGTGGGCATTGTTACATATTACTGGGCCCATCTTCTAAGTAATGTGACTGTCCTCTTCTGCTTGGGACCTGCATCATGAAAGATTGTGGAATATCGCTAGGCCCAGAACCCAGTTGGTGTGAGTCTCTTCTTTCTTGATCCTGCTCATAGTGCAGATTGAGATATTCCTGTCCTAGCATCCAAGTGATGTGACCCTTCTGCCTGGTTCCTAGCTACAGGTGGGATTGTGACATACGCCTGGGATGTGGTCACTGGTACAATGATGACAGTCATACTTCAACACACAAAACAGGAGAAATATTGATTCTGTCTGCTAGGCTTTGGGCAACAGGTAAAGTCTTCGTTTGTTACTTGCATGAAAGGTCAGAGAAAATTACAATACTCATGCAAATTGTATAAAGCTTTCAGCTGGTGCAGAGAGTGTCATAACAAAGCCCAGCACACAGGTAAAATTTTGACTCTCAAATGCACACCCAGCCAATAGTTAGAATTTTTATCCACACACATGTTTTTAGCCTACAGTTAAGGTCCCAAATCTCACATGTAAATGCTGTTCACAGTTGGAACTGTGACTGGTATATGTGGATCTAGCCACAGGTAGGATGGTAATTCACTTTTGAACCCAGCTGACAGGTGTAATGATGACTCTAATACCCGGATGCAGCAAATTAGAGAGAGGTTGACTCTAAGACCTGTGCTTAGGGCAAGGGTACAATCATGGGTCATAACAGCACAAGAGTCTCAGAGCAGATTGTGACTCTCAGGAATATTATACAAAGCCTTTGAGTGGTACACGGAGTGTCATAACAGTACCAATCACAGAGGTGACATTGTGATTCTTATATGCACACCCACCCAAAAGTAAAAGTTGTCACCCTCCCACAGGAACACTGATCACCTTGAGGTTCTGAATCTGACACTGAGAGGCAATCGAAAGTTAAAATTGTGACTCTCATACATGGATCCCATCCACAGGTGGGGTAGTGACTCTTGAGAAAGAATTCAACATGCCCGTGAGCCTGTGACTTTCATACCAGGACACAGTTCTTGGGTGGGATTGGGACTCTCATGCACGGATCCAATATATCACTGAAATGATGAGTCCTGTACTTGCACATAACTCACAGGAGGTGTTGACTCTCATACCTAAAGCTGAGACATGTGCAGAATTATAAATCTAACCACAGAAGCTTCATGAATGTGTGATTTTTACAGACCCATTTGCCTAGCATTTGAGTAATTCTACTCGTCTGTGTAGGCCAAGCCCTTAGATGGTGTTGTGACATGAATTGAGTCAAGAATCTAGGTGATGTAACTTTCTTTCCTGGGTGCTGCCCTCAAAGGAGATTTTGACATATTGCTGGGCCCAGCACATTAGTGATGTGATTCTTTTCTCCTGCCTGGTTCCTACACGCTGGGAACATTGTGTCATATCACTGGGCCCAACACCTAGGTGATATGACTCTCCTCCCATGTCTGGGCCCTGCCCACATTAGGGATTGTGACATATCACTGGGCCCAGCACCCAGGTGAAGTGAATATCCTCTCCTGTTTGGCTTCTGCATACAGGGGCATGGTGACATATTGCAGTGTCCAACATTATGATAATGTGATTTTACTGCATGGGCAGTGTTCACAGGAGGGTATTGTGACATATAACTGGACCTAGCACCTAGATAATGTGACTCTCCTCTCCTGCCCAGGCCCTGCTTATAGAGCAAATTACGACATATTGCTGAGTCTAGCACCTAGGTGATGTGACTCTCCTGCCTTAGCCTTGCTCACAGAGGACATTTTGACATATCTTTGGGTTCATCACCTAGATGATGTGACTCTCTTCTTCTGCCTGTGCTTTACCCACAGGAAAGCTTGGATCATATCACTGGGCTGAGCATCCAGGTAATGTGATTCTGTTTTTGAGCTTTGCCCACAGGGGTCATTGTGACATTTCACTAGGCTCAGCATTTAGGTGATGTGACTCTCTTGCCTGGGTCCTGCCCATAGGGGAACTGTGACATATTTCTGGTCCAGTGCCCAGGGGATGTGATGCTCTAGCCTGGTCTCTGCTCCCAGGTAGAATTGTGACATATACCTATGCCCGGCTAACAGGGATGAGGATGACTCTTGTACCTGGACTCAGCTAATAGGAGAGATTGCAACTTTCATAGCCAACATTAGGGCAACCAGTAATGTCCTGTGTTTCCTAATTGTATAAATATCAAAAAGGACTACATCATTTACTCATATTACATAAAGCAGTCGAGTGTACAGAGAGTATTATAACAGGGGTCAGCACAGAGGTGAGATTGTGACTCTTATATGCACACCCAGGCAACAGATATAACTGTCACTCTCTCACATGGACACAGCCCACTGGTAAGATCCTGAATCTGACTCATGAACACCGTCCACAGTTGGAATGGTGACTATCATATGCGGATACAGCCACCAGTCCAATGCGGACTCGTGTATGAACTCAGCTCACAGGAATGGTGATAACCGTCATACCTGGATCCAGCCAATAAGAGTTCATTCACAGTTTTCTAATGGCTCTACGAACAACAGAAATAAAAAAGGTATCTCTTGTGTGCACTTATGGGGTATACTTATATGTAGAGAATTTTGCTGCCAACTTATATATAACAAAACTTTCACCTTGATAGGTAAAAGATGAAGGGCTAATGTGCGTGAGAAGTTTTAAAGAAACATTTGTTGCCTCATAATATCAGAAACAGAATATTGATCCACTGCTTTTAACCTACTTCATAAGTCAAAAATAACTTCTTCAGAATAGGTTAAAGAGCATTGCCAGCAGGCCATTACTCTTCTGAATGGGCATCATTTATTAGATCATTTTTTCCATGGCTTAGCATAAATGAAGCAATGGTTAGGAATTTATCCCCCAAAATAGGGCTCTATAGCAGATTCTAATGTAAAGGCTGTGGTTACACAATAGGTATTAAATGTTCTAACTAAAGTTGTGCTAAATAATAGAATTTCTTTTGATTACTTACTGGATAAACAGAGAACTACTTGTGCAGTTGCTAATACTTGTAGTTGCACGTGGTAGAATACATTGGGCATTACAGAGATGCAGTTGTAGGGGATTAATGAACAGGCTGCTTGGTTGAAATGAGTAGATCATTATCTAGCTAATTATTTAATCTATTTAATTTTAGTTGGTTGTTCATGGGGACCTTGGCTAGGAAGCATGGTATCAACTATTTTTTTGTTTGTTTGTTTGTTTGAGACAAAGTCTTGCTCTGTAGCCCAGGCTGGAGAGCAGTGGCATGATCTTGGCTTACCACAACCTCCACCTCCTGGGTTCAAGCGATTCTCCTGCCTCAGCCTCCAGAGTGGCTGGGATTACAGGTACGCATTACTGCACCTGGCTAATTTTTAGTATTTTTAGTAGAGACAGAATTTCACCCTGTTGGCCAGGCTGGTCTTGAACTCCTGACCTCAGGTAATCTGCCTGCCTCAGCCTCCCAAAGTGTTAGGATTACAGTTGTGAGCCACCGTGCCCAGCCTGTTTCAACTTTTGGCATTATCCTCCTGCTAGTCAAAATAGTAGTCTCCCGGGCCGGGCGTGGTGGCTCACACCTGTAATCCTAGCACTTTGGGAGGCTGAGGCGGGTGGATCACCTGAGGTCAGGAGTTTGAGACCAGTCTGGCCAACATGGTGAAACTCCGTCTCTACTAAAAATACAAAAATTAGCCGGGCATGGTGGCAGGTGCCTGTAATCACAGCTACTTGGGAGGCTGAGGAAGGAGAATCGTTTGAACCTGGGAGGCGGAGGTTGCAGTGAGTTGAGATTGTGCCATTGCACTCCAGCCTGGGTGACAGAGTGAAATTTCATCTCAATAACAAACAAACAAACAAACATAATAAAATAACCGGAAGCCCACGTTTCCACTTTAAAAAAAAAAACACAGTTCTGCTATTTTACAGTAGGATTTGACACTACGTAAGTACTCTTTTTTTTTTTTTTGAGATGCAGTCTTGCTCTGTGGCCCAGGCTGGAGTGCAGTGGCGAGATTTCCGTGCACTACAACATCTGCCTCCTGGGTTCAAGCGATTCTCCTGCCTTAGCTTCCAGAGTAGCTGGGATTACAGGCACCTGCTATCGTGCCTGGCTAATTTTTGTATTTTTGTAGAGACGGGGTTTTACCATGTTGGCCAGGCTGGTCTTGAACTCCTGACCTCAGGTGATCTGTCTGCCTCGGCCTCCCAAAGTGATTACAGGCGTGAGCCACCATGCCTGGCCAATAAGTACATTTTTGATGACAACAGAGTGATATCAATGTCTAAAGTTTTGATATATCTCTCAAAATTGAGAAGATGACCAAAAGGGAGAAATTGTTAAATTAATTATATTCTAATGCTGCCACTTTCACATTTAATTTTTTTCAATAGGTTTTTTTTACATACTAAACTGAAACCTAACTTGATATATAAATAGACTGTACCCATTCTTGTACCAGCCACATTGTATTGGCAAATATAAGAATGTCAACTGTTCAAATCATGTTCAAATCAGGCAAATTCTAAGCTGTAATCAATCTGGCTCTTTCTGTACATGCCTTGCATTTTCCGTATGTCACTTTGCTTTTTCCACCATGTGGCTATGCTGGAGTATCTCTGAGCCTACTCTGGATCCACAGGGTATCTGATTTGCAAATCATTTTTTGCTCAATTTAAGCCTGTTAAATTTAATTTCTCTAAAGTTTTTTTTTTCTTTTACAAGTTTTGAAATTATGTCTATGATGAAAAATAAATAATATTCTTGGGCTTTGACTTTCTAAACTCATCTCTCAGCTTTTCTTTCAAATTATTCTATGTCTGTTCAAAATGCTCCTGCAATTTTTTTGAGACAGTGTCTCACTCTTTTATCCTGGCTAGAGTGTGATGGTGTAACCAATTATTTCTCATTGTAGCCTTAATTGTCTTGGCTCACACAATCCTCCTGGTTCAGCAACCTGTGACTACAGGCATGCGACATCATGCCTGGCTAATTTTTAAAAATTGTTTTCATAGACATAGGATCTTACTATGTTGCCCAGGCTGTACTTGAACTCCTGAATCCAAGTGATTCTTTCAACTCAGCCTCCCAAAGTGCTAGGATTACAAGTGTGAGGCACCATGTGCTTCTGCAATTTCTTGACAGGATTATTCTCAATAATAAAGAGTACTACATGGGCACAAATCTAAAAAAAAAAAAAATCCAGCTTCTAGTGTAAAAGTATAATTCTCCAGTATGTCATGGGTCTGCAGAAGCCAATAGTTTGATCTATGGGGGAGCATAAATCAACAAATTCAGTTTATTCTGAGTTTCAGCCCAGCCACTTAGCAGGTGTGGGTCTTTGGACAACTTTCTTGATGTAAAAGAGTTGTATAAACCACATATGCAAAAAAGGCAGAATAATATTGATTGTAAAAATTGCAGCAATTTTTCTTTTTTTCTTTTTTCTTTTTGAGATGGAGTCTCATTCTGTCGCCTAGGCTGGAGTGTAGTGGTGCGATCTTGGCTCACTGCAACCTCTGCCTGCTGGGTTGAAGCAATTCTCCTGCTTCAGCCTCCTGAGTAGCTGGGATTATAGGTGTGCACCACCATGTCCAGCTAATTTTTGTATTTTTCTTAGAGACGGGGTTTCGCCATGTTGGCCAGGCTGGTCTTGAACTCCTGACCTCAGGTGATTCACCTACCTCGGCCTCCCAGAGTGCTGGGATTACAGGCGTGAGCCACTGTGCCCAGCCATAGCAATTTCTCATTCCTCCTATATCCATGCCCATTGCCAGGTGCTTTTACAGCTGCTCCCATTGAGATACAGAATCTGTTTTACAAAGCTTAAATCTGACTGACCTTGTTTGCTCAGGACAGTAGAAACCTATGAACTGACAGTGTGCTAATTTGGTGAACGGCTGAAATGGTCCTGAATACTACCTTTTTCTTTTTAAAGTTTGGCAATAGCCGGGTGCAGTGACTCACGCCTGCAATCCCAGTATTTTGGGAGGCCGAGGCGGGCGGATCACCTGAGGTCAGGAGTTCGAGACCAGCGTGGCCAACATGGTGAAACCCTGTCTCTAATAAGAATATAAAAATTAGTTGGGTGTGGTGGCGGGTGCCTGTAATCCAAGCTACTCAGGAGGCTGAGGCAGGAGAATCACTTGAGACTGGGAGGCGGAGGTTGCAGTGAGGCGAGACTGTTCGAATGCACTCCAGCCTGGGTAACAGAGCGAGACTCCGTATCAAAAAAAAAAAAAATTAAAACTCACATGTGGCTCACATTTTATTTCAGAGGATTGCCTTTTTAAAAAAAAATCTTGGCTGGGCGCGATGGCTCACGCCTGTAATCCCAGCACTTTGGGAAGCCGGGGCAGGCGAATCACCTGAGGTCAGGAGTTTGAGACCAGTCTGGCCAACAGGGTGAAACCCCGTCTCCACTAAAAGTCCAAAAATTAGCCGGTCATGGTGGCAGGCGCCTGTAATCCCAGCTACTCAGGAGGCTGAGGCAGGAGAATCGCTTGAATCCGGGAGGCAGAGGTTGCGGTGAGCCGAGATAGTGCCATGGCACTCCAGCCTGGGCAACAAGAGCGAGACTCTGTCTCAAAAAATAAATAAATAAATAAATAAATAAATAAAATCTTAGGCTGCCTCTTTAAAGAACTGAAGCCAGGAAGGTCACAAAAGCCGAAATTTTAAAATAACTGTTATTATATTCTTTTCCTTTATGAATAGCCATATAGTACATTATTTATAAATGCGTATGACCTTATACACAAAGTTAATGGCAAATCCCCTCTGGGGTGGGCCTGGCTCATTTCAGGGAGGAGGCCCTGCCTGAAAAGGCTGCAGCTTAGGCTGTCACTCTTTCTTCATTGAACCCAGCATCTGATTACATCTTCTGTCACTCCAGGCCTGAATGGGCGGGGCCTTAAACGGCATCCAATCAGGGATGCTTGACTAAGAGCCGTCCAATCAGACCCGCAGCTAGAGCGGACAGGGCAGCTTCCGGGATTTGGCGCGGCCTTTTGAGTTGCTGGTCTCTGTGGCCTCCTGACCTACACGCATTGGGAGATCCACAGCTAAGACGCCAGGACTCCCTGGAAGCCTAGAAATGGTGAGAGTGCCGGGTCTGACATCCCGAGAGAGGGGACGGGCTGGTTGGAACCAGTGGGAAGTGGCTGTGGCGGGACTCAGGCCTCCCTGCAGTCAGCCCCACAATCTGTGCCCGGAGTTCTAGCCTGGCTCGGCCTCAGACCCCTTCAGCGATAAGATGGCGGCTGTACTGACAGCCGGGCCCGAGCGTCTTGTCTCTTCCCTGGCAGTGACGGTGCCCGGGCCTGGAGCCCTCTCTGGGCAGCTCTGCACCCGCAGCGCCGAGTCTCTCCCAGATTGTGCAGGGACCAGGGGAGGGTCGTCAGGGGAGAATCCTGACTCGGGTGAGGAGTTTCTGAATGTAAACAACTTTGGTCCGTGGGGTTCCTAGTTCCTCTTTTCTCCTTTTAAATATTTATGGGAGTAATCGCAAAAATATTAAAGAATTTAAAGAGTTGTTCAAAAATTATAGAGCACCCCTATGGGTTGTAGTTTGTGGTCCATTAGAGGGGCTTGAAGAAAAGACTTTTATAAGATGCATGATGAAAAAACCCAAATTCTGTAATCAGGTACAGTTACGTAGTTTCCTAGTTTCCACCTTGAGCCTACAAATTTCCTGATTATGTAATCAGAGCTTAATTAGCTGTTTATATTTGGTTAAGACTGAATTTCGTTTCTTCTAATGTAGTAATTTTTTTCGGCTCACTGCAGTCTCCGCCTTCCTGTTTCAAGCGATTCTTCTGCCTCAGCTTCTCGAGTAGCTGGGATTACAGGCGCCTGCCACCGCACCCGGCTAATTTTTGTATTTTTGGTAGAGACGGGGTTTCACCATGTTGGCCAGGATGGTTTCGAACTGACCTCGTGATCCGCCCGCCTCGGCCTCCCAAAGTGCTGGGAGTACAGGCGTGAGCCACCGCTTCTGGCTATGTCCTGCATTTTTTTACATGTTTTTCAAGAAGGGTCTCAAATGTACCCCCCAATCCTCCTTTGCTCTAGCCTAACTGGCTTAAAGTAAAATACTAAATTTCCAGCTCCTTCTGACAATTCCAATTCCAAACGCTAACTTTTCCTCCGTAAGTCAGATTATTAACTTTTTTTTTGAAACGGAGTCTCGCTCTGTCGCCCAGGCTGGAGTGCAATGGCACGATCTCGGCTCACTGCAACCTCCACCTCCCGGGTTCAAGCGATTCTCCTGCCTCAGCCTCCCGAGTAGCTGGATTATAGGCGCGTACCACCACGCTTGGCTATTTTTTGTAGAGACGGGGTTTTGTAGAGTCCATGTTGGGCAGGCTGGTCTTGAACTCCTGACCTCAGGTGATCCACCCGCCTCGGCCTCCCAAAGTGCGGGGATTACAGGCGTGAGCCACAGTGCCCAGCCGCTATTTGTTTTTTAGTGTACTTTTTTTTTTTTTTTTTTCGAGTCTCCTTCTGTTGCCCAGGCTGGAGTGCCGTGGCTCACCGCAACCTCCGCCTCCCAGGCTCAAGTGATTTTCCTGCCTCAGCCTCCCAGGTAGCTGGGATTAGAAGCATACACCACCACGCCCGGCTAATTTTTGTATTTTTAGTGGAGACGGGGTTTCACCATGTTGGCCAGGCTGGTATCGAACACCTGAGTTCAGGTGATCTGCCCGCCTTAGCCTCCCAAAGTGCTGGGATTGCAGGCGTGAGCCACTGCGCCCAGCCTGGTGTACATTCTTGATAAAGTATTTTAATTAATGATTTTTTTTTACAGCGCATTGGATGGAACATTTAAAGAGATTCGTTTTCTATTTTTAAGTCTTTTCCTTTAGAAGAATGCAAAGGATAATCCCCTTGCAATGTATTGTAAATAAATCTTTGTGTGTCTTTCTCTTTATCTTCCCTAGGCACAGAGATCTTATGAGAACGTTTTGGGGTCATTTTTTTTTTTGGAAACTTTATGGGGTTTTGTGTCCGCAGCCACCATTTAGTGTTTTTCTCATCTTGGATTTTAGTACTCTCTGTGAATAAACGAAGATACTCACTATGTCTATGTCTGCTAGAGTGTCTAGGTAATATCAGCTCCTGGGTCGTTTTCTGCCATAGGACAACCTGAGGTATGGAGTATAGCCTCTCCAGGGAGGAGGTTGATGCCCTGGGGCTGAGAGGCATCTCCTGGCATACTCTTCCTTTGAAAAGCTAACATTTAGACATTAAGATTGTCTTCACCTAACCCATCTTCCATTTCTTGGAGACACGTTGCTGGTCAGCCAATCAGATGCTGGTATTGAGAGCAAAACAGAAATAATTTCTGCCACCTGGATTCTCTAAGATTTGTGAAAAAAAAAAGTAGTATCCCCAAAGACAGGAAAAAAACCTGACCCCAGTGAGAAAGTGCAAGAATTTGCACAGTAAATTGCACTTGAGGCACTCACTGGGGCATAGTGCAGTGTCTCCTGAGAGGGTCATTGAGCATTTAACTGAGCAGGGTGGGGTGGGAGAATCTAAGTGATTGGATGACCTGACTTGACACATGACTGAGACACATCTGTGTGTGTGGTTTTTTTTGTTTGTTGGTTGGTTTTTTTTTTGAGACAGAGTTTCTCTCTTGTCACTCAGGCTGGAGTGCAATGGCAAGATCTCGGTTTACTGCATCCTCTGCCTTCCAGGTTCAAGCAGTTCTCCTTTCTAAGCCTCCCGAGTAGCTGGGATTACAGGCGCCTGCCACCACACCCAGCTAATTTTTGTATTTTTTAGCAGAGATGGGGTTTCACCACGTTGGCCAGGCTGGTCCTGAACTCCTGACCTCAGGTAATCCACCCACTTCAGCATCCCAAAGTGTTGGGTTTGCCACCTTGAGATTTGTGCACTTATATTGACTTCAGTTTCTTAACTGAAAATTGCATTTTATTAGTAGAGCTTGAAAGGTTAAAAAGAAAATGTTTACAAAGGGCATAAAATAGGTGGATTTCAAAATATATTCCATTTGTTAAGAGTTCTCATTTACCGTTTTTTGTTTGTTTGTTTGTTTTTGTTTGTTTTTCCCAGAATGAGTTTAGGAAAGTTCTCAGGTGTGTTTTTATGGGTAATTTCAAACAGAATTCCAAGGCTTAGATTTTGTAATGCTATCAAGGAAAATAATAGGGAAATCTCTCTTTTATTTTGGCTGTAGAAAATAAATACATTTCCACAAGAAAATGTGGTAGATAATTGATGAGTTGCATAGATTCATGAAAACAACAGTTTTTCTTTTTGTATGGTAAATTTCTGACGTGAATATTTTTGTTCTATAGCCTGTGATCTTGATTTCTGATTTTAATGCTAAATATTACAAGATGAAACTTGGTACCTCTTAGGAATGTTCCCATATGACCAATTGTTTACTACATAATTTTTAGTGCAAATAATAAAATAATACATTTATTGTCTGAAAGGAATAGATACTTTGGGTTTTCTTGTTGAGGTATGAAATGTAAGCACCTTAAATTTTTTTTCCCTCATATGAACACTGTTTCAGTAATTTTGCTAGATGTTTCAAACACTTAGTTTTAAAAACTGAGTAAATAACTCTGACATAAAAATTGAAGCTTGAGCCCAGGGACTCCAAGCTAAGGCTAATATTGAGCCTGCAAAAGGAGGTTATTAAAGGCACCGTTAGTTCTTCCTGGGGATTTCCCAGCCTGCTCACCCCGGCCATGGAAGAAGCTTTTATTCCGAGAGAAGCTACAGAGCCCTGGAAAGCTGGGGACCCTCAGGCTGACGCAGTTAAGGTTGAGATGGAATGGGACTGAAAGGATCTCACTGAAGATAAAGTTATTCTTGCTTTGAGGCAGTTTCTAGACTTTTAGAAATAAAACAAAGTGAGATTTATGTAAAAAAAATTAAATTCTAAAGGAGTATTGCAGCAAGAGGAAGTACCAACCATAAGATATTTAAGGATTGCAGAGGATAGGCAGACAAGGGCTTTCTTTCATAGGAAGGAGCAAATAAGATTAGAAAGAAGGTGATAGGGGAATGGCAAATGGAGGGTGAAAAATCAGATTCTAGATGGAGAATATTTTATCCTGAAGTCAGCATGTTCTTAGAAGGGACATAAAATGGGGTTTATGTTGGCTCAGACTGAGAATAGCTCAAAGTTCAGGAGCTGTGGGAAGAAGATAAACTTAAGTGAAGTTTGATTAACAAGTATTCTATTTTGACCACTGAAGACAAATTCAGCCGATTTTTCTATGAGAAAAAGATTTGCAGAGTCTATGTCTGGCTGTGATAGGTAAGCACAAAAAGGATAGAGAATTTTATTAATTGTAGCTATTTACCAGGATTATCTTTATGCTTCATCTTTCTTCCATTTGACATTTCCTGGGTTGTATCTTTTATTATAAACTGGTCAGCATAACTACAGTGTTTTACTGAGGTCTGTGAGTAGCTCTATCAAGGGAGATTACGGAAGTCCCCAATTTTTAAACAGTAGCTCAGAAACACACATGGGGATGGCACAATTGCTTATGCCTGTAATCCCAGCATTTTGGGAGGCTGAGGCAGGCAGATCCCTTGAAGTCAGGAATTCAAGACGAGCCTGGCCAACATGGTGAAACCCTGTCTCTACTAAAAATACAAAAATTAGCTGGGCGTGGTGGTGTGTGGCTGTAATCCCAGCTACTTGGGAAGCTGAGGCAGGAGAATCACTTGAACCCTGGAGGCAGAGGTTGCAGTGAGCCGAGATCGCGCCACTGCACTCCAGCCTGGGCTACAGAGCGAGACTCTGGCTCAAAAAAAAAAAAAAAAGAAAAAAGAAAAGAAAGAAAGAAAGAAATATAGATGAGCCCATGGAGTTTGTGACTGGCATCTGCAGTAAGGACAATATTGTGGGACTGAGCCCTGAACCAAGGTCTGTGCTGACTCTGGGTGGTTTCAGAATTCAAATGTTAGACAGTGAGTTGGTGTTGAAGAATTGTTTGGTGTTAACAAACAATCTGGTGCCAGAAAAAATATGGAGGCCTGGCCTGGAATAAAACTCTAGGTGTGTGGAAAGGAGAGGCTCTGCTTTCCTGTACACAGGCCGTCACACTGCTCATTGTTCTGTGATCCCAGATCTCCTCTTAGGGTGAGAGAGGACTGAAAACTTAGAGAAAAGGAGTTCTGATGACAGACCCCATTTTTCCACAGCTGCCACCACAGGATTCCCACCCACTCACAATCATGCCCACTGGACGTTGACATGTGCACACTCCTTCCAGGACTAGGCACCACCCTCAAAAATTTAACCACGGCATTTTTGATCCTAGTGTTTTTTGCCAAAATCCCACAAAATTGTCTACAAATGTTTGGCATATCCCTACCCCCAGACACTGAATCTGCAGCAGCAACCTCTTTTCTCCACCAGCTTGGGGTTCTGGGCCACCTCTTCATAATCTCATCTGCCTGCGTGGACCCAGAAATAAGCAGCACAAGCCAGTCCTGCCTACACTGCACTCTTCCCCACCCATTGAGTTCATTTCTTTTAACTCTTATTTTTGTTTTGGGGTACACGTGCAGGTTTACTATATAGGTAAAATTGTGTCATGGAAGTTTGATGTAAATTATTTTGTCACTGAGGTACTAAGCATAACACCAAACAGATTTTTGTTTTTTAATCTTCTTTGTTCTCTCACTCTCCACCCCCAGGTAGGCCTCAGTGTCTGTTGTTTTCCCCTTTGAGTCCATGGGTTCTTATTATTTAGCTCTTACTTAGAAATGAGAACATGGAGCCGGGCACGGTGGCTCACACTTGTAATCCCAGCACTTTGGGAGGCTGAGGCGAGTGGATCACGAGGTCAGGAGTTGGAGACCAACATGGTAAAATCCCGTCTCTACTAAAAATACAAAAATTAGCCGGGCGTGGTGACACACGCCTGTAATCCCAGCTACTCAGGAGGCTGAGGCTGGAGAATCGCTTGAACCCGGGAGGTGGAGGTTGTGGTGAGCCGAGATCTAGCCATTGCATTCCAGCTCGGGTGACAAAGTCTCAAAAAAAAAAAAAAAAAAGAACATGCATTTGCTTTTCTCTTTCAGCATTAGTTTTCTAAGGATAATGGGTCACAGTTCCATCCATGTTGCTGCAAAAAACATGATCTTGTTCTTTTTTATGGCCACACAGTATTCCATATTTATATACTATATTTTTCTTTTCATATAAATATTTTACTTTATTTTCTTCTTATTTTATTATTATTTTTTGAGATGGAGTTTCACTCTTGTTGCCCAGGCTGGAGTGCAATGGCACGATCTCTGCTCACTGCAACCTCTGCTTCCTGGGTTCAAATGATTCTCTTGCCTCAGCCTCCTGAGTAGCTGGGCTTACAGGCATGCGCCACTATGCCTGGCTAATTTTGTATTTTTAGTAGAGACAGGGTTTCTCCATGTTGGCCAGGCTGGTCTCGAACTCCTTACCTTAGGTGAACTGCCCTCCTCGGCCTCCCAAAATGCTGGGATTACAGGCATGAGCCACCACGCTCGGCCTTCTTCTCATTTTATTTTAAGGAGAGGCAGAGTCTCACTCTGTCATGTAGGCTGGAGGGTAGCGGTGTGATCTTGGCTCACTTCAGCCTCAACATCCTGGGTCCAAGCAATCCTCTTACCTCAGCCCCCTATGTAGCTGGGACTACAGGTGCACACCACCACACCTGGCTGATTTTCCTTTAGTATACTTTGTAGAAATGGGGTTTCTTCATGTTGCCTTGGCTGTTCACAAACTCTTGAACTCAGGCAGTCTGCCTGCCTCGGCCTCTTAAATTGCTGTGATTACAGGCATGAGCCACCGCCCTTCTGTATTATATTTTCTTTATCCAGTTTACCATTGATAAGGATTCAGGTTGATTCCATGTCTTTGCTATTGTGAATAGTTCTGCAGTGACCATGAATGTGCATGTGTTTTTATGGCAGAATAACTTATATTTCTTTGGGCATATACCCAATTATGAGGGTGTTGGGTCAAATGCTAATTCTGTTTTTAGTTCTCTGAGGAATCACCAAATTGCTTTTCACAATGGCTGAACTAATTTACACTCCCACCAGCAGCGTATAAGCACTCCTTTATCTCCACAACCTTGCCAGCATCTGTTGTGTTTTTGTTTTTTTTTTTTTTTTTGAGACAGAGTCTCACTCTGTTGCCCAGGCTGGAGTGCAGTGGCACGATCTCGGCTGACTGCAATCTCCACCTCCTGCTTCCCAGGTTCAAGCGATTCTCATGTCTTAGCCTCCTGAACAGCTGGGATTACAGGCATTTGCCACCATGCCCGTCTAATATTGTTTATTTTTAGTAGAGATGGGGTTTCACCATGTTGGCCAGGCTGCTCTCGAACTCCTGGCCTCAAGTGATCCACCCATCTCGGCCTCCCAAAGTGCTAGGATTACAGGCATGAGCCACCGCGCTTGGCCCTGCATGTGTAATTTTTTGATGTTTTAATTATAGCCATTTTGGCTTGTGTGAGAAGGTATCTCATTGTGTATTTTCTTTGCATTTCTCTAATGATTAATGAGTATTTTTTTTCATATGCTTGTTAGCCACACATATGCCTCCTTTTGAAAAGCATCCGTTCATCTTCTTTGCTTCCTTTTTAATAAGGTTGTTTGTTTTTCCTTGTAAATTTATTTAAGTATTTTATGGATTGTGGATATTAGTTGTTTGTCAGCAGCATAGTTTGCAAATATATTATTCTATTCTGTAGGTTGTCTGTTTACTCTCTTGATGGTTTCCTTTGCTGTGAAGAAGCTCTTTGGTTTAGTTAGGTCTCATTTGTCAATTTTTGCTTTTGTTGCAATTGTTTTTAATATTTTCTTTTTTCTTTTTTTTTTGAGACGGAGTTTCGCTCATTGCCCAGGCTGGAGTGCAATGGTATGATCTGGGCTCACTGCAACCTCTGCCTCCTGGGTTCAAGTGATTCTCCTGCCTCAGCCTCCCAAGAAGCTGGGATAACAGGCATGCGCCACCATTCCTGGCTAATTTTTTATTTTTAGTATAGGCAGGGTTTCACCATGTTGGTCAGACTGGTCTCGAACTCCTAACCTCAGGTGATCCACCTGCCTCAGCGTCCCAAAGTGCTGGGATTATAGGTATGAGCCACCGCACCTGGCCTGTCCCATTTCTTTATAATGCTCATGTTTCTCACGCTGAGAATAGTTGTGCACTTTGGGTATTTAAAGAGAAATTTTTTTCTTAGAGGAATATTTTCTGGTGGACTTGATCAATATTATATCTAATCTGAGTTTTGTTTTTAAAGATGCTTTTAACTTTTATTTTCTCTTGATATAATCTTGCTCAGATAGAGAGCTGTTTTTTGCTCGAATCCTTTGGGTTTCTGTTTCAGAAGCCCTGTTAGTATCCCATGGTATCTATGAATGAGGTGGGCTGTCACAGGGAGAACTCTTAGACCTATCTCTATCCGGACTCATGCTGGAAATCCAGCAGTATTTTTTTCATGTCACCATTATAAACAGAAGCTGAGGCTGAAACAGTGCTCCCATTCCCATTATTGTGAAGGTGCAATTTCACCCAGGAGGCCTGCAGGCTCTCCTCCTGCAGCTCAGGCTTCATTGTCTGATGTGACACTGGAGTGCTGCTGTGGCAATTGGGTTTCATGTAAGATATGAGCTGCCAGCTATGAGCTTTGTGTTGTGGACTGTGCGTCAGTGGCAGATGGTAGGCGTCAAGAGAGGACACTGGCCATCAGGAGAGGGCAGGCAGGGTGCTCTAGCCCAGTGCTAAAGGAGTTAAAGAGCCATTGCTTTAAAATATAAATAGCCAAAAAGATAACACCCTATTCAACCATTTCTGTAGGAGAGTGGGAGCCTACCTTCAGCAGGCACCTGGCTTCATCTTGCAGAATTACCTCCTGTTATGAAGATGTGAAAAGTTTATTTTGTCATTGAATATAACCAATAAGCATACACCAATGGCCTTGCCAATTGCCAGGTGAATTTAGGATGAACTACATATGACATGGTGCTGTAAATTTTTCCACTTGTGGACTAACTGTGGTGACTTTCTGTCTTGACGATCTCTTGAGCAGATTGACTGTGATGCGTGTCACATTCAGGTTAAATTGTGTAATAAAACAGTTTTCTTTCTGTTCTATCATTTTGGAGTTTTTCTGGGGCTGGAGAAAAATTTTCTTTTAATTATGTTTTCCACACACTGTCTAGAATTACCAGACATTATATAAACTCATAGGATGCCAACCCAGCTTTACTCTAGAGGAGACTTTTCCTCTCAGCCTTCCAGTCAACTCACAGATTTGTACAAACTTCACAGGGTAGCAATCAACCATTTCACCTCTTTCAGTGACTGTTGGGTCTTCAGACCTGAAACTGATTCAGAGGCCAGGGGGACCAGAAACCCAATCAGAGTAACATGTGAGTGTTGAGTAGACATGTAGACATGAGAATCTCCGCTTTCTCCTTCCTCCTGTTGCTAAAATACCCACAAATATGCAAGTAACACCTGCTGCAGCTCCAAATTCTGAATCTAGGTCTTGAGATCTGGGAACCAAAAAAAAAAAACAAACCTTTCATCTGAGGAATGCAAGTCCTTTTAGTTGTCAAACTCAGAGAGACATTAAAATGAGAACACAATTTTGTCTTTCTCCCACCTTTGAACTATGTTTTTTGTTGTTGTTGTTTTTTTGAGATGGAGTCTGCTCTGTCCCCAAGGCCGGAGTGCAGTGATGCAATCTTTGCTCACTGGGACCTCCACCTCCCGGGTTCAAGCAATTCTCCTGCCTCAGCTTCCCAAGTAGCTGGGATTACAGGCATGTGCCATAACAGCTGGCTAATTTTTGTATTTTTAGTAAAGAAGGGGTTTCACCATGTTGGCCAGGCTGGTGTTGAACTCCTGACCTCAGGTGATCGACCCGCCTCGGCCTTCCAAAGTGCTGGAAAATTACAGGCATGAGCCACTGCGCCTGGTCCTGAACTAAGAGTTTTTTTTAATCTCTTAAAACTGTTAACTGTTGCCACTAGTTATAAATTAATAATGACACACTGGACACTATAACCCATACTCTAAATTTTAATGATGTATATCCAATCAATAATCAATGTCATTTCTGTAAATACAATAAAAATTTCTGGTAAACAACTTTATATCAACCATCTCTCTCCCCCTCTCTTTTTGCCTTTTCAGATCAACTTGTAACTGCTCCTAATCAAAGTGTAGATGACAGGCAACTTGAAGATTTGCTCCCAGGTTACAATCCTCAGGCTTTGCCCAAATAAACTGTCTACTTACATTCATGTTGCCTTAGCTTTTTTTCTTTTAGGTAGACATATCTTTCAGAATGTGCTAAAGCAGCCTATATAAGGGGATCTTTCCTTTGATTGTACTCTGCTTGCTGTAACACCCAAGAATGAAGAGCCAGGTTGATCCGACCTAGAATCTGCAAATAAGGTGTATTCTCTTCCTGGAATTTACAAGATAAGGCCAGACTTTGAATTGAGAATGTAGAGAAAACTAACGAGACATTTTCTGCATTGTCAGATGTCAACATAGACATCTTAAAGTTCCTCTTTGAGAATGTGATTCTTTCAGCTCCTCAGATCTTGTCCAGTGACCTGCTACAGTTATGTGAGGGGCACCAGGTGTAAATAGAATCTGATGGCAGAATACGTAAGTGTGAACAAGCATCTTCAGAGTTATAGAAAGGTGATAATGTATCCAGAGCCATAACCACAACTACACCTGTCTCTAAAATGTGGGACTGGAGTAGAATATTCCTGTTCTTCCTCTTACCTAGGAGCTGGATAATCAGGACAGGTGATCCAGGTTCTGGAGCTTCCCCAGGGCAGTTTAATTTTTTGTTTAGAATTAGCCTGAGTCTCTCCTGTCTGTTTTAGCATTGGGCCATCAGCCCAGGGTCACTGGGAATTCTCACAATCAGCTGGGTGTCTTTGAGACATCTGAGGATGTCCAGAGCAGAATTGTGCCAGGGTAACAAAAGTGGTTAATTCTGCTTCTGTCTCAGTGTAAAAAATTGAGTCATCCTGTGTTTGCTCCTCCCCTCACACAAGAGATGACTTTGGTGAGTACCCAGATGAATGTTTCTCCAGTTTTCAGATACTTGTGTGAAAAACAACCAGGATGTCTGGAGACTCAAACAAATAAACGAATTGCTTTTATTTTATATGGCCATTAGAAAAATAGATGAAGCAGTCATCCAGGAACCATCCAGGAAATTTTAGACTAGACTAGCAACTGAATAAAGGGTTGAATTAAGCATCATATGGTTGATTCATTGAACAGATGTGTGCAAAAACATTTGCCTTTATTTGGGCCCCTTTCTTTATATTGTAGTGACTTCTTATGTCATCACCTGAAGAGATATTTATGAACAGAAGAGTTGCTATTATTATATGCGTTTCTATTACCTGCTAAGAATACATATTTATCTTCTAATAATTACCCTAGAGAACCTTAAGACATTTATTTAAATTGCTTATTAGTATGCATTATATAATTGACAGGGCAGTGGCTAAAAAAAATTATACAAACTCTGAGATTTAAGTTTCTCTTAGGCAAGTTTAGGAAAATAGAACTGGAAATACCCCAGTGGCACAGAGAACAGAATTCTACATAAGGTCCACTCCCTGTCCCAGTTCTGTTCAGATTCACTCTATTTGGGGTCTTATTTAGATCTGGCCCCACTCTGGAGTCTTACCTCACAGAACTGATTAGAAGAGATGAGGGTTTTGGCTGGTGAATCCTGCTGCCTTTCTAAAGCTGGTGCTTACAATTTTCTGAACCCCAAAGGAGATAAAGGGAAAAATAAAGTATGTATTTTAAGATCTTAATTTTTAAATTTTCTATTAAATCAGTGCTTGCAGATTCCATTTAGCATCTTGTTTTCTATTCCTGCAGATTCAGTAGTTGCTCCACTAGTCACACACAAAAAAATATAAACACAATAAAATTTCTCTAAACTGCGTTAAACTTTTCTCTATTCAGGTAATTTGTCTACATTTAGCTTTTATTCTATACATTTTCTTTAAAAAACCAAGAACAGAAATAGAAGATGAAATACACGTGCTGGGCCCTTAACCTAATGCTGGGAGTTATTAAATACTTAGTACCAAATCGCAGTGTGTTATGAGGATTAAATCACATAATGTATTATTTGTATTAGTGTTCTGCAACATACTCTTGAGCACATAGTACCTGCTTAAACATTGCATTAGTACGTGTGTATGTGTTGTTTTCCAAATGTAGGCTTATTCAGGCACTGCTACCTTTTATTGTCTCTGTAAACTTTAAAGAACTGGCAAAGAATTTGATGCTTTAGGATGGAGATTAGTTGTCTTCATTTGTGCCAGAAGTGATTGTGTTGTGACAAGAGTACGGAGTGTAAGGGACTCTGTGCTGTGCCTGCTTTCTCTAACTAATGCTAATAATGAGCCCACGGGGAGCATCATCAGCATTGACAGGGGACTTATTTAAAACACACATTCATGGCCAGGTGTGGTGGCTCATGCCTGTAATCCCATTTGGGAAGCCGAGGCGGGCAGATCATGAGGTCAGGAGATCGAGACCATCCTGGCTAACACGGTGAAACCTCATCTCTACTAAAAATAGAAAAAAAATTAGCCGGGCATGGTGGCAGGCGCCTGTAGTCCCAGCTACTTGGGAGGCTGAGGCAGGAGAATGGTGTGAACCCAGGAGGCGGAGGGTGCAGTGAGCCGAGATCACGCCACTGCACTCCAGCCTGGGTGACAGAGCGAGACCGTCTCAAAAACAAAACAAAACAAAACAAAAACATTCATGTACCCTTTGAAAACCTGCAGAATCACATTACATAAAGAGGGACTAAAATTACTGAGTGGTTTATAAGCTTGTTAGAGCTTGAGAGACAATGCTTAGCTAAGTGGTTATAAACCCAGGGTTCTATTAATTTGGTGCAAAAGTTATTACAGTTTCTGCCATTGTAATTAATGTGGATTACTTAGATATGGATACTCAAATTACATTGCCAATTCACAGAAATATCTTTGTTCGTGCCCTTTCCACGGGTTCTTTTTATTGTTGGACACATCCATGTTGTTTTAATTAAGAGCCTTGTGTGATTCTAAGGTGAGGCCAGAATCACTTATGAGGGGTTGAAGATACACTCATGAGAGTTCATTTTCACCTGTTTACTACAGGGTGATTATAGGGCCTGTTCTGTTTGGGTTTGGTATGGACAGGGCAGTGTGGCCCATATTTTTATTACTGTAGCAGAGATTATTGGTGTCTGTAGCAGGGGAGGGCACCTAAAGAGAGGAAAGGAGAAACTTATATTTCTTCTTCATGGGGAAACTCATTGTTCCCGAATTTTTCATGTTATAAAGGACAGAAATGGGTGGACTTTTTCAGCGGGTCTTGGTACTTCTGCCTGTGGGTGTGGTGGTAGCAGGTAAACAGGTGGTGCTGACACCTTTAAAGGCATGTTCTCAAGATGCGGGTGTAATTTGTCCAGAGAATCTCAACCGAAAAGGAATCCCAGAGAAGGAGGAGATAGGGAAAAAAATATGCCTTTTTTTTTTTTTATCTAAACACATCTCAGATCAAGAACTGCATCCACTCTGCCTCGTGGATTTCCATGCATTTAGTACTTGCAAACCTTTACTTCTCTTGTGTTTTTCCTCCCTAATGAGTTTGTTTTAACTACTTTTGAAAATTTTATTGATAGTCAAGGGTCTCTGAAAAATATTTCTTTTTAGAGCCTTTTCTAAATTCTCCACATCATGGCTTTTTATATGCCATGGAGGATTCTCACCATTAATTTATGATCTGCAGTATTAAAAATGCTTCCTTTGTGGCTGTTGAACATGGGAGGGTGGGGATAACTCAAGATTCCTGTTGGGGAAAAGCTGGAATCCTTAGTAAAGATGGAGAACAGGTACTGTTGAGGCTCCATTTGTGTTCCCCATTAGCACCATGCAGAACGGGATTAAGGAAATGCTTATTTAAACAAGATGAGGGCCGGGTGCGGTGGCTCCCACCTGTAATCCCGGCAGTTTGGGAGGCTGAGCAGGGTGGATCACCTGAGGTCAGGAGTTCAAGAGCAGCCTGGCCAACATGGCGAAACCTCGTCTCTTCTAAAAATACAAAAATTAGCCGGGCATGGTGGCGCATGCCTGTAATCCCAGCTACTCGATAGGCTGAGGCAGGAGAATCGCTTGAACCCGGGAGGCGGAGGTTGCACTGAGGCAAGATTGCCCCACTGCCCTCCAGCCTGGGTGACACAATGAGACTCTGTCTCAAGAAAAAACAATGAGATTTATTACCCAGAAAGTTCGAAAGATAATTATCAGGAGATTACTGCTCTCTACGGTGCTCAAAAAAGACTCCTTAAAATCACTACTAAAAATGACGGAAAATGGGAAATATCTGTATCTTGAATTTTGCATAAAACTGATGTTTCTGTATGGTTGCATTCAGCCTATAATTTCCTTTTTTTTTTTTTTTTTTTTTTTTTTTTTGAGGTGGAGTTTTGCTCTTGATGCCGTGCTGGGATTACAGGCATGAGCCACTGCCCCTGGCCAGCCTATAATTTACTTTTTGGGAACAATATTTCAGCAGTGATGCTGTGTTATGTGTGTATCAGCACATCATAAAAATTTTTCCTACTGCGGTTGATGTTTATGATTCACTTGGATAAGCACTCTCTGACAGATTTTTTTTTTTTTACTATAGAATTAATTTTTTTCTTTGTTATTTTATTTTATTATTATTGTTTTGGAGACAGGGCCTCACTCTGTTGCCCAGCTTGGAATGCAGTGGTGTGATCTCGACTCACTGTAACCTCCGCCTCCTAGGTTCAAGCGATTCTCCTGCCTCAGCCTTGCAAGTTGCTGGGACTACAGGCGCCCACTGCCATGCCAGGCTAATTTTTGTAAAGGCCTTTTTTTTTTTTTTTTTTTTAAAGTGTCTTTATGCAGCTGATGTGTGTAAACTATCAAATTTAATTTGGCAGCTGCTCTTTCTTAGAGTTTCTTTGCATATATCTGTCCTTGGAAAATGAAGAGTTTCATCTTCTTTTATAGTCCAGAAAAACTGGAAAAAACACAGGTTCTTCCATATACTAGATGTTTGATAAAATATTCTTCTTAGGCCAAAATCATTGGCACTATTGGTGAGCTTGTTAGAAATTCAGAAACTCAGACTTTATTCCAGATGTTCTGGAAAAAAAAAAATCTCCATTACAAGATCTCCAGTTTATTGTACACATTAAAATTTGCTAGGTACCTTCTAACTCAACATGTCTTTTCCATGTCAAAAATACACAGAACTCATTCGCTATGATTTTAATATAGCACTCAAAAATATACATGCTTTTGTTAATGCCTTTAATTTTATACTTTATTATCCAGAAAAGTATATATACACTGATGTTGTGGATCTTATTCCACTCTTTTTTCAGAGTTAGAGAATACATAAGAGAATATTTCTGTGTTGAAAATTATTTTCGGCCAGGCGTGGTGTCTCACGCCTGTAATCCCAGCACTTTGGGAGGCCAAGGCGGATGGATCATCCGAGGTCAGGAGTTCGAGACCAGCCTGGCCAATATGGTGAAACCCCATCTCTACTAAAAATACAAAAATTAGCTGGGCGTGGTGGCGGGTGTCTTGTAATCCCAGCTACTTGGGAGGCTGAGGCAAGAGAATCACTTGAACCCAGGAGGCAGAGGTTGCAGTCAGCCGAAATCGCACCATTGTACTCCAGCCTGGGCAACAAGTGCAAGACTGTCTTAAAAAAAAAAAAAAATTATTGGAGGATTTCAGTCATTCCTATAAGTCAGAACCTGTTCTCTTTACTCTCTCATTTCACCTTCAGTCAAATTAAAAATTCTGCCCTTGGCCACCCGGTAAATGTGTGTGTATGTGTGTGTGTGTGTTTTTTTTTTTCAGGGACCATTGACATTCACAGATGTGGCAATAAAATTTTCTCTGGAAGAGTGGCAATTCCTGGACACTGCACAGCAGAATTTATATAGGGATGTGATGTTAGAGAACTACAGAAACCTGGTCTTCCTGGGTGAGAATAACTTCAATACACAATCCTCAGATACTGTAAATGTTTCTTTTTTTGGTGTTGTAGAATGTTTTTTGGTAACTGATGCTTTGCATAAGTGAGTTTCATATCACTGTTTTGAAGAAAATCTTGGGAATTTGTCAGTGTAGAAAAGAATTTCTTCAAGATAAACATCTTGAAATTCACCTTGATCTGAACTTTTCACATTCCTGAGCAGACCTGTAGTTTTTACTCTACATTAGTGATCATTTCAAAATTTAGTGACATAAAATATTGTTGCCCACACCTTAACATCTAATTGTCACCACCAGCTTTTGATTCAGTGGTACTGGGTAGTGAAATTATTTTATTTATTTATTTATTTATGAGATGGAATGTTGCTATTGCCCAGGCTGGAGTACAATGGTGCGATTTTGGCTCACTGCAATCCTCACCTCCCAGGTTCAAGAGATTCTCCAGCCTCAGCTTTCTGAGTCGCTGGGAGTACAGGCGTGTGCCACCAAGCCCAGCTAATTTTTGTATTTTTAGTAGAGATGGGGTTTCACCATGTTGGCCAGGCTGGTCTCGAACTTCTGACCTCAAGTGATCCACCCTCCTTGGCCTCCCAAAGTGCTGGGATTACAGGCATGAGTCACCGCACCCAGCCCATTTTCTAAATATTTAGAAATTACTGTTATAAATTAGTGTTTTGGGATTAATATACTAGAATATTCTATTATGTTCTCTTTACTGAGCACATTATTTGAAGAATATGAGGAACATACATGTTATTTATTTTTAATAAAACAGGTGTTGGTGTGTCTAAGCCAGATTTAATCACCTGTCTGGAGCAAGGAAAAGAGCCCTGGAATATGAAGAGACACAAGATGGTAGCCAAGCCCCCAGGTAGGTGAGAGTGAACACAATGGACAACACAGATTAGAGGTCCAAAGGTCAAGGAGAAAGCCAGTCCTTAAAATAGATTTTGGGAAGCTGTGTTCCAAAGAAAATAGTTTCAGGAAAGCCTGAGAGTTTAAAAAATTTTACTCTCACATAGGGGCATCTTCTGCATTATGCTATTAAATTCTCTAAGGATTCTACTTTCCCTTTTGTGATCTTCCTTGAAGTTTATAGTGACAGCCAAAGTCTTCTTCATGGCATATAAGGGACTGCACAATCTACTTTTTCATATTTTCAGGGGAACTATAAATATCTGCATAATTTTATAAAACTCTGTTAGGCTGGGCAAATGTCTCACGCCAGTAAACCCAGCACTTTGGGAGGCCGAGGCGGGTGGATCACCTGAGGTCAGGAGTTCGAGACCAGCCTGGCCAACATGGTGAAACCCCTTCTCTACCAAAAATACAAAAATTTGTTGGTCATGGTGGCGCACTCCTGTAATCCCAGCTATTTGGGAGGCTGAGTCAGGAGAATGGCTTGAATTAAGGAAGCAGAGGTGACAGTGAGCTGATGTCGTGCCATTGCACTCCAGCTTGTGTGAGAAGAATGAAAGTCCGTCTCAAAAGTAAAAAAAAAACCAAAAACCTATGTTAAACTATTTTTCATGTTTTCTTGTTTTATCATGTTTAAAATATGTGAGAGTAGTGGTTTCTGTTCCATTTGTTTTTTCATTTTTCTGCATAATTCATCCTGTTTTTATTAGTATAGTCTTGAAATACAGTTTGGAATTATTATATTAAGTATGACATCCTCCTGGTTTGTTCTTTTTTGTCAAGATTGCTTTGGCTATTCAAAGTTTATTGAAGTTTTATATAAATTTTAGGATTGTATTTTACATTACTATATAAAAGATAGCACTGGAGGTTTTTTTTGAGATGGAGTTTCGCTCTTGTTGCCCAGGCTGGAGTATAATGGCACCATCTTGGCTCACTGCAACCTCCGCCTCCCGGGTTCAAGTGATTCTCCTGCCTCAGCCTCCCGAGTAGCTGGGATTACAGGCACGTGACACCATGCCCAGCTAATTTTTGTATTTTTAGTAGAGATGGGGTTTCACCATGTAGGCCAGGCTAGTCTCGAACTCCTGACATCAGGTGATCTGCCCACCTTGGCCTCCCAAAGTGCTGGGATCACAGGCGCTTGGTCTTTTTATTTTTTTCTTTTTACTGAGATGGAGTTTTGCACTTGCCGCCCAGGCTGGAGTGCAATGGCATGATCTTGGCTAACTGCAACCTCTGCCTCCTGGGTTCAAGTGATTCTCCTGTCTCAGCTTCCCCACTAGCTGAATTAGGCATGAGCCACCGTGCCCAGCTACATTTCTTTTTATTAAGTTGTTTAATTTATATTTAAAATAATTGCTTAGAGATATGAAGTTACTATTAACAGTTTATTATTGTTTTTTGTAGATATGTTTTTTCTCATTTCCTGTTTTACTGCCTTAATTTTTGTTTAATTTTGTTGTGACATGCCTTGATTATTTTGTATTCTGTTTCACATACTTTCTACAAATACAATGCAGTCATCCTGAAATATAATGTGATCATTTTGAAAAATGGAGATTACATAAAACATCTTAAAGTTAAAACAATACATTTTAATATCATAACTTCAATTGAATACAAAACCTATACCTTGATATTTTCCAGTTTGTTATTGATATTATAAATATTATCTTATATTGTGTATCTATTAACAAATGTAGGCAGATTTAAGTCTTGTTTTTTGTATTTACAGAAGAAGTTTAGGGGTTTTATGCACCATCATTGTAATAGAATTCTATATGTGTCTCTATATTTACATTTAACAGAGAGCTATTTATTTATTTATTTATTTTATTACTATGTTTTCTTGAGATGGAGTCTTGCTCTGTCGCCCAGGCTGGAGCGCAGTGGCACGATCTTGGCTCACTGCAATCACCGCCTCATGGGTTCAAGGAATTCTCTTGCCTCAGCCTCCTGAGTAGCTGAGATTACAGGCACGAGCCACCACACCCAACTAATTTTTCTATTTTTAGTAGAGACGGGGTTTCAGCATGTTGGTCAGGCTTGTCTTGAATTCCTGATGTCAGGTGATCTGCCTGCCTCAGCCCCCTAAAGTGCTGGGATTACAGGCGTGAGCCACCGCGCCCAGCCTATATACATTTTCATGATGCTGTCCAGCATGATTTTATTTTTCAACATAATGGACTCATTTTAGGATTTCTTTTTATTTATATGCAGTCTCACTGTGTTGCTCAGACTAATCTTGAACTCCTGGTCTCAAGTTATCTGACTGTCTTAGCCTCCTAATGTTATCAGATTACAGGCATGAGCCACTGTGCCTGGTCACCATGTAGCATTTGTTATAGGACTGTGTTAGTGGTGATGAACTCCGTCACTTTTCATTTTGGAAAGTCTTTATTTTTGTCTTGTTTTTGAAGTAAAATAATTTTGAATAAAGTATTACTTGTTAGAACTTTTTTTTTTGAGACGGAGTTTTGCTCTTGTTGCCTAGGCTGGAGTGCAATGGTGCAATCTGGGCTCACTGCTACCTCCGCCTCCTGGGTTCAAGCGATTCTCCTGCGGAGTAGCTGGGATTACAGGCATTCGCCACCACGCCCACCTAAAATTTTGTATTTTTAGTCATGATGGGGTTTCTCCATGTTGGTCAGGCTGGTCTCAAACTCCTGACCTCAGGTGATCTGCCCCCTTCAGCCTTCCAAAGTGCTGGGATTACAGGTGTGAGCCACTGCGCCCAGCTAGAATTTTTTTTATAAAATCAAAATTGGTAAAGTTCTCAGTTTTTGTTTCTTCAAGTAATCTCTGTATTACTTTTTCTTTATAATCTTCTTTTAAGATTTCTTTCATAAATATATTGATCTACTTTATACTGTCCAATAAGCTTTACATTGCATGTTTAGTGTTGTTTTACAATTTTGTTTCTGTGTTATATATTTTAGAATATGCCACCTCATAGCAGTTAATTGTGTTTTGATGTTTTAGTTTATATTATAATTTTATATGACAGTATTAAAGTCTGTACAATTTAAGAATGGATAGAGCAAGATCAAATATTAGTCATTCATATATCTGTTTCCAATATAGTTATCTTTATGTTTGTTTCCCTGTATAAATATTATCTCTGTATCTTTTATGACTGTATATTTTTTGTGTAGGTTTGTTGTGAATGGTTGTTTAATCTTTTCTAGGTAAGCAGTCATAAACATTTTACTAGTTTTAGCATCTATTTGTGAATCCATATTATTTCTGTGTGGGGAAAAATTTTGGACTTGACAATAATTTAAAAACTTATCAGAACTTTATTAGGTATTATTGTTCATTTTTACTTGTCAAAAACACAGAATCTTTACAGTCAAATGTTTTAAAATATTCAGTTTAGTCATATTAATGGTATTGACAATGCTATGCAACATATCCCTAGAGTGTTTATCTCACAAAGCTAAATCTCAAGACACATTGAACAGCTACCAATTTTTTTCATTTCTTGGTGCTTTTCAAATGCCACTCTGTTTTCTGTTTTTAACAGTGTAACTGCTACATATATCTCATTCTATCTCTGACTTTGTGTGACTGGCTCATTTCATTTTGCATAATATCATCAAGCTTTATCTTTATAGTTGTTAAGAATATTTTCTGCTTATAAATCCTGAGTGATATTCCAGTATTTTTATATTTCAAATTATTTCTACTGAATGATTTGGTGACAGAAATTTGCATTGCTTTTAGTTATTGGCTTTCAGTAAAAACAGTGCAATAATTATAGATATGCAAATAGCTCTTTATATAACCGTATATATGACAGTTTATATATGTGCTGCATTCTCTTTTATTATTCTACTTTTTAACCTTTATATTCATAGTAAATTGTTTTAATTCTGTAGCTTGTAATGTGTTTTGAAATCAGGAACTGTAATGCCTTCAACATTGTTTCTTTTTTTGAAGATTGTTGAGTATTTTATTTTCTCTTGAGATTGCATATACTTTTGGTATTGCTGTTTACATTTTTTCAAAAATGCAGTTAGAAATTTAGTTAAATATCATTAAATCTGTAGATTACATTGAGCAGCATGGACATCTTCAAAATATTCAGTTTTTGAATAGATGCATTCTCAAGAGTGTGCTGTTTAATTTTTATATATTTATAAAGTTTTCAGGTTTTTTTCTATTATTGTTTTATACCCTCATTCCATTTTGGTCATATAAAGTAATGCATAAAAATTTTGTTTTAAGAAATTTGTTAAGACTTTTTTCAAGGAGAATCTTGTAAGATTGTGTGAGTATTTATTTATTTATTTATTTATTTATTTATTTATTTATTTATTTGAGACGGAGCCTTGCTCTGTCTCCCAGGCTGGAGTGCAATGTCCTGATCTTGGCTCAGTGCAACCTCCTCCTCCCAGGTGAACCTGCCTCAGCCTCCCAAGTAGCTGGAATTAAAGGCACCTGAACCATGCCCAGCTAATTTTTGTATTTTTAGTAGAGACAGGGTTTCACCATGTTGGCCAGGCTGGTCTCGAACTCCTAACCTCAGGTGATCCACCTGCCTTGGCCTCCCAAAGTGCTAGGATTACAGGCTTGAGTCATCGCAACTGGCCATATGAACTGTTGAGAAGGGTGTGTATCCTGATGTTGTTGAGGAGTGTTCTTTATACTTCTTTTAGAAATAAATGTTTTATACTCTCTTCAGATTTTCTCTTTCCTTACTAATATTCTATCTTGTTTTATTTTTATTATAGAAAGTGGGGTATTAGAATATCCTATTATAATTATATTGCTCTCTATGTGTTTCTTTAATTCTGTCAATATTTGCTTTATATATTTGAAAGCCAAATGTGAGATACACACACACACACACACATTTGTTATGTTTACAGTAAATGACTCTATTATTGTTAATTTCCTTCTTTGTCTCCATATAGTTTTGACTTAGAATACATTTTATAAAATATGACAGTTTTTGACTTCAGATATAGCTTATGTAATATTATTTTGACCTCTTCTTCTCTCATTTGGTTAATATCTGCATAGAATGTCTATGTCCGTCTTGCCACTTTCCGTCTTTTTTAATCATTAAATCTCAGCTGACTCTTGCAGGAAAGTAAGCTGGATTTTGGGTTTTAAGATTTTTTAAATAAATCCTTTTATTGAAAATATGTCTTTTGATTGGAAAATTAATTGTATATATATTTAAATAATTTTCTGAAACAGAAAAACTTAATTTTTTATTGTTTTATTTGATTCTTATATCTTTGTCCCTCATTTTCTCTCTTTCTGCCCTCTTTTATATCTGTTTCATTTTTGTATTAATATGCTTTTACTTCTTATTTTGTTTTGTTCATCTAAACATATATTCTTTGTGGTACCTTGGGGATTACACAAAACTTCTAAAAGATATAAGAATATATTTTAATCTAGTAAAAAATGAACTTCAGCTGAATACAAAAATGTTTCTTTGGCTGTGCTTGGTGGTTTACACCTGTAATCCCATCACTTTGGGAGGTTGAGGTGGGCAGATCACTTGAGGTCGGGAGTTCGAGTCCAGCCTGACCAACATGGAGAAACCCTGTCTCTACTAAAAATATGAAAGTTCCCAGGCATGGTGGCACATGCCTGTAATCCCAGCTACTCTGTAGGCTGAGGCAAGAGAATCGCTTGAACCCAGAAGGCGGAGGTCGCAGTGAGCTGAGATTGTGCCATTGCACTCCAGCCTGGGCAACAAGATTGAAACTCCATCTCAAAAAAAAAAAAAATTCTTCCTCAAATTTTTTATTTGTATATTATTCTCTGGAATTCTTTAAATTGTATAGAACAATTACAAATGTTTTCTGCACCATTATAACAATGGTAGGAAATTTCATTTTTATGTATGTGCATATCTTTCCTAGAAAATAATGTATTGTTATATGATTATGTGTTATTTTCTTTTTTTTTTTTGAGATGGAGTCTCTCTCTGTCACCCAGGCTGGAGTACAGTGGTGCAGTCTTGGCTCACTGCAACCTCCACCTCCCAGGTTCAAGTGATTCTCCTTCCTCAGCCTCCTGAATAGCTGGAATTATAGACACACACCACCACACATGTCTAATTTTTGTATTTTTAGTGGAGATGGGGTTTTGCCATGTTGGCCAGGCTGATCTTGAACTCCTGACCTAAGGTGATCCATCTGCCTTGGTCTCCCAAAGTGCTGGTACTACAGGTGTGAGTCACCACACCTGGCCTGTTATTTTCTTGAATCATATTATTTTCAATGGAAGAAACTGCTTTCAGTATCTTTTATGCATAGGGCACATGCAGTGCCAATATACTTTTTCAGAATTTGATTACTTTGGAAGGTTTTTTTGTTTTATTTTTGGCAGGACAGATTTGCTGATGGTATTATTCTCACTTGATAGCTATTTTTTCAGGACTTTGACTATATCACACAGTTCTCTTCTGGCCTCCAAAATTTTTGTTGACAGTTCAGTGGTTATCTGAAAGCCTGCTTGTAAGTGATACATCACTTTTTTCTTGCAGTTTCCAAGATTCTCTTTTGTCTGTCTGTGACTTTTAAAAGTGTGCTTATATATGTGTTTGTTATAATTATCTTTGTGTGTTTCCTAGTTTGTTTGTTGAGCTTCTTCATTTTTATTTTATCTTTCTTTTAGAATGTTTTTGTTTGTTTGTTTTTGTTTTTTGAGACAGAGTCTTGCTCTGTCTCCCAGGCTGGAGTGCAATGGCATGGTCTTGGCTCACTGCAACTTCCACCTCCCAGGTTCAAGCAATTCTCCTGCCTCAGCCTCCTGAGTAGCTGGGACTACAGGTGCTTGCCACCACACCCAGCTAATTTTTTGTATTTTTAGTAGAGATGAGGTTTCACCATGTTAGACAGTATGGTCTTTATCTCCTGACCTCGTGATCTGCCCACCTTGGCCTCCTGAAGTGCTGGGATTATAGACATGAGCCACTGTGCCTGGCCAGAATTTTTTAGTTATAATTTCTTTTTGTATTTTTTACCTCCACAATTTCTGTTTTTTTGATATTTCATACTTTTGTTACCCTCCTTTTTCTGTTTTTCTGTAGTTGTCTGTTTCCATTTCACTCATTGAGTATTATTCAATTTATTTTCAATTTTTAAAATTAATATAAACATCTTTTTTATAATTTCTTTCTGAAAACTTTATAATATATTTGATGGGATTGTAGTGCCCTATCAATTTGTATACCTTGTAATCTTTGAGATTTGGACATTATTAAAAGCTACCTGTTACATAATTTATGGCATAGTCTGAAAACAATTGTCTTGGTTAGAGATTTTGGGAGTCTATCAAACAGGTTCTTATGATGTGTCTTGTCTGAATTTAGTTTTTACTTTCTAGTTAAAGGAGTTTATTCATGTTTCTTTATATTCATCACTTGCTACACCTGTTCCCTGCCTGTGGTACTGCAGTTTCTCTGCTGCTGTAACATTTACGTTTAGTCTCAGCAAACTCAAAGTGTCACTTCAAAGTATATGACCAGTTCTTTTAGCACTTTATGTCATTGGAAACAGAAACCAAGTGTCTGGAAAAGCCCCTCAAAGACAGAAATAAAGATGTATGTGCCAGTATTTTACTTGTCTTTTAAAAAAGAATTCAGGAGCTTACAATTTACTTGTAAAGGCTCTTTGCTATATTGGGGAGCAGGAAGAGCTGTTTTGGGTAGATGCAATAAACTTTTCATTCTATGAGGCTCTTTGTGGCACTGCACATACCTAACTCATTTATACATTTTCCACAAATGTATTTTGGTCTGTATGTTTTTGTTACATTTATATGTCTATGAAGTAATTACGGCCTATGGTATTTTGCTATGCCGTCTTGCTTATGTAGTTTGTATAATTTTATAGCTTAGATTTGTAAAGTATATCCATCTGAGTCTAGTAAGTGAAGTAATTTGTTATTTCTGTTTTTTTCAGTTGTGTGTTCTCATTTTGTCCAAGACCTTTGGCCAGAGCAGGGCATAAAAGATTCTTTCAAAAAAGTAATACTGAGAAGCTATGGAAAATATGGAAATGACAATTTACAATTAAGAAAAGGCTGTGAAAGTGTGGATGAGTGTAAGATGCACAAAGGAGGTTATGATGAACTTAAGCAATGTTTGACAACTACCCCGGGCAAAATATTTCAATGTGATAAATATGTAAAAGTCTTTCATAAATTTTCAAGTTCAAATAGCCATAAGATAAGACATACTGGAAATAATTCTTTCAAATGTAAAGAATGTGGCAAATCATTTTGCATGCTTTCACACCTAACTAAACATGAAAGAAATCATACTAGAGTGAATTGCTACAAATGTGAAGAATGTGGCAAAGCCTTTAATGTGCCCTCAAAGCTTAATAATCATAAGAGAATTCATACTGGAGAGAAACCCTACAAATGTGAAGAATGTGGCAAAGCCTTTAATGTGTCCTCAAGCCTTAATAATCATAAGAGAATTCATACTGGAGAGAAACCCTACAAATGTGAAGAATGTGGCAAAGCCTTTAATATGTTCTCAAGCCTTAATAATCATAAGAGAATTCATACTGGAGAGAAACCCTACAAATGTAAAGAATGTGGCAAAGCCTTTAATGTGTTCTCAAGCCTTAATAATCATAAGAGAATTCATACTGGAGAGAAACCCTACAAATGTGAAGAATGTGGCAAAGCCTTTAACCAGCCCTCACACCTTGCTACACATAAGAGAATTCATACTGGAGAGAAACTCTACAAATGTGAAGAATGTGGCAAAGCCTTCAGCCAGTCCTCACACATTACTACACATAAGAGAATTCACACTGGAGAGAAACCCTACAAATGTGAAGAATGTGGCAAAGCTTTTAAAGTATCTGTACACCTTACTACACATAAGAGAATTCATACTGGAGAGAAACCCTACAAATGTGAAGAATGTGGCAAAGCCTTTAACCAATCCTCAGCCCTTACTACACATAAGATAATTCATACTGGAGAAAGACCTTACAAATGTAAACAATGTGGCAAAGGTTTTAGCCAATCCTCAACCCTTACTAAACATAAGATAATTCATACTGAAGAGAAACCCTACAAATGTGAAGAATGTGGCAAAGCTTTTAACCAATATTCAACCCTTAATAAACATAAGATAATTCATGGTAGAGAGAAGCCTTACAAATGTGAAGAATGTGGCAAAGCCTTTAACAAGTCCTCAATTCTTAACAGACATAAGATAATTCATACTAAAGAGAAATCACAAACCTTAAAGATGTGACAATGCTTTTTACGAAATCTCAGACTTTTTTAAACATAAAAGAAATGCTGGTGGCCGGGTGCGGTGGCTTACACTTGTAATCCCAGCACTTTGGGAGGCCGAAGCGGACAGATCACCTGAGGTCAGGAGTTCGAGACCAACCTGACTAACATGATGAATCAACGTCTCTCCTAAAAATACAAAAAATTTAGCCGGGTGTAGTGGTGGGCACCTGTAATCCCAGCTACTTGGGAGGCTGAGGCAGGAGAATCGCTTGAACCCGGGAGGTGGAGGTTGCAGTGAGCCGAGATCACGCCATTGTACTCCAGCCTGGGCAACAGGACGAGACTCTGTCTCAAAAAAAAAAAAAAAAAAAAAAAAAAAAGTGCTGGTGAGAACTCGTAGAAATGTGAAGAATATGACAAAGCCTTTAAATGGTTGTCTCACTTGATTGTAGGTAAGATACTTTATACTGGAGAAAACTCCTACAAGTGTGAAGAATGTGGCAAAACTTTTGACTAATGCTCACACTGTAGTGCACAGGAAATTATATTTTAGACAAATTTTACAAATATAAAGAATATGACGAAGCCATTAATAACTGCTCACATTTTAACATCAGAGAGCTAATACAAGCATTAAAGGTGCAATTACTGTCAAAAGATCTTCCAGAAAATATAAGCCTTTAAAATGTATTAAATTTATTGCTGTAAATTCTTATGGCTTACAGTTAAGAATCTCTTCATGCAAATTCTGTTTTTACTTTTCTGGTACTCATACTAGACCTATAATTTTCTTGATTCTTATTTCGTTTTGTTTTATAGATTATAAAGTATTCATTATATTAGCTGGTCAGTGATTATAGTAATTGTTTTTATGAAATTTACTAGTGCACACAAAATAATTTTCAAAGGTAATTCCATTAGTGTATTAAGTTTTATTTAGTGTTAGAACATTCCATTTTGTTCTTTTAAGTGCAGAAACTTATATAAGCCAACTTTTTTTTTTTTTTTTAAGATGGAGTTTCACTCTTATCACCCAGGCTGGAGTGCAATGGTACAATCTTGGCTCATTGCAGCCTCCACCTCCTGGGTTCAAGTGATTCTCCTCCCTCAGCCTCCTGAGTAGCTGGGATTACAGGCATCTGCCACCACGCCTGGCTAATTTTTGTATTTTTAGTAGAGACAGGGTATCATCATGTTGGCAAGGCTGGTCTCGAGCTCCTGACCTCAAATGATCTGCTCACCTTGGCCTTCCAAAGTGCTGGGATTATAGGCGTGAGTCACCGCACCCAGCCAAGCCAACTTTTATTTAGTTATTTTAAAAAAATTTTCTAATAATTGACATAAGTACATTTATTTATTTAGTCAATTTGTTCAGGTAAGTACTAGGGAAACTTGATAAGTTTTGAGGATGTTTTTGTATATAAATATATCAAACAAACATGACAGTGCTTGCTGTCTAACAGATGCTCCATAATGCAGAAATATTTATGCTAAAATTAGTTTGTAACTTTGATTCAGAAATAAAAAATACCATTGGGCCAGGTGCGGTGGCTCACACCTATAATCCCAGCACTTTGGAAGTTTGAGGCGGGCAGATCACAAGATCAGGAGATTGAGACCATCCTGGCTAACACAGTGAAACCCCATCTCCACTAAAAATACAAAAAATTAGCCAGGTGTGGTAATGGATGCCTGTAGTCCCAGCTACTCAGGATGCTGAGGCATGAGAATGGTGTGAATCCAGGAGGCGGAGCTTGCAGTAAGCCCAGATGGCGCTGCTGCACTCCAGCCTGGGTGACAGAGTGAGACTCCGTCTCAAAGAAAAAAAAAGAAATAAAAAATATCGGCTGGGCATGGTGGCTCATGCCTGTAATCCCAACACTTTGGGAGGTCGAGGTGGGTAGATCGCCTGAGGTCAGGAGTTCAAGACCAGCCTGGCTAACATGGTGAAACCCCAGCACTACAAAAATACAAAAATTAGTCAGGCATGATGGTGGGTGCCTGTAACTCCAGCTACTTGGAAGGCTGAGACATGAGAATTGCTTGAATGCGGGAGCAGAGGTTGCAGTGAGCCGAGATCACGCCATTGCACTCCAGCCTGGGCGACAGAGTGAGACTTTTGTCTCAAAAAAACAAACAAAAAAACAAAATAAAATATCAATGCTGAAGATATAACATTGTTTTTTTCATGTGGAGAGGACACTTTTTCAGGCTGCAAAGCTGAATCTTGCTGAATTTAAAGAGAAATTCTGCTGCTTTAATTTCCTGATTATCTTGATTTCTTTTCACTTTTTATGTGTATTCTAACTATGTATGCATCACAGCCCTTTTTCTTCTTGCTCTGTTATGGCTACAGTTTTCTCACTGTTATCTCCATGCCATATCATTTCACATGGTACTTTGTAGGTTCTGATGAGAAAGTTGGTACTTTTTAATGCATTGAAAAATTGGTTTTAACTAGAGAGTTTGCTTATCAATATAACTTTCAGATTAATTAAAATAAAAGACATACACTTTCCACAAGAATGTATCAGTTAACATAGAATATATCATATATCAGTGAGAAGAATAAGTTAGCACGGTTTTGTTTGTTTATAAACGAAAAACCTTATTAGATTCTCACAAAGAGTGAAAAATATAGTGTGCTAAAATATGTATCTTAGAAATTTTATTTTTGAGCAAGTTGATTGCAAGTGAACAATTTCAAATTTAATTTTTATAATATACTTATAGCATAACTTATGTTTCTATACAGTATCTTCCGCTTTTAAGTGTGAATGTTAAAGTTGGCAAAATAATAAAATGATCTCTGGATTTGAAATTTGATGTAATTTATTTTCATGTTGATTACAATTTGGAGGAATTTCTTACTTTTTTTCCTAGTCTGCAGTTTTTACTCTTTTTCACCTAACTGTAGTCAACTCCCTGGTCATTTTCTCTGGAAAACTTTTGGGAAACATGGCTGCTTTTGGATTAAAATATTTCCCATTATTTTGCATAAAAAACGAGTTTACTGTGTTCACAGAGTGGCTAGTCATGGGACCATAAGCAACAACTCCACCTTTTAGTGTTTTTCATACTATTACCATCAACAACAGAAACTCCAGGTACCCTATGCTCGAAGTAAAAGCCCTAACATACATTGGCTCTTCCCATACACTCTGCTGGGTCCAGAAAATGCTGTTAAATATTAGAGTTTCTAAGCTGGGCATGGTGGCTCACGCCTGTAATCCCCAGCACTTTGGAAGGCTGAAGTGGGTGGATCACCTGAGGTCAGGAGTTCGAGACCAGCCTGGCCAACATGGCAAAACCCCATCTTTACCAAAAATAGAAAACTGGGTATGGTGGTGGGCACCTGTAGTCCCAGCTACTTGGGAGGCTGAGGCAGAAGAATCCCTTGAATCCGGGAGGCAGAGGTTGCATTGAGCCAAGATCGTGCCATTGTATTCCACTCTGTCTCTAAATAAATAAATAAAATAAATAAATATCAGAGTTCCTATGGTCATGGCTGACAAACTAAATGACAAAAACTATTTTTGATACTATTCATCTGTTTATGACAGACAGTATTTGAAACATTGTTATATGTGTGTGTGTCTATACATATAACATGTTATATATATATAACATATACATATAACATATATATATATATATATGTAATTTTTAGACAAGATTCTTGCTCTGTCACCCAGGCTGAAGTGCAGTGGCATAGTCTCAGCTCACTAAAACTTCTACATTTCAGGTTCAAGCAATTCTCATGCCTCAACCTCTCGAGTAGCTGGGATTACTGGTTGGTGGCACCATGCCCGGCTACTTTTTCTATTTTTCATAGAGATGGGGTTTCTTCATGTTGGTCAGGCTGGTCTTGAACTCTTGACCTCAAGCGATTCACCCACCTTGGCCTCCCAAATTGCTGGAATTATAGGTGTGAGCCACTGCACCCATTTAATTTTATATATATATATATATATATATTCTTTTTTTTTTTTTTTTTGAGATGGTTTCAATCTGTCCCCCAGGCTGGAGTGCAGTGCAGCCTCCACCTCCTAGGTTTAAGTGATTCTCCTGCCTCAGTCTTCTGAGTAGCTGGGACTACAGGCATGCACCACCACTCCTTGCTAATTTTTGTATTTTTGGTAGAGACACAGTTTCACCCTGTTAGCCAGGCTGCTCTTGAACTCCTGACCTCAAGTGATCTGCCCACTTTGGCCTCTCAAAGCACTGGGATTATAGGCATGAGTCACCATGCCAAGCTAAAAATATATTTTTCAAGTTGACAGATAAAATGTGTATTCTGCAATACAATATTTTTAAGTACATATATATCATCACATGCTTAATTCTAGGTAATTAATGCTTTACCTCATGTAGTTAACATTTTTGTTGTGAGATCACATGGCATTGTCTTAACATTTTTCAAAAATAGAAATACATTCTAATGAACTGTAGTCACTGTGCTGTACAATAAATCTTCTGGACTTATTCCTCCTATTCAAGTATAATTATATATTCTTTTCTTTCCAACTCCCCATTTCTTCTAAACACGTTGGCATCTGGTATTCACCATTTTATTCTCTACAGCAATGAGATTGTTTTTTAGAATTGTTGTGTAAGTGAGGCCAGGCATGGTGGCTCACGCTTGTAATCCCAGCACACTGGGAAGCCGAGGCAGGTGAATCACTTGAGGACAAGAGTTTGACACCAGCCTGGCCAACATGGTGAAACCCTGTCTCTACTAAAAATACAAAAAAATTAGCCAGGCATGGTGGTGGGCACCTATAATCCCAGCTACTTGGGAGGCTGAGGCAGGAGAATTGCTTGAACCCAAGGGGTGGAGGTTGCAGTGAGCCGAGATCGCACCATTGCAATCCAGCCTGGGAAACGAGAAAAACTCTGTCTTAAAAAAAAAAAGAATTAATGTGTAAGTGATATCATAAGATAGTATTCATTCTGTGCCTGGCTTATTTAAAGTAATATAATGTTCTCCAGGTTAATTCATGTTACTGAAAGTAATAGAATTTTCTTTTTTAAAAAATGAATAGTATTCAATTATGTGTGTATACCACATTGTTTTTATTTACTCATTAGATGTCAAACTGTTGACTCTATTTTGGCTATTGTGAGGAGTGCTGCAAACAACATAGAAGTGCAAATGTTTCTTCATCCTGATTTTATTTGTTGTGGATATATGTCCAGTATTGAATTCTTGTATTATATAATAGTTTTGATCTTATGTTTTTTTGTGAGATCTCTTTTGTTTTTCATAATGGCTGTCCTCATTTACATTAAAACCAACAGTGTGCAAGCATCCCCTTTTCTTCACATCTATGCCAACACTTTATTTTTATTTTTATTTTTTTGAGACGGAGTCTCGCACTTGTTGCCCAGGCTGGAGTGCAATGGCACAATCTTGGCTCACCGCCACCTCCGCCTCCCAGGTTCAAGTGATTGTCCTGCCTCAGCCTCCCGAGTAGCTGGGATTACAGGCATGTGCCACCACGCCTGGCTAATTTTGTATTTTTAGTAGAGACAGGGTTTCTCCATGTTGGTCAGGCTGGTCTTGAACTCCTGACCTTAGGTGATCCACCCGCCTCGGCCTCCCAAAGTGTTGGGATTACAGGCATGAGCCACTGCGCTTGGTCACTTTTTTTATTTTTAATAAAAATCATTTTAACAGTAGTGAGCTGATATCTTGTAGGTTTTTTTGGCATGCCTTTCTCTGATAATAATTGACATTGAGCATTTTTAAAATATATTTGTTGGACATGTATATGTCTTGAAATATATTTAAGGTTTTTGCTCATTTTTAGTAGTTATTTGTTTGTTGTATAGTTATTTGAGATTTTTTTTTTTTTTTTGAGATGGAGTGTTGCTCTGTTGCCAGGCTGGAGTGCAGTGGCGTGATTTCGGCTTACTGCAATCTCCGACACCCTAGTTCAAGCGATTCTTCTGCCTCAGCCTCCCAAGTAGCTGGGATTACAGGCACGCGCCACCATGCCCAGCTAATTTTTGTATATTTAGTAGAGACAGGGTTTCACCATGTCCTCGGCCTTGGCCTCAGCCTCTCAAAGTGCTGGGATTACAGGCATGAGCCACTGTGCCCGGTCTTGAGTTTCTTATATATTTTTGATATTAAGCTCTTGTCGTGTATGATTTGCAAATATTTTGTCTGTTTTTTAGTTATTTCATTCTGTTTTATCAGATTCTATGCAGCAGCTTTTTAATTAAAAGTAATCTGAGTAATCCATTTTTCCTTTGGTTATCTGGGATTTTGATGTTAAATAAAAAAATTCACTGCCCAAATCAATGTTATGCTTTCACTCTATATTTTTTGTACTAATTTTAGAATTTCAGGCCTTACATTTAAGAACCTAATTTATTTTGAGTTGATTTTTATATATGGTGTGAGATTAGGATCTCATTGCTCTGTATGTGGGTGTAAAGTTTCCTTAACCATTTATTGAAAATACTGTTCTTTCCCTAAGAAGTTGTCACCTTTACATTTGTGTAAAATGTATTTCGTTTCTTCCTTTAATGTTCTTTAGATTATAATGTACAGGTCTTTCAACTTTTTGGTTAAATGTATTTCAAAGTATAGTTACTAGAGTTTTTGTAGATGGGATTGTTTTTAAATTTCATTTTGATATATTTATTACTGTATAGAAATGCTACTGAATTTTAGATATTGCTTTTGTATTCTGTGAGTTTAATGAATTTGTTTATTATAATAGCTTTTAGTAAAGTCTTAGGCTTTTCTATACTTAAGATTATGTATAGAAATAAAAGATTATTAAACAGGGATAATTTAACTTACTTTTTCCAATTTGGATGCCTTTGGTTTTATTCTCTTCTCTGTTATATTTAGTAAGACTAAAAAAAGTGCACATTCTTGCCTTGTTCTAGCTCTTAGAATAAAATCTTAAACTTGTTTTGTTTATTTAGTATGTTGTTAGCTGTGCATTTTTTTGTTTCATATACCATTTATCAGCTTGAGGTGCAATGCTGCTATACCTAATTTTTTCAGAGATGTATTATGAGGGAATGTTGAATTTTGTCAAACTTTTATTCTGCATCTATTAGTAGAGTTGTGAAATCACAACTAATTCTACTTAAATACCAAACATTCTCAGAGACTTGTATGAACACCTCTATGCATTCAAAGTACAAAATTTAGAGAAAATAGATAAACTGAATACATACAACTTCCAAGTTTGAATCAGGAATAAACAGAAGTCTTGAGAGCAAAAATGCATAAAATGTATAATGAATTAGTAATAAAAAAAACCCTACCAACCACAAAAAGCCCTGGATCAGAGGAATCCGCAGAAAATTTTACCACATATGCAAAGATGAGCTGGTCCTAATCATACTAATTGTATTCCAAAAAAAAATCATGGTGGGATTCCACCCTAACTTATTACATAAAATTAGTATCATGTTGCTCTCAAAATCTAGTGAAGACAGAACAACAAAAACAACTACAGGCCTATATTCCTGGTGAACATAGAAACAAATATCCTCCATGAAATACTAGGAAGCTGAGTTCATAAGGAAATAAAGTTACTTTGCCACAGTCATATGAGCTTTATTCTATGAATGCAAGAATGTTTCATCATATGCAAGTCAATAAGTGTAATTCACCATGTGAAGGTAATTTTAAGCAAAAAAGTATATATCACAATATATGCAGAAATAGCATTCAAGAAAATTAAATATTGACTCATGAACATATTCGCAAAAAGCCAGGCATTCAAGAAACATACCTCAAAATAATAAGAGACATCTATGACAAATCCTCAGCCAACATCATACCGAACAGGAAAAAGCTGGATGCATTCTCTCTAAAAATAAAAATAATACAAGAATATTCACTCTAAACCGTCCTATTCAACATGATTCTGGAAGTCCTAGCAAGAGCAATCCAAAAAAGAAAGAAAAGGAATGCAAGTTTTCTGCACTGATGATATAATTCTTTTTCTAAAACCTTTAAAGATTAGACCAGAAGACCCCTCTGCCTAAAAAAAGACTAAAGCAAAGTCTGAGGATACAAAATTAATATACAGAAATGAGTAGCATTTCTGTACACCAGTAACATTCAAGCTGAGAAAAAGAAATCAAGAACATAGTTCTATTTACAGTAGCCACAAAGTAAAAACAATATACATAGAAATGTATTAAATCAAAGAAGTGAAATATCTCTACAAGGAGAACGTAAAACTGCTGAAAAAAACAGAGACAAAGCAAATAAATGGAAAAGCATTTCATGCTCATGAATTTGAAGAATCAACACTTAAAATGTTCATGCTGCATAAAGCAAACTACAGATTAAGTGCTATTTCTATCAAACTATCAATGACTTTTTTAAAATAGAATTAAGAAAAGAAGGCTGCATGCAGTGGCTCATGCCTGTAATCCCAGCACTTTGGGAGGCTGAGGTGGGCAGATCACTTAAGGTAGGAATTCAAGACCAGCCTGGCCAAGATGGTGAACCCCTATCTCTAAGAGTTTAAAAAAAAAAAAAAAAGCCAGGTATGGTGATGCATGCCTGTAATCCTAGCTACTCGGGAGGCTGATGGGAGGATTACTTGAACCCGGGAGACGGAGGTTGCAATGAGCCGAGAATGCCACTGCACACTCCAGACTGGATGACAGAGTGAGACTCCTAAAAAAAAAAAAAAAATTAAAATATATATGGAAGAATAAAAGAATTCAAATAGTTAAGGCAACTTTAGATAAAAAGGACAAACCTGGAGACCTTCCATTACTTATCTTTAAAGTGTACTATAAGCTACAGTAATCAGTATAACATGGTTCTGGTACAAAAATATACATATAGAGCAATGGAAAAGATGAGAGAGCCCTGAAATAAAGCTACACTACTCCAACTTATTATTGAAAAAGTATACAGAAATAAAGGAAAAATAACTTCCTATGCAATAAATGGTAGTGGGAAAACTGGCTAGTCATATGCAGAAGAAAATTGAATCCCTACCTCATATCATAAATATAACAAGATAGATTAATAACTGTGAGTCTTCAAGCTACAAAAATCCTAGAAGAACATCTAGAAAGTACATTTCTAGACACTGGCCTCTAGAAATAATTTATGACTAACACCTTAAAAGTGAATGCAACAAAAATAAAAATTTTTAAATGGCACCTAAGTAAACTAAGGAGCTTTTGCAAAGTAAAAAGCTATCAACAAAGTAAACATAGAGCCTACAGTGTGGAATAAATTATTTGTATACTGCATACCGCAAAGGATTAATACATGGAATCTATAAGAAATTTAATAAGAAAGTAGACAACTGATATAAATACTTCTCAAAGGAAGACATAAAAGCTGCCAATAAACATGCAGAAAATTGCACAAGATCTCTAATCAGAGAGATGGAAAATTTTGGAGAGAAGAAAATCTTTATAAACTGTTGGTGAAAATGCAAATTCAGCCACGGTGAAACAGTTTCTAGATTTTTTAAATAACTAAAAATAGAATTGCCATTTGACCCATTAACCCCTTTTTTGGGTATCTACCCAAAGGAAAACAAAGTATTTTACTAAAATGACACCTGTACTTACATGTTTATTGCAGCACTATTTACAGTGGCAAAAACCTTGAAAAACTATAGGGTATGATGTACACTATGTGGGCAAGGGAATTATTAAATGTGCAAGCCTCAACATCCTGATGTATACAGGTTACAAATCTGCACATGTACCACCTGCATCTAAGATAAAAATAATAAAATGTTTTGTGGTATAATGGCATGTTACATTTCTCCAGTTCTGAATTAGTAGTTGGGATTAGGGGTGAGAGAATTATTTGCCCCTTAGGGCGTAGGGGTAAATGTTTTTATACCAGGTCTCCCCACACTCTATAAGCTAGTCTCTCTGAAAGCTCTTGGGTTATAGCTCACGAAGTGTTTTATTCCCAAGTATGCAGATAAAATAAAAGACTCTACATCTTTATTTTTTATGTATCAACTGTACATTAGACTACAGAGTTAATTTGTTAGTCTACTCTTTTGGGGGAAAAATGGTAAGTGGTTTAATCACATTAAAAAGTTTTTTACAAAATGTGAGGTTGTGAAAATCATGGTTAATTCCTTTATTAGGAAAAGAAAACATTTTTCTAAAAAAATGCACAAAAGTCTAATGTCCATAGCCTAAGAATAATGAAACAGAGACTGTGGTTTATTTAAGACCACACTGCTGCAAATGCTTACTCCATCACAAGAAATAGAAATAATGGGTCAGAAGGTGTTTTCAGAGTACTTTTCTTAATCTATTGCAGTGTTTAAATTTTTGTCTTTATTATCTCCTATATAAGTCTGTACTTAAAAAGCCATGAATTTTATGTTAATATGCTCACACAAATATTTTTCCTAGAAAAGTACTAGTGTGTTTGCAATGAATGTGTAGCATTTCTGGCCTACCTCGTGCTGCTGTGTTTGTGTGAAATTAGAAGACAGGAAATAAAGCAGAGTTGACCATGACATTTCTAGTTTCTACAACCACACCATCTGAAATGTAGTGTTAGGTCAACAATAAATAATGCCAAAGTATTTCAAAATATAGAAACAAATTGATACTTTGTATATTTAGTTTTTTATAGTTTATAAAAATTTGTAGTTTCTGAATTATTATAAATTAAACAACTTGAACATGAAGATACCTAAAAGTTTTATCTAAATGATAATATTAAAATTGTAATAGCTTATGATGGTGAGTCACAATTGCCCTATTGGGTTTTCTGGAAAGTAGTTATTTATCTTCTAATAGTAGATAGAGAATAGATTTTTATAATCCTAAGGATACAGATTTTTTTTTTTTGAGACAAAGTTTCATTCTTGTTACCCAGGTTGGAGTGCAATGAAACAAATCTTGGCTCACTGCAACCTCTACCTCCCAGCTTCAAGCAAGTCTCCTACCTCAGCCTCCCAAGCAGCTGGGATTACGGGAATGTGCCACCATACCCAGATAATTTTTGTATTTTTACTAGAGACAGGGTTTCACCATGTTGGCCAGGCTGGTCTCAAACTCCTGACCTCAGGTGATCTGCCCGCCTTAGCCTCCCAAAGTGTTGGGATGACAGGTGTGAGCCGCCGTGCCCAGCCCCGATCTTTTAAAATTAGTGCTGCTTAGATTTGTACAAAATTCATAGGCTTGCAGTAGCAGAAATTTTAATATTTTTTTCTAATAGAAAAAGTGGCTGGGCACGGTATCTCACGCCTGTAATTCCAGCACTTTGGGAGGCCGAGGCAGGTGGATCCCCTGAGGTCAGGAGTTCGAGACCAGCCTGACTGACATAGTGAAACCCTGTCTCTACTAACAATACAAAAATTAGCCGGATGTAGTGGCGGGTGCCTGTAATCCCAGCTACTTAGGAGGCTGAGGCAGAAGAATCACTTGAACCCAGGAGGCGGAGGTTGCAGTGAGCCGAGATTGCACCATTGCACTCCAGCCTGGGTGAAAGAGCAAGACTCAGTCTCAAAAAGGAAAAAAAAAAAGTCAATAAAATTAAGTTTTTAAAATAAGTTTAAAAGAAACTTCACATTTGTTCATTAAATAAGATTTAAAACCACATTTTAAGTGACTGTTCAGTAATTCCAATCTATTTCATTTTAGTCACCAAAAAAACCCTAATATCCTTAAATTATTCAAAAAATACTTTATTCAAAAACAGTATTCTTATATTAGTGTTTCTGAAACTTTCAGAAACTGTGGACCACTTTAATGGATGATGATGTACATGGAGACAACAAATTTTCTATATGATAATAGGCTCATCCTAGCTTTTATTTTTATTTAAAAAAATTTTTTTTGAGACAGAGTTTTGCTTTTATTGCCCAGGCTGGAGTGCAATGGTGCGATCTTGGTTCACTGCAACCTCCACCTCCCGGGTTCAGGCGATTCTTCTGCCTCAGCCTCCTGAGTAGCTGGGATTACAGGCATGTGCCACCATGCCTGGCTAATTTGTATTTTTAGTAGAGATGGGGTTTCTCCATGTTGGTCAGGCTGGTCTTGAACTCCCGACCTTAGGTGATCTGCTCACCTTGGCCTCCCAAAGTGTTGGGATTACAGGCGTGGGCCACCTCACTCGGCCTCATCCTAGCTTTTAATTTAAAAATTCAAATTATTTCAAAAGTAAAATTAATGGCTCTTTTAAGTCATGAGAGGGATAGCTATCATTGTTAGAATCCATTTACCAAAGTGTCTATCTTAGGCTTCGTAATGAGTACTTTAAACCAAAAATCAAGTTCTACATACTATCTAAGTGTAAAAAGAAGTGGTTTGTAAATTCGTCTTTATTTCTACTAAATTAGAAAATTCAAAGCCAAAATGTTAAGTTAGAAATAAAAACAAGCATTGGATAAGAGTGTGTTGGGTATAATGATTAAGAGTTAAACTCGACATCAAGTGGTTCTTCACTGCATCTCAGTTCTGCTATTTATGGGCTGTACAACCTGAATACAGTTTCTTCACCTCTATGTGCTTGATTCTTCAGCTGTACAGTGAGAATAATGGTGCCTAAATCCTAAGGTTTTGTTAAAATTAGAGCAAGTGATACAAATAATGTCCCAGAAGAGCATCCAACATATAGCAAGTGTACAGAAATTTTAGCTCTTGTTTGTCAATTCTGTTAGATTGTGATCAATGTTAAGCCTAAAAACCAGGTGACCACATCAGTGGACTGTAACCTATGTTCATTCTACTCAGTCAGTCTGAGGCTATATAGTAGTTGAATGTTTCTAATACTATCCTTGGCAAATTCTTATATATTCACATATGTGTGTGTGTATGTGTTTCCTGAAAATTTTAAGATGAACAAGCACTTTCTTCTCTGGCCGAATTTCTTAAAGCTTTTTTCTGTCTTTGGTTTTAAAAAAGTGTTAATATTTTTGATTGACAAATCAGAGTTGTATACATTTATGGGGAACAATATGAAGTTTTATATATGTATATAATATGGAATCAAAAAGTCGAGTTAAATAACATATCAACTCAACTATCATTTTTGTGGTGAGATATTTGAAATTTACTCTTAGTCATTTCGAAATATACAATACATTATAGTTTACTATAGTCACACTGCTGTACAATAGATCTCAAAAGCTATTTAACCTGTCTATTTGAAACTTTGTGCCCTTTGATCAACTCCCTCTTTCCTTCCTTCCTTTCTTTCTTTCTCTTTCTTTCTGTTCTTTTCTTCTTTCCTTCTTTCTTTCTTTCCTTCTTTCTTTTTTTCTTCCTTTCTTTTCTTTTTTTTTTTTTGAGATGGAGTCTTGCTCTGTTGCCCAGGCTGGAGTGCATTGGTGCAATCTCGGCTCAGTGCAACCTCCCTCTTCCGTGTTCAACTGATTATCCTGCCCCAGCCTCCCGGATAGCTGGGATTATAAGCATGTACCACCAAGCCTGACCAACGACTCCCTATTTTCTTCCCACCACACCACTGGAACAACTGGTAACCATTGCTCCACTTTCTACTTTTGTGAGTTAAAATTTATTAGATTCTACATATAAATGAGGTCATGCAGTATTATTCTTTCTGTATCAGGTTTCTTCCATCTAGCATAATGTCTTCTGAATTTATCTATATGTTTTTGAAGAATAGGATTTTCCTCTTTTTTTTTTTTTTTTTTTGAGTCAAAGTCTCACTCTGTCACCCAGGCTGGAGTGCAGTGGCATGGTCTTGGCTCACTGCAACCTCCACCTCCTGGGTTCAAGCAATTCCCCTGCCTTGGCCTCCCAAGTAGCTGGGATTTACAGGTGCCCGCCACCATGCCCACCTAATTTTTTGTATTTTTTGTAGAGATGGCATTTCACCATGTTGGCCGGGCTGGTCTTGAACTCCTGACCTCATGATCCTCCTGCCTCGGCCTCCCAAAGTGCTGGAATTACAGGCATGAGCCACCACACCTGGTCAGGATTTTCCTGTCTTTAAGGCTGGATAGTATTCCATTGTGTATCTATGTCAAATTTTTAAAAAAATTAATTTAAATATATATTTATTATTGGTTGAAAAACTTGTGTTATGAAAGGATATTTCTGTGTTAAGCATGTATTAATGTAATTCAGCACTAAATATTAATAATAGCTGGTTTGTACTGAGCACTAACCATAACACTATATACATGTTAATGAGTTTAATTCTCCCAGTAACTTAATACCATAGGTATTATAATTATTCTCATTTTACAGAGGAACAAAAAGAGCCACTGAGAAAAACAACTTGCTCACAATAGCCCAGGCTGGAGTTTAGTGGTTTGATCTTGGCTCACTGCAACCTCTACCTCCCGGGTTCAAACAAACTATTCTCATGCCTCAGCCTCCCAAATACCTGGGATTATGGACGTGGAACACCATGCCTGGCTAATTTTTGTATTTTTAGTAGAAGTGGAGTTTTTACATTTTTGCCAGGCTGGTCACAAGCTCCTGACTTTATGTGATCCTCCCACCTTGGCCTCCCAAATTGCTGAGATTACAGGCGCGAGCCACTATGCCCAGCCTAATATGAAGGTTTCTTGAATCCAGAAAAGTTATGCAGATAGTTTCTTGTAGGTTAACATAAAAGAACAATTAGCAAAAACATTTGAAATGGGATAAAATTAATCAAAACCACATCTTTCCAATAAGTGGTCATAATTGCTGTGCTTTTTAAAATGGCTAGATTACTAACAATATGCAAACACAAGACTTTGGCTTTGCTCAATTATTAAGTTTTTGAACATTTTGATATCTGAAATCTTGGCTAAAGTTTTTTTTTTTTTTTTTTTTTTTTTTTTTGAGATGGAGTTTTGCTCTTGTTGCCCAGGCTGGAGTGCAATGGTGTGATCTTGGCTTACCACAACCTCTGCCTCCCGGGTTCAAGCGATTCTCCTACCTCAGCCTCCTGAGTAGCTGGGATTACAAGCATGTGCCACTACGACTGGCTAATTTTTTGTATTTTTAGTAGAGATGGGGTTTCTCCATGTTGGTCAGGCTTGTCTCGAACTCTCGACCTTAGGTGATCCGCCCGCCTCGGCCTCCCAAACTGCTGGGATTACAGGCGTGAGCCACTGCGCCTGGCCAGAGATTTTAAAAAGAATATTTTTGAGGTGGCTTTTTAGGGTTTCCAAGGTAATACAAGAAGAATTTTAATAGGCAGGAAAATGCATTCTACATACACACATTGCACTTCTCTGATTTGCTTTAACATTGAAAGATTAAAGATTGCAAATCTAGTTTCTCAATTTAGAGTAAATTAACAAAAGATTTACTTTTCAGCTAGGCAAATAATTGTATAAAACTAATGGATAACAGATGCCATTAGCTGTCAAAAAATAGCATGACTAGATTCAGTAAGTATCTAGCCATGCAAATGACAATCCAATAAAATTAAAACCCTAATTGGTTCATGTGGAAAGCATTGATGTGCAGTGTCGTGCACCGCCACTCAGCACCTCCTTGGGCCTGTTTACAGAGATACCAATTTCTCCTTTGGGACTAGGGGTGAATACTGGAAACAGAGTGCTGTGTTCAGAGTTATTACTGGGAACATGGTTAACACATTTCTTTCATATTGTAAAGACATTTTTTGAATGTTACTTTGCATCACAAAACGTTTTAGTAAAAGACTGTTTATTTAAAGTACTCAATTTGGATTTATAAAAAATGTCAATATTCTGGGTAAGTCACAAACACTTAAATCTCAATCAAATTTTATAAAACATATTTGAATAAGATAAAGTTTTCTTAGCTGAGAATTGTATTTTATTACTAAATTTAGAGACAAATAGAAAACCAGTACTTTGGGCCAAATAACAGTGTTTGGCACAGAAGTACTCCCAAACAAGTGCTCTTCATCATCACCCTTAAAATAGCAACGGCACCACGTGCTTTCCTGAAACCAGCTGGACTGTTTTCCACTGATAAAAAGTAGAGAGGACATTGAAATAATGAAGGAAGCTGATATAAATGGAATACTTATATAAAATAAAAGTAAATACAAGTGAAATACTTACATGAAATACTTTAAAAATAAAAAGTAGCATTTGATGTTGTATGACTGTAGATGAAACTATTAGTATGAGATCCTCATATTTTTACTTCTCTTGACAGGATAACTTCATTCACAATGTTCTTATTTCAAATAATATTTTTTCTGCTAGATATTTGCTAGCTTTCAGTCAAATAGTACCTGAGCTCAATAGAAATCAACAAAAGAAATATTTTACCACAAGCATTTTATTATTGATGCACATGCTTATTTTACTTAAAATACACTAGCTTTTGGTGAAAGATTTATACTTGTTTTTCAGTGTGTTTTTTATTGTCCTTCCAGGAAACTGCTGTTCTCAGCTCTACCCGCATTGACTAATAGTGAGTAAAAGTTATGTTTGGGTAAGAAGCAAATGTGTCTTGTCTGCATCTCTTTTTTCATTTGTTGGCTGAAGAAAGTAGAATGCAGATAGAAGATTAAAGAAAATATAATCCCTGAAAGATTATTTAGAAGTCCTCTTAACGAGAAAAATAAAAAACCCTCAAGGAATTGTGATATGAGCAGAAAATATATTATCTTGCTAAGCCTCTAAAATTTCAGTATAAAAGGCCGGGCACGGTGGCTCACACCTGTAATCCTAGCACTTTGGGAGGCTGAGGTGGGTGAATCACGAGGTCAGGAGATCGAGACCATTCTGGCTAACACGGTGAAACCCCGTCTCTACTAAAAATATAAAAAGTTAATCGGACGTGGTGGCGGGCAGCTGTAGTCCCAGCTACTCGGGAGACTGAGGCAGGAGAATGGGGTGAACCTGGGAGGCAGAGGTTGCAGTGAGCAGAGATCGCTCCACTGCACTCCAGCCTGGGTGACACAGCAAGACTCCATCTCAAAAAAAAAAAAAAAAAAAAAAAAGTTCAGTATAAAACCTGTATTGCTTTAACAAACATATTATTCCTTCAGTTTTTATTTTTCGGAATATGATTCAATTTCTTGGTGAATCAAAACTGAGAGGAGAATAACTTATTTGTTAAGGTTAAAAAATGTAGGGAATACTTACTGCTTATGGTCAACATCTTCTCCACCCCCAGGCCCAGGAAATCATCATTCCATGCTCTGCTGTTATTGATACAGGAGCACAAAAGAAATTATTTAGGCAAATTGTGAGGATAAAAGAGCCCTTGGCAAAGCTTCCCTTTTAACAAGAAGCAGCCCCCAATTGATTTTTTTTTCAACAAAGAGCAGCCTGTAAAATCCAGCTGCAAATATAGATAAGCAAGCTGGAGGCTTGCATGGGTGAATGTTGGCAGCTGTGCCAATGGGAAAAGGCTACCTGGGGCCAAGCATTTTCAACATGGAGGCACCATATTCCCTTTTTTTGTGAACCACGTGTATAAAGGAACAGGAAACATGGCACTGGCCAGGTAAAAAACCCATCTGTATAGTAGAAAATTAAAGTGGGGTGGCCAGCTTCTTCATGCACTATGTAAATGGCACAACTTGTCTGACCAATCTTTTGGGCCCTATGTAAATCAAACATCACCTCCTCAAGCTCATTTGTAAAACTCCATGCATTTTACCACAGAACTGGAAGACCTGCTTGAGAGCCCCTCTCTACAGGAGAGAGAGGTTTTGTTTTTCTTTTGCCTATTAAACCTCTGCTCTTAAACTCACTCCTCATGTGTTTGCATTCTTAATTTTATTGCTGTGAGGCAATGAACCTCAGGTATTACCCCAGGTGAATGACACCGCTTCATTGTGGGGGCTTGTCCAGGATTATAGGAAGGGTAAGTATAAAAGCAAATGCTGGCCAGGTGCACTGGCTCACACCTGTAATTTCAGCACTTTAGGAGGCTGAGGTGGGCAGATCTCTTGAGGTCAGGAGTTTGAGACTAGCCTGGCCAACATGGTGAAACCCTGTCTCTACTAAAAATACTAAATAGCCAAGCGTGGTGGTGCATGCCTGTACTCCTAGCTACCCAGGAGACTGAGGCAGGAGAATCGTTTGAACCTAGGAGGTGGAGGTTGCAGTAAGCCGAGATCACGCCATTGCACTCCAGCCTGGGCGACGGAGCAAGATTCTGTCTAAAAACAAAAACAAAACAAAACACAACAACAACAAAAAAATACCAGACCCCAACTCTTGTCCTTTTAGGCTCTCACACTCCATTTTAAAATCAAATAAAACCAGAAATACCAGGTGTCCTATGGCCAGCTGAATACCTTTAGGGTGAGCTGCCATTCTCAAGTCTCACATGACAGACTTGCTGGGGAGAACATAATGAATTCCCCAGTGCCCTCAGGTTGCTGCAAATGTTGGCTATTTTTCAAACTGCTTTTCATTTATGGAGGACCTAGCCATCACATGGGGCTGGAAGAGGTCCTAAAGTAATTGAGGATTTCTTTTCTGGGCCACACCCTGGTTTTACCTGAAGGCTTCTGGACTGATCCCAGCCTCTGACTGCTCGATTGGATGTTGGCAACAGGATTTCCAAGCTTTCCCTATCACAATTTTTCTCCCTTTCCTATCTGTGACCACCATGTCTTCTAGCCTCTCTTCATACGTAACGTCACAGGAATTTTTACAGTTCAAGAAAGTAATCCTGTTAGGCAAGATCAGAAAATACCAATAGTAACTGGAAATATAGCTCACGGGGTTGCTGGTTTTGTGAATTTTTTAGGAGCAGAGCGTCCCACCACAGTCAAAACCACTGTCTTTTTCTCCACCTTGGGCCACTTCAAGGGAAAGGAAGGAGACTAAAAGGATGCCTTTCTCTCACTTTTCTTTCTAGGTGGGTAACAAGCCATTTTTGGCCTGCACTCCTCTTGAGTGCATTCAGAAGCATTGGCATTCCTGTAACCTCATGAGTTTGGGGGGGGGAAAAAAAAGTGGCTTATTGCACAAGGGCCTGACATTTTTACTAGACCTTTGCAAGCATTGCAAAATCAACCCAGCTCTATTAGCAGTCATATCAAGCAGGTCTATAGGAATGATTCTCCAAAATTAGAGAAGCAACTTCCAGGAGAACCATCTGAGGATCCCCCTTATTCAGGATCCACTCAAGTTCCCATGTCATGACAGAACCTTAGTCAAAAAAGAAAATAGTGAATGAAAAAATATGAGAAACATTATTCTCAATTGAAAGAGAGACAGTACCTCTTGAGAATCCTGATTGGATCCCCAGTGATGCCACAGATAAATGGAAACTCAAACACTTTTTAATGTGCATATTGAAGGGCCTATGGAGAACTAAGGCCAATACTCTTAGTTACTCTAAACTGTCCATGATAGACCAGAAGCTAGATGAGAATCCTGCAGCCTTTATGAAAAGGCTGAGAGACGCACTAATAAAACACACCTCCTTATCCCCTGATTCAGTTAAGGGACAGCTAATCCTAAAGAACAAGTTTATTACACCGGCACCTCCTGATATTAGAAGAAAACTGCAGAAGCAGGCTATAGGAGCAGATAGCACCTTGGAGAACCTCCTGAGGGTGGCCAACTTAGTCTTTTATAATAGAGACCAGAAGGAGGCCCCCCAAAAAGAGAGCACAAGAGAAAGACAAAGGCTCTAGTAGCTGCTTTGCATGCTTGCAAAGTCCAGGATCCCGAAGGTGCCTCGACTAATTGCTACCCACGTGGCAAGCCAGGGCACTTTGAGAAGGGGTGCCTAGGCACCAAGAGGAATCCACCTCAACCCTGTCGAGCCTGTGGCATGGTCCACTGGACTCAAACTGCCCCCAGAGGTGGAGGTCATCAGCTTCAGAACCAGTCTCACAGATGGTCCAGAAGGACTTATGAGTCCTGGGCCTCAAACTCCTGGCTCCAGTGGCTCAAACTGCCATTACAGCACAGGATCCCCAGGTAATTCTGAAAATTGAAAGAAGGAAGGTAGACCTCCTTCCGGAAACTGGAGTCAGCCTCTCTCTTCTTCTCTCTAATCTTCTACCCTTTTCCCATAGCATGACTATGAGAGACATCTCAGGAAAAACTCTAATCCAATATTTTTCTCAACCCCTTAGTTGCAGTTAAAAGGACCTATTATTTACACATGGATTTTAAATCATGCCTGAAAGTTACACTCCTTTATTAGGTAGAGACATTCTATCTCACATGGGGACCAGCATCCTTATAGGCCCAGGACAAATCCTTCGTCTTTATCTGGTAGAAGATAATATTAATCCAGAAGTGTGGGCAATTCAAAGAATAGGTCAATCTGTAAACATGAGGCCAGTCTGGATGCAACTTAAGGATTCCACTTTCTTTTTTCTTTTTATTTATTTATTTATTTATTTTTGATAGAGTTTTCACTCTTGTTGCCCAGGCTGGAGTGCAATGGTGCGATCTGGGCTCACTGCAACCTCGGCCTCTGGGGTTCAAGCAATTCTCCTGCCTCAGCCTCCCACCCAAGTAGCTGGGATTACAGGCGGGCACCGCCATGCCTGTGTAATTTTTTTTTTTTTTTAATTTTAAGTAGAGACAGGGTTTCACCATGTTGGCCAGGCTGGTTTCCAACTCCTGACCTCAAGTGATCTGCTCACCTCGGTCTTCCAAAGTGCTGGGATTACAGGTGTAAGCCACCTCGACTGGTGGATTCCACTTTTTCTAATCAGAAAAAATATCTCCTAAAGCCAAAGGATAAAAAAGGGCTAGAAGCCATTATTAGTAACCTAAAAATCTAGCCACTCATCAAACCCTGTAACATCCCAATATTAGAAGTGCAAAAATCCAATGTGAAATCAAAACCATCAAAAAATTAACAGGTTATTATCCTCAGTTTCCCTTCCACAAAAGGTAGCAGTAATGCATTCTAAGGAATATAAAAAGAAAAGAGGAGGTAGCCGAAGAAAATAGTTTAGCTGATCAGGCAGTTAAATCGGCAGAAAGGAAGCTTCAGGTCATCAACACACTTCATACCCCTCTAATTTGGTAAGGCTCTATAAGAAAAATTAGGCCTCAGTACTCTCCTGCAGAGATAAAATGGGTCATTATTCAAGGGTACACTTTCCAGACCTCAGAATAGCTAGAGTCAAAGGATGGCAAACTCCACTTGCCAGCCTCCAGCCAATGGAAAGTCCTTAAAATGCTTCACCAAGCTTTTCACTTGGGAAAGGATAAAACTTTTCAATATGCCCAGAGATTGTTTTCAGGACAGAACTTATTCAAAACAGTCAAACAGGTTGTTAAGGCTTATGAAGTCTACCTTAAAGATAATCTCCTCAATAGACAGCTTCTTCCTCTTTGAATCCAAAATGGGAAGCTATTCAAGGGAGATCCGGCAGACAAACTTCACCCACATGTCAAAACCAAAGGGCATCCAATGCCTTCTGGTATGGGTGGATACTTTAAGGGTCTTTCTTTTCATGGGCTATGTAATTGGCACACTTAGTCAAACCAATCCCCTGTAAACCAGTCATCACCTATGTAAATCGATCACTGCCTCCTCAAGCCACTATAAAAAATCAATCATGTTCTGCCGCAAATCAAACGGCAATGTACATTCTCAGAATGAGGAAGTTTTTTCTCTCTCTTCTTTCTATTAAACTTTCTGCTTCTAAACCCACTGCTTGTGTGTGTTTGTGTCCTGAATTCTTTCTCAATGCAAGACAAAGAATCATGGGTAGATGCCCAGATAACAAAGACATTTCATTTGGGGGTTCTCATCTGGGATCAGGATCAGAACAGAAGATACAAACATCAGACTGGTGAGTATGGAGTGAACCTCAAATCTGTCTTTTAATCTCAAGGCTTTCTTCAAACCAGTTTTATTCACAGAGGTCCTAGCCATCATGTGAGGCTGGAAGAAATCTGATGCAACTGAGGATTACTGTCCAGGGCACACTGTGGCATTATTCAAAGGCTTCTGGACTGAACCCAGCCTCTGACAGCCCGTCTGAGTGTTGGTAAAGGATCTTCAGCTATCCTGTCGTAAAATTTTCCTTTCTTTCTATCTGGTGTCACTATGTGTCCTATTCTCTCTGTGTGTGCAATGTGTGGGAAGTTTTACAGTTCAGAGAAACACTTCTGTTAGGAAAGATTGGCAAACGCCTCAGGCAGTAGCTCAATAAGCATCTCTCTTTCTAGTGAGCACATGGTATTTCTAAGCCAACAGTGCCACCTAGTGAAAAATAGAAATTCTCTTCGTGAGACACATTGTCAGTCCTTTACCATAACACTGCAGTTTCCTAATTTTTGTGCTGCTAGAAAAGCCCCTTCTGTGAATGGGAAAGCTCTGCCTTCAACAATTAGGAGTAAAACATTCTCCATAGCCAAATTTTAGTTCTGATACTGTCCCATTAGCAGGAAAAATCATCGTTAGGGCCCTACCTTCATTTAAGGCACCTAGTCTGTCTCCAATTAGAACAGTACTTAATTAGTAAAGAGAATTTTAAGTTTATAAGTTAACCAGAAACACTTTTCTAAGGGTGAATGTTTTATTATAAGCCATAATAGCAGGCAATTTAGCAATTTTTTTTGTTAAAGAAACCTCGCCCAAAGGCGACTATTACAGTCTCTGTGAAGATTCATTTTTTGAGGAGCTAGGAAGATCACACAAGTTTAGAAAGCCAAAAGGGATCACAGGTGGATAAGCTAAGGTTGCATGGGTAAAGCACGGTTAATCCCATCACTTAGTTCATCTGGTTCCATGGTTTGGAAAGACACACCTACAACCGTGGGCAGCACATTTAACACAGTGCCGGGACCCAGGAAACAAGAAAAGAGAATGGTCGGGGAGACACACTGTCTTCCCCTCCACCCTGGGTCACAATGAAAGCAGGAAAACTAAAAAGATGTTTTTATTCTCACTTTTTCTAGATGAGTAACAGACCATCTTTACCTTGCACCCCTCTGGAGTACACTGTGAAACATCAGAACTTCTTTAACCTCAGGACTTTGAAGACAAAAGCAACTCATTTTCTTTTGCACAAGGGCATGGCATTTTTACTGAACCTTTGCAAGCACTGTAAAATCAACCCCGCTATTTTAACAGGCATATCAGGCAGACTATAGAGAACAATCCTCCAGAATTAGAAAAGCAACTTCCAGGGGAACCATCTGAGAACTCTCCTTATTTGGGGCCACCTCAAGTTCTCTTCTTATTACGAGACCCTAGAGAAGTAAAGGAAGACTGAGGCCAATTTTCTGACAACTCCAATAGGTTTATAGAAGGTTTTCAGAATTTAACTCAAGTGTATCTCCTCACATGAAAGATGTTATGCTGCTTCTAAACCAAACCTCAACCACAGCTGAAAAGCAGGCAGTTCTGCAGGCAGCAGAGATTTTCAGAAATGAGCAACAGATCTCCTATAATACATCAAAAGGGAAGAAAGCAGATAGGGAACATGAAGAAATAGCAGAAACACCATTTCAAATAGGAAGTGAAGCAGTTCCTCTTGACAACCCTGATTGGAACTCCAGTAGCTCTGCAGGTGAATGGAAAAGGAAACACTTTTTAATATGCATTTTAGAAGGTCTAGAAAGAACTAAGGCCAAATTTCTTAATTGTTCTAAACTGTCTATTGTAGACCAAAAGCCAGACAAGAATCCTGCAGGCTTTATGGAAAGGCTGAGAGAGGCACTAATAGAGCAAACCTCCTTATCCCCTGATTCGGTCAAGAAACAGCTCATTCTAAAGGACAAGTTTGTTACACAGTCAGCTTCTGATATTAGAAGAAAACTACAGAAGCAAGCTATAGGACCAAATAGCACCTTAAAGAACCTCCTGAAGGTGGCCACTTTGGTCTTTTATAATAGAAACCAAGAGGAAGACCCTGTAGTCCCAGCTACTCAGGAGGCTGAGACAGGAGAATCGCTTGAACCTGGGAGATGGAGGTTGCAGTGAGCCGAGATTGCACCACTGCACTCCAGCCTGGGCCACAGAGCGAGATTCCATCTCAAAAAAAAAAAAAAATTGTGAATTCAATTTTTTTGGTATTCTTGGTATGTTTTTGTGGTGGTTCTTGATGCAGAAGTTTATAATGTGAGTATCTAAATGCTACCCTGTCTATCAAAGTGGGAGCTGCAAGTTAGTCTTGCCTTCTAGTCACCACTTTGTCTCTCTCAAAGGTGGTCTTTTAACTTAGCTACTGTTTCTTAGCTATAATTACTGAGTTCAGGGTGGAGCCCATTAAGAAATATTCTCTATGCCTGGACTCAAAAAAAATTCTGTATGCCTGAACTCAGTATGGATAAATCTTAAAAAGGGCAAGCCTACTTTACCTAAGGGTCTACTTTTACAAATACTTTATTTAAGATATATATATATATATATTTTTTTTAACCTTCAAGGCAGGATAATGACTAAGAAAAAGGTTGGCAGATTGATTTAATTTTTGTGATAAATTAGTCTTTTATTTACCTTTTACAAACATTATCTTTTAAAAAACAATAAATATATTAAAAATATTAAAATCTTTTTAGAAGCTGCTGCACATCAGCAGTCAAGCCTAGAGGAGGCTAACTAGGGAGACTTCCTTTTCAAATGCATGTCCTAAAGTGCAGTGTTGTTTATTTGGACTACCCCATTGTAATTTTAAATTACCTTTAGTAAAATTTTCCCATTTCTGTGTTTGCTGCTACAAGGGCCTAATACATACGCATGTAAATGTAGGCATACCTGGAAGATAAATTAATCAGTTCTTAAAAAATTAAGGATTCCATTCTTATCTTGAACCTTTCTTTGGCTGATATCATTCTGATAAACTTAGCCAATGATTCTTTTCTGCCTAAAAAAACACAAGAATAGGAAACCAAGGGGATAAAACACAACAGTGTCTGACAACTTGCAGACGTCATAGTTTATACTCCTTGCATTATTGCCATTTACTACTGATTTCTACCTGACCCAGTGAGATGTCATAGACCTCTAACTGAATCCAAGCCAGTTAATTATCAGATCCAATCTGATCCTGGATCCAGTCCAGTTTCTATCCTGACTTCTTAATCCAGTTTGAATTCTAAATTCGCTAAAACTCAGAGAGTTCAAAACACAAATCCATGACACTTTGGAATCCAAGAAAGAACTTATCATGCCCCCCTAGTTGCTGCAAGACAGCAACAAACACAATAAGCCATTGTTTGGTCACTTGGTGTTCCTGGGGGTTGCTAGAGGCTACTTCAGACTTTGCTTCTACTTCAATCTGTTAAAAAAGCCTTAAACAGAATATATATATATATATATATATATTTGACATGGAGTTTCATTCTTGTCCTCCAGGCTGGAGTGCAATGACGCATTCTGGGCTCACTGCAACCTTCGCCTGTCGGGTTCAAGCAATTCTCCTAACTCAGCCTCCCAAGTAGCTGGGATTACAGGCACCCAGCACCACGCCTGGCTATTTGTGTGTGTGTGTGTGTGTGTGTGTGTATTTTTAGTACAGAGAGGGTTTCACCATGTTGGCCAGGCTGGTCTCGAACTCCTGACCTCAGGTGATCCACCCGCCTTGGCCTCCCAAAGTGCTGTGATGACAGACTTGAGCTACTGTGCCCAGCCAAACAAAATAAATTTAACAGAGTCTAATCAAGCAAAAAATTATTCACTAATTTTGCAGTCTGGTGAGCCAGAGTAGGCTCAGAGAAACTCCCAAGCAGTCACACTGTTGGAGGCATTTAAACTAGAACAATTTCACTATGAATAGGGGATGGATAAAATAATGCTGAGACTTGTTGGGCTGCATTCACAAAAAGTTAGGCATTCTTAGTCATAGGATGAGATAGGAGTTCAGTAGGATTGGTATCACAAAATACAGTTTATAAAGACCCAATTGGTAAAACAGAATGCAATAAAAAAGCCAGACAAAATCCATCAAATTCAAGATGGTAATGAAAGTGACCTGTGGTCATCCTCACTGCTGATTATACATTGATTGTAATGCATTAGCATGTTAGAAGAAACTCCCACTGGTGCCATGACAGTTTACAAATGCCATGGAAATGTCCAGAAGTTAAACTACATAGTCTAAAAGGGGGAAGAACTGTCAGTTCTGGAAATTGCTCACTCCAGTCATGGAAAACTCATAAATATTTCACCTCTTGTTTAGCATATAATCAATAAATAACTGTAAGTATACTCAATCAAGCAGCCCATGCCATTGTTTTATCTATAGGTAGCCATTCTTTTACTTCTTGACTTTCTCAATAAACTTGCTTTTACTTTATAGACTCACCCTAAATTCTTTTTGTTTGTTTGTTTGTTTTTTAGTTGGAGTCTCGCTCTGTCACCCAGGCTGGAGCGCAGTGGCACAATCTCGGCTTACTGCAACCTCCACCTCCTGGGTTCAAGCGATTCTCCTGCCTCAGCCTCCTGAGTCACTGGGACTACAGGCATGCGCCACCATGCCCAGCTAATTTTTGTATTTTTAGTAGAGATGGGGTTTCTCCATGTTGGCCAGGATAGTCTCAATCTCTTGACCTTGTGATCCACCTGCCTCAACCTCCCAAGTGCTGGATTACAGGCGTGAACCACTGCACCTGGCTGACTCACCCTAAATTATTTTATGTGTGAGATTCAAGAACCCTCTCTTGAGGTTTGGATTGTGATCCTGTTGCGGGATGCAGAGGACTAGAGAGACTAGTATGGGTGAATAAAGGAGGATATTTATTTTAAGGTACACACTGGCTCAGTGGATTCACGTCTAAAAAGCTGAGCCTTGAACAAAGACAGAGTGGGGTTTTTATAAGTGGGCTTACAAAAGCAAAACAAAAGCAGTTAATCATATAGTGCATAACCTGTGGCCTTGCATAGCTGGTGGCCTTGTAGCTGCATCAAAAGAAAAACAAGAACTGGCTAAATACAGACATTTATAAAACATAGTCATGCTTAAGAGGCAAAGGAAAGGAGTAACAATAAAGGAGTCTGTCTTTTTGTTTTTCTTCAACCTTGCTCTGGAGTAGGGGAGTTTCTGGAGTCTTTTCCTTGGCCTTGGCTTTTCGGATAGCGTTCTTATAACTGTCCTTGAAGTGAGCTGCTAAGCAGAGGAAAACTAGTTTCTTTTTCTTTTTAACCCTTACTATAATCCCCTTCTGGTCACAACATAATGGAAGAATATTTATGCACAGATAAAAATCCTGAAGTACGGGAAAGAAAAGTGAGTTACAGAAAGAGCTGGATTAATTAGAACTTGGCATTTGCTTTATTTAGACATGAATTAAAGAGTTGGCCTCTTTTGATTGGCCAAAATTTGATAACTGGCACAAAACTAAGTTACACTTTATTTACACTTTCTGTTGGGTTTCAGTTTACCATCTATGAAGAAACCCTCAGGCTCAATTCAAAACATATAAAAAGGCAGCTTTAGGTTAAACTTTATTTAACAAAACAGATTTAATAAGTCTGCAAATGCTTTTCATCTCTTTTTGATATTTGGAGGCTATTCATGATTTTCAACACTGACTAAAACTACTGTGCCTGAAACAAACTCTAACTTTGATATCAAGTGACTTATAGACAAATCTGCTAAAAGGATACTTTATTTTGCTGAAATTTAGAAAAATAGCTGAGTACATCTTGAAGTTGTCTTTTGATTTTTAAAATAGCAGAGCTGCTTTTTAAGATTCTAAAGTCAGAAGCAGCCATGAGGCAATTCTCAGCAGCACACATGAAAAGCACACACAGTGAATGCATCTTTCACTCTGAATCAATTGTTTTCTCCCCAGTCTGCATGTAAAAATCACCTGGGGGAGGTGCTCTAAAAATCTTCCCAATTCAAATCGACACACCCCAATTAAATCAGAATTCCTGGAGTGGAACCTGGGCAACAGTATTGTTTAAATATCTCAAGATGACGACAGAGTACAGCCAAGCTCAAAGCCACTGATTTAAACCAACAATTTTTAGATTACCTACTTGCCAATTAATTCTCAAATAAATAAAAAATTGTTTGCCACTAAGTCACAGTCTTTCAGTCTTACCAGTATTATCAAATTACAACTTTTTTCAGAACCAACCTTGCTATTGGTTCTGTTCCTGATTCAACCTGGTTCCATTGATACTGCACACTATGTGCAGTGCACTGTGCTAGGTGCCCTGGCCTTGGTGATTATTACTGTGAGAAAAACATTTTCTTAAATTTAAAAAAGTTGCATTTTCCCAAAACAAACATTACATGTACCCAAATTAAAAAAAAAAAAAAAAAAACCTATGATTCACCCAAAGGTTAGAGCTTTTTTTTTTGAGACGAGTCTTGCTCTGTCCCCCAGGCTGGAGTGCAGTGGCACAATCTCGGCTCACTGCAACCTCCACCTCCCGGGTTCATGCCATTCTCCTGCCTTGGCCTCCCGAGTAGCTGGGACTACAGGCGCCCGCCACCATACCCGGCTAATTTTTTGTATTTCTTAGTAGAGATGGTGTTTCACTGTGTTAGCCAAGATGGTCTCGATCTCCTGACCTCGTGATCCGCCTGCCTCGGCCTCCCAAAGTGCTGGGATTACAGGCTTGAGCCACCTCACCCGGCCGGTTAGAGCTTTAATACTCCCTTTGAATATTAACATCTGTATGATTATGTCCTGAGTGAGTGTGTTCCACCAGAAAACAAACAAAAAACAAAATCCTGCCATTATTCTGAGATACTGAGTTAGCATTTTTGTACAAATATGTACTATTTAATTTTTTATTAATATGTAACATGCATACAGAAATACATGCACAAAGCATTTATTCATGTAAAGCTCAATAAATTGTTACAAAAAATACACTTGTGTAATAAAAAAATAAAACTAGGCCTGGTGCAGTGGGTCACTCCTGTAATCTTTGTATTTTGGAAGGCCGAGGCCTGCAGATCGCTTGAGCTCAGGAGTTTAAGACCAGCCTGGGCACCATGGTGACACCTTGTCTCTTCTAAAATAAAATACCAAAAAACAACCAGGCATGGTTGTGCACACTTATGGTCCTAGCTACTCCAGAAGCCGAGGTGGGAGGATCATTTGAACCTGAGGGGTGGTGGTTGCAGTGAGCCAAGATCACACCCCTGCACTTTATCCTGGGTGAAAGAGTGAGACCCTGTCTCAAAATAAAATAAAACTAGCCTCATCCATGCCCCAACAATTGCTTTATCCTTTCTTCTCCAACAATAGCCGTAATCTTAAGAGCTAACATTATAGATTAATTTTGTGTTTTATTACAGAAAATTTTTAACATGTGCAAAACAAACAAAACACGTATTGTTGAGGCTTCATGACAACCACCATAGACTTGTCATGAAGCCTCAACAAGAAATAATCTTGTGCCATTCTGGTGTCATCCACACTTCTCTACTTCAGTCAGCCCTGGTCAACCCATTGGCCACCCTCCATTATTTTCTTTCTTTATTTTTTTTTTCGTGAGGTCAAATGTACATACATTGAAAGGCACAAATCCTAACTGGAACATTTTGACAGATAAATACACTCATATAACCTTCATATCTTTTAAGAATGAACTGAGTATTGTTCTATTCTAGTGATAGAGCATAAGAGCATAAAATAGAATGATGATTTTTTTTCATTCTCAGATAATTCCTTCAGGCCTTTCTTTCAGACAATTTTGTTGTCACAAGAGGCTATTTTCTTGGTGATTTTTTTTTTTTTTTTTTACCATTGGTTCATTTTGCCTGACATCATACAATATGTACCATTTTATTTTAAGCTTGTCTTATTTAGCAGGTTTATGAGATTCATCCAGGATGTTTGCTTCAGTAGTTTGTTTCTTTCTATGACTATTCTCTTGTATGAATGAGTTACAATGGGTTATAACATTTGTTAAATAGTCATAAGAGTTATAAATAAATTAAGAGAAAATGATGTTCATAAATATTTAAAGGCAAATATTTTGAGGCTATGTAAATACACTGTTTCTCTTTTAAATTTACCCACAATTTTTGCATTCTTCAGTACATCTTGTCTATAGTAATTATTATTGTGGTGTCCTAGTTGTGATTTTCTATTTTGCGTTATCTATCTACATTAATTAGTATTTGGAATTCTATAAAAAAGATTTTCTTTCTATCTCTCTTTATTTCTATTTATTTTTTCTAGATCTGTGTGGACTTATGAATATTTCTTTTATTCTCAGGTTTATAATCCAATCCTATTATTATTTATTTTGTTTCTCACGTTGTTCCAGCTTGGGCTGCTTGAAAGTCTTTCAGGTTGACTTCCTCTGACATGTCTTTTTCTGTTGTTCATAAAGCACTTTTTAAACTTTCTGGCTTCACAAGATACTCTACCTTAACTTGAATGTTCCACTCCACTGCTAGAATTATCTAATTTTATAAACAGTCTTGCTTGCTTTTATTAAAGAATAGTACTTAGAAACCATGATATGAGAGCTAGGTGTGCTCATTAATACTGGGATGTCACTGCTTCTGAAACCTCTCAGCAGACAGAGTTTGAAAATTTACATATTAATATAGATTCATGTAGGAACACCTTTCTCTCTCTCTCTCTCTCTCAATTGATATATTATGAGACATGCATTTATCTAAATATTCCCAACTCTGGTCCAGCACCACAGAGTTTGTTCTAGAATTCTCCTCCCTTTTTTTTTAACTTCAGAGGGAAGCAGGCAGTAATGACTTTATGTATAGTGTGTGTTTACACACACACACACAAAGATACATACACACACACACTAACAGAGTCATTTTAAAAATTGCTAATCTTTATTCTTATAAACAAACAGTACTAACCAGAATACAGTGTTTGTATTCAGTTCTTGAGTCTTGCAGTATTCAATTAAAACACTGTTTTTCAAAGTAATATACATCAAGACCTTTCATTGCAATCTTCTAAAATAGTGTTAGGTTAGATAATACATTTTTAGTAAGGCTAAATTCTATTTTTTACTGCCTGCATTTTATCAGAATGTCCTCAAAATCATGGTTTCTTTTCTAATTTGCTGAAAGGAAAATTTATTCTTTGTGATGTACGGTTCCACGAAGTTTGACAGCTGTCTAGAGTCATGTCCTCATCTCCACAGTACCACACAGAACTATTTATTACCCCCAAAATCATCTAATGCTTCCCATTCATAGTTAACTTCTACCCTCATCTATTCTTTGGCAACCAGTGATTATGCTTTAGTTGTTGTTGTCTTACTCCTCCTCCCCCTCCTCCTCCTCTCCCTCCTCCTCCTCCTCTTCCTTCCTTCCTTCTTCCTTCTTTCTTTGTCTCCTCCTCTTCTTCCTCCTTCTCCTGTAGGGAGGTCTTGCTATGTTTCCAGGCTAGTCTCAAAATCCTGGGCTCAAACAATCCTCTCACCTCAGCCCCACAAAGTGCTGAGATTACAGACTTGAGCCACCAAGCCTGGCCTGATTATTATCAATGCCTATAATTTCTTTTTCTACAATGCCATAAAATTGAATCATATAATATGTAGCCTTTTGGATCATCCTTTCTTCACTTAAAGAAATGCATTTCTGACTCCTTCATACTGTGATGTGAATCAATAGTTTGTTTCTTTCTGTTGACAACTGGGATTCTATTGTATGGATAACCCACCGTTTGTTTATTCATTCACCTGCAGAAAAGTACCTGGTTTACATCTGGCTTTTTGCAATTACAAATAAAGTAGACAATAAACATCCACAAAAAGGTTTTCATTTTAACATTAGTTTTCTGTTTGCTTTAGTAATGACCTAGGAGTGGAATATTTTGGTAACATAATAAGTGTATGTTTAACTTTATAATAAACCACTGAACCGTTTTTCAAAGTTATTGCAGGAGTTTATATTTCTAGTTCTAGTTGCTCCAAGTCCTCGCCAGGACTAAGTCTTTGTAATTTTTCTCTGCATGGTTGTCATTCTCATGATTGTGTGCTATTTCATTGTGGTTTATGCTTTATTTTTTTTTCCATTAATATTGGGAAGCCCAAAATATGTAATCAATGTAGGAAGAAATGTATAGAATACCCTGGTGTAAGCCTTGGATTCTGGAAACTGACTTCTAGGAATCTGCTATGCAATTAGCGCTTTGCAAACATTAAACAAATACTTTATAGTTTATTCTCTGTGGTTCTCTCTTTCTTTTTTTTCTTTTTTTTTTCTTTGAGAGCGTTTCTCTCTGTCACCCAGGATGGAGTGCAGTGGCATAATCGCAGCTCATTGCAGCCTCAACAATCCGTGCTCAAGCTGTTCTCTCACCTCAGCCTTCTGAGTAAGTGGGAGCTATCCGCGGGCGGAGTGGCAGGTGCCGCGCCGGGGGTGGCCATGGTGGAGTGGGCGTCCCTGCTCGGCGTCCTGTCTCTCTGGTTACCGCCTCCTCCCCCACTCTGCCGGGGGCTAGTCCCCGGCAGGTGTTTGGGGAGGGTGGTGGGATTTGCTGAGTCGCGGTCGTCGGAGGGTTGTGACCCGGCGGCCCCTGTTCCAGGGGTGGTTGCGTGGACTTGGGGGTGGCCGTCCGGTCCACGGCGGGAGGTGGGCGGGGCAGGCCTGGCGCCCTTCCTCCTTTTTCCGCCGCCCGGGAGACCAGCCGACCACGGGGGAGAGGTGGGAAGGAAGGTCAGTGGACTCAGGCTCAGGCCACAAGCGCCACACTTGGCCTCTTCCTGCTACACTTGGCCTCTTCCCGCGGCGGCCGCGTTGACTAGATGTCGGCCTCGAACCGACAGCCTGAAAGGTTTAAGGTCGACCAGGTGGCTGTAGCCGGCAGCAGCACCGTGTGTGTCCAGCAGAGGGTGAGATCCCGGCTCAGTGCAGCCTCTACCTTCCAGGCTTGCCCAGGTGATCCTCCCATCTCAGCCTCCCAAGTACCTGGGACTACAGGGATCTTCTTCCTCTGTTTTTTGTTTTTTTTGCCTGTTTCCATTTCGTTTCCACAGTACTTTGAGTTGCTGTTTTATTTTTTGTTGTTGTTATTTTCTCTCTCTTTTTAAAATTTCTTATGCTCCTTGCACACTGAAGTTGCTGTTGTTTTAGATTTACTTTTTTTTTTTTTTGGAGTGAGTTCTTCTCACTCCGTCACCCAGACTGGAGTGCAGGTTCCTGATCACTGTTCCTGCAGCTTTGACCTCCCTAATTGGGACTTACAGAGATTGCCCTCCAGCCTGGGTGATGGAGACCCTGTCTGAGAAAGAGAAACAGGGACAGAGACTGGTTAAAAACACACACACACACACATATTTTTTAAAAATTAAGTACAATTAATTGTTATCTTGATTACCTTTTACTTTTGTTCACTCCCACTTATTTTGTTTATTGTTATTATTGTTTGGAATAATTTTTGTTATTGTTATTGTTTGTTGTTATTTATTTAATTATTATTATTATTTTGAAACAGGGCCTCATTCTGTCACCTAGGCTGTAGTACAGTGGTACAATCTTGGCTCACTGTGGCCTTAAACTTTTGGGCTCAAGCCATCTTCCCGGCTTAGCCTCCCTGCAAGTAGCAGGAACTACAGGCATGTGCCACCACGCCTGGCTAATTTGTGTTTTTATTTATTTATTTATTTAATTTATTTATTGTAGAAATTAGGTTCCACCATGTTGCCCAGGCTGGTCTAGGCTAGTCTCAAAGTCCTGAACTCAAGTGATCCATCCACCTTGGCCTCCCGAAGTGTTGGGATTACAAACATGAACCACCATGCCTCGCTATCTAGCTATCTATCTATCTATCATCTATCTATCTATCATCTTTTTAGTAGACTTGTGGTCTCCCTGTGTTGTTCAGGCTCTGGTCAAGTATATTTTTTAACTTTAATTATTATTATTATTATTTTTTAATAGAGATGTTGTCTCACCAAGCTGCCCAGGAGAATCTCAAACTCCTGGGCTCAAGCTATCCTCCCACCTTGGCCTCCCAAAGTGCTGGGATATAGCCGTGAACCACCACACTCTGCTCTATCTACCTATCTATTCCTTTAGCAGAGACACAGTCTCACTATGTTGTCCAGGCTCTGGTTATATATATTTCTTTTTAAATTTCAATTATTATTATTATTTTAATAGAGATGGGGTCTCACCACCTATCCCAGCATGGTCTCGAACTCATGGGCTCAAGTGATCTTCCTGCCTTGGTCTCACAAACTCCTGGGATTACAAGCGTGAGCCACCTGGTTATATTTTTGATGTGTTGATTCTTTGCAGTTCGTGTTCCAGTCCAGATGCATAGTGATAGTACAGGGATTGAAAACAAAAATTTTGACACAGATCAATCTCACGAACTTACCTTTCCTTTCTAGTAGCATAAGTCTCATCAAGTGAAGTGCTCCTAATCTCTGGTGGTTTTAAATATGGTAGAAAGCATTGCCCTATTTTACGCTGTGCACTGAAGATTTTTTCTAGTTCTGGAATACAGATAAATCTAGACATCTCTTCTTGATCAATCACAAGAAAATCAATAAGCCTATTTCCTTATTCTACTTCCCTTTCTTGAAAGGGAGGGACTTGATTTGCGTTGCTGCCTATAGACAGCGATTTGTCTAATTTTTGTTGAAATTGGGAGAAGACTGAGCCTGACGAGGCTGCAGGGCTGTGAGGCCCTGCCCCTCAACTAAAAAAAATATTTAGGGGTACATATGCTTGTTTGTTAAATGAGCATACTGCATTCTGCAGGGGAGTGGGTTCCAGTGCATCCAGTACCCACATAGTAAATGTTGTATCTGATAGGTGATTTTTCATCCCTCATCCCCCTCCCACCCTCCTCCCTTTTGGAGTCCCTGAGTGTGTGTGCGCTGTTTAGCTCTAACTTATAAGTGAGAACATGAAGTATTTTCTTTTCTTTGGAGTTAGTTCACTGAGTATAATGGCCTCCAGCTCCATCTACGTTGCTGTAAAAGACACAAAATCATTCCTTATGGCTGCACCATTGGATAATTTTAGCTTTGTTATTGGTATCTCCTTCCTTCCTTCCTCCCTCTCTCTCTTTCTCTCTCTCTTACTTTCTTTCTTCTTTCCTTCATTTTTGTTTTCTTTTGTTTGTTTGTTTTTTTATCTCAGATTACACACACCAAAGTTTATTTTTTGAGACAGGATCTTACTCTGTCACCCTGGCTGCAGTGCAGTGGGCATGATACTAGCTCACTACAACCTCAAACCTCCTGCCTCAGCCTCCCCAGCCTCCTAAGTTGGGGCCCAGCGTGACGTGTGGGTCACCACCTTGCCAAATCTTTTTTTTTTTTTTTTAAGGAGGTGGATTCACCCTCCCCATGTTGCTCAGGCTGGTTCTCAAACTCCTGGCCTATTTTAACATTTTTTTTTTGGCGGGGCAGAGCGGGGCAACTGCTGCATAGCTGTTCTACATAGGGAAAATCTATTTTTATGGGAAAGGGGGAAGGAGATACTTCTTGAAACTTGCCTCTTCAAATCCAGCTTCTGGTTGTTTAAATGAGCATCTGTTGTGAAATAGAAAATATTGAAAAATAAGAACAAAGATAAAAAGCACAAAATAAAGTTTCTCTTGTCATCACCAAGGGTGTCCCTTTGACCAGAAAGGGGAGTTTTAGTACTAAATCATTCCTGTCCCTGAAACCACCGTTGCAAAATTATAACTGAGACAGTGAAAAATATCTGACTTAACCAACTCCATTTTGCTTCTAACCTTCAAGCTGCCCTTGCTCATTCCTGGGAATAGGCTGAACTAACTTTGGAAATAACTTAGTTTATAGTTTAAAACAAAGATGATAACAACCCTTTCCCAAAACAAACCTCCTTCTTGCCTGGGGACTTGACTGCCTTGGTAGGACTAACAAATTAGTCACAAGATTAAAAATTATGGTTTAGGAGTCATGCAGCTGGAGGCTACAAGATTCTGACCCTCTCTAAACTGCTCCTAAGATCAGTGCTTGAGATATTTTGCAGACCCTGCACTTGGTGGATCAGCTGCCACTACTCAGATTGATAAACCGGCTCATATGGTCTTGTGGCCTCCACCCAGGAACTGACTCAGCACAAGAGGACAGCTTGGACTCCCTGTGATTTCACTTCTGACCTGACCAATCAGCATTCTCGACTCACTGGCCTTCCCCCACCCACCAAATTATTCTTAAAATCTGTGATCCCCAAATGCTCAGGGGGACAGATTTGAGTAATAATAAAATTCCAGTCTCCCACACAGCCCACTCTGCATGAATTACTTTCTTTGTTGCAATTCCCCTATCTTGATAAATTCACTCTGTCTAGGCAGATGATTACAACACTAGAGATGTACAGAATTCCATTAAGAGGCAAAAAATTTATCGGGATATCTAGTGACCTTGGCTTAGGGAAACTGCCTTATGCTTATTATAAAACGCAATGTGGGGGCAGAGGGAGAGGTTTCACTTTGGCCCTCTGAAGTTTCACTGAGAAATCAGCTCATCAAAGACAGATGAATAGGAGAAAAGGCAGACACGTTTCTGTGCACAGAACCTTCAGAATGAAGACCCCAAGACAGTGGGGAAATTGTGTTTGGGTTTTATTTATTTATTTGTTTATTTATTTAAGACAGAGTCTTGTTCTGTCGCCCAGGCTGGAGTGCAGTGGCGTCATCTTGGGTCACTGCAACCTCTGCCTCCTGGGTTCAAGCGATTCTCCTGCCTCAGCCTCCCAAGTAGCTGAGATTACAGGCTCATGCCACCACATCCGGCTAATTTTTGTGTTTCTTAGTAGAGACGGGGTTTCGCCATGTTGCCCAAGCTGGTCTCGAACTCCTGACCTCAGGTGATCTGCCCACCTGTTATGGCATCAACAGCATTATATAATATGTGTAGTTATTTCTTGAGTACCCCCTTCCTTCTCTCTCTGTCTCTCTTTAAAATAAGCTCAGGCAGATCTAATCCATTTCCAAAGCCTGAATTCTTTTGTTTGTTTGTTTGTTTGTTTTGAGACAGAGTCTCACTCTGTTGCCCAGGCTGGAGTGCAGTCACACGATCTCGGCTCACTGCAACCTGCACCTCCCAGGTTCAAGCGATTCTCCTGTCTCAGTCTCCCAGGTAGCTGGGATTACAGGTGTGTGCCACCACGCCCAGCTAATTTTTGTAGTTTTAGTAGAGGCAGGGTTTCACCGTGTTGGCCAGGCTGGTCTTGAACTCCTAACCTCAGGTGATCTGCCTGCCTCAGCCTCCCACAGTGCTGGGATTACAGGCGTGAGCCACTGCGCCCCAAAGCCTGAATTCTTAATCCAACATTGGATCTCTATCCCAAATCCTGTAGAGAACCAGTAAGTTGATTTCTGGACTTGGATGCCTCATAGACATTACATATTAATAATGATCCAACCCTAAAACTGGGTTTGCTGCTTCCTCATTCAACTCAGCTGTGACCCAGACTTACTGGTTCAATAAATTGTACCACTGTTCACCTAGGATACTGAGAGAGTTTACTCAATCTGTATCTCCCCATGTCCTAAACAACCCGTGACCAAGTCCTGTCCATTCTTCCTCCAATATGTGTCTCCAAAAACTTCTCTCCATTTCCACAACTGCCCATAGCCCTTTGTGGAGCCACTGGCTCTTTGAAGGACATCGGAGAATTTGTTTCAGGTTTTCAGGTATGAGGCCAAAGCCTGCTAACATTCCTTCCCCGGATTTTGTGTAAACAAAAGTGTCTCTGCTGGGGGCATTGAGACCATACTTCTAGGTTTGGATGACTCTCTTGAAGGATGCATGGGACCCCACAAAACTGACACCCCCAACAAGGTCAGACATCTACTACTGCATGGACCAAGGCCTCCACCATAGATCACTACCGTTGTGAGCCTAAACTGCCAAAGGTACCAACTCCAGGGAGAATCTTGGGAAGCCAGCCTTCCTCTGCTAAAGTTGAAAGTCACAGGAACCTCCACCCACAAGGTCCCCACTGCACTCTGAAGATGTGAAGAGTGAGTGGGACAAAGAGAAGGCATGGAGGGGAGACTTCCTGGCCAGAATGAGTTTCCTAGGCTCTGGCCACCCCACCCATGTCTCAGCCCGCGAGACACCACTTTCTCTCCTCCTTCTCTGTCCACAAGCCCCTGAAGCCCACACACTGCAGGTGAGAAAACCACACAGTGTGAATAGAATAGAGCCTGACACCCTCCTCATGTGAGTGTGTCCTGAGCACATAGACGGGAGGTTTGTTTGATGGTGGCATCATTGTTTATCTGCAGCTGTATCCTAGGGAAGCAATTCTCCTATTTTCCTTTTTTGTTTTTTTTGAGATGGAGTCTCGCTCTGTTGGCCAGGCTGGAGTGCAGTGGTACAATCTCGGCTCACCACAACCTCTGCCTCCTGGGTTCAAGCGATTCTCCTGCTTCAGCCTCCCCAGTAGCTGGATCTACAGGCACCCGCCACCATGCCCGACTAATTTTTGTATTTTTAGTAGAGAAGGGGTTTCACTATGTTGGCCAGGCTGGCCTCGAACTCCTGACCTTATTATCTGCCCACCTCAGCCTCCCAAAGTGCTGGGATTACAGGCGTGAGCCACCGTGTCAGGCAATTCTCCTATTTTGATTGAAGGGAGCAAGAGCTAATTTCAGGGGGGAGTCTATGGAAAGCCTGATTCTCCCACAGGCTGTAGGCTAGAAATGAATATGGCTTCTTGGGCAGGGGGGATTCAAATGAATATGGCTTTTTGGACAGAGGGAATTCCTTTGGCCTTCACGTTTTCGGGAGCATCTCTCAAACCCTCCCTTGAGGCTACAGAATAGATTCCCCCGACAGTTCCTCAAGTGCCCGATGTATCCTGTCAAGCGACCCAAGGACGACACATTGAGTTAAAAAACCCCGTTGGTTATAACTGGAGATTTTAGATTCAGGCCACACCTCGCTCTACGTCATAGAATGAGCTTTTCCAGAAGCTAAGCAGAGGAGCTGGGCTCCAGAGAAAGGAAAGGGCTGAGAAAAGCACAGGCGGAGAAAAGACGACTTTTCTTACAGGGCTAAAATGCAGGGGACTTCCTTATCCTGCAGACTCAGGGAAGCCGGGCCCCTTGTGATCCATTGCTGAAAGCCACCTCATGTTTGAAAAACGGATCCGCTCCCAACTTCAGTGGAAGGACATGACATGTAGCAAGAGGGATTCTGTTCCTTCTGATGTGGTCTGCTCGGTGGGGCCTATGGCTGGAGCTAGCGCACACCAGTGGCTCCCTCTGCATGGGGTTCCATCATCTCTACTCTGCAACATGGGCCTTGGCGAATTCTGGCTCTTAAGTCGCTGTCCAAAACCCCATCCTGTGCTCAGGCGACCGGAATGACCTTCGCTTGCACCTTTCCAGAAACGTTTCAAATCTATCCTCCATGCATGGCCGCCTAAAAATGCAGAAGCACAGAACACTCGGTCGCCATTCACCTCACTGCTTTCAGGAGAGAATGCTCAAGGTCTCTTGCTGACTTTTTTTTTTTTTTTTTTGACGGAGTTTCGCTCTTGTCACCCAGGCTGGGGTGCAGTGGCGCAATCTCGGCTCACTGCAACCTCTGCCTCCTGGGTTCAAGCGATTCTCCTGCCTCAGCCTCCCAAGTAGCTGGGATACAGGCGCCCCCCCACCACGCCCGGCTAATTTTTGTATTTTTAGTACAGACGGGGTTTCGCCAAGTTGGTCAGGCTAGTCTCGAACTCCTGACCTCGGGTGATCCACCCGCCTCAGCCTGCCAAATTGCTGGGATTACAGGCGTGAGCCACTGCTCCCAGTCTCTTTCTGAATCGTGACTCTGTGGGCACCCCGCGTTAGGGAGGCTCGCGTCCCTGCCCACGGGCCTTCATTAACCGAAGGGGACATGCCACGCACGGGGCGTTCGAGGTGTGGGAGGCCTCCCCTGCTGGCGTCCCACCTCTCCGTTTACCGCCCTCTCCCATCACTCCACTGGGGGCTCATCCCCTGAGACGGGGTCCGGGAGCGTGGTGGAAATCATCGAGGTGTAGAGGTTGGAGGGTCGTGGCCCAGCGGCTTCTGTCCCAGGGAGTGGCCGCGCGGGCTCGGGGGTGGCCATCTGGGTCCCAGCCCTTCCTTCCGTGTAGCGGGGGCGGGCGAGGTGCATCCTGTTCCACCCCTGCGCCCTTCTCCTTCCCGCCCCGCTCCGGGTGGACCAGCAGACCGCGGGCAGTGGTGGGAAGGTGGGCGGGCTTATGCCACCAGCCGCCCCCACTCCGCCTCCCACGTCTAAGGCTCCAGCTGGGCGGAACAGTCTCAGGTCGGGAGTGCCACACTTGGCTGTAGGGTGGACCCGGTGCGCCACTGCCCACGGCCACCGGCTGGCTTCGCAGTCGGGCCACTGGGTCGATCAGAAGTGGGCTGCGAGCCGCGAACATTGCTCTTGGCCACCAGCTCGAAATACTAAAGGTCAACCTAAATATTTAATATCAAACATTTAAATATTTACGCACAGCAGTGCCTCCTAGGTCCAGCGGAGGGGTGTGATCAGGCATCCCTGCGGCCTCGAACCCACGCGCCTACTCTCGGGCTCGCCCAAGTGGCCCTCCCATTTCTGTCTTCAGAGGAGCCGGGATTCCAGGGATCTTCCTGTGATTTTTTTTTTCTAGTTCCACTTCCATTTTCTTTCCTCAGTACTTTCAGTTGTTGTTTTTCCTTGTTCTCTGTCTCTTAACACTCCTTCCTGCACATTAAAGTTGCTGTTTTGATTTCTTTCTTTCATCTTCTTTTCTTTCTTTTTTCTGAGTGAAGTCTTCTCACTCTGTCACGCAGGCTAGAGTACAGCTGGGTGATCACGGCTCCCTGCAGCTTCGACCTCCCTGGGCTCAGGGGTTGCTCCCGTCTCAGCCTCCCAAGTGGCTGAAACTACAGGGATCGCTTCAGCCTGGGAGGTCGAGGCTGCAGTGAGCCATGATTGCGCCATTGCCCTACAGCCTGGGTAACAGAAGAACCCTGCCAGAAAGAGAGAGAGGGGGTACAATTAATTGGGATCTTATTTACCTTTTGCCTTTGTTCACTCCATTTTTTAAAAAAAATTAATATTGTTTGTTCTTTCTTTGTCACTTGTTATTGTTTGTTTTTATTATTATTATTTATTTTTATTTTTAGACAGGGTCTCACTTTGTCACCCAGGCTGCAGTATAATGGCGTGATCTTGACTCACAGCAGCCTCAACCTCCCAGGTTCAAGCAATCCTCTCATTTGAGCCCCTCAAGTCCCTAGTAGCTGAGACTACAAGCACACACCACCTGCTGGCTAACCTTATTTTGTGCTTTGTACATTTTATTTTTGTAGAGACAGGGTTCCACCATGTTTTCTGTGCACAAGCAATCTGCCCACCTTGGCCTCCCAAAGTGCTGGAATTACAGGCATGAGCCACTGCGCCTGGCTTGCTCTATCTATCTATCTATCTATCTATCTATCTATCTATCTATCTATCTATCTATATCTGTCTATCATCTATCTATATCTATCATATCTATCTATCTATCTATCTATCTATCTATCTATCATCTACCTTTTTAGCAGAGATGTGTTTTCACTGTGGTGTCCAGGGTCTGCTCATATATATTTCCTTTTTAACATTATTATTATTTTATGAGATGGAGTCTCATTGTGTCGCCCAGGCTGGAGTGCAGTGGTGGGATCTTGACTCACTGCAACCTCTGCCTCCTGGGTCTAAGCAATTCTCCCACTTCAGCCTCCCAAGTAGCTGGGACTACAGGTGCGTACCACCATGCCTGGCTAATTTTTGTATTTTTAGTAGAGATGGGGTTTCTCCATGTTGGCCAAGCTGGTCTCGAACCCCTGACCTCAAATGATCCACTCACCTTGGCCTCCCAAAGTGCTGGGATTACAGGCATGAGCCACCGTGTCCATCCCAGTCATATTTTTTATGTGTTGATTTTTTTCGGTTTGTGTTTCAGTCTGAGTGCATAGTGATAGTACCGGGATAGAAAACAAAAATGTCGAGACAGATCAATCTCAGGAACCTGTTTTTTTTTTTGGTTGGTTGTTTGTTTTTAGGGGCACAAGCCCCATTGAGTGAAGTGCTCCTAATCTCTGGTGGTTTTGAATATTGTAGAAAGCATTGCAGTATTTAACTCTGTGCACTGAAGATTTTTTCTAGTTCTAGAATACAGATAAATCTAGATGTATGGTTCTCGATCAATCACAAAAGCCTTTTTCCTTATTCTACTCCTCTTTCTTGAAGGGGAGGACCTTGATTCAGATTTGCTGCCTACAGACAGCAATTTGTCTACATTATTTTCTCTTCTTTTTCTTATTGGGAGGGAACTGAGCCTGAGAAAGGTGCAGGGCCACGAGCTGTTAGATTACTTCCAATGAGAGGAAGTGTGTGCGACAACACATTCGGAGAGAAATCTGGGGAGGTGGCAGAGCAGGAAGCACCAGGAATCTGTCTCCGCACGTAGGCAAAAGGGAAGCTGGCAGAATCTGTCTGGTGGAGCGATTTGGGAACTCTGGAGTCTATGGGAGGCCTGCTGCTGCCAGGAGGAAGCCTGGAAGATACATTGTAATCAATGCCAGTTCCCGTTAGCTCTTTGTTTCCCACCCACATCCTCTCTATGCCCCCCTCAGGCCAGAGTCACAGCGGTGGAAAGGTTTCTAAGGAGAGGTATGTGGGAAGGTTCTCCTACAAGTCAGGTTCTTTAAGCTGAGCTTATTTTATTTCTGGTCTCATGTTCACCAGAATAAAGAAGATATTCCTTAATGACTCGATGGCCTTAGTTTATTTTCTGCTCACAGGTTTGAGCTATAAAAACCAATTTTTCTTCATATGCAATACATGAAAACTATGTATGTCAGAACATGCTTCTCTTAGTGTACTCTTGGGGATATAGTTGAAACAGCAAATAAAATTTTGCATGTATGGAAATTTCTTTTTATATTATTAACAGTACAAATATCTATCAAAATCTTTACCTCTTATGTCTCTAATCTGTATGAATATAAAGAGCATGATAGTTAGATCTGCATATAGATATTTGTAGGTAGATAAACACAAACATAAAATTATGAGTTTGTCTATGTAAATATTTATGTATACAAAATAAGTTTAAGAGAAAATAAGTTCAAGAGACATTCTCCTCCAGCGAAAACTAATGTTGCAGACATGGACTTACGTTCACTTGTACGGCTCTATACCATCTCAGGCTGGAACCCAGCTATACAATGTTATGTATAAAAATCAACAAAGATTAGCATTGACAGACACAGCCTAGGAAGTAAGTGTCCAGTACTGTTATGTAAGGTTTCGTGGAAAGCTTGGAATTTGAAGGCCCTGCTTTTTTCTTTTCACTGTATACCTCTGTTATTTATATCCACCATTTGGGGCCTTTCTTGATGCTTCTGCTTTCCCAAATTAGCTAATTGGCTGATTATATTTGCCTGGGCTGAGCTAATTGGCTGATTAAAATCACCTGAGCTTAGCTAATTGGCTTACTGAATTCACCTGGTCTGGATGGGCAGGAAAGGAAAATGAACTTTGATCTTCTTTTCTTCTGAGGCTTTTTTTTACCAGGCATAAGCACAAATGGACTTTAGCTAGATACAACTATGTGAACCATTCTGGGTGTATATGTTTCACTATTCACATATCTTATATCGATAAATACATATACAAAGCAAAGCAAAACGAAGCTAGGTAAGAGGTTATTTTTATTTTCATTTTTTCCAGACCAGGTGAATCAAATCAGCCTATTAGCTCAGTGGTGATTTACCCAATCCAAGCCACATATTGCATCACATTCTTTTTTTTTCTTTGACAGAGTCTTGCTCCAGGCTGGAGTGCAATGGCGTGAGCTGGGATTACAGGTGTGCACCACAAAGCCTGGCTAATTTTTGTATTTTTAGTAGAGATGGGGTTTCACCGTGTTGGCCAGGCTGGTCTTGAACTCCTGCCCTCGTGATCCACCCACCTCGGCCTCCAAAACTGCTGGGATTACAGGTGTGAGCCACTGCGCCTGGCCATATTATTCTTATAAATGTGTAAATGTTCTTGTTACCGGGCACTCGAGTGTTTTTAATTCAGGGTCTAATTAAACCCGCTCAGTGGAATTCTAACCATACAGCTAGGACAAGTCTGAGGTGCCTGACACCAGGGACCCTAGCCTTTCTCACATAGAAGCCTTAGCCTGGAGAATAAGCGCCACCATTGACACTTCAGCACATGTTCACTATCATCTGGTTGAAGTATGGCCAGGATCCAGCTTTGCATGACAATGAATGACTCCCCTGGCCTTAGTGCATTTTTATTTCCTAGAAGAAAGAAACTAGAAACAATGCTTTCTTCATATATGTTAAATGCAGCAGGTTGTATTTAAGAACATCCTCCCATATGTGTGATTCTGGATATAGTTTATAAGGCAGTTAAGATTATACATGTATAAAAGTCTTTTTTATACCATTAGAATCAATACCTATCAATACTTCCATCTTCCACATTTTTGTTCTGTATGAATATACATACAAAGCTAAATATATTTGCATATAGATATACGTGGGTAGAAAGGTAAACAAAAACCCATGCAGAATTACGTGAGTATGTTTATGTGAACATTTATGTATACAAAGCATGTTCCGAAAAGGCATTTTAAATGCTCTAGTATATACTAAGAACACAAATGTATACTAACTTTGGTACTCTATGGCACAATAACATCTCATAATGAAACAGAGCCAAGCAATGTTGTTTGTATAAGTGTAAAGAAAGCTTCAGGTTCAGGGAATAAATCTAGAAAGTAAGCTGACAGTACAGCTATGTAATGCTGTATTTCCAGGCTAGCGTTTCAGGCTATTGCTTTGTTTCTCGCTGTATCAACACGCTATTTGCATTCACTGTGTTAGGCCTGACTTGATGAATCTGCAGTCCCTATTTAGACAATTGCATAATTGGATCCGCCTGAGTCGAGCTAACTAGCTTATTAAAGTCACCTGGACTGAGCTAATTGGCTGATTGGATTCACCTGAGCTGAGCTCATTGACTGATTGGATTCACCGTTTCTAAAGAGAATGTGTAGAAAAATGACCTCTGATTTACTTTTATTTTGGGGCTGTTTTAGAAAAAAATACAGATTGACATTACCTAGACATATTTACATAACCCTGTGTGTTTGTATATGTTTATCTATCTATATATCTCATATTTATATCAAAATCTACAGAGAAATATGTCCAATAAAACTAACTTCTTTTTCAGTATTGAAGTAAATGCTCAAGTTACAGCCCTTGGCTTTTATTCTCTTACCCTAAAAGTCACTACTTCAGCAAAGAAAACAAAAATACAAGATTTTATTCCTATGACATATTTAAAATGATTATTTGAATTTATGAAAGCTTTAAAGACAATTATTCAGCACTTTCACATTTGAGTGAGGGCCTTTAAACTGAGGCTATTTTATTTCTTGTCCTATGTTTACCAGAAAGAGAATGGTCACCCTTGACCTGGCAATGAATGTCTTTCATAACCTTAGTGCATTTTTGTCTTTCAGAAGTGAGCAACAAGGAATGATGCTTCCTTCGTATCTGTTAAAAGCAGAAAGATGTATGTAAGAGCATAGTTCCATTTTTGCACTATTTTTTGTATAGTTTATGGGAAAGTTAAGTTTATACATCTATAAAAGCATCTTTTTATGTCACTGTCATTATCAATATCTATCAATATTTCCACTTTATACATCACTATTCTTATTTTTTATTGAGACAGGTTTTCACTCTGTCACCCAGGCTGGAGAGCAGTGGCACCATGTAGGTTCACTACAACCTCTGAACCCTGGGTTCAAGTGATCCTCCCACCTCAGCCTCCGAAGTAGCTGGGACCACAGGCACATACCACCACATCTGGCTCTTTAAGACCCTTGAGCTCAAGCAATCCACCCCCCTCAACCTCCTGAAGTGCTAAAATTACAGGCGTGAACCACTGCACCTGGTCATACATCATTATTTTTTATAAATATAGATACAAAGATGGATGCATCTGAATATAGACATACGTAGATAAACATACACACACATACAGGATTATATGACTACATCTGTATAAATATTAATGTATACACATTATGTTGGCCAAAAGACATTTTCAATACCCTAGTATATAGGTATAAAGACATTTTCAATACCCTAGTATTATAGATAAAGATGTAGAATTACTTCTCTACTCTGACACAATAGTATTCCAGAATGAAACATAGACATACAAAGTTGTTTGTTTAAATGTAAACAAAGCTTCCCTTCATGAGAAAGATTTGGGAAGATGACAGTACACTAATGTAATAGTTTATGTTCAGATTAGCATTTTATGGCCCTGCTTTTGTTTTCAGTGTATGAATGTGCTGCTCCCGTCAACCATTGTAATTCTGCCTTGAGGAATTCACTGTTGATGTTTTGATAATTGACTGATTGGGTCTATCTTCGATAACTGGCTGATTGGAATCACCTGACTTAAGCTAATTGGCTGATTTTATTCACCTGGGCTGAGCTAATTGGCTAATTGGATTACCTGGGTTGAGCTAATGAATGATTGAAATCACCTGGGGTGACCTAATCAGCTGAAAGAATTAACCTGTCTTGAGGAAAGTGAGTAGTAAAATAATGTCTTACTTTTGAGGCTTCTTTATGAGACACAATCACAAATGGAAATTACATAGACATATCTGCATAACCCTGTGATTTGTATATATTAATTCATCTACATATTTTATATCTGTATCTAAATCTACAAAAAAACTGTCCAAAGAAAACTTAAATTTCCTTTCAGCATAGCAGACTAATTTTTTAGTCACAGACTTTAATTTTTTTTTCTCTACCTAAAAAGTTACTTCTCTAGCCAACAAAATAAAACAAAAAAATCCCCAAATTATCATGCTATGTCATATGTTCATACAAAAGAGCCCCTGAATTTCTGGAAGTTTAAAGAAAATTATTCGGCATTTGCAAATTTGGGGCAAAGCTGGGGCTAGTGTATCTCTTGTCTCGGTTCACTAGAATGAGAAAGGTCATTCTTGACTTGGCAGTGAATGACTCTCATGGCCTTGGTACATTTTCTGTTCACAGATGTGAACAACAAGGGCCAATTCTTTCTTCATACACATTAAATGCAGCAGAATGTATGTCAGAGAATACCTCCATTTGTGCACTCTTGAGGATGTAGTTTAAAAGGCAAATAGGATTTTATGTGTATGGAAGTTTTTTTTAATTGCTATCAGTAGAAATACCTGTCAATACTTTCACCTTCTCTATCTTTATTCTGTATGAATATGTGTAGAATGATAGATAAATCTGGATATAGTTATACATAAGGAGATACACATACAGAATTATATGTTTGTCTACATAAATGTTCATGTATACAGAAGACTTTTTTTGAGAGGCATTTTTAATATCCCATTCTGTCTGGAAGATGAAGACCTAGACTTACTCTCACCTATATGGCTCCATACCATCACAGACTGAAATACAGACATATAATGTTCTGTATAAGTATCAACAAAACTTTATGTTAAGGGGCAAAGCCTGAGAAGGAAGCTTCCATTCCTGCCAAATAAGACTTTATGTTGACCTTAAAATTTTAGGGCCCTGCTTTTCTACTCGCTCTATGACTGTGTTGTAGGCCATTTTGTGCCTGCCTTGATGCTTTCGTTTTTCACATTTAACTAATGGACTATTCACACTATCTCCACTGAGTGGAATGGCCAACTGAATTTGCCTGGCTGAGCTAATTGGCTTCTTGAATTCACCTGGTTTGCAGGAGTTGCGAAGGGAAATGACCTCTGACATACTTTTTTCCTGAGGCTTTTTAACCAGACATATGGATACATGGACTTTACATGAACATACACAGGGGACCCATTCTGTGTGTGTATGTTTATCTATTCACTAATCTTATATTTTTATCTATGTGTACAAAAAAAGCCCCCAAGGAAAAAATAGGTCAGAAATACTTCAAATTTTCTTTACCTCCAGGCCAGATGAATACAAACAGTCAATTAACTCAGTGAAGATTGATCCAATCCAAGCCACACACATCACATTATTCTTATAAATGTAAAAATGTCCTTGTCACCTGGCACCCGGTTGTTTGTAATGTAATGTCTCATCAAACCAGCTTAGTGTGGTTGTAATCATCCATTTATGAAGAGCCAGAGATGCCTGAAAACATTGAGCCTGACCTTTCTCACACAAAAGCTTTGACATCACCAAAAAAATTTACCTTTGGCACTTCCGCACATGTTCACTATTGTCTGGTTGAAATTTGGCCAGGTACCATATTCCAAGATATTTGTGTTCAATATCACAGTCTATCTTCTGAAAACAGGCCTAATGTTTTTATTGCCATAAAAATCATATTACAGCCACAAAGAAAAAAATACAAAAGTGTATTTTTACATCACACGCTCAGAGTTAAGAACAAAAGCCCTTTTCTTGATGAAAGCCTTAATAGGAAGAAATAAGCATTCTCAAATTTGAGTTATAGCCTTTGAAATGGGGCTAATTTATAGCTGGAATAAAAAGATCATTCTTGACCTGGCAACGAATGACTCGCATGACCTTAGGGCTTTTCTAACTCCCAGAATTGAGCAATAAGGATCACTGCTATGTATATATATGCGTATATGTGTATATGTATATATATATGTGTATATATGTGTGTATATGTGTATATGTGTATATATATACACACGCAAATATATACACATTAAATCTAACAGGAGGTATTTCACAGTCTATCTTTATTTGTGTACTATTCTAGACATAATTTACAGGACAGATAAGTCTATAGATGTATTGAAGTTTTTTATATTACTTTCTGTATCAATACCTCCCAATACGTCTATCTTCTATGTCTTTACTCTATATGAATATAGGTACCAAGGTGAATACATCTGAATATAGACATACATGGGTAGATTTTTAAAAACACACAAACAGAATTATATGAGAATGTTAGTGAGGTAAGCTAACTGTAACCACCTGGGCTTAGCTAAATGGCTATTTGGAACCACATTGGTTTAGATAACTGGCTGATTGTATTCACCTGGGCTGAGCTTATTGGAATCACATGTATTGAGCTAATTGGCCAATTCAATTTACATGGGCTATGATAATTGACTTATTGAAATCACCTTGTCTTAGCTAGTTGACTTTTTAGAATCATCCAGGATGAGCTAACTGGCTGATTAGATTCACCTGGATTGAGCTATTTGTTTCATCAGAATTACACAGGCTGGGCTAATTGGCTGATTGTATTCACCTGAGTTGAGGTAATTTGCTGATTTGAATCACCGCCTTGGGCTAATTGTAGGATTGGATTCACCTGTCATGAGAGAGATTAGTAGGAAATTAATCACTGAGTCCCATTTATTTTGGGGCTTTTTTTACAAGACATACTCACAGATGAACATTACATAGACATATTTATACAACCCTGTGTGTTTTATATGTTTATTTATCTACATGTCTTATATCTGTATCTAAGTCTACAGAGAAAAACATCCAAGAAACTCTGAAATTTGCTTTAAGCATTGTAGTCTATCTTCAAGTAAGAACTCCTAGATTTTCTTGCCTTACTCAAAAACTCACTTCTTCAGCCAGTAAAAGAAATACAATACAGATAATTATATTTTCATTTCCCATGGGAAAAAAAATCCTCTACATTGATGGAAGCTATAAAGAGAATTTTTTAGCACTTTCAAATTTGAAGGAGGGATTTTAAGCTGAGGCTACTTTATCTCTAGTCCTGCATTCATCAGAAAAAAAGGGTCACTTTGACTTAGCAATTAATGTTTTACATGGCCTGATTGTATTTTTATCTCCTATAAGTTAGAAACAAAGACCAAGGCTTCCTTCTTATATGTTAAATTCAGAGAGATGCGCAAAGAGCATACCTCCATTTGTGTGCTAATTTAGATATAGGGCAGATAAGTTTATACATCTATGAAGGTATCTTTGTATATTACTATTATATTATAAATAGTATTATTAATATTATACTATTGTATATTACTATTATCTTTGTATATTACTATCAGTATATAGTATACACTTCTACTCTCTACATATCTGTTCTTTTTTTATTTTTTTTATTTTTATTTTTTGAGGTGGAGTCTTGCTCTGTTGCCCAGGCTGGAGTGCAGTGGTGTGATCTTAGCTCACTGCAACCTCCGCCTCCTGGGTTCAAGCAATTTTTCTGCCTCAGTCTCCCAAGTAGCTGGGACTACAGGTGCATGCCACCACATGCAGCAAATTTTTGTATTTTTAGTAGAGACGGAGTTTCACCATATTGGCCAGGCTGGTCTCAAACTCCTGACCTCGTGATCTGCCCGCCTTGGCCTCCCAAAGTGCTGAGATTATAGGCGTGAGCCACCAAGCCCAGCAACATATCCGTACTTTACCAATATCGAGACAAAGATAAATACACCTGGACATAAATTTGCATAGGTAGTTAGATAAATGAACACACACATACTAGATTATATGAGTACATCTATGTAAATATTTATGTATATACAAGATGTTCACCAAGAGACATTTTAGTACCCCACTACATACTAAAAATGCAGATGTGGACTTACTCCCCAGTCTCTGACACAATAGCAATTTAGAATGGAACACAGCCATACAATGTTTGTATAAACATTTTCAAAGCTTCATCTCTAAAGGCAAGGTCTGGAAGGTGAGCTAACCATAAAACTATGTAAATCTTTATGTCCAGGTTGGCATTTCAGAGTCCTGCTTTGCTTCTGAGTGTATGAATGTGCTAATCTCATTCACCATTTTGGGCCTGCCTTGAAGTATCCATAGTCATCATTTTGATAATTTGCTGATTGGGTCTAACTGGCCTATGCTAATTGGCTCATTGGAATTACCTGAACTCAGCTACTTGGACAACTGAATTCACCTGAGCCAAGCTAACTGATTAAAAATCACCTGAGCTTAAGCCTGGGTGCAGTGACTCCTGCCTGTAATCCCACCACTTTAGGAGGCCGAGGCAGGCGGATCTTTTTGAGCGCAGAAGTTCAAGACCAAAAAAAAAGAAGTTCGAGACCAGCCTAGATAACATGGGGTAACCCTATCTCTACAAGAAATAAAAAAAATAGTCACACATGGTGGCACATGCCTGTGGTCTTAGCTACTCAGGAGGCAGAGGCTGGAGATCGCTTGAACCTGGGAGGCAGACATTGCAGTGAGCCAAGATCACACAACTGCACTCCAGCCTGGGTGAGAGAGTGAGACCCTGTCTCAGAAAAAGTTCACCTAGGCTGAGTTTATTGGCTGACTGAAATGACCTGGGCTTAGCAAATTGGCTAATTAGAATCACCTGGTGTGTCATAATTGACTGATTAGACTCACCTAAGCTTAACTAATTAATAGATTGAAATCACCTTTGCAGAGCTAATTAATTCACTGATTAGAATCATTTTGGCTGACCTAATGGGCTAATATGAATCACCTGGGCTGAGCTAGTTGGCTGATTGTATTCACGTGTGTTGAGAAGCATGAGTAGGGTAATGACCTCTGACATACTTTTATTTTTTTCCCAAGACATACTCATAAATGGTCATTGCATAAACATATTTATATAACCCTGCGTGTTATGTAACCTACAGAAGAAAGTGTCCAGAGAAAACTAAAATTCACTGTCAGTACAGCAGTGTATCTTCAAGTCACAGACCTCGACTATTCATTCCCTACCAAATAAAGTTGCTTCTCCAGCCAACAAAACAAAAGACAAGAATTTATTTTTTTTGTCATATGTTCAAGAAAAAAAGAATCACCTGAATTGGTGGAAGCTTTAAAGAAAAATTTTCAGCATTTACACATTTGGGTTAGGGCTTTTCAGCAGAGGCTAGTTTATTTTTGGTTCTGTGTTCACTAGAATAAAAAGGATTATCCTTGATTTGGCGTGAATGACTCTCATGGCCTTAGTGAATTTTCATCTCCTAGAAGTCAGCAACAAGGACCAATGCTTATTTTGTATAAGTTAAATGCAGACGGATGGACATTATAGCATGCCTCCATTTGTGTACTACTCTAGACGGAGTTTATAGGCCAGAACGTTGTATACATCTATGGAATTATCTTTATATATCACTATCGGTATCAATACCTATCAACCCTTCCACTTCTACATCTTTAATTTTTAATTTTTATGAATAAAAATACAAAATAAATATATCTGGATATAGATATTCGTAGGTAGATAAACACATATACTGAATTATGTAAGTAAATATGTAAGTACATCTATGTAAATATTTAGGTGTACACAGGATGTTCACAAAAAGACATTTTCAATACCTTAGTGTATAATCAGGATGTGGATACGAACTTACTACCCTACTCTATGCGACAATACAAACCCAGAATTGTACATTGTCATACAATGTTCTTTACATAAACATAAACAAAGCTTCACTTTCAAAGGTGTGGTCTTTGAAGTAAGCTGACGGTATAGCGATTTAATGCTTTATGACCAGATTAGCATTTCAGGAACCTGCCTACCTTCTCAGTGTAGGAATGTGCTGTCATGTCCACTATTTTGGACCTGACTTGATGAATCTGCAGTCACTATTTAGATAATTGTTTGATTGAATCCAAGTTTGCTGAACTAATTGTCTGATTCTTTGGCCTGGGCCCTGCCTGCAGAAGTCATTTTGACATATCTATGGTCCCATCAGAGATGTGACTGTCCTCTTATGCCCGGAGCCTGTTCACAGTGAAGATTGTGACATATGGCTTGGCTCAGCACCTAAGTGTTGTGACTCTCCTATTATGCCTGGGCCCTGCCTACAGGGGTTATTGTGACATAAAGCTGAGCCCAGCTCCTATGTTGTGACTCTCTTCTTCTTCCTGAGCCCAACCTACAGGGGAAATGTTTACATATCTCTGGGCTAAACATATCTCTCTGCCAGTTAAACAGTTTTCTGCTGTTCACCTCTAATGGAAGTTTGTAAATGGCACTACTTAGTGAATGGAATAGCTTTCTAAAAGCTCAGGTGCTACTGAGAAGCTGACACAGGATTTCAGTGCACTTAATTCTAATCAAGTAACAGGACTCAACCTAGGAAGAAAGAGCTGGGGAAAGGAACCTGGGCAATGTGACACTCCATCCTGGGCACTCCCATTAGGGGGGATTGTGACGTATCTTTGAACCTATCAACTATTTGATGTGACTCTCCTGTCTAACCTGAGCTTTGCCCATGGGCAAGATTGCGACATACGTATTCGACAATAACCCAGGTGTTGTGACTCTTTTCTCCTGCCTGATAACTGCTCCCAGAGTGGATTGTGGCATATAGTTGGGCTCAACACCAAGTTGGTGTTGCTCTTTTGCCTTGGCCCTGCACTCAGGAGGCACTGTGCCATTTTACTGGGCTCAGCACTGAGGTGATTCCTTGACTCTGTTCTGGGGGGGACATTGTGACATATCTCAGGGCTCATCAACTTACAACATATTTGAGATGACTCTTTTATCTGATGTGGGCTTTGCCCATTAAAGTAATTGTGACATATCTCTGGGCCCAGCACCTAGGTGACATGACTCTACTCTCTTGCCTGGGCTTTGTCCACAGAAGGGAGAGTGATTATCACTGAGCCCAGCACACAGGTCATTTAATACTTCTGCGCTGGCCCTGTCCACATGTTCATTGTGATATAACTCTGGGCCCATGCCCTAGGCAATGTCACTCTCCTCTTTTGCCTGCGCCCTCTCCTTAGTGGGCATTGTGATTTATTGCTTCTCCCAGCACCTAGGCGATGGAACTTCCTCTCATGCCCGGGCCCTGCGTATGTGAGTGATTGAATAGATAGCTAGACGCAGCCTCTGTATTATGCCACTCTCTTCTTCCTGAGCTCTACCCACAAAGGTATTGTAACATGTCTGAGCCCCTCTCCTAGGTGATTTGATGCTTCTTTCTGAACCCTTTCCTCAGGGGTTATTGTGACCTATTACTAAACACAGCACCTAGGTCTGTGTTTTCTACACTGACTTTTCTACACTGCTTGGGTTCTGCCCACAACAGAGATTTTAATTTATAGCTGAGAGCAGCACCTAGGTGATGTTACTCTCCTATCCTGCCTGATCCCTGGATACATTGTGAATCATGACATATCACTGGGTCCAACAGTTAGGTGATGTGACCATCCTGCATGGGCCCTGACACCAGGAGTATTATGGCATGTCTTTCATTCATCACCTTAGTGATGTGACTTTCCTCTTCTGCCTGGGACATGCTAAAAAAGGGGATTGTGACATATCTCTGTACCAGCACCTAGGTGATGTGACTGTTCTTTTGCCTGGGCCCCATATACTTTGAGTACTTTAACATATTGCTGGGCTCAATGATATGTTAATCATTGAGATGGGATAGTACACTCCTGCCTGGGCCTTGCCCACAGGGAGACTTGTGACATATATCTGCATGCATCACCTAGATGTTGTGACTCTTCTTTTCAACCTGCACCCTGCCAACAGGAAGGATTGTGACATATCTCTGGGCTTAGCAACTAGGTAATGTGTCTCTCCTGCCTTGGCCTTTTCCACAGGGGTCATTGTGACCTATCGCTGGGCCCAGTACCCAGGTAATGTGATTCTTTCTGCTGGCACCCTGCTCACAGAGTAAATTGGGACATATCACTGTGCCCAACACCCAGGTGATATGACTCTGCTTGTACCCTGCTTTCTGGAGAAGATTGTCACATATCTTTGGCCAAGCACCCAGGTGTTGTGACTTTTTTTTTTCCTGCCTGCATCCTGCTACAGTGAAAATTGTGACATATCACTGGACCAGCACTCGGGATTTGATGTCCCTGCTCACTCTCTATGCACAGGTGGTGTTGTGACATATAGTTTGGCCCAGTTCACAGGTGTGATGATATCTCTCATACTTTGAACCAGCTAGTGGGAGAGATACTGTCTTTTGTAGCTTGGCTTAGCAAAACAAGAGTCTGGGTTATTTCCTTTTACAAAAATCACAGGGGATTGTCATGTTCTTGCCTATCAAATAAAGCCCTTGGGTGTCATAAAGGGGCCCAGCATAGAGGTGAGATTGCGTCTCTCATATGCAAACTTTGCCGACAGTTAAGATGGTCACCCTTGCATGTGGACAGAGGCCACTCATGAGGTCCTAAATCTCACGAAAAGATGCAGTCCACAGTTAGAATTGTGACAGTCACATGCGAATATCCAGGTAGAATTGGGATGGTGACTCATTTCTAAACTAAGCTGATAGGTTCATTGAGCACTCTCACATCTGGACCCAGCCAGTTGGAGAGATGTTGACGTGGGCTTATGGCCACAGGTAGGATCATGGGCGCATACCAGCCTGAAGGTATCAGAGCAGATCGTGACTCTCACGCGTACCATAAAAAGCCCTCAACTGGTACAGAGAGTATCCTAACAGGACCCAGCACACAGGTGAGATTGTGCCTGCTGTACACATGCCCAGATGACAGTAAAGATTGTCATCCATTAACACTAACACAGTCCATTGCTGAGGTCCTGAATCTCACACCCAGGAGCAGTTGAAAGTTGGAAAATTAACTCTCATATGTGAATCCAGTCCACAGGTGGGTTGGTGACTCTCAGACCAAGACTCAGCACACTCGTGAGGCTGTGACTCCGCTAAGGAGACAGTCTGCAGGGTGGATTGAGGCTTTCATGCGTGGCTCCAGTCCACTGTTGAGATTGTGAATCACGTACTTAGACTCAATATACAGGAAGTGTTTCCTCTCATACCTGTAATTGAGAAATGTGGAGGATTGTTCATCTCATCCCTGGACTTTCATGCAGGTGTGATTGTGAAATATGCCTCTCCAGCATTTGAGTTATTTTACTTTTCTGTGAGAGCCCAGTCCACAGATGGGATTGTGACATTGCTAGACCCAACAACTAGGTAATGTGACTCTATTCTCCTGCCTTGGCATGGTCCAAAGAAGGCAAATAACACATTACTTGTCTTCGCACTCAGGTGATGACTCTCCTCTTCTGCCTTGGCACTGTGCACAGGGGGCATTGTGACATATCACTGGGCTCTACACCCAAGTTATGTAACTTCCCAAGTCCCACTCTGGGCCCTGCGCATAGTGGCCATTGTGACATATTTCTTGCTCTGCAATCCAGGTGATGTTACTCTCCTGCCTTGCCCCCTGCCTGCAGAGGGCATTGTGACACACCTCTGTGAACATCACAAAGGTGATGTGACTCTCTTCCACCATGGGATTATGGCTGGGTGCAGTGGCTCATGCCTGTAATCCCAGCACTTTGGGAGGCTGTGTCGAGGGGATCATCTGAGATCAGGAGTTCGAGGCCAGCCTGGCCAACATGGTGAAACCCCGTCTCTACTAAAAATACAAAAATTAGCTGGGTGTGGTGGTGCACACTTGTAATCCCACCTACTTGGGAGGCTGAGGCAGGAGAATCACTTGAACCCTTGAGGCAGAGGTTGCAGTGAGCTGAGATCATGCCATTGCACTCCAGCCTGGGCAACCAGAGTGAAACTCTGTCTCAAAAAACAAAAAAAGCCCCCAAAAACCAAAATGAGATTGTGACATATCACTGAGCCCAGCAGCTAGCTGATTTGACTCTTCTTTTTTCCCTAGGTTCTGCCTGCAGGGAAGATTGTGACATATTGCTGGTCCCAACACCAACGTGATGTTGCTCTTTTGCCTTGGTCCTGCCCACAAAAGACATTGTGATATACTGGTGGGCCCAGCTTGAAGGTGATGTGAGTATCCTGCTTTGAGCCTTCTCACAGAGGGCTTTGTGACATATCTCTGGGATAATTAACTATTTGATGTGACTTTCTTCTCTGACCTTGGCTTTGCCCATAGGGCAGATTGTGATAAACCTCTGGGCCCAGAACCTAGGTGATGTGACTCTTCTCTCTTGCCTCAGCCATGCTCACAAGAAGGAGAGTAACTTATCACTGGGTCCAGCACACAGGTGATGTGATCCTTCTGCCTGGGCTCTACCCACAGCAGACATATTCCTGGACCCATCTCCTAGTTGATGTTACTCTCCTTTTCTGCCTGGGCCCTGTACACAGTGAATATTGTGGCATATCACTTGACTCAGCACCTAAATGTGTGACTATTTTCACATTCCTGGTGACATATAGCTGAAACCAGCATCTAAGTTATGCAACTTTCCACTTCTATTTGAGCCCTGTGCACAGGGGCATTGTGACATATGTTTAGTTTTTCTACCTAGGTGATGTGAGCCTTCTACCTGGACCAACTCCCTGCCACCCAGGGGTAATATGACGATTTGCTTGACCCAGTACCTAGGTGATGTGACTCTTCCCTGCTGCTTGGCTCCTTCCCACAGGAGGAATTGTGATGTATCACCGGGCCCAGCATGCAGGTAATGCGACTCTCCTGCATAGGCCCTGCCCACAGGGGTGATTGTGGCAAATTGCTGATCCCAGCTCCTATGTGATGTGCTCTCCTCCACTGCTTGGGCTCTGCTTAAAAAGGGAATGTGATGTATCCCTGGGCACAGCATCGAGGTGATGTCTCTCTCCTTTTCTGCCTGGACCCTGCATACTTTGTGTAGTGTAGCATATGGCTGAGTCTAAGACCTACTTGGTGCAACTCCCCTGCATGGGTCCTGCCCGCAAGGGTATTTGTGGCATATGTTTTCATTGATTTCCCAAGTAATGTGACTCTCCTCTTCTGTTTGCGCCCTGTCAGTAGAGAGGATTGTGACATGTCACTGGACCCAGCATCTCGATAATGTCACTTTCCTTTTTTCCTGGGCCTGACATATTTTGGGCATTGTGACTTAGCACTGGGCCCAACACCTGGGGGATGTGAGGCTGCTGCATAGGCCTTGCCTACAGTGCACCTTGTGACATATCTCTGCATTCATCACCTAAAACATTTGACGCATTACCTAAAACATTTGACACAAAAAAGACTGTGACATATTGCTGGGCCCAGCAACCAGATGATATGTTCTTACTGCCTGGGCCTTGCCCATAGAGAGCATTATGACATATTGTTTGGCCTAGAATTCAGGTGACTTGACTCTGCTGCCTGTGACTTGACTCTGCTGCCTGTGACTTACTTTCAAGATAGAATTATAACATGCCCCTGGCCAAGAACCAAGATGATTTGACCCTTCTACCTGGTCCCTGCCCTCGGGAAGATTGTAACATATCCTTGACATATTACCCAGGTGAAGTGACTCTCCTGCTCACTCCCTACCCACAGGTGATATTGTGACGTATATCTTGGCCCAGCTTACAAATGGGATAATGACTTTCATATTTTGAACCAGCCAATATCAGAGGTATTGTCTCCCATAGCTAGGATTAGAGAAATGAATTGGATTCTGTGCTTTCTCAATGTATGAATGTCATAAAGGATTAACCACTCTCTAGCATACAGTATAAAGCCTTCAGGTGGTACAGAGAGTGCCATCATAGGGTGCAGTGCACAGCTGAGATTGTGTTTCTTGTATGCACATTCTGCCAACTGTTAGGATTATCACTCTCATACATGGAAAGAACCAGCTGGTAAGATTCTTAATTACTCACATGGATGCAGGTCACAGTTGGAATTGTGACTCTCATATGTGAACATCTGGTAACAATTAGGATGGTGAATTATTTCTAAAAACCACATCATAAGCAGGTGAGAACTCTCCTATCTGGACACAGCCAATTAGAGACATGTTGACTTTCATTCCTGGACTTAGGACCACAAATATGGTTATGGGTTTCTATCAGCAAGAAAATCTCAGAGAGAATTGAGATTCCCATGCATATTGTAAGAAGCCCTCATGTCGTATAGAGAGTATCCTATAAAGGCCCAGCACACAAGGACAGTTGTGACACTTATATGCACAACAAGCCTACAGTAATAATTGCCATTCTTGTACATGAACACCACTCACTGTTGGGGTTCTGCATCTAAAACCCAGAGTCAGTCAAAAGTTAAAAAGTTGTTTCCCATGTGTGAATCCAGTCCACAGGTAAATTGGCGACTCTCAGGCCAATATTCAGCACACCTTTAAGGCTGTGACTCTACTAAAAAGACACAGTAAGCAGGAAGGATTGAGGCTTTCATGCATGGATTAAGTACATGATTGAGATTGGGACTCATGTACTTTGATCCAACGTACAAAGTGTTGACTCTCATACCTGGAACCAAGACACATGTGAGATTGCTAATCTTATCTCTAAATCATCCTGCAGGTGTGATTGTAACATATGCCTTTTCCCAGCACTTGAGTAATTGGGTCCTTCTACCTGGGCCTAGTCCCCAGAAAAAAATTTGACATATTGCTGGACCGAGCACCTAGATGATGCAACTCTATTCTCTTTTCTTGGAGCTGCACACAGTGGGTAGTTTGACATATTGCTGGGCTGTGCATTCAGGTGATGTGAGTCTCCTCTCCTGCCATGATGAATTCCACAGGGGGCATTGTGACAAATCACTTGGCCTCACATCCAGGTTATATGACTCCTGCCCACGCCCTACCCACATGAGCCATTTGTGACATAATGCTGGGTCTAGCATCCAGGTAATGTAACTCTTTTGCTGGGGCCCTGTTTACATAAGGCATTGGGACACATCTCTGCACCCATCACCCACGTGATCTGATGCTCTTCTTTTGCCTTATTTCTGCTCGCAGGAAAAATTGTGACATATCACTGGGCCCAGCACCTAGCTGATGTGGCTCTTCTCTCTCTCTCTCAACCTCTTTCTCTCTCTCTCTTTTAGATTCCGCCCACAAAGGAGATTGTGACACATCGCTGGACCCAACATTAAGATGATGTTACACTTTTGCCTTGGCTCTGCCCTTAGAAAGCATTGTGACATATTTATGATTCCAGCATTAAGATTATGTGAACCTCCTGCTTGCACCTTTCCAAAAGGAGGCATTATGACACATATCTGGACCAATTAACAATTTGATGTGAGTCTTCTCTCTTACTTTGACTTTTTCCATAGGAGAGATTGTGACATGTCTCTGAACCCAGCATATAGGTGATGTGACTGTTTTCTTTTTTTTGAATTATGTCCACAAAAGAAAGAGTGATTTGTCACCAAGCCCAGGACACAGATGATGTGATTATTTAACCTGGTCCTTGCCCAAGGGGCCATTGTGACATATCTTAGGGCCATCACCAAATAATGTGGCTCTCCCCTTCTTCCTGGGACTTGTCCACAGTGAAGATTGTAACACATTGCTTGGGCCAGCGCTTATGTATAATGACTTTCCTCTTATGCCTCAGCCCTACTGGCTAGGATGATTGGAACATATAGGTGGCCCAGCCCCTAGTTTATGTGAATCTCCTTTTTTTCCTGAGCCTAACCCACAGGGGGCATTTCAACATATTTCTGGGCTTCTCGCTTAGGCAATGTGACTTTGCTGCTTGGGCCCTTCCCTCAGGAGCTATTGTGACGTATTGCTGGACCAAGCACCTAGCTGATGTGTCTCTCCACTACTGCTAGTGCTCTGCCCAGAGTGGGATTGTGATGTATTGCTGAGCCTAGCACTTAAGTGATGTGACTCTTTTTTCACGCTTTTGCCCTGCATACATTGTGTATTTCAGCGTGTAGCTGGGTTTAATACCTAGACAATGAGATATTTTTGCATGGACCCTGCCCAAAGGGATGTTATAACATATCTTTTCATTTATTACCTAGGAGAAGTGACTCTCTTTATTTGCCTGGGCCCTACCTCAAAAGAAGATTGTGACATAGCACTGGATTTAGCACCTAGGTGCTCTTATTTTTTGCCTGTGACTTTCATATTTTGGGTATTGTGACATATTCCTGAGCCCAACACCCAAGTGATGATGGGCTTTTACCTGGGCCCTGCCCACAGTAGTTCTTGTGACATATCCAGCACCTAGGAAATGTGATTCCCTTTTTCTTCCTGCACCCTGCCCAAAGGAAAGATTGTGACACATTGCGGGGCTCAGCAACCAGGTGATGTGTCTCTTCTCACTTGGTCTTGCCCACGGGGAGCATTGGAACATATTGTTGGGCCCAGTGCCCAGGGGATTTGACTCTTCTGCCAGTGCCCTGCTTTCAAGAGGGGACTGCAACATATCTTTGGCCAAGCACCCGGGTGATGGGACTCTTCTGTCTGGTCTCTTCTTTCAGGGAACATTGTGACATATCCCCAGTGAAGAATTCAGTTAATATGTCTCTTCTGCTTGCTTTCTGCCCACAGGTGGGACTGTGACAGCTTACATTTGCAATGATGACTCTCATACCTTGTCCAGCCAATAAGAGTGATACCATCTATCTGAGGTAAGCTTAAGGAAACAGGTAAAATTATGGGTCTTCTCTTTGTACTAAAGTCATAAAGGATTACCACTGTCTTGCATATTGTATAAAACCTTCATTTGGTACAGAAAGTGTCATCACAGGGCCCATCAAAAATATGAGATTGTGTTTCTCATATTCACACTTCACAAAGTGTTACAATTGTCACCCTTAAACATGGAAAGAACCCACTGGTGAGGTCCTTAATCTCACACGTGGGTGTTCCGCAGTTGGAATAGTGACTGTCATATTTGACTATCCAGCTAAAGTTGGGATTATTACTCATTTCAAAATCCAGATCATAGGCAGGTGAAGACTCTCTTATCTTGACCCAGCCAATGGGAAAGGTGTTGACTCTTATACCTTTGCTTGGTGCCACAGGTTCAAATGTGGGTCCATACCAGTAAGAAGGTCTCAGAGTGAATTTGCATCTCTCATGCATACCGTATAAAGTTCTCAGATGATACAGCGAGTGTCCTAAAAGGACCCAGCACACAGATGACATTGTGCCACTTGTATGCACACCCAGCCAACAGGAAAGATTAAACACAGAGCCCAGGCAAAAGCCTCACACATCAACACAGCCCCCCGTTGAGGTTTAGAATCTCAAATCCAGAGTCCGAAGTTGGAAAATTGACTCTCATATGTAGATCTCATCCACAGGTGGGTTAATGTCTGTCAGACCAGCATTCAACACACCTGTGAGCCTGTGACTCCACTAAAAGAACACACTCTGCATGAAAAGCCTAGGCTCCAATGCACAAATGGAGTCCACCATTGAGATTTTGACTCCTGTACTTAGAATCAACATACGGGTGGTATTTACTCTCATATTGAAAACCAAGACGTGTCCAGGAGTGTTAATCTCATATGTGGACCTTTCCGCAGGTGTGCATATGTCTCTTCCCATCATCTGAGTTATTTGACTCTTCTGCCTGGGACCAGCCAACAGATGGGATTGTGACATATGACTGGAGCCAGCATTTAGGTGATGACTCCATTTATCTGCGTTGGTGCTGCCAATAGGGGGCATTGTGACATGTTGCTGGGCATCACATCTAGGTAATGTGAGTCTCCTCTCCTGTTGCGGGGCTGCCCACAAAAGACATTGTAACATATTGCTAACTTTTCACCCAGGTTATGTGGCTCTCCTGTCTGTTCCCTGTCTACATGGACTATTGTGACATATTGCTGTGTCTAACACCATGTAATGTAACTCTCTCACTTGAGGCCTGCCTACAGGGAGCACTGTGAAAAATCCCTGCGCCCATCATTCTGGTAATTTGACTCTTTTCTTTTGCCTGGTGTCTGCTCACAGTGGGGATTTTGATGTAACGCTAAGCTCAGTGCCTAGTCAATGTGAATTTTCTAAGTTCTGCCTGTAGAAAAGATTGTGACATATCTCTGGGCCCAACTCCAAGGTGACATTACTCTTTTGCCTTGGCTTTGCTTTCAGAAGGCATCATAACATATTGCAGAGCCCAGAACCAAGATGATGTGAGTTTTCTGCCTAAAATCTACCCACAAGGAGCGTTATGACAAATCTCTGGGCCCATCAATTGTTTGATGTGACTCTTCTTTTACTGGAGATTTTTATTATTTATTTATTTTTTATTTTTTTGAGACAGAGTCTCGCTCTGTCACCCAGGCTGGAGTGCAGTGGTGTGACCTCGGCTCACTGCAACCTCCGCCTCCTGGGTTCAAGCGATTCTCCTGTCTCAGCCTCTCAAGCAGCTGGGAGTACAGGCACCTGCCACCACACTCAGCTAATTGTATTTTTAGTAGAGACGGGGTTTTGCCAAATTGGCCGGGCTGGTCTCTAACTCCTGACCTTGTGATCTGCCTGCCTCGGCCTCCCAAAGTGCTGGGATTACAGGTGTGAGCCACTGTGCCCGGCTGGAGCTTTTTCTATAGAGGAGATTTTGACATATTTTTGGGCTCAGCACCTATGTGATATGATTCTCTTTTCTTTCTTTAGCCATGACCACAGATGGGAGACCATAGCACCCTGAAGGTCACAGAGTGAATTGCAACTCTCATGCATACTGTACAAAACCCTTGGATAGCACTGTGTTTTTACAGAGGTCAGCACACAGGTGACATTGTGACACTCACATGCACACCTAGAAGTCAGTAAAAATTGTTATCTTTCCATGTACACACAGCCAACTCTTGAGATTCTGAATCTCACATTAGGAGGCAGTTGAAAGTTTGAAAATTGACTCTCATATGTAGATTCATTCCAGAGAGAGTTTGATGATTTTCAGACCAAGATTCAGCACACCTGGAAGGCTGTGACTCCTTTGAGGGGGCAGAGTCTGCAGGAGACATTGAGGCTGTCATCCACATATCTATCCCACAGTTCAGATTGTGACTCATGCACTTATATCCAACCTATAGTAGGTGTTGACTCCCATACCAAGAGCTGGGAAATGTATGAAATTCCTAATCTCACCCCTGGACCTTCCTTTGGTGTGATTGTGACATACACCTCCTCCAAGCGCCTGAGTAATTTAACTCTCCTGCTTGAGTTTAGCTCGCAAATGAGATTGTGACATATTACTGGATCCAGTACCTATGTGATGGGATTTTATTCTACTGCTTTGGTGTTGCCCACAGGGGACATTCTGACGTATCACTAGGCCCAGAATTTTTTTGTGATTAAACAATGCTGCCTGTACCCTTCTTTCAGGAGGAGATTTTAATGTATTTATTGCTGAGCACCCAGGTGATGTGACTCTCTTACCTGGTGGCTGCCCTCAGGAAAGATTGTCACATACATCTTGGCACAGACCATAGATGAAATGATGACTCTCATACCTTGAACCAGCCAATAAGAAGGTATTTTCTTCTCTTAGCAAGGCTTAGGGAAATGGATAAGATCCTGGGTCTCCTCTTTGCATGACGGTCATAAAGGCTTACCACACTTTCATATATCTTACAAAGCTCTCTGGTAGTATGGAGAGTGCCATCACAGGGCCTAGTGCGCAAGTGAAATTGTGTTTCTTGTATGCACACCCCATCAACCATTAAGATTATCACCTTCACACATAGAAAGAGCTCACTGATGAGCATCTTAATCACACACCTATAAGGCCCACAGTTGGAATCGTGATGGTCATATGAGAACATTCCGCCAGAAGTGAGATGGTGACCCATGTCTAAACCCAGCTCATAGGCAGTTGAGGACTCTTTTATCTGGACCCAGCCAATAGAAGGGATGTTGACTCTGCTGCTTGGGCTTAGGGTCACAGGTATAATTATGGATTTATGTTAGCATAAAGGTCCCAGAGAAAATTGCAACTCCCATGCATACCTTATAAAGCCCTCAGTGGTACAGAGTGTTTTAACAAGGTGCAGGACACAAGTGTGATTGTGAAGCTTGTATGCACACACAACTGACAGTAAAGATTGCAATCCTCTTACATGAACAAAGCCCACTGTTGAGGTTCTGAGACTCACACCCGGAGGCAGTGGAAAGTTTGAAAATTGACTTTCATATGTGCCTCTGTTCCACAGAAGGGTGAGTGACTGTAAGATCAAGATTCAGCACACCTGTGAGACTGTGACTCCACTACAGAAATACAGTTCACAAGAGGGATTGAGGCTCTCATACACAGATTCAGTCCACTGTTAAGATTGTGACTCATGTACTTAGACACAACACAAAGGGCATGTTGACTCTTTTACCTAGAACTGGGACATGTGCTGGATTGTTAATTTAAACTCTGGACCTTCCTGCAGGAGTGATAGTGACATGCGCTTCTTTCTAGCACCTGAGTGATTTGACTTTTTTGCCTGGGCCCAGCCCAAAAATGGTGTTGTGACATATCAGTGAATGTAGCACCTAGGTGATGTGACTCATTGTCTTTACTCGGCGCTGACCATAAGAGACATTTTGGCATATCACTGGGCCTTGCAACCAGGTGATATGAGTCTTCTTTTCTGTCTTTTTTTTAAAAAGGGGGCATTGTGACATATTGCTGGGCCCTGCAAAAGGGTTATGTGACTCTCTTGCCTGTGCCCTGCCCATGTAGACCATGGTAACATATTGCTGGGTCTAACACTTTGGTGATGTAACTCTCCTGCCTGGTCCCTGCCTACAGAGGGCATTGTGACATATTTCTCTGCCCATTACCCTGTTGATGTGACTCACTTCTTCTGCCTGGTCTCTGCTCACAGAGGGGATTGTGACATATACCTGGGCTCAGGACCTAGCTAATTTGACTCTTGTCTTTTTACAGCTTTCTGCCAACAAGAAAGATAGTGACATATCATGGGGTTTAATTCCAAGGTATTAATAATATTACTATTTTCCCTTGGCCCTGCTCTCAGAAGGAACTGGACATATTGCTAGGCCCAGAAGCAAGGTGATGTGATTCTCCTGCCTGGAGCCTGCCCACAGAGGGTTTTGCTGCATATCTCTGAGCTCATCAACTATTTGATGTGACTCTCCTTTTACCTGAGTTTTGTTTTTTTTTTTTTAATAAAACAGATTTTGACATATCTGTGGGCCCAGCACCTAGGTAATGGAACCATCTTCTGCCTGAGTCATGCCCACAAATGAGAGAATGACTTATTTCTTGGACCAGCACACTAGTGATGTGATTTTCCTGCCTGATTTCTACACACCGAATTAGCTGTGACGTATCTCTGGCCCCATCACCTATAGGATTTGACTGTGCTCTTTCTTCTGGGACCTCTCCACAGTGGGCATTGTGATATGTCATTTGGCCCAGCACCTAGGTGATGTGACTCATCTCTCATGCCTGGGCCTTTCCCACTAAGGTAGTTGTGACATATAGCTGGGCTCAGCCCCTAGGTTACGTGAATCTCTTCTTTTTCCTGAGCCCCTGTCTTAGTCCAATTTCACACTTCTATAAAGATACTGCCTGATACTGGGTTGTTTATAAAGAAAAGAGGTTTAATTGATTCAGTTCCACATGGCGGGGAGGCCTCAGGAAACTTACAAGCATGGAGGAAAGCAAGACACATCTTACATGGTGGAAGGAGAGCGAGCGAGCCAGTCAGAGGGGAACAGTCAAACACTTTTAAACCATTAGATCTCATGAGAACTCACTCACTATCCATGAGAACAGCATAAAAGAAACTGACCCATGATCTGATCACCTCCCACCAGGTCCCTCCCTTGACATGTGGGGATTAAAATTAGAGATGAGATTCAGGTGGGGACACAGTGCCAAACCATATTATTCTGAGTCTTGCCCCTCCCAAATCTCATGACCTTTTCACATTTTAAAACACAATCATGCCTTCCCAGCGGTCCTTCAAAGTCTTAACTTATTTCAGCATTAACTCAAAAGTTCACAAAGTCTCATCTGAAAAAAAGCAAGTCTCTTCCACTTATGTGCCTGTAAAATCAAAAGAAAGTTAGTTACTTCCAAGATAAAATGAGAGTGCAGGCATTGAGCAAATGTTCCTCTTTCAAATGGGAGAAATTGGTCACAACAAAGTAGCTACAGCTCTCATGCAAGTTCAAAATCAAGCAGGGCAGTCATTAAATCTTAAAGCTTCAAAATTATCTTCTTTGACTCCATGTCACACATCTATGGCATACTAATGAAAGAGGTGGGCTTCCAAGGCCTTGGCCAGCTCCACTTCTGTGACTCTGCAGGGTACAGCCCCTGTGGCTGCTTTCATGGCCTGGTGTTGAGTGCCTGTGCTGTTTGTAAGCACACAGTGCAAACTGTTGGTGGATCTACCATTCTGGGGTCTGGAGGATGGTGGCCCTGTTCTAACAGCTCCACCAGGCAATGCCCCAGTGTAGACTCTGTGTGGGGGCTCTAACTCTACATTTCCTCTCTGCATTGCCTTAGTAGAGGGTCTCCATGAGGGCTTCACCCTTGCAAAAGACTTATGTCTGGACATTCCGGTGTTTTTATACATCCTCTAAAATCTAGGCAAAAGTTACCAAATTTCACCTCTTGTCTTCTGGGCACCCACAGGCCCAATACCACATGGAAGCCACCAAGGCTTGGGGCTTGCACTGTCTGAAGCAATTGTCTGAGCTGTAAGCTGGCCCTTTTTAGCTGTGGCTGGAGCTGGAGGAGCTGAGACACAGGGCACCAAGTCACAGAGCAGAAGAAGCCTGGGGCCCACTCATGAAACTATTTTTGCCTCCTAGCCCTCTGGGCCTTTGACGGGAACAGCTGCTGTAAATATCTCCAAAATGTCCTGGAGACATTTTTCCCATTATCCTGGCTCTTAACATTTGGCTTCTTGTTACTTAATGCAAATTTCTGCAGCCAGCTTGAATTTCTCTCCAGAAAATGGTTGCTTTTCTGTCCTTTCCTTTCCTTTCCTTTTTTTCTTTCCTTTTTCCTTGAGATGGAGTCTCACCCCATCACCCAGGCCAGAGTGCAGTGGCACAATCTCAGCTCACTGAACCCTTTGCCTCCTGGGTTCAAGTGATTGTTGTGCCTCAGCCTCCTGAGTAGCTGGGATTGCAGGCGTGCACCACTACACACAGCTAAATTTTGTAATTTTAGTAGAGACAGGGTTCTGTCACATTGGCCAGGCTGGTCTCAAACTTCTTGCCTCAAGTGATTTGCCCACCTTGCCCTCCCAAAATGCTGGGATTATAAGCATGAGCCACCATAATGGTTTTTAATTTCTACTGCATGGTCAGGCTGCAAATTTTCCAAAATTTTATGCTCTACTTTCCTTTTAAACATAAGTTCCAATTTTAGATTATTTCTGTCAAGTTCAAAGTTCCACAAATCTCTAGGGCAGGGGCAAAATGCTGCCAGTCTCTTAGCTAAAGCACAGCAAACATGACCTTTGTTTCAGTCCTCAGTAAGTTCTTCATTTCCATCTGAGACCACCTCAGCCAGGACTTCATCGTCCATATCACTATAAGCATTTTTGTCAAAACGATTCAAAACGTCTCACAGAAGTTCCAAACTTTCCTACATCTTCCTGTCTTCTTGTGAGCCCTCCAAACTTCCAACCTCTGCCTGTTACCCAGTTCCAAAGTTGCTTCTACATTTTCAGGTTATCTTTATAGGAGTACCTCTCTCTGCTGGTACCAATTCTCTGTGTTAGAACAATTTTACACTGCTATAAAGATACCACCTAAGACTGAGTAATTTATAAAGGAAAAGAGTTTAATTGACTCATAATTTTGCATAGCTGTGGAGGCCTCAGGAAACTTACAATCATGGCAGAAGGTAAAGGGGAGGCAAGGCACATCTTACATGGCAGAAGGAGAGAAAGCCAGTAAGGGGAGAACTTCCAAACAGTTTTAAGCTATCAGATCTCATAAAAACTCACTCACTATTATGCGAAGAGCATGGAGGAAACCACCCTCATGATCCAATCACCTCTCACTAGGTCCCTTTCTTGACACATGGGGATTACATTTCAAGATAAGATTTGAGTAAAGACACAGAATCAAACCATATCAGTCTCTCACTTAGGTGATGTGAGTCTGTGTTTTTGGCCCTTCACTCAGGGAATACTGGGACATATGACTGTATCCAGCCCCTATGTAATGCAACTCTCTTCCTCTCCTGACCTCTGCATGTATTATGTATTGTTACATATTTCCGGGTTCAACACCTAGGTGATTAAACCCAGTAGCATCTTTTCATTTATCACTGACACTACGTGACTGTTTCCATCACATAATGGGTCCTGAGTCTTGCCAGATAAGGGCATTGTGATATTTCACTTAACCCAGCACCTAGGTGATGTAACACTTCTTTTTTGTCTGAGGCTTGCATGTTGTTGGTAGTGTAACATATCACTTGGCCCAACACCTAGAATATGGGAGGTTTCTGCCAGGGCCCTGCCTACAGGGGGCCTGTGACACATTTCTCTTGGGTGTGAAACCCAGTACCTAAGAGATGTGACTCTTCTTTTCTGCCTGCGTTTTGCCAGTAAGAAAGATTGTGACATATTGATGGGTCCAGCAATGATGTGATGTATTTCTCCTGCTTTGGCTTCATCAACAGAGAGCATTGTGACATACCCCTGAGCCAAGCACACAGATGTTACCCTGCGGCCTGTCCTCTGCTTTCAGGAGGGGATTGCAACATAACCCTGGCTGAGTACCCAGGTTATGTGACACTCTTGCCTGGTCCCTGTTCTTAGGGAAGACTAATATATCCCTGGCCCAACACCCAGGTAATATGACTCTCCTGCTGGCTCACTACTCACAGTTCAGTTTGTGACATATATCTTGGCCAGGCTCACAGGTATAATGATGACTCTCATACCTCAAACCAGCAAATAGAAGAGATACTGTCTCTTGTCATTAGGCACAGGGAAATGGGTAGGATCCTGGGTCTTCTCTTTGCACAAATGTTATAGAGGTATTCCACTCTTTTAAATATGGAATAAAGCTCTTTAGTGGCACAGAGTGTTTCAGCACCCAGGTGAGACTGTGTTTTCTGTGTACACGCTTTTCAACCACTGTGAATGTCACCTTCACCCATAGACAGAGCCCACTCGTGAGGTCCTGAATTAATACATGAATGACTTGTGTACTTACACCCAACATACAGAAAGTGCTTACTCTCATACCTAGAACCAGGATATATGCAGAATTGTTCATTGTTTTACTGAACCTCCCTGTGTGTGTGATTGGGACATATGCCTTTAACAAACATTGAAGTAATTTGATTCTTGTTCCTTGGCCCAGCCTTCAGATGGGATTGTTACATATAGCCGAACCGGCACCCACGTGACTTCTCCTGCCTTGAGCTGCACACGGGGGGCATTGTGACATAAGGCCGTGTTTTGCACACAGGTTTTGTAAGGCTCCTTTTCTGTCTTGGTACTTTTTTTTTTCTTTTTTGAGATGGAGTTTCGCTCTTGTTGCCCAGGCTGGAGTGAAATGGTGCAATCTCGGTTCACAGCAACCTCCGCCTCCTGGGTTCAAGTGATTCTCCTGCCTCAGCCTCCCTAGTAGCTGGGATTACAGGCATGAGCCACCATGCCCAGATGGGGTTTCTCCATGTTGATCAGGCTAGTCTTGAACTCCCGATCTCAGGTGATTTGCCCACCTCGGCCTCCCAAAGTGCTGGGATTACAGGCATGAGCCACTGCGCCCGGCCCTGTCTTGGTAATTTTTACAGAGGGCATTGTAACATATTGCTGGGCCCCACACTAAGGTTTATATGAATCTTTTGTAGGCTGGCACACTTATTGTGACATACGGCTGAGTCAAACACCCAGGTGATGTAACTATTCTGCCTGAATCTTCTCTACAGGGAGCATTGCGACATATCTCTGTGCCCATCACCCTGGTGATGCGACTCTTTTCTGCCTGATTCCTGCTCACAAACAAGATTGTGACATTTTTGCGGGACCCAGACCCTAGCTTATGTGACTCTATACTCCTGCCTTGGTGTTGCCCACAGGGGGCATTGTGACATACTTCTCGGCCATGCACCCAGGTTATGTGACTCTTTCTGTGCCCTGCCCACATGGGCAATTGTGACATATTGCCGAGTCTTACACCCAGGTGATGCTACTCTCCTGTCTCGTCCTTGCCCACAGGGAACATTGTGACATATCTCTTTGCCAATCACCCAGGTAATGTGAGTCTTTTGGTTTTTCTTGTTGTCCCTCACAGGGGAGATTGTGACCTACTGCTGGGCCCAGCATTTGGTTATGTGACTCTATACTCCTGTCTCGGTGTTACCCACAGAGGGCAATGTGCCATATCACTGGGCATTATATCCAGGTGATATAAATCTCTTTTTCTGCCTTGGCACTGCCCCACAAGGGTTACTTGATTCTCCTGCTTGTGCTCTGCCCTCATGGGTCATTGTGACATATTGCAGGGTCCAACACCCAGGTTATGTGACTCTCTTTCTTGGGCCAGGGAAACAGGGGTATTGTCACATATCTCTGTGTCCATCACTCAGGACTCTTTTCCTGTCTGGTGTCTGCTCACAGAGGAGATTTTTACCTATCACTGAGTTCAGCACTTAGCTGATGTGACTCTTCTCTCCTTCCTAGGTTCTGCCCACAGGGAAGATTGCGGCGAATTACTGAGCCCAATACCTAGATGAAGTTATTTTTTCTAGGCCACGCCCTGTGAAGACATTGTTGCATATTTGTCCAGCACCAAGTCGTTGTGAGTGTCTGCCTTGACCCTACACACAGGAAGCATTGCAAAATATCTCTGTGCCCATCGACTATTTGATGTGACCCTTATCTCTTATTTTGACTCCTTCTTTAGGAGATATTCTGACATATTTTTGGGCTCAGTGGTGAGGTAATGTGACTCTCTTCTTCTGCTTGATCTATGCTCACAGAAGGGAGGGTGACTTACTGCTGAACTGCTGAACCCCTCACACAATGGGCATATCACACAAATAGATGTGTTGCAATGACCCCTGTCAGCAGGGGTCATGGTGACATATTTTCAGGACAGTATTCTAGGTGATGTGACTCTCCTCTTCTTTCTGATACCTGTCTGCAGTGATTATTGTGACAGATAGATTGGTACAGTATGTAAGTAATGTGAGTCTCTTCATGTCTGTGCCCTGCCCATTGAAGAGATTATTGCATATAGCTAGTCCCTGCCCTTGATTTTGTGACTCCCCTTTTTTTCCTGAGTCCTACCCACAATGGGCATTGTGACACATCCCTGGGCCCCTCACCTAGGTGATGTAGCCCTCATCACAAGTCCTCCTTTCAGTGGGCATTGTCACATATTTCTGGACTGAGCACTTAGGTGATGTTACTCTCCTCAACTGCTTTTACTCTGCCAATGACAGATGGTGATGTTTTGCTGTTCCAGACACTGCAGTAATGTGACTCTTCTCTGCATTCATTGTGTATTGCCTTGCATTCATTGCATATTATGACATTGCTGGGCCTAACACCTAGGTGATGTGACTCTCCTGAATGGGCCCTGCCTACAGGGGTATTATGAAAGAGATTTTCATGAATCTCCTAGGTGATGTAACATTCCTCTTCTGCCACGACCTCACCAAAAGTGGGAACTGCTATACATGACTGAACTCAGCATCTAGGTGATATGACTCCTTTTTTACCTGGTCATAAGATATATTGGGTATTGTAACATGTCACTGGGCCCAAAATCTAGGGGATAGAAGGCTCCTGCCTCAGCCCTGCCCAGGGAGGGCCTTGTAGCATTCTTTGCATCAATAACCAAGAAAATGTTACTCTCCTATTCCTCCTGCACCAGCCAACAGAAAAATTTGTGACACATTACTAGGCCCAGGTGACTTACCTGTCTTGCCTGGGGCTTGCCAACAGAAAGCATTGTGAAATATGGAAGGCACGAGCACACAGGTGATGTTACTCTATTTCCTGTGCCCTGCTTTCAAGAGGAAATTTTAACATATCACACTGGCCAAGCACTCAGGTGCTCTGTCTCTCCTGCTTGGTCCCTATTTTCAGGCAATATTGTGACACATTTCTGGCCCAGCAAACAAGTGATGTGACTCCTCTGCTCCATACTTATTTACAGATGAAATCGTAGTATATATTATGGCCCAGGTAACAGGTACAATAATGACACTCATACCTTGAACAGCTAATAAAAAAGATACTGTCTCTCATAGCCAATCATAAGAAAAAGAATAAGAAACAGTCTTTGTTCAAGTGTTATAAAGAATTACCACTCTCTTGAGTTTTGTAAAAATCCCTCTGATAGCACAGAGAGAAACATTACACAGCCCAGCACACACATGGGATTGTGTTTTCTGTATGTACAACTCACCAAACATTAGGATTGTCACTCTCACATATAGACAGAGCTCACTGGTGGTGATTTGAATTCCACACATGGAATAAGTCTACAGTTAAATTTGTGACTGTCATATGTGAATATCTCTCCACAGTTGGAATGGTGACTCATTTCTAAACCCAGCTCATAGTCAGGTGAGGGCTTTCCAATCTGGTCCCAGCCAGTTAGAGAGATATTGACTCTTATAGCTGTGCTTACTAAAACAGGTCCAATCTTTGGTTCATATCAACATGACGTCTCAAAGCGGGTTGAAACTTTCATACATACCACATAAAGACCACAGGTGATACAGAGATTGTACTAACAAGGCCCAGAACACAAATGAAATTGTGACATTCATGTGCACACCCAGCTAACAGTAAATATTTTTATGTTCTCACATAAACACAGCCCATGGTTGAGGTTCTGAATCCTACACCTGAAGGTAGTCAAATGTTAGAAAATTGACTCATACATAGATCTGGTCCACAGGTTCGTCGGTGACTTTCACACCATGATTCAGCACAGCAGTGAGGCAGTGACTTTACTAAGAAGACAGGTTACAAGAGGAATCTAGGCTCTCATGCAGTCCACTGTTGAGATTGTGACTCACGTACACAGACTCAACATTCAGGAGGTGTTGACTCTTATACGTAGAACTGGGACATGTGTAGAATTGTTAATCTCACCCTTGGATCTTTCTGCAGATGTTATTGTGACATATGCCTCTCCCAGCCCCTGAGTGATTTGACTTTCTTGTCAAGGCCCAGCTGACAGATGGGATTGTGGCATATTGCTGGACTCAGCACCTAGGTGATGTGACATTATTCTCCTGCCTTGGCACTGCCTACTTGGGGCTTTATGACATATGTCTGGGCTCATAACTAAGATGATGGATTCTCTTCTCTTGCCTTGTCTCTGCTCACATGGGAGATAGTAACATATTGCTGGGCTCTGTACCTAGCGGATGTATCTCTCCTTCTTCACTGGACTGTGTACCTAGCGGATGTATCTCTCCTTCTTCTGAGTTGGGCTCACAGGGGAGATTGCAACATATCACTGGGCTCAATACCAAAGTGATGTTACTCTTGTGACACATTGTGACATATTGTTGGGCCAAGAACCAAGGTGATATGTGTCTCTTGCATGGACCCTGACCACAGGAGCCATCTTGATATATTTCTGAAAGCTCAACTCTTTGATGTGATCATATTCTTATACCTGCTCTTTGCCCATAGGAGAGACGGTAACATACCTTTGGGCCCAGCACCTAGTTGATGTAACTCTGCTCTCCTGCTGGGGCCATGCCTACAGAAGAAAGAGTGACTTATCACTGGGCCAGCACACAGATCATGTTATTTTACTGCCTTGATCCTTGGCCACAATAATCATTGTACACATTTTTGGGTTCTTCTACTAGATGATGTGAGTCTCCTCTTTTTCCTGAGACCTGTCCACAGAGGGGATTGTGACATATCAGTTGATCCAGCACCTACATGATATGACCCTCATCTTATGCCTTGGCCCTTCTTACTGGGCTGATTGTGACATATAACTGGGCACAGCTTCTAGGTTATGTGACTCTTCTCTTCCTCCTGAGTCCTGCCCACAGGGGGCATTGTGACACATCTCTAAGCTCTTAAACTAGGAAATGTGACACTTTTTTCTGGGCTCTCCCCTAAGAGGGTATTGTGACATATTTCTGGACCCAGCACCTCGGTGATATTACACTTCTCTCCTACCTGTTACCTGTTACTGGCAGCAAATCCATATGGGCACAGATCTGCAGCAACCTTAATTCTTCCCTCCTAAGAAGAAAAATCTCGACTTAGGGGCATAAGGCAGAAGGAGAGACCGAGGCAAGTTTTAGAGCAGGAGTGACAGCTGTAGAGCAGAAACAAGTGAAGAAAAGTACACTTGGAAGAGGGCCAAGTGGGTGACTCAAAAGGCAAGTGGATGGTTTGACATTTGACCTGGGGTTTTCCATGTTGGCATACTTCTGGGGTCTTGCATTAATTCTCCCCATTGCCCAGCTCCTGAGATCTTGTTGGGAAGTTGCTGATTACCAGTTTTAGGTAATCCAAGTGGATTAATTCTCAAGTGGATTTAGGTAAATCCACTTGAGAAAAGAGGAGATACTGAAGTTAACAATAGGTCCCCTGTTCATCCTTGGGATTCTGGAATGAACCAGTCTTACCATGTACCCCTAATTTTTCCTGCCCTCATCAAGAGGCAATGTTTATGTGAATCAGGTGGGCAAACTGCTTCAGATGTCACTGGAAAACTCAGTTCTGGGATGTAACAGGAATAAAAGGTATACAGTAAGTCACAAGAAATTGGCAGAGCCAGAGTTCAAATTAGTGTCTGTCCTGACATTGTGTCAGCAGACAGGGGAAGAGATGGAGGTCATCTGAGCTGGTAGGGTAAGAACAAGTATAAATCTCAGGGGATATCCACAAGGGAGCCAGTATCTTTGCTGCCATGCAAATGCAGTAAAAGCCACAGGTGCTTAAATAACAGGGAGTTTGTGTTTAAGAAGTCACATGGCATGTCAAGTGAAAGCAAAGAGGCAGATGTGCCCCAGAAGCAGACAGTCCAGCAGGTGAGTAAGGCCATTTCTGAACACACGCAGAGAAAACAGGAGAATACACAGTGCAGGTTTTGGGGAAAAAGCCAATTTTAGTTAAAAAAGCAGAGGAACCCTGAGACATTTCATGGTGTTCAGCTTCAGCCCTATTACTCCTGAGAGTCTCCTGTCCAGGAGGGCCATAAGTGCTTCATTTCTACTCAGTGTGGACCCCAAGGTTCTTCCTACCCCTGCAAACCACCTGTCAGGGTGAGTAGAGAGATTAGCCGGTGGAAATAGAGCCACTTGTGGCTGAGAGGAATCATTCTGGGAGCTGGCTTGTAAGCTGTAGAGTGAAAGGGAAAAGAAAATCATGTACAGGGGTTGACTGCCTCCAGCCATGAAGGTGAGGCATAAAGGTCTTTCACCACTAGGGGAGATATCTGAGTCATGCACACCAAAGCATGTTAGCAGCAAAAGGTACCGAGTCGCATGGCACCAAAACATGTTACCAGCAGTGAATCCATATGGGTACGGGTCTGTAGCAACCTCAATTTTTGCCTCCTCAAAATAAAAAAATGACTGAGGGGCTTAAGGCAGAAAGAGACTGAGGCAAGTTTTAGAGCAAGAGTGAAAGTTTATTAAAAAGCTTTAGAACAGGAACAAAAGGAAGGAAAGTACACTTGGAAGAGGGCCAAGCAGGTGACTTGAAAGGCAAGTGCACGGTTTGACTTTTTGACTTTGGGTTTTATATGTTGGCACACTTTTGGGGTCTTGTGTTACTTTTACCACCTCACCCAACTCCTGAGATCTTATTGGGAAGCTGCTAATCACCAGTTTCATGTGCTTTCTGTTTGTTAGGAGACCGCCTTTCCCTGGTGCCAGCTGTAACCAATTTTTACTTTAGAGAGACAGTTAACAACTGCCTGACCATCACCTGATGGTCGACTGACACTTCTGGTGTGTGTGTTGAGGGGGGAGTCCTCTCTTGCCCTGCTCCTACCTTACTAGCTACCTACTTTAACAATGCAAGCATTGTGTAATGTTGGTACAGGAGTTAGAAAGGAATTATTTGGGCTGATAGTGAGGGTAAAAGAGTCCTCAGCAGAATTTTTCTTCTAACAAGAAGCAGCCCAAGAAATTTTCTTTTTCAAACAAACAGCAGCCTGAAAAATTGAGCTACAAAAATGGATACGCAAGCTGGAATCTTTTATGGGGGAATGCCAGCAGCTGTGCTAATAGAAAAGGGCTACCTGGGGGCTCGGCATATCCAACATGAGGGCTCCATCTTTCCTTCTTTGTGACCATGTATACAGTAAAGAAATGGGCAACATGGTGCCCATCAGGCAAAGAACCCATATGCATAATAAAAGATTAGGGTATGGCAACCAGCTTTTTGTTCCCTATGCAAACGGCACACCTGGGCCAACCAATCTTTTGCACCCTATGTAAATCGGACGCCACCTCCTCAAGCTTATCTACAAAATGCCCTGCATTTCATCATGGAACCAGCAACCAATCTCTGTGGGACCCCTCTTTACTGCAGAGAGCTCTTCTCTTTCTTTTGCCTATTAAACTTCCACTCTTGACCTCACTCTTGTGTGTCCTCATCCTTGATTTTTCTCGGTGTGAGACAAAATACTTGGGTATCACACCGGACAATAAAGCTGCTTCAATGTGATTCTCCTGCATGGGTATATGTATAATGTATATAGAGAGTCTTACTCTGTCAGCCAGGCTGGAGTACAGCAGCACGATCTCAGCTCGTTGCTAACTCCACCTTCCAGGTTCAAGTCATTTTAGTGCCCCAGCCTCCTGTGTAGCTTGGATTACAGGTGTGCACCACCACACATGTATTTTTCTCCTTCCTTCCTTCCTTCCTTCCTTCCCTCCTTCCTTCCTTCCTTCTTTCTTTCTTTCTCTTTCTTTCTTTTTTCTTCTTTCTTTCTTTCTTTCTTTCCTTCCTTCCTTCTTTCTTTCTTTCTTTCTTTCTTTCTTTCTTTCTTTCTTTCCTTCCTTCCTTCCTTCCTTCCTTCCTTCTTTCTTTCTTTCTTTCTTTCTTTCTTTCTTTCTTTCTTTCTTTCTTTCTTTCTTTCTTTCTTTTTCTTTCTTTGTGTGTGTTTTGGTAGAGATGGGGTTTTGCCATGTCTTCCAGGTGGGTCTCAAACTTCTGGTTACAAAAAATCTGCCCACCTCAGCCTCCCAAAGCATTAGAATTACAGGCATGAGCCATCACACTTGGCTATAATGTACTTTTACATTTATGATTTAGGTGATGTGTTCTCTTTCTGCCAGGCATGGGATGGTTAAGTATCACTGGACCTATCACCTAAGTAATATGACTCTTGTCTTTTGCATCAGCCCCACAGATTTGGGCCAAACACCTAGACGATGGAAAGTGCCTGCCTATGCCCTGTAAACAGGGCTTTAGCCCTACCACTCTCAAGAGCTTCATGACATATCTCTGCATTCATCATCTAGATTTGACTCTTCTCTGCTGGTGGCATCCTGCCCACAGGGAAGACCATAACATAACATTTGGCACAGCAACAGAGTGATGTGTTTTTTTCCCTGGGCCTTGCTCACAGGGAGCATTGTGACATATCATGGGACCAGCATCCAGGTGCTGTGACTCTGTGTCCTGCTGTTAGAACAGGATTGTAACATATCGCTGGCCAAGCACCCAGATGATGTGACTCTTCTGCCTGGTGCCTGCCTTCAGGGAAAATTGTGACATATGCCTGGCCTAGCACCAAAGTGATGTGGCTCTCCTGCTAACTCTATGCACTGGTGGGATTGTGAAATATATCTTTGTTCAGCTCATAGGTGAGAGGATAACTCTCATACCTCAAACCAAACAATAGGAGAGATGCTGTCTTTCAAAGCTAAGCTTACAGAAATACATAAGATTCAGGGACTTTTCTTTGTATAAACATTATAATAGATTATTGCTCTCTTGTATATAATGTAAACTCAGGTGGTACAGAGAGTGTCACCACAGGGCCCATTGCACAGGTGAGAATGCATTTTTTGTAAGCACAGCCCTCCACCCATTAGGATTGTCACCCTCACACATGGAAAGAGCCTACTGGTAAGGTCTTGAATCTCACATCTGGATGCAGTCTACAGTTGGAATTGTGATTGTCATATGTGAACATCCAGCTGCAGTTGAGATGGTGACTCGTTTCTAACTTAGCTCCGAGGTAGGTGAGGACTCTTTTATTTGGAATCAGCCAATTATAAAGATGTTGACTCTCATACCTGAGCTTAGTTCTACAGGTACAATCATGGGTCCATAACATCATGAAGGTCATAGAGCAGTTTGCAACTCTTATTAATACTGTAGAAGGCTCTTGGGTGGTACTGAGAGAGTCTTAGTAGAGCCCAGCACACAGGTGAGATTGTGACACTTGTTTGCACACCCAGCCAACAGTAAAACTTTGTCATCTTCCCCCAGGAACACAGCCCACTGTTGAGGTCCTGAGTCTCCCCTTGAAAACAGTCAAAGGTTGAAAAATTGACTCTTATATGTGCATTTGGTTCAAAGATGGGTTGGTGATACTCAGACAAATATTCAGCCCACCTGTGAGTCTGTGACTCCTGTAAGCACCCACAGCCTGCAGGAGAAATTGAGGCTCTCACAAACAAATCAAGTGCACCATTGAGATTTCAACTCTTGTACTTAGACCCAACATACAGAATGTGTTGACTCTCAAATTTGAAACCAGGACATGTGTGAGATTATTAATCTAGTCTCTCAACCATCCTGCAGGTGTGATTGTGACATATGCCTTTGTTCAGTACTTGAGTGATTTGACTCCTCTGCCTCGGCCCAGTCCAAAGATGTAATTGTGACATATTACTGAACCCACCACATAGGGGATGTGACTCCATACTACTGCCTTGGTGCTGCCCATAGTGGGCATTGTGACATATCACTGGGCCTTGCATCCAAGTGATGTAAGTCTCTTCTTTCTCAACACTGACCATAGGAGAGAATGTGACATATCCCTTGGCCTCAAATGCAGCTTATGTAATTCTATTTGTTCTCTGCCCACATGGGCCACTGTGACATACTGCTGAGTTTGGCATCCATGTGATATAACTCTTCAGCCTCAGCTTTGCTCACATGGAGCATTGTGATGTATCTCTGCACCCATCACCTAGATGATTCAACTCTCTTCTTCTCTCTCATGTATGCTCAAAGTGGGCGATTGTTACCTACTGCTGGTCCAGCATATAGCTGATGTGACTCTTCTCATCTTCCTAGGGCCTACCTGCAGGGGATATGGTGACATTTTACTTTGCCCAACACCAAGATGACATGAATCTGTTGCCTTTGTCCTACTTTCAGAAGACATTGTGACAAGTTGCTGGGCCTAGCACCAAGGTGATGTGAGTCTCCTGCCTGGACCCTAGTCACAGAGGGTCCATACATTGTTACATATTTTTGACTTCATCGACTATTTGATGTGACTCTCCTCTCTAACCTGGGCCTTTCCCATAGAAAACGTTGTGGCATATCTCTGGGCCCAACACCTAGGTGATGTGACTGTCTTCTTATGACAGGGTCATGCCCACAGAAGAGAGATGCCTTATTGCTAAACCCAGCACACAGGTGAGGTGATTCTTCTGTCTGGTCCCTGCCCACAGGGGTCATGATGACTCATCTCTAAACTCGTCACCTGGATTATGTGAGTCCTCTTTTTCTTCTGTTAACTGTACAGAAGATTGTGACATATTGCTTGGCCCAGAACTTATGTGATGTGAATCTCCTCTCATGAGATTATGAGGTCCTGTTATTTGGAGTGATTGTGACATATAGCTGACAACAGCCCCTAGGTCATATGACACTTTTCTCCTCACTTAGTGCTACCCACAGAGGACATTGTGACATATCTCTGGGCTCTTTACCTAGGTAATATCACCTTTTTTGCCTGGGAAATTTTCTGCAATGTACTTCTTGACCCAGAAACTAGGTGATGTGACTCTCATCTACTGCTTAGGCTCTGCCCAAGAAGGAGTTGTGGTGTATCGCTGGGCCAGCACCAAGGTAATGTGACTTTTTTTTGCCTGGACCCCATGTATTTGGGGCTTTGTGACATGTTGCTGGACCCAACACCTAGGGAAATGGAGAGTACTTGCTGGTCCCTGCTCACATGGGTCCTTGTGACATATCTCTCTATCCATCACCTGGGAGATGTGACTCTCCTCTTCTTCCTGCACCCTGCCCACAGAGAAGATTGTGACAAATCACTCAGCTTAGCAACTAAGTGATGTGTCTCCACTGCCTGGGCCTGGCCCAAAGAAAGCATTGTGATATATTGCTGGGCTCAGCACCCAGGTGATGTGACTCTCCTGCCTGGTTTCTGGCCTCGGGAAAGATTGTGAGATATTCCAGGCCAAAAAAAAAAGAGGTGATATGATTCAACTAATCAGTTTCTATCCACCAGTGATATTGTCACATTTATCTTGGCCCAGCTCACAGGTGCAATAAAGACTCTCATACATTTAACCAGCCAATAACAGAGATCTCGTGTCTCTTAGAAAGGCTTAGGCAAACGAGTGAGTTCTGGGTCTCTTCTTTATAAAAATCATAAAAAATTAGCACTCTCTTGCATATTTTGTAAAGCCTTCTGTGGACACAGAGAGTGTCATCACAGAGCCTAGCACACAGGTGAGGTTGTGTTTCTCATATGCACCCCACAGCAACCCTTAGGATTGTTACTTTCCCACATGGAGAGGGTTCTACTAGTAAGGTCTTTAATTTTACAAGTGGATACCATCCACAGTTTAAATTGTGACTGTCATATGTGAACATCCAGCCAGAGTTGAAATGGTGAAACATTTCTAAGCCAAGCTCATAGGCAGTAAGAAATCTCCTATCTAGACTCAACCAATTGGAGACATGTTGACTCTCATACCTGGGCTTAAGGATACAGGTGCAATCATGAGTTCATAACGGCAAGAAGGTCTCAGGCCAGATTGTGACTCACGCATACAGTATAAAGCCCTCAAGTGGTACAGAGACTGTCCTAATGGACCTCAGCACACAGGTGAGATTGTAAAACTCATATGCACACCCAGCTGACAGTAATGATTGCCATCTTTCCACATGAACACAGCCCACTGTTGAGATTCTAAATTTCCAAACTTAAAACAGTTCCAAAAGTTGGAAAATTTATTCTCATCCTTGAATCCAGTTCACAGATGAGTTGGTGACTCTCAGACCAAGATTCAGCACACCTGAGAGCTGAGACGCTCCACTAAGGAGACTCAGTCTACAGGATGAATTGAGGCTCTCACGCACAGATCAAGCCCATGGTTAAAATTGTGACTCCTGAACATAGACCCAGAATAAAGGAGGTGTTGATTCTCATACCTGGAACCTGGACATGTGCAGGATGGTTAATCTCATTCATGGACCTTCCTGCAGCTGTGATTGTGACATACACCTCTGTCCAGCACCTGAGTGATTCCACTCTCCTGCCTGGGCTCAGTCCACAGATTGGATTGTGACGCATCGCTGAACCCAGAATTTAGATGCTGTGAATCCATTCTCCTGCCTTTGTGCTGCCCACAGGGAGCACTCTGACAACATGACTGCACGTAATACTCTGGTTATGTGACTCTTTTGCCTGTGCCTTGCCCACATGGGCCATTATGACATATTGCTGGATCTAACACCCAGGTGATGTAACTCTCTTGCCTAGGCCCTGCCTAAAAAGTGCATTGTGACATATCTCTGTGCCCATCACACAGGTGATGTGACTCTCTTTTCCTGTCTGGTTCCTGCTTACAAGGGGCATTGAAACAGATTGCTAGGCCCAGCAGCTAGCTGATGTGACTCTTTTTCTTTCTATGTTTTGCCCACAAGGGACATTGTGACATATAATTGGGCCCTAAACCAAGGTAATACTACTCTTTTGCCTTGGTCCTGTTCCAAAAGGCATTGTGACATATTGCTGATCCCAGCACCAAGGTGATGTGAGTCTTCTGCCTGGACCCTGTTCACAAGTGGCATTGTGACATACCTCTGGACCTATCAACTACTTGATGTGAGTCTTCTCTTTTATCTGGGCCTTCTCCATATAGAAGATTGTGACATAAGTCTGGTCCCAGCACCTAGGTAATGGGACTTTTTTTTTTTTTTTTCCCCTGGGCCATGCCCACAGAATGGAGAGTGATTTATCACTAAGCCCAGCACACATGATGTAATTCTTCTGACTGATCTTTGCCAACAGGAATTATTTTGACATATTTCTGAGGTGATCACCTAGTTGAAATGACCCTTCTTTTTTTCAGACTTGTCCACAGTGGAGTTTGCTACATATTGCTTGACCCAGCTCTTACATAATGTGACTCTCCTCTGATGCCTGGGTGCTCCCCACTGGGGTGACTGTAAAATATGGCTAGGCCTTGGCCCTACTTTATGCAACTTTCCTTTTCTTCCTGAGCCCTACTCACCTGTGGATATTGTGACATACCTGTGAGCCCATCAACTAGGTGATGTGATTCTACCTGATCCCGCTCCTCAAGGGGTAGTGTTATATATTTTCAGACCCAGCAATGAGGTGATGTGACTCTTCTTTACTGCTTGGGCTCTGCCCAATAAGAAATTGTGATGTATCACTGGGGCCCAGCACCTAGGTTCTGTGACTCTCCTCCCCTGCCTGGGCTGTACATACACTGCTATATTGACATATGGCTGAGTGCAATGTCTAGGTAAAGTGATTCTCCTGTATGGGCCCTGCCCACAGGGAGATTATTACATATGATTTTGTTAGTCACCTAGGTGATATGATTCACTTTTTCTGCCTGGGCCCTGCAAAAAAGAATAGTGACTTATCACTGGATCCAGCACTTAAGTGATGTGACTGTCCTCTTTTACCTGGGCTTTGCATATTTTCAGTATTATGACATAGTGCTAAGTCCAACACTTAGTGGATGAGAGACTTTTTCCTCAGCCCTGACTACAGGGGGCTTTTTGATATTTCTCTACATCTATCACTTAGTGGATGTGTCTTTCTTCTGCTTGTGTCTTGCCTTCAGGGAAGACTGTGACATAACACTGGGTTTAGCAACCAAGTGATATGTCTCTCTAGTCTGGACCTAGCTTACCAAGGAGCATTCTGACATATTGCTGGTTCCAGAAACTAGTTGATGTGACTATACTGACCATGCCCTGCTTTTAGAAGGGAATTGTAACATATCACTGGCCGAGCATGCAGGTGATGTGATTCTCCTGCTTGGTCCTTGCTTTCAGAAAAGACTGTGACATCTCCCTGGCCCAGCACCCAGGTGATGTGAAAATATTGCCTGGGCTCTTTCCTCAGGGGTATTGTGACACATTGCTGGGCCCAGCACATAGGTGATGTGACTCTCCTCCACTGCTTAGACTCTACCCAAGAAGAGATTTTGATGTATCACTATCCCCAGCACCCAGATAATGTGACTTTCCTCTTATGCTTGTGCCCTGCCTACATTGTGTATTGTGACATATGTCTGGGCTTATCACCGAGTTGATGCAACTCTCTTCCATGGGCTCTGTCCACAGGGGTATTATGACATATTTTTTCATTCATCCTCTAGGTGATGTGCCTCTTCTCTTCTGCCTGGGCCCTGCCAAAAAATGGGATTGTAACAAATCACTGGACCCAGAACCCAGGTGAGGTAACACTCCTATTTTGTCTGAGCCCTGCGTATTTGGGTATTGTTTTAATATCACTGGGCTCAACACATAGCGGATGCGGGGCACGTGCATGGACCCTGCTCACAGAAGGCCTTGTGACAAATCTCTGTATCCATTAACTGAAAGATGTGACTGTCCTCTTCCACCTTCACCCTGCTTACAGGGAAGATAGTGACATGTTGCTGGGCCTAGAAACCAGATGATGTGTCTCTTTTGCCTGAACCTTGCCTGCAGGGAGAATTATCACATATCACTGGGCTCAGCACCCAGGTGATGTTACTCTTCTGCCAGGACATTTCCCTCAGGGAATATTGTACAAATCTCTGGCCCGGCACCCAGGTGATGTGACTCTCTTGTTCAATACCTATGCACACGTGGATTTGTTACATATATACTCTCCTGGCTCACAAGAGTGAGTCAAGATATGACTTTCATATCTTGAACCAGCCAATAGTTGAGATACTGTCTCCCATAGCTAGGCTTAGGAAAATGGGTGTGATTCTGGGTCCCCTATTTTTATGCAGGTCAGAGAGGATTACCACACCCTCACATATTGTATAAAGCCATTGAATTGTACACAACGTGTCACCACAGAGCCCAGCCTACAGGTGAAGTTGACTTGCACATATGCACAACCCATCAACTGTTAAAATTGTAACCCTCACAGATGGACAGACCTCACTTGTGAATCTTACACATGGATGCAGTTCACAGTTGGATTTGTGACTGTCATATGTGAGCATCTGACCAGATCTGAGATAGTGAAACATCTTTAAATGCAGCTCATAAGAAGATGAGGGCTCTCCTATCTGGACCCAGAACATTGGAGAGATGTTAATTCTCCTACCTAAGTTTAGGGACACAGATACAATCGTAGGTTCAACCAGCAAGAAAGTCTCAGACTGGATTGTGACTGTCATTCAAACTGTATAAAGCCCTAGACCCACCACCTAGGTAATGTGAGTCTTCTCTTTTACTTGGGCCTCTCATATTTTGAGTATTGTGACATATTGCTAGGCCCAACACCTAGGATATGGGAGGCTCTTGCCTAAACCCTACTCACAGAAAGCCTTGTGATCTAACTCTGCATACATTACCTAGGAGATGCGACTTTCTTCTGCTTGCACCCTACCCATAGGAGAAATTGTGACATATTGCTAGGAGCAGCACCCAGGTGATGTGACTCTTCTGCTTGGTCTCTGTCCTTAGGGAATGTTAAGAAATATCTCTAGATCCAAACCCACATGATGTGACTCTCCTGCCCACTTCCTAGCCACAGGTGGAATTGTGACATATGTCTTTACTCAGGTAACAGATGTGATGATGACCCTCATTTCTCAAACTGCCAATAGGAGAAATACTGTCTTTTGTAGGTAGGCTTAGAAAAATGGGTAAGGTCCTTGGTCTCCTCTTTGTACAAAGATCATGGAGGTTTATCACTCTATTGCATGTGCTGTAAGGCACTCAGCTGGTACTGAGAGTGTCACCACAGAGGACAGCACACAATTGAGGTTGTGTTTTACATATTTACACTGTGGCAGTCCTTAAGATCATCACCCTCACACATAGACTGAGCCCACTGAGGAGGTCCTGAATCCCAAATGCAGACGCAATCTACAGTTGCAATTGTGACAGAACATTCAGCACCTGTTAATATAGTGATTCATTTCTAAACCCTAATCATAGGTAAGTAAAGACTTTTCTATCTGCAACCCACCAATAGAAGAGATGTTGACCCTCATACCTGGGCTTAAAGCCACAGGTAAAATCGTGAATCCATACTAGTATGAAGGTTTCAGAACAGATTGTGACACTCGTGCATACCACATAAAACCCTTGTGTGGTACAGAGAGTGTCCTAACAGGTCCCAGCAATCAGATGAGATTGTAACACCTGTGTGCACACCCAGCTGATAGTAAAAATTGTCATCCTCCCACATGAACACAGCCCTTTTCGAAGTTCTTAATTTCACACCCTGTGGCAGTGGAAAGTTGGAAAATTGACTGTCATCCATGGATCCAATCCACAGGTGGGTTGGTTAATCTCAGGCATTCAGCACACATGTGAGGCTCTGACTCCACAAAGAGGACACAGTTTGCAGGAGGGATCGAGGCTGTCATGTATGGATCCACTCTCTTATTGAGATTGTGCGACTCCTGTTTTTAGAACCAACATACAGGAGGTGTTGACTCTCATAAATAAAACCTAGACATGTTCAAGATTGTCAATCACATCCCTGGACCTTCCTAGGTGTGATTGTGACATAAGCCTCTGCCAGGGACTTTAGTAATTTGACTCTCTTGCTTGGCGTCAGACAACAGACAACAGATAAAAATATGACACATCCTTGGACCCAGCACGTAGGTGATGTGACTTTATTCTTTTGCTGTCACATCACCCACAGAGAACATTGTGACCTATCAAAGTGCTCTGTAGACAGGTTATGTGACTCTCCTGCCTGTGTCCAGACAACATTGGCCATTGTGACGTATGGCAGGGTCCAATATGTGTGTACCCAGGTGATGTAACTTTTATGACTGGGTTCTATCTACAAAGGACATTGTTACATATTTCTGTGCTCATCACTCAGTTGATGTGACTCTCCTCTCCTGCCTGGGCCATGCCTTCAGGAGAGTGGGAGATAGGGAGAGTAACTTATTGTTAGGCCCAGAACTCAGGTGATGTAATACTTCTTCCTGGTCTCTTTCTACAGGAGTTACTATGATATATCATTAGGCTCATCACCTAGGTGATATGATGCTCCTGTTTTTTTCTGCAACTTGTGCACAGTGTGGATTGTGAAATGTCACCTGGCTTAGCACCTACATGGTGTGACTGTCTTCTCATGACTAGGCCTTTTCCACTGGGTTGGTTGTGACATAGAGCTGGGTCCAGTCACTAGGTTATGTGACTCTCCTCTTTTTCCTGAGCCCTACCCACAAGAGGCATTAGGACATATCTCTGGGCCATTCACCTTGGTGATGTGAATCTACTGCCTGGGACCTCCCCTGAAGGGATATTGTGAAATATTGCTGGACCCAGCACCTAGTGATATGACTGTCCTCTTTTGCCTCGGCACTGCATACATGTGTATTGTAATATATAGCTAGGTTAAACACCTGGGTGATGTGACTTTCCTGCATAAGCTCTGTTCATAGGAATATTATGACGTATCATTTTGTTCATCACCTAGGTGATGCGACTCTACTCTTTTTCCTGAGCCCTGCAAAAATAAAAGATTGTGAAATATCACTGGACCGAGCACCTTGATGATTTGACTATCCTCTCTTGCTCAGGTTTCACATATTATTGGTATTGTGACATACCTATGTGACAAATAGCTATGGGTAGGAAAACTTCTGCCCGGACTCAGCACAATGGGGCCTCATGAATATTTTAAAAGATATGTGACTTTAAAAATGTGACTATCCTTTTCTGCCTATACCCTGCCCTCAAGGAAGATTGTGGCATATTACTGAACTAAGCAACCTAGTGATGTGTCTCTTCTGACTGCGGTTTGCCCACAGAAACAGCCCCAAACCCAGGTAATGTGATTTCCCTGCTTACTCCCTATTCAGGGGAGAAATTATTACATATATCCTGGCCCAGCTCACCGGTGTGATGACGATTCTCATACCTCAAACAAGCCAATAGAAGAGATACTGTCTCTCACAGCAAGGCTTAGAAAAACCGGTAAAATACCTGTGTCTCCTCTTTGTATGAAGGTCGTAGAGAACTACCACACGCTTGAATATGGTATAAAGCTCTTGAGTGGTACAGAGAGTGTCCACATGTCCCAAAACAAAGGGGATATTGTGTTTCTTGTATACACACCCAGACACCTGTTAGGATTGTCACCCTAACACCTGGATACAGACCATTGGTGAGGTCTTATGTCTCACATGCAGATGCAATCCACAGTTTGATTCCTGATTGTCATGTAAACACCTGTCCAAAGTTGGGATGGCGACTCATTTCTAAACCCAGCTCTTAGACAAGTGAGGACTCTTCTGTCTGGACCCAGATAATTTGAGAAATATTAACTTTTCTACCTGGGCTTCAGGAGCAGCATAAAGGTCTCAGGGCAAAGTGTGGCTCTCATTCCTAGTCTACAATGATCTTGGGTAGTATAGAGAATGTCCTAATGGGGTTCAGCATACAGGTGAGATTTTGACAGTGATATCCACACCCAACTGACACTAAAAATTGCCATCTTTCCTCATGAATAGAGCCCACTGTTGAGGTGTTGAATCTCATAACCAAAGGCAGTTGAAAATTAAAACATTGTCTCTCATTGGTAGACCCAGTCCACAGTGGGGTTGGTGACTCTCAGACCAAAATTCAGCACAGTTATGAGGCCATCACTCCACTAAGAAAACGGAATTCACAGAACAAATTGATACTGCCATGTACAAATTTAGCCCACCACTGAGATTGTGACTCATTTACTTAGACCCAAAATACAGGAAGTGTTGACTCTTATACCTAGAATTGGGACACGTGTAAGATTGTTCATGTTTTCCTCAGACTTTCCTGCAGGAGTGATGCTGACATATTCCTCTATTTGGCATCTGAGTGATATGAATCTTGCCATGGTCTAGCCCACAGATGGAATTGTGATGTGTTGCTGTACCCAGCACCTAGGTGATGTGACTCTATTTTTCTGCCTTGGCACTGTCCACAAAAGGTATTTTGACATATCTCTGGGGTATGTACCCAGGTTACATGACTCTCTTGCCTGTGCCCTGTCCACAAATTATCATGAAATATTGCTGGGTCCAACACCCAGGTGATGTAACTCTCATGCCTAGGCCCTGCCAACAGGAGGAATTGTGACAAATCTCTGTGCCAATAACCCAGGTTATGTGACTCTCATTTTTTGTCTGGTCCCTGCTCACAGGGGGCATTATGACATATTGCTGAACTCAGCAACTAACTGATGTGATTCTCCTTTCTAGTTTTTGCCCACAGGGGAGATTGTGTCATATCACTGGGCCTCAAACTAAGGTGATGTTACACTTTCATTTTTGAACTGTACTCAGAAGGCATTGTGACATATTCCTGGGCCCAGCACCAAGGTGATGTGAGTCTCCTGCCTGCACTTTGCCCACAAAGGGCATTGTAACATATCTTTAGACCTATCAACTATTTGATGTGACTTATTTTTTTTTAAGTGAAAACAAGTTTATTAGAGAAGTAAATAAACAAAAGAATGGCTACTCCGTAGACCGAGAAGACCTGAGGGCTGCTCGTTGGCTCTTTTTATGGTTATTTCTTGATTACATACTAAACAAGGGATGGATTATTTGTAAGTTTTCCAGGGAAGGGATAGGCAATTTCCAGAACTGAGGGTGCCCTCCCTTTTTAGACCATATAGGATACCTTCCTAACATGACATTTGTAAAGTGTCATGGTGCTGTTGGGAGTGTCTTTTAGCATACTGATGCATTATATTTAGTGTATAATGAGCAGTGAGGACTACCAGAGGTCACATTCATTACCATTTTTCTTTTGGTGGGTTTTTGCTGTCTTTTGTACTGCATCGTCTTTCATCAGCAAGGTCTTTGTGAATGGTACCTTGTGGTGACCTCTTGTCTTATCCTGTGACATAGAATGTCTAATCTTCTAGGAGCACAGGAATTGGGTTAATTCCTATCTTTTTGAGGTCTCAAGATAACTTGGGACTCTTGGGCCTGTCAGAAGGTGACATTCCTTACTTGCATAGGTCAGGAACCCTGCACAGGGACTGTGTAGACAACGTAGAAGGCCAATTTTCCCAAAGGGCTTCTACTGGCTCTACAAATCAAGTATGATTTCTCAAAGACCATAATTCCAGTCAAAGCCTTGGTAAAATAACCTGTGTCTCCCATTGTGTCCTGTTGCAAATGAAAACATGCTTATTGTACTTATGCAAATAACTATATTGCCATAAATTAAGAATATTCACCAATATCTTTGCACATTCTGGACAAATCAGGGAGAGAGAAACAAAATGCTCCAAATTATATTTACGGGAGTATATTTTACTCAATTGTTAAAAGCTGTAAATAACTCAAAAGTGCTCTTGACTCTGAAAAACAAAGGATCCACAACATTTTAAGCAAAAAGCCAAAAAATATTACTTCCATCTTTTATTAGTTCAGTTCATGCAGTAAACTCTTGTTCTGCTTGATATTTATTAATATTTCAGCTTTCCATGAGAGTCTTGAAAGTTTTTCTCCTGTTCTAATTTTGCAGTCTTCAAAGTTATCAGAAATTTGCATTTGAAAGCACCCATCAATGTTCCAGAGCAGACTATAAATTATCTTTTGAAAAGGATGAAAACAAGACAACAATTGTCTGTGGGTGACAAAAAAAGTCCTAGGACAGCCATTATTAAAGCCACAATTAACTAGAAATATTGGTTACTCTTGTGGAATAAACAATTTTACATAACAATTATAACTATTAACAACATACTATACACTAATTTATATCAGACTTACAGGAGTTTTCCATAATTTCAGAATGTCACCAATGACATATTTATACAAATACAACCCCAAGAAAGCCAAATACCATTTCATATTTGACAATACATTCTGTATAACTTTTATACCAAATAAATAGAATATATTATTTTTGGACTTTAGGTGACCTAATATCTAAAAGATTAATTAGGTCAGAAAAGATGAAATTTATAATTTAATTTTTGAAAGTTTTTCAAATAACAAAGGTTTAAAACATTTTACATTATAAAATCAAATCTCAGGTCACGCTATGTCATTCATTTAGCCAAAACAGTAACTTTTCTTTTAAAAATTTTTTTAAAAGCCAAAAACCTTTACTTATTAATAGAGGAAAGACTTAGCTTTCCAGTCTGTCTCTTGTCCTTTTTCCTGTACTTTATTCAAAAGACAAACAAAAATCTTTCATTTTTTAAATATAACATGAAAATCTTGTTCAAGAGTGGAAGCCGATATTTCACCTTTGTGTTAGTATAGTAATGATGCCAAAGTTCTTAATAAAATCTTATATACAACATATCAAATCTTAATTAGTTTGACTATAAGGTAAGATTCTCAGAAATCTTTTACAACCCTTTAAAATTTTTGTTAAAGGGCAAATCTGTGCTCTAAGAAAAACCTATTGTGCTTTTATTCCAATGTTCAATTTATGGGAAAACTGAATAATATCTATTTAACTTTAGCCATATGTTCACACACAGAATTTTTTTATGAGATTAAATTTTTAAAAACCTTCCACAACTTGCCTAAACCTTCAGGTTTATTCTAACTTCAAACAACCCTTTAGATCTCTAACCGAGGCCCCAAAATTAACATTCTTATGCCTTTTTATAATCTTATACTGCAAGCACATTCTATTTTTCTTACACACCTTGCATGTAAAGCCATTTTTATTTCCCAAAGATTACTTATGTCACATGAACTAAAAGGCATTCACACATGGACACAGTGCACTGGTGAGGTCTTCAACCTCATAGGTGGATGCAGTTCAGTTGCAATTGTGACTGTCATATGTGAACATCCAGCCACAATTGGGATGATGACTCATTTCTAAATCCAGCTCATCTGGACCAAATCAATTGAAGAGATGTTGACTCTCATGAATGAACTTAGGGCCACAGGTACAATCATGGGTGCATGCCAGCACGCAGGCCTCAGAGCAGATTTTGACTCTCATGCATACCATATAAATACCTTGAATGGTAGACAGAGTGTCCCCACAAGGCCCAGCACACAGGTAACATTGTGATTATCCCATGCACAGGTGGCCAATAGTAAAGACTGTCATTCTTCCACATGATTACAGCCCACTGTTGAGGTTCTGAATCTCCCACCCAGAAGCAGTGGAAAGTTGGAGAATTAACTCTCATACATGGATCTGATCCATAGGTGAGTTGGTGACTCTCAGACTAAGACTCCCAACAACAGTGAAGTTGTGACTTCACTAAGGGAATGCAGTTTTCAGGAGAGATTTAGTCTCTTGTGTACAAATTCAGTCCCTTGTTGAGATTGTGACTCATGTACTTAGCCCAGACTACAGGTGTTGACTCTCATACCTGGAACTGGAACATGTGTGGAATTAATCTCATCCCTGGACCTTCCTATAGGTGTGAATCTGACATATGCCTCTGTCCAGAATCTGAGTGATTCTCCTGCCTGGGTCCAGCCTTCAGCAGAGATTATGACATGTCATTTGGTCCAGCACTTAGCTGATGTAACCTATTCTCCTGCTTTGGCTCTGCCCACAGAAGGCATTGTGATGCATTGCCAGGCCCTGCACCCAGGTTATGTGATTTCTGCCTGTGCCCTGACCACACTGGCTATTTTGACATATTGCACTGTCCAGCACCCGGTGATGTTAATTTTCCACCTGGGCACTTCCAACAGGGGACATTATAAAATAGCTCTGTGCCCATCACTTATGTGTTTTGACTTTCTTCTCCTGCATGGTTTCTGCTCACAGGAGGAACTGGGACATATCCCTGGGCTCAGCACCCAGTTGATGTGACTTTTCTTTTTTTTCTATTTTCTGTTCACACAAAAGATATTGACATATTGCTGGGCCCAACACCAAGGTGATATTACTCTTTCACTTTGGCCCTACCCTCAGAAGGCATGGTGACATATTGCTGGGCCCAACGCAAAAGACATATGAGTCCTTTGCCTGGACCCTCCTTTCAGGGGGCATTGTGATATATCTCTGGGCCCATCGACTATTTGATCTGAGTCTTCTCTCTTTCCTGGGCTTTGCCTATAGTAGACATTGTGACGTATCTCCGGGCTCTGCACCCAGCTAATTTGACTTGCCTCTTCTGCCTGGGCCATGACTATATATAAGAGTGACTTATCAGGACCCAGCACACAAGTGATGTGGTTCTTCTTCCTGCTGTCTGCCCACAGGCATCATTGATACATATCTGTGGTCCCAAAATGTAGATAATGTGACTCTTTTTTGGGTGGGAAGGGACATGTCCGCTGTGGGGATTTTGATATATTGCTTGGCACAGCATTTATGTTATTTGACTCTCCTCTTATGGTTAGGTCCTAGTCTCTGAGGTAATTGTGACATATATCTGGGTGCAGCCCCTAGGTTTTATGGCTCTCCTCTTTTTCATGATTCCTACTCATAGTATGCATTGTGACATATCTCTGGTTTTCTCACCTAGCTTATGTGACTTTCTTGTCTTTGCCCTTCCATCAGAGGGTATTGTGACATATTGCCAGGTCCATTATGTAGGTGATGTGACTCTCTTCACCTGCCTGTGCACCACCCAAAAGGGGCATTGTGACACATCTCTGAATCAATTTCCTACATAATGTGCCTCTTCTCTGCTGCCTGAGAAATGTCCCCAAAGGGGATTGTGACATGTCTCTGGGCCCAGCACCTGAATGTTGTGTCTCTCCTGCCTGGACTCTACTAGAGAAAATGTTGTGATATGTCACTGGGCCCTGCACACAAGTGCTGTTACTCTCCTGCCTGGGCCTTGCTTACAGAGGGTATTGAGATATTTTCCAGGTGAAGAATTCAGGTGATGTCACTCTCATTTCTCAGCCTTTCTCACAGGTAAGATTGTGACATATTACTCAGCCCAGCACACAGATGAAATTTTTCCTCTTGTATGCAAACCCAGCCAACAGGTGCTATTGTCACCATAACACATGAATACAGACCACTGTTGAGGCCCTGAATCTTATATGTGAACACATCAACAGTTGGAATTGTGACTGTCATATGTATTTCTTGCCAGAAGTGGGATAGTGACTTATTTCTGGATTCAGCTTACAGGAATGGTGATAACTCTCATACCTGGACAAAGCCAATAAGAGAGATGTTGGCTCTGGTAGCTATGCTTAGGGGTCTGGGTCTTTTACTTGTAAGAAAGTAACAGAAGATTACGACACTTACACATATGGTATAAAGCTTTGGGCAATAAAGAGTGTCATTACAGGGCCCAGTCCACAGGTGAGATTGCAGCTCTCCTATACACACCTAGCCAACAGTTTGAATTGCCACCCTCACACATAGACTGAGCCCATTGGTGAGGTCCTGAATCTCACACATGAACCTATTCCACCATTAAAATTATACTGTCATATATGGATTCAGCCACAGGTTGGACGGTGACAAATTTCTGAACCCATCTCACTTGCACAATGAACCCGGCCAATAGAAGATGTGTTGACTCTTAGGCTTGGGGCAAGAGGCAAGGTTTTGGGTTTCTCACTTGTATGAAGGTCACAGAAAATTATCAAACTCACTCATATTGTATAACGCCCTCGCATTGTACAGAGAGTGTCATTACATAACTCAGCACAAAGTGGAGATTGTGACTTTCAAATGTACGCCCAGCCAAGAATAAGAATTGTGATCCACACACACAGACAGGACCCACTGGTGAGGTCTTGAATCTCACTCTCAGATGAGTCCACAGTTTGAATTTTTAATGTCATGTGTGGATCCAGCCACAGGTAAGAGGGTGACTTATATCTGAACCCAACTAAGAGGCAGAGTCATGATTTTCATACCTGGACCCAGTCAATATGAGAGGTGTTGACTCTCATACCTGGACTTAGGAAAAGAGGTAAGATTGTGAATTTATACAGCACTAATGTCTCAGAGGGGATTGTGACTCTCACCCAAACAATGTAAAGCCCTATGCAGGTAAAGAGAGTGTCATAAGAGGACCCAGAACACAGCTGAAATTGTGATTTTTATATGCACTTCCAGCCCACAGTAAAAAGTGTCATCCTCCCAAATGAATACAGACCACTGTTGAGCTTCTGAATTTTACATCTGGATGCAGTTGAAAAGTGGAATTGTGATTCTCATTTGTGGATTTTGTCCACAGGTAGATGATGACACTAGGATCAGGGTTCATCACACCGGTGAGGCTTTGACTCTGATATGAGGGATACAGCCTGCAGGTGGAATTGGGACTCTCATGCATGGATTCAGTCCATCATTGAGATTGTGACTCATGTACTTGCATGCAATGCACAGGAGGTGTTGACTCTCCTACCTGAAGCTGGGACACATGTGGAATTGTGCATCTTAGCCCTGGACCTTCCACAAGTGTTGTGACATATACTTTTGCTTAGCACCTGAGTAATTTTACTCCCTTGCCTGGGCCCAGCCTTCAGAAGGGATTGTGACAGATACCTGGGTCAAACACCTAGGTGATGTGACTCTCATGCTTGAGCCCTACCCACAGAGGGTATTGTAGAATATCACTGGGCCTAGCACTTAGGTCATGTGACTCTTATTTTCAGCCAGGGCCCTGCCCACAGAGCCATTGTGAGATACCACTGAGCCCAGCACCTCGGTGATGTGACTGTATGGCCTGGGCCCTGCCCACAATAGGTATTGTGACATACCTCTGAACTCATTACCTAGGTGACGTAACTCTCCTCTTTTGCCTGCATTCTGTCCCCACAAAATGGACTGTGACATACCACAGGTCTTAGCACTTATGTGATGATTCTCTTCTTCTGCCTGGGACCTGGCCATAGGGGAGATTGAATCATTTTACTGAGCCCAGATTGCAGGTGATGTGACCCTCTATCCTAGGCCTGCCCACAGGAGGTATTGTGATATATCTCTGTGGCCATAATTTAGATGCTGTGACTCTTCTATTCTCTCTAGGCCATGCCAGTTGAGGGGGATTGTGACATATTTTTAGACCAGCACAAGGGTAATTGAAAACTCCTACCTAGACCATTCCCATAGAAGGCATTGTGACATCACTGGTCACAGCACACAGGTAATTTAACTCTCCTTCCTAGGCTCTGCCCATAGGGGATATTGTAACATATCTTTAGCCCAGCACTTAAAATATGTGACTCTCAAATGGTATTTCTAGTTCTAGATCCCTGAGGAATCACCACATTGACTTCCACAATGGTTAACTACAGTCCCATCAACAGTGTAAAAGTGTTCCTATTTCTCCACATCCTCTCCAGCACCTGTTGTTTCCTGACTTTTTAATGATTGCCAGTCTAACTGGCGTGAGATGGTATCTCATTGTGGTTTTGATTTGCATTTCTCTGATGTCCAGTAAAGGATTATAAATCATGCTGCTATAAAGACACATGCACACATATGTTCATTGCAGCACTATTCACAATAGCAAAGACTTGGAACCAACCCAAATGTCCAACAATGATAGACTGGATTAAGAAAATGTGGCACATATACACCATGGAATACTATGCAGCCATTAAAAATGATGAGTTCATGTCCTTTGTAGGGACATGGATGAAGCTGGAAACCATTATTCTCAGCAAACTATCGCAAGGACAAAAAACCAAACACTGCGTGTTCTCATTCATAGGTGGGAATTGAACAATGAGAACACATGGACACAGGAAGGGGAACATCACACACTGGAGACTGTTGTGGGGTGGGAGGAGGGGGGAGGGATAGCATTAGGAGATATACCTAATGCTAAATGATGAGTTAATGGGTGCAGCACACCAACATGGCACATGTATATGTATGTAACAAACCTGCACGTTGTGCACATGTACCCTAAAACTGAAAGTAATAATAATAAAAGAAAATATGTGACTCTCCTAGCTGGTTTCTTTTCCACAGGTGAGAATTTCACATTAACTCTACCCAGCACACAGGTGAAATTGTGACTCTTGTATGCTCATCCAGCCAACAGTTATGAGTGTCATCGTCGCATATGGACAGAGAACTCTGGTGAGGTCCTGAATCTTGTACACATAGTCCACAGTTGGAATTTTGACTGTCATGTGCAGATCCAGCCACAGGTGTGATGTTGACCTATTTCTGGAGTTAGCTCACAGGCACAGTGATCACTCGACCCAGCCAATAAAAGAGATGTTGGCTCTTACAGCTATAGGCTTAAGGAAACTAATAGGGTCCTGGGTCTCCTACCTGTATGAAAGTCACAGAAGATTATGACACTCATGCATATTGTATAAAGCCCTCTGGTGGCACAGAGATTCATTACAGGGCCCAGCACACAGGTGAGATTGTGGCTTTGTTATGCAGACACCGCTGACAGTACCATCACCCTCACATATAAACACAGCCCACTGGTGAGGTCCTAAATTTCACACCCTGATACAGTTCACAGTTGGGATTGTGACTGTGATATTTAAATCTGATCACAGGTGAGATGATGACTCACTTCTGGATCCAGCTTAGAAAACAGTGAAGGCTCTTTCACCTGGACTCAGCCAAATGGAGAGATGTTGACTCTGTTAACTAGGTTTAGGGGAGCACATAATGTTCTGGGTCTCCTGCTTGCATAAGGGTAGCAGAGGATTATGACACTATACATATTGTACAAAGTCCCCCATTGGTCCTGAGAAGGTCATAACAGGGTCTAGCACACAGGTGAGACTGTGACTCTGATATGCACACAGGCAAAGGGTAAGGATTTTCAACCTCCTACATGGACACAGCCCACTGTTGAGATTCTGAATCTCACAGCCAGAAGCAGTCAAAAGTTGGAATTGTGACTCTCATAGGCGGATGTGGTCCACAGCTGAGATGATGACCTCAGACCAGGAGGCAGCACACCTGGAGGCTGTGACTCCTCTACCGAGATGCAGTCTGCAGGTGTGACTGGGGCTCTCATGCACAAATCCAGTCCACCTTTGACGTTGTGACTCACTTACTGAGACCCAATTCACAGGAGGAGTTCACTGTGATACATAGAGCTGGAACATGTGTGGGATCGTAAATCTTATCACTTAACCTTTCTGCAGGTGTGATTGTGATGTACAGCTTTGCCCAGCACCTGAGTAATTTAACGGTCTTGCCTGAGCCCAGCGTACAGTTAGGATCTTAACATATACCTGGGCCAAGCACCTAGCTAGTGTGACTTTTTTTTTGGGCCCTGCCCTCAGGGATAATTGTTACTTGTCACTAAGTTCAGAACCTAGTGATGTGACATTTCTCTACTGTCTTGGCCCTACCCACAAAACAAAAATATATCACTGGGCCCAGCACCTAGGTAATGTGCCTCTACTCTCTTTCATGGGCCCTGTTCACAGTGGGCCTCGTGACATATACATGAGCCCTGCTCAAAAGCATGATGATGACTCTCATACATAAACCAAACCAAAAGAAGTGATTTTTTACTCACATAGTGAGGGGTAGGGCAACAAACAAGGTCTTGTGTCTCTTACTTGTACAAAGGTCACAGAACATAAGCTCGCCCATATGTCATATAGTCCTAAGACAGTACAGAGAGTGCTGATACAAGGCTCACCTGAAGGTGAGATTGTGACTCTCCTATGCACACCTAGCTGACCATTAGAATCATCACATTCAAACATGGAGAGAGCCCACTGGTGACCTAAATTTTACATGCAGACGCAGTCTGCAATTAGAGTTGTAACTGTCATATATGCATTTGGCCACAGGTAGGATGGTGATTTATTATTGGACCCAGCTCACAGGCATGATGATGAATCTTGTATCTAGAATCAGCAAAAAGAAGAGGTATTCATTCACATAGCTAGACTTACGGCAAATGGTAAGGTCCTGGTTACCCTACTTGTATCAGGGTCACAGAGGATTACAAACATGCGTATAATATAAAGCCCTTGGGTGGTACAGAGAGTGTCATAGCAGGATCCAGCACACAGGTGAGATTGTAGCTCTCTTAAACACACCCAGCCAGCAGTTAGGATTGTCACCCTCAAACAGGAACAGAGCCTACTGCTGAGGTCTGGAATCTAAAGTGGAAACACGGTCCACAATTGGAATTATGAATGGCATATGTGGATCTGGCCACAAGTTAGCTGTTGACACATTTTTGAACCCAGCTCACAGTCACAGGGATGACTCTCATACCTGGACTCAGCCAACAGGAGATATGTTGACTCTCAGGCTTAGGGCAATGGGTAAGATCGTGGGCTCATATCAGCACTAAGGTCTTACAGGAAATTTCAATTCTTATGCATACTGCATAAAGCCCTGGGGTGGTATGGATTATGTCATAGCAGGGCTCAGCACAAGTGGGATTGAGACCCTTGTATGCACACACAGCCAAGAGTAAGAATTGTCACCCTGTCACATGGACACAGCCCACTGTTGAGGTTCTGAATCTCACATTCAGGGGTATTCAAAAGTTGGAATTGTGATTCTCATAGATGGATTTGACTCACAGGTAGGATGGTGACAGATAGGATACAGTTAGGATAGTATCCTCAGGCCAGAATTTATCACACCTATGAGGCAGTGACTGCCCCCACTGAAACACTGTCCAGAGTTGGGGTTGGCTTTCTCAGGCACTGATCCAGTCCATGGTTAAAAATGTGATTCACATTCTTGAACACAACTCACAGGAGTAGTTGACTCTCATACCTGAAGGTGGGACAAGTGCGACATTGTAAATCTTATGTCTGGACCTTCCCACGGGGTGATTGTTACATATATCTTTGGCAGAGAACTGATGAATTTTGCTCTCCTGCAGAAGCCCATTCTATAGTTGAGATTTTGACATATACCTTGGCCAAGTACCTAGAATATATGATGCTCCTGCCTGGGCTCTACTCTCAGGGGGGATTGTGACGATCTCCTGGCCGTATATGTAGGTTATGTGCCTCTCCAATCCTGCCTAGGCTGTTCCCAAAAACGGCATTGTGACATGCCTGAACCCATCACCTAGGTGATTTGACTCCTTTTTTTCCCCTGGGTCCTGCCCTCAGTGGGGATTGTGACATGTCACTGGGCCCATCATTTCCTGATATGACTTTTGTGTTCTGCTTTGACCCTGCTTACAGGAGGATTGTGACATATAACTAGGCCCAGAACCTGGGTGATGTGACTCTCATTTCCTGCCTATGTTCTGCCAATAGAACAGATTGTGACATATAGCTGGGCCAACCACTCAGGTGATTTGACTCCTGCCTACAGTGGCCATTTGTGACACATCTTCTTCCTGGGTCCTGTTTCAGAGTGGAATTGCGACATACCTTTGGCCAAGCACCAAAGTGATGTGACTCTCTGATTTCTGCTCACAGGAGCTATTGTGACATATATCTAGGCCAAGTTTAGAGGTGTGTGTAATGATAGCCCTCCTATATGGACCCAGTCCATAGGGGAGATTTGGCTTCTGTTTTCTAGGCTTAGGGCAATGGATAAGGTTCTGGGTGAAAAAGCATAAAGTTCTGGGTGAGAAAAAGTCACATAAGATTATGACACTCAAGCATATTCTCTAAAGCCCTTGTGTGACATTTAGAGTTTAGTTACATGATCCAGTACCCAAGTGAAATTATTACTCTCGTAGGCAAACCCAGCTGACAATTAGGATTGTCACCCTCACACGTGGACAGAGTCCACTGGTGAGGTCCTGAATCTTACAGGCACAGTCCACAATTGGATTTGTGACTTTCATATGTGTCCTGAGATAGTTGATATGGTGACTTATTTTTGGAGGTGGCTTACAAGCACTGTGATGACTGTCATAAATATATCTGATCAATAAGAGAGATGTTGACACATACCTGGTAATAGATCATTGGTTCATACCAGCATGAAGGTTTCAAAGCAGATTGTGACTGTTACTCATACCATATAAAGCCCTTGGTTGGTACATAGTGTGTCATAACAGGACCCAGGACACAGGTGAAATTGTGACTTTCTTACGCACACTCAGCCAACAGTAAACATTGTCACCTTCCGACATGGAAACTGTCCACTCTTGAGGCTGTGAACCTCACATGTGCAGGTAGTCGAAAGTTGGAATTTTGACTCTCATGAATACATCTCGTCCACAGGTAAGATAATGACTCAAAGACCAGGATTCAGCATGCCTGTGAGGCTGTGACTCATGTACTGAGAAATCTGCATTCAGAATTGTGGCTCTCATGCAGGGATATAGTCCACTATTAAGACTGTGACTCATGAACTTAGACCCAACTCACAGGAGGTCTTGACTCTCATACCTGGAGCCAGAAAATGTGTGAAAGTTTAAATTTTATTTCTGGAGCTTTTTGCTGGTGTGATTGTGACATATACCTTTGTCCAGCGCCTGAATTATTTGACCCTCTTGCTGGGGAAGAGCCCACAAATGGAATTGTGGCATATACCTGAGCCCTCCATGTAAGTTATTTGACTCTACTGCATAGGTCCTCAGGGGAGATTGTGATACATCACTGGGCCCATCACCTAGGTTAAATGATTATCTTCTTTTGCCTGGGCCCTGCCAACAGAGAGAGTTGTGGCATATAAGTGGACCCGTCACTTAAGTAATGTAACTCTATTTTTCTGCCTGGGCCCTGCCTCAGTGTGAGCTGTGACATATCACTGAGCCCTGCACTCAAAGGATATGACTCTCCTGCCTTGGCCCTTCCAATATGAGACATTGTGACATATCAGTGGGCCCATCAACTAGGTATTATGACTCTCCTTTTCTGCTTGGGCTCTGTACACAGGGTGGATTGTGACATATTACTGTGCCCTGCACACAGGTAATGTAACTTTTCTAACTGAACCCTGCCCACAGGAGGCTTTGTGACATACTGTTAGGCCCAGTTTCCAGGTTATGTGACTTTACTGCCATGGCCCTGCCCAGAGAGTGGATGTTGACATCTTTTTGGTCCAGCATTCAGGTGATCTGATTATCTTGCCTGTTCCCTTCTCACAGGTTAAATTTCAACCTATGTTTTTTTCCCCAGCTCACAGACATTATGCCCATGCTCATATAGAAAAGCAGACACTAGGAGTGATTTTGACTCTGTTAGCTAGACTTTGAGTAGTGGGTAAAGTCCGAAGTCTCCTACATTTAGAAGGGTAACAAAAGTTGATAAAATGTATGCATATTCTATAAATACTTTGAGTAATACAGACAGTATAATAAGGGCCCAGCACATAGTGAGATTGTGACTCTCATAGGCATACCAAGCCTACAATTAGGATCATCACTTCCAAACATGACAGTAGCACACTGGTGAGGTCCTGAACCCCACATGCAGGTGCAGTCCACAGTTAAAATTCTGATTGTCACACATAGATCTGAGAACAGGTTGAATAGTGACTGATGTCCAGACTCAGCTCAGAGGCACGGTGATGACTTGCATACCCGGACCTAGCCATAGGAGATATGTTGACTCTCACAGGGAGCCTTCAAGCAATGGGCAGGTCCTGGGCTTTCTACTTATATGAAGGTCACAGAATATTACAAAACTCACGCATATTGTATGACCCCTTGGGTGGTACAGAGAGTGTCATAACAGATCCCAGCACAAAGTTAAAATTGTGATTCTAATAGGCATACCCAGTACCCAGCCAACAGTGAGGCTTGTCACTCCCACACATGGACAGAGACCACTGGCGAGGTCCTGCATATGGCATGTGGATGCAGTCCACAGTTGAAATTGTGTTGTTCACACTTGTCCATTACTGAGTGCTGGGTTCACAGTATATGCATTTTGTAAAAATTTATAAAGCTGTTATTTTATAATATATGTGCTTTTTATGTGTGTACAATTAAAAACATAATTTTTGATTTTTCTTTTTATCTCATATTTCTTCCACAATCAATTTTTGTCACATACTTTTCTGGAAAATAGATAATTTCATCTAAATTTTCAAGTTTAATGTCATGACATTTTAAAAAAATATTGTGTTTGAATCTTGAATGTATTTCTAAATATCCTCTTTTGTCTTTTGTAAAATTTTTATTCCCCTTGAAATAGTTTATCTACATTATTATTACATTCAAAGAACAGCACTAATTTTACTCATGTTATTATCCTTGAGTAACGAATGAGTCAGAGAAGTTGAGAAACTTGCCCAAGGTTACACAGGTACTCTGAGCCTGCTCTTCTAACCATTGAATACACGGTATCATCCAGGAAACATATATGCAATACTATTTCTAAAGGTACATAAAATCATATTATACACATGCAAATTTGTGTAAAGATAAAATGAACTTATACTGTGTTTACCTGCAGAAAAGGCACTGGTTGAGGGTGTAGAAAGTCACATAGAAAGTCTTCTCTGTTTTCATTGTTTTGTTGTTTTTGTAGAGATAAGGTCTTGCTATATTGTCTAGGCTGATCTCAATCTCCTTGGCTCAAGCAATCCTCCTGCTTCAGACTCCCAAAGTGCTCTTTGTCATATTTTTTAAAGTACTTATTGGGTCAAGTGTGCTGGCTCATGCCTGTAATCACAACATTTTGGGAGGCCAAGGGGAAAAGATTGTTTGAGTTCAGGAGTTTAAGACAAGCCTGGGCAACATAGTGAGACCTCATCTCAACTAAAAATAGAAAAAAATAGCTAGGCACGGTGGCTCATGCCTGTAATGTCATCATTTCAGGAGGCTTTTTCTTCAATGATTAAAAACAAATCTTGGTGTCTGGCAGCCAGGCACAGCCAGGTAAGGGGAGGGCAAGAGGTAGAAACTTGCAATCCATGGGCTGCGTTGGCTTTTTGATATTTTTCTCCCCAACTACACAGAAAATTTCTTCAGTGTTTGATCGTATGCATCTTTGAATCCAAACATCTCTTTCTTTGCCTTATATATATTAAAAATGTATTCACAGTTCATAAAACATAATCTATCAAAAATATTCTAAACAAAAACATTCTCTTTATAGAACCTAGTAATCCACCTTAATTCCTTACAATTTGTGTTAAGAATTACTAGTCTAATGATGTTTTCTAACATGTATTAAGTACTTTTAGATGTTTAGCACATGTGATATATTATAAAAACCTTCTCAAAATTAACATGGGACTCCAAAGAATACGTATGGCCCAAACAGTTGTTTTCTTCCCAACACCAAGGAATGGCATACAAGGCTGTCTTCAAGTTGAGGACAGGTCATAAAGACAAATTAAAAAAAGAGAAAAAAAAGTCTGCAAACTTGTTTCTACACATTGGTCTTACATCCATTTCTCCATCAATTAAATTAATTCTGAATGAACTACATTACCTGAAGTGGTACAAATAATTCCTTCAAATTGTAGAATCCCCAGGAAACAGAAAGGAGCAAAAGCAAACTCTCCCAAAGAAAGTCACATCTATTCCAGACCTTGATGAACCCTGCAAACAATTTTCCATTATGTGCAATGACTAGCAAGCAATCAAATACGACAAAGTTCACAATAAATAAGATCATGTGAAAGACACCAGAGAAAAACATAACAGAAACAAATCTGCAAAGACATCAGATATTAGAATTATCAGACACAAAAAATAAAAAACAACTATGTTTACCATATCTAAAAAAGACAAATGAAAGTATCTGCAGGAAAGAAGAAACTATATAAAGATTCCAAAAATAAGTTGTAAAATGAATAATACAATAACTAAAGTAAAAACTCACCACATTTGAACTTATGTGTACAAGACAGAACCAGTTAACTAGATGCTAGATCAGTAGAAATGAACACATATGCTACAAATATCAGTCTCAGAAAAATATCTGGTAAGTATTCCAAGCATTCAAAATTTAAAGCTGAAAAGCATAAGGTTGATAGTACTTAACCTTTCTCAAAAATAGAATAGGTAAAAACACTGCACAACTCAATTCTTGAGTTAATATCAAAGCTTGACAGAGACAAAACAAGGACAACTATAAACAATCTCATTCATAAAGACAAATTTTTATTTTTTTAGACTGTGTCTCGCTGTGTTGCCCAGGCTGGAGTGCAATGGCCCAATCTCAGCTCACTGCAACCTCCACCTCCTGGGTTCAAGCAATTCTCCTGCCTCACTGTTCTGAGTAGCTGGGATTACAGGCACATGCCAGCATGCCCGGCTAATTTCGTATTTTTAGTAGAGATGGGGTTTTACCATGTTGGTCAGGCTGGTCTCAACCTCCTGACCTCATGATCCACCAGCCTCAGCCTCCCAAAGTGCTGGGATTACAGGCATGAACCACCACACCCAGCCAAGACAAAAAATTTTTAAACCAATCACAAATAAAGTGACTCTTTCTCTGTATAAAATGAATAAAACCAACAATAAGTTTATCTCAAGAGTACAGGATAAGTTGAACATTGTATAATCTATATGTCTACATAAAATAGACACAGAATAAGAGCTTGGTAACGTAACTAGAAATAAAAGAATATTTTATTTTCTAAATATACAAGGTATTTGAAATAAAGTACAGCAAATGTACATAATAAACTACTGAAAGCTTGTCTTTTAATGTCATAAACAATAATTATGCTGGTGTTCAAGATTTTTATTAAACATTGAATCTATGGTTTCAGCCAACAGGTTAAAATGAGAAATCAGTTATACAATTATACTGGCAAAGCAGAACTAGTCAATAAACTAATAGCTAAACTATTGGTTCTACCTAGGAAGACTGGATCCTTACAAAGCAACTAACACAAAAATTGTTCATATATATCGAGGATTTAAAACTTCTAGGAGAGGCTCCATGGGGTGGCTCATGCCTGTAATTCTAGCACTTTGGGAAGCCAAGGTAGCAGATCACGAGGTGGGGAGTTCGAGAACAGCCTGGTCAATATGTGAAACCCTGTCTCTACTAATAATACAAAAATTAGGCGGGAGTAGTGGCACACGCCTTGGGAGGCTGAAGAAGAAGAATCGCTTGAACCTGGGTGGCAGAGGTTGAAGTGAGCCAAGATCACTCCACTGCATTCCAGCCTGGGTGACAGAGTGAGACTCTGTCTCAAAAACAAAAAACAAAACAAAACACAAAATAAAACTTCTAGGAGAACATGAAGAAGAATATTGTTATTATAACTGTGGGGAAAAAAACTTCTTAGACATTGCACAATATAAAAATTATGCATAGGCTGGGAGTGGTGGCTTGTGCCTGTAATCCCAGCATTCTTTGAGGCCCAGGCAGGCAGATCACTTCAAGTCGGGAGTTCCAGACCAGCCTGACCAACATGGTAAAACCCCGTCTCAATTAAAAACACAAAAATCAGCAGGGTATGCTGCGCATGTTTGTTATCCCAGCTATTCGGTAGGCTGAGGCATGAAGAGCGCTTGAACCCAGGAGGCAAAGATTGCAGTGAGCTGAGATTGCACCATTGCACTCCACCCTGGGTGATAGAGTCAGACTTTATCTAAAAAAAAAAAAATGCATTAAAATATTTATGAATTAGACTATACCAATTTTAAGAATTTTTGATTACCAAAAACATAAAACATGTTTTAATAAAGATGGGGAAAAGCCAAACCATAACTGGGGGAAAATAGTTTAAAAACACATAGTACAAAAAATCAGTATTTAGAAAATATATATTACAGAATATGTATGAATAAACAAGGAAATGGAAAACATTAAAAATAGGACAGATGGCAAGTCTTAAAGCACAAACTTATGAAAAATGCTAACTTCATTAGTAACTATGGAATAAAACTATAAATAATATGTGTTTCTAATTAATCATTTTGTCAAAAAATTATGTCTAGCAATTCCAAGAGTTGGTAAAAGATATGTAGTAGTAATAAGTGTAGATACATCAAATGAAAAATGGTAATCAAGAATTCCACTTTCAATGTTTGAGTATTTGGACTTTTGGTTTAAAAAAATGTAGTAAAATAGAGCTTTTGGTAAGCTTTCTGTAGCTTAACATTATCATAATTAGGAAAAAACAACTTTAAAAATGTAAATAAACAAAAAAACCTACACCAAAAAAAAGAAAACAAAGACCAAGCAGTGCAGACATATTGATCCTTGTTTTGGGAGAGTATGAAACAGACCATTGTGTGAACTTTATACAGTTATTTTGCAACACTGGCATACTAATAAAAATTATTTATATTTAATTTCAGTGAACATGTCCACATCTTAAAAATACTACTTTGTACTATGAATAATAAATGTAAAAGTCTTTATACTCAAGAGGATCCTGATTCTCAACTAAACATATATGGCAACCCATTCCTCTGTTTCTTCCAAACTGAAGCCTGATTAAGGCTTAAATATGGAGTGAGAGGGACTCAATAACAGAACATGTGAAGCAAAAAAAAAAAAATGAGATAGGATGGTCATTTCTAAGAATCAGCAATTGCCTGGGGGACCTCAATATAATGATATCAACTATGAATCTTACTGGATAAAAATAAACATAAAAAGCTGAAAACACCATGACTTTAATTTGGTGGAATAGAGTATCCAGAATTATGCGCAGTTGTGCTAAAAATATTGAGTTAGAATGACATGTATCTAAGGATTATTAAAGGGAATATTTACAAACACATTAGTATTTGTCCCATATCTTGTTAGAGTAGCAGTACTCTTGTCTGTAATGTCAGCTTCCCCAAGCTACAGATGCCATTGACTAAGCAAGTGTCTAATATGTTGTTTGGAGTTAGTTTCTAAATTTAAGAAACTTCCAATAATTTTATGAATTTCATTGAACTCTGTTCATGTATAAATCTCACTAAAAGGCACTACTCGGTAGCTATTTCCCTCAGTCTTTTCTGGGATTTTCTGTTGCTTGTTTCCAAACCAACCTTATTTGAATCCTAGTCATTTCTAAAGCCCCATATATAATAATAGAAAGAGAGCAGAAATGAAGCCAAGTTACCCCAAACAGTCCATGCCTAATATATTTTGTTCCCCAAATGAACCAAAAACCACACAAGCTACACAACAGTGGATTTAAAATTCAACCTAAATTCAACAGTAGTTGTCAAAACCATATGCAAAAATTAGCAAAGTCACAATGTAGAAACGCTTAACCTGTTATTCCAGAACAAATCATCAAATTCTTATTTTGGCATTTAAAAAAAAATAATTACATTACATATGACAAAATATACCCACTCACTTAAAACAAAATATTTTGAAATACATATGGTTTTATTCTTATTCTTAAATATATATTATTTAGACAAGACTTTCAGTAAAATATACTTATAGCTACCATGTATGAATTAAAACAGCTGTGGGAAAATAGTATTTTTAGTTAATAATGAATATCAAAGCTCCAATGATGTAAAGTATTGTTTCCTGGGCACACAGCTAATTACCCAAATCAAGCTGAAAATATGCTTGATTTAAAAATTTTAATTTTCCCACTGTTGACAATATTGACATAACAGCTAAATCTTAGTCTCAGAACTGGTAGTTTGGAATAAATCAGGACAAGTACTATTGAGGAAGGATGGGTAGTCAAGAAAGTAACTATGTCTTCGGGATGCAGCAAACATGGTCATTGTACAGTGGCTGCATATTGCCAACACAATAAGCCCCAGCATTCACATTGTATTCCAGCTTATTTAAGCAAAGCTCTCTCCAATAGAGAAACTCCCCTGTAAAGAGCATGAAGATTTTGATTTTACCTTTCCTCAAACTGACCTTTTACTTGTTGTAACAGTAAAAAGCAAACCTGTGAGTGGAGATTTAAGATGCTAGTGAGATGTGAAATATGAACAAGCATGTTCAGCTACTGTGTCTGTGCATCAAGAGGGCCACCCAGAACATGCTTACTAATAACTCCACTTTCCACCTCTTTATAAATAATTATATAAGACTCCCATAAAAAGAGTCCCTAGTTCCAGTCTTTGCTTTCTCATTCCTGTAAGCAACCCACCCTGAATCTCTTCTCTCTCAAGGTGTACTGGGAACAGTCTTACTCCTTTGCAATAAATTACTCTATGCTGCATCTTCTTTGTTGTTTATCTCTTGTTTAAATTTTTTTGAAACTAAGACACAACTGAACTAAAGTAACAACTGAATAAAAGCCATTAACACTATCATGCTTTGTTTTGTATTTTTTATTGTCAAAATTTTTTTCTCTGATATGTCAATATTCACATTTTAAACACAGTCAACACTGCTAAATTGAAAATTTAAATGACCACAAAATAATTTATGATAAAAGCATGTATATCTCTCATGTTTCACCTTCACCACACTTTCTATCTATTCAACTTTTTAAAAAATTTGACGGTCAAATACATATAACAAATTTAATATTTTATTTAATAATTTGAATTCAATTCCAAAATGATTTATATGGAAGTATATTGTTATTATTTACTTTTGACCAAATTTGGCTTTCCAAACTAAGGTAAAACTAAAGCATATTTTCAAAGTTTTAAGGAATTTAACCTTACTAGCATTGAGAGAAGCTAGCTAGCATGCCTTAGGTAGATAGCAAGAGAAGGGTTTATGGAGAGCCCCCAACCCGCAGGTTAGTGCCTTATCCCCACATAACATAAAAAGCAGCTTGGAAAAAAAAAAAAAAAAACTCCAGGCACTATTAAGGGAACTAGCATAGGGGGTTGTGCCTAGACTCATGCCCTCGGATGCACAAGTAGGAGAACCTAAAGCCCATTTAGATAAAAATTTGCACACATTTCTGGCTTACTTAGATAAGGGAACAAGGCCTGACATGGAAATGTCTTTGCTGTTTGTATAATCAGTGGGCTCCCAGAAAAAAAGTTTTCTCTTTTTATTGTGGGCATGAATACAGTGGGCTTTAATGGGTTCCAGTGGACACTTTCTTTTCTTTTTTAACTGTGAGTCTGGTCTTTATAAATTATTACTTCAGCCCTTGATTGGTCGTGGGCAAAGGTCTTAGGCCAAGCTCTGGCTTCAGCTTCTAATAGGTTCTGGGCCAACCTGAGCAGCCTTTATGAATCATTACTTCAGCCTCTGATTGGTCCCAGGCCAAGGCCCCAGGCCAAGCTGAGTCACACATTCTCTAAGAGAGCTCATAAACTAAGCACAATTTTTTCCCATTCCAGTTTATAAAAACTCTGGATCCCAGCCTTATAGTGGGCAACCCATTGAGGCCTCCCTCTCTGCTGGAGTAGGGCTTTCTTCTCTTTGCACATTAAACTTTTGCTCCAACCTCACCCTTGTGTCCACACTCCTAAATCTTGAATGTAGCACAAAAAATTCTGAGTATTATCTCAAACAACAGAGGTTGTTACACCTTGGTGCATTGGCAAAACTACAACATATTTTGGTGTGTTGGTGAGGGAGAAAGGAAGTCAGAAGGGTGATTAAGAGTGAGGCTCCTTGTCCTCAGTTACTTTCTGAGGCTTCTTGTCCTAAGTTTTATTCTCTCAAAAACAACCTTGAAAACATTGGCTCTGTTCTAATCCAGTTTCCTTTCATGAAGGGCCTACTCATTGTGTGGAATTGAAAGGAGGTCCTAGGGCAACTGAAGGTTCCTGGCTGAGTCTATACCTCAGTGTTACCTAAAAGCCCTTGGACTAACTCCAGTCCCCAACAGCCAATGAGGGCATTGGCATGAGAACTGCTAGTCTTTTTTCATTTCATTTTCTTCTTTTTTTGTGGCTATCATTTCTCCTATCCATTCTTTGTATGCAATGTTGTGAACGTTTTTACAGCCTATGGATGTAATCATACTGAGTAAAGTCAGTCAGTGTCTTAGTCATCAGATATGTAACTCAGAGTTGTTGTTTTGTAATTTCCTGGCAACAGGGAGATTTCAAAATCTCTCTAAATTTTTACTTAGTAAGGGCCTTTCTGTCCCCCAGTAATAAACATTCATGGCACTGTATGAGAGAATATTTCACCCTGAGTAAATACCCTCCTTTGCATTTGGTTTGTTTTTTCTCTCCATGTGAAAGCTCAGCATTGTCCAAGGAAACTAAACAGTTCCTTTATGAGACAAGTTCATTTTTTTGTTCTGGAGCATATGCTATAGGAACAGCCTATCGAACCACAAAACTCTTTCTAACTTTTGCCTAAAAATATAAAGTTGGAGTTTTTACCTAGCGTTTCTAATTTTACAGCACCCCTAGTGGAATGGGATTGTTCTCCATGGGAAGCCTTGTCAACGCTCTGTCCAAAACTTACAGTTTCCCAATTATTTTCCCTTTTACATCCCTTTATCAGTGATAAACCCTCATGCCCTATTCGTAAACAGAAGAACTCAACTTTCAACAGATGGAAGAAAGCCATGTTAACAAAACAAATCTTCAATTTTTACACATTTTTAAGGCACCTGTTCCTCATCAAACTACATTGGAATTTAAACAGTAAAGGAATTTTATGTTTGAAAGTAAATTGGTCCCATTCTCTGGGATTCTGATCTCTTCCTGGGGCCATAGCAAGGGAAGCCAACGATTGTATTAGGGCATTCCCTCTATAAAAGTATCTTGCCCAAATCCAACTACTGCATAATCTCTCCCCAGCCACTGGAGCACCTTGAGAGCCTTTTGGGCCGAGTGGGCCTAGAAAACCAGCAGAATAGAAAGCTAGGTGAGAAGGTGAGCATAACGTGTCCTGCTGGCAAACTCCTCCGGACCCATGGGTGAAGGTCATGCTTGCATCCATGGGTAACATCTATGATGGTTGCTGGGACCCAGAGGGAAAAAAGGAAGGTCGAGAAGTGGTATGCCCTTTTTCTATTTCCTTCCACCCTAGGCCACACTGAAAAGAGAAAGGGGACTGAGGAACGCCTTGTCTCTCCTTTTTCTCTAGATAGGTAACAAACCATGTACAGACTGCATTCCCCTCTAGTGCATTCTGAAACACTGGAACTTCTTTAACCCTGAAACTTGAAAGAAAATATGGCTTATATTCTATTGCACAAATCCATGGCTATCTTAGAGACAGGAGGCCTGGCTTTCTAAGGGAAACATTAATTTCAACACTATCCAACAAATAGATCTTTCTTTGCCCTGTGAGACAACCCAGATCTTTGTAAGCATTGTAAAATTAAATCTGCCCTCTTGGCAGCCATATCCGACAAGACTACAAATATAATTACCAAAAGTTGAGATACAAACCCTTGGGGAATCCTCAAATGCAACTTCTGGGTGCCCTACCAGCCTCCCATATTTTGGGCCCCCAACACCCATATATCATCAGCTCCTCTGGTTGTGCCACTCAAGAAACCCACAACATTGCTGTTGTCCCTGCAGAAAATGCCCAATAGACATGGTGTTACTAGGATTCAAGTTCCCTTCTCATTGCGTGACCTTAAGAAAATAAAGTGAGCCCCAGGCAAGTTCTGTAATAACCCTGATACATATATAGAGGCTTTCTAAAATTTAACCCAAGTGTTTAATGTTACATGGAGAGATGCTATGCTGCTTTTAAGCCAAATCCTAACTGTTAAGAAACAAGCAGCCTTACAGGCAGCAAAAAAAAACCCTCAAAAACAAACAGTAGGTTTCCTATAGCCAGTCAGAAAAGAAACTCAGTCAAAAGGGAAAAAAAGTGACAGAATCCCCATTTGCAATAAGAATAACAACAATGCCCCTTAAATATCGTAACTGGAGCCCTTGTGATCCTATAGAGAAGTGGAAAAGAAGACACTTTCCGATGTGCATATTAGAAAGTTGCAAAGAACCACAATCAAGCATGTTAATTACTCTAACCTGTCCCTGTTAAATCAGAAACCAGATAAAAATCCCATGGACTTTTTGAAAAGGCTGAGAAAAACTTTAGTAAAACACACCTCCCTGTGTTCTGATTCAATAAAAAAGGTTTATTACTTAGGCAGACACTAATATCAGAAGGAAGTTGCTAAAACAGGCCCTGTTCAAACATCTTTCTAGGTTTTGTCATCCTCAAGTTGAAACTTTGCAGTATTTAAATAATACTGTTCTCTGTGCCCCAACTGAGGAGGTCTCAGGAAGGCACTAAGGCTTTCCTCAATTATTTAGCTGAAAGGGAATATATGCTTTCAAAATTTAAAGCTCAGCTCTGTCAAAATGCAATAAAGTAGATAGGTCTAGTCAGAAGGTACCAGAACACCAGGTAAAGAAATAATTAAACTCATTTTCTCCTTTTCCTTTCCCAAAACTCCTAAACAGTTGGGGGGATCTTAGACATTACTGGTTTTTGCAAATTCTGGGTACCTGGGAATGGTGAAATAGCTAATCTTTTATACCGTCTTATTAAAAAAACTGAAGCACCTAAAAACTCACATGCTACCTTGGGAAGCTAAAACTAAAAAGCCTTTAACCAACTAAAGGCAGCCTTACTTAAAGCACCAAACCTCAGTCTTCCCATAAGGAAGGCATTTAATCTCTATGTATCAAAAATGAAATGAATGACCCTGGGAATTTTAACTAAGGCTCAAGGTCCAGCTAAACAACCAGTGGGTTACCTAAGCAAGAAATCTGACTTGATGACTAGAGGATGGCCAGCCTGCCTCTGAGCAGTTTTGGTGGTGGCTTGTTGGTACCAAAGGCCATGAGGTTAACAATGGGAAATAACTTAACTGTCTGCATTCCCACATTGGACTGCTGTCCTCTAAGGAAAGCCTCTGGCTAATAATCACCTCCTCAAATATCAAGCTTTGCTGCTAAGGTGATCTGCAGTCCAGTTGAAAATGTGCCCTTGCCTGAACCCAGACACCTTCTCCCAGAGGAAACTAAAGAGCCTAAACAGGATTGTAAACAGGTAGTGGTGTAAACTGGTAAGGGAAATAATAAGAATCACTGTTTATATTCTCTGTGAAGTTTTAATTAATTTAAAAAACCTTTTTTAAAGTGCACACACCTTAATGAAAAGTGAATATCCAACCTATAAGTATATTCAAAAAGCCTTTCTATTTTTATCTTTATAAAACCGTTTTCCTGGAAGAGGAATTTTTTCTCACTCAACTAAATTACTTTTCTCCACTCTTACTTGTCACTGTTGATGCAAGCATAGAAGGCCCTAAAATAACTTCTGGTGGCCTGGGACTCCTCAAGAAAACAGAAAAGCCACCACAAATTGCATTTTAAAAGAAATCTCTGCTTTTTTTTCATGAAACCCCTAGAATTAAAAGTAAATAAGTCCCTCTCAAAATCTGTCTTTTTCTTCTAGGTATGCTTGTTTATTAGGCCCTGGAAACTGTATTCCTAGCCCTGTTCTTTTTTTTTATATTTTTATTTGGGGCAGAGTCTCACTCTGTCACCTAGGCCAGAGTGCAATGGTGCAATCTTGGCTCACTGCAACCTCCGCCTCCTGGGTTCAAGCAATTCTCCTGCCTCAGCCTCCCTAGTAGCTGGGATTACAGGCACCTGCCACCACGCCCAGTTAATTTTTTTTTTGTATTTTTAGTAGAGACAGGGTTTCACCATGTTGGCCAGGCTGGTCTCAAACTCCTGACCTCAGGTGATCCACCCACCTTGGACTCCCAAAGTGCTGGGATTACAGGCATAAGCCACCATACCTGGTCCCTAACCCTGTTCATAAAGGTCCTCAATCAGAGACCAATAATCCAATTAGAAAATTGGCAAACAAAAAATCTTATAGTTACTGAATCTTCTTCTGTTTGTCTAGATGGTTATATACATGTTTTGTGTGATGTCTATAAAAAAACCTCTAATTAATTGGTCTACAAATAAGCACTTAGGTAAAATATTAAGACAAAATTAAAGTCTCTAGTGCTTCTTGGTTCATGTAACTTTAAGAAATAAAAACATTCTTGTAGAATACAAATATCTTACAAATGTAAATAGGTGGTCTAAATTATGCAGGTCAAATAGCAGGTTTGCTAAATGTTTTAATGTTGTAAACTGCTTCTTTGGCCTTTAAGAACTGTCAACCTGCCAGCTTCACAAATAGTAAGGCCTGGTGACATATAAAACTAACCATGCCCCTAACTATACTGGAAGAATTCAGACTTTATCTGTTCCTAGCACATAATTAAAACAACTTAGCAGGTTTTACATTAAAGTTAAAATTACAAAAAGTTACCATTATAACATGTCATTGAGACTACTAAAAACGCATTTGCAAGCAATGTGTGTAAAAACAGGAAAATTTTTTAATAAAAAATTATAAGAAGGCACAAAAATCTACATTTTTCCTAGGAATAAAAGATTGTCTTAAATTAAATAAAGTGAAAGTTTTAAGCAAATTTTTAAAATACTATAAAAATTAATTTTGCAAAAGAAAACCTCTGTGTAAACATATTAGCTAAATTCAAAGGAATACCATATGGTTTTTCTTTAAATTAAGCATTTAAATGAAAGCACAACAAGGTTTTCTTAAGATGCTAATCTGCTCTATATCAAAATTTCTAAAAGATTATATAAAAGATTTGTAAAAATCAGAGATCCATTCCAAGATGGCTGAATAGGAAGAGATCTGGTCTGCAGCTCCCAGCATGATCGAGGTAGAAGATGGGTGATTTCTGCATTTCCAACTGAGGTACATGGCTCATCTCATTGGGACTTGTTGGACAGTGGGTGCAGCCCACAGAGGGTGAGCCAAAGCAGGGCAGGGTGTTGCCCCACCCAGGAAGCACAAGAGACTGGGGAATTTTTCTTTCCTAGCTGGGGGAAGCCAGGACAGACTGTACCTGGAAAAATGGGACACTCTCATCCAAATACTGTGCTTTTCCCAAGGTCTTAGCAACCAGCAGACAAGGAGATTCTCTCCCGTGCCTGGCTCAGTGGGTCCCACACCCAAAGAGCCTTGCCCACTGCCAGCACAGCAGTCTGAGATCAAACAGTGAGGTGGCAGCCTGGTTGGGGGAGGTGTGTCTGCCACTGCTGAGGCTTGAGTAGCTAAACAAAGTGGCCAGGAAGCTTGAACTGGGCAGAGCCCACTGCAGCTCAGCAAGGCCTACTGCCTCTATAGACTCCACTTTTGTGGGCAGGGCATAGTTGAACAAAAGGCAGCAGACAGCTTCTGCAGACAAACATCCCTGCCTGACAGCTCTGAAGACAGCAGTGGTTCTCCAAGCATGGCATTTGAGCTCTGAGAATGGACAGACTGCTTCCTCAAGTCGATCCCTGACACCCATGTAGCCTAACTGGGAGACATTTCCTAGTAGGGGCCGACAGACACCTCATATAGGTGGGTGCCCCTCTGGGATGAAGCTTCCAGAGGAAGGATCAAGCAGCAATATTTGCTCTTCTGCAATAATTGCCATTCTGCATCCTCCACTGCTGACATCCAGGAAAAGAGTGTCTGGAGTGGACCTCCAGCAAATTGCAATGGGCCTGCAGCTGAGGGACCTGACTGTTAGAAAGAAAACTAACAAACAGAAAGGAATAGAAGCAACATCAACAAAAAGGATATCCACACCAAAACCCCATCTGTAGGCAACCAACATCAAAGACCAAAGGTAGATAAAACCACAAAGATGGGGAGAAACCAGAGCAGAAAAGCTGAAAATTCTAAAAACCAGGGCATCTTTTCTCCTCCAAAGGATCTCAGCTCCTCACCAGCAATGGAACAAAGTTGAATGGAGAATGACATTGATGAGTTGACAGAAGTAGGCTTCAGAAGGTCGGTAGTAACAAATTTCTCTGAGCTAAAGGAGCATGTTCAAACCCACTGCAAAGAGGCTAAAAACCTTGGAAAACAGGGGAGATGAATGGCTAAGTTGAATAAACAGTGAAGAGAAGATCTTAAATGACCTGATGGAGCCGAAAACCATGGCACGAGAACTTCGTGATGCATGCACAAGCTTCAATAGCCAATTTGATCAAGTGGAAGAAAGCGTATCAGTGATTGAAGATCAAATTAATGAAATACATTGAGAAGACAAGGTTAGAGAAAAAAGTAAAAAGAAATAAACAAAGCCTCCAAGAAATATGGGACTATGTGAAAAGACCAAATCTACATTTGATGTACCTAAAAGTGATGGGGAGAATGGAACCAAGTTGGAAAACACTCTTCAGGATATTATCCAGGAGAACTTCCCCAATCTAGCAAGGCAGGCCAACATTCAAATTCAGGAAATATAGAGAACACCACAAAGATACTCCTTGAGAAGAGCAACCCCAAGACACATAATTATCAGATTCACCAAGGTTGAAATGAAGGAAAAAATGTTAAGGGTAGCCAAAGAGAAAGGGCAGCTTACCTACAAAGGGAAGCCCATCAGACTAACAGTGGGTCTCTCGGCAGAAATCCTACAAGCCAGAAGAGAGTGGGGGCCAATATTCAACAATCTTAAAGGAAAGAATTTTCAACCCAGAATTTCATATCCAGCCAAACTAAACTTCATAAGTGAAGGAGAAATAAAATCCTTTACAGACAAGCAAATGCTGAGAGATTTTGTCACCAGCAGGCCTGCCTTACAAGAGCTCCTGAAGGAAGCACTAAACATGGAAAGAAACAACTGGTATCAGCCACTGCAAAAACATGTCAAATTGTAAAGACCATCAATCCTATGAAGAAACCATCAATTAACAGGCAAAATAACCAGCTAACATCACAACAACAGGATCAAATTCACACATAACAATATTAACCTTAAATGTAAATGGGCTAAATGCTCAATTAAAAGACACAGACTGGCAAACTGGATAAAGAGTCAAGATCCATCTGTGTGCTGTATTCAGGAGACCCATCTTACATGCAAAGACACAGAGAGGCTCAGAATAAAGGGATGGAGGAAGATCTATCAAGCAAATGGAAAGGAAAAAAAGCAGGGGTTGCAATCCTAGTCTCTGATAAAACAGACTTTAAACCAACAAAGATCAAAAGAGACAAAGAAGGCCATTACATAATGGTAAAGGAATCAATGCAACAGGAACAGCTAACTATCCTAAATATATATGCACCCAATACAGGAGCACCCAGATTCATAAAGCAAGTCATCAGAGACCTACAAAGAGACTTAGACTCCCACACAATAATAATGGGAGACTTTAACACCACATTGTCAATATCAGACAGATCAATGAGACAGAAAGCTAACAAGGATATCCAGGACTTGAACTTAGCTCTGCAGCAAGCAGACCTAATAGACATCTACAGAACTCTCCTCCCCAAATCAACAGAATATACAATCTTCTCAGCATCACATTGCACTTATTCTAAAATTGACCACATAATTGGAAGTAAAGCACTCCTCAGCAAATGTAAAAGAGAAGAAATCACAACAAACTATCTCTCAGACCACAGTGCAATCAAATTAGAACTCAGGATTAAGAAACTCACTCAAAACCACACAACATGGAAACTGAACAACCTGCTCCTGAATGACTACTAGGTAAATAACAAAATGAAGGCAGAAATAAAGATTTTCTTTGAAACCAATGAGAACAAAGACACAACATACCAGAATATCTGGGACATATTTAAAGCAGTGTGTAGAGAGAAATTTATAGCACTATAGGCCCACAGAGAAAGCAGGAAAGATCTAAAATTGACATCCTACAATCAAAATTAAAAGAACTAGAGAAGCAAGAGCAAGCAAATTCAAAAACTAGCGGAAGGCAAGAAATAACTAAGATCAGAGCAGAACAGAAAGAGATAGAGACACAAAAAACCATTCAAAAAATCAGTGAATCCAGGAGCTGTTTTGAAGACATCAATAAAATTGATAGACCACTAGCAAGACTAATAAAGAAAAAAAGAGGGAAGAATCAAATAGACGCATTAAAAATGATACAGGGGATATCACCACTGATCCCACAGAAATACAAACTACCATCAGAGAATACTATAAATGTCTCTATGCAAATAAACTAGAAATCTAGAAGAAATGAATAAATTCCTGGACACATACACCCTCCCAAGACTAAACCAGGAAGAAATTGAATCTCTGAATAGACCAATAACATGTTCTGAAATTGAGACAATAATTAATAGCCTACCAACCAAAAAAAGTCCAGGACCAGATGGATTCACAGCAGAATTCTACCAGAGGTACAAAGAGGAGATGGTACCATTCCTTCTGAAACTATTCCAATCAATAGAAAAAGAGGGAAGCCTCCCTAACTCATTGTATGAGGGCAGCATCATCCTGACACCAAAGCTTGGCAGAGACACAACAAAAAAAGAGAATTTTAGAACAATATCTGCAATAAACATTGATGTGAAAATCCTTAATAAAATACTGGCAAACTGAATCCAGCAGCACTTTGAAAAGCTTATCCACCACAATCAAGTTGGCTTCATCCCTGGGATGCAAGTCTGGTTCAATATACACAAATCAATAAATGCAATCCATCACATAAACAGAAACAATGACAAAAATGCAGCAAAGGCCTTCAACAAAATTCAACAGCCCCTCATGCTAAAAACTCTCAGTAAAGTAGGTATTGATGGAATGTTTCTCAAAATAATAAGAGCTATTTATGACAAACCCACAGCCAGTATCATACTGAATGGTCAAAAACTGGAAGCATTCCCTTTGAAAACTGGCACAAGGCAGGAATGCCCTCTCTCACCACTCCTATTCAACATAGTGTTGAACTTTCTGGCCAGGTCAATCAAGCAAGAGAAAGAAATAAAGTGTATTCAATTAGGAAAAGAGGAAGTCAAATTGTCCCTGTTTGCAGATGACATGATTGTATATTTAGAAAATTCCATTGTCTCAGCCCAAAAACTCCTTAAGCTGATAAGCAACTTCAGCAAAGTCTCAGGATACAAAATCAATGCGCAAAAATCACAAGCATTCCTATACACCACCAACAAACAAACAGAAAGCCAAATCATCAGTGAACTCCCATTCACAATTGCTACAAATAGAATAAAATACCCAGGAATACAACTGCCAAGGAATGTGAAGGACCTCTTCAAGGAGAACTACAAACCACTGCTCAATGAAATAAAAGAAGACACAAACAAATGGAAGAACATTCCATGCTCATGGATAGGAAGAATCAATATCATGAAAATGGCCATACTGCCCAAGGTAATTTATAGATTCAATGCCATCCCAATCAAGCTACCATTGACTTTCTTCACAGAATTGAAAAAAACTACTTTAAAGTTCACTTGGAACCAAAAAAGAGCCCATATTGCCAAGACAATCCTAACCAAAAAGAACAAAGCTGGAGGCATCACACTACCTGACTTCAAACTACACTTCAAGGCTACAATAACCAAAACAGCATGTTACTGGTACCAAACAGATATATAGACCAATGGAGCAGAACAGAGGCCTCAGAAATAATGCCACACATCTACAATCATCTGATCTTTGACAAACCTGACAAAAACAAGAAATGGGGAAAAATTCCTTATTTAATAAATGGTGCTGGGAAAACTGGCTAGCCATATGTAGAAAGCTGAAACTGGATCCCTTCCTTATACCTTATGCAAAAATTAATTCAAGATGGATTAAAGACTTAAATGTTAGACATAAAACCATAAAAACCCTAGAAGAAAACCTAGGGCAATACCATTCAGGACATAGGCATGGCCAAGGACTTCATGACTAAAACACCAAAAGCAATGGCAGCAAAAGCCAAAATAGACAAATGGGATCTAATAAACTAAAGAGCTTCTGCATGGCAAAAGAAACTACCATCAGAGTGAAAAGGCAACCTGCAGAATGGGAGAAAATTTTTGCAATCTACCCATCTGACAAAAGGCTAACATCCAGAATCTAAAAAGAACTCAAACAAATTTACAAGAAAAAAGCAAACAACCCCATCCAAAATTGGGCAAAAGATATGAAGAGACACCTCTCAAAAGAAGACATTTATGCAGCCAACAGACACATGAAAAAATGCTCACCATCACTGGCCATCAGAGAAATGCAAATCAAAACCACAATGAGATACCATCTCACACCAATTAGAATGGTGATCATTAAAAAGGCAGGAAACAACAGGTGCTGGAGAGGATGTGGAGAAATAGAAACACTTTTACACTGTTGGTGGGAGCGTAAATTACTTCAACCATTGTAGAAGACAGTGTGGTGATTCCTCAAGGATCTACAACTAGAAATACCATTTGACCCAGCCATCCTATTACTGGGTACATACCCAAAGGATTATAAATCATGCTACCGTAAAGACACACACATACATATGTTTATTGCAGCACTATTCACAATAGCAAAGACTTGGAAGCAACCTAAATGTCCATCAATGATAGACTGGATTAAGAAAATGTGGCTCATACACACCATGGAACACTATGCAGCCATAAAAATGGACCAGTCCATGTCCTTTGCAGGGACATGGATGAAGCTGGGAACCATAATTCTTGGCAAACTATCACAAAGACAGAAAACCAAACACAGCATGTTCTCACTCATAGGTGGGAATTGAACAATGAGAACACTTGGACACAGGATGGGGAACATCACACACTGGGGCCTCTTGGGGGGTAGGGCCCTGGGGGAGAGATAGCATTAGGAGAAATAGCTAATGTAAATGATGAGTTGATAGGTGCAGCAAACCAACATGGCACATGTACATCTATGTATCAAACCTGCGTGTTGTATACATGTACCCTAAAGTATAATAATAATAATTAAAAAGATTTGTAAAAATCTCACTTCATGGTCAAACTGGTTAAGATTAAATAGAATTGTCTATAATTTCATTAAAATTGCAGGTAACATTAATAGTAAACTAATGCAATGGTAAAATTTGGCTTTCTCTTTTTAACAGGATTTTTATGTAATAGTAAGGGCTAATAAAAGGTTTTTGCTTTTTCAATTTTTAATTCTTCATGTTGGCTAAACAAACAACTTATGATAATCTAAAATTCTATTCCATAAGATTAACTGTTTTATACCTGTAACATATTTAACAAGCTCCCCAAAATCAAACTTCCATCTCAAGGTTGTCTTTTCTGAGTCCTGGCTTTTTGGTGCTACAAACAGTCCCTAAAGCATTCAAAAGAAAGGCAAACAGAATTATTTAATATGTTTAGGAACATGGGATTGTCAAAATGATGTCTAATTTTTTTCAGTTTATATTTGAGTATATAATATTAACATATGTTCCAAAACCAGCTAGGCGCGGTGGCTCACGCCTGTAATCCCAGCACTTTGGGAGGCTGAGGCAGGCAGATCACCTGAGGTCAGGAGTTCGAGACCAGCCTGATCAACATGGAGAAACCCTGTCTTTTTTTTTTTTTTTGTATATATCTTTTGTTTTTATTAAACTTTTTTTCCCACTGCACTTACAAGTAAATTTGTCATGGACTATGGTAATTTTTATTGTAATCTTACTGTAGGTACATTCTGTTAGCAGGTTAAATAAAATACATGATAAAAGTCAAAAATATATGCAAGGAAAATATAGAAAATTTAAGTTATAAAAAGCTACTGTTGGTCACCGGTGGCTGGCAGGCTGGCAGTCCTAACACAGGCAGGGCTGCGAGTGCAGTCGCCCAGGTCTGCAGCAGCAGCAGGCCGAGGCCAGTGGAGACGACCCCGATGAGCCCACTTCAGGTCAGGGTTGAATGTGGGTGCATGTTCCTCAGCAGCATGTGACCCAGTCCTGGCCAGCCGCCACCCTCTGCATGTGTAAGTGTCCATGGGTCCCAGGGCTGCCAAGAGGCCTTCTGCCTGGGTCAGTATCAAGGCCGCAGAGTGAGAAACCCTGTCTTTACTAAAAATACAAAATTAGCTGGGTGTGGTGGTGTATGCCTGTAATCCCAGCTATTTGGGAAGCTGAGGCGGGAGAATCGCTTGAACCCAGGAGGTGGAGATTGCGGTGAGCCAAGATCGCGCCATTGCACTCCAGCCTGGGCAACAAGAGTGAAACTCTCTCTCAATAAATAAATAAATAAATATGTTCCATAACCATATGGGGTGTCTAAGGTTCTAATGTCTAAATATGTGCTATCAATCAAAATTAAGGTTGTTATGTTGGGTTATTGTAAACTACAAAGATAACCAAATGTTTTTGTCAATCATGTTTCTAACTGTAACCCTGGACATTTTGTCATTGGCAGACAATTTTCTTGTTTTTAATCCTCTTAAAAAATGGTTTATAATCAGCTGTGGAACTTTAACAAGTGCTCTCAAATGCAGGTTTCTGATAACAGATAAAAGTACAGAACTCATAAAAAGCTAAAATGTTTATGGATATCAAGCAGAACAAAGTTAATAGAATGGATTTAGCTAATAGAAAACTAAAGCAATGTTTTTAACTTTCACTTAAAACATTGCTAATTTTTATTTTGTTTTTCAGAGTCAGAAAAACTTTCTTGAAAGTTTTAAACTGAGCAAGGTGTACTGCTGTAAACATAATTTGGACCATGTCTGTTTCTCTTTGCCTGGTTCTGCTAAAAATAAAAAACTAGTTATAAGTATTCTTAACTTAAAACAATATAGTTGTTTGCATCAGTGAAACAAAAATCCATTTTCTTTTTTTCTGAGACATAGTCTCACTCTGTCTGTGGCTGATGTGCAGTGCCACAATCTCAGCTCACTGCAATCTTGCCTCCTGGGTTCAAGTGAGTCTCCTGCCTCAGCCTCCTGAGTAGCTGGAACTACAGGTGTGCAACACCACAGCCAGCTAATTTTTGTATTTTTAGTAGAGATGGGGTTTCACCATGTTGGCCAGGATGGTCTCAATCTCTTGACCTCGTGATCTTCCCACCTCAGCCTCCCAGACTGCTGGGATTACAGGCATGAGCCACCATGCCCAGCTGAAAAATCCACTTTCTTATGCAGTGAAACACAATAGAAAAATGCTAGTTGTTTTACCAAGGCTTTAATGGAAGGGTGTGTGTGTGTGTTTTTTTTTTTAAGAAATCAAGTTTAAGTTGCAAAGCCAGTAACAACTTCTTGGGAAAGCTGGCCTCATACCTTGTCTACACAGTCCTCATACAGAATTCCTGGCCTGTGGTGAGTAAAAAATGTCAATTTCTAACAGGCTCAGAAACACTATGATCTTGGAACCTCAAAAATACAGTTTACCCAACTCACAGGTATTTAAGGGTACAAATCCATGGCTTGGCCCAGCTTCAAAAAGTCCTATCTAAGATTTCTTTTGGAACAGAGTTTCATCAAAGCCTATCAAAAAGGCCTACATAGCGGTAGTTATTCTTGCTGCACTGTGATCATATAGTCAGGCCAAGTATAATACTAAAGTCTATTTTGCAAACAATTCAGTCTATTTTGAGTTGTTTTTAACAAAACAAAATCTAAAAAAAAAATCTTTCAAAACTTACCACACATTTCTCATGAACTTCTAGTCTCATTCATTGTTTTAAAGTTTTTGATGACATTTTAAACTAACCCTGCTTATTCCTGTAAACTAACCAGCAATCTCTGCCTGCAGCTCAGAAAACATAGAAAGGGATGGGTAATGTAAAAATCTAAATCAATATTCTAGTTCTAAGCAATTAGTCTGCAAATTCTGCTGGGTGATGAGAATAAATAAGGTGCCAATAACCCAGATGTTTCTTTTATCAGAAAGTAAAATCAAGGGAGCTAACCAAAGCCAAACCTCATGCACCCAAATCTCAGCAAACATAACTATAGCTACCAGTTATCAGGGTGTGTCAGCAGCCTCAACATTTTTAGGCTTTTCCTACTCCCCTTGTTTCATTTCAATGAATGTTCTCTACTAAACCAGATTGTTTCTTTTTTCCTAAAAACTATCGAGCTCCAAGTGGTAATGAAAATGGAATGATGCATATACACACGTTTCTTCCAAGGACCCTTAAACCAACCCTGGAAGAAATCCTAGCTGCTGTTTTCTACACAGCACCCCTCTCCAGCAAGGAATAGCCAAAAATATCAATGCCTATTCTCCCTAACAGCAGTTAGGGTCTCCACTCCTGAGGGGGGACTGAGAGGGATTAGCTAGCTAGCCTAAGGTGGACAGCAAGGGAAGGGTCCCCAGAGAGGCCCCAACCCATGAGTCTGTGCCTCATAACCACATACCTACCAAGCCGGGCATTATGGCACACTCCTGTAATCCCAGTGACTCAGGAGGCTGAGGCATGAGAATTGCTTGAACCTGGGAGGTGGAGGTTGCAGTGAACTGAGATCACACCATTTCATTCCAGCCTGGGCAACAGAGGGAGACCCAGTCTCAAGAAAAAAAAAACAAAACTCATCTTTTATCAATATTTTAATAGTTTTATGTCTGAGCACTTAAGCGTCAAGGACAGGACACTGAATGATGATAAGTGCATATTTAAATTTATAAAGTAAAAAATGACCATGAGAGTCTAATAAGTGATGAATACAGCAACATCATACTTCACAAAATCATTCTGGGTATGTTTGACAAACAAGAAGGTTGCGTAGGACCTTCTTGTGCTACTCTTGTGAAGTGTTCTCTCTCACTTTAGTCTCAATTCCCAACCTTACAGCTACCACATACTCACATACAAAGAATAAGAAAAATTAACTTATTTTCTTAGAAGGCTGCGATTCACATTTTATTCTATTACATCTTTTACACATTGCTGTTACAATACTGTTGAAGTGCACCCTCTTTGACCACAATAATACTTTTGTGAATGTGAATAGACTGACACTGGAGAAGACCAGCTCAGCACACTCACTTGAATGATCCCTTTGCTTTTCAGGCAGTAAAAATGCCTTCGAGGAGTGAAAATAAAGTGACTGCGGATTAAGCAGAGAGTTATACATGGAAAAACATTTGTCAATTGTTTGAAGATTACATTGCATGGTCTACAACTTTTAAAATATAAAATGCATAACATAAATACTGCACAAGAAAATAGAATAAAAATGATGTAGTTGACCACAAAGGACAGCCAAAGCTGTATTATAGCAATACAGAAAAATATATATCTGGCCGGGCACGGTGGCTCACGCCTGTAATCCCAGCACTTTGGGAGGCCGAGGTGGGCAGATCACGAGTCAGGAGATCGAGACAATCCTGGCTAACACAGTGAAACCCCATCTCTACTAAAAATACAAAACGTTAGCTGGGCGAGGTGGTGGGTGCTTGTAGTCCCAGCTACTCGGAAAGCAGAGGCAGGAGAATGGCGTGAACCCGGGGGCAGAGCCTGCAGTGAGCCGAGATCGCGCCACTGCACTCCAGCCTGGGTGACAGCGAGACTCTATCTCAAAAAAAAAAAAAAATATATATATATATATCTCTACTGCCAGAAGGTAACTTGAAGTATTTGAGAGATGTTCTCTAAGAATCTAAAAATATTTTTAGTTTTAGGTTCTATAAAAAACTTAAGCATTTTTAATTTTCAAAAAAATTTGAGTGCATTTTTTGTCAGCTTAGTTTTCCTGAAGAATTTAAATATAACAGAGTAAAATAATACATATTAAAAATGACTTTTCTGGTAATAGAGCAGTTTAATTTTTAGATTAAAAAAGTAAAATTTTACAAAATTATATGCTGACCAGTTTAATCAGAAGCTTCTTTCTTACAACTGTGAGAAATGACACAAAGATTCAACTTTTATGTCAGGTGGGAGAGAAAATGATTACTAGGGGCTAGAAAATTGTTTTTTCACTAATCAATGTCGATTTTTATTGCTATTTTGTCTCAAATTATGTTAATAATAAAGTAATGGCCTTGATCCAAAAAAATTTTTAAAAACGTATTTTTTCTTTTTTTTTTTTTTTTTTCTTTTATTATTATTTATTATTATTAAACTTTAGGTTTTATGGTACATGTGCGCAGTGTGCAGGTAAGTTACATATGTATACATGTGCCATGCTGGTGCGCTGCACCCACCAACTCGTCATCTAGCATTAGGTATATCTCCCAGTGCTATCCCTCCCCCCTCCCCCCACCCCACAACAGTCCCCAGAGTGTGATGTTCCCCTTCCTGTGTCCATGTGTTCTCATTGTTCAATTCCCACCTATGAGTGAGAATATGCGGTGTTTGGTTTTTTGTTCTTGCGATAGTTTACTGAGAATGATGATTTCCAATTTCATCCATGTCCCTACAAAGGACGTGAACTCATCATTTTTTATGGCTGCATAGTATTCCATGGTGTATATGTGCCATATTTTCTTAATCCAGTCTATCATTGTTGGACATTTGGGTTGGTTCCAAGTCTTTGCACAATAGCAAAGACTTAAAAACGTATTTTTTCAATCAGCCAAAATATTAACCAAAAGGATAGAGGTATTTAACAGTCATAATTTATAGTATAAAATTAAAATGTTTCTAGAAATAAAAAAGGAAAAAAGAGAGATATAAGAAATAAGAAAAGGAAAAAAGTGGATTACTCACAATAGCTAAGGTATGAAATCAACCTAAGTGTCCATCAACAGGTGAATAAATTTTAAAAAGTGGTATATTTACACAATGGAATGCTATTTATTTCTTAAAAAGAAAGAAGTCTTGGAGGTGGGCTCAGCAGTCTGTGTCCTAGAAAGCCTTGCACACTGAAGTTTGAGCGTCACTAGAATGGATAGTGTCCATATGATTGCTGGGTCACCCGACCTATCCTGAATGTCAGGAACATCCCAAGTGAGACCAGTCAGTATATTGCAGCTCTTTCTCCAGCCACAACCAGAAAGTCTTTGCTTCCCCTTTGCCTTCCACGATTGTAAGTTTCCTGAAGCCTCTGCAGCTGTGCAAAACTAGAAAAAGATGCACACCCAAAAGCCTCGTTTGAAACTTCCAGAGAGAAAGCCAAGCATTTGGAGAGCCTCTTTGGACAGTTTTAAACACAATTGCGGAAAAGAAAGCAACTCTACTCAGTGTGAAGATGATGAGAATGAAGACCTTTATGATGATCTACTTCCACTTAATAAATAGTGACTTCAGAATCTTTAACACAGCACTCAGCTACCAATGCCAATGAATAAGATTTTGCATCACAGTTGAAATCTGTTCTCCATTCCTTTTGTAAATGTTCTGAATTGGTTACCAGAAGCCAATTGTCTCATTATTAAGATGGCTTCTAAACTGATTCATTTTTGTGACACATACTGACTGTTAGTGGAGGTCTAGTTGTATGGTAAAAAATGCTGATGAAAAATGTTGTCTACAGAGAGGATAGTCAACTAAAATTAACTGTGAGTTATGCTAAGGAGCTATACTTAATTTGTTTAGACTTTATTTGGCCAGGTTTTTTTAATATTTCAAAGAAGAAAATTTTTTTTAAAAAGTCTTTTTATTTGCAACAACATTGATGAACCTGGAAGACATTAGGTTAAGTAAAATAAGCCAGCAATAAGCCAGCACACACACAAAATAATAGCAAATTATCACACTTCTATGTAGAGTATTAAAAAATTCAAACTCACTCCAGGTGTGAAGTGGCGGCCTTGTGTGTAATCTTTCTGCCCTCCCCAAGTTTGCATTTTCGACATTAAAGTCTACTTTTTAATTAAAAGCTTTAAATTGGAGAATAAAAAAAAAATGGAAACTCATAAAAGCAAAGAGTAGAATGATGATTGCCTGAAGCTGGAGGTGGAGATGTTGGTCAAAAGTAATGAGTCTTTCCTACATCTCTTACCTTAACAAATAAGTTATTCTTCTCTTTTTTAAATCACCAGGGAATTGAATATTTCCTGAAGAATTAAAATTGAAAGAATAATATGTTTATTAAAGCAATGCAGGTTGTATACTGAAATTTCAGAGGCTTAGTAAAATAATATATATTCTGCTAAAATCACCATTTCCTTTTTTTTCTGATTAAGAGGACTTTTTTATGATCTTTCAGGGATTATGTTTTCTTTCACCTTCTATCTGCATTCTCTTTCTTCAGCCAACTGATTAAAAAAAGAGGCAGAGAACACACATTTTCTTCTCATCCACACATCACTTCCACTTGCTATTAGTCAATGTGAGTAGAGCTGAGAATAGCTGTTTTCTAGCATAACAGCAACTTCTCAGAAATAAAAAACACTCTGAAACAAAACTATAAATCTTTCATCAAAAGCTAATGTATTTTAAACAAAATAAGCAGACGCATCAATAATAAAATGCTTGTGGTAGAATTATTTATTTTGTTGATTTCTATTGAGTTCAGATAAGATTTGACTAAAAGCTAGCAAATATAGAGCAGAAAAAAGAATATTATCTGAAATCAGAATAAGGTAAATGAAGTTAATTTGTCAATAGAAATAAGAGTATTATGACCTCATGCTAATAGTCTCATCTAAAGTTGTACAACACTAAATGCTACATTTTATTATAAACTGTATTTCACATAACTATTCAATTTATATCATCCTCTTTCACCATTTCAATGCCTTCTCCACTGTGTGTCAGTGGAAAACAGGCCAGCTGCTTCCAGGAAAGCAGCCAATGCTCTTCTTACTTTAACAATAATGATGAAGAGCACTTGTTTTGGTGATGCCCCCGTGCCAAAAACTGTTATTTTGGTGGAAGTACTAGTTTTCTATTTTTCTCTATATTTATTAATAATAAAATTCTTAACCAAGAGGAATTTATCTCATTTAAGTTTTAAGGAATTTTATCTACATTTAAGTGTTTCTGACTTTCCTGGAATATTGAAATTTTTATGAATCTAAGCTAAGTACTATAAATAAACAATCTTTTACTAAAAGACTTTTTGAAGTGGGGTGATATTTATAAAAACTTTTCATAACATTGAAGATATGTTTTAACCATGTTCCCAGTAATCACTCTGAACATAGAATTTTCAATTTTCACTGAGTCACTCAGGGGAAATTGATATCTTTACAAATGGGCAAAAAAAAAAAGGTGCTGAGTGGAGGTGCAACACATTGCACATCAATGCTTTTCACATGCAACTATTAGGGTCTTAATTTAATTGAACTGTCATTTGCATAGCTAGACACTTACTGAATCTAGTCATACTATTTTTTGGCAACTAGTGCCATGTTTGTCACCTATCAGTTTTATACACTTATTTGCTTGACTGAAAAAATAAATCTTCTCTTAATTTACTCTAAATTGAGAGACTAGATTTACAGTCTGGAGCTATAATAGAAGTTGAATGTTTTTAATACTATTCTTGGCAAATTCTCATATATTCACATATAAATTTTATGAAAAGATAGGGAGTTGACAAAAAGTAAAAAATTTCAAATAGGTTAAGCAATTTTGAGATCTGTTGCACAGCAGGGTAACTATAGTAAACTATAAAGTATTGTATATTTCAAAATAAGAGTAAATTTCAAATGTACCACCACAAAAATTATAGGTAAGCAAGTTCACAGATATTTTATTAAACTAATTATTCCATATTTTATAAATATACTAAAACATCACATTGTATCCCATAAATTTATGCAACTGTGATTTGTCAATCAAAAATACTACTACTTTTTTTATGAGAGTGAAATAAGCTTTAAGATATTGCACCAGAGAAAAATGTGTTTGTTCATCTTAAAATTTTAGAAAACGTATACATACATATTTTTTATTTCAAATGGCTTGCTCATTTACTGATGTACGTAAACTTTTAATATCATGAACAGTCAGAACCCAGCACTCAGAAGTAGACTGTTGATTTTTAGTGTTCACAATAATATAATACTTTAAAAGACAGACTCTAAAGCAACTGTTTAGAGTAAAATTCTCTTTAAATTTTTAAATAAATGATTTCCTTCACTTGTTAGAAAAAAACTTTAATATGTTTTTAAACTACATTGAAATTTATCAAATTAACACAAATTTATTAGACAAGTAAATAAAAAACAATATGCCTTCTTCTAATTATAAAACTGACAGACACTCTGCATTTAACCAAATACTTTGGTAAACGGATTTTAACGATGTCTCTAATGACTTAAAAGGGCCACTAGTTTTAATTTAGAAATATATTAAAATCTAGGATTAGCCTATTATTACATAGAAAATTTGTGGTCTGCATGTACATCATCATCGAGTGGTCTACAGTTTTGGAGTTTCAGAAACACTAATATAAGAATACTTCTTCCGATTGAGTAATTTAAGTTTTCTCAGTTACTAAAAAAGATTGGAATTACTGATCACTCACTTACAATGTGGTTTTAAATGTTATTTAATGAAGATATATAAAGTTTCTTTTAAAATCATTTTAACAACTTATTTCTTTTGCTTTTTCACTTTTATTAGAAAATAAGTATGAAAATTTATGTTACTACAAACCCATACATTTTATTTAAATCTAGACATAGTGCTAATCTTAAAAGATCTGTATATTTAAAATTTTGGATAACCTATTCACACTTAGAAGATAAATAACTGCTTTCCAGTAAATCTAATGGAGCAATTCTGACTCTCAATTATAAGCTATTAAAATATTAATACTATCATCTAGGTGGAAATTTTAGGTATCTGCATGTTCAGGTTGTTTAGCATATAATAAATCAGAAACTATAAATTTTTATAAACTATAAATAATAAACTAAAAATATAAAGTATCACTTTCTTTTTCTCAGTTTTGAAATACTGTCATTATCTCTAGGTGACATAACACTCAATTACAGAGGCTGTGGCTGTTGAAATTAGAAATGTCATGGTTCATTCTTCTTTACTTGCTGCCTTTTTATTTCACACAAACACAGCAGCAAAAGTAAGGCAAGAAAGGCTACACTTTGATTGCAAACACATCAGTGCCCTTCTAGGGAGAATAAATGTGTGAGCATATTCACTTGAAATTCATGGCATCTTTTGTTCAAGTACAGACTTTCATATGGAAAGTAAAAAAGACAATAATTTCACAGCAATAGCATAAGAAAAGTATTCTAAAAATACCTTCTGACCCATTATTTCTATTTTTCACAAGAATGATTGTGATGGAATGAGCATTTGCAGCACTGTGGTCTTAACCTCCACTTTCTGTTTAATTATTTTTGGAATACGACCATAAGACTTTTGTGCCTTTTTTTTTTTTTTTTAGAAAAAATGTTTTATATTTCTAATTCAGTAATTTAGCATAATTTTTTGTCTCACACTTTCAAAAATAGTTCATTGTGAAAAAAATGATTAAACCACTACTTACCACTTTTTCCCCAAAAAGAGTAGAGTAACAAATTAAGTCTATAGTCTAGTGTATGGTTAATACATAAATAATAAAGGTGTAATGTGTTTTAGTTGTACACTTGAAAATGAAACACTTTTTGGACTATAGCCCAAGAGTTTTCAGAGAGGTTAGCTTGTAACATGTGAGGAGACCTGGTATAGAAACATTCACCCTTATGCCTTAAGAGGTGAAAATTTGTCTTTCACTCCTGATTTCAACTATTAACCCAGAGCTGGAAAAATAGAACATGTCATTATACCAAAAAGCATTTTATTATTTTTATATTTAAGGGGTACATGTGCAGATTTGTAAAACAGGTATACTACTTGATGTTGAGGTTTGGACACTTAATTATTCCATTGCCCAAGTAGTATACATCATACCTAAGCAGATTTTCAGTGCTTGTCTCCCTTCCTTCCTCCTTCTCTTTAGAATTCCCAGCGTTTCTTGTTTTCATCTTTGTTTCCATGTGCGCCCAATTTTTAGCGTCCATGTATGAGTGAGAACATGTGGCATTTGTTTTTCTGATGCATTAATTTGCTTAGAATAATGGCCTTCTGCTGCATTCATGTTGCTGCAAAAGATATTACTTCATTCTCTTCTGTTGCTGTATAGTATTGGAGGTTGTATAAGTACATCATTTTTTCTTAACCAATAAAAGATTCATGGGTAACTGGTTTAATTCTGTTTTTTTACTATTGTGAATAGTGTTGCAATTAACATGTGAGTGCTGGTGTCTCTTTGGCAAAATTATTTTTTCGGGGCAGATCCCCAGTAATGGTTAATTGGTCAAATGGCAATTGTATTTTTAGTTCTTTGAGAAGTCTCCAAACTGCTTTTCACAGGGCTGAATCAATTTGCATTCCGATCAACAGTGTAGAAATATTTCCTTTTCTCCACAACTTCAACATCTTATTTATCTTACTTTTAATAACAGTCATTCTTACTGGTGTGAAATGGTATTGCACTGTCACCCTGATTTACATCTTTCTGATAATTAGGAATGTTGAGCAATTTTTATGTTTACTGGTAGCTCTGTCTTCCTTTGAGAAGAAGCTGGCTATTTATATCATGTTTGCTTTTTTATTAAAAGTTTTATAGATTCCATATATTAATCCTTCATTGTCTGCAGTTTGCAAATACTTTATTTCATACTGTAGGTCATCTATTTACTTTGTTGGTAGTTTCTTTTACTGTGCAGAAGCTCTTTGGCTTAATTAGATGCCATTTTTAATTTTTATTTTTGTTGCACTCATTTTAGATGTTAGTCATAAATTCTTTCCAGAGGCCAATATTTTCTAAGTGTTCTCCCAAGATTTTTGTAGCTTGAAGACTCACAGATCAAGTCTTTAATCTATGTTTTTTTTTTTTATATAGAAAAAGGTAGTTCAGTTTTCTTCCACATACAACTAACCAGTTTTCCCAGTATTATTTACTGAATAGGGAATTAATTCCCCTTTTATTTCTGTTGGCTTTGTAAAAATAACCTGGTTGTAAAGTGTAGCTGAGCTCAGGACTCTCTCCCATTTCATTGGTCTATATGTATATTTTTGTACCAGAACCATGTCATACTGGTTACTCTGCTGCAATCTTGGCTCACTGCAACCTCCACCTCCCAGGTTCAAGTGGTTCTCTTGCCTCAGCCTCCCAAGTAGCTGAGATTACAGTCACGCACCACCACACCTGGCTAATTTTTTGTATTTAGTAGACACTGGTTTCACCATGTTGGCCAGGCTGGTGTCAAACTTCTGACCTCAGGTGATCCATCTGCCTTAGCCTCCCAAAGATGACAGGCATGAGCCACCACACTCAGCCCAGATTTATTCCTTTAGTCTGAAGTAGTCTTGGCTATTTGAGCTCTTTAATTCTTTTGTATATATTTTAGAATATTTTTTCTAATTCTATAAAAAAGCATCATGGATAGTCTGATAAAAATAGCACTTAATCCGTAGGTTGCTTTAGGCAGAATGACCATTTTAACTATATTATTTGAATCCATGAGCATCCAGTATTTTTCCATTTATTTGCATTCTCTCTCATTTCTTTCAGCAATGTTTTGTGGTTCTTTGTCGATATGTTTTACCCCCTTGATTTAATGTATTTCTAGGTTTTTTTTGTTGTTGTGGCTATTGTAAATAGAGCTGCTTTTCATTTTGTTCTCAGTTTATTATTGGTGTACAGAAATTCTATGCATTTGTGTTGATTTTGTATTCTGAGATTTTTTTGAAGTCTTTAGGCTTAGGAGTCTTTTGGTGAAATCTTTAAAGTATTCTAGGTAGAGAAGTTTGTCGTCAGTAAAGATAATTTGACTTCATTTTCTATTCAGATTCCTTTTATTTCTCTGGCTACAAGTCCATAACTATGTTCAGTAGGATTGTTTAGAATGGATATTCTTATTTTTATTCTTATGGAGAATGCATCGAGTTTTTGTTTGTTTTAGTATCATGTTGGCTAAGGATTTGTCACAGATGACATTATTTTGAGGTATGTTTCATCAATGTCTATTGTGTTGAGAATATTTTTGTCAATATTGGATTTTCTTGAATGCTTTTTCTGCACCTATTGTGTTAAATATTTTTTTCTTTTAATTATCTTTACATGGTGAATCACATTAATTGACTTGCCTATGATGAAACACCTTTGTTTTTATGGAATAAAGCTCACATGATTGTAGCAAAATAACTTTGATTTGCTTTTGAATTCAGTTTGCTAGAATTTTATGGATTATTTTTCCAATGGTCACCCAGAATATTGACCTGTTGTTTCCTTTTTTTGTTATGTCTTCACTAGATTTTAGTTTCATATATTTCACTGATTTCATATAGTTAGGTTGAAATGCTACCTTGATTTTTTGGAATACATTCAGTAGGATTAGGACCAGCTTATCTTTGTATATGTAGTAAAACTTGGCTGTGATTTCATATGATCCAGGGCTTTTTATGGTTAGTAGTTTTATTATTACTTGTTCGAGGTCATTATACATTTTACATTTTTGCTTTGTTAAAGACTTCTGTTATTTTCTGTCAATATTGGGAAGTTTTGTGTATCTGGGAGTTTATTTTCTCTAAATTTTCTATTTTGCATGCATGTTCATGGAAGTCTCTGAGGATATTTTTAAATCTATGTAGAATTAGATGTGATTTATCATCTCTAACATTTAAATAAATGCAGAATAAGAGTTTAACAAAATTCAACATTTCTTCATAAATTTCTGAAAAGTAGGTATAGGACAAATGAACCTCAAGCCAATAAATGTCACATATAACACATACACACAAAAAGCACAGCTAATAACATACTAAACAGGGAAATCTTGTAAGCTTTTACTCTAAGATCAAGAAGACAAAAATGCCCACTTTTTTCAGTCTTATGAAACATAGTACGAACTATCCAAGACAGAAAAATTAGAAAATAAAATCAAAGCACTGAGATTAGAAAAAATGTTAAATTATTCCTGTGTAATTTTTCATTTCTATACATAATTTTAAGTAAACAAAAGCCTAAGACATTACTAAAAATTAGTAGGACTAACAAATTTATTAAATTTGCAGAATACAAAAGCAACACCCAAGTGTCAGTAGAATTTCTATACATTGACAACTATCTTTAAATGAAATTAAAGAAATTAATACACAATTGGAAAAATATTACTTTCGTAAGTTGGCATTAATATTGTTAAACATCTGTATTGTACAAAATTATGTACAGCTACAATGCAACCTCTATCAAAATACCAGAGACATAATTAACAAATTTTTAAAAATACATCTAAAATTTACAGGATACCAGAAAAGGCCCTGAATAGCCAAAGCAACCAAGCAATAGAAAAAGTGAAGGTATCACTCTACCAGACTGAACTGAAATATACTAAAAAGCTATAGTTAAAAAAAAAAAAAAAGTATAGTACTTGAATAAAAACAGACACACAGGTGAGTAGAGAAGAAAAAGGAGATCAGAAATATATTGATGTTTATATTGATTTATTTACAGCCATCTGATTTTTAAATAAAGGTGGCAATTTCTTAGGGAAAAGGCAGTATATTCAATAAATGGTGTTGAGAAAACTTTATATCCACATGTAGAGGAATATAATAAGACCCTCAACTCACACCATATATAAATAAATTAGATACTTAAATAAAATAAAAACATAAAATAAATTAGATACTTAAATGGAAGGTCTAAAACTCTGAAACTACTATAAAAAACACAGACTGAAAGCCCTGTAACATTGGTTGGGCAGTCACTTTTAAAATTTGACCTCAAATCCCAAGAAGCAAATTGAAAAAATAGACGAATCAGATTATTTTAAATTTAAAAACTGCTGCATGGAATATAATACAATCAACAGGATGAGGCAACTAAAAAATGGAAGAAAATATTTGCAAATCATAAATGTGACAAGGGATTAATATCAAAACTATATAACAAATTCAAATGACTATACAATAAAAACAAATATTAAAAATGAGAAAAAGTCTTAAATATTTTTCAGAAAAAGATATACAGGTATATTTTTTAAAATGCTCAATGTCAATTATTATCAGGGAAAGGCAAGCAAAAAAAGAAGTATGAGATATCAACTTACTTCTGTTAGAATGACTCTAATTAAGAAGAACAAGTGTTGGCAGAATTCTGAAGAAAAGAAAATGCTTGCACACTGTTTGAACATAAGTGAGGACAGCCATTATGAAAAACAGAGTTTTCTTAAAAAACTTAAAAATAAAACTACCATATGACAATTGCACCATTGTATATCCAAAACAAAGGAAATTAGAATGAAGAAACATTCACACTTCTAGGTTGTTTGCAGCACTCTTCACATGTAAAATATATAAAACCAACAGTTCAACATCTAATGAGTAAATAAAGACAATGTGGTAGATATACACAATGGAATAATATTCATCTTTAAACAACAAAAATTCTATTATTTTCAATCACATAGATTCCCCTAGTGGACATTATATTAGTTGAAATAAGCAAGGCACAGAAAGATTAATGTCTCATGATTTCACTTACACATGGATTCTAAAAAAGTTAATCTCATCGATGTAGAGAGTAAACTGGTGACTACCAAATGCCAAGGCATTTAGAAGAAATGGCATTGAAAGATGTCTGTCAAGGAATACATAATTATACTTGGATAAAAGAAATAATTTCAAGAGATTTATTGTACAGCATGGTGACTATAGTTCATAATGTATTTGTATTTTTGAAAAATGCTTACAATTTCATGTTGTCTAACCACAAAAATGTTAACAATATAAGATAAAGCATTAATTACCTAGAACTAAGCATTTGACAATGTACATATACTTCAAAATGTTGTTTAACAAAAGAAATACACATTTTGTCAAGTTAAAAATATATTTTTAAGACACTATAGAAGGATAACAATGTTTCACATACTGTCTGTCTCTTTGCTGTTTTCTCATGTCAGTCATAACCATAGGAACTTTGATGTTTAACAGCATGTTCTGAACCCAGCACAGTGCATGGGAGAAGCCAATGACTTTAGGGCTTTTATTTTAAGCTTGGGGTACCTGGAGTTACTGGTGCTTATGGTGATAATATGAAAGACACGAAAACGGAAGGCTTGCTTATGCTCCCATGACTGGCCACTGTGTGATCACAGTAAACTGGTTTGCATGCAAACTAACAGGGAATGTTTTAATCCAAAAGCTGCCATTATCTCCAAAAGTTTTCAGAGAAAATCTAGGAGATCGCTAGTTAGGTGACTAAGAATATAAACTGTAGACTAAACTTCAACCACTAAAACATTTTAAAAATGAGTGATAAATGTCTCCAAATTGTAATATCAATATGGAAAATAAATATTATTCCAAATTTACAGAGGTCATTTTATTGCTTTGCAACCTTTAACATTTACACTTTAAAATAGAGGATTTTGCATGGAAATGTAAGTTGTGCTGTAAGTACATCCTAAATAAATTTTAAACTGCTCACTTACTATTCTCTTAAAAATTTAATTTTTATGTTTGTTCTAGCAAATTACATATTTGCCACACTTTGTAGAAAAGCCTAACATTTTTCTTTTACAAAGAAATACCATGCTGATTTAATCCTCTCTTCGGTAGGCAGTGTATGTCTTTTATGTTAATTAGCCAATCTTAAAGTTGTATTCATATGCAAATCTTCCAGTTAAAACCAATTTTTCAGTGCATTTAAAAATATCAATGTTCTCCTTAAAACCTACAACATATCTTGTGAATCACATGGCATGAAAACAATAGTGAGAAAACTATAGCCATAACACAGAAAAAGATGGGCTGTGATGCATATATGGTTTGAATGCAAATAAAAAAACAAAACTTAGATAATTAGGACATGAATGAAGCACTTCTCTTTAAATTCAGCAAGATTCAACTTTGCAGCCTGGAAAAAATGTCCTCTTCAATGTTATTTCTTTGCAACTGATATCTTCCATCTCTGACTTGAAGTTATAAACTAACTTTAGCAGGAATATTTATGACGAAATATGGAGCATCTGTTACACACTGAGCACTGTCATGTTTTGTTTGCTACATTTATATATAAAAGCATCCACATGACTTATGAAGCTTCCCTAGTACTTACTGAAACAAATTGACTCAATAAATAAAATTTACATATGTCACTTATAAAAAGTTAAGGGAACAATAACTTAAGAAAAGTAAGCTTATATGGGGTTCTCCCATAGAGGCTAATGGAATGTTTTAACTAAATAAAATGTAAAAATACACAAATTGTGGAATTACATCTAGAAATAATTTTGTGTGCATGATGAAATTTTATAAAAAATATTCTTATAACTACAAATCAGCTCAGATAAATATTTCATAAACTATAAAACAAAAACATAAGAAACAAAAAGATTGTGGGTCTAGGCTGGGCGTGGTAGCTCATGCCTGTAATCCCAGCACTTTGGGAGGCTGAGATGGGTGGATCACCTGAGGTCAGGAGTTCGAGACCAACCTGGCCAACATAGTGAAACCCCATCTCTACTAAAAATGCAAAAATTAGCTGGGCATGGTGGCACATGCCTGTAATCCCAGCTACTCAGGAGGCTGAGGCAGGAGAATTGCTTGAGCCCACGAGGTGGAGGTTGCAGTGAGCCAAGACCACACTATTGCACTTGAGCCTGGGCAACAAGAACGAAACTTGGTCTCAAAAAAAAAAAAAAAAAAAAAAAGATTATGGGTCTAGCATGAGTATCACGCAAGTAAAAACAGAAAATTTGCATGGAAAGATTCTAAATGATAAGCTGTAAGATAGTGTAATAAATTGAATACAAAGCAGAGTATATACATTTGCTTTTAGCATTTTTGAGGATTTTTGTTTTCTAGTAAATTAGACATCTTATTAAAATGCTTTGTTTCAATATTGCTCTTTTCTTCTGAAAACAGTTACAAACTTATATTCAAACACCTTACTCCTTAAACCTGTTATATCTTTAGACTAACAGATGTGTAAAACTAAAACTCTATTATGTGCTCTCAGGCAGAGGCCACATGTTCAAAAAATACATAATAATAAATTTTTGAAAATTATTCAGGACTCAGAAATATGTTGATTTTATTTACGCTTGTATATAATTTTTATGATGACCATAAAAATAACCATGTAGCCAATAACAATTTAACTGTACAACTTAGAATAACTAAGACTGTAGAATTGAATTGTTTGTAATACAAAACATAAAAGCCAGAGGTTATAGGTACCTTATTTATCACAATGTGATGATTATATATTGTATGACTGTACTAAAATATGCCATATATGGCATAAATATATACACATGTAAACACAAAAACTAAGAAAAATAAATTTAAATGTAAAAAAAATTTAACCTATAGGAACCATATTCTTCAACTTATTTGTAGTTTAAAGCCACTGAAAAAGAAGAATACTAGAGATGTTGGTCTATTATCAAATAGTGTACGGTAACCATCTTTTAAATATACCCTCGAGTAAGGTGGAATAGGTTAAAATTAGTGGCATAACAACACTTTATTGAATGTATAACAGTATTTAACATTATCAATGTTGAATTGAAAAATTAACACAATCTAAAACTTTAAAAAAAAGTTTTCTCACATAAAAGTACAATTAGTAAAATGACATAGTAATTTTGATTTAATTTTAACTATAAGAATGATTTTCTCTCATAATAACGCATTAGAATATTACTTAGGGCTGGGCGCAGTGGCTCACACCTATAATCACAGCACTTTGGGAAGCCAAGGCAAGCAGATCACTTGAGGTCAAGAGTTCAAGAACAGCCTGGCCAACATGGTGAAACCTTGTTTTACTAAAATAGAAATATTAGCTGGATGTGGTCAGGGGCACCTGTAATCTCAGCTACTTGGGAGGTGGAGACAGGAGCATAGCTTGAACCTGGGAGGAGAAGCTTATAGTGAGCTGAGATTATGCCACTGCACTCCAGCCTGGGCAACAGAGTGAGATTCCCTCTCAAAAAAAAAAAAAAAAAAAAAAGGAATATTACTCGGAATGCCCTACATCACTCAATTCTGTAAGTTAACCACAAACAGCCTTTCTACTTAGATTTTCATCATGCATCTTACATTTTAATGTCCTTAGTCATCCATAAGGTAATAAATAATGACCACCTAATAAAGTCTCCCAAATCTGTGATGCAGAACTGATCACATTTTTTTTACATGTGAATACAACAGAAATGAAGAAATAGCATGAAATAATTTAAGAGTTGAATTCCATCATTATTCAGTTTCCAAATAAGCTGTTTTTTTTTTTTTTTCTTTTGAGACAGAGTCTTGCTCTGTCACCCAGGCTGCAATGCAGTAGCAACATCTCAGCTTACTGCAACCTCTGGCTCCCAGGTTCAAGTGATTCTCACGCCTCAGCCTCCCAAGTAGCTGGGACTACAGATGTGCACCACCATGCTTCGCTAATTTTTTTATTTCTTTTTAGTAGACATGGGTTTTCACCAAGTTGGCCAGGCTGGTCTTGAACTCAGGTGATCTACCCACCTCGGCATCCCAAAGTATTGGCCTTACAGATGTAAGCCATTGTGTCTGGCAAAAAAAATCTGTATTTTCAAGACAAAAGTGTACTTTAAATGAAATTATAACTCTTCAAAGATCTACTTCTTTCAAAGTTATATACAAATAATTTTTCTTTTTACCAACTTTAGTTTTGGATTTTTTCCTATACTCAGCAATCTGATTAACTGTAATGTCTGAAGTTTGAGACACAGATATTTCTACTGTGAATTCTCTGATATTTACTTAATTTTGGATTAAATTTTTTAAATATTTACTTCATCTGCAAAAATATATTTTAGTATAAACTTTCATGTTTTATAATCTGTAGTTTTTGAAAAAATGTTTGTCCAAATTCATTAAATTTGCAGGGTTATTCTTCAATATAAATTCCCTGATGTTGAGCAAAGTTGGAACAACTACCTCAGGGTTTTCCTGTAGTACAAAATGTGTACAATAAAACCTGTGATACACGTAAAGGTACTACAACCCTCTTTATATTTATAATGTGTTTCCTCAAAATAAATACTCTTCTGTACTTTAAGGGCTTATATTTTCTGAAAGATCTATTGACAGCAATTGCACTTTTAATGCTTTTATTTAGTATGAACTCTGATGCTGAATAAGATGTGAGAAGATATTAATGACGTTCACATTTTCTTCCCCCAGACAGAGTCTCCCTCTGTTGCCCAGGCTAGTGTAAATGCTTTCCTTTGCAATAAGGCATGAACATTGGTTAAATGTTTTGCCACATTGTTTATTCTAGCAGTTTTCTCCAGTATGAGTTATCTTACCTACAATCAAATGTGACAACCATTTAAAGGCTTTGTCACATTCTTCACATTTCTAGGATTTCTCACCAGTATGATTTCTTTTATATTCAGAAAAGTTTCAGGTGTTGCCAAAAGCATTGTCACATCTTTCAGGTTTGTAGTTTCTCTCTAGTATGAATTAGCTTATGTCTGTTAAGAATTGAGGATCTATTAGAGGCTTTCCCACATTCTTCACACATGTATGGTTTCTCTCCAGTATGACTTGTCTTGTACATAGTAAGCCTTAAGGACTGGTTAAAGGCTTTGCCACATTCCACACAACTGTAGGAATTCCCTCCAGTATGAATTACCTTATGTTTAGTAAGGACTGAGGAACAGTTAAAAAATTTGCCACATTCTTCACATTTGTAGGGTTTCCCTCCTGTATAAATACCCTTATGTTCAGTAACGGTTGAGAACTAATTGAAAGCTTTGCCACATTTTTCACATTTGTAGGGTTTTTCCTCCAGTATGAATTCTCTTATGAGTAGTAAGGTGTGAGGATTGGTTGAAGTCTTTACCACATTCTTCACATTTGTAGAATTTCTTTCCAGCATGAATTTTCTTATGTTTGTTAAAGACTGAGACCCAGCTAAAGGCTTTGCCACATTCTTCACATTTGTAGGGTTTCTCCCCAGTATGAATTCTCTTATGTTCACTAAGTCTTGAGGACCAAATGAAGGCTTTGCCACATTCTTCACATTTGTAGTGTTTCTCTCCAGTATGAATTACCTTATGTTTAGTAAGGTTTGCAACCTTACTGAAGGCTTTGCCACATTCTTCACATTTGTAGGGTTTCTCTCCAGTATGAATTCTCTTATGTTCCATAAGGTTTGAGGACCACTTAAAGGCTTTGCCACATTCTTCACATTTGTAGAGTTTCTCTCCAGCATGAATTGCCTTATGTGTAGCAAGGCTTGAGGACCAGCTGAAGACTTTGCCACATTCTTCACATTTGTAGTGCTTCTCTCCAGTATGAATTACTTTATGTTTAGTAAGGCTTGAGAACACAGTAAAGGCTTTGCCACATTCTTCACATTTGTAGGGTTTCTCTCCAGTATGAATTATCTTATGTTTAGTAAGTGTTGAGGACCACTTAAAGGTTTTGCCACATTCTTCACATTTGTAAGGTTTGTCTCCAGCATGAATTCTCTTGTGTTCAGTAAGGCTTGAGGGCCAGCTGAAGGCTTTGCCACATTCTTCACATTTGTAGGGTTTCTCTCCAGTATGAATTACCTTATGTTTAGTAAGGGTTGAGAAGTTACCAAAGGCTTTGCCACATTCTTCACATTTGTAGGGCTTCTCTCCAGTATGAATTCTCTTATGTTCCATAAGGTTTGAGGACCGGTTGAAAGCTTTGCCACATTCTTCACATTCGTAGGGTTTCTCTCCAGCATGAATTGTCTTATGTGCAGTAAGGGTTGAGGCCTTACTAAAGGCTTTGCCACATTCTTCACATTTGTAGGGTTTCTCTCCAGCATGACTTCTCTTATGTTCAATAAGGCTTGAGGACCTGGTGAAGGCTTTGCCACATTCTTCACATTTGTAATGTTTCTCTCCAGTATGAATTACCTTATGCTTAGTAAGGATTGAGAACTTACTAAAGGCTTTGCCACATTCTTCACATTTGTAGGGTTTCTCTCCAGTATGAATTCTCTTATAATACGTAAGGGCTGAGGACCAGTTTAAGGCTTTGCCATGTTCTTCACATATGTAGGAATTCTCTCTAGTATAAATTCTTTTATGTTGAGATAGGTGTGAAAGCATGTAAAATGATCTGACATATTCTTTACATTTCAAAAGTTTCTTTCCAGTATGCCTTATCTTATGTCTTTTTGAATTTGAACATTTATGAAAGATGTTTGCATATTTGCCACATTGAAATACTTTGCTTTGTGTAGTTGTCAAACTCTGGTTAAGCTTATTATAACCTTTTTTGTGCACCTTACAGTCATCCACATTGGTACAACCAATTTTTAACTGTAAATTCTCATGTCCACATTTTTCATATCTTCTCAATACCACTTTTTGGAAAGAATCTTCTTTGCCCTGCTCTGGCCAAAGGTGTTGAGCAAAATGAGAACGTGTAACTGAAAAGAAATAAAAACAACAAATTAGTCCACTTATTAGACTCAGATAAATATAGTTTCCAAATTTAACCTATAAAATTATTCAAACTGCATAAGCAAGATGACATTGCATTATGACACAGGCCCTAATTCTTCACAGACATATAAACGCAATAAAAGCATACAGACCAAAATACATGTGTGGATAATTTATACATGAGTTAAGTGTGTACAGTGTCTGAATTAAGCCCAATGCAAAGAGCCACATAGAAAAAAAGAAAAGTTTGTTAAATTTACCCAATCAACTCTTTCTGCTCCTCAATATTACCTAGTCCCTTCAGAAGTAAATTGTCAGCTTCTGTTTTTTTTTCTAAAGGCAAGTAAAATATTGGCACATACAACTTAATTTCTGTCTTCTATGGGCCTTTCCACACACTGGTTTCTGTCTCCCATGACATAAAGTGCTGAAAGATATGGTGGTATACTTAGAAATGACAGTTTGAGTCTGCTGAGACCAAAGGTAAATACACCGCAGCAGAGCACTGCAGTGCTGCAGAGAGAACAGGTGTACCAAGTAACTACTTTTCAGAAGAAACATAAATAATCTCTTTTAACTAAAAGTAAGCAAAATTTCAGACAAGACAAATCTGAAGAAGATGTTTGAGAGACCCACATAATCTCTAGCCAAGACCATTGTTTTCTGACTACACCAGGACAAAGCTACATTATAAATTTTTAAATGTCCAAATCTCAAAGATTACAATCTATACAAAATAGGGCAATATAATCCCATCAAAAATATTATAAAATTTTCAGAAAGAAACCATTAAAAATGTACATACTAATTTTAAAGATTGAATAATACTCTGAGTGAAATAGGAACACAAAAGACTATAGAAAATCAGAAAAATGAGGATAAGAACAAAAATATCTACATTGTGGTGATAAAAAATACAAAAAGAAATAACTGCTTCTAAAATTAAGATAAAATAATGTAAAAATAAAAAACAAGCTCAAAAAGCAAATTAGGATACACACAAATACATTTATAACAAAAACATATTTATAATCACAATTTGAATAGTTACAGACAAAAAGAGAATCTTGGGAGCTGCAAGATAAAAGTGATTTGCAAACAGTCTTACGAGATAACCAGTGAATTGTCAACAAAAGATTTACAGGCCAAAAGAGAACTGTGTGATATAGTCAAAGTCCTAAAAAAAAAAAAATAGCTATCAAGTGAGAATAATACCAAATCAGCAAATCTGTCCTGCCTAATAGAAAAAAAACCTTTCAAAATAACCAAATTCATAAAAAGTATATTGGCACTGCATATGTCTTCCATAGGAAAGATGCTGAAAGCAGTTCTTACCACTGAAAATAACATAATGTAAAAAAACAACACCTAGCATTTGAGCTCTGCTAAGGGTCAGACTGCCACCTCAAGTGGGTCCCTGACACCCATGTCTCCTAATTGGGAGACACCTCCCAGTAGAAGCTGACAGACACCTCATACAGGAGAGCTCTGGCTGGCATCTGGCGGGTGGCCCCTGGGACGAAGCTTCCAGAGGAATGAATGGGCAGCAATCTTTGCTGTTCTGTAGTCTCAGCTGGTGATACCCAGGAAAACAGGGTCTGGAGTAGACCTCCAGCAAGCTCCAGCACATCTGCAGCAGAGGGGCCTGACTGTTAAAAGAAAAACTAACAGAAAGGAACAGAAGCAACGTCTACAAAAAGGATGTTTACTCAGAGACCCCATCTGAAGGTCATCAACATCAAAGACCAAAGTTAGATAAATTCATAAAGATGGGAAGAAGCCAGTGTAAAAAGGCTGAAAATTCCAAAAACCAGAATGCCTTTTCTCCTACAAAGGATCACAACTCCTCACCAGCAAAGAAACAAAACTGAACAGAGAATGAGTCTGACAAATTGACAGAAGTAGTCTTCAGAGGTGGGTGGGTAATAACAAACTCCTCCGAGCTAAAGGAGCATGCTCTAACCCAATGCCAGGAAGCTAAGAACCTTGAAAAAAGGTTAGATGAATTGCTAACAGGAAGAACCAGTTTAGAGAAGAACATAAATGACCTGATGGAGATGAAAAACACAGCATGAGAACTTCGTGATACATGCACAAGTATCAATAGCTGAATCGATAAAGCGGAAGAAAGGATATCAGAGACTGAAGATCAACTTAATGAAATAAAGCAAGAAGACAAGATTAGAGAAAAAAGAATAAAAAGAAATGAACAAAGCCTCCAAGAAATATGGGACTATGTGTAAAGACCAAATCTACATTTGATCAGGGTACCTGAAAATGATGAGGAGAATGGAACCAAGTTGGAAAATACCCTTCAGGATATCATCCAGGAGAACGTCCCCAACCTAGCAAGACAGGCCAACATTCAAATTCAGGAAATACAGAGAACATCTCAAAGATACTACTCGAGAAGAGCAACCCCAAGACACATAATCGTCAGATTCACCAAGGTTGAAATGAAGAAAAAATGTGGATGGCAGCCAGAGAGAAAGGTCGGGTTACCCACAAATGGAAGCCCATCAGACTAAAAGTGGATCTCTCTGCAGAAACCCTACTAAGCCAGAAGAGACTGGGAGCCAATATTCAACATTATTAAAGAAAGGAATTTCAACCCAGAATTTAATATCCAGCCAAACTAAGCTTCATAAGCGAAGGAGAAATAAAATCCTTTACAGACAAGCAAATGCTGAGGATTTTGTCACCAGCAGGCCTGCCTTATAAGAGCTCCTGTAGGAAGCACTAAACATACAAAGGAACGACTGGTACCAGCCACTGCAAAAACATACCAAATTGTAAAGACCGTCAACACTATGAAGAAACTGCATCAACTAATGGGCAAAATAACCAGCTAGCATCATAATGACAGGATCAAATTCACACATAACAATATTAACCTTAAATGTAAATAGGCTAAATGCCCCCAATTAAGACACAGACTGGCAAATTGAATACAGTCAAGATCCATCTAAGTGCTGTATTCAAGAGACCCATCTCATGTGCAAAGACACACATAGACTCAAAATAAATGGATGGAGGAATAGTTACCAAGCAAATGGAAAGCAAAAACAAAACAAAACAAAACAAAAACAGGGGTTGCAATCCTAGTCTCTGATAAAACAGACTTTAAACCAACAAAGATCAAAAGAGACAAAGATGGGCATTACGTAATAGTAAAGGGTTCAACGCAACAAGAAGAGCTAACTATCCTAAATATGTATGCACCCAATACAGGAGCACCTAGAATCATAAAGCAAGTTATTAGGGACCTACAAAGAGACTTAGATTCCCACACTATAATAGTGGGAGACTTTAACACCCCACTGTCAATATTAGCCCCATCAATGAGACAGAACACTAACAAGGATATTCAGGACGTGAACTTAGCTCTGGACCAAGCAGACCTAACAGACATCTACAGAACTCTTTACCCCAAATCAACAGAATATACATTCCTCTCAGCACCACATCACACTTCTTCTAAAATTGACCACATAATTGCAAGTAAAACACTCCTCAGCAAATGTAAAAGAATGGAAATCATAACAGTCTCTCAGACCACAGTGCAATCAAATTAGAACTCAGGATTAAGAAACTCACTCAAAACCACACAACATGGAAACTGAACAACCTGCTCCTGAATGACTACAGGGTAAATAACAAAATGAAAGCAGAAATAAAAAAGTTCTTTGAAACCAATGAGAACAAAGACACAACATACCAGAATCTCTGGCACACAGACAAAGCAGTGTCTAGAGGAAAATTTATAGCACTAAATGCCCACGAGAGAAAGCAGGAAAGAACTAAAATAGACATGATAAAATCACAATTAAAAGAACTAGAGAAGCAAGAACAAATAAATTCAAACCCTAGCAGAAGATAACAAATAACTAAGAACAGAGCAGAACAGAAAGAGAGAGAGACACACAAAATACCCTTCAAAAAAAAAAAAAAATTTTCAATGAATCCAGGAGCTGATTTTTTGAAAGATCAACAAAATAGATAGACTGCTAGCCAGTCTAATAAAGAAGAAAGGAGAGAATCAAATAGATGCAATCAAAAATAATAAAGGGGACATCAGCACTGATTCCACAGAAATACAAACTACCATCAAAGAATACTATAAACATCTCTAAGCAAATAAACTAGAAAATCTAGAAGAAATGAATAAATTCCTGGACACACACACCCTTCCAAGTCTAAATCAGGAAGAAGTCAAATCCCTGAATAGGCCAGTAACAAGTTCTGAAATTGAGGCAGTAATTATTAGCCTATCAATAAAAAATGTCCAGGACCTGATGGATTCACAGCTGAATTCTACCAGAGGTACAAAGAAGAGCTGATCCTATTCTTTCTGAAACTATTCCAAACAATACAAAAGGAGGGAAGCCTCCCTAACTTTGTATCAGGCCAGCCATCATCCTGATACAAAAACCTGGCAGAGACACAACAACAGAAAAATTTCAGGCCAATATCCCTGATGAACATGGATGCAAAAATCCTCAATAAAATACTTGCCAACTGAATCCAGCAGCACATCAAAAAGCGTATCCACCACGATCAAGTCGGCTTCATCCCTCGGAGCCAAGGCTGGTTCAACATATGCAAATCAATAAACGTAATCCATCACATAAACAGGAACCAATGATAAAAACCACATGATTATCTCCATAGATGCAGAAAAGGCCTTCGACAAAATTCAATACCCCTTCATGCTAAAAACTCTCAATAAACTAGGTATTGATGGAATGTATCTCAAAATAATAAGAGCTATTTATGACAAACCCACAGACAATATCATACTGAATGGGCAAAAACCAGAAGCACTCCCTTTGAAAACCGGCACAAGACAAAGATGCCCTCTCTCACCACTCCCATTCAACATAGTATTGGAAGTTCTGGTGAGGGCAATCAGGCAAGAAAAAGAAATAAAAGGTACTCAAATACGAAAAGAGGAAGTCAAATTGTCTCTATTTGCAGATGACATGATTTAAAAAACCCCATTGTCTCAGCTCAAAATCTCTTTAAGCTGATAAGCAACTTCAGCAAAGTCTCAGGATACAAAATCAATGTGCAAAAATCACAAGCATTCCTATACACCAATAATAGAGAGAGCGCTAAATCATGACTGAGCTCCCATTCACAATTGCTACAAAGAGAATACCTAGGAATACAACTTTCAAGGGATGTGAAGGACCTCTTCAAGGAGAACTACAAACCACTGCTCAAGAAAATAAGAGAGGACACAAACAAATGGAAGAACATTCCATGCTCACGGATAGGAAGAATCAATATCGTGAAAATGGCCATACTGCCCAAAGTAATTTATAGATTCAACACTATTCCATCAAGCTACCACTAACTTTCTTTACAGATTTTGAAAAAACTAAATTTAATATGGAACCAAAAAAAAGCTCATATAGCCAATCCTAAGCAAAAAGAACAAAGCTGGAGGCATCACACTACCTGACTTGTAGTATCAAACTATACTACAGGCTACAGTAACAAAAACAGTATGGTACTGGTATCAAAACAGATATATAGACCAATGGAACAGAACAGAGGCCTCAGAAATAACAACACAGATCTACAGCCATCTGATCTTTGAGAAATCTGAAAAAAACAAGCAATGGGGAAAGGATTCCCTATTTAATAAAAGGTGTTGAAAAAACTGGCTAGCCATACTCAGAAAACTGAAACTGGACCCCTTCCTTACACCTTATATAAAAATTAACTCAAGATGGATTACAGACTTAAATGTAACACACCAAACCATAAAAACCCTAGAAGAAAACCTAGACAATGCCATTCGGGACATAGGCATGGGCAAAGACTTCATGACTAAATCACCAAAAGCAATGGCAACAAAAGCCAAATTGACAAATGGGACCTAATTAAACTAAAGAGCTTCTGCACAGCAAAAGAAACTATCATCAGAGTGAACAGGCAACCTACAGAATGGGAGAAAAATTTTGCAATCTATCCATCTGACAAAGGGTTAATATCCAGGATCTATAAAGAACTTAAACAAATTTACAAGAAAAAAAAAAACCATCAAAAAGTGGGCAAAGGATATGAACAGACACGTCTCAAAAACAGACATTTATGTGGCCAACAAACATGAAAAAAGCTCATCATCACTGGTCATTAGAGAAATGCAAATGAAAACCACAATGAGATACCACTTCATGCCAGTTAGAATGGTGATCATTAAAAAGTCAGGAAACAACAGATGCTGGAGAAGATGTGGAGAAGTAGGAATGCTTTTACACTGTTGGTGGGAGTGTAAATTAGTTCAGCCATTGTGGAAGACAATGTGGCGATTCCTCAAGGATCTAGAACTAGAAATACCATTTGACCCAGCAATCCCATTACTGGGTATATACCCCCAAAATTATAAATCATTCTACTATAAAGACACATGCATGCATATGTTTATTGCAGCACTATTCACAATAGCAAAGACTTGGAACCAACCCAAATGCCCATCAGTAATAGACTGGATAAAGAAAATGTGGCACATATATACCACGGAATAGTATGCAGCCATAAAAAAGGATGAGTTCATGTCCTTTGCAGAGACATGGATAAAGCTGGAAACCATCATTCTCAGCAAAGTAACACAAGAACAGAAAACCAAACATAGCATGTTGTCATTCATAAGTGGGAGTTGAACAGTGACAACACAGGGACACTGGAAGGGGAACATCACACACTGGGGCCTGTTCGGGGGTGGGAGGCTAGGGGATGAATAACATTAGGAGAAATACCTGATGTAGATAACGGGTTGATGCGTACAGCAAACCACCATGGCACGTGCATACCTATGTAACAAACCTGCACGTTCTGCCCATGTACCCCAGAATTTAAAGTATAATAAAAAAAATCAAAACAGAATATTAACAATGAAACGGACTACTTAAAGGTGGTATAAAACAACTATTTATGACAGAGGTATAGAGAGCACTCCTCAACATCGGGATATACACCCTTCTCAATAGCTCATACAACATATTTCTTGATAGACCACCTCTTAGGCCAAAAAAGAAGTCTTACCAAATTTTTTAAAACTGAAATTTTATGAATTATTTTCTATGACTAAACTCAAATGCAAGTATACAACAATAATAGAAAAAAATTGAAAAAAAAAATATGCCAGGCATGGATGGCTCACGCCTGTAATCCCGGCACTTTGGGAGGCCCAGGTGGGCGGATCACCTGAGGTCAGGAGATAGAGACCATTCTGGCCAACATAGTGAAACCTTGTCTCTACTAAAATGTGAAAAACTAGCCAGGCTTGGTGGCATGCACCTGCAGTCCCAGCTACTCAGGAGGCTGAGGCAAAGGAATCGCTTGAACCTGGGAGGCGGAGGTTGCAGTGAGCCAAGATTGTGCCACTGCACTCCAGCCTGGAGATAGAGCAAGACTCCATCTCAAAAAAAAAATACACACACACACACACACACACACACACACACACATACACACACACATAGGAATTTAACAAAACACTCAAGCATGCTCTTATGCAAAGGTTGTAATAGTTAACATTGTAAAGATGTTCATCCTGGTCAATGTAATCTACAAATTTAATGAAATGTTTTTCAAATTTCTCATTGCATTTTTGAAGAAATAGAAACAGTAACCCCAAAAGTATATAGAATCTCAAAAGACAATAAAGTTCCCAACAATCTTAAAATAATAATAATAATAAAGCAATGTTACAGGCATTAAAGTTCCTGATTTCAAAAGACATTCCAAGCTACAGAATTAAAACAATCTGGTATAAGGATGAAAAATTAGACTAATGAAATAGAATGCAACACATATATATACTTTAACATGTATGGTCATATGAGGAGTCATTTACAGAGCAATAATTATTACTGTAAGCTAATAGGTAAAGGCAATGCAAATTTCTGTCACCAAGTCATTCAGTAAATATAATCTGAAATACAAAAATACTGTAATATCACTCAGTTTGCAAAAAGGAAAAAATGTTCTACCAATTATAAAGATAAATCTTGATAACATTACACAAAATGAAATGAGTCAGCCACAAAAAGACATAGATTATGTGAGATATACAGCTATAAAGCATTTACACTCTTAGAAGCAGATAAAAAGAAAAAGGTGCCCTATTTGCTTAACCCCCAACAGCAAGAAAGTCTGTCAATCATCCATGACAAAAATGTCTTAATGAGAGAATCAGGCATCATGGTTAACATCTGTAATGACAGCTACATGGTACAGTAAGGTTGAAGAATTGCTTCAGGCCAAAATTTTAAGACCAACCTGGGTTATGCAGTGAGACCCCATCTCAAAAATAAGTGCCTTTAAGAGAGCTTTGAGATCCAGGGAGGCAATTGGGAAACTTTGCTAAAGCCCAAGATTGAGGAGCACCCTTTTCAGAAGGCAAGCTTTCATTCAGGTGGCAAACTACAGGACCCCTGCTCTTGACTACAGACCAGAAAATGTCCCACCCAACTTGGTCCCACTGAGAATTCTGAACTTACTCTGTAATCATCCCAAACTCCTCCCAGCCACAGTCTGTGAGAGGTCTTGGGTCTTCCAGAGGCCTGGAGAGTGATACCCATTTAGAGCAATGCTGGCAGGCCTGCAGACCTTGGTCCCAATAGCAGTTCCATGACTCAGTTCCAGCTTCCTAAGCCACAGTTCATGGCCAGTTCTGCCTATGTAGAAACCACAGTGACCTCAGAAATCCTCTCTGGTACTCAGTGAAAGCCACAATAACCCACATCCTAATATAAAGCCCACCATATGCAGACCTGACTGCAGAAACCTGCCCTAGCATCTACCCTACTGAGCAAAGTCCTGAAGGATATTTACTCTGTCCAAAAATAAAATGGGAATTACAACTACCCAAGCCCCTTGTAATAAGCCAACCCTAGTGCAGAGCCAGCAGCCTTGTGACCAAGCTACAACCCTGCTCTACTACAAACCCAGAGGGCATTCTATCGCCCTGGAGGCCCAACAAAAGAAGATTTTTACCCTCTGAAACCAGTTTATAAAAACTTTAAGAGGTGTTTGCACCTTCAAATTCAGACACCAATGCAAAAGTATATTGTGCCCATTGTCAATGCTTCTATTTTAACACAGCACTTGATGTATGTGGAAGAAAAATTAGTCAAAAAAATTTTAAAGTCATTGAAATTGAAGACAAATAAATAAAACATTGCTGCTTGTAGATCATGCAATGTTCTCTATAAAAAAAAACCATAAACAGTACATTAAAACCTTTTAAAATACACTCAGTAAATTAGCAAAATATAAAATTAACATACAAGTTATGATTCCATACACTTGAACTATCTGATAAAATAGAGGAAGAAAACAATCTTATTTACAATAGCACTAAAATAATAAATATCTGAGAACAAATTTAACCGAGGAGCTGAAAAACGTTTCAAGTGAAAGATTTATCAATGAAAAATGGGAGAACACAAATAAATTTAAATATATTTTGTCTATCGATTCAAAGAATAAATGTTAAAATGCCATATTATCCAAAGTGGTCTCTAGATTCAATAAACTCTCTATCAATATTCCAGTGGTTTTTTTTCACAGTAATGAAAAATACAATCATAAAATTTACATGAAACTACAAGAAACTATGAATAGCCAAGGCAATCTTGAGGAAAAAGAAAAAAGCAGGACAACATACTTTATAATTTCAAACTGTATTTCAAGACTATAGTAATAAAAACAGGATGAAATGTGCAGAAAAATGAACCAAAAACACCCAATGATACAGAAACCACTACTCTCACACATTTCAGAGATGATGGAAAAAGAGAACTTAAAAGATAGTTTAACATGGAGTACCTTAAAATTATGGAAATATCTGTGTCCACAAAAACAAAAACAAAAAAACTCAGATTGTGCACTCTCTTGTATGCCATGAACAGTACTTTGGCTGTCACTGTAAACTTGAAGGAAGATTACTGAAGGGAAAGAATTCTTAGAAATTTTAAAAGCATAAGACAGAAGATGCCACTGTGTGAGAGAAAATTAAAAAATAAAAATAAAAATTAGGCTTTCCAGAAACTACTTCTTTTGGAACACAGCTTCCCATATCACTTTAAGGACTGGCTTTCTCCTTGACTTTGGACCTCTCATCCATGTTGTCTGTATTCATTCTCACCTACCTGGCAGTTCTTCCACCATCTCATGTCTCTTCATATTCCAGGGCTCTTTTCCTTGCTCCAGAAAAATGATCAGGTCTGGCTTAGGGGCAGCAATACCTGTTTTATTAAAAATAAGTAACATGCATCTTGCTCATATTCTCCAATTAACAACTTAGTAATGTGTTCAGTAAAGAGGATGTAATAGAATATTCTAATACATTTATCCCAAAATACTAAATTACAACAGAAATTTCTAAATATTTAGAAAATACTCTAATTTTGTAAGTTCTTAATTTTATCACCTGCTACTACTGAATTAAAAATTGGTGGTGGCAATTAGATTTTAAGGTGTGAGCACCAGTATTTTATGCCAGTAAAATTTTGAAATTACCATTAATCTAAAGTGAAGGACAGAGATCACCTCAAGAATGTGGTAAGTTAAGGTCAAGATGAAACATCTTGAAATTTTTTCTCTATGGAAAAATCCCTATGATTTTCTTGAAAACAGAAATCTGAAAGCATAAATTACCAAAAAGAAATTATACAAAAGATAAATGATGTTGGGAGCCGAAAGGCTGAGGGTTGTGACCAACTCAGCATGCCACTGGAGGCTATATGATCAAACAGCAAACTGTTTATCATGAATGCAGAATGTGGGCAAATTCGCTTCTGCTCCTGCCGCCAGAAGGTACACTAAGGACAGTCATTCCCTGGTGCCATGCTCCTTGAGGTTATCTACTGGAACATCTGGAGAGTAGTGTTTAAAGAATACAGTCATGCAGGCCTGTACTAAGTCAAGCAGCTGACCACAACCTCCCCCTTCTCCCTATCTCCTTTACTCAATCTATAGAAGCTCAGGGCCCTTATTCACTAGAAGCAAGGAGCCCCCTGGTGCCGTCTTCCAAATACACTCTTTTGTCTTTGTCTTTATTCCTGCGTTCATCCTCCTTTGTCCAGGCCAATAAAGTCCACAGCAAAATGAAACCTATAGTGTATACTAGGAATTGCGTATTAAAGTCATTCTCACCCAGGAAGGCCAGGTTTCTGTAGTTCTCTAACATCACATTCCTATATAAATTCTGCTGTGCAGTGTCCAGGCATTGCCACTCCTCCAGAGAGAACTGTATGGCCACATCCCGAAATGTCAACGATCCCTGGAAAACACACACAAACACACATATTTACCAACTGGTCATGGGCAGAATTTTTAATTTGACTCAAGGTAAAATGGAGAGAGTAAAAAGAGCTGGTTCTCACTTACAAGAGTGACTGAAATCATTCATAAAATAGTTTTCAACACAACAATATTCTCTAATGTATTCTCTAACTCTGAGAAAAGAAAGTGGTATAAGATCCATAACATCCGTGTATATATAGTACTTTTCTAGATAATAAAGTGTAAACTTGAGGGCATAAACACTAACATGTACAATTTTGAGTGCTATATTTACATCATACAGAATTAATTGTGTGCCAGGCGTGGTGGCTCATACCCGTAATCCCAGCACTTTGGGAGGCTGAGGTGGGCAGATCACCTGAGGTTGGGAGTTGTAGACCAGCCTGACCAACATGGAGAAACCACGTCTCTACTAAAAATACAAAATTAGCTGGGTGTGGTGGTGCGTGCTTGTAATTCTGGCTACTTGGGAGGCTGAGGCAGGAGAATCGCTTGAACCCAGGAGGCGGAGGTTGTGGTGAGCCGAGATCGAGCCATTGCCCTCCAGCCTGGGCAACAAGAGCGAAACTCCGTCTCAAAAAAGGGGAAAAAAAATTATTTGTATTTTTCAGATGGAAAAGACATAGTTTTGTATATCATTCAGATGGAACAGACATGTTGAGTTAGAAGGTATCACTCAAATTTTAATGTGTACAATAAGCTGGAGATTCCATTAATGCAGATTATTTTTTTTCAGAAGATCAGGGATAAAGTTTGAGTTGCTGAATTTTTAACAAGCTCATCAGTATGTCAATGGTTTTGGCCCAAAAAGACTATTTTGTCAAATATCCAGTAATTGAATGAACCTGTGTTTTTCTCAGTTTTTCTGGTTTGTAAACAAAGATGAGAGCCTTCATTTCCCAAAAACAGACAAATGCAAAGGAAACCTAAGAAAGAAGGGCAGCTGCCAGATTAAATGTGTTGGTTTGTTCACATCAGCTGCATAAAGATACTTAACGATGAAGAGAAAAATAATTCTATAGTGAAAAAATGTGTCAGAGAGCTTATCAACAAGTGATTTATTAACATCAACTACACTAGAACAAATTTTTATAATGTCCTGATGCACCCAGAAGGATACAGCATTACTGCTGAGATATTGCCCCCCGAAAGGTAAATTATAGTCTGAATTTAACCATAAGGAAACATTAGTTTTATGGAAAGTTCAAGATAGAGATATCTCCCATGTTCTGTAATTTTTAATAGTGATTTTAAATAGTCTTTCTTTAGCACTGTAGACAGCAGTTATCTCCTAACAATTTTTTAGAATTTTCTGGGTAATAAATACCATATACTGCTTCAATGAGTGTTTTCTTCATCCTGTACTGCACAGACATAATAAGGAACACAGACGAAACCTCAACATTACATGTTCTCTGCCTTCACTAAAAACCCCAGGTTTTCCCCAATAGGAATTTTGAGTATCTACACCTTCCCATGTTCAACAGCCACAAAAGGACATTTTTAATATCGCAGAATATAAAATCATAGTGAGATTTCTGCACAGCATATAAGAAGCTATAATGTAGAGAAGGCTCTGGTATATAGAAAAAATTATTTTTCAGAGACTTTTGACTATTGTTAAGAATTTTTTAAAGTAGTTAAGACAAACTCATTAGGGAGGAAAAACACAAGTAGAGAAGTACAGGTTTGCAAGTACTAAACGTATGTTTCCTGGAGGAAGCAGAGCGGACACAGATCTTGATCTGAGACACATTTAGCTGAAAATAAAAGGCCATTTTTTTCTCTTTCTCAGATAAAATTCTCTGGACAAATTACACCTGCATCTTGAGAATATGCCTTTAAAAGGGTCAGCACCACAGGTCTACCTGCTGTCACCACATCCATAGGCAGAAGGACCAAGACAGAAAAACTCCACCCAATTCTGTCCTTTATAGCAGAAGAGATGAAGAAACAATGAGTAGCTCCAGAGAGATAAAAATATGCTTTTCTTTATTTTGTCCTCAGGAGTCATCCCCTGACACAGGCACCAGCAGTTCTACTACAGTAATGGAAATATGGGCCACGCTGTCCTGCCCCTACCAAATTCAAACAGAACAGGTTCTTGGACCACCCTTTAATGCAAAGATGGAACTTAACTCTCATGAATGTATTTTGAATTCCTCATACTTGATTCTGGCCTCACCTTACAGTCACATGAGCCACTTAATTAAAACAACATGGATGCTTCCACCAAGAACAATAAACAGAATCCATGGAAAGGGCACAAGTAAAAAGAGTTCTGCAAAATAGCCAAGTGATACTACTTAGAGGCCTGGGCTGATAACCCCTTAACTAAGACTAAACATTTCCTCTCAAGCTCTAACGAGCTTATAAACCACTTGGTAATTTTCTCCCCACTCTATGAAATGTAATTCTGAAGGTATGGAAAGGGTCCATAAATGAGTCTTTTAAACAAGTGCCCTGTCAATAATGATGTTGCTCCCACTGGGTTTATTCTACCATTAGTTAGAAAAATGAGGCACAACACAGAGTCCCTTACACCCAGCACTCTTGTCACAACACAAATACTTCTGGTACAAATGAAGACAATCATTCTTCATCCTAAAGTATTACATTCTTTGCTGGCTCTAAAGTTTACAGAGAAAACAGAAAGCAGCAATTTCTGAGTAAGTCTGCGTTTGGAAACAACATGTTCACATATACTAATGCAATTTTTATTAAGTAGGTATTATATGCTCAATAGGACATTACAGAGCGCTGTGATACCACATTATGTGATTTAATCCTAATAACACCCTGTGAGTTGATATTAAGTGTTCAGTAATTCCAACACTTTAAAGGACCCAGCATTTTTATTTCTATTTCTGTTTATCTGTCACTGATTTTTTCAAAAAATGCATAGAATAAAAGGCAAAGATAGACAGATGAAAGGGATACAGATGGAAAGAGTTTAATGCAATTTAGATAAATTTTTATTGTGTTTATATTTACTTTCTTGTGACTTGTGAATCAACTACTAGATCTGCAGGAACAGAAAACAGTTGCTAAATAATGTCTCTGCAAGCACTGGTTTTAATAAAAAATTTGAAAAGTAAGATCCTACAATACATACTTTATATTTCCCATTTATCTGCTTTTGGGTTTCAGAAAATGTTGAGCACCAGCTCTAAAAAGGCAACAGGATTCATGACTCAAAACTCTGATTTCCTCTAATCAGTTCTGTGAGGCAAGACCCCAGGGTAGAGCCAGACATAGATAAGGCCTCCAAAAAGGGTGAATATGAACAGGGCTGGGGCAGAGCGTACAGCCAATGTACAATTATGTTCTCTATGCCACTGGGGGGTATTGTCAGTTCTTTTTTTTAAAGCTTACTTAAGTAAACTTAAATCTGAGTTTGTATAATTTTAATCTTTTTTGCCACTGTCCTGTGAATTTTATATTATATGCTAATAAGCAATTAAAAAAATGCCTTAAGGTTTTCTAGAATAATTTTTTAGAAGAAAAATAAGTATTCTTAGCAGGGTAAAATAAATACAAATAACAATGACGACTCTTCTAAGTTCAGTTGTAGACATCAGAAGCCACAATATAAAGTGGCCCAAATAAAGCCCAAGTTTTTGCACACATCTATTTATTGTACCCACCATATGATGTATAATTCAACCATATTTCCAGTTGCTAGTCTAGACTAAAACTGCCAGGATGGTAGGAACCATGACTGCTTCATCTATTTTTCTTTTCTTTTTCCTTTTTTTTGAGACTGAGTCTCACTTTGTTGCCCAGGCTGGAGTGCAATGGTGTGATCTCGGCTCACTGCAGCCTCCACTTCCCAGGTTCAAGCGATTCTCCTGCCTCAGCCTCCCAAGTAACCAGGACTATAGGCATTAGCCACCACACCCGGCTAATTTTGGTATTTTTAGTAGAGACGGGATTTCACCATGTTGGCCAGGCTGGTCTCGAACTCCTGACCTCAGGTGATCCACCCACCTTGGCTTCCCAAAGTGCTGGGATTACACGTATGAGCCACTGCACCCAGCCTGCTTCATCTATTTTTTTTTATGACTCTATGAAATGGAAGCAATTAGTTTATCTGTTTGAGCCCAATTAGTTTATCTGTTTGAGCCTCAAGACCTCCTGATTTTTTACCCAAGTACCAGGGAACTTGAAAAACTCTCTTCTGGGTACCAATCAAAGATACTTCTGGTATAAGGGGAGAAACAAACACAAGATGACTCATTTCTCTCACAATGGGACAGAAGCAGAATTTGTCACTCTTATCAGCCTGACACAATTCTGTTCTGGACATTCTCAAATGTCTCAAAAATTCAGAGGTGATTGTGAGAGGGTTCCCCGTGACCCTGGGCTGATGGTCCACTGATAAGCCAGGCAGAGAAGACTCAGGATGATTCTAAATAAAAAATGGAACTGCCTTGGTTGAACTCCAGAACCTGGGTCATCCATCCTGATTTGCTAGCTGTCCTGATTTGCTAGCTGGTGGGTAAGTAGAAGGACAAGAATACTCTACTCCAGTATCACATTTTACAGGTAGGTATAGTTGTGGTTGTGGCTCTGGATACTTTGTGGCCTTAAGATGCTTGTTTACACTTAACAGATTCTGCCATCAGATTCTATTTACTCCTGGAGCCTCTCACATACCTGTGGCAGGTTAATGAAAAAGATGCGAAAAGTTCAAAAAGCCACACTCTCAAAAGAGGAATTTAAAATGTCTATGTTGATGTCTTACAATGCAGAAAATGCCTCCTGTTGGTTTTCTGTAAATTCTCAATCCAAAGTCTGGCCCTGCCTTGTAAATCCCAGGCAGACGCCAGCCAGACCTTATTTGCAGATTCTAGGTGAAATCAACCTCACCCTGCATTTTTGGGTGTTACAGCAAGTAGAGTGAAATCAAAGGAGAGATTCCCTCATAGAGGCTGCTCTAGAACATTCTAAATAATATTTTACCTTAAAAAAGCTGACACAACATGAACATAAGCAGACAGTTTATTTGGGTCAAGCTTAAGGATTTTAACTTGAGACAAAATATTCAAGTTGCCTGGAATCTACATTTTGATTAGCAGCACTTACAAGTGGATTTGCAAAGGCAAAAAAAAAAAAAAAAAAAAAAAAAGGAACAGTTAGTGAGCTGATACAAAATTGGTTGTGAGAAATTCTTATTTATGTAAAGAAATAACTTTAATAATTGATTGGATATACATTGTTAAGGTTAAGGATATGGAATACAGTGTCCAGTGCGGAATTACTAGTTAAATTTATAGCTACTTATGGCAATAGTGAACAGTTTCAAGAGATACATAGCTGAAAAAAAGGGAGAAAAACATGATTGTGCTCTCATTTTAATGTCTCTCTGAGTTTGATAACTAAAAGGACTTGCATTCCTCAAACAAAAACTTTTTCTTCTCAGTTCTCAAGACCTAGATTTAGAATTTGGAGCTGCAAATTCAGGTCCTGCATGGGTAAAGTAGCAGCAAGTGTTACCTGAACAATTGTGGGCATTTTAGCATGAGGAGGGAGGGAGAAGTGGATTCTCATGTCTACAGGTCTGCTCAATGCACATTTTACTCTGATTGGGCCCCATGGTCACTGAATCAGTTTCAGGTCTGAGGACACAAGAATCACTGAAAGAGGTAAAATGGTTAATATCTGACCAATGAAGTTTGTAGAAATCTGGTCTAGCCTCTCTAAAAGTGACTCTAGACATGATAGATACCAAGTAGGCAAAGACACAATTCCACCTGCATATTTAGGGGACAGCACGCACTTCACAGCACAATTGTGAACTGACTGGAAGCCGAAAAGGCCCATCTAGAATAAAGCTTAGTTGGCACCTTATGTGTTTACATTATGTCTGGTAATTCTAGACAGGATTTGGAAAATATAATTAAAAGCAAAATTTTCTTCAGCCCCAGAGGAACTGCACAGTAACAGAACAGAAAGAAAACTATTTTATTACACAATTACATGTGAATGTGACATGCATTACAGTCAATTTGCTCAAGAGATTGCAAAGACAGAAAGACAGTCACCATAATTAGTCTACAAGTAGAATTTACAGCACCATATCATACATAGTTCATGCTAAATTTACCTGGTAGTTGGGAAGGCCATCCATGTATGCTAACTGGTTATAATCAATGACAAAATAAACTTTTCGCATCTTCATGACTGGAGGTAGTTTTGCAACTTGAACCCCAGTGCCTGCTGAAGGTAGGCTGTGACTCTTCTACAAAAATTGTTGATTCAGGTGCTATATTTTTGGCTGTTTACATTTTAAAGCAATAGCTCTCTACTCCCTGAGCACTGGGCTAGAGGACTCCTGTTTCCCTCTCCTGGTGGCTAGTGTACTCTCTTGACCCCTACCATCTGCCACTGAGGCACAGCCCACAGCACAGGGCTCACAGCTGGAAACTCACATCTTAGGTGAACCCCAATTGCCACAGCAGCACTCCAGTGGCGCATCAGACAGTGAAGCCTAAGCAGCAGGAGGAGAGCCTGCAGGCCTCCTGGGTAGAAATACACCTTCACAATAATACAAAAGGGAGCAGTGTTTCAGCCTCAGTTTTTATTTATAATGGTGGCATGAAAAAAACACTGCTGGGTTTTGGCATGAGTCCACATAGAGATAGCTCTGAGAGTTCTCACTGTGACAGCCCACGTCTTTCACAGACACCATGGGACTAATAGGGTTTCTGAAACACACACATAATGCATTCGAGAGAAAAACAGCTCTCATTCTGAGAAAGATTATATTGAGAGAAAAAAGTTGAAAGTGTCTTAAGAAAAAACTGAGATTGGATATAAGACTGATCAAGTCAGCCAGAAAATATCTCCCTAAGAAGAATTTCTCTCCAAACACCCAAAGTGCATAGCTACTCTCAGCAAGAGAAACATGAGCATTATTGAATAAAGGGGGCATATTCTCAGCAGAATTTTTTTGTTGTTTTTGAGATGGAGTTTCATTCTTATTGCCTAGGCTGGAGTGCAATGGCGTGATCTTGGCTCACTGCAACCTCTGCCTCCCGGGTTCAAGTGATTCTCCTGTCTGAGCCTCACAAATAGCTGGGACTATAGGCACGTGCCACCACACCCGGCTAATTTTGTATTTTCGGTAGAGACAAAGTTTCACTATGTTGTCCAGGCTGGTCTCAGACTCCTGACCTGTTGATCCACCCACCTTGGCCCCCAAAGTCCTGGGATTAAAGGCATGAGCCACCGTGCCCAGCTCTCAGCACAATTTTTAAAGATTTATCTTCCATCTCTGCTGCTGTCTTATTTCCTAACCATTGAATGTGACATCTATATTGGAATATATCTGACAACTTCCAGCAGCACTTTTTTATAAAAAATTGAAATCTGTGTTAATATAGTAGAATATATTAGAGCTTGCAACATAGCTAACTGGAGAGCTATTATGGTTTTTGGGTAGCCATATCATCTGTCTTTATTTGTCCTGTAATAGCAGCATGCCAATTTGGTAAAATATAAGACACTAAAATTATGCTTACCTATAATTATTCCCACTGGATAAATTAATAAGCATGTCAGACTAATATCTACTGTAACGATTTAATGGTAAATTTTTTTGGATATCAGATATAAATATATAAGTATGAATAATTTTATGTACTAGTCATAAGGTATGTAATATTTTAAAAAATTATCTGAACTATAATTCAGTTGAAACACTGTATTTCAAAAGTATGAATAATATTAAAATAACTAAGGAATTCAATCAAAGTAAATATTGTGGCCTTATATTCATACTATTGTAGAAAATACTGTTTAATTTATATGAATGCAGGTTGTCTACAAACACTACACATAACTATACTAACTGTACTGAAGTAAGCCAAGGACAACAGACTCCACTGTTCAGTTTATACACTGAACTCTTCTGGCTTTTGCAGTGTAAGTATGTCAGCCTGCAAATAATCACCTTGGATAATCAGGTTTCTGCCAAAGAACTTACTCAGTATCTTTTAGTCTATATTATCCTGTATTGCTAAATTTATTCCGATCTTTGTGCTCAACTTTTTTATGCTCTTGAAATGAAGTTTACTCTGAACAAATCTGTGTCTAGTTTAAAGACTAAAGACAAAAAAAATAATCTTTTGCCAAGACAAAAAGAAAGCAATGAATCTCAGGTCCCAGATAAAGACAATTCTGAGTCAAAAAGAATGGCAAAAGGTTTGTTTCATTGTTAATATGATTTACATATATTTCAAAAAGCAGAAGAAATACATACATATAGTCTTAAACTTTTTTTAAATTAACAAGTTATCCTCCCTTATTTTCACATATGAGAATAAAGCCTCTTATTGCTAATTTGTATTTTCTCTTACAACAGCCAGGTCTCTGGACAAGTTCTTGAACTCTTGGACCTCTGAATTTTGCACACTGTGTGCACTTGAAAGGATGTTTATGAGGGAAAAAGCAGAAGAGAGAAAGATGTTATTAAAAAACCCCATGGGTTCACATGAATAAAGCAAGTTCTTAGAGACCTATGAAGAGACTTAGAATCTGACACAGTAATAATCAGAGACTACATCTGACAAGCACTAACGGACAGATCATTGAAGAAGAAAATTAACAATAATATTAGGACCTGAACTCAACACTTGACCAAATAGTCCTAATAGACATCTACAGAACTCTTCATCTAAAAATACCGTAATATACATTCTTCACATCACCACGTAGCACATACTCTAAAATTGACCACACAATCAGAAATAAAACAATTCTCAGCAAATTCAAAAATCCCAAAATGATACAAACCACACACACAGACTACAGCTTAAGAAAAATATAATTCAATACCAATAAAACAACTGGAAACCATACAATTAAATAAAAACTAAACAGCCTACACTTGAATAACTTTTTGGTAAATAATGAAATTAAAGCAGAAACCAAGAAGTGTTTTGAAACAAATAAGAACAAAAATACAAAATACCAGAATCCCTGCAATACAGCCAAGGCAGTGTTAAAAGAAAAATTCATAGCATTAAATCCTCACATCAAAAAGTTAGATCTCAGTTTAACAACCTGATATCATAAATAAAAGACTGAGAGCAGCAAAAGCAAATCAGCCCCTAAGCTAGCAAAAGACAATAACCAAAATCAGATCTGAACTGAAGGAGATTTAGACATGAAAAACTACAAAATATCAAGAAATCCAGGCATTAAATCTATTAAAAAAAAGGTAAATAAACTACTAGCTAGATTAATGAAGAAGATACGAATAAACACAATTAGAAATGAGAAAAAGAGACATTACCACTGACCTCACAAAAATATACTGAAGTCTGCTATGCACATAAAAAAAAAAACCTAGAAGAAATGAAAAAATTCTTCAAAAGGAGACAAATGTGGCTAACAAGCATACAAAAAAATGCTCATCACTGATCATTAGAGAAATGCAAAAGAAAAACCACAACAAGAAATCATCTCAAACCAGTGAGAATGGCCATTATTATAATTCAACCATTGTGAAAAGCAGTGTGGTGATTCCTCACTAAACTAAAAACAAAATTACCATTTGACCCAGTAACCTCACAATTGGCTATACACCTAAAAATATATAAATTATTCTATCATAAAGACACATGCACAATCATATTCATTGCAGCACTATACACAACAGCAAAGACATGGAATCAACCTAAATGCCTATCAATGGTAGACTGGATAAAGAAAATATGGTATGGTTGGGCATGATGGCACATGCCTGTAATCCAGCACTTTGGGGGCTGAGCCAGGTGGATTGCTTGAGCTCAGGAGTTTGAGACTGGCATGGACAACATAGCAAAATCCCATTAAAAAAAAAAAAAAGAAAAATTAGCTCGGCATGGTGGCACAAGCCTTTAGTCTAAAGCTACTTGGGAAGCTTAAGTAGAAGAGGATTGCTTGAGCCTGAGAGGTTGAGAGTCAGCACAGACCCTGATTCAGGGCTCAGTCCCACAACATTGTCCTCACTGCAGATGCCAGTCACAAACTTCATGGGCTCATCTATGCTTCTGACCTACTGTTTAAAAACTGGGGACTCCCATAACCTTTTTGAAATTCAACAATCTGATAGAGCTACTCACAGAACTCAGCAGAACACTGTAGTTATATTTACAGGTTTCAAATAAAATATACAACCCCCAAAAAGTCAAATGGAAGAAAACTATAGAACCAAGAAAAGAAGTGGGAAAGATGAAGCATATAGGTAATAAATAGCTGTGATTAATAAAATTCTCTATCCTCTGTGTTCTCCAGGAACACTTTATGAAAAGAAACACCCTTCCCATTGTGACTTAGATGGTGCTCTCTTTACTTACCTAATACACAGCCAGGAAAACACTGCATATTTTCTTTTTCTCATTAAAAAAGCAGCTGAATTTGTCTTCAGTGGTCAACATAAAATACTTCTTAATCAAAATTCACTTGTTTATTTTCTTCCCACAGGCTCCTGAACTCTGAGATATGCTCAGTCTGAGCCACCATACAACCTCATTTTATGTCCCTCCTAAGAACACACAGGCTTTAGGGTAAAACATTGTCTGATCTAAAATCTGATTATTTCACCCTTCATTTAAACATTCCCCTCACCTTTTTTCTAATCTTATTTGCTTTTCCCTAGGAAAAAAAAAGCCCTTTTCTGCCTAATCTTTGCAATCCTTAAAGATCTTATAGTTGGTACTTCCTCCTGTTGCAATACTCCTTTGGAGTTCATTTTTTTTTTTTTTTTTTACATACATCTAATTGATTTATTTTAAAACCTCTCAAAACTGCCTCAAAAAAGTAACAATTTTATCTTCAGTAAGACACTTCCAAACCCCTTCTACCTTAACCTTAACTGCATCTGCCTGTGAGGCCCCAGCTTTCCAGGGCTCTTTAGCTTCTCTCACTATAGAGGCTTCTTCCATGGCTGGGGTAAGCAGGCTGGGACATCTACAGGAAAGGCTTTCCAGAAGGAACTAACTGGGCCTTTAATAACCTCCTTTTGCCGGCTCAAAATTAACCTTAGCTTGCAGTCATTGGGCTCAAGTTTTAATTACCATGTCAGAGTCATTCACTTAGTTTTTGAAAATAAGTGTTTGAAAAATCCAGCAAAATGATTCAAAAACATATAAGAAAATTTTAAGGTGCTTACATTTTGTACCTCAGTAAGAGAAGCAAATGTATTTATTTCTTTTGGACAATAAAGTATTATTTTATTTTTTGTATTAAAAATCATGTGGTAAACAGTTATATGGGAACACTTCTAGGAGGTACCAAATTTCATCACATAAAATTTAGCATTAAACTCAGAAATCGAAATAACAGGATATAGAATAAAGATATTTACTTTAGCAAGTTTACCCTGCAAAAAAAGAAACTGATGTTTTCATGAATCTATGTAACTCACCAATTATCTACCACATTTTCTTGTGGAAATACATTAATTCTCTACAGCCAAAATGGAAGAAAAATTTTTCTTATTTTTTTCCTTGGTAGCTAACATTTTAAAAGCTAGATGGAATTCTGTTTGAAATCATTCAGCCATAAAAAACACACCTGAAGGCCGGGCATGGTGGCTTACGCCTGTAATCCCAGCACTTTGGGGGGCCAAGGCAGGCGGATCATGAGGTCAGAAGATTGAGACCACCCTGGCTAACATGGCGAAACCCCGTCTCTACTAAAAATACAAAAAAATTAGCTGGGTGAGGTGGCGGGCGCCTGTAGTCCCAGCTATTCGGGAAACTGAAGCAGGAAAATGGCGTAAACCCTGGAGACAGAGCTTGCAGTGAGCTGAGATCCCACCACTGCACCCCAGCCTGGGTGACAAAGCGAGACTCTGTCTCAAAAAAAAAAAAAAAAAAAAACCACCAGAGAAAACTCCTAAATTCACTCTGAGAAAGAAAAAGGTGAATGAGAATTTTCAACAAATAAAATATATAGATATTATTTTCTGAAACTCACCTTTTTATGCTCTTTATAAATATTTTCTTACCTTTCAAGCCCTACTAATAAAATGCAATTTACAGTTAAAAAACTGAGGTCAGCCGGGCACAGTGGCTCACACTTGCAATCCCAGCACTTTGGGAGGCCAAGGTGGGCAGATTACTTGAGGTCAGAATTTTGAGCTCAAACAGCCTGGCCAACATGGCAAACCCCCATCTCTACTAAAAATACAAAAAGTAGCCAGGTGTGGTGGTGGGCACCTGTAGTCCCAGCTACTTGGGAGGCTGAGGCATGAGAATCACTTGAACTCGTGATGCAGAGGTTGCAGTGAGCCGAGATTGCACCACTGCACTACAGTCTGGGTGACAGAGGAAAACACTGTCAAAAAAACAAAAACAAAAAAAACAAAAAAAACCCTGAGGTCAAAATAACTTAACAATGCATTTAATCATTTCAAGGTACAGATATGTCTGACTCATGTGTCAAGTCAGGCCATCCAATTACTTGAGAGATTCTCCCACCCCATCCTGTTCACTTAAGTGCTCAATAATCATTCTCTCAGGAGACTCTGAACTATGCCCCAGTGAGTGCCCCAGGTATATTTTACTTTGCGAGTTTTCGCACCATCTAACTGGGGTCAGTTTTTTTGTCTTTGGAGTGCTATTTCATTTCACAAACCTTTTACCATTTTTCTTTCACTATTTTTCTGTCCCCTAAGAAAATGCAGGGGCAAAAATTATTTTGGTTTCCCCTTCAATACCAGCATCTGATTGTCTGAACAGCAATGTGTCTCCAAGAAATGAAAGCTGGGTTGGGTAAAGACAACATTAATACCTCAAGGGGGTAACTTTCCAAAAAAACAGCACACCATAAGATGCCTCTCAGCCCCAGGGCATTCACCTGCTCTCTTGAGAGGCTACGCTCCATATCTCAGGTCGTCTTATGGGAGAGGAGAGGCTACATTCCATATCTCAGGTTATCTTATGGGAGATGAGAAGCTACACTCCATACCTCAGGTTGTCTTATGGGAGAAAATGACCCAGGAGCTGATATTCACTAGACACTCTCACAGACATAGCCATGGCGGGTATCTTGGTCTTTCCCCAGACAGTACTGAATCTCAGGTCCAAGAAAAAACTGAAGGGTGGCTGAGGACACATCTCCCTATAAAGTTTCCAAAGGGAAACCTTGACCCAAAAACATTCTGATATCTGTCTCTACGGAAAACAGAAGAAAAAATATTTACAAACAGAAAACAAATCTTTTTAAATGTGCCATCAAATGCTTTGTCAAAAAATGATTAAAATAGGTATCAAAATGTACACTAAACTACTTGTTGATAATATGAATAAGGGAGGGGAAATTGGCATTTGGGAATGTCAGAAGGAAGTGAAAATCAAGTATTTTACTGCAAGCCAGAGTCAGGCTGGAGAAATAGGGGATGGGGGATGCACTTGAGGCCCTACTTGGGACACATGTGAAAAATGCAAGGAAGCAGCAGTTCCCTGTGATGTGTGAAAATAATTAAGTGGCTGGCAGTTAGACTGAGGAGGTTGTAGTTCCTAATTTCTACTTTTAAAAAATCTAATTCGGCCAGGCGCGGTGGCTTACACCTGTAATCCCAGCACTTTGGGAGGCCGAGGCGGGTGGATCACTTGAAATCAGGAGTTCAAGACCAGCCTGACCAAGACGGTGAAACCCCGTCGCTATTAAAAATACAAAGTTAACAGGGCGTGGTGGCGCATGCCTGCAATCCCAGCTACCTGGGAGGCTAAGGTAGGAGAATCGCTTGAACCTGGGAGGCGGAGATTGCAGTGAGCCCAGACGGCGCCATTGCACTCCAGCCAGGGCGACAGAGGGAGACTTTGTCTCAAAAAAAAACTAATTCAAATGCATTTTTTTGTAAATTACTATATTGGGGAAAAAATTCAGGCTTAACAAACTACAAACTGCCAATTAACCTCTGATTACACAACCAAGAAATTTCCATCTTGATAGTACGAATTAAGAAACTACGTAACTGTACCTAACCAATTATTGAATTTGGTTTTCTTCATTAGGCACCTTATAAAACTTCCATCAAACCCCTTCAATAGACCATAAACTACAACCCATAGCTGGGTGCTCTACAATTTTGGAATCACTCTTTGGTTAAATTATTTAATACTTGTGCGGTGACTTCCGTAAATTTTTAATAGGAGAAAACAGGAGCTGGGAACCTCACGGACCAAAGCTCTTTCCATTCTTGAACCCACACACCGAGTCAGGATTCTCCTGTGACGACCCTCCCATGGTCCCTGCACATCTGAGAGAGACTCCGCGCGGCGGGTGCAGAGCTGCCCCAAGAGGGCTCCAGGCCAGGGCACAATCACAGCGCAGGGAAAAGACAGGACGCCCGGGGACCGGGTGTCAGCGCAGCCGCCATCTTATGGCGGAAGCGGACTGAGGTCGAGCTAGGCAAGGAGAACTCGGGGCACAGATTGTGGAGCTGACTGCGAGGGGGCCTGAGTCCCGCCACAGCCACTTCCCACCGGTTCTAACCAGCCCCGGCCACTCTCTCGGGATGTCGGACCCGGCACACTCACCATTTCTAGGCTTCCGGGAGTCCTGGGACTTAGTTGTGAATCTCCCAATACCTGCAGGTCACAGGGCCATAGAAGCTGGGCCTCTAGGAGCAGACGACACACAGCAGTTAAGAACGACACTTTAACCTCCGGATGCAGCGAGAGCCAAATGTCCTACCACATCCGGGAAACCGCCCTGTCCGCTCCAGCTGCGTGTCTGATTGGACGGTCGCAGCCCAGCGTCCCTGATTGGGTAATGTTTAAGGCCCCGCCCCTTCAGGCCCTGAGTGACGGAAGATGTTATCAAATGCTGGGCTGACTGAAGAGAGCCAGCCCAGTCAGCCGCCTTTTCAGGCAGGGCTTCCTCCCTGAGCTGAGCCAGGCCCACCCCAGAGCATGGGAAAATTCTATCTCTTCTTTACTCTCTCTCTTTTTAAATGTATTCGAAATGTGAACAAATATAGCTTACTGTCAGGTTAATAATACATAAAATGTTTGTTCAAGAGTAAATCGATTTTTACTTTAGTAATAATTATCAATACTAAAGTCCGGGCGCGATGGTTTACGCCTTTAATCCCATCAGTTTGGGAGGCCGAGGCGGGCGGATCACCTGAGGTCAAAAGTTCAAGACTAGCCTGGTCGACCTGGTGAAACCACTTCTCTACTAAAAATACAAAAATTAGTCGGGCGTGGTGGTGGGCGCCTGTAATCCCAGCTACTCAGGAGGCTGAAGAAGGAGAATCATTTGAACCCAGGAGGTGGAGGTTGCAGTGAGCCGACATCGGGCCATTGCACTCCAGCCTGGGCAACAAGGGTGAAACGCCATCTCAAAAAACAAACAAAACAAAAAAACCCTAATTTTAGTAAAACCTTATAAATAAAGCCATCAAATTTGTCATTTTTGAACACTCTAGATTTTCATATATATTTTATAATCTCTTTTTTTTGTTTGTTTGTTTTTTTGAGACAGTCTCCCTCTGCCGCCCAGGCTGGAGTGCAGTGGCACGATCTCGGCTTACTAAAAGCTCCGCCTCCCGGGTGCAAGTAATTCTCCTCCCTCAGCCTCCCCGGGAGCTGGGATTACAGGCGCCCGCCACCACGCCCGGCTAATTTTTGTTTTTTTAGTAGAGACAGGATTTCACCATGTTGAGGCCAGGCTGGTCTCAAACTCCTGACTTCAGGCAATCCGTCCACCTCGGCCTCCCAAAGTGCTGGGATTACAGGCGTGAGCCACGGCGCCCAGCCTTATAATCTCTTATAATTTTTTAACTCTTTTGATTTATTTTATTAGACTTTTTTTTTTTTAACTTGAAACAACCTTTATTTTATTTATTTTTTTTTTTGAGACAGTCTTGCTTTGCCGGCCAGGCTAGAGGGTAATGGCATGATCTCAGATGACTGCAACCCCTCTTGGGTTCAAGCGATTCTCCTGCCTCAGCCTCCCGAGTAGCTGGATTACAGGCGCCTGCCACCACACCCAGCTAATTTAGCATGGTGGCCTGAACCTGTAGTAGCAGCTATTCAGGGGCTGAAGTAGGAGGATTGCCTGAGCCCAGGAGGTTGTGGCTGCAGTGAGCCCTGATCAAGCCACTGCACTCCATTCTGGATGACAGAATGAGACCCTTTCTCAAAAAAAAAAAAAAAAAAAAAAGCCAAAGCATATAAACTTAAACTTACGGGAGTTTGGGGGTTTTTATTTTTGTCTTAAATTATTATATTTCAATAGTTTTGGGGTACAGGTAGTATTTGGTTACATGGATAGGTTCTTTTGTGGTGATTTCTGAGATTTCGGTGCACCAATCTCCCAAGCAGTGTGCGCTGTACCCAATGTGTAGTCTTTCATCCGTCACCGCCTCTCCCACCCTTCCCACTGAGTGCCCAGAGTCCATTATATAATTCTTTTTAATTTTTAATTTTTTTTTTTTTTGAGACGGAGTTTCACTTGCCTCGGCCTCCCAAAGTGTTGAGATTACAAGCGTGAGCCACCGCGCCTGGCCACATTTTGTGATTTTTATGCCTTTGCATCTTCATAGCTTAGCTCCCACTTATAAGTGAGAACTTACAATATTTGGGGTTTTATCCCTTTTTTCTTTTCTTTTTCTTTTTTTTTTTTTTGAGATGGAGTTTGCTGTGATTACAGGCACGAGCCACCGTGCCTGGCCTATTTTTTGATGTTTTAATTATGGTCTTTTCTGTTTGTTTGTTTGTTTGTTTGTTTTTGAGATGGAGTCTCGCTCTGTCAATCTCAGCTCACTGCAACCTCCGCCTCCTGGGTTCAAGCGATTCTCCAGCCTCAGCCTGCCGAGTAGCAGGGATTACAGACACACGCCATCGCGGCCTGCTAATTTTTGTATTTTTAGTAGAGGCGGGGTTTTACCATGTTGGCCAAGCTGGTCTGGAACTCCTGACCTCAGGTGATCCACCAGTCTTGGTCTCCCAAAGTGCTGAGATTACAGGCATGAGCCACCATGACCAGCCAATTATGGTCATTCTTGTGAGAGTAAGGTGGTATCACATAGTGGTTTTGATTTGCATTTCCCTGATCATTAATCATTAGTGATATTCAGCATTTTTTTTCTATCTTTGTTGGCTATTTGTATATCTTCTTTTGAGAATTGTTTAAGTCCCATCTGTCTTTGTTTTTGTTGCATTTGCTTTGGGGTTCTTGGTCATGCACTCTTTGCTCAAGTCAATGTCTGGAAGAGTTTTTCCAATGCTTTAGAATTCAAGTAGTTTCAGGTCTTAGATTAAAGTATTTGATCCATCTTGAGTTGATTTTTTTATAAGGTGAGAGATGAAGATCCATTTTTTTTTTTTTGAGACGGAGTCTCGCTCTGTTCCCAGGCTGGGGTGCAGTGGCACGATCTCTGCCTCCTGGGTTCAAGCAATTCTCTGCCTCAGCCTCCCGAGTAGCTGGGATTACAGGCACCCGCCACCACATCCGGCTAAATTTTTTTTGTATTTTTAGTAGAGACAGGGTTTCACCATCTTGGCCAGGCTGGTCTTGAACTCCTGACCTCGTGATCCACCCACCTCGACCTCCCTAAGTGCTGGGATAACAGGTATGAGCCACTGCACCCAGCCGAAGATCCAGTTTTATTCTTCAATATGTGGCTTCCCAATTATGCCAGCACCATTTATTGAATAGGGTGTTCTTTCCCCACTTTGTATCTTTGTTTACTTTGTCAAAGATCAGTTGGCTGTTAAGTATTTGGGTTCATTTCTGGTTTTGCTATTCTGTTTCATTGGTCTACATGTCTATTTTTATACCCATACAATGCTGTTTTGGTAACTATAGCCTTGTAGTATAGTTTGAAGTCATATAATGTGATGCCTTCAGATTTTTGTGTGTGTGTTTTTGGTTTTGTTGTTTTTTTTTTTTTCTTAGTCTTGCTTTGACTTTGGAGGCTTTCTTTTTATTTTATATAAATTTTAGGATTTTTTTAGTTCTGTGAAGAATGATAATGTTATTTTGATGGAAATTACATTGAATTTGTAGATTGCTTTTGGTAGGTTGATCATTGTCACAGTAGGATTGCTACCCATCCATAAGCATGAAATATGTTTCCATTTGTTTTTGTTGTCTATGATTTCTTTTAGCAATGTTTTGTAGTTTTTCTTGTAGAGATCTTTCACCACCTTGGTTAGACATATTCCTAATTATTTTTTTTTTTGCAGCTATTTTAAAATGAGTTGAGTTCTTAATTTAATTCTTAGTTTGGTCACTGTTAGTGTACACCAGTGCCACTAACTTGTGCACATTGATTTTGTATCCTGAAATTTTACTGAATTGATGTATCAGATTGAAAAGCTTTTTTCTCTTTTTTCTCTTTGAGACAAGGTCTTACTCTGTTGCCCAGGCTGGAGTGCAGTAGCATGATCTCGGCTCACTGCAACCTCTGCCTCCTGGGTTCAAGTGATTCTCCTGTCTCAGCCTCCCTAGTAGCTGGAATTACAGCCTCTTGTCACTGTGCCTGGCTAATTTTTGTATTCTTAGTAGAGACGAGGTTTTACCGTGTTGGCTAGGCTGGTCTTGAACTCCTGACCTCAGGTGATCCATCTGCCTCCACCTCCCCAAGTGCTGGGATTACAGGCTTGAGCCACTGCACCTGGCCCTAAAAGCTTTTTAGATGAGTATTTAGGGTTTCCCAGCTATACAATTATATCATTGGTAAACAGTGACAATTTGACTTCCTCTTTACCAATTTAGATGCTGTTTATTTTTTGCTTTACTCTGATTGCTCTGGCTAAGACTTCCATTACTGTGTTGAATAGAAGCGGTGAGAGTGGGCATTATTGTCTTGTTCCAGTTCTCAGAAAAAATCCTTTCCACTTTTTCCCGTTCAGTGTAATGTTGGCTGTTTATCATAGACAGCTTTTTTTTTTTTTCTTTTTTTCTTTTTTTTTTTTTTCAGACGGAGTCTCGCTCTGTCACCCAGGCTGGAGTGCACTGGCACGATCTCCGCTCACTACAATTTCCGCCTCCCGGACTCAAGCGATTATCCTGCCTCAGCCTCCCCAGTAGCTGGGACAACAGGCACCCACCATCATGCCTGGCTAATTTTTGTATTTTTGTACAGACCAGGTTTCACCATGTTGGCCAGGCTGATCTCAAACTCCTGACCTCAGGTGATCTGCCCACCTCGGCCTCCCAAAATGCTGAGATTACAGGCATAAGCCACCGTGCCCAGCCTGTCATAGATGGCTTTTATGACCTTACAATATGTTCCCTCTATCCCAATTTTGCTGAGGATTTTAATCGTAAAGGGATGCTGGATTTTGCCAAATGATTTTTCTGTGTATTTTGAGATAATCATATAATTTTTGGTTTTAATTCTGTTTATTTGGTGTATAACATGTATTGACTTACCTATGTTAAATCATCTCTGCATCCCTGGCATAAAACGTTCTCAATTATAGTGTACTATCTTATTAATATGCTGCTGTGTTTGGTTAGCTAGTATTTTATCGAAGATTTTTGCATTCATTAGGAACATTGGTGTGTAGTTTTCTTTTATTATGTCTTTTCCTGATCTTGGTATTAGAGTGATATTGGCTTCATAGAATGATTTAGGAAGGATTCCCTTTTTCTCTGTCTTTTGGAATAGTTTCAGTAGGACTGATCCCAATTCTCTGAATGTTAGATAGAATTGAGCTATGAATCCATCTTGTCCTGGACTTTTTTTGTTGGCAGTTTTTTTTTTCTTGAGTCTTGCTCTGTCACCCAGTCTGGAATGTAATGGTGCAATCTTGACTCACTGCAACCTCTACCTCCTGGGTTTAAGTGATTCTCCTGCCTCAGCCTCCCAAGTAGCTGGGATTACAGGCCAGCTTGTAACCTGGCTAATTTTTGTATTTTAAGTAGAGATGGGTTTTGCCATGTTGATCAGGCTGATCTCAAACCCCTGACCTCAAGTGATCCACCCACCTCGTCCTACCAAAGTGCTAGGATTACAGGCATGAGCCACTGCACCCAGCTGGCAATTTTTTATTACTAGTTTAATCTTGCTACTTGTTATTGGTCTGTTCAGAGTTTTTATTTCTTCCTGGTTTAATCTAGGAGGTTTGTATATTTTCAGGAATTTATCAAACTCCTCTAGGTTTTCTAGTTCGAGCATGTAAAGCTATTCATGGTAGCTCTGAATGATCTTTTATTTCTAATTGAGCATATTTGGACCTTCTGCTTTTCTGGGTTAATCTCACTAATAGTCTATCAATTTGGTTTATCTTTTCAAATGACTAGCTTATTGTTTTATCTTTTATATTTTTTAAATTTCAATTTTATTTAGTTCTGCTCTGATCTTTGTTATTTTTTTTTTCTGCTGGGTTTGGTTTGTTCTTGTTTCTCTTGTTCCTTGAGGTATAATCTTAGGCTGTTTATTGTGGTTTTTTGCACTTTTTGATGTATGTATTTCATACTATGAACTTTCCTCTTAGCACCACTTTTGCTGTATCCCAGCAGTTTTAATATGTTGTGTCACTATTATTCAGTTTAAAGAATTATTTAATTTCCATCTTGATTTCATTGTGGACCCAATAATCATTCAGGAGCAGTTTATGTAATTTTCATGTATTTGTATGGTTTTGAGTGTTCCTATTGGAATTGATTTCTAATTTTATTCCACTGTGGCCTAAGACAGCACTTTATAAAATTTTAATATTCTTAAATTTATTCAGGGGCTGGGCATGGTGGCTCATGCTTTAATCTCAGTACTTTGGGAGGCTAAGGCAGGCAGATAACCTGAGGTCAGAAGTTCAAAACCAGCCTGGCCAACATGGTGAAACCCCATCTCTACTAAAAATACAAAAATTAGGCACGCATGGTGGCACATGCGTGTAATCCCAGCTACTCAGAAGGCTGAGGCAGGAGAATCCCTTGAACCTGGGAGGGAGAGGTTGCTGTGAGCTAAAATTGCACCATTGCACTCCAGCCTTGGTGACAGAGTGAGGCTCTGTCACACACACACACACACACAAAATTCAGACTTGTCTTGTGACTTATCATATGGTCTATCTTGAAGAATGTTTTGTGTGCTGATGAAAAGAATGTATATTCTGCAGTTGCTGGGTGGAATATTCTGTAAGTATCTGTTAAGTCCACTTGTTCTAAGGTATAGTTTAAGCCCATTGATTTTTGTTTGTTTGTTTGACTTTCTCTCTTGATGGCCTGTCTAATGCTGTAAGTAAAGTATAAGTCTTCCACTGTTTTTGTGTTGTTGTCTATCTCATTGCATTTCTTAAGGGACAACTTAGGTGAAACAAGAAAATTTATATTTCTGAAGCGTAGAGTTAATATTTTAGGCTAAAATATATTTTTTTCTTTGAGACAGAGTCTTGCTGTGTTGCCCAAGCTGGAATGCAGTGGCATGATCTTGACTCGCTGCAACTTCTGCCTCCCAGGTTCAAGTGATTCTCCTGCCTCAGACTCTTGAGTAGCTAGGACTGTAGGTGCCCACCACCATGCATGACTAATTGTTCTGTTTTTAGTAGAAACAAAGTTTTACCACATTGGCCAGCCTGCTTTCCAACTCCTGACCTCAGGTGATCTGCCCTCCTTGGCCTCCCAAAGTGTTGGGATTATGGGTGTGAGCCACTGCACCTGGCCTTAAATGTACTGTTTATGGTTTTTAAAATATATAATATTATATGATCTGCAAACAGCAACTCTTTATTTACATGTCATCAATTTCAATGGCTTTAAACAATTTTTTTTGCCTAACTCTTCTGCTACATACTTCCAGGGTTATGTTAAAATGGAAGCATTGACAATGGGGACAATATAGTTTTGCATTGCATTGGTTTTTGTAAATTTCATTGAACGAAAACCTCTTCAAGTTTATATAAAGTGGTTACAAGAGGTAAAGATCCCATATTTATAGGATGCCCTCTTCATTTGTAATAGACAGAGGTGGTAGGTTGGTCACAAGGCTGCTTGTTCTACATAGGATTTACCTTTAGTTGGCTTGCTAAAAAAGGCCTGGGTAGTTGTAATTCCCGTTTTATTATTGGACAGACTGAATATCCTTCAGGACTTTCATCTGTAGAGCAGACACTAGGGGAAGTTGTTGCAGTCAGGTCTGTATATGGTGGGGCTTACATCAGGATGTGGATGAGGATTCCTTTCACTGAGTACTAGAGAGGGTCTTCCCAGGTCACTGTGTGGGATTCTACCAAGGCGGAATTGGCCATGAAGTGTGGCTTGGAATTAGAAGTAAAACATTAAACTGTATGGCTACAAATGGGTGTCTTCCTCCAGGTCTCTGGAAGAGCAGGAGCTCTCCCAGGCTGTGGCTGGGAGGAGTTTGGAATGGTTATAGAGTAAGTTCAGAATTCTCAGTGGGAGCAAGTTGGGTTGGCTATTTTTTGGTCTGTAGCCAAGAACAGAGGTCCTGTAGTTTACCACCTTAATAGAAGCCTGTCTCCTGAAAAGAACATTCCTCAATCTTGGGCTTTAGGAGAGTTTCACGACTCCATCCCTGGATCTCAACTTACCTTTTACCTTAGAAGGAATATCTTGACAAGCCCTAGACCACTGGACCCCTAGAAATTTTACTGAGCTAGAAGGTCCCTAAATTTTAGTCAGTTTTATTTTCCATCCTCTAGAATGTAAATGTCTCATAAATAAGTCCAGTGTGTTTGCTATTTCTTGCCCATTGGATTCAATCAGCGTAACGTCATCAACGTAATGGACCACTGTAATATTTGCAAAAGCAAAAAGCTACAGAGGTCTCTTTGAATAAGATTATGACACAAAGCCAGAGAATTGATATATCCCTGAGGTAGAACAGTAAAGGTATATTGCTGACTTTGCCAGCTGAAAGCAAATTGCTTCTGGTGGGCCTTATGGACAGGAATGGAGAAAAGGGCAACTGCTAAGTCAATGTCTGCATACCAGGTATGAGGAGATGTGTTAATTTGCTCAAGCAACGAAACCATATCTGGTACAGCAGCTGCAACTGGAGTCATCACTTGGTTAAGCTTGCAATAATCCACTGTCATTCTCCAAAATCCATCTGTCTTCTGTACAGGCCAAATGAAAGAGTTGAACGGGGATGTGGTGGGAATTACCACCTCTGCATCTTTTAAGTCTGTGATGGTGGCACTAATCTCTGCAATCCCTCCATGGATGCAATATTGATTTTGGTTTACTATTTTCCTAGGTAGAGGCAGCTCTAATGGCTTCTATTTGGCTTTTCCCACCATAATAGCCCTCACCCTACTAGTCAGCGAGCCAATTTGGGAATTCTGCCATCTGCTAAGTATGTCTATGCCAACTGTGCATTCAGGCACTGGGGAAATGACCACAGAGTGAGTCTTGGGACTCACTGGACCAACTGTAAGTTGGACCTGCTCTAAATCTCTATTAAGTACCTGACCTCCACAAGCCCCTGTTTTAACTGGAGGACCACAGTGATGTTTTGGGTCCCCAGGAATCAATGTCAGCTCAGAGCCAGTGTTTAGTAGTCCCCAAAATATCTAATCATTTCCCTTTCCCCAGTGCACAGTTACCCCCGTAAAAGGCCAGAGATCTACTTGGGGAAAGATGGGAGAAAGATTCACTGGATAAATTGTCGGTAGTGTAGTGGGGTCGCTCTTCAAGAGAATCCGGCCTCCCCTTTATTCAAGGGGTTCTGGGTCTGTAAACTGGCTCAAGTCTGGAAATTGATTGAGGGGCCATGATTCTCTGTTTTTATATTTCAAATTAGTCTTTTGTCCATTCAACCTAGAAGTTTTCTGCTTGTATAAATTAAGTAGGAATGCAGTAGGTTTCCTATCAATTTTACTTCTAGGAACATCGTGATGAATCAGCCAATGCCAGAACTCTACACAAGTCAGACTATTCTGATTGCCATTTTGCCTCTGCTGTCCATTACAGTAGCTGTGCCCACCTTGCCTTTGATGGTTGAGTGCCACCACTTGGTCCCTGCCACCTCGGGATCCAATTATTCCCATTGTATTTACATTTTTTAGCTGAGTGACTGCGGTTCCCACTGTTGGATCTGACATGCAGAGAAGAGCAATTACAGGGCTCTTCAAAGATTCAGGTGCTGCCCTCACAAATCTATTTTGCAAGGCAATGGTAAGGGTATATCTTTTGGATCTTCCCTGCTGGAATTAGTAGGTCTAAAGTGACTAATCCACTCCAGTATCACAATCTCTCTTAGCCTTTTGATCCCCCCCTCTACATTAAACCAAGGGACATCAGGCATTTCCAGCTCACTCACAGTGGGTCATCTTTTAATCCACATTTCAGCTAACCAAGCCAATAAACTATTAGAAACTTGTTTAACTCTCCAACCTGTAACATTAAATGCAGTGTTCCTATTTAGTGGGCCCTAATAAATAAATTCAGCCTGATTCAACCCTATGTTCCTTCCACAATTATCCCACACCCTTAACATTCATCCCCAAGCCTGTTCTCCAAATTTCTATTTATATAAATTAGAAAACTCAAGCCTTCTTTTTGAGTGTAGTGTGCCTCCTCATGGGGCACACTCTCAACCTCACCTCTGAAGGTCTGCTGGGACTTTAGTCTACTTATATGCCTAGAAGCAAACAGGGGTGTTGAGGGTGGCTCCTGAGAAGAATCAACATTATTTTGCCTGGGAACTGCCTCAGGGAGGGCCATCACTGTTGCCTCAGGCAGTGCAAGGTTTATTTCAGACAAAGGTGGAAAGGCAGCATGGATCAGAAAGGGGATGTTGCCACTACTGGGGATGGGGAAGCTGTTTCTTCTAACAGAAAAGGTTCATCGAAGTTTGCAAACTCAGTCACCCTGGCTTCATCAGGGTCCTTCCACACATCCCCATTCCAAGTGGCAGGGTCCCATTCTTTTCCAATAAATGCCCTCACTTTAATAGTAGACACCTGGTGAGGTTGTCCATACACCTTTTGTTGCAGATCAGCCACTAGCATAATAAGAGTTTGTGTCTGTTTTTCCACAATTTCAGCTCTTTCTCTACAGGAGATGAGACTCACTCAGGGTGATCTTAGCAGATTTGAGGCTCAGTATCTGCTTCTAAAGCCAAAAGATAGAATCCCTGAGTTCATTATTTTCTATCGTCTCTCCATCCACTGAACTTAGGACAACCAGATTCATTATGTTCCTTTGTTCTCCACTATGGTCAAAGGTTGTTTTTGTTTTTGTTTTGTTTGTTTTGAGATAGAGTCTCACTCTGTCACCAAGGCTGGAGGGTGGTGTTGTGATCTCAGTTCACTGCAACCTCCGCCTCCCGGGTTCAAGCAATTCTCTGCCTCAGCCTCCGGAGTAGCTGGGATTACAGGCTCCCGCCACCACACCCGGCTAATTTTTGTATTTTTAGTAGAGATGGGGTTTCACAATCTTGGCCAGGCTGGTCTTGAACTCCTGACCTTGTGATCCACCCGCCTCGGCCTCCCAAAGTGCTGGGATTATAGGTGTGAGCCACTGCGCCCAGCTGGTCAAAGGTATTATGTATAGAGTTGCTAAACTCCTTGCCTCCCATGAGTGATAAATCAAGAGTGTCAAATGCATTTATTTTACATAACTTCTTAAACAGTTCATCCCAAGGGCTATCAGTGTTCTCCATACTATTAGAAGTAGAGTCTTTAGCATTTTTGGGTCTAATCATATTAAGCAGCCAACTCCAGAAACCCCAGAATCAAAAAAGAATTCCATCCTTAATATTCTGTTCCTCTAGAACCACTCCTGGTACCAAAATCTGTATTAGCCAGGGTTCTCTAGAGGGACATAATTAATGGAATATATATATATAAAGGGGAGTTTATTAAGTATTAACTCACACAATCACAAGATCCCACAATAGACCGTCTGCAGGCTGAGAACGAAGGAGAGCCACTCCGAGTCCCAAAAATGAAGAACTTGGAATCTGATATTCAAGGGCAGGAAGCATCCAGCACAGGAGAAAGATGTAGGCTAGGAGACTAGGCCAGTCTCTCTTTTCACATTTTTCTGCCTGCTTATATTCTAGCCATGCTGGCAGCTGATTAGATTGTGCCCATCCAGATTAAGGGTGGGTCTGCCTTTTCCAGCCCACTGACTCAATTGTTAATCTCCTTTGGCAACACCCTCACAGACACACCCAGGATTAATACGTTGTATCCTTCAATCCAATCTAATTGACACTCAGTATTAACCATCACACCTAGTTAAAAGAGTCAACATCTCTCCATTTGGCTGAGTCCAGGTGAAACAGTCATCACCATTTTTCTAAGCTGAATCCAGAAATGAGTCAGCATTCCACCTATGGGCAGACTCACATATCACAGTCACAATTCCAACAGTGAATTTTTTTGATGTGTGAGATTTAGAACCTTACCAGTGGACTCTGTTTATATGTGAAGGTGACAATACTAACTGTTAGCTTTGTTTGTATATTAAAGTCACAATCTCACCTGTGTGCTGGGCCTGTGATAAAACTTTGTACTGCCAGAGGGCTTCATGTAATTTCCATTAACTGTAATAATCTTCTGTGAGTCTCATGCAGGTAGGAGACCAAGGACCCTACCAGTTTCCTCAAGCCTAGCTATAATAGTCAACATATCTTTTATTGGCTGGATCCAGGTATGAGAGTAATCAATGTGCCTGTGAGCTAACTTTATAAATAGGTCAACATCACACCTGTGGCTGGATCTACATATGACATTCCAACTGTGGACTGTGTCCATGTACAAGATTCTTGTCCATGTACAAGAGACCTAACCAGAGGTCTCTGTACATGTGTGAGGGTGACACTCATAACTTTTGGCAGGATGAGCATACGAGATGCTTCACCCATGTGCTGGGTGTAGTTATATGTCAAAATCCCACCTGTGGAAAAGAAACAAGCTAAGAGAGTTACATATTTTAAATTCTAGGCTAAAGATATGTTAAAATATGCCTTGCAGGCAGGGCTCAGGAAAGAGAGTTACATCACCTGAGTGCTGTGACCGGTGATATGTCACACTGCCTTCTATGGGCATGGCTCAGGCAGGAGTTTTACATTATTTTTGTGTTGGCTCTATGATATGTCACAATCCCCCTCCATTTGCATGACCTAGAGAAAATAGAAGAGTCACAGCACCTAAATTATGACCACAGAGATATATCACAATACCTCCTGTGGGCAGAGCCTAAGATAGAGGGTCACATCACCTGCAACCTGGACTCAGTACAATGTTTCAATCTCCCCTGAGGCCAGTGGGCCTGTGGTATGTCACAGTTCATTTTTGGGGGGTGCAGAATGCAGGCAACAGAGGAGTGTTACATCATCTAGGTAATGAGTTCAGAAGTATTTCACAATACCTACTGTGGGCAGGGCCCAGGGCAGTACAGTCACATCACGGAGGTAGTGGGCTCAGTGACATCTCACAATGACTTTGTGGACAGGGCCCAGGCTAAAGATAAGAGTCACATGACCTAAGTGCTAGGCCCAGTGAAATTTCACAATACCCTCTGTGGGTAGGGCTCAAGCAAGAGAGTCACATCACAATCTCTTCTGAGATCTGGGCCCAGGCAGGGAAGTAAAATCACTCAGGTGCTAAGCAAAAGTATATGTCACAATCATACTTGTGGGAAGATCTAGGGCTAAGATTCACAATTCCACACATGTCCCAGCTTCAGGTAAAAGTGTCAACACCTCCTGTGAGTTGCATCCAAGTACATGAGTCATAATATCAATGATGAACTGGATCCATGCATGAGAGTCCGTCCCAATTCCACCTGCAGACTGTGTGTTATGTTGGCTCTATATGTCACAATCCACCTCCATTTGCATGACCTAGAGAAAGTAGAAGAGTCACAGAGCCTTCTGTGACTGGTATCAGAGTCAAAGCCTTCTAGGTGTGTTGAATCCTGGTCTTAGAGTCATCATCCACCTGTAGACAAAATCCACGTAAAATAATTATAATCCCAACTTTCAACTGCATCCGAGTGTGAGATTCAGAAGCTCAACAGTTTTCTGTACCCATGCAGGAGGATGACAATTTTTACTGTGGGCTGGAAGTGCATATGAGGATTAAAATCTCAGCTTGTTCTGGGTCCTTTTATGACACTCTCTGTACCACCCGAGGGCTTTACATTGTTTGGGTGAGAGTCACCATCCCCTGTGAGACATTAGTGCTGGTATAAATTCATGATCTTGCCTGTTGCCCTAAGCTTAGGTATGAGAGTCAACATGTCTCCTGTTGTCTGGGTCCAGGTATGAAAGTCATTGCTGTGCCTCTTAGTTGGGTTTTATGAGTCACCCTCCCACCTGTGGCTGGATCCACACATGATATTAAAAATTCCAACTGTGGACTGTATCTGTAAGTGAGATTCAGGACTTCACAAGTGGGTTCTGTCCATATGTGTGGGTGACAATTCTTACTGTTTGCTGGGTGTGCATTTGAGAGTCACAATCTCAAATTTTGCTGAGTTATGTAATGACACTTTTTGTACAACTTGCAGGCATTATACAATATTAGTGAGTGTAGTAATCCTCTGTGATGTTTATACAAGTAGAAAACCCAAAACCTCACCTGTTACCCTAAGCCTAGGTACAAGCATCAACATATCTTCTGTTGGCTGGGTTTATTGTGCAAGTGAATTAGGTTCAGAAATTTGCCACCATCCAACCAGTGGAATAGGTTCATGTGTGAGGTTCAGGACCTCACCAGTAAGCTTGGCCTATGTGTGAGGGTGGCAATTGAAACTGTTGGCTAGGTGTGTATAGGAGAGTCACAATCTCACCTGTGTGCTCAGTCTTGTAATGACACTCTGTATTGCCCAAAAGCTTTATACAATATGTGTTGAGTGTCATAATCTTCTGTTACCTTCCTACAAGTAAAAAACCTAGACCCCTAAGCCTACCTACCAGAGTCAACATCTCTCTTATTGGTTGGGCCCATGTTTGAAAGTCATCACCATTTCTGTGTGCTGAATCCAGAAAAGAGTCACCACCCCACTTCTGGCAAGATATACATATGACAGTCACAATTCCAGCTGTTGACTGCATTCACTCATGAGACTCAGGACCTCAACATTGGTCTTTGTCCATGTGTTATAGTGACAATAGTAACTGTTGTCTGGGATTGCATACAAGAATAAAAATTTCGTCTGTGTGCTGGACCACGTTATATTTCACAATCTTATCTGTGGGAAAGGCTAAAAAATGAGAGTAAAATCACCTGAATTCTTCACCTGCAATATGTCTCAATCTCCCCTATGGGCAAGGCCCAGGCTGGAGAATCAGATCACTTGCATGTAGGGCCCAGTGACATATTATATTTTCTCTAGGCACAGCCCGGGCAGGAGAGTCACAACATTTGGGTGCTGGGCTCAGAGATATGCCACAATGCCTTTTTTGGGTATGTCTCCTGCAACAGAGAAGAAGCACATTATGTAGAAAATTGGTTCAGAGATTTGTCACAATGTCCCCTTTTGGTGGTGCACAGGCAGGTGAGGAGAGTCACATCACCCAGATAATGGGCCTAGCAATATATCACAATGCCCCCTGATGGAAGGGCAAAGAAAAGAAAGTCACAAAACCTAGGTGAGAAAATCTGACATAGGTCACAATGCATGTTATGAGTAGGGATCATGGAAAAGAGGAGAGTCATATAACCTAGGGGCTGCACCCAGATATATGTCATAATCATCCCAGTGGGCAGGGCCTAAGCATGAGAGGAGAGTCACATCACATAAATGCTAGGCCTAGTGATATGTCACAATGCCCACTGTGTACAGGTCCCAGAGTAAAGTAAAGAATCACATCATCTACATGTTGGGACCAAAGATATGTATCAATGACACCTGTGGGCAGGGGCCAGGCAGAAGACCCACAGCACCTGTGTGCTGGACCCTGTGATAAGTTACTATTTATCTGTTGGCATGGCCCAGTCAGAAGAGGCAAATCAAACCACCTGGGTGCTGGGCCCAGTGATATGTCACAATGTCTTCCATAGGCAAAACCCAGGTAACAGAGGAGACTCACATCAAATAGTTGATGGACCCAGAGATATTTCACAATGCCCCCTGTGAACAAGGGCCAGGCAAGAGACTCACATCACCTTGGTGCTGTGCCACTATCTTTTGTGTGAGCAGAACATAGGAAAAAGAGAAGCGTTGGCCAGGCGCAGTGGCTCATGCCTGTGATCTCAGCACTTTGGGAGGCTGAGGAGGGTGAATCACCTGAGATCAGGAGTTTGAGACCAGCCTGACCAACAAGGTGAAGCCCCGTCTCTACTAAAAATACAAAATACACCAAGTGTGGTGGCAGGCGCCTGTAGTCCCAGCTGCTCAGGAGGCTGAGATAGAAGAATTGCTTGAACCCAGGAGGCAGATGTTGCAGTGAGCCGAGATCATGCCACTGCACTCCAGCCTGGATGATGGAGAAAGACTCCATCTCAAAAAAAAAAAAAGAAAAAAAAAAGAGAGAAGCATCACATCAGCAGAGTGCTGAGCCCAGATATGTCCCAATCCCCCTGTGAGCAGAATGCATGCAGAAGAAGAGAGTCAACATACATGGACGATGGGCATAGAGATATTTCATAATGTCCACTGTAGGAAGGGCACAGGAAGAAGTGTAACATCACTTGAGTGTTGGACAGTGCAATATGTCAAAATAACCAGTGTGGTTAGGGCACGGGCAGAAATCACATAACCTGGGTGCAGGGCCTGACAGTGCATCACAATGCCCTCTATGGGCAGAGCCAAGGCAGGAGAACAGGTCACATCAGCTAAGTGCTTGGCCAAGTGATACGTCATAATCCCTACTGGGGGCTGGACCAAGGCTGGGAAGTCAAATCACTCAGATGCTGGGCAGAAGCATACCTCAGAATCACACCTGCAGGAAGACCCTGAAATGAAATTAACAATCCCACACATGTCTCAGTTTCAGGTATAAGAGTCAACACCTTCTGTAGGTTTGGTTTAAGTACCTGAGTCACAGTTTCAACAATGGGCTGGATTTGTACACAAAAGACCCAATCCCTCCTGAAGACTGTGTCCCCTTATTGAAGCCACAGCCTCACAGCTGTGGGGAATTTTGGTCTGAGAGTAACCAACCAGCCTATGGATCAGATCCACATGTGAGGGTTAATTATTCAACTTCCCATTGCCTCTGGGTGGGAGATTCAGAGCCTCAACAGTGGGCTGTGCTCATGTGAAAGGATGACAATATTTGCTATTGGCTACCTGTGCATAAGAGTGTCACAATATTACCTGTGTGCTGGGTGCTGTAAGGACACTCTCTGTACCATTCAAGGGCTGTACATGCTATGCATGAGAGTCAGAATTTGCTCTGAGAACTCCATGCTAGTATGAACCCATGATTGTCACCTGTGGCCCTAAGCTCAAGTATGAGACTCAACATCTCTTTAATTGACTTCATCCAGATAGGAGATTCCTCAACTGCCTATGAGATGGTTTTAGAAATGAGTCACCATCCCAATTGTGGTTGGATGTTTACACATGACAGTCACAATTCCAACTGTAAACTGCATCCATATATGAAGTTCAAGACCTCACCAGTACACTGTGTTCTTGCGTGAATGCAATAATCCTAATCATTGGTGGGGTGTGCACACAAGATAAAGAATCTCACCTGTGTGCTGGGCCCTGTGAAGACACTCTCTGTATCACCTGAGGGCTTTATACAGTATGTGAGGGAGTGGAAATAATCTATGACCTTCCTACCAAAAGGAGACCCAGGATCTTACCAATTTCTCTAAGCTTAGCTACAAGAGACAGTATCTCTCCTGGTGACTGCTATGAGAGTCATTATTGCATCTGTCAGCCAGGCCAAGATGTATGTTACAATCCCATTTGTCAGTAGAGAGTGAGCAGGATGGTCACATCACCTGAGTGCTGGGAAAGGGTCATGTCACAATCATTTTTGAGGCCACGGACCAGTGATAAAACAAACATCACCTCAGTGCTAGGCCAAGGGATATATTCCACTGTTTTCTGTGGGCAAGGTGCAGGCAAAACAAACTCATCACCTTGTTGCTGGGCCCAGTGATATGTCACAATTTTCCCTGAGGTCAAAGTGGAGGCTAAAAACAAGGGTCATATCTCTTAGGTCATGATGCAGAGATACATCACAAGGCCTCCTGTGGGCAGGCCACAGGTAGAAATTGCCAATTTCCTAGGTGTTGGAGCCCACGATATGTCAAAATGCACAATGTATGCAGGGCCCAGGCAGGAGAGGAGTCACATAACTTAGGTACTGAGCCTAGCAATACATCCCAATTTCTTCTTGGACAGAGCCCAAGAGATAGAAGAGTCTTATTACCCAGGTGTTGGGTCTAGCTATGTGTCAAAATATTCCCTGAAGGGAGAGATAAGGGAGGAGTGTAACCTCATCTAGGTGAGAAGCCCAGAGATGTTGCCAATTCTGTGTAAGGCTCAGGAATAAGAGAAGAGTCAGGTAACCTAGAAACTAGGCTAGATTATATGTTGCAATTACCCATGTGGGGAAGGTTCTCATGAGAAGAGAGTCACATCATGTAGCTGCTGAGCTAAACGATGCATCACAATTCCCACTGTGTACTGGTCCCAGAAAGAAGAGGAGAGTCCCATCATCTAGGTGATGGGCCCAGAAATATGGCATATGGATCCTGTGGGCAAGCAACAGGCAGAAGTATCTCAGCATGTCTGTAGTAGGCCCGGTATTAAGTTACTCTCCCTTCTATGGGCATGATCCAGGCAGAAGAAGTCACAGCACCTAGGTGCTGGGCCCAGAGATATATCACAATATCTTTTGTGGGAAAAGACAAGGTAAAAGAAGAGACTCACATCAAATAGTTGATGGGTCTAGAGATATGTTACAATCTTTCTGTGGGCAGAGTCTAGGCAGGAGACTCAGTCACTGTGGTCCTGGGCACAGCACTATGTAAAAATGCTTTATTTTGGAAGAGCCAAGGCAGAAGAATATCACCTGTGTGTTAGCCTAGCGACATGTCACAACATCCCCTGAAAACCAAACCTTGAAAGGAGAGTAGAGTAACGTCAGCTAGGTGCTGGTCCCAATTATTTGTCAAAATCCTTCTTTTGAGCAGGAATTGGTAGAAGAGGATTATCAAAACACAAAGTTGATTGGTGCATAGATATGTCACAAAAACCTTGTAGGCAGGGCCAGGCAGGAGAGTTACATCACCTGGGTATTGGACTCAGCAACATGTCAAAATGGCCCATATGGGCAGGGCACAGGCAGGGGAGTCACATAACCTGAATGTGGTGCCAAGTGATATGTGACAGTGCTGCCTGTGGGCAGCATGAAGGCAGAAGAGACTCATATCACCTGGGTGCAAGGCCAAGCAATACGTCACAATGCTCCCTTTTGGCAACTCTATGGCAGGAGTATGCAGCTGCATCACCTAATTGTTGGTTTTGGTGAAATTTTATAATTTCAGCTGTGGGCTGGGCCCAGGGAGTAGAGTTAAATCACTCATGTGACGGGCAGAATCTATGTCACAATCACACCTGCAGGAATATCCAGGTATGTGATTAACAATTCCATATATATCTAGGTTCTAGGTGTAAGATTCAATAGCAGGCCAGGCACGGTGGCTCATGCCTGTAATCCCAGCACTTTGGGAGGCCAAGGCAGACAGATCACCTGAGGTCAAGATTTTGACCTCACATGGCCAACGAGGTGAAACTCCGTCTCTACTAAAAATACAAAAATTAGCCAGGTGTGGTGCCAGGTGTCTGTAATCCCAGCTACTCTACTCAGGAGGCTGAGGCAGGAGAATTGCTTGCAACCAGGAGGTGGAGGTTGCAGTGAGCCAAAATCATGCCACTACACTCCAGCCTGGGAAAAAAGAGTCAGGCTCCATCTAAAAAAAAAAAAAAAAAAAAAAAAAAATTCAGTAGCTCATGTATGTTGGACCTAAGTAAAGGAGTCACAATCTAAGTGGTAGAGTAATCTGTCCATGAGACCCTTAATCCCTCCTGTGACCTGTATCTCCTTAGTGAAGTCACAGCCTCAGACTTGTGTTGAATCTGAGACTCACCATCCCACCTGTGAATGGGATCCAGGCATGAGAGTCAACTTTCCAACTTTCGACTGCCTTCGAGTCTGAGATTCAGAAGCTCAATCATTGGCTGTTTCATGAGAGAGAATAACAATCTTTACTGTTGACTGGGTGTGCATATGAGTGGCACAATCTCACCTGTGTGCTGGGCTCTGTTGTAACACTTTCTGCATCACCTGAGGGCTTTATACAGTGTGCATAAAAGTCACAGTCTGCTCTGAGACCTTTCTGCTTTTATAGACCCATGGTCATACCTGTGACCCTAAGTTCAGGTGTAAGCATAGTTGGCAGGGTTCAAATTAGAGAGTCCTCACTCTCTAGTCAGCAGGGTCTAGATTGGAGAGTCTTCACCTGCCTACGCACTGGATTTATTAATGAGTCACCACCTTAATTGTAGCCAAATGTTAATATATGACAGTAACAATTCCAACTTTGAACCGTATCCACCTGTAAGATTCAGGACCTCAACAGTTGGCTTTTGCCATGTGTGAGGTCGACAATCATAACAGTTGGCAGTTTGTGCATTGCAGAAACAATCTCACCTGTGTGTTAAGCCCTGTGGAGACTCTCTTTGTGCCACCCAAAAGTTTATAGAACACACTAAAGATTGGTAATTCATTATGACATTCATAAAAAAAGGAGGCCCAGGATCTTGTTTCCTAAGCCACACTACAAGAGACACTATCTCCCCTGTTGGCTGATTCCAGGTATCATCATAGCACCTATGAGTTGGGCCAAGATATTTGTCACAATCTCACCTGTAAGTAGAAAATGAGCAGAAGAGTCACATCACCTGGATGCTGTATGAGGGATGTCACAATATTTCCTGGAAGCAGGGCACAGGCAGAAGAGTCACATAATCTGGTGGCTGAGCCCAGTGATATTTCACAATGCTCCCTGTGGGAAAAGACTTGCCAGAAAAGACACATCACCTGGTAACTGGGCCCAGCGATATGTCACAATCTTCTCTCTGTGCAGGATGCAGGCAGAAAAAGAGTCACATCACTCAGGCCATAGATGCAGACATATGTCACAAGGCCATCTATGGGCAGGGCTTATTCAGTAGCCTCTGATCCAATCCTGTAGGTGTTGGGTCCAGGGACATGTCACAATACCAAAAATATGCATGGCTCAGCAGAAGAAAAGATTTACATCATCTAGGTGCTGGATCCAATGATATGTCACAATCTTCTTTTTTGGCATGGCTCAGGAAGAAATAGAGAGTCACATCACCTAGGTGCTGGACCAAGCCATATGTCACAATACACAATAAATGCAGGGCTCATGAAAAGAGGAGAGTCAGATCTGTTAGGTGTGGAACAGTGGTACATCACAATTTCTCCTTTGTCAGAGCCACATCACCTAGATGGCTGGTCCAGTAATATGTCACAATTACCTTGAGAGGTGAGCCCAGGCAAGAGAGCCACATTATTTAGGTGAGAACCCCACAGATGTGTCACTATTTTCCCTGTGAATAGGGCTCAGGAAGAAAAGGATAGTCACATCATTTAAATGATGGGCCCAGAGATGGATTACAATGGCTCCTGGGTACAAAAACCAGGCAGAAGAATTACATCACCTGTGTGCTGGGCCCAGGGATAAGTCACTTTCCCTTTTGTGGGCATGGCTTCAGCAGGAGAGAAGAGTCACATCACTAAGGTTCTGGTTCCAGAAATATGTCACAATCTCTCTTATTGACAAAGTATGCGTAGGAGAGGAGGGTCAAATGAAGCAGTTGATGGGCCCAGAGACATGGCACAATGCCCCCCCCAGTAGGCAGAGTACAAGCAGGTACCTCCCAATTCTTTAGATGTTGTGGCCAGGGACATGTCACAATACTTAAAAAATGCAGGACCCAGGCAATAAAACAAAGTCACATCACCTAGGTGCTAGGTTCAGCAATATGTCACAATTCCTAATTCAAGAGTAGAGATAAAAAGATTCACATAACCAAGGTGTTAAATGTAAAGATATATCATAATATTCCTGTGGGCAGAGACCATTCAGGAGAGTCACACTACCTTAATGTTGGACCTGGGCATATGTCACAATACACGGCATATCCAGGGTTCAAGCAGGGAAGAAAAATCACATCGTCTAGTTGCTGGGTTTGATAATATGTCACAGTCACCTGTTTTTGTAGAACCCAGACAGAAAAGAAGAGTCACATCTCCTACTTGACAGATGCAGAGATAAGCCAAAAGGCTCCTTATGGCCAGGACCCAGGCAGGAGGCTCTCACACCCTAGGTGTTTATCTTAGACATACGTCACAGTACCAAATATACACAGGGCCCAGGCAAACAAGGAGAGTCATAACACCTTGGTGTTAAGTTTAGTGATACGTTACAATCCCCACTTTTGGCAGGGCCGGGACACACACACACACACAAAGTCACATCACCTAGGCAGTATAAAAAAAGATATGTCATAATATCCTCATAGGCAGGGTCCTTTCAGAAGAGTCTCATCACTTAGGTTTTAGACTCAGTTATTTGTCACAATACACAATTTATGCAAGACTCGGTCAAAAGAGGAAAGTCACGTAACCTAGGTGCTGGGTCCAGTGATACATTACAATCTCTCCTTGGGTAGAGTCCAAGCACTAGAAAAGACATTACCTAGGTACTTGGTCCAGGAATATGTCACAATACCTCCTGAGGAAAGAGTCCAAGAAGGGGAGTCACATCACCTAATCACGGGGTCCAAAGATATTTCCCAGTGCTCCTTGCAGGTAGAGCTGAGGATAAGCAAAAGTGTCACATAACCTAGGGGCTGGGCCCAGCTGTATGTCACAACTACCCCGGGTGGCAAGTCTCTGGTATGAAAGGAGAATCACATCACATAGATACTGGGCCAAGCAATATGTCACAATCCCCACTGTAGGAAGGTCCCAGGAAAAGGGACGAGTCACATTATCTGGGTGATGGGCACAGGAACATATCACAATTACCCTAGGCTTAAGTGTTACTGTCATGCGCTTCCACGTGAAGAGACCACCAAACAGGCTTTGTGTGAGCAATAAAGCTTTTTAACCATCTGGGTGCAAGCGGGCTGAGTCTGAAAAAAGAGTCAGCGAAGGGAGATAGGGGTGGGGCCATTTTATAGGATTTGGGTGGGTAGTGAAAAATTACAGTCAAAGGGGGTTTTTCTCTTGCAGGCAGAGGCGGGGGTCACAAGGTGCTCAGTGGGGGAGGTTCTGAGCCAGGAGAAGGAATTTCACAATGTTAATCGCTCAGTTAAGGTGGGGCAGGAACAAATCACAATGGTGGAATGTCATCAGTTAAGGCAGGAACCAGCAATTTTCACTTCTTTTGTGATTCTTCACTTGCTTCAGGCCATCCGGATGTATTCGTGCAGGTCACAGGGGATATCATGGCTTAGCTTGGGCTCAGAGGCCTGACAGTTACATCACCTGTGTGTGAGGCCCAGTGATAAGCCACTCTTCCTTTTGTGCACAGGGTCCAAGCAAAAGATGAAAAGTCACATCACCGAGGTGCTGGGCTTACAGAATTGTCTCAATCTCTTCTATGGTCAAAGCCAATTTAAAGACATAAATCATATTAGCTGCTCTGCCTAGGGAGCAACCTTTTTTTGTTTCTTTACTTCTCTAATAAACTTGGTTTCACTTTACTGAATGGACTCACCTTTACTTCTTTCTTTCTTGCATGAGGTCCAAGAACTCTTTCTTGGGGTGTGAATCAAAAGCCCTTTCCAGAACAGCTTTTTGGCAAACTATAAAGGGACTATACTGGGGAGAAATCTGACCCAAAGGAAGTAACTACAGCACCAATTAGCCCACTTTGGGTAACTAGTGGGGTACATTTTTTTCACGCACGTCCATGTGAAGAGACCACCAAACAGGCTTTGTGTGAGCAATGAAGCTTTTTAATCACCTGGGTGCAGGTGGGCTGAGTCTGAAAAGAGAGTCAGTGAAGGGAGATAGGGGTGGGGCCATTTTATAGGATTTGGGTAGGTAGTGGAAAATTACAGTCAAAGGGGTTTGTTCTCTGGTTGGCAGAGGTGGGGGTCACAAGGTGCTCAGTGGGGGAGCTTTTGAGCCAGGATGAGCCAGGAGAAAGAATTTCACAAGGTAATGTCATCAGTTAAGGCAGGAACTGGCCATTTTCACTTCTTTTGTGATTCTTCACTTGCTTCAGGCCATCTGGATGAATATGTGCAGGCTTGGGCTCAGAGCCCTGACGTTTATTAATATTTTCTTATATTAATAAGAAAAATAAATAGTGTTGAAGTGTTGGGGCGGTGAAAATTTTTGGGAATGGTATGGAGAGATAATGGGCGATGTTTCTCAGGGCCGCTTTGAGTAGGATTAGGGGCAGTGTGGGAACCTAGAGTGTGAGAGATTAAGCTGAAGGAAGATTTTGTGGTAAAGGGTGATATTGTGGGGTTGTTAGAAGGAGCATTTGTAATATAGAATGATTGGTGATGGCCTGGATGTGGTTTTGTATGAATTGAAAAACTAAACAGAAGACACAAAGTCTGAATAAGAGAAGGAGAAAAACAGGTATCAAAGGACTAAGAATTGGGAGGACCCAGGACATCCAATTAGAAAGTGTCCAAGGGGGTTCAGCATAATTACTCACTTTGTTGGCAAGTTTTTGGGCTCTATCCTTGACAGAGTCCTCCTTTTTAAGTCAGAGGCTGAGTTTGGTGAGGTGTGTTTTTAAAAGACTATTAGTCTGTTCTACCTTTCCTGAAGATTGAGGACGGTAGGGAGTATGAAGTTTCCACTGAATACCAAGAGCCTGAAAAACTGCTTAGGTGATTTGACTAATAAAGGCTGGTCCATTATTGGACTATATAGAGGTGGGAAAGCCAAACCAAGGAATTATGTCTTACAGAAGGGAAGAAATGACCACAGTGGCCTTTTCAGACCCTGTGGGAAAGGCCTCTACGCATCCAGTGAAAGTGTCTACCCAGACCAAGAGGTATTTTAGTTTCCTGACTTGGGGCATGTAAGTAAAGTCAATTTGCCAGTCCTGGGCAGGGGCAAATCCCTGAGCCTGATATGAGGGAAGGGAGGGGGCCTGAAAAATCCCTGAGGAGTAGTAGAATAGCAGATGGAATACTGAGACTTGATTTCCTTGAGGACAGATTTCCACGATGGAAAGGAAATGAGAGGTTCTAAGAGATGGGCTAGTGGCTTGTAACCTACATGGAAGAGGTTATGAAATGATGACAGAATAGAATAGGCCTGTGAGGCTGGAAGGACATATTTTCCTTGGTCTAAGAACCATTTGCCTTGTGTGGGAAGAGATTCATAGATGGAAGTTTCAGTGAGGGAGTAGGTGGGAGTGACTGATGAGAAGAAGAAAAACTGGCCGTGAGGGACAGAAGTTGGAATGCTAGCTGCTTCTTTAGCTACCTCAGCAGTATAAGCATTGTCCTGAGCTATGAGATCTGACATCTTCTGATGGCCCTTGCAGTGAATGACTCCAGCTTCCTTTGGAAGTAAAGTGGCCTTGAGAAGAGTTTTTATTAAAGAGGCATTAATGATGGAGGACGCTTCATAGCGAGGAAACCTTTTTCAGCCCATATAACAGCAGGGTGGTGCAGGATATGGAAGGCATATTTAGAGTCAGTATAAATATTCATGCATCATCCCTTTGCGAGAGTGAGGGCTCAAGTTAAGGCAATGAGTTCGGCTTGCAGAGAGCTAGTGGAGGAGGGCAGAGTTGTAGCCTCAATGATAGATGTGGAAGATACTATAGCATAGCCTGCCTTTGCTGGTGAGTGGCGATTAGGCCTGGAGATTAGGTTTATCGATTGCCATAGATAAACCAAGTGTGATTAGAGTGAGGAACAAGAAAGAAGGAAATATGGGGAAATGGAGTGAATGTCAGGTGGATCAGAGAGATATAGTCATGGGGGTCAGGTGTGGTATCCGGAATAATGTGGGAGGCTGAATTGAAGTCTGGGCCAGGAACAGTGGTAATTGTGGGAGGTTCAACAAAGAGTGAGTATAGCTGAAGGAGCTGGGGAGCAGAAAGTATATGTGTCAGCTGTGAGGAAGAAAATAGATTTTGGAAGTTATGATAACTGTAGAGAGTGAGTTGAGCATAGTTTGTGATTTTGAGGGCCTCTAAAAGTATTAAAGCAGTGGCAGCTGCTGCACACAGACATGAGGGCTAGGCTAAAACAGTAAGGTCAATTTGTTTGGACAGAAAGGCTACAGGGCACAGTCCCAGCTCTTCTGTAAGAACTCTGACCACACAGCCCTGCACTTCAGCTGTGTGTAATGAAAAGTGAGTGATGAGTTAGGGAGAGCTAGTGTGGGAGCTGTTTTTTAAGGAATGGAAAGGGGAGTGGGGAAAGGATTTAGGATCTATAGGGTAAGCTATGTTTGCTTTTGTGAGTTTATATAATGGTTTAGTCAGGATGCTAAAACTAGGTATCCAAAGGCAGAAGTACCTAACCATGCCTAGGAAGGAAAGGAGTTGTTTCATAGAAGGGGTTGGGGTTTGGGAGATTGGCTGGACATGATTAGCAGGGAGAGCTTGTGTGTTTTCATGAAGAATTATGCCGAGATAGGTAACAGATGAGGAATAAATTTGGGCTTGACTGAAGTAATGGAGGCTGTCCATGAAGCCTTGCAGCAGTACAGCCCAGGTAATTTGCTGAGCCTGATGGGTGTCATGGTCAGTCCAAATGAAAGTGAAGAGAGGCTGGGATGAAGGGTGCAAAGGAATAGTTAAGAAAGCATGTTTGAGATCCAGAACAGAATAATGGGTTGTGAAGGGGTTGTGGAGGGAGGTATTGAGGATAGGAGAGTATATGGGTTTGGCTCCACAGGGTGGATAGGCAAAACAATTTGGTTGATAAGCTGCAGATCCTGAACTAACTTGTAAGACTTGCCTGGTTTTTGGACAGGTAGAATAGGGAAATTGTAAGGAGAGTTTATGGGCTTTAAAAGACCATGCTGTAACAGGTGAGTAATAACAGGCTTTAATCCTTTTAAAGAGTACTGTGGGATGGGATATTGGCATTGAGCGGGGTAGGGGTGGTTAGGTTTTAATGGGATGATAAGGGGTGCATGATTGGTTGCCAAGGAGGGAGTAGAGGTGTCCTATACTTGTGGATTAAGGTGAGGAGAAACAAGGGGAGGATGCAAAGGAGGCTTTGAACTGGGGAAAAGGGCAGCAATGAGGTGTGGCTGTAGCCTAGGAATAGTCAGGGAAGCAAATAATTTAGTTAAAATGCCTAGACTTGATAAGGGAACAGGGCAGGTGGGGATAACTAAAAAGGAGTGCATAAAAGAATATTGTCCAAGTTGGCACCAGAGTTGGGGAGTTTTAAGAGGTTTAGAAGCCTGGCTGTCAATACCCACAACAGTTATGGAGGCAAGGGAAACAGGCCCTTGAAAAGAAAGTAATATGGAGTGGGTAGCCTCCCTATTGATTAAGAAGGGGACCGACTTACCCTCCACTGTAAGAGTTACCCAAAGTGTCTGTGATGGTCCAGGAGGCTTCCGAGGCAATCAGGCAGCATCAGTCTTCAGCCGCTAAGCCGAGAAGATATGGGAAGGAGTCAGTCAGAGCCTTGGGCCAATTGGACAGTCCAATTTCCAGTGGGGTCCTGCACAGATGGAACATGGCTTAGGAGGAATCCTGGGCTGTGGGCGTTCCTTGGCCCAGTGGCCAGATTTCCAGCACTTGAAGTAAGATCCTGGGGGAGGAGGTCCTGAAGGAATGCCTGACCGCTGTGGCTTAGGCGTTTTGAGGTTCTTGTGTGCTGGATATGTGGCTGGAGTTTCTCTCACAGAAGAGGCAAGTAATTCCAACTCTTCTCTATTATTGTACACCTTGAAGGTAAGGTTAATTAAGTCCTGTTGCGGGGTTTGAGGGCCAGAATTTAATTTTTGGAGTTTTATTTAATGTTGGGAGCAGATTGGGTAATAAAATGCATATTGAGAATAAGATGGCCTTCTGACCTTTCAGGGTCTAGGGCTGTAAAGCGTCTAAGGGTTGTTGCCAAACGGGCCATGAACTGGGCTGGGTTTTTATATTTGATGAAAAAGAGCCTAAACGCTAACTGATTTGGGAGAGGTTGGATAAAGAAAAAGGAGCATTAACCTTGACTATGCCTTTAGCTCCAGCAACCTCTTTAAGAGGAAATTGCTAGGCAGGTAGGGGAGGGCTAGTCACGAAACAAAACTGTAAGCCAGACCGGGTATGAGGAGGGGAGGTGATAAAAGGATTATAGGGTTGGGGAGCAGAGGCTGAGGAAGAATTGGGACCAGGCTCAGCCTGGCAAGGAGCAGCCTGGGGAGGAGAGGACAGATGGATCTGTAGAAAAGGATTCAAAAGACTCAGTGATGCTTGGGGTTGGGACTGAAGGGACAGGCGGGAGGGAAGGAAGGAGGATTTGGGATGAGTCACATTGGGAACGGAGACTAGGGAGGGGCCAATGTGTAAAAGAATGCCTGGACGTCAGGCATCTCAGATCATTTGCCCATTTTTCGACAAAAATCATCCAGGTCTTATAAAATGGAGAAATCAAAAGTGCCATTTTCTGACTATTTAGAATCATTATCGAGTTTGTACTGGGGCCAAGCAGTGTTGCAGAAGAAAATAAGACACTTAGGTTTTAGGTCAGGCGAGAATTGAAGAGGTTTTAAGTTTTTGAGAACACAGGATAAGGGAGAGGAAGGAGGAATGGAGGGTGGAAGGTTGCCCATAGTGAAGGAGGGAAGCCCAGAAAAAAGGGAGGGTAGCGACACGGAGAAGGGGTGGGTAGTGAGCAGCCCTGGGCTGCAATGTGGGTGAGCAGCCAAAGCAGGCATCCCCACAATTGACTTGCCACTAAGGAAATCTGGGCGAATGACCAAGGCAGGCATCTCTGTGGTGATCAGACACCAATGGAGTGTGGGTGAATAATCAGGCAGGCATCCCAGCAGTGATTAAACACCAAGGGAAGACTGTCTTCCCGAGTCTGTGACCGGCGCCGGAGTTTTGGGTCCACAGATAAAAGTGTCTCCTTTGTCTCTACTAGAGAGGAAAAAACTGGAATTGGAAGGACAGGGAGATTGAAGGGTAGCAGGAGAGGGAGATTGAAGGGTAGCAAGAGAGGCTGGAGAAGAGAGTGAAAAGACCGCTTACCTGATTTGAAATTGGTGAGATGTTCCTTGGGCTGGTTGATCTGAGGACCAGAGGTCGTAGGTGGATCTCTTTATGGAGTGAGAGTGAGGACAGGGGACCGGTCTCCCAAAGGAGTCCTCCTATCCTGGGTCTTCGGCACCAAATGTCATGTGCATCTGTGTAAAGAGACCAGCAAACAGGCTTTGTGTGAGCAACAAGGCTGTTTATTTCACCTGGGAGCAGGCGGGCTGAGTCCAAAAAGAGAGTCAGTGAAGGGAGATGGGGTGGGGTTATTTTATAGGATTTGGGTAGGTAGTGGAAAATTACAGTCAAAGGGGGTTATTCTCTGGCAGTCAGGGGTGGGGGTCACAAGGTGCTCAATGGGGGAGGTTCTGAGCCAGGAGAAGGAATTTCACAAGGTAATGTCATCAGTTAAGGCAGGAACAGGCCATTTTCACTTCTTTTGTGATTCTTCACTTGCTTCAGGCCATCTGGATATATACATGCAGGTCACAGGGGATATGATGGCTTAACTTGGGCTCAGAGGCCTGACAAAAATCAAGAAAAATACTTCAGTCAACTGAGAAAAAACCTTTTTCCAACAAAACAACATCCAAGAAAGAAAAACATTAAGGCCTTTTTTTTTTTTTTTTTTTTGAGACAGAGTCTCACTGTGTCACCCAGGCTGGAGTGCAGTGGCACAATCTTGGCTCACTGCAACCTCTGCCTCCTGGATTCAAGCAATTCTCCTATCTCAGCCTCCTGAGTAGCTGAGACTACAGGTGCATGCTACCACACCCGGCTAATTTTTGTATTTTTAATAGAGACAGGGTTTCACCATATTGGTCAGGCTGGTCTCAAACTCCTGACCTCAGGTGATACATCCACAAGACCTTTTAAATATACTTATAACTTGGATGTCCACTTTTAATTAAGCTGATCACTCTTTAAGAAAATTCTTTTATTACTTATAAGTATAAAATATTACTTATAAGTATAAAATATTACTTATACTTATAAGTATAAAAATCCCTTATTACTTAACTTTAGCCATGCCAAGCAGCCATTATTTCTGGCTTCCAAATTTTATTAAAGGTTCAGAGAAAGGAGAATCGAAGGCAGTTCATAAAGGAAAAAAGAATTAGCCAAATGCAAAAGTCACAGAGACATCAAACCAGAAAGAACTCACTTTCTAAGCCAGGATTATACCCCAGACAACCATTGTAATATCGCAAAGGCTAGAACAAAACATTACCACTGTCAGGCCTCTGAGCCCAAGCTAAGCCATCATATCCCCTGTGACCTGTACATATACATCCAGATGGCCTGAAGCAAGTGAAGAATCACAAAAGAAATGAAAATGGCCAGTTCCTGCCTTAACTGATGACATTACCTTGTGAAATTCCTTCTCCTGGCTCAGAAGCTCCCTCACTGAGCACTTTGTGACCCCCGCCCCGCCCGCCAGAGAACAACCCCCTTTGACTGTAATTTTCCATTACCTACCCAAATCCTATAAAACAGCCTCACACCTACCTCCCTTCACGGACTCTCCTTTCGGACTCAGCCCGCTTGCACCCAGGTGATTAGAGCGCTTTATTGTTCACACAAAGCCTGTGTGGTGGTCTCTTCACACGACAGCCCTGTGGTGATGGGTCTTGCTCCCAAAGACTTAAAACCAGATGGAGGCCTCCAGCAAAGTTTGCTACAGACCATACAGCGCACAAAGCACACCAGACTGGCTACAGCTTAAGATCAGCCTCACAAATTTTTTCTCACAATAAAAACTCTACAGAAGATATAAACAGTGATGTTCATCATTCCTGGATCAACAGAATGTCCTCCAAAGAGAAAAAAAAGAAAACACGCTTAAAAGTCAACTACTGGCTGTGTGTGTGGCTCATGCCTGTAATCCCAGCACTTTGGGAGGCCAAGGTGGGTGGCTCACCTGAGGTCAGGAGTTTGAGACCAGCCTGGCCAACATGGCGAAACCCTGTCTGTACTAAAAATACAGAAATTAGCCAGGCGTGGTGACGCACGCCTGTATCCCAGCTACTCATGGAGGCTGAGGCAGGAGAATCACTTGAACTCGGGGAGCAGAGGTTGCAGTGAGCCGAGATTGCACCACTGCACTCCAGCCTAGGTGACATAAGTGAAACTCTATCTCAAAAAAAAAAAAAAGAAAAGTCAACCCTGACAAGGTAGAAAAAAAAGAAAAGATGCCTGGGGAAGAACGTTTTATTCTTATGCAAATGGGCTTCTCTACCAGAGAGAGAAACTTCATTGCTCTCTAATAAAGTGGGATCTTTTGGCTGGGGGAGGGGAAGCCTCTATGGATGCATAGCAGGGAGTGCTGGCAAGCCTGGCATCGGGCACCCTGTAACCATGCACTCCAGCCCTAGTTGGGAGTGGTGTGGGGAAGCTGCCATTCCCTGGTCCATCCTCCACATACCTGCAGCCATTGGGGTGGGGTGGTGTGCACTTTCAAAGGAGGTCTGAAGAGAAAAAGGCTTAGAAGTAAAAGGAAAGAAGGTTTTTGAGTTTGTATGGTACTCACCCTTCCTCAAGCCCCACGTCTGGAAACCAAAAATGTTATAGGAAAAAAAACAGTTTCTTGTAAAACTACCAGGAAATATTAGGTTCACAGACACATAGAGGGGCGAGGAGCAGAATTTATTAGGCAAAAAGGAAAAAGAAAAAACAACTCAATAAAGTGAGATGGGGTCCTGCTAACAAGCTCTCCACCTCACTGATTGAATTCCAGGTCCCCATACAGGAACAGGAGAGGCCAGGAACCTCCTCCTGCAGATGATGTGAACTTCCTGAGGCTCTGCCCCATCCTCCCCATGCATAGGCCGGTTTGAGATTCTCTGAGGACTCATTTTTACTTGGCTGTCTCAATACATAGGCATTAGCCTTGGAAACTGACTTCTAGAAATCTGCTATGCAATTACAAACATTTAAACAAATATTTTATCATTTAATCTCTGTGGTTTTCTTTTTTTTTTCCTTTTTTCTTGAGAGAGACTATCTCTGTCACTCAGGGTGGAGCGCAGTGGCACAATCACAGCTCATTGCAGCCTCAACAATCTAGGCTCAAGCACTTTTGCTACCTCAGCCTCTGAGCAGCAGAGATCGCAGGCATGTGCCACCATGCTCAGCTAATCTCCCATTTTTCTTTTTGTAGAGATAAGGTTTCACTATGTAGCATAGGCTGGTCTCGCATGTCATTCGCATAGCCCGTGAAAAAGCTGGCCCTCCTACTCTAGCCCTTTAATATGCAAAGGGAGGGCATCATGGATGTTCTACACATGTGGAGATATGTGGGGGTGGCCATGTTGCCAGGAACATTTGGGGCAAGGGCAAGAAGGCCACGAGGGAATTGCCAAATTGGGTGGACCAAGTTTCTAAGGGCCTGCATTTGTATATGAAAGGTTGCCAGTCTGGCTGTAAGAGCCGGGGCTATACAAGAAACTTTTCCAGAGATGCTTCAAAATATGAAAACTTCCCAAGGACCTATTTTCCTCTAATCTGCCTAAAATAATTTCTTAATAACTCCTACCACACAGTGCTAGGATTACAGGCATGAGCCACTACCTGCAGACTGAGGTTTTATTTTTATATCAAAATATAAAAATAGCATTAGCCAGGCACGGTGGCTCCTGCCTGTAATCCCAGCACTTTGGGAGGCCAAGGCGGGCAGTTCATGAGGACAGGAGTTCGAGACCAGCCTGACCAACGTGGTGAAACCCCATCTCTACTAAAAATACAAAATTAGACAGGCATGGTGGCACACACCTGTAATCCTAGCTACTCAGGGGGCTGAGGCAGGAGAATTGCTTGAACCTGGGAGGCAGAAATTGCAGTGAGCCAAAATTGTGCCAGTGCACTCCAGCGTGGGTGACAGAGCAAGGCTCCATCTCAAAAAAAAAAAAAAAAAAGGAAAAAAAAAAAGAAAAAATTAGCCGGGTATAGTGGCACATGCCTGTAATCCCAGCTACTCTGGAGACTGAGGCAGGAGAATCACTTGAACCTGGGAGGCGGAGGTTGTGGTGAGCCGAAATTGCACCATTGTACTCCAGTCTGGGTAACAAGAGCAAAACTCCATCTCAAAAAACAAAACAAAACAAAAAAAAGAAAGCAAATTCAAATAAATAAAAATAACAAAATATCATGTAGTATAGATAATATGACCAGAAAGAAAAAAAAGGCTTAGCTTTCCTAACTTTAAGTTGCATTAGTACTATAGTACTAATAGAATATCCTTAGTGAAGACTATTCTATTTCCATAAAAATTCAACATAAGATAATTTTCAGGTTTTAGAAACTGATGAATAACATAAAAATATAGAAAGGCAGCAATGTGTTCCCATGATGTAGTATTTTTGCGGGACAATCAGAGATGGGAGAGACTGAACAGAGTTCAGGAAAGCCTTTATTAAGGTGATCACCTGGCTCAGGAGGACTAGAGTCCAGGAAAGTCTGAGCCCCGGACAAAGAAAGCAGCCGCCTTTTAAGCAGTCAGCGGCCAGGAGCTACATGATGCAGGAAGCATACTTACAGACGCAAGAACAAAGGCAGTTGATCAGTCTTTTACATTTATCTATACTACATGTTGCACACCCTTGGGAAACCATGCTTCTGTAACATATGCTTACCAACTTTGTAACTCTGCAGCTGCACTAGGGAGGTGAAGCAGGAACTCATTGAACCTCAAGGAATGTGAAACTGGTGAGTACAGATAAGGCTCTCTGAGCACAGAAGGAAAAACAGGCAGTTAGTATTCTCTAACTTAGACTATGGGTGGGGTGGGGTGAGGGGCTACAATACACTTAGCTTTTGAAGGAAAAAGTAAAAATTTCTCGGTTGTCTTTGATTATACTTGTAAAATTGATGAATTCCTTCTTCAGTATTACTTGAAATAAAAACTGAGCAAATACAGCAAAATACATTTTAAAGTTAATCTCATGTCAAAATAGACACAGAAGTTCTAATAAAATAAATGGAATCCAGAAATGTATTAAAAATAATATGTTGTATATATATGTATTGTATTATTAGAATGTCAGTGCAATTAAAGATGGAAAATATGTTGTTTAATTACATGAAAAGTTTAAAAAGTGACCATTCTCTGTGATTCTGAAAGCAGGAATTGTCTAAACAGATGTGTTTTTGCATCGACATTTACCTACACATATTTTATATGACATCTATCTATTCTTTATCCATTCATAGAATGTATAAAAAAAGAATGGATTTAAAATGAATAGCATCTGATAAAAGAAGCACTTAAATGTATTATGAAAGTTACCTTATTACATAGTGTCCGGATACTTATATGTTCACTCAGAAATTATAAGATTGTATCAACTCTTCCAGATAATCTAAGAAAATATTTTTAAAATATGTGGCGAAGGTTATTAGTTAAAAATAAGAGAGAATACATTTATTTGCACAGATAATGAAAACACTTTTTAAACTGGATAGAAAATACAAAAAGTGTGACTGAAAAATGCAGATAATGTACATTATCTAAAAAATAAACAACTCAGTGCTATAAGATTTATGCAGCATAGAGAAATTATATACAAATATCAACTATTTATATGTACTTTTTTGAGACAGGGTCTCACTCCATTACCCAGGCTGGAGTGCAGTGGCTTGATCATGGCTCACTGCAGCCTCAATCCCCTGGGCTCAGGTGATTCTCCCATCCCAGCCTCTTAATTGGCTGACACTACAGGTGTATGATACCTCGCCCAGCTAATTTTCTGTACTTTTTTGTAGAAATGAGGTTTCGCCACGTTTCCCAGGCTGAACTCAAACTCCTGAGCTCAAGCAACCTGCCTGCCTAGGCTTCCCAAAGTGCTGAAACTACAGGCATTAGAAACCATGCCCTGCCTAAATATGGATATTTTAAATAACTTCAGTGTGAAATACTAAACATAGTTCAAAATGTATTTTACTTCTATGCAATGAGTTGAACAAACATTCAAGAGCTAAATGATGAGTAAAAACAAGGCCCAACAACCAGGGGCATGACAATGCAAACAGCTAATGTGTGGAGAACTCTTGCTTTGCCAACCTGTGTTTCAAAGCATTTTAAATATTTTTGCTCATTAAATCCTCATCAGCAAAAACTCTGTAAGTTTAATTATTCCCCATGTCACAGACAAGTGACTGAAGGAAAAAAAAATCAGGGACTTCTCCAAGACCACCCATATAGGGAGTGGTTGAGCTAAGGTGTGCTCTGACCTCCTCTTCTCTGCTTCTCTTGAATAGACAGTGCTATCATTCATTGACTAAAAAAAACTACTCTTGGCCAGGCATGGTGGCACATGCCTGTAATCCTTTGGGAGGCCAAGGTGGGCAGATCACAAGGTCAGGAGATCAAGATCATCCTGGCCAACATGGTGAAACCCTGTCTCTACTAAAGATACAAAAATTAGCTGGGTGTGGTGGCACATGCCTGTAGTCCCAGCTACTTGGGAGGCTGAGGCAGGACAATTGCTTGAACCCAGGAGGCGGAGGTTGCAGTGAGCCAAGATTGTGCCACTGCACTCCAGCCAGGTGATGGAGCAAGACTCTGTCAAAAACAAAAACAAAAAAACTACTCTTTGAGCACCTGCCATGGACCAAGCACTGTGATTGGCACTAGGAACATAGTGGTAAACTAGACACAGCTCCCAAGAGCAAAGACATAAAGAAGTAAACAGCAAACCCCAAGATCATTTCAGAGAATGTGAAGTGCCAGGACATGCTGCTGTTATAAAGAATGTGTGTGCACTGGGATACTGGGGGTGGGCTCTAGTTAAAATGAGGTGGGTAAAACAAAGCTTCCCAGGGAGAGCCAGAGCTGAGCCAGGCCTGGAGGCTCCTATCAGTGTGAGAATGTGGTTATATTCTGTCTCAGTTTCTTTGTATGCAGCCCTTAAAATCTTTGGAATGTCTGATATGAGAAATGTCTTTTGTATGCTAATGAGATTACTGCTTTCCAGGGGCTTCTGGACAGCCTCAGGATGGGGATTTGTTGCCAGAAAAACCAATCATGTAATAGAGACTTAAAACTTTCAGCTTAACCCCTTATCTCCTGGGATGTTAGAGGAGCTATCTTGCTTTTGTAAAAGTAAAAATAGTACCTTACACCATTCAAATGAATAGATAAATTGTTCAAAAAAGGGGCATATCATTGAAAAGTTCCTCCGCCCCAGCCTGACTACTTAAAGTACTCATTAGGGGAAGTTTTTCTGGTATCCTTCTGAAATTGCTTTCTGTCTTTCCATGCATACCATCCTTAGCAAAGGGCACACTCTTTTTTTTGAGATGGAGTCTTGCTCTGTCTCCCAGGCTGGAGTGCAGTGGCCTGATCTCGGCTGACTACAACCTCCACCTCCTGGGTTCCAGCGATTCTCCCGCCTCAGCATCCCAAGTAGTTGGGATTATAGGCACCTGCCACCACACCCAGCTAATTTTTTGTATTTTTAGTACAGATGGGGTTTCACCATGTCAGCCAGGCTGGTCTTGAACCCCTGACCTCAAGTGATCTGCCTACCTCTCCCAAAGTGCTGGGATTACAGGTGTGAGCCACCATGCTCGGCCTGGGCACACTCTTAAACCAATCTGTAATCTCTGTTCCTGAGGTTTTAGTAACCTGATATTTCTCTCCTGTTGGAGACAACCCTGAAGATGAGTTTTCACCTCAGAGAACAGACCAACAAAAGGTCAAGTGTGCTTAAAAAAGCTGGTGGGGGGGAGTTGTGTCCAGAAAGGGCAGGCTGTCCATACATTTAGGGGCATCAGTGTGACTGTCTTTGCAATTAGGAGCCAGGCCCCAGAGAGCTTCCCACTGCATGTGTGTTTGACCTATGCTGGGCCCTGATGTTGATTCGTTTCCTCCACTGGGCAGGTGGCTCATGGTTGGGATATTATATCCAGGAGAATGTTCCAGGCCAGCCCCCAGTCAACTTAAAATAATCAAAAAGGTCAGAATCAAATTCGAAACAAATTTATTCAAGGTCATATATTGAGGATCACTTCAATAAGGATACATTTAAATTGCCCTGAATATATATTCTGATTAGCAGCCATTACAAGTGGGTATTTCTGCAAAAATGGGAAGGCCGTTCTTAAGTTGTTTACTAAAAATTTACATTAAAATACATAAGCTATTGATTGGCTATATATTTTTCTGTGTTTTACAAATTTCCAAAAAAAGAAATAATGGGTGAGACAGCCAGTCAGAAACACAATGCAAGGTCCTCTGAACCAGCTACACCATGGTGGAGCCATGTGACCCCTGTGACCCAAAGCCCGGAGCAACAGGAGAACCACTAAAGAAGAAGAAACAGCTAGTTCCTGCCTTAACTGATTAACCAACCTTGCAACATTCCACCATTGTGATATGTTCCTGCCCTACCCTAACTAATCAATTGACTTTGTGATATCGTGCTTTGTAACCTCCCCCTACCTCATGACTGTGCACCTTGTGACATTCTTCCCCTGCCCGAAAAAAACTGCCCTAGCTGTAACTTTCCACTACCTACCTCAAACCTATAAAACCAGTTCCACTAACACCACCCTTCACTGACTCCCTTTTCGGACTCAGCCCACTTGCACCTGAGTGAATAAACAGCTTTGTTGCTCACACTAAGCCTGCTCAGGTGGTCTCTTATATGGATGCGCATAACACATAACATCTTTTTTTTTTTTTTTGAGACAGAGTCTCACTCTGTCGCCAGGCTGGAGTGCAGTGGCACTTTTTTTGGCTCACTGCAACCTCTGCCTCCTGGGTTCAGATTACAGGTGTGAGCCACCATGCCCAGCAACACATAACATCTTTAAACAATTGACCCTGGGCACAGGTGTGGAGTGAGACCGAAGTCCTAGACTCTCATGTTTCTGGACTTGATGAACTGTGCAGAACTCAGAGCTGAGACTGCCATGAGCTATTTTTCTTCTCTCACTCCCTTGCTCAGGTCACATGAACTACAGACAGGAAACAAATTCAAATTAGAAACTTGTCAACCCACAAAAATAATGCCTGAAGATGCCTTCCAGGAATCTGGCTCCTACCTCCTTTCCTCACCCTGCCATCAACTCGCCTTACACACACACACCCTGGATCACAAGAAAGACAAAACCATTCCACCAGTTACTGAGAGAGGAGCCACAGAAGGACCCAGAACCCCTGCATGGCCACCTTGGACCAGCCTAGAATGTACTAACAGCCATTGTTAGCACCCAGGAACTGTTTATTCCCATCTTCACACTACACTAAAGAATTTTTTTTTTTGAGATGGAGTCTCGCTGTGTACCCAGACTGGTGTTCAGTGGCTTGATCTCAGTTCATTGCAACCTCTGCCTCCCAGATTCAAGAGATTCTCCTGCCTCAGCCCCTCTTGTAGCTGGGATTACAGGTGCCTGCCACAATGCCTGGCTAATTTTTGTATGTTTTTTAGTACAGACAAGGTATCACCATGTTGGCCAGGCTGGTCTCGAACTCCTGACCTCAGGTGATCTGCCCACCTTGGCCTCCCAAAGTGCTGGGATTACAGGTGTGAGCCACTGGAAACCAGCCTGGCCAACATTGCGAAACCCCATCTCTACTAAAAATACAAAAATTAGCCGGGCATGGTGGCGCATGCCTGTAATCCCAGCTACTAGGGGTTTGAAGCAGGAGGATCACTTGAACCCGGGAGGTGGAGGTTGCAGGCATTCATAGTCACAGGATGAGATAGGAGACCAGCACAAGACACACTGCACCTAGCAATATGTCACAGTCTTCCCTGTGAGCAGGGCACAGGCAGAATAGAGGAGTCACATATTTAGGTCATGGATGCAGAGATTTGTCACAAAGGCCCTGTGGGTGGGGTCAAGAAAGGAGCTTCCCATCCCCTAGGTGTTGGGCCCAGCAACATATCACAATACCCAATACACAGGAAAAAAGTAGAGTCATATCACCTAGGTGCTGGGTCCAGTGATATTTCACAATTGTTCTTTGTGGCAGGTTCTAGTCACAACACTTAAGTGATGAAAAAGTAATATGTCATAACACCTTTCTGAACAGAGATGATGCAGGAGACTCACAATGTATGCAGAGACCAGGCACAAAAAAACAAAAACAAAAATAAGTCATGCCAGGCATGGTGGCTCACGCCTGTAATCCCAGCACTTTGGGAGGCTGAGGCAGACAGATCACAAGGTCAGGAGATTGAGACCATCTTGGCCAACATGGTGAAACTCTATCTCTACTAAAAATACAAAAATTAGGCTGGGCATGGTGACTCATACCTGTAATCCCTACACTTTGGGAGGCAGAGGTGGGTGGATCACCTTAGGGCTGGAGTTTGAGACCAGCATGACCAACATGGTGAAAGCCTATCTCTAGTAAAAATACAAAATTAGCCAGGTGTGGTGGCACATGCCTGTAATCCAAGTCACTTGGGAGGCTGAGGCAGGAGAATTGCTTGAACCCAGGAGGCACAGATTGCAGTGAGCCAAGATCGTGCCACTACAATCTACTCTGGTGACAGAGCGAGACTGTCTCAAAAAATAAATACAAAAAAAGTCCAATTTTGGGGCCAGGTGCGGTGGCTCACACCTGTAATCCCAGCACTTTGGGAGGTTGAGGCAGGTGGATCACCTGAGGTCAGGAGTTCGAGACCACCCTGGCCAACATGGCAAAACTCCATCTCTACTAAAAATACAAAAATTAGCCAGGCGTGGTGGCAGGTACCTGTAGTCCCAGCTACTGGGGGGGCTGAGGCAGGAGAATTGCTTTAACCCAGGAGGCGGAGATTTCAGTGAGCAGAGACATGCCATTGCACTCTAGCCTGGGCAACAGAGTGAGACTCCGTCTAAATGAAAAAAAAAAAAAAAAAAAAAGGTCACATTTTGTGCAGAGCCCAAACAGTAGAAGAGAGTCATATCACCCAAGTTCTGGGTCCAGAAATGTCACAGTACCCTCTGAGGGAAGACCCCTGGTAGAAAAGTCACATCATCTAGGTGAGAGGCTCAGAGATATGTCACAATGACCCTATGGGTAGGGCTCAGGAAGAAGAGAAAGATCACATAACCTAAGAGCTGGGCCCAGCTACATATCACAACCACCTAGTGGGCAAGGCCAAAATATGAGAAAAGAGTCTCATCACATAGATGCTAAACCAAGTGATATGTCACAATCCCCACTGTGGACAGGTCCCAGGAAGAAGAGGAGTCACATCATTAAGGTAATGGGCCCAGAGATATGTAACAATAACCCCTTGGAACAGGAACCAGGCAGAAGTATTACGTTCCCTGTGTGCTGATCCCAAGGATAAGTCACTCTCTTTTATGGGAGCATGGCAATGGCAGGAAAAAAGAGTCACATAATCTAGGTGCTGGGCCCAGAGATATGTCACAATCTCTCCTATAGGCAAAACCTAAGTAAGAGAGTCACATCACATAGATGATGGGTTCACAGATATGTCACTATGTCTGCCATGGGCAGGGTTCAAGAAGAAGGCTCATAGCACCTCGTTTCCGAGCCTGACAATATGTCACAATGCATGATGAGGAAAGGGGCAAGGCAAAAATGTAACATCACCTTGGTGTTTGGCCCAGCAGTATGTCACAATCTACATTGTGAGCAGAACCTAGGTAGAAGAGAAGAGGCACATCAGCTAGGTGTCAGGCCCAGTGATAGGTAACAATCCTTTCTGGAGCAGGGACCTGGTAGAAAGAGAGAGTCACATTACCTGGGTAATGGGTACACAGATAGGTCATAATGCTTCCTGTAGGCAGGACCCAGCAGGGAGAGTTACATCACCTGGATGTTGGACATAGCAATATGTCACAATGGCCCATGAAGGCAAGGCACAGGCAGGAGAGTCACTTAATCAAGTTGTGGGGCCCAGTAATATGTCACAATGCCCTCTATGGGCAATATTGAGGCAAAAATATGGATCACACAACTTAGGTGTTGGATTCAGCAATGTGTCACAATTCAATTTGTGGCCTGCAAACCAGGCAGGTGAGTCAAATCACTCAGGTGCTGGGCAGAGGTGTATGTCACAATCACAGTTGCAGAAGAATGTAGAGATAAAATTAACAATCCCACACATGTCCCATTTCTAGGTATTAGAGTCAATACTTTTTTTTTGAGATGGGGTCTCACTTTGTCACCCAGGCTGGAGTACAAGTGGTGCGATCTTGGCTCACTGCAACCTCCACCTCCTGGGTTTAAGTGATTCTCCTGCCTTGGTCTCCTAAATAGCTGGGACTACAGGCATGCACCACCACGCCTGGCTAATTTTTGTATTTTTAGTAGAGACGGGGTTTCACCTGACCTTGTGATCCACCTGCCTCGGCCTCCCAAAGTGTTGGGATTACAGGTGTGAGCCACCGCGTCTGGTGAGTCAAAACCTTTTGTTATGTTCAGTCTGAGTACACGAGTCACAGTCTCAGTGGTTGACTGGATACAGTGATGACAGCCTCAATTGTTGCTGGTTGACTGTGTCCCCTTAGCGGAGTCAAAGCTGCATGGGTATGCTGAATCTTGGTCTGAGAGTCACCAACCCACATTTGAACAAAATCCGTGTATGAGAGTCAATTTTCCAACTTTTGGCTATGTCCAGGTGTGATATTCAGTACTTCAACAGCTGTGCTCATGTGGAAAGATGACAATCTTTACTGTTGGCTGGGTGTGCATAGGAGTGTCACAATGTCACTTGTGCATTGCGCCCTGTTACAGAATTCTCTATACTAACTGAGAGCTTTATACAATATGCACGATAGTCACAATTTGTTCTGGGACCTTTGCTGTAGTATAGACTCAATCGTACCTGTGGACCTAAGCCCATGTATTAGAATCAACATCTTTCCAATTGGCTGGGTCCAGAGGGAAGAGTCCTCACCTGCCTATGAGCTGGGTTTAGAAATGAGTCACTAACTTAACTGTGGTCACATAATCACATGTGACAGTCACAATTTTTACTGTGGACTGCATTCACATGTGAAATTAAGGATCTCTTCAGTGGGCTCTGTCCATGTGTGAGGGCTGCAAGTTATGGAAGTCAACATGGTTTGGATGTTGGGTGTAACTACACAAGTCACAATCTCAGCGTGCATGGATCCATGCATAACAGCCTCAATCTCTCTGCAAACTCTCTCTCCTCAATAAATTATAGCCTCACAGGCATGCTGAATCTTGGTCTGTGAGTCACCAACACCCCTGTGGACCAGGTTCACATATGAGAGTCAATTTTGCAACTTTCCATGTGGTAGGTTGTGCATGAGAGAAACACAGTCTCACCTGTGTGCCTGGTTCTGTGATGATGCTCTTTGTACCATGCAAAGACATTACACAATATACGAAAGAATGACCATCCTTTATGACATTCTTACTACAGAAGACTCAGGAGTTATTCATTTCTGTAAGTCTAGCTACAAGTGGCAGTCTCTCTCCTATTGGCTGGTTTGTGGCATGAGTGTCATCATCATAACTATGAGCTGCACTAAAGTGTATGTCACAATCCAACCTGTGAGTAGAAAGCAAACAGGAGAGTATCATCACCTGGGTGCTGGTTAGGAATATGTCACAATTTTTCCAAGGCAGGGACCAGGCAGGAGAGTCCTATCACCTGGTTGCCTGGGCAGGGTTATGTTACAATTCCCTCCTGAAAGCAAGACACAGACAGCAAAGTTACACCATTCTGGTGCTGGGCCTAGCTATGTCAGAATTCTCTCTGTAGGCAAGGTCTGGGCACAAGGGACACACCACCTTGTTGATGAACCCAGAGATATGTCACAATCTTCTGTGTGGACATAGTGCAGATAGAAGAGGAGTCACATCTCCAAAGTAATGGATGCACAGATATGTCACAAGACCTCCTATGGGCAGGACCCAGCAAGAATTTTTCACCCATTTGGTTTGACCCAGGGATATGTCATAATACCCAAAATACAATGAACCCAGGTGAAAAAGGAAAGTGATATCACCTAGATGCCAGGTCCAGTGATATCTCACAATCCCCCCTTTTTATAGGGTTCAGGTAGAAAAGGAGAGTTACATCACTTAGGTGATAAACAAAAAGATACGTCCTAATTCCCCTATTAGCAGGGCCCATGCAAGACAGTCACGTTGCCTGGTTGTTGACTCCAATCATATTTCAATATACACAGTTTTCTTTTCTTTTCTTTTGAGACGGGGTTTTTGCTCTTGTTGCCCAGGCTGGAGTGCAATGGCATGATCTTGGCTCACTGCAAACTCCGCCTCCAGGGTTCAAGTGATTCTCCTGCCTCAGCCTCCCGAGTAGCTGGGATTACAGGCATGCGCCACCAAGCCTGGCTAATTTTGTATTTTTAATAGAGATGGGGTTTCTCCATGTTGGTCAGGCTGGTCTCGAACTCCTGACCTCAGGTGATCTGCCCGCCTCGGCCTCCCAAAATGCTGGGATTACAGGCGTGAGCCACCGCGCCTGGCCAATATACACAATTTTCAACATACACAATATAAAATTTGTAAATTTAAATATGGCTGGGTCCAACATCTAGGTGATGTGACCCCCCGCATGGGCCCTGCTAAGGGAATTAGGGCATATCATTTTGTTTGTCACCTAAGTGATGTGACTCTTCCTTTCTACCTGAACACTGTAGCAGGAGACAAGAGTCACATCACTAAGGTGCTGGCCCCAGTGATACCTTACAATTCCTCCACTGGCCGAACCCAAGCAGTAGAAGAGAGTCACATAACCTTGTTTCTAGGTCAAAAAATATAGCACAATATTCCCTGAAGAAAAAAAAAAATGAGCCCATGCAGCAGAGTCACATCATCTAAGAGAGGACTCCAGAGATATGTCAAAATGACCTATGTGGGTAAGGCTTATGAAGAAGAGAGGAGTCACATAACCTAGGAATTGGGACTAGTTAAATGTTACAATCACCCCAGTGGGGGGACCCAGGTATGAGATGAAAGTCACATTATGAAGATGCTGAGTCAAGTGACATGTCACAATCCCCACTGTGGACAGGTCTCAGAGACAAAAGGAGATGCACAGCATCTAGTTTATGGACCCAGAGACATATCACAATGTCCCCTGTGGATAGGGACCAGGCAGAAAAATTACATCATCTGTGTGCTGAACCTAGTGATAAGTCACTCTCCTTTCTGTGGTCAGTGCCCAGGCAGGAGAGAAGAGAAACATCACATAGGTGCTTGGCCCAGATAGGTTATAATGTCTCCTAGGGAAAAGCTCACGTAAAAGTAGAGAGTGACATCAAATAGACGATAGGTCCAGGAATATGGCAAAATTTCCCCTGTAGGCAAGGTCTAGGAAGGAGATTCACATCACCTCGGTGTTAGACCCAGCAATATGTTGCAATAGCCCATGTGGGTAGGGCACAGAAAGGACAAACACATTACCAGCATGCAGGGACCAGTGACATGTCACAATGCCCTCTGTGGCAGCACCAAGAAAAAAGCATAGATCCACATTATCTACATGCTGGGTTCAATGATGTGTCACAATCCCACAATCCCATCTGTGTGCTGGGCCCAGGCAGGAGAATCAAATCACTCTGGTTCTGAGAAGCATGTGTCACAATCACACCTGCAGAAAGGCCCAGGGATGAGAAGAACAATTCCTCACATGTCCCTGCTCTAGTTATGAAAGTCAACATTGTTTGGATGTTGGGTGTAACTACACAAGTCACAATCTCACTGTGCATGGATCCATGCATAAGAGCCTCAGTCTCTCTGCAAACTCTCTCACCTCAATAAATTATAGCCTCACAGGTGTGCTGAGTCTTGGTCTGTGAGTCATCAACCCCCCTGTGGAACAGGTCCACATATGAGAGTCAATTTTGCAACTTTCCACTGCCTCTGGGAATGAGATTCAGAACTTCAGAAGTGGGTTGGGTTTATGTAAAAGGATGACAATATTTACTGTTGGCTGGTTGTGCATACGGGTGTCAGAATGTCACCTGTGTGTTGGGCCGTGTAAGGTTACTCTATCTGAGGACTTTATACAATATGCATGAGAGTCACAATCCACTCTGAGACCTTTGTGGTACTATGGACCCGTGATTATACCTGTGGCTCTAAGCCAAGGAATGAGAGTCAACTTCTGTCCAATTGGTTGATCCATAAAGGAGAGTCCTCAACTGTCTGTGAACTAGGTTTAGAAATTAGTCATCATTTCTATTCTGGCTGGATGTTTGCATATCACAGTCACAATTTCAACTATGGACTGCATCTGCATGTGAGATTCAGAACCTCACCAGGGAGCTCTGTCCATATTGAGGTAACAATCATAATGGTTGGCAGGGTGTTCATTTAAGAAACATGATCTCAGCTATGTTTTCAGCCTGTCATGAAGCTCTGTGCCACCTGAGAACTGTTTACAATATTTAAGAGTGGTGGGCCAGGTGCAGTGGCTCATGCCTGTAATCCTAGCACTTTGGGAGGCTCAGGCGGGCAGATCATGAGGTCAGGAGTTCGAGACCAGCCTGGCCAACATGACGAAACTCTGTCTCTACTAAAAATACAAAAAATTAGCCAGGTGTGGTGGCAGGCACCTGTGATCCTGGCTACTCAGGAGGCTGAGGCAGGAGAATCGCTTGAACCCAGCAGGTGGAGGTTGCAGTGAGCCGAGATCATGGCACTGCATGCCAGCCTGGGTGACAGTGTGAGATTCCATCTTAAAAAAAAAGAAAAAAAAAAGAGTGGTGACTCTCTATGACCTTTGCAAATAGAGGAGACTAGGGATTATGTTTGTTTTTCTAAGCCTAGCTAAGAGAGGGTGTATCTCTTTTATTATCTGGTTCGAGGTATGAGAATTATTATAGCAACTGTAAGTGGAGACAAGACATATGTCACAATCACATCTCTGGGTAGGGAGGGGGCAAGAGACTCACACCTGGGGCTAGTTCAGAGATATGTCACAATATTTTTTGAGGGCAAGGACCAGGCAGGAGAGTCATATCACCTAGGTGCTTGGCGAGAGATGCATTAAAATCTGTGCCTGTAACATGGGCGCAGGCAGCAAGTCACATCATCTGGGTGCTGGGCCTAGTGATATGTTACAATGTTTTCTTTGGGCATGATGCATATAGATGAGGAGAGTCACATTTCATAGGTGACAAATGCCAAAATATGTCACAAGACCCCCTGTGGGCAGTGCCCAGACAGAAGCCTCTCATTTCCTAATGTCAAACCCAGTGATATGTAACAATATGCAAAATATGTAAGATCCAGGCAAAAGACGAATGTTACATCATCTAGGTGCTAGGTCCAGTGATACATCATAATCCTTTTTTGGCAGGTCGCAGGCTAAAGAAGAGTCACATCACTTAGGTGATGAATGAAAAGATAGGTCATAAACTCTTGTCGTCAAGGCTTATGTAGAAGACTCACATCACTGGGCTGACAGACCCGGCTATATGTCACAATACAAAATCTATGCAGAACCCAGACAAGAGAAAAGAGTCCTGTCATGTAGGTCCTGGGCCCAGTGATACATCACAATCCCTTCTTGGTCAAAGTCCAAGTAGTAGAGGAAGAGTCACATCACCTAAATGCTGCATCCAGCAATATTTTACAATACCCCCTGAGAGGAGAGTCCAGGCAGAGAAGTCACATCACCAAGGTTAAAGGCCCAGAGATATTTCGTAATGTTATCTGTTTGTAGGGCTCCAGAAAAATATAGGACTCAGATAACATAGGAGCTGGGCACACCTATATAGCACAATCATCACAGTAGGTAAAGGCTAGGCACGAGAGAAGAGTCACATCACATAGGTGCTCGGTTACATTTCCCACTGTGATATGTTACATTTTCCACTGTGATATGTTACATTTCCCACTGTGGACAGATTCAGAAAAGAAAAAAAAAAAGGAGAGGTCTATCATTAGGTAATCAGATTCAGAAAAAAAAAAGGAGAGATCTATCATCTAGATAATCGGCCCAGAGATATGTCACCATGACCATCTGGGCAAGGACCAAGCAAAAGAATCACATCCCCTGTGTGCTGAACCCAGCAATAAGTCACTCTTCCTGCTGTTAGCATGACCCAGGCCCAAAGATATATTACAATCTAACCTATGGGCAAAGCCCAGATAAAAGAGGAGAGTCACATAAAATAGCTGATGGGCTCAGAGATGTGTCAAAATATTTTCAGTAAGTGGGGTCCAGGCAGAAAACTCACATCATCTAGGTGTGGGGACCAGCAATACGTCACAGTGTCTTACATGGGCAGGATCAAGAAAAAAAAAAGAGTAATATCCATTTGGTGCTAGCTTCAGCGATATTCCACAGTCTGTTTTTCAGGAAAAACTAAGAAATAAAAGAAGAGTCACATCAGCTATGTGCTGTGAAAGGTCACAATCCTTCCTGTGAGCAGACAGTAAGTAACAGAAAAGAGTCACATCACCTGTGTGATTGGTGCAGTCATTTCAAAATGCCCCCTGTAGGCAAGGCACAGGCATAAAAGTCACATCACCTGGGTGTTGGACCCAGCAATATCTCACAATGGCCCAAGTGGGCAAACCACAGACAGAAGAGTCACATAATGTCACTGCAGGGTCATGCAATATGTCACAATATCCTCTGCAGGCAAAACCAAGAAAAAGATTAGAGTAACATCAGCTAAGTACTGGGCATAGCAATATGCTACAATTTTCCTGTAAGCAAAGACCAGGCAGAAGAAGAGAATCACATCACCTGGGTGCCGGGCCCAGTCATATTTCAACAATCTTTCCTGTAATAAAGACCCAGGCAGGAGAAACACATCATCTGGTTGCTGACCACAGCAATATGTTACTATTTTTCCTGTAGGCAGGGTGCAGGCAGAAGAGGAGAGTCACATCTCCTAGGTGATGAGTTTAGAAATATGTCACAATGCTCCCTGTAAGAAGTGCCCAGATAAGAGATTCCCATCCTTTAGGTGTTGAGCCTAGTAATATGTCACAATACCCAAATATGTGTGGCCTCAGAAAAAGAGGAGACTTACATCACCTAGACAGGCCAGTGATATTTCACAATTTCTCTGTGAGCAGAGACCAGGCAGAAGAAGAGAGTAACATCATCATGGTGATAGGCATTCAGTTATGTCACAAAGATGCCTCCTGGCAGGGCCCAGGAAGATAATGTTACATCACCTGGGTGTTGGACCCAGCAATATGTAACAATGTCTAATGTGACATATTTTGCCAAAATATGGCACAAAATACAGGGCACAGGTGGCAGTCACATAACATGGGTGCAGGATCCAGCAATATTTGACAATACCCAAAATTTGTGGGGTCCCAAAAATAGAGGAGAGTCACATCACTTAGGGGCTGGCTCCAGTGATATATCACAATCTTACCTTTGGGCTGTGACCAGGTAGAAAAGTCAAGTCACTCAGGTTCTGATTAGAGGTGTATGTCACAATCATACCTGCAGGAAGGTCCAGTGATGAATTAGCAGTCCTGCACAGGTCCCAGTTCCAGGTATGAGAGTCACCACACTGTCTATGTTGGGTCTAAGTATGATAGTGACAATCTCACTAATAAAGTGGGTCCATGTATGAGATTCTATGTACCTCCTGTGAACTGTGTTTGCTGTGGCCTTAAGCCCAGGTATGGGAGTCAACGTGTTCCCCAGTTGGCTGGGGAACACGTTGACTCCCATACCTGGGCTTAGATAGATAGAATACTCATGAGTTCAGATAGAAGAATTCTCACCTGCCTATGAACTGGATTTAGAAATGAGTCGTCATGCCAGGCCCAGTGGCTCATGCCTGTAATCCCAGCACTTTGGGAGGCTGATGCAGGTGGGTCACCTGAGGTCAGGAGCTTGAGACCAGCGTGGCCAACATCATGAAGCCCCATCTGTACTAAAAATACAAAAAATTAGCCAGGCATGGTGGTGGGCACCTGTAATCCCAGCTACTTGGGAGGCTGAGGCAGGAGAATCACCTTAACCCAGGAGATGGAGGTTGCGGTGAGCCAAGATAACGCTGTTACTCCAGCCTGGGCAACAAGAATGAAACTGCATCCCAGAAAAAAGAAAGAAAAAAGTCATAATCCCAACTCTGGCTGGATGTTCACATATGACAGTCACAATTTCAACTGTGGACTGTGTTCGTGTGTGATTCGAGACCTCAACAGTGGGCTCTGTCCATATGTGAGGGTTACAATTTTAATAGTTTCTGGGATGTGCATATGAGAAACACAATCTCACCTGTGTTCTGAACCCTAGAATGACACTCTCTGCACAATTAGAGATTTATATAGTATGCAAGAAAGTGGATATTCCCTATAACCTTTATAAAAGAAGGAGAGCCAGCATTAAACTCATTATTTTAAGCCTAGCAATAAGAAGCAGTATCTCTCCTACTGGCTGGTTTGAGGTATGAAAGCCACGGCGCCCAGCATGATGACTCATTTCTAAATCCAGTTCATAGCCAGGTGAGAATTCTTCTATCTGACCCATGAGGTATGAGGTATGAGAGTCATCATCACACCTGTGAGCTGGGCCAAATTATTTTAAAATCTCACCTGTGAATATGGAGCGACAAGGGTCACAACACCTGGGTTTTTGGCCAGGAATACATCTCAATCTTTTCTTACAGCAGGGACCACACAGGAGTGTCACATCAACTGAATACTCAGCCAGGAATATGTTACGACTTTCTCCTGAAAGCAGGACACTGACAGTAGAGTCAGACCACCTGGGTGCTGAGCCCAGCAATAGGTAACAATGCTCTCTGTGGTCAAGTCCCAGGTAGGAGAGACACATCACCTGGTACCTGGGCCTAGTGACAATTCACAGTTTTTCCTGTGGGCAGAGTGCAGGCAAAAATGGAGAGTCACATCTCCTAGGTGATTGATGAAGAGATATGTCACAAGTCCCTCTCTAGACAGGGCCCAGGCAGGAGCCTCTGATTTTATAAGTGTTTGGCCTAGTAACATGTCCTAACATGTGAAATATTCAGGGCACAGGCAAAAGAGAAGAGTCACATAACCTGCGTGCAGGGCTTAGTAGTACGTCATAATCCACCCTGTGGGCAGCACCAAGGCTGGAAGAGAAAGTCATATCTTCAAGGTGCAGAGTCAAGCGATATGTCACAATCTTATCTGTGGACTGGGTCAAGGCAGGAGACTCAAATCACTAAGGTGCTTAGCAGATGCATAAAATCACACCTGCAGGAAAGTCCAGGAATGAGGTTAGAAATTCCATACATGTCCGGGTTCTAGGTATGACAGTCAACACCACCTGGATGTTGGATCTATTTATTTATTTTGTTTTTGCTTTTGTGTTTTTGAGATGCAGTCTCGCTCTTGTCCCCCAGGCTGGGGTGCAATGGTGTGATCTCAGCTCACTGCAACCTCTACCTCCCGGGTTCAAGCGATTCTCCTGTGTCAGCCTCCCGAGTAGCTGGGATTACAGGTGCCTGCCACCACACCTGGCTAATTTGTGTATTTTTAGTAGAGATGGGGTTTCACCATGTTGGCCAGGATGGTCTTGAACTCCTGATTTCCGGTGATCTGCCTGCGTTGGCCTTTCAAAGTGCTGGGATTACAGGCGTGAGCCACCGCGCCCAGCCTTGGATGTTGGATCTAAGCGTGTGAGTCACAGTCTCAATGGTTGACAGAATTTTTGCAAGACAGCTACAGTTTATTCTGCAGACTTGTCCTTTCAGTGCAGTTACAACCTCACATGTGTGCTGAATCTTGGTCTGAGAGTCACTAGCCCACCTGTGGAGCAGATCCACATATGAGAGTCAATTCTCTAACTTTTGACAGCCTCCATGTGTGATATTCAGAACCTCAACAGTGGGATGTATTTATGTGGAGAATGACAATCTTTACTGTTGCCTGGGTGTGCATTCAAGAAGCACTATCTCACCTGTGTGCTGTGTTCTCTTATGACACTCTCTGTGTCACCTGAAGGCTTTATACAATATGCAAGAATGGTGATCCTCTGTGACCTTCATACAGGAAGGAGATCCAGAGTCTTTCCTGTGGTTCTGCGTCCAGATATGACAGTCAACATCTCTCCAATTTGTTGAGTCCAGATAGGAGAGTCCTCACCTTCCTACGAGCTGGGTTTAGAAATGAGTCACCATTCCAACTATGGCCAGATGTTCACTTATGACAGTGAAAATTCCAACAGTGAACTGCATTCACGTGTGATTCAGGACCTCACCAGTGGGCTCTGTCCATGTGTGAGGATAACAATTCTGAAGGTTAGTGGGGTCTGCATAGGACAAACACAATCTCACCTGTGTGCTGGGTCTTGTTACGACATTCTCTGTAACATACTAGGTCTTTATAGATGTGAGAAATTGGTAATTCTCTCTAACTTTTGTACAGAAAAAAGACTTCTTTATTTTCCTAAGCCTACCTAGGAGCAACATTATCTCTCCTATTGCCATCTTCAAGGTATGACAGTCATCATTACATCTTTGTGCTTGGCCATGATATATGTGGGTAAAGAGCAAGCACAAGAGTGACATTAACTGTGTGCTGGGCCAGGGTTATGTCACAATCTTCCCTGAGGGCATGGACCAGAAAGGAGAGTCACATCACGGGGCACTCAACCAAGGATGTTACAATTTCCTCCTAAAAGCAGGACACAGGCAGAAGAGTAAGATTACCTGGATGCTGGGCCAGGAGCTAGTCACAAGGCTCACTGTGCGTGAGGCCCAGAGAGGACAGACACAATACCTGGTTGCTGGGCCCAATGATTGTCACAATTTCCGAGTGGGCAGAATGCAGAAGTAGACAGTTTCATCTCCTGGGTGATGGATACAGAAATACATCACAAGGCCCCCTGTAGGAAGGGCTCAGTCAGGAACCTTCCAACCCCTAGGTTTTTGTTCTAGTGATATGTCACAACATCCAAAATATGAAGATCTCAGGCAAATGAGGAGAGTCATATCGCCTAGGTGCTGGACCCAGTGATCTGTCACAATCTTTTCTTTTGGCAGGCCTCAAGCAGAAGAGAAGAGTCACACCACCCAGGTAATAAATACAAAGATGTGTTATAATATATCTGTGGGAGGGCCCATGCAAGACAGTCACATCACCTCAGTGTTGGACAAAGAGATGCGTTGCAATACACAATGTATACAGGGCCCAGGCAGTAGAGGAGAGTCACATCACCTAGGTTCTCAGTTCAGCAATATTTCACAATACCCCCGAGGGGAAGGCCTAGGCAAAAATGTCATATTACCTAGGTAAGAGGCTAGGGATATGTCACAATGCCTTCTGTGGGTAGGGCTCATAAACAAGAGGAAAGACATAACCTAGATGTGGGGCTCAGCTTTATATTCCAATCACCCCATTGAAAAGGGCCCAAGAATGAAAGAAGAGTCACATCACAATTCACACTGTAGACAAACCCCAGAAGAGGAGAGTCACATCATGTAGAAAAAAGAGGGCATTTACCTGGGCTTTGCCCATAGGTGAAATTGCAATGGGTCAAGAGGTATGTTACAGTGCTTCCTGTGGTCAGGGTTCAGGCAGATAACTCACATAATCTTGGTGCTGGACCCAGCAGTATGTTTCCGTGTTTTCTAAGGGCACAGCCAGAGCAAAGAAGTAACATCACCTTAGGGTTAGATGCCATGATATGTCACAGTCTCATTTGTGGGCAGACAGTACCCCCTGTGAGTAGAGAAAAGGCAGGAAAAAAAAAAGGCACGTTCCCTCAGTGATTGGTGAAGATGTATATTACAATGACTTCTGTAGACAGGGTCCAGAATGAAGTTACATCACCTAAGTGTTGGACTCAGCCATATGTCACAATAATCCATGTGGAAAGGACACAAGTAAGAGAGTCACATAACCTAGGCCTAGCAATATGTTACAGTACACCTGTGGGCAGCATCAAGAAGAGGAGACTCACATCACCCAGGTGCAGGGCCCACTGATATGCCACAATGCCCCCTGTGGGTTGTATCAAGGCGAAATAGAGTGACATTACCAAGGGTCTGGGTCCCATGATATGTCACTGTGAGCTGGGCCCAGGTGAGAGAGTCAAATAACTCAGATGCTGGGCAGAGTCACATGTCACAATCATACCTGTAAGAAGGTACTGTGGTGACATTAAAAATGACATTGCCAGCCAGGTGCAGTGGCTCACACTTGTAATCCCAGCACTTTGGGAGGCTGAGGCAGGTGGATCACCTGAGGTCAGGAGTTTGAGACCATCCTGGTCAACATGGAAAAACCCCATCTCTATCAAAAATACAAAAATTAGCTGGGTGTGGTGGTGTGCACCTGCAGTCCCAGCTACTCAGAAGGCTGAAGCAGGAGAATCACTTGAACCTGGGAGGTGGAAGTTGCAGTGAGCCAAGATTGTGCCACTGCAATCCAGCCTGGGTGACAGAGCAAGACTCCATCTCGAAAAAAAAAAAAAAAAAAAAAAAAAAGGGGGGCCGGAGCAGGGTCTCATGCCTGTAATCCCAGCACTTTGAGAGGCTGAGGCGGGTGGATCATGAGATCAGGAGTTCAAGACCAGCCTGCCCAAGATGGTGAAACCTCATCTCTACTAAAAATCCATAAAAATTTGCCTGGCGTGGTGGCATGTACCTGTAATTCCAGCTACTTGGGACGCTGAGGCAGAGAATCACTTGAACCCGGGAGGTGGAGGTTGCAGTGAGCTGAGATTGCACCACTGCACTCCAGCCTGGGCAACAGAGCAAGACTCCATCTCAAAAGAAAAAAAATGACATTGTCTTGAATCAAGGAATGAGAGTCAACACCTCCTACCTGTTGGGTTTCAGTACAAGAAGTCATAATCTCAATGGTGGACTGGATTTGTGAATGAGCCTCAATTTCTCTTGCAAACTCTGTGCCTTAGTGAAGTTACAGCCACAAAGGTGTGCTGAATCTTGGTTAAAGAGTCACCAACCTGGCCGGGTGCAGTGGCTCATGCCTGCAATCCCAGAACTTTGGAAGGCTGAGGCGGGCGGATCACGAAGTCAGGAGATCGAGACCATCCCGGCTAACACGGTGAAACTCCGTCTCTACTAAAAATACAAAAAATTAGCCAGGCACGGTAGCAGGCCCCTGTAGTCCCAGCTACTCGGGAGGCTGAGGCAGGAGAATGGTGTGAACCCGGGAGGCGGAGCTTGCAGTGAGCCGAGATTGGGCCACTGCACTCCAGCCTGAGCAACAGAGCAAGACTCTGCCTCAAAAAAAAAAAAAAAAAAAAAAAAAGAGTCACCAACCCAACTGTGGACAGTATCCATGAAAGAGTCCATTTTCCAACATTCAATTGCCTCCAAATGTGAGATTCAGAACCTCAGAAGTGGATTGCATTCATTTAAGTGAATGATTTGCTGTTGGCTGGGTGTGAATATGAGTGTCACAATCTCACCTGTGTGCTTGGCCCTGTCAGGACACACTGTACCACTCGAGGGCTTTATATGGTATGCATGAGTTGCAATCTGCTCTGAGACTTTTGTGCTCCTATGGACCCGTGATCTTATGTGGCCCTAAGTCTAGGTATGAGAGTCAACACCTCTCCAACTGGCTGGGTCCAGAGAGGAGAGTACTCCTCTGCCTATGAGATGGGTTTAGAAATGAGTCACCATCTCAACTGTGGCCAGATGTTCACATATGATAGTCACAATTTCAACTATGGACTGCATCTGCGCATGAGAATCATGAACTCATCAGTGGGTTCTGTCCGTGTGTGAGAGTGATAATTCTAAAAATTGGCAGAGTGTGCTTAAAAGAAACACAATCTAACCTGTTTGCTATGTCCTCATCACTCTCTATACCATCCAAGGGCTTTATACAATATATGAGAGAGTACTAATTATCTATAACCTTCATACAGAGAGGAGACCCAGGATTTTACCCCTTTTTCTAAGCCTAGTTGTGAGAGACAGTATCTCTTCAATTGGCTGGTACAAAGTCTTAGAGTCATCATCACACCTGTGATCTGGGCCAAGATATATGTTACCAACCAACTTGTTGGCAGAAAGCACCCCGGAGAATCACATCTCCTGCGTGCTGGACCAATGATATAAAAAATTCTTCCCTGAGGGCAGTGACCAGGCAGGAGAGTCACATCACCTGGGTTCTAAACCAGTGATAGGTTACCATTTCTTCCTGAAAGTAATGCACTTGGAGGAGAGACACATCACCTGGTGGCTGGACCCTGCAATATGTCACAGTCTTTCCTGTGGGCAGGTAGAAAAGGAGTCACATCTTTTATGTAATGGATGCAGATAAATGTCACAAAAACCCTTGTGGACAGGGCTGAGGCAGAAGCCTCCCATCTCTTAGGTGTTTAGCCCAGTTAAATGTCACAATACCCAAAAATGTGGTTCTCAGGCAGAAGAGAAGAGTCATATTGCCTAAGTGCTAGTTCCAGTGATATGGCTCAATCTTTCCCTTTGGCAGGGTCCAGGGTGAAGAGAGGATTCACATAGCCTAAGTGATGAAGGAAAATATATGTCCTAATATGCCCATGAGCAGGGCCTATGTGAGACAGTTGCATCAGCTGTATGTTGAACCTAGTGATATGTCAAAACATACAATTTATGCAGGGCCCAGGCAGAAGAGAGTGTCATAACCTAGGTGTCAGTCCCAGTGATACATCACGATGCCTTATTTTTTTGTTGTTTTTTTTGTTTTGTTTTGGTGAAGTCTCACTCTGTCACCATGGCTGGAGGGCAGTGGTGTAATCTTGGCTCACTGCAACCTCCACCTCTTAGGTTCAGGGTCCAGGGATATGTCCCAATCCCTCTTTTTGTCAAGGCCCAGGCATAAGTAGAGTGTATCATCACCTGGGTGATGAAATAAAAGATATGTCATCATACCCCTGTGGGCAAAGCCCATGCAGGAGAGTCACATCACCTAGACGTGGGGCCCAATGATATATTAAAATCTCCTCTTGGGTATATCCCAAGCAGTAGAGGAGAATCACATCACCTAGGTGTGGGGCCCAATGATATATTAAAATCTCTTCTTGGGTATATCCCAAGCAGTAGAGGAGAGTCACATCACCTAGGTTCTCAGTCCAGCAATATGTCACAATGCCCCTTGAGGGGAGGGCACAGGCAGGAGAGTCACATCACTTAGGTTAGGGGTGAAGAGACATGTCACAATGTTCCCTGTGGGAAAGGCTCAAGAAGAAGAGGAGAGTAACATGACCTAGGGGCCTGGTCAAGCTATGTGTCACAATCATACCTGTGAGCAGGGTCTAGGCGTGAGAGGAGAGTCACATCAAGTAAGTACTGGGCCATGTGATGTATAACAATACCCATATAGACAGGTCCCAGGAAGACATCACCTAGGTGCTGGGTCCAGAAATGCGTCACAATGTCTCTTATGGGCAAACACCAGGAAAAAAAGGGGAGGGGATAACATGAACAATCTGATGGGCCAAGAGATATGTCACAATGCCCACTGTGGGCAGGGTCCAGGCAGGAGATGCACATCACCTTGGTGTTGGGCCCAGGAATATGTCATAATGCCTTCTGAGGGCAGGCCCAAGGTGCCCAGCAACATGTTACAATCTCTGCTGCAGGCAGAACCTAGAAAGAAGAGTTGAGTCACACTAGCTAGGTACTGGGCTCAGCAATATGTCACAATAGTTTGTGTGAGAAGGAACTAGGCAGGAGAAGAAAGTCACATCACCTGGGTGATGAGCAAAGAGATATGTGACAATGACTCCTATAGGCAGAACCCAAAGAAATTAGTTACATCACCTAGGTTTTGGACCCAGCAACATGTCACAATGGCCCATGTTGGCAGAGCACAGGTAAGAGAGTCACATAACCTGTAGGGGACAGCAGCTATATGTCACAATACTCACTGTGGGCAGTACCAAGGCAGAAAACAGAACTTCCATCATCTGGATGCTAGGACCAATGATATGTCACAATGCCCCAGTGTGAAAACACAGAAGCAAGAGAATAGAGTCACATCGCCTAGTTTCTGGTCCAGCGATATGTCACAATTTCATCTGTGGGCTAAATCCAGGCAGGAGAGTAAACTATACAGAGGCATATGGCACAATCACCCTTGCAGGAAGGTCCACAGATGAGATAAACAATTCCGTACATACACCGCTTCTGTGGGCACCAGGGAGGCAGGAGAGGAGACTCACATTACCTGGGTGCAAGACTCTGAGATATGTTACAATGTCCTTTTTGGGTAGCAGGAGAATAGAGTTACATCACCTAGGTGCTGGGTCCAGCAGTATGGCACAATCCTATCTGTAGGCTGGGCTGGTGCTGAAGAGTCACATTACTCAGGTGCAAGGCAGAGGTGTATGTCAAAATCATACCTGCAGGGAGGACAGGGGATGACATTAACAATACTGTACATATCCCATTTCTAGGCATGAGAGTCAACACCTCCTATATGTTGGTTCTAAGTATACTAGTCACAATCTCTGAAATGAACTGAATCAGTGCATGAGAGACTCAATCTCTCTTACCACTGTGTCTCCTTAGTGGAATCACAGCCTCACAGGTGGGTCAAATTTTAGTCTGAAAGTCACCAAGTTACCTTTGAACTGGATCCACATATGAGAGTAAATTTTCCACCTTGCAACTGCATCTGTGTGTGAGATTCAGAACCTCAACTGTAGGCTGTTTTCATGTGCGAAGATGACCACAACCTTTACTGTCGGCTGGGTGTACATATGAGTGTCAAAATCTCAACTGTACTCTGGGCCCAGTTAGAACATGCTCTGTACCAGCCAAGAGTTTTATAAGGTATGCATAAGAGTCACGGTCCTTTGTGACTGGGAGACATTTGTGCCAGTTTGGACTCATGATTGTGCCTGTGGCTCTATGCCCAGTTATGAGAATTAACATCTCTGCAATGGCTCGGTCCAGATATGAGAGTTGTCCCCTGCCTATAAGCTTGGCTTACTAAGGAGTCACCACCTCTGCTGTTGCCTGATGTTCACATACGACAGTCACAATTTCAACTCTGCACTGCATCCACCTGTAAGATTTAAGACCTCACCAGTGGGCTCTGTCCATGGATGAAGGTGACAATCTTTTTTATTTTTATTTTTATTTTTGAGACAGAGTCTCGCTGCATTACCCAGGCTGGAGTACAGTGGTAAGACCTTGGCTCACTGCAACCTCCACCTCCCAGGTTCAGCCAATTCTCCTGCTTCAGCCTCCTGAGTAGCTGGGATTACAGGCGCTCACCACCATGCCCAGGTATTTTTTGTATTTTAGTAGAGACACGGTTTCACCATGTTGGCCAGGCTGGTCTTGAACTCATGACCTCAAGTGATTTGCCCACCTCAGCCTCCCAAAGTGATGGGATTACAGGCACGAGCCACCACCCCTGGCCGACAGTGGCAAAGTGCGCATACAAAAAACACAATTCCACCTGTTTGCTGGGCCCTGTTATGACACTATATTACCCGAGGGCTTATACAATATGTGAGAGAGTGTAATTTTCTCTGACCATCCTAAAGAGAGCCAGGATTTTATCCATTTTCCTAAGCCTAGCTGTAAGAAACAGCATCTCTTCTATTGTCTAGATTGAGGCATGAGAGTCAACATCGCACCTATGATCTAAACAAAGATATATGTCACAGTCTCACCTGTGGGTAGGGCGTCCACAGGACAGTTACATCATCTGGGTGCTGGGCCAGGGATATGTCACAATCTTCCCTGAGAACAGGAACCAGGAAGAAGAGTTATCACCTGGGTGGTTGGTCAGAGATATGTTACAATTTCCTCCTGAAAGCAGGGCACACTCAGTAGAGTCACATCATTTGGGTTCTAGGCCCACTGATATGTCACAATGCTCCCTGTGAGCCAAGCTCAGGCAGGAGAAACACATCACCTGATTTCTGGGCCAAAAGATATGTCACAATCTCTCCTATGAGCAAAGCCTTGGTATAAAAAAAGAGTCATATCAAACAGTTGATACTCCCAAAGATATGCCACAATGCTCTCTGTTATCAGGGTTCATACAAACAACCCAAGTCACCTTGTTGCTGGGCCCAGCAATACATCACAGTGCCTTTTGAGGTCCAGGCCAAGACAAAACAGTAATGTCACATTGTTGTTAAGCTCCACAAGATGTCTTAATATCTCTTGCAAGCAGAACTTATGAAGAGTCACATTTATTTGGTACTGGGACAAGTAAGGTGTCAAAATTCCCCATGTGAGCAGGGACCAGGTAGGAAATGAGAGTCACATCATCTGGGTGATGGGTGAAGAGATATGTCATGATGTTCTAGAACCTAGGCAGTAGAATTACATTACCAGGTGTAGGACCCAGCAATATAACACAATTGCTTATGTGGTCAGGGCACAGGCATGACAGTCACATAACCTGGGTGTAGGCCCAGATATATGTTGCAATGCCCCCTATGGGCAGTGCCAAGGCAGGAGAGGAGACTCACATCACCTAAGTGCAGGGCCTGGCAATATGTCACAATGTCTTTGGCAAGCAGCATCAATGCATAAGAACAGAGTCAATATCTGAGATCTGGGTTCAGCAATATTCACTATCCCATCTGTGGGCTGGTACCAGGGAAAAGAGTCAGATTACTCAGGTGCTGGGGAGAGGAAAATGTCACAGTTAAATCTGTAGGAAGGTCCAGGGATGATACTAACAATCCCATATATGTCATGATTTTAGGTATAGGAGGTTAACCCCTTCTATATGTTGTGTCTAAGAGCAGGAGTTATAATCTCAACGGTGGACTAAAATTGTGTCTGAGAGCCTCAACTCCTCCTGTGGACTTTGTCTAATTAGTGAAGTCACAGCCTCATAGGTGTGCTGAATCTTGCTCTGAGTGTTATCAACTCACCTGTGGACTGGATCCACATCTGAGAGTCAAGTTTCCGACCTTTGACTGCCTATGGGTGTGAGATTCAGAACCTCAAAAGTGAGCTGTGTTCATGTGACAAAATGACGATGTATATACTGTTGGGTGGGTGTGCATACAACTGTCACAATCTCCTGTGTTCTGGGCCTTGTTACTACCCTCTTTATACTACCCAAAAGCTTTATACATTATGAATGAAAATGACAATTAACTCTGAGATCATGTTTGTAAGCACCTATGACCATACCTATGGCCCTAAGCCCAGATATGAGTGTCAACATCTCTCCTATTGGCTGGGTCCAGACAGTAGAGTCCTCATCTGCTTATGTTCTGGGTTTAGAAATGTGTCACCATTCCAACTGTAGCTGGAGGCTCACATATGACAACCACAGTTCCAAGTGTGGACTGTGTTTGCATGGGAAATTCAAGCAGTGGGCTCTTTCCACATGTGATGGTGATAATCCTAATGGTTGATGAAGTGCACATATGAGAAACACAATTTCATCTGTTTGCCGTGCCCTGTGATGACACTTTCTGTAACACCTGAAGGCATTATATGATAGGTAGGTGGGTGGCAATCCTTTATAACCTTCATACGAAGAGAAGACCCAGGATGTTGTTCATTTTTCTAAGTCAAGCTATGACAGTATTTCTTCTAATAGCTGATTTGACGTATGAGAGTCATCATTGCACTTGTGAGCTGACTACAGTATATGTCACAATTTCACCTGTAGGTAGGGAGCTAGCAGGAGAGTCACATCACCTGGATTTCAGCCAAGGATATCTCACAGTCTTCCCTGAGGGAGGGAGCCAAGCAGGAGTGTCACATCACCTGGGTGCTCAGCCAGGGATATGTTACAATTATCTCCTGAAAGCACAGCACAGGCAACAGACTCACATCACCTGGGTGCTGAGCTCAGCACTATGTCACAGTGCTCCCTGGGGGCAAGACAAAGCAGAAGAGCCACATCACCTGGTGTCTGCTTCCAGGGATATGTCACAATCTTTCCTGTGCAGGCCAGGGTACCGGCAAATATGAAATGTCACATCTTCTAGGTCATGCATGCAGATACATGTCACAAGGTCCCTGTGGGCAGAGCCTAGGCAGGAGCATGCAATCCCATAGGTTTTGGACCTAGTAATGTTTTACAATACCCAAAATATGCGAAGCCCAGGCAAAACAAGAGAGTCACATCACCTAGGTGCTGGGTTCAGTGATTTGCCACAATTCCCCCTTTTGGCAGGGTCTAGTCAAAAGAGGAGAATTATATCATCTGGGTGATGAATGAAAAGATATGTTATAACACCTCTGTAAGCAGGGCCCATGCAGGAGATTCACATCACCAAGGTGTTAGAAACAGTCACATGTCACAATACGCAATGTACAGGAGGAACCAGGCAGGAGAGGAGAGTCACATCCCCTAGGTGCTGGACCCAGCAATATATTACAATCCCTTCTTGGGAAAAGCCCAGGAAGTAGAGGAAAGTCACATTACCTGGGTACTAGGCCCAGTGATATGTCTCAATGCCCTCTGTGAAAAGCACTGAGGCAAGAGAAGACTCACATCACCTAAATGCTGGGTCCAGCAATATGGTACAATCCCATCTGTACGCTGGGCCCAGGCAGAAGAGTCAAATCACTCTGGTGCTGGGCAGAGGTGTATGTCACAATCACATCTGCATGAAGGTCAAGGTATGAGATTAATAATTTAACACATTTTCTAGATCTAGGTATGACATATCACACCCCGTGGATGTTGGGTCTAAGAACATGAGTCACAATCTCAATAATGGTCTGGATCTGTGTGAGAACCTCAATCCCTCCTGCAAACTGTGTCCTCTTAGTGGAGTCACAGACTCACAGGTGTGCTGGATCCTGGTCTGAGAGACACCTCCCTTATGAATGATAGTTACACATGAGATTTGATTTTTCAAGTATGTCTGCCTCTGGGTGAGATTCAGAACCTCAACAGTGAGCTATGTTTATGTGGAAGGATGGCAGTCTTTACTGTTGGCAGGCTATGCATATGAGTGTCACAACCTCCCCTGTGTGCTGAGTTCTGTGAGGACATTCTCTGTACCTCTTGACAACTTTACACAGTATGTGAGAGAGTGTTAATTCTTTATGATCTTCAAAGAGGAGACCCAAGACATTACTCATTTTCCTAATCCTGGCTATGAGAGGCAGTATATCTGCTATTGGTTACTTTGAGGTATGAGAGTCATCATTGCACCTGTAAGCTGGGCCAGGATATACATCACAATCCCACCAGTGAAGAGGGGCTGAGCAGTAGAGTCACATCACTCTACTGGGTTTAGGAGCAGTGATATGTCACAATCTTCTCTGAGGGCAGAGACCAGGCAGGAGTGTCACATCACCTGGGTGCTGGGCCCAGTGATATGTTAAAATGTTCTCTGTGGGCAAGGCCCAAGCAGGAAAAACACATCACCTGATTGCTGAGACCAATGATACGTCACAGCCCTCCCAGTGGTGAGGGTGCAGGCAGAAGAGGGGAGTTAAATCTCCTAAATTATGGATACAGAGATATGTCACAAGGCCCCCTGTGTGCTGGGCCCAGGCAGGAGCGTTCCATCCCATGGCTGTTGAACTCAGTGAAATGTCACTATACCCAAAAGGTGCCAGGAATAGGGAAAATAAAAGGGTCACATCACCTAGGTGATGAAAAAGATATGTCATAATACTTCTGTGGGCAGTTCCCATGCCTTAAAGTCACATCACCTTGGTGTCGAATCCAGGCATATGTCACAATACGAAATGCATGCAGGGCTTAGGCAGAAGAGGAGAGTCACATCACCTAGGCGGTGGGCCCAGCAATACATCACAATTCCTTTTTGGGCAAAGCCCAATCCGTAGAGGAGAGTCACATCACCTATGTACTGGGCTCAGCAATATGTCACACTGTCCTTTGTGGGGAGGGCCCATGCAAGAGAGTCACATCACCTAAATGATGGGCTCAAAAATATGTCAAAATGCCCTCTGTGGGTAGGGCTCAGAAAAAAAAGAAAATCATGTAACCCAGGCGCTGGGTCCAGCTATATGTAACAAACACCCCAGTTGGCAGGGCCCAGCATGAGAGAAGAGTCACATCACCCAGGTGCTGGGTTCAGTGTACCATACTGAGACCTTGTCTCTACTAAAGTAACAATAGTTTTTGGCGCGGCCCAGGCAGAAGAGGAGTGTCACATCACCTAGGTGATTAACAGAAAAATGTTTTATAATATCTCTATGGGTGGGGCCCATGCAGGAGAGTGGCATTATCTAGGTGTTGAAGCCAGTGACATGTCTCAATACACAATGTATGTAGGTCCCAGGCTGGAGAGGAGAGTTACCTCATCTAGGTTCTTGACAGTGATATGACACAATCCCTTTTTGGGTAGAGACCAAACAGTAGAGAATAGTTGCATCACCTAGATGCTGGGCTCAGCAATATGTTACAATACCCCGAGAAGAGGGTAACCAAACAAAAGAGTCATACCATCTAATTGAGGGTCTCAGAGATATGACATAATGCCCCCGTGGGTAGGGCTCAGGAAGAAGTGTGGAGTCACATAACCTTGGACCTGGGCCCAGCTACATGTCAAAATCACCCCCAGTGGGCAGGGCCCAGGCATAAGGAGAGAGTCACTTCATGTAGGTTCTGGGCCAAGTAATATGTCACATTCCCCACTGTGGACAGGTCCCAGGAAAAAGAGAGTCATATAATCTCAGTGATGGGCCAAGATATACGTTACAGTGACTTCTGTGAGCCGGAATAAGAATCATATTACCTGTGTGCTGAACTCATCAATAAGTCATGCTTCAGTGGGCAAGTCCCAGGCAGGAGAGGGGAGACATCACCTCGGTGCTGGGCCCAAAGTTATGTCACAATCTCTTTTTGGGCAACATCTAAGTAAGAGAGGAGAGACACATAAAATAGTCAAAGGTCCCAGAGATATGTCACAATGCACCTTGTAGGCAGGGTCCAGGCAGGAGACTCACATCACATTGGTTCTGGGCCCAGCAATATACCACCATGCCTTCTGAGGGCAGTGCCAAGGCAAAAGAGTAATGTCACCTGGCCGGGCACGGTGGCTCACACCTGTAAACCCAGCACTTTGGTAGGCTGAGAGGGACGGGATCACCTAAGGTCGGGTGTTCGAGACCAGCCTGACCAACATGGAGAAACACCGTCTTTACTAAAAATACAAAAACAAACAAACAAACAAACACAATGTCACCTTAGTATTAGGCTCACTGACATGTCACAATATCCCCCGCGAGCAGAACCTAGGACAAGGAGGAGAGACATGTTAGCTAGGTATGAGCCCAGTGATATGTCACAATCCCTTCTGTGATCAGGGCCAGGCAGAAGAGAGCCGCATTACCTGTGTGATGGGTGCAGGTATATGACACAATGTCCTCTGTAGGCAGGGCCTAGGCAGTAGAGTTACATCACCTGGATGTTGGACCCAGCAATATGTCACAATGACCCACATGCACAGGGCACAGGCAGGAGAGTCATATAACGTATGTGTGGGGCCCAGCGATATGACACAATGTCCCCCGTGGAAGGACCAAGGCAGGAGAGAAGATTCATACCACCTGGGTACAAGACCCAGTGATGTCACAATGTCCCCTGTGTGCAGTGCCAAGGCAGTAGAATAATCACATCACCTCAGTGTTGGATCCAGTGATATGTCACAATCTCTTCTGTGGGCTGGGCCAGGGCTGGAGCACCAACTCACTCTGGTGCTGGGTAAAGTCATATGTCATAATCACACTGTCAGGAATGTTCAGGGGTGAGATTATGCATCTGGACTGGGAAGAAGCAACACATCAAAAATATGACCAGACCATCCAAGGTGGCTCATGCCTGTAATCCCAGCACACTGGGAGGCCAAGGTGGGAGGATACCTGGAGCCCAGGAGTTCAACACTACCCTGGGGGCTATATGGGGAGACATCTTTATTAAAAAATGATAATTAAAGTTTAAAAAGTAATATATATAACCAAAGCCTTGGCAACATACTGAGACCATGTCTCTACTAAAAAAAATAGATAGATAGATAGATAGATAGATAGATAGATAGATAGATAGATAGATAGAGCCAGGCACGGTGGCTCACGCCTGTAATTCCAGCACTTTGGGGGCCAAGGCCTCTCTCAGAAAGAAAAAAAAAAAGAAGAAGAAAAAAGAAATCTAAAACAACAGCAACTTCAGTGTGCACGAAGGAGCATGAGAGAGATAAAAGAAAAAGGAAAATAAATAAATAAATAAAAATAAAACAGCAGCCGGGCGCGGTGGCTCACGCCTGTAATCCCAGCACTTCGGGAGGCCAACGCGGGCTGATCACCTGAGGTCGGGAGTTCGACACCAGCCTGACCAACATGGAGAAACCTCGTCTCTACTAAAAATACAAAATTAGCCAGGTGTGGTGGCGCATGCCTGTAATCCCAGCTACTCGGAAGGCTGAGGCCCGAGAACTGCTTGAACCCAAAAGGCGGAGGTTGCGGTGAGCCGAGATCGCGCCATTGCACTCCAGCCTGGGTAACAAGAGCAAAACTCCATCTCAACAAACAAACAAACAAAAAACAGCAATTCAATGTACTGTGGAAACAAACTTGAAGTGGGGCTAGGAAAACAAAAAACAAAACAAAGAACAGAAAGATCCCCAGAGCCTCAGCTACTCGGGAGGCCGAAAAGAAAGGATTGCCTGCGTGAGCCCGGGAAGGTGGAGGTCGCAGTGAGCAGTAATCGCACCCTCTACTGGATCTTAGCGGTTCTGCAGCCGAGGAGAGCCATCTGGTCCGTCTTAAACATTTCAAGCTGGTGGCCAAGTCCTACACTCTTGGCAGACATCTGGTGGACCCGGCGGCCGGACTGAGAAGCCAGCAGGCAGAGGCCCAGCGGATGCACCCTACAGGCCAAGGGTGGCGCTCGCGGCCTGAAGCTGTTTTTCTGGCATCTAAGTCGCCAACCTTCCTTCCCACCGCGCCCCCAACCCCCGTCTGCTGATCGATGTGGGCGGTGGAAAGAGGAGAAAGGGCTCAAGCGCAGGGACTGCCCCCCCGGTGACCACCCCACCCGCGGGATGGGAGAGGGCCGGGACCCAGACGGCCACCCCTGGGCCCTCACGGCCGTACCTGGGATGGGGCCTGCCGGGCCACACCCCCGGACACTTGCAACTCAGCTATCCACACCATGCTCCCCCAGCCCTGTCCCAGCCGGGGGATCGAGCTGCCACCACTCCCACTCCCAGGAATGAGGGGAGGAGCCAGGAACCAGAGGGGTGGGAGGCCAAGCAGGGGAGCCCCCCAACCCGAGGCACCCACCGCGCTGCACGCCGTCTCTTTCGGCGCTCGGAAAGCCCTCTGGCGAACCCCTCCCGATCCCACCCCTCCCGGGACCTCAGAAGATGGCACAGGACGGCCCCTGACTCTCCATGGGGACTTGGGAATAAACTCGGCAGGCGCCTCAGACAGTCAGGACCCGCGTGGGCGTCCCTGGCCCCCTGCGTCAGGCCTGGTGGGTCCCGCGGGTCGGGCCTCGACAGTTGCGGTGCGCTTGGGATCCGCCGGGGCAGCCCCACACTCGGCTAGGGCTGGGAGCGCGGGGACAGCCTCCCAAGCCACAGCCCTGCACGCCCGACCTCCGACTCACAAGGGACGCGCCAGAGTTCTGGCTCCGTTGAGACAGTTCAGCTGAAGGCTGCGGGCCTTCCCGAGCTCCGCCCAGCTCACAGCGGGGACGGTCTCTCCCTCGGCAGCTGCCGCTGGAGCTCCGGAGGACAAGAGAACTTAGAAAGGTGGCCTCAGTGGAGCCCGACAACCGGCGCAAACGTCAACAAGACAGATCGAGATGGCAAGGGCGGCTCGTGGGCGAAATGGATCCACCCGACCCCAGAAATGATCCCCGATACGTGGCTCTGCGTAGACCAGGACAGAGTCCAGTCAAAGACAACCCGTGGGTGTGGCTGTTTGGAGATGCTTGGAGATGCATCTCAGCGGGAGAAAGAATGACCAGGACTCGGTAGTGGGTGGTTTAGGACACAGGGAGATACAGAATGAGGAAACTGTCCCAGAATCCACACAAAGACGGACAGACGACAGACGGAAGGAAAGAAATAAAGCAGAAAAAAAAGAAAGAGAAGAGAGAGAAAAAAATGAAAAAAGAGAAATATCAAAATAAAAATAGAGAAAATAATGGAAAGAAAAAGGGAAGATGAAAAAGGAAGGAAAAAGGTGGAGAGACACAAAAAGAAAATAGAGGAAGAAATGAAGGAAAAAAGGAAAGAAGAAAGAGAGAGTGAAAAAAAGAACACAAAGAAAAAAGAAGAAAATAAAAGAGGGCAGGGCATGGTGGCTCACGCCTGTAATTCCAACACTTTGGGAGGCTGAGGTGGGATAATCACTTGAGCCCAGGAGTTTGAGACCAGCCCTGACAACATAGTGAGGCTCTGCCTCTACTAAAAGTTAGCCAGGCGTGATGTGACATCCCTGTAGTAGGAAGGAAGGAAGGCAGGAGAGAAGGAGGAAAAAAAGGGAGGAAGGTAGGAATGTTGAGAGAAAGGCAGGAAGGAAGACAGGAAGGAAGGAAGGAAGTTAGGGACCAAGTTCTACAAGGAAGAAATGTTAAAAAGAAACAGAAAAAGAAAGGAAGAGAGAAACACAGGAAGAAAAAGGGAAGGACAGTAAGAAAGAGACAGAAAGGGAGAAATTATGAAAATAGAAAAGGAAAAAAGTAGAAAGGTGAAAATACATCTCTTAAAGAATAATAGGCGGGGCATGGTGGCTCATGCCTGTAATCCCAGCACTTTGGGAAGTCCAGGCGGGTGGATCATGAAGTCAAGAGATTGAGACCATCCTGGTCAACATGGTGAAACCCCATCTTTACTAAAAATGCAAAAATTTGCTGGGCATGGTGGTGCGTGCCTGCAGTCCCAGCTACTTGGGAGGCTGAGGCAGGAGAATCACACACACACACAAAACCTGCTGCCTCAGGCTTTAAACACACACATGTGTTCTGTAATCCAGGCTCATTTGATTTTGAGGGCTGTTGTCAGAAATGTTACTAAGAGAGGAATATGCATAAATTAGATCACATTTAAGGTTATGCTTATAATGCCACTTGAGTGGGAAGTAAGAGAGTGGAGTTACAGGCACCCAGCTGGGGGTTTACCCACACCAGGTTGTTTCTTTCTCTTTTTTTTTTTTTTTTTTTTGAGACAGAGTCTCACTCTGTCACTCAGGCTGGAGTGCAAAGGCATGATTTCGGCTCATTGCAACCTCCGCCTCCTGGGTTAGAGCAATTCTTGTGCCTCAGCCTCCCGAGTAGTTGGAATTACAGGCATGTGCTACCATGCCCGGTTAATATTTGTATTTTTAGTAGAGACAGGGTTTCACCATATTGACCAGCCTTGCCTTGAACTCCTGACTTCAAGTGATCTGACCGCCTTGGCCTCCCAAAGTGCTGGCATTACAGGTATGAGCCACTGCACCCGGCCAACCAACACCAGTCTCTAGGCTCATGAGAGTGTGGCACAGGTAAACATCACCTGTCATTGGTGGCGGAAGAAAAAAGGCTGGAGGGAAGACCAGGTTGAGGAGAGGTGCTAGGCTGTGGGGCTACGCCTTGGGCATGCTGGACCCATTAGGTCACTGAACATCTATCCGGCTGGCCACCTGCCCCTTCACGTCAGTTGAGGAAAGGGGATTGGGCAGCTCTCTCCTTAAGTCCCACTGTGCTGTGAGAATGGAGGAGTGTCTACAAATTGCCATCTTAGGGTAGGTTTCAGAGTGAGCTGGACTCTCTTGGACAGCTAATGAGATGGGAGGAAGACAGTCCGCCAAGTAAACCTTAGGGACAGAGCCTGTGAAGTAAGAGGGGGTGTGTGGAGGTGGCCTGTCCCTATGAGAGGGGGAGTTTAAAGCTATTACAGGATGGGCGCGGCGGCTCACGCCTGTAATCCCAGCACTTTGGGAGGCTGAGACGGGTGCATCACTTGAGGTCAGGAGTTCGAGACCAGCCTGGCCACGACAGCGAAACCCCAGCTCTACTAAAAATACAAAAATTAGCCGGGCGCTGTGGCACGTGTCTATAGTCCCAGCTACTCGGGAGGCTGAGGCAGGAGAATCGCTTGAACCTGGGAGACCGAGGTTGCAGTGAGCTGCGATGGTGCTACTGCACTCCAGCCTGAGCGACAGAGTCTCACTCTGTCTCAAAAAAAGAAAGAAAGAAAAGAAAAAGACATTTCAATTCTAATATCTGTCAGTTCCTCTGAGCCAACTGGAAAATAGATGTCCTTCACCTTGAAGTTTTCTTTTGTTTGTTTGTTTTTGTTTTTGTTTTTTTGTTTTTTTGAGACAGAGTCTCGCTCTGTTACCGTACTGGAGGGCAGTGGCCCGATCTCGGCTCACTGCAACCTCCGCCTCCTTCAAGCGATTCTCCTGCATCAGCATCAGCCTCCCTAGTAGCTGGGACTACAGGCGCACACCACCAAACCCGGCTAATTTTTGTAATTTTAGTAAAGACGGGGTTTCACCATGTTGGCCAGGATGGTCTCTATTTCTTGACCTCAAGACGCACCCGCCTCAGCCTCCCAAAGTGCTGGAATTACAGGCGTGAGCCACCGGGACTGGCCACCTTGAAGTTTTAAGTGACACCCAAGGATAGCCACCAGTGTCTTGGCTATGGAAGCCTCCTACATGCTTCCCGTTCCCAGTTTGATTTGCAGGCTCCTGGTTGTGTTGTTGTAAACACGCTTTCCTCTGGCCTTGTCCAATGAATACGGTTCACACGGCTAACAGCACTTCTTGAGAGGGGTTACCATGTAAAGCTGAGAATAGATTGGGTTTAGGTAACATTGTGCCTCCTTATCACCTGAGAGGCCATTGCTCCTGGTTGATTCTGTAAGTGTATTAGTGCTGTCAGACATCTTTGGACAATTCAGATGAAAAGGGGCTGTGGTTTTATAAAGGAAACAAACGCTTTAGATGTGAAATCCTTCTTTTATTCTCCACTTCTTTTAGGTGAAAATTTTTATATTATTTATTTATTTTTGAGACAGAGTCTCACTCTGTCACCCAGGCTGGAGTGCAATGGTGCGATCTTGGCTCACTGCAACTTCCGCCTCCCGGGTTCAAGCGATTCTCCTGCCTTAGCCTCCCGAGTAGTTGGGATTACAGGAGCCCACCACCATGCCCGGCTAGTTTTTGTATTTTTGGTAGAGACGGGGTTTCGCCATGTTGATCAGGAGGGTGTCGAACTCCTGACCTCAGGTGATCCGTCTGCCTCTGCCTCTCAAAGTGCTGGGATCACAGGCGTGAGCCACCGCCCCGCGACGCCTCAGCTCATTTGTTAATTAGCAGTAATTCCCTGGGCAAGTGACACCTCCTACTTGAGCCTGTTTCCCTGTCCATAAAATGCGCTAACACTGGGGAGGGTGGGATTGGGAGGTGGGTCCTGGAGCTCCATCCAATCAGTGGCACTGGTGTAGGAACCGCCCAATCAGGAGCGCAGTTGGAGAGGAGGGCGTGGCTTCCGGCACTTGGCGGGGTCTTTGTCTCTCGATCCCGCCAGAGTTTGGGATCGGTTTCCTCTGTTCCGCGTGCTCTACCTCGGAACCTCCCACCCCCGCCCGGGGACTTTGTCACAGCCTTTGTTGCTCTGTGATCTGCAGGTCCTGGGAGAAGCACAGCTAAGATGCCAGGGCATCCTGGAAGCTGGGAAGTGGTGCGTATGCGGGGTTGGGCATCCCGAGAGGGGAGAGCAGGCTGTGAAACCGGCAGGACCGGCCTCCCCACAGTCAGCTCCCGGGTCCGCCGACCTCAGTCCTCTCTGGCGCAGCTCGGCCCCAGGCCTCTCTGGATGCAAGATGGCGGCTGGGCCCGCAGCCGGGACCCCCAGCGTCTCACCGCGTCCCTGCTGGGCGCCGCGTCTGGACCTCCCTGGGCAGCTCTGCGCCCGCAGACCCGAGTATTTCCCAGAGTGTTTAGGGATGCCAGGCGGGTCATCACGGCAGAATCCCGACTCGGTGTATGCGTGGGAGGAGCTGCCACCCGTGGGGTTCCCAAGCTTTCCTGTTAATTTTTTTTTCTTTTCTTTTTAGACAGTCTCGCTCTGTCGCTAGGGTAAAGTGCAGTGGTGTGACCTCGGTTTCTGTAAGCTCTCTCTGCCGGGCTCAAGCCTCCCAAAGTGCCGGGATTACAGGGTTGAGCCACCGCGCCTGGCCTAATATATTAATTTATAAGAAATGCATTCGACTTCGGTTTTAGATTTTTTTAATTTATGAACACAGAGGACTAGAGTCACTTTAGTCTAATTTCCTGCTCTTTAATGATTTTAACACTCCACAGGAGGTCTCGTTTTCTTCTGTGCCTTCCTAATGTATGGCAAGCGGGGCTCTAATCCACCACTTTTTTCCTTTAGCCTAACTCAGGCTTGCAGTAAAATTATAAATTTCCACTTTTGTTCCTACATTCTCAAATGTGGGATATGAGACCAACTTCCCCTCTCCAGTTTACCACACTATCAATTATTTGTCCTTTATTGTACATTAGAGACACAGTATTTTAATTGTTAATCATAATTTTACACAGCAGTGGATGGTGGCAGGTTTTTAAAGATTTGTTTTCTTTCTGTAAACATTTCACATGAGAAAAAAGTAGAAAATAATCATCTGACACTCCACTGTAAAAAATAAAAATAAAAATTATTTCTGCCTCTCCCACTTTTATATTCCCTAGGCACACACACCTTATTAGTACGTCTTTGGGTTGAAGTTTTGCTTTGGAGAAATTACAGGGCCCTTTACAGCAGCCCTCGGATCTTTTCTTGGTCATGAGTTTCAGAACTGTCTGGGATAACCCAAGATGCCCGTAGTGACCATATCTCTTGGAGTGTCTAATGAATATCATCCCCTGGGTCATTTCTTAGAGGGCAGCCTGAGGAATGGGAGTATAGCCTCTCAGAGGAGCAGCTGGGTGGCCTGGGCCTGAGGACAGTCTCCTGGTATACCATTTGTCTAAAAAGCTAACCTCTTAGAACATTAAGATTTTTTTTTGTCAAAGGAATGCTTAGGCACCATTGGTGGGAGTTTAAATTAGTTCACCTACTGTCGACAGTGTGGCCATTCCTCAGAGACCTAGAGAAAGCAATACCGTTCAACCTAACAATCCAATTATTGGGTATATACCCAAAATAATATAAATAAATCATTCTACTATAAAGACACATGCATGTGTATATTCATTGCAGCACAATTCACAATAGCAAAGACATAGAGTCAACCTGAATGCCTATCAATGATAGACTGAATAAAGAAAATGTGGTACATATACACCATGGGATATTGTGCAGCCATAAAAAAAATGAGATCATGTCTTTCGCAGGAATGTGGGTGGAGCTGTAGGCCGTTATCCTTAGCAAAGTAACACAGGAACAGAAAACTAAATACCACATATTCTCACTTAAAAGTGAAAGTTGAATGATGGGAACACATGGACACAGAGGGGAACAATCCATACTGGGGTCTATTAGAAGGAGGAGGGAGAGGATCAAAAAAAGTAACTAATGGGTACTAGGTTTCATACCTGGGTGATGAAATAATCTTCACAACAAACCCCCATAACACACCTATGTAAAACGTGTATAGATAAAAATGTGTCTCAAACTTCTGACCTCAGGTGATCTGCCCGCCTTGGCCTCCCAATGTGCTGGGATTACAGGCATAGGTTTTTTAAAAATTTAGGTAGCTTTTCTCATAATTCCCTAAGAGATTTTTTTTTTTTTTTTTTTTTTGGGAGATGGAGTCTTACTCTGTCACCCAGGCTGGAGTGCAGTAGCAGTGTCTTGGCTCACTGCAACCTCCAACTCCTGGGTTAAAGCAATCCTTCTGCCTTAGCCTCCCGAGTAGTTGGGATTATAGGCATGTGCCAGCCAACACACCCAGCTAATTTTTGTATTTTTAGTAGAGATAAGGGCTTTACCATGTTGGCCAGGCTGGTCTTGAACTCCTGATGTCAAGTGATCTGACCACTTCGGCCTCTCAAAGTGTTGGGATTACAGGCGTGAGCCACCATGCCCAGTCTATGTGGGGAAAAGAAAGATCAGACTGTTACTGTGTCTATGTAGAAAGAAGTAGGCATAAGAGACTGTCCATTTTGTTCTGAACTAAGAAAAATTCTTCTGCCTTGAGATGCTGTTAATCTGTAACCCTACCCCCAACCCTGTGCTCACAGAGACAAGTGCTGTGTTGACTCAAGGTTTAATGGATTTAGGGCTATGCAGGATGTGCTTTGTTAAACAAGTGCATGAAGGCAGTATGCTTGTTAAAAGTCATCACCACTCTCTAATCTCAAGTACCCAGGGACACAATACACTGCAGAAGGCCGCAGGGACCTCTGCCTAGGAAAGCCAGGTATTGTCCAAGGTTTCTCCCCATGTGATAGTCTGAGATATGGCCTCATGGGAAGGGAAAGACCTGACCATCCCCCAGCCTGACATGGGTAAAGGGTCTGTGCTGAGGAGGATTAGTAAAAGAGGAAGACCTCTTTGCAGTTGAGATAAGAGGAGGGCATCTGTCTCTAGACATGTGTCTTTATAGTAGAATATAGTAGAATAATGATTTATATTATTCCCTGGGCAATGGAATGTCGCGGTCTAAAACCCGATTGTATGTTCCACCTACTGAGATAGGAGAAAACCGCCTTAACGTTGGAGGTGAGATATGCTGGCGGCAATACTGCTCTTTAATGCACCAGAGATGTTTATGTATGTGCACATCAAAGCACAGCACCTTTTCTAACCTTGTTTATGACACAGAGACATTTGTTCACGTTTTCCTGCTGACCCTCTCCCCACTATTACCCTATTGTCCTACTACAGCCCCCTCTCCGAGATGGTAGAGATAATGATCAATAAATACTGAGGGAACTCAGAGACCGGTGCTGGCACGGGTCCTCTGTATGCTGAGCGCCGGTCCCCTGGGCCCACTTTTCTTTCTCTATTCTTTGTCTCTGTGTCTCTTTCTTTTCTCAGTCTCTCATCCCACCCGACAAGAAACACCCACAGGTGTGGAGGGGCAGGCCACCCCTTCACAGTCTGAAGAGTAATTTTCAACCCTGTGCAATTTAAGACAATTATCTTTTTTTTTTCAGATGGAGTTTTGCTCTTGTGCCCAGGCTGGAGTGCAGTGGCACAATCTCAGCTCACTGCAACCTCCGCCTCCTGGGTTCAAGCGATTCTCCTGCCTCAGCCTCCTGAGTAGCTGGGATTACAGGCATGTGCCATCATGCCTGGCTAATTTCTGTATTTTTAGTAGAGATGGGGATTTTACCACGTTGGCCAGGCTAATCTCAAACTCCTGACCTCAGGTGATCTGCCCTCCTCAGCCTCCCAAAGTGCTGGGATTACAGGTGTGAGCCACTGTACCCGGCCCTATATCAATGTTGTCACTGCTTTGTTTATGACACAATTTTTTTCTGGGTTTTCAATTATTATTTTATATTGTTTTAAGGCAGAGTTTTGCTCTTGTTGCCCAGGGTAGAGCACAATGGTGCGACCTTGGCTCACCGCAACCTCTGCCTCCCAGGTTCAAGTGATTCTTCTGCTTCAGCCCCCTCGGTAGCTGGGATTACAGGCATGCGCCACCACGCCCAGCTTATTTTGTATTTTTAGTGGAGATGAGGGTTTCTCCACATTGGTCAGGCTGGTCTTGAACTCCCAACCTCAGGTGATCCGCCCGCCTTGGCCTCCCAAAGTGCTGGGATTACAGGCGTAGCCACCGTGCCCGGCCTATTACTTTGTCTAGGTGAGTAGTCAAGGAAACAATCTTAAATTCACAATCTACTTATAGTTTGAATGTATATAATTTTGTGAGAAGAGCACTTGTTATTTGAACTTAATTTTTTAGAAATTTTGTAACTTTTTTTTAGGTATTCTTAAATTTTAAATTGTGGTTAAAAACATACAATAGTCATTTCAAACATTTTTAGGTGTACAGTTTAGAAGTGTTAAGTGCAGTCCTGTTGTTTTCCAGGAGGTTAGAGATGATTTTTGTCTTACAAATGTAAAAGCAAATACTCATTAAACCACAAATTGTCCTTTCCACCCCTCTCTAGCTCCTGAAGAACCCCATTTTACTTTCTTTTTTCATGACTTTGACTAAGTATTTTATGTAAGTGTGATTATACAGTGTCTCTTTTTTTGACTATTTTATTTTACTTGACATAGTATCTTAAAGATTTACCATTATTGTAGTATTTATCAAGATGTCCCTATTTTATTTATTTATTTATTTATTTAGTGTCAAAGTCTTGCTGTATCCCCCAGGCTGGAGTGCAGTGGCGCCATCTCGGCTAACTGCAACCTCTGCTTCCTGGGTTCAAGCAATTCTCCTGCCTCAGCCTCCTTAGTAGCTGGGATTACAGGCACGTGCCACCATGCCCAGCTAATTTTTGTGTTTTTAGTAGAGACGGAGTTTCACCATGTTGGTCAGGCTGAGATGACCCTATTTCAAAAGCCTAAATAATATCCTATTTGTATATATGTGCCGCATTTGTTTAATCTACTCATTTGTAAAGGGACATTTGCTTCCAGGTATTATCTTTTGTGAGTCATACTGCAATGTACACGAATGTACAAATATCTATTTCATGTTTTGCCTTGACTATGGGATATTTTGAGTACACTGATTTAGTGTCATGTATATACTCTTACTTTTTTTTTTTGTTTTGAGACAGAGTCTCACTCTGCCACCCAGGCTGGAGTGCAGTGGCGTGATCTCGGCTCACTTCAACCTTCGCCTCCCGACTTCAAGTGATTCTCTACCTCAGCCTCCTGAGTAGCTGGGATTATAGGTGCGCACCACCATGCCCGGCTAAGTTTTTTATTTTTAGTAGAGACGGGGTTTCACCATGTTGCCCAGGCTGGTCTCGAATTCCTGGCCTCAAGTGATCCACCTGCCTCGGCCTCCCAAAGTGCTGGGATTACAGATGTGAACCACTGTGCCTGGCTATGCTCTTACTTTTATTGCCTGATCTTTTGAGGTTGTGTTCCCCAAATCATTGCCAAACCCATTGTCGTGAAGCTTCCCCCTTCTAGGAGTTTTACAGTTATAGATTTTATGTTAAAGCCTTAGTTCATTTCTTTTTTTTTTTTTGAGATGGAGTCTTGCTCTGTCGCCCAGGCTAAAGTGCAGTGGCACAATCTCGACTTACTGCAACCTCTGCCTCCCAGGTTCCAGTGATTCTCCTGCCTCTGCCTCCCAAGTAGCTGGGATTACAGGCACATGCCACCACTCCTGGCTAAGTTTTGAATTTTTAGTAGATACGGTGTTTCACCATGTTGGCCAGACTGCTCTCGAACTACTGACCTCAGGTGATCCAGCCTCCTCCACCTCCCAAAGTGCTGGGATTACAGGCGTGAGCCACTGTGCCAGACCTCTTTTTTTTCTTTTTTTTTTTTTGAGAGTCTCACTTTGTTGCCGAGGCTGGAGGGCAGTAGTGCGATCTTGGCTCGCTGCAAACTCTGCCTCCTGGATTCAAGTGATTCTCATGCCTCAGCCTCCTGAGTGGCTTGGATTACAGACATTTGCCACCACTCCCCAGCTAATTTTTGTTTTTTCTTTTTTTTGAGATGCAGTCTCGCTCAGTTACCCAGGCTGGTGTGCAATGGCGCTATCTTAGCTCACTGCAACCTCCGCCTCCCGGGTTCAAGCGATTCTCCTGCCTCAGCCTCCTGAGTAGCTGGGATTACAGGGGCGAGCCACCACGCCCACCTAATCTTTGTATTTTAGTAGAGATGGGGTTTCACCATGTTGGCCAGGCTGGTCTCCAATTCCTGACCCCAAGTGATCCGCCCGCCTCGTCCTCCCAAAGTGCTGGAACTACAGGTGTGAGCCACTGCGCCTGGCTAATTTTTGTATTTTCAGTGGAGATGGGATTTTGCCATGTTGGCCAGACTGGACTTGAATTTCTGGGTTCAAGTGATTCACCCACCTCGGCCTCCCAAAGTGCTGGGATTTCAGTCTGGAGCCAACACGCCCAGCCTTATCTTTTATCTGTTTATAGACAGACCTTGTTCTGTCACCCAGACTGGAGTGCAGTGGTGCAATCATAGCTCACTGTAACCCCAAACTCGCAGGCTACCTTTCCACCTCAGCTTCCGTAGTAGCTGGGGCTACAAAAATATGCCACCATGCCATATCTATTTATTTTTTGTAGAGATGAGGTCTCATGTTGTTCAGGCTGGTCTTGAACTTCTGACTTCAAGTAATTCTCTTGTCTCAGTCTTTCACACTGTAGGAATTACAGTCATGTGCCACCACACCTGGCCTTTGCTAACTAGTTTGTAATATGCAGCACTTTTTTATTCATCATTGTCATCCTACTGTGTAATAGAAAACCAGAACTTACTCTTCTTCTCTAATTGTAACTTAATATTTCTTAAGTAACCTCTTCCCATCCTCGCACTTTAGTCTCTGGTGACACCTGTTGTATTCTTGCTTCTATAAACCCTTTCTTTCAGAGTCCTTGTATGAGTAAAATTATGAGATCATGAAGTATTCGTCTTTCTGTATATGACATTTCACTTAACATGATATCCTCTTGGTCCACCCATGTTGTTGCAAATAGCAGAATTTTTTTTTTTTTTTTGAGATGGAGTCTTGCTCTGTCACCCAGGCTGGAGTTCCGTGGTACGATCTTGGCTCACTTCAACCTCTGCCTCCCAGGTTCAAGCAATTCTCCTGCCTCAGCCTCCCGAGTAGCTGGGATTACATGCACCCGCCTCCATGCCCAGCTAATGTTTTGTATTTTACTAGAGACAGGGTTTCACCGCATTGCCCAGGCTGGTTGCAAACTCCTGAGCTCAGGCAGTCCACCTGCCTCAGCCTCTCAAAGTGTTGGGATTACAGGCGTGAGCCACAGCGCCTGGCATAATTTTTTTTTAATAGCTAAGTAGTATTGTATTGTGTACGTATACCACATTTTCTTTTCTCTTTTTTTTTTTTTTTTTTTTTTTTTATGAGACAAAATCTCGCTCTTGTTACCCAGGCTGGAGCGCAATGGCGTGATCTCGGCTCACTGCAACCTCTGCCTCCTGGGTTCAGGCGATTCTCCTGCATCAGCTTCCCAAGTAGCTGGGATTACAGGCATGTGCCACCACGCCCGACTAATTTTGTGTTTTTAGTGGGACAGGGTTTCTGCACGTTGGTCAGGCTGGTCTCGAACTCCTGACGTCAGGTCTTCTGCCCACCTCAGCCTTCGAAACTGCTGGGATTACAGGTGTGAGCCACTGGACCTGGCCTTTTTTCTTTATTCATTTATCTGTTGCTATACATTTGAATTGATTCTATATCTTAGCTTTTATAAATAGTACTGCAATAAACACGGGAATGCAGACATCTTTTTGAAACATGGATTTTCTTTTTTTTAGATATGTAGGCAGTAGTGGCTGAGCATGGTGGCTCACATGTGTAATTCCAGCACTTTGGGAGGCTGAGGCCGGCTGATCACGAGGTCAGGAGTTTAAGACCAGTCCAGCCAATATGGTGAAAACCTGCCTCTACTGAAAATACAAAAATTAGCAAGGGATGGTGGCGCATGCCTCTAGTCCCAGCTACTCGGGAGGCTGAGGCACGAGAACCGCTTGAACCAGGGAGGGGGAGGTTGCAGTGAGCCGAGATTGTGCCATTTCACTCCAGCCTGAGGGACACAGCGAGACTCCGCCTCAAAGAAAAAAAAAAGATATATGCCCAGTAGTAACATTACTGGGTCATATAGTAGCTCTATTTTTAATTTTTCGAGGAAACTCCATACTATTTTCTATAATGGCCATAAGTATTTACACTCCCGCCAACAGTGTATGTGTGTTTCCTCTTTATTACATCCTCATTAGTGCTTGCTTTTTTTTTTTTTTTTTAATTATAGCCATTCTAATAGGACTTAGGTTGTATATTATTGTAGTTTGGGTTTGCATTTACCTGGTGATTAGTTCATGTTGAGCATCTTTTTATGTACCTGTTAGCCATTCATGTGTCTTTTTTTGATAAATGCCTGTTAAGATCTACATATTTTTAATAGATTATGTTTTATTTTAGAATTTCACAGTTTTTAAGATAATTTTGAATATTAACTCCTTGTCGTATGTATAGTTTGTACATTATTTTCCTTCATTTTTTAGATTGTCTCTTCACCCTCATAGTTGTTTCCTTTTATATGCAAAAACATTTTAGCTTGATGTAATCTCATTTGCTTATTTTTGCTTTTGTTTTCTATGCTTTTGAAGTCTTATTTTAAAAAATTATTTCCCAGTCTAATGTTTTAAAACATTTTTTCTATGTTTCTGTTTAATAGTTTCATAGTTTGTGGTATTACATTTGAGTCTTTAATTCATCTTGAGTTGATTTTTGTATATAATGAGGGGTAGGGATATGGTTGTATTCTTCTGTGTATGGATATTTGATTTTCCCTGCCATTTGTTGAAGAGATTGTCTTTTCCCCAAAGTGTGTTCTCACTACCATTGTTAAAAACTAGTTGGCTTTAGGTGCATAAGTTTGTTTCTGAGCTTATTGGGCACATTAATCTATGTGTTTGTTTTTATGTGAGTACAATGCCGTTTTGTTTATAATAGCCGTGTAGCAAATTTTGAAGTCAGATATTGTGATGCCTTCAGATTTGCGCTTTTTAAAAAAATATATACAAAGTATTTCCTAGACAAGTAGCAGATTACATTGTATAAACAAAACCATCTTTGAAAATACTGGCCAATTCTTCTTTAAAACGTACAAATAGGTCTTTTAAAAAAACTTAAATTCAGGGGTACAAGTGTACGTTTGTTGCATTGGTAAACATGTGTCATACAGGTTTGTTGTAAAGATTAAGCCTAGTACCCATTAGTTATTTTTCCTGATCCTTTTCCTCCTCCAACCTTCCACCCTCTGAAAGGCCCCAGTGTGTGCTGTTCCCTTCTGTGTGTCCATGTGTTCTCATTATTTACCTCCCACTTATAAATGAGAACATGCAGTATTTGGTTTTCTATTCCTGTGTTAGTTTGCTAGGGATAATGGCCTCCAGCTCTGTCCACATGCCTGCAAAGGACATGATCTCATTCTTTTTTATGGCTGCATAGTATTTCATGGTGTATTTATGTACCACATTTTTCTTTATCCAGTCTATCATTAATGGACCTGTCAGTTGATTTCATGTCTTTGCTATGGTGAATAATGCTGCAGTGAACATACACGTGAATGTGTGTTTATAATAGAAGAATTTATATTCTTTTAGCTATATACCTGGTAATGAAATTACTGGTCAAATGTTATTTCTGTCTTTAGGTCTTTAAAAAATCACCACACTGTCTTCAACCTTAGCTGAACTAATTTATACTCCCACCAACAGGGTATAAGCATTTCTTTTCCTCCACAACCTCGTCAGCATCTGTTACTATTTAACTTTTTTAAAATAGCCATTCTGACTAAGGTGAGATGGTATCTCATTGTGGTTTTGATTTGCATTTCTCTAATTCGTGATGTTGAGCTTTCTTTCAGATGATTTTGACCACACATAAGTCTTTTTAAAGGCTCATGTCCTTTTAAAAGTTCATGTCCTTTACCCACCTTTTTTTTGTTTTTTTCTTTTTGTATTTTTTTTTCTTTTTTTTTAAGTAGAAACGGGGTTTCACCATGTTGGTCAGGCTGTTCTCGAACTCTTGACCTCAAATGATCTGCCCTCCTCAGCCTCCCAAAGTGCTGGGATTACAGGCATGAGCCACCATGACTGGCTTTTTTTTTTTTTTTAAATATAGACAGAGTCTTTCTCTGTCACCAAGGCTGGAGTGTGGTGGCATGATCTTGGCTGCAACTTCCACCTCCCAGATTGAAGTGATTCTCCTGCCTCAGCCTCTCTAGTAGCTGGGATTACAGGCTCCCACCACCAAGCCTGGCTAATTTTTTTTTGTATTTTTAGTAGAGATAGGGTTTCACCATGTTGACCAGGCTTGTCTCGAACTGCTGACCTCAGGTGGTCCACCCGCCTTTGTCTCCAAAAGTGATGGAATTACTGATGTGAGCCGCCGCACCCAGACCTATTTCACCCAATTTTTTTTCTTTTTTTTTTTTTTTTGAGATGGAGTCTTGCTCTGTCACCCAGGCTGAAGTGCAGTGGCACGATCTCGGCTCACTGCAAACTCCGCCTCCCAGGTTCAAGGAATTCTCTGCTTCAGCCTCCTGAGTAGTTGAGATTACAGGTGCCTGCCACCACGTCCAGCTAATTTTTGTATTTTTAATAGAGACGGGGTTTCACGGTCGTGGCCAGGCTGGTCTGGAATTCCTGACCTCATGATCCACCTGCCTCGGCCTCCCAAAGTGCTGTGATTATAGGCGTGAGCCGCCGCGCCCGGCCCCACCCAATTTTTAATGGAGTTGTTTATGTCTTGTAAATTTGTTTAAGTTTCTTCCAGCTGCTGGATATTAGACCTTTGACGGATGCATATTTTGCAAAAATTTTCTCCCATACTGTAGGTTCTGTTTACTCTATTCATAGTTTCTTTTGCTTTGCAGAAGCTCTTTAGTTTAATTAGATTTTATTTATTTATTTATTTATTGTGATTGCTTTGGCATCTTTGTAATGAAGTCTTTGCCTGTGCCTATATCCTGAATGGTATTTCCTAGGTTGTCCTTCAGGGTTTTTATAGTTTTGGGTTTTTCATTTAAGTTTGTAATCCATATTGAGTTAGTTTTTGTATAGGGTGTAAGGAAGGGATCCATTTTTAATTTTCTGCAAATGGCTAGCCAGTTTATTTATTGAAGAGAAAATTCTTTACTCATTGCTTTTGTCAGCTTTGTCAAAGGTCAGATGGTTGTAGGTGTGCAGCTTAATTTCTGGCCCTCTATTCTGTTCCATTGGTCTGTTTCTGTTCTTGTACCAGTACCATGCTGTTTTAGTTTCTGTAGCCCTATAGTATAGTTGGAAGTCAGGTAGTGTGATGCCTCCAGCTTTGCTATTATTTGCATTTAGGATTGTGTTGCCTATTCAGGGTCTTTTTTGGTTTCACATGAATTTTAAACTAATTTTTTTCTAATTCTGTGAGAATGTCAATGCTTGTTTAATGGGAAAAGCATTGAATCTGTAAATTGCTTTGGGCAGTATGGCCATTTTAATGATATGGATTCTTTTTATTCATGAGCATGAAAAGTTTTTCCATTTGTTTGTGTTATTTCTGATACCTTTGAGCAGTGGTTTGTAGTTCTCCTTGTAGAGATCTTTCACCTCCCTTGTTAGCTGTATTCCTAGGCATTTTATCTTTTTTGTGGCAACTGTGAATTTGAGTTTGTTCGTGATTTGGCTCTCAGCTTGACTGTTGTTAATGTATAAAAATGCTAGTAATTTTTGGCTGGGTGCAGTGGCTCATGCCTATAATCCCAGCACTTTGGGAGGCCCAGGCGGGTGGATCACCTGAGATCAGGTGTTTGAGACCAGCCTGGCCAACATGGTGAAACCTTGTCTCTACTAAAATTACAAAAATTAGCCAGGCGTGGTGGCAGGTGCCTGTAATCCCAAGTACTCGGAAGGCTGAAGCAGGAAAATTGTTTGAACCCGGGAGGCAGAGGTTGCAGTGAGTCGAGATCGCACCACTGCACTCCAGCCTGGGAGACAGAGCAAGACTCCATCTCAAAGAAAAAAAGGAAAAAAGAAATGCTAGTAATTTTTGCACATTGATTTTGTATTCTGAGACTTTGCTGAAGTTGTTTATCAGCTTAAGGAGCTTATGGGCTGAGATTATGGCATGTTCTTGATGTAAGATTATGTTATCTGCAAACAGGGATAATTTGATTTCCTCTTTTTGTATTTGAATGCTCTTTCTTTTTCTTTTCTTTTCTTTTTTTTTTTTTTTTTTTGAGACAGAATTCGCTCTTGTTGCTCAGGCTGGAGCGCAATGTCATGATCTTGGCTCACCGCAGCCTCCACCTCTGAGGTTCAAGCAATTCTCCTGCCTCAGCCTCCCGAGTAGCTGGGATTACAGGCATGCACCACCACGCCTGGCTAATTTTGTATTTTTATTAGAGATGGGTTTCTTCATCTTGGTCAGGCTGGTTTTGAACTCCCAACCTGAGGTGATCCACCACCTCGGCCTCCCAAAGTGCTGGGATTACAGGTGTGAGCCACCACACTCAGCCTAGATGCCCTTTATTTCTTTCTCTTTTCTTGTTACCCAGACCAGAAGTTCCAATATTATGTTGAATAGGAGTGATGAAAGAGGGCATCCTTGTCTAATTTTAGTTTTTGTTTGTTTGGTTTTTTGAGATGGAGTCTCACTCTGTCACCCAGGCTGGAGTGCAGTGGTGTGATCTTGGCTCACTGGAACCGCTGCCTCCCAGGTTCAAGCAATTCTTCCTGCCTCAGCCTCCTGAGCAGCTGGGATTACAGGCGCCCACAACCATGCCTGGCTAATTTTTGTATTTTTAGTAGAGATGTGGTTTCACCATGTTGGCCAGGCTGGTCTTGAACCCCTGACCTCAGGTGATCTGCCCGCCTTGGCCTCCCAAAGTGGTGGGATTACAGGTGTGAGCCATGCACCCGGCCTAGTTTTAGTTTTCAACGAGAATGCTTCCAGTTTTTGCCCATTCAGTATAATGTTGGCTGTGGGTTTGTCAAAGATGTCTCGTAGTATTTTGAGATATATTTTTTCAATACCTTGTTTATTGAGAGGGTTTTTGTTTGTTTGTTTGTTTTTATTTGTTTGTTTTTTGTTTTTCTCCAGACGGAGTCTCACTCTGTCTCCAGCACCTAGGCTGGAGTGCAATGGCATGATCTCAGTGCAGCCTCCACCTACGGGCTCAAAAGATTCTCCCACCTCAGCCTCCCAAGTAGCTGGGACTACAGGTGTGTGCTACCATACCTGGCTAATTTTTTGTATTTTTAGTAGAGATGGGTTTTCACCATGTTGGCCAGGCTGGTCTTGAACTCCAGACCTCAAGTGATCTGCCTACCTCAGCTTCCCAAAGTGCTAGGATTACAGGTGTGAGCCACCATGCCCAGCCTATTGAGAGTTTTTAACATGAATGGATGTTGAACTGTATTGAAAGTTTTTTCTGCATCTATTGAAATGATCATGTGGTTTTGTTCCTTTTTGTTTGTTTGTTTGTTTGTTGGTTGGTTGGTTTTTGAGATGGAGTTTCACTCTTGTTGCCCAGGCTGGAATGCAATGGCGCGATCTCGGCTCACCACAACCTCTGCCTCCCAGGTTCAAGTGATTCTTCTTCCTCAGCCTCTAGTAGCTGGGATTACAGGCATGCACCACCTTGCCTGGCTAATTTTGTATTTTTAGTAGAGAGGGGGTTTCTCCATGTTGTTCAGGCTGGTCTCGAACTCTCGACCTCCCAAGTGTTGGGATTACAGGCGTGAGCCACCGCACCTGGCTGATTATGTGGTTTTTGTCTTTGGTTCTGTTATATGATGTGTCGTATTTCTTTTTTCCTATTTATTTTTTTCTGTCTCCCAGGCTGGAGTGCAGTGGTGTGATCTCAGCTCCCAGCAACTTTTGTCTCCTAGGTTAAAGCGATTCTCATGCCTCAGTCCCAAGTAGCTGGGACTACAGGTGGGCACCACCATGCCCCACGAATTTTTGTATTTTTAGTAGAGACAGTGATATTGTTTGGCTGAGTCTCCATTCAGATCTCAATTTGAATTGTGTCTCCCAGAATTCCCATGTGTTATGGGAGGGACCCAGGGGGAGATTATTGAATCATGGGGTCTGTTTTTTTCCTGTGGTATTCTTGTGATATTGAATAAGTCTCACAAGATCTGATGGGTTTATTCGTGGTTTCTGCTTTGCTTCTTTCTCATTTTCTCTTGCTGCTGTGATGTAAGAAGTGCCTTTTGCCTACCACCATGCTTCTGATGCCTCCCCAGCCATGTGGAAATGTAAGTCCAATTAAACTGCTTTTTCTTCCCTGTCCTGGGTATGTCTTTATCAGCACTGTGAAAACAGACTAATACAGTAAATTGGTACCAGTAGACTGGGGCCTTGCTGAAAAAATACCCGAAAATGTAGAAGCGATTTTGGAACTGAGTAACAGGCAAAGGTTGGAACAGTTTGGAGGGCTCAGAGGAAGACAGGAAAATGAGGGAAAGTACGGAACCTCCTAAAAATGTGGTGATTGGCTTTGACAAAAATGCTAATAGTGATATGAACAATAGGATCCCAGCTGAGAGGGCTGGGCACAGTGGCTCATGCCTGTAATACCAGCACTTTGAGAGGCTGAGGCGGGCAGACCACAAGGTCAAGACATCAAGACTATCCTGGCCAACATGGTGAAACCCTGTCTCTACTAAAAATACAAAAATCAGCTGAGTGTGGTGGCGCATGCCTGTAGTCCCAGCTACTTGGGAGGCCGAGGCAGGAGAATTGCTTGAACCTGGGAGGCGGAGGTTGCAGTGAGCTGAGATTGCGCCACTGTACTCTAGCCTGGCAACAAAATGAGACTCCATCTCAAAAAAAGATCCCAGCTGAGGTGGTCTCAGATGGAGATGAGAAACTTGAAACTGGAGCAAAGGTGAGCCTTATGTTTTAGCAAAGAGACTGGTGGCATTTTGCCCTGCCCTAGAGATTTGTGGAACTTTGAACTTGAGAGAGATGATGAAGGTATCTGGTGGAAGAAATTTCTAAGCAGAAAAGCATTCAAGAGGTGACTTGGGTACTTTTAAAAGCACTCTGTTTTAAAAGGGAAACAATATGAAAGTTCAGAAAATTTGCAGCCTGATGATGCAGTAGAAAAGAAAACCCCATTTTTTTGAGGAGAAATTCAAGCTGGCTACAGAAATTTGCATAAGTAGCAAGGAGCCTAATGTTAATCCCCAAGACCATGGGGAAAACATCTCTAGGCCATGTCAGAGACTTTCACAGCAGCTCCTCCCATCACAGGCCCAGAGGCCCAGGAAGAAAAAGTGGTTTTGCTAGGCATGGTGGCTCATGCCTGTAATCCCAGCACTTTGGGAGGCTGAGGTGGGTGGATCACCTGAAGTCAGGAGTTTGAGACCAGCCTGGCCAACATGGTGAAACCCCATCTCTACTGAAAATACAAAAACTAACCAGGCATGGTGGCAGGCACCTGTAATTTCAGCTACTCAGGAGGCTGAGGCAGGAGAATTACTTGAACCCGGGAGGTGGTGCAGGTTGCAGTGAGCCAAGATCATGCCATTGCACTCCATCCTGTGTGACAGGAGTGAGACTTCATCACAAAAAAAAAAAGAAAAGAAAAGAAAAAGTGGTTTTGTGGCCCAGGGCCCAGGGTCCCCATGCTGTGTGCAACCTAAGGACTTGGTGTCCTGTGTCCCGGCTGCTCTAGCCATGGCTGAAAGGGGCCAATGTACAGCTTTGACTGTGGCTTCAGAGGGTGGAAGCCTCAAGTCTTGGCAGCTTCCATGTGGTGTTGAGGCTGTGGGTGCATAGAAGTCAAGAATTGAGGTTTAGGAACCTCCACCTAGATTTCAGAAAATGTATGGCAACACTTGGATGTCCATGCAGAAGTTTGCTGCAGGGGTGGAGCCCTCATGGAGAACCTCTGGTAGGGCAGTGTGGAAGGGAAATGTGGGGTCAGAGCCACCACACAGTCCCTACTGGGCTACGGCCTAGTGGAGTTGTGAGAAGAGGGCCACTATCCGCCAGACCCCAGAATGGTAGATTCACCCGCAGCTTGCACTGTGTGCCTGGAAAAGCTGCAGACACTCAGTGCCAGCCACTGAAAGCAACTGGGAGGGAGGCTGTACCCTGCAAAGCCATAGGGGTGGAGCTGTTCAGGATCATGGGAACCCACCTTTTGCATCAGCCTGACCTGGATCTGAGACCTGGAGTCAAAGGAGATCATTTTGGAGCTTTAAAATTTGACTGCCTCACTGGATTTTGGACTTACATGGTCCCTGTAACCCCTTTATTTTGTCCAATTTATCTCATTTGGAATGGCTATATTTACCCAATGCCTGTACCCCTGTTGTATCTAGGAAGTAACTAGCTTGCTTTTGATTTTACAGGCTCATAGGCAGAAGGGACTTGCCTTTTCTCAGATGAGACTTTGGACTGTGGACTTTTGGGTTAATGCTGAAATGAGTTAAGACTTTGGGGATCTGTTGGGAAAGCATGATTGGATTTGAAATCTGAGGACATGAGATTTGGAGGGGCCAGGGGCAGAATGATATTCTTTGGATGTGTCCCCATTCAAATCTCAACTTGAATTGTATCTCCCAGAAGTCCCATGTTTTGTGGGGGTGACCCAGGGGAATGTAATTGAATCATGAGGGCTGTTCTTTCCTGTGCTATTCTCGTGATAGTGAATATCTCTCACAAGATCTGATGGGCTTATCAGGGGTTTCCGGTTTTGCTTCTTTCTCATTTTCTCTTGCTGCTGTGATATAAGAAGGGCCTTTTGCCTCCCACCATGATTCTGATGCCTCCCCAGCCATGTAGAACTGTAAGTCCAACTAAACCTCTTTCTTCTCAGTCTCAGGTATGTCTTTATCAACAGCATGAAAACAGATTAATATAGACAGGGTTGGTGGCCAGGTGCTGTGGCTCTTGCCTGTAATCCCAGCACTTTGGGAGGCTGAGGCAGGTGAATCACCTGAGGTTGGGAGTTCGAGACCAGCCTGATCAACACGGAGAAACCCCATCTGTCCTGAAAATACAAAAATTAGCTGGGCATGGTGGTGTATGCCTATAATCCCAGCTACTTGGGAGGCTGAAAGAGGAGAATCACTTGAACCCAGGAGGCAGAGGTTGCGGTGAGCCAAGATTGCACCATTGCACTCCAACCTGGGCAACCAGAGCAAAACTCCATCTCAAAAAAATAAAAATAAAAAACAGATGGGGTTTCACCATGTTGGCCAGGCTGGTCTCAAACTCCTGACTTCAGATGATCCGCCCACCTCGGCCTCCCGAAGTGCTGGGATTGCATGCATGAGCCACCACAGCTGGCCTGAATAATATTTCTTAATTTCAGTAGGTTCAACCAACCTTGCATTTCAGAGATGAAGCCTACCTGATTCTGGTGGATAAGTTTTTTCATTTGCTGTTGAATTTGGTTTGCCAGTATTTTGTTGAAATTTTTTGCATCAATGTTCATCAAAGATATTTACCTGAAGCTTTCTTTTTTTGTTGTACTCTGTTGGGTTTTGGTGTGAAGATTGTCCTGGCCTCATAAAATGAGTTAGGGAGAAGTCCCTTCTCAATTGTTTTTTGTTTTTGTTTTTTTGAGACAAAACAAAACTCTTGTTGCCCAGGCTGGAGTAGAAGGGTGTGATTTCAGCTCACTGTAACTTCTGCCTCCCGGGTTCAAGTGATTCTCCTGCCTCAGCCTCTTACAGGTGCACACCACCATGCCCAGCTAATTTTGTATTTTAGTAGATACGGGATTTCGCCCTGTTAGCCATGCTGTTCTTGAACTCCTGATCTCAGGTGATCCACTCGCCTTGGCCTCCCAAAGTGCTGGAATTACAAGCATGAGCCACTGTGCCCAGCCTGTCCTTAATTTTTTGAAAGAATTTCAGTAGAAACTGTACCAGCTCTTCTTTTTACATCTGGTAGAATTCAACTGTGAATCTCTCTTCCCGTGGGGACTCAGGGACCATCCTGTGTCATCTTCTGAGGGCCCGGAAGGGGTTTGCCTGTGGGCTTTCTAATTGCCGAAAGGGATGGCATGCTACACGGTGGGTGCCCCTGCTGCGGGTTAGGGAGTGCCCCTGCTTGGCATCCCACCCCTCTGGTTCCTGCTTCCCCCCTCATTCTTAGGGGTGTGGGTGGTGGTAGCTCAATCCCTGGGCTGGGACAGGGCTGGGGGAGCATGGTGTGGATGGCTGAGGTGTCTTGGGGTGTGGCCCAGCAGGCCCCATCCCAGGTATGGCCCTGAGGGCCCGGAGGTAGCCGTCTGGGTCCCGGTCCTCTCCCACCCCAGGGGTGGGGTGGTCACTAAGGGGCAGTCCCTGCCGTTGAGCTCTTCCTCCTTTTTCCACCACCTACGGTCGATCAACAGACGGGGTCAGGGGTGTGGTGGGAAGGAAGACTGGCGACTTAGATACCAGAGGAACAGCTTCAGGCCACAAGCGCTGCCCTTGGCCTGTAGGGTGGACCCGCTGGGCCTCTGCCGGTTGGGTTTTCCTTCTGTCTGCCAGGTCCACCAGATGTCTGCCAAGAGTGTAGGACTTGGCCACCGGCTTGAAATGTTTAAGGTGGACCAGAGGGCTCTCACTGGGGTCAGAATTGCTTACATCCAGCAGAGGGTGCGATTATGGCTCACTGCGACCTCCATCTTCCTGGGCTCACCCAGGGGATCCTCCCATTTCGGTCTCCCAAGTGGCTGCGGCTCTGGGGATCTTTCTGTTTTTGTTTTTTGTTTTTTTCCCTAGGCCCACTTCAAGTTTGTTTCCACATTACATTGAATTGCTGTTGTTTTTTTCCTTTCTTTTCTCTCTGTTATGCTCCTTCCTGCGCACTGAAGTTGCTATTATTTTAGATTTTTTCTTTTCTTTTTTTTTTTTTAAATCAGGCTTTGGCTCCCAAAGTGCTGGAATTACAGGTGTGAGCCACCATGCCTGGCTCTATCTATCTATCTATCTATCTATCTATCTATCTATCTATCTATCTATTTATCTATCTGTGGGTACTCCATAGATAGGTAGGTAGGTAGGTAGGTAGGTAGGTAGGTAGAAAATACATAAGTTTTCATTTATTTATTTATTTATTTATTTTGAGATGGAGTTTCACTCTTGTCACCCAGGGTGGAGTGCAATGGCACCATCTCCAGTCACTGCAACCACCGCTTCCTGGGTTAAAGCAGTTCTCCGTCCTCAGCCTCCCAAGTAGCGGGGATTACAGGCGTGTGCCACCATGCCCAGCTAACTTTTGTATTTTTAGTAGAAATGGGGTTTCAGCATGTTGACCAGGCTGATCTCGAGCTCCTGACCTCAGGTGATCCTCCCACCTCGGCCTCCCAAAGTGCTGGAATTACAGTCATGAGCCAAGGAGCCCAGCCTATCTATTTTTTTAGTAGAGATGTGGTCTCACTATGTTGTCCAGCCTCTGGTTATATATATTACTCTTTTAACTTTGTCATTTTTCATTAGAGATGTCTCACAGTGTTGCCCCCAGTATAGTATCAGACTCCTTGGCTCCATATATCCTCCTGATTTGGCCTCCCAAAGTGCTGGGATTACAGGCATGAGCCACTGTGCATCGTCTGGTTATATTTTTGATATGTTGACTCTTTCCAGTTCAGATGCATAATCTCATCCCTGAACATTCTGCTGGTGCGATTATGACATATGACTTTACCCAGCACCAGGGTGATTTGATGCTCCTACCTGGGCCCAACTCACAGAAGGGATTGTGACATATCACTGGACCCAGCACTGAGATAGTGTGACTATCTTACTGCCTTGGCACTGCCCACAGAGGACATTGTGACATATCACTGGGTCTTGTACCCAGGTGGTGTGAATCTTCTGCCTTGGTTGTTCCACAGGGGACATTGTGTAATATCGCTGGGCCTCACACATACGTTACGTGACTCTCCTGCCTGTGCCCTGTCCATGTGGGCCGTCGTGACGTACTGCTGGGTCCAACACCCGGTTGATGTAACTCTACTGCCTAGGTCCTGCCTAAGGAGGACATTGTGATGTATCCCTGAACCCATCACACAGGTAATACAACTCTATTCTCCTACCTGGCCACTTCTCACAGAAGGGATTGTAACATACCACTGGGCTCAGCACCTAGCTCACATGAGTCTCCCCCTCTTTCTAGATTCTGCCCTCAGAGGATATTGTGACATGTCACTGGGCCTAATACTAAGATGACATCATTGTTTAGTTTTAGCACTGCCCTCAGAAGCCATGGTGGTGTATTGCTGGGCCCAGAGCCAATGTGATGTGAGTCTCCTGCCTGGATCCTGCCTACAACGTGCATTGGGACATATCTCTGGGCCCTTTGACTATTTTATGTGACTCTCCTCTCTTACCTGGATGTTGCCCAAAAAGAGATCGCGACATACTTTGCACCCAGGACTGAGGTGATTTGACTGTCCTCTTCAGCCTGCGCTTTGCCTACAGGAGAGAGAGTGACTTATTACTGAGTTTAGCATACACATGATGTGATTTTCCTCCACTCACAGAAGTCATTGTGACATATATCTTGGCCCATCACTGAGATTGTGACTGTCTTTTTCCTGGGACCTGTCCACAGTGGAGAGTATGACACTTTTTGGCCAAGCACCTACAAGATACAACTCTCTTCTTATGCCTGGGTCACTGGGGTGATTTTGACATGTAGTTGGCCCCAGCTCCAAGATTATGTGACTCCACACTTCTTCCTGAGCCCTACCTACAGGCAGCATTGTGTCATATCTGTGAGACCCTCAATTAGGTGAAATGACTCTTTTGTTTGGGCCCTTTTCTCAAGGTACTGTGACATATTGCTGGGTCCAGCATCTAGGTGTTGTAACTCTACTGTACTGTTTGGTTTCTGCCTAAAAAGGGATTGTGACACACCACTCTATCAAGAACCTAGATGAGGTGACTCCTCTCCAGCCTGGGATCTGCATACATTGCTTATTGACACATATCACTGGCTCCAACACCTAGGTAATGCAACTTTCCTACATGGGCCCCCACCCATAGGGGTATTATAAGATATCTTTTTATTAATCACTCAGGTGATGTGACACTCCTCTTCTGCCTGGGTCCTCCCAAAAAAGTATTGTTACACATCACTGAGCCCAGCACCTAGGTGATGTGACTTTTCTCATGCATCGGCCCTGCCAACTGGGGTGTTTGTTACATATAGCTGGGCCCAGCCCCTAGGTCATGCGATTCTTTTTTTTCTGAGCCCTACCCACAGAGGGCATTTTGACATATTTTGAGCCCATCATTTAGGTGATGTGACCCTCTTGCATGGGCCCTCCCCAGCAAGGGGCACTGTGACATACTGCTGAACCCAGTACATAGGTGATGTGACTCTCCTCTATGGATTGTGGATGTGACTCTCCTCTTGGCTTTGGCCAAGCAGGGCTGTGATGTGTTGCTGGACTCACCACCTATGTATTGTGATTATTCTGTTCTGCCTAAGCCCTGCATACGTTGTGTATTGTGACATATGCCTGGATTTAGCACCTAGGTAATGTGACTTTATGGCATGGGAACTGCCCACAAAATTGTATTTTGACATCATTTTCATCACCTAGGTGATATGACCATTTTATTTTCCCTGTTCCTGGCATATTTTGGGTATAGTAACATATCACTGAGTCAAATGCCTATGGGATATGTGGCTCCTCCATAGGCCCAGCACATAGAGTGCCTCATGACATATCTCTGCATCCATAGTCTAAGAGATTTAACTCTTCTCCTGACTTTCTTCTCCTGCCTAGTTTCTTCTCACAAAAAGTATTGTCACATATCACTGGGCCCAACAGCAACAGTAACAGTGATGTTACTCTTTGGCTTACTGTTTGCCCTCAGAAGGCATTGTGACACATTACTTGGCCAACATCAAGGTCATGTGCATCTCCTGCCTGGACCCTGCCCACAGGGGACATTGTGACATATCTCTGTGTCCATCACCCAGGAGAGGTGAATATTTTCACCTGCCTGGTGTCTGCTTACTGGGGGATAGTGATATATATTGCTGATTTCATCACCGAGCTGATATAACTCTTCTCGTATTCTTACATCCTGCCCGGAAGAAAACTGAAATATCGTTGGACCCAGCACCAAGGTTATTTTACCTGGCCCCGCCCTCAAAAGGCATTATGACATATTGCAGTGCCCAGCACCAATGTAATTTGTCTCCTGCCTACACCCTGCCTACTTGGGGCATTGTGACATGTCTTGGCCCATCAACTATTTGATAAAATTCTCCTTTCTTACCTGGGTTTTCCCAAAGTAGAGATTGTGAAAGATCTCTGGGACCAGCACCTAGATGATGTGACTCTCTTCTTTTGCCTGGGCCCTTTCCACAGGGATGATCATGTCATATAGTTTTACCCAGCCCCTAGGTTATGTGACTCAGTGGTTTTTGTGACATATTGCTTGACTCAGAACATAGGTGATATGACTCTTCACTGCTTGGACTCTGTCAAGGAGGTATTGTGGGCCAGGTGTGGTGGCTCATGCCTGTAATTTCAGCACTTTGGGAGATCAAGGTAGGTGGGTCACCTGACGTCTGGAGTCTAAGACCAGCCTGGCCAGCATGGCAAAACCCTGTCTCTACCAAAAATACAAACAGAAAAATAGCCAGGTATGATAGTGTGCCCTTGTAGTCCTGGCTACTTGGGAGGCTGAGACAGGAGAATCACTTGAACCCAAGAAGTGGAGGTTGCGGTGAGCCAAGATCATGCCATTGCACTTCAGCCTGGGTGACAGAGTGAGACTCTGTCTCAAGAAAAAAAAAAAGAAGGTATTGCAATGTATCACTGGGACTGACACCTGGGTAATGATACTCTCTCCTGCCTGAACCCTGCATAAATTGTATATTTTGACATAGCACTGCATTCAACATATAGCTGATGCAACTCTAGCACATAGGCCCTGCTCATGGGCATATTAGGACATACATTTTTCATCACCTAGGTTATGTGAATCCTCTTCTTCCCAGATCCTGCCAAAAGGAAAGATTGTGACTTATCACTGAAACCAGCCCTTAGGTAATGTGACTTTTCTGCTCTGCCTGAGAACCACATTTTTGGGTATTCTGACATTTCACTGTGCCAAACACCTAAACGATGGGAGGCCCTGCCTCAGCCCTGTCCACAAGGGTTCTTGTGACATATATCTGCATCCATTACGTAAAAATGTGACTCCGTTTCTACCTGTCCCCTGCTCACAGGAAAGATTGTGACATAGTGCAGGGTCCAGCCACCAGGTGATGTGTCTCTCCTGTGTGTGCATTATTTTTAGGAAGAAATGGTAACATACCATTGATTGAAAACTCAGGTGATGTGACTCTCCTGCCTGATCAGTGCCCTCAGGGAAAATTTTACATATCATTTGCCCAGCATCCAGGTGATGTGACGGTTCTGGGTAATTTCTGTCAACAAGTAGGTTGGTAACGTAGATCTTAGCAGCTCACAGGTTTGATGATGACTCTAATACTTTGTACCAGCCAATGGAAGAGATACTGTCTCTCACAGCTAGGCTTAGAAAAAGGAGAAAAATCCTGGGTCTCATCTCTGTATGAAGGTTACAGAGAATTAATACTCTCTTACATATTGTATAACGCCCTCAGATGGTACAGAGAGTGTCATCATAGGAAAAAGCAAACAGATTAGATCATGTTTCTTGTAAGCATACTCTGTCAATTTTTAGAATTACCACTATCACACAGAGACAGAACCCACGGAGGAGTTCATGATTCTCATGTGCAGATGCAGTCCACAGTTAAAATTGTGATATCATATGTGAACATCTGGCCACAGTTGAGATGGTGACTCATTTCTAAACCCAGCTCATAGGCAGGTGAGGACTGTCCTCTGTGGACCCAGCCAATGGGAGAATGTTGACTCTCATACCTAGACTTAGAGCCACATAAGATCATAGGTCCATAGCACCACAAAAATCTCAGAGCAGATTGTGACTCATGCATACCGTATAAAGCCTTCAAATGGTACAGAGAGTGTCTTGACAGGGCCAAGCACACAGGTGAGATTGTGACACTCATATTCACACCCAGTCAACAGTAAAGATTGTCATCTGCTTAAATAAACACAACCCACTTCCGAGGTTCTGAATCTCACATTGGGAGGCAGTTGAATGTTGGAAAATAGACTCTCATTTGTGGATTCTGTCCACAGTTGAGTTGGTGACTCTTTAACCAAAATTCAGCACATCTTTGTGGCTGTAACTTCACTAAGACACAGGGTTTACAAGAGAAATTGAGGCTCTCATGCACAAATCCATTCCACCATTGAGATTGTGACTTCTTGTACTTAGACCGAACTTGCAGGAGATGTTGACTCTCATTCGTTGACTCAAGACCTTGTCATTTTTAATGTCACCAAAGGACCTTCTTATAGGTGTGATTGTGACACGTGCCTCTGCCCAGCGTCTGAGTTATTTGACTCTCACCTGGGCCCAGTACCCAGTGACATATTAGGGGACCCAGACCTTTGGTAATGTCACTCTATTCTGCCTTGATACAGCCCACAGGAGGCATTGTGACATATCACTGGGCCTTGCACTCAGGTGATGTGAGTTTCCTCTTCTTGGTGCTGCCACATAGGTGTATTGTATCATATTGTTGGGCCTAAGTTATGTGACTCTCTTGCTTGTGTTCTTCCCACGTAGGCTATTGTGACATATGCCTGAGGCTAACACCCAGATGATGTAAGTCTGGACCCTGTCTACAGAAGTCTTTGCAATATATGTCTTCACCAATCACTGAGGTCGAACGCCCAGTGATGTGACTCTCCTTCCTGGTCCATGCCCTCAGGGAAGATTGTGACATACCGCTGGCCCAGCACACAGTTACTGTCACTCATGTGCTTGCTCTCTACCCATGGGTAGGATTGTGACATATATCGTGGCCAAGCACAAAGATGTAATGATGACTGTTATACCCAAAGAAGGCAATAGGAGAGTTAATGTTGCTCCTAGGTAGGCTTAGGAAAATGAGGAAGTCTTCTTTCTGTACAAATCTCACTCTCTGACATATATAAAGCCCTAGTGTGTTACAGAGAATGTCATAACAGGGCTCCTCACACAGGTGAGATCGTGTTCTATGCACAGCCCACCAATCTTTAGAATTGTCACCCTCACACATGGACAGAGTCCACTGGTGAGGTCCTGAATCACACATGAATGCAGTTAACAACTGGAATTGTGACTGTCATCATTGAACATCTGGTCACAATTTGGATGGTGATTCTTTTTTTTTTTTTTTTGAGACAGTCTTGCTCTGTCACCCCGGCCGGAGGGCAGTGATGCAATCTTGGCTCACTGCAACCTCTGCCTCCTGGGTTCAAGCAGTTCTCCTGCCTCAGCCCCCTGAGTAGCTGTGATTACAGGAACCCACCACCATGGCCAGCTAATTTTTGTATTTTAAGTAGAGACTTTCACCATGGTGGCCAGGCTGATCTTGAACTCCTGACTTCATGATCTGCCCACCTCAGCCTCCCAAAGTGCTGGGATTACAGGTGTGAGCCACCATGCCCGGCAATGATTCATTTCTAAACTCAGCTTGTTAAAAGGTGAGGACTCTTCTATCTGGACTACACCAATTGGATAAATATTGATGCTCATATCTGGGCTTGGAACCACAGGAAAGATTCTGGATCTTCCTCTTGGACAAAGGTCACAGAGGATTACCACTCTTGCATATTGTAGAAATCCATCAAGTGAAACTGTATCATAAGAGAACATAGCACGTGTGTGAGATTTTGTATTTTGAAAGCACACCCAGGCAACTGTAAAGATTGTCATTCTCCCATATAAACACATCTCACTGTTGAGGTTCTGAATGTCAGACACAGACTGTCAAAAGTTGAATAATTGACTCTCATGTGGATCTGGACTAGAGGTGGACTGGTAACTCTCAGAGCAAGATTCAGCACACATATGAGTCTGTGACTCCACTGAAAGGACAAGCCTGCAGAAGAAATTGTGGCTTTCCTGCCCACATTCTGTCAACCATTGATGTTGTGACTCACATACTTACACCCAACGTACAGAAAGTGTTGACTCATACCTAGAATCTGGACATATATGGAATTTCTACTCGAATTCCTGGACTTTTCTGCAGGTGTGATTGTATGCATCCGCTACCCACCTTAGTGATTTGACTTTCCTGCCTTGGCCCAGCCCACAGATGAGATTGTGACATATCGCTTGACTGCACCTTGATGGTGCAATCTCCGCTCACTGCAACCTCTGCCTCCCAGGTTCAAGTGATTCTTCTGCCTCAGCCTCCTGAGGAGCTGGGATTATAGGCACGCACCACCACATCCAACTAATTTTTGTATTTTTAGTAGAGACGGGGTTTCACCATGTTGATCAGGCTGGTCTCGAACTCCTGACCTTGTGATCCGCCTGCCTCAGCCTCCCAAAGTCTTGGGATTACAGGTATGAGCCACCATGCCTGGCCTCGCTGGGCCTTTCACCCAGGTGATGTGAGTTATTTTTCTTGCATTGGTACTGCTCACAGGGTGCATTGTGGCATATTTCTAAGCCCTTCACTCAGGTTATGTGACTACTTTTTTGCTTGTGCCCTAACTATTTTGCATGTTAGGACATATTACGAGGCCCAACACCTATAAAATGAGAGGCTCCTCCCTGGGCCCTGTCTACAGAGGGCCTTGTGACATATCTCTGCATCAATCACCTAGGAAATGTGACTCCGTTTTTGCCTGCTCTCTGTCCACAGGAAACATTGTGACTTATCACTAGGCCCAGGTACCAGTTGATGTCTCTGGTAACTGGGCCTTGACCATGGAGAGGATTGTTACCTATTGCTGGGCTCAGCCCCCATGTGGTGTGATTATACTGTCTGTGTCCTGCTTTCAGGAGAAGGCTGTAACATATTCCTGGTTGAGTATTCGGGTGATGTGGCACTCCTGTGTTGTCCCTGCCTTCAGAAAAGATTGTGATGTATTCCTGGCCAAAAACCCAGGTGATGTGACTCATTTCTCCCTATTCACAGGTAAGATCGTAAAATGCCTTGGTCTAGCTCACAGGTGTGATGATGTCGATCCTTTTTTTTTTTTTTGAGACAGAGTCGCTCTGTCGCCCAGGCTGGAGTGCAGTGGTGTGATCTCAGCTCACTGCAACCTCTGCCTCTTGGGTTCTAGGGATTCTCCTGCCTCAGCCTCCTGAATACTGGGATTACAGGTGCACACCACCAATCTCAGCTAATTTTTGTACTTTCTGTAGAGACATGGTTTCACCATGTTGGCCAGGCTGGTCTCGAGCTCTGTACTTCAAGTGATCTGCCCACCTCAGCCTTGCAAAGTTCTGGGATTACAGGCATGAGCCACCGCGCCTGGCCACAAGTGTGATGATGACCCTTATACCTCAACCAGCCAATAGGAGAGACCCTGTTTCTTATAGCTAGGCTTAAAATCATGAGTATGTTCATGGGTCTTCTTGTACGAAGGTCCTATAGAAATAGCACTTTCTTTTATACTATATAAATCTCTTATCATACAGAGATTGCCATTCTAGGGTTCAGAACACAGGTGAGATTGTGTTTCTCATATGCATACCCCAGCAAACATTAAAATTGTCATCTTCATGCATGGACAGGGCCCACTGGTAAGTCCCGAATCTCACACATGGAAAAAATCCACAGTTGAAATTGTGACTGTCATATATGAACATCCGGCCAGAGTTGAAATGATGAGTCATTTCTAAATCCAGTTTATAGGCAAGTGAGAATTTTTCTATCTGAACCCGAGACAATAAAAGATGGTTTTGAATTAGACAAAATGGAGCTAAAAGTTCAAACAAGTGGTGAAAGGATTGTAAAAATCTTGCAAAGAACTCCATGTGTGGATATACTGACTAAATTCAAAAAGGTACTACATGGTTTTTCTGTAAATAAAAAATTGAAATAAAAGCACAACAAGGTACTAGTAATGCACTAATCTGCTTTTTAGCAAAATTTGTTAAAGGTTATAACAGATTGTTGCTTCTTTAAAATTTCAGAGTCATTGTAACAAAATAAATAATTTACGATAATCTGAAATTCTATTTTATGACATCAAGTGTTTCAAATCTCTAACACTTAACATGCTTCCCAAAATCAAACTTTAGTTTCAAAACTGCCTTTCCTGATTCCTGGCTTTTGGATACTTCAGAGGGCCCCTGGAGTATCCAAAAGAGAGGTAAACAGAATTATTTGACATATTTAGGTACATGAGATTGGCAAAATGGTGTTTATTCAATCTTTAGGTTATATTTTGGTGAATAATACTAATATATGTTCCAAAATTGTTTGGGATTTCTAAAATTCTAATATATGTTTTCAATAGTAATAAAGGTTGTTATGTTAAGTTATTGTAAACCACAGAGATAGCCAAACTTCTTTGTCAATTGTGTTTCTAACTGTAACTAACCTGGACATTTGTTATTCACAGACAAGTGCTGTCTTGTTTTAATTCTTTTTAAAAGATGGTTTATATTAAACTATAGAACTTTCACAGGTGCTTTCAAATACAGGTTTCTGATAGCCTTGGAGATTGTGACATTGGAATAAAGGAAAAAAGGACAGGATTCAGGACCGGGTGTGGTGGCTCACACCTGTAATCCCAGCACTTTGGGAGGCCAAGGCAGGTGGATCACGAGTTCAGGAGATCAAGACCATCCTGTAACACAGTGAAACCCAGACTCTACTAAAAATGCAAAAAATTAACATGGTGGCTGACACCTCTATTCTCAGCTACTCAGGAGGCTGAGGCAGGAGAATCGCTTGAACGTGGGAGGCAGAGGTTGCAGTGAGCTGAGATCATGCCACTGCACTCCAGCCTGAGCAACAGAGAGAGACTCTGTCTCAAAAAAAAAAAAAAAAAAAAAAAAAAAAAATGCACAAGACTCATGAGGAGCTAAAATATTCACTAATATCAAGCAAAACAAGAGTTAAGTAAATGGACTGCACTCAGAAAACTAAAGCAACCTTTTTGACTTTTGCTTGGTATATTGCTGATCCTTGTTTCATCTTTTAGAGTCAAGGAAACTTGTTTTTAACTATTTATGGCCTTCAATAATTGAGTAAAGTATACTCCTATGAACAAAATTTGGAATATGTTTGTTTTTCTCTGCCTGTTTCCTCTAGAATTTGGAAACTATCTGTGAGTATTCTCAATTTATGGCAATATAGTTGTTTGTATGAGTGCAATAAGAATCCATTTTCTTTAGCAACAGGATGCAACTGGAGAAACTGTTTGTTTGTTTGTTTGTTTTAACCAAGGCCTTGACTGAAAGGGTATGCTTCCCTTTAAAGAGTCAAGCTTGACTTGCAGAGATGATAAAAGCCCCTTGAAAAAACTGTCCTCATATCCTTGTCTACACAGTCTCTGTACAGCAGTCCTGACCTGTGGTCAGTGAAAAATATCACTTTTTAACAGGCCTAGGAGCTCCAAGTTTATCTTGGGACCTTAAGAGGAAAGGACAACCCAGCTGACAGATATTTGAGGATAAAAACACATGGCTGTGCTCAGCTTTAGAAGGTCTTATTCCTTGTGGAACAGATTTCCATCGAAGCCAATCTAAAAGGACTATGTAGATAGTCGTTTTTGCTCTACCTTATGCAAATAATCAGGGCAAGTATAGGACTAAAGTCTATGTTGCAAACAACTCAGTCCTGTTATGATTTTTTTTTTTTAGATGGAGTCTCACTCTGTCACCCAGGCTGGAGTGCAGTGGCACAATCTCGGCTCACTGCATCCTCCACCTCCCATATTCAAACAATTCTCTGCCTCAGCCTCTTGAGTAGCTGGGATTACAGGTGCCCGCCACCATGCCCTGCTAATTTTTGTATTTTTAGTAGAGACACGATTTAGCCATCTTGGCCAGGCTGCTCCTGAACTCCTGACCTCATGATGCACCCACTTCAGCCTCCAAAGTGCTGGGATTACAGGCATGAGCTACCGTGCCTGGGCAGAACCCAATATTTTCTACAACAATATTTTATACATTTCTTTCTACACGGATTATATAAATTGGGCTTTCCAGCAGAAAAAGGAAAAAAAAAAAGCATATGTCTCAATGAGAGCACACAATTATGAGAATGGCAACCATGCAAAGAAAAATTGCAAGGACTTAGTGCCAGTGAGGATTTAGAGCAACTAAAACTAGAAATGTAAAATGATACAGTAACTTTGGAAAACAATTTAATGGTTTATTGTAATGATATATATACATTTATCATGTTACCAGGATATCCACTCCTAGGTCATTACTAAAGCAAAGTGAAAACTAATGTTGAAATGAAAATCTTTTTGTGGCTGTGTATTGCTAACTTTATTTTTAATTGCAAAAAGCTAGATATAAACCAGATGCTTTATAGCAGTTGAATAAATAAACTGGTGCATCCATAAAATAGAATCCTAGTTGTCAACAACAACAACAAAAAACAAATTACTGATCTACATCACAGTATACATGAGTCAGAAATGCATTTCTTTCAGTGAAGGAAGTAAGATCCAAAAGGCTACATATGGCATTGTAGAAAAAGAAAGTTATAGAGATTGATTATAATCAAGCTAGGCTTGATAGCTCAAACCTATAATTTCAGCATGTTGGGAGGCTGAGGTGAGAGAGTTGTTTGAGCCAGGGATTTTAAGAGCAGCCTGAGCAATATAGCAAGACCTTCCTAAAAAAGAAGAAAGCAGAAGGAGAAGGGGAGAAGGAGAAATAGAAGGAGGAGGAGGAGAAAAGGAAGGGGAAGAAAAAAGAGGAGGAGGAAGAGGAAGGAGAAGCAGGAGGAAGAGGAGAAAGAAGAACAAAAAGTAGTAGTAGTTAGGACAATGAAACAGTTCTGTGTGGTACTCTGAAGATGGGTATGTGACTCTAGACAGTTGTCAAATCTTATGAAACTGAACATCACAGAGAATAAATTTTCTCTCTGCAAAACGACACAAAACAAAAAAAAAATATATTGATTTGAAATGTATTTAGATACAATGTAGAAAATTTTAAAAGGAGCTTAACCTAATAGAAATGTATTACCTAACCCTATTAAAGAAAGTTGGAATGAGGCCAGGCGTCGTTGCTTATGCCTGTCAGCATTTTGGGAGGCCAAGGCAGGTGGATCACCTGAGATCGAGAATTTGAGACCAGCCTGACCAACATGGAGAAACCCCATCTCTACAAAAACAAAATTAGCTGGGTGTGGTGGCACATGCCTGTAATCCCAGCTCCTTGGAAGGCTGAGGCAGGAGAATCACTTGAACCCGGAGGTGTACGTTACTAAGAGCCAAGATGGTACCATTGCACTCCAACCTGGGCCACAAGAGTGAGGACTGTGTCTCAAAAAAAAAAAAGGTTGGAATGAAAGGTCTTAATTTAAATCACTTTCAAAAACAGTTTTGATTGAATACTGCAAGAGTCAAAAACTATACACAAACTGTATTCTTGTTGGTATTGTTTTTTCATAAGCATATGAATTAGCAATTTTTAAAACTATATGTTGGCGTATACACACACACATAGTAATTACTGCCTGTTTTTTGAACTTGAAAAATGTTAGCAACAAAGGGAGAATTTTAGAATAAATGATGTGATGCTAGACTGGAGTTGCACATGTTTTGTTTTTGTTTTTGTTTTTGAGACAGTCATTGTCACCCAGGCCATAGTGCAGTAGTGCATTCCTGGCTCGCTGAAGCCTCCACCTCCCAGGTTCAAGTGATTTTCATGTTTGAGCCTCCTGAGTAGCTAGAATTACAGGTGTGTACCAACTCACCTGACTTATTTTTGAATTTTTAGTAATGATGGGGTTTCACCATGTTGGCCAGGCTGGTCTCAAACCCCTGACCTCTTGATCTGCCCGCCTTGGCCTTCCAAAGTGCTGGGATTACAGGTGTGAGCCACCACACCTGGCCTGTTTTTTTTAATAAGACTTAAGACTCCCACCTCAGACTTCCAAGTATCCTGGACCCTCTGGTGATATCCTGTCTCTACTTTAAAAAAATACCAAAAAAAAAAAAAAACCCACCACAGCTCTGTTTTTTGTTATTTTTTTAAAGTAGAGACAGGGTCTCGCCATGTTACCCAGGCTGGTCTCGAGCTCTTGAGCTCAAGCAATTTGCCCTATTTGGCCTTCCAAAGCACTGAGATTACAGGCAGTGTATTACCTGGTAAGAATTCATTAAGCTTTGCATGAATGAATGATTTCCACATATATTTTTGTATGAATGTTTTATATCAACAAAAAATTACATAGTACATATTTGCACAAAATGCTAATTCATCTCAGAATAGTGGCAGCATTTTTGGTTTGTTTATGGTGGAACATACTCAGGACATGATCATACAGATTGTAATATTCCAAGAGGAGTATTAAAGTCCTACCCCTTGGGTGAAACTGTAGGTCTTTTTATTTTTACCTCAGTTTGGTTCATGGTATGTTTTTTATTTTAAGAGAATGCAATTTTTTTTTGTTGTTGTTTGTTTTTTCCAGAAAATGTCCCCTCACAGCAATCATTGCCAATGCCGAACACCTAGCACAGTGCCTTGCTCAGTGGGTACACAGTATATATGGAACTGGGTTGAATAAGGCACAAAACCAACAGCAAGGTTGGTTCAGTGAAGAATAATTTAGTAATACTGCTTAGACTAAAAGGCCATGACTTAGCAGCAAACATTTTTACATTAATTTGAGAAATAATTTACATTACATCACCTAAAAATGTTAATTTACAGTGGTGGCATTTAAGCTTGGCTGCACTCTGTCATCATCTATACAGATTAAAATCACACTGTTGCCCAGGTTCAACTCAAGCAATTCTGATTTAATTAGGGTGTTGCAATTTGTGTTTAGGGGATCTTTAACACCACCACCCCCTCCCCCCACAGCCCCAAGTGATTTTTCCATGCAGTCTGGGATGAAAACAACTGGTTTAGGGTGAGGGATGGGTTCACTGTGTGTGATTATCATGTGTGCTGCTGAGATTTGTCCCATGGCTGCTTCTGACTTTGGGATCTTGAAAAGCAGTGCTGCCATTGTAAAAATCAAAAGACAACTTCAAGATGTACTCAAATACTTTGCTAAATTGCAACAGAATAAAATGTCTTCTTAGCAGATTGGTCTATAGTCACTTTAATTTCAGGCACAGTTTTAGTAACTGTTGAAAATCATAAATAGCCTATACATACCGAGAAACTATTTTAATCCTTTGACATATTTGACAGACTTTTCCAAATCAAATTTTGGCTTACAAATTGTCTTTTTTTTTTTTTTTTTGAGACAGAGTCTCACTCTATTGCCCTGGCTGGAGCACAGTGGTGCAATCTTGGCTCACTGCAACTTCTGCCTCCCAGGTTCAAGCAATTCTCCTGTCTCAGCCTCCCAAGTAGCTGGGATTACAGGTGTGTGCCACCATGCCTGGCTAATTTTTGTATTTTTAGTAGAGACAGGGTTTTGCTATGTTGGCCAGGCTGTTCTCGAACTCTTAACTTCAGGTGATCTACCTGCCTTGGCCTCCCATTAAGTGCTGAGATTACAGGCATGAGCCACAGCACCCAGCTGAAAAATTGTGTCTTTTTTGACCTCTAACTTTTGGATGCTATAGAGTGCCAATGCAGCATATAAAAGAATAATAAACAGAATTATTTGTTTTGTTGAATTACATGGAAAGCATTGTCAAAAATGTTTGATCTTCAGCTTAATATTTTAATAAATTTTATTAATGTTTATTTCAAAATGTATGAAATTTCTTTTTTTTTTGAGGCGGAGTCTTGCTCTGTCACCAGGCTGGAGTGCAGTGGCGCGATATTGGCTCACTGCAACCTCCGCCTCCCGGGTCCAAGCGATTCTCCTGCCTCAGTCTCCCAAGTAGCTGGGACTACGGGCACACATCACCACGCCCAGCTAATTTTTTTTTTCTTTTGAGGCGGAGTCTTCATCTGTCGCCCAGGCTGGAGTGCAGTTGTGAGATCTCGGCTCACTGCAACCTCTGCCTCCAGGGTTCAAGTGATTCTCCTGCCTCAGCCTCCCAAGTAGCTGGGATTACAGGCGCCACACCCAGCTAATTTTTGTATTTTTAGTAGAGATGGGGTTTCACCATGTTGGTCAGGCTAGTTTTGAACTCCTGGCCTGACCTGGTTTTGAATTCCTGAGCCCACCTCAGGCTCCCCAAGTGCTGGGATTACAGGTGTGAGCCACTGCGCCCAGCCTAATTTTTGTATTTTTAGTAAAGATGAGGTTTCACCATGTTGGCCAGTATGGTCTTGATATTTTGACCTTGTGATCCACCTGCCTTGGCCTCCCAAAGTGCTGGGATTACAGGCATGAGCCACCATGCCCAGCCAATGTATGAAATTTCTAAAAATCTAGTATATCTGAGTATATCTAATTGTCATAATTATGGTTATTATGATAAATTATTGTAGGCTGGAGATATAATCAATTTCTTTTTATTTGTTTCTTTATAACCATTTTTTTTTTTTTTTTAAGACAGAGTTTCACTTTTGTTGCCCAGGCTAGGGTGCAGTGGTGTGATCTTGGCTCACTGCAACCTCCACCTCCTGGGTTCAAGCGATTCTCCTGCCTCAGCCTCCCAAGTAGCTGAGATTACAGGCATGCACCACCATGCCTGGCTAATTTTTGTATTTTTAGTAGAGAAGGGGTTTCACCATGTTGATCAGGCTGGATGGTCTCGAACTTCTGACTTTGGGTGATCCACCTGCCTTGGCTTCCCAAAGTGCTGGGATTACAGGCATGAGCCACCGCGCCTGGCCTCTTTATAACCATTTTAAGTCATTTCCACAGTTAATGGTCTAATTCTAATGCAGTTTCTCAAAACTCCAAAAGCTTGCAAAATTGTAAAGTATAATGTCTTTAAGGAGGTTTATGAAAATATGGGTAAAGTCGAGTATAGGTTTCTGATCAGTTTGGGATTAATTGTTTGGACTGGGTAACGATTGTGAGAATCCTAATGAAGAGATTGATTCTTATAAAACTGCTAATCCAAGCAAAAGAAAGATTAATTAAATATTAGAAAAATATTCTGCCACATATAATGTTAGATCAGCCAGTACTGAAGTTTTTTAGACATGCCATTTGAATGAACTCTGTGGCCTAAGTCAAATTACCTATGATAATCCCTCAGTTATCAGTGCTATGCACCTAAATTGGAGAAACAAACCTGGTATTTTAAGAGGACAAATTTAATGTTAAGTGTGGACTCTTGGAGAACCTAGACAGCCAACAGCTACTTGTTCATTCCTGAGTTCTTAAAGCTTTCATTATTAACAGCTCTGCATTCCATTACTCATCACAGAAGAGTTAAAATAATCTAAATTAAATATAAATTAATTTTGTGTGTGGTGACCCTTCTAAATTACTAAAATAGGTTAAGACCAATTTTTTTTTGTCAAAGATATAATCCCAGTAAGACAATCAAAACTTCACATACATTTCTGCTACCTGATGAGCCATTTAAACATTTATACAGAAATTTTAATTGTCATTTTAAATGCATGTTTTCTTGTATAAAAGTTTTCTCATGCAAGAGGGTTGATGTTATAACAGCAACTACAAGGATATTAGGATACATGTTTTCTCATATCTTCAGTGATAAAGATACTTATTTCTCTAAACAAGTTGTAAAACTGTTAAACAAGGTATTAGGCTGGGCATGGTGGCTCACGCCTGTAATCCCAGCACTTTTGGAGGTCGGGGTGGGTGGAACACTGGAGGTCAGGAGTTTGAGACCAGCCTGACCAACATGGTGAAACCCCGTCTCTGCTAAAAATTACAAAAAATTAGCTGGGCATGGTGGTGCACGCCTGTAGTCTCAGCTACTCGGGAGGCTGAGGCAGGAGAATTGCTTGAACCCAGGAGGTGGAGGTTTCAGTGAGCCGACGTCACACTGCTGCACTCCAGTCTGGAGACAGAACAAGACTACATCTCAAAAAAAAAAAAAAAAGATACAGTAGTATTGAGCAAAGCTAACTAAATTGACTGGATTGCTTTTGTAATTGCAGATTGATGACATATCAGATCCATTTAGAGTGGAAAAAATATGTTGGCCATTTAAAAATAGTCATTAGAAGGCCTATGCACCTAAGAGAACCTCATGTATCTTCTGCTACTGAAACCTAGTATTACTAAATTCAAAAACGCTTTAATGCATTATGACAAAGCATATGAAGAAAGCCTTAATAGTCTACTGACTGAGGACAGTAAAACCCTTTATTATCTAGAACCCAGAGATTGAGTCGGCCTGCCATGTACACTGAAGCAAGACATCAAGACTTTGAACACTGGGTTGATAATCTCACAACTTAGAGGAGCCCCTCCAAACTCTTTAATTGTAAACCCATAGGAGATCTTAAAGTAAAGCTAACCAGAAAGGTTTCTTCTAAAAAGCAGATGGATACCTTTATGTAGATAGCTTTTTTAATAAGATCAAAAATCAAGACACATCTGCTATCATGATACTCTTAGTTAAGTTTATGGCTCTACAAACAATAGAAATAAAAACATCTTTTGTGTGCACTCATTGGGTATACTTATATGTAGAGAACTTTGCAGCCAACATATGAAAGAACAACATCTTTTATAGGTAAAAAATAAAAGGCAGGCCAGGCACGGTGGCTAACGCCTGTAATTCCAGCACTATGGGAGGCTGAGGTGGGCAGATCATGAGGTCAGGAGTTTGAGACCAGCCTGACCAACATAGTGAAACCTCATCTCTACTAAAAATACAAACTTGCCAGCATGGTGGTGCACTCCTGTAATCCCAGCTACTCGGGGGAGGCTGGGGCACGAGAATCGCTTAAACCCGGGAGGTGGAACTTGCAGTGAGCTGAAATCACGTCACTACACTCCAGGCTGGGCTACAGAGCGAGACTTTGTCTCAAAAAATAGAAAGAAAAAAAAAAAACTGGAAGGCCAATATGGATGAGAAATTTTAATGGGACATTTGTTGTCTCGTAATATCAGAAACAGAATGTATGTCCACTGCTCTTAACCTATTTCACAAGTTATAGAGAACTTATTCAAAATAGGTTAAAGAGCATTGCTAGGGTGCCATTACTTTTCTAAATGGGCATCCTTTGATAGGTCTTTTTTTCCCCCAGGTTTAGAGTAATTGAGGCAATGGTTAGAAATGTATCCCCTATCATAGGGCTTTTTAGCAGATTACACTGTAAAGGCTATGGTTACACAATAGACTTTAAATTTTTTGCTAAAGTTGTGCTGAATAATATAATTCCTTTGGATTACTTGCTGTATAAACAGAGAAGTGTCTGCAGTTGCTAATTCTTATAGTTGCACATGGAGAAATACATTGGGTATTACAGAGATGCAGTTGTAGGGGATTAATGAACAGGCTGTTTGGTTAAAATAAGCAGGCTATAGCTAATTATTTGATCTATTTAATGTTAGTTGGTGGCTCATGAGGACTCTGGCTAAAAAGCATGCTTCAAACTCTTGGTATTACCCTCCTGATAGTCAAAATAGTAGTCTCCCTGCTGCACTGTATTCTCAAAAGTTAGAAATGTTTTCATGCAGTCACCTGTAGAATATAAAATTGTCTCTCACTAACTGGAATGACAGAAACTCAAAGACATATGTGACTATGATGAAACCATAACCTATGAATGACATAAGAACAAAGACCCTAAATAATGGAAATAGAGTGGTACTAAGGCTCTGAGTTTTGGTTACACTGTGCACCGTTGAAAATTTTTTGAACAAAATTATTAGAGGCCATCATTCTGGACTGAGTTGTGCACTAGGTCCAAACAGACAAAACCAAACCAAAATGAGTCACTCATGCTAAATGTGACATAATCAAACTGAAAATTTAAGGAAATAGGTAGATTCTATAGGTTTTGTTTTTCTTCTGTAAACAGCAGATCTTAACACAAGGAGTTTCCCTCTACTCAAACCTTTAAAAATAATAATAAAATAATAACCTGAATTTCTTGATTCCACTTTACAAAACCCATAGTTCTGCTATTTCACAGTGGAATCTGAGACTAAGTACATATTTGATGGTGACAGAGTCTAAAGTTTTGATCTATCAAAATTTAGAAGATGACCAAAAAAGGAGAAATTATTTAATTATACCCTAAAGCTACCCCCTTTCATGTTTAAGTTAGGTCAATAAGTTTTTTTGTTGTTTTGTTTTGTTTACATAGTAAACTGAAACATAACTAAATGTGTAAATAGACTGTACTCATTTTTGTACCAACAACTGTGTTTTCGCCAATAACAGGATGTCAAATGTTCAAACCATGTTTAAATAAGGAAAATCCCAAGCTGTAATCAGTCTAGTTGTTCCTGTATTTCACTTCCATTTTCTGATGTCACCTTGCTTCTTCTATCCATAAATCTTTCACCATCATGTTGCTGTGCTGGAGTATTTCAGAGCCTACTTTGGATCCACAGGCTACTTAATTGGCAAATCCCTCTTTGCCCAGTAAAACTCTGTTAAATTTAGTTTATCTAAAGTTGTTTTTCTTTTTCTTTTTTTTTTTTTTTTTTTGAGATGGATTCTCGCTTTGTCACCCAGGCTGGAGTGCAGTGCGCGATCTCGGCTCACTGCAAGCTCTGCCTCCTGGGTTCTCACCATTCTCCTGCCTCAGCCTCCCAAGTAGCTGGGACTACAGGCGCCCGCCATCACACCCAGCTAATTTTTTTTTTTTTTTTTTTGTATTTTTAGTAGAGACGGAGTTTCACTGTGTTAGCCAGGATGGTCTCGATCTCCTGACCTCGTGATCTGCCCGCCTCGGTCTCCCAAAGTGCTGGGATCACAGGCGTGAGCCACCACACCCGGCCCTAAAGTTTTTCTTTTAGAAGTTTTCAAATTTATTCTCTGATCAAAAATGAATAATCTGTTGTTGGGCTTTGATTTTCTAAACTCATCCCTCAGCTATTTTTCCAAATTATTCTATCTCCTTTCAAAATGTTTCTGCAATTTTTTTGAGATGGGATCTCATTCTATCACCCAGGCTGCAGTGTAGTGGTGTAATCAATTATGGCTTACTGCAACTTTTACCTTCCATACTCAAGCCATCCTCCTGCCCTAGTCACAGAGTACCTCGGATGACAGGCATGCAACATCATGCTTGGCTAATTTTTTTTCCTGAAGACAGGATCTTACTATGTCACCCAGGCTGCATTTGAACTGCTGAGCTCAAGTTATTCTCCCATCTCAGCCTCCCAAAGTGCTAAGATTACAGGTGTGAGCCACCACGTGCTTCTGCAATTTCTTGACAGAATTATTTCCAATAATAAACAGTACTATGTGGGCACAAATCTAAAAAAAAAAAACAAAAAACTGTCTTCTATTGCAGAAGTGTCACTCTCCAGAATTTCAAAGGTCTGTGGCAGTTACTCTAGTAATATGGTTTGATCTATGGAGGTGCGTGAGCTTTGGAGTCAGAATTTATCCTGAGGTTCAGCCCAGCCAATTAGTAGCTTTGGGTCTTTGGACACGTTTCTTGATGTGAAAGAGTTGTATAAACCACATATGCAAAAAAGGCAGAATGATACTAATTGCAGAAATTGCAGCAATATTTTCATCCCTCCTATATCCTTTGCCAGGTGCTTTTACAGCTGTTCCCACTGAGATATGGAATCTGTTTTCCAGACCCTAGATACGGCTGAGCTTATTTCCTCAGGACAGTAGAAACCTGTGAACATGACCGTGTGCCAGTTTGGGGCCATGGCTCAAATGGTCTTGAATGCTTCTGTTTTTCTTTCAGAATGCTGCTATCTCCATGAACAAAGCACATGTTAGCCAGCTGGAGGATAACATAACATGGTGGGTGGGGAAGAGAAGCAAAGTGCCTCTGTTGACAGCCCCAGAAGCAGAAGCTCACCCCCAGAAGCACAGCTTCCTAGTCAAGAAGCAGCGGTTGATACATGTCTGAAGGAGCTCAGCTGGGACCAGAGGAATGGCCCCAGTGAGCCCAGCCTAAATGGCTGACCATTTCAATTATGACCTAATAAGTTTTGGATGGTTGGTTATGCTGAAATAGCTAACTAATACATGCACCCAGTGCAGATAGGTGCCATGATTTAATGACAGGTTGATTACTAGTTACCTTCTAACAGTGGGCTCCATGAAGGTACTAATATTTTCCCCTGATTTATAGATGTGTTGTAAGATAATGTTGAGTAATGCTGCAATACATGTAGACATGTATGCATGTGATTGGTCCTTAGTCCCCGCACACACAAGAGAAAACGTAAAACTACAGCCTGACACTTAGGGCCAAGGCCAAATAGCAAAATAATTTTGCCTTTAATCTGTTTTCTTCATATCTAATATTGGAGGTCAAGACTGTGGACAGATCTGAAGACATAGAGTTTTCTTCCCCTGTGGCCCCATCATCCTTTGTTCAGTGTCTGATCTCTGGAAGAAAGGTGGTCACCAGGTAGTGATTTACCTGTGGTTATTTAATTCTGTCTTTTCTTTTCTTTCCTTCCTCTTTTCTTTTCTTTCCTTCCTTTTTCTTTCTTTCCTTCCTCTTTCTTTCCTTATTTCTTTTCTTTCTCTCTCTTTTCTTTCTTTCTCTCTCTCTTCCTCCCTTCCTCCTTTCCTCCCTTCCTCCTTTCCTCCCTTCCTCCCTTCCTTCCTTCCTCTCGTCTCACTCTGTCACCAGGCTGGAGTTCAGTGGCACGATCTTGGCTCATTGCAACCTCCACCTCCTGGGTTCAAGCGATTCCCCTGCCTTAGCCTCCCGAGTAGCTGGGATTACAGGCGCGCGCCGCTACTCCCAGCTACTTTTTTTTTTTGTATTTTTAGTAGAGACTAAAAAAAAGTGGATTTCACTTGCTGGCCAGGCTGGTCTCAAACTCCTGACCTCAGATGATCCACCCGCCTTGGCCCCCCAAAGTGCTGGGATTACAGGCGTGAGCCACCGCGCCCGGTCTATATTCTTTTGATTTGTGAATATTCATATAGCATATTATTTATAAATGCATATGATCTTACACAAAAGGTTAGAGGCAATACCCTCTGGGGTGGGCCTGTCTCAGCTCAGGGAGGAAGCTCTGCCGGAAAGTCACTCTTCATTCAGCCCAGCATCTGATCACACCTGTCACTCAGGGCTTGAGGGGGCGGGGCCTTAAACGTTATCCAATCAGGGGCGCTGGGCTGGGGGCCGTCCAATCACGCCCGCAGCTGGAGCAGACAGGGCGGCTTCCGGGATTTGGCGCGGCCTTTGTCTCGCTGCCCCCGAAGCTCCAAGTCTCGTCTGTCTGCTTTGTGTCCTCTGCTCCTAGAAGCCCAGCGTTTGTGGCCCTGCGACCTGCGGGTATTGGGAGATCCACAGCTAAGACGCTAGAGACCCCTGGAAGCCTAGAAATGGTGAGAGTGCCGGTCCGACATCCCGAGAGAGGGAACGGGGCTGGTTGGAACCGGTGGGAAGCAGCTGTGGCGGGACTCAGGCCTTCCCGCAGTCAGCTTCACAATCTGCGCCCAGAGTTCTTGCCCAGCTCGGCCTCAGTCCCCTTCAGCCATACGATGGAGGTCGTATGACAGCCGGGGCCCCGGGTGTCCTGTCTCTTCCCTGCACTGTGACTGTGCCCTGGCCTGGAGCCCTCTGTGGGCAGCTCTGCACCCTCAGCGCCGCGTCTCCCAGATGATGCAGGAACCAGAGAGGATCGTCAGGGGAGAATCCTGACTCGGGATGCGAGTTCATGAATGGGAAGAGCTTTGGTCTGTGGCGTTACCAATTCCTCTTTCCTTCTGTTAAAAATTTACGGGAGTCACCGCCAAAATATTAACGAATTTAATTGAACAATGATTCTAAAATTGTAGAGCACCCAGTTATGTGGTGTAGCTTGTTATCCATGGGATGGGCTTGAAGGAAAGACTTTCATAAGATGCATGGTGCAAAACCCCAAATTCAGTAATCAGTTAGGTACAGTTACATAGTTTCTAAAATTGCAACTTGAGCGTACAAATTTTCTGGTTATGTAATCAGAGCTTAATAGGCAGTTTTTAGTTTGTTGCGCCTAAATTTTGTTTTCCTTAATGTAGTAATTTACAAAAAAATACATTTGAGTTACATTTTTTTTAAAAGTAGGAATCCTGGCATCGCAGCCACATACCTCGAATTGCCTGTCACTTAACCATTTTCACACTCCACAGGGGATTGATCTTCTGCATTTTTTTTTTCATGTTTCTCAAATGGGGTCTCAAGTCTACCCCTCAACCCCCATTCCTCCAGCCTAACTCTGGCTTGCAGTAAAATACTAAATTTCCAGTTTCTTCTGATTATCCCAAATGCCAACTTTCCCTCTCTATTTCCCATTATTATCTATTTGTCCTTTAGTGTACATTTTTGATACTGTATTTTATTTTTTTGACAAACCATTGGGTGGGATATTTAAAAAGATTTGTTTTCTGTTTGTAAATATTGCCCATGAAAATAAACCAAAACTAATTCCCTGACACTGTATTGTAAAAAAATCTCTGTGCCTCTTTTTCTTTTGTCTTCCCTAGGCACAGAGATCTTATGAAAATGTTTTGGGGTCAAGTTTGTTTTTTGTTTTGTTTTTGTTTTTGTTTTTTTAATCTTTATGGGATGATGTATTCTCAGCCACCCTTTAGTTTTTTCCTGGTCCTGGTTTTCAGTACTGGCTGTGAATAAACCAAGGTACACACCATGGCTATGTCTGCTAGAGTGTTTGATGATTATTAGCTTCTGGGTCATTTTCTCTCACAGGACAACAAGAGGTATGAAGTGTAGTCTCTCAAGAGAGCAGGTGGATGCCCTGGGGCTAAGAGGAATCTCCTGGTGTCTTTGAAAAGCTAACCACTTCAGACATTAACATTGTCTTCACCCAACCTAGCTTCCCTTTCTTAGAGACACATTGCGGGTTAGCCAATCTTATGCTGGTATTGAGGGAAAAACAGAAGTGATTTCTGCCCCTTGGATGCTCTGCGATTCATGGAAAAAATAGTATCCTAAAAGACAAAAAATAAAAAACAAAAACAACCTGACCCCAGTGAGATGGTGCAAAAAAACTTGCAAAGTAAAACGCACTTGGGGCACTTAGGGGGACATACTGCAGTGTCTCCTGAGAGGGCACAAAAGAGGTGAGTTCAAAAATAATTAATCATACATTCCATTTGTTTGAAACTCTCATTTACGTTTCTCTTTTTCTGGTTTTTTTTTTTTTTTTTGTGGGTGGGGGTGGGGCTTGGGTGGTTTTGAATAGAATTTCAAGACTTAGCTTTTAGAATGCTACCAAATAAAAGAATAGGTAAAATCTCTTTGCCATTTTGGCTGTAGAAAGTACATACATTTTGCTGAGTGCAGTGGCTCATGCCTGCAATCCCAGCACTTTGGGAGGCAGAGGCGGACGGCTCACGAGGTGAGATCGAGAGCATCCTGGCTGACATAGTGAAACCCCGTCTCTACCAAGAATACAAAAAAATTAGCCGGGAGTGGTGGCGGCCGCCTGTAGCCTGTAGTCCCAGCTACTCGGGAGGCTGAGGCAGGAGAATGGCGTGAACCCGGGAGGCAGAGCTTGCAGTGAGCCCAGATCACGCCACTGCACTCCAGCCTAGGCAACAGAGTGAGACTCTGTCTTAAAAAAAAGAAAGTGCATACATTTTTATAAGAAAATGTTGTAGATAATAGGTGAGTTACAAGATTTATGAAATCATCGGTTATTTTTGCAGGGTAAATTTGTGACAATGAATATCTCTGTTCTATATCCTGTTACCTTAATTTCTGAGTTTAATGCTAAATTTTATAAAAAGAAAAAGAATCATCTGCAAACAGAGATTGTTTAATTTCCTCTCTTCCTGTTTGAATGTGTTTAATTTCTTTCTCTTGCCTAAATGCTCTGGCCAGGACTTCCAATTTTATGTTGAATAGTAGGGGTGACAGAAGGCATTCTTCTTGTGCCAGTTTTCAAGAAGGAATGCTTCCAGCTTGTGTCCATTCAGTATGTTGGCTGTGCATTTGTCATAGATAACTCATTATTTTGAACTATTTGCCTTCAATGCCAAGTTTGTTGAGGATTTTAAACATGAAGGATATTAACTTTTATTGAAAACTTTTTCTGTATTGAAATAATTTTGTGGTTTTTATCTGTAGTTTGTTTATCTGATTAATCACACATATTGATTTGTGTATGTTGAACAAACCTTGCATCCCAGGGATACAACCTACTTGATCATAGTGGATTAGCTTTTTAATGTGCTGCTGGATTTGTTTTGCTAGTATTTTGTTGAAGATTTTTACATCAGTGTTCATCAAGGATATTAGCCTGAAGTTTTCTTTTTTTGTTTTATCTCTGCCAGATTTTGGTATTAGAATGATGTGGTTGCCAGGAGCGGTGGCTCATGCCATCTCAGCACTTTGGGAGGCTGAGGTGGGTGGATCAGGATGTCAAGAGATGGAGACGATCTTGGCCAACATGGTGAAACCCTGTCTCTACCAAAAATACAAAAAGTAGCTGGGTGTGGTGGTGCACGCCTGTAATCCCAGCTGCTTGGGAGGCTGAGGCAGGAGAATCTCTTGAACCTAGGAGGCAGAGTTTACAGTGAGCCGAGATCGTGCCACTGCACTCCAGCCTGGTGACAGAATGAGACTCCATCTCAAAAATAAATAAATAAACAAATAAAAAGAATGATGCTGCTTTTATATAATGAGTTGGGGAGGAGTCCCTTCTTCTCAATTTTTTAAAATAGTTTTATAAGATATAATACTTGTTTTTCTTTGTACATTTGTTAGAATTCAGCTGTGAATCTGTCTGGTCCTGGACTTTCTTTCTTTCTTTCTTTCTTTCTTTTTTTCCCAGACAGAGTCTCACTCTGTCGCCCAGGCTGAAATGCAGTGGTGGGATTTCGGCTCACTGCAACCTCCGCCTCCCAGGTTCAAGCAGTTCTCCTGCATCAGCCTCCCGAGTAGCCAGGACTACAGGTGGGTGCCACCATGCCCGGCTAATTTTTGTATTTGTAGTAGAGACAGTATTTCACCATGTTGGCCAGGCTGGTCTCAAACTCCTAACCTCAGGTGATCCTCCCACCTCGGCTTCCCAAAGTGCTGGGATTACAGGCATAAGCCAACACACCTGGTTGGTCCTGGGCTTTCCTTTGGTTGGTAGGCTGTTTACTACTATTTCAATTTTGGAGCTTGTTATTGGTCTATTCACTGATTCGTTTTGTTGTTTTTGTTCAGTTATGGGAAGATGGATTTTTCCAGAAATATATCCATTTTTATTTTTAGATTTTCTAGTTTGCACAGAGAAGTTTATAGTAGACTTCAGTACTTATTCATATTTTTGTGGGGTCAGTGGTAATGTCCCTTTTGTTGTTTCTAATTGTATTTATTTGGATCTTCTTTTTTCACTAATCTTATTAGTGGTTTATTTATCTTATTAACTTTTTCAAAAGATTTAACTCAATAGATTTCTTATTTGTATGACCTTTCATGTCTAAATCTCCATCAGTTCAGATCTTCTTGTCTTCTGCTAGCTTAGGAGTTGGTTTTCTCTTGCTTCTTTCATTCTTTTATTTATGATGTTGTGTTGTTATATTGGCCTCTTTCTAACTTTCTGATGTGAGCATCAAAAAGTGCTATACATTTGCCTCTTACCACTATCTTAGCCATGTTGCAGAGATTCTAGTATGTTGTATCTTGGTTCCCATTTGTTTCAAAAAACTGCTTAATTTCTACCTTAATTTCATTATTTATTCAAAAGTCATTCACATGCAGATTCTTTAATTTCCATGTAATTGTATAATTTCAAGTAGTTTTCTTTGTGTTGAATTATATATTTATCAAGCTGTGGCCTAAGAATGTGTTTGGTATGATTTGGGGATTATTAAATTTGCTGATAATTGTTTTATTTCTGATTGCGTGGTCAATTTTAGAGTATTTGACACGTGGTGGTGAGAAGAGTGTATACTGTGTTGATTTCAGATGGAGAGTGTTGTAGATGTCTATTAGGACTATTTGGTCAAGCATTTAGTTCTGATATCTTTGTTAATTTTCTGCCTCAATGATCTGTCTAATAGTGTCTGTGGGGTGTTGTAGGAGTCAGAATCTAAGTCTCTTCATAGTTCTCTAAGAACTTTGTGTGTGTGTGTGTGTGTGTGTGTGTGTGTGTGTGACAGAGTCTCGCTCTGTTGCCCAGGCTAGAGTGTAGTTGGCATGATCTCGGCTCACTGCAACCTCCGCCTCCCAGGTTCAATAGAGTCTCCCGCTGCTTCAGCCTCCTGAGTAGCTGGGATTACAGGAGCATGCCACCATGCCTGGCTAATTTTTGTATTTTCAGTAGAGACCAGGTTTCACCATGTTGGTCAGGCTGGTCTTGAACTCCTGACCTTGTGATCCATCTGCCTCAGCCTCCCAAAGTGCTGAGATTACAGGCGTGAGCTGCCATGCCCAGCAGAACTTGTTTTATTCATGTGCATGCATGGATTTTTAAGGAAATATTTTTTTCTGTCTGCTTTTTTTTCATAAACATTCTTTCAAGTGCATACAGTATGCCCAAGGCTATACAGCTTAGATGTCTGCATCCAGTGTCTACTGAAATTCAGATGTCCAGTGTTCAAGAACATGTCCAGAGACTTGGCTGTTGTAGAAAAAATATAAATTAAAGATAAGAGCCTTTATTCTCTTACCTGAAAGTAAGGGAGGATATTTTGTTCATCTCTCTTTTTTTAAAACATTTAGATTACAGGTAGATAGTTTTCTCTGCTTTTTAGAAATATATGTAAATCATAGTAACAGCTATATAAACCTTTTGTTATTCTTTCTGACTCAGAATTGTCTTCATCTAGGACCTCAGAACCATTGCTTTGTTTTTGCTTTGGCAAAGGTTTTTGTTTATTTTCAGTTTTAGTCTTTTAAAGTAGACACAAATTTGTTTAAAGCTTTTTTTTTTTTTGAGACAGAGTTTCACTCTTGTCACCCAGGCTGGAATACAATGGCACAATCTTGGGTCCCTGCAACCTCCACCTCTCAGTTCAAGTGATTTTCCTGCCTCAGCCATTCAAGTAGCTGGGATTACAGGCTCCCGCCACCACCCTCGACTGATTTTTTATATTTTTATTAGAGACGGAGTTTTGCCATGCTGGCCAGGCTAGTCTCAAACTCCTGACCTCAGGTGATCCTCCCACCTTGGCCTCCCAAAGTGCTGGGATTACAAGCATGAGCCACCACACCAGGCTGTTTAAAGCTTATTTTAAGAGCACACAAAAGTTGAGCACAAAGATAAGATTAAATTTAGCAACACAGAATGATAAAGAATAAAAAAGATACGAGGAAATTTTTTTGACAGAAAACTGATTATCCAAGGTAATTATCTCATATTTGCAGGCTGAAGTACTTACACTGCAAAGGCAAGAACAGTTCAGTTTATTCACTAAATAGTGGAATCTGTAGGTGGATTTTGGTTTCTGTTACTTCAGAACAATTAGTATAGTTAGGTGTAGTGTTTGTAGACAACTTGCATTCACATAAATTAACATTTTGTACAATAGTATGAATATAAGGCTACAATATTTGAATAAATCCCTTAAGTAGTCATTTTAATATTGTTATTTATACTCTTGAAATATAAAATGTTTTAACCGAATTATGGTTATAGATATTTTTAAAGTTCTACATACATTGTGACAAGTACATTAAAATTATTTATACTTAGATATTTATATCTAATATCCAAAGAAAATTCACTACAAAATTGTTACAGTAGATATTAGTTTGACATGCTTATTAATTTATCCAATAGGGATAATTATAGGTAAGCATGGTTTTAGTGTCTTTCATTTCACTAAATTTGAATGCTGCTATTACAGGACAAATAAACATGATGGGCGATGTGACCACCCAAAACCATAATAGCTCTTCAGTTAGCTATGTTGCAAGCTCAAATATATTCCACTGTATAACAAAGTCAGATTCCAGTTGTTCGTCAAAAAGTGCTGGTGAAAATTGTCAGATGTATTCCAATATAGATCCCCAATTCACTGGTTAGGAGATGGGAGAGCAGCAGACATGGAAAAGAAACCTTATAGACCAGACACGGTGGCTCATGTTTGTAATCCCAGCACTTTGGGAGGCCGAGGTGGGCGGATCACGAGGTCGGCAGATCGAGATCATCCTGGCTAACATGGTGAAACCCCATCTCTACTAAAAACTACAAAAAATTAGCCGGGCATGGTGGCGGGCGCCTGTAGTCCCAGCTACTCGGGAGGCTGAGGCAGGAGAATGGCGTGAACCCAAAAGGTGGAGCTTGCAGTGAGCCGAGATCGTGCCACTGCACTCCAGCCTGGGTGACACAGCGAGACTCCAAGACTCCGTCTCAAAAAAAAAAAAAGAAACCTTATAAAATTCTGCTGAGAACATGCCTTTTTTTACATAATGCTCATGTTTCTCATGCTGACATGCTGAGAGTAGCTGTGCATTTTGAGTGTTTCAAGAAAAATTCCTTTTGGGGGACTATCTTCTGGCCAAGTTGATCAGTCTTACATCTAATCTGAGTTTTTTCTTAAGATGCTTTTAACTTATTTTTTCTTTCAATATAATCTTGCTCAGATTGAGAGCTGTTTTTCTCTCCAGTGCTTTGGGTGTCTGTTTCAGAAGCCCTATTAGTATCCCATGGTCTCTGTGAATGAGGTGGGTTGTCACAGGGAGAATTCTTGGAGTTATCTCTATCTGGATTCATGCTGGAAATCTAGCAGTATTTTTTTTTTTTATGTCACCATTATAAATAGAAACTGAGGGTGAAATACTGCTCCCATTCCCATTATTGTGAAGGTGCAGTTCTACTCAGGAGGCCTGCAGGCTCTTCTCCCTGCAGCACAGGCTTCACTCTCTGATGTGACACTAGAGTGCAGCTGTGGCATTGGGGTTCATGTAAGATGTGAACCAGCAGCTTTGAGCTGTGTGTTGTGGGCTGTGTCTCAGTGGAAGTTTGTAGGTATAAAGAGAGGATGCTGGCCATCAGGAGAACGCAAGCAGGGTGCTACATGTTCTACATTCTGTGAGAGGTTCCGAGAGTAAATAGAATCTGATGGCCAAATCTGTAAATGTAAACAAGCATCTTAGGAGTGAAAGATCAAGGCTACAAAATATCCAGAGCCATAACCACAACTATACCTACCGGTAAAATGCAAGACTGGAGTAGAGTATTCTTGTCCTTCCTCTTACTCAAGAGCTAGAATCAGGACAGGGGATCCAGGTTCTGGAGCTCCACCAGAGCAGTTCCATTTTTTATTTAGAATCAGCCTGAGTCTCTCCTGCCTGGCTTATCATTGGGCAATCAACCCAAGGTAACTGGGAACCCTCTCACAATTACCTAGCCATCTTTGAAACATTTGAGAATATCCAGAGCAGAATTTTATCAGGCTGACAAGAGTGGTTAATTCTACTTCTTTCTCAGTGTAAAAGAAATGAGTCATTCTGTGTTTGTTCCTCCCTCATACAAGAGATAATTTTGGTTGGTACTCAGATGATAGTTTCCCCAGTTTTCTTGTACTTGGGTGAGAAACAAGGAAGAGGTCTAGAAACTAAAACATAAACTGATTGCTTTCATTTCATATTATCATTAGAAAAATAGGTAGAGCAGTTATGGTTCTTACCATACAGAAACTTTTAGTCTAGACTAGTGATATGGCTTGGCTATGTCACCACCCAAATCTCATCTTAAATTGTAACTCCCACAGTTTCTACATGTTGTGGTAGGAACCCAGAAGGAGGTGATTAAATTATGAGGGCAGATCTTTCCTGCACTGTTCTCATGATAGTGAATGAGTTTCACAAGATCTGATGATTTTAAAAATGGGAGTTTCCCTGCACAAACTCTCATTTTGCTTGCCACCATCCATGTAAGATATGACTTGCTTCTCCTTGCCTTCTGCCATGATTGTGGGGCCTCCCCAGCCATGTGGTATTGTAAGTCCATTAAATCTCTTTTTCTTTCCAGTCTCTGCTGTGTTTTTATCAGCAGTGTGAGAACAGACTAATACAAAAAATTGTTACCAGTAGAGTGGGGCATTGATTAAAAGATACCTGAAAATGTGCATGTGACTTTGGAACTGGGTAACAGGCAGAGGTTGGAGCAGTTTGGAAGTCTCAGAAGACAGGAAAATGTGGGAAAGTGTGGAACTCCCTAGAGACTTGTTCAATGGCTTTGACCAAAATGCTGATAATGATATCGAAAATAAAATCCAGGCTGAAATGGTCTCAGATGGACATGAAGAACTTGTTGAGAACTGGAGCAAAGGTGACATTTCTTGTGTTTTAGCAAAGAGACTGGTGTTATTTTGCCCCTTCCCTAGAGATTTGTGAAACTTTGAACTTGAGAGAGATGATTTAGTTTATTTGGCAGAAGAAATTTCTAAGCAAGGCAGGTCTCTGTTGAGCCATGGATGCCAGTCTCTGTTCTGCAGTATAGGTTTTGTTAAAGTTGTTAAAAATAATGCCTATTTTAAGAGATACCAAATGAAATTTAGAGGACAATTTAGAGAATAATTACTATTCTTGGAAATGCTTGTTGATACAGGATAAAAATAAATACAACACACCCAAATACAGGATGATAGTTTTTTGTTGGTTGGGTTTTTTAAAGCATAATACAGGAGTAGATTTATTATAGCTACTCCAAATGTTAAAGAGTGATACAATGACCACAAGTTAAAAACTCTCACTGTTATTGCTGTTTATTTTACAATAATTGGTTTAGTCTACAAGTTTAAGGCAGACATACTAATGCATTTTCTTTTCTTCAGAAATCATAAAGATTACATAAAATCTGTCCCAAAACTTCAAAGAAATATTCAGTAGTTAAAAATATGTCTGATTAAGATGCTTTACCAGGATACATGAATGAACTAAGGTGGTATATAATGCTTTTTTTAAGACAAAATTTTAAAAAATTCAATAAAGGCAATCTTTATCTTGTTTGAACAATGCATTCTGAAAAGGTTAAACTTCAGAAATTATTTAATGGTAAATAAGATGGCATCCATAAGGAATACTATTTATAAAATAAATGCAGTTATAGAGGCTACTTTAAAGAAGAATAAAATTTGGACTTCTGAGTATGATGAGTGCACAATAATGGACCACTGTCTTGGGGAACACAGTGCGGCATTACACCACATAGACTGGCAGCACCTGTACATGGCACTGCTCCATGCTTCTCAGAAAAAGAGTAGATCCATTTTGTCAGCTGGTTTTTGTTTGTTTCCAGTGAGCATAAATGCTTAGCATCATTAAGAAAACAAAAATAAAATTTGAAGGAAGGCTGCCCTTTTCAACAGGAAGGTGGAATGTGGCTTATGTGTCTCCGTTTAGCACTGCCAGGCAGTTTGGCAGCAACTGTAGGTTACCCTTTGCATGCTTCAGTTCTAACTCTGCCAGTTCCACTAATTTTTTTCTGAATGCAGCAATGCTTCTTGTCTTAAAATCTGTAAGTTCTTGTTTTGCAGACTGAGATTTTTTTTTTTTCAAATTTCTGACTACATAATTGTTGGGAAGTTTTAGCCAGCAGAACATCTTTATTTTTTGCTCTTGCTTTATCCAGTGCTCTATTAGCATATTCATAATCCACTAGTGACCTAGACTTTCAATACAGGAGATCCTTAGCAGCTTGAGTTTCTCTTAAGTAATATTTTTAAGGGTCAGAAAGTTTGAGGTCCTCATCAGCAGACACTCATGCTTCTATTTTTCTTGTTTTATCAAACACTTCTGAAACTTTGAGAAAAAACTTGCATATATCTGTGAATCCTGAGTTCCTAAAGCATATAATGAAGAACCAATTCTATTGTAATCATCTGCAGCACTTTTGTGGGATCTTGTCATTCATGATTCCTTAGCAGATGCATCCTTAACTTGGTTATGATATTCTAAAAGAAATGTTCGTTCATGCTGAAAGAAATTATCTACATCCTTTATTTCTGAAACAATTACTCCATCTGCTGATTTAACCATGTTTTCAAAGAAATCTTCAAGTTTCTCTTTTTATTTTTCCTTGCACACTCAAATCTTGATTATATCCCAAGAAGACATGGAAATTTAAATATTTTCTCAAAATAGGATGTGCTGTCACATGACATAGGAACACTTCATGCATCGCAACTGTCTTCTCGAATATTCCCAAATATTCAGCTTCCAGTTCCTGTTTTTATCTTTGTGAATTCTTCCTTTGTCATTGATCCTTCTCCTTCTCCAAGCTTCTGTACTTTTTCCCTTGAAGCATCAAAATCAGGTCTTGGTGGTGCTGGTGGAATGATGTAACCTGCATAGTCTTCATTTTTAAGAAAGGAATCATGAAGCCAGATAAATTTCTCATGTTTCTGAACAACAGAAAACTTATTTTGTTTAAAATTTGGCAATAAACTCTTTGTGTGAACAGTGAATTTTACTTTATCCCACTCACTAAGAGCATCAGAAATGTCCACCTGCAGAGCAGGATCACTTTGAAGATCTACATTTATTGCTTTAAGTCCACGGTTCTCTTCCCAAGAGGAAGTCAGGGCCATCGTTCAGGTCTTCCATCATGGCTGCTCCCCAGGATGATAGTTTGTGTAACATACAGAGATATTGTCAGATTGCTTATACCCATATAGAAGAGGATGTGATAGTATGCACAGCATATGCGCGTAAACTGCCAAAATATGATGTGAAGGTTGGCCTAACCAATTACACTGCAGCATATTGTACTGGCCTGCTGGCCTGCAGGCTCTTCAATAGGTCAAGATCTGTGATGTTTGGCATGAACAAGATCTGTGAAGGCCACGTGGAAGTGACTGGCAATGAATACAATGTGGAAAGCACCGATGGTCAGCCAAGTAAGTGCCTTTACCTGCTATTTGGATGTAGGCCTTGCCAGAACTACCACTAGCAATAAAGTTTTTGGTTCCCTGAAGAGAGCAGTAGATAGAGGCTTGTCTATCCCTCACAGTACTAAACAGTTCCCTGGTTATGATTCTGAAAGCAAGAAATGTAATGCAGTAGTACACCAGAAGCACATCATAGGCCAGAATGTTGCAGATTACATGGGCACTACTTAATGAAGGAAGATGAAGATGCTTACAGGAAACAGTTCTCTCAATATATAAAAAAAAGCATAACTCCAGACATGAAGGAGATGTATAAGAAAGCTCATGCTGCTATGTGAAGGAATCCAGTGTGTGAGAAGTCCAAGAAAAAAGTTAAAAAGAAGTGGAACCATCCCAAAATGTCCCTCACTCAGAATATCGAATAGCTCAAAAGAAGGCAACCTTCCTCAGAGCTCAGGAGTGGGCTTCTGAGAGCTAAACCAAACAATTTTCAATGAGATTTTTTCAGATGAAGAAAATAGACTTATTGACAGCAAAGTTTTTAAAAAAAATTAAATTTATAAGCAGCAAAGCATTCAAGAGATTACTTGGGTTCTGTTAAAGGCATTCAGTTTTAAAATGGAAACAGAGCATAAAAGTTTGGAAAATTTGCAACCTGACGATGCAATAGAATAGAAAACTTCATTTTTTGAGGAGAAATTTAAGCCACTGTGGGAAAAATGTCTCCAGGTCATGACAGAGGTCTTCTCCACAGCACCTTCCATCACAGGCCCAGAGGTCTAAAAGAAAAAGATGGCTTTGTGGGTCAGGCCCAGGGCTCCCCTACTCTGTGAAGCCTAGGGACTTGGTATCCTGTATTCCAGCCACTACAGTCATGGCTAAAAGGGGCCAAGATAGAGCTCAGGTTGTTGCTTCAGAGGGTGGAAGCCACAAGCCTTGGCAGCTTCCATATGGTGTTGAGCCTGCGGGTTCATGGAAGTCAAGAATTGAGATTTGGCACCCTCCACCTAGATTTCAGAGATATACGGAAACCCCTGGATGGCCAGGCAGAAGTTTGCTGCAGGGGTGAAGCCCTCATGAAGAATATCTGCTAGGGCAGTACAGAAAAAAATGTGGGGTTGGAGCCCCCACACAGAGTCCTTACTGGAGCACCACCTAGTGGAGCTGTGAGAAGAGGGCCATTGTCCTCCAGATTCCAGAATGGTAGATCCCGACAGCTTGCCCCATGTGTCCGGAGAAGCCACAGACACTCAACACCAGCCCATGAAGGCAGCCAGGAGGGAGGCTGTACCCTGCAAAGCCACAGGGGTGGAGCTGCTCAAGACGATGGGAACCCACCTTTTGCATCAGCATGACCCAATGCGGGACATGGAGTCAAAGGAGATCATTTTGGAGCTTTAAGATTTGACTGCCCTGCTTGATTTTGGACTTGCATGGGGCCAGTATCCCCTTTGTTTTGGCTAATTTCTCCCTTATGGAGTGACTCTATTTACCCAATGCTTGTACCGCCATTATATCGGGGAAGTAACTAACTTGCTTTTAATTGTACAGGCTCATAGGCAGAAGGGACTTGCCTTGTTTCAGATAAGACGTTGAATTGTGGACTTTTGTGTTGATGCTGAAATGGGTTAAGACTTTGGGCTGGGCGTGCTGGCTCATGCTTGTAATCCCAGCACTTTGGGAGGCCAAGACGGGTGGATCACGAGGTCAGGAGATCGAGACCATCCTGGCTAACACAGTGAAACCCCGTCTCTACTAAAAATACAAAAAAAATTAGCCGGGCGTGGTGGCGGGCACCTGTAGTCCCAGCTGCTTGGGAGGCTGAGGCAGGAGAATGGCGTGAACCCGGGAGGCGGAGCTTGCAGTGAGCCAAGATCGTGCCATTGCACTCCAGCCTGGGTGCTAGAGTGAGACGCCACCTCAAAAAAAAAAAAAAAGGACTTTGGGGGACTGTTGGGAAGGTATAATTGGTTTTGCAATGTAAAGACATTAGATTTGGGAGGGGCCAGGGGTGTAATGTTATGGTTTTGCCATGTCCCCACCCAAATCTCATCTTGAATTGTAATTCTCACAAGTCATGGGAAAAACACGGTGGGAGATGATTCAATTATGGGAGTGGGTCTTCCCTGTGCTGTTCTCGGGATAGTGAATGAATTTCAGAATATATGATGGTTGTAAAAATGGGAGTTTTCCTGCACAAGCTCTCTCTTTGCCTGCTGCTATCTATGTAAAATGTGACTTGCTTCTCCTTGTCTTTTGCCATGATTGTGAGGCCTCCCCAGCCACATAGAACTGTATGTTCATTAAATCTCTTTCTCTTCCCAGTCTTGGGTATGTCTTTATCAGCAGCATGAGAACAGACTAATAAAACTAGCAACTGAATAAAAAGTCGAATTATGCATCATATGGTAGGTAAATAAATGTGTGCAAAAAAAAACTTGGGCTTTATTTCGGCCATGTTCTTTACATTCTTGTGACTTTTGGTGTTTTCACCTGAAGGAATATTTATGAACAGAAGGGTTGTTATTATTTGTATTTCCTTTACCTTACTAAAAATACATATTCATCTTTTAATACAATTATCCTAGGAAACCTTAAATGATTTGTTTAAATGGCTTATTAGTATATGATATAAAATTGACAGGGAAGTGGCTATAAAAGGTTTAAATTACACAAACTCTGAGATTTAAATTTCTCTTAGGTAAGCTTAGGAAAAACAAAGCTGGAAATACCCCCATTGGCATACAGAACCAAATTCGAGCTAGAGTCCACTCCCTGCCCCAGTTCTGTTCAGATTTACCCCTTTTTTGAAGGCCTTATTTAGGTCTGGCCCTGCCCTGGAGTCTCATCTCACAGAACTGATTAGAAAAGATCAGTTTTGGGTGATGATTCCTGTTCCATTTTTAGAGCTGGTGCTCACAATTTTCTGAAACAGAAAAGCAGATAAATGAGAAATATAAAGTACGAATTTTAGGATCTTTTTAAAATTATTAAAACCAGCGCTTGCAGAGGCATTTTATTTAGCAGCTTGCTTTCCATTCCTGCAGATCTAGTAGTTGCTCCCCAAGCCACAAGAAGTAAATATAAAAACAATAAAAATTCCTGTAAGTTATATTAAACTCTTCATTTCTCTATTCCTCTTATCTGTTTATGTTTAGCTTTTATTCTACACATTTTTTTAAAAAGCCAATGACAGAGAAACAGAAAAAAATATGGAACATTTTTCTAAATACTGGGAATTATTGAACACTTAGTATCAACAGAAAGGGTGTTATTAAGATTAAATCCTGTAATGTGCTATCACAGTGCCCTGTAGCATCTTATAGAGCGTGTAGTACCTGAATAATAAACATTGCATTACTACATGTGTACATGTTGTTTTCTTTCTTTCTTTTTTTTAAATTATACTTTAGGTTTTAGAGTACATGTGCACAACATGCAGGTTAGTTGCATATGTATACATGTGCCATGTTGGTGTGCTGCACCCAGTAAGTCATCACTTAACATTAGGTATATCTCCAAATGCTATCCCTCCCCCTTCCCCCCACCCCACACCAGGCCCTGGTGTGTGATGTTCCCCTTCCTGTGTCCATGTGTTCTCATTGTTCAATTCCCACCTATGAGTGAGAACATGCAGTGTTTGGTTTCTTGTCCTTGCGATAGTTTGCTGAGAATGATGGTTTCCAGCTTCATCCATGTCCCTACAAAGGACATGAACTCATCCTTTTTTATGGCTGCATAGTATTCCATGGTGTATGTGTGCCACATTTTCTTAATCCAGTCTATTATTGTTGGACATTTGGGTTGGTTCCAAGTCTTTGCTATTGTGAATAGTGCCACCATAAACATACGTGTGCATGTGTCTTTATAGCAGCATGATTTATAATCCTTTGGGTATATACCCAGTAATGGGATGGCTGGGTCAAATGGTAATTCTAGTTCTAGATCCCTGAGGAATCGCCACACTGACTTCCACAAGGGTTGAACTAGTTTACAGTCCCACCAACAGTGTAAAAGTGTTCCTATTTCTCCACATCCTCTCCAGCACCTGTTGTTTCCTGACTTTTTAATGATCGCCATTCTAGCTGGTGTGAGATGGTATCTCACTGTGGTTTTGATTTGCATTTCTCTGATGGCCAGTGATGACGAGCATTTTTTCATGTGTCTGTTGGCTCTATAAATGTCTTCTTTTGAGAAATGTCTGTTCATATCCTTTGCCCACTTTTTGATGGGGTTGTTTGTTTTTTTCTTGTAAATTTGTTTGAGTTCATTGTAGATTCTGGATATTAGCCCTTTGTCAGATGAGTAGATTGCAAAAATTTTTTTACCATTCTGTAGGTTGCCTGTTCACTCTGATGGTAGTTTCTTTTGCTGTGCAGAAGCTCTTGAGTTTAATTAGATCCCATTTGTCAATTTTGGCTTTTGTTGCCATTGCTTTTGATGTCTTAGACATGAAGTCCTTGCCCATGCTTGTGTCCTGAATGGTATTGCCTAGGTTTTCTTCTAGGGTTTTTATGGTTTTAGGTCTAACATTTAAGTCTTTAATCCATCTTGAATTAATTTTTGTATAAGGTGTAAGGAAGGGATCCAGTTTCAGCTTTCTACATATGGCTAGCCAGTTTTCCCAGCACCATTTATTAAATGGGGAATCATTTCCCCATTTCTTGTTTTTGTCAGTTTTGTCAAAGATCAGATGGTTGTAGATATGTGGCATTACTTCTGAGGGCTCTGTTCTGTTCCATTGGTCTATATCTCTGTTTTGGTACCAGTACCATGCTGTTTTGGTTAGTGTAGCCTTGTAGTATAGTTGGAAGTCAGGTAGCATGATGCCTCCAGCTTTGTTCTTTTGGCTTAGGATTGACTTGGCAATGAGGGCTCTTTTTTGGTTCCATATGAACTTTGAAGTAGTTTTTTCCAATTCTGTGAAGAAAGTCATTGGTAGCTTGATGGGGATGGCATTGAATCTATAAATTACCTTGGGCAGTATGGCCATTTTCACGATATTGATTCTTCCTATCCATGGGTATGGAATGTTCTTCCATTTGTTTGTATCCTCTTTTATTTCCTTGAGAAGTGGTTTGTAGTTCTCCTTGAAGAGGTCCTTCATGTCCCTTTTAAGTTGGATTCCCAGGTACTTTATTCTCTTTGAAGCAATTGTGAATGGGAGTTCACTCATGATTTGGCTCTCTGTTTGTCTGTTATTGGTGTATAAGAATGCTTGTGGTTTTTTGCACATTGATTTTGTATCCTGAGACTTTGCTGAACTTGCCTATCAGCTAAAGGAGATTTTGGGCTGAGACGATGGGGTTTTCGAAATATACAATCATGTCATCTGCAAACAGGGACAATTTGACTTCCTTTTTTCCTAATAGAATACCCTTTATTTCCTTCTCCTGCCTGATTGCCCTGGTCAGAACTTCCAACACTATGTTGAATAGGAGTGGTGAGAGAGGGCATCCCTGTCTTTGCCAGTTTTCAAAGGGAATGCTTCCAGTTTTTGCCCAGTCAGTATGATATTGGCTGTGGGTTTGTCATAGATAGCTCTTATTATTTTGAGATACGTCCCATCAATACCTAACTTATTGAGAGTCTTTAGCATAAAGGGCTGTTGAATTTTGTCAAAGGCCTTTTCTGCATCTATTGAGATAATCATGTGGTTTTTGTCTTTGGTTCTGTTTATATGCTGGATTACGTTTATTGATTTTCGTATGTTGAACCAGCCTTGCATCCCAGGGATGAAGCCCACTGGATCATGGTGGATAAGCTTTTCGATGTGCTGCTGGATTTGGTTTGCCAGTATTTTATTGAGGATTTTTGCATAGATGTTCATCAGGGATATTGGTCTAACATTCTCTTTTTTTGTTGTGTCTCTGCCAGGCTTTGGTATCAGGATGATGCTGGCCTCATAAAATGAGTTATGGAGGATTCTCTGTTTTTCTATTGATTGGAATAGTTTCAGAAGGAAAGGTACCAGCACCTCCTTGTACCTCTGGTAGAATTTGGCTGTGAATCCATCTGGTCCTGGACTTTTTTTGGTTGGTAAGCTATTAATTATTGCCTCAATTTCAGAGCCTGTTTTTGGTCTATTCAGAGGTTCAACTTCTTCCTGGTTTAGTCTTGGGAGGGTGCATGTGTTGAGGAATTTATCCATTTCTTCTAGATTTTCTAGTTAATTTGCATAGAGGTGTTTATAGTATTCTCTGATGGTAGTTTGTATTTCTTGGGATCGGTGGTGATATCCCCTTTATCATTTTTTATTGCGTCTATTTGATTCTTCTCTCTTTTCTTCTTTATTGGTCTTGCTAGCAGTCTATCAATTTTGTTGATCTTTTCAAAAAACCAGCTCCTGGATTCACTGATTTTTTTAAGGGTTTTTTCTGCCTCTATTTCCTTCAGTTCTGCTCTGATCTTAGTTATTTCTTGCCTTCTGCTAGCTTTTGAATGTGTTTGCTCTTGCTTCTCTAGTTCTTTTAGTTATGATGTTAGGATGTCAATTTTAGATCATTCTTGCATTCTCTTGTGGGCAATTAATGCTATATATTTCCCTCTACACACTGCTTTGAATGTGTCCCACAGATTCTGGTATATTGTGTCTTTGTTCTCATTAGTTTCAAAGAACATCTTTATTTCTGCCTTCATTTCATTATGTACCCAGTAGTCATTCAGGAGCAGGTTTTTCAGTTTCCATGTAGTTGAGCGGTTATGAGTAAGTTTCTTAATCCTGAGTTCTAGTTTGATTGCACTGTAGTCTGAGAGACAGTTTGTTATAATTTCTGTTCTTTTGCATTTGCTGAGGAGTGCTTTACTTCCAACTACGTGGTCAGTTTTGGAATAAGTGCAGCGTGGTGCTGAGAAGAATGTATATTCTGTTGATTTGGGGTGGAGAGTTCTGTAGATGTCTATTAGGTCCACTTGGTGCAGAGCTGAGTTCAATTCCTGGATATCCTTGTTACTTTCTGTCTCATTGATCTGTCTAATGTTGACAGTGGGGTGTTAAAGTCTCCCATTATTATTGTGTGGGAGTCTAAGTCTCTTTGTAGGTCTCTGTTGACTTGCTTTATGCATCTGGGTGCTCCTGTATTGGGTGCATATATATTTAGGATAGTTAGCTCGTCTTGTTGAATTGATCCCTTTACCATTATGTAATGACCTTCTTTGTCTCTTTTGATCTTTGTTGGTTTAAAGTCTGTTTTATCAGAGACTAGAATTGCAACCCCTGCCTTTTTTTGTTTTCCATTTGCTTGGTAGATCTTCCTCCATCCCTTTATTTTGAGCCTTTGTGTGTCTCTGCACATAAGATGGGTTTCCTGAATACAGCACACTGATGGGTCTTGACTTTTTATCCAATTTACCAGTCTGTGTCTTTCAATTGTAGCATTTAGCCCATTTACATTTAAGGTTAATAGTGTTATGTGTGAATTTGATCCTGTCATTATGATGTCAGCTGGTTATTTTGCTCGTTAATTGATGCACTTTCTTCCTAGCCTTGATGGTCTTTACAATTTGCCATGTTTTTGCAGTGGCTGGTACTGGTTGTTCCTTTCCATGTTTAGTGCTTCCTTCTGGAGCCCTTTTAGGGCAGGCATGGTGGTGACAAAAGCTCTCAGCATTTGCTTGTCTGTAAAGGATTTTATTTCTCCTTCACTTATGAAGCTTAGTTTGGCTGGATATGAAATTCTGGGTTGAAAATTCTTTTCTTTAAGAATGTTGAATATTGGCCCCCACTCTCTTCTGCCTTGTAGAGTTTCTGCCAAGAGATCAGCTGTTAGTCTGATGGGCTTCCCTTTGTGGGTAACCCGACCTCTCTGGCTGCCCTTAACATTTTTTCCTTCATTTCAACTTTGGTGAATCTGACATTTATGTGTCTTGGAGTTGCTCTTCTGAAGGAGTATCTTTGTGGCATTCTCTGTATTTCCTGAATTTGAATGTTGGCCTGCCTTACTAGATTGGGGAAGTTCTCCTGTATAATATCCTGCAGAGTGTTTTCCAATTTGGTTCCATTCTCCCCATCACTTCCAGGTACACCAATCAGATGTAGATTTGGTCTTTTCACATTGTCCCATATTTCTTGGAGGCTTTGTTCATTTCTTTTTATTCTTTTTTCTCTAAACTTCTCTTCTTGCTTCATTTCATTCATTTGATCTTCCATCGCTGTTACCCTTTCTTCCAGTTGATCAAATTGCCTACTGAGGCTTGTGCATTCATCACATAGTTCTTGTGCCTTGGTTTTCAGCTCCATCAGGTCCTTTAAGGACTTCTCTGCATTGGTTATTCTAGTTAGCCATTCATCTAATTTTTTTTCAAGGTTTTTAACTTCTTTGCCATGGGTTCGAACTTCCTCCTTCAGCTTGGAGTAGTTTGATCATCTGAAGCCTTCTTCTCTCAACTTGTCAAAGTCATTCTCCATCCAGCTTTGTTCTGTTGCTGGTGAGGAGCTGCATTCCTTTGGAGGAGGAGAGGCAATCTGATTTTTAGAGTTTCCAGTTTTTCTGCTCTGTTTTTTCCCTATGTTTGTTGTTTTATATACCTTTGGTCTTTGATGATGGTGACTTACAGATGGGGTTTTGGTATGGATGTCCTTTCTGTTTGTTAGTTTTCCTTCTAACAGTCAGGACCCTCAGCTGCAGGTCTGTTGGAGTTTTCTGGAGGTGCACTCCAGACCCTGTTTGCCTGGGTATCAGCAGCGGAGGCTGCAGAACGCAGACATCAGTGAATAGCAAATGTTGCTGCCTGATCATTCCTCTGGAACTTTTGTCTCAGAGGAGTACCCGGCCGTGTGAGGTGTCAGTCTGCCCCTACTGGGGGGTGCCTCCCAGTTAGGCTACTCAGGGATCAGGGACGCACTTTAGGTAGTCTGTCCGTTCTCAGATCTCCAGCTGCATGCTGGAAGAACCACTACTCTCTTCAAAGCTGTCAGACAGGGACATTTAAGTCTGCAGAGGATTCTCCTGCCTTTTGTTTGGCAATGCCCTGCCCCCAGAGGTGTAGTCTACAGAGGCAGGCAGGCCTCCTTGAGCTGCAGTGGGCTCCACCCAGTTCGAGCTTCCTGTCCGCTTTGTTTACCTACTCAAGCCTCGGCAATGGTGGGCGCCCCTCCCCCAGCCTCTCTGCCGCCTTGCAGTTTGATCTCAGACTGCTGTACTAGCAATGATTGAGGCTCCGTGGGTGTAGGACCCTCCGAGCCAGGTGCGGGATATAATCTCCTGGTGTGCTGTTTGCTAAGACTGTTGGAAAAGTGCAGTATTAGGGTGGGAGTAACCTGATTTCCAGGTGCCATCTGTCACCCCTTTGACTAGGAAAGGGAATTCCCTGACCCCTTGCACTTACCGGGTGAGGCAATGCCTTGCCCTGATTCGGCTCATGCTCAGTGCGCTGCACCCACTGTCCTGCACCCACTTTCCAACACTCCCCAGTGAGATGAACCCAGTACCTCAGTTGGAAATGCAGAAATCACCCGTCTTCTCCATCGCTCACGCTGGGAGCTGTCGACTGGAACTGTTCCTATTCGGCCATCTTTGTACATGTTGTTTTCTAAACGCAGACTTAAACAGTGTTGCTTTCTAAATAAAAAAACGGAAAACAAAGAAACAGAAAACAGTGTTGCTTTCTGTTTCTTCTGTAAACTTAAAAAAAGCCAGCAAAGAGTATAATACTTTAAGGTAGAGATTGGTTGTACTTATTTGTACCAAAAGTATTTGTATTGTCACAAGAGTGCTGAGTGTAAGGAACTCTGCGCTGTGCCTGTTTGCTGTAACTAATGCTAATAATGACTCTAGGTGGAGAAACATCAGCATTGATAGGAAACTTGTTTATAACACCCATTCATGTATCTTTTCAAAACCTGCAGAATCACATTTCATAGAGTAGGGCCAGAATTACCAAGTGATTTATAAGCTTGTTAAAGCTGGAAAGGCAATGCTTAGTTAAATGGTTATAAGCCCAGGCTTCTAATTAGAATCATGTGACTCTAAGTTGAGGCCAGAATCAAGTATGAGGGTTCAAGATACGTTTATGAAAGTTAAGTCTCATCTTTGCACTAAAGGGTGGTCCCAGAACCTGTTCTGTTTGGGTTTCATAGGAACAGGGCAGTGTGGTCCACATTTTTATTACTGTAGCAGCAATTGCTGGTGTCTGTGGCAGGGGAGGGCACCTGAAGACAGGAAAGCAGAAACATATTTTTACATCTGTGGAGCAGCTTATTGTTCCTGAACCTCTTCTGTTATAAAGGACAGAAATGGGTAGAGTTTTTCTGTATTGGTCCTTCTGCCTATGAGTGTGGTGGTAGCAGCAGGTAAAGATGTGGTGCTTACATCTTTCAAGGCATATTCTCTAGATGCAGATGTAATTTGTTTCAAAAACCTCATCTGAGAAGAAATTCCAGAGAAAGACGAGAAGAGAAAAGATGACTTTTTTTCAGCTAAACATGCCTCGGAGTAAGAGTTGTGTCCACTCTGCCTGCTAGAATACCATGCCTTTAGTACTTGCAAAACTTTAATTCTCTACTTGTGCTTTTCCTGTTAAATGAGTTTATTGTAACTACATTTTAAAATTCTTATAATAGTCAAGGATCTCTGAAAAATATTTCTTTCCTATGTACCAGAGCCTTCTCTACATTATCTACATCATGGCTTCTTATATGCCAAGCAGTATTCTCACCATGAATTTATAATCTGCAATATTAAAAATGTTCCCTTTGTGACTGTTGAACATGGGAAGGTGTGGATGCTCAAGATTCCTATTGGGGAAAAGCTGGGGTTCTTAGTAAAAATAAAGACCATGTAATGTTGAGGTTTTGTCTGTGTTCTCCATCAGCTCTATATAGAGAAGGATTAAGAAAATGCTTATTTAAAGAGGATGACATTTATTACCCAGTAAGTTCTGAAAAAAATTATTAGGAGATACTTGTTCTCCAGGGTGCTAAAGAAAGTATTTAAAATAATTATTAACTATTAACAATTATAGAACATGGCAGATATCTGTATTTTGAACTTTACATAAAACTGATGTTTCTTTATAGTTAAATTCAGGCTGTAATTTACTTTTGGAGGGCCAATATTACAACAGTGATGCTGTGTCCTGTGTGCATCAGCACATCATAAAAATTTGTCTTAGTCCAGTTGATATTAGTAACTCACTTGATTAATGAAGCTCTCTGATGGATTTCTTTAATATGGAGTTAATTATTTTTCTCTTCATTAGTAGTGTCTTTATGCAGCTCATGGGCAGAAACCATCACATTTAATCTGGCAGCTGCCCTTCGTATGTTTTCTTTGCCTTTATCTGCCTTTGGAAAATGAAAACTCTAATGTTTGTTACAGACCAGAAAAACTGGAAAAAAAAGACCACCGGCTCTTCCAGTTACTCTATATTTGACAAAATAGCCTTCTTGGGCCATAAATATTGGCATCACTGGTCATCTTGTTTTTTTTTTTTTTTTTTGAGACAGAGTTTCACTCTTGTTGCCCAGGCTGGAGTACAATGGCACAATCTTGGCTCACCGCAACCTCTGCTTCCCAGGTTCAAGCAATTCACCTGCCTCAGCCTTCCCGAGTAGCTGGAATTACAGGCATGCGCCACCATGGCCGGCTGATTTTGTATTTTTAGTAGAGATGGGGTTTCTCTATGTGGGTCAGGCTGGTCCCGAACTCCCGACCTCAGGTGATCCGCCTGCGTCGGCCTCCCAAAGTGCTGGGATTACAGGCATGAGCCACCACACCAAGATCCAGAAACTCAGGCTTTAGTCCAGACCTTCTGACACAGACTGCATTAACAAGATCTTCAGTTTATTGTAGACATTACAATTTGAGCAGTACCTTCTAACTCAATGTGACTTTTCCATCTGAAAAGTTTACACAACTCTTTCTGTATGATGTAAATATAGCACTCAAAAATGTACATGTTAGTGTTCATGTCTTCATCATCTGGAAAAGTATCATATGTACACTGATATTTTGGATCTTATGCCACTCTCTTTTCTCAGAGTTAGAATATACATTAGAGAATATTTCTGTGTTGAAAGTTATTGATAATTTCCGTCACCCCTATAAGTAAGACCCAATTATCTTTACTTTTATTTCACCTTGAGTCAAATTTAAAATTCTGCCCAGGGGCTCTTGGTAAATACGTTTGTTTGTGTTTTTCAGGGAGCGTTGACATTTAGAGATGTGGCCATAGAATTCTCTCTGGAGGAGTGGCAATGTCTGGACACTGAACAACAGAATTTATATAGAAATGTGATGTTAGATAACTACAGAAACCTGGTCTTCCTGGGTGAGGATAACTTTAATACACAATTCCTAATATACCCTATAGATTTCATTTATTTTTGTAAAAATTCTATGCTTTCAGATCCCGGGTTTTTTTCTTTTTCTTTTTTTTTTTTTATGTCTTCAGGATTTGTCCATGTAGAAAAGAATTTCAAGATGTTTTATTTTGACCTGAACTTTCCACTTTCCTGAGCTGATTTGTTTCCTTCACTCTAGATTAGGGTTAATTTTAGAAATTTAGTTGCAATATATTCTTGCTCACATCTTAAAATGTAATCACCATCACCAATTTTTGAATTAGTACAAGGTAGTTATATTAAGAACCTATAAAATTAAAATATTTCTAAATATTTAGAAATTTCTTTTCTTTATTTTTTAAATTTTTTTGGAGACAGAGTCTCACTCTGTCACCCAGGCTGGAGTGCAGTGGCACAATCTTGGCTCACTGCAACCTCTGCCTCCTGGGTTCAAGTGATTCTCCTGCCTTGGCCTCTTCAGTAGCTGGGACTACAGGCATGTGCCACCACACCTAGCTAATTTTTTCATATTTTTAGTAGAGACAGGGTTTCACTATGTTGGCCAGGCTGGTCTCGAACTCCGGACCTTGTGCTCCAGACCTTGTGATCTGCCTGCCTCAGCCTCCCAAACTGCTGGTATTAAAGGCATGAGCCACCATGCCTGGTATATTTAGAAATTTTTTCTAAATTATTTTGGGGTTAATTTACTAGAATATTCCATTACATTCTCTTTACTGAGAGCATTACTAAGTTGGTAATTGGAGAATATGAGCAAGATTTGTGTTATTTTTCATAAAACAGGTATTGCTATCTCAAAGCCAGACCTGATCACCTGTCTGGAGCAAGGAAAAGAGCCTTGGAATGTGAAGACACATGATATGGTAGCTGAACCCCCAGGTAGGTGAGAGTAAATAGAATAGACAAAACTGGTAAGAGATCTATAGTTTAAAAAAAGAAAAAAGCCAGTTTTTAAAATAATTTGGGAAGCTGTTTTACAAAGGAAATAGTTTCTGTTTCTTTTTATTTATTTTGCTTTTTATTTATTTTTTTTCCTCTCACATAGAAGCATCTTTTATCTTTTTTAAATCTCTAAAAATTCTTCTTTCCCTTTGGTAATCTTACTTTAAGTTTACAGTGAGAGCCAAAGTCCATTTCATGGCATATAATAGACTGCACAATCTGACTGCTTTTCCATTGTTTCTGGAAACACACAGATATTTGCATAATTTTGAGAAACTCTATGTTGAACTATTTTTATTTTATTTATTTATTTTTTTTGAGACGGAGTCTCACACTATCACCAGGACTGGAGTGCAGTGGTGCGATCTCAGCTCACTGCAGCCTCTGCCTCCTGGATTCATGTGATTCTCCTGCCTCAGCCTCCTGAGTAGCTGGGATTACAGGCATGCATCACCACACCCAGCAAATTAAACTATTTTTTAAGTTCTCTTTTTGCATTGTGTCTGAAATGTGTGAGAATAGTGGTTTCTGTTTCATTTATTTATTGATAATTTTTCTGCACATTCCATGCTGTTTTATTACTATAGTTTTGAAATATAGTTTGAAATTATACAGTATGATGTTCTCCTGCTTTGTTTTTTTTTTTCTTTCAAGATTGCTTTGGCTATTCAAAGTTTATTGTAGCTTCATGTAAATTTTAGAACTCTATTTTCTATTACCTTAAATAACTGGAATTCTGTTGGGAGTTTATTGAATCTAGAGACACCTTAGATAACAAAGCACTTTCGCCTGGGCACGGTGGCTCACACCTGTAATCCCAGCACTTTGGGAGGCTGAGGCGGGTGGATCATGAGGTCAGGAATTCCAGACCAGCCTGGCCAGCATAGTGAAACCCTGTCTCTACTGAAAATACAAAAAATTAGCCAGACGTGGTGGCAGGCATCTGTAATCCCAGCTACCTGGGAGGCTGAGACAGGAGAATTGCTTGAATCTGGGAAATGGAAGTTGCAGTGAGCCAAGACTGTGCCACTGCACTCCATCCTGGGCAAGAGAGCGAGACTCTGTCAAAAAAATAAAAATTAAAAATAAGGCACTGCAACAATATTTATTCTTTCAATTAATAGACATAAAATATTTTTAAATTTATTTGTGTCTTCTCTAATTTTTTTAATTGATATATCTTTCATTTAAAATATTTTTTAGTTCCTTGGTTAAATTTGTTCTCAGAAATTTATTTTAGTGCTATTGTATATAAGATTACTTTCTTTCTATATTTTATCAGATAGTTTAAGTGTATGGAACCATAACATATAGTTGTATGTTAATTTTCTATTTGCTAATATATTGAGTATAATTATTACTTTAATCAGGTTTTAATGTACTGTTTGTGGTTTTTTATATATAAAGTCAAATGCTCTAGAACCAGCAACTTCTTACTTGTCTTCAATTTCAGTGACTTTAAAAATTTATTTTGACTAATTTTTCTACCACGTACATTCAGTGCTATGTTTAAGTAGAAGCACTGAGAATGGGCACAATATAGTTTTGCATTGGTCTCTGTGAATTTTAAGAAACAAACACCTCTTCAAGTTTTTATAAACTGGCTTCAAGATGTAAAGATATTCTTTTGTTGGGTGCCCAGGGTGATAGAATGCCCTCTGGGCTTATAGTGGAGAGGGATTGTAGCTTGGTAACAAGGCTGCTGGGTCTTCACTGGGGTCCAACTTTAGTTGACTTGTTACAAGGGGCTTGGGTAGTTATAATTCCCATTATATTTTTGGTCAGAGTAAATATCCTTTAGGACTTTGCTCCGTAGGGTAGACACTAGGGCAGGTTTCTGCAATTGGTTATGCATATTTGGTGGGCTTTATATCAAAATGTAGATGAAAATGGCTTTCACTGGGTACCAGAAAGGATTTCCCAAGGTCTCTGTGTGGGTTTCCATGTAGGTAGAACTGACCATGAACTGTGGCTCAAAGAGCTGGAACTGAGTCATGGAAGTGTTTCAGGGAAGACAATAAGGACCAAGGTCTGCAGTCTTGTCTGTGTGGCTATAAATGAGTGTCTTTTTCCAGGCCTCTGAAAAGGCAAGACCTCTTCCAGACTTTGGCTGGGAAGAGTTTTGGATGGTTTCAGAGTAAGTTCAAAATTCTCAGTGGGACCAAGTTGGGTGGATAATTTTCTGGTCTGTAGCCAAGAACAGGGGTCATGTAGTTAGCCACCTGAATGAAAGCCTGCCTTCTAAAAAGGATGCTCCTCAATCTTGGGCATTAGCAGAGTTTCACAACTTCCTTCCTGAATCTCAAAGCTCTCTTAAGGCACTTATTTTGGAGATGGGGTCTTGCTACATAACCCAGACTAGTCTTGAAATCCTTGCCTGAAGCAATTCTTCAACCTTAATGTACCATGTAGCTATCATTACAGGTTTGAGCCATGATGCCTGTTTCTCTCATAAAGGCATTTTTTTTCAGGGATTGCTGACAGATTTTCTTGCTGTAGGAAAATAAGCAAATAGGGCACCTTTTATTTTTCCATCTTACTGATGTCACTCTCCCTGTACATTTTTACTTTCTATTTTAATTTTGTGTGTAATTTTAGATTGAAACATTTAGGGAAATATACTAGAATTGACATGTTATGTCTGAAGTAAATTAGATAATTAGTAGGCAGGCAGGCAAAAAGAAATAGGCAAAATGGAATTATAGGATTTCCACCCATGTTTGTCAGCCTATGTCTAAAAAATAACATGATTTATTCTCAAATATTTGGTTTATATATCAGAGATCCTAACTATATTCTGCAAAATATATATATATTTTTCTTTATTTAGCAATGTAAAGCTATTCTTTGCTTCTAAACTTGGATTACAGCAGTTTCATTTTATGTATAAATAGCATATATTTAAAACTTAAAAATTATTTTTGGTTTCTTTTAAATGTTTATCAAAAGTTTTTCATTAGAATCTTCTATTTATAATTATACTGCATTTTCTCTGAAATTTTACTACCATACAGTGCATGCTAATGATTCAAAATACCTTTCCTCCATGAGTACAGTTTCAGTCTAATATTGCAGTTATCTAGACAAATTCTTTTTTTGTTTTTGTTTTTTGTTTTTTTCTGAGACGGAGTCTTGCTCCCTTGCCCAGGCTGGAGTGCAGTGGTGCGATCTCAGCTCCCTGCAACATCCACCTCCTGAATTCAAGCAATTCTCTTGCCTCAGCCTCCCAAGTAGCTGGGACTACAGGCACCTGCCACCATGGCTGGCTAATTTTTGTATTTTTAGTAGAGACAGGGTTTCACCCTGTTGGTCAGGCTGGTCTCGAACTCCTGACCTCAGGTGATCCACACACCTCGGCCTCCCAAAGTGCTGGGATTACAGACGTGAGCCACTGTGCTCAGCTAACAAATTCTTTTTAATGCTACATCAACGTTGCATACCAGATTTTATGAGTAAGCATTTCTGTTATTATTGTTTTGCAGTTCCATATCAGTGTGTTTTTTCAGTGTGGGTTTCTTAACATCAGTTTATTGTGTTTTCTGGTTTTACAGTTTTAGGCAGTTTGCAACTCTGTTTGTACATATAAGTCAATGTGGGGTATAATTAGGAGATAAATCAGCCATATGTTTATCACAATCAGATTATATGTGTGTGTGTGTATCTATAAATATGACTCCTGCTTTGGTTATGGCACATCTTATATATTTTTTTTCTCAGCAGATTTTCCATGGTGTTTTTTTCTTGTCTAAGTGAGTAGTCATGAAAGTAGTTTTATTTTCACCTTATGTTTAATAATAAACATTTCCTTTGAGAAAAACACTTTTGTGACTTGAAGGTCATATTTGAAAAAATTTATAATTTTGTACCTTTTAATTTATTCTTTTTAAAAAATAGACTGGGCGCGGTGGCTTGTGCCTGTAATCCCAGCACTTTGGGAGGCCAAGGTGGGCAGATCACTTGAGGTCAGGAGTATGAGACCATCCTGGCCAATGTGGTGAGACCCCATCTCTACTGAAAACACAAAAAATTAGCCGAGCGTGGTGGCATGAACATGTAATCCCATCTACTTGGGAGGCTGAGACAGGAGAATTGCTTGAACCCAGGAGGCAGAAGTTGCAGTGAGCCAAAATAGTGCCACTGCACTCCAGCGTGGGCAACAGAGCGAGACTCGGTCTTAAAAAAAAAATGCAAAGTCATGTGACCTAAAATTTGCCATCTTAAAACTGTTTAAGGCTGGCCGTGGTGGCTCACATCTGTAATCCCAGCACTTTGGGAGGCTGAGGCAGGCGAATCACAAGGTCAGGAGTTCGAGACCAGCCTCACCAATATGGTGAAACCCCATTTCTACTAAAAATACAAAAATTGGCCAGGCATGGTGGCCAGTGCCTGTAGTTCCACCTAGAGGGGAGGCTGAGGCAGGAGAATCGCTTGAACCCAGGAGGCAGAGGTTGCAGTGAGCCTAGATTGTGCCACTACACTCTAGTCTAGGTGACAGAGTGAGATTCTGTCTCAAAAAAAAAAACAAAAACTAAGTATTCATTTCATGGCCAGTCATGGTGGTGTTTCACATCTGTAATCCCTGGATATTAGGAGGCTAAGGCAAAAGGATCACTTGAGCCCAAAAATTTGAGACCAGCCCAAGCAATATATGGAGACCCCATCTTTCCAAAAAAAAATTTAGGCTGGGTGCAGTGGCTCACGCCTGTAATCCCAGCACTTTGGGACACCAAGGCGGGTGGATCATGAAGTCAGGAGATCGAGACCATCCTGGCTAACACGGTGAAACCCCGTCTGTACTAAAAAAACAAAAAAATTAGCTGGGTGTGGTGGTGGGCACCTGTAGTCCCAGCTACTCGGGAGGCTGAGGCAGGGGAATTGCTTCAACCCAGGAGGCAGAGGTTGTAGGCAGGTGAGATCACGCCACTGCACTCCAGCGTGGGTGACAGAATGAGACTCCATCTGAAAAAAAAATTTTTTAAATAAACAGACATGGTGTTGTGCACCTGTTACCCCAGCTACTTGGGAGATTAAGGGGAAAGGATTAATTGAGCCTAAAAGTTTGATGTTGCAATGAGCTGTAATTGTACCACTGTTACACTGACAGAGTAAGACACTGTCTCAAGAAGCCTGTATATTTCAGGCATGTTAAGTATATTCACATTGTTGTGTAAAAGACTTCTAGAAATTTTACATTACATATTAAACAACTACCAATTTTTCCCATTTCCTGGCACTTTTCAAACACCATTCTGTTTTCTGTTTGTAAGAACAAAACTGCTTTATATATCTCATAAAATTTTTGTCAGTTTGTGGCTGGCTCATTTCATTGTGCATAATGTCATCAAGATTTAACTTTATAATTGTTGGAATATTTTCTACTTCTTGCAAATTGAGTGATATTCCAGTATGTTTTTTTGTTGTTGTTGGTTTTTTTTGTTTGTTTTTTGAGACAGAGTCTCGCTCTGTGGCCCAGGCTGGAGTGCAGTGGTGTGATCCCTACTCACTGCACCCTCCACCTCCTGGGTTCAGGAGATTCTCCTGCCTTAGCCTCCTGGGTAGCTGGGATTACAGGCACACACTGCCAAGCCCGGCTAATTTTTATATTTTTAGTAGAGACCAGATTTCACCACGTTGGTCAGGCTGGTCTCAAACTCCTGACCTCATGATCTGCCCGCCTTGGCCTTCCAAAGTGCTGGGATTACAGGCATGAGCCACTGCACCCAGCCTCCGGTATGTTTATATTTCAAATTATATCTACTGAATAATTTGGTGACAAAAATTTGCATTGCTTTTACCTATTTGCTTTCAGTAACAGTGCTGAAATAATTACGGGTATGCAAATGACTATTCATAAGACCATATACGTAAAAGTTTATATATGTGCTGCATTCTGTTTTATTTATTTATTTATTTATTTTGAGATGGAGTCTCTGTCTCCCAGGCTGGAGTGCAGTGGCGCGATCTTGGCTCACAGCAACCTCCACCTTCCTGGTTCAAGCGATTCTTCTTCCTCAGCCTCCCGAGTAGCTGGGACTACAGGCACTCGCCACCATGCCCAGCTAATTTTTGTATTTTTAGTAGAGATGGAGTTTCACCATATTGGTGAGGCTGGTTTCGAACTCCTGACCTCAGGTTGTCCACCTGCCTTGGCCTCCCAAATTGCTGGAATTACAGGTGTGAGCCACCACACTCAGCCTGCATTCTATTTTATTAGTCTACTTTTTCACCATTAAACTCATAGTTAATTTTTTTTTTTTCTTTGAGATGGAGTCTCACTCTTTCACCCAGGCTGGAGTGCAGTGGCGTGATCTCGGCTCACAGCAACCTCCACCTTCCTGGTTCAAGTGATTCTTCTTCCTCAGCCTCCCGAGTAGCTGGGACTACAGGCATCTGCCACCATGCCCAGCTAATTTTTGTATTTTTAGTAGGGATGGAGTTTCACCATATTGGTGAGGCTGGTCTCGAACTCCTGACCTCAGGTTATCCACCTGCCTCGGCCTCCCAAAGTGCTGGGATTACAGGTGTGAGCCACTGCACCCAGCCTGCATTCTATATTATTAGTCTACTTTTTCACCATTATACTCATAGTTAATTGTTTTTTTTTTTCTTTGAGACGGAGTCTCACTCTTTCGCCCAGGCTGGAGTGCAGTGGCATGATCTCGGCTCACTACGAGCTCCGCCTCCTGTTTTCACACCATTCTCCTGCCTCAGCCTCCCAAGTAGCTGGGACTACAGGCACCAGCTACCACGCCTGGCGAATTTTTTGTATTTTTAGTAGAGACAGGGTTTCACTGTGTTACCCAGGATGGTCTCAATCTGACCTCGTGATCCGCCCACCTTGGCCTCCCAAAGTGCTGGGATTACAGGCGTGAGCCATCACGCCCGGCCAGTAAATTGTTTTATTTATATTTACTTATTTATTTATTTATTTATTTATTTATTTATTTTTTCAGACAGAGTCTCTCTCTGTCTCCCAGGCTGGAGTGCAGTGGCATGATCTCAGCTCACTGCAACCTCCACCTCCTGGGTTCAAGCAATTCTTGTGCCTCAACCTCCTGAGTAGCTGGGATTACAGTCACCTGCCACCATGCCCAGCTTGTGTTTTCAGTAGAGACAGGGTTTCACCATGTTGCCCACGCTGATCTTGAACTCCAGGGCTCAAGCAATCCACTTGCCTCAGTCTCCCAAAGTGCTGGGATTGCGGGTGTGAGCCCCCGTGCCCGGCAATTGTTTTAATTCTGTAGCTTTGTGCTGTGTGTTTAAATCAGAAACTATAAAGCCTCCAACATTGTTCTCTTTTTTTTTTGAAGATTGTTAAGTACTTTATTGTCTGTTGAGATTCTATATACTCGAGGGGTTGCTGTTCAAAAATGCAATGAGAAATTTCAAAAACATTGCATTAAATCTGTAGATTGCATTGAGCAGGATAGACATATTTACAATATTAACTATTTCAACCTTTCTACAAGAGCACAATCAAGAGTGTGTTAATTTTTATATATTTGTGAATTTTTTAGTTTTTTTCTCTTATTATTTATAGTCTCATTCCATTTTGGTCATATAAAGTAATTTATAAAACTTTAGTTTTAAAAAATTTGGTAAGACTTTTTTTTGTCCTGGGAAGCTGTCTGTCAAGGAAAATGTTCTATGAGCTATTGATAAAAGCTCATAAAAGGTTGTTGATGGGTGCCCTCTATACCTTTGTTAGGAATAATTGTTTTATACTGCCTTCAAGTTGTCTGCTTTCTTACTAATATTCTGTCTTGTTTTATTTTTATTACAGAAAGTGCAATATTAAAGTGTACAATAATTATATTGCTGTCTATGTGTTTCTTTTATTCTGTCGATATTTGCTTTATATGTTTAGAGCCCTAATGTGAGATATATATACACACACAGAAAAAAACACACACACACACAGAAACACGTGTATATACAAATGTTTCATAGGTTCCCAGTGAATAAATCTATAATTTTTTGAGGTCCTATTTTGTCTCTTTAGAGTTTTGACTTCAAGTACATTTTATAAAACATGACAGTTTTTGACTTAAGATGCAGTTGCATAATATTATTTTGACCTCTTCTGCTCTCATTTGATTAATATTTGCATGAACCGTCTACGTCCATCTTCCCACTTTCAGTCTATTTTTATCATTAGATCTCAAATGACCCTTGTAGATAGGCAAGTTGGATCTTGGTTTTTAAAATGTTAAATAAATCTATTTATTGAAAGTATGTCTCTTGGCCAGGTGCGGTGGCTCACGCCTGTAATCCCAGCACTTTGGGAGGCTGAGGCAGGCCGATCACAAGGTCAGGAGATTGAGACCATCCTGGCTAACACAGAGAAATCCCATCTCTACTAAAAATACAAAAACAAAAATTAGCTGAGTGTCGTGGCAGACAACTGTAGTCCCAGCTACTTGGGAGGCTGAGGTGAGAGAATGGCATGAACCTGGGAGGTGGAGCCTGCAGTGAGCCAAGATCGTGCCACTGCACTCCAGCCTGGGCAACAGAGCGAGACTGTGTCTCAAAAAAAATAAGTTTATCTCTCAATTTGAAAGTTAATTAGATACATATTTAAATAACTTTATGAAAGAGAAAGACTTACTGTTATTTTATTATTTTGATTCTTGCATTTTTGTCCCTCATTTTCTCTTTTTGTCTTTTTTTGTGTCTTTTTAATTTTTGTATTGATATGCTTTTACTCATTTCTTATTCTCTTTGTGTATCTATACAGATATTTTCTTTGTGGTACCTTGGGGATTATATAAAACCTCTTTAAAAAACAACAATAGCCAGGCGTGGTGGCTCACGCCTGTAATCCTAGCACTTTGGGAGGCCAAGGTGGATGGATCATGAAGTCAGAAGATCGAGACCATCCTGGCTAACACGGTGAAACCCTGTCTCTACTAAAAACACAAAAATTAGCCGGGTGTGGTGGCAGGCAACTCTAGTCCCAGCTACTCAGGAGTCTGAGGCAGGAGAATGGCATGAACCCCAGGAGGCGGAGCTTGCAGTGAGCTGAAATAGTGCCACTGCACTCCAGCCTGGGGGACAGAGTGAGACTCCATCTCAAAAAAGGAAGAAAAAAAAAACTATATTTTTCGTTTGGTAAAAATTAGCTTCAACTGAATAAAAAATTCTTCCTTATTACATCTGCCTTGAAATTTGTCATTGATGTTGCTATCATCTTTTTATGTTGTATATTTATTAACAGATATTTATAATAATTGCTATGCTTTCTTTCAAATTTTAGAGAATAATTTAAAATGTTTTCTGCACCATTATGATAATGCTGCAAAAATCCTATTTTATGTATGTGCATATTTTTCTCAGAACATAATTTGTTTTTTTTGATTATATGGTATTTTCTTGAATCCTTTTATTTTCCATTTCAGGAACTGCTTTCAGCATCTTTTATATGTTTGTGCAGTTTTATAAGTATATGCAGTGCCAATATACTTTTTCAGAATTTGGCTATTTTGTAACATCGTTTTTTCATTTTTCAGAACATATTTGCTGAAGGTGTTACTCTCACTTGAAAGCTATTTTTTTTTCCAGGACTTTGACTACATCACACAATTTCTTTCTGGCCTGCAAAATTTTTGTGACAATTCACTGGTTATATCATAAGACTATGTTTGTATATGACATATCACTTTTATCTTGCAGCTCCCAAGATGCTGTCTGTGACTTTTGAAATTGTGCTTATATATGTATTTGTTATAAATATCTCTGTATGTATCCTAGTTTGTTTGTTAAGCTTCTTCATGTTTACATTATTTTTCTTACTGAGGGATTTTTCAGTTATTATTTCTTCTTGTATTTTTTACCCCCATAATTTCTATTTTTTAATTTTTTCAATATTTTTGTTCTTATCTTCATTTCTGATTTTCTGTAGTCTGTGTTCCTGTTTCACTTATTGAATATTCAATATTTTAATCAATTTTTAAAATTAATGTGTACATCTTTTCTATGGTTTCATTCTGAACATTTTATAGGATTTTTGATGGAATTATATTGCCCTGTTTTGTATACATTGTAATCTTTAATTGAGATTTGGACATTAAAAAAAATCTACCTGTCAAAATCTTTATAATGTAGTTCTGTCCTGACATAGTCTAAAAACAATCATTTTGGCTAGACATTCTGGGAGTCTCTCAAACATGTTCTTAAAATGTGTCTTGTCCAAAATTTTGTGTTTGCTTTTAGTTAAAGGAGTTAGTGTTTCTTCTTAAAAATCAGTAGGCTGGGTGTGGTGGCTCATGTCTGTAATCCCAGCACTTTGAGAGGCTGAGGAGGGCATATCACGAGGTCAAGAGATCGAGACCATCCTGGTCAACATGGTGAAATCCCATCTCTACTAAAAATACAAAAAATTAGCTGGGCTTGATGGCATGTGCCTGTAGTCCCACCTACTTGGGAGGCTGAGGCAGGAGAATCGCCTGATCCCAGGAGGCAGAGGTTTCAGTGAGCTGAGATTGCACCACTGCACTCCAGCCTGGGTGACAGAGCAAGACTCCTGTCTCAAAAAAGAAAAAAAATTAGTAATAACTTTCTACATTTGTTCTCTGTCTGTGATACCACAGTCTCTCTGATGCTGTAAAACTTAGTTTTTGTCTCAGGAGGCTCAAATTGTCATTTTAAAGTATACCGCCATTTCTTTCAGAACTTTCTGTGATAAGAGACAGAAACCAGCGTCTGGAAAAGCCCCTATAAACCAGAAATAAAGTTGTATGTGCCAGTATTTTACTTGTCTTTTAAAAAGGAAACCAGGAGTTGGTAGTTTACTTGTAAAGTCACTATGTTACAATGGAGGGAAGGAAGAGCTGTATTGGGTAAAATGTAACACTTTATTTTTTCCTCTATATAGCTCTTGGCATTGTGCTCACCTGGGGCACTGTACACACTCAACTTACTTTTTCACAAATGTACTTTGAATTTTTGTTACATTTGTATGTTTATGAAGAAATTAGGGCCTGTGGTATTTTGCTATGCCATCTTTTTATGTAGTTTGTATAACTTTATAGGTTGGGTTTATAAACTCTACTCAGTCTAGTACATGAAGTAATTTGTTATTTTTATTTCTTTCAGTTATATGTTCTTATATTGCCCGAGACCTTTGGCCAGAGCAAGGCATAAAGGATTATTTCCAAGAAGTCATACTGAGACAATATAAAAAGTGTAGACATGATAATTTACTGTTAAGAAAAGGCTGTAAAAGTGTGGATGAGTTTAAGATGCACAAAAAAGTTTATAATAGACATAACCCGTGTTTTACAACTACCCACAGCAAAATATTTCAGTGTGACAAATATGTGAAAGTCTTTCATAAATTTTCAAATTCAAACAGACATAAGATAAGACATACTTCAAAGAAACCTTTCAAATGTAAAGAATGTGGAAAATTATTTTGCATTCTTTCACACTTAGCTCAACGTAAAAAAATTCATACTGGAGAGAAACCCTACAAGTGTGAAAAATGTGGCAAAGCCTTTAATGAGTCCTCAAACTGTACTACACATAAAAGAATTACTGAGAAAAAACCTTACAAATGTAAAGAATGTGGCAAAGCCTTTAACTGGTTTTCACATTTTACTACACATAAGAGAATTCATACTGGAGAAAAACCCTACCAATGTGAGAAATGTGGCAAATCTTTTAACCAATCCACAAACCTTACTACACATAAAAGAATTCATACTGGAGAGAAACCCTATAAATGTGAAGAATGTGGCAAATCCTTTAACCAGTCCTCAAACCTTACTGAACATAAGAAAATTCATACTAAAGAACAACCATACAAATGCGAAAAATGTGGCAAAGCTTTTAAGTGGTCCTCAACCCTTACTAAACATAAAAGAATTCATACTGGAGAAAAACCCTACAAATGTGAAGAATGTGGCAAAACTTTTAACCGATCCTCAACCCTTAATAGACACAAGGTAACTCATACTGGAGAGAAACCCTACAAATATAAAGAATGTGGTAAAGCTTTTAACCAATCCTTAACTCTTACTACACATAAGATAATTCGTACTGTAGAGAAATTTTACAAATGTGAAGAATGTGGCAAAGCCTTTAGCCGGATCTCACACCTTACTACACATAAGAGAATTCATAGTGGAGAGAAACCCTACAAATGTGAAGAATGTGGCAAAGCTTTCAACCAGTCCTCAACCCTTACTACACATAAAAGAATTCATACTGGAGAGAAACCCTATGAATGTGAAGAATGTGGCAAAGCTTTTAACCGGTCCTCAACCCTCACTAAACATAAGATAATTCATTCTGGGGAAAAGATGTACAAATGTGAAGAATGTGGTAAAGCCTTTAGGAGGTTCTCACACCTTACTAGGCATGAGACAATTCATACATAAAATTGTAAAGACTGTGGCAAAGCTTTTAAACAATCTTTATACCTTACTACACATAAGATAATTAATGCTGAAGAGAAACCCTACAAATGTGAAGAATGTGGCAAAGCTTTTAACCAGTCCTCAAATCTTACTAAACATAAGGTAATTCATATTGGAGAAAAACCTACAAATGTGAAGAATGTGGCAAAGTCTAACCAGTCTTCACACTTTACTACACACAAGATAATTCATACTGGAGAGAAACCCTACGAGTGTTAAGAATATGGCAAAGCCTTTAACAAATCCTCAATTCTTAACAGACATAAGATGATTCATACCAGAGAGAAACTCTACAATCCTGAAAGTTGTAACAATGCTTTTGACAACACCTCAGACTTTTCCAAACATCAAAGAAATGCTGGTGAGAAATTCTAGAAATATGAAGAAAGTGACAAGGCCATTAATTTGTTGTCACATTTAATTGTAGGTAAGGTGATTCATACTGGAGAAAACTTCTACAAGTGTGAACAAAGTGGCAAAACTTTTAACCAATACTCACACTTTATTGCACAGGACATTTATACTTGAGAACAAATATACAAATATAAAGAAAGTGAAAACCCTATTAATGCCTGCTCACATCGACTCAACATCAGAGTTCATACTTAATAAAATCATTAAAAGTGTAATTACTGTCCAAAGATTTTTTCAGAAAATATAAGCCTTTAAACTTCAGAAGATGATTTATTTTGAAGACAAACATTAAAATATAGAGTTATAGTAACTTTACTTGTATCACAATCTTATTCTACTCATTTTGTATTAGAGGCAAACCCTGAAGCCACTGCTTAAACTTTGTTCAACATCAGACAGAGAATTTGTATTAATGAAAAACTCTCCAAATAAAATAGATTTGGAGAAAACATTTTTTTCAAAAACTACAGCTTAGAACACTTCAGAGAGTTTATACTAAAATATATTTTTGCAGATGCAATAAATAGAAAAAAATGTAATACAAAATTAAGTCTATGTAAGTCCAGGCACAGTGGCTCACACCTGTAATCCCAGCACCTTGGGAGGCCAAGGCTTGCATTTCTGTAATAATAATTGACATTGATAATTTCTTAATGTATCTGTTGGTCATATGTATGTATTTTCTTGAAAAATATTTATGCCTCTTGCTCATTTTTAATAGTTATTTGTTGTTTGTTGTGTAGTCATTTAAGTTTCTTACATATTTTTGATATTAACCCCTTGACACATGTATGATTTACAAATATTTTGTTCCAATTTTTAGTTGTTGACTGTGTCAGATTCTGTGCAAGAGCATTTTAATTTGTAGTAATCTGACTCATTTGTTTTTCCTTTTCTTCCCTGGGATTTTGAGGTTAAATTTAAAAAGTCACTGCCCAACCAATGTTATGGGGCTTTTACTCTATTTTTTGTAGTAGTTTCCAGTTTTCAGGCCTTACATTTAAGTAATTTATTTTGAGTGGCCAGGCATGGTGGCTCATGACACTAATCCCAGCACTTTGGGAGGCCAAGAGAGGCAGATTACCTTAGGTTAGGAACTCAAAACCAGCCTTGCCAACATGAGGAAACCCCGTCTCTACTAAAAATACAAAAATTAAGTGGGCATGGTGGCACCCACCTGTAATCCCAGCTACTCAGGTTGAGGCAGGAGAATCACATGAACCTGGGAGGCAGAGGTTGGAGTAAGCTGAGATCATGCCACTGAACTCCAGCCTGGGTGACAGGGTGAGATTATGTCTCAAATAATAATAATAACAATTTATTATGAGTTGGTTTTTATATATGATGTGAGATGACAGTCTCATTTCATTACTCTAACTGTGGCTATAACATTTTCTCAACACCATTTATTGAAGATATTGTCCTGTCTCTAAGAAATAGTCACCTTTATTTAAAATCAGTTAGCTGTAAGTAGATGGATATATTTCTGGTCTTTTTTTTTTCTGCTCCATTGTCCTGTGTGTCTGTTTTTATTCAAGTACCATACTGTTTTTGTTACTATAGCTTTATAGTATGTTTCAAAGTCAGGTAGCATGACACCTTTACTTTTTTTTTTTTTTTTTTTGCTTTATTTGGCTATTTAGGGTGGTTTGTGGTACCATGTAAATTGTAGATGTATTTTTAAAAATATTTACTATGTCACTGGTATTTTCATTGAGATTGCATTATATCTGTAGATCATTTTCTGTAATACAAATATTTAACAGTATTAATGCCAATTCATGAATAAGAAATGTTTTTTATTCATGTATTAATTTCTTACTTTATTGTGCTTTAGAGTATAATGTAAGGTGTTTCAAATTTTTGGTTAAATTTACTTCAAAGTATAGTTATAGTTATTGTAGATGGAATTGTTTTTAAATTCATTTTGAGATAGTTGTCAGTGAATAGAAATTCTGACTTTTGGATGTTGCTTTTGTATTCTGCAAGTTTAATAAATTTGTTTATTTGTTCTAATAGGTTTTAGTGAAGTCTTAGGCTTTCCTTTACTTATGATTATGTATACAGATAAAATATTATATGGGAATAATTTAACTTTTTCTTCTCAACTGGATGCTTTTGATTGTATTCTTCAATATGTCTTTCTTGGACATTTAGTACTATGTTTAGTAAGACTGAAGAAATGGCACATTGTTGACTTGTTTTAGATCTTAGAGTAAAATCTTACAACATTTCCCTGTTTAGTTGTTATTAGCTCTGTATTTTTTGTTATATGTGACATTTATTGGCTTGAGGTGCCTTTTTCCTATACCTAAATTTTTCAGAGATTTATCATGAGGAAATGTTGAATTTTGTCAAGCTTTTATTCTGCATCTATTTAATGTTAAAAATGTAAAATCACAATGAATTCTACATAAATTCAAAAATTTTCAAAGACTTATGAACATCTCTATGTAGGCAAACTAAGAAATTTAGGGAAAACTGATAAGGTTTTAACTACACACAACTTTCTGAGATTGAACCAGTAAGAACCAGAAGTCTTGACCAGAGCAAAAATGTATAAAATATATAATGATATTGAATAAGTAATAAAAAAAACTATCAATAATAAAAAGCCTTGTGTGATATAAACTCACAGCCAAATTTTATCATATATACATTGATGAGTTGGTACTAAGCCTTCTAAATGTATTCCAAAATATCAAGATAGGATGCTGCCCTAACTTGTTATATAAAATCAATACCGTCTTGATACCAAAATATAGTGAAGACACAAAAAAGAAAACTACAAGCCAGTGTTTTTATAAACATTGAAACAAAATTATTCATGAAATAATAGTAAACTGAGTTTATAAGTAAATCTAAAAGTTATTTTGCCACAATCATGTGAGCTTCATTCCATGTAAGGATGTTTTTTCACATGCAAGTCATTAAGTGTTCTTCACCATGTAAAGATAAGCCAAAAATTATTAACACAATAGATGCAGAAAAAACATTCAAGAAAATTTAATATTGATTCATGAAAATATTCTCAACAAACTAGACATTGATGAAACATACCTCTAATAAAAGCCATCCATCACAAATCTTCAGCCCACATCATACTGACCAAGCAAAATCTGGATGTATTCTCCATAAAAATAAACATAAGACAAGAATTTCCACTCTAAATAGTTCTATTAAACATAATTCTTAAAGTTCTAGGCTGGGCATGGTGGCTCTTGCCTGTAATCCCAGCACTTTGGGAGGCCAAGGTGGGCAGATCACCTGAGGTCAGGAGTTCAATACCAGGCTGGCCAACGTGGTGAAACCCTGTATCTACTAAAAATACAAAAACTAGCCAGGTGTGGTGGTTCATGCCTGTAGTCCCAGGTATTCAAGAGACTGAGAAGGGGAAATGCTTGAACCTGGGAGGTGGAGGTTGCAGTGAGCTGAGATCACCTAACTGCACTCCAGTCTGGGTGACAAAGCAAGTAAAATTCATAGGGAATAATAAGAAAACCCAAATAGCCAAGGCAACTTTAGACATTAAAAAAAGAAAGAAACCCTGAAGGCCTCCCATTACCTGACTTTAAACTGTACTACAAGCTACTGTAACCAGTATAACATGATTCTGGTACAAAAATACACATATAAACAAATGGAAAAGAGAGAGCCCTGAAATAAAGCAATACTTTTACAACCAACTTATTTTTTACAAAGTCAACAGAAATAAAGGAGAAATAACTTCTATTCAATAAATGGTAGTACTGGGAAAACTAGTTAGTCGTGCAGAAAAAAAGTAGACCCCTGTCTCTTCCCATATAAAAAATATAACTCAAGATGGATTAAAGACTTACCTGTGAGTCTTCGAGCCACAAAAATTCTAGACACTGGCCTCTGGTAAAAATTTGTGAATAACACCTTAAAAGTGAGTGCAAATAAAAATCAAAAGGCTGTGCATGGTGGCTCATGCTTGTAATCCTAGTGCTTTGGGAGGCCAAGGCGGGTGGATCACCTGAGGTCAGGAGTTTGAGACCAGCCTGGTTCACGTGGTGAAATCCTGTCTCTACTAAAAATATAAAAAATTAGCCAGGCATGGTGGCTCATACCTGTAATGCCAGCTACTCAGGAGGCTGAGGCAGGAGAATCACTTGAACCAGGCAGGCAGAGGTTGTAGTGAGCTGAGATTGCACCACTGCCCTCCAGCCTGGGCTACAGAGCAAGACTCTGTCTCAAAAAAATTAAAATAAAAATAAAAAATGGCATCTAATTAAACTAAAGAGCTTCGGCACAGCAAAAGTAAACAAAGTAAGCAGACACCCTACAATATGAAGTAAAATATTTGCAAACTGCATACAACAAAAAATATATAGAATTTATTTTAAAATTAATTTAAAAACAGACAAATGATATGAGTAGATACTTCTCAAAGGAAGACGTGTTTCCAGTAAACATGCCAAAAATGTTCAACACTCCTAATCATCTTAAAGATGTAAATCAAAATGAAAATGTGATACTATTTCATACCAGTTAGAATAGCTGTTATTAAAAGTCAGAAAATAACAGATTTGAAGTTGTGGAGAAATGCATTATGAAGAAAATTTATCTTCATAAATTGGTGGGAATGCAATAAAATTTAGCCACTGTGGAAAGTAGTTTGGAGATTTCTCAAAGAACTATAAATAGAATTGCCATTTGACCCATCAGCACCATTATTCCCAAAAAGAATAAATTTTCTTTGCCAAAAAGACACCTGCACTCACATGTTTGTTCTAGCATGATTCACAATAGCAAAGACATAGAATTAAACCAGGTACCTATAAACTTTAGATTCGATAAGAAAAATGAGGTCCTTATATACCATGTGATACTATGCAGCCACAGAAATGAAGTAATGTCCTTTGCAGCAACATGAATGCAGCAGATGGCCATTAATCTAAGAAAATTAACACAGATCAGTAAAACAAATACCACATGTTCTCACTTACATGTGGAAGGTGAACATTGGATGCACGTGGAAACAGATAAAATCAATAAACACTGGGAATTCTAAAAAGATGGAAGAAGAAATGGAGACAAGCATTGACAAACTACTTTCCAGTGTGTTGTACACAACTTGGGCGATGGGATTATTAAGTATCCAAACCTCAACACCATGCAGTATACCTATGCTACAAATCTGCACATGTACTCCCTGAATCTAAAATAGAAATAAGATGTTTTGTGGTATAATGACATGTTACGTATCTTTAGCTCCAAGTTAATCGTTGGAATTAGCAGTGTAAGACAGAAGTATTTACCTCTTAAGGCATAGGGGTAAAGGTTTTTATACCAGGTCTCCCACATGTTGTAAGCTATCCTCTGAAAGCTCTTGGCCTATAGCCCAAGAAGTGTTTTATTCCCAAGTGTGCAGCTGAAATAAATGACTATATCTTTTTTTTTATGTATTAACTGTAGACAAGAATATATAGTTAGTTACTCTTTTTGGGGAAAAGCGGTATGTGCTTTAATCACTTTTATTTTTAGAATGAATCATTTTTTTTAATGTGAAGTTGTGAAAATCATGTTAAATTACTGAATAAGGAAAACAAAACATTTTTCTTAGGCATAAAAGTCTTATGGCCAAACCCCAAGAATGATGAAACAGAGTGTGGATTAAGACCACACTGCTGCAACCATTTCATCACAATCATTCTGGTAAAAACAAAATAATGGGTCAGAATGAATTTTTAGAATACTTTTTTGATTCTATCACAGTGTTAAATTTTCATTTATGTTTATTATTTGCTATATAGAAGTCTGTACTTCAGCAAAAGATGCCATGAATTTCTAGTTAATGTGCTCACACATATATTCTCCCTAGCAAGGTACTGCTGTGTTTACAATAAATGTGGAGCATTCATTATCTTCCTTGTGCTGCTATGTTTGTATAAAGTAAGAAGACTTATTCAAGTCTGACTTTGCAAGTAAAGCAGAGTCAACCCTGACTTTTCTAGTTTCAACAGCCACAGCCTCCGAAATTTAGTATGATGTCAACTATGAATAATGATAGCATTTCAAAACTGAGGAAAAGAAATTGATAACTTTATATTTTTAGTTTATCATTTAGTTTATAAAAATTTATAGTTTCTAAATTATATGTTAAATAACTTGAACATGCAGATACATAAAAGTTTCATTTAGATGATAGTATTAATATTTAATAGCTTATAATTTTGTATCACATTTGCCGCTTTGGGCTTCCTGGAAAGCAGTTATTTAGCTTCTAAATGTAAATAGAGAAAAGGCTTTCTATAATCCTAATCATACAGCTCTTTTAAGATTTGCACTATGTTTAGATTTGAATAAAATTCGTAGATTTGTAAGTAAGGTAAATGTTAAATTTTTTTCTAAAACCAACATTTTAAGTGACTGATCAGTAATTTCAATCTATTTCATTTTATTAACTGAGAAGACTTAAATTACTTAATCAAAATAAGTATTCTTATATTACTTTTCCTGGAACTTTCAGAAACTAGACAACTCAATGGATGATAATATACATACAGACCACAGATATTCTATATAATAATAGGCTCATTCTTGCTCTCTTTTTTTGCCCAGGCTGTTGTGCAGTGGCACAATCCCGGCTCACTGCAATCTCTGCCTCCTGGGTTCAGGTGATTCTCCTGCCTCAGCCTCCCAAATAGCTGGAGCTACAGGTGCATGCCACCACACCCAGCTAGTTTTTTTGTATTTTTAGTAGAGATGGGGTTTCACCATGTTGGTCAGGCTGGTCTTGAACTCCTGACTTCGTGATCCACACCTCCCTCAGCCTCCCAAAGTGCTGGGATTACAGGCGTTAGCCACCACGCCTGGACCATTCTAGATTTTAATATAAAAAATATAACATATTTCAAAAGTAAAATTGGTGTCTGCTCTTTTAAGTCATGAGAGGAACACCATTGTTAGAATCCATTTACCAAAGTGCATTAGGCTTAGTAATAAGTGCTTTAAACCAAAAATCAAGTTCTACCTACTATCTAAGGGTAAGGAGAAGTAGTTTTAAAATTCCTATGTATTTCTACTACATTAAAAAATTAAAAGCCAAAATGTTAGCAATAAAAACAAGCATTGCATGAAATGGTGTTAAGCATAAAGATTAAAATTGAAACTCAATATTAGGTGGTGCTGTAGCAGGACAAGCTGCAGACAAAACCCCTCGGACACTGAGTTAAAGAAGGAATGGCTTTATTCGTCTGGGAGCTTTGGCAAGACTCATGTCTCCAACAACCAAGCTCCCTGAGTGAGCAATTTCTATCCCTTTTAAGGGCTTACAACTCTAAGGGGATCTGCGTGAGAGGGTCATGATCAATTGAGCAAGCAGGGAGTACCTGACTAGGGGCTGCATGCATCAGTAATCAGAATGGAACAGAACAGGACAGGGATTTTCACAATGCCTTTCCATACAATGTCTGGAATCTATAGCTAACATAATTGGTTAGGTCAGGGGTCGATCTTTAACCAGGCCCAGGGTGTAGCACCAGGCTGTCTGCCTGTGGATTTCATTTCTGCCTTTTAGTTTTTACTTCTTCTTTCTTTGGAGACAGAAATTGGGCATTAGACAATGTGAGGGGTGGTCTCCTCCCTTATTCCCCCCCTTTGAGAATCTCACTCAATAGTGGGGGTTCTCAGTTTTATTCTTAATACCCATGTCTTCTTACAAGACAGATCAATAGTGATTCAAATAGTAAACTTGTGCTGAAGCATTTTGGTGAACTAAGGTAGTGATAAAGCTTTCTATCATTTGAAGAAGTACAGGTAGCAAACAAGGGAGCAGTAAGCAAGTTTCCATTACTATTATAACTCCTACTATAAGAGTTTTAAAATTTTTAGCACTGGGAACCACTTTCAAAACTTGGCCCCAGGATTAAATCCATGCCACACTTGCACAGGCACGTGTGCCAGTTGTCATATTTCTATGTCTTCAACTACTTGCCCTTGATCATCGGTGTAGACAGCAATTAGTAAGGTTAAATTTTCTACTGACCCCCTCCTTCAGCTGCTAGCAAGTAGTCAAGAGCCAATCTATTTTGATAGATAGCATTTCTCATCAAGTTTCTTGCCAGGCCAGAATAGTCAAGGTTCTCTGCTGGTCTTATTAGTGATTATTTTTAAGACAGCTCTTAACTGTATGATTTGATTGAGCATGTAAATGGGGGTTGGGTATCCCCACTAGCTGTCTTGTGGCCAAGTAGCAGGCCCATAATATTATATGATTCTCTCAGGGGGCCATTCATTATCTTTCCTATTTTCTATAGCTATGCTTCTCTTTTCGTGGGAAGCATAGACAGGGAAGCCCAAGAGTTCACCTGTCTTTATGGGCAGTAGGAAGAAAGATGGTTTAATAGTGCCAATAACACAACTACCTGCCCACTGGTCAGGTAATTTGGCATAAGGTCTATGCCCACATATCCAGTATAATCCAGTGGGTCCAGTCCCGGTGGGACTCTGGGTGGGTCCACACAGTTTGCAACTTTGGGAATTTACTAAATGGATTTTTCTTAATAGGGTTTGAACTATACTAGGTGGCTGTTTTTGTAGTACTATTATAGTTTTTGCCCAAGGCAGCTGAGTCTTCCCACAGGATGGGTGAAGTCCTTCCCGACTCTTGCTATACAGTATTGTCTAATGATTGAGGCTTTTGGACCCAAAATTTATCAGGGTGATTCTTTTGAGCCAGGAATTTATCAGGAACTGGGTCTGTAGGTACTAATTCTTGGGCTTCCCATGGCCATTGATCTCCCATTATAGTTCCTCCACATACATAACATGAAGTGACATTGAGAGACTGGGCTACATGCTCGGCTAATTGCAAAAACAAATTTCTTGTTTTTCCTGGAATTTCTGGTACTGGCACATTCAGTTCATCATAGAAGGTTTGAAATACTGGCACAGGAGAGCGTTTATAAACTCCTCAAACCACGATATTTACTTGAGGATCCAATTCAGCTTCATCGATTTCTAGGGTTACACATTCCCCTTTTTTCCAGTGAGGATTAAGGGGGTGGGTTATTACTAGTTCTAATGGGTTACACTGACCACTGGTACAGGAAGGGCCACTTTTCCCTTTCTGAAGGTGGACAGGATTCTTTTCATTTTTTATCCAAGTAGCATAAATGACACAAGATCAGTATCCACATTCATTTCCGCACAGTCCTAATTCATGGCAAATGTACTTATTTTCTGCGATATAGCCTCTTCTTTAAATTAAGAGAACCATATCCTATTCCTAGCTTATTACTATTAGTGACAGCACAGGTATCATATTTCAAGGTGACTTCTTTGGGCACCCCTTTTTCTTCTGTTTTGGCTAACACTTTACTCGTATTGTTTATGAGCCTTCACCAGTCCTCAGTCCTTAATCTTATTTTAAAAACTGTGGTCAGCTGGGCGCTGTGGCTCAGGCTTTTAATCCCAGCATTTTGAGAGGCCAAGGCGGGCGGATCACGAGGTCAGGAGATCAAGACCATCCTGGCTAACACAGTGAAACCCCGTCTCTACTAAAAATATAAAAAATTAGCCAGACATGGTGGCAGGCACCTGTAGTCCCAGCTACTTGGGAGGCTGAGGCAGGAGAATGGTGCGAACCCAGGAGGTGGAGCTTGCAATGAGCCAAGATCACACCACTGCACTCCAGCCTGGGTGACAGAACGAGACTCCATCTCAAAAAAAGAACAAAAACAAAAACAAAAACTGTGGTCATGGAAGGCTCAGATGGGTCATAACACACATCAGGTTGGTCATTTCCTGGGCTACTTACCTTGTATAGAATAACATTATACAAATAAGTTCTTTTTAGAGTTCCAGTACACTTATAATAACCATAAAATCATAGGACCGTAGCAATCTTTTGTCCTACCTCAGTGACTTGATGCATACATTGGGAACAGTCCTCAGTATGAGGAAGGTCAGTTGAAGTCCTTACTGTAAAAGTCCAAATTTTAAGGAAAATGAGTCCTACAATGAGTTTTCTCATGCTTCGGCCATGCATGGACCAGTCAGCTTCCAGGTGTGACTGGAGCAGGTCTTGTCTTCTTCAGAGTCACTTTGCAGGGGTTGGAGAAGCTGTTCCCGTCCACGCACAGCTCCCAGTCAACTGATGTTCAAGGATGGTCTCAGAGGTTGGGCCTGCTAGAATAAACTGAGTCCTACACGTCTACACAGTTATGTTCAGCTGCACTCTCTGATTCCGGGAACAAGGTGGCGGGGTTTAGGGTGTTGCAAACTTCAATGGTTATGCGGGAATTTCCACATAGCAAGCTTTGGTACTTGGTTAATCTAGCATTTGTTAACCAATGATGTCCTTTGGTAGTCATTAAAGTTACCACAGCATGGGGGGCCTTTATATTTAGGTTTTGCCCAAGGCTTAGTTTATCTGCTTCTTGTGCTAACAGGGCCGTTGCTGCCAGAGCCCTTAGAAATGTGGGCCAGTCTTTGGAAACCCCGTCTAGTTGTTTTGAGAGATAGGCCACTGGGCTTGGCCAGGCCCCCACGGTCTGGGTTAAAACTCCAACTGCCATTTTTTTCTCTTTCTGACACATAGGGTGTAAAGGGTTTTGTCATGTCAGGTTGCCCCAGGGCTGGGGCCAACAAGAATTTTTCTTTTAACTCATGAAAAGCTTGTTGCTATTGGCTGTAATGGATGTAGTTTATTCAATCTACATTTTTATTAGCTGTCACCCACCAAAATATTGACTCATATGCTGCAGCTATTTGATTTTAAGCTTTAAATTGATCTGGTATTCCCCGTGGGACTCCAGTTGCATCTAAATGGACGTGAGAGTCGATAGACCCATAAGGGGCTTCTCTCGCTTTACGATGTCTTATTTTCCCTCCTTCTGGTTGATGAAATGCCAGGGTGAAAGGGAGAGCCAAATGGACTAAAGTATAAGTGCCACTCCAGTTATTTGGCAGAGTGCCCAGTAAAGGTCTACCACAATAACACCACACATCCACTCAAGGATGAACAAGGGTTAACTGATTGATAAGGTCTTGAAAATTCTTAAGCTCACTGCATCTCTTCAGGTCTCCAAGGAATGCTAAGTTTCCTCCCTGTCATGAGAGACAAAAAGTGAACTTAATGTTGGGAGACAGAAGCTGGATGGCCCTCAGGGGCTGACCCTCAGGGTACTGGACTTCGGGATATAGCAGAGAGAGAGCTTGGCACGACTTGTTACTCCAGGCTGTAGAATCCTGGAAAAGAGATACCATGCAGCTCACGCCTAGTCATCTGGAGAACCACCTAGTGGAAAGGGGACAATCTGGGCCTCTGGCCTGCCATGTGCACAAGCATAACAATTCCTTTTGTTTAACATGCTGATGGAATATTTGATCCATTCCAACCAGGCATTTGCATCTTGGTATACTGTCTTAATTGCCAAAGTTTGTTTTAAGCCTTTAACTTCTATGATCCTCTAGTAAAATGAATCTATGATTTCAGGAAATTATAAAAATCATCAGGGCAGTCCATCCTTGCTCTTCAGTGGTCCAAAGAACGTTGGACCAACTACAGCATAGAAGGTCTACATTGGGGGGCAAGACTCCTCATTGACAATGGAGTCTTTATCGAAATTTCCCCAGATTAAATGGTCCTAATTTACTAATGCCCAGTCTAAGGGGAGTCAGGAAGGACAGAGGTACTTTTCTGAAGTAGAGAGCTGTCTTTGACTTGGCAAGTCCCCACAGGGTATAACAAGGTAAACATTAAATGTAATAGTTTGAGGCAAAATTGACTTGGTTATGTTAATAACTAGATGGTCAGCAATAGAGTGAGGAAAGAAGAACGTAATAGAATAGATGAAAGAGTTAAATTTTTCTAAGCTTTAGTTTGGTAGGTTTTTCCCCTGGGACTATGGCCCATGACTCTGGAGGGGGTGGTGCTTTCTTGACTCAGGTATAATGAGTCCATCATTTTTACACTGTATGAACAGCAGTCTCAGTGGTTAGCAGCACAAGGTAGGGTCCTTCCTAGGCTGGCTTGAGTTTCCTTTTTTTTTTTTTCACCTTTTGATGAGAACGTGATCTTCAGGCTGGTGCTAGTTTACCAGAAATTCTAGAGGTGGTACATGTGCTAAAAGAGTTTTAGTTTTGAGGGAAAGGAAAGTGGAAGATAAACCAAGTATATAATTTTTAAGAAATTGACCTTTTGTTTTAAATGTGGGGACATCAGCAGTGGCCTTTATAGTCCTTGGTGCCTTTCTACTGAGAAATTTCCTTTAGCACCCATTTTTTAAATAGTTTTTAGACCGAAGAAGCCAAACAGCATTTTATATTTGACAGTGCTTCCTGTGTGATTTTTATACCAGAGAAGCTAAATATCACCTTTTTATTAGTGTGCCATTAATGTTAAACTTAGTTTTAATAAAACTTTGTAGACATATTTATTCAATTTTTAATGTCAGACCATAGATTAAGATTTTTATAGACTCTTTTTAACCTTTTATAATTTTTGTTAAAGAGTAGGTTAGTGTTTTAAGAAAAGCTCATTGTGTTTATACTTTAATTTCCTATTCACAGAAAAACTGGATGATACCCCTTTAACTTTAGCTGATATGTTTACACACAGAATTTTCTTTACAATGAACATTTCAAAACTTGCTTAAACCTTCAAAACAATTTTTTAACCTTTTAATGGAGGTAAAAATCCACATTCTTATGCCTCCTTATAATCCTTTTACCGAAGGTACATTTTACTTTCCTTATGCACCTTGCACATAAACTGTTTCTTCAGTAGTACTCAGGAGGCCTTATTACTTTTAAATTATACAACATTTCTTGCATAAATTTTTTTTAACATTTTTCTCTTTCATGACTTTTGCAGACAATTCTTTGACATGCCTCAACTTTCTGACTTATTACAAACATTTCTTTCTTTAAACAACCAGTTATTTCAGGACAATAATTTACCATATAACATTCTTTTTACAGAAATTCTGCCCCCCCAACTTTTTTTTTCGAAGATGATAATGATTCTTTTCCAAAGCGAACTTCTTTTATGTCTATGGACTAGACTGTCTAAGGCCACAAGATTAGAAGTTGCTATAGTACCTGTTGCACTGTTAACTTTCAGCAAATTTTACTTTTGTTGAAAACCTTGTAAGTTTGGGATTTCAATTATCCTTTGCTATTAATAAGACCTTGTTTAGTCCAAATGAACTTAGAATTTGTATAGACAGGTTTTTTTTTTCTTTAATTACCTGGGAGGAAACATCTATCATCCTGTCATGAAGGGAGTTCCTCCTAGGTCTGGTGGGAACTTTGTATGGTAATTAAGATTTAGATCTCCTGTTAGAAAACTTGCTGGGTTAAGGGAATTTTCAGCGGTTAATGTTAATCATCTTTTTTTCTTTTTTTAGGATACTTCTGAACTGGTGAGATGTGCTCAAAATGAGGTTTCCTCTAGAAGTTATTTTTCTACTTTCTTCTGTTATCAAAGCAGTTGCCACTGCAGATTGAATGCATTTGGGCCATACACAGATTACTAGGTTAAGGATTTTTGATAGGAAGTCTACACAGGTTGTCAGAGGCCTCAGTGCGTTCAGGCTACACCATTGTTTACACTGATAACAAAGTGATATTGGAGTGTTATAGGGTTATGGAGAATACCTTTAATTATCAATTATAGGTTTTAAATTTACCTTGGCTTTTAAAGGAATAGGGTGCATGGTTTTTTTTCTTAACTACTTGTATATCTCTCTTTCTTTCTCTCTTTGATTTTCTGTCTCTTTTTCTCTTTGACTTTCCTTTTGCCTCTGTCTCTTTCTCTCTCTCTGTCCCTCTCTTTCTCTCTCTCTCTTTCCTTGACTCCCTCTTTGTCTTTCTGTCTCTTCCTCTTTCTCTCTCTGCTGGTCTTTCCTTGCCTCTGCCAGCCGCTTATGCTGCTGCTCTCTCAACCACTGTGGGGGGAGTGGTCTAAAACCAGCTGTGAGCAAGTGTCTATGTATGGCAACTGGTCTGAGTGTCCTGGCTTACAGGTTACCTTGTGCCATACCTTTGAAACAAGGGGCCTGTCCAGGCTTCCTTCTGATGGCCAACCCACTTCTAATGCTGACCAGTCTATTTCATACAAAGTTCTAAGTTTTCCTGCTGTCATAGTAACACTGTAATCTCCCTTAAATCCTTTCTTGAAATTTTTCAACATAGTTCCTAGTGGGGTGGGCTTACTTTGTGCCTGACCCATGCTTCTTTGAGACAAAACATCAGGCTCACACCACACGCATACCACAAAACAAAGAACGGGTAAAAAGGGCACACATACACTTTTACAGTTTACACCAAACCAGAATCAAAACTAAAATCAAAGTATCCACAAATCCAAGCCAGGTCAAAACCAAAACCAAAGTATCAAGCAATGCAAGTCAAGTCAAAAACAAAAACCAAAGTACTGGTATAGGCGCAGTGTGGGTGATCAGACCACACTTCCACTCAAATGGAGTGGGCAAGTTCCAAAGACTAGTCTTACCAAGTTTCAGATGTCCAGACTCCAAGTGCCAGTTCCTTCCCGGTGTTCAGCCACTGCGCTGATCCTCCACGGGGGCCTGCCATGCACTGCTCTGGTGAGGCGTTCCACCAGGGCAATTGTCTACATGGGAGTGCTCTCAGAATCCGTATCGCTCAAGCTGGCTGCAGTCCCCCGCAGGGATGCTCCACAGGGCAGGCCTAAGCCACCTAAAATGCTGCCTCCATCATCTGTTAATCACCTTGCTTCCCAGTCAGGGAACCAAGAAATGTATCAGGACGAGCCACAGACAAAACCCCTCAGACACCTAGTTAAAGAAGGAAGGGCTTTATTCAGCCAGGAGCTTTGGCAAGACTCATGTCTCCAACTACTGAACTCCACAAGTGAGCAATTCCTGTCCCTTTTAAGGGCTTACAACTCTAAGGGGGTCTGCGTGAGAGGGTTGTGATCCATTGAGCAAGCAGGGGGTACATGACTGGGGGCTGCATGCACCAGTAATCAGAATGGAAGAGAACAGGACAGGGATTTTCACAATGCTTTTCCATACAATGTCTGGAATCTATAGATAACATAACCAGTTAGGTCAGGGGTCGATCTTTAACCAGGCCCAGGGCACGGTGCCAGGTTGTCTGCCTGTGGATTTCATTTCTGCCTTTTAGTTTTTACTTCTTCTTTCTTTGGAGGCAGAAATTGGGCATAAGACAATATGAGGGGTGGTCTCCTCCCTTGGTGCCTGATTGTATCCCAGTTCTCCCACTTATGGGCTGTATGACCTAAATATAGTTCTCGCCTGTCTGTGCTTGGCCCTATAGTGGTACTGTGAGAATAATAGTGCCTACATCCTAACGTTTTGGTTAAATTAAAGCAATCAATGCAAATAAAGGTGTCAGAAAAATACCCAGCACATAACAAGTGTACAGGAAATTTAATAGCTCTTATTTGTTGATTCTGTTAAATCATGACAAATATTAAGCCTGAAAACAAGATGGCCATACCACTGGTTTGTAACCCATGTTCCTTCTAATTTGTCCTTCTGGGGCTATAATAGTAGATGAATGATTTTAATACTAACCTTGGCAAATTCCCATATATTCACATACAGCATAGATATAAATATTTTTAAAAGATTTATCACTGAGTACTGCTCTTTAGCACTCCAGTAAATGGATAAAGAAGCACTTAAATGGTGAGCGTTTGTCAGTTTTATTCATTAGAGAATGAGACAAATTGTTTCTTTATCTACTTGTTTAATATACTTCTTATTTATTTTCATTTGATACATTTAAATGTAGTTTGAAAATACATATTCAAATAACTTTTTTCTCTAACAAATGAAGAAAATCATTTATTTAGAAATTTAGAGAGAATTTTACACTAAACTGTTGCTTTAGACTCTGTTTTTTAAGGTATTATTTGGATCATTAAAAATCAGCATAATTTATTTCTGAGTGTGGGTTCAGACTATTCATGATATTAAAAGTTTGCTTACATCACTACACGAGGAAGTCACATGAAATAAACAAATAAGTATATGTTTCCTGAAATTTTAAAATGAACAAACGCTTTATTCTCTGGCCCAATTTCTTAACATTTCTTTCTTTCTTTTTTTTTTTGAGACAGAATCTTGCTCTATCACCCAGGCTGGAGTGCAGTGGCATGATCTTAGCTCACTGCAACTTCCACTCCCAGATTCAAGCAATTCTCCCTGCCTCAGCCTCCCGAGTAGCTGGGATTACAGGCACCCGCTACCACGTCCAGCTAATTTTTGTATTTTTAGTAGAGACAAGGTTTCACCATGTTGGCCAGGCTGGTCTTGAACTCCTGACCTCGGGTGATCTGCCCACTTCGGCCTCCCAAAGTGCTGGGATTACAGGCATGAGCCACTGCACCGGGCCTCTCTCTCTCTCTCTTTTTTTTTTTTTTTGAGATGGAATCTCACTCTATCACCCAGGCTGAAGTGCAATGGCACAATCTCAGTTCACTGCAACCTCTGTCTCCTGGATTCAAGTGATTGTCCTGACTCAGCCTCCCAAGAAGCTGGGATTTTAGGCACCTGCCACCACACCAGGCTAATTTTTGCATTTTTAGAAGAGATGGGGTTTTGCCATGTTGGCCAGGCTGGTCTCCAACTCCTGACCTCAGGTGATCCACCTGCCTTGGGCTCTGAAAGTGCTGGGATTACAAACGTGAGCCACCGCACCCAGCCTTCTCTTATATATTTTTTAAAGTATTAATAGCATTTTTGATTGGCAAATAAGAGTTGTATAAATTTATGGGTTAAAATATGGTTTTAATATATGCATATTATATAATATGATTAAGTCAAGTTTTATAACATATCTATCAACTCACTTATCAATCATTTCTTATGATACATTTGAAATTTACTCAGTTTTTTAAAAAATATAGTACTTTATAGTTTACTATGATCATGCTGCTGTGCAATAGATCTCAAAACCTACTTATCCTGTCTTTTTGAAATTTTGTACCCTTTGATCAACAACTTCCTATTTACTTCCCACCACACCTAACCTCTCATAACCAATATTTCATTTTCTACTTTTTTGTAGTATTTGTCTTTTTGTGTCAGGCTTATTTCATCTAGCATAATGTCTTCAAAATTTATCTGTATTGTTTTAAATGATGGGATTTATCCATTGTTATGGTCGACATCATGTATCTATACCAAGACTTAAAAAAAAATAAATATATGTATATTAATTAATAACTAATAATATTAATTTAATGTTATTTATATAAATATATATTTATCTCTTGGTTGAAAAACTAGTGTGTTATGAGAAAATATTTCTTTGTTAAAGCATGTATCATTGTAATTTAGTATATAAATATTTTGTTAATAATAGCTCATTTGTACCAAGCACTAACCATAACACTATATGTGTTAATAAATTTAATTCTGACAGTAATTTAATAACATAAGTATACTAATTATCATTATTTCATAGTGGAAGAAACAGAGCCACTGAGAGAAATGACTCACTCACAATAGCAGAGCCCATATTAAAATACAAGCAACTTTGTCTTCAGAGATAACTCTTGAGTACAACCATAAATATCTTTCAAACAGATAAGACAAAATTACTTTTAACAATTATTTTTCATAAAAACTAACACAAATTGAATAATTGGATAAATTGTCATTGTTATACGTGTGTGTAAATGTATAAAATGGTACATAAAATAGAAATAATTTAAGCTAGAAAAAAGATGTTAATAATTATTATGAATAAAATGGAGAGGTAGTCAATTATTATTTGTAGATGATATCTTTGTTTACTTAGATAACAAAAGAAACTACAAGACTACTTTAAATGTCTATTCAGGTAAGTAGGCAAAATTTTAAGATGATCACCTGGATTTTCAGTCTGTTGTACACCTGCTGTGTAATCTTCACCTCTGAAGTGTAAAAAACAAGTGTCTCACTGTGGTGGAAAATCACTTATGAAATTAGGTTACTAATGTGTTGACTCTGTGTTCATCAAAAGGGAGATTATCCTGATTGGGCTAAACTTAATGAGAGGTACCTTTAAGAGTAAAAGACACATCAGAGAAAAAGACCCCTGCTGACCTGGAAGTAAGTGACTTCTAGGTCAACCAATTTGTAAACTGCTTATTGTGACCACATGGCAGGAAATCTATGTGTATATTGTCAGAATTCCTGCCTTCCACATGATGCTTCCAGTAGGAAGAGAAAAAGGATACCGTGACAGGTTTAAAAAAAAAAAGGGAGGGGTCTCTTTTTGCAAGAAAAAATCACCTCATATCTGGGAAAGCTTAATAAACAGAAGAGACCATAACATGAGCACATCAATGAGAGGAAAAAGGCAACCTGGTTGAAAGGGCTCACTGACATGATGGAGCAACATTTACTAAGTCATAGTGAATGATTAGCCTCTGGGATAGCAATAGCCTACCAAGAAGTCTACACTCATTCTTATACTGATTACATGTAATACAGATGTTTATAATAATAAACTGCTAATTTTAGAAGATTCTACTATATTGTCATACAATATTGAACTTTAAACACCTTAATATGAATATATCTTGAATGCATGAACAGCTATACAGATAGTTTCTCTTAGATTAACATGATAAAAGTAACAATTAGAGAAAACATTTAGAATGGAATAAAATTTATCAAAACCACATTTTTTCAATGGCTTGGAATAATTGTCATGCTTTTTGAAATGGCTAGATTACTAACAAGAAGCAAAGAGAAAATTGTGGTTTTGCCAAATGATTAAGTTCTTGACCATTTAAAATCTAAAATTCTGGCTAATGGATTTATGTGGCTTCTTAGGGTTACAAAGGCAATACAAGAAGAATTTTGATAGGCAGGAAAATACATTCTACATACACACATTGCTCTTCTCCGATTTGCTTTCACATTAAAAGATTGAAGATTGCAAATCTAGTCTCTCAATTTAGAGTTAATTAATAAAAAGTTTTACATTTTAGCCAAGCAAATAATTGTATAGAACTAATAGGTAATAAAATGATGTCATTAACTGCCAAAAAATAGTATGACTAGATTCAGTAAGTATCTAGCCATGCAAATGACACCACAATTAAATCAAAATTCTAATAGGTGCATGTGGAAAGCATTTATGTACAATGTGATGAACTTCTGCTAGGCCCTTTTTTTTTTTTTTGAAAAGCAATATTCTTTATCCACAGTGGGCTTTAGAAGTACAACTCATGTCAAGACATGTATTTATTATTATGCTTTGGTATACAATCCTAGATATTTTTTATCTGGAATACAAAACCAAAATAAATAGCACAACTTTTAGAAATTGATGTTTTTTTCCATCAGCTTTATTTCCATGATGAGTAAGAGCTTGTGCAAGAGCTGCTTAAGACCATCCAGTGGTTGCTCCTATCCATTCAGTGGCCTGAGCGGTGGGAGCTGCAGACCAGTCTTCCAGGGTAGGCTGAGCTCTCCAGTCTTCAGTAGGGAACTGCTGAATAGGCACAGAGGACACCTGTACACCTTCAGACCAGTCTGCAACCTCAGGCTGAGTAGCAGTGAACTCAGGAGCTGGAGAAGTCCATTCACCCTGAAATTTCTCCTTGGTCACAGCCTTTTCAGCAGCAGCCTGCTCTTTTTTTTTTCTTTGAGATGGAGTCTCACACTGTCACCTGGGCCAGTGTGTAGTGGTTGATCTTGGCTCCCTGCAACCGCCACATTATGGGTTCAAGCGATCCTCTGGCCTCAGCCTCCCAGGTAGCTGGGATTACAGGTGCCCACCACCACTCCCAGCTAATTTTTTGTATTTTTAGTAGAGATGGGGTTTCACTACTTTGGCCAGGCTGTTCTTCAACTCCTGACCTCACGATCCACCCGCCTCAGCCTCCCAAAGTGCTGGGATTACAAGCTTGAGCCACTGCACCTGGCCCCTAGCCCTGTTCTTAAAGGGTTTCACCCACAGGCAGATCACGAGGTCAGGAAATCAAGACCATCCTAGCTAACACGGTGAAACCCCGTCTCTACTAAAAACACAAAAAAATTATGGTGGTGGGCGCCTGTAGTCCCAGCTAGTCGGGAGGCTGAGACAGGAGAATGGAGTGAAGCCAGGAGGCGGAGCTTGCAGTGAGCCGAGATCCCACCACTGCACTCCAGCCTGGGCGACAGAGCGAGACTCTGTCGCAAAAAAAAAAAAAAAAAAAAAAAAAAAAAAGAGGGTCTCACCCAATAATCCAATTGGGAAATTAGAAAAAAAAAATCTTATAATTGCTGAATCTTCTGGTTGTCTGTGTGGCTATATATGTGTTATGTGTGCAGTGTCTATTAAAAGAGCTCTAATTAATTGGCCTAAGAAAAGTAAGCACTTAAATATTTTTAAGGAAAAAGTAAAATCTGTGAGACCTTTCAGTTCACATGACTTTAATCTTTAAAGCTGACAGGTACAGTAAGATTAGAAATGTCTTCAGAGTTGCCAGGATACATTTTTGTTTGCATTTATTAATCAAGCAATTCCATACTTAGCCCTGCCAAATACTAAAAGATGTCAAAATTTGGCATAGAGGCTACAAAACTATAACTCAGCCCAAACGGAATAATCTTTGCTTGTATAATTTTTAAATAAAACAATAATATTGGTTTAATAAAGTTAGCTACATCTTGAACTATTTAGTGAAATACCCTAACTTCCTAACTTTTAATCTTGTGGCCTTAAGCAGTCTAGTCCACAGACATGAAAGAAGTTTATTTTGAGAAAGGACTGTTATCATCTTTAATATTGAAGAAAAGAGAATTTATTAAAAAAAAAAAAAGGATCTTACATGGTAAGTTTCTTTCCTAAAGTAAATTAACCAGTTGTTTGAAGAAAGTGATGTTTGCAACAAGTCAGAAAGTCGAGGCATGTCAGAGATTTTGAAGATTATGAAATATTTTATAAAAGGGAATTTATGCAAGAAATGCACAATTTAAAAGGGATTAGGCCTCCTGAATGCTTTATAAAATGCCACTATAACTCTTAGCTGTGCAACCTAAGACCTAGGACATGTGGAGTTAAATGCTGGAATAAGCCAGACCTTATCTGCATTTCTGTCTAGGTCCTAGGCTGTACACCTAGCACATAACTTACCAAGCACAAACTTACCAAGAAAAGTAAAGATTGCTAAAAGTTAACAGTGTAACATGTATTTAAAACTATTGAAAAAACAGTTTACATATACTTTTGGTAAAAAGATTATAAGGAGGCATGAGAATGTGGATTTTTACCTAGAATAAAAGGTTAAAGAATTGTTTTAAGTTGAATAAAATAAAAATGAAGGTTTAAGCAAGTTTTGGAAGGTTAATTGTAAAGGAAAAGTTGTAGAGATATCATTCAGTTTTTCAGTAACTTTAGCATTAAAATAAAAGCACAATGAGTTTCTTATTTTTTTTTTTCTTTTTGACATAGACTTCCACTCTTGTTGCCCAGGCTGGAGTGCAATGGTGCAGTCTTGGCTCAGCTCACTTCAACCTCTGCCTCCTGGGTTCAAGTGACTCTCAGCCTCCCAAGTAGCTGGGATTACAGGCATACACCACCACACCAGACTAATTTTGTATGTTTAGTAGAGATGGAGGTTTCCCCATGTTGGTCAGGCTGGTCTTGAACTCTTGACCTCAGGTGATCCGCCAGCCTCCCCCTCCCAAATTGCTGGGATTACAGCCATGAGCCACCGTGCCTGGCCGAGTTTCTCTTAAAGGACTAACCTGCTCTTTAACAAAAATTATAAAGGGTTAAAAAGGGTCTATAAAAATGTTAGCTATGGCCAAATATTAAAATTGGGTAAATGTGTCTACAAGATTTTATTAAAAATTGAGTTTAACATTAATAACTCACTAATATAAAGGTAAAATTTGGCTTACTTGGTATAAAGTCATACAGAAAGCACTGTCAAATATAAATTGGTGTTTGGCTTTCTTTGAGCTATATTTGTATAAATGTGTTATTGGTATGTGTTCCAAAATTATGGGAGACTCATCATTCTGTTATTTCTTAGTGTACATTTTCAATAATAATTATAATTTTTGAAATTATTGTGTGCCACAAAGATAACAGATATCCTTGTTAATTGTAACTTTAACTGTGGCTATCCTAACACTTTTGGTCATCCATAAACAATTGTTTTGTTTTGGTCCTCTTTAGAAGGTAGTTTTATAATCAGCTATAGAGTTCTAACAGCTGCCCTTGAGTGCAGGTTTCTGATAACTTTAGCGACTGTGACATCAGAATAGAGGAAAAAGGTTGAGGACCCTTGAAGAGCTAAAATGTTAATTAATATCCAGCAGGACAGGAATTAACAGCATGAACTGAAGTAATAGGATACTGGAGTGATCATTTTGATGTTTTGCTTAAAATATTGTTAATCCTTTGTTTTGGTTTTCAAAGTCAAATAAACTTTTCTTTTGCGTGATTGACAGCTTTTAATAATTTACTTCCATGAACAAAATTTGAAGCACACTTGTTTCTCTCTACCTGATTTTCTCCAGAATATGGAAACTGTCTGTGAATATTCTTGTTATGCCAGTATAGTTATTTGCATAAGTGCAATAAGAATCTGTTTTGTTTTGTTTTGTTTTGTTGAGATGGAGTCTCACTCTGTCACCCAGGCTGGAGTGCAGTGGCATGATCTTGGCTCACTGCCACCTCCGCCTCCTGGGTTCAAGTGATTCTCCTGCCCCAGCCTCCCAAGTAGTTGGGATTACAGTTGCCTGCCACCAGGCCTGGCTAATTTTTTTTTTGTTGTTGTTGTTGTTGTTGTTTTTGTAGAGATGGGGTTTCACCATCTTGGCCAGGCTGGTCTCAAACTCCTGACTTTGTAATCCACCAGCTTCGGCCTCCCAAAGTGCTGGGATTACAGGCATGAGCCACCGCACCTGGCCTAAGAATCTGTTTTCTTTTGTGACATTACACAACTGGAAAACTTGGTTATTTTACCAAGGCTTTAAGTGGAATGTTGTGCTTTCTTTTAAGGAATCAAACTTGACTTAGGAAACCAATAAATCCTTTGGAAACTGGCCTCATATTTTGTGTACACAGTCCCAGTACAGGGTTTCTGATCTGTGGTAAGTAAAGAGTGTCACTTTCTAGCAGGCCGGGAAGTCCAAGTTATCTTGGAACTTCAAGAAGAGAGAAATTCACTCAACTCATAGGTATTTGATGGTACAAATCCATGGCTAAGCTTGGCTGTAAAAAGTCTTATCTCAGATTCCTTCTACAAAACAAAGTTCCATCAAAGCCAATTTAAAAGACCTATGTAACAAATAATTATTCTTGCTGCACCGTATACAAATAATTAAGTCAAGTATAATAAAGCAAAACCCGTCCTACCATGATTTGTCTTCTAATAAAAATGGGAAACTGGAGAGAGAAAATTGTTTCAAAAACTATAGCATGCCTGTTGTTAAATTCTAGTCTTGCCTAATGTTTATTTTTATTATTTTCTACAATTTAAATTAAATTCTAATTTTTCTGGCTACAATTTCCAAAATAAGCTGTGTTTTCTTAAAGCCCTATGAACTGAAAACTAAATGTTTCAGCAGGCACTGCCTCTAAGCCCCTGTATCATCACAGGAGGAAATCTCTTCACTGCTAGTACTGACAACTAATAACCAAGTGTGCCCAGAATACTTCTCCACCACATCTAGTGAGTCCGTGGAACCCAGGGTAATTCAAAGAGTATCTGTTATAGGAATCAACTCCTGGATACATCACACATAAGTCAAAGCCTGGAAAGATGAGGAAGCAGCCCCTGATAGCCCAAAAGAATGTCCTAAATATCAATGTAAAGAAATAGGAAATCTTAAGCTGAAAATAGTAAAAAATAAGTAACTGAGTGAGAACTACTCATCTTACTCAGTCTCACCCCTACCTCACCGAATACTTTTTGTCATTCCTACCTCAAATATTAATGAGGCAGGAATTTTAAAATAATAATAATAATAATAAGTACTGCATTTATTCACTAAAAGTAAAAGCTAAGTCTCAGAATGTGGCAAGGCAAGTGTTAAAAAGAAAAAGAACAAATTTTCCTCTGCCTAGCAAGCTCACTTCAAGGACAGTTATAAGATAATGAATGCTGTCTGAATAGCCAAGGCCAAAGGAATGGGCTCCAGACACCCCCCACGCCCTTCCAGAGCAAGGTTGAAGGAAAAAGAAGAAAGACGGATTCTTTTACTGTTACTCTTTTCCCAGGCTTCTTAAGCATTATTATGTTTTACAAATGTCTGTATTTAGCCAGTTCTTGTTTTTCTTTCAATGCAGCTACAAGAGCACCAGCTATGCGAGGTCACAAGTTATGTTATGCTATAGATTACGTGACCTGTCACTGTATGACTAACTTCTTGTGTTTTGCTTCTGTAAGCCACTTATAAAAACCCCGCTCTGTCTTTGTTCAATGCTCAGCTTTTTGGATGTGAGTCCACTGAGCCAGTGCTTACCTAAAATAAACAACAATCCTCCTGTACTCCATATTGGTCTCTCTGTTCCTCAGTTTACCACAACATTAAAACTTTTTAATGAAAGTTATTATTATTTTTTTGAGATGGAGTTTCATTCCTGTTGCCCAGGCTGGAGTGCAATGGCATGATCTCAGCTTATCACAACCTCCTCCTACCGGGTTCCAGTGATTCTCCTGCCTCAGCCTCCTGAGTAACTGGGATTATAGGCATGCACCACCCACCTGGCTAATTTTGTATTTTTAGTAGAGATGGAGTTTCTCCATTTTGGTCAGGCTGGTCTCGAACTCCTGACCTCAGGTGATCCATCCACCTCAGCCTCCCAAAGTGCTGGGATTACAGACATGAGTCATTGCATCTGGCCATGAAAATTATTTACTGTGCCACCTTGTGGGAATTGCTTTACTTACTCTACTATTTGCACTAGGACTATATGCTGTAGCACCTTCAGGGTGGAATATTGGACAGAGAATATCAATTACTGTAGCCTTTTGCTTAGTTATTATCCTCATATTGGGAATAATGGTTACTAATAAAAAATAACACATGGGCCTTACCAAACATGCACCTCTGCCTCTCATTATGTATGCAATGTTGTTTCTATCTCAACCAGTCTGGCCTAGTAAGAGACGCTGCTGAAAACTTAAAGGACTAAAAAGCTAAGGTAATACCAAAACAACCAAATAGATTCTTGGTTTGGGAACAAAATCATAGCATGGGTCATCCCATTCTTGGGCCCTCGCCTAATAATATGCCTAGGACTAGTGTTCTTACCCTGCCTAATTAACCTTTTTCAAAGATTTTTAACTAACAGGATCATGGCCATTTCAAAGACAACTACCCAAAAACATCTACAGATGGCATTACTCCTGCAATCTATCTGAGACCTGAAAACTCTTGGTCCCCTTGTCAGCAAGAAGTAGCCAGAAAGAACATGCCGCCCCTCATCGTTTTTATAACTACAGGGTCTGGATTGATAGAGCAGGAGCTTCACCATCTTGGACAAGTACTGCCATTTTTCACCTCAATCAAAAACTGCCTAAATCCAAAGGGCATCAGTCAGCATGACCATAAACCACAAATAACATCTCTGACCAGATACACTCCAAACCCCTCTCTAACCAGAAACATGCCAGCCATGAGATAACCTCCCCCCTGGCTGGAGAGATGTCAGCCCCAAAATAACCTCCCCTCTGACCAGAGACATTCTAACCCTGCCATAAACTTCTCCCCCACACAGAAACATTTCAAGCCTGTGATAAGCTGTCTCACCTTGAACCTTTAAATAATCTTAGTCTGTAAGAGAAACTGCTCCTGACCAAAATCAGCCAGAAGCCCCTCTCAGAACTGCCTTTGACTGTTGAGCTGCTTTTCATGTTTTGTTCCTCTTTCTTTAACTCTTACAGTGACTAATATAAATTATTAAAATAGATTAAGAACTTTTTTTGTACAACTTATAATCCTGAGAAGACAGTCAAAACTTTATGTACATTTCTGCTACCTGAAGGGCCATCTAAACATTTATACAGAAACATTTATTTAACTGTCACTGTGTTGTTTCTTGTTTGAGATGGAGTCTCACTTTGTCACCCAGGCTAGAGTGCAGTGGTGCAATCTCAGCTCACTGCAACCTCTGCATCTCCAGTTCAAGCAATTCTCCTGTCTCAGCTTCCTGAGTAGCTGAGATTACTAGTGCATGCCACCATTCCCAGCTAATTTTTGTATGTTTAGCAGAGACAGAGTTTCACCATCTTGGCCAGGCTGGTCTCGACTCAAGTTCTGCCAGGCCGAATTCCACCAACCTTGGCCTCCCAAAATGCTGGAATTACAGGCGTGAGCCACCGTGCCTGGCCAATTGTTACTTTTAATGCGTGTCTTCTGTTAGTATAAAAGCTTTCTCATGCAAGAAGTTTGATGTTACAACAGTAGCTAAAAGAATATTAGAAAATATGTTTTCCTCATGGAACATTTCTGAAAAAGTCTCATAGGATGAAGATACTCATTTCACTAGACAAGTCGTAAAACTGTTAAATAAGGCATTACAATATTATTGAGCAAAACTAAATTGACTGGATTGCCTTTGTGATTGCAGATTGATGACAATCAGATCTATTAAGAGTGGAAAAAATATGTTGACCCTTCTAAAATAGTCAGTCAGTGGAAAGCTTATGCATGTAATAATAGAACCTCATGTATCTTCTGCTACTGAAGTCTAATATTACTAAACGCAGCAAGTCTTTAATCCATTATGACAAAGCATATTTTCACAAGGTAAATAAAGCTTTGCTTTTTTTTTTTACAGTCTCACTCTGGCACCCAGGGTGCAGTGGCACGATCTCTACTAACTGCATCTTCCACCTCTCAGGTTCAGGGATTCTCATTTCTCAGCCTCCAGAGTATCTGGGATTACATACATGCACCACCACTCCTGTCTATTTTTTGTATTTTTAGTAGAGACAGGGTTTCTCCACGTTGGCCAGTCTAGGCTGGTTTCAAACTCCTGGCCTCCAGTGATCCACCCACCTTGGCCACCAAAAGTGCAGGGATTATAGTCATGAGCCACTACACCTGGCCACTACTTACTCAGGGTAATAAAACCTTTTACAATCTAAAACCAAGACATTGAGTCTGCTTGCCATCTACACTGCAGCAAGACTTGGGGCCCTTGAAATTTGGGTTTATAACCTCACAACTCAGAAGAACCCCTCTAAACCCTTTAGAGATCTTAAGGGAAAGCTAACCAGAGAAGTTTCTCCTTAAAAACAAATGGCAACTTTGATTTAGATAGCTTTTTTTACAAGATCAAAAATGAAGACATCTCTGCTATTATGGCACTCTTAGTTGACAAGTTTTTTTCTTATGGCTCCACAAACAACAGAAATCAAAAAGAAATCTCTCATGTGCACTCATGGTGGTATTCTCTTATATGTGGAGAATTTTGCAGCCAACCTTATATATGAGGTTTCATACCCACATTAAGAAGGAAATTTTAATGAGACATTTGCTGCCTCATAATATCAGAAACAGAATATTGGTCTACTGCTCTTAACCTACTTCATAACTTAAAAAGAACTTCTTCAGAATAGGTTAAAGAGCATTGCTAAGAAGCCATTCAACTTCTGAATGGGCATTATTTGTTAGGTTCCCCCCACACCCTGCATGGAGTAGAGTAAATGAGGCAATACTTAGAAATGTATTTTCCATAATAGACTCTATAGCAGATTTTACTGTAAAGGCTATGGTTACACAATAGACTTTAAATTTTCTTACTAAAGTTTTGCTAAATAATAGAATTTCTCTAAATTACTGAATAAACAGAAAAGTATCTGTGCAGTTGCTAATATTTGTGGTTGCACATGGAGAAATACATTAAGTACTACATAGATTACATTGCAGGCGATTAATAAACAGGCTGCTTTGTTGAAATGAATAGAACATTTATCTAACTAATTATTTGATCTATTTAATTTTAGTTGGTTTGTTCATGGGGACCCTGGTTAAAAAGCATACTCCAAACTCTTGGTGTTATCCTCTTTATAGTAAAAATAGTAGTTTCTCTGCCACACTCTATTCTCTCAAAAGTTATAAATGTTTGAATGCAGTCATCTGTAGAATATCAAATGGTTTATGTTTTTAACTGGAGTGAAAAAACCTCAAAGACATATATGACCATGAGGACACCATAACCTATGAATGACATGGTACAAAAAAAAAAAAAACTCAAAATAATGAAAACTGAGAGTGTCCACATTAAGGCCCTGAATTTTGGTCACACTCTTACCTACATGAGAACTTAACCAAAATGGGAGGGGGGGATATTTTAAATAAAATTATTGGAGGCCATCATTCTGAACTAAGCCTGTGCGCTAGGCACAGAGCAAACCAAAATGGAGTCACTCATGCTAAATGTGATGTAATCAAACTTAAAATTTAAGAAAATAGATAGATTCTAAAACAGGCCAAGTTTTGTTTTTGGTAAACAGCAGAAGTAAACACAAGGAGGTCCCCTCTATTGTAATTATTTTAAAAAATAATAACCTGAAGTCGTTGTTTCCACTTAAAAAAACCCACAGTTCTCGTATTTCACAGTGGAATTTGAGACTAAATAAGTACATTTTTGATGGTGACAGAGAAATATCAATGTCTAAAGTTTGGATCTGTTTCTCAAAATTGAGAAAATAACCAAAAAAGAGAAAATGTTAATTAATTATAGCCTAATGCTGCCCCCTTTCATGTTTAATTTTGGTCAATAGGTCATTTTGTACATAGTGTACTAAAACCAAACTGTATATGTAAATAGACTGTAACCCATTCTTGTACCTGTCAGGCCTCTGAGCCCAAGCTAAGCCATCATAACCCCTGTGACCTGCACGTATACATCCAGATGGCCTGGAGAAACTGAAGAACCACAAAAGATGATATTCCACCATTGTGATTTGTTCCTGTTCCACCCCAACTAATCAACTGACCTTGTGACATTCTCCCCTGGACAATGAGTTTCATGGTCTCCCAACCCTGCACCCTGTGACCCCCGCCCCTGCTCACAAGAGATAACCACCTTTAACTGTAATTTTCCACTACCTACCTAAATCCTATAAAACTGCCCCACCCCATCTCCCTTTGCTGACTCTCTTTTTCGACTCAGCCCACTTGTACCCAAGTGAAATAGCCTTGTTGCTCACACAAAGCCTGTTGGTGGACTCTCTTCACATGAACTCATGTGACATTTGGTGCTGAAGACCTGAGACAGGGGGACTCCTTTGGGAGACCGGTCCCCTGTCCTCACCCTCACTCCGTGAGGAGTTCCACCTACTACCTCAGGTCCTCAGACCAGCCCAGGGAACATCTTACCAATTTTAAATCGGGTAAGTGGCCTCTTTTTATTCTCTTCTCCAAACTCTCTCACTATCCGTCCACCCTTCAACCTCTCTCTTCCTTAATTTCCGTTCCTTTCCCTTTCTGGTAGAGACAGAGGAGACATGTTTTATCTGCGAACTCAAAACACTGGCACCAGTCATGGAGTCAGAAAGACAGTCTTCTCTTGGTGTCTAATTACTAAGGGGATGCCTGCCTGATTATTTCATCCACATTCCAGAGGTGTATGATCACCTCAGGGACACCTGCCTTGATCCTTCACCTTGGTGGCAAGTACCACCTCCCTGACAATTTGACTTCCTCTTTTCCTAATTGAATATGCTTTATTTCTTTCTCCTGCCTGATTGCCCTGGCCAGAACTTCCAACACTATGTTAAATAGGAGTGGTGAGAGAGGGCATCCCTGTCTTGTGCCAGTTTGCAAAGGGAATGCTTCCAGTTTTTGCCCATTCAGTATGATATTGGCTGTGGGTTTGTCATAAATAGCTCTTATTATTTTGAGACACATCCCATCAATACCTAATTTATTGAGAGTTTTTAGCATGAAGGGCTGTTGAATTTTGTCAAAGGCCTTTTCTGCATCTATTGAGATAATCGTGTGGTTTTTGTCTTTGGTTATGTTTACATGCTGGATTACGTTTATTGATTTGCATATGTTGAACCAGCCTTGCATCCTAGGGATGAAGCCCACTGGATCATGGTGGATAAGCTTTTCGATGTGCTGCTGGATTTGGTTTGCCAGTATTTTATTGAGGATTTTTGCATCAATGTTCATCGGGGATATAGGTCTAAAATTCTCTTTTCTTGTTGTGTTTCTGTCAGGCTTTGGTATCAGGATGATGCTGGCCTCATAAAATGAGTTAAGGAGGATTCCCTCTTTTTCTATTGATTGGAGTAGTTTCAGAAGGAATGGTACCAGCTCCTCCTTGTACCTCTGGTAGAATTTGGCTGTGAATCCGTCTGGTCCTGGATTTTTTTTGGCTGGTAGGCTGTTAATTATTGCCTCAATTTCAGAGCCTGTTTTTGGTCTATTCAGGGATTCAACTTCTTCCTGGTTTAGTCTTGGGAGGGTGTATGTGTCCAGGAATTTATCCATTTCTTCTAGATTTTTTAGTTTATTAGTGTACAGGTGTTTACAGTATTCTCTGATGGTAGTTTGTATTTCTGTGGGATTGGTGGTGTTATCCCCTTTATCATTTTTTATTGTGTCTATTTGATTCTTCTCTCTTTTTTTCTTTATTAGTCTTGCTAGGGACAACATTCTTTTATGCACTCCTTTTCAGTTATCCCCACCTGCCCAGTTCCCTTATGAGGTCGAGACATTTTAACAAAATTATCTGCTACCCTGACTATTCCTGTACTGCAGCCACATCTCATTGCTGCTCTTCTCCCCAACCCAAAGCCTCCTTCATGTCTTCCTCTTGTATCACCCCCACCTTAACCCACAAGTATGGGACACCTCTGCTCCCTCCCTGGCAACCAATCACACAGCCATTACTATCCCATTAAAACCTAATCACCCTTACCCCACTCAATGCCAGTATTCCATCCCACAACAGACTTTGAAGGGACTAAATCCTGTCCAGAATCTTCATCTTATCAACCAAATTGTCTTGCCTATCCACCCGGTGGTGCCAAACCCATATACTCTCCTATCCTCAATACCTCCCTCCACAACCCATTATTCTGTTCTGGATCTCACAGATGCTTTCTTTATTATTCCTTTACACCCTTCATCCCAGCCTCTTTTCACTTTCATTTGGACTGGCCCTGACACCCATTGGTCTCAGCAACTTACCTGGGCTGTACTGCTGCAAGGCTTCAGGGACAGCCCCCATTACTTCAGTCAAGCCTTTCTTCATGATTTACTTTCTTTACACCCATCTGCTTCTCACCTTATTCAATATTTTGATGACCTTCTACTTTATAGCCCCTCTTACGAATCTTCTCAACAAGACACCCTCTGGTTCCTTCAATATTTATTCTCTTTATAGCCCCTCCTACGAATCTTCTCAACAAGACACCCTCTGGTTCCTTCAATATTTATTCTCCAAGGGATATTGGGTATCCCCCTCCAAAATTCAAATTTCTTCTTCATTCTTTACCTACCTCAGCATAATTCTTCATGAGAACATGTGTGCTCTCCCTGCCAATTGTGTCCAGCTGATCTCTCAAACCCCAACCCCTTCTTCAAACAACAACTCCTTTCCTTCCTGGGCATAGTTGTATACTTTCACCTTTAGATACCTGGTTTTACCATCCTAACAAATCTGTTGTACCTGAGCGAGTTAGAGAAAATGCCACACTTTGAGATGAATTAAGAGTCCATTTATTTAGCCAGTGGCCAAGAGATGGCTAATGCACAAAATTCCCTTGGCCCTGAAGAAGGGGCTAGATTTTCTTTTATACTTTGGTTTAGAAAGGGGAGGGGGGTCTGGTTAAAACAATTTTGCAGAAATAAAGTAAGCAAAAAGTTAAAAGGATAAATGGTTACAGGAAAGGAAACAGTTCCAGGTGCAGGGGGTTTAACACTATTACAAGGTGATAGACTCGGGGCTTTGGGCATTATCAATCAGATGAATTCCTGGGAATTGCAGATATAGCTTGCCACAGTATCTTATCAGTTAATTGCATTCTTGGATGTGCTGGGAGTCAGCCTGCACAAGTTAAGTCCTTGAGGAAGGGGCTGCCAGTGAAAGCGCCAAGATAGAGTATGTCTGGCTCTCTTAGCTAAGGTAGAGTCAATTCAGGTGGAAACAAGGCTAGGTGATTAAAGGGAAAGGGAGAGTCTAAAAACAGGGTTAGTAAAAACAAGGTTGAGCATTACATTCCTCACTTGTGTTTTGAGGGAATCAAATCGTTGATTCCTCAGTTATAACAAGGGGGTTATACTGAGTCTTAAGATACATAAGTTTGACAGAAGCTATGCAATGTTTTATAAAATTAAGAAACTAATTTAATATACAAGGCCCAAAAATTAGACTTAATAATAGGATGGGGAGGGGTGCAGCTAACTTAGTGATTGGAGTAGTTAGCCAACGGTTCTAGTTGAACATGCTTTGATACTAGGGGATGTTATTTTATCATTTTTATTGGCACCTATCTAGATTTTCTCACACCTTTTGGAGTGTATCTTTTATGACTAAGAATGGTGGAGGAACAGTTAAATCAATTTTGTCAGGGTGTTTTTGGAACATAAGGTTACTTAGATCAGTTAAAGGTCTGATTGACTTAGGTGGGCTCTATGAGACTAAAATTTTCTTTTGGATGGTGAACATAGTTCTAACATCAAATCCTGGGATATAAAGTCTTAATCTTTATGACACGCCATAATACTATTGAGCTGAATTAGGGTCATGAACAGTTATAGCAAGAGGATTACAATTCTTTTTAGTACATGATTTAGGAGGAGAAGCATGAGTTATGGAATGAAGATCTGGTTGATCCTCTAGAGTAGGTGGCTAAAGTTACACATGTCTAATCAGGGCAGAAAAACTGATAAGTATCTTGACAGCTAGCGACAGGGTGATTTCTAGGACAGAGGTAAAAGTCAACATTTTGGAGTCTTTTTTTTCTGCACTTTTGGAGCTTCTACATCTAGTTTGGCTCTTGGAGCATTTAAATATTGCTGCAAGGTCGACCACTTCCTGCTCCCGGGATTGGCAGATTGTGTTGCTCTTCATGGGTATGGGCTGGCTCTGGGAACAGTACACATAAATCAACTGCAAAGGAGACTTCTTTGGAGGTACCGGCCTTCTAAGTGGCATTTGCAAATACACGTCCTGTTATGAAAGAGGTGAGGAGAAAGGAGTAGGAAGGTACAGAGGATGTAATGGGCAAAAACAAGTGAAGTAGATAAAAAGAATTAATCTAATGGCTTCACTTGACTTAGGTGCAGTTTTAAGGGGCCTGACCTAGGCCTGGGGACCTATGTTTCTAGTTGGTCTCTGTTGGCCTTCTTGATGCAGGAGTGATGAATCTTAACAGGAATGCCATCCACCTTCAGAGCCATTGGTATCATGAGGATGATGGTGTGAGGTCTTTTCTAAGCAGGAGTGAGTCCTTGTTTTTGGAACTTTTTAACAAACACTAGGTCTCTGGGCTGGAACAAATGGCAGGAATCTGTCTGGTCAGGAATTGGATTGGGATGGGCTCCTTGAACAAGTGGCAGGATGATATCTTTTACTTGTTGGAGAGACTGTAGGTACTGGAATAAATTAGCTTCTGATATTTCTGCCAATTGGGCATCTCTTAGCTTAGGCAAGATAGACAGTGCCTTCCTATACATGATTTCAAAAGGTGAGAACCTAGCCTAGTAAGGGGTACATCTTACTTTAAGTAGGGCTAAAAGAAGGAGACTTACCTAATTTTCACCGGTTTTTAAGATTAATTTTGTAAGAGTGTTTTTTAGGGTGCAGTTCATGCGTTCCACTTACCTAGAGCCCTGGGGTCAATAGGCACCATGGAGCTTCCATTGAATATTTAACGCCTTGTTGACTGACTGAGCTATGGACGAGGTGAAGGCCGGTCCATTATCAGACCTTATGGCAGCAGGCAGCCTATGTCAAGGGATGATTTCACTGAGTAAAAACTACTGTGCTGGCAGTTTTGTTTTTGGTAGCAAATGCCTCAGTCCATCCAGAGAAGGTGTCTACAAGTACTAGAAGGTATCTGTACTTAGCCTGGTGTGGTTTTACTTCTGTAAAGTCAATTTCCTACTTTTCTTCTGGCAAGTTTTCTCGGAGATGGTGGCCTGGGCAGGGTTTAGGAGTTTACTTGGCATTTACCTGGGTGCAGGTTGTGCACCAGAGAGCTGCCTGATCTGTTAGGCTTTGAAGATGGGGGATTCTTCTTTGTTTTTGATATCCTTTCCTGTTGAGGTGAGTAGCCCGCGCTCTTGGTAGATGGCTCCATGTACCTGCACAGTAGCAAAGGCATACTTGTTGTCAGTGTAAACGTTAATACATTTATCCTTACCTTATCAGAGAGCCTGAGTGAGGGCGATCAATTCAGCTTTTTGCGCTGAGGTGTTTGCTGGTAAAGCCTGAGCCTACAACACATCTGTCTCAGTGGTAACAGCTGCACCGGCCTTTTGTACTCCTTGCTCAAGAAAGCTGCTACTGTCTGTGAACACAGTGGTGTCCACCTTCTCTAGGGGCACATCTTGAAGGTCAGGTCAGCCAGTTTCAGTAGTTTCTAACAGTTCCTGACAGTCACGGATAGTAGCTGGATTTAAACACCTTGTGGGAGAGAAAGTCAAACGAGGCTGATCTAACAGTAAACTCTGATACTGCAGGATGCAAGCATTTGACATCTATTCACCAGAAGCACTTTGAAGTGAAGTCTCCATGGCATGAGGAGGTGTAAGGGATAAATTTTGGCCTAGAATCAACTTATCAGCCTCTTGGACTAGGCTTGCTGTAGCTGCTACAGCTCACAGACAACTTGGCTATCCGGAGGCCACAAGATCCAGTCTCTTAGATAAATAGGGCACTGGGCATCTCCAGAGTCTTAAAGTCTGGAGTCTTCAGCTTTGTTAGCAATTCCCTGGCTTTCATGGACAAACAGGTGAAACGGCTGTGAGATATTAGGGAGGGCTAAAGCAGGGGCTTCAGTTAATGCCTTTTTCAGGTTTTGAAAAGTCTGTTCTTCTGTGTCTGTCCAAATTAATGGGCCATTTCATCCTGTACTTCTTGGATAGCCACTATTAAGATTTTTGTTTGTCTTTTGAATGCTTTATCAGCGGCCTTTTCAGCTGCCTGTGTTGCTTATTTCTGTTTTTCAAACTCTCGATTGTCAAAAACCTTTTGGGTTATTTCTAAAAGCTGACTGATATTCGTTCCAGCAAATCCTTCCAGTTTTTGGATTTTTCTTTTTAATATCTGAGGCTGCCTGAGCCACAAATGCTAAATTAGGAGGACGGCTATTTTCAGGGGCTGCCAGGTCAAAATGGGTGTAAATCCAATAAGCCTCCTGGAGGCGCTCTAAAAATGCTCCTGGTGACTCATCAGGCCTCTGGACGATTTCAGTCACCTTAAATAAGTTTATGGGTTTCTGAGCAACTCCTTTAATACCCACGAGGGGATACCAGTGGAAATTGTCTAAAGCTTTCCCACCACTTGAGGAATTTGGGTCCTAATTAGGCTGGGTAGAGGGGAAGCCCTCCTCCAGGAGGTCTCTAGCTTCCTCCTCCAGTCTATTGGCTGATGTGAGGTTGACAATCATCCTAGGTGGGCCGATGTGTCTGCAGTATGGACTCCATCAGTGAGGTCAAAGCCTGGGGCTTTTCATAGAAGGGAGGATTATGGGTTTTCTAACTATACAAGTCAGAATTAGAAAGAAGGGACATAAACTAAGAAGGGGGCTGAGAGCTTGTCATCTGGAGGGACTTGTGCCTCTCTTAGTGGTAGTAGAGGGGCTACTTCCTCCTGCCGTGGCCTCAGTCGAGAGGCAATGGATGGTGAGCCTACAGGAGATGTCGTCGAGGAGACATGGGATGACCTTAAGGGAGCAGGCTGGTTGTAAGGCGCTGGGACTTGGTGAGGGGGACTCTCCTCTTCTTCAGAGGGAGGCAGTACAGGGGGAGCCAAACCAGCTGAGGGTCGAGGCAACAACACGGTCTGGCTCAGGAGGACTTTGGAGGTAGAATTATTAATGGTGCATGAATGGAGCCATGGAGGAGGGCTCCTGACCAAACTCAGCCATTGATCAATGAAGGGAAACTGATCAGGGTGGCTGGGAGTTTCGGTAACAACCTGCCACACAGCTTGAACAGTTGTAGGATTCAGTGACCTTTCAGGGGGCCACCTAACTCTAAACTTTGGCTGTTCTATCTCGCAGAGTGTCTAGAGCTTGTCTTTTTTAAGGCAGACTCTATAATCTTTAGAAAAACTGAGAAAAATTATGAGCATACATTGGAGAGGGCTCTAACTTTTACAAGGCCGGGAGGAAGTGTTTCTTATTTTTTTTTTTTAAAGGCAATTTAACAGAATTTGAGCAGAGATATCAGATCTAACATGGACAGAGAAACTTGCTCCCTGTGGGGCTGGAGCATCAGAAAAACAGAATTAACATAACTAGAAAGAACAGAAAAACTGCAACAGCTAATACTACTTGCCACATTGCTGTAGCTTTAAGATTGAGGGAGGGGGACTAGAGGCTAGTCTGAGGTCTCCTGGGTCGGTTGGATCTAGGCATTCTCCTTCTCCTTTTTCTTCTAGACCTGTACCTTAAATACCTTTGATGTCTCCACAACTCAAAGGCAAATAGCTAAAATTCAGCTCTTTCTTTTAAGGGTTCAAGGAGTGAGAGCAGAGCCAAGTCGTGGAAATGCTGAACTTGTTGTCACATCAGAAAATGAGATGTGCAGCATAGGGGGTAGGGATGAGGAGGAAAAGGACCACTCAGATCATCCTTAAGATGAGAGAGTAGCCGCAGACGAACAGAGTAGGAATCTAAACAAAGTAAAGCAGTCCGGGCATAGGTTTCCTTACACAGTGTTCTATTTAAGGGCACTGGAAAAGTTACAGAATGACAAAAGAGGTGAGCAAGGAAATCTGCAGGGTGGTTGTTTTGAACCTACTACCAGTTTAATCACGATGAGGTCTAATCACTTGGATGTGGGGTATGACAATCTAAATGCCTACAACCTCCATGGTGCCAGAAATCTTAATCAGATGAATGTTCTTCATACTTGTTCCTGTAACAACACTTGACTTGCCTCTGGCAGAAAAGACAGGACTGTGGTGGCCAGCCTAAATGATTGATGAGAAATTTAACCTCTTGTGACAAAAAGTCAGCACTAAGGACCTTGAAGAAGTTTTTACCTAGACATCTTGGGCAATACTTAACGTCTTGACATGCAAAACCTTGAAAACTACTAAACAAGACAATAGACACTGAACAAAACAATAAACATAACACAAACCATTGACTTTAGGGCATGTAAACACTTATAACAGTTTTCCTATTTATTTTTTATTAGACAGACAAGGGGAGGGGGTCCTGTGATGGGATCATTCAGATGCCTGCCTGGCCGCTCTTCCTGAGGGGACTTGGGCTCCTCTTATCATTGGCAGGCCGGTATAAACTTCTGGCTTGGATCGAGCTATGCCTGATGCTGCCTTAAGCCTTATGATGTCACCACGGAACTGCATGTGAGGACCCACTCAAACTCCGTAGCTTTCGCTGTGGAGCTACAAACTGGAAGACAAATGCAAGCTCTTGTATTCCCCACTCACCATTCACACAGAATTTATAACAATTTTTTTCTTTTCTTTTTTCCTTCTTGGAGATTCTCCAAGAAACTTGAACAAGAGAAAGATGAGAGATAGAAAAAGAGAGAGAGAGAGACTGGTCTGCCAGAGACTAAAGCTCTGTTCCCCAGCATCCTGGGACGTGAACTGAGTCAAGGGAGGGCCCCTGTCAGGACCACTTCCTACCTAAACCAAGACACAAAGGCACCTACGAGAAAACCAAGGCTCAACCTTTAGCGTCCTGGAGTAACAGGCTGAGTCAAAAGAGGGACGCCTTTGTCAGGGCTGCTTCCTTCTTATCAGAATCGAAGTCAAATCTGACCTACCTGACCCTGGGGTCAGAAGCTGAGGACTCAGATGTTGAATTTTAGGGCACCCACATGGTAGTCGATCTGCTCTCCTCCGGAAGACGGTCACCCTTAGGGGACCTGAAAAAAATTTTTCAGGTGACACCTCCCCCATAAGCCAGCCGTCTGTCCTGGGGAGCCTGGAGCAAGACCGGCTCTTGCCTGGTGGTGTTAATATCTCACTGGGGCCTCCAAATATTGTACCTGAGTGAGTTAGAGAAAACAACACACTTTGAGATGAATTAAGATTCTGTTTATTTAGCCAGCAGCCAAGAGACAGCTAACACTCAAAATTCTCTTGGCCCTGAAGAATGGGCTAGATTTTCTTTCATACTTTGGTTTAGAAAGGGGAGGGGGGTCTAGTTAAAACAACTTTACAGAAATAAAGTAGGCAAAAAGTTAAAAGGATAAATAGTTACAGGAAAGTAAACAGTTCCAGATGCAGGGGGTTTAAGACTATTACAAGGTGATAGACTTGGGGCTTTGGGCGTTATCAATCAGATGAATTCCTGGGAATTACGGATATAGCTTGCCACGGTATCTTATCAGTTAATTGCATTCTTGGATGTGCTGGGAGTCAGCCTGCACAAGTTAAGTCCTTGAGGAAGGGGCTGCCAGTGAAAGAGCCAAGATGGAGTCTGTCTGGCTCTCTTAGCTAAATGAGAGTCAATTCAGGTAGAAACAAGGCTAAGTGATCAAAGGAAAAAGGAGAGTCTAAAAACAAGGTTAGTAAAAACAAGGTTAGGCATTATAAAACCATTATATAAACTCACAAATGGAAACCTAGCTGACCCCAAAGATCCTAAATCCTTTCCCCACTCCTCTTTCCGTTCCTTGAAAACAGCTGTAGAGACTGCTCCCACACTAGCTCTCCCTGACTCATCCTAACTTTTTTTTATTACACACAGTCAAAGTGCAGAGCTGTGTGGTCAGAATTCTTACACAAGGACCAGGACTGTATCCTGTAGGCTTTTTGTCCAAACAACTTGACCTTACTGTTTTAGTCTGTCTTTCATGTCTGCATGCGTTGGCTGCTGCCACTGTAATACTTTTATAGTCCCTCAAAATCATAAACTATGCTCAACTCACTCTCTACAGTTCCCATAACTTTCAAAATCTATTTTCTTCCTCACACCTGTTGCATATACTTTCTGCCTCCCCACCCCCCACCCCAGCTCCTTCAGCTGTACTCACTCTTTGTTGAGTCTCCCACAATTACCATCATTTCTTCCCTGGACTTCAATCCGGCCTCCCACATTATTCCTGATACCACACCTGACCCCCATGACTGTATCTCTCTGATCCACCTGGCATTCATTCCATTTCCCCATATTTCCCTCTTTCCTGTTCCTCACCCTGATCACATTTTGTTTATTAATGGCAGTTCCACCAGTCCTAATCACCACTCACCAGCAAAGGCAGGCTATGCTATAGTATCTTCCACATTTATCATTGAGGCTACTGCTCTGCCCCACCTCCACTACCTCTCAGCAAGCCAAACTCATTACCTTAACTCAAGCTCTCACTCTTGCAAAAGGACTGCGTGTCAATATTTATATTGATTCTAAATATGCCTTCCATATCCTGCACCACCATGCTGTTATATGGGTTGGAAGAGGTTTCCTCACCACGCGAAAGTCCTACATCATTAATGCATCTTTAATTATAACACTTCCAAAGGAAGATGGAGTCCTTCACTGCAAAGGCCATCAAAGGGCCTCAGACCCCATTGCTCAAGGCAACAATTATGCTGCTAAGACAGCTAAGGAAGCAGCCAGTATTCCTACTTCTGTCCCTCATGGCCACTTTTTCTCCTTCTCATCAGTCACTCCTACTTACTCTCCCACTGAAGTTTCCACCTATTAATCCCTCCCCACTCAAGGCAAATGGTTTTTGGACCAAGGAAAATATCTCCTTCCAGCATCACAGGCCCATTCTATTCTGTCTGTCATCATTTCTTTTTTTTTTTTTTTGAGATGGAGTCTTGCTCTGTCACCTAGGCTGGAGTTCAGTGGCACGATCTCAGCTCACTGCAAGCTCCACCTCCCGGGTTCATGCCATTCTCCTGACTCAGCCTCCCAAGTAGCTGGGACTACAGGTGCCTGCCACCATGCCTGGCTAACTGATTCTCCTTTCTCAGCCTCTCAAGTAGCTGGGATTACAGGCATGCACCACAGGTTGTAGAGTTTGAGGGGTCAGATTCATAACAAGAACTGATTGTCCAGCTATGGTGTCTTCATATGGCTGGGAATCTGGAGTAGGCAAGAGAAGATTAGCAGCCTGGCAAATTTCCTGTCTAGCTTGCTAGAGGATTGGAACATAGTCGCCTAGAGGGCTGGTGTCTGGGATGAGGTCAGGGCCAAGCAAGAAAGTGCGTCTATATAGAAGTTCAAATGGACTGTACCCTTTAGCATCTCAAGGACAGGCTCTAATTCTGAGAAGGGCAAGAGGTAAAAGTACTGTCCATTCTGTTTTAAGTTGGAGGCTGATCTTGGTGAGGTGTGTCTTTAAAAGACCATTAGTCCGTTCTACCTTTCCAGAGGATTGAGGACGGTAAGAGGTATGAAGGTTCCACTGAATACCAAGAGCCTGAGAAACTGCTGGGGTGATTTGACTAATAAAGGCCTGTCCCTTTTCAGACTGTATAGAGGTGGGAAGGCCAAACCAAGGAACTCTGTCTGACAGAAGGAAAGAAATGACAGCAGTGGCCTTCTCAGACCCTGTGGGAAAGGCCTCTACTCATCCAGTGAAAGTGTCTACCCAGACCATGAGGTATTTTAGTTTCCTGACTCAGGGCATTTGAGTAATTTGCCAGTCTTGGGCAGGGGCAAATCCCGAGCTTGATGTGTAGGGAAGGAAGAGGGCCTGAAAAATCCCTGAGAGTAGTAGAATAGCAGATGGAACACTGATAAGTGATTTCCTTGAGGATAGCAATTTCAATTGCTCTTTTTTATTCTTGGCCAGGCATGGTGGCTCATGCTTGTAATCCCAGCACTTTGGGAGGCCAAGGCAGGCAGATCAGGAGATCAGGAGATTGAGACCATCCTGACTAACATGGTGAAACCCCATCTCTACTAAAAATACAAACACAAAAAAAATTAGCCAGGTGTGGTGGTGGGTGCCTGTAGTACCAGCTACTTGGGAGGCTGAGGCAGGAGAATGGCATGAACCTGGGAGGCAGAGCTTGCAGTGAGCCGAGATCGTGCCACTGCACTCCAGCCTGGGCGACAGAGAGAGACTCCATCTAAAAAAAAAAAAAGACATTGTAGCCAAGAAATACATGCGATGATTATATTTTGATTAAAAATATAATCTTTTAAAAGGAGTAATTATTTTTTATTCAATGAATCTTTGATATAGTCACTTTAATTCTTAGGTGTTAAGCGTATAAATGTTCAATGGCTTAGGTAATGTCTTATACTGCATATCCTACATGCTAATCACTGTGACTATCAGATTCTCTTTTGTTCATAGCATTTTTTAAATATAATATTTTGTTTTTCTTATTAAAATTCATTTTTCTGTCATGCCTAAATATTGATAAAAATAAAGAGGATTGATTTGCCTGATTTATTCCAAAGTCAAATAGCAGTTTTGCTTTTTTCTTTTTATTCAGTAACTCAATTGTTTCACACAGTAAACATGAGAATTAAATAACACAATTATAGTTATATCCTCATGCTAACATTGGAGAAATATTTGAGTTATTGTTTGATAGGGCTAAAGTCCTATTTTATATTTTTATTACAGATTATTTCATGTCAAGTAACTAGAATATGAATTTTAATAATATACTATGAAATTAGAAAATGTGATAGTCACAAATTACGGAAGTACAGTGAAGAAATAGATTCTATTAAGAGGTGTACATTTATGTATACACACAGTTTTTATTATATCTATAATAAAATGGAGTATATAAATAGCCATATAACAAGTAAAGTAAAAAGTTTACTTAAAATGTTTTTACATAAAAAGCTTAGTGTCAAGTTGCTTAAATTTTAAATTTTACCAACACTTAATGAAAAGTTGATACCAATTTCCCACAAAAACTGTCAGCAATAGAAGAGGTAACATTTCCCAATTCATCTATTAGCTAGGATTACCATGATCCCAAAACCAGACAAAAGAATCAGAAATAATGAAGACTGTGGAACAACGTCCCATATAAATATAGATGCAGAAATTTTCAGAAACACTAGCAAATTAAATCCAGCAACATATGAAAATGAGTACATACCATGACCAGGTAATATTTTTTCACAAATTTAGTGTTGACTTGATATTTAAAAAATCAACTAACATATTACAAAATATTAATTACTCACAGGTTTTGTCCTGGTCGCTTCACCTGTGCAGGACCCAAGAATCTGCTCTGCTCTTGCGTCTCTAAGAAGCCAGGTGTTTAACCATGAGAACCAGGAGAAAGAAAGCTGAAGGAGCCAGAAGAGGAAGCGAGCTACAGAAAGAGGGGTGACAGGACCTCCAGGTGCAGGAGGTTTCCGGCAGGGAGGCGGGCAGGGCTGGCGGTTGCCTGGGTCAGGTAGCATGAGGTGGATCTCAGGGTACTCACGGACAGGATGTTCCAGAAACGAAAAGAGCAGAAGCTCCAGCTTTTAGTTGCATGGCCATTACCACGACCAAACAATGGGAAAAGGACTGACTCTCCAACAAATGGCACCAGAGAACTTAATGTTTAAATTAAAAAAAACAAACAAACAAAAAAAAAAACTTGGTGCTGGGCGCGGTGTGTCACGCCTGTGATCCCAGCACTTTGGGAGGCCGAGGCGGGCGGACCACTGGAGATCAGGAGTCAAGACCAACCTGACCAACATGACGAAAACCCTGTCTCTACTAAAAATACAACATTAGCTGGGCGTGGTGGCACGTACCTGTAATCCCAGCTACTCAGGAGGCTGAGTCAGGAGAATCACTTGAACCCAGGAGGCAGAAGTTGCAGTGAGCCGAGATCGTGCCACTGCGCTGCAGCCTGGGACACAGAGCAAGACTCTGTCTCAAAACAAAAAAGCAAAAACCTTGGACCCTTTTTTTTGCATGTTATACAAAAAATGTCTATGTATGCAAAGCAGAAACTGGAAGTAACATTTGCATACTCATGTTGATAATCACATTATTCACAAAACCAAAATTTGGAAGCTTTATAAATGATTTTTGATGTATAAATTTTTTTTTTTAATTGAGACAGGGTCTCACTCTGTCGTCCAAGTTGAAGTGCAGCGGCGCCATCTTGGCTCACTGCAACCTCCGCCTCTGGGGTTCAAGTGATTCTCCTGCCTCAGCCTCTGGAGTAGCTGGGATTACAGGCGTGTGCCGCCACACCCGGCTAATTTTTGTATTTTTAGTAGAGACGGAGTTTCACCATGTTGGCCAGGCTGGTCTGGAACTCCCGACCTCAGGTGATCTGCCCACCTCTGCCTTCCAAAGTGCTGGGATTACAGGCTCGAGCTCCCACACCCGGCCATATGAATGGATTTTTAAAATGGCATATACATGCGATGGAATATAATTATACTTTAGAAAAGGAAATTATGTCACATGCTACAATGAAGACGAACCTTTAGGGTCAGTGTGGTGGCTCACTCCTGTAATTCAGTTTGGGAGGGTGAGGCAAAAAAATGTTTTGAGCCCAGGAGTTTATGACTAGCCAGGCAACACACACACACACACGCGCGCACACACACACACACACAAAGGATAAACCTTTAGGACATTAATGTTAAGTGAATTATGCCAGGAACAAAATAACAAAAAGCATATAATTTGATTTATATGAGATATCTTCAGTAGTCAAATTAATAAAAATTGAAAGTAGAATGGTGTTTGTCAACAACTGGGGTAGGGGGTAAAAGGGGAAGTTCTTGCTTAATGGGTTTGAATTTTGAGTTTTACTTTTGCAAAATGTAAAAGTTCTAAAGGTCTGTTGCATAACTTTTTTTTTTTTTTTTTTTTGATGCTGAGTCTTGCTGTGTCACCCAGGCTGGAGTGCAGCAGCATGATATCGGTTCACTGCAACCTCCACCTCCCAGGTTCAAGCAATTCTCCTGCCTCAGCCTCCTGAGTAGCTGAGATTACAGGCATGCACCACCACGCCTGGCTAATTTTTGTATTTTTAGGAGAGACGGGGTTTTGCCATGTTGGTCAGGCTGGTCTTGAATTCCTGACCTCAGGTGATCCGCCTGCCTCAGCCTCCTAAAGTGCTGGGGATTACACGCGTGAGCCACCGCTCCAGGCCTATAATTTCTTAGAATTAGGAAATGAGAAAAATAAAAATAATATTAACTTATACAATTGAAATGTTTAAAAATGAAGTGTATTGTGTAATAAAAAATAATTTCAACATCTTTGTTACTAAGAAAAAGATTTGTTTCTTTTTTTTTTTTGAGACGGAGTCTCACTCTGTCGCCCAGGCTGGAGTGCAGTGGCGTGATCTCAGCTCACTGCAAGCTCCGCCTCCCGGGTTCACTCCATTCTCCTGCCTCAGCCTCCCGAGTAGCTGGGACTACAGGCGCCCGCCACCACAACCAGCTAATTTTTTGTATTTTTTTTGTTGTTGTTAGTAGAGACAGGGTTTCACTGCATTAGCCAGGATGGTCTCGATTTCCTCCTGATCTTGTGATCCACCTGCCTCGGCCTCCCAAAGTGCTGGGATTACAGGCGTGAGCCACCGCGCCCGGCTAAGATTTGTTTCTTGTTCATAGAATTGTTACACAGATTAACTGCATTTTTACTAGTTTTTGTCTTTGTTCCAAAATCCAGGCTGGTGAAGCAGCTTCTGTCTACATTTTTCTGATTTTCATGGCTTAGAGAAAAGAAGCGGTTGGCCAGTTGCAGACGCTCACGCCTGTAATCCCAGCACTTCGGGAGGCTGAGATGGGCAGATCACGAGGTCAGGAGTTCAAGACCAGCCTGGCCAACATGGTGAAACACCGTCTCTAGTAAAGATACAAAAAATTAGCCAAGCATGGTGGCATGCCCCTGTAGTCCTAGCTACTCAGAAGGCTGAGGCATGAGAATAGCTTGAACCCGGGAGGTGTAGGTTGCAGTGAGGTGAGATGGCGCCATTACACTCCAGCCTGGGTGACAGGGTGAGACTCCATCTCAAAAAAAAAAAAAAAAAGAAGCGGTCAATCACACATTGACTCTTAAAATTTATACTCAGAAGTGACACACCTTACTTTAGTCTATTTTCACTGGCCAAATAAAGTTAAATAGCCAAGTCTGATGTCTATGGGGTAGGAAAATATAATTCTCTTGGGAGGGTCATCAAATATCAGGAAACAATAATACAACTTACCACAAAACCTTCCTACTCAACTAAATATTAAATTATAATATAGTCATTCATAAACAAATGAACTTTGAATTTAATACTTCAATACTATTTATTAGTAGTAATATTTAATATATATTGTTTGCTTATTTTCTGCTAGAATCAATGATATGCATTTTATTTTTTAATTTTTTTAGATAGGGTCTCACTCTTTTATCCAGGCTGGAGGGCAGTGGTGTAATCACAGCTCATGGCAGTCTCAATCTCTTGCTGAAATGATCCTCCCACCTCAGCTTCCTGGGTAGCTGAGATTACAGGCATGCACCACTGCACCTGGCTAATTTGTTTCATTTTTTTGTACAGATGGGGTGTAGCTATGTTGCCCAGGATGCTATCCAACTCCTTTGCTCCAGCAGTCTACCTGTCTTGGCCTATCATAGTGCTGGCATAGGCTGCTGTGCCCAGCCAATAAGTGTTTTTTTTTTCTTTTTTGTTTTGTTTTGTTTTGTTTTGAGATGGAGTCTCACTCTGTGGCCCAGGCTGGAGTGCAGTGGCACAATCTTGGCTCACTGCAACCTCTGCCTCCCAGGTTCAAGCGATTCTTCTGCCTCAGACTCCTGAGTAGCTGGGACTACAGGTGCCCGTCACCACACCTGGCTAATTTTTGTATTTTTAGTAGAGACCAGGCTGGTCTCGCACTCCTGACCTCCAGTGATCTGCCTGCCTCGGCCTCCCAAAGTGCTGGGATTACAGGCATGAGCCACTATACCTGGCCTATAATATGTGCTATTTCATTTAAATGTAAGAGGCTGGCATATAATTATCCCTAGTTTAAAGATGAAGCTAGTAAAATTTAGTGAAGTTTTGAGTTGCATAAATAATATAAGTAATGAAGTAGAGCTGCCTCAAATCCTTAGTAAATTGCCATACGCACACTAATAGTAACAATGTGTCAGTTTATAAATGCGCATGAAGTTGTACCCAAAGCTACTGATAATTTTTTTCTTTACTAATTTGGATTATCCTTGGAGCTGCCATGAATAAAATATCCATCTAGAGCCCACAAAAGAGCAGCACACCTGAGAATAAACATGAAAACAATGAAGCAGCCACTTTTAGTGAGCTCAGCAGAACCATGGGTTCAAACTCTATTGACCATACTTATAAACCATCCAGGGCTCCAGGACAACTAAAACTGTGGCTTCTAATAATGGAGAACTACCTATGACATTTAAGGTGTGACTTTTTAAAACTGAAAAGAACAAATATGATTACTGCTGACATTTTTATTTTGTTTATTTGTTTATTTGACTTTGAGGATGAATGAATAGATGCAAGAGAGGGGAATGACATGCCTTAATAGTCTTCTGAAGTAATAAATAATTTGATTTGGTCTATCAGAAGTCTATTGGCTACTACCAAACAAACCACAGTTATCCCGGGTTCAAGCGATTCTCCTGCCTCAGCCTCCTGAGTAGCTGGGACTACAGGCGCCTGGTTAATTTTTTGTATTTTTAGTGGAGACGGGGTTTCACCGTGTTGTCCATGATTGTCTTGATCTCCTGACCTCATGATCCTCCCGCCTCGGCTGGCGTGAGCCACCGCGACCGGTAGGCTGGAGTGCAGTGGCACGATCTCGGCTCACTGCAACCTGCGCCTCCTGCGTTCAAGAGATTCTCCTGCCTCAGCCTCCTGAGTAGTTGGGATTACAGGTGTGCAACGCCACGCCCAGATACTTTTTTTGGTATTTTTGGTAGAGACGGGGTTTCACCATGATGGCCACGATGGTCTGGATCACTTGACCTCGTGATCCGCCCGCCTCGGCCTCTCAAAGTGCTGGGATTACAGGTGAGCCACCGCGCCCAGCCCAACAGCATCCTTTTTATCTAAAGCTGTAGTTCAGCAAATGCTGTAAGGTGAATAATTAAATATTATTTACTACAGACCCAAGCAGTCCACTATGATTTTATTACCCTTTAATACACATTTATTTCTTGAATTAAATAATTATTTCATTCTATTTTAGTTGTATTTTCTTTCTTTGTGTCTGTTGCTAAGTTTTGCTGAAATACTACCATTTTACTTAAACTTGCCCCACAAATAGTTTTTTATTTGTTTTAAACACTTCAAAAATAAAATATTGTAAACATGACAGCTTGCATTGGTCACGCAAGCTACTCAGGAGGCTGAGGAAGGAGAATCTCTTGAACCCAAGCAGTGGAGGTTGCAGTGAACTGAGATGGTGCCATTGCACTCCAGCCTGGGCAGCAAGAGTGAAACTCCATCTCAAACTAAAAAAAAATAAATAAAGAAAGAAAAAGAAAAATGTAGAATTCAATATGCTAAAACAACTTTTTTATATCAAATATATACATCATATTGATGGTTGTCTGATATGAATATTGTGTTCTGTATTAGATTTTGCAAACTATATAAATTTTTTGCACATGACGAGCAAAAGTCCCAACTATTCAAATGGCCATAAAAAAGGATTTTTTTGAAAAATAGTATGATTTTAAAAAGTTTGGGTGGGGCACAGTGCCTCACACCTGTAATCTCAGCACTTTTAGAGGCCAAGATGGGCCGATCACCTGAGGTCAGGAGTTCAAGACCAGCCTGGCCAACACGGTGAAGCCCTGTCTCTACTAAAAATACAAAAATTAGCCTGGCGCTGTAGCATGTGCCTGTAATTGCAGCTACTCGGGAGGCTGAGGCAGCAGAGTTGCTTGAACCCAGGAGGTGGAGGTTGCAGTGATCCAAGATCACACCACTGCACTCCAGCCTGGGCAACAGAGAGCGACTCGGTCTCAAAAAATAAATAAATACATACATACATACATACATAAAGAGCAAAACGCCGTTTCAAAAAAAGAAAATTAGCATTCTCTGCTTTTTTTTTTGGTTCTTTTTTTGGGTTTTTTGTTTGTTTTGAGATAGAATCTCTCTCTGTTACTCAGGCTGGAGTGCAGTGGCATATCTCAGCTCATTGCAACCTCCACCTCCCGGGTTCAAGCAATTCTCCTACGTCAGCCTCCCAAGTAGCTGGGATTACAGCCATGTGCCACCACACCCGGCTAATTTTTGTATTTTTAGTAGAGATGGGGTTTCACCATGTTGGCCGGGCTGGTCTTGAACTTCTGACCTTGTGATCCACCTGCCTCGGCCTCCCAAAGTGCTGGGATTACAGGCGTGAGCCACCACGCCTGGCCAACGGTTTTCTTTTTTATAGATGAGGGTTTGCTACATTGCCTAGGCTGTTCTCGAAGTCATTGGCTCAAGCAATGAGGCTCCTGCCTCAGCCTCCCAAAATGTTCTCTGTAATATTTAATAATACTTATATGAGTCAAGTGTGCTGACTCATGTCTGTAATCTCAACACTTTTGGAGGCTGAGGGGAAAAATTGTTTGAGTTCAGGAGATTAAGACGAGTCTTGGCAACATCGTGAACCCTCATCTCGACTAGAAATAAAAAAATAATAGGTGGACATGGTGATACATACTATAGTACTAGCTACTTGAGAGGCTTATGTGGAAAGATCACTTGAGCCCTGGAGATAGAGGTTGCAGTGAACTATAATCGCACCACTGCACTCCAGCCTGGGCAACATAGTAAGACTCTATCTCAAAAATAATACTTATAGACAGAATGCATTTATATAATTTTGTCATTCATTGTATTGGATTAACTTATAAATAAAAAATATAATATAGTCAAAGGCAAAATCATCCCTTTCTAGTCTTTCTTTTGCCTTTCATATTAGCTCTTCACTCCCAAAGCAACCCAGGCAGTAGGGCTAGATGTTGCCATGCTGCCAACTGTTTACATTCTTACTCTGATACCATATTAGCTTTTCTGAACATATCTCTCATATTAGAGAATAATTTTGCTTTATATTTGTGTAAATAAAGAGAATATAAGGTTGGCTCTCTTTCTACTTCTTTTTCAATGATTAAAAACAAATCCTGGGCCAGACGCAGTGGCTCACGCCTGTAATCCCGGTACTTCGGGAGGCCGAGATGAGTGGATCACCTGAGATCAGAAGGTCAAGACCAGCCTTGCCAATGTGGTGAAACCCCATCTCTACTAAAAATACAAAAATTAACCAGGCATGGTTGGTGGCAGGCACCTGTAATCCCAGCTACTCGGCAGGAGAATTGGTTGAACCCGGGAGACTGAGGTTGCAGTGAGCCCAGATCGCACCATTGTGCTCCAGCCTGGGTGACGAGCGAGACTCTGTCTCAAAAACAAATAAACAAACAAAATCTTGGCTGCTGGCAACCAGGCACAGCCAAGTAAGGAAAGAGTAGAAGGCAGAAACTTGCAATCCATGATGCATCAGCTTTTTTAACATATTTTTTCTCTCCAACTACATAGAAAATATCCTAAGTGTTTGATCTTACGCATCTTTGAATCCAAACATCTCATTTTTTGCCTTATACATATTACAAACGTATTCACAATTTATAATACATAATCTATTGGAAAATACTCAAAACAAATGCATTCTCTTCATGGAACCAAGTAGTATGCCTGAATTAAAATTTGTATTGAGAATTATTAGTATAATAATTTTTAAAAACCATTTATTAAGTACTTTTAGATGTTTAGCACTTGGAAAATATTATAAAAACCTTCTCAAAATTAACCTGGGACTCCAAAAGACATGTATGGTCCAAACAGTTCTTTTCTTCCTAACAGCGAGGAATGGCATACAAGGCTGTCTCCAAGAGGTCACATCTCTTCCAGACCTTAAAGAACCTTAAAAATAATTTTTCATGTGCAGTGACTAGCAAGAAATCAAAGATGACAAAGCTCACAATAAATAAGACAGTGTGAAATACACCAGAAAAAAAATAACTGAAGGAAATTTGCAAAGACATCTAATATTAGAATTATTAGATACAAAAATATTAAAAACAACTATGCCTACCATATTACAAGAAGATAAAGTATTGGCAGGAAAAAAAAATTAAAAGTTTTAAAAATAACTAAGTTGTGGCTGGGCGCGGTGGCTCACGCCTGTATTTCCAGCACTTCGGTAGGCTGAGGCAGGTGGATGACCTGAGGTCAGGGGGTTCAAAACCAGCTTGGCCAACATGAAAAAACCCCGTCTTGGGCTGGGCACGGTGGCTCACGCCTGTAATCTCAACACTTTGGGAGGCCAAGGAGGGCAGATCACGAGGTCAGGGGATTGAGACCATCCTGGCTAACACGGTGAAACCCCGTCTCTACTAAAAATTTTAAAAAAAATTAGCCGGGCATGGTGGCAGGCGCCTGAAGTGGGAAGCTGAGGCAGGAGAATTGCTTGAACCTGGGAGGCAGAGGTTGTAGTGAGCCGAGATTGTGCCACTGCACTCCAGCCTGGGGAACAAGACTGAAACTCCATCTCAAATAAAATAAAAGACTAAGTTGTAGAATGAATAATAAAATAACTAAAATGAAAAACTCACTAGTCACATTTGAACTTATGTGCACAAGACAGAATCAGTAAACTAGATGCTAGATCAGAAGAAATTAATTAACGCATAGGCAACAAATGTCAGTCTCAGAAAACTTTTCTGGTAAGTTTTCCAGACATTCAAAATTTAAAACTGAAAAGCATAATGTTGATATTATTTAGCCTCTTCCAAAAAACAAAGTAAAAAACCTTGCACAACTTAATTCCTGAGTTAATATGAAAGCTTGACAGAAACAAAATGAGAGCAACTTATAGACAATCTCATTAAGACAAATAGAAAAAATGTTAAAGCAATTGCTAACAAACTAAATTTTGCTCTGTAAAAAATAAATAAAACCATAAGTAAGTTTGGTACAGGATAAGTTGAAATTGTAAAATCTACATGTCTATATATAATAGGCACAGAAAAAGAGTTTGGTAAAAACTTTTTAGCAAACTAGAAATAAAAGAAAATTTCATTTTATTTTCTAAATATACAAGGTATCTAAAATAAACTACAGCAAATGTAAATGTACAACTATTGAAAGCTTGTCTTTTGATGTCATAAACATGATAATGATGCTGCTGTCAACGTTTTTATTAAATATTGCATGTATGGCTCCAGCCAACAAAATAAAATGAGAAATTAGTATTACAATTATATTGGCAAAGCAGAAACTAGTCAATAAACTAGTACCTAAACAACTGGTTCTACCTAGGTAGATTGAATCTCTGCAAAGCAACTCACACAAAAATTGTTCACATAGATCGAGGATTTAAAACTTTTGGGAGAAAATAGAGGATAACATTGTTTTTATTAAGGGAGGAGACCACCCCTCATATTGTCTTATGCCCAATTTCTGCCTCCAAAGAAAGAAGAAGTAAAAACTAAAAGGCAGAAATGAAATCCACAGGCAGACAGCCCAGCGCCATGCCCTGGGCCTGGTAGTTAAAGATTGACCCCTGACCTAACCAGTTATGTTATCTATAGATTCCAGACATTGTATGGAAAAGCATTGTGAAAATCCCTGTCCTGTTCTGTTCCGTTCTGATTACCGGTGCATGCAGCCCCCCGTCAGGTACCCCCTCCTTGCTCAATCAATCAGGACCCCCTCATGCAGACCCCCTTAGAGTTGTAAGCCCTTAAAAGGAACAGGAATTGCTCACTCAGGGAGCTCGGTTTTGGAGACATGAGTCTTGCTGAAGCTCCTGGCTGAATAAAGCCCTTCCTTCTTTAACTCGGTGTCTGAGGGGTTTTGTCTGTGGCTTGTCCTGCTACATTATAACTGTGAGGTAAAAAGACTTATTAAACATATAGAAATAGTGCATAGGCTGGGCACAGTTGCTGATGCCTGTAATATCAGCACTTTGTGAGCTCCAGGTGGGTGGATTACTTCTGGTCAGAAGTTCAAGACCAGCCGGGCCAAAATGGTGAAACCCTATCTCTACTAAAAACACAAAAATTAGCAAAGTGTGGTGGCACATGTCTGTAGTCTCAGCTACTACTCAGAAGGCTGAGGCATGAGCATCACTTGAACGAGGAAAGCAGAGGTTGCAGTGAGCTGAGATTGTGCCATTGCACTCCACCCTGGGCGACAGAGTGAGACTTTGTCTCAAAAAAAAAAAAAAAAAAAAGCATGAAAATATTTATAAATTAGACTATATCAATTTTAAGAATGTTAATTATCAAAATCTTATAAAAACATGTTTTAGTAAAGATAGTGGAAAAGCACACCATAACTGGGAGAAAATGTTTTAAAAACACATATTACAGGCCGGGCGTGGTGGCTCACACCTGTAATCCCAGCACTTTGCGAGGCCAAGGCAGACGGATCACAAGGTCAGGACTTCAAGACCAGCCTGGCCAATATAGTGAAAACCCGTCTCTACTAAAAATACAAAAACTTAGTAGGCGTGGTAGCGGGAGTCTGTAGTCCCAGCTACTCAGGAGGTTGAGGCAGGAGAATCGCTTGAACCCGGGAAGCGGAGGTTGCAGTGAGCCAAGATCGTGCCACTGCACTCCAGCCTGAGCGACAGAGTGAGACTCCATCTAAAAAAAAAACAAACATGTTACAAAATATCAGCATTTAGAAAATATATATTACAGAATATGTATGCATAAACAAGGAAATGACAAACATTTAAAATAGGACAGATGGCAAATCTCAAAACAAGAACTTAAAAAATTGCTAACTCTATTAGTAAGCATGGAAATGCTAATTCAAACTACAAATGATACACTTTCTTTTTTTTTTTTTTTTGAGACGGAGTCTTGCTCTGTCTCCCAGGCTTGGAGTGCAGTGGCCCGATCTCGGCTCACTGCAACCTCCGTCTCCTGGGTTCACGTCTTTCTCCTGCCTCAGCCTCCCGAGTAGCTGGGACTACAGGCACCCGCCACCATGCCTGGCTAATTTTTTATATTTTTAGTAGAGACGGGGTTTCACCGTGTTAGCCAGGATGGTCTCGATATCCTGACCTCGTGATCCGCCCGCCTCGGCCTCCCAAAGTGCTGGGATTACAGGCTTGAGCCACCGCGCCCCGCCGATACACCTTTCTAATTCACCATTTTGTCAAATAATTATGTCTGGTAGTTTTAAGAGTTGATAAAAATGTGAAGTAATTCAAATATCCATTGGCAATAGACGTGGTTTATAAACTGATGTATGTTTGCACTATGCAACAGTAAAAATAGAGAACTAAAGGCCGGGCACGGTGGCTCACGCCTGTAATCCCAGCACTTTGGGAGACCAAGGCAGGCAGATCACAAGGTCAAGAGATCGAGACCATCCTGGCCAACATGGTGAAACCCCGTCTCTACAAAAAATGCAAAACTTAGCTGGGCGTGGTGGCACGCACCTGTAGTCCCAGCTACTTGGGAGGCTGAGGCAGGAGAATCGCTTAAACCCGGGAGGCGAAGGTTACAGTGAGCGGAGATTGCCACTGCACTACAGTCTGGGCGACAGAGCCAGACTCTGTCTCAAAAAAAAAAAAAAAAAAAAAAAGAGACCTATAGCTATGCAAAGCAACATGAAAAAATAGAAAAACAACATAAATAAGCAAGTCACAGATGAAAACTTATGCTAGAATATATATACAGGCAAAAAATAGGCAACACTGAAATGTATATTGTTTATACTTAAAATTGCATAAAGTAAATGATAAGAGGCCGGGCGCGGTGGCTCACGCCTGTAGTCCCAGCACTATGGGAGGCCGAGGCAGGCGGATCACCAGGTCAGGAGATCAATACCACCCTGGCTAATACGATGAAACCCCATCTCTACTAAAAATACAAAAAACATTAGCCGGGCGTGGTGGCACGCGCCTATAATCCCAGCTACTCCAGAGGCTGAGGAAGGAGAACTGCTTGAACCCGGGAGGCGGAGGTTGTGCCGAGATCGCGCCACTGCACTCCAGCCTGGGCGATTTCAAAGCGAGACTCTGTTTCAAAAAAAAAAAAAAAGGGATATAACACAAAATTCAGGTAGTGGTCACTTTGGGGTAGGAGGTTAATAGAAGACTTTAGAGGTATTGACTTTACAGGAGTGTGTGACGATTTTATGCAGCAAGATTGAAAGTTTTAAAAGAGTAAAGAGCAATAATTTTATTTTTTTCATTTTATTTCCTAAGGCTAGCAAAAAGTATCGCACAAAGCGTGTGCTCCACACACATTTCTAGGTTAAATGAATGAATACATCCCCTTTGTAAACTGTCAAGCTATGCAAACCAAGACTTTATTATTATTAGTTACTATAGATTAGTTAATAGAATCAAATGAAAGGTAATGAACTGTGGGATTCAGAAAGCACTATTGAAAGTTCAATGTTACCCCAGCATTCTTAGGTAAAATAAATTAAAATTTTTAGTTTCTAAATTTGCGACCATTATAATTACATTTAATTTGCCACGTGTACATGGAACATGAAATCTTACTTCAGGCGAGCATAATTTGAGATGAAAAGGCAAAAAGGAAAAAAATTAAAAAAGAATAAAAACTTGATTGAGTCAAATCTGCAAGTTCTACTTTATACTTAAAAAAAAAAAAAAATTGTCTCCTTCTCTCCTGACCCAGAGTGAGGCTGGCTGGGGAGCCTGGGTCCCTCTGTCCTTCCCGCGGTGGCAGTGGCTGATCTCTGCTCCGGCGTGAGAGGCGCCGCCCTGCGCTAGGCTGGAGGCTGTCCGGTGTCTCCGGGCCCCTGCACAATCCTGAGCGTCCCTCTGACGGAAGCCGAGGTGGTAGCAGGAAGCTGGTGGAAGGAACTGGCTCCGCAGGCAGGGAGGTCTCGCCCAGGAAATGCTCTGTTGGCCTCGGCTTCCTGTGCACGCAGCTGGGCGCGGACCCAGGGTTGGAGCCGAGGCGTCCCCGGGCTGGGCGACCCTGGGCGTTGGCGCGTCGGCTGCTGCTGCGGTTCCTGCTGTGCTCGGCTCGGCTGTGGAGGAAGGTGGGATCCAGGCTGGAGGCCAGAAATGCAGGAGCTGCCTTGCAGGCGGGAGGAGTCGGTAGCCATGGTCTCTGAAAACTGGGCCCTGTAAACAAATTTCAGACGCCAGGAACAGAAGAACCGGCAGAAACTGCCCTAGAGCTTGAGCCGAATGGACGGACTGTTGGAGCTGCTGAGGGCGAAGCTGCCCAAACTCCTCAGAGTGGAGCAGCAAAGCAACCACCAGAGATGGACAAGAAAAATGAAAAGTCAAAGAAAATGAGCAGAAATCAAAGGCAGATGCTAGAGCAGTGCACAACCATTCACGCCACGATGGAAACGGAGTTGATGCAGGAGTCTGGGAAACGAATCTTTTTTTTTTTTTTTTTTTTTTTTAAGACGGAGTCTCACTGTCACCCAGGCTGGAGTGCAATGGCATAGTCTTGGCTCACTGCAACCTCTGCCTCCGGGGTTCAAGCGATTCTCCCGCCTCAGCATCCCGAGTAGCTGGGACTACAGGCGCGTGCCACCACACCCGGCTAATTTTTCTATTTTTAGTAGAGACAGGGTTTCACTATGTTGGCCAGGCCAACATATAGGGCAACTCATTTCTTTGGTTCCTCCAAACTGAGGCCTCACAAAGGCTCAAATATGGAGTGAGAAGGACTCAACAACAGAGCATGCAAAACAAAAAGGATGAGGTAGGATGGTCAGATCTAAGGCTTAGGGAGTGCCTGGGGGATGCCAATATAATGATTGCAGCTATAAAGCTTACTGGGTAGAAATAAACATAAAAAGCTGAAAACACCATGGCTTGAATTTGGTAAAAAACAGTCTCTGGAATTGTAGCAGTTGTGCCAAAATAATTGAGCAAGAATGACATGTATCTAAGGATTATTAAGGGGAATGTTTACAAGCACACGAAAATTTGTTCCAAATCTTATTACAGTAGTAATATTATTTTCCGTAATGACAGTTTCCCCAAGCTAAAGATGCCATAGAGAGACTAAGGCAAGTGCTTAACATGTTGTAGGCATTTAGTTTCAAAATTTAACAAACTTACAATGATTTTATGAATTCATTTGAACTCTGTTTCATGTATAAATTTCACTAAAAGGCACTAGTAGCTATTTCTCTCAGTTTTTCTGGAATTTTTCTGTTGCTTGATTCCAAATCAACCTTACTTGAATCCCAGTCATTTCTAAAGCCTCAGATGTAAGAACAGAAAAACAGCAGAAATGAAGCCAAGTTACTGCAAACAGTCCACGTCTAATACATTTGGTTTCCCACATGAACCAAAAACCCCCACAAACTAAACAACAGTGGGTTTAAAATTCAACCTAAATTCAACAATAGCCGTCACAGCCATATGTAAAAATTAGCAAATCACAATGTAGAAACCTTTAGTCTGTTACTGCATTGTTATTCTTAAATATTTACTATATGTAGACAAGACTTTCAGTAAAAAGTACTTATAGCTACCATGTATGAATTCAAACAGCCCTGGGGGAAATAGTATTTTTTATTAATGATGAAGACTGAAGCTCCAAGGATGTAAAATAATTTCTAGTAGGCACACAGCTAATGACCCAAACCAAGCGCATATATGTTTGATTTTAAAATTTTTAATTCTGTCACTGTTGACAATGTTGACAAAACTTTTCAATCATAGTTTCAGTGTTGGTGCTTGGGAATAAATCACAACAAGTACTACTGAGGGAGGATGGGTAGTCAAGAAAGTGATGATGTCCTTGGGATGCAGCAACCGCGGCGATTGCGTGGTGACTGCATATTGTCAACACAATAAGTCCCAGCATTTGCTTCGTATTCCAGCTCATTCAAGCAAAGCTCTCTCCAATAGGAAAATTTTCCTGTAAAGAGCATGCACATTTTTATTTTACCTGTCCTCAGACTGACCTGACCTCTTACTCATTATTAATAGTAAAAAACCATGCCCATGGGTAGAGATTTAGAATGTCATTGAGACATGTGACATATGAAGAAGCATGTACAGCCACTGTGTATGTGCACCAAGAGGAACACCCAGAACATGCTTACTAGTAACACCTCTCCCCTTATAAATAATTGTGTAAGGCTCCCGTAAGTGGAGTCTCCCTAGTTCCTTTCTTTCCTGTCTCATTCTTACAGCCTGTCTTGAATCCCTTTCTTTCAGGGTGTACTGGCTATTCTGCATCTAACTTTTTTTTTTTTTTTTGAGGTGGAGTCATGCTCTGTCACCCAGGCTGGAGTGCAGTGGCATGAACTCGCCTCACTGCAACCTCCATCTCCTGAGTTCAAGCGATTCTCCTGCCTCAGCCTCCTGAGTAGTTGGGACTACAGGCGTGTGCCACCACGTCAGGCTAATTTTTTTTTTTTTTTTAGTAGAGAAGGGGTTTCACCATGTTAGCCAGGCTGGTCCCGAACTCCTGACCTCAAGCAATCTGCCTGCCTCACCCTCCCAAAGTGCTGGGGTTACAGGTGTGAGCCACCACACCTAGCCTGCACCTAACTTTTAAGTCTTTCTGTTTTGCAATAAACCCTATGCTGCATCTCCTTTGTTGTGTGTCTCATGTTTCAGTTTTTTTTTTTAACTTAGAAGACAAAAACTGAGGTCTCACAACAGCCATTAACACTATTGCACTTTGTTTTGTATTTTTTATTATAAACATTTTATTCTCTGATATGTCAATATTCACATTTCAAACAGGCAACTTATATTGAAGTCTACTATATAACAATGCTAAATTGAAAATTTAAATGATCAGGCAGGGCGCGGTGGCTCAAGCCTGTAATCCCAGCACTTTGGGAGGCCGAGGTGGGCGGATCACGAGGTCAGGAGATCGAGACCATCCTGGCTAACAGGGTGAAACCCTGTCTCTAGTAAAGATAGAAAAAATTAGCCGGGCGTGGTGGTGGCGGGCGCCTGTAGTCCCAGCTACTCCAGAGGCTGAGGCAGGAGAATAGTGTGAACCCGGCAGGTGGAGCTTGCAGTGAGCCGAGATCGCGCCACTGCACTCCAGCCTGGGCGACAGAGCGAGACTCCGTCTCAAAAAAAAAAAAAGAAAATTTAAATGATCACAAAATGATTTGTCATAAAAGCATGTATATTTTACAAGTTTCAGCTTTATCACACTATTCAATTTCTTAAAACAATTTCTGACACAAATAATCAAATATTTTATTTAAGGATTTGGATTCAATTCCAAAATAATTTACATTCGTTTATTGTTATATGTACTTTTGACAAAAGTGGATTTGAAAACTAAGAAAAAACTAAAGCATGTTCTTATTTTTGGTTTGTTTGTTTGTTTTTTTTTTTGAGATGGAGACTCGCTCTGTTGCCCAGGCTGGAGTGCAATGGGGTAATCTCTGCTCACTGCAACCTCCGCCTCCCAGGTTCAAGCGATTCTCCTGCCTCAGCCTCCTGAGTAGCTGGAATTACAGGCAGACGCCACCACGCCTGGCTGACTTTTGTGTTTTTAGTAGAGACGGGGTTTCACCATGATGGCCAGGCTGGTCTCGAACTCCTGACCTCGTGTTTCACCCGCCTCGGCCTCCTAAAGTGCTGGGATTACAAGTGTGAGCCACCGCGCCCTGCTAAAGCATGTTTTTAAAGGTTCAAGGGACTTAAGCTTAGAGGCACAAATGCTCTGTAGTAAAATAAATAAAGCCTCATCTTTTTATCAATAATATTTTAATAGTTTTATGTCTGAGCACTTAAGCATCAAGAACAGGACTCTGGATGATGTTGAGGGAATATTTAAATGGATAAAATAGAAAGTGATCATCGGAGTCTAATAAGTGATGGATACAGCAACATAATACTTGACAAAACCATTCAGGGTGTGTTTGACAAACAAGGTTACATAGGAGCTGCACTGCCTCATTAATGTAAAGTGTTTTCTCTCTAACTTTAGTCTTTATTCTCAATCTTACAAATATCACATACTCACGTACACAGAATAATTAACTTTTTTTCCTGGAAGGCAGTGTTTCATCTTTTATTATATCTGTTTCACATTGCTGTAATGATGCTGCTGAAGTACACTCTCTTTCACCAGAAGATTACCTGTGTGAATTTGAATAGACTGACACTGGAGAGGACCAGCTCAGCACACTCACTTGAACTGTCTTGCTTTTCAGGCAGTTAAAATGCCTTTGAAGAGTGAAAATATACTGACTGCTGATTACGCAGAAAGTTTTACATTAAAAAAGCTTGTCAATTGTTTGAAAATTACATCACATGGTCTACAACTTTTAAAATATAAAATGCATAAAAATACTGCACAACAAAATAGAAATGATGGAGTTGGCCACAAAGGACAGCCAAATCTGTATATAGCAATATAGAAAAGTATGTATCTACTGTCAGAGTGAGGTAACCTGAAGTATTTGAGAGATGTTCTCTAAGAATCTAAAATTACTTTTAGTTTCAGTGTCCATGTTTTTTAAGCATTTTTAATTTTCGAAAAATGTTTAAATGTGTCCATTGTTTTATTCCTAGAAATAAAAACGGAAGGAAAAAAGAGGTATAAAAACAAATGAAATAGAAGAAAGAAAGTGGATTACTCACAATAGCTAAGGTATAGAATCAACCTAAGTGTCCATCAACCAGTGAATGAATGAAGAAATTATAGTATATTTACTGAATGGAATGATATCCATTTCTTTAAAATAGAAAGTCTTGTTATTTGCAACAACATTGATAAACCTAGAGAACATTATGCTAAGGAAAATAAGCCAGCACAGAATAAAAGTATATCACATGATCTCATTTCTAGGTAGAGTGTAAAAAAGTTGAAATTCATAGAAGCAGAAAGTAGAATGATAATTGCCTGGGGCTGGAGGAGATGTTGATCAAAAATACTAGGTCTTGTCTACATCTCTTAAGTTAACAAATAAGTTATTCTCCTCTGAAATTGGATTAACCAGGGAATTGAATCATACACTGAAGAATCAATACTGAAGAAATAACACATTTGTTATAGCAATGATGGTTGTATACCGAAATTTCAGAGGCTTAGCAAAATAATATATTCTCTGCTTAGATCACCATGCCCTGTCGAATTTCTTTTTCTGGTTAAGAGGACGTCTTCATGATCTTTCACGGATCATATTTTCTTTCATCTTCTATCTGCATTCTCCTTTCTTCAGCGAATGGATGAAAAAAAAAACGATACAGAGAAGACATATTTGCATCTTACCCACACATCACTTTTACTATTAGGCAAAGTGGGTAAGCAAAATAGGCATATGCATGAATAAAGTGCTTGTGGTAAAATAATCATTTTGTTGATTTCTGTAGAGCTCAGGTTATAGACCAAAAGCTAGCAAATATACAGCAGAAAAGAGTATTATTTGAAATAAGAATACTGTGAATGACATTATTCTGTCAATAGAAGTAAAAACACAACCTTATCCTGATAGTCTCACCTATATTTGTACATCAAATTCTTTTTATTAAAAATTGTATTTCATATAAATATGCAACTTATATCACCTTTTTTACCATTTCAATGTCTTCTCCACTCTGTACTAGTGGAAAACAGGCCAGCTGGCCCGGGAATGATAAAGAGCACTCGTTTGGGTGATACTCCTGTGCCAAACACCGTTATTTGGCCCAAGGTACTGGTTTTCTATTTTTCTCTACATTTAGTAATAAAATAAAATTCTTAGCTAAGAAGACTTGATCTCATTCAAATATGTTTTATGGACTATGTCTGACATTTAAGAGTCACTGACTTATCTTGAATATTGACTTTTTTATGAATTCAAATTGAGTACTATAAATAATCTTTTACTAAAAGCCTTTGCAAAGTGGAGTAAGATTCATAAAATTTCTTTATAATATAAAAGGAATATGCTAACCATGCTTCCAGTAATCACTCTGACCACAGCATTCTCAATTTCCAGTATTCACCCTGAGTCACTCAGGGGAAATTGGTATTTGTAAACAGGCAGAACAAGGTGCTGCTGAGTGGAGGTGCACCACACTGCACATAATGCTTTCCACATGCACCTCTTAGGCTCTTAATTTAATTGGACTGTCATTTATATGGCTAGATACCTACTCAACCTAATCATACTATTTTTTAGCAGCTAATGATATGTGTTACCCATTAGTCCTATACAACTATTTGACTGGCTGAAAAATATTTTGTTAATTTACTTTAAATTGAGAGACTAGATTTGCCATCTTCAATCTTTCAGTGTTAAAGCAAATTAGAGAAGCACAATGCATGTAGAATGCTCCTTCCCTTCCTTCCCTTCGTTTTCTTTTCTTTTTGTTGTTGCTATTGTTGAGACGGACTATCGCACTGTCATCTGGGCTGGAGTGCAACGGCGCGATCTTGGCTCACTGCAGCCTCTGCCTCCCGGGTTCAAGTGATTCTCCTGCCTCAGCCTCCCAAGTAGCTGGGATTACAGGTGCCTGCCACCACACCTAGCTAATTTTTTTATTTTTTGTAGAGACAGGGTTTCACTATGTTGGCCAGGCTGGTCTTGGACTCCTGACCTCGTGATCTGCCTGCCTCGGCCTCCCGAAGTGCTAGAATTACAGGCGTGATAGAATGCATTTTCCTGCCCACCGTAATTCTTCTTTACATAGAATATATTCCATTCAAACTATTTAGCCAGGATTTTAGATTTCAAAAGGTCAAGAACTTAATAACTGAGTGAAGCCAAAATATTGTCTTTGCTTCTTGTTAGCAATCTAGCCATTTCAAAAAGCACAGCAATTATGCCAAGCCATTGAAAGCATGTAGTTAACTTTATCCCATTTCAAAAATTGTTACTTTTATGTTAATTTAAGAGGAACTATCTACATAATTTTACATGCATTCAAGAAATATTTATATTAGCTGGATGCAGTAGCTCACACCTGTAATCCCAGCACTTTGGGGGCTGAGGAGGTAGGATCATATGAGGTCAGGAGTTCAAGACCACCCTGGCTGACATGAAAAGCTCCGTATCTACTAAAACTACAAAAATTATCTGGGCGTAATGACGCACGTCTTTAATCCCAGCTACTCAGGAGGCTGAGGTATGAGATTCTCTTGAACCTGAGGCAGAGGTTGCAGTGAGCCAAGATTGCACCACTGCACTCTAGCCTGAGCAACAAAGCAAGACTCTGTCTCAAATAAATTTTCATATTAAGGTATTTAATGTTCAATATTGTATGACAGTATAGCGGAATCCTCAAAAATGAGCAGAAGTTTATTATTAATAAATTTATTAGGCCGGGCGCAGTGGCTCACGTCTGTAATCCCAGCACTTTGGGAGGCCGAAGCGGGTGGATCACGAGGTCAGGAGTTCAAGACCAGCCTGGCCAACATGGTGAAACCCCGTCTCTACTAAAAATACAAAAATTAGCTAGGTGGGGTGGCGCACCTGTAATCCCAGCTACTCAGGAGGCTGAGGCAGAAGAATCACTTGAGCCTGGGAAGTGGAGGCTGCAGTAAGCTGAGATTGCACCACTGCACTCCAGCCTGGGCAACAGAGTGAGGCTGCGTCTCAAAATACATAAAATAAATCAATCAATAAAATTATTTTTTTCAAAGTTTTTCAATTGTTAAAGAATCAGGTATGCTTTTCACGATAAGTTCAATTTTAGGAGGGTACCCACTGGTCTCCATGGTATTTCTGTAATGGATAGTATAAAACTGGGTCACCAGAATTATGCAGACATGCTCATTTAATCAGAATGAGTTCAGCCTTCGTGGTGTATTGGTATCTCAGGAGCTGATCATTCACTACAACTTAGTAAATATTGCTCCATAATCCCAGTGAACTCTTTCAACCACGTTTCCTTTTTTCTCTCATTGATGTGGTCATGTTGTGGTCTCCTCTGTTTATCTTAAGCTATCCCAGATGAGAGGTGATTATTACATGAATGAGACCCCCTTTTTTTCCTCTTCCTTGGGATCCTCCTGCCCTCCCTACTGGAAGCAACATGTGAAAGGCAGGAATTATGACAATATACAAATATATTTCCTGCCAGGGGACCAGCATAAGAAGCTTACAACATGACCCATCTAGAAGTCACTTACTTCCAGGCCAGCAGGGGTGTTTTTCTATGATGTGTCTTTTTCTCTTAAAAGCATCTCTAATTAAGTTTAGCCCAGTCAGGATAATCTCCCTTTTGATAAACACAAAGTCAACACATTAATACCCTAATTTCATGAGTAATTAATTTCCTACCACAGTAAATCACTTTTTTTTTTTTTTTTTGAGATGGAGTCTCACTCTGTGGTCCAGGCTGGAGTGCAGTGGCATGATCTCGGCTCACTGCAACCTTCGTCTCACAGATTCAAGTGATTCTCCTGCCTCAGCCTCCAGAGTAGCTGGGATTACAGGCGCCCTTCACCATGCTTGGCTAATTTTGTATTTTCAGTAGAGATGGGGTTTCGCCATGTTGGCCAGGCTGGTCTCGAACTCCTGACCTCAGGTGATCCACCTGTCTCTGCCTCCCAGTGTTGGGATTACAGGCCTGAGCCACCGCGCCCAGGCAGTCACACACTTTTTTACACTAAAAAGATAACACTGCAGGTGTGCAACAGCTGGGAATCCTGGGGATCATCTTCGAATTTTGCTTATCCACCTGAATAGACTTTTCTTTTTTTTGAGATGGAGTTTCACTCTTGTCGCCCAGGCTGGAGTGCAATGGTGTGAGCTTGGTTCACTGCAACCTCCACCTCTCCGGTTCAAGCGATTCTCCTGTGTCAGCCTCCTGAGTAGCTGGGATTACAGGCGCCCACCACCACGCCCGGCTAATTTTTGTATTTTTATTAGAGACAAGGTTTTGCCACGTTGGCCAGGCTGGTCTCGAACTCCTGACCTCAGGTGATCCACCGGCCTCGGCCTCCCAAACTGCTGGGATTACAGGTGTGAGCCACCGCACCCGGACCTGAATAGACTTTTCAAATTCTTTCAGTTGCTTTTGTTATCTAAGTAAACAAAAATATCTGCAAATAATAATTAACTACTTTCCAATTTAATTCATTACAAATATCTTTTTTCTGGCTTAATTTCTTCATGTACCATTTTATAGATTCACACACACACATATAACAATGAAAATGTATCCAATTATTCCATTTTTGTTAATTTGTATTATAAATGAGTATTAAAACAATTATTTCTTTTCTGTTTGAAGGGTTTGTTTGTTGTCCTTTGTTTTTTTCTTTTTTTTTTTTTTGAGACAGAGTCTCGCCCTGTTGCCCAGGCTGGAGTGCAGTGGTGGGATCTCGGCTCACTGCAACGTCTGCCTCCCGAGTTCAAGCGATTCTCCTGCCTCAGCCTCCTGGGTAGCTGGGATTACAGGTGCGTGCCACCACGCCCGGCTAACTTTTGGGTTTTTAGTAGAGACAGGGTTACACCATGTTGGCCAGGCTGGTCTCATCCTCCTGATCTCAGGTGATCCACCCACCTCGGCCTCCCAAAGTGCTGGGATTACAGGCGTGAGCCACTGCGCCCAGCAACACAGAACTATTTTTATAACACACAAGTCTTTCAACCAATAAATATATATTTAAATTATTTCTTAAAATGTGGTATAGATACACAATGGAGTACTATTCAGCCTTAAAAAGGGGTAAATCCCGTCGTTTGAAATATGCATTTGAAGACATTATGCTAGATGGAATAAGCCTGACACAGAAAGACAAATACTGCATAATCTCATTTATATGTAGAATCTAATAAAGTTTAACTCAAAAAAAAAAATAGAAAGTGAAATAATGGTTACCAGAGGCTTGATGTGGTGGGAAGAAATTAGAGTTTTTGATTGAAGGGTACAAAGTTTCAAATAGACAAGGTAAGTAGCTTTTGAGATCTATTTCACAGCAGCGTGACTATAGTAAACCACAATGTAATTGTATTTTAAAATGACTAAGAGTATATTTCAAATGTCTTACCACAAAGAATGATAGGTAAGCGAGTTGATAGATGTTATTTAACTCAACTCAATCATTCCATATTACATACATATATTCAAACGTCACATTTTACTCCATAAATTCATTCAACTTTGATTTGCCAATCAAAAATAGTATTCATACTTTAAAGAGAAATAAACTTTAAGAAATTTGATGAGAAAAGTGTTCATTTTAAAATCTTAGAAAACATACATATATTTTGCATATATATATATTTCAAATGGCTTGCTCCTTTAATGATGTAAGTAAACTTTTTTTTTTTTTTTTTTTTTTTGAGATGGAGTCTCACTGTCACCCAGGCTGGAGTTCAGTGGCATGGTCTCTCACTGCAGCCTCCGCCTCCCAGGTTCAAGCGATTCTCCTGCCTCAGCCTCCCGAGTAGCTGCGATTACAGGTGCCCACCATCATGCCCGGCTAATTTTTGTAATTTTAGTAGAGACTGGGTTTCACCATGTTGGCCAGGCTGTTCTTGAGCTCCTGACCTGAGGTGATCCACCCACCTCGGCCTCCCAAAGTGCTGGGATTACAGGCGTGAGCCACCGTGCCTGGCCATAAGTAAACTTTTAATATAATGAATAGTCTAAACCCAACACTCAGGAATAAAATGTTTATTTTTAATGTTCAAAATACAATACTATAAAAGACTCTAAAGTAACTGCTTAGAGTACCATTATTTCTACATTTGTAAATAAACTATTCCTTCACTTGTTAAAGTTATTTGAATATATATTTTAAACTACATTTCAAAGTATTAAATCAAATGAACATATATACTTGGCAATAAAAAATTTATTAAACAGGTAGACAAGAAAACAACTTGCCTTCTTTTCTAATTTTAAAACTGACAAACACTCGGCATTTAGGTGCTTATTTGTCTAGTGTTACTGGAGTGCTGAAGAGAAGTACTCAATGAGAAATCTTTCCATATTTATATCCATGCTGGGTGTGAATATATGGGAATTTTCCAAGGGTAGTATTATAAACATTCAACTATTATATATAGCCCCAGACTGACTGACTAGAATAAACATGGGTTACAAACCACTGATGTGGCCACCTTGTTTTTAGGCTTCACATTGATCATGATCTAACAGAATCAACAAATGAGAGCTGTATGCTGGGTGCTCTTCGGGCACCTTTATTTGCATTAATTGCTTTAATTTTACCAAAACCCTAAAGTTGGGGATGCAATCAGTAACCAGCTGATACCGAGTTTCAATCTAACCATTACGCCCAACACCCTGTCACCCAATGCTTGTTTTAAATCCTGACCTAACATTTTGGCTTTAAATTTTTTAATTTAGTAAAAATAAAGATAAATTTACAAACCACTTCTTTTTATCCATAGATAGTATGTAGAACTTAATTTTTGGTTTAAAGTATTCATTACAAAGTCTGAGACAAACACTTCAGTAAGTGAATTATAACATTATTCCTCTTATGACTTAAAAGAACCATTAATTTTACTTTTGAAATAATGAGTGTTTATATTTAAAGTTAAAATGAGCCTATTATTATATAGAAAACTTGTTGTCTGCATGAAACTTGTCATCCACTGAGTGGTCTACAGTTGCTTTCAGAAACACTAATAAGAATACTGTTTCTTATTGAATAATTAAAGAATGTTATGCTTTTTCAGTTACTAACATAAAATAGATTGAAATTACTGATCAGTAACTTACAATGTGGTTTAAATGTTATTTAATAAATACATGTGAAGTTTCTTTTAAACTCATTTTAATAAATGACTTCTACTGTTTTTCACTTCTATTAGAAAAAAGTATTAAAATTTCTATTATAAGCCTATAAATTTTATTCAGATCTAAACATAGCGCTAATCTTAAAAGATCTGTATGCTTAGGATTATAAAAAGCCTATTCTCCATTCACACATACAAGATAAATAACTGCTTTTCAGTAAACCCAATGGGGCAATTGTGACTCACAACTATAAACTATTAAAATATTAATACTATCACCTAGATGACACTTTTAGGTATCTGCATGTTCAAGTTGTTTAACTTATAATTCAAAAATAAATTTTTATAAACTGTAAAAAATACAAAGAATTTTCTTTTAGTTCTTAAATACTGTCATTATTTCTAGTTGACGTAACATTAAATTTTAGAGGCTGTGGCTTTAGGAACAAGAAATGTCATGGTTGACTCCGCTTTACTTCCTGCCTTATTTCACACAAACACAGCAGCACAAAAAAGGCCAGAAATGCTACAACTTGACTGGAAATACACCAGTACCTTTCTAGGGAGAATATATGTGGGAGCGTATTTACTTGAAATTAATGGCATCTTTTGTTGAAGTACAGACTTCTATATGGCAAGTAATAAATACAAAAATTTTACAGGGCAAAAGAGTAAGAGATATACTCTAAAATTACCTTCTAACCCATTATTTCTTTTTTCACTAGCATGGTTGTGATGGAATGAGCATTTGCAGCAGCTTTTTTTTTTTGAGACAGAATCTTGCTCTGTCGACCAGACTGGAGTGCAACGGGCATGATCTCAGCTCACTGCAACCTCTGCCTCCTGGGTTCAAGTGATTCTTCTGCCTCAACCTCCTGAGTAGCTGGATTACAGGCACGTGCCACCACAGGCTGCTAGTTTTTCTATTTTTAGTAGAGATGAGGTTTCACCATGTTGGTCAGGCTGGTCTCAAACTCCTGACCTCATGATCAGCCCGCCTCAGCCTCCCAAAGTGCTGGGATTACAGGTGTGAGCCACGGTACCCGGCCCGCAGCACGGTCTTAAATAACCTACATTCTCTGCTTCGTCATTTTTGGGATATGGCCATAAGACGTTTATGATTTTACTAGAAAAAAAGTTTTCTTTCTCTAATTCAGAAATTTAGCAAAATTTCACAGGTGGATAATGCGGTCAGGAGTTTGAGACCAGCCTGACCAACATGGTGAAACCTAGTCTCTACTAAAAATACAAAAATTAGCCGGATGTGGTGGCACGTGCCTGTAGTCCCAGCTACTTAGGAGGCTGAGGCAGAGTGCAATTGTGCCACTGCACTCCAACTTGAGCAGCAGAAAGACTCCATCTCAAAAAAAAAAAAAAAAGAAAATTGAATCTACAATAACTGTAGTAATTATACTTTGAAATAAATTTAACCAAAAAGTGGAAAAACCTGTGCATTATAATCTAAACAATACTGAAGTACAAAATTAAATAATACACAAATGGAAAAATATTACCTATAAATGAATTAGCATTATTATTGTTAAATATCTGTATTACACAAAATAATCTACAGACATAATGCAACCTCTATGAAAATACCAGTGACACACTGGTATAAATTTTAAAACATATATCTAAAATTTATATTGTACCACAGAAGACCCAAAGTAGCCAAAACAATAAAGAAAAAAAAAAAGTGTGCTTTGGGAGGCCAAGGCGGGTGGATCACGAGGTCAGGAGATTGAAACCATCCCGACTAACACGGTGAAACCCCGTCTCTACTAAAAATACAAAAATTTATCTGGGCGTGGTGTCGGGCGCCTGTAGTCCCAGCTACTCAGGAGGCTGAGGCAGGACAATGGCGTGAACCCGGGAGGCGGAGCTTGCAGTGAGCCGAGATTGTGCCACTGCACTCCAGCCTGGGAGAATGTGCGAGACTTCGTCTTAAAACAAAAAAAGAAAAAACAAAACAAAAAAGGGTGAAGATATCACCCTACCTGACTTTGAAATATACTAAAAAAGCTATATTAGCTAAAATAGTATGGTAATTGAAGAAAAACAGACACATACTCCAATGCAGCAGGAACCAAAAAAAAGACCAAAAACGGCTGATTTGAAGTTACAACTAACCCCAGCAGAAATATTTATGGCTTATTATGGAGCATCAGTTACGCAGCAAGCACTGTCATTTTTTTTTTTTTTTTTTTTTTTTTTGAGGAGTCTCGCTTTGCCACCCAGGCTGGAATGCGGTGGCGCGATCTCAGCTCACTGCAACCTCCACCTCCTGGGATTAAGCGATTCTCCTGCCGCAGCCTCCCGAATAGCTGAGATTTCAGGCGCGTGTCACCACACACAGCTAATTTTTGTATTTTTAGTAGAGATGGGGTTGTGCCATGTTTGCCAGGCTGGTCTTGAACTCCTGGCCTCAGGTGATCTGCCCACCTTGGCCTCCCAAAGTGCAGGGATTACAAGCATGAGCCACCGTATCTGGCCTCACTGTCATGTTTCTTTGATACATTTATATATAAAAACATTCTCATGACTTATGAAACTTCCCTAGAACTTACCTAAAAAAAAGACTCAATAAATAAGTAAATTCACTTATGTCATCTATAAAAAGGACAATAACTAAAGAAAAGTAGGCTTATACAGGCATCTGCAACTAAAAGAACAAAATGAAATGTTCTAAATAAAATATAACAATACATTAGTTATGGAATTACTTCCAAAAATTATGTGCACTACTGAATTTTACAAAAAATTCTTATAATCACGACCAGCTCATGTAATGGATACTTCATACACTATAAAACAAAAAATTATAACAAGAAAATTATAGGTTTGGCATGAGTGCCAGGCAAAGAGTTTGTATGGCGAGATTCTGAACAATAAGCCAAAAGTTTTTACAGTAATGAATTTAATACAAAGCTGAGAGCATAAATTTGCTTTCAGCATTTTTGAGGTTTTTACTATCTAGCAAATTAATCACCTTATTAAAATGATTTGTTCTGATATTGCTCTATTCTTCTGAAAATAGGTACAAACTCATGCTCATACAAACACACTCACTCCATAATTTTCTTTCCTAAGGTTTATCTTTAGAGTAATACATGCATATTTTTAACTTTATGTAAATCAAAATTAAAAGTCTTTGTGTTTGCAGGCAGAGAGGCCACATGTTCAAATAAAAATATGTAAGAAATTTATTAAAATATGTATTCAAGTCTCACAAATGTATGCATTTTATTCATACTTCTAAATAATATAATCATAGAAATTACCCTGTAGTCAATGTCTATTTATTTATTCATTTTGAGACACAGTCTTGCTCTGCCACCCAGGCTGGAGTGCAGTGGCACGATCTCAGCTCACCACAACCTCCACCTCCAAAGTTCAAGCGATTCTCCTGCCTCAGACTCCTGAGTAACTGGGATTACAGGCACTCACCACCATGCCTGGCTAACTTTTCTATTTATAGTACAGACAGGGTTTCAACATGTTGGCAACGCTGGTCTTGAACTCCTGAACTCAGGTGATCCACCTGCCTTGGCCTCCCAAAGTGCTAGGATTACAGGCATGAACCACGGTGTCCGGCCATCAGTAACAGTTTTGTTGTACATTTTAAACTAACAAAAAGTGTAAAATTAAATTTTCTGTAATACAAAGGATAAATGCTAGAGGTAAGGCAGTCGGTAACAGTTTAGTTGTACATTTTAAAGTAACAAAAAGTGTAAAATTAAATTTTCTGTAATACAAAGGATAAATGCTAGAAGTGATAGATACCTAATTTACCATGAGGTGATTATTATATATTGTATGTATGTATCAAAATATGCCATATGTGATTTAAATATATACACATACTATGTACCCAAAAATATTAAGTAAATTTAAATGAGACAGAAAAAATAAAAACTTAACATACAGGAACAACATTCTTTAACTTCTTTGCAGTTTAAAGCCACTAGCAAAAAAGATTACTACAAATACTACTTTATTATGTTAACAAATAATATATTGTTACCATCTTTTACCTACACTCTTGAGTAAGGTGGAATGGGTTAAGGTTAGTGGCAAAATAATGCTTCACTGAATGCACAATACTATTTAACATGTTAAAAATGTTAAATTAAAAAGTTAAGTCTACACATAATTTCAAAGTTTTAAAATGTACTGGATTGTATCACATAAAAGTACAATTAGTAAAATAATACACTATTAATTAAATTTTAACTAAAATTAAAAATATTTTTCTCTCATAATGTAGAGTATTAAACTGAACACCTACTTCATGCATTGCTCAATATTATAAGTTAACCACAAAGAGCATCCCTACTTAGATTTTCATCATACATCTTACATTTTAATGTCTTTACTCTTTCATAGAAGAGATAATATATAACGCCCACCTAATAAAAAAGATTCTCTCATATCTTTCATGCAGGAACAATTCATCACATACTTTCACATGTGAATACAATAGGAATAAAGAAACAGCATGAATTTGAGAGTTGAATTACATCATTATTCACATATTTAAAAAGTCTATAAAATTTTTTCAAGAAAAAAGTATACTTTGGTGGACACAGTGGCTCATGCCAGCACTTTGGGAGGCTGAGGCAGGTGGATCACCTGAGGTCAGGGGTTCAACCTGCCCAACGGCCAAGACCCCATCTCTACTAAAAATACAAAAATTAGCCAGGTGTGTTAGTTCATGCCTGTCATCCCAGCTACTTGGGAGGCTGAAGCAGGAGAATCACTTGAACTGGGAGGCGGAGGCTGCACTCCAACCTGGGTGACAGAGCAAGACTTTGTCTAAAAAAAAAAAGTAAAGCCTGGCCAACATGGTGAAACCCTGTCTCTACTAAAAATACTAAAAATTAGCAAGGCATGGTGGTGCGTGCCTGTAATCCCAGCTACTCAGGAGGCTGAGGCAGGAGAATCACCTGAACCTGGGACGTGGAGGTGGAGGTTGCAGTGAGCCGAGATAGCACCACTGCACTCCATCCTGCACGATGGGAGCAAGACTCCATCTCAAAAAAAAAAACCAAACCAAACAAAAAAAACTGTACTTTGAATGTAATAACTCTCCAAAATATCTTATACACTTTTTAAAGTTATATACAAAATATTTATGTACAAACTTCAGTTTTGAATTATTTTCTAAACTCAGCCCTCTGATTTAGTGTACTGTCTGAAGTGTCAGTTCCCTAGATATATCTACTCTGAATTGATATTTACAGACTTAATTTTTTCAAATAACCAATTTTTTATATTACTGCATCTGCAAAAATATATTTTAGTATGAACTCTCTGGTGTTTCCTAGGCTGTAGTTTGTAAAAAAAACTGTTTTTCCAAATTTATTACCTTTGCAGCGATTTTCTTCAAGATAAATTATCTGATGTTGAAGAAAGGTGGAGCAACTACTTCAGGGTTTTCCTCTAGTATAAAATGTGTAAAATAAGATCTGTAATACAAGTAATGGTACCACAACACTCTTCATATTAGTTTTTTTGTTTTTTGTTTTTTGTTTTTTTTGAGATGGAGTGCAGCTGGAGTGTCCAGGCTGGAGTGCAGTGGCACAAACTCAGCTCACTGCAACCTCTGCCTCCCAGGTTCAAGCGATTCTCCTGTCTTAACCACCGAATAGCTGGATTAGTCATGCACCACCACACCCACCTAATTTTTGTATTTTGGGTAGAGACGGAGTTTCACCATGTTGGCCAGGCTGGTCTTGAACTTCTGACCTCAAGTGAACCACCCGCCTTGGCCTCCAAAGTGCTGAAATTACAGGCGTGAGCCACCATGCCCAGCTTACACTCTTGATATTTTAATGCTTGTCTTCAAAATAAATACTCTTCTTCACTTTAAAGGCTTATATTTTCTGAAAAATCTACTGACAGTAATTTCATTTTTAATGCTTCTATTAAGTATGAAATCTCTGATATTGAATAAGATGTGAACAGATATTAATGGCTTCTTCACATTCTTTACATTTGCATAATTTTTCTCAAGTATACATCATTTCCTGTCCAATAAAGTGTCAGCATGGGTTAAAAGTTTTGCCACATTCTTCACACTTGTAGAGGTTTCCTCTAGTATATTTTACCTACAATCAAGTGTGACAACCATTTAAAGGTGTTTAGAAATGTTGAGGTGTTGTCAACTGCATTGTTATATCTTTCAGGTTTGTACGGTTTCTCTCCAGTAATTCTCTTCGTTGGCCAGGATGGTCTCAATCTCTTGATCTTGTGATCCACCCGCCTTGGCCTCCCAAAGTGCTGGGATTACAGGTGTGAGCCACCGCGCCTGGTCCATTCTTCTTACTTGTCAGATTTTTCTACAGCATGAATTTTCTTGTGTGTAGTAAGGTTTGAGCATTGGTTAAAAGCTTTGCCACATTCTTTACATTTGTAGGGTTTCTCTCCAGTATGAATTACCTTATGTTTAGTGAGAGTTGAGGACCAGTTAAAGGCTTTGCCACATTCTTCACATTTGTAGGGTTTCTCTCCAGTATGAATTATCTTATGTTGAGTAAGGTTTGAGTATTGGTAAAAAGCTTTGCCACATTCTTCACATTTGTAGGGTTTCTCTCCAGCATGAATTATCTTATGTCTAGCAAGTGTCGAGGATTGGTTAAAAGCTTTGCCACATTCTTTACATTTGTAGGGTTTCTCTCCAGTATGAATTTTCTTATGTGTTGTAAGGTGTGAGGATAGGTTAAAAGCTTTGCCGCATTCTTCACATTTGTAGGGTTTCTCTCCAGTATGAATTATCCTATGTTCAGTAAGGTTTGAGGACCGCTTAAAAGCTTTGCCACATTCTTTACATTTGTAGGGTTTCTCTCCAGTATGAATTATCTTATGTGTAGTAAGCTGTGAGAACTGGTTAAAGGCTTTGCCACATTCTTCACATTTGTAGGGTTTCTCTCCGGTATGAATTCTCTTATGTGTGGTAAGGTGTGAGGATGTGTTAAAGGCTTTGCCACATTCTTCACATTTGTATGGTTTTTCTCCAGTATGAATTCTCTTATGTTGAGTAAGAGTTGAGGACACGTTAAACGCTTTGCCACACTCTTCACATTTGTAAGGTTTCTCTCCAGTATGAATTCTCTTATGTTGAGTAAGGGTTGAGGACACATTAAAGGCTTTGCCACATTCTTCACATTTATAAGGTTTATCACCAGTATGAATTCTCTTATGTTTAGTAAGGTTCGAGGATTGGTTAAAAGCTCTGCCACAATGTTCACATATGTAGGGCTTCTCTCCAGCATGAATTATCTTATGTCTAGTAAGGGTTGACGATTGGTTAAAAGCTTTGCCACATTCTTTACATTTGTAGGCATTCTCTCCAGTATGAATTATCTTATGTGTAGTAAGGTGTGAGGATATGTTAAAAGCTTTTCCACATTCTTCACATTTGTAGGATTTCTCTCCAGTATGAATTACCTTATGTGTGTTAAGGTGTGAGGACTTGTTAAAGGCTATGCCACATTCTTCACATTTGTAGTGTTTCTGTCCTGTATGAATTCTCTTATGTTGAGAAAGGGTTGAGGACACATTAAAGGCCTTGCCACATTCTTCAAGTTTGTAGGAATTGACAGTAGTGTGAATTCTTTTATGTTGAGTTAGGTGTGAAAGAACACAAAATGACTTGCCACATTCTTTACATTTAAAAGGATTCTTTTCAGTCTTATGTCTATTTGAATTTGAAAATTTATGAAAGTTTTTCACATATTTATCACATTGAAATATTTTGCTCTGGGTAGTTGTCAAACACTGGTTAAATCCATTATAACTTCCTTTGTGCACCTTATATTCATCCACACTTTTATAGCCTTTTTTTAACTGTAAATTGTGATGTCCACATTTTTCATATTTTCTCAGTATTATTCTTTGGAAAGAAGCTTTTATGCTCTGCTCTGGCCAAAGGTCTTGGGCAAAATAACAACACATACCTGAAAGAAATAAAAATAACAACTTACTCCACATACTAGACTCAAATACATATTCTTTACACATCTAACCTACAAAACTATACAAACTACATAAACAAGATTGCATAAGAAGGCCAGGCATGGTAGCTAATGCCTGTACTCCCAGCACGTTGAAAAGCTGAGATGGGCAGATCACCTGAAGTCAGGAGTTTGAGACCAGTCTGGCCAATTGGTGAAACCCGTCTTTACTAAAAAATACAAAAAAATTAGCCGGGCATAATAGCATGCACCTGTAATCCCAGCTAGTCAGGAGGCTGAGGCAGGAGAATCGCTTGAACCTGAGTGGGAAGTTGCAGTGAGCTGATATCACACCAACGCACTCCACACTGGACAACAGAGCAAGACTTTGACTCAAAAAAAGAAAAAAACAAAAAAAAAAACTGTATAACAAAATACTAAAGGCCCTAATTTCCTTATAGACATATAAATGTAAGAAAAATACACAGACCAAAATACATTCATGAAAAATTTATAAATGAGTTAAGTGTGTAGTGTGTACAGTGCCCCAGGAGGTGAGCACAATGCAAAGAGCCACAAAGAATAAAGAGAAAAGTCTGTTATGTTTACCTAATACAGCTCATCCCTCTCCCCAATATAATATAGTGCCTTTAGAAGTAAACAGCCAGCCAGGCAGGCTGGCTCACGCCTGTAATCCCAACACTTTGGGGTGCCGAGGTGGGCCAATCACCTGAGGTCAGGAGTTTGGAACCAGCCTGGCCAATATGGTGAAACCCTGTCTCTACTAAAAACACAAAAATTAGCCAAGCGTGATGGTGGGCGCCTGTAGTCCCAGCTACTTGGGAGGCTAAGGCAGGAGAATCGCTTGAACCCGGGAGGCGGATGTTGCAGTGAGCCGAAATCACACCACTGCTCTCCAGCCTAAGTGACAGAGCAAGACTCCGTCTCAAACAAAAAACCAAAAAAAAAAAAAAAAAAAAAAACCCACCAAATCTGTTGACAATGCTATGAAAATGAAACTTATGTTGATTGTTGATGGAAAACAAGGATGCAGCCATTATTTTAAAATGTTACGTTTCACACATAATTAAAAGTAGAATTATAATTAAATACAGCAATCCCATTTATTAATCTATATCCAAAGTATGCAACACAGGACCTAGAAGAGATATGTAAACATCTATGTTTATTGTACCAGCATTCACAAAAGCCAAAAGGCTGAAGTAACCCAGATGTCTTTTGATTCACAAACATATCAAAAAATGTGACATATACATACAATGGAATTTTATTCAGCCTTAAAAAAATCGTGGCCGTGCATGGTGGCTCACATTTGTAATCCTAGCACTTTGGGAGGCAGAGGCGGGTGGATCACCTGAGGTCAGGAGTTCCAGACCAGCCCGGACAACATGGTGAAACCCCGTTTCTATAAAATACAAAAAAATTTATCCGGGCATGATGGTGGGTGCCTATATTCCCCGCTACTCAGGAGGCTGAGGCGGCACAATTGCCTGAACCCGGGAGGCGGAGGTTCCAATGAGCCAAGATGGCACCATTGCACTCCAGCCTGGGCAACAAAGCAAGACTCCATCTCAAAAAACAAAAAACAAAAACCACTTGTAAAATTCTAAGATAAACTTTGAGAATATTTTATCACCTAAGACAGTGACAGAATGATGCATACTATACGATTCCACTTATATGAGATATGTTATAAAGAGTCACACTCATAAAAACAGAAAGTGGAAGAGTGTCAAGGGCTGGGGAGACGGGAAAATGGGCAGTTGTTACTTAATGGATATTGAGTTTTCATTTTACAAGATGAAAGACTTCTAGAAGTGTTTTGCATAACCAGGTGAATATATTCTGTCACCCAAGCTGAAATACAGTGGCAAGATTATGGCTCACTGTAGCCTCAAATTTCCAGTCCCAAGTAATCCTACTCCTTCAATCCCCCAAGCTGCTGGGACCACAGGTACACACCAACCCATGCCTGGTTATTTTTGAAAAAAATTTTCTAGAGAAAGTGTCTTTTTTTTGTTTGTTTGTTTTTTGAGATGGAGTCTTGCTGTGTCCCCCAGGCTGGAGTGCAGTGGCTTAATCTTGGCTCACTGCAAGCTCCACCTCCTGGGTTCACGCCATTCTCCTGCCTCAGCCTCCCGAGAAGCTGGGACTACAGGCGCCCTCCACCATGCCAGGCTAGTTTTTTGTATTTTTAGTAGAGACGGGGTTTCACCGTGTTAGCCACGATGGTCTCGATCTCCTGACCTCGTGAGCTGCCCACCTTGGCCTCCCAAAGTGCTGGGATTACAGGCGTGAGCCACCGCGCCCAGCCCGAGAGAGGGTCTTTACGGGTGGGCCAGGCTTGTCCCAAACTTTTGGGCTAAAGTGATTCTCTTGTCTTGGCCTCTCAAAATCCTGGAATTACAGAAGTGAGCCACCACCATGCACAGTCCTAATATGTACACTTAAATAGATTTAAGATGGTAAATTTTATGTCATCTGTTTTTACAACAATTTTGTAGAAGAAGAACTGAAAAAAGTAAAGAATTATAAATCTTTTCAAAAATTAACTTCAAATCACAAAAGTGATCTGAAAGGAACACAAAGGAAATGTACATTCATTATTAAACACAGTGTGGAAATAAGATTATTTTCACAACTACTCACTTATATAAGACAAAACAACCACTGAAAATCAGCTAAGAAAAAATATATACAAGATAGGCCATAACCATAATTAGGGTCATATTTATAAATAAAAAACACACACATATATAATCTGATTGCGATAGACATATAGCTAATTTATTTCTTAATTAAGCCCTATGTTGACTTAAAGTGTACAAACAGAATTACAAATTGTCTAAAATTATAATATGTAAGTAAAAAAGCCAAAAACACAATAGATTGATGTTAAGAAACCAACACTAAAAAAACACACATAAAGAACTGCAAAATAATAAGGGAAATGTTTACTCACAAACTCTGGTATGCTACATTAATGGACCATTAAAAATGAATTTGTCTAGATAACTACAATATTTGACTGTAACTGTGTACTCATGGAAGGCAGGTATTTTGAATCACTGGCATTAACTATATGGTAGTTAAAATTTCAGAGAAAATGCAGTATAACCATAAATAGAAGATTCTAATGAGAAACTTTTAATAAATAAGCATTATAAAAACTAGAGGTAGTTTTCATGTTTTAAATATATGTTATTCTTATACAAATTGAAACTGCTGTAATTCAAATTTAGAAGCAGGCCAGGCGTGGTGGCTCATGCCTGTAATCCCAGCACTTTGGGAGGCCGAGGCGGGTGGATCACTTGAGGTCAGGAGTTCGAGACCAGCCTGGCCAACATGATGAAACCCCAACTCTACTAAAAATACAAAAAACTAGCCAGGCGTGGTGGTGCACGTCTGCAATCCCAGCTACTTGCGAGGCTGAGGCAGAAGCATCACTTGAACCCAGGAGGTAGAGGTTGCAGTGAGCTGAGATCACGCCACTGTACTCCAGCTTGGGCAACAGAGTGAGACTCCATTAAAAAAAAAAAAAAAAATCAAATTATATTGCTAAATTAAAAAGAAATAAATATATTTTTGCAGAATATAATTAAAGTCTCTGATATATATAAAACAAATATTTGGGAATAAATTATGTTTTTATTTAGATATAGTCTGAAGAAAGTGGGTGCAAATCCTGTAATTCCTATTTGCCTGCAGCAAACAAATGTGTAAGTAACTATTTTAGTAAATATGGAGTGCCTACTAAGTATCTAATTTACTTCAGGCATAACATTTAAATTCTGACATATTGTCCTAAATGTGTCAATCTAAAATTACAGACAAATTTGAAATAGAAAATAGAAAGAAAAATGAATAGAGAAAGTGACATTAATTTGACGGAAAAATAAAAGGTGACCTATTTTCTTACCCCTAACAGCAAGAAAATTTGTCAGCCATCCCTGACAAAAATGCCTTTATGAGAGAGCCAAGCATCATGGCTCACACCTGTAATGACAGCTACATGGTACATTGAGGTTGGAGAATTTCTTCAGGCCAAAATTTCAAGACCAGCTTGGTGTATGTAGCAAGTCCTCATCTCCAAAATAAGTGCCTTTAAGAGAGCTTTAAAGGCCGAGTGCAGTGGCTCACCCCTGTAATTCCAGCACTTTGGGAGGCTGAGACACGTGGGTCACTTGAGGTCAGGAGTTCGAGACCAGCCTGGACAACATGGTGAAACACTCTCTCTACTAAAAATACAAAAATTAGCCAGGCGTGGTGGCGCATGCCTGCAATCCCAGCTACTCGGGAGGCTGAGACAGCAGAATTGGTTGAACCCGGCTGGGAGGCAGAGGTTGCAGTGAGCCAAGATCGGGTCACTGCACTCCAGCCTGGGTAACAGAGATAAGACTTTGGGAGGCTAAGGCGGGCAGATCTCCTGAGGTCGGGAGTTTGAGACCAGCTGGCCAACATCATGAAACCCCGTCTCTACTAAAAATACAAAAATTAGCCAGGTGTGGTGGCATGTGCGTGTAGTACCAGCTGCTTGGGAGGCTGAGGCAGGAGAATCGCTTGAACCTGGGAGGAGGTTGTTGCAGTGAGCTGCGATTGAGCCATTGCACTCCAGCCTGGGCGACAGAGTGAGACTCCACGCCCCACTTCCAAAAAAAAAAAAAAAAATTATCCGGGCATGGTGGTGCGTGCTTATAACCCCAGCTACTGGGGGGCTGAGGCAGGAGGATCACCTGAACCTGGGAGGCGGAGGTTACAGTGAGTTGAGATGGTGCCACTGCACTCCAGTCTGAGGAACAGAGTGAGACTCCGTCTCAAAAGAAAAAAAAAAAAAAGAGAGATTGAGAGAGAGAGCTTTGAGATCCAGGGAGGGAGTTGTGAAACTCTGATAATGCCCAAGACTGAGGAGCATCCTTTTCAGAAGGCAGGCATTCATTCAGGTGGTAAACTACAGGACCTCTGTTCTTGGCTACAGACTGAAAAATAGCCCACCCAACTTGGTCCCATTGAGAATATTGAACTTACCCTGTAACCATCTCAAACTCCTCCCAGTCACAGTCTGGGAGAGGTCCTGCCCTTCCAGGGGCCCAGAGGAAGTCACCCATTTATAGCCATGCAGGCAGGTTTGCAAGACCTTAGCCTTTACTGTGGTCCCTGAAGCAGTTCCATGACTCAGTTTAAGGCCAATTCCGTCTACATAGAAACCTACACAGTGACCTGGCAAAATCCTCTTTGATACTAAGTGAAAGACATACTCATTCACATCCTGATGTAAGGCTCACCATATGCAGACCTGACTACAGAAACCTGCCTAGTGTCTGCCCTACAGATCAAAGTCCTGAAGGATATTGAGCCTGTCCAAAAATAAAATGCAAATTACAACTACACAATCCCCTTGTAACAAGCCAACTAAAGGTAAACCCTTGTGCAGACATAGCAGCCTTGTGAGCAACCTACAACCCCTCTTCATTACAAACCCATAGGGCATCCCATTATCCTGGGGGCCCAACAAAAGATCTTTACCTCCTGAAACCAGTTTATAAAAACTTGAAGAGGTGTTTGTTTCTTGAAATTCACAGACACCAGTGCAAAACTACATTGTGCCCAGTGTCAATGCTTCTATTTTAAAATAGCACTGGAAGTATGTAGCAGAATAATTAGAACAATTTTTAAAAAGCCATTAAAATTGAAGACAAATAGGTAAAAAGTTGCTGTTTGTAGATCATATAATCTCATATATAAAAAATCATACACAGTACATTTAAACATGTCTAAACTAATTAATATACTCAGTAAATTAGCAAAATATAAAATTAACATACATTTATAAGATACGGTTCCATAAACTTAAACTATCTGATAAAATAAAGGAGGAAAACAAGCTTATTGACAATAGCATTAAAATAATAAATTTCTTAGAACAAATTTAACCAAGGATCTAAAAAGCCTTTAAAATAAATGATATATCAATGGAGGAAATTAGAAAAGACACAAATTTTAAAATATTTTGTGTGTATGGATTGAAAGAATAAGTATTGTTAAAGTGCCATATTATCCAAAGTGATCTACAGATTTAATAAACTCCCTATCAAAATTCCAGTGGTATTTGTTTTCATAGTAATGAAAAACACAATCATAAAATTTACTTGAAACTTCGATAAACTCTGAATAATGAAAACAATCTTGAGGAAAAAGAACAAAGCAGGAGGACAACATACTTTATAATTTCAAACTATATTTCAAGACTATAGTAATAAAAACAGGAAAGAATGTGTAGAAAAAATGCACAAAAAAAAACGAAACAGAAACTACTACTCTCACATATTTCAGACATGATGCAGAAAGAAAATTTAGTAAATAGTTTAACATAGAGTTTCTTAAAATTTCCCAGGTATTTATGTGTCCGCCAAAACATTAAAAAAGCAGATTTTGTAGTCTTGTATATGCCAAAAAGGGGACTTTGGTTCTCACTGAAAACTTGAAGAAAGATAACGGAAGGAAAAGTATATTCCTTAGAAAAGTTAGAAGGATAAGACAAAAGATACCTCTATGTAAGAGAAAAAATAAAATAAAAAATAAACCTCAGGCTTCCCAGAAACTATTTTCCTTGGAGCACAACTCCCAAATTGTATTTCTTATTTTTATTCGTTTATTTATTTATTTATTTGAGACAGAGTTTTGCTCTTGTTGCCCAGGCTGGAGTGCAATGGCGCGATCTCAGCTCACAACAACCTCTGCCTCCCAGGTTCAAGCAATTCTCCTGCCTCAGCCTCCTAAGTAGCTGGGACTACAGGCATGCGCCACCACACCCAGCTAATTTTGTATTTTTAGTAAAGACGGAGTTCTGCATGTTGGTCAGGCTTGTCTCGAACACCCGACCTTAGGTAATCCGCCTGCCCTGGCCTCTCCAAGTGCTGGGATTACAGGCATGAGCCACCGCACCTGGCCCCAAATCGTATTTCAAAAACTGACTTTCTCCTTGACATTTGGACGTCTCATCTGTGTCATCTGTCATATTCACTCTCACCTACCTGGGGGTTTGGCCACCATCTCATGTCTCTCCATATTCCAGGGCTCTTTGCCTTGCTCCAGACAGGTGATCAGGTCTGGCTTAGAGACAGCAATACCTGTTTTATTAAAAATAAATAACATGAATGTTGCTCATATTCTTCAAATAATGTGCTCAGTAAAAAGGGTGTAATTAATAGAATAGTAAATTAATCACAAAATACTAATTTAAAACACATTTATAAATATTTAGACACTATTTTAAATTTGTAGGTTCTTAATTTTACTACTTAGTACTACTGAATCAAAAACTGGAGATGACAATTAGATTTTAAGGTATAGAAAACAATATTTTATGCCACTAAATTTCTGGAATTACCACTAATTTAGAGTGAAGGATACAGATCAGCTCAGGAACATAAAAAGTCCAGATCAAGATAAAACATCTTGAATTTTTTTTTCTACATTGACAAATCCCTAAGATTTTCTCTCTTTTTTTTTTGAGATGGAGTCTCACTCTGCCACCCAGGCTGGAGTGCAGTGGTGCGATCTCGGCTCACTGCAACCTCCATCTCCTGGGTTCAAGTGATTCTCCTGCCTCAGCCTCCCAAGTAGCTGGGACTACAGGTGTGTGCCACCACACCTGGCTAATTTTTGTATTTTTTTTTGTAGAGATGGGGTTTCACCATGTTGGCCAGGCTGGTCTTGAACTCCTGACCTCAGGTGATCCACCCACCTTGGCCTCCCAAAGTGCTAGGATTACAGGCATAAGCCACCGTGCTTGGCCCCCAAGATTTTCTTAGAAATAGAGATCTGACACTCATTTATGCAAAGATCAATTACCAAAAAACATTCTACAAAAAAAACAAATGAAATATTTAGGGTAGATTAGGAATTGTGTATTGAAGTTATTCTCACCCAGGAAGACCAGGTTTCTGTAGTTCTCTAACATCACGTTCCTATATAAATTCTGCTGTGCAGTGTCCAGGCATTGCCACTCCTCCAGAGAGAATTCTATGGCCACATCCATAAATGTCAATGGTCCCTGAAAAGTACACACACACATATTTACCAAGTGGCCATGGGCAAAATTTTTAATTTGATTCAAGTTGAAATGAAAGACTAAAGAGTACTGGTTCTGACTTATAAAAGTGAATGAAATTATCCAAATGAAGTAATTTTAAAGACAGAAATATTCTCTGATGTATTCTCTAACTCTGAGAAAAGACTAGAATAAGATCCACAACATCAATTTATATATGATACTTTTCTGGATAATAAAATATAAAATTAAGGGCATGAACACAAGCATGTACATTCTGGAGTGCTATATTCACACTATACAGAATGAGTTCTGTTGAGATGAAAGACATGTTAAGTTACAAGGTACATCTCAAATTTTAATGTGTACAATAAACTGGAAATCTTGTTATGCTTTTTTTTTTTTCCAGAAGATCTGGAATAAAGTCTGAGTTGCTGAATTTTTAATAAGCTCACAAGTAATGCCAATGATTTTGCCCCAGAGAAAAATCTTTATCAAACATCCAATAAGTGAAATAACCTGTTTTTTTCCCCCGTTTTTATGGCCTATAAGAGAGAGATGACAGCCTTCATTTTCCAAAAACAGATATATGCAAAGAAACCCTAAGAAAAGCAGCTGCCAGATTACATTTGATAATTTATACAAATCAGCTGCATAAAGATACTTAATAATGAAGAAAAAAATAATTAACTCTATAGTGAAAAAATCTGTCAGACAGCTCTTTAACCAAGTGAACCATTAGCATCAACTGCACTAGGACCAATTTTTATGGTGTGCTAAAACACACAGAAGGACACAGCATCACTGCTGGAATATTGTTCCCAATAAGTAAATTATAGTCTAAATTCAACCATATGGAAACATCAGTTTTATGCAAAGTTCAAGATACAGGTATCTTCTATTCAAGATACCTGTATCTTCTATGTTCTGTAATGTTTAATAGTGATTTTAAGTAGTCTTTCTTTAGCACCCTAGAGAACAGGTGTCTCCTGATAATTTTTTTCAGAACTTTCTGGGTAATAAATGCCATACTGTTTAAATAAGCACTTTCTTAATTCTGTTCTGCATAGGGCTATTTAGCAAACACAAATGGAACTTCAACATTACATGTTCTCCATCTTTACTAAGGATCCCAGCTTTTCCCCAATAGTAATCTTGAGTATTCACACTTTTCCAAGTTCAACAGCCACAAAAAGAACACTTTTAATACTGCAGATCATAAATTAATGGTGAGAATTTTGCAAGGCATATAAAAAGCCATAATTTAGAGAAGGCTCCGGTATATAGGAAAGAAATATTTTTCAGAGACCCTTGATTATCATAAGAATTTTAAAAAGTAGTTAAAACAAACTCATTAGGGAGAAAAAAACACAAGTATAGAAGTCAAGGTTTGCAAGTACTAAACACATAGCATTCCAGAGGCAGAGCGGACACAGCTCTTGATCTGAGACATGTTTAGCTGAAAAAAAAAAAAAAAAAAAAAAAGCCACTTTTTCCTCTATCTCCTCCTTCTCTGGGATTTATTTTCAGATGAGAATTTCTGGACAAATTACACCTTCATCTTGAGAAAATGCCACCTGTTTACATGCTACGACCACACCCACAGGCAGAAGGACCAAGACCCTCAGAAAATGTCCACCCATTTCTGGGTGAATCTTCAGAAAAGATTCAGAAACAATGACGAAAAAAATAGAAGTTTCTCCTTTCCTGTCCTTAGGTACCCTCCCCACCACAGACACCAGCAATTTCTGCTACGATAATGGAAATACGGGCCATGCTGCCCTGTCTTTACCAAACCCAAACAGAACTGGCCCTGTGACCATCCTTCAGTGAAAAAGTAAAACTTAACTCTCATGAATGTATCTTGAACCCCTCATAGTTGATTCTGGCCTTACCTTAGAGTCACATGAGGCACTTAATTAAAAAACATAAATGTATCCACACAAAACAATAAACAGAACCTGTGAAGAGGGCACAAGTAAAGGGATTTCTAATAATTAGCCACGTAATTTGAGTGCCTACACCTAAGTAATCCACATTACTTAGAATGGCAAAAACATCAATTAACTTTTCCACCAACCTAATAGAAGTCCAGCTGATAAACATTTAGCTAAGCATTGCCTTGCATTTTTTTTTTTTTTTTTTTTTTTTAAAGACGGTGTTTTTGCTCTTGTCTAACTTGTTTTGCTGGAGTGCAATGGCGCAATCTCTGCTCACCGCAACCTCCACCTCCTGGGTTAAAGAGATTCTCCAGCCTCAGCCTCCCAAGTAGCTCAGATTACAGGCATCTGCCACCATGCCCGGCTAATTTTTGTACTTTTAGTAGAGACAGGATTTTACCATGTTGGACAGGCTGCTCTGGAACTCTTTATGTCAGGTGATCCACCCACCTCGCTCTCCCAAAGTGCTGGGATTACAGGCATGAGCCACCACACCCAGCTGCCTTGTAATATTTAATAAGCTTATAAATCACTTGGTAACTTTGGACCTTCCCTATGTATTTTGATTCTGCAGGTTTTCAAAGGGTTCATGAATGTGTGTTTTAAATAACTCCCCTGTCGATGCTGATGTTACTTCTTCTAGGCTCATCATTAGAATTGGTTAGAGAAGCAGGCACAGCACAGAGTCCCTTACACTCAGCACTCTTGTCACAACACAAATACTTCTGGCACAAATGAATACAACAAATCTCCATCTTTAAGTATCATATTCTTTGCTGGTTCTTTAAAGTTTACAGAGGCAACAGAAAGTAGCAACGCCTGAATAAGTCTGCACTTGGAAAACAACATGTACTATTGAAATGTTTATAAAGCAGGTACTATGTGCTCAAGACTATGTTACACAGCACTGTGCTTGGAATAATACATTACGTGATTTAATTCTCATAACAAACTGGGAGTCAGCACAGATGTTTAATAATTCGCAGGATTTAGATTAAGGGCTTAGCATTTTTATTTCAACTTCTGTTTCTCTGTCCTTGGTTTTTAAAAAAAATGTATAGAACACTAAATATAGACAGATGAGAGGGATACAGAAAGGAAGAACTTAATGTAGTTTAAAGAAATTTTTATTGTGTTCATATTTACTTGTTTGTGACTTGTGGAGCAACTACTGGATCCGCAGGAATAGAAAACAAGTTGCTAAATGTCTCTGCAAGCACTGGTTTAATAGAAAATTTAAAAATTAAGATGCTAAAATACATACTTTATTTTTCCAATTTTATCTGCTTTTGGGTTTCAGAAAATTGTGAGCACCAGCTCTAAAAATGTAACAGACTCACCAGTCAAAACTTCCAATCAGTTCTGTGAGGCCAGACTTCAAGGTGGGGCCAGACCGAAATAAGAGGTAAAATAGCTGATTGCTACCCTGTGAAGTTTGTAGAAATCTAAAGTGACTGGAAGCCTGAAAGGAAAAGGCCCCTCTAGAGTAAAGTTTGGCTGGAACCGTATGTGTTCATATCACGTCTAGTAATTCTAGACAGTGTTTGTAAAATATAATTAAAAGAAAAAATTTCTCCAGCCCTAGAGAAACTCCAAAATGACAGAACATAAACTGTTTCATTACGCAATTAAACCAGAATGTGACATGCATCACAGTCAATCTTCTTAAGAGATTGCAAAGACAAAAAGACACTCCCATAATTAGTCCACAAGTAAAAGAATTTACAGCACCATGTAATACATGGTTCATCCTAAATTCACCTGGTAATGGGGGAGTTGATCCATGTATGCTAATTGGTTATAATCAATGACAAAATTAACTTTTCACATCCTCATGACAAGAGGTAATTTTGCAACTTAGGGAGTTATCTTTTTGGCTATTTACATTTTAAGCAATCAATGGCTCTGTACTCCCTGAGCACTAGGCTCTGCCTGCCCTTTCCTGATAGCCAGTGTCCTTTCTTGACTCCTACCACAGGGCTCACAGCTGGCAGCTCACATCTCACACGAACCCCAACTGCCAGAGCAGCACTCCAGTCCCACATCAGGTAATGAAGCCTGAGCTGCAGGAGGAGAGCCTTCAGCCCTCCTGGCTGAAATTGCACCTTCACGATAATGGGAATGGGAGCAGTGTTTCAGCTTCAGTTTCTATTTATAATGGTGACATGAAAAAAATACTGCTGGATTTTCAGCATGAGTCCGCATAGAGATACCTCTAAGAGTTCTCCCTGTGACAGCCCACCTCATTCACAACACCATGGGATAGTAACAGAGCTTCTGAAACAGACACCCAAAACATTGGAGACAAAAATCGTTCTTCATCTTAGTAAAATTATATTGAGTAAAAAAGAAGAGCATCTTAAAAAAAACTCAGATTAGATATAAGATTGATCATGTTGGCCAGAAAATGTTCCCCTAAAATAAACGTCTCTCTAAACACCCAAACTGCACAGCTACTCTCAGTATGAGAAGCATGAGCATTATGAAGAAAGGGGACATATTCTCAGCAAAATTTTATAAAGTTTCTCTTTTATCTCTGCTGCTCTCTCGTCTCCGAGGCATTAAATGGGGGATTTATATTGGAATACATCTGACAATTTCCAACAGCTCCTTTTTATTTTTATTTTTATTTTTTGAGACAGAGTCTTGCTCTCTCACACATGCTGGAGTGCAGTGGTGTGACCTTAGCTCACTGCAATCTCCACCTTCCAAGTTTAAGCGATTCTCCTTCCTCAGTCTCCTGAGTAGCTAGAATTACAGGCACCCACCACCACCCCCAGCTAATTTTTGTATTTTTAGTAGAGACAGGGTTTCACCATATTAGCCAGGCTGGTCTCAAACTCCTGACCTCAAGTGATCTGTCCACCTTGGCCTCCCAAAGTGCTGGGATTACAGAGGTGAGCCACCACACCCAGCCTTCAACAACACTTTTTGATGAAGAATCAGAATCTGACTTTGTTTATATAGTAAAATATATTTGAGCTTACAACACAGCTAACTTAAAAGCTATTCTATTTCTTGCATGGTCACATCGCCCATCATGTTTATTTGTACTGTAATAGCAGTATTCAAGTTTAGTAAAATAAAAGATACTGAAATCATGCTTACCTATATCTATTGGGTAAATTAATATGCATGTCAGGCTAATACCTACTGTAACAATTTTGCAGTGAATTTTTTTGGATATTAGATATAAATATATAAGCATAAATAATTTTAATGTACTAGTAATAATGTAGAATTTTTAAAAATTTTCTGTAACCATAATTTAGTTATAACACTTTATATTTCAAAAGTATGACTAATATTAAAATGACTAAGACATTCATCCAAAATAAATATTGCGGTCTTATATTCATAATATTGTAGAAAATACCGTATAATTTAGACCGGGTGCAGTGGCTCATGCCTGTAACCCCAGCTACTCAGCCGAGATCATGCCACTGCACTCCAGCATGGGCAACAGAGCAAGACTCCGTCTTAAAAAAAAAAAAGGAAAATACTGTATAATTCACATGAATGCAAGTTGTCTACAAACACTACACATAACCATGCTAATTGTTTTGAAGTAGTAAATAGGAACCAAAGCATAACCACACACTCCACTGTTGAGTTTATACACTGAACTGTTCTTTCTTTTGCAGTGTAAGTACTTCAGCCTGCAAATATTGGATAATTACACTGAATAATGTTTTTTGTCAAAGAAACTTCCTCTGCATCTTTTAGTCTTTATCATTCTGTATTGCTAAGTTTAATCCTATCTTTGTGCTCCACTTTTTGTGTGCTCTTAAAATGAGCTTTAATCTAAACAAATCTGTATCTACTTTAAGAGACTGAAAACAACAACAACAACCAAAAAAAAAACCTTGTAATCCCAGCACTTTGGGAGGCCGAGGTGGGCGGATCACGAGGTCAGGAGATGGAGACCATCCTGGCTAACACGGTGAACCCCATCTCTAGTAAAAATACAAAAAATTAGCCGGGAGTGGTGGCGGGCGCCTGTAGTACCAGCTACTTGGGAGGCTGAGGCAGGAGAACTGCTTGGACCCGGGAGGCGGAGCTTGCAGTGAGCCCAGATCACGCCATTGCACTCCAGCCTGGAAGCGAGACTCCGCCTCAAAAAACAAAAAACAAAAAAACCTTTGCCAAAGCAAAAACACTGCAATGGTTCTGAGGTCCTAGATAAAGACATTCCTGAGTCAGAAAGAATGACAAAAGGTTTCTTTAGCTGTAAATATGATTTACGTATATTTCAAAAAAGCAGAGAATATCTACATATAACCAAAATACTTCAATAAAGAGAGATGAACAAAATAACCTTTTTATAAGGTAAGAAAATAAAGACTCTTATTTCTAATTTATATTTTCTCCTATAACAGCCAAAACTCGACCAGGCATGGTAGCTCATGCCTGTAATCTCTGCACTCTACGAGGCCGAGGTAGTTAGATCACTTGAAGTCAGGAGACCAGCCTGGCCATCATGGCGAAACCCTGTCTCTACTAAAAATACAAAATTAGCCAGGCGTGGTGGAGTGTGCCTGTAATCCCAGCTACTCAGGAGGCTGAGGCAGGAGAATCGCTTGAACCTAGGAGGCAGAGGTTGCAGTGAGGCGAGATCGTGCCACTGCACTCCAGCCTGGGCATCAGAGTGAGACTCCATCTCATAAAACAAAAACAAAAACAGCTAAATCTCTGGACAGGTCCTTGATCTCTTGGACATCTGAATTTCAGTAGACTGTAGGTTCAGGCATCTAACGAGTAGCCTTGGGCACACTAAAGAAAAAAGCAGAAGAAAGAAAGGTGTTCTAAAAAAATCCATGAGTGCATATGAATAAAGCAAGTTCTTAGAGAGCTATGAAGAGAGTTGGATTCTGACACAATAATAGTGGGAGACTACAACACCCCACAGACACTGTTACATCATTGAAGCAAAAAAATTAACAAAGATATCAGGACCTAAACTCAACATTTGACCAAATAGTCCTAACTGACATCTATAGAACTGTCCAACTGAAATCAACATAGTATACATTCTTCTCATCACCACATGTCACATACTCTAAAATTGACCACACAATCAGAAATAAAACAATCCTCAGCAAATTCAATTTTCCCAAAGTCATACCAAACACACATTTAGGCCACAGCTTGGTAAAGATATAATTCAATACAAAGAAAACCAGTTCAAATTATCCAATGACATGGAAATTTAAAAACCTTCACCTGAATGACTTTTGGGTAAATAATAAAATTAAGCAGAAATCAGTAAGTTCCTTGAAACAAGAAGAACAAAGATACACAAACCAGAATCACTATAACACAGCCAAGGCACTGTTAAGAAGGAAATTTATAGCACTAACTACTCACATCAAAAACTCAGAAATCAATTTAAATACCTAACATCATAAATAAATGAATGAGGCCAGGTATGGTGGCTCACTCTGTAATCCCAACACTTTGGGAGGCCGAGGAAGGCGAATCACTTGAGTTCAAGACCAGCCTGGGTGGTAAAACCCTGTCTCTACAAAAATTAGCCTGTCATGGGGGCACTCGCCTGTAATCTCAGCTACTCAGGGGGCCGAGGCAGGAGAATCCCTTGAACCCAGGAGGCAGAGGTTGCAGCGAGCCAAGATCGTTCCATTGTACTCCAGGCTAGGCAACACAGCGAGACTGTGTTTCAATCAATAAAGCAAGAGAAAACCAACTCCCAAGCTACCAGAAGACAAGAAATAACCAAAATTAGATCTGAACTGAAGGAGATTTAGAAATGAAAAGTCATAGAAAATATCAAGTAATCCAGGAGTTAAATCTCTGAAAAAAATTAAGAAGACAAACCACTAGCAAGATTAGTGAAGAAAGAATAGAAGATCCAAATAAGCACAATTAAAAATGACAACAGCGGGCCAGGTGCCGTGACTAACGCCTGTAATCCTAGCACTTTGGAAGGCCAAGGAAGGTGGATCACCTGAGGTCAGGAGTTCGAGACCAACCAGCCTGGCCAACATGGTGAAACCCCATCTCTACTAAAAATACAAAAATTACCCAGGCGAGGTGGTGCATGCCTGTAGTCCCAGCTACCTGGGAGGCTGAGGCAAGACAATTACTTGAACACGGGAGGCGGAGGTTGCCTGGGCGACAGAGTGAGACTCTGTCAAAAAAAAGAGATAAAGACAAAACCCAAAAAGGATGAAAACTGAGAATGGCACTAAGGCCCAGAGTTTTGGTTGCACTCTGACCAAAAAAGGAGACAATTTTAAACAAAATTATTGGAAGACATTATTCTGGACTGAGCTTGTGCACTAGGTCCAAACAGACAAACCTAACCAAAATGGAGTCACTCATGCTTAAATGTGACATAATGGAACTGAACATTTAAGGAAAGTGGTAGATCCTAAAACAGGCCAGGTTTTGTCTGTCTTTTGTAAACAGCAGATTTAAGCACATAATTGCTTAAACCAGGAAGGCAAAGGCTGCAGTAATCTGAGATCATTCTACTGCACTCCAGCCTAGGTGACAGAGTGAGATTCCACCTTAAAAAAAAAAAAAAAAAAAAAAAAATAAGGCAACAGAGGCCAAGCACAGTGGCTCATGCCTGTAATCCCAGCACTTTGGGAGGCCGAGGCAGGTGGATCACCTGAGGTCAGGAGTTCAAGACCAGCCTGACCAACATGGTGAAAACCTGTCTCTACTAAAAATACAAAAATTAGGCCAGGTGTGGTGGCATATGCCTATAATCCCAGCTACTTGAAAGGCTGAGGTAGGAAAATTGCTTAAACCCCAGAGGCAGAGGTTGCAGTGAGCCAAGATCACGCCAGTGCACTCCAGCCTGGGCAACAGAGCAAGACTCCATCTCATCAAAAAAAAAAAAAAAAAAAAAAGACTACAGAGACATTACCTCTGACCCCACAAAAATACAAATAGCTATTGAAGTGTACTATAGACACCTCTATACACAAAAACTAGAAAATCTAAAGGAAATGGGTAAATTTCTAAACAAATAAATTCTCTCAAGACCAAACAAGTTGAAGCCCTAAACAGATCAATAACAAGCTCCAAAATTAAGTTAGTAGTACATAGGCTACCAACTAAAAAAACCCAAGACCAGAAAGTTCATATCTGAATTCTACCAAGTGTAAAAAGAAAAGCTGATATAATGCCTTCTAAAACTATTATAAAAAATTAAGAAGGGGACTTCTCCCCAGCTCATTATATAAGAGCATCATTCTGATACCAAAACCTGGCAGAGACAAAACAAAGAAGAAAACCTCAGGCTAATATCCTTGATAAACATTGCTGCAAAAATCCTCAACAAAATATGGGCAAACCAAATCCAGCAGAACATCAAAAAGCTAATCCACTATAATCAAGTAGGCTTTATCGCTGGAATGCAAGGTTGGTTCAACTTACAAAAAATCAATAAATCTGATTCATCACATAAACAGAACTAAAGAACCACAAAATTATCTCAATAGATGCAGAAAAAACTTTCAATAAAATGTAACATTGTTCATGTATAAAACCCTCAACAAACTAAGCATTGAACATACATACTTCAGAATAATGAGTTATCTATGACAAATCCAAAGCCAACCTACTAAATGGACACAAGCTGGAAGCATTCCTTCTGAAAACTGGCACAAGATAAAGATGCCTTTTCTCACCACTCCTATTCAACAGAGAATTGGAAGTCCTGGCTACAGAAATCAGGCAAGAGAAAGAAATAAAATGCACCCAAACAGGAAGGGAGGAAATCAAACTATCCCTGTTTTCAGATGACATGATTCAGTATCTAGAAAACCCTATAGTCTTGGCAGAAATGCTCTATAAACTGACAACTTCTGCAAAGTTTCAAAATACAAAACAAAGGTGCAGAAGTAAGTAGCACCTCTATACATCAACATACAAGCCAAAATCCAAATCAAAAACACAATCACATTCAAAAATGCCACAAAAAGAATAAGGTGTCTAGGAATACAGCTAACCAGGGAAGTAGAAGATCTCTATGACAACAATTACAAAACACTGCTCAAAGAAGTCAGAGATGACACAAACAAATACAAACTATTTTATGGTCATGGACAAAGAAGATCAGTATCATTAAAATGGCCATACTGACCAGGCATGATGACTCATGCCTGTAATCCCAGAACTCTGGGAGGCTGAGGCAGGCAGATTGCCTAAGCTCAGGAGTTTGAGACCAGTCAGGACAACATAAAGAAACCCAATTTCTACAAAAAAAACTAAAAGAAAAATTAGCTGGGCATGGTGGCGTGTGTCTGTAGTCCCAGATACCTGGGAGGCTGAGGTAGGAGGATTGTTTGATCCCAGAATGTTAAGGCTGCAGTGAGCCAAGATCATGCCACTGCACTCCAGCCTGGGTGACAGAATAAGACCCTGTCTCTTCATAAAATAAAATAGGAAAAAAATTTTTTTAAATGAAAATATAGGGCCGGGCGCTGTGGCTTACACCTGTAATCCCAGCACTTTGGGAGGCTGAGTTGGGTCGATCACGAGGTCAGGAGTTCGAGACCAGCCTGGCCAACATGGTGAACCCCCCCCCACCCCACTAAAATACAAAAATTAGCCGGGCTTGGTGGCACATGCCTGTAATCCCAGCTACTTGGGAGGCTGAGGCAGGAGAATCACTTGAACCCAGAAGGCAGAGGTTGCAGTGAGCCAAGATCACACCATTGCACTCCAGCCTGGGTGACAGAGCGAGACTCCGTCTAAAAAAAAAAAAAAAAGTGATAATAATAATAATAATACAGGCCTGGCACGGTGGCTCACACCTATAATCCCAGCACTTTGGGAGGCTGAAGCAGGTGGATCATCTGAGGTCAGGAGTTCGAGACCAGCCTGACCAACATGATGAAACCCCAGCTCTACTAAAAATACAAAATTAGCCAGGTGTGGTGGCACATGCCTGTAATCTCAGCTACTCGGGAGGCTGAGGCAGGAGAATAGCTTGAACCCGGGAGGCGGAGGTTGCAGTGAGCCAAGATCGCGCCATTGCACTCCAGCCTGGGCAACAAGAGCGAAACTCCATCTCAAAAAAAAGAAAGAAAACATAATACGTAAATATCACGGAATACTGTATGACCATAAAAAAGGAACAAGATCATTTCATTTGCAGCCACATGGATGAAATTGAAGCCCATTATCCTTAGACAACTAATGCAGAAAGGCCAGCCATGGTGGCCCACACCTGTAATCCAAGTACTTTTGGAGGCCGAGGAGGGCAGCTTCCTTGAGGTCAGGAGCTCCAGACCAGCCTGGCCAATATGGTGAAACTCCATCTCTACCAAAAATACAAAAACTAGACAGGCGTGATGGCTCGTGCCTGTAATCCCAGCTACTCAGGAGGCTGAGGCAGGAGAATCGCCTGGGAGGCAGAGGTTGCAGTGAGCTGAGATCGTGCCACTGCACTCCAGCCTGAGTGACAGAGCGAGAGTCCGTCTCAAAAAAAAAAAAAAAAAAAAGTAAACTGATGCAGAAAGGGAAAAACAAATGCACTATCTCATTTATAAGTAAGAGCTAAATAATAAGAACACATGGATGCAAAGAGGGGAAAAACAGACACAGGCCTAGTTGAGGTTGGCAGGACAAAGACCTGTTTGGGCCGGGCATAGTGGCTCATTCCTGTAATACCAGCACTTTTGGAGGCTGAGTTGGGCAGATCACCTGAGGTCAGGAGTTCGAGACCAGCCTGGCCAACATGGTGAAACCTCGTCTCTACTAAAAATATAAAAATTAGCCGGGCATGGTGGCAGGTACCTGTAATCCCAACTACTTGGGAGGCTGACGCAAGAGAATCACTTGAACCCAGGAGGCAGAGGCTGCAGTGAGCCGAGATCACACCATTGCACTCCAGCCTGGACAACAAAAGCGAAACTCCATCTCAAAAAAAAAAAAAATTAAATTAAATAAATTTAAAAAAAATACCTGTCTGGTGCTATGCTTAGTACCTTGGTGAAAAAATAATCTACATCAAACTTTCATGACACAATTTTACCTATGTAATAAACCTGCATGTGTACCTCTGAACTAAAATTAAAAGTTGAAAGGAAAAAACTCGATGGGTGGGGTTAAGTGCAATATGTAAGCTGAAAGACTGGTTTGTGCTATTTATTTCTGGGTCCATGCAGGCACATGAGATTATGAACAAGTGGCCCAGAACCCTAAGTTGGTGGGGAAAACAGGTTGCTGCTGCAGATTCGGTGTCTGGGGAACGGGAATATGCCAGGAGACTCGTAGACACTTTTGAAGGATTTTTGCAAGAAATGCTAGAATCAAAAATGCTGTGGTGAAGTTCCTGAGGGTGGTGCCTTGTCCTGAGAGGGGTGTGGATGCATCAGTGTCTAGTGGGCATGATTGTGAGTCGGTGGGAATCCTGTGGTGGCAACTGTGGAAAGAGAAGGTCTGTCATCAGAGCTTCTTTCCTCTAAGTTTTCAGCCCTCTCTCACTCTAAGAGAAGACCTGGAATCAGAAAACAATGGGCAGTGTGACAGCCAGTACATAGCAGCAGAGCCTCCCATTCCCAAACACTCAGTTTTATTCCAGGCTAGACCTTTATGGTATTTTTATTCTGGCACAAAATCTACAGACTTTGCTGAACACCAAGCAACTCTCCAACACCAATTCTTTGTCTAACATTTAAATTCTGACACCACCCAGAGTCAGCACAGACCCTGATTCAGGGCTTGGTCTCAAAATATTGTTAACAGTTGCCAGTAACAAATCCCATGGACCCATCTATGCTTCTAAATTATGAGCCCATTATGAGCTCTGTTTAAAAATTCAGGACTCCCATAAACTTGCTCAAGTTCAATAACTTAATAGTGCTAGACACAGTACTCAGAAAAACACTGTAGTTATGTTGACCGGATTATTATAAAAGATACAACCCAGGAAAAGTCAAATGAAAGAAATGTGTAAGACAAAGAAAAGAGGTGGTGAAAGATGAAGCACATAGGTAATCCTGGTAAATGGCTATAATTAATAAAATTCTCCATCTTTTGTGTGCTCCAGAAACAGTTTATGGAAAGAAACACACATCCCATTATGACTTAGATGATGCACTCTTTTCTTACCTAACACATAGCCAGACATAGATTCTGCCCATTTTCTTCTTATTCTCTTAGCAAACTCAGCTGAATTTGTCTTCAGTGGTCAAAATAAAATACTACTTAATCAAACTTCAGTTTATCTCCTTCCCACAGCTCCTGAACTTTTGAGCTACCCTCAGTCTAAGCCAACATACGACCCCATTATATGCTCCTCCTAAGGACATGCTAAACATTCTCTGATTTAGCCAGGCGCGGTGGCTCACGCCTGTAATCCCAGGACTTTGGGAGTCCGAGGTGGGTGGATCATGAGGTCAGGAGATCGAGACCATCCTGGCTAATACGGAGAAACCCCATCTCTACTAAAAATACAAAAAATTAGCCGGGCGTGGTGGCGGGCGCCAGTGGTCCCAGCTACTCAGGAGGCTGAGGCAGGAGAATGGCGTGAACCCAGGAGGCGGAGCTTGCAGTGAGCGGAGATCACGCCACTGCACTCCAGCCTGGGCGGCAGAGCAAGACTCCATCTCAAAAAAAAAAAGAAAATTATCTGATTTAGAATCTGATTTTTTTACCCTCCATTTGCCATTCCCCTCCCATCTTGTTTCTCATCTTGGTTGCTCCTTCCGATGAAAAAAACCCACCCTTGTCTGCCTAATCTTTGAGATCCTTAAAGATCTTATAGTTGGTACTTCCTCCTGTTGCAATACTCCTTTGGAACTTAATTTTTTAATATAAATCTAACTTTATTTTTAAAAGTCTAGAAACGCCTCAAAGCAAGAACAACTTTATCTTCAGTAAATCCTTTAGGTCCCGTTCCATCTTAACTGCATTTGTCTGTGGGTCCCCCCTCAGCATTCCAGGGCTCTATAGCTTCTCTTCAGATAAAAGGCTTCTTCCATGGCTGGAGTGAGCACGCTAGGAAATCTGCAGGGGAGGCTCCCCAGGAAGAACTAACTGGGCCTTTAATAACCTTTTGCAGGCTCAATATGAGCCTTTAGCTTGGAGTCACTGGGCTCAAGCTTTAATTTTCAAGTAGGAGTTATTCACTCAGGTTTTGAAACTTGGTGTTTGAAAAATTCGGTAAAATTACTCAAACACGGCGCTCATATAAAAGAAAAAAATTTAAGGTGCTTACATTTTATACCTCAACAAGAAAAGCAGAAGAATCTATTTCTTTCAGACAATAAATGTACTACTTTATTATCTCCATTATAAATCATGTAGTAAACAATTAGTCATATGGGGACACCTCTAGGAGGTACCAAGTTTTATCTTATAAAGTTTAGCATCGGCCGGGCGCAGTGGATCACATCTGTAATCCCAGCATTTTGGGAGGCTGAGGCGGGCAGATCACGAGGTCAGGAGTTCAAGAACAGCCTGGCTAACCTGGTGAAACCCCGTCTCTACTAAAAATACAAAAATTAGGTGGGCGTGGTGGCGTGCACCTGCAATCCCAGGTACGCTGGAGGCTGAGGGAGGAGAATTGCTTAAACTCGGAGTCAGAGGTTGCAGTGAGCCAAGATCGCACCATTGCACTCTAGCCTGGGCGACAGAGCAAGACTGTCTCAGGGAAAAAAAAAATTAGCATTAAACTCATACATCAAGATTACAGGATATAGAACAGATATTCATTCTCAGAAATTTACCCTGCAATACGAGGAACTGATGTTTTTATGAATCTATGTAATTCAGCAATTATCTAGCACATTTTCTTGTGAAAATGTATTCATTTTCTACAGCCAAAATGGAAGAGAAATTTTCCTTATTCTTTTCCTTGATAGCTCTCTAAAAGCTAACGCTTGAAATTGTGTTTGAAAACACCCAGGCAAAAAAAAAACACACCTGAGAAGGCTGGGCACGGTGACTCATGCCTGTAATCCCGGCACTTTGGGAGGCCGAGGTGGGCAGATCACCTGAGGTCAGGAGTTCAAGACCAGCCTGGCCAACATGGCGAAACCCCGTCTCTACTAAAAATACAAAAATTAGCCAGGCATGGTGGCATGCACCTGTAATCCCAGCTACTCAGGAGGCTGAGGAAGGAGAATCGCTTGAACCTGGGAGTCAGAGGCTGCAGTGAGCTGAAATCATGCCACCGCACTCCAGCCTTGGCAACAAAATGAGACTCCATTTCAAAAAATAAAAAACACACCTGAGAAAATTTCTAAACTCACACTGGGGAAAAAAAAAGTAAATGAGAATTTTTAACAATGGAATATATGATTAGGTATTTTTTGAAACCTGCCTATTTTATGTTTTTGTAAATATTTTCTCACCTTTCAAACTCTACTAATAAAATACAATTTACAGTTTAAAAGAGTCAATATAAGTGAACAAATCTTTTCAAGGTGACAAAACAAAGGAGTGGCAGTGCTGATTAGAAAACAGATGTGTCTGACTCATGTGTCAAGTCAGGCCATCCAATCCCTGGAGAGATTTTCCCACGCCATCCTGCTCACTTAAGTGCCCAATGACCACTCTCTCAGGAGACTCTGCATTACGCCCCAATGAGTGCCCCAAGTGCATTTTACTTGGCAAGTTCTTGTACTGTCTCACTGAGGTGAGGTTTTTTTCTGTCTTTGGGGATACAATTTTTTTTCACAAATCTTAGAGAATCCAGGTGGCAGAAATCATTTCTGATTTCCCCTCAATACCAGCGTCTGATCGCTGACCAGTAATATGTCTCCAAGAAATGGAAAATGGCTTGGATAAAAACAATCTTAATGTCTCAAGGGGTTAGCTTTTCAAAGGAAGAATACACCAGGAGATCCCTCTAAGCCCCGGGGCATTCACCTTCTTCTTGAGGCTACACTCCATACCTCAGCTTGTTCTATAAGAGAAAATGACCCAAGAGCTGATATTAACTCCAGCAGACAGACATGGTGGGTATCTTGGTTTATTCAGATAGTACAGGACCAGGAAAAAACTAAAGGGTAGGACACATCACCCCATAAAGTTTACAAAAAACACTGACCCCCAAAACATTATGATCTCTGTGCTTAGGGAAGATAAAAGAAAAAAAGGCAGAGATATTTTTTACAATACAGTGTCAGGGGATTACTCTTTGCTTTCCTCTCATGGAAAATATTTAAAAACAGAAAACAAATTTTTTAAATGTTTTCAATGTGTTGTCGGTAAATAATTAAAATACAGTATGAAAAATGTACACTAAAGGACAAATAGTTGATAATGTGAATTAGGGAGAGAAAGTTGACAGTTCCTTGAAGCAAAGTACTAAATTTTCAGTTCTCGAGATTGTCAGAACTGGAAATTTAGTATGTATTTTTACTTCAAGCCAGAGTTAGGCTGGAGGTAAGGAGAACTGGGGGATACTCGGGAGACCCTGCTTGGAACACGTAAAAAAATGCAAGGGAAAATCAGTCTTCTGTGGAGTGTGAAAATAGTTAAGTGCCAGGCAATTAGTCTGAGGTGGAAATCTAGGCCCTGGATTCCTGCTTTGAAAAAAAAATCTAACTCAAATGCATTTTTTTTTTTTTTTGTAAATTACTACATTAGAGGAAACAAAATTCAGGCTTAACCAACTATAAACTGTCAATTAAGCTCCAATTACATAACCAGGAAATTTGTACGCTCAAGGTGGAAATTAAGAAACTGAGGCAGGGAGCGCTGGCTCATGCCTGTAATCCTACCACTTAGGGAGGCTGAGGCCGGTGGATCACCTGAGGTCAGGAGGTCGAGACCAGCCTGGCCAACATATTGAAACTCCGTCTCTACTAAAAATACAAAAATTAGCCGGGCATGGTGGTGAGCGCCTGTAATCCCAGCTACTCGGGAGGCTGAGGCAGGAGAATCGCTTGAATCCGGGAGGTGGAGGTTGCAGATCATGCCACTGCACTCCAGCTTGGGCGTCAGTGCAGGACTCCGTCTCAAAAAAACAAACAAACAAACAAACAAAAAAACTAAGAAAACGAAAAGAGGAGAGAAACAAAGACAGGAAGACAAAAAGAATACAACTGCACCTAACCAATTATTGAATTTGGGATTTTTCCATCATGCACCTTATAAAAGTCCTTCAAGCCCCTCTTATAAACCAAAAACTACAACCCATAGGGGTGCTCTAAAATTTTTGAACCATTCTTTGATGAAATTATTTAATATTTTTGCGGAGACTGCCATTTTTTTTTTTTTGAGACAGAGTCTTCTTACTCTGTCGCCCAGGCTGGAGTGCAGTGGCCCGTTCTTGGCTCACTGCAACCTCCTCCCGGGTTCAAGCGATTGTCCCGCCTCAGCCTCCCGAGTGGCTGGGATTACAAGCATGCGCCACTATGCCCGGCTTTTTTTTTTTTTTTTGAGACGGAGTCAAGCTCTGTCACCCAAGCTGGAGAGCAAATGGTGTGATCTCGGCTCACTGCAACCTCCGCCTCCCGGGTTCAAGCGATTTTCCTGCGTCAGCCTCCTGAATAGCTGGAGTCGCGCCACCACGACCGGCTAATTTTCTGTATTTCTAAGCAGAAACGGAGGTTTCACCATGTTGGTCAGGCTGGTCTCGAACTCCTGACCTCGTGATCCGCCCGCCTCGGCCTCCCAAAGTGCTAGGATTATAGGCGTAGGCCACTGCGCCAGACTAATTTTTATATTTAGACTAATTAGTAGAGACGGGGTTTCGCCATGTTGGCCAGGCTGGTCTCGAACTCCTGGCCTCGGGTGATCCGCCCGCCTCGGCCTCTCAAAGTGCTGGGATTACAGGCGTGAACCAACGCGCCCGGCCTACCATAAATTTTTAATAGGGGGAAAGATGAACTGGAAACGCAGTGGACTAAAGCCCTTCCCATTCATGAACCAGCTCCCCGAGTCAGGATTCTCCCGACTATCCTCCCGTGGTCCCTGCACAATCTGGGAGAGACGCTGCGCTGCGGGAGCAGAGCTACCCCGAAAGGGCTCCAGGTCAGGGCACAGTCACTGCGCAGGGAAGAGACAAGACGCCTGGGGGCCGGCTGTCAGCGAAGCCGCCATCTTATGGCTTAAGGGGACTGAGGCCCAGCTGGGCAAGGAGAACTCAGGGCGCAGTTTGTGGAGATGACTGCGGGGAGGCCCGAGTCCGCCACAGCCACTTCCCACCGGTTTCAACCAGCCCCTCCCTCTCTCTCCGGATGTCGGAGCCGCCACTCTCACCATTTCTAGGCTTCCAGGGGGGCCCTGGCGTCTTAGCTGTGGATCTCCCAATACTTGCAGGTCACAGGGCCACAGAGGCTTGGCCTCTAGGAACACGGGACACAGAGCAGGGAAGAAGAGACCAGGAGCTCCAGCTGCAGCGAGAGACAAAGGCCCCGCCAAATCCCGGAAGCCGCCCTGTCCGCTCCAGCTGCGTGCCTGATTGGACGGTCCCCAGCTCAGCGTCCCTGATTGGAAAACATCTAAGGCCCGGCCCCTTCAGGCCTTAAGTGACAGAAGACCTGACCAAATACTGGACTGAATGAAGAAAGAGTGACAGCCTAAGCTGCAGCCTTTTCAGGCAGGGCTTCCTCCCTGAGCTGAGCCCACCCCGGAGGGTATTTGCATTTAACCTCGTGTATGAGGTTTCATGTATTTATAAATAACATACTATATGGCTATTCACAAATGAAAAATATATAATAACAATAATTTTAAAATTTCAGTTTTTATGATCTTCCTGGCTTCTGGCATTTGAGCAAGCAGCCTGAGATTTTTTTAAAAAGGCAATCCTCTGAAATAAAATATAAGCCACATGTGAATTTTGAATTTTCTAGTAGCCAACTTTAAAAAGAAACAAGAAAAAGGTGGAGTTGATTGTAACAATTTACCCAATATATCCAAAATATTATCAGTTTAATATGTGAGCAATAAGTAATGATATATATATATATAAAAAACTAAATCTTTGAAACTAACTTTACCTTTCCAGCACATCGCAGTTTAGACCAGCGACATTCCAGGCACCCAGGAGCCACACGTGGCCAATAGCTGCCATGTTGAAGTGCAGCTGCGATGTCAGCTGAGTGAAGGGCCTGGACATCAGAGGTGGAGGAAAAGCCTCTTCCTACCAATATCTCTCCTCAGTTCCAGGGTGGAACAGATAGTGGTCATAAAAGAGCAGAAGGCAGCAAGAATAAAATAACCACACATAGACCACTGCTGGCCACCTGTTGACTACTTTCCTTCCAGATTAGACAGTGAACAAAAAGTGATGGGGCGACAGGAGAAGTAAACTCTATGTCTTCATATCTGTCCAGTCTTTTTTGAGACAGAGTTTCACTCTTGTTGCCCAGGCTGGAGTGCAATGGCAGGATCTTGGCTCACCACAACCTCCACCTCCCGGGTCCAAGCAGTTCTCCTACCTCAGCCTCCCAAGTAGCTGGGATCACAGGCACGCGCCACCACGCCCAGCTAATCTTTTGTATTTTTATTAGAGACAGGGTTTCTCCATGTTGCTCAGGCTGGTCTCAAACTCCCGACTTCAGGTGATCTGCCCGCCCCCCACCTCCCAAAGTGCTGGAATTACAGACGTGAGCCACCACACCCGGCCTTTTTTTTTTTTTTTTTTTGAGACAGACTTGCTCTGTCGCCCAGGCTGCAGTGCAGTGGCACGATCTCGGCTCACTGCAACTTCCACCTCCTGGGTTCAAGCAATTCCCTGCCTCAGTCTCCTGAGTAGCTGAGATTACAGGCGCCCACCACCATGCCAGGCTAATTTTTGTATTTTTAGTAGAGACAGAGTTTCACCATCTTGGCCAGGCTGGTCTTGAACTCCTGATCTCATGATCCACCCGCCTCGGCCTCCCAAAGTGCTGGGATTATAGGCGTGAGCCCAGCCTTGTCCACAGTGTTGACCTCCAATGTTTATATATGAAGAAAACAGATTAAAGGCAAACTTATTTTGCTATTTGACCTTGGCCCTAATGGTCAGGCTGTGGTTATCTGTTTTATTTTGTGGTGTGGGGGGGGTCTGTGTAAGTACAAATCACATGCATAAATGTCTACGTGTATTTCTGCATTACTCACCATTATCTTACAAGACATCCAACTTTATTTCTTTTTATTTATTTATTTTTGAGATGGAGTCTCACTCTGTCACCCAGGCAGCACAATGCGACCTTGGCTCACTGCAACCTCCACCTCCTGGGTTCAAGCTATTCTCCTACTTCTGCCTCCCCAGTAGCTGGGATTACAGGCACGTTTCACCACGCCCGGCTAATTTTGTAGAGACAGTGTTTCACTGTGTTAACCAGGATGGTCTCCATCTCCTGACCTCCTGATCTGCCCACCTCGGCCTCCCAAAGTGAGCCACCGCGCCCGGCTAAGACATCCAACTTTAAATCAGAAATAAAAAATTAGAGGCTGGGCGCGGTGGTTCAGGCTTGTAATCCCAGCACTTTGGGAGGCGAGGCGGGTGGATTATGAGGTCAGGAGATTGAGACCATCCTGGCTAACACGACGAAACCCCGTCTCTACTAAAAGTACAAAAAATTATCCGGGCGTGGTGGCGGGCGCCTGTAGTCCCAGCTACTCGGGAGGCTGAAGCAGAAGAATGGCGTGAACCCAGTAGGCGGAGCTTGCAGTGAGCCGAGATGGCACCACTGCACTCCAGCCTGGGCAAGAGTGTTAGACTCCATCTCAAAAAAAAACAAAAAGGTTTGTGACTTACGTATAATCTTTAATAAATAAGGCTACTTGAAAATTATTGGTAAAATAGTATCAGCAATGTCTTAAATATTGTTAGCATTTTGTTAACTTTTTTTTTTTTTTTTGAGATGGAGTCTCACTCCATCGCTCAGGCTGGAGTGCAGTGGCGCGATCTTGGCTCATTGCAACCTCCGCCTCCCGGGTTCAAGCAGTTCTCTACCTCAGCCTCCCGAGTAGCTGGGATTTACAGGCGCCTGCCATCATGCCTGGCTAATTTTTGTATTTTTAGTAGAGATGGAGTTTCACCATCTTGGCCAGGCTGGTCTTCAACTCCCGACCTTGTGATCCACCCGCCTCGGAATCCCAAAGTGCTGGGATTATAGGTGTGAGCCACTGCGTCTGGCAACATTTTTTTAATCAAGGGGTTTTTGGCCAGGCTCAGTGGCTCATGCCTATAATCCCAGCACTTTGAGAGGCCAAGGCAGGTGGATCATTTAAGTCAGGAGTTTGAAACCAGCCTGGACAACATGATGAAACCCTATCTCTACTAAAAATACCAAAAGTTGGCCAGGTACCGTTGCGCATGACTGTAATCCCAGCTACTCAGGAAGCTGAGGGAGGAGAATGGCTTTAATCCAGGAAGCAGAGGTTGCAGTGAGCCGAGATTGCACCACTGTACTCTACCCTGGCTGACAGAGTGAGATTCCATCTCAACAAAAAAAAAAAAAAAAAAATCAAGTGGTTTTATGATTATTCCTGCAAGAATACTAGAAGATTTGCCCTAAGGGTTATAAATGATAAAGCCCAGCACATGGCAGAATAATCTTTGCTTGCGTATGCTTATAAAATATTGTTGGCTTAATGAAAACAGCTAAATTGTGCACTTTTGGTATAAACTTAAAATTAACCCTTTTGTTTAATTTTTTTTGAGAATGGTATGAGGTTACAGATTGGTTTAAGAGTGTGCCCTTTCTTAAGGATGATATGCATGGAAAGGCCAAAAGCAATTTCAGGATACCAAAAAAACTTCCCCTAATTGGTACTTTAACTAGTGAGGCTGGGATGGAAGAGCTTTTCATGGATATTCCCCTTTATTTAACAATTTATTTAGTTGAATCAAATAAGGTACTCTTTTTACTTTTACAGAGCCTGGATGGCTTCTCTACCATCCAAGGAGGTAAGAAGTCAAGCTGAGAGTTTTTTTTGTTTTTGTGTTTTGAGATGGAATCTTGCTCTGTCACCCAGGCTGGAGTGCAGTTGCTTGACCTCGCCTTACTGCAGCCTCCACCTCCCAGGTTCCAGCGATTCTCTTGCCTCAGCCTCCTGAGTAGCTGGGATTACAGGTGCTCACCTCCACACCCAGCTAATTTGTGTATTTTTAGTAGGGATGGGGTTTCACCATTTTGGCTGGGCTCGTCTTGAACTCCTGACCTTAGGTGTGATCTGCCTCCCAAAGTGTTGTGATTACAGGCATGAGCCACCATGCCCGGCCAGCTGAGTTTTAATCCTCTATTACACAATTGGTTTCTCTGGCAAACAACCCTGGTCCTGAGGCTGTCCAGAAGCCTCCAGCCAGAAGTCATCTCATTAAGATACAAAAGACGCTTCTCTTTTCAGACATTCTAAAGATTTTAGGGGCTGCATACAAAGAAACTGAGACAAACTAAGTACTGACATTGATAAGAGCCTCCGGACCTGGCTCAGCTCTGGCAGTCTCTGGAAAGCTTTGCTTTACCCACCTTCTTTTAATTAGAACCTACCCCCAATAACCCTGTGGACATTCTTTATAGCAGCAGCATGTTCTGGCATTTCACATCTTTGATGTAATCTTGGTGTTTGTTGTTTACTTCGTTATACTTTTGTTCCGGGGAGCTATGTCTTGTTTACACTATATTCCCAGTGCCAATCACAGGGCTCAGCCCGTGGCAGGCGCTCAATGAATAGTTGTTTAATCAATGCACAACGGCATTGTCTGTAAAAGGGAAGCAAGAAGGAGTAGGTCAGAGCACACTTTAGCTCAGCCACTTCCTATCTGGTTGACTTTCGGCAAGTTCCTGAATTTTTTCTTCTTTCAGTCACCTTGTCTGTGACACGAGGAATCATTAAACTTACCTACAGAGTTTTTGCTGATGAAGATTTAATAAGCAAAAATATCTAAACGGCTTTGAAACACTGGCTGGCATGGCAAGAGTGCTCCACACATCAACTGTGTTGAATAAGGGTCAAACTCTTTAAAATATTTGAAGAAATTTACTGAGTCAAATATGAGTGACCATGCCCCATGACACAGCCCTCAGAAGGTCCTGAGGACATGTGGCAAAGGTGTTCTTCAAAGTGTTCATTATTAAGGCATCCATCTCCCATTACTTCAATGCACTTTGCTAAACAATGCATTATTTCTGAGAGGATGTCTGAATCTGTTTCTGTACCAATGGTCTTAATTAGAACATCACATAAATTGCCACATCTGTGTGAGATACTCAGGACCACGGACTCTCACACACTCCAGGAGAAAAGGCACGGATTCTGCTGCTGCCCCTCCAACACCATTGTGGAAACAAAATTTCAGTAAAGGGACCACCAGTCTGACAACCTGCTTGGTGTACTCCACAAAGCACAGTCAAATCAGCTATGTGCTGCAAAAGGTCACAATTCTTTTTTTTTTTTTTTTTTTTTTTTTTGAGATGGAGTCTCCCTGTCACCCAGGCTGGAGTGCAGTGGCGCAATCTTGGCTCACTGCAATCTCCACCTACCTGGTTCAAGCGATTCTCCTGCCTCAGCCTCGTGGGTGGCTGGAACTACAGGCGCCTGCCACCACGCCCACCTAATTTTTGTGTTTTAAGATGGGGTTTCACCACATTGGCCAGGCTGGTCTTGAACTCCTGACCTCAGGTATCCACTCGCCTCGGCCTCCCTAAGTGCTATGATTACAGGTTTGAGCCACCGCGCCTGGCCAAGGTCACAATTCTTCCTGTGAGTAGAGACCAGGTGACAGAAGAAAATCACATCACCTGTGTGAGTGATGCAAAGACAATGTCCTCTGGTGCCAGGACCCAGGCATAAAAGTTACATCACCTGGATGTTGGACCCAGCAATATGTCACAATGGCCCAAGTGGGCAGAGACAGAAGAGTCAGATAATGTCAGTGCAGGGCCCAGCAATGTCACAAAGTCTCCTGCAGGCAAAACCTAAAAGAAGAGAAAAGTGCTGGAGATAGCAATATGCTACAATGTTCCTGTAAGCAGGGACCAGGCAGAAGAAGAGAGTCACATCACCTAGATGCTGGGCCTAGTAATATGTCAACTATCTTTTCTGTAATAAAGACCCAAGCAGGAGAAACACATAACCTGGCTGCTGGCCACAGAAATGTGCCACAATTTTCCCTGTAAGCAGGGTGCAGGCAAAAGAGGAGAGTCACATCTCCTAGGTAATAACTGTGACATACCTGTGCAGAGGTATGTCACAATGCCCCCTTCAGGAAGGGGCCAGGTAGGGGACTCCCATCCCTTAGGTGTTGAGCCCAGTGTCACATTTGGGTATGTCACAATACCCAAAATATATGGGGCCTAAGAAAAAGAAGAGAGTCACATCACCAAGATGCTAGGCCAATGATATGTCACAATTTCCCTGTGAGCAGAGACCAGGCAGGAGAAGAGTAACATCACCATGGTTATGGGCATTCAGTTATGTCACAAAGCCCCCTGTAGTCAGGGCCCAGGAAAATAATGTTACATCACTTGGGTGTTGAGCCCAGCAATATGTAATGATGTCTAATGTGACACATTGTGCTGCAATATGGCACAACATGCAGGACACAGGTTGGAGAGTCACATAACATGGGTACAGGATCCAGCAATATTTGACAATACCCAAAATTTGTGGTGTCCAAAAAGAAGAGTCACATCACTGAGATGCTGGGTCCAGTGACACATCACAATCTTCACTTTGGGTTGAACCAAGGCAGGAGTGTCAAACCACTCAGGTGCATAACAGACATATGTCACAATCACACCTGAAGGAAGGTCCAGTAATTAAAAATCCTGCACATGTCCCAGTTCTAGGTATCAGATTATGTTGGGTCTAAGTATGCTAGTGACAATCTCACCAACTGGATCTGTGCATGAGAGCTGAGAGCCTTCATCCCTTCCATGAACTGTTTGGCCCTAAGCCCAGGTAGGAGAGTCAACATGTCCCCCAGCCAATTAGGGACATGTTGACTATCCTACCTAGGCTTAGACAGGTAGAATTCTCACCTGCCTATGAACTGGATTTAGAAATAAGTCATTATTTCAACTCTAGCCAGATGTTCACATATGACAGTCACAATTTTAACTGTAGACTGTGTATGTGTATGAGATTCAGGGCCTCACCAGTGGGCTCTGTCCATGTGTGAGGGTGACAATTCTAACAGTTGGTGGGGAGTGTATATGAGAAACAATCTCACCTGTATGCTGAACCCTGTAATGACACTCTCTGTACCACAAGAGATTTATATAGTATGTAAGAAAGTGGCAATTCTTTATGACCTTTGTACAAGGAGACCCAGAATCATATTCATGACTCTAGGCCTAGCTGTAAGAGACAGCATCTTGGGCTGGGCACAGTGGTTCATGCCTGTAATCCCAGCACTTTGGGAGGCCGAGGTGGGCAGATCACCTGAGGTCGGGAGTTCGAGACCAGCCTAACCAACATAGAGAAACCCCATCTCTACTAAAAATACAAAATTAGCTGGGCCTGATGGCACATGCCTGTAATCCCAGCTACGTGGGAGGCTGAGGCAGGAGAATTGCTTGAACCTGGGAGGCAGAGGTTGTGGTGGGCAGAGATCATGCCATTGCACTGCAGCCTGCGTAACAAGAACGAAACTGTCTCAAAAAAAAAAAAAAAAAAGAGAGCGAGAGCGAGAGAGAGAGAGCATCTCTCCTATTAAATAGTGTGAGGTATGAGAGTAATCATTGCATCTGTGATCTAGGTCAAGATATATTTTACAGGCCAGGCGCAGTCACTCACACCTGTAATCTCAGCACTTTGGGAGGCTGAGGCAGGTGGATCACCTGAGGTCAAGAGTTTGAGACCAGCCTCACCAACATTGGGAAACCCTATCTCTACTAGAAATACAAAAATTAGCCAGGTGTGGTGGCTAGCTACTTAGGAGGCTGAGGCAAGAGAATTGCTTGAACCCAGGAAGCTGAGGTTGCAGTGAGCCAAGATCATGCCACTGCACTCCAGCCTGGGTGACAAAATGAAACTGTCTCCAAAAAAAAAAAAAAAAAAGATATATTTTACAATCCTGCCTGTGAATACGGAGAGAGGAGAGTCGCATCATCTGGGTTTTTAGCCAGGAATATGACACAACCTTTTTTTTTTTTTTTTTTGAGATGGAGTTTTGCTCTTGTTGCCCAGGCTGGAGTGCAATGGCACAGTCTCGGCTCACTGCATCCTCCGCCTCCTAGGTTCAAGCGACTGCTGTGCCTCAGCCTCTCTGGTAGCTGGGACTACAGGTGCATACCACCACGCCCGGCTAATTTTTGTAATTTTTTTTTTTTTCCCAAGATGGAGTCTTGCTCTGCTGCCCAGGCTGGAGTGCAGTGGCATGATCTTGGCTCACTGCAACCTCCACCTCCCAGGTTCAAGCAATTCTCCTGCCTCAGGCTCCCGAGTAGCTGAGATTACAGGCGCCCGCCACCATGCCCGATTAATTGTTGTATTTTTAGTAGAGACAGGGTTTCACCATGTCGGCCAACTGGTCTCAAACTCCTCAGGTGATCCACCCACCTCGGTCTCCCAAAGTGCTGGGGATTACTGGCATGAGCCACCGGGCCTGGCTTGACACAACCTTTTCTGAGGGCAGAGATCAGTCAGGAGTGTGACTGAATACTCAGCCAGGAATAAGTTACAACCTTCTCCTGAAAGCAGCACACAGGCAGCAGAGTCACATCACCTGGGTGCTGAGCCCAGCAATCAGTAACAATGCTCTCTGTGGTCCAGGCCAAGACAGCAGAGACACATCACCTGGTACCTGGGCCAGCCACAATTTTTTCTGTGGGGCGAGTACAGGCAAAAATGGAGAATCACATTTCCTAGGTTATTGATGCAGAGGTATGTCACAAGGCCCTCTGTAGAAGGGGCCAAGGTGGCAGTCTCCCATTTTATAGGTGTTAGACCTAGTGATATGTCTTAACATGAAAAATATTCAGGGCCTAAGCAAAAAAGGAGTCACATAACCTGAGTGCAGGGCTTAGGAATATGTCACAATGCAACATGTGGGCAGCTCCAAGGCTGGAAAAAAGTCAGATCTTGGAGGTCCAGAGTCAAGCCATATGTCACAATCTCATTTGTGTGCTTGGCCAAGGCAGGAGAATCAAATCACTAAGGTGCTTTGCAATGCACACAATCACACCTGCAGGAAAGTCCAGGGATTAGATTAGAAATTCCAAACATGTCCAGGTTCTAAAGGTATGAAAGTCAACACCTCCCGTATGTTGAGTCTAAGTACATGAGTCGCAATCGCAATGATTGACAGAATGTGTGCAAAAGAGCCACAATTTCTTCTGCAGACTGTATCTTCTTAGTGTAGTCACAGCCTTACATGTGTGCTGAATCTTGGTCTGGAAGTCACTAACCCACCTGTGGGCCAGATCCAGACATGAGAGGCAATTATCCAACTTTTGACAGCCTCTGTGAAATTCAGAACTTCAACAGTGCGATGTGTTTATGTGGGAGAATGACAATCTTTACTGTTGCCTATGTGTGCATTCGAGAGACACTCTCTGTGTCACCTGAGGACTTTATACAATATGCAAGATTGATAGTCCTCTGTTACCTCTGCACAAGGAGCTCCAGAATCTTTCCTGTGGTTCTAAGCCCAGACATGAGAGTCACCATCTCTCTAATTGACTGAGTCCAGATAGGAGAGTCTTCACCTTCCTATGAGCTGGATTTAGAAATGAGTCACCATCCCAACTGTAGCCAGATGTTCACATATAACAGTCACAATTCCAACTGTGGACTGCATTCACATGTGACTCAGGACCTCACTAGCGGACCCAACGATATGTTAAAATCTTCCCTGTGGGCAGAATGCAGGCAAAAATACAGTTTTATCTCCTGCATGATGGATGCAGAAATACATCACAAAGCTGGGCGCAGTGGCTCACAACTGTAAACCCAGCATTTTGGGAGGCCAAGGCAGGTGGATCACCTGATTTCAGGAGTTTGAGACCAGCCTGACCAACATGGAGAAACCCCGTCTCTACTAAAAATAGAAAATTAGCCGGGCATGGTGGCAGATGCCTGTAATCCCAGCTACTCAGGAGGTTGAGGCAGGAGAACCACTTGAACCCGGGAGGCGGAGGTTGCAGTGGGCCGAGGTCACGCCACCGCATGCCAGTCTGGGCAACAAGAACAAAACTCCATCTCAAAAAAAACAAAAAACAAAAAAAATCACAAGGCCTCCTGTGGGAGGGACTCAGGCAGGAGCCTTCCAACCCCTAGGTGTTTGTTCCAGTTATATGTCACAATATCTAAAATATGCAGGTCTCAGGCAAATGAGGAGAGTCACATCACCTAGGTGCTGGGTCCAGTGATCTGTCACAATCTTTTCTTTTGGCAGGCCTGAAGCAGAAGAGTCACGTTACCTAGATAATGAATAAAGAGATGTGTTATATTTCTGTGAGAGCATCCATGCAGGACAGTCACATCACCTTGGTGTTGGACCCAGAGACATGTTGCAACACACAATGTATGCAGGTCCCAAGCAGAAGAGGAGAGTCATATCACCTAGGTTCTTGGTCCAGAAATATTTCATAATATTTCTGGAGGGGAGGGCCTAGGCAAAAAAGTCACATTACCTAAGTGAGAGGCCTAGAGATATGTCACAATGCCTCCTGCAGGTAGGGCTCATAAACAAGAGGAGAGTCACATAACGTAGGTGCTGGGCTCAGCTTTATGTTCCAATCATCCCAGTAGGAAGGGCTCAAGCATGAAAGAAGAGTCACATCACATAAGAGCTACATCAAGCGATGTATCACAATTCCCACTGTGGACAAACCCCAGAAGAGGAGTCACATCATCTAGGTGATGGGCCCAAACATATATCACAGTGACTTGTGTGTGCAAGGACTAAGCAGAATAATTACATCACTGGTGTGCTTGGTCCAGTGATAAGTCACTCTCTATTCTGTGGGCACGGCCCAGGCAGTAGAGGAGTGTCAAATCACATAGGTAAAAGAGGGCATTTATCTGTGCTTTTCCCATAGGAGAGATTGCAATGGGTCAATAGATAGGTCACAATGTTTCCTGTGGTCAGGGTTCAGGCAGAGAACTTACATCTTGGTGCTGGGCACAGCAGTATGTCTCAATGCCTTCCAAGGGCACAGCCAAAGCAAGTAAGTAACATCACCGTAGTGTTAGGCCCAGCAATGTGTCACAATCTCCTTTGTTGGCAGAACCTAGATAAAAGAAAAGTCACATCAGCTAGGTGCTGGGCCCAATATGTCCCAATACCCCCTGTGAGTACAGAACAGGCAGGAATGAAAAGTCACATTTCCTGGGTGATTGGTGAAGACATATATTACAATGCCCTCTGTAGACAGGTCCAGGATGAAGCGTTACATCATGTGGGTGTTGCACTCAACAATGTTACAACGGCCTAAGTGTTTAGGGCACAAGCAAAAGAGTCACATAACATACGCCCAGCAATATGTCACAATACACCTGTGGGCAGCACCAAGGCAGAAGAGGAGACTCGAATCACCTAGGTGTAATGCCCAGCGATGTCACAATGACCCCTGTGGGCTTTATCAAGGCAGAATATAATCACATTACCAAGGGTCTGGGTCCAGTGATATGGCACTGTGAGCTGGACCCAGGAAAGAACAAATAACTCAGATGCTGGGCCAAGGTATATGTCACAATTACACTTGTCGAAAGGTCTTATGATGACATTAACAATTACACACATGTCCTGAGTCAAGGGATGAGAGTCAACACCTCCTGCATGTTGGGTCTAAGTACAGGGTGGACTGGATTTGTGCGAGAGCCTCAATTTCCTTTGCAAATTGTGTGCCTTAGGCTGGGCACGGTGGCTCACACCTGTAATCCCAGCATTTTGGGAGGCCGAGGTGGGCGGATCATTTGAGGTCAGGAGTTCAAGACCAGCCTGACCAACATGGTGAAACCCCATCTCTACTAAAAATACAAAAAATTAGCCAGCATGGTGGTGCACCTGTAATCCCAGCTACTTGGGAGAATCAGGCAGGAGAATTGCTTGAACCCAGTAGGCAGAGGTTGCAGTGAGCTGAGATCACGCCACTGCACTCCAGCCTGGGTTACAAGAATGAAACTTCATCTCTAAATAAATAAAGCTCCTTAGTGAAGTTACAGTCACAAAGGTGTGCTGAATTTTGATTAAAGAGTCACTAACCCAAATGTGGACAAAATCCACAAATGAGAGTCAATTTTCCAACATTCAACTGCCTCCAAAAGTGAGATTCAGAAACTCAAAAGTAGGGTGTGTTTATTTAAGTAAATGACAATCTTTGCTATTGACTGGGTATGAATATAAGTTTGACAATCTCACCTGTGTGCTTGGCCCTGTAAAGGCACTCTCTTGAGGACTGTATGAGTTGCAACCTGCTCTGAGAACTTTGCGCTGCTTTGGACCCATGATCTTACGTGGTCCTAAGTCTAGGTATGAGTCAACATCCCTTCAATTGGCTGGGTCGAGAGAGGAGAGTCCTGACTCACCTACGAGCTGGGTTTAGAAATGAGTCACCATCTCAACTGTGGCCACATGTTTACATATGATAGTTACAATTTTAACTGTGGACTGCATCTGTGCATGAGAATTACGACCTCATCAATGGGCTTTTACCATGTGTGAGGATGACAATTCTAAAAATTGGCAGGGAACGCTTACATGAAACATGATCTAACCTGTTTGCTGGGTCCTATGACGACATGCTCTGTACTATCTGAGTGCTTTATACACTATATGAGAGAGTGGTGATTCTCTATAACCTTCATGCAGAGAGGAGACCCGGGATTTTACTTTTTCTAAGCCTAGCTGTGACAGACACTATCTCTTCTATTGGCTGGTATGAAGTATTAAGAGTCATCATCAAATCTGTGAGCTGGGATGAGATATCTGTTACCAATCAACTTATTGGCAGAAAGCACCCAGGAGAGTCACATCACCTGGATGCTGGGCCATTGATATGTAAAATTTTTCCCTGAAGGCTGTGAAAAGGCAGGAGAGTCACATCATCTGGGTTTTCAACCAGTGATATGTTACAACTTTCTCCTGAAAGTTATGTACATTCAGGAGAGACACAACACCTGGTGGCCGGGCCCTGCAATGTGTCACAATCTTTCCTGTGGGCAGGGTACAGGCAGAAAAGGCATCACATCTTTTATGTAATGGATGCAGATATATGTCCAGATATATGTGGACAGGGCTGAGGCAGGAGCCTCCCATTTTTTAGGTGTTTGGCCCAGTGAAATGTCACAATACCCAAAATACGTGGTTGCTAGACAGAAGAGTCTCATCACCTAAGTTCTGGTTTCAGTGATATGTCACAATCTTTCCTTTTGACAGGGTTCAGGGAGGAGAGGAGTCATATCACTGAGACGATGAACAAAAATAAATGTCCTAATAACCCCATGCTCAGGGTCCATGTGAGAGAGCTGAATCACCCATGTGTTGAACCCAGTGACATGTCAAAATATACAATTTATGCAGGGCCCAGGCAGGAGAAGACAGTATCTTCACCTAGGTGTCAGGCCCAGCGATACATCACAATACCTTCTGTGACAGAGTCCAAGCAGTGGAGAAGAGTCACATTACCTAGGTGCTGAGTCAAAAAATATGTCACAAAAATCACTGAGCAGAGGGCCCAGGCAGGAGAGTCAAATTACCTAAATTAGGGGCTCAGAGATACGTTGCAATGACCTCTGTGGGTTGGACTCAGGAGAAACAGGAGAGTCACATAACCTAGGGGCTGAGTAAAGCTATATGACATAATCACCCAATTTGATAAGCCCAGGCAAAAGAAAAGAGTCTTATCACATAAGTGCTGGGCCAAGTGATGTGTCACAATCCTCATTATGGACAGTTCCCAGAAAGAAAAGGAGAGTCACATCATCTAGGTGATGGGTCTAGAGATGTCACAATAAGCCATGTGGGCTGGGATCATGCAGAAGAATCAAATCACTTGTGTGTTGAGCCTAGCGATAAGTCATTCTTTTCTGTGGGCATGGACCAGGCAGGGGAGGACAGTCATAACATCTAGGTGCTGGGCCCAGAGATAGGTCACAATCTCTACTATTAGCAAAGCCCAGGTACGAAAAGAGTCGCTGGGCACAGTGGCTGATGCTTGTAATCCCAGCACTTTGGGAGGCCGAGGCAGGCAGATCACCTGAGGTCAGAAGTTTGAGACCAGCCTGACCAACATGGAGGAACCCCTCTCTACTAAAAATACAAAAAATTACCTGGGCATGGTGGCAGGCACCTGTAACCCCAGCTACTTGGGAGGCTGAAGCAAGAGAACTGATTGAACCCGGGAGACGGAGGTTGCAGTGAGCCAAGATTATGCCACTGCACTGCAGCCCAGGCGACAGTGCAAGACTCTGTCTCAACTAAAAAAAAAAAAAAAAAAAAAAACCCAAAAAAACACAAAGAAAAAACAACAACAACAACAAAGCTCTACTGTGTACTAAATATTTCACAAAATATATATATATATTTTTTTTTGAGACGGAGTTTTACTCTTGTTGCCCAGGCTGGAGTGCAATGGTGTGATCTCAGCTAACTGCAACCTCTGCCACTCGGGTTCAAGCGATTCTCCTGCCTCAGCCTCCCAAGTAGCTGGGACTAGAGGCACCCGCCACCATGCCCAGCTAATTTTTATATTTTAGTAGAGACGGGGTTTCACAACGTTGGCCAGGCTGGTCTTGAACTCCTGACCTTGTGATCCACCCACCTCAGCCTCCCAAAGTGCTGGGATTACAGGCATGAGCCACTGCATCTGGCCCAGAATATTTTCATAAACAGGGGCAAATATTATTACTTCTCATAAATTATTTTGTTGTATTGTGCATTCATATATAAAAAATTGCTAGGATAAAATTTAGTATATAGTCAATATAGCCCAAGAAAGATTGTTGCCAGGCATGGTGGCTCATGCCTGTAATCTCAGCAATTTGGGACTCCAAAGGAGGAGGATCACTTAAAGTGAGGAGTTCCAGACCAGCGTGGCCAACATGGTGAAACGTCTCTACTAAAAAAAAAAAAGAAAAAATACAAAACAATCGGCCAGGCACAGTGGCTCACGCCTGTAATCCCAGCACTTTGGGAGGCCGAGGAGGGTGGGTAACAAGGTCAGGAGATCGAGATCATCCTGGCTACAAGGTGAAACCCCGTCTCTACTAAAAATACAAAAAATTAGCCGAGCATGGTGGCGGGCGCCTGTAGTCCCAGCTACTCAGGAGGCTGAGGCAGGAGAATGGCATGAACCTGGGAGGCAGAGCTTGCAGTGAGCCAAGATGGCACCATTGCACTGCAGCCTGGGCGACAGAGCGAGACTCCGTCTCAAAAAAATAAAAAATAAAAATAAAAAAAACATTAGGAAGGCTTTGTGGCGCGTACCTGTAATCCCAGCTACTCAAAAGGCTGAGGCAGAAGAATCACTAAAACCTGGGAGACAGCAATTGCAGTGAGCCAAGATCGCGCCACTGCACCCCATCTTGGGTGACAGAAGATGACTGTCTCAAAAAAAAAAAAAAAAAGATTGTTGCCATTCTTGCTATAATGCTATAAACCTGTAAATTCTATAAAACTCTCAATTTCATATTCTCCACGAATTCTTACAGGCACACACCTGTAATCCCAGCTACTTGAAAAGCTGAGACAGAAGTATTGCTTGAACCCTGAAGACAGAGGTTTGCAGTGAGCCAAAATTGTGCCACTGCACTCCAGCGTGGGGAATAGGCAAGACTCTTTCTCAAAAAAAAAAAAAAAAATGCAGAAACATAAGCTCAACCCCGGATCTCTTGAATGAGAATCTACATCTCAAGAAGATCTCCAGTTTATTGTTGCACATGATACAATTTACAAAGTATGCTTCTAAATTACTGACTTTTCCACCTGATAATTATACACAGCTGATTCTGGATGATTTAAAATAGCACTCAGGCCGGGTGTGGTGGCTCACGCCTGTAATCCCAGCACTTTGGGAGGCCGTGGTGGGCAGATCACAAGGTCAAGAGATCAAGACCATCCTGGCCAACATGGTGAAACCCTGTCTCTACTAAAAATACAAAAATTAGCTGGGTGTGGTGGCCTGTGCCTGTAGTCCCAGCTACTTGGGAGGCTGAGGCAGGAGAATGGCTTGAACCCGGGAGGCCATGTTGCAGTGAGCCGAGATCGTGCCACTGCACTCCAGCCTGGCGACAGAGCGAGACTCTGTCTCAAAAAAAATACATAAAAATAAATTTAAAAATATAAAAAATTAGCCAGGCGTGGTGGTGCACATGTAATCCCAGATACACGGGAGGCTGAGGTAAGAGAATTGCCTGAACCTGGGAGGTGGAGGCTGCAGTGAGCTGAGACTGTGCTACTGCACTCCAGCCTAGGCAACAGGGCGAGACCTCATCACAAACAAACAAACAAACAAACCAGGCTGACTTCTGCGTAAAATATTCCCTGATCTAGCATCTACTTTCACCATGTTCTATCCCTCCCCTTCCCACTTTTTTTCTGACTTTGTTTTCTCTTCCTTGTGAAATAAAGTCCTTTTCTCTCTAACCTTTAAAATTCTCCAACATCTTATAATTGGTGCTTTCCCCTTGTTGCAATACTCCTTTAAAATTAAGTAACTTCATTAGCTGGGCATGATGGCGGGTGCCTGTAATCCCAGCTACTTGGGAGACTAAGGCAGGAGAATTGCTTGAACCCGGGAGGCGGAGGTTGCAATGAGCCAAGATCACCCCACTGGACTCCAGCCTAGGGAACTGAGCGAAATGCCATCTCAAAAAAAAAAAAAAAAAATTAAGTAACTTCTTGCCAAGCACGGTGGCTCACACCTGTAATTTCAGCACTTTGGGAGGCTGAGGCGGGTGGATCACCTGAGGTCCAGAGTTTGAGAACAGCCTGACCAACATGGTGAAACCCCATCTCTACTAAAAATAGAAAAATTAGCCAGGCATCGGGGCGCCTGTTTGTAGTCCCAGCTACTAGGGAGGCTGTGGCAGGAAGATCGCTTGAATCTAGGAGGCAGAGGTTGCAGTGAGCCGAGACTGCACCACTGTACTACATCCTGGGTGAGAGAATGAGATTCAAAAAATTAAGTAACTTACCTAAATCTAAATTTGTCATATTTTACAAAATCTAGAAACAACCTCAGAATAATAACAACTCTATTCCCAGAAAGAGCTTCCCAACCCCACTTTTGTGCCAATCCCAACTGCATCTGCCTGTGGATTTCAAGGTTTTCAGGGCTCCGTGGCTTCTCTGAGTATAAATGCTCTGTCCATGGCTATTGTGAGCAGGCCAGGACATCTGCAGGGGAGGCTCCTCAAGCAGAACTGGCTGCTCCTTCAATGATCTCACTTTACAGGCAAAGCTGTCCTTAGCTTGGAGTCACTGAGTTCAGGCTTCTACTTACCAGTCAGGGTTACTCACTTAGTTTGAAATAAGAAAATGACCAATGTATGGCCAGGCGCGGTGGTTCAATGCCTGTAATCCCAGCACTTTGGGAGGCCGAGGCAGGAGGATCACTTAAGGTCAGGAGTTCGAGACCATTCTGACCAATACGGTGAAACCCCATCTCTACTAGAAATACAAAAATTAGCCGGGCGTAGTGGCATGTGCCTGTAATCCCAGCTATCCATAAGGCTGAGGCACAAGAATCCCTTGGACCCAGGAGGCGCAGGTTGCAATGAGCCAAGTTCACACCACTGTACTCCAGCCTGGGCGATAGAGCAAGACTCAGTCTCATAAAAAATAAAAAACGTCAAAAAAGGAAAATGACCAGCGTTTCAAGAAAAGAGTAAAATCACTCCAACACATTGTTTATAGAATATTGTAAGGAAATTGTAAGACTTAAATTTTCTACTACAATATAAAAAGCTTAAGTAGGTTTGGGCACAGTGGCTCACACCTGTAATCCCAGCACTTTGGGAGGCCGAGGTAGGTGGATCACCTAAGGTCAGGAGTTCGAGACCAGCCTGGCCAACATGGTGAAACCCGTCTCTACTAAAAATACAAAAATTAGCTGGGTGTGGTGGCGCTTGCCTGTAGTCCCAGATACTTGGGAGGCTGAGGCAGGAGGATCACTTGAACCCGCGAGGCGGAGGTTGTAGTAAGCCGAGATCATGCCACTGCACTCCAGCCTAGGCAACAGAGCGAGACTCCATCTTAAAAAAAAAGAAACACGTAAGTATATGTCCTTTTCAGACAATAACATGTTATTTAAATATTTCCCTGATAGACAATTTAATAAACAACCATATGTGAACATTTCTAGAAGGTGTCAAGTTCCATCTCATAAAATTTAGCATTAAACTTGGCCATTCAGACAACAGAATACAGAATAGAGATACCCATTGTTACAAATTCTAGACCCTGCAAAAAAGAGGAGTTGATGGTTTGAGAAATATATATAATGCACCAATTAATCTATTACATTTGCTTGTAGAAATGTATTCACTTTCTATAGCTTTAATGGAAAAAAGATTTTTCCATTTCTCTTCTCTGGTAGCATTCCCAAAGCAAAGCCCTGCGGTTCTATTTAAAATCATGCAACCGGCCAGGCGCGGTGGCTCACGCCTGTAATCCCAACACTTTGGGAGGCCAAGGCAGGCGGATCACGAGGTCAGGAGATCAAGACCATTCTGGCTAACATGGTGAGACCCTGTCTCTACTAAAAATACAAAAAATTAGCCGGGTGTGGTGGCGGGTGCCTGTAGTCCCAGCTGCTCGGGAGGCTGAGGCAGGAGAATGGCGTGAACCTGGGAGGCAGAGCTTGCAGTGAGCCGAGATGGTGTGACCGCACTCCAGCCTGAACGACAAGAGCGAGACTCCATCTCAAAAAATAATAATAATAATAATAATCATGCAACCAGAAAAAACAGATATGAGAAACTTACTACACTCACTCTGGAGAAGATAAGGTAAATAAGAATCTTTAACAAATAACATATAAGACTAGATTTTTCTGAAATATACCTTTCATAGTCTTTGACTTTTTAAACATCATTTAAGCTCTTTTGATGAAATGTAACTTACAGTTATTAAAAAACTGAAATTGAAATAAGTGAAAAAATCTTTCCAAGGTGACAAACTCAGGAAGTGGCAGTGCTGACTGGGACACAAACATGTCTGACTCCACTGTCAAGTCAGACCATAATATCACTCAAAATATTCTGTCATCCCCATCCTGCCCATGAAATTAGTGACCACCTTCCCAGGAGACACTGTACTGTATCCCACTGTAAGCCTCAGGTGCATTTTGCTTCAGGTTCTTGCATTGCCTTACTGGGATGGGATCTTCTTGTCCTTTGGAAAAAATTTTATTTCAAGAATCAACAGAAATCATTTCTGCTTTTTCTCATCAATACCAACATCTGATTGGCTCATCATCAATGTGTCTACTAAGAATAAAAATTACGTTGAGAGGCCGGGCGTGGTGGCTTACACCTGTAATCCCTGCACTTTGGGAAGTGGGTGGATCGCCTGAGGTCAGGAGTTCGAGACCAGCCTGGCCAACATGATGAAACCCCATCTCTACTAAAAATACAAAAAATTAGCCAGGTGTGGTGGCAGGCACTTGTAATCCCAGCTACTCAGGAGGCTGAGGTAGGAGAATCACTTGAACCTGGGAGGCGGAGGTTGCAGTGAGCCAAGATTGGGATACTGCACTCCAGCCTGGGCAACAAGAGTGAAACTCCATCTAAAAAAGAAAAAAAAAAAATAGGTTGAGAAGAAACTTTTTAATTGTTTACACAGTTGTTCATTTTTATGTCATCGGGGAAGACCCCTCAATATATTTCAGAGTCAATGGGTAACATTTTATTTTTAATAAATTTTTTTGAGACAGAGTCTCGCTCTGTCACCCAGGCTGTAGTACAGTGGCATGATCTCAGCTCACTGCAACCTCCGCCTCCCAGGTTCAAGCGATTCTCCTGCCTCAGCCTCCCAGATAGCTGGGACTACAGGTGCCCTCCACCACGCCCGGCAAATTTTTGTATTTTTAGTAGACACAGGGTTTCACCATATTGGCTAGGCTGCTCTCAAACTCCTGACTTTGTGATTCGTCCACCTCCGACCTCCCAAAGTGCTGGGATTACAGGCATGAGCCACCACGCCCAGGCTTTTTTTTGTTTTTTTTTTTGTTTTTTGAGATGGAGTCTTGCTCTATTGCCCAGGCTGGAGTGCAGTGGCGATCTTGGCTCACTGCAACCTCCGCCTCCTGGGTTCAAGCAATTCTCCCGCCTCAGCCTCCTGAGTATCTGGGATTACAGGCACATGCCACAAGGCCCAGCTAATTTTCTGTATTTTTAGTAGAGACAGGGTTTCACCATGTTGGCCAGGCTAGAAATAATTTTTTACTCTGGGGCTGGGCGCAGTGGCTCACGCCTGTAATCCCAGCTACTTGGGAAGCTGAGGTGGGAGCATCGCTTGAACCTGGGAGGCGGAGGTTGCAGTGAGCCGAGATCGCACCACTGCACTCCAGCCTGGGCAACAGAGAGAGATTCTGTCTCAAAAAAAAAAAAAAAAAAAAAAGAGGTATACTCTGCACCAGCAGCATTAACACAAAAAGTTCTATTAAACTCTGACACCCACTCAAATGTCACCTCCTTTATAACGCTATCTTTGATTTTCCCTCTGTCAGTGGCACAATTGATCACTATTACTATTCAGCTCCTCAATACCTTATGTCTTTTTATGTACGAGTATTATTCTCCAGAATAAATTAATCATTTACACAACTGTCCATGCTAATGAACTATAAACTCCTACGGGGCAGGTATGTTGAACCCTGTTCATCTCTGTAATCCAAATGTCTTATACATAATAGGTGTCCTATACAAGCAAAATCAAAATGCTATCAGGGAATTATTGGAAAAGCTACCAAATTCTTTTAAGTTCAAGGGTACATGTGCAAATTTTTTACATAGGTAAATGTGTGTCATGGTGGTTTTTTGTGCAGATTATTTCATCGCCCAAGTATTAAGCCTACTACCCATTAGTTATTTTTCCGGATCCTCTCCCTCCTCCAATAGGCCCCAGTATGTGTTGTTCCCTCTATGGGTCCATGTGTTCCCATCACTTAACTCCCACTGATAAGTGAGAACATATGGTATTTAGTTTTCTATTCCTGTGTTAGTTTTCTAAGAATAATGGCTTATGGCTCCATCCACGTTCCTGCAAAGGATATGATCTCCTTTTTTTTATGGGTACACAGTGGCTTGGTGTATATGTACAACATTTTCTTTATCCAGTCTATCACTGATAGGCATTTAGGTTGATTCCATGTCTTTGCTATTGTGAATTGTGCTGCAATGCACACACGCATGCATGTGTCTTTATAATAGAATGATTCATATTGCTTTGGGTAAATACCCAATAATGGATTGCTGAGTCAAATGGTATTTCTGTCTTTAGGTCTTTGAGGAGTTGCCACGTTGTCTTCCATAATGGTTGAACTAATTTACACTCCCACCAACAGTGAATAAGGGTTCCTTTGTGAAAAAATAATTTTAATTTTCTAAGAGGTTAGCTTTTTAGACAAATAGCATACAAGGAAATTTTCCACAGGCCTAGGCCATCCAGTTGCTCTTCTGAGAGGCTACACTCTTACTCCTCAGGCTGTCCTCTAAGAGATGACCCACGGGATGATATTCATTAGACACTCCAAGAGATAACGGCCACTGTGGGTATCTTGGATTATCCCAGACCATTCTGAAACTCACGACCAAAAATAGACTGGAGGGCTGCTGTAAAGGGCTCTGTAATTTCTCCAAAGCAAAACTTCAACCCAAAGATGTACTAATAAGGTGTGTGTGCCTAGAAAAGATAAAGAGAGGCACAGTTTTTTTTTTTTTTTTCCAGTAGCGTTCCAGAGGATTATTTTCTACTTTTTTCTCACATAAAATGTTTACACACTTGGGAGGCTGAGGCGGGTGGATCACCGGAGGTCAGGAGTTCGAGACCAGCCTGGCAAACATGACAAAAGCCTGTCTCTACTAAAAATAAAAAAATTAGCCAGTCATGGTGGTGGAAGCCTGTAATCCCACCTACTTGGGAGGCTGAGGCAGGAGAATCGCTTGAACCTGGGAGGTGGAGGTTGTAGTGAGCTGAGATCACGCCATTGCACTCCAGCCTGGGCAACAGGAGTGAAACTCTGTCTCAAAAAAAAAAAAAAAAAAATGTTTACAGACAGAAAACAAATCTTTAAAAACCTGCCATTCACTGCTGTGTAAAAACATGATTAACAATTAAAACACTGTGTTTGAAATGTACAATAAAGGACAAATAGTTGATAGTGTTGTAAATTGGAGAGACGAAGCTGTCCTCATTTCCTACATTTGAGAATGCAGGAATGAAAGTGGACATTTATAATTTTACTGCAAGCCTGAGTTAAGCTAGGAGAAAAGGTGGATTTGAAGTCCTGCTTGCCATACATTAGGAAGTCACAGAGGTAAACCAGTCCTCCTGTGGAGTGTTGAGATAATTAAAAAGCAGGAAATTAGACTGAAGGGGCTCTAGTGCCCTGTGTTCATAAGTAAAAAATGAAAAACCTAACTCAAATTCACTTCTTATAAATTACTATTTTAGGCAGAAACAAAATTCAGGCTTAACCAATCATAAACCTGCAATAACCTCTGATTACATAACCAGGAAATTTCCTCCTGAATCATACAAATAAGGTGACTACATAACTGTAACCAATTCTTGAATTTGGTTTGCCTTCTCACCCACCCTTTATAAAACCCTTTCCTTTATGTCTCTCAGGTGGGCCACATATTATGGCTGGGTGCTTTCCATTTCACCAATCACTGCTCAAATAAACTCGTTAACATTTTAACATTGACTCCCTTTAATATTTAATAGAAGAGGCTGGGAGCGGTGGCTCATGCTGGTAATCTTAGCACTTTGGGAGGTCGTGGCGGGCGGATCACTTGAGGCCAGGAGTTCCAGACCAGCTTCCACCATGGTGAAACCACTTCTCTACTAGAAATACAAAAATTTGCCAGGCGTGGTGGCGCAGCTCTGCAATCGCAGCTTCTCGGGGATGCTGAGGCAAGAGAATCGCTTGAGCCTGGGAGGCAGAGGTTGCAGTGATCACGCCACTGCACTCCAGCCTGGGCAACAAAGCAAGACTCCGTCTCAAACAAACAAACAAACAAAATGTTTTAACAAAAGAGACTGGGAGTCTCACCTGCCGCAGCTCCTCCTAGGCACACACGAGTCGGAATTCTGCCCTAATGACCCGCCTGGCATCCCTGAACAATCCGGGAAATACTCGGGGCTGCGTGCAGAGCTGCCCAGGGAGCTCCAGACAGGGCGCTGCGGGGTCCGGGCGGGACTCCGGGGTCCCGGCTGCGGGCCCAGCCGCCATCTTACGGCGAGAGGGGTCTGGGGCGAAGCTGCGCCAGCGGGTACGCAGGTCCGCCACCCGGGAGCTGCCTGTGGGGTGGCCGGTCCCGCCGGTTTCACAGCCCGCTCTCCCCTCTCGGGATGCCCAACCCCGCACACTCACCTTTTCCCAGCTTCCAGGATGTCCTGGCATCTTAGCTGTGCGTCTCCCAGAACCGGCAGATCACAGGGCAAGAGGCTGTGACAGTCACCGGGGACTCCCGAGGTGGAGAACGCAGAACAGCAGCGACTCATCCCAAGATCTGGCGGGAGCGAGATACACAGGCCCCACCAAATGCCGGAAGCCACGCCCTCCCCTCCAACTGGGCGGTTCCCGCGCCAGCGCCACTGATTGGGTAAAGCACCAGCACTGTCTCTCCATACCAACCCCCTCCTCTCAGCATTAGTGTATTTTAGAGACAGGAAAACAGGCTAAAGTAGGTAGGGTAACGTGCACAGGGAATTATAGCTAATTAAGAAGCGAGCTGAGACTTGAAATGCACTTGCTCTTTCCCTTACCTGGGTTTGCTTGTATTATTTACTACTTAAGGGTAAGAAAAAAACATTTGGACTTTTTTTTTGCGGGGGGGACCTAGTTTCGCTCTTATTGCCCAGGCTGGAGTGCAATGGTGCGATCTTGGCTCACTACAACCTCCGCCTCCCGGGTTCAAGCGATTCTCCTGCCTCAGCCTCCCGAGTAACTGGGATTACAGGCGCATGCCACCATGCCCGGCTACTTTTTGTATTTTTAGTAGAGACGGGGTTTTGCGGTGTTGGCCAGGCTGATCTCGAACTCCTGACCTCAGGTGATTTGCCCGCCTCAGCCTTCCAAAGTGCTGAGATCACAGGCGTGAGCCACCGTTCCCGGCCCATTTGGACTTTTTTTTTTTTTTTGAGACGGAGTTTCGCTCTGTCGCCCAGGCTGGAGTGCAGTGGCAGGATCTCGGCTCACTGCAAGCTCCGCCTCCCGGGTTCACGCCATTCTCCTGCCTCAGCCTCCCGAGTACCTGGGACTACAGGAGCCCGCCACCACGCCCGGCTAATTTTTGTGTGTGTGTGTGTGTGTGTGTGTTTTTAGTAGAGACAGGGTTTCACTGTGTTAGCCAGGATGGTCTCGATCTCTTGACCTCGTGATCCGCCCGCCTCGGCCTCCCAAAGTGCTGGGATTACAGGCGTAAGCCACCGCGCCCGGCCCCATTTGGACATTTTAAAACAACTTTTTAATCATTTTGATAATGCAGAAAAAAAACAGCACTTTGGGAGGCCGAGGCGGGCGGATCACGAGGTCAGGAGATCGAGACCATTCTGGCCAACATGGTGAAACCCCATCTTTATTAAAAACACAAAAAATAGCTGGGTGTGGTGATGTGCGCCTGTAATCCCAGCTACTAGGGAGGCAGAGGCAGGAGAATCTCTTGAACCAGGGAGTCGGAAGTTGCAGTGAGCTGAGATCGTGCCATTGCACTCCAGCCTGGCTATAGAGCGAGACTGCATCTCAAAAAAAAGAAAAAACAAACAAACAAATCCTGAGATGGTGCTGCTGGATGTGAGTGCTGGAAAGGGGGAGGGAATTAGGAGCTGACCAGATCCCTCCTGACTGCCCCCCAGAATAAGTGGGGGGTGGTGCTGCACTAAATGGTGCCCCCCCGCCCCCCCGCCCAGAAGATGTATTTGCATTGGATCAATGAATATACAATGCAGAGACCTAAATGAAGACATGTGAATGGGTGTATGTGGACATCAGCTTGCAGCTGGGAAACAGGTGCCTCTCATTCTCCCCAGCAAGTGTGGAATGTGTCCATGCCCATGAGGGTATAGATCTGTCCTTCTTAACTTGTATACAACTCTAGGTCAGTTCTGAGTGAATGACGTGCAGATGAGATTTCTCAGATCATTTGTATGTTTCACACTGTGGCTGCTGCTTTTGCTGCCACCATCCCCAGGCCCAACCTGGCTTAAAGTCCAGGCTTTAGGTCAAAACAATGGAGGGCTTCCTGTGTTCTGGGATGGGAAGTTGGAGATCTGTGGTAGGGCTGGGGGTTGGGGTACACTTTAGTTTTGTGCAGAATGAGAGCTGCAGTGGTTTTATTCATTGTGATTGGCCTGGCCTGGTTGTAGCTCTGGGCGGGGGGGAGAAGGAATCAGCAGTGGTGGTTCCCCAGATATTCATGTGCCCAGCCCTGGCCTTCCTGCCCTCAGATCCAGCAAAAAGTACCACCACAGACTCTGACTTGCCTCCCTACTCCCTGCACCCCATTTGGGAATACCTTGGAGGCCAGACTCTGAATGTATTATTCTCCCCGTTCTAACCGGACCTGCCTAACACACAGTGAGGGAGTGAGGATAGGCGGGGTGAGGGAGCTGGGGAGAACCAGAGTGGAATCACAAATCCTTGGGAAAAGTTAAAGATACAGGAGTGGGCTGGGCTCAGTGGCTCACGCCTGTAATCCCAGCACTTTGGGAAGCCGAGGCAGGCAGATCACCTGAGGTCAGGAGTTCAAGACCAGCCTGGGCAACACGGTGAAACCTGTCTCTACTAAAAATAGAAAAATTAGCCGGGCATGGTGGCACACACCTATCGTCCCAGCTACTCGAGTGGCTGAGGCAGGAGAATTGCTTGAACCCGGAAGGCAGAGGTTGCGGTGAGCCAAGATCGTGCCACTGGGTGACAGAGCGAAACTCCGTCTCAAAAAGAAAAAAAAAAAAAAAATTGTTCTATCTCTGAAAATTTGAGAAGATGACCAACAGGGAGAAATTGTTAAATTAATTATACCCTAAAGCTGCTCCCTTTCCTGTTTAATTTTAGTCAATAGTTGTTTTTTGTTTTACATAGTAAACTGAAACCTAACTGGATATGTAAATAGACTGTACCCATTCTTGTACCAACCACTATGGTTTGGCCAATAAAAGGATGTCAACTGTTCAAACCATGTTCAAATAAGGCGAACCCCAAGGTGTAATCAATCTGGCTGTTTCTGTACCTCACTTCCATTTTCCGTATGTCACTTTGCTTTTTCTATCCGTAAGTCTTTTTCCACCTCGTGGCTGTGCTTGAAGGGGGCCTGCCCCTTCACACCTGTGGGTGTTTCTCGAAAGGTGGAAACGAGAGACTGAGAAAAAAAATAAGACACAGAGACAAAGTATAGAGGAAGAAAAGTGGGCCCAGGGGACCAGCACTCAGCATACGGAGGACCCACACCGGCACCAGTCTCTGAGTTCCCTCAGTATTTATTGATCACTATCTCTACCATCTCGTTAGATGGTATTTATTGATCACTATCTCTACCATCTCGGCGAGGGGGATGTGGCAGGACTATAGGGTAATGGTGGGGAGAGGGTCAGCAGGAAAACGTGTGAGCAAAGGACTCTGTCATAAATAAGTTTAAGGAAAGGTGCCGTGCCTTGATGTGGACATAGGCCAGCTTTATGTTTGACTTTACACAAACATCTCAGTGCAGTAAAGAGCAATATTGCCACCAGCATGTCTCACCCCAGCCATAAAGTGTTTTTCTCCTATTGTTGTAACCAAGCGAGTTATAGAGAAATGCCACACTCTAAGACTAATTCAGGAGTCCTTTATTGCCAGCAACCGAGAGACGGCTAGAGCTCAAAATTCTCTCGGCCCCGAAGAAGGGGCTAGATTTCTTTTTATACCTTGGTCTAAAAGGGGAGGGGGAGCCTAGCTGAAGCAATTTTTACAGAAGCAGAACAGGCAAAAAGTTAAAAAACTTAATGGTTACAGAGATAGTTACAGCAAAATAAACAGTTCCAGGTGCAGGGGCTTAAATTATCACAAAGAGATAATGCAGGAGCTTTGGGTATCATCCACTGAGCGCGTCCCCAGGAGCTGCTGGTTCAGCTTGCCTCAATATCTTATCAGTAACTGCATTCCTGGACGTGCTTGGAGTCAGCTTGCACTAGTTATGTCCTTAAGGGAGGGGAATAAGGGGGGCTACAAGTGAAGAAATAAAAATGGAGTCTGTCCAGCTCTCTCAGCTAAGAGAGAGTCAATCCGGTTAAAACAAGGTAGGGTATCACACTATCTCAGTAAATAGAATGTATGATCGGGTTTTACACCAAGACATTCGAATCCCAGGGATGAGCAGGAGACAGATGCCTTCCTCTTATCTCAACTGCAAAGAGGCCTTCCTCTTTCACTAATCCTCCTTAGCACAGACCGCTTATGGGTGTCAGGCTGGGGGACGGTCACGTCTTTCCCTTTCCATGAGGCCATATCTCAGGCTGTCTCAGGGGTGGGAAACCTTGGACAATACACAGGCTTTCTTGGGCAGAGGTCCCTGCGGCCTTCTGCAGTGCATTGTGTCCCTGGGTACTCGAGACTGGAGAACGGTGATGACTTTTACCAAGCATACTGCCTGCAAACACATTTTTAACAAAGCACATCCTGCACAGCCCTAAATCCATTAAACCTGGAGTCAACACAGCACATGTTTCTGCAAGCACAGGGTTGGGGCTAGGGTTACAGATTAACAGCATCTGAAGGCAGAAGAATTTTTCTTAGTACAGACCAAAATGGAGTTTCTTATGTCTTCCTTTTTCTACGTAGACACAGTAACAGTCTGATCTATCTTTCTTTCCCCTAGAATGCTGAAATCTCTCTGAGCCTACTCTGGATTCACAGGCTACTCGATTTGCAAATCACTCTTTGTTCAATTAAACTCTGTTGAATTTGATTTCTCCAAAGTTTTTGTTTTATTTTAAACATTTTCCTCAAATTTTTTCTATCATTAAAATGAATAATGTGTTCTTGGGCTTTGATTTTCTAAATTCATCCCTCAGCTATTTTCCCAAATTATTTTGTCCTTTCATAATGCTTCTGCAATTTTTTTTTTTTTTTTTTTTTTTTTTTTTTGAGACAGAGTCTTACTCTGTCACCCAGGCTGGAGTGCAGTGGTGCAATCTCAGCTCACTGCAATCTCTACCTCCCAGGTTCAAGCCATTCTCCTGCCTCAGCCTCCTGAGTAGCTGGGACTACAGGTACGTGCCACCATGCCCGGCTAATTTTTTGTATTTTTAGTAAAGATGGGGTTTCACCGTGTTAGCCAGGATGGCCTCCATCTCCTGACCTGGTGATCTGCCCACCTTGGCCTCCAAGAGTGCTGGGATTACAGTCATGAGCCACCGCACCCGGCTACATCTGTTTTCTAATCAGTACTGCCACTCCCTGGGTTTGTCACCTGGAAAAGATTTGTTCACTTATATTAACATCAGTTTTTTAACTGTAAATTGCATTTTATTAGTAGAGCTTGAAAGGTAAAGTATTTACAAGGGCATAAAGAAGGTGAGTTTCAGAAAAATCTAATAATATATTTCTTTGGTTAAAAATTCTCATTTACCTATTTTTTTTTTTTTTTTTTTGAGACGGAGTCTCACTCTGTCACCCAGGCTGGAGTGCAGTGGCGTGATCTCGGCTCATGGCTGCTTCCGCCTCCCGAGTTCAAGCGATTCTCCTGCCTCAGCCTCTGCAGTAGCTGGGATTATAGTCACCTGCCACCATGCCTGGCTAATTTTTGTTTTTTGTTTTTTTTTTCAGTAGAGATGGGTTTCACCATGTTGGCCAGGCTGGTCTCGAACTCCTGACCTCAGGTGATCCACCTGCTTTGGCCTCCCAAAGTGCTGGGATTAAAGGCATGAGCCACCACACCTGGCCTAATTTTTTTCTTTTTTTTTTTTTTTTGAGACAAAGGCTCACTCTGTCACCCAGGCTGGAGTGCAGTGGGGCGATCTCGGCTCACTGTAATCTCCATCTCCCAGGTTCAAGCGATTCTCCTGCCTCAGCCCCATGAGTAGCTGGGATTGCAAGTGCACATCACCACGCCTGGGTAATTTTTGTATTTTTAGTAGAGATGGGCTTTCACCATGTTGGCCAGGCTGGTCTTGAGCTCCTGACCTCAGTGATCTGCCCACCTCGGCCTCCCAAAGTGCTGAGATTACAAGTGTGAGCCATGGCACCCAGCCTCGCCTGGATAATTTTTTAATTTTTAGTAGAGATGGGGTTTTGCCATGTGGGCCAGGCTGATCCCGAAGTCCTGACCTCAGGTAATCCATTTGCCTCAACCTCCCATAGTGCTGGGATTACAGGCATGAGCCATGGTGCCCAGCCTAAAAATTCTCATTTTTTCTTCCCCAGGGTGAATTTAGAAATTTTCTCAGGTGTGGTTTTTTTTTTTATGGCTGGGTGATTTCCAACAGAATTCCAAGGCACAGCTATTGGAATGCTAGCTACCAAGGATAAAATAAGGGAAATCTCTCTTCTATTTTGGCTGCAGAAAATAAATATATTTCCACAAGAAAATGTGGTAGGTAATTAGTGAGTCACATAGATACATTAAAACATCAGTTTTTCTTTTTACAGGGTAAATTCGTGACAGTGAATATTTTTGTTGTATATGCTGTGATTTTTATTTCTGAATTTCATGCTAAATTTTGTGAGTCAAAACTTGAGGCCAGGCACAGTGGCTTACGCCTGCAATCCTAGCACTTTGGGAGTCTGAGGCTGGCAGATTGCCTGAGCTCAGGAGTTCGACACCAGCCTGGGCAACACGGTGAAACCCCGTCTCAACTAAAATATAAAAGAATTAGCCGGGTGTGGCATCATGTGCCTGTAGTCCCATCTACCTGGGAGGCTGAGGCAGAAGAATTGCTTGAACCTGGGAGGCGGAGGTTGCAGTGAGCTGAGATTGCACCACTACACTCCAGCCTGGGTGACAGAGAGAGACTCCATCTCCAAAAAACAAACAAAAAAAAACTTGGTACCTCCTAGAAATGTTCGCATATGACTAACTGTTTGCTACATGATTTTTCATGAAAATAATGCAGTAATACATTTATTATCTGAAGGGAACAGATGCTTTTGCTTTCCTTGTTGAGGTATAAAGTATAAGCACCTTAAAATTTCCTTTTGGCGGGGCACAGTGGCTCACGCCTGTAATCCCAGCACTTTGGGAGGCCGAGGCGGGTGGATCATGAGGACAGGAGATCGAGATCATCCTGGCTAACATGGTGAAACCCTGTAATAAAAATACAAAAAAAATTAGCTGGGCATGGTGGCACATGCCTGTAGTCTCAGTTACTCAGGAGGCTGAGGTAGGAGAATCACTTGAACCCAGGAGGCAGAGGTTGCAGTGAGCCGAGATCATGCCACTGCACTCCAGCCTGGGCAACAGAGCATGACTCCGTCTCAAAAAAAAAAAAAAAAAAAATTCCTTTTTTTACATGAACATAGTGTTTGAGTAATTTTGCTAGATTTTTCAAACACTTTCAAAAATCAAGTGAGTGGCTGGGCATGGTGGCTCATGCCTGTAATCCCAGCACTTTGAGAAGCTGAGGCAGGCGGATCACCTGAGGTCAGGAGTTAAAGACCAGCCTGGCCAACATAGTCAAACCCCATCCCTACTAAAAATACAAAACAGCCGGGTGTGGTGGTGGGTGCCTGTAATCCCAGCTACTCGGGAGGCTGAGGCGAGAGAATTGCTTGAACTCGGGAAGTGATGGTGGCAGTGAGCTGAGATTGTGCCACTGCACTCCAGCCTGAGTGAAAGAGTGAGACTCAGTCTCAAAAGAAAAAAAAGAAAAAAAAATTATCTCTCTCTCTGTCTTTGATTGTCACACCCAGGCTGGAGTGTGACAAAAACAAAACTAACAGGTCAAATTCAGCATGCAGGAAGAAGCACAGGAAAATAGAGAGAGAAAAGAAAAAAGAAGAAAAACAACACCAAGTTACTCTAAGTACTGTGGAAATAAACTGAAAGTGGGGTTAGAAAAAAAAAGAAAGAAGAAGGTCCAAGTAGTTCCAGGTACTTGGGAGGCTGAGATGGGAAGACCACCTGGCTGAGACCAGGGAGATCGAGGCTGCAGTAAATCATGATTTCATCCCTCTGCTGAGCCTAAACAGTACTGCCACCGTCAAGGGCCATCTGGTTGACTTTGCCACTGGAGACAGCCATCTGGTCAACCTTAGACATGGCAAACTGGCAGTTAAGTCCAATGTTCAGTGTCAACACCTGTCTCAAAATAAATAAACAAAATAAGGACAGTAAATATTTAACAATAACGAATAATAACAAACAATATTAAACACCAATAAATAAATAAGTGGGAGTGAAGAAAGGTAAAAGGTGGTTAATATTATAATTAAGGTCTTCTGGGCCGGGCATGGTGGCTCACACCTGTAATCCCAGCACTTTGGGAGGACGAGGCGGGCGGATCAAGAGGTCAGGAGATCGAGACCATCCTGGCTAACACAGTGAAACCCCGTCTCTACTAAAAATACAAAAAATTAGCCGGGCATGGTGGCTGATGCCTATAAGCCCAGCTACTTGGGAGGCTGAGGCAGGAGAATGGCATGAACCTGGGAGGCAGAGCTTGCAGTGAGCTGAGATCGCGCCACTGCACTCCACCCTGGGTGACAGAGCGAGACTCAGTCTCAAAAAAAAAAAAAACAGAGGAAGAAGGTCCGAGTAGTCCCAGGTACTTGGGAGGCTGAGATGGGAAGACCAACTGGGCATGACCAGGGTGATCGAAGCCACAGTGAATCATGATCTACGTGGACCTGAGTGGTACTGACGCCAGTGAGAGCCATCTGGTCGACCTTAGACATGGCAAGCTGACAGCCAGGTCCAAAGCTCATGGCCAACATCTCTCTCAAAATAAATAAACAAAAAACCAACAGTAAATATTTAACAATAACAAAGAAATAATAACAAGCAATAAGACCAATAAATAAGTAGAAGTAAACAAACGTAAAAGGTAATTAATATCACAATTAGTTGTTCTCTCTCTCTGTTTCTCGGTTTGTGACTTTCTGTTTCTCTGTCTCTCTCTCCATTGATCTCTGTGTGTCACACTGTCACACCCAGGCTAGAGTGCAGGTGTATGCTTACAGCACACTGTTGATCGCACACCTGCACTCAAGCCATGATGTGACAGAGTGAGAAGACCTAGCTAAATATAAATATATATAACATCAACTTCAGCATCTAGGAAGGAGCATAAAAGATTTTAAAAAGAGAGAGAGAGAACAAAGGACACAAAAGAAAAACTATAGCAACTCTGTCTAAGTACTGTTGAAGCCAACTGAAAGTGGGGCTAGAAGAAAAACAGAGGAAGAAGGTTTGAGTAGTTTTATGTACTTAGGAGGCTGAATGGAAAGATCACCAGGGTAAGACTGGGGAGATCGAGGCTGCAGGGAATCGCAATCGCATCCTTCCTTTGGACCTGAAAAGTACTGCCACTGGTGATAGCTATCTGGTCCACCTGAGACATGGCAAGCTGGCGGCCAAGTCCAATGCTCATGGCTGAAGTCTGTCTCAAAATAAATAAACTAACAACAGTAAATATTCAACAATAAAGAAATAATAACAAACAATAAGACAAATAAATAAGTGGCAGGGAACAAAGATAAAAGGTAATTAATATCACAATTAATTGTCTCTCTCTCTGTCTCTCTCTTGGATCTCCATGTGTCACAGTTTCACAGCCAGGCTGGAGTGCACATGTGTGGTCACAGCTCATTGCTGATCACTCACCTGCACTCCAGCCAGGGTGTGACAGTGTGAGAAGACCTAGCTGAAAAAAAAAAAAAAAAAAGAAATCTAAAACATCAGTTTCAGCATGCAGAAAGGAGTGTAAAGAAATGAAAGAAAGAGAGCAAAGAACAAAGGAGAAAAACCACAGCAACTCCCTCTAAGTTCTGTGGAAGCAAACTGAAAGTGGAGTAGGAAAAAAAACGGAGGAAGATCCAAGCATTTTCAGGTACTTAGGAGGCCGAGATAGATGGGAAGACCACCTGGGCAAGACCAGGGAGATCAATGCCACAATGAATCACAATTGCATCTATTTCCAGCCATGCGCAGTGGCTCACGCTTGTAATCCCAGTACTTTGGGAGGCCGAGGTGGGCGGATCACGAGGTCAGGAGATCAAGACCAGCCTGACCAACGTGGTGAAACCCCGTCTCTACTAAAAATAAAAAAAAATTAGCTGGGCGTGGTGGCAGGCGCCTGTAATCTCAGCTACTTGGGAGGCTGAAGCAGGAGAATCATTTGAAACTGAAAGGGGGAGGTTGCAGTGAGCCGAGATTGCGCCACTGCACTCTAGCCTGGGCAACAAGAGTAAAACTCCATCTTAAAAAAAAAAAAAAAAAAAAATTGCATCCCTCAGCTTACCTGAGCAATACTGCTGCCAGTGAGAGCTATCTGGCCGACCTTAGACAAGGCAAGTTGGCGGCCAGGTCCAACGCTTGCAGCCGACATCTGCCTCAAAATTAATAAACAAAAAACCAACAGTAAATAATAATAACAAAGAAATGATAACGAACAATAATATGACCAATCAATAAATAAATAAGTGGGAGTGAACAAAGGTAAAAGGTAATTAATATCACAATTTATAGTTGTCTCTCTCTGTCTCTATTTCTCTGTTTCTGTCTGTCTGTGTCTCTGTCTTTCTGTCTCTGTCTTTGATCTCTATATGTCACACTGTCAAACCCAGGCTGAAGTGAAGGTGTGCGGTCACAGCTTACTGCTGGTCATGCACCTGCACTCCAGCCAGGGTGTTACAGAGTAAGAAGACCTAGCTAAAAATATATATATATGTATATAAAACATCAACTTCTGCATGCAGGAAAGAGCATAAAAAAAGTTAAAAAAAAAAAAAAAGAGCAAAGAACAAAAAGAAGAACTACAGCAACTCTCTCAAAGTACTGTGGAAGCAAACTGAAAGTGGGGTTAGAAATAAAACAGAGGAAGAAGGTCTGAGTAGTCCCAGGTACTCGGGAGGCCAAGATGGGAAGATCAGCCCCGTGAGACTGGGTAGATGCAGGCTGCCGTGAATCATGATCGCATCCCGCTGCTGGACCTGGATGGTACTGCTGCCAGCAAGAGCCAAATGGTCGACCTTAGACATGGCAAGCTGGCGACCAAGTCCAATACTCGTGGCTGACATCTGTCATTAAATGTATAAACAAGAAAACCAACAATATATATATTTTTTGAGACAGAGTCTTGCCCTTGTTGCCCAGGCTGGAGTGCAATGGTGCAATCTTGTCTCACTGCAACCTCCGCCTCCTGGGTTCAAGAGATTCTCCTGTCTCAGCCTCCCAAGTAGCTGGGATTACAGGCATGCACCACCACGCCAGGCTAATTTTGCAGTTTTAGTAGAGACGGGGTTTCTCCATGTTGGTCTGGCTGGTCTCGAACTCCCAACCTCAGTTGATCCGCCTGCCTCAGCCTCCCAAAGTGCTGAGATTACAGGCGTGAGCCACCTTGCTCAGCCCATAAATATTTCAAAATACCAAAGAAATAACAATAATAAGACCAATAAATAAATAAGTGGGAGTGAACAAAGGTAAAATGGAATTAATATCACAACTAATTGTTGTCTTTCTGTCTGTCTCTGTTTCGGTCTCTCTGCCACTGTCTGTGTCTCTGTCTCTGTGTCTCTCTATCCCTCTCTCCATCAATCTCCGTGTGTCACACTGTCACACACAGGCTGGAGGGCAAAGGCACGGTAATGACTCACTGCTGATCAAACACCTACACTCCAGCCAGGGTGTGACAGAGTTAGAAGACCTACAAAAAATAAAATTAAATTAAACATCCACGTCAGTATGCAGGAAAGAAGGTAGCAAAAAATAAAAGAAAAAAAGAAACAGAGCAAAGAACAAAGAAGAAAGACCACAGCAACCCCCCCTAAATACTGTGGAAGCAAAATGAAAGTGGGGATAGAAAAAAAAAAGAAGGCAGAAGGACTGTGTAGTCCCAGGTAAATGGAGGCTGAGATGGGAAAACCTTCCGGGTGAGACCAGGAAGATCGTTGCTGCACTGAATCATGATTGCATCCCTCTGCTGGGCCTGAACAAATACTGCTGCCAGTGAGAGCCATGTGGTCAACCTTGACACCAGCAAGAGCCATCTGTTTGGCCTTAGACATGGTGAGCTGGCGACTAAGTCCAACACTTGCAGCCGACATCTGTCACAAAATAAATATACAAAAAAAAACCAACAGTAAATATTTAACAATAACTAAGAAATAATAACAAACAATATTAAAGACTGTTGGGAACAGGCTCCCAAATCTGGCCATAAACAGGCCCCAAAACTGGCCATAAACAAAATCTCTGCAGCACTGTGACATGCTCTTGATGGCCATGATGCCCACGCTGAAGGTTACTGGTTTACTGGAATGAGGGCAAGGAACACCTGGCCCACCCAGGGTGGAAAAACGCTTAAGGCATTCCTAAACCATAAATAATAGCATGAGCAATCTGTGCCTTAAGGACATGTTCCTGCTGCAGATAACCAGCCAGAGCCCATCCCTTTGTTTCCTGTAAGGAATGCTTTTAGTTAATCTATAATCTATAGAAACAATGCTTATCACTGGCTTGCTGTCAATAAATATGTGGGTAACACTCTGTTTGTGGCTCTCAGCTCTGAAGGCTATCAGCCCCCTGATTCCCACTTTGCACTCTGTATCTGTGTCTGTGTCTTTAATTCCTCTAGCGCCGCTGGGTTAGGGTCTCCACGACTGAGCTGGCCTTGGTAAAACACCAATAAATAAATGAGAGTGAACAAGGGTAAAAAATAATTAATATCACAGTTAAGATCTTCTTTTCTCTCTCTCTCTCTCTGATTATCACATTCAAGCTGGAGTGTAACAAAAATAAAAAAAATCTAAGAGGTCAACTTCAGCATGCAGAAAGGAACATAGAAGAATAGAGAAAAGAACAAAGATTTAAAACAACAGCAAGTCACTCTAACTACTGTGGAACAAACTGAAAGTGGGGTTAGAACAAAAACAGAGGAAGTAGGTCCTACTAGTTGCAGGGACTCTAGAAGCTGAGATGGAAAGATCACCCATGTGAGAACAAGATTGAGGCCACAGAGGATCATAATCACAGCCCTCTGCTGGACCTGAAACAGTATGGCCACCAGTGAGAACCATCTGGTCAACCTCAGACATGGCAAGCTGGCAGCTAAGCCCAACACTCATGGCCGATATCCATCAGAAAATATATAAACAAAAAAGCCAACAATAAATATTTAATAATATCAAAGAAATAATAACAAACAATACTAAACACCAGTAAATCAATAAGCAGGAGTCAACAAAGGTAAAAAGTAATTAATATTACAATTAAGATCTTCTTCACTCTCTTTCTTTCTCTCTCTCTCTTCATTTGTCACACGCAGCTGGAGTGTGACAAAAAAATCTAAAAGGTAAACTTAAGTGCGTAGAAAGGTATGTAGAATAGAGAGAGAAAGAAAAAAAGTAAAATAACAGCAAGTCATTCTAAGTACTCTGGAAACAAACTGAAAGTGGGGTTAGAAAAAAAAAAAGGAAGAAGGTCTGAGTAGTCCCAGGTACTCATGAGGCTGAGATGGGAAGACCACCCAGGCAAGCCTGGGGAGATCAAGGTCACAGTGGATCTTGATTGCATCCCTCTGCTGGACCTGAATGGTACTGCCACAGGTGAGAACCATCTGGCCAACCTTAGACATGGCAAGCTGGTGGCTAAGACCAAGGGTCATGGCTGGCATCTGACTCAAAATTAATAAACAAAAATACCAACAGTAAACATTTAACAATAACAAAGAAATAACAATATTAAGGACCAATAAATAAATAAGTGGGAGTGAAAAAAATGAAAGGTAATTAATGTCACAGTTAAGATTTCCTCTCTCTCTCTCTCCTTTTGTCACACCCAGGCTGGAGTGTGACAAATAAAAAATAACCTAAAAATTCAACTGCAATGTGCGCAAAGGACTATAGGAAAATAGAGAAAAGAACAAACAAGAAAAACAACAGGAAGTCACTCTAAGTGCTGTGGAACAAACTGAAAGTGGGGTTAGGAAAAAAAAAAGGAAGAGGGTCTGAGTAGTCCAAGGTACTCGGGAGGCTGAGATGGGAAAACCACCTGGGTGAGACTGGAAAGATCAAGGCTGCAGTGAATCAGGATGGCATCCCTCTGCTGGATCTAAATGGGACTGCTGCTTGCAAGAGCCATCTGGTTGACCTTAGACATGGTGAAACGTGAGGCATCTGGAGGACCTTAGACATGGCAAGGCAAGAGCCATCTGGTCGGCCATAGAATGGCAATCTGGTGGCTAAGTCCAACGCTCACAGCCGACAGCTGCCTCAAAATAAATAAACAAAAAACCCAACAGTAAATATTTAACAAGAACAAAGAAATAATAACAAACAATATTAAGGAAAATAAATAAATAAGGAGTGAAAAAGGTAAAGAGGATAATAAATATCACAATCAATATTTTCCCCTCTCTTTTTTTCTCTCTTTCTCCATTTGTCACACCCACGCTGGAGTGTGACCAAAAAAAAAAAATAGTTAACTTCAGCTTATAGGAAGGAGTGTAGGAAAATAGAGAAAGAACAAAGAAGAAAAACAATGGCAAATCAGTAGAAATACTGTGGAAACAAACTGAAAGTGGGTTTAGAAAAAAAGAGAAAGAAGGTCCGAGTAGTTCCAGGACTCAGGAGGCTGAGATGGGAAGACCATGCAGGTGGGACCAGGAAGACTGAGGCTGCAGAGAATCATGATCACATCCTTCTGCTGGACCTGAACGGTACTGCCACTTGGCAAGAGCCATGTGGCGAATCTTAGACATGGCAAGGGGAGAGCCATCTGGTTGACCTCAGACATGTCAGGGTGAGAACCTTCTTCTAGTCCTGCCTCCAGTTTCCCTCTCCAAAATGGATTTGTGTTTTAATATATTTAATAATTCTAACATTGAAATAACTTTATTTAATGTTTTTGTTCATCAAAAATACTAATTTTCCCTATAATTAATGGTTAGATTTAATTTAATTAGATTTAATAGAGAAATTGCCACAATCAAAATTTTTTTAAAGTACAACTATATTTTATAGTTATAAAATATACAAAATATGCAAAATTAAAAATAAAAAATGTGCAACATATTAAAGTGTATATGTGTCTGTAAGATTGAGAAACACAGTGGATAAGCACATTGTCTACTCCTGAAACTTTCTTTTTATAATGAGGTGACTTTAGAAATGTCATTCAGCCTTCTTTTGTTTAATATCTCCTCACCTGTAAGAAGGGAACAATAAAGCACGTTGTAGATTTATGATAAAAATACTTGTAAAACTTGTTATAGTATTCTAGCATAGTGCTATAATATAGTGGGAATATATGTTTTTCTTTTTAGAACAAAACCGTTATTAAAAAAGAGGTTCAATAAAATATTTCTGAGTTGGAAGCAATGGCAAGTATACAGCAGAATGTTTTGGTTTCCTCCATAAAGCAGACCTCATCTGTCCATGAAAGATCTCCTCACTTGGAATGAAATTATAAGTCACTTGAAAATAACAGATTGTCTCCAGTAATATAGCAGTAGGAATGATCTTATCTCAGACCATAGTTAAATAGCTGGGATTTTTTTTTTCTTGGCATCAGAGTTTTCTTTATTTACCAGATGCACATTATGATCCACAGATTTGATTCTCAATCAGCTGACTATGGCCAACTCCTTGGTACTCTCTAAAAAAGTCCTTTAGACTATGACTGATTTGGAGTTGAAATATTTTTTCAGTCATATTAAATAGAAAGTGTTTTCTATGTTCAGAGAGGGGCCAGAGCATGTGCATTGACACCATCTGCCTCTTGAGTATCTCTCAGACCGTCACCATCATCAGCCCCAAAAACTTCAGGTGGGCATAGCTTAACCTACATGCTTCCAAATATATTTGAATCTCTAATATCTAAATTATGTGCTGAATTCTGAATATGCTTATAAGTGTCATTTTTCCTATGTATGTTACTGGCAAGTGGAACACAACAAACAACACAAAAATTATTTAAAACATTGTTCTGGAGTAGTGAATAACAGAATTCCACATTTATCACATGTTGTGCTTTTATTATTTTTTAATGTTTTGTGTTTGGAACTTTTAACCTGGGCCAGCAGCTCCATGACTTTTATCCTGTTTAACACAAGTAGTGGGTCCAACACATTCATAGGTCCAACACCACTCCTAAATTCTCACCTGAGTCCAGAGTCACCCAAAACATCTTTGTCCTAAGGAGCACCTTTGTATCATTTTACAGTCTCTCCTACATCTTTTCAGTATATAGGGTTCTTTTTTATAATCCAAGTTGTTGGCTTATGAAAAACTCTAAACTGATCACTGCTTGTTTCTTCTATAGTCAGGTCCATTGTTCTCATAAGCCATGACCCCAGAATATCCAGGATAACCTCTTCCTGCTATGGAAGGAATATACAGTTTCCTAAGATGATCACATAGATCTACATTTTATGTGGAATTATTTTTTTAATGTACAGACATTCATTCATTATTTTATGCAGAGGTTTAATTACCAGAAAGAGCAGTCACATATCAGAGAACCCGTGAGTCACCGACAGAGTCCTTGCCCTCATAGAATTTATTATATAGTAGCAATGACAGTTACAGACTAAATGTTTTGAATAGTTCTTTGATAATTTCCTATTTACTACATGTTATAAAAAAGAAATTTAGAAGCCAAAATTTTATTTTAAAATGGGGCCTCTAGTAATTTAGAGACAATGGAAAACTTATATGGGTATGTAGCTTTAAACTAATTAATTTAAAATGTCCGCTGGGCGCTGTGGCTCATGCCTGTAATCTCAGCACTTTGGGGGGCTGAGGCAGGCAGATCACTTGGGGTCAGGAGTTCGAGACCAGCCTGGCCAACATGGCGAAGCCCTGTCTCTACTAAAAATATAAAAATTAGGTGTAGTGGTGTGTGCTTGTAATCCCAGCTACTCTGGAGGCTGAGGCAGAAGAATCGTTTGATCCTGGGAGGTGGAGGTTGCAGTGAGCCAAGATAGTGCCACTGCACTCCAGCCTAGGTGACAGAGCGAGGCTCTGTCTCAAAAAAAAAAAAAAAAAAAGCCATAACCGGTTCATAGGTACATCAAGATGGCAGAACGGAAGGCTTCACCAACCATCCCCCCTGCAAGGACACCAATTTAACAACAACCTATATTTAAAAACACCTTCATAAGAAACAAAAATCAGGTTAGCACTCATGGTACCTGGTTTTAACTTCATATTGCTGAAAGAGGCACTGAACGGGTAGGAAAAACAGTCTTGAATCTCTTACACTATTTCTCCCACATCCCCCAACAATGGTGGCATGGTGCAGAAAGGGAGAGTTGAGCAATCGTGAGGCATTGAATTCAGTGTTTTCATGTTATAACAAAAAGAAAAACCAAACGAAACTCAGCTTACACCTGCTGATGGAGAAATTATTTAAACCATATAGTTAAATACAGTTGCTGGTAATAGTAAGTACACAGAAAATCAAATAATATTATAACACTGTAACAGTGGTGTATGAACAACTCTTATGCAAGGTAGAAAGACTAAACAATAAACCAATCAAAAATAACAACAACAACTTTTCAAGACATAGACAGTAAAATTACATATAAATAGAAACAACAAAAAGTAAGGGAAAAGAATTAAAGCGTAGAGTTTTTATTATTCTTTTTGCTTCTTTGTTTATTCAAACAGTGTTAAGTTGTTATTAGATTAAAATAATAGGTTATAAGATAGCATTTGCAAGCCTCATGGTAACCTCAAACCAAAAAACATACAAGGAATACACAAAAAATAAAAAGCACAAAACTAAATCATATCATCAGAGAAAACTACCTTCACTAAAAGGAAGACAAAAAGCAAAGAAAGATAAAAGAGAAGACCACAAAGTAACCATGAATCAAATAAAATGTCAGAAGTAAGTTCTAGCTTATCAGTAATAACATTGAATGTAAATAGACTAAACTCTCCAGTCAAGACAGAGGGGATGAATGTATATAAAAACAAGACATACTGATCCTTTGCCTGTAAGAAATTCACCTCATCTATGAAGACACACATAGACTGAAAGTTTTAGAAGTGGAAAAAGATATTCAATGTCAATGGAAACAAAAAAAATGCGGTAGTAGCTATACTTACATTAGAAAAATAGATTTTAAGACAAAAATTATAAGAAAAGACAAGGAGGTTACTATATAATAATAAAGGGGTAAATTTAATAAGAGACTATAACAATTTCAAATAAAAATGCACCCAACTCTTGAGCACTGAAATATGTAAAGCAAATATTATTAGAGCCAAAGAGACAGATAGACTCCAATACAATAATAGCTGGAGACTCCAACACTCCACTTTTAGCATTGAATCCTGACAGAATATCAACAAAGAAATGTTGGACTTAATCTGTACTATTGACCAAATGTATCTGATAGAGATTTAGAGAATATTTTATCAAATGATTGCAGAATACACATTCTTTTCTTTAGCACATGGATTATTTTCAAGGATAGACTGTATGTTAGGCCACAAAACAAGTCCTAAAACATTCAAAAACTTGAAATAATATCAAATATCTTATTTGTCCACAATGGAATAAAATTAGAAATTAATAAAAAGAGGAGTTATAAAAATTATACAAATACATGAAAAATAAACAATATGCTCCTGAATGATCAGTGGGTCAATGAAGAAATTAAGAAGAAAATTAAAAATTTTCTTGAAACAAATGATAATAAAAACACTACATATCAATATCTATGGGATACACAAAAGCAGTACTAACAGGAAAGTTTATAGGTATAAGTGCCTACATCCCAAAAAAAGAAAAATTCTCAAATACACAACCTAACATTGTATCTTAGAGAACTAGAAAAGCAAGAGCAAACCAAATCCACAGTTATTAGAAGAAAAAAATCATAAAGATTAGAGCAGAAAAAAAATTGAACAAAAAATACAAAAGATCAATGAAAAAATTGGCTTTTTTGAAAAGTTAAAAATTGACAAACCTTCAACAAACTAAAAAAAATTTTAAATCCAAACGTAAAATAATTTAACAAACAAATAAACTATGATACAGGAGGGCAAGTGAGTGAGGCCTACAGGCTCCAGGGCAATGTAAGAGACCTCAGAAGCCTCCTGTGCTCCCTTGTTTGCCTCCACTGTTCTGAGGTATTCCGTTAACCCACAAGGCTTCATCATCCCAGCCTGGAAAGTGACTCTGGTTCCACTTCCAAAAAAGAACCCCAAAGCTATGACAGGGATGGTCTTCAGAGCAGTGATCTGATGCTCTGCCACATTCTACACTAACCTGAGTGCTCAGTCCCACAAACCCCCAAGCCAATTTCTGCTCTGAAAGACCTCCAGAGGATATAGAGAAATTTCCAAGGATCTGATAGTACAGTGGGTAATTGATAGACAGCAAGGTCAACTCACCTTTTTAAGCGTTTGAAATTTAGACACCACCCAGGTCAATTACTTCAATTTATAGAGAAAAATTTGAGGTTTTTCACTACTGTATTCCCCTTCATACTGTGTGTAGGGGGATTACTCCCAATTTTAATTACACAGAGCAATGAATGCAGAAACTAAGTTTTTGTCCTCTGAAAGCTTTCCTGGGGATGGCCACAGCCCAGGCAGATCCATGGGAACCTTGAGGTTCCCAAGTCATCAGCCCGTTATCTTTTTTCCTCCCCATGTTATAGGTCCTGGGCATGTTACCAGGAGACTGGGTGCCCCCACCCCGTGGCAGAACTGCCCTCATCCTCTGTCTTCTTGTCACTCCATCAGTGTTAACTGCTTTTCTGACCTTTAACCTGAGAAGTCTCTGTGTGTGTGTGTGTGTGTGTGTGTGTGTGTGCTCATGCACACAAACCTGTGCAAGTTTAATGGTATAGATATGAGTTTGCTCCATATGAGAAAATTGGCAGAAATTCTCAAGATCTCAGGGACTCTCATTCCCAAAGCAAACCCCATGATAGGGATGAGCCCTGGCCTATGAGGTCAGAATGCTCTTTTATCCTCTGGACTCTGCCAACTTTATGTTCTCTGGGCCATTCTCTGCTTCTCTCCAGACCTCAGTTTCCCAGTTATCCAGTGAGATGTTAGATGTCAAAGTGCTTAAGCCACAGCTCAGCATGCACACGGTGCAAGCTCCCTACCAACTAGGATGGGTGTAGCAGAGCTGTGATCAGGGTGTACCCAGATCTTCCTCAGTTGGGCAGAAATAGATGGGTTCTGCACTGGGCAGCTGGACCTTCAGTCCAAAAAGGTCATGCACACAGGATCCATCAAGGCCCACAGACAATGTGTTCATGTGAGCCCCACCTCTATCCCCCAGCAGCTCCTGATGGAGCATACCCAACATGCCCCCTGTCCTCTGCATCTAGAAAGTGGTGACATCCACACTCAACACATGGACTGATGGACCCTTTGTGGTGGAGTAGTCCCACAAAAAGAATCTGAGATGCTATTAACTGTACAAGGAACTATGGATATGGGCCATAGGACGGCACTAGAACTTCAGAATTAAATCTTCCCCACTCCTGCCTCCACCACTATGCAGATAAAAAAAAAGTCCTCGGAAAGCGATATGTCTTACCGAAGATTACCAGGGATTCCATGTCAAAGCTAGCACTTTGGTTAGGATTACATTTGCCTATAAGTAGAAGGATACCCAATATAACAGTAGTGCAGACAAGATACAGAATGCTTTCTTTCTCATAAATAAGAATCTTAGAGCTGGACAGTCCATGCTGACTCTGGACTGTGCACCAAGGCAGTCAAAAATTATCTTTTTGCTACTTTTTTTTTCTTTTTCTAACTTTTAAGTTCAGGGGTACATGTGCAGGATGTGCAGGTTTGTTACATAGGTAAAGATGTGTCATAAAGATTGGTTGTACAGATTGTTTTATCACCCAGGTATTAAGCTTACTATCCATTAGTTATTTTCTCTGCTTCTCTCCCTCCTCCCACTCTCCACCTCACAATATACCTCAGTGCATGTTGTTCCCTTGTATGCGTCTGTGTATTCTCATCATCTAGCTCCCACTTATAAGCGAGGATATGTAGTATTTGGTTTTCATTACCTTTGTTAGTTTGTTAAAGACAATGACCTCCGGCTTCATCCATGTCTCTACAAAGGACATGATCTTCTTCTTTTTTATGGCTGCATAGTATTCCATGGTGTATATGTACTATATTTTCTTTATCCAGTCTATCATTGATGAACACATGGGTTGATTTAAGGTATCTGCTATTGTGACTAGATCTGCAATGAACGTGTGCGTGCATGTGTCTTTATAATAGAAAGACTTATATTCCTTTGGGTATATACTCAATGATGAGATTGCTGGGGTGAATAATATTTCTGCCTTTAGGTCTTTGAGGAATCATCACACTGTCTTCCACAACGGTTGAACTCATTTACACTCCCACCAACAGGGTAAAAATGTTCCTTTTTCTCCACAACTTTGCCAGGATCTGTTATTTTCTGAGATTTTAATAATAGCCATTTTGACTGGTATAAAACAGTATCTCATTGTGGTTTGGATTTGCATTTCTCTAATTATTGGTGACGCTGAGGTTTTTTTCACATGCTTTATTAGCGGTGTATATGTATGTCTTCTTTTGAGAAGTGTCTCTTCCTGTCCTGTGCACACTTTTAATGGGGTCGTTTGCTTTTTTCTTGTAAATTTAAAATCCTTATAGATGCTGGAAATTAAATCTTTGTCAGACGCATAGTTTGCAAAAATTTTCTCCCATTCTGTATGTTGTCTGCATACTCTTTTGACTTTTTTTTTTTTGCTATGCAGAAGCTCTTCGGTTTAATTAGATCCCATTTGTCAATATTTCCTTTGTTCCAATTGCTTTTGGCATCTTCATCATAAAATATTAGCTCGTGCCTATGTCCTGAATCATTTTGCCTAGGTTGTCTTCCAAAGTTTTTATAGTTTTGGGTTTTACATTTAAGTTTTAAACCATCTTGACTTAATTATTGTATATGGTGTGAGGAAGGAGTTCGGTTTCTTTTTTTAAATTTTACTTTACGTTCCAGGATGCAAGTGCAGAACGTGAAGATTTGTTACATAGGTACATATGTGTCATGTGGTTTACCGCAACAATCGACCCATCATCTAGGTTTTAAGCCCTGCATGCATTAGCTATTCATCCTTATGCTCTCCCTCTTCTTGCCCCCCATCCCCTGACTAGCCCTGGTGTATGTTGTTCCCCTCCCTGTGTCCATGTGTTATCATTGTTCAACTTCCACTTATGAGTGAGAACATGTGGTGTTTGGTTTTCTGTTCCTGTGTTAGTTTGCTGAGGATGATGGAGGAAGGGGGTCAGTTTCAATTTTCTGCATATGGTTAGCCAGTTATCCCAGCACCATTTATTGAATAGGGAGTCCTTTTCCCATTGCTTGTCTTTGTCAGGTTTATCAAAAATCAGATAGTTGTAGATATGTGATCTTATTTCTGGGTTCTCTATTGTGTTTCATTGGTCTATGTGTCTGTTCTTGTACTAGTACCATGTTTTTGGTTACTGTAGCACTGTAGCATAGTTTGAAGTTGGGTAGCATGATGTCTTCTGCTTTGTTCTTTTTGCTTAGGATTGTGTTGACTATTCAGGTTCTTGTTTGGTTCCATATCAATTTTCAAATACATTTTTCTTGTTTTGCGAAAAATGTCAGTGGTAGTTTAATGGGAATACTATTAACTCTACACGTTTACTTGGGCAGTGTGGCCATTTTAACAATATTAATCCTTCCTATCCATAAGCATTGAATTTTTTTTTATTTGTTTATATCATCTTTTTTTTTTTTTTGAGTTGGAATCTTGCTCTGTCACCTAGGCTGAAGTGCGGTGGTGTGATCTTGGCTCATTGCTACCTTTGCCTCCCAGGTTCAAGCAATTCTCCTGCCTCAGCCTCCTGAGTAGCTGAGATTACAGGCGTGCACCACCTTGCCTGGCTAATTTTTGTATTTTTAGTAGAGATGTGGTTTTACCATGTTGCTCAAGCTGGTCTCGAACTCCTGACCTCATGATCTGCCCACCTCAGCCTCCCAAAGTGCTGGGATTACAGGCATGAGCCATCATACCCTGTTCTGATTTCTTTGAATAGTGTTTTATAGTTCTCCTTGTAGAGGCCTTTCACTTCCTTTGTTAGATGTATTCCTAGGTGTTTTATTCTATTCATGGTGATTGTGAATGGGAGTTTATTCAGGATTTTGCTCCTGGCTTGACTGTTGTTGGTGTATAAGAATGCTAGTAGGCCAGGTGTGGTGGCTCACGCCTGTAATCCCAGCACTTTGGGAGGCCGAGGTGGGCAGATTATGAGATCAGGAGATCGAGACCATCCTGGCTAATGCAATGAAACCCCATCTCTACTAAAAATACAAAAAATTAGCCAGCGTGGTGGTGGGTGCCTGTAGTCCCAGCTACCTGGGAGGCTGAGGCAGGAGAATGACATGAACCTGGGACATGGAGCTTGCAGTGAGCAGAGATCACGCCACTGCACTCCAGCCTGGGCGACAGAGTGAGACTCCATCTCAAAAAAAAAAAAAGAATGCTAGAAATTTTTGCACTTTAATTTTGCATCTTGAGACTTTGCTAAAGATGTTTATCAGCTTAAGAAGCTTTGGGGCTGAGACGATGGGGTTTTCTACATGTAGGATCATATTGTCTGCCATCAGGCATAGTTTAACTCCCTCTCTTTCTATTTGAATGCCTTTTATTTCTTTCTCTTGCCTGATTGCTGTGGCCAGGACTTTCAATACTATCTTAAATAGGAGTGGTGAGAGAGGGCATCCTTGTCTTGTGCCAGTTTTAATGGGGAATGCTTTCACCTTTTGCCCTTTCAGTATGATGTTGTCTGTGGGTTTGTTATATAAGGCTTTTATTATTTTGAGGTATGTTTTTTCAATACCTAGTGTATTGAGAGTTTTTAACATGAATGGATGTTGAATTTTATTGAAAGCCTTTTCTGCATTTATTGAGATAATCATGTGGTTTTTGTCTTTAATTCTGTTTATGTGATGAATCACATATTGATTTGTGTATGTTGAACCAACCTTGCATCCCATGGATGAAGCCTACTTGATTGTGGTGGATAGGCTTTTTTACGTACTGCTGGATTTGGTTTGCCAGTATTTTGTTGAGAATTTTTGCATCTATGTTCACCAAGAATATTGGCCTGAAGTTTTCTTTTTGTGTGTATGTCTCTGCCAGGTTTTGGTACCATGATGATGCTGGCCTCATAGAAAGAGTTAAGAAGGAGACCCTCTGTTTCAATTCTTTGAAACAGTTTCAGTAGGAATTTTGCCAGCTCTTCTTTGTAAATTTCGTAGCATTCAGCTGTTAATCTTTTTGGTCCTGGGGTGTTTTTGGTTGGCGGGCTCATTATTGCCTCAATTTCAGAGCCTGTTATTTGTCTTTTCAGGGATTCAATTTCTTCCTAGTTTAGTCTCGGGAGGGTGTATGTGTCCAGGAATTTATCCATTTCAACTAGATTTTCTATCTTATGTGCATAGAGGTGTTTATAATATTCTCTGATGGTTATTTTTATTTCTGTGGAGTCAGTGATAATATCCCCCTTATTATTTCTGATTGTGTTTATTTGAATTTTTGATCTTTTCTTCCTTATTAGTCTATCTAGTGGTATATCTATATTATTAGATTTTTCAAAACAAACAAACAGCTCCTGAATTTGTTGATCTTTTGAATGGTTTCTCATGTCTCCATCTCCTTTAGTTCAGCTCTGATTTTGGTTATTTCTCTTTTTTTTTTTTTTTTTTTGAGATGGAGTCTCGCTCTGTTGCCCAGGCTGGAGTGCAGTGGCACGATTTCGGCTCACTGCAAGCTCCACCTCCCGGGTTCACACCATTCGCCTGCCTCAGCCTCCCAAGTAGCTGGGACTACAGGCACCTGCCACTACGCCCAGCTAATTTTTTGTATTTTTAGTAGAGACAGGGTTTCACCATGTTAGCCAAGATGGTCTTGATCTCCTGACCTCGTGATCTGCCCACCTCAGCTTCCCAAAGTGCTGGGATTACAGGTGTGAGCCACCATGCCCAGCAATTTTGGTTATTTCTTGTCTTCTCCTAGCTCTAGGATTTCTTTGCTCTTGTTTCTCTAGTTATTTTAGTTGTGATGTTAGGTTGTCAACCTGAGATCTTTCTAGATTTTTGATATGGATATTTAGTGCTATAAATTTTCTTCTTAGCATTGCCTTAGCTGTGTCCCAGAGATTCTGGTATATTTTGTCTTTGTTCTCATTAGTTTCAAAGAAACTCTTAATATCTGCCTTAATTTCATTATTTACCCAAAAGTCATTCAGGAGCAGCAGGTTATTCAATTTCCGTGGAATTGTATGGTTTTTAGTAAGTTTCTTAGTCTTGAGTTCGAATTTGATTGTACTGTGGTCTGAGACATTGTTTATTATGATTTCAGTTCTTTTGCATTTGCTGAGGAGTGTTCTACTTGTGACTATGTGACCGATTTTAGACAAAGTGCCATGTGGTGAAGGGAGGAATGTATATTCTGTTGTTTTGGGGTGGAAAGTTCTGTAAATATCTTTCACATCCATTTGATCCAGAGCTAAGTTCAGATCCTGAATATCTTTGTTAATTTTCTGCCTCAATAATCTGTCTAATATTATCAGTGGGGTGTTAAAGTCTCCCACTATTATTGTGTGGGGGTATAGGTCTCTTTGAAGACCTCTAGGAACTTCTTATAGAAATCTGGTTGGTCCTGTGTTCAGTGCATATATATTTAGGATAGTTAGTTCTTCTTGTTTAATTGAACCCTGTGCCATTATGTAATGCCTCTATTTGTCTTTTTTGATCTTTGTTGGTTTAAAGTCTGTTTTGTTGGAAACTAGGATTGCAACCCCTGCTTTTTTCTGTTTTCCATTTGCTTGGTAAAATTTCCTCCATTTCTTTATTTTGAGCCTGTGTGTGTTATTGCATGTGAGATGGGTGTCTTGAAGACAGCATACCAATGGGTTTTGGTTCTTTATCCACTTGCCACTCTGTGTCTTTTAATTGGGGCATTTAGTCCATTTACATTTAAGGTTAGTATTGTTATATGTAGATTCAACCCTGTCATCTTGATGCTAGCTGGTTATTTTGCAGACTTGTTTATGTGGTTGATTTATAGAGTCACTGGTCTGTGTACTTCAGTGTGTTTTTGTGGTGGCTGGTAATAATTTTTTCTTTCCAAATTAGTGCTTCCCTCAGGAGCTATTGAAAGGCAGATCTGATGGTAATGAATTACCTCAGCATTTGCTTGTCTAAAGGCAATGTTATTTCACCCCAGCTTAGGCTTAGTTTGGCAAGACATACAATTCTGGGTTAAAATTTCTTTTCTTTAAGAATGTTAAATATTGACCCACAACTTCTTTTGGCTTGCAGGGTTTTAACTGAGAGGTCTGCTATTAGTCTGATGGGCTTCCTTTTGTAGGTGACCTGACCTTTCTCTCTGGCTGCCCTTAACATTTTTTCTTCTCATTTCAACTTTGGAGAATCTTGGGTATGATCTTTTTATGGAGTATCTTACTGGGGTTCTCTGCATTTTCTGAATTTGAATATTGGCCTGTATAGCAAGGTTGGGGACATTCTCATGGATGATATTCTGAAATATGTTTCCCAAATTAGTTCCAGTCTCCCCAGCTCTTTCAGATACACCAATCAGTTATAGATTTGGTCTCTTTACATAATCCCATTTTTCGCAGAGGTTTTTTTTATTCCTTTTTATTTTTTCTTCTCTACTCTTGTCTGCCTTTCTTACTTCAGATAGACAGTCTTCAAGCTCTGAGATTCTTTCCTCTGCTTGGTCTATTCTGCTATTAATACTTGTGATTGCATTATGAAATTATTGTATTGTATTTTTTAGCTCTACCAGGTTGATTAGGTTCTTCTCTATCCTGGCTACGTTGTTTGTCAGCTCCTGCAATGTTTTATTATAATTTTTAGCTTTCTTGCATTGAGTTAGAACATCCTCCTTTAGCTCAGTGAAGTTAATTTATATCCACATTCTGGGGTCTACTTCTGTTATTTCAGCCATGTCAGCCTCAGCCCCATTCTGAACGCTTGCTGAAGAAGTAATATGGTTATTTGGAGAAGGGAGGGCACTCTGGCTTCTTGGGTTTTTAGTATTCTTGTGCTGATTCTTTCTCACCTTTGTGTGCCTATCTACCTTTAATCTTTGAGGTTGCTGACCTATGAATGGGAGTTTTTGTTTGTTTGTTTGTTTTTAACTATTTGGCCATTCTTTGTAGAGCTGCTGCAGTTAGTTGGGCATCTGCCCCAGTTCCTAGTTCTTGGATTTTTCAGTATCTGGAGGTATCACCACTGAAGGTTGTGAAACAGCAAATATAGCAGCCCACTCTTTCCCTTGGGAACTCCATCCCCAGGGGAGGTGCAGACGTGTTGCTGGCCCAAACACATCTGGAGGAGGTGACTGGAGATCCCAGTTAGAAGGTCTCACCCAGCTAGGAGGAACAGAATTGGGGACCCACTTAAAGAAGCAGTTTAGCCCCACTTTAATAGAGCAGCCATGCTGTGCTGGGGTACCATTTTTGCCCCTCATCAGGGTGGGCTCTCCCAAGCCTGGAGGCTGAAACAGCTACATTGCAAAACAGCAAAGATGTTGGCCCACCCCTCTCTCTAGGAACTATGCCCCAAAACGTTTTCAAACCTCTGTTGCCCAGAGAACATCAGTGGGAGTAGCTGGAGGCTCTGGTTGGGAATTATCTCTCAGAGATGAGGAGCATATCAGAGTCCCACTTAAAGAAGCAGTCTGGTCACATTATGGTAGAGCCACTGTGCTATGCTGGGAGATTCCTTCTGTCCCTTGATGATTTGGTCTCTCCTAAGCCCACAGGCTAGAATGGCTGAGTTGTCCAAACACCAAATACAGTGTCCCACTCCTTCCACTAGGCACTGCATCCCAGAGAGAAATCAAAACCCTGTCTGCCAGAGAATATGGGAGGGGCTGGCTGGAGTCCCTGATAGGAGGCCCCACTCTGAGACAAAAAATGTGTCAGGGTTCCACTTAAAGATGCAGTCTGGCCACATTTTGGTAGAGCCACTGTGCTGTGCTGGAGGTTTCTTTCCATAGGCTGTCAGTTTTGTTTGGACTTTCCTAAACCCACAGGCTAGAATGGCTGAGTCATCCAAACAGCAAATATGGCAGCCTGCCACTGCCTCCAGGAACTCTGTCCCATCCCAGGTAGATGCAACGCCATTGCTGGGGAGTGGCTGGAATTCAAAGCCAGTGGGTCTTATCCTGTGAAGCTCCATGAAAGTGGGGTCCACAGACTGATGCTGCTCAGCCCCATGGATTCAGCTTTCTTCCTAGGAGTGTTTACAGAGGTCCAAATTCTTGCATTTTCTGAGTAGCTTTCACCTTTGCCAGAGATCCCAGAGCCAGAGTATCTAAGGCTCCTGAGACTGTTTGTGCCTGAGTAGTTGCTCTGCCAAGACCACGCAGCTCTGTGCATCAGACAAAAAGCCCGGGTGGAATGGGTTCAAGAGAAAATCTCCTGACCCAAGGATTGCAAAGATCCATGGGAGAAGTGTGGTTTTCCAGGATCACACATTCACTCATCACTTCCCTGGGCAGGGTAGTTTCCCTTGGCTCTGTGTCACTCATGAGTGGTCAGTGGCCCTGTCCTGCTTTCCTCCATTCTCCATGGGTTGAGCTGTTTCCTTCATGAGTCCCAAGGCAAATACTTGGGTGTTTCAGTTGAAGATGCTGCATTTACTCTCCTCTTGTTCCTCTCCATGAGAGCCACACATCGTAGCTGCTTCTAATCAGGTATCTTGGCACCCTTCTCTGCTACAATATTTTGGTAGATGGTTTTTATCCTGTAGGCTGTCTCATGGCCCAAGATGGCTGTAGGAGCACCAGCCTGCGCCAACCACCATGTGCATTTCAAAGAGCAAGGAGGAGGAAAGGTGCAAAGTCAAAGTGACTCACACAGCTGTGTTAGCTTCAACTAAGGAGTCTCCCCAAATTTCCATCAATACTTCTGCTTACACCCAATTGTCCTGAACATCCTCTAGTCATTGTCAGCTTCAATAGGGGTCAGGAACTATAACCTTTGTGTTCGGTAACTTGCTGTTTGAATGAAACAGAATCTCCATTTTTAAGAATGAAAGAAAAATAAAAACTGTGGCAATGACCAGTGCTCTTTTGCTACACTAAATTCAAAGATAGAGAGAAAAAGATGGAGTTATTCTCAGGTGAAGTGGGCACTTATTTTCCAAACAAAGCCTCTTTTACTGTTTATTTATTTTCAGATTAGATGGGAAAAAGTCTTCATTCTGACAAGCAGTCCCTTTATGACCAAAGGTTAGTTAAGCTTAACTGAACCTTCTTTTTGACTAAGCCAACCTTGACTTACTACCCTACTCCTGGTTTGAGAAGCTCATTTTCAGAAATCCTGTTAAGATTGCTTAGTAAGAATCCACATATTCTTTACAACTTCAGAAAACTTAATTCCCCTTCCTTGATATTTAAGTCTTTAGCCTGCCCGTAGCCAGGATCCTGTTAGAAAAAAATCTCTCTTCTTTTGGTATTTTATCAAATTTCTCTCAGTAATTTTTTATCCACTGATCTATTCTTTCTATTGACTATAAATCCTGAGTTGTCTGTGTTCAGAGTTCTGATCAATTTTTGAACCCTATTAAAATGGTCATAACATCTACTGCAATAGTATTAAAGTCTTTCTTCCCAATTTTTAACAAATGTCAGAATTAATTTATTTGACAGTTGCCCAACAGGATGTTTGAGTATAAAACCAGTTTTCCGTTCCCAAGAAAAATGATGTGAATAATATGTAGTTGTATCTGCAAGTGTGTCTGAAAAATTATCTTCTTTTTCAAGTGGGGTGTGGGTGAAAGATTATGGAGTCAACATGTTCCTAAAATGCTGAGTCATAATTCAAACCATACAGATCAAAGAGGTACAATGCTTGGACCCCAACATTTTTAACTTTGAGGATACTTTGATGTCCATGCTCAAAAGTATTGCGAAACTGGCGGGATGCGGAGGCTCATGCCTGTAATCCCAGCACTTTGGGAGGCCAAGGTGGGTGGAGTACCTGAGGTTGAGAGTTCGAGACCAGCCTGACCAAAAATGGAGAAACCCTGTCTCTACTAAAAATACAAAGTTAGCCGGACTTGGTGGCACATGCCTGTAATCCCAGCTACTTGGGAGGCTAAGGCAAGAGAATCAGTTGATCCTGGTGGACGGAGGTTGCGGTGAGCTGAGATTGTGCCATTGCAGTCTAGCCTGGGCAACAGAGTGAGACTCTGTCTCAAAAAAAAAAAAAAAAAAGTATTTTTTTGTTGCTCCTACGTGTGAGCAAGAAATTTACTAAAACCACAACTGTCATTCAATGCCAAGTCTAAAATGTTTCTTTTCATTCTGATTAACATAGAAACAGAGATAAATTAGCTTTAAAGGCACTAACCGAAATTGAAAATGCTGACTAATTCCATTTAAAGCTTACATCTTTTCAGGAGCTGTTTATTTTTGAACATGTGACATTGGAACACAATTTTGTAATTGGTTTGGTTGACTGAAGAAGTGACTTCTTGAATTGGGGTAGAAAAGCCAAGGTCTATAAATTGAAGATAGACTGCAATATTGAAAGCAAATTTCAGATTCCTTTGCACACTTTAATTTGAAGGTTAACAGATAAAATATATGTAGATAAACATATGCAAACACATACAAATATATAAATATATCTATGTAATGTCCATTTATGAGTATGTCTTGTCAGAGATCATTTCCCCACTTCTCAGGGGAGGTGAATACAATCAGCCCATTTACTCAGCCCTGATTATTTCAATCAGCCAATTAGCTCAGCCCAGTTTATTCCAATTAGCCAGTTAGCTTGGTCTAGGTAATTCTGCTCAGCCAATTAGCTCAGATCAGGTAAATCCAATCAGTCAATTACCTCATTCTAGGTGATTTCAATCAGCCATTAGGTCAGCACTTTTGATTTTGATCAGTCAATTAACTCAAACCAGATAATTACAGTCAATTAGCCAATCCCAGGAGATTAAAATCAGCCAATTAGTTTAGCCCAGGTGGCTCCAGTCAGCCAGTATTTGAACCCAGATTATTTTAACTGGCCAATAAGCTCAGCCCAGGTGATTTCAATCAGTCAGTTATCTCAGCCCAGGTGGATTCAGTCAGCCAGTTCTCTAAATTTCAACTGTAGATTAATCAAGACTGGCCTCCAGTGGTGCAAGAGAATAGCTCATGCATACACTGAGAAGGAAAGCAAGGTCCAGAAATGCTAACCTGCACAGGAAGTGTTACATGACTTTACTATCAGCTTATTTCCCAGACCTTGCCACTGAAAGTGCAGCTTTGTCTATACAAAAAACATTCTATACCTATGTTCCATTCTGACATGCTACTGAGCCAGAGAAGAGAAATAATTCTACATCTCTTCTGCCTGGGCCCTGCCAAAAAAAAAAAAAAAAAAAAAGTTTATTGTAACATCACTGGATTGAGCACCTAGGTAATGTAACTCTTCTCTTTTGCCTGGGCCCTGCATGTGTTGAATATTCTGACCTAATGCTAGTCCCAACTTATAGTGTATGAGAGATTCCTGCCTAGGCGATGACCACCAGAGGCCTTGTGACATATCTTTGCACCCATCACCTAAGAGAGGTGACTCTCCTCCTCTGCATTCATGCTGCGTATAGGAAAGATTGCTACATATCGTGGAACCCAGAAACCAGGTGATGTGTCTTTCACGCCTGGGTATTACCCAAAGGTAACAGTGTGACATATCATTGAGCCCTGAATCCGGGTGATGTGCTGCTGTTGCCTGTGCCCTGCTTTCAGTGGGGAATTGTAACATATCCCTGGCCGAGAACCCAGGTGATGTGTCTCTTTTTTCTGGTCCCTTCTTTCAGAAAAGGTTGTCACATATCTCTGGCCCAGCACTTAGGTGATGTGACTCTTCTGTTTGCTCCCGATACACAGATAGGATTTTGACATATATCCTGGCTCAGTGCACAGGTGCAATAATGACTCTAATATTTTGAACTGGCTAAGAGGACAAATACTGTCTGTCATAGCTGGGCATAGAAAAATGGGTAAGATCCTGGGTTTCCTTTCTGTACGGAGGTTATAAAATGTTACCACTCTCTCACACATTGTATAAAGCCCTTGGGTGATAGAGAGAGTGTCATCACAAGGCCCAGCATGCCGATGAGATTGTATTTCTTGTGTGCTCACCCTGACAACCATTACGATTGTCACCCTCACACATGGATGACGCCCACTGGTGAGATACTTAATCTCACACCTGGATGCAGTCCACAGTTAAAATTGTGACATTCATTTGTGAATTTCTGTCAAGAGTTGTGATGGAGACTCATTTCTAAACCCAGCTCTGGCAGGTGAGGACTCTCCTATCTGGACCCAGCCAATTAGAAAGATGTCGACTGTCATACCTGGGCTTAAAGCTACAACAGACACTATCATGGGTCCATACCAGCACAAAGGATTTAGAGGGAATTGTGACTCCCACGCATACCATATAAAGCCCTTGGGTGATACAGAACATATCTTAACATGGCCCTGAACAAAGGTAAGATTGTGACACTCTTACACACACACAGCAAACAGTAAATATTATCATCCTTTCACAGCCCACTCTTGAGCTTCTGAATTTCATACCTGGAGACAGTCAAAAGTTGGAAAATTGACTCTCATGAGTGGATCTGGTCCATAGGTTGACTGCTGTCTCTCAGACCAAAATCTAGCACACCTGTGAGACTGTGATTCTAATAAGGAAACACAGTACACAGAAAAAATTTAGGCTCTCATGAGTAGATTCAGTCCATTGTAGAGATTGTGGCTCATGTATTTCCAAGCAACATACAGGAAGCATTGACACTCATACCTAGAATTTGGACCTGTGTGGAATTTTTAATCTCATCCTTGGACCTTCTTGCAGGTGTGACATGTGCCTCTTCCCAGCGCCCAAGTGATTTGACTCTCCTTGTGTGGGCCCAGCCCACAGAAGGGATTGTGACATATCACTGAACCCAGTAGCTAGGTGATGTGACTCTACTCTTTCCTTTACAATGTCCACAGGGGTATTGTGACATACTGGTAGGCCTTGCCCCCCAGGTGATGTGAGTCTCATGTTCTGCCTTGGTGATGTCTACAGGAAGCATTGTGACATGTCGCTGGACCCAACACCAAGGTGATGTCACTTTTTTGCCTTAGCTCTGCCTTCAAAAAGGCACTATTACAAATTACTTGGACTATTACCAAGGTGAGTTGAGTTTCTTGCTTGGACCATCCCCACAGTAGGCATTGTGACATATCACCTAGAAAATGTGGCTCTTCACCTCTGCCTACACCCTGACCACAGAAAGAATTGTGACATATCACTGGATCCAGAAACCAGATGATGTGTTTCTTTTGCCAGGACCTGGGTCATAGAAAATATTGTGACTTATATGTGGGTCTCTTAGCTAGGTGATGTGACTCACTCTCCTGCCTGGAGCCTTCACTCAGAGGATATTGTGACATATTGCTGGACCAAGCATTTAGGTGATGTGACTCTCTCAACATCTTGGACTCTGACCAGTAAGGAATTTTTATGTGTTGATGTGCCCTGCATCTAGGTGATGTGACTCTCCTCTCCTGCCTGGGCCCTGCACATATTGTGTGTTGTGACATGTTGCATGTTATCACACCTAGGTGATGCTACTCTCTCACATAAGCCCTGCTCACAGAGGCATCATGATATATGTTTTATGTCTATTTCCTATGTGATGTGTCTCTCCTCTTCTGCCGGGTCTTGCCAAAAGCAGGGATTGTGACATATTACTGGACACAGATTCTAGGTAACATGATACTCCTCTTTTGTCTGGGCCCTGGATATTTAGAGTATTGTGACATATTTTTGCACTAAACATCTAGAAAATAAAAGGCTCCTGCCTGGGCCTTGCTCACAGGAGGCCTGTGACATATCTCTACATTTATCACTTAGGAAATGTGACTCTCCTCTTTGGCCTGCACCCTGTGCACAGGGGAGATGGTGACACATCACTGAGCCCAGTAAGCAGGTGAAGTAACTCTCTTTTCCTGCCTGGCCCCCACGTATATTGTGTATTGTGAAATATGGCTGGGTCCAACACGTAGGTGATGTGACTCTCCTGCATGGGTCCTGCCCATAAGGTTATTATGGTGTGTCTTTTGTTCATCACTAGGTATTTCAAATTTTGTCTTCTGCCTAGGCCATGCCAAAAAAAAAAAAAAGTACTGTGACACATCACTGGAGCCAGCAGTAGGTAATGTGCCTTTGCTGATTGGGTCTAGCCACAGAAGACATTGTGACATATCGTTAGGCCCAGCAACCAGGTGAAGAGACTCTGCTGCCTTAGTCCTGCTTTCAGGAGGGGATTATACCATATCCCTGGCTGAAAACACAGGTACTGTGACTCTCTTGCTGGTCCCTACTCTCAGGAAAAATTATGACATAACCCTAGCCCAGCAACAACGTGATATGACTCTCCTGCCTGGTCACTGCCCTCAGAGATGGTTGCAAATATCTCTGGCACAGCACCCAGATGGTGTGATTCTCCTGCTCACTCTCTCCTTACCCAATTGTGGGACTGTCATATATATCTTAGTTCAGTTTACAGGTGTCGTAATGACTCTCATAACTTGAGCCAGCCAATATGAAAGATACTGTCTCTCTTAGCTGGGCTTAGGAAAATGGGTCAAATCTAGGTCTCATTTTTGTATGAAGGTCATAGAGAATTAACCACTGTCTCGTATTTCATAGAAAGTCCTTGGGTCGTACAGAGTGTCAACACAGAGCCCAAGACACAGGTGAGGTTTTGTTTCTCATCATTTTCTCACTTGAACAAAGCCCATTATTGAGGTCCTGAATCTTATAGGTGGACACAGTCTAGAGTTGAGATTGTGACTGTCATACATAAACATGTAAGCACAGTTGGGATGATGACTCATTTTAAGGTCAGCTCATAGGAAGGTGAACATTCTTCATTCTGGACTCAGCTTACTGGAGAGACGATGTTGACTCTCATACTTGGGCTTAAGGCCACAGGTACAATCATGATCCATACTAGTACAAATGTCTCCGAGCAGATTGAGAATCTCATGCATCAGGTATAAAGCCGTAGGGTGATACATAGGTGAGATTGTGAGACTCACCAAGTTGACAGAAAAGATTGTCATCTTCCCACATGAACACAGCCCATTGTTACGGCTCTGGATTTCACAACCAAAAGCAGTCAAATGTTGGAAAACTGACTCTCGTATGTGAATCTGGTCCACAGGTAGGTTGGTGATTCTAAGACCAATATTCAGCACACCTGTGAGGCTGTAACTTTACCCAGATAAAACAGCACACGGGAAAGATTGTGCCCCTCATGCACAGATCCAGTTTATTGTTGAGATGAACTCATGTACTTAGACACAACATATATGAGGTGATAACTCACATACTTAGAAACAGGACATGTGCTGGATTGTAAATATCATTCTATGACTTTCTTACAGGTGTAAATGTGATATATGCCTCTGGCCAGCACCTGAGTGATTTGACCTACAGTCTGGGCCCAGCCCACATACAGGATTGTGACTTATTTTTGGACCCAGCACCTAGGTGATGTGACTCTATTATCCTGCCTTGGTGCTGCCCACCGGGCACATTGTTGGGACTCACTTCTTCTGCCTGGTTCCTGCTCACAGTGGGGATTGTGACCTGTGACTAACCCAGCACCTAGCTGATGTGACTCCTCTTCTTTTTATGTTCTTCCCTCAGGGAAGATTGTGATGTATCAGTGGGCCCGGAAGCCAGGTGATGTGTCTCTCCTTCATGTTCCTTGCTAACAGAGAACATTGTAATTTACTGCTGGGCTCGGCATCCAGGTGAGGTGACTTTGCTGCCTGTGTCCTGCTTTCAGGAGGGGACTGTAACATATCTCTGGCCCAGGTGAGATTGCGACACTCTTATGCACATAAAACTCATAGTAAAGATTTTCATTCTTGCCCATGAATTTAGCTTACTGCTTAGGTTCTGAATCTCACATTAGGAGGAAGTTAAAAGTTGGATAATTGACTCTCATACATGGATGTAATTCACAGGTGGGTTGGTGAATCTCAGACTATGATTCCATGAATAAGACACAGTCCACAGAAGGGACTGAAGTTCTCATGCACAAATTCAGTCCACTGTTGATATTGTGAATTTTGTACTTAGACACAACATACAAGAGGTGTTTGCTCTCATAGCCAGAACAGGGACATATGTAGGATCTTTAATCTTATCCTTGAACCTACCTGCAACTCTGATTATTACATACACTTCTGCCAAGCACCTGAGTGAGAATGTCACAATAAAGGCATATACCCTAGGTGTAGGTCTATGAATGTCACATGGAATTGTGACATACTTCGGCCCCTAGCACCTAGGGTACAGTTTTTTATTCTTTTGACTTGGCATTGCCCACATTGCATCTTGTGACATATTTCTAGGTCTAAAACCCAGGTGATATGAGTCTCCTGCCTAGATTCTGCCAACAGGGGGAATTGTGACATATCTTTGGACCCATTATCTATTTGATGTTATTCTCCTCTCTTACTTGGTATTTGCCAAGAGGTGACATTGTGACATATCTCTGGGCCCACCTAGGTAATGTGACTCTTCTTTTCTTCCTGGGCTCTGATCACAGAAGGGAGGGTAACTTATCCTTGGATGCAGCCCACAGGAGATGTGATTCTTCTTGCTGGTTCCTGTCCATAAAGACAAGAGATACACACATTGTGATGTATCTCTGCGACCATAAACTAGATTATGTGACTCTCCTTTATTTCCAGAGACCTGTCCACAGTGCGAGTTGTGACATATCACTTGGCACAGCATCTGTGTTATGTGACTCTCCTCTCATGCCTGGGCCCTGCTCACTGAGGTTGTTGTAACTACGGCTGGCCCCAGCCCCTAGGTTACTTTTCTCTTCTCTTCATCCTGAGCCTTACCCACAGAAGGCATGTTTACAGATTTCTGGAACCCTCCCCAGATGATGTAACTCTTCTGCCTGGGCTCTTTTTTCAGGGTTTATTGTGCCATATTTTCGGGTCCAGCAGCAAGGATTGTCTCTACTGCTTGGGCTTTGCCCTAAAAGAGACTGTAATGTATTGCTGGGCACAGCACCTAGGTGATGTGACTGTCCTCTCCTTTCTGGGCTCTGCATACATTCTGTATTGCAAAATATACAGCACCTATGTGGTGTGACTCTTCTCTCATGTTTGAACTCTTTTCACTGGAGTGATTGTGACATATAGGTCACCCCACCTATGAGGTTATGCAACTTCCTTCTTCATTCTGATCTTTACCCACACAGAGAATTGTGACATATTTCTAGGCCTCTCACCTAGATGATGTTACCCTTTTACATGGGCCCTCCTGTCAGGGGTCAGGTATTGCTGGACCTAAAGCAGGTGGTGTAACTCTCCTTGACTGCTTAGCCTTTGCTCAAGGAAAAATTGTAATGTTTCAACGGATTCAAGACCTAAATGGTGTGACTATCATCTCTTGCCTAAGCCCTGAATACATCGTGTATTGTGACATATGGCTGGGTCCAACAGCTAGGTGATGTGACTCTCTTGCATGGGCCCTGCCAACAGAAGGCATTATGACATATCTCTGGGCACACCAATTATTTGATGTGACTCTGCTGTTTTACCTGGACTCTGCCCATAGAAGAGATAGTGACAAATCTTTGGGCCAAGCAGCTAGGTGTTGTGACTCTCCTCTTTTGCTTGTATCAGGCCCACAGAAGGGATAATGAATTATCACTAGGCCCAGCACACAAGCAATGTCATTCCTCTGCCTGGTTATTGTCCACAAGGGCCACTGTGACATACCTCTGGGCCCATGACCTGACCTAGGTGATGTGATTCTCGTTTTCTTTCTTGGACCTGTCCACAGTAGAAATTGTGACATATTGCCTACTGCAGCACCTACATAATATTACTCTCCACTCTTGCCTGAGCCCTGCCCACGGGTGTGATTGTGACAGATAAGTGAGCACTGACTCTATATTATGTGATGCCTCTCTTTTTTTCTAGCCCTACCCACCAGGGACATTGCTACATATTTCTTGTCCCCTCACCAAGGTGATGTGACACTTCTGGCTAGGCCTTTCTCTCAGGAAGTATTGTAGGAAATTTTTGTACCCAGAACCTAAGTAAGTAATGTGACTCTTCTCTACTTCTTGGGCTCTGCTCAAGGAGGCATTGTGATGTATCCCTGGACGCAGCACCTAGGGGATGTTACTCTCCTCTCCTGCATTTGCCCAACATACATTGTGTATTGTAATATATGGCTGGACTCAACAAGCAAGTGATGCGACTCTTCTGCGTGAGCCCTGAAGAAAGGGGTATTATATGATACAATTTATTCATCAACTAGGAGATGTGACACATTTTTGTTGCCTGGGACCTGCCAAATAAGAAGATTGTGACATATATCACTTGACCCACCATCTAGGTGAGGTGATTTTTTTTTTTTTTTTTTTTTGCCTGGTCCCCACATGTTTTGGGTTTTGTGACATATTGCTGGGCCCAATACCTAGAAAATGGAAGGTTCTGCCTGGGGCCTGTCCACAGTGGATCTGGTGACGTATCTCTGCATTCATCACCTAAGAGATGTGGCTGTCTTCTTCTCCCTGAACCCCGCTTACAGGGAAGATTGTGACATATTGCTGGCATCAGCAAACAGATGATGTGTCTCTGATAATTGGTCCTTGCCCACAGAAAGCATTTTGACATATCGCGGGGCTTATTACTGAGGTGAGGTGACTCTGCAGCCTGCACCCTGCAGGGGTTGTAACATTCCTGGCTGAGTACCCAGGTGATGTGACTCTTCTGCCTGGTCCCTTGTGTCAGGGAAGATTGTGATATATTCCTGGCCCAGAACACAGGTGATGTGACTCTCCTGTTTGCTCCCTATCCACAGGTAAGACTGTGACATATATCTTGGTCCAACTAACAGTTGCAATAATGACTCTCATGCCACACATCAGCCAATAGAAAGGATACTGCCAGTTTTAGCTGAGATTAGAGAAAAGGGTAAGATCCCATGTCTCCTCTTTGTATGAAGGTTATAGAAAATTACCACTTTCTCATACATGGTGTAAATCCCTAGTGTGGAACAGAATGCCATCACAGAGCCCAGCATCCAAATGAGATTGTGTTTCTCATATTCTCACCCTACCATGCATTGGGATTTTCACCCTTACACGTGGACAGAGCCCACAGGTTAGGTCCTGAATCTCACAGGTTGACACAGACCACAGCTGGAATTGTTTCCATCATATGCTACAGTTGGGATGGTGACTCATTTCTTTTCTTTTCTTTTTTTTTTGAGGCGGAGGCTCGCTCTGTCGCCAAGGGTGGCGCGATCTTGGCTTACCTAAAGCTCTGCCTCCCGAGTTCACGCCATTCTCCTGCCTCAGCCTCCCATGTAGCTGGGACTACAGGCACCCGCCACCATGCCTGGCTAACTTTTTTTTGTATTTTTAGTAGAGATGGGGTTTCACCTTGTTAGCTAGGATGGTCTCGATCTCCTGACCTCATGATCTGCCCGCCTTGGCCTCCCAAAGTGCTGGGATTACAGGCGTGAGCCACCACGCCCGGCCAGGTGACTCTTTTCTAAACCTAGTTCATAGGTAGGTGAGGATGCTCCTATTTGGACCTAGCCAATTGGAGAGAAGTTGACTCTCAGACAAGAGCTTAGGTTAAAAATTATAACCATGGGTCCACACCAGCAGGGAGATCTCAGAGCATATTGAGACTCTCATGCATAAAGCCCTCTGGTGCTACAATGAGTTTCCTGACAAGGCACAGCACAGGTGAGATTTTGACACTTGTATGCACATCCAGTTGACAATAAAGATTGTCATACTGCCACGTGAGCACGGCCAACTTTTGAGGTTCTGAATGTCACGTTTGGAGGCAGTCGAAACTTGAAAAAGTGACTCTTATATGTGGATCCAGTCCACAGGTAGGCTGGTGACTCTCAGACCAAGATTCAGCACACCTGTGAGGCTGTGACTCTACTAAGGAGGCATAGTGCACAGAAGAAAGCGAGGTTCCCACGTACAGACCTAGTCCACCATTAAGATTGTGACTCATGTATTTAGACCCAACATAGAGGAGATGTTGACTCGCATACTTAGAATTGGGTCATGTGCAAGAATTTTAATTTTATCCCTGTATCTTTCTGCATGTGAGATTGTGTGACATACGCCTCTGTCCAGCAACTAAGTGATTTGACCCTTCTGCCTGAGCCCATCCCACAGATGGAATTTTGACATCTTGCTAAACCTAGCACCTTCATGATGGGACATTCTAGTCCACTGCCTTGGCACCGCCCACAGACAGCACTGTGACATATCACTGTCACTAGGCCTTATATTCAGTTAATGTGAGTCTACCCTTCTGTTTTGTCACTGTGCACAGAAGGCATTGTGACACCCAAGTTATGTGATTCTCCTGTCTGTACCCTGCCCACATGGCCCACATGGGCTCAAAACTCAGGTGATATAACTCTCCTGCCTGGTCCCTGCCTACAGGAGGCATTGTGACATCTCTGCACCCATTAGCTAGGTGATGTGACTCACTTCTGCCAGATCTCTGCTCACAGGGAATATTGTGACTCATCACTGGGCCCAGCATTGAGTTGATGTGATTCTTCTATTCTTTTTAGGTTCTGCCTGCAGGAAAGGTTGTGATGTGTCTCTGGACCCAACGGTAAGGTGATGTTACACTTTTGCCTTGGTCCTGGCCTCAGAGAGCTTTGTGACATATTGCTGGGCTCAGCACCAAGATGATGTGAGTCTCTTACCTGGACCCTGCCCACAGGGGGCATTGCAACATATCTCTAAGTTCATGAACTATTTGATATGACTCTTCTCACTTACTTGGGCTTTGCCATTAGAAGAGATTGTTACATGTCTCTGATTCCAGCACCTAGGTGTTGTGACTCTCCTCTTTTGCCTGTGCTATGCCCACAGAAGGTAGAGTGAATTATCCCTAAGCCCAACACACAGGTGATGTGATTCTACTGTCTGGTCATTGCCCACAGGGGTCACTGCAATGTATCTCTGGGCCCATTACCTAGGTGGTGTAATTCTCCTTATTTTTCTGCTTCTGTCCGCAGTAGGGATTGTGACATATTCCTTCACCCAACATTTGTGTGATGTGATTCTCCTCTCATGTCTGAACTCTGACCACTGCTGTAATTTTGACATAGGGCTGGTCTCATCTGTCTAGGTTATGTGACAGGTTATGTGAGTCTCTTTTTTCCTAAGCCCTACCTACAGGGAGCATTAGTATATAGCTCTGGGCCCCTCACCGAAATGATGCAATCCTCGTTCTTGGGCCCTTCACTCAGTGAGTACTGTGACATATTGATGGACTCAGCACCTAGGTGAGGTAACTCTCTTCTACTTCTTGGGCTCTGACCAAGGAGGTATTGTGATGTATCGCTGAGCCCAGCACATAGGTAATGTTACTCTTTTCTCCTGCCTGAGCTCAGCATAAATTGTGTATTGTGACATGTGGCCTATCTTAACAACTATGTGATGCAACTCTTCTGCATGAGCCCTGCCCATGGGGATATTATGCCATATCTTTTTATCACCTGGGTGATGTGACACATTTATTTTTCTGCCTGGGCTCTGCTAAAGAGGGTTATTATAACATATATTTTGGCCCAGCACCTACATGATGTGACTCTCCTTTCTCCCAGGCCCCAAATATTTGGTGTATTGTGAAATAACACTGGGTCCAACACCTAGAAAATAAGAGGCTCCTGCCTGGGCCCTGCCCAGTGGGCCTTGTGACATATATCTGCATACACTACCTAGGAAATGTGACTCTTCTTTTCTGCCTGCATCCTCCTAACACAAAAGATTATGACACACCACTGGACCCCGCAACAAGGTGGTGAGGCTCTTTTGACTGAGTCTTGAATATGTAGATCATTGTGACATATTGCTGAGCCCTCAGAGAAGATTGTGACATACATCTGGCCCCAAACCCAGGTAATGTTACTCTCCTGCTTACTCCCAATCCAGAGAAGTGATTGTGACACATATCTTGGCCTAGCTCACAGGTGTGATAATGACTCTCATACCTTGAACTAGCCAATGAGAGAGATACTGTCTCTTATAGCTAGGCTCAGGGAAAAAGGTAAGATTCTGGGTGTCCTCTTTGTACAAAGTCACAGAGGTTCACCACTCTCTTGCATATTGTATAAAGCCCTCAAGTGGTACAGAGAGTGTCATCACAGGTCCAAGGACACAAGAGATACTGTTTCTGGTATGCACACCCTGCCAATCCTTAAAATAGTCATCCTCACACGTGGACACAACCCATTGGTGAGATCCTGAATCTCACACGTAGACACAGTCTACAGATGGAATTGTGTCAGTCATATGTGGACATCTGGACACATATGGGATAGTGACCCATTTCTAAACCCAGCTCATAGGCAGATGAGTACTCTTCTATTTAGACACAGCCAATTGGGGAGGTGTTGACTCTCATACATGAGCTTAGAGTGACACGTACAATCATGGGCTCATATCAGCATGAAGGTCTTAATGCAGATTGCAATTCTCATGCATATCATATCGTATTAGTTCATTTTCACACTGCTATAAAGAACTTCCCAAGACCAGGTAATTTAGGTAGAAAAGAGATTTAATTGACTCACAGTTCCACATGGCTGGGGAGACCTCAGGAAATTTATAATCATGGCAGAAGGAGAAGCAGGAACCTTCTTCACAAGGTGGCAGGAGGGAGAAAGTGAATAAAGAAGGAACTTGCAACGCTTATAAAACCATCAGATCTCTGAGAACTCACTCACTGTCATGAAAACAGTATGGGGGAAACTTCCCCATGATCCATTTACCTTCTTCCCTTGACATGTGGAGATTACAATTGCAGATGAGATTTGGGTGAGGACATAGAGCCAAACCATGTATCTCATAAATTCTTTGGGTGGTACAGAGAGTGTACTAACAGAGCCCAGCTCAAAGGTGAGATTGTGACACTAGTAAGCAGACAGTCAAGAGTAAAGATTGTTGTCCTCTCACATGAGCATGGCCCACTGTTGAGGTTTTGAATCTTATATCTAGAGGCAGTCAAAAGTTGCAATGTTGACTGTCATACATGGATTTGTTATGCATGGATTTGTTGACCCTCAAACCATAATTTAGCACACGTGTCAGGCTGTGGTTTATCTAAGGGGACACAATGCCCAGAAAACATTGAGAAGCTGCGGCACAGATCCAGTTCACAGTTGAGATTGTGACTCACGTACTTCACACAACATACAAGACATGTTGACTCTCAGACCTAGAACCAGGACATGTGAGGGATCGATAATCTCATCCGTGGATTTTTTGAAGGTGTGATTGTGACATACGCTTCTGCCAAACACCTGATTTAACTCTCCTGCCTGGGTTTGGTTCACAAATAGAATGATGACATATTGCTGAACCCAGAATGCAGGTGAGATGACTCTATTCTCAAGCCTTGGTGCCTCTTACAGGAGGCATTGTGACACATCGCTGGGACTTGCACTCAGGTGACATAAGTTTTCTCTCCTACCTTGGTGCTGCACACAAGCGACATTGTGACACATTGCTCATTCTAATACTTAGGCGATGTGACTCTTCTGCCTGGGCCCAGCCTAAAAAGGGGATTGTGATACATCCCTGCACTCCTCACCCAGGTAATGTACTCTCATCTCTTGCCTGGAGGGATGGTGACATATCCCTGGGCTCAGCACCTAGCTAATGTGACACTTCTCTTCTTCCTAGGTTCTGGCCACAGGGGAGATTGTTACATATATCCTGGGCCCAGCTCCAAGATGTTACTCATTTGCCTTGGCCCTGTCTTCAGAAGGTATCCTGACCTATTGCTGGGCCCAGGACCAAGGCGATGTCACTTTCTTGCCTTGACTCTGTCAAAAAGGGGCATCTGTGGGTCCATAAATATTTCATGCATCTTTCTTTTCTTACCAGGGTCTTGCTTATAGAAGAGATTGTTACATATCTCTGTTTCCAGCATCTAAGTGATGTAACTCTCCTCGCCCACCTGGGCCATGTCCATAGATGAAATAGTGACTTATCCCTGGGCCCAGCACACAGGCAATCTGATTTATTTCTCCTAATCTCTTTCTACAGGGGGCATTGTGAAGTATCTCTTAGCTCATCAACTATTTGATGTTTATCTCTTCTCTTACCTGGGCTTTGCCCATAGGGGATGTTGTAACATATGGCCCAGAAAGTGGGAGATGACACTCTCCTCTGATTGTTACATATTGCTTTGCTTAGCATCTACTTGATGTGACTCTCCTCTCATGCATCGTCCCTGCCCCTTGGGGTGATTGTGACATATAGCTGGCTGTAGCCCCTAGGTTATGTAACTTTCCTCTTCTTCCTGAGCCCTACCCACAGAAGCCCTACCTGCCATATATCTGGGGCTCTCACCTAGGTGATGTGGCGCTCCTGCTTTGGTCTTCCTCTCAGAAAGTATTGTGATGTATTGCTGGACCTAGAACCTAGGTGATATGGCTCTCCTCTACTGTTTGGTCTCTGACCAAAAAGGGATTGTGATGTATCACTAGGCCCAGCACCTAAGTGTTGTGGCTCTCTGCTCTCTCCTAGGCACTGCATACATTGCTTATGGTGACATATGTCTGGATCCAAAACCAAAATAATGAAACTGTTTTGCATTGGCAACGTCCACAGGTGTATTACCACATATCTTTTCCTTTAGCTCTGAAATTGAGCCCTGAAATAATCTGGAGTTTTTATCTGTGTGTCTCTCCTGTTGAGTTTGAACTTTAATCCAAAAGCCATGAAAAGAGTCATAATTACTGTCACAAAGTGATAACTTTTTTCTCCTCCTCCTCCTTTTATTTTCCTCCTTTCCATCTCCTCCATTCCTTTTCCTCTTCTCCTCTTCCTCTCATCTTTCTCATCTCTTCTTCCTCTCCTCTTCATGTTCTCCTCTTTTCTCCTTTCTCCCCTCCTCTTCTTCCTCACCTCCTCCTCCACTTCTCCCCTTTCTTCCTCCTCCTCTCCTTTTCTTCCTCTCATCATTTCTTCCCTCCTCCTCTTCCACCTCCTACTCTCCTTTGCTTCCCTTCATTTCCTCCTCCTCCTCTCTTCCTCCTCCTCTTTCTGCTCTCCTTCTCTCTTCCTCTCCTCCTTCTCCTTTCCTCCCTCTCCTCCTTCTCTCCTCCTCCTCTCCTCCTCCTCGTCTCCTCCTTCACTTCTCCTCCTCTACCCTCTTCCTCCTCCTCTCCTTGTCTCTTCCTGTCCATTTTCTCTTCCTTTCCCTCTCCGCCTCCTCTGCCTTCTCCTCTTCTCCTTTCCTCTTGTTTTTCTCCTCCTCCTCCTCTCATTCTCCTCCTCCTCCTCTCATTCTCCTCCTCCTCCACTCCTTTTCCTCCTATTTCTCCTCTCCTCCTCCTCTCTTCCTCTCCTTTTTCTCCTCCTCTCCCCTGCTTCTCTTTCTACTTTTCTCCTCCTCTTCTCCTCTCCTCCTCCTACTCCTCTCCTCCTCCTACTCCTCTTCTCCTTTTCTCCTCTTCCTTTTCCTCTCCTCCTCCTCTCCTTCTCCTTTCCTCCTATTTCTCCTTCTCCTGTCCTATTCCTCCTCTTCTCCTCCTTCCCCAAACCTCTCCTCCTCCTTCTCCACTCCTCCTCCTACTACTCATCTTTTACTTCTCATCCTCTCCTCCTTCTTCTCTCCTCCTCCTCTCCTCCTTTCCTTATTTTCCTCCTCCTTCTTCTCCTGTCCTTTTCCTTCTCTCCCCTTTCTCCTCTTTTTACTTCTCCTCTCCTCCTCATTCTTTTCTCCTCCTCCTTCTTTTCTCCTCCTCTCCTCTTCCTCCTCCACTCCTGCTTTTTTTTTCTGTTTTCTTCCTCCTTCTACTCCTTCTTCTACTCTCCTCCTTCTCCTCCGCTTCCTCTCCTCCTTCTCCTCCTCTTCCACTCCTCCTCCTTCTCTTCTCCTCCTCCTTCCCCTCTGCCCCTTTCTCCTTTCCTTCTTGTTCTTTTAATCTCCTCCTCCTTCTCCTCTACTTCTCCCCTCCTCGTTATTCTTCTCTCCCCCTCCTTCACCTCTACTCTTCTTCCTTCTCATCTTTTTCTCCTCTTTCTCTTCTACTTCTTCTCCTCTCCTCCTCTCCTTTTTTCTGTCCTTTCTCATTTTTTCTCCTTTCCTCCTCCTCTCCTCCTCTGCCTTCTCCTCCTCCTCCTTCTCTTCTACTCCTCCTTCACTTCTCCTTCTCCTACTTATCTTTTACTCCTTTTCTTCTTCTCTCCTTTTTCTTTCTCCTGTTCCTCGTTCTCCTCCCTTCTTCTCTCCTCTTTCTGCTGCTTTTTTCTCCTCTCCTTCTCCACCTTCTCCTCTCTTCCTCCTCCTACTCCTCTCCTCCTTCTTGTTCACCTCTCCTCCTCCTTCTTCTTCCTTCCTCCTCCTTCTCTTTTCTCCTCGTCTTCTCCTCCCCTCCTCCTCACCCTCTCTTCTCCTCCTCTTCCTCCTCCTCTTCCTCTCATCTCTTCCTCCTCCATTCCTTCTTTTTCTCCTCTCCTTCTCCTCTCCTTTTCCTCCTCTTCTTCCTACTCCTTCTAGTTTCCTCCTGCTCCTCCTCCATCTCTTCTTCTCCTCATGTCTTCCTCCTCTCTTTCTTCTTCTCCTCCACTCCATTTTTCCTCTTCTCCTTCTTTTCCTCTCCTCCTCCTCCACTTCTCTTCCTAGTCCTCCCCATTTTCCTTCTCCCATCCTCCTCTTCCCCTTCTCCTTATTTTTCTCCCCTTCCTCCTCTTATCCTTCTCCTCCTCCACTCCTCTTCCTTCTTGTTTCTCCTCTCCTCCTCCACTCAGCCTCTCAATTTCCTCCTCCTCCTTCTCATCTCCTTCTCCTCCTTTTCCTCTTCTCCTTTTACTCTCCTCCTCCTCTGCTCCTCCTTCTCGTCTCTGCTTCTCCTCCTTCTCCTTTTACTCTCCTCCTCCTCTGCTCCTCCTTCTCCTCTCCGCTTCTCCTCCTTCTCTCTTCCTCATTCTCCTCTCCTCCTCCTCCACCTCTCCTACTACTAATCTTTTACTCCTCCCCCCTCCTCCTTTTCCTCTCAGCCTTTTTATAATTTTCCTCCTCCCCCTCTCCTCCATTTTCTCCTCTCCTTCTTTTTTCCTCCTCATCTCCTCCTTCTCCTCCTTTCCATCTCCTTTTCCTCTTTTCCTCCTCTTCTCCTCCTTATTCTGCTCTCCTCCTTTTCCTTCTAAACATCTTCTCCTCCTCCTATTCATCTTTTACTCTTCCTCCTCTCCTCCTTCTCCTCCTCTCCTTATTTTCCTCCTCCTCCTTTTATCCTCTTCCTTCTTCTCTCCTCTTCCTCTTCCTTTTACTTCTCCTCTCCTCCTCCTCCTTATCCTCTCCTCCCCTTTTTCCTCTCCTCCTCCTTTTGTTCTTTTTCTACTCTCCTCGTCTCCTCTTCCTCATCCACTCCTCCTCCTTTTTCCCTCCTTTTCTCCTCTTGCTTCTACTCTCCTGCTTTTCTTTCTTTCTCCTCCTCCTGTCCTGCTCCTTCTCCTCTCCTTTTTCTCCTCTTCTCCTCCTCCTTCCCCTCTACTTCTCCTTTCTTCTCTTCTCCTCATTCTCCTCTCCTTGTCCTCCACTTCTTCTACTCCTACTGATCTTTTACTCCTACTCATCTCCTCCATCTTCTCTCCTCCTTTCCTTTTTTCTCCTTTCTTCTCTCCTCTTCCTCTTCCTTTCTCCGTTTCCTCTCCTCCTCTTCCTTCTTTCTTCTTTCCCTCTTCTCCTCCTCCTTTCCTACTCCTCCTTCTCCTTTCCTCCTCCTCCTTGTCCTCTTCTCTGCCTTCTCCTTCCTTCTCCTTCTCCTTTCTTTCTCCTTGTCTCCTCCTCTCCTCTTCCTCCTTCATTCCTCCTTTTGTCCTCTCCTCCTACTCCTTCTTCTACTCTCATCTTCCTCCTCTTTCTTCTCTTCTCCTCCTTCCCCTCTTCCTCCTCTCCTCCTCCTATCCTCTTTCTCCGCTTATTTTCCTCTCCTCCTCCTTGTTCTCTTCTACTCCTTTTTCTCTCTTCTTCCTCCTCTGCTTCTTCTCCTCTCCTTCTCCACTCCTCCTTCTCTTTTTTATTCCTTTCTTTCTACTCCTCTCTTCCTCCCTCTCTTCTCCTCCTTCTCTTTTCCTCCTTCTCCTCTTCCTTCTCACTCCTCCTCCTTCTCCTCTTCTTCTCTTCCTTCTACTCCTTATTCTACTCTCCTACTTCTCCCCCTCTCCTCCTTCTCTTCTCCTCTCCTCCTCCTTCTCCACTCTTCCTTCTTTTTCCTTTTTAGTACTTCTGCATTCCTCCTCCTCTCTTCTCTTTTTTTCTTCTCCTCCTCACCTTTCTCTGCTCTCCTCCTCACCTTTCTCTGCTCTCCTCCTCACCTTTCTCTGCTCTCCTCCTACTCCTGCTTCTCCTCTTCTTCTCCTCTCTTCCTCCACTTCTTTTACTCCTTCTCTTTTTTCCTCCTGCACCTTTTTCTCCTCTCCTCCTCCCCTCGTTTTTCTTATTTTCCCCTCCTTCTTCTCTCCTCCTCCTTTTCCATTTCTCCTCTCCCTCTTCTCTTGTCCTTCTCCTCTCCTTCTTCCCCTTTCTCTCTTCCTCCTTCTCTTCTCCTCCTCCACGTTTTTCTCTTCTCCTACTCCTCTTCATTTTTTCCTCCACCTCCTTTTCTTCTTCTCCTCCTCCTCTCCTCTTGCTCCTTCTCATTCTTCCCTTTTTCTTTTCCCTTCCTCCTCCTCCTCTCCTTTTACTCCCCTCCACCACCTCCTCTCCTCCTCCTTTCTTTTCCGTCTCCTCTCTTCTCCTTTTTCTCCTCATCCTCCTCTTTCTCCTTTTTCTGTCTCCTCCTCCTTTCCTCGTCCTCCCCTCCTTTTTTCTTTTCTTCCTCCTCCTCCCCTCCCCCTTCTCTCCTTTTCCTCTCCTTCTTTTCAGTTCTTCCTTTTCTCCTCTTCCTTCACCTCTCCTCCTTCTCCTTCCCTCCTCCTCTCCACTTTTTTCTCTTCCTCCTTCTCCTATCCATATTCTCCTCTTCCTCTCTTACTTTTCCTTTCTCTCCTCCTTCTTCTCCTCTCCTGCTCCTCCTTTCTCCTCTCCTCCTGTTCCACCTCCTCCTCTCCCTCCTCCTCCTCTCCTTTTTATCCTCTCTCCTCTTCTTTCTTCTCTCCTCCTTCTCCTCTTCCTCATCTTCCTCTTTTCTCCTTCTCCTCATCCTCCTCTCCCCCTCCTTTCCTCCTCTTCCCTTCCTCTTCCTCCTACTCTCTTCCCCCTCCTTTTTTTCTCCTTTCCTCCTTCTCCCCATTCTTTTCCTTGTTTGTCCTCTACTTCTCTCTGTCCTCTTCTCCTCCTCCTTCTCTCCTCTTCCTATCATCCTCCTTTTCCTCTTTCTTCTCATCCTCTACTCTTCTCCTCCTTTTCCTTTTTCTCTCCTCTTCCTCTTTTTCCTTTTCCTCTCCTCTTCCTCTCATCCTCCTTTTCCTTCTTCTTTTCCTCCTCCTTTTCTCTTCTCCTTTCTCCACCTCCTTCTCTTCTCCTCCTCCTTTCCTCTTCTCTCCTCCTCCTCTCCTTCTCCTTTTCTTTCTCCTCTCCTCCTTCTCTTCCTCCTTTTTTTCTTCTCCTCTTATCCTCTCCTCCTCCTCTCCTTTTCCTCCTCATTCTTTTCATCTCCTCCTTCTCTTTCATCTTCTCTTCCTCCTTCTCCTCCTCCTCTTTTTCTACTCCTTCTCCTCTCCTCCTTTTCTTTTTCTCTCATCCTTTTCCTCCTCTTCTTCTCCTCTTCGTCTCCTATTCCTATTTTTTCTCCTCCTCTCCTTTCTCTTTCTCCCCTTTCTTTTCTCCTCCTTCTTCTCTTCTCCTCTTTCTCCTTTCCTCCTCCTCTCCTTCACCTCTTCATCTCCTCCTCCTTCTTCTGCTCCCGATTCTCCTCTCCTCTCTTTTCTCTTCATCTTCTCCTCCTCCTTCTTGTCCCCTCTTCCTCCTTCTCCATCTCCTCTACTCCTCCTTCTCTTCTCCTCCTGTCCTCCTCCTCTTCTTCTTTTCCTCCTTTCCTCTTCTTCTCATCCTCTCCTCCTCTCGTACTCCTTCTTCTCCTTTTTTCCTCATTCTTTTCTTCTTCTCCTCCTCCTTCTTTTTCTCCCTACTTCCTCCTAGCTTCCCTTTTCTCCTCTCCTCTCCTGGTCCTGTTGTCCTCCTCTCCTTTTTTTTTTTTTTTTGCTCCACTTCCTCTCATCTTACTATCTTCTCATTTTCTCTTCTAGTTCTTCTCTTTCCTCCTCCTTTTCTTCTCTTCTCCTCCTCTTTCTTCACTCCTCCACTCCTACTCCTCCTCTTACTGTGCCACTGGCCATGCCAAACAGCACCCAGCACGAGTAGTGGCACCCTCTTCAGCGCTGCGCTAGAAAGATCTGATGTGCATTTATATTAGCTTTTGGAGCATAGTAGTAATCTGGCCTAACTCAGGAGGCCAAGTATGTATATATACATATGTATATACATATATACACACATATATATTTATAATTTATAGATACATTCTATGAGAAAGAATCTTGCTCTGTCACCTAGGCTGGAGTGCAGTGGCACAAGATTATGACTCACTGTAGCCTCAAGAGATCCTCTCACTTCACCCTCCTGAGTAGCTGGGACTATAGGTGTGGCCCATCACACCTGACTAAATTCTTTTTTAGTGACGGGGTCTCAACACGTTGCCTAGTCTGGTCTGAAACTTCTGGGTGCAAGCTCTCTAATGTTTTTGCATTCATAGTCTCCCTTATTTTAATTTCTCAAGTTTTTGCAAAATTCTTACATAACTATCTGCCCTTTCCATAGAGCGGTGTTTCTGAGCCAGGTCTTCTGTCCATACATGTCCTCTTGAGAGAGTGGATGTCAGCCAGCTACCCTGGCTGAGAGGGATGGGGATAATACAGGGATGCAATAAAGGAGACAGTGATAATTTCTATGATCTGGGACCCCAGGCCTCACACCAGAACTGTCTAGTATACTTTTAGCAAACAAGTGCCACTGATCTGAGCCTTGTTCTGCCCTCCTACTTTCCACTTTATTACACAAGCAGGAGATATGCAAGGGAGAAGGCAGGATGATGAGGAAACTGAATTCCAGAAAAGAAAGGGCTGCCTGCAGTAAGCAGACAGTTGCCCCCAAAGTGGTCTGGGCTCCCACTTACCTTAGAGATATGTGCAACACTTGAGAACAGTTGTTTTATAATTCTGAAATCAGTGAACAGACTGTAAGCATCCCATTGGTGTCAGTTGCCAGGTGCCCAATGCCTGTTCCCTGTAGCAACCTTTGTGGTCCTATACCTGGGAGTGAGTTCTGTTCCTGCAGAATGCCCAGTGCATTCTGGTGCTTTTGTGCCCTCTCCTCTAACCTATAAACTGACAACTCTAACTCTATATTTTCACTTACAATTTTTCTGAAGCAGTGATCTTTTGTCATCTCGATCACACTACAAGTCCCTCACCCTGCAAGTACTTGTAAAAATGAAAGTAATGTCCATTCCTCTGGAAGGTGATTGCTATGCACACAACCTACTAGGCCAGGAACATTACTGCTGGCTGTCCTGATGCGTGTCTCTCTCACCCCCATGTCCAGTCACCAGGCTCTCCTCAAAACCATGCTCCAGTCACTGACTTTGGCTGTTTAATCACTTCTGACCTGAGTTCCTTATTGAGTCATAAGCACCTCTTGAGTTAATTTTCTGCCACCAGTTTCTGTCTACTGCTGTTAATCTTCCACCCTGCTGCCAGAGTCATCATCTTCAAAAATGAAAGCTGCTCTCGTTGTTTGCCTGCCTAATAACATCTCTTGCCTCCCTGTTGTCTACAAAAAGAAAAATCCAAACTCCTTCACTTGTTTTACAAAGACCCTCATCTGCTTCCAAACCAAATTGCTAGTCTTGGCTCTTGTCTCTGTCTTCCACATCACTGCCACACTGAATAATTCTTTACTGCTTCTGCTGTTGCATGGGTTGTTCTTTTTGTTTTGTCTCCATCCCCTTCCCCCAGCAAAGAATATTTACTCTTTACTCTTCTGTTGAGACCCATCTCAAATACTACCTTTTCTAGGGAAAATTAGGCCTTCTGTTCCTAATAACTTTTACCCCCATCTATCAAGTCTGTCTGCTGTAATTTATCTGTTAACATGTTTCTCCCACCTCAAGAATATTTTCTCCATCTTCTGTACCTAGCACAATTGCATGGTTGGTGCTCACTGACTACTACATGTTGATTGATTTATTTTACTTGTTTGAGAGGTGGAGTCTTGCTCTGTTACCCAGGCTGGTGTGCAGTGATACACTTGGCTCACTGCAGGCTCTGCCTCCCAGTTTCAAGCAATTCCCCTGCCTCAGCCTCCCAAGTAGCTCAGATTACAGGCACCCACCACCACATCCCACTAATTTTTGTATTTTTAGTAGAGACAGGTTTCATCACATTTGTCAGGCTGGTTTTGAACTCCTCACCTCAGGTGAGCCACCTGCCTCGGCCTGGCAAAATGCTGGGATTACAGGCATAAGCCACCATGCCTGGACTTGCATGCTGATTTCTAATATAAAAATGAAATTTTTGAAGATTTTGGAGAATACCATCGTGTAAATTGGAAGCTAAGGCCTAACTATTACTACACATTCAGCAAAGGAAGTGGGCATAAACTAACATCTTTGGCACATCTGTCATGCAGTAGTTTGCTGCAAGGTGGAAGAGATTCAGGTGCTTTGGTGGGAAATACTGTTGAATTACAGAAATTCTAAAACAAAAGTTGGCTCAGCTTAAAGAGAAAAGAAAATGCTTGCTAATGCCTGCTTGCACTAAAATCTGTCACACTGTGGCCTTTAATAATTATAAACATTTTTAATGGATTTTGGTTTGAACTTCAAATTAAATAGGAAAAATAAATGCACAGATAAAGGACTCAGATCATTTCAGAGCTCCAATGTGTGAACCCATTTTCTCTACTTATTTAGAGTTTTGTTTCACTAGTGGCATGAGTTAATAGGAGTGTTGCTTTGTACATAATTTAAATTCTCTTTATTCCATTACTTCTTGGTTTTAAAAATTGAATGCAAGACCAGAAAACTACAGGGTATAAATCTTGCTTGATGTGTGTGTGCAATGTACATACTTGATAATAATTGATTATATATCATATTTATAAAAAGAATCATGTGTACTGTTTTAGGAGAACATACTTTACCCTGATACTTTATTGTTAAAAACAACAACAACGCATTTCTCTAACTACTAAAAATCAAAATTTTAACTTTCTTTTAAAAGAGGTACATATATCTTCAGAAATAAAAGGAATACCCACAAGATAAGGTAGGTGTTCTGAAACACAAGATGAAAATTTGAATGGGTTTTTTAATCAAACAATAAATTTTTAACAAGAAAAAGTTTGCATTGTGGGTGAAATATACTTAGTATCTTTACACAAGATGAAATCCTGATTGATTAAAGATACATTACTAACTTTAAATGTCTTTTTATAAGTGCTTACATGCTAACTACTATTTAGACTCATACCTGGCAGATACATTTAGATATAATATTCTAACTTAGTTTCATTTCTGAGGAGGCTTGTATATTTTCCTCTGTGATACAGAAAATAGATTTTTTAAGCCATTTTATCTTTTACTTTAGAGTTTTAATTGTTTGTTAAGTGGTTTATAATGGTTTAATTAACAACTCAAACAGGTTTTCTGTGATTTGGTTGGTTAAATCTATATGCATTTGGTTAAAACATTCTACTTCAAAGTTTTAAATGAAGAGTAACTTAAAGGAGTTTTAACTTGTGTTTCTCTGAATTTGATTTGTAGTTAAATTATGAAATTAAGTTTTCAAAGAACCATTTTTGTGTTCAAAAGCTTATTAAGGTTTCACAACTTAATTTTCCTAAGAAAAAATTTTTAAATCAGACTTAGCCTCCTTTTAGAAAAGAGAGTTTTTTACTACCAAATTTACCATTCCCATTTTTTTTTTTACTTTTACAGATTTGTATTTATTCCATAAATATCCAAATATCTGCTTGTGAAGGTTCTGTCTTTACCACCAAGCCTACTGGTATGGCAAAGACATACAGTTGCTAATCTCATTAAAGATAGATCACATTGAAAGAGACTCATCTAGCCATGAACAGATCACTTCTATCAGTGTTAACTGCTCAAAGTTAAGTATGACAAGAACCTATGAAGTAAAGTTTGGCCTCTGTGTATGGGAGAGGAATGGAGGATGCCAGGATGCAGGTCAAGGAAGGCATCCTGTGGAAGTAACATTTGAGCTAATATCTGAAGGATGTGCGATAGAAGGAAAAAGAATGCTTCAGAGAACAGCCGGTACAAAAGCCCTGAGGTTGAAAAGGTGGATGTGTCAGGGAAATGGGGGAAGTACAGTGTCTGGAAGAAGAAAAGACACTGAATGAGGTGAATGACAGGAATGATGAAGTAGATAGGAGCTACAGCAGATTGTAAGAACTCTGGAAAGCTTTGAAAACTGTTGGGCCAAAAAGTAGTATGATGAAATTTGCATGCTAAGGACTATTTTTACCGAAGTAGTAAATAGATCTGGTAGAAGGAAATAATGATTGGCCTTCTGTTTGGAAGATCAGTTAGAAGGCTAGTTTATGAAAACTTTGAAAAGCAGTGGTGGCCTGCAGCATCGTGACAGTAAAGCTGGGCGCTCAGATGGATTTGATAGAGGTTTAAGAGGTAAGAGAGGCTTGCTGATTGGATGGTGTGGGAAAGGGATAGATGACTTCCTGATCTTGGATTTTATAGCTGGGTGGATGGTGGTGCCTCACTGAGACTGGAATGCTGGATTAAGCAATGTATATGAACAGGGCATGTTCCCTACCCTTTAAAGAGTTATGTATATGTTTTCCATGTTTTTAGCTATTTCTCCACTTGTAATGTGTTTTAGTTGGTTAAAAATTATGTACCTGGCATGGATGATGCATTAAATGTACTTATGTAACTGATAAACCAATGTTATATTCTTACCTATGAAAATAAATGGCTTTCTCCTATTCTTTTCCTTCTTTCAATTTTTTGATACTAAAATGCAAAGAAAAGATTTCTTGTAGATGACCTGAGCTTTTGGATGATTTTCAGATGAGATGTACACCTAAATGTTAAGAGTGTTGAAGTTTGTGTTTGACTTAGTGATGCCTTATGTTTGACTTGGAAGCATAGGATTCATGAGAAGAGACTTCGGGTAGGAAGCAAGCTAGGACTCTCAGGATGGCTTAAGCCCATCAGAACAGTTCTGATGCTAATTAGGAGCACCAGAACTCCTTTCAAGGCCTGATTTTTCAAATCATTTCTTAATTGAAAGCCCATAAAGAACATAAGTGGTCTTGTGATATGCTTAATGTCTTAGAGATATATCAATATTTTGCTTCACCAGTAATCTGTGAAAATAAAGTTTATGTAGTAAACAGAAGTTGCTGTTTATCTACTGGATGAAAATGATTCATTTTACCCCTTTCACAAAGAGTGAAACTTATTTCCACAGAGTGTTTGCCTAGCCAGCATTTAAATACTTCTGGTGATGACAGACTTTCTACCTACCCCTAAGCAGTCCTTGAGTCCTTATCAAGTTACTATAACTTGATAATTATAGTAAAAATTATCTACTATAATTTTTAATGGCAAACAAAGTACTATATATTTTAATGGCAAACAAAATAGTGATGTTTTCTGCTGAGTTGGTACATGCTAGAAACTGGAGTGCAGGCAGGCTGTCCTGTGCTTTATGCAACTCAGGGAGACAGTGTGCAATCTGACCCCCAGAGAGTTCCATCAAGGCATGCTTCAACCACTCAGTGAGTGACCATCTCCTACCTTAAGATTTCTGCTCCTGAGAAAAAATATCTGTCTCACTTGGCTGCACAGCCACCCTCTTCTGTGTGAATTGGGCCACCATCTTCTAAGACCATCTCACATACAAATTTTATTGGGACTCGTGGCCAGGCATGGTGGCTCATGCCTGTAATCCCAGCACTTCTGGAGGCTGAGGCGGATCACCTGATGTCAGGAGTTCGAGACCAGCTTTGTCAACATGGTGAAAGCTCGCCTCTCCTAAATATATAAAAATCAGATGGGTGTTGGGGCGGGCACCTGTAATCCCAGCCACTCGGGAGGCCGAGGCAGGAGAATCACTGGAACCTGGGAGGTGGAGGTTGCAGTGAGCCGAGATTGTGCCACTGCACTCCAGCCTTGGCAGCAGAGCCAGACTTCATCTCAAAAGAAAAAAAAAAAAAAAAAGGAAGTCTTCTAATACCATCTCACATGAAAGTCTTATTAGGATGCTCATTTTGTGTAATGCTTGTCTCTGATGTCATCCACATGACTCACCAAAATTGGAGGTGAGACCCACTGTGTTCCAAAGATGGTCCTCTGTTATGGTATTAATCCTGACAGATGTAACTTGAACATCCCTTTGGGCCCCAGGTAGCATTGATTTTCCCATTTTGGGGAGAATATGATTTTTCATCTCTTGCTTGAGCCCATGGATATTTCTGCATCACTACACCGATAAATATCATTAGGACAGAACCACACTTTATTCCATTTCTATATGGGATAAGAGAAACTGAATATAAAGGAATAATACTTTAAAAAGCCTTTCCTACTCCTCACTTTTAAAAATTGAAATAGCTTGGTGAAGGGATGCTGGGAAGAATACTTCTAAAACTAAGCTTAAGTATGTTTTTTGAAAAGTTAAATCTTAAGGTACTCTACAAATAACTCAGAGTTTTTTGCCTCACTGTGACCCAAGCATATGTGTGCATTTAGAAGTCTAATTACAAGTTAGTCATAAATATATCTTACCAGGTAATTACCATGTTGTGAATACCCAAAATTGGAATGAATAGTATGTTCAGAAACAATTTGTGGTGACAAGTCTATATAAGGCAATTTTTGGATAAGCCACTCATAGCTACTTATTTTGGAGAGTGCTGGATAGTGGTGACCATACATGCTGTCTGTTGGGTGATGTAAGTTTTCCTAAATATTTGTGTATTTGCACTGTTATAGTGCTGCTTCCTCAAGGCCCTGGTGTGTTACATTTTCTATGCTTTGGAGTATGGGCATGTCTTACATATGGCTGTCTTCTGGATATGTTAGAGCTTCTATTGTGGTAAGATTAAGTCAATGAAAGTTGAATATATTTTCTGTGAAGTCCCTGAAGAAATTAATTAAATAAGTTAATAAAGAAATACATGTTTGAAATTTGAGTTTACTTCAGAGAAATTAAAAATTGTATCTGGTAATACAGGCCATGCAATGTGTCTTAGGGTTGTCTGTAATATGCCTATTCTTTGCATGCCCAAAGCCAGTGTCATGTTGCTAAGAATGTGAGATCAGGATGTGTGCTGTAAAATTACTCTTTCCTCAGGAAAGTGGATGCTGTGCCTCAGAATGAGAGTGTGTGTGCATGTTTGGTCTTCTTGTGACAGTAAGTGCTGAAAACAGGGTAGTCACTCATCTTCTCAGTTTCTCATGGATTTGGCTTCTTTTTTTAAGCAGCTCTAGATGTAGATGTGGTGAATATGGTGGTCTGTGTGTTCTGAAGCTTGCTTTGTGCCTTTGTTACTCTGTTCTGCACTGGAGAGTGGATAGTGTGTGGTCATGTGTTTGTTTTGTGTTATGCTAAGAGAAAGGGAGAAGTATCAGTGTATTGGAGAAGTGGAGTGGTTAACACTGGTCAAATTCTTATGTTTAGAGATTATTATTTATTTCATTATTATCTTTACAGTAAATGTAATTTTGTAAGGGCTCATTTGCCCAGCTTGTCTCTAAGAAGTCTGATAGTAGCTAGGGCTGTCTCTGGTGTCTCTTCAGAAAATTAAATAAACAGAAATCCAGTCCTAAACACCAGAAACTATGACATGCTTCTATTACAAACAAATCTGTCTAGAGTACTTTTAAATAAGTTTAACCTACAGTATTCAAGTTGCAGACAAACTTTGGTGAAAACCATTTCTTAGCCAAGTTTGTTTGTATTTGCATTAAATCATATAAACCAGAAGTTAAATCTTTCTGTTTCTCTTCTACCTGTGCTATACCTATAATTGATAGGAATCCAGTCTGTAAGTCAATAATCAAAAGTTGTACTTTAATTTTCACCCTCTGTTGGTTGTTAGCTTTTTTACATAGAAACACACTCAACATGATGGCAGTAAGAGCAGAAGTCATGAGATCTAACAATTACTGACCACTAGCTACCAGCATCCTAATTTTTTTTTTTTAACGCATCATCTTTTTCATTCATTACAGTTCTATGACAGAGGGATGTGGATGTAATTATTATCCTCAGGATTCACATGAGAAAATAGAGACCCAGGGAGGCAGCCAGCTATTAGAACTCAAACTGTTAAGTTTGTCTCCAGGGCTGTGCTTCTGACCTGTGCCAGACTACCTACCATAGAGACACGATTCATTCACCAAACAAATACTAACTGAAAATCTCCTGTGTGCAGAGTTCTCCCTGTTAGGCACATCAAGGGAAAAGATGGGCACACCAAGGAAAAAGTATAAGTGTGCCAGGACAGGGTTCTGGTTTCCAGAAATAAATCACAGCTTACCTAGTCAACACCTCATTTTAGCTAATATTTGACGACATAAGTTGGACCTTCCCTTCTGTGATGATCAGGAATGGAGATTGGTGTTCTGTGGACTGAGGGGCTTGCAGAGGTCATGTTACTACATGAACTGACTGACTTGGATTTGTGTGCCCTTAAAGAGGGGAAGTTCAACAAGACACTAAAGCAGAATACTAGCAGGCTGAGATCCAGTGGGAAAGAAGAGTGAAACCCTGAACAAAGCCTGTCAAGGGTCAAATTGTTACCATGTTCTCATTGGAAAGGATAGTGTGTGAAAAAGAGGTGGTCTTTCACATGGTAGGAAATATTCCAGAAGTGAAAAAGGGTGGGCATGGACTCTGCGATTCTGCTGGTCCTCTGTGTGGTGGATCATGGGGGACTCTCTTATCTTTTGAAACCAGTTTTGTGGACACCCACTTTTAACCTCACTGAAAGTGCTGAGCCCTGTTCAAGGACTCACATGAAACCTCCTTTTGAAGAGATTTCAAACTGTAAACTCATAAGTGTTTGGGAAATTTAGTTTTGCTTTGGGTAGGCCCAACACCTTGAGAACAGGTCTATTGGTTTGTTATAATAGGTTATTGTTACTTTACATTTTATAGAAACTCAAGCTTTTGCCTCAGAATTTGCATTGGCTCATATCACGTTCATAACGTGATATGAGCCAAGTAAAGGCAACAATTGAATTGGCTTGACTACTAATCTAATCTAAAGATTTGTCCAAGATCAACTGTGATAGCCTCTGGGAGGTATTATTTCTTTGTTGTTTTGCTTTTTAAGCAGGAGGAGCCACATGTACTGGAGGACAGTGAGAGGAAGACCTTCTGTGTTTTGAGTGTGTTTGAGATGGGGTCACCAGTGTGCCTAGATTCTTTTATAAGGGTGCCTGAGCAAGTTATGAAATTGGCAAATCTTGCATTGTGATAGGCACTTGAGGGTCTGTTTCCTGTTTCTTCCTATCTGTGGATAAGGACTATTTTGAAACTAGGAATAAATAGAGAATTGAAATCATGAATGCTACCAGCTCAATTTTAACTGACTTGTCTTCTGTATTTACTGCTAGTATTATTATTATCATTGTTATATTTCTCATGACATTGGGAGAGTTTCAGCAAAGCAATAGTGGAAAGCAATGTGGATTAGCAGACCAGCATTCTGGCTCCTTTCTTTTGTCATCTGTTGAATATCACTTTCAGCAAGCTTGGATTGGGAACCATTTTTTGATGCCCACCTGGTATCAGGCTGTGGAACTATAAAGATTGATATAATATGGTTCTAGTTATAAAATTCACCAGTGACTCACAACCAGCAAGAACAAGTGGAGAACTGGCAAGTGAAAAGTTGCAGTGCAAAGAAAAGGTGATACCCTCAAATGTACATGTTTTCCATGTGTAGAGGAAGAGTGTGGGAAAGAAGAAATGTAAATTTAGGCAAAACAGTAGTTTAAGTACAGGACTTGAAGTATTAAAATATAAGGCTTATTCGAGGACAGGGTAGGACAAGAAGTAGAGTGTGACAAGAGAATATAGTTTGGGAGTGTTGTGTAGAGTTGGCATGATAAGAGACATTGGCCTTAGGAAAATGGATGGGGGCTCAGCTGTGTAGGCTGTTATGAGCCGTCAAATGTTTTGGAGCAGGGCTGTAATGTGAGCAGCTCTGTGTTTCATAGAGAACACTGCTAACCTTTTAGAAAGGTTAAGCTTGAAAAAAGACAATGTGTTCAGCAAAGTGCAGTGCAAACTTGTAATTTGGTACCCTTTTTGATAGAATACATTTTCCCTTTTTAAAAAGAGACTTTTCAGCCCAGAATGTATTGGCTGCCTTCCTATACATGGTTAAATAATAATAGAAGGTGAGAACATGTATTTTCCACAAATCAAATTCAGTTAGACAATGTTTAAACTTCCCTAATTGTGTTTACTAATTGGTACTTATTTAAACTCCTTAGAGAGTAGACATCTTTAGAAGGGAGGGACTTCTTTTCTCTCAAAAACATTGAATATGAACACTAGGAGCTGAATGGAGATATATGTAAAATAATTTTGAACAAATGATTATTATAATGGGGTTACCAAAAGCTTATACAAATCAGTAAAAAGTTAAATAATTCAGTAGCAAAATAAGCAGAAGACCTTACTAGGTAATTCAAAAGTAGTACACTAAACGTATATACAACCAAGTTACCTAAATAGTTACTAAAATGCATATTAAAATAATGAGATGCCAGTTTCTGGATTCTTTTTATTTTTTATTTTTTATTCTTTAAGTTCTAGGGTACATGTGCACAGCGTGGAGGCTTGTTACAGTCAGGACCCTCAGCTGCAGGTCTGTTGGAGTTTGCTGGAGGTCCACTCTAGACCCTGTTTGCCTGGGTATCACCAGCAGAGGCTGCAGAGCAGCAGATATTGCAGAACAGCGAATGTTGCTGCCTGATCCTTCCTCTGGAAGCTTCGTCTCAGAGGGGCACCCGGCTGTATGTGGTGTCAGTTGGCCCCTACTGGGAGCTGTCTCCCAGTTAGGCTACTTGGGGGTCAGGGAGCCACTTGAAGAGGCAGTCTGTCTATTCTCAGATCTCAAACTCCGTGCTGGGAGAACCACTACTCTCTTCAAAGCTGTCAGACAGGGATGTTTAAGTCTGCAGAAGTTTCTGCTGCCTTTTGTTCAGCTACGCCCTGCCCCCAGAGGCAGAGTCTACACAGGCAGGCAGGCCTCCTTGAGCTGCGGTGGGCTCCAACCAGTTCAAACTTCCCAGCGGCTTTGTTTACCTAGTCAAGCCTCAGCAATGGTGGACGCCCCTCCCCCAACCTCGCTGCCACCTTGCAGTTTGATCTCGGACTGCTGTGCTAGCAGTGAGCAAGGCTCCATGGGCATGGGACCCTCTGTGCCAGGCACAGGATATAATCTCCTGGTGTGCCGTTTGCTAAGACCGTTGGAAAAAAGCCTAGCATTAGGGTGGGAGTGTCTCAATTTTCCAGGTACCATCTGTCACGGCTTCCCTTGCCTAGGAAAGAGAATCCCCCGATCCCTTGTGCTTTCTGGGTGAGGTGATGCCCTACCCTGCTTCAGCTCACACTCCATGGGCTGCACCCACTGTCTAACAAGTCCCAGTGAGATGAACCCAGTACCTCAGTTGGAAATGCAGAAATCACCTGTCTTCTGCATCACTCATGCTGGGAGCCGTAGACTGGAGCTGTTCTTATTCGGCCATCTTGGAACCCCGGAAAATATTTTTTAAAATAGCATGTTCCATTAAACTCTTCATAAATGATAATTGTAGGGAAACAAGAGCTTTCTAACACTGTTACTGGAAGTATAATTTGATGTCATATTTGTATATGGCAGGTTTTACACTGTGCATCAGCAGCCTTTAAAATGTGCTACATTTCTTAATATAGTAATTTTAACTAATATATTAATTTTAACATAATGAAGTGGAATCACTTGTTTGGGGTGAATACCTGAGGTTCATCATCTCATACCAAGGAAATCGAGTACATGGACACACGAAAACTTGGTTTAGAAGCAGAGGTTTAATAGGCAAAAGAAAGAGAAAGGAGAATAGCTCTCTCTCCTGAGAAAGAGTGGGACTTCTAGCTTGCAGAGAAGTGCATTGGATTTTACAGACTGCCTTCAGGAGGCGGTGTCTGATTTACATAGGGGCCAAAGATTGGCTGGATCAGGTATGGATGTTTACACAGCTCAGGAGGAAGCTGGCTGCCCCACCCTAATCTTCAATTATGCAAATGGAGCATTTGCCTGCACCATGTTGCCTGCTTGTTACTCTACACGTGGTTTACAACGAAAAGGGAGGATGGAGCTACTATTTTGAACATGTGTTGTTTCCAGGTAGCTCCTTTTCCTATTAGCAAAGCTGCAGGCATTTATTCATGAAAGCTTCCAGCTTGCTTATCTATGTCTACAGCTCAATCGTACAGGCTGCTCTTTGTTAAAAAGAAATAATTTGGGGGTTTTTATTAAAAGGAAAACTTTACCAAGGACTATTTTTGCCCTCATTCACTATATGCCTAAATTATTTATTTATTTACTTATTTATTTATTTATTTATTTTTTTATTTTTGTTGAGACGGATTCTCGCTGTTGCCCAGGCTGGAGTGCAGTGGCGCGATCTCGGCTCCCTGCAGGCTCTGCCCCCCAGGTTCACGCCATTCTCCTGCTTTTAACACCTGTATCAATAATAGTCAATGTCGTGGGAAACATTTATAACGTATTTGTATGTATGAATAAGCAAGATAGCAAGTTTTAACTAGTGGTTGTGTTTAATTTATTTATACAAATGTGTTGGGTACAAGTATAATTTAGTTACATGCATAGATTGCATAGTGGTGAAGTCAGGGCTTTTATGGTATCTATCAGTCAAATAATGTACATTATAACTATTAAGTAATTTCTCAGCATCCACCCCATCCTATCTTCTCACCCTTTCATGTCAGGTGTGCTGGCCCTCAATGACCAACACAACAAAGATAAATTTATTGTTTTCTGAGACTTAGACTTAGAATTAAAAATCAACCTAAGAGAAAAGATGACCTCTAAGCCAATAAAACTTGTTTTATATATATATATATTTATAAACACACACATACACAAGCAGACATGTATATATATATGTGTGTGTGTGTGTGTATATATATATATTTGTTTATACTGAAGAAACTTATACAGTCTTTCCCACTGCACAAACCCAAAAGTAAAGCCACATGGCCCTATGCAATAAACATTATGGTAATAACTTCCAAAAAAAAAAAAAAAATGTCCTCCAATGAATGTAAATTCAGAAATAAAATGAAACAACTATTTCTCCAGATGTGCAGAAATCAATATAAAGACACATAAAGACACAGGAAACACAGAAAAGCAAGGCTTATGACACTTTCAAAGGAACACAGTAATTCTCCAGTACTCTAAGAAAAAAAAATTCATTGAAATGACTTTAAAATACTTTAAAAAGACTTCAAAATATAGATTTTAAAGAAGCTCAAAGAGACGCAAGAGAAATCTGAAAACCAATACAAAAATAAATAAATAAATTTAGAGTCCAAATGGGAAATGTTCCAAGGAGACAGATATCTTTTAATAGAAACTGAAACAAAAATTATGGAACTGAAAGATTTATTGAAGGAAAAAGAAAATACATTCAAAGATTCAATAATAGACTGGAAGAAACATAAAAAGAATTTTCAAACCTTTAAACAGGTCTTTTAAAATGATATACTCAGACAAAAATAAGGAGAAAAGAATAAAAAAGAATGAAGACTTTGTTTCCGACTACATGAAGTGACTAAACTTCAAAATTATCAGCGTTTCTGAGGAAGAAAAAACATCAAAAAGTTTAGAAAACCTATTTAAGAAAACAATTGATGAAAACTTCCCAACTCTAGCAATAGAATTAGACATACATATACAGGAAGCTCAGCAAACAAAATACAACAAAATATAAACAAAATATATTGCAAAACAGACATCATAATGGTACATGATAATCAGAATATCTAAAGTCAAAGTGAAGGAAGTAATTCTAAAATAAGCAAAAGAAAAGCATCTAGTAATTTATAAAGAAATTGGATTAAAAGCAGACTTCTCAGCAGAAACTTTACTGACCAGAAGAGAATGGGATGGCAGTTTTAGACTGTTGAAAAAAAAGAAAACTGCCAGCCAAAAATTTTATATCAAGCTAGAATAACCTTCACAAACAAAGAATATAAAGTCTTACCCTGACAAATAAATGCTGGGGAAACTAATTACCACTAGACTCGGCCTATGAAAGATGTTAAAAAAAAATTCTAATATAAAAAACAAGAGATTGATATTCACCATTATTAAAATATATAAAAGTATAAAACTGACAGGTCTTACAAAACAAAACAGAAAGTGAAATAAATCAAATCACAACATGACAGAATTTTATTAAACTACAAAGACAGATAAGAAAAAAGACAAGAAAATAATTAACATTATGATAGTAACAAAACCTTACATATTAATATTTACCTTGAATATAAATAAATTAAATCCTTCATTGAAATATATAGATTTGGTTGGGTACGGTGGCTCACGCCTGTAGTCCCAGCACTTTGGGAGGGTGAGGTGGGGGTATAACGAGGTCAAGAGATCAAGACCAGCCTGGTGAATATGATGAAACCCCGTCTCTTCTGAAAATACAAAAATTAGCTGAGCATGGTGGTGTGTGCCTGTAGTCCCAGCTACTCGGGAGGCTGAGACAGGAGAATCACTTCAATAGGGGAGGCAGAGGTTGCAGTGAGCAGTGGGATGAGATTGCGCCACTGCACTCCAGCCTGGCAATGGAGCAAGACTCCGTCTCAAAAAAAAAAAAGTAAAAAAGTATAGATTTATGAAATGAATGAGAAAAAATAATGCAAATCTATGCTGCCTACAAAAACCTCACCTTACTTGTAAGATACATATAGATTAAAGGTAAATGGGGGGGAATATATTAACACAAACAGAAACCAAAAGTAAATAGGAGTATCTATACTTACATCAAATAAAACAGACTTTAAATTAAAAAGCTGTAACAAAAAAGGATAAAGAAGATCATCATCCAATAATAAAGAAATCATTTCAGCCAAAAGATATAACAATTCTAAATATATATGCACCCAAAATCACAGCACCCAGATTTACAAAGAAATATTATTAAATCTATAGAAAGAGATAGTAATACAATAATAGTGGAGAAATTCAATATTCTACTCACAGCATTAGAGAGACCACTGAGATAGGAAATTTGGCAAATCAACAAAGTATCCCCCCAAATCAAAATTATATGAACTACCTACTTAGACCACAGTAGAATAAAACTACAAATCAATATCAAGAGAAATTTTAGAAACTATAAATTTACAAAGAATTTAAACAACATACTCCTCAACAGTGACTGTGTAAATGAAGTAATTAAGATGGTTGACCAGGGGTGGTGGCTCACACCTGTAATCCCAGCACTTTGGGAGGCTGAGACAGGTGGACCACCTGAGGTAAGAAATTTAACACTAGCCTGGGCAACATGGCAAAAGCCTGTCCCTACAAAAAAAAGAAAAAAATGAAAAAATAACTAGGTGTGGTGCTGTGAACCTATGGCCCTAGCTACTTGGGAGGCTAATATAAAACGATCGTTTGAGCCTGGAAGGTGGATGAAAAAATAGCTAGGTGTGGTGGTGTGCACCTATGGTCCTAGCTACTCAGGAGGCTAATATAAAACGATCATTTGAGCCTGGAAGGCGGAAGTTGCAGTGAGCCAAGACTGTGCCACTACACTCCAGCCTGGGTGACAGTGTAAATCCTGTGAGATACATCAAAGGTAGTACTAAGAGGGAATAGCCTAAAGGCCTGCATCAAAAAAATAGAAAGCTTACATATTAAGGACCTGACATCACATTTCAAAGAACTAGAAAATTAATAACAAATCAAATCCCAAGTTAGAAGAGGAAATAAATAATAAAAATCAGAACAGAACCAAATGACATGAAGTCCAAAAACAATAAAAATGACCAACAGAATAAAGAGTTGGTTTCTCAAAAAGACAAAATTTGTAAATTGCTAGCTAGATTAACCACAAATAGAATAGAAATCTAAATAAACAAAATCAGAAATGAAAGAACAGACATTATAATGGATACAACAGTAATACAGAAGATCACTAGAAATGATTATAAACAACTAGACACTCACAAACCTGAAAACCTAGAAAGAATGAATAAATCCATGGAAACAAACAACCTCCCAAGATAGAGTCGGGAAGAAATAGAGTACCTGAACAAACCAATAACGAGTAGCATGATTGAGTCAGCAATAAAAAAAATGTCTTGACAAAGAAAAGCTCAGGACTAAATGCACAGCAAAATTCTACCAAGTGTAAAAAGAATAATAATCCTCCTGAAACTCTTACCAAAATTGAGGATAATAAAACTCTTCCTAAGTCACTCAGAGGTCAGTATCACCCTGATACCAAAACTAGCCAAGGACACAACAAAGAAAACTATTATTATATTATTATTATAAAAAAATGGACAAATGGAAATCAAACTAAAAATTTTGGCACAGAAAAAAATCAACAGGGTAAATAGGCAAGCTACAGAATGAAAGAAAATATTTGCAAACTATGTGCCAACATGGAACTAATATTCAGAACTTACAAATAACTCAAACAACTCAAAAATATAATAATAGTAATAATAAAGAATTCTATTGAAAATTGAGCAAATAACATTACTAATCATTTTTCAATAAAGACATACAAATAGCCAACACATATTCTAGAAAATGAAAAAAGATCCACAAAACCAGTGTAGGTACTATATATACATATGGAATCCATATATTTAATATTATACAAATTTCTAGAAATTTAATTCCAAAATACTGTTTTCTGACAGAAACTTTTGAATATTTAAAACATATGTGACATTTCTGGGTCCTTAGCTCTACTATCCAATACTGAATATAAAATTAGTGCTGGATATTGGATTTTAATATTTGTGCAACAGTATTTAATGCCACTGAATTTCTAGAATTATCATTAATCTAGAGTGAAGGATACAGATTAGCTCAAGAAAGGGGAAAGTTCCTATTAAGATAAAACATCTTGAAGACTTTCTTATCTATTCCAATAAACCTTCAAGTTTTTCTTAAAAGTATTGATCTGAAAATAATTTATGCAGAGCAAAACCTCCCAAAATCTTTCTGCAAAGGGAGAAAACAGAAGCCTAACGGTATATTAGAAAATCTGGGGAATATTTATTCTCACCGAGAGACCAAGTTTCTGTAGTTCTCTAACATTGCATCTCTATACAAATTTCACTGAGCAGGATTCGGACATTCCCACTCCTCTTGAGAGAATTCTATGGCCAAAGCCTTGAATGTTTACATTTCCTAAACAAACCCAAACACCCACACATATTTAGCAAATGGCCACGGGCAGAATTGTTAATTTTACTCTAGGTGTTTCAGAGTTAAGAGAGCTGGCTCTGTTTTACATGAGAGACTGGAATTATCCAATAAAATATTGTTAAATAGAGAAAGATTCTCTAATATATTTTTGCATTCTGAGGAAGGAAAATGAAAAAAGATCCACAAAACCAGTGTAGGTACTATAGTTTTCTGAACACTACAGCATAAAATTTATGGCATAAACACAAGCATATACAGTTTTGAATGCCATATTTACATTATACACAGTAAGTTCTGTCCAGTTCTCATATGGAGAAGTCACAGTAAGTTAGAAGGTACCTCTCAAATTTTAATGCATACATCAATGAACTGCCGATTTTGTTAAAATATGGATTCTAATTCAAGAGATCTGAGATGAGACCTGAGTTACTGCATTGCTAACAAACTCACCAATGACATAAATGATTCTAACTTAAGGAAAATAGTTAATAGTTACTTAACTTAAAATAAGTAAAACATCTAGTGATAGAACCTGGGCTTTGTCCCCATGTATATGACCAGTGAACAAAGATGACAGCCTTCATTTTCCAAAGCAAGATATAAACAAGAGAAACTATTAAGATAAGGGATGTAAGAAAAATGGATGTGCTGGGGTCAAGAATAAGCTGAGGTAAACATCTGGTTCAGCATGACTCAGTGAGTTTGAGTGCAGGTGCACAATTCCGCTCATTATGTAACCTAGTTATGTAAGCTCATACTTGGCTGAGCCGCTATTGTGTGTAAGGAGTACACAGACAGGTGGACAGGAGGGGAAGAGAGAGAGTAAAGCTGCTGACCCTGCACACAAGGCTCATGCCCAGGCTTCTGCCCAGAGAGATAATAAAGCCATATCAAAACTGCCCACAATTCCTCAAGTGTTTTTCCAGCAACTCACCACTCGCCCACTGACTTCTATCAGACCTCAGCTTGGGCTGGAACCTGACACTTGGCATGACAGCGGAGCTTTCAGATTAAATGTGATTGTTTATGCACATTAGTCAGAAAGTCTCTCAAAAATACCTGTTAATAATACAGTTTTTAGAAAGTAATTTTAAAGTGAAGAATTCCTTCAGGAAACATGCTAGCCAAGTGAATAAAATGAATTGGACAGATTGGCATCAGGTGCGGATACATATATGAGGATGCAACATGACTTCTGTGAGATTACTGGTCAAAAATCATAAATTATTATTATTATTTATTTATTTATTTATTTTGAGATGGAGTCTCGCTCTGTCACCCAGGCTGGAGTGCAGTGGCATGATCTTGGCTCACTGCAAGCTCCACCTCCCGGGTTCACACCATTGTTCTACCTCAGCCTCCCGAATAGCTGGAACTACTGGTGCCCACCACCATGCCTGGCTAATTTTTTATATTTTTAGTAGAGACGGGGTTTCACCGTGTTAGCCAGGATGGTCTCAATCTCCTGACCTCGTGATCCGCCCGCCTCGGCCTCCCAAAGTGCTGGGATTACAGAAGTGAGCCACCGCGCCTGGCAAAAAAACATAAATTATAATCTGAATCTAATCATGAAAAACATGTTTTATGCAAAGTTCAAGCCACATATGATGCCCATGTTTTGTAATTTCTAGCAGTCTATTTAAATACTGTCTCTTTAGCATTCTAGAAGGCACATTTTTTGAATTAATTCCTTTACATACGTATCTTTCTAAATTATTCCAGGCTATTAATTCCATCCTTTTTCAGTGGGGATTTTAAAATTATGTTCTTCAGAGAGCTGATGAAGCATTCAGATGGAACCTAAACGGTGCACTTTTCTCCCTCACTGATATCTGAGGACCCAGCAGCAACCCCAATAAGAATGTTTTATATCCCTGAAAGATTCTCCCAAAAACTTAAGGGAATGAATAACTCCTTCCACAGGCCTAGTCCAAAGGCACAAAGCCACTTGCACCAGCAGCGTGCGTCAGCAAGAGAGCGGAAGCAGGAAGAGTTGGCGGGAAGACACATATCCCCTGAAGATCAAGAGGGAGGCCATCTGGGTACAGCAGCTGGACAAAGGAAGCTCCTCAGCCTCCAGTAGTCTGTCTGTGCATGCCCCTCGGTCACTGATCTCACCTACCAGTAAGTATCCCGGGAGCCCAGTTAACAAGGAAAAATCCACATAGCCTCTCTTGGTCTCTCCGGTCCAAAAATCCACCGTTGGTCCAAGAAGTCTCTGGCATGTGCCAGGCACTTGCTGATCATCTGGTCTTAGGGGGATGCCTCTAAGCCATTTGATCCCATTCTGGGAACAAAAAAGGCAGTGGTGACAATCGCTCCTTTTATCATCTCCCTCCAGCTTCCCAGGATGGTCCCCTTTTCCCTGTTCTCTTTAGCCTAACCTCGGTTATGGGAAATTTCAAGTTTTCCATTCCAAAGGACATCCTTCTAGGCTGCCTCATAAAAAAACCTACAAACCTTAGGCCTCAGGCAAGACATCCGTGCCTTGTCTTGTTTTACAATTCAATCTGGCCACAATACGAATTGGATAATGGGTCCAAATGGCCTGCAAATGGAACATTGGACTTTACAATTTTAATTGACTTAATCAATTATTGCTGATGGCTGGAAAAATGAGGAGAAATTACTTATATCCAGACCTTTTTTGCACTCAGATCACAACCCGACCTCTGCAATTCTTGCTCACGTGTTCAAATCCTCCTCCTCTATTCTCAGCACCCAGATTGCCTTCCTCTTCCCGACCCTACCTCTTTTTCCTTTTGGATCCCTCAGACTGCTGTCCACCCCTCCCAGCCCCTGCCTCTCCCTCTCAACCATCTTCTTTCACCCCCAAGCCTTTTCTTTATCTTCTCAGCCACAATCTTCTCAGTCTCACCATCTTCTCAGCGGCCATATTCCCAGCCACCATCTTCCCAGTCAGCAGTATCCACTTCTTTTCCTACATCGTCCCCTCCTCAGGACAATTTTAGTATTGCCTGTACCTGTTGATCTCCCCCACCACCCTCTCCTGAGGCTTGTAAACCCATCCCGCCACTTTACACTCCTATCTATCCTCCACTGCCTGTTAACTCAACCCCCCTTCCTGGTTCAAACCCTCGGCAGGAACCACTTCCAGTTTCCTCTTTCTCTCCCATCCATACTTGCTCAGGCGACACCTTTAGCCCATGCCCCACCCTTACTTCAGCGGCTGTACTACAGTGCCCCCTTCAGGAAGTTGCAGAAACTGAACATGTTGTTAGAGTTCATGTTCCCTTCTCCCTCACTGGATATCTCTCAAATTAACAAAAAGACTCAGTTCATTTCCAGAAGACCCTACCTCTTATATTAGAGAGTTTCAGTACCTCACCCAGTGTTATGAACTAACTTGGCATGACCTCTACTTTATCCTCTGTGCCACCCTCTCCCCAGAAGACCGGGACCGTATCTGGACCCTAGCTCAGGTGCATGCCAATACAATCCATCACCAGGCTCCTGCCCAGCCTACTGGTGCAGAGGCAGTTCCCAACCAGGACCCCACTGGGATTATCAAGACATGATCCCTGGATACCACCATCGAGAACACATGATTGTGTGTCTCCTTGCAGGACTCAAAAAGGGTGCCCATAAAGTGGTAAACTATGAAAAACTTTTGGAAATCACCCAAGGTCATAACAAAAACCCAGCCCTTTTTCTCTCGTTTAACTGACACCATGAGAAAGTATACTAACGTAGACCCAGCTATCCCAGAAGGAACCACTAAACCTTTCTCTCTCTATACCGATGAATGGTGTGGAGTTGCAGTAGGTGCTCTAACCTAGTCTAAGGGATCCTCTCTCCAGGCTTTTGCCTACCTTTCTAAATAGCTTGAAGCCACAGTTCTCGGATGGCCTGTCTGCCTCTGAACATTGGCGGCAGCTGCTGTCCTCGCCCTTGAAAGCCTGAACTATCTCTCCATGCCAACTTAACAGTTTATTCAATCCATAACATCAAAGAAAGACATGCTAGCTCACCGCAGAGTTTCATCTCTCCCACAGGGCTCCTCCAACTGTATGCTCTATTCATAGAAACTCCGCACTTTACCATGGTAACCAGCTCCCATCTAAACTTGGCCACGCCAAAGATCCTACACACTTGTGTGTCAACACTGTTCAAACCTTTCTTATACCTTTTCCAAACCTAACAGACCAACCCCTTCCAGATGCCTTCTTTACTTGGTTTGTAGATGGCAGCTCCTTCCTACAACAAGGATGCCGGCATGCTGGCTATGCTATAGTGTCACCCCCCTACACACTGTTCAAGCCAATACGCTCTTCCTAGGCACCACCTCCCAAAAAACTGAACTCATCGCCCTCATTCGAGCTCTCACTCTAGCAGCCAGACAACAGATCAACATATATTTAAATTCTCATTATGCGTTCCACATAGTGCACTCACACTCGTCCATCTGGAAAGAACAGTTTCCTAACTGCAAAAAAACACTCCTGTCATAAATGACTCTCTCATCAGCAAGCTCCTTCAAGCTGCCAGACTCCTGCAGACCCGTCATTCATTGCAGGGGCCACCAAACCCCAGACAATCCTATTTTGGCTGGAAATCTAGCAGATAGAGAAGCCAAACAAGTAGCCCTACAACCTGTACAAGGCCAGTTTCTGTGCCTGTCCTCATTCTCTCCTCTTTACTCTCCAGAAGAAAAGGAGGACTACCAAGCCCAAAACCTTCAAAAACAAGGACCATAGTATGTCAAGGAAGGGCACTTCGTTCTTCCTCACTCTCAAACAATCTCTATCCTCCAAAGCCTCCACAACTCTTTCCATGTCAATTACAAACCTCTCCTGCAACTTCTCCATCCTATCCTCACTTGTCTTCACCTTTCCAGCTGTGTTTGAGAGATTACCCACTCCTGCTCTATCTGCCACTCAGTATCACCCCACAGTTCCCTTTGGCCACCGCTTTTTCCTACCCACTAAGCCCAGGGCCAGGTACTCAGGCAAGATTGTCAAGTAGACTTCACTCATATGCCACCCAATAAATGGCTCTGCTTTCTTTGCCCGTACTTTCTCTGGGTGAATGGAAGCATTCCCAACAACTTCAGAAAGTGCAAATGTCATCACACAAACTCTCAACATGCACATAATTCCCAATTTTGGACTGCCAACATCCATCCAGTCCGATAACGGCCCTGCCTTCCTCAGACAAATTACCCAAGGCATCTCTATATCCTTAGGTATAAAATGGGTTCTCCACACACTCTACAGGCCTCAATCTTCAGGCAAAGTTGAAAAAAATTACCTCTGTTGTTAAACTCACCAAGCTGGCTCTAGAAACCCTCCAGAGGTGGATAAAAAAATCTCCCTTTTTCCCTCAAGAGATTCTGTGCAACACCAAAGACACACTCTTTTTATAGTCCCTTTGAAATCATGTATGGCCGAATGTTGCGGGAAGTCAGGGACCCCGAAGAGAGGGACCAGCTGAAGCTGTGGCAGAAGAACATTAATTGTGAAGATTTCATGGACATTTATCACTTCCCTAGTCAATACTCTTATAATTTCCTATGCCTGTCTTTACTTTAATCCCTTAATCCCATCATCTTTGTAAGCTGAGGATGTATGTTGCCTCAGGACCCTGTGATGATTGAGTTAACTGTACAAATTGTTTGTAAAATATGTGTGTTTGAACAATATGAAACCTAATTGTAAAACATAGGTGTTTGAACAATATGAAATCAGGGCACCCTGAAAAAGAACAGAATAACGCGATTTTCAGGGAACAAGGAAAGATAACCATAAGGTCTGACTGCCTTATGGTTATCTCTATTCTGCAGTCTGACTGCAGAATACAGCCATATTTTTCTTCTCACAGAGAGCCTATGGATGGACATGTGAGTAGGATAAATATCACTGAATTCTTTTCCCAGCAAGGAATATTAATAATTGATAACCCTGGGAAAGGAATGCATTCCCAGGGGTAGGCCTACGGATGACCACTCTGGGAGTGTCTGTCTTATGCGGTTGAGAGAAGGGATGAAATACACCCTGGTCTCCTGCATTGTCTTCAGGCTTGCTAGGATTGGGAAATTCCAGCCTAGTGAATTCTAGTCAGACCAGTTCTCTGCTTTTGAACCCCGTTTCCTGTTAAAGTGTTTATCAAGACAATGTGTGCCCAGCAGGACATGGATGCTCATTGGTAATTCTAATTTTGCCCTTGCCTTGTGATCCTGCTCTACACTTTTGCCTTGTGATCTTTTATTGCCCTTTGAAGCATGTGACCTCTGTGACTCACTCCCAATTCATACACCCCTCCCCTTTTGAAATCCCTAATAAAAACTTGCTGGTTTTGTGGCTCGGGGTCGCCATCACAGTCCTACCAATATGTGATGGAATCCCTGGAGGCCCAGCTGTAAAATTTCTCTCTTTGTACTCTTTCCCTTTATTTCTCAGACCAGCCAACATTTAGGGAAAATAGAAAATAACCTACATTGAAATATTGGGGGCTGGTTCCCCCGATAGCCAAACTTTTGTCTTGGGGCCTCCACCCTCCCCAGATTCTGAGCCATTCAGGAATTACCTCCCCTCCTTAATCCAGACACGGTCTTCCATTCGTGAAGCAGCAAATGAGGCCATGCCCCTCCCTGTCAACACCTCCTTGTCCTCTCAACATAGCTGTCTTGCAGGCACAGATGTGTTTATCTGCCAACTCGAGCCTCACAAAAACCTACAACTGAAGTGGACAGGCCCCTACACTGTGATACTCAGCATGCCAACTGCAGTGCGAGTCCAAGGACTCCTCAACTGGATTCATCACACTAGGGTCAAGCTCACCCCCAAGGCTACGCCTTCCTCCAAAACATTAACGTGGGCAACACTCTCAGAGTACGTGTACGTAATAATAATTTTAAACAAACAAACAAACACAACCATAATCCATAAAGGCAGGAGGAAGCCAAAGATGGCAACAGGATGAATGGCCTCCACAACGGATCATCGAATATTACAGTCCTGCCACTTGGGCTGAGGATAGTTCATGGGGTTATTGCCCTCCCATATATACTCTAAATATAATAATTAGACTACAGGTGGTTCTAGAGATAATCACTAACCAAATCGCCTCAGCCTTGGAAATGCTCACGCAACAAGAAAACCAAATACGTGCAGCAATTTATCAAAACAGGCTAGCACTAGACTACTTATTAGCAGAAAAAGGTGGGGTCTGTCATCAGTTTAATATCTCCAATTGTTGTCTTAACATAGACGATAACAGAAAAGCAGTACTAGAAATCACTTCAAACATCAGAAGAGAAGCCCATGTGCCAGTCCAAACCTGGAAGGGGTGGGGCCCAACAAACCTTTAAGGAGGGTGGTTCTCTAATTTAGGGGGACTTAAAATGCTGGTAGGACCAGTAATCTTCATTACTGGGTTCCTCCTGTTTCTCTCCTGTGTTATCCCACTAATAATAAGAGCCATTAAAACTCTTATTGAAACTAAAGTTAGCTGCCAGACAATCCAGACCATGCTCCTGCTACAACGACATGATGGATACCAACCCGTCTCTCAAGAATACCCCAAAAATTAAGTTTTTATTTTTCAAAGGTGCCCATGCTACCCCTATGTCATGCCTGAAGTAGTTATTGAGAAAGTTGTCCCTTTTTTCTATAACCAAATAGACAGGAATGAAAGATTCTCCCTGGGGTCTGAAAGCTTAAGGGAATGAATAACTTCTCCCTCCTCAGGCCCAGTTCCAAGGTGCAAGGCCACTTGTGCAAGTAGTGTGCATCAGCAAGATAGCAGAAGCAGGAGGAGATATGGTCAGGAGACACATTCCACCTGAAGATTGAGAGGGAGGCTGTCCAGTACTACGTAGCAGTTGTGTCAGACTGGGACAATTGCTTTTTACAGAGGACTATAAAACCCCTGCCCTGTCCTTACTTGGGGCTGACGCCATTTCAGGCCTCAGCCCACCTGCACCGAGGTGCTCATTAAAACAGTGTGTTGCTCCACATTGCCTCATCTTTTCTGTTGGCACGCTCTCAGGGTTTGAACCAATATAAGAGCCTTGCAATCCCCACCTGCCCAAGCTGATCTGTCAACAAAGAAAATACTTTCATGCTGGGCACAGTGGCTCATGCCTGTAATCCCAGTCCTTTGGGAGGCCGAGGTGGACAGATCACCTGAGGTCAAGAGTTTGAGACCAGCCTGGCCAACATGGTGAAACCCCATCTCTACAAAAACACAAAAATTAGCCGGGCATGATGGTGCATGCCTGTAATCCCAGCTACTTCGAGGCTGAGGCAGGAGAATTGCTTGAACCCTAGAGGAGGAGGTTACAGTAAGCCAAGATCGCGCCACTGCACTCCAGCCAGGGAGACAGAGCAAGACTCAACTACAGAAAAAGAAAAAAAAAAAAGAAAGAAAAGAAAGGAAAATACTTTCAATACTTCAGGGTATAAATTCAAGGTGAGTATTATTTGTGATATGTAAGAAGGCTGGATGGAGAGAGTTAAGGCTGTGATAAATCGGGGAGAATTATTTTAAAGAGATCCTTTCACTGTCATGAGAATAAAAGGGAAAAGGTAGTTGAAATCATCTTGTTAGGCAAAAGCATCAGAAGTAGAAATGTAAATGATTGCAATTCTAAATACATGACATTCTAGAAGAAAATGTGAACAGTTTTGACCTGGGACACACTTATCTAAGAATCAACCATTTTTTTCTCTCTTCTCTAATTCCTTCTCAGGTGAGATTATCTGAACAAATCACCACCTTCATCTTGAGAATGTATCTTCAAAGGCATTAGGATAGACCCTCTGAAGGAAGTAGACTGCTCCTGCAGGACCCGGGAGACACCCTAAATACTGTGAGTGCCCCAACTGCAGAAATGGGAAAAGGAGACCCTTCTCTCCTGAACACACACCCCCATACAGGCTGGAGGAGGCAGCAGGGAGGCCCTGGGAGCTCGCTGAATCCTGAAGCAGCCCATTCCTGCTGGGCACCACAGGAATCCATCAGGAGGGAGGACAGAGGAGCAGGGTGTAAAACTCTGAAGGGCGAAGGACTTCCCTAGCTCAACTTTGCAAGAATTTGAAGGAGGCAAGAAGCCTCCTGGCCAGAACTCAGGGGAAGGTGAGAACCTGGCTTGCAGACTTCACAGGCAGGGAAAAACTAAAGCTCTGTTCTTTCCCAGCTGGGAGGCAGGAAACCTTAAGAAATTTTCAAGCCCAACTTGCCCTCCACCTGGAAACAGACTCGGGGCTGTTGTGGGGGCAAAGTGAAAGTGAGACCCGCTCTTTGGTTTGCATGGGAGCTGAGTGAGGCTTGTGACTGCCAGCTTTCCCCCACTTCCCTGACATCCTGTATGACTCAGCAGAGACAGCCATAATCCTCCTAGGTACAAAACTTTAGTGACCTGGGAATCTCACCCCCATCCCCCACAGCAGCCACAGCAAGACCCGCCCAAGAAGAGTCTGAACTCAGACACATCTAGCACCTCCAGCACCCAATGATTCTTCCCTACCCAACCTGGTAGTGGTAGACAAAGAACATATAATCTTGGGAGTCACACCACTGCACTCCAGTCTTGGAGACAGTGTAAGACTCTGTCTCAAGAAACCCCACAAAACACCAAACTATGCAGGCAACAAAGAGCATGATGAATGCAATGGTACCACACATTTCAATATTAACATTGAATGTAAATGGCCTAAATACTCCACTTAAAGGACACAGAACTGCAGAATGAATAAGAACTCACCAATCAACTATCTGCTGTCTTCAGGAGACTCAGCTAATACATAAGGACCCAAATAAACTTCAAGGGGTGGAAAAAGGCATTTCATGCAAATGGACACCCAAAGCAAGCAGGGGTAGCTGTTCTTATACCAGACAAAACAAACTTTAAAGTAACAGTGATTAAAAGAGACAAAAAGGGACATTATGTAATGGTAAATGGCCTGGTCCAACAGAAAAACATCACAATCCTAAACATATATGCACCTAACACTGGAGCTCCCAAATTTATAAAACAGTTACTAATAGACCTAAGAAACAAGATAGACAGCAACACCATAATAGTGGCAAACTTCAATACTCCACTGACAGCACTAGACAGGTCATCAAGACAGAAAGACAACAAAGAAACAATGAAGTTAAACTATACCCTGGAACAAATGGACTTAACAGATATTAGAAAACATTTCATCCAACAACCACAGAACACACATTCTACTCAACAGTGCATGGAACTTTCTCCAAGATAGATCATATGATAGACTATAAAATGAACCTCAATAAATTTAAGAAAATTGAAATTATATCAAGCACTCTCTCAGACTACAGTGGAATAAAACTGGAAATCAACTCCCAAAGGAACATTCAAAACCACGCAAATTCATGGAAATTAAATAACCTGCTCCTGAATGAGCAGTGGGACAAAAACAAAATCAATATAGAAATAAAAAAATTCTTCAAACTGAGTGACAATAATGACACAACCTATCAAAACCTCTGGGATACAGCTAAGGTGATGCTAAGAGGAAACTTCATAGCCCTAAATGCCTACATCAAAAAGTCTGAAAGCAAAAATGGACAATCTAAGGTCACAACTCAAGGAACTAGAGAAACAAGAACAAACCAAACCCAAACCCAAACCCAACAGAAAAAAAGGAAATAACCAAGATCAGAGCAGAACTAAATAAAATTGAAACAAAAAATACAAAAGGTAAATGAAACAAAAAGCACTTATTTGAAAAGATAAATAAAATTGATAGACCATTAGCAAGATTAACCAAGAAAAGAAGAGAGAAAATCCAAATAACCTCACTGAGAAATGAAACAGGAGATATAACTGACACCACTGAAATACAAAAAATCATTCAAGACTACTATGAACACCTTTACACACATAAACTAGAAAACCTAGAAGGGAAGAATACATTCCTGAAAGATAAACCCTCCTAGCTTAAATCAGGAAGCATTAGATACCCTGAACAGACCAATAACAAGCAATGAGATTAAAATGGTAATTTAAAAATTACCAACAAAAAAAGTCCAGGACTAGACAGATTCACAGCAGAATTCTACCAGATATTCAAAGAATTAGTACCAATTCTCTTGACACTATTCCACAAGATAGAGAAAGGAGGAACCCTCCCTAATTCATTCTATGAGGTCAGCATCACCCTAATACCAAAACCAGGAAAAGACACAACCAAAAAAGAAAACTACAGACCAATATCCTTAATAAACATTGATGCTAATATCCTTAACAAAATACTAGCTAACAATATCCAACAACATGTCGAAAAGACTATCCAACAACATGTCGAAAAGATAATCCACCATGATCAAGCTGATTTCATACAAGGTATGCAGGGATGGTTTAACACACACAAGTCAACAAATGTGATACACCACATAAATAGAATTGAAAACAAAAATCACATGATCATCTGAATAGATGCAGAAAAAAAAATTGTCAAAATTTAGCATCCCTTTATGATTAAACCTCTCAGCAAAGTTGGCATACAAGGGACACAGCTTAATGTAATAAATAAAAGCTATCTATGACAAACCCACTGCTAACATTAATACTGAATAGAAAAAAGTTGAAAGGATTTCCTTTGAGAACAGGAACAAGACAAGGATGCCCACTCTCACTACTCCTCTTCAACATAGCCCTGGAAGTCCTAGCCAGAGCAATCAGACAAGAGAAAGAAATAAAGGGCATCCAAATCAGTAAACGGGAAGTCATACTGTCCGTTTGCTGATGATGTGATCATTTACCTTGAAAACCCTAAGGACTCCTCCAGAAAGCTCCTAGAACTGATAAAACAATTCAGCAAAGTTTCAGGATACGAGATTAATGTACACAACTCAGTAGCTCTTCTATTCACCAACAGCAACCAAATGGAGAATTAAATCAAGAACTCAACCTCTTTTACAATAGCAGAAAAAAAAATTATATGAATATACCTAATGAAGGAGTCGAAAGACCTGTACAAGGAAAACTACAAAACACTGCTGAAACAAATAATAGACAACACAAAGACATGGAAACACATCCCATGCTCAAGCATGGGTAGAATAATTTGTGAAAATGACCATACTGCCAAAAGCAATCTATAAATTCAACACAATCCCCATCAAAAAACCACCGTCATTCTTCACAGAGTTAGAAAAAACAATTCTAAAATTCATATAGGACCAAAAAAGAGGCTGCATAGCCAAAGCAAGACTAAGCAAAAAGAACAAATGTGGAGGCACCACACTACCTGATTTCAAACTACACTATAAGGCCATGGTCACCCAAACAGCATGGTGCTGGTATAAAAATAGGCACATAGACCAATGGAACAGAGAACCCAGAAATATATCCAAATAATTACAGCCAAGCAATCTTCAAAAAAGCAAACAAAAACATAAAGTGGGGAAAGTATACCCTTTCAACAAATGGTTCTGGGATAATTGGCTAGCCACATGTAGAATGAAACTGGATCCTCATCTCTCACCTTATAAAAAAAATCAACTCAAGATGGATTAAGGACTTAAACCTAAGATCAGAAACTATAAAAATTCTGGAAGATAAAATTGGAAAAAAACCCTTCTAGGCATTGGCTAGGCAAAAATTTCATGACCAAAAACCCAAAAGCAAATGCAATAAAAACAAAGATAAATAACTGGGACCTAGTTAAACTAAAGAGTTTTTGCATGGCAAAAGGAACAGTCAGCAGAGTAAACAGAAAACTCACACAGTGGGAGAAAATCTTCACAATCTATACATCTGACAATGGATTAGTATCCAGAATCTACAACAAACTCTGTGCCTCTGACAAAAGATTAATATCCAGAATCTACAACAAACTCAAGCAAATCAGTAAGGAAAAAAACAATCGCATCAAAAAGTGGGCTAAGGACATGAATAGAAAATTCTCAAGAGTCTCTCCCTCTCCCTCTCCCTCGTCTCCCTCTCCCTCTCTTCGGTCTGCCTCTCCTTTTTTCGGTCTCCCTCTGTTGCCGAAGCTTGACTGTACTGCTGTGATCTCGGCTCACTGCAACCTCCCTGCCTCGGGCTCCTGTGATTCTCCTGCCTCGGCCTGCCCAGTGCCTGGGATTGCAGGCACGCGCCGCCACGCCTGACTGGTTTTTGTGTTTTTAGTGGAGACGGGGTTTCGCCATGTTGACCAGGCTGGTCTCCAGCTCCTGGCCTGGAGTGATCTGCCCACCTTGGCCTCCCGAGGTGCTGGGATTGCAGACGGAGTCTCGCTCACTCAGTGCTCAATGTTGCTCAGGCTGGAGTGCAGTGGCGTGATCTCGGCTCGCTACAACCTCCACCTCCCAGCCGCCTGCCTTGGCCTCCTAAAGTGCTAAGATTACAGCCTCTGCCCCACTGCCACCCTGTCTAGGAAGTGAGGAGCGTCTCTGCCTGGCTGCCACCTCATCTGGGAGGAAGTGAGGAGTGCCTCTGCCCGGCTGCCCCGTCTGGGAGGTGAGGAGCGCCTCTGCCCGGCCGCCCATCGTCTGGGAAGTGAGGAGCGCCTCTGCCCGGCCACCCCGTCTGGGAAGTGAGGAGCACCTCTGCCCGGCCGCCCATCATCTGGGAAGTGAGGAGCGCCTCTGCCCGGCCGCCACCTCCTCTGGGAGGAAGTGAGGAGTGCCTCTGCCTGGCCGTCCCATCTGGGAAGTGAGGAGCACCTCTGCCCGGCCGCCCCGTCTGGGAGGTGAGGAGCACCTCTGCCTGGCTGCCACCCCGTCTGGGAGGAAGTGAGGAGCACCTCTGCCCGGCCGCCCCATCTGGGAGGTGAGGAGCGTCTCTGCCCGGCCGCCCCATCTGGGAAGTGAAGAGCGCCTCTGCCTGGCTGCCACCCCGTCTGGGAGGAAGTGAGGAGCGCCTCTGCCCGGCCGCCCTGTCTGGGAAGTGAGGAGCGCCTCTGCCCGGCCGCCCATCGTCTGGGAAGTGAGGAGCGCCTCTGCCCGGCCACCCATCGTCTGGGAAGTGAGGAGCCCCTCTGCCCGGCCGCCCCGTCTGGGAAGTGAGGAGGACCTCTGCCCGGCCGCCCCATCTGGGATGTGAGGAGGGCCTCTGCCCGTCCGCCCCGTCTGGGAAGTGAGGAGGGCCTCTGCCCGGCTGCCCTGTCTGGGAGGTGAGGAGCGCCTCTGCCTGGCTGCCACCCCGTCTGGGAGGAAGTGAGGAGTGCCTCTGCCCGGCCGCCCATCATCTGGGAAGTGAGGAGCGCCTCTGCCCAGCCACCCCGTCTGGGAAGTGAGGAGCACCTCTGCCCGGCTGCCCATCATCTGGGAAGTGAGGAGCGCCTCTGCCCGGCTGCCACCTCCTCTGGGAGGATGTGAGGAGTGCCTCTGCCCGGCCGTCCCATCTGGGAAGTGAGGAGCACCTCTGCCCGGCCGCCCCATCTGGGAGGTGAGGAGCACCTCTGCCTGGCTGCCACCCCGTCTGGGAGGAAGTGAGGAGCACCTCTGCCCGGCCACCTCGCCTGGGAAGTGAGGAGCGCCTCTGCCCAGCTGCCCCGTCTGGGAACTGAGGAGCGCCTCTGCCCGGCCGCCCCATCTGGGAAGTGAGGAGTGCCTCTGCCTGGCTGCCACCCTGTCTGGGAGGAAGTGAGGAGTGCCTCTGCCCAGCCACCCCGTCTGGGAAGTGAGGAGCATCTCCGCCCGGCCGCCCCGTCTGGGAAGTGAGGAGAGCCTCTGCCCGGCCACCGATCATCTGGGATGTGAGGAGCGCCTCTGCCCAGCCGCCCTGTCTGGGAGGTGTACCCAACAGCTCCAAAGAGCTCCATCGGGAGCGGGCCATGAGGACGATGGCGGTTTTGTTGAAGAGAAGGGGGGAAGTGCGGGGAAAGGAAGGAGAGATCAGATTGTTGCTGTGTCTGTGTAGAAAGAGGTGGGCATAGGAGACTCCATTTTGTTCTGATTAGGAGAAATTCTTCTGCCTTGGGATGCTGTTGATCTATGGCCTTTCCCCCAGCCCGGTGCTCTCTGAAACATGTGCTTTGTCAACTCAGGGTTAAATGGATTAAGGGCAGTGCAAGATGTGCTTTGTTAAACAGATGCTTGAAGGCAGCATGCTCTTTAAGAGTCATCACCACTCCCTAATCTCAAGTACCCAGGGACATAAACACTGCAGAAGGCCGCAGGGACCTCTGCCTAGGAAAACCAGAGACCTTTGTTCATGTGTTTATCTCCTGACCTTCTCTCCACTATTATCCTATGACCCTGCCATATCCCCCTCTCCGAGAAACACCCAAGAATGATCAATAAATACTTAATAATAATAAAAAAATTCTCAAAAGAAGATATACAAATGGTCAACAAACATAAAAAATGGTTAACATCACTAATGATCAAAGAAATGCAAATCAAACCCACAATGTGATACCACCTTATTCCTGCAAGAATAGCCATAATGAAAAGATCAAACAACTGTAGATGTTGGCATGGATGTGGCAATCAGGGAACACATCTATACTGCTGGTGAGAATGTAAACTAGTAGAGCCGCTATGGAAAACATATAAATGCATATGGAAAACAGTGTGGAGAGTCTGTAAAGAACTAAAAGTAGAACTAGCATTTGATCCAGCAATCCCACTACTGAGTATCTACCCAGAGAAAAAGAAATGATTATTTGAAAAAGGTACTTGCACATGCATGTTTCTAGCAGCACAATTCACAACTATAAAATAGTGGAACCAACTGAAATGTCCATGAATTAACGCGTGGGTAAAGAATCTGTGAGATATATATATATGTGTGTATGTGTGTGTGTATATATATAAAAATATATAAACACTTAAATGTATACACACACACACACACACACATATGTTGGAATACTACTCAGCAATAAAAAGGAATGAATTAACAGCATTTGCAATGTCCTGGATGAGACTGGAGACTATTATTCTAAGAATGGTAAACCAAATATCGTATGTTCTCACTGATATGTGGGAGGTATGCTATGAGGATGCAAAGGCATAAGAATAATACAATGGACTTTGGGTACTTGGGGGGAAGAGTGAAAGGGGAAGGGACAAAATACAACATATATGGTGCAGTGTATACTGCTTGGGTGATGGATGCACCAGGATCTCACAAATCACCACTAAAGAACTTACTCAACTAACCAAATACGACCTGTACATAAGTAACTTATGGAACAATAAAATTTTAAAAAATTATTTTTATAATTACAGACAGGCTCACATAATGAATTCTTCATAAACTATTACACAGGCTGGGCCTTTACCTCATGCCTGTAATCCCAGCACTTTGGGAGGCCGAGGTGAGTGGATCACCTGAGGTCACCAGTTGGAGACCAGTTTGACCAACATGGTGAAACCCTGTCTCTACTAAAAATACAAAAATTAGTCCAGGCGAGGTGGCTCACGCCTGTAATCCAGCACTTTGGGAGGCTGAGATGGATGGATCACGAGGTCAGGAATTTGAGACCAGCCTGACCAAAATGGTGAAACCCCATCTCTACTAAAAATACAAAAATGAGCCGGGCATGGTGATGCATGCCTGTAATCTCAGCTACTCAGGAGGCTGAGGCAGGAGAACTGCTTGAACCTGAAAGGTGGAGGTTGCAGTGAGCCCAGATTGCACCACTGCACTCCAGCCTGGGAGAAAGACTAAGACTCTGTCTCAAAAACAAACAAACAACAACAAAAAAACAACTAAACAAACTAAAAAACCTATTAAACAAACAAAAATTATGGGTCTAGCATGAGTACTAGTCAAGTTAAAACAGAATTTGCATGGGGAGACTCTGAACCATAAGCCAAAAGATTGTACAGCAAGAAATTCAATACAAAGCAGAGAGTATAAATTTGCTTTCAGTATTTTTGAGAATTTTTGTTTTGTAGTAAATGACACCTTCTTAAAATGATTTATTTTGTTCCAGTATTGCTTTTTTCTGCTAAAAATAGTTTCAAACTTATACTCACACTCCATAATTTATTTACACCTAAGATTCATCTTTAGACTAACAGATTTGTATATTTAACTCTATGTAAATCAATACTAACAGTCCATATGTGCTTGCAGGCAGAGGCCACATGTTCGAAGAAAAATATATGAGAAATTTAAAAAAGATTTATTTGGGACTCAGAAATGTATGGATTTTACTTATGTTTGTATATAAGTTTTATTATGACCATAAAAATAATCCTGTAGTCAATAACAATTTAATTGTACATTTAAAAATAACAAACTGTAGAATTGAATTGCTTGTAATACAAAGAATGAATGCTAGAGGTAATGGAGACCGCATTTAGTCTAATGTGATTGTTATATATTGCATGCCCGTATCAAAATATGCCATATATGGCATAATATGTACACATATTACGTATCCACAAAAATCAAGGAAAATAAATTTAAATGTGAAAATAAAAATAAAAATTTAGCCTATAGGAACAATATTCTTTAACTTAATGGCAATTAAAATTCACTGGCAAAAAAAATTTACTAGAGATGTCAGTTCATTGTCTCACCAAATAGTGTATTTTTACCATCTTTTACCTACACCCTTGAGTAAGGTGGAATAGGTTAAAGTTACTGGCATAATAACCCTTCATTGAATTCACCATAGTATTTAACATGTTAAAACTGTTAAGTTGAGAAGTTAAGTTCACATGTAATTTATAATTTAAAAATACGCTGCATATATTTCATAAAAATACAATAAATCATACTAAATTTTAACTAAAATTAAGAATGTTTTTCTTTCATAATAATGCAGAATATTAATCTGAACACCTACCTCATGCATCACTCAATATTATAAGTTAACCATAAAGATCCTCTCTACTTAAATTTTCATCATGCATCTTACATTTTAATGTTCTTACCTTTCCATAGAAAAGGTCATAAATAATGCCTCTTCATATTTGTAATGCTTTTTCAAAATAAATACTCTTCTGTACTTTAAAGACATATTTTCTGATCGGTCTTTTGACAGTAATTACACTTCTAATGTTTTTATTTAGTATGAACGCTCTGATTTTGAGTACGATGTGAGCAGGTATTAATGGCTTTTTAACTTTGTCTACATTTGTACACGTTTTCTCAGGTATAAATGCTTTCCTATACATTAAGGCATGAGCATTGGTTCAAAGCTTGGCCACATTGTTCACATTGGTAGTTTTCGCCAGTATGAATTTTCTTACCTACGATCAAGTGTGACAATCATTTAGAGGCTTTGTCACATTCTTCACATTTCTAGGATTTCTCAGCAGCATGATTTTCTTGATGTTTAGAAAAGTTTGACTTGTCAAAAGCATTGGCACATCTTTCAGGTTTGTAGAGTTTCTCTCCAGTATGAATAATCTTATGTCTGTTAAGAATTCAGGACTTTTTATAGACTTTACCACATTATTCACACTTGTAAGATTTCTCTCCAATATGAGTTATCTTATCTGTAGTAAGGTGTGAAAACTGGTTGAAGGCTTTGCCAAATTTTTCCTGTTTGTAGGGTTGCAGTCCAGTATGAATTTTCTTATGTCTGGTTAGGGCTGAGGACCAGAAAAAGGATTTGCCACATTCTTCACATTTGTAGAGTTTTACTCCAGTATGAATTACCTTATGTTTAGTAAAGGTTGAAGACCGGTTAAAAGATTTGCCACAGTCTTTACATTTGTAGGGTTTCTCTCTAGTATGAATTTTCTTATGGTTAGTAAGGATTGAAGACTGGTTAAAGGCTTTGCCACATTTTTCACATTTGTAGGGTTTCTCTCCAGTGTGAATTATCTTATGTTTAGTAAGAGCTGAGCACTCTTTAAAGGCTTTGCCACATTCTCCACATTTGTAGGGTTTCTCTCCAGTGTGCAACCTCTTATGTCTAGTTAGGGTTGAAGATTGGCTAAATGCTTTGCCACATTCTTCACATTTGTAGGGTTTCTCTCTAGTATGAATTCTCTTATGTCCATTTAGGGTTGAGGATGATATAAATGCTTTGCCACATTCTTCACACTTGTAAGGTTTCTCTCCAGTATGAATTATCTTATGTGTAGTAAGCTTTGAGGATCGATTAAAAGCTTTACCACATTCTTCACATTTGTATGGTTTCTCTCCAGTGTGCAACCTTGTATGTCTAGCTAGGGTTGAGGATTGGCTAAATGCTTTGCCACATTCTTCACATTTGTAGGGCTTCTCTCCAGTATGAATTATCTTATGTTCAGTAAGAGTTGAAGATTTCCTAAAAGCTTTGCCACATTCTTCACATTTGTAGGGTTTCTGTCCAGTATGAATTATCTTATGTGTAGTAAGGGTTGAGGATTGGCTAAAAGCTTTGCCACATTCTTCACATTTGTAGGGTTTCTCTCCAGTGTGCATCCTCTTATGTGTAGTAAGGTGTGAAGGTTGGCTAAATGCTTTGCCACATTCTTCACATTTGTAGGTTTTCTCTCTGGTATGAATCCTCTTATGTTCAGTAAGGGTTGAGGACCAGATAAATGCTTTGTCACATTCTTCACTCTCGGAAGTTTTCTCTTTAGTATGAATTATCTTATGTGTAGTAAGATTTGAAGATTGATTAAAAGCTATGCCACATTCTTCACATTTGTAGAGTTTCCCTCCAGCATGTATTATTTTATGTTTAGCAAGGGTTGAGGGGTGCTTAAAAGCTTTGCCACATTCTTTACATTTGTAGGGTTTCTCTCCAGTATGAATTGTCTTATGCTTAGTAAGGGTTGAGGAATGGCTAAAAGCTTTGCCACATTCTTCACATTTGTAGGGCTTCTCTCCAGTGTGTATCCTCTTATGTCGAGTTAGGGTTGAAGACCATATAAATGCTTTGCCACATTCTTTACATTTGAAGGGTTTCTCTCGAGTATGAATTCTTTTATGTTTAGTAAGGCTTGAGGACCAGTTAAATGCTTTGCCACATTCTTCACACTTGTAAGGTTTCTCTCCAGTATGAATTATCTTATGCGTAGTAAGATTTGAAGATCGATTAAAAGCTTTGCCACATTCTTCACATTTGTAGAGTTTCTCTCCAGCATGTATTATTTTATGTTTAGTAAGGGTTGAGAGTCGCTTAAAAGCTTTGCCACATTCTTTACATTTGTAGGGTTTCTCTTCAGTATGAGTTATCTTATGATTAGTAAGGGTTGAGGAATTGCTAAAAGCTTTGCCACATTCTTTACATTTGTAGGGTTTCTCTCCAGTATGAATTCTCTTGTGTTTAGCAAGGGTTGAGGAATGGCTAAAAGCTTTGCCACATTCTTCACATTTGCAGGGCTTCTCTCCAGTGTGCATCCTCTTATGTCTAGTTAGGGTTGAGGACCATAGAAATGCTTTGCCACATTCTTCACACTTGTAAGACTTCTCTCCAGTATGAATTATCTTATGTGTAGAAAGATTTGAGGATTGATTAAAAGCTTTGCCATATTCTTCACAATTGTAGAGTTTCTTTCCAGCATGAATTATTTTATGTGTAGTAAGTGTTGAGAATTGCTTAAAAGCTTTGCCACATTCTTTACATTTGTAGGGTTTCTCTCTACTATGAATTATCTTATGTTTATTAAGGGTTAAGGATTGCCTAAAAGCTTTGCCACATTCTTCAAATTTGCAGGGTTTCTCTCCAGTATGAATTATCTTATGTTTAGTAAGGGTTGAGGATTGCCTAAAATCTTTGCCACATTCTTCACATTTGCAGGGTTTCTCTCCAGTGTGTATCCTCTTATGTCTAGTTAAGGTTGAGGACCATAGAAATGCTTTGCCACATTCTTCACACTTGTAGATTTTCTCTTCAGCACAAATTATTTTATGTGTAGTAAGGGTTGACAGTTGCTTAAAAGCTTTGCCACATTCTTCACATTTGTAGGGTTTATCTTCAGTATGAATTTTCTTATGATTAGTAAGGGTTGAGGACCAATGAAAGGTTTTTTCACATTCTTTACATTTATAGGACTTCTCTGTAATATAAACGCATTTATGTTGGGTTTTGTGTAAATGGATGCAAAATGATTTGACACATTTTTTACATTTGAAGCATTTCTTTCCAGTATGTCTTACCGTATGTCTGTTTGAATTTAAAAATTTATAGAAGACTTTCAAATATTTACCACATTGAAATACTTTGCTCTGGGCAGTTGTGAGACACTGGTTAAGTTTATTATAACCTTCTTTGTGCACCTTACACTCATTCACACTTTTACAACCTTTTCTTAACTGTAAAGTCTCACATCCACATTTTTCATATTTTCTCAGTAATACTTTTTGAAAAGAATCTTCCATGCTCTGCTCTGGCCAAAAGTCTTGAGCAAAATGAGGACATATACCTGAAAAAAGAATTAAAAATAATAAATTACTCCACTCACTAGACTCACATGAATATAGTTTAAAAATCTTACCTACAAAATATACAAACTATGTAAACAACATGGCACTGCAAAATACCACAGGCCCTAATTCTATTTTTGTTTTGTTTCTTTTTTTTTTTTTTTTGAGACGGAGTCTCGCTCTGTCACCCAGGCTGGAGTGCAGCGGCGTGATCTTGCCTCAGTGCAAGCCCCGCCTCCTGGGTTCACACCATTATCCTGCACAGGCCCTAATTCTTTCATAGACATATATATGTAACAAAAACACACAGATCAAATTACATCTATGGAAAATTTATGAATGAGTTAAGTGTGTGCAGTGTCTCAGGGGAGCACGATGCAAAAAAACCACACAGAAAAAAAAGAAAAGTCTGTTAAATTTACTCGACACAGCTTTTCCTGCTTCCCATTATAACAGTGCCTTTAGAAGTAAATTGCCAACTCTTGATTTCTGTTTTAAAAGAACGGTAAAACAGTAGCCCATTCATTTTTATTTATAGCTTTTAGGGGCTTTTCCTGACACTGATTTCCATCTCTTATGACATAAAGTGTTGAAAGAAACTGTGGCATAATTTGGAATGAAAGTTTGAGTCTGCTGAGACCAAAGAAAAATGTTACAGCAGCAGAAAGACTGCAGTAGCACAGAAAGGAAACAGGCATAGCAAGTGATTACTGACTCCTACAAAGTAACATGAGTAAACACTCCTAATTAAAACATAAACACAAAATTTCAGACAACACATACCCTAAGAACATATTTGAGAAATTCCCATAATCATTAGACAAGACAGTTGTTTTCAAACTATGCCAGGACAAAACTACATTATAAAGACTTTGACAGTTAGCTTTTTATAAATGTCCAAATCTCAATCAAAGATTACAATGTATACAAAATAGGGCAATATGATCCCACCAAAATATTATAAAATTTTCTGAAAGAAACCATAAAAAAGATGTATACATTAATTTTATGAATTGGTAATAAATTGAATAATACTGATTAAAATAGGAACAGAGACAACTATGGAAAATCAGAAAAATGAGGATGAGAACAAAAATATTTAAGATTTCACAAAACCAGAAATTGTGGAGGTAAAAATATAAAAACTGATAGATCCTAAAAGTAAGAAAAAAATGATGTAAAAATAAAGAAGCTCAACAAACTAGGATCACAGAAAGATATTTATAACAAACACATACACAAGCACAATTTCAAAAGTCACAGACAAAAAAAATCTTTGAAGCTGCAAAATAAAAGTGATGTGTCAGGCCAGGCCAGGCATGGTGGCTCACACCTGTATTTTAGGCACTTTGGGAGGCCAAGGACAGATCACCTAAGGTCAGGAGTTCAAGGCCAGCCTGGCCAACATGGTGCAACCCTGTCTCTACTAAAACTACAAAAATTAGCCAGGTGTGGTGACACACGCCTGTAATCCCAGCTACTTGGGAGGCTGAGGCAGATTATGAGGTCAGGAGTTCGAGACCAGCCTGACCAACATGGAGAAAACCTCCCTCTACTAAAAATACAAAATTAGCTGTGCGTGGTGGCACATGCCTGTAATCTCAGCTACTCAAAGACTGAGGCAGGAGAATCACTTGAACCCAGGAGGCAGAGGTTGTGGTGAGCCGAGATCACGACATTGCACTCCAGCCTGGGCAACAACAGCAATTTCGTCTCAAGAAAGAAAAAAAAAAATGGTAGTTGTTTAATATGTATTAAGATTTAGCTTGCAAGATAAAAACATTTTAGCAATATGTTGCATGAAAATTTTAAGATGATTAATATGACTAAACATTTAAATATATTTTCTGGTAAATTTTGTTTTGTTTTTTTGACAAGTAAAAATAATAACTAAAAGTACAGAGTTATGATAGTTTTAAATTATATTCACATTTAAAAGTGTTTCTCCCATAAAAAAATATAGATTCAGAAATAAATAGGATGTTGAAATTATAAGAATTTCATGACTACTCAGCTACGCAGGATTAGAAAATCATTCACAACAAATCCACACAACAAATATACAAATTATAAAAAATACAACGATAACATTTATACAGGCAAACAAACATAGAGATAATTCTATTGGAAAAAGACATATGGCTCAATCATATTTGATTTTGCTCCAGACTGTCTTAAATTGCATAAAGTTAAATATTGACATGCACAATTATTATACTAAAATATCAAAGCACAATTAACAGATGTGTAGTGGCATACACTAAAATATATAACACAAAAATATAAAATTGCAAAACCAAATTAAAACATGGAATGTAAACTTTATTAGACACCATCAACTAGATTAACATATTCATTAAAAAATCTTAGAAGAATATGGGAAAAATAATACAGAGATTACTTGAAAATAAAAAAAGGTGAGAAATTCCCAAATTTTGATGTAATAAAAGAAAAAAAAACTCTAACCAAGAATACTTGATTTAAATTTATTTCACTTTAAAAAGAAGATGAAAATAAAAAATTTCCAAAATAAAAAGTGAGAGTGTTCATCATCACTAGCACAGTTCTACAAAAAAAAATGCTACATGGTGTCCAGGCACCGTGGGTGGGCTCATGTCTGTAATCCTACAGTTTTAGGAGGCAAGCCTGTCAGAACACTAGAAACCAGGAGTTTCATATCAGCCTGAGTAATGTGAGACTCTGCAAATAACAATAAGAAATGCTAATATGAGTTGCTAAAATGAGTCAGTTTTGTTTAAAAAGAAATACTGGACAGTATCATAAAACCATATATAAAATAAAGCTCTCTATTAAATGTAAATATACAGACAAATATAGAAATCTTTACTATAATGATGATGCTTAAAATCCTTAAAGATCTTCTGTAGAATATTTAAAACAGAATAAAAATGGTAATTGTAGACACCAAAATCCCATTTTCAATAATAAATAGAAGATTCATATAAAAATGAATAAGAAAACAGAAAACCTAGACAACATTATAAACTGTATTTATCATTCTGCATATAGAGGAATACCTGAGAGTAGATAATTTATAAAAAAACAAGTTTATTTGGCTCACAATTCAGCAGACTGTATAAAAAGTCTGTGCCAGCATCTGCTTCTGGTCAGAGTGTCAGCAAGCTTACAATCATGGTTGAAGGTGAAGATTAACTGTACACACCACATGATAACAGACAGAGCAAGTATGAGGTGAAGGAGCCAGGTTCTTCTAATAAACCAGCTTTCTTTTGAATTAATAAAGTGCACACATTTTGATTACCAAGAGGATGGTGCCAAACTATTCATAAGGACTCTGCCCCATGACCCAAACACCTCCTACCAGGTCCAACATCTAACATCAAGAATTACATTGCAGCATAAGGTTTGAGTAACATCAACATCAAAACCATATTATAGACCAACTAGGTTTAACAGACACGTACAAAACTTTTCAGTCAAAAGCAAGGGAATACACAATATTCTTATTTGCACCTGGTGTATTCTGTTACGACACATACTAAGTTTTATTAAATTTAAGAATGCCAGGTGGGTGGTGTAGCTCATGCCTATAATCCCAACACTTAGAGAGACCAAGGTGTGAGGATCACTTAGAGCTGAAAGTTTCAGGCCAGCCTGGGCAACATAGTGAGACCCTATCCCCACAAAATAATCAAATAATTATTCAGACATGGTACTTTGTTTGTAGTTTCAACTACTTGAGAGACTTAGGTGGAAAGATAACTTGAGCCCAGTAGGTTGAGGCTGCAGTGAGTCAAGATTATGCCAATACACTCCAGCCTGGGTGACAGAGTAAGATCCTGTCTCCAAACAAAAACAACAAACACAAAAAAACAACAAATAAATTTAAGAAGATCAATGTTATCCACTTTGTGTTTTCTGACCAAAATTAAATTAAACTGGAGATTAAAACTGAGAAATCCAAAAATACATGAAAATAAAAAACTCTTCAACATATTTTTGCTCAGGAATAAAAAAAATTAATTTTTCAAAGATGTCAGTACAACCTACAGTGATACACAAATTCAATATAATCTTTATAAAAATCCCAACAGTAGTTTTTAAAAGAAATACTGTTTGAGATGTTAAAATTTTGTTATGAACTATAGACAAACACCCACGGAAAAAAAAAGAGGCATTATAACTTCTGATTTTGAAACGTATTAAAAGCAACAATAACAAAAACAATGAGGTACTCACACAAAGACAGATAACCAGATGAAAGAACAGAGTAGAGAGCCCAGAAATGAACCCTTCTGTATATGGCCAAATAATCTCCCACAAAATTGACATGAGCACACAATGGAAGATAATCTTTTCAAAAAATTCTGTTAAAAACTGAATATCCATTCTGATAAAATAAAGATTATTTCCTTAAACCATATATGAAAATCTTTTAATTTAAGACATAAGGAGGTAACTTTGTTGTTGTTGTTGTTTTTGAGATGGAGACTCGCTGTTGCCCAGGCTGGAGTGCAGCCACCCAAGTAGCTGGGATTACAGGCACCGGGCACAGTGTCTGGCTAATTTATGTATTTTTAGTAGAGACGGGGTTTCACCATGTTGGCCAGGCTGGTCTCGAAATCTTGACCTGTGATCCACCCGCCTCGGCCTCCCAAAGCACTGGGCCACAGGGCCCAGCCACATAAATTTTAATCTCTTAAACACATATAGGGGAGGCAGGGCACTGTGGCTCATGCCTGTAATCCCAGCACTTTGGGAGGCCGAGATAGGTGGATCATGAGGTCAGGAGTTCAAGACCAGACCAGCCTGACCAAGACGGTGAAAACCTGTCTCTACTAAAAATATAAAAATTAGCCAGGCGAGGTGGCACGCACCTGTAGTCTCAGCTACTCAGGAGACTGAGGCAGAAGAATCGCTTGAACCCAGGAGGCGGGTGTTGCAGTAAGCCGAGATCGCGCCATTACACTCCAGCCTGGGTGACAGAGTGAAACTCCGTGTCTCTCTCTCTATATGAAACACATGACATCAGTCTTGGTGCAAAATTCTTAGATACAACATTAAATGCATGAGCAACAAAGAAAAAAACAGAATAATTTAACTACACTACACTTCAAAATTTCTGCATATTTAAGTAAACATTTAATAGAGAAATAATGCCTCCTAGAAAATGGATGAAAATATTTACAAATTACATGTGATAAGAGTGAATATCCAAAAAATATAAACAACTTTTAAAACGGAACAATAAAGTTAAATAACTTTATTTAGAAATAGACAAATAATTAAAATAAATTTTCATAAAAAACAAAAAAATTTGAAAGGACACACAAAATTACTAATTTGTAGAGAAATGCATTAAAACCACAATGAAAATCAAAATCCCCTCACACCCACTTAAATGGTCACTATCAATTTTTTAAAAACACCAAAGCTGTTGATAATGCAATCAAAATGAAACCCTTGGCTGGGCACAGTGGCTCACACCTTTAATCCCAGCACTTTGGGGAGGCTGCGGCAGGCAGATCACAAGGTCAGGAGTTCAAGACCAGCCTGCTTAACATGGTGAAACCCTGTCTCTACTAAAAATACAAAAATTACCCAGGTGTGGTGACGTGTGCCTGTAATACCAGCTAGTCAGGAGGCTGAGGCAGGAGAATCGCTTGAACCCAGGAGGCAGAGGTTGGAGTGTGATAGGATCGTGCCATTGCACTCCACCCTGGGCGACAGAGCAACAATTTGTTTCCAAAAAAAAAAAAAAAAACTTATATTGATTGTTGGTGGAAAGCAGGATGCAGCCATTATTTTATAATGTTATATATGTACTTTAAATAAAATTATTATCAAATACAGCAATTCCATTTATGAATCTATATCTAAAATATGCATCATAGGACCCTGAAGACATATTTGATACAATGGAGTATTATTCAACCTTAAAAAAAAAAAAAAAAAACTTGTCACATTTAAAGATACACTTTGAGATTATGTCAACTGAAATAAGCTAGTAACGAAATGATGAATGTTATGATTTCACTAATATATATAAAATAGTCGCACTCATAAAAACAGAAAGCGGAAGGGTGTTTGTCAAGGGCCAGAGAGAGCATAAAATGGTCACATGTTATTTAATGGACATTGCATTTTAATTTTGCAAGACGTAAAATTTCTAGAAGTCTTTTGCATAACAATGTTAATATAGTTAACAGGTCTGAAATACACAGTTTTGTTTTTTTTTTTTGAGACAGGGTCTCAATCTGTCACACAAGCTTGAGTGCAGTGGCACATTATGGCTCACTGCAGCCTTACACTCCCAGGCTCAAATAATCCTGTCCCTCAATCTCTCAAGAAGCTGGGACCACAGGTAAACACCATCATGCCTGGCTATTTCTTATATAAAAATGTTTGTAGAGAGGGTGTCTCCATATTTTGCCCAGGCTGGTCTCAAACTTTTGGGCTCAAGCAATCTTCCTGTCCTGGCCTCTCAAAATCCTGGTCTTACAGAAGTGAGCCACCACCATGCCTGGCCCTGACATGTACATTGAAATAGATTTAAGAAGGTAAATTATATGTTATGTGTTTTTACAACAATTATTTTTGAAAAAACTAGAAAAAATAAAGAATTATAAATTTTCTTGAAAATTACCTTCAAATCACAAAAACTGTTTTTCACACAAAGGAAATACATATTCATCATTAAACACATGGTGAAAATAATGCTATTTCAAAGGCTACTCACTTAGACAAGATAAAACCAACATTGAAAGTGAACTAAGAGGCTGGGCAAGGTGGCTCACACCTGTAATCCCAGCACTTTGAGAGGCCAAGGCAGGCAGATCACCTGAGGTCAGGAGTTCAAGACCAGCCTAACCAACATGAGAGAAACCCTGTCTCTACTAAAAGAAAAATACAAAATTTAGCAGGGCATGGTGGCACATGCCTGATATCCCAGGTACATTAGAGGCTGAGGCAAGAGAATCGCTTGAATCTGGGAGGTGGAGGCTGCAGTGAGCCAAGATCATGCATTGCACTCCAGCCTCGGCAACAAGAGCAAAACTCCATCTCAAAAACAAAAAAGAAGAAAAAAATGAGATAAGAAAGAATATGTACAAGATAAGCTATAACCAAAATTGGGGTCATATTTGCAGACATAAAAACACACACATATATATAATCTGATTGTGATAGACATATGGCTCATTTATCTTTTAATTAAATCCCACACTGACTTAAAGTATACAAACAGAATTGCAAATTGTCTAAAATTATAATACATAAGTAAAACCAAAAAACAATAAACTGATATTAAGAAACTTACACTAAAAAACACACTAATGTAGAACTGCAAGAAAATAATGAAAGAAATGCTTACTCATAAAATCTAGTTGGCAACATTAATGTACATTAACAAATAATTTGTCTAGAAAACTGCAATGTTTGACTAACTGTGCAGTCATGGAAGGCAGGCATTTTAAATTACTGGTATCTATTGTATGGCAATAAAATCTCAGAGAAAATGTAGTACAATCATAAATAGGAGATGCTAATGAGAAACTTAATAGATAAGCATTTAAAAGAAACTAGTGTCAATTTTTGTTTTAAATATGTGCTATTTTTACACAAAATAAAACTACTGTAATTCAAGTTTAGAACCAACTATAGCCTTAAATTGCTAAATTACGTATATATTTAGCAAAATATGGTTAGAGCTTCATGTATAAAACAAATATTTGAGGAATAAATTATGTTATTATTTAGTTATAGGCTGACAAAAGTGGCTGAAAATTCTGTAATTCCTATTTGCCTGCCTGTACACTAATTATCTAACTCAGGCACAACATGTACATTCTAGTATATTGTCCTAAATGTCTGAATCCAAAACTACAGACAAATTTGAATTAGAAAATAAAAATAAAAATTTATATGAAGAGTGACATTAATAAGATAAAAAAATTAAAGGTGCCCTATTTGCTTATTTCCTGACAGCAAGAAAATTTGTCAGCCATTCCTGACAAAAATGTGTTTGTGAGAGAGCCAGGCATCATGGTTCACACCTGTAATGACAGCTACACGGTACATTAAAGTTGGAGAATTGCTTCCGGTCAAAATATTAAGACCTGCCTGGGTTATGTTGCAAGACCCCATCTCAAAAATAAGTGCCTTTAAGAGAGCTCTGAGATCCAGGAAGGGAGTTATGAAACTCTGCTGAAGCCCAAGATTGAAGGTAATCCTTTTTAGAAGGCAAGCCCTCATTCAGGTGGCAAATGACAGGACTACTGTTTTTGGCTACAGACAAGAAAATGTTCCACCTAACTTGGTTCCACTGAGAATTTTGAACTGTACTCTGTAACCATCCCAAACTCTTCCCAGCCACAGACTGGGGGAGGTCTTGCCCTTCCAGAGGCCTGGAGGAAGACACCCACTTATAGTCATGCTGGCAGGCCTGCAGACTTTGGCCTTTACTGTGGTCCCTGAAGCAGTTCCATGATTCAGTTCCAGCTCCCTGAGCCACAGTTCATGGCCAGTTCTGCCTATGTCGAAATCCAAAGTAACCTGGGAAAATACTCTCTTGCACTCGATGAAAGCCATGCTCATCCACATCCTCATATAAAGCCCACCATATTGCAGACCTGACTGCAGAAACCTGCCCTTGGGTCTGTCCTGCACAGCAAAGTCCTGAAGGATATTCACTCTGTCCAATAATTAAATGAGAATTACAACTATCCAAGCCCCTTTTAACAACACAACTAAAGGTAGACCCTTGTGCAAACCCAGCAGACTTAAGACCAAGCTACAACCCCTCTTCACTACAAACCCAGAGGACATTCTACCACTCTGAGGACCCAACAAAAATAGATTTTTACTTTCTGAAACCAGTTTATAAATATTTGAACAAGTGTTTGCTCCTTCAAGTTTACAGTCACCAATGCAAAACTATTTTTCTTATTGTTAATGCTTCTATTTTAACATAGCACTGAAAGTATGTGGAAGACGAAACAATCAAAAGAAAAATTTAAAGTCATTGAAATTGAAGACCAGTAAGTAAAATGTTGCTTTTTGTAGATCATGTAATCTTATATATATATAAATGAATAGTACTTTAAAACCTGTTTAAACTAATGAATACACTCAGTTAATTAGCAAAATGTAAAATTAACATACAAGAGTAAGTTACGGTTCCATACACTTAAAACGAACTATCTGATAAAATAGAGGAAAAAAAAGTGTTAATTACAATAGCAATGAAAAAATCAATTTTAGAACAAATTTAACCAAGGAGCTCATAAATCTTTTAAGTGAAAGATACATCAATGAAAAAAATTAGAGAGAACACAAATAAATTTAAAAATATTTTACTTTTATTGAAAGAAAAAGTATTGTGAAACTGTCATGTTATCCAAAGTGATCTATAGATTCAATAAACTCCCTATCAGAATTCCATTGTTTTTCCTTCACAGTAATGAAACATACAATCCTAAAATGTACATGAAACTACAATAAACTTTGAATAGCCAAAGCAATCTTGAAGAAAAAGAACAAAGCAGAAAGACATCAAATTTATAATTTCAAACAATATTTCAAGACCATAATAATGAAAACAGGATGAAATGTGCAGAAAAATAAACAAACAAACAAAAAAACCCAGTGGAACAGAAACCACTACTCTCACGCATTTCAGACATAATGCAAAAAAAAAAGAACTTAAGAAACAGTTTAAAATAGAGTATCTCAAAATTATGCAGATATCTGTCTGTCCACAAAAACAAGAAAAAAGAAGTCAGATTGTGAACTCTTTTATATGCCATGAACAGTACTCTGGCTGTCACTGTAAACTTGAAGAAAGATCATTGAAGGGAAAGTAGAATTCTTAGAGATTTTATAAGGATTAACAGAAGTGAGAGCATAATTAAAAAAAAAAATTCAGGCTTCCCAGAAACTATTTCCTTTGGAACACAGCTTTTCAGATCACTTTAAAGACCTGCTTTCTTTTTGACTTTGGGCCTCTCATCCATGTCATCTGTTGTATTCACTCTCACCTACCTGGAGGTTCATCCACCATCTCATGTTGCTTCATATTCCAGGGCTCTTTTCCTTGCTCCAGACAAGTAATCAGGTCTGGCTTAGAGACAGCAATACCTGTTTTATTAAAAATAACTAACATGAATCTTGCTCATATTCTCCAATTGCCAACTTAGTAATGTGCTCAGTAAAGAGCATATAATAGAATATTTTAATAAATTTGTCCCAATATACTAATTTGTAACAGAAATGTTTAAATATTTAGAAGGTATTTTAATTTTATAAGTTCTTAATTTTACTGCTTGGTACTACTGAATCAAAAACTGGTGATGGCAATTAGATTTTAAGGTGTGAGTAACAGTATTTTATGCCACAAAACTTCTGAAATTACCACTAATCTAAAGTGAAGGACACAGATCAGCTCAGGAATGTGGAAAGTTCAGGTCAAGATGAAACATCTTGAAGAAATTCTTTTCTAAACAAACAAATCCCCAGGATTTTCTTGAAAACAGAAATCTGAAAGCATAAATTTCCAGAAAACATTCTACAAAAAAGAAATGAAGCCTGTAATCCCAGCACTCTGGGAGGCCGAGGCGGGCAGATCATGAGGTCAGGAGATCGAGACCATCCTGGCTAACACAGTGAAACCCCGTCTCTCCTAAAAATACAAAAAAAAAAAAAAAAAAAAAAAAAAAAAAAAATTAGCCGGGCACAGTGGTGGGTGCCTGTAGTCCCAGTCACTCGGGAGGCTGAGTCAGGAGAATGGTGTGAACCTGGGAGGCGGAGCTTGCAATGAGCTGAGATCTCGCCACTGCACTCCAGTCTGGGCAACAGAGCAAGACTCTATCTCAAAAAAAAAAGAAAAAAAAGAAAAAAAAAAAAAGAAAAGAAATAAAACCATTAGTTTATATTAGAAACTTAGTATTAAAGTTTTCCTTACCCAGGAAGGCCAGGTTTCTGTAGTTCTCTAACATCACATTCCTATATAAATTCTGCTGTGCAGTGTCCAGACATTGCCACTCCTCCAGAGAGAATTCTATGGCCACATCCCTAAATGTCAACAGTCCCTGGAAAACACACACAAACACACATATTTACAAAGTGGCTATGGGCAGAATTTTTCATTTGACTCAAGGTAAAATCAGAAAGTGACTAGAACTGGTTCCGACTTATAAGAGTGGCTGAAATTATCCAATAAAATAATTGTCAACACACAAACGTTTTGTAATGTATTCTCTAACTCTGAGAAAAGAGACTGGCATAATATCCACGACATCAGTGTATATATGATACTTGTCTAGATGATAAAGTGTAAAATTGAGGGCATAAACACTAACAAGTACATTTTTGAGTGCTATATTTACATAACACAGAACGAGTTGTGTATTTTTTTCAGATGAAAAAGGCATAGTTGTTTATATATTTCAGACAAAATACACATGTTGAGTTAGAAGGTACCACTCAAAATTTTTTTTTTTTTTTTTTGAGACAGAGTCTCACTCTGTTGCCCAGGCTGGAGTGCAGTGGTGCAATCTCAGCTTACTGCAAGCTCCGCCTCCCGGGTTCCACGATTCTCCTGCCTCAGCCTCCCAAGTAGCTGGGACTACAGGCACCCGCCACCACTCGCCCGGCTAATTTTTTGTATTTTTAGTAGAGACAGGGTTTCACCGTGTTAGCCAGGATGGTCTCGATCTCCTGACCTTGTGATCCGCCTGCCTCGGCCTACCAAAGTGCTGGGATTATAGGTGTGAGCAACCATGCCCGGCCAGTACCACTCAAATTTTAATGTGTATGATAAACTAGACATCTTGTTAATGCAGATTATTTTTTCAGGAGATCTGACATAAAGTCTGAGTTACTGAAATTCTAAAAAGTTCACTAGTAATGCCAATGTTTTGACTCCAAAAGACTATTCTGTTAAACATCCAGTAAGTGGAACAGCCTGTGTTTTTTTCAGTTTTTCTGGCCTGTAAACAAAGATGAGAGCTTTCACTTACCTAAAAAAGATCAATGCAAAGAAAACCTAAAAAAAAGGGCAGCTGCCAGATTAAATGTGATGTTTTATGCACATCATCTGCATAAAGATACTTACTGATGAAGAGAAAAATAACTCTGTAGTGAAAAAATCTGTAAGAGAGCTTATTAAGCAAATGAGTTATTAATATCAATCGCACTAGGACAAGTTTCTACAGTACGCTGATGCACCCAGAAGGACACAGCATCACTACTGAGATACTGCCCCCACTAAAGTAAATCACAGTCTCAATTTAACCATAAGAAAATATCAGTTGCCTGGAAAGTTCAAGATACAGGTATCTTCCGTGTTCTACAATTTTTAATAGTGATTTTAAGTACTTTAACACCCTAATAAGCAGGTATATCCTGATAATTTTTTCCAAACTTTCTGGGTAATAAATGCCATCCTGTTTAAATGAGCACTTTCTTAATCCTGTAATGCACAGAGATAATAAACAAAACAGAACCTCAACATTATATGTTCTCCATCTTTACTAAGAATCCCAGGTTTTCTCCATAGAAATAGATTATCCACACCTTTCCATGTTCAACAGCCACAAAGAGAACCTTTTTAATATTGCAGATCACAAATTCATGGTGAGAATTCTGCATGGCATATAAGAAGCCATCATGCAGAGAAGGCTCTGGTAGATAGAAAAGAAATATTTTTCAGAGATCCTTGACTATCATAAGTTTTGTTTTTTTTTTTTTTTTTTTTTTTTGAGATGCAGTTTTGCTCTTGTTGTTGCCCAGGCTGGAGTGCAATGGCATGCTCTCGGCTCACCACAACCTCTGCCTCCCAGGTTCAAGCGATTCTCCTGCCTCAGCCTCCCGAGTAGCTGGGATTACAGGAATGCATCACCACGCGCAGCTAATTTTGTATTTTTCGTAGAGACAGGGTTTCTCCATGTTGGTCAGGCTGGTCTCGAACTGCCAACCGCAGGTGATCTGCCCACCTCGGCCTCCCAAAGTACTGGGATTACAGATGTGAGCCACCACGCCTGGTTTATCATAAGCATTTTAAAAAGTAGTTAAGACAAACTCATTAGGGAGAAAAAACACAGGTATAGAAGTAAAAATTTGCAAGTACTAAACACGTGGCATTCCACGAGGCAGAGTGGACACAGGTCTTAATCTGAGACATGTTTAGCTGAAAAAAAGCCATTTTTCTCTTTCTCCTCCTCCTCTCGAATTCTTTCTCAGATTAGATTTTCTGGACTAATTATATCTGCATTTTGAGAATTTGCCTTTAATAATTTGAGCACCATGTGTTCACCTGTTACCACCACACCCAAAGGCAGAAGGCCCAAGACACAAAAACTCTACCCATTTCTATCCTGAATAACAGAAAAGATTCAGGAAAAATAAGCTGCTCCACAGAGATAAAAATGTAAGTTTCTCTTTTTTTTTTTTTTGTCTTCAGGTGCCATCCCCTGCTACAGACATCAGCAATTTCTGCTACAGTAATACAAATATTGGCCACACTGTCCCGTCCTTACCAAATCCAAATAGAACAGGTTCCTGGACCACCTTTTAGTGCAAAGGTGGAACTTAACTCTCATGAATGTATCTTAAACTTCTCATACTTGATTCTGGCACCTTAGAGTCACAGGAGGCACTTAATTAAAACAAATAGATGCTTTCTTCAGAACATTAAACAGAAACTGTGAAAAGGGCACGAGAGAGTTCTGTGAATTGGCCATGTGATTCTAATTAGAAGCCTGAGCTTATAACCACTTACCAAAGCATTGCCACTCAAGCTTTAATTAGCTTATAAATCACTTGGTAAACTTGGCCCCACTCTATGTAATGTGATTCTGCAGGTTTGGAAATGGTCCATAAATAGGTGTTCTAAACAAGTCCCCTGTCAGTGCTGATGTCACTCTCTCTGGGCTATTAGCATTTGTTAGAAAAATGAGGCACAGCACAGAGTCCCTTACACTCAGCACTCTTGTCACAACACAAATACTTCTGATAAAAATGAAGACAACCATTCTCTATCTTAAAGTATATTACTTGCTGGCTCTTTAAAGTTCACAAAGAAAACAGAAAACAGCAATTTCTGAGTAAGTCTGCATTTGGAAAACAACATGTGCACATGTACTAATGCAATGTTTATTAAGCAGGTACTATGTAATCAATAGGATGTTACAGAGCACTGTGATAACTCATTATTTGATTTAATTCCAATAACACCCTGTGAGTTGATACTAAGTGTTGAATAATTCCAAGGATTTAGAATAAGGATCCAGCATTATTTCTTCTTCTGTATTTCTGTCACTAATTTTTTTTTAAAAATGCATAGAATAAAATCTAAATATAGACAGATGAGGGGATATAGAGTGTAATGTAATTTAGATGAATTATTATGTTTATATTTACTATTTTGTGACTTGTGAATCAACTACTGTATCTGCAGGAACAGAAAACAGCTTGCTAGATGGAATGTCTCTGCAAACACTGGTTTTAACAAAAAATTAAAAAATTAAGACCCTATAATACATATTTTATATTTTCCATTTATCTGCTTTTGAGTTTCAGAAAATTGTGAGAACCGACCCTAAAAAGGCAAAAGGATTCATCACCCAAAACTCTGATCTCTTCTAATTAGTTCTGTGAGGCAAGACTCCAGGGTAGGGCCAGACCTAAATAAGGCCTTCAAAAAGGGTGAATCTAAACAGGGCTGAAGCAGGGTGTAGAGCTGATGTAAAATTCTGTTCTTTATGCCACTGGGGAGTATTTTTAGTTCCATTTCTTTTTTTAAACTTAGCTAAAAAACAAAAACAAAAACAGAAACTTAAATCTCAGAGTTTGTGTAATTTTAATCTTTTTTAGCCCCACTGCCCTTTCAATTTTATATCACATACTAATAAGCAATTTAAACAAATCCCTTAAGGTTTTCTAGAATAATTTTTTAGATGATAAATAAGTATTCTTAGCAGGGCATAAAAAATACAAATAATAACTTTTGTTTATTAATATATGTTCAGGTGTAGATATCACAAGTCACAAAAATATAAAGAAAACGGCCCAAATAAAGCCCATATTTTTGCACACATCTATTTATTGTACCCAACCTTTTGATGCATAATTAAACCACTTATCCAGTTGCTAGTCTAGACTAAAAGTTCTTGCATGGTAGGGACCATGACTGCTTCATCTATTTTTCTAATGACTATATGAATTGGAAGCAATTAGTTTATTTGTTTGAGTCTCCAGACCTCCTCATCATTTTTCACTCAAGTACCAGGGAACTAGAGAAACTCTCATCTGGGTACCAACCAAAGACATCTCTTGTATGAGGGGAGGAGCAAACACATGATGACTCATTTCTTTTACACTAAGATAGAAGCAAAATTAACCACTCTAGTCAGCCTGACACAACTCTGTTCTGGAGATTCTCAAATGTCTCAAAGACACCTAGGTGACTGTGAGAGCATTTCCAGTGACCCTGGGCTGATGGTCCAATAATAAGCCAGCAAGAGAGACTCAGGCTGATTCTAAATAGAAAATGAAACTACCAAATAGGCAGAGACACAATTCTGCCTGCATGTTTAGGTGACAGCACACATTTTACAGCATAACTGTGAGTTGACTGGAAGCCTGAGAGGGAAAGTCCCCTCTAGAGTAAAGCTTGGTTGGCACCTTATGTGTTTATATTATGTCTGGTAATTCTAGACAGTGTTTGGGAAATATAATTTTTATTAATTCTCTTCAGCACCAGAGAAACCACAGTAATAGAACAGAAAGAAAACTGTTTCATTACACAATTAAATCTGAATGTCACATGTATTACAATCCATCTGCTTAAGAGCTTGAAAAGAAAGACGGTTACCATAATTAGTTCACAAGTAGAAGAATTTACAGCGCCATGTCATAGGTAGTTCATCCTAAATTCACCTGGTCACTGGGGAGGTCATCCATGTATGCTAATTGGTTATATTCAATGACAAAATAAGCTTTTCACATCTTCATGGCAGAAGGTAGTTTTGCAACTTGAAGCCAGGTGCCTGCTTAAGGTAGACTTTCATTCTTCTACAAAAGTGGTTGAATAGGGTGCTGTCTCTTTGGCTACTTGCGTTTTAAAGCACTGGCTCTCTACTCCCTGAGGACTGGACTAGCGCACTCCTGCTTCCCCTCTTCTGGTGGCCAGTGTCCTCTCTTGTTTCCTACCATCTGCCACTGTGGTACAGCCCACAGCACAGGGCTCACAGCTGGCAGCTCACATCTTAGATGAATGACAATTGCCACAGCAGCACTTTAGTGTCACGTCAAAGAGTGAAGTCTGGCCGGGTGCGGTGGCTCATGCCTGTAATCCCAGAACTTTGGGAGGCCAAGGTGGGCAGATCATGAGGTCAGGAGTTCAAGGGCAGCCTGGTCAACATGGTGAAACCCCGTCTCCACTAAAAATAAAAATAAAAAATTTGCTGGGCATGGTGGTGGGCACCTGTAATCCAAGCACTCAGGGGGCTGAGGCAGGAGAATCCCTTGAGCCCAGAAGGGGGAAGTTGCAGTGAGCTGAGATTGCGAGATTGCACCATCGCACTCTGGCCTGGGCAACAGGGGGAGAATCCATCTCAAAAAAACAAAAGAGTGAAGCCTGAGCTGCAGAAGGAGAGCCTGCAGGCCTCCCGGGTAGAATTGCACCTTCAAATAATGGGAATGCGAGCATTATCTAAGCCACAGTTTCTATTTATAATGGTGACATGGAAAATATACTGCTGGATTTCCAGCATGCATCCAGATAGAGATAGCTCCAAGAGTTCTCACTGTGACAGCCCACGTCTTTCACAGACATTATGGGATACTAATAGGGCTTCTAAAACAGATACACAAAGCTTTCGAGAGAAAAACAGCTCTCATTCCGAGAAAGAGTATATTGAGGAAAAAAAAGAAGTTAAAAACATCTTAAGAAAAAACTGAGATTACATATAAGATTGATCAAGTCAGCCAGAAAACATTCCTCTAAAAATAATTTCTCTCTAAATATCAAAAGTGCATAGCTACTCACAGCATGAGAAACATGAGGGTTGTGAAGAAAGGGGGTACATTATCAGCAGAATTTTAGAAGATTTTTTTCTATCTCTGCTGCTCTCTAATCCGCTGCCCATTAAATGCGGAATCTATATAGAAATATATCTGACAACTACCACCAGCACTTTTTGATAAAAAAATTAAAACCTGACTGTGTTAATATAACGGAATATACGTGAGCCTGCAACGTAACTAACTAAACAGCTATACAGTTTTGGGGTGGCCAAATCACCTGCCTTTATTTGTCCTGTAATAGCAGCATTCCAATTTCTGTAATGAAAACCACTAAAATTATACTTACCTATAACTATCCCTATTGGTTAAATTAATAAGCATATCAGACTAATATCTACTGTAACGATTAGGTAATAAATTTTCTTTGGATATTAGATATAAATATGTAATTATGAATAATTTAAATATACTACTCATAATGTATGTAGGATTTTAAAAAATTTTCTGCAACTATAATTCAGTTGAAAAACTACATTTCAAAAGTATGAATCACAATATTAAAACAACTATTTAAGGAATTCATTCAAAGTAAATATTGTGGCTTATATTCATACTCTTGTAGAAAATACTATTGAATGTATATGAATGCAGGTTGTCTACAAACATTACACATAACTATGCTAATTGTACTGAAGTAATAAATAGAAACAAAGATATGACAGCACACTCCACTTTTCAGTTTATAAACTGAACTCTTTTTTTCTTTCTCTTTTTTTTTTTTTTTTTTTTTGAGACTGAGTTTTGCTCTCATTGCCCAGGCTGGAGGGCAAAGGCATGATTTCGGCTCACCTCAACCTCCGCCTCCTGGGTTCAAGTGATTCTCCTGCCTCAATCTACCGAGTAGCTGGATTACAGGCATGTGCCACCATGCTCAGCTAATTTTGTATTTTTCGTAGAGACAAGATTACTCCATGTTGGTCAGGCTGGTCTATAACTCCCAACCTCAGGTGATCCACCCACCTTGGCCTCCCAAAGTGCTGGGATTACCAGCGTGAGCCACCGCGCCCAGCCATAAACCGAACTCTTTTTGCTTTTGTAGTATAAATACTTTAGCCTGCAAATAATCATCATGGATAATCAGGTTTCTGTCAAACAACTTACTCAGTATCTTTTAGTCTTGATAATTCTTTATTGCTAAATTTAATCCTATTTTTATGCTCAACTTTTGTGTGCTGTTGGAATGAGCGTGACTCTGAACAAATCTGTGTCAACTTTAAAAGACTAAAAATCATAAGAACAACCTTTTGCCAAAGCAAAAACGAAACAATTAATCTCAGGTCTCAGATAAAGACAATCCTGAGACCAAAAAAAAAAAAAACGACAAAAGGTTTATTTAGCTGTTATTTGATTTACATGTATTTCGAAAAAAGGGAGATAAAAATATATACATAATCTAAATGTTATAAGAAAAGAGATTTTAGTAAGATATTTTCTTACTTTTATGTAGACTAATTAAGCCTCTTATTTCTAATTTATATTTTCTTTTACAACAGCCAGGTCTCTAAACATGTTCTTGAACTCCTGGACATCTAAATTTTGCACACTGTGTGCACACGAAAGAATGTTTATGGAAGAAAAAACAGAAGAGAGAAAGATGTTATATAAAATTCATAGGTTCAGATGAATAAAGCATGTTCTCAGAGACCTATGAAGAGATTTAGATTCAGACACAATAATAGTGGGAGATTACAACATCCCACAGGCACTAATAGACAGATAATTGAAGAAGAAAATTAACAAAATATGAGAACCTAAACTCAACACTTGACCAAATATTCCTAATAGGTATCTACAGAACTCTTCATCTAAAAATAACATAACATACATTCTTCTCATCACCACATGGCACACACTCTAAAACTGACCACACAATCAGAAATAAAAAAATCCTCAGGAAATTAAAAAATCTCAAAATTATACAAGCCAAATACAGAGATATTACCACTGAACCCACAAAAATATCTTGAAGTCTATTATGAACACCTCTGTGCACACAAACAAGAAAATCTAGAAAAAATGAAAAAATTATTAAGGAATACATCCTTCCAAGAATGAACAAAAAAGAAATTAAAGCCCTAAATAGATGAACAAGAAGCTCAAAAACTGAATTGTAATAAATAGCCTACCAACCAAACAAAGCCAAGGACCAGACATTCACAGCTGGACCAGATGTACAAAAAAGTGCTGGTATTATTTCTACTAAAACTATTTTAAGAACTTAAGAAAAAGTAACTTCTCTCCAACTCATTATATAAGAACAGCATTATTCTGATACCAAAACCTGGCAGAGATAAACCAATAAAATTCAGGCCAGTATCTTTGAACACTGATACAAAAATCTTCAACAAAATCCTGACAAAATCCAGCAGCATATCCAAAAGCTAACCCACTATAAGCAAGTAGAATTTATTTTGGGAATGCAAGGTTGGTTCAACATACACAAATTAATAAATGTGATTCATCACATAAACAGAACTACTAAAGACAGAAATCACAAGATTACCTCAATAGATGCAGAAAAAGCTTTTGGTAAATTTTAACATCTTTCATGTTAAAAATCCTCAACAACCTAGGCATTGAAGGTACATGCTTTAAAATAAGTTATCTATGACAAACACTCAGCCCCAACATACTGAACAAACAAAACCTGGAAGCAGATGGGTACAGTGGTTCACTCCTGTAATTTCAGCAATTTGGGAGGCCAAGGCAGGTCTTGAGTTTGAGGTCAGGAGTTTGAGATCAACCTGGCTGACACAGCAAAACCCATCTCTACTAAAAACGCAAAAATTAGCCAGGTGTGGTGGCGGGTGCCTGTAATCCCAGCTACTCAAGAGGCCAAGGAAGGAGAATCGCTTGAACCCAGAAGGCAGAGGCTGCAGTTGGCCGAGATTGTGCCACTGCACTCCAGCATGAGAGACAAAGGGAGATTATCTCAAAAAGAAAAAAAAAAACAAACTTGAAATATTCCTCCTTGAAAACTGGCAAAAGGCAAAAGATGCCTTCTCTTAACACTACTATTCAACATAAAATTGGAAGTCCTGGTCAGAGCAATCAGGCAAAAGATAAAAATAAAAGGCATTTGGCTGGATGCAGTGGCTCACGCCTGTAATCCCAGCACTTTGAGAGGCCAGGGTGGATCACGAGGTCAAGAGTTCGAGACTAGCCTGACCAACATGGTGAAACCCTGTCTCTACTAAAAATACAAAAATTAGCCGAGCGTGGTGTCACGTGCCTTTAATTTCAGCTACTCACGAGGCTGAGACGGAGAATCACTTGAACCTAGGAGGCGGAGGTTGCATTTACCGAGATCGTGCCACTACCCTCCAGCCTGGGCGACAAAGCAAAACTCCATCTAAAAATAAATAAAAATAAAAATAAAAGGCATTTAAACAGGAACAGAGAAAGTCAAGCTATCCCTGTTTGCAGACAACAGGATTCTACATCAGGAAAACCGTAGAGTCTTGGCAGAATAGCTCTTTAAACTTACAAATAACTTCAGTATAATTTCAGGATACAGCCCTCCCCAACCACCCGATCCCGGGCTGCAAGGGATCTGGGAAGCTGCAGCCTGGCCACAGCAGTGCGATCAGGTGGCCTCGCTTCCCTGCGGGTCACCGCCCACCACGCCGGAATCGCGCACAGCTAGAGCCACTTCTGAAGCCACTTGAGAAAAATGATGTGACAGTTCCTAACGAAAAAGATTCTTCAGAAACATATACCATCTGTGAAAAAGTTGCCCTTTTTTCCGCTTGCAAAATAGACATTCTCAAATTCCAAAATGCCAGCCAAGGCCCCAATTTACCTGAAAGCAGCCAATAACAAGAAAGGAAAGAAATTTAAACTGAGACATTCTGTCTCCCAATATCATCAGTCCCCCTCTTGGAGACTTTTGCCATACCATCCAAATCGGCAAAGAGGGCCAAGCACGATGTCTTTGGTGATATTTCCTTTCTTCAAGGGAACAATGAGCTTTTACCTGGAAACTAGGAGAAAGCACACCTGGGTCAGTTCCCTGGGCATAATAAGTTCTTCCGGGCCAACAGCACCTCAGACTCTGTGTTCACAGAAACACCCTCCTCAGTGGTCAAAAATACCATCTCCTTCACGATCACTGGAGGGTCCCAAGCTCTCATGTTGCTCTTATTGTCACCAGTGAACTTTAATTACAAACAGGAGTCCTTTGGGCCAGCAAAGTTGCCAAGGCTTAGCTGCAAGCCCATCATGGAGGAAAAAGGTCAGGAGAAAAGCAGTCTGTTGGAGAATGGGACAGTCCGCCAGGGAGACAGCTCGTGGGGCTCCAGCGGCTCTGCATCTCAGTCCAGACAGGGCAGGGACAGCCACTCCTCCAGCCTGTCCGAACAGTACCCCAACTGGCCAGCCGAACACGTTTCACCATCCCGCGTCATGCAAGCTCATCAAGGGAAAGACTGTCAGAGGAGTCCCTCTCTGACCTTACAGGTTCCCTCCTCTCCCTGCAGCTTGATATATTGGGCCCTCACTTTTGGATGAGGGGCTGAATGTCATGGAAAAAAATAAGTAACAGGATGACAGCTTATTTCCTTTGGGGTAGAAGGTACAAAAACAAACTAAACTAACCACAGTTGAACAGAAGGGCTTCCGAAGCTGTATTTGCAGTTTTGTGATGGGTTTTCTAAAATAATATTCTTATAAAGTATTTTTATTTTTTACCTGTTATGCCTTGTTTGCAAAAACAATTTAGAAAAAAAAAAAAATCCTGTCTTGGCAAAACGAGGAAATCCGTCAGTCAGAACCCATTTTCAGCAGGCACTGGTGATGTTTGGCTTACATATTGTTTGCAGACACACAAGAAATCTGGTTTGGCCAGGATTGGCACTAGCTACGAAGAGCTGGGCGAGTCACATTAGAAATTTACAGAACTTTACAGCACTCCAACATTTTCTGAGCAAGAGGAAGTAAAAACGTATTTAACACCTCAGCCTTTTTTCTAGACTCTTTTCTATATATTGCTTGGGCTCACCGTAGAGAATTCTCCAGTGTTAAAACTTTTCTGTTTTCACATTTGAACTTTATGGGTTTGGAGATTTTCTTGTAGTTCTTATATATCCCCATATATTATATCTATATTGCAAAATTTTAACTGTCAGCTACATGTTGGTAAGATACACGCGAAGTATTAGTGTAACTAAGTTATTTTTAAAGTAAAAATATATTTTTACACGGCTTTGGAAAAAAATAATTTTAGGACACAAAATAAATGGACAAAAATTAGTAGCATCCCTGTGAATCAACAACATCCAAGCCAAATATGAATCATAAACATAATCCCATTCACAATTGCTGCAAAAAGAATAAAAGATCTAAGAATACAGCTAACCAGGAAGGTGAAAGATCTCTATAAGAATTACAAAACAATGCTTAAAGAAGTCAGAAATGGCACAAATGGAAAACAACTTTATGCTCATAGAAAAAATCAATATCCTAAAAGTGATCATACTGTCCTTCAAAATTTACAGATTTAATGCTATTCAATATCAAATGACCAAAATATTTTTAACAGAATGAAAAAAAAAACTGTTGTAAAATTCATATAAAACCAAAAAAGAGTCTGAATAGCCACAGTAAACATAAGCAAAACAACAAAGCTGAAGGCATTACATTACCTGTTTTCAAATTATACTACAAAGCTACAGTAAACAAAGCAACATGGAACTGGTACAGAAACAAACTCATAGATGAATGTAACAGAATAGGGAGCCCAGCAATAATGCCACACACCTACACCCATCTGATCTTCACCAAAAGTAACAATAGAAATGTTAGACCTAAAACCGTAAAAACCCTAGAAGAAAACCTAGGCATTACCATTCAGGACATAGGCATGGGCAAGGACTTCATGTCTAAAACACCAAAAGCAATGGCAACAAAAGCCAAAATTGACAAATGGGATCTAATTAAACTCAAGAGCTTCTGCACAGCAAAAGAAACTACCATTAGAGTGAACAGGCAACTTACAAAATGGGAGAAAATTTTCACAACCTACTCATCTGACAAAGGGCTAATATCCAGAATCTACAATGAACTCAAACTAATTTACAAGAAAAAAACAAACAACCCCATCAAAAAGTGGGCAAAGGATATGAACAGACACTTCTCAAAAGAAGACATTTATGCAGCCAAAAGACACATGAAAAACTGCTCATCATCACTGGCCATCAGAGAAATGCAAATCAAAACCACAATGAGATACCATCTCACACCAGTTAGAATGGCAATCATTAAAAAGTCAGGAAACAACAGGTGGCTGGAGAGGATGTGGAGAAATAGGAACACTTCTACACTGTTGGTGCGACCGTAAACTAGTTCAACCATTGTGGAAGTCAGTGTGGTGATTCCTCAAGGATCTAGAACTAGAAATACCATTTGACCCAGCCATCCCAATACTGGGTATATACCCAAAGGACTATAAATATGCTGCTATAAAGACACATGCACACGTATGTTTATTGCGGCACTATTCACAGTAGCAAAGACTTGGAACCAACCTGAATGTCCAACAATGATAGACTGGATTAAGAAAATGTGGTGTATGTACACCATGGAATACTATGCAGCCATAAAAAATATAAGTTCATGTCCTTTGTAGGGACATGGATGAAATTGGAAATCATCATTCTCAGTAAACTATCACAAGGACAAAAAACCAAACACCGCATGTTCTCACTCATAGACGGGAATTGAACAATGAGAACACATGGACACAGGAAGGGGAACATCACACTCTGGGGACTGTTGTGGGGTGGGGGGAGGGGGGAGGGATAGCATTAGGAGATACACCTAATGCTAAATGACGAGTTAATGGGTGCAGCACACCAGCATGGCACATGTATACATATGTAACTAACCTGCACATTGTGCACATGTACCCTAAAACTTAAAGTATAATAAAAAAAAAAAAAGAAAGAAATGAATGTGGAAAGAATTCCCTATTTAATAAATGGTTGTGGAATAACCAGCTAGCACTACGGAGAAGACTAAAACTGGACCCCTTTATTACACCATACACAAAAATCAACTTAAGATTGATTAAAGACTGAAATGTTAATTTTAAAATGATAAAAAACCCTGGAAGATAACTGAAGAAATACCATTCTAGACATAGAAACTGGCAGAGATTTCATGATGAAAATACCAAAAGCAATTACAACAAAAGTGAAAATTGACAAATTGGATCTAATTAAACTAAAAATCTCCTTCAAAGAAAAGGAAACTATCAACACAGTAAACAGACAACCTACGGAATAATAGAAAATATTTGCAAACTATGCTTCTGACAAAGGTCTAATATCCAGAATCCATAAGGAACTTAAACAAGTTTACAAGAAAAAAAATACCTCATTAAAAAGTAGACAAGAAACATGAAAAAAGATGCTTTTCGAAAGAAGACATTTGGCTAACAAGCATGTAATAAAATACTCATCAATAATCATTAGAGAAATGCCAAGAAAAACCATGAGATACCATCCACACCAGTGAGAACGGCTATTAAAATGTCAAAAAATAGATGCTGTCAAGGTTTCAGAGAAAAGGGAATACTTATACATTGCTGTTAACAGTGTACATTAATTCAACCATTGTAAAAAGCAGTATGGCAATTCCTCACAGAACTAAAAACAGAATTACCATTTCACCAAGCAACCTCATCATTGGGTATATACCCAAAGAAATACAAATTATTCTCTCATAAAAACACATGCACAAGGGTGTTCACTGCAGCACTATTCACAATAGCAAAGACATGGAATCAACTTGAATGCCTATCAATGGTAGACTGAATAAAGAAAATATGGTATGATCAGGCACAATGGCTCATGCCTGTAATCTCAGCACTTTGAGAGGCCAAGGCAGGTGGATTGCCTGAGCTCAGGAGTTTGAGACCAGCCTGAGCAATATGGGAAAATCCCATCTATAAAAATGCATCTCTAAAAAAAATACAATAAGAAAAATTAGTTAGGCATGGTGGCACACACCTGTGGCCCCAGCTACTTGGAAGGCTGAGGAACAAGAGTATTGCTTGGCCCACCATGATGGCTCATGCCTGTAATCCCAGAACTTTGGGAGGCCAAGGTGGGTGGATCACCTGAGGTCAGAAGTTCAAGACTAGCCTGGCCAACATGGTGAAACCCTATCTCTTCTAAAAATACAAAAATTAGTTGGGCATGGTGGTGGTGGGCGTCTGTACTCCCAGCTACTCAGGAGGCTGAGACAGGATAATCACTTAAACCCAGGAGGCGGAGGTTGCAGTGAGCTGAGATGGCACCATTGCACTTCATTCTAGACAACAAGAGTGAGACTGTCTCAAAAAAAAAAAAAAAAAAAAAAGCCCAGGAACAGTGGCTCATGCCTGTAATCCCAGCACTTTGGGAGGCAGAGGTGGGCAGGTCACCTAAGGTCAGGAGTTCCAGACCAGCCTGGCCAACATGGTGAAACCCCGTTTCTACTAAAACTACAAAAATTAGCCGGGCATGGTGGCGGGCACCTGTAATCCCAGCTACTCAGGAGGCTGAGGCAGGAGAATTGCTTGAACCCGAGAGGAGGAGGTTGCAGTGAGCCAAGATTATGCCACTGCACTTCAGCCTGGGTAACAGAGTGAGACCCTGTCTCTAAAATAAAATAAAATAAAATAAAATAAAATATATAATAAAAAAAGATACATAAACATCATGGAATACTGTGTGGTCATAAAAAACAAACAGAAAACAATAACCAAAAACATTGTTTTTGTATAATTCATATAAAACCAAAAAAGAGTCTGAATAGCCAAAGTAAACATAAGCAAAACAACAAAACTGAAGGCATTACATTACCTGTTTTCAAATTATACTACAGAGCTACAGTAAATAAAGCAACATGGAACTGGTACAGAAAAAAACAAGATTATGCCCTTTATAGCAACATGAAGCTGGAGACCATTATTCTTGGAAAACTAATGCGGAGGCCAGATGCAGTGGCTCACGCCTGTAATCCCAGCACTTTGGGAGGCCGAGGCAGGCAAATCACCTGAGGTCAGTAGTTGGCGACCAGCCTGGCCATTATGGTGAAACCCCGTCTCTACTAAAAAATACAAAAATTAGCCAGGCATGGTGGTGGGCACCTGTAATCCCAAGCTACTTGGGAGGCTGGGGATGGAGAATTGCTTGAACCCAGGAGGCGGAGGTTGCAGTGACCAAAGATCACGCCATTGCACTCCAGCCTGGGTGACAAGAGTGAAACTGTCTTTAAAAAAAAAAAAAGAAAGAAAGAAAATTAATGTGTAAATGGAAAACCAAATGCAGGTTATTTATAAGTAAGAGCTAAATAATAAAAACATGAACACAGAGGGGAACAACAGACACTGAGGCCTAGTTGAGGGTGGAGGGTGGCAGGAGAAACAGGGTTGGAAAAAATACCTCTTTGGTGCTATACTTAGTACCTTAGTTACAGAATAATCTATACACAAAACCACCATGACACAATTTTAGCTGTATAACAAACCTGCATGTGCACCCCTAAACCAAAAATAGAAGTTTAAAAAAAAAAAACTCCCTGGGTGGGGAAGAGTACACTCCAGGTAGAAGGATTGGTTTGTGCTACAGATAGTGGCCCAGGTGGGGCTGTACTCTTATTTCTGGGTCCATGCAGGCAGATGAGTTTATAAACAGGTGGTCCAGAACCCCAGGCTGGTGGACAAAACAGGTTGCTGCTGCAGATTCAGTGTCTGGAGGTGGGAATATGCCAGAAGACTTGGAGACACTTCTGTAAATTTTTGGCAAAAAAAACACTAGGATCAAAAATGCTGTAGTAAAATTCCTGAGTGTGGTTCCCTGTCCTGGGAGAGGTGTGGACACATTAATGTCTAGTGGGTATGTTAGTGAGTGGGTGAAAATCTTGTGGTGGTGGCTGCGGCAAAAGGGGATCTGCCATCAAAGCTCCTTTCCTCTAAGTTTTAGGTCCTCTGTCACCCTGGAAGGGGAGCTGGAATCACAGAACAAGGGACACTGTGACAGCCTGTGTAGAGAGCACAGCCTCTCATTCCTGGACACCCAGAGGTTTATTCTAATCCAGGACTCTGTGATATCTTTCTTCTGGCACCAAATCTATAGAGTTTGCTGAACACCAAGCAATTCTCCAACACCAACGTATTGTCTAACACTTCAATTCTGACACCACCAAGAGTCAACGCAGACCTTGATTCAGGGCTCAGTCCCACAACATTGTCCTCACTGCAGATGCCAGTCACATACTCTATAAGCCCATCTATGCTTCTGAGATACTGTTTAGAAACTGGGGACTCCCATAATGTTACTGAAATTTACTAATTTGTTAGAGCTACTCACAGAACTCAGCGGAACACTGTAGTCATATTTACCATTTTCACATAAAAAATACAACCCGGGACAGGCACGGAAGCTCACTTCTGTAATTCCACCACTTCGGGAGGCTGAGACAGGCGAATCACCTGAGATCAGGAGTTCAAGACCAGCCTGACCAACATGGAGAAACCCTGTCTCTAGTAAAAATACAAAATTAGCCAGGTGTGGTGGCACATGCCTGTAATCTCAGCTACTTGGGAGGTGGAGGCAGGAGAATCGCTTGAACCCAGGAGACGGAGGTTGTGGTGAGCCAAGATTGTGCCATTACACTCCAGCCTGGGCAGCAAGAGTAAAACTCCCTCTCCAAAAAAAAAAAGGTACAACCCCAACAAAGTCGTGTGAAAAAAATGTATAAGACCAAAAATAAAGGTGGAAAAAGATGAAGCACACAGATTATAAACATCCATGATTAATAAAATTCTCTGTCTTTTGTGTTCTCCAACAACACTTTATGGGGGGGAGGGGAACCCTTTTCATTATGATGCCCACCACCACCATGCCCAACTAATTTTTGTATTTTTAGTAGAGATGGGGTTTCATCATGTTGGCCAGTCTGGTCTTGAACCCCTGACCTCAGGTGATCCACCCACCTTGGCCTCCCAAAGTTCTGGGATGACAGGCATGAGCCATCGTGGTGGGCCAAGCAATACTCTTGTTCCTCCGCCGTCCAAGTAGCTCGGACCACAGGCGTGTGCCACCATGCCTAACTAATTTTTCTTATTGTATTTTTTTTTAGAGATGCATTTTTATAGATGGGATTTTCCCATATTGCTCAGGCTGGTCTCAAACTCCTGAGCTCAGGCAATCCACCTGCCTTGGCCTCTCAAAGTGCTGAGATTACAGGCATGAGCCATTGTGCCTGATCATACCATATTTTCTTTATTCAGTCTACCATTGATAGGCATTCAAGTTGATTCCATGTCTTTGCTATTGTGAATAGTGCTGCAGTGAACACCCTTGTGCATGTGTTTTTATGAGAGAATAATTTGTATTTCTTTGGGTATATACCCAATGATGAGGTTGCTTGGTGAAATGGTAATTCTGTTTTTAGTTCTGTGAGGAATTTCCACACTGCTTTTTACAATGGTTGAATTAATGTACACTGTTAACAGCAAGTATTCCCTTTTCTCTGAAACCTTGACAGCATCTATTTTTTTGCTCTCTTTTCTTACCTATCACACAGCCAGAAAAACGCTTTGCGCATTTTCTTTTTCTCATTAAAAATCAGCTGACTTTGTCTTCAGTGGTAAATATAAAATACTTCTTAATCAAACTGAACTTAAGTTTATTTTCTTCCCACAAGCTCCTGAACTTTGAGCTACCCTCAGTCTGAGCCACCATACAACCCCATTTTATGTTTATCCTAAGAACATGCTGACTTCAGGGTAAAACATTCTCAAAATCTGATTTTATTACCCTCCATTTAAACATTCCCCTCCTACCTCCTTACTAATCTTGTTTGCTTTTCCCTGGGAAAAAAAGCCATTGTCTGCCTAATCTTTGCAATCTTTAAAAATCTTATAGTCGCTACTTCCTCCTGTTGCAATACTCCTTTGAAATTCAAGTTTTTACATACATCTAACTTCTATTTTAAAAAGTCTAGAAACTGTCTCAAAACAATAACACCTTCATCTTCAGTAAGACCCTCCCAATACCCTTTTATGTTAACCTTAACTGCATCTGCGTGTGGGTTGCCAGCTTTCCAGGGCTCTGTAGATTGTCTTAGTATAGAGGCTTCTTCCACAGCTGAGGTGAGCAAGCTGGGACATCTGCAGGGGAGGCTCCCCAGAAGGAACTAACTGGGTCTTTAAAAACCTCCTTTTGCAGGCTCAATATTAGGCTTAGCTTGGAGTCACTGGGTTTAAGCTTTAATTTCTATGTCAGAGTTATGAACTTGGTTTTTGAAACTGTAACTGGGTGGTAAAATAATTCAGCAAAATTACGGAAACACAGTGTTCATATAAGGAAAGAAAAGTTTAAGGTGCTTACATCTTATACCTCAGTAAGAAAAGCAAAAGTATTTATTCCTTTCAGACAATAAATATGTTATTATTTGTATCAAAAATCACGTAGCAAACAATTTAGTCAGCTGGGCACAGTGGCTCATGCCTGTAATTCCAACACGCTGGGAGGCCAAGGTGGGTGGATCACCTGAGGGCAGGAGTTCAAGACCAGACTGGCCAACATGGTGAAACCCCGTCTCTACTAAAAATACACAAATTAGCCGGGTGTGATGGCAAGCGCCTGTAATCCCAGCTACTCGGGAGGCTGAGGCAGGAGAATCACTTGAACCCAAAAGCAGAGGTTGCAGTGAGTTGAGATTGCACTACTGCACTCCAGCCTGGATGACAAGAGTGAAACTCCGTCTCAAAAAAAAAAAAAAAGAAAAAAAAAATAGTCACATGGAACACTTCTGGGAGGTACCAAGTTTCAACACATAAAATTTAGCATTAAACTCAAAAATCAAAATACCAGGATATAGAACCAGGCACGATGGCTCACATCTGTAATCCCAGCACTTTGGGAAGCCAAGGTGGAAGGATCATGAGGGCAGGAATTTGAGAGCATCCTGGGCCACATGGCGAAACCCCATCTCTACTAAAAATACAAAAATTAGCTGGGAGTGGTGGTGCACGTCTGTAATCCCAGCTACTGGGGAGGCTGAGACAGGAGAATTCCTTGAAAGTTTGAACCCAGGAGGCAGAGGTTGCAGTAAGCTGAAATCACATTGCTGCACTACTCATAAATAAATAAATAAGACAAAAAAAAACCCCTTAGGTCAAAATAAGTGAACAAAGCTTTTCAAGATACAGATATGTCTTCCTCATGTGTCAAGTCAGGCCATTCAATTACTTGAGAGATTGTTCCACCCCATCCTGCTCACTTAAGTGCTCAATAACCCCCTCTCAGGAGACTCTGAACTATGCCCCAGTGAGTGCCTCAGGCACATGATACTCTGCAAGTTCTTACACCATCTCACTGGGGTCAGTTTTTTGGTTTTGTTTTGTTTTGTTTTTGTCTTTTGGATTGCTGGGTATTTTTTTTCTAGAAATTTTTTTACTATTTTTCTTGCACTATTTTTCTGCCCTCTAAAGGAATCCAGGAGGCAGAAATTATTTGTTTTCTCCTCAATACTAGTATCTGATTGGCTGACCAGCAATGTGTCTCCAAGAAATGAAAGCTGAATTGGGTGAAGGCAATATTAACATCTCAAGGAATTAACTTTGACAAAAAAGTGCACCAGGAAATGCCTCTTAGCCTTAGGGCATCTACGTCCACACTTGAGAAGCTAAACTCAATACCTCAGGTTGTCCTATGAGAGAATATGACCCAGAAGCTGATATTCACTAGACACTCTAGCACACATAGCCATGGTGGGTATCTTGGTTTATCGCCATACAGTACTGAAACCTAGGTCCAAGAAAAAACTGAAGGGTGACTGAAGATACATCACCCTATGAAGTTACCCAAAAACATTCTGGTAAGATATCTGTGTCTAGGGAAAACAGACGAAAAAAATGCACAGAGATATTTTACAATACAGTGTCAGGAGATTATTCTTTGCTTTCTTCTCATAGGAAGTATTTACAAAAAGAAAACAAATCTTTTTAAATGTGCCATCAAATGCTTTGTCAAAAAACAAAATTAATTGGCCAGATGCGGTGGCTCACGTCTGTAATCCCAGCTCTTTGGGAGGCCGAAGTGGGCAGACCACTTGAGGCCAGGAGTTCGAGAGCAGCCTGGCCAATACAGTGAAACTGTCTGTACTAAAAATACAAAAATTAGCCAGACGTGGTTGTGAGCGCCTGTAATTTCAGCTACTTGGGAGACTGAGACAGGAGAATCATTTGAGCCCAGTAGGCAGAGGTTGTAGTGAGCCTAGATTGCGTAACTGCACTCCAGCCTGGGTGACAGAGCAAGGCTCTGTCTCAAAAATTAAAAATAAAAATGATGAAAATCGGTATCAAAATGTACACTACAGGACAAATAGTTGATAAAGTGAATTAGGGACGGGAAATTGGCATTTGGGAATGTCAGACGAAACTGGAAATTTAGTACTTTACTGCAAGCCAGAGTTAGGCTGGAGGAACAGGGAACGAGGGGTGGACTTGAGGCCCTGCTTGAGACACATGTAAAAAATTCAGAGAAAAATCGTCCCCTTTCGAGTGTGAGAATAATTAAGTGGCAGGCAATTAGATTGAGGTGGCTCTAGTCCTCGGATTTCTACTTCTAAAAATAAAAATCTAAACTCAACAGCATTTTTTGGTAAATTACTACATTGGCAGAAACAAAATTTAGGCTTAAGCAACTATAAACTGCCAATTAAGCCCTGATTACATAACCAGGATATTTCCACCCAGATTGTAAAAATTAAGAAACTAGGCCAGGCGCCGTGGTTCACGCCTGTAATTCCAGCACTTTCGGGGGCCAAGGTGGGTGGATCACCTGAGGTCAGGAGTTCGAGACCAGCCTGGCCAACAGGGGGAAACCCCGTCTCTCCGAAAAATAAAAAAATTGGCCTGGTGTGGTGGCAAGCGCCTGTAATCGCAGCTACTAGAGCTGAGGCAGGAGAATCGCTTGAACCCGGGAGGCAGAGGTTGTGGTGAGGCGAGATCACGCCATTGCACTCCAGCCCAGGCGACAGAGCAAAACTCCTTCTCAAAAAACAAAACAAAACAAAAAAAAACCCTACATAACTGTACCTAGCAAATTACTGAATTTGGTTTTCTTTATCATGAACCTTATAAAAATATTTCCTTCAAGGTCTTTCATAGACGACAAATTACAAACCATAGCTGGGTGCTCTACAATGTTTGAATCACTCTTTGATTATTTAATATTTTCGCGGTGACGCCCACAAATTTTTAATAGGCAAAAAGAGGCCCTGGGAACCCCACGGACTAAAGCTCTTCCTATTCATGAGCCAGCACCCCGAGTCAGGATTCTCCCCTGACGACCCTCCCGTGATCCCTGCACAATCTGGGAGAAACGCGGCGCTGCGGGTGCAGAGCTGCTCAGAGAGGGCTCGAGGCCAGGGCACAGTCACTGGGCAGGGAAGACACAGGACCCCCGGAGTCCGCCAGTCAGCGCAGCCGCCATCTTATCGCTGAAGGGGACTGAGGCCGAGCTGGACAAGAACTCGGGGCACGGATTGTGGAGCTGACTGCGGGGAGGCCTGAGTCCCGCCACAGCCGCATCCCACCGGTTTCAACGAGCCCCGTTCCCTCACTCGGGACGTCGCACCTGGCAGTCTCACCATTTCTAGGCTTCCAGGGGTTCCTGGAGTCTTAGCTGTGGCTCTCCAATACCTTGCAGGTCACAGGGCCACACAGGCTGGCCTCCTGGAGCAGAGCAGTGAAGTCGAGCATGAAGTCGAGACCTGGAACTCCGGCGGCAGCGAGAGACAAAGGCCCCGCCACATCCCGGAAGCCGCCCTGTCCGCTCCAGCTTTGTGCCTGATTGGACAGTTCCCAGCCCAGCGTTCCTGATTAGATAACGTTTAAGACCCCGCCTTCTCAGGCCCTGAGTGACAGAAGATGTGATCAGACACTGGGCTGAATGCAGAAAGAGTGACAGCCTAGGCTGCAGCCTTTTCAGGCAAGGCTTCCTCAGCTCAGCCAGGCCCGCCTCAGAGTGTGGGAAAATCCTCTCTTTTTTGCTCTCTCTTTCAATGTATTCAAAATGTGAACAAAAATATTTGATGTATATTAATAATACATAAAATTTTTGATCCACAGAAAATAAACTTTTACTTTATTAATAGTGTATTATCAATAATAAAGCTAATTTGATAAAACGTTGTAAGTCCCTCAGCCGGGCGCCGTGACTCACACCTGTAATCCCAACACTTTGGGAGGCCGAGGCAGGTGGATCTCCTGAGGTCAGAAGTCCGAGACCAGTCTGGCTAACATGGTGAAACTCCATCTCTACTGAAAATACAAAATTAGCTGAGCGTGGTGGTGCGTGCCTGTAATCCCAACTACTCAGGAGGCTGAGGCAGGAGAATTGCTAGAACCCGGGAGGCCAAGGTTGCAGTAAGCCTAGATCGCGCCAATACATTCCAGACTGAACAATAAGAGTGAAATTCCGTCTCAAAAAAATGAAAAATAAAAAATAAAAATTAGCCGAGCATGGTGGCACACGTCTGTAATCCCAGCTACTCTGGAGGCTGAGGCAGGAGAATCGCTTGAACTCGGGAGGCGGAGGTTGTAGTGAGTTGAGATCGTGCCACTGCACCCCAGCAAAAATAAATAAATAAATAAATAAAAAATAAAAATAAAAATACATTAAATTTGGGTTTTTTACCTCTCTAGATTTGTATACATATTTTATGATCTCTTATAATTTTTTTAATTTTTTTTTTTTGAGTCAGTCTTGCTCTGTGGCCCAGGCTGAAGTCCAGTGGCACGATCTTGGCTCACTGCAACCTCTGCCTTTCAGGTCCAAGGGATTCTCCTCCCTCAGCCTCTCGAGTAGCTGGGATGACAGGTGCACCACCACACCCAACTAATTTTTGGTATTTTTAGTAGAGACGCAGTTTCACCATGTTGGCCAGGCTGGTCTCGAACTCCTGGCCTCAGGTGATCCACCTGCCTTAGCCTCCCAAAGTAGTGGGATTACATGGGTAAGCCACAATGCCGGTCCGTTGTTTAACTTTTTATATTTCATTTTAATCTACATTATTTTTACTTTTTCAATTTGAAGCAACCTTTAAGTAATTTCAAAGCAGACAAATGTTTCTTTCTTCATCAAAAGCATATTTTGCTTCTGTTTATACACTCTCTATTTTCTTTTAATTTCCGAGAGAGAAGCTTGTTCTGTCACCCAGGCTGAAGTGCAGTGGCATGATTTCAGCTCACTGCAACCTCCACCTCCCAGATTCAAGCGATTCTCCAGCCTCAGCTTCTGGAGTAGCTGGGATTACAGGCGTGTGCGATCATGCCCGGTTTATTTCCTTATTTGAAGTAGTGACTGGAATTTGCCATGTTGCTCAGGCTGGTCTCAATATCCTAAGCTCAAAATGATCTGCCTATCTCAGCCTCCTAAAGTGTTGGGATTACAAGGCGTGAGCCACGACACTTGGCCTTAAACATGCTCTTTGAAGAATTAGTTTTTTTACATCTAGTGGTCTTACATTATATATATTAATTACATTAACCCTTAACAAACTAATTTTTAGTGAAAACCCTAGGAAGTAATTTTGAACTGTTTTATATAAAACAGATGAAAAACATTTATGTATTTTAATGTTAAATACAGTGAGTTCTAAATTTCTCTTCAAAGAATCAGTATGTCAGTATATTCAGCTCCCTGTTCTTTATTCTCCATTTTAAAGTTTAACTTCTTTGTTGTTTTTGTCTCCAGTTTTAGTAAACAATCTTCCCGCCAGTTCTAATCAGTAGTTTACATCTGTACCCCTGGTCACCTGCTGCATCCTGAGTCACCTTGGTCACCTTTTCCATAACAGTAGTTCCCACCCAAACTGCTCACCCCACCACTCTGGCTTGTACCCCTCCTCTCTTTAAAATAGCCAATGGGAATTAGCTTAGACTGTGCAGTCCAACCCTAGCCAATAGGGGAATGACACAGCAGTAGGGGCTACCTGCATCAGGGCTAAGAACCCCTTTCCCTCCCTTGTTCAGGTGTGCTCTTGCCATTGCTCCATTCGTGAGATGCACCCTTCTATAAAAGTAAATATTGCCTTGCTGAGAAAATTTACATTCAAGTACTATTTCTTTTGCAGCATCAAAAATTTGCTTCTAACATTTAATAGATTTTTTTTTGAATTTTCTGTAAACTAACAAATCTAAATATAGTTAGCTTTTTTATAACATATTAAAGATTCTGGGCTGGGTACAGTGGCTCACACCTGTAATCCCAGCACTTTGGGAGACTGAGGTGGGTGGATCACGAGGTCAGGAATTCAAGACCAGCCTGGCAAATATGGTGAAACCCTGTCTTTACTAAAAAATACAAAAATTAGACGGGCATGGTGGCGTGCTCCTGTAGTCTTAGCTACTCAGGAGGCTGATGCAGGAGAATCACTTGAACCCAGTAAGCAGAGGTTGCAGTGGGCCGAGATCGCACCACTGCACTCCAGCCTGGTGACAGAGTGAGACTCCATCTCAAAAAATAAAAAGTAAAATAAAATAAAAAAATTATAGTCAGGCATGTTGGCTTATGCTTATAATCCCAGCACTTTGGGGGAGCAAGTAATGAAGACTGTTTAGGCCCAGGAATTCGAGACCAGCCTGGGCAACATGGCAAAAACACATGTCTAAAAAAAATTTAAAAATTAACTGAGCATGGTAGCCTGCACATTTAGTACCAGCTATTCAGGAGGCTGAGGGAGGAAAATTGCATGAGCCCAGAAGTCGAGGCTGCAGTGAGCCCTCATTGAGCCACTTCACTCTATTCTGGGTGACAGAGACCCTTTCTAAACAAAACAAAACAGCCAAAACATAGAAAGTTAAACTTATGGGGTTTTGTGTTTTTTCGTTTGTGTTTGTAATTATTATTACTTCCAAAGTTTTTAAGGTACAGGTGATGTTTGGTTACATGGATAAGTTCTTTTGTAATCATTTCTAAGATTTAGGTGCACCCATCTCCCAAGCAGTGTGCACTGTACCCAATATGTAGTCTTTTATCCCTCACCCCTCTCTCCCGCCCTTTCTGCTGAGCACCCAGAGTCCATTACATAATTCTTATGCCTTTGCATTCTCATAGCTTAGTTCCCACTTATAAGTGAGAACATACAATGTTTGGTTTTTTATTGCGGAGTTACTTAGAATAATGGTCTCCAACTAAATCGAGATTGCTGCAAATGCTTTTATTCCTTGTTAGGGCTGAGTAGTATACATTGGTATATATATGCCACATTTTCTTTTTCCACTCATTAGCTGATGGGCATTAGGCTGCTTCCATATTTTTGCAATTGCAAATTGTGCTGCTATAAACATGTGTGTGCAAGTGTCTTACTCATATAATTTTTTTCTTCATGTAGATATGCAGTAGTAGAATTGCTTAATCAAATGGTAGCTTTACTTTTATTTAATGAATCTCCATACTGTTTTTCATAGTGGTTGTACTAGTTTACATACCCACCAGCAGTGAAAAAGTATTCTTTTTTCACGACAGCCAAGCCAACATGTATTATTTTTTGATGTTTTAATCATGGCCGGTTTTGCAAGAATATATTGGTTTGGTTCAGAAAGGCGGGACAACTCAAAGCGGGTAAATTTAAATATTTTGTGGTTGACAATTGGTGGAATCTGAAGACCTGGGATCAATGAAAGGGAAGGTTTAGGTTAAGGTAAAGGATTGTGGAGACCAAGTTTTATTGTACAGAGGAATCTCTCAGATAAGTGAATTAAAAGAGAGAGCAGGTTGTAAAATGTTTCTTATTAGACCTAAACGGGTACCTGGCTCTTAGTTGATTATCTCCTGGATCTGCAAAGACAGAAAGGAAAACAAAAGGGGAAGGGAATTCTCTACAAGGCCTAGGCATGAGAGGAGAGTCACATCAAGTTAAGTACTGCGCCACGTGACATATCACAATCCCCATGTGGACACATTCCAGGAAGACATCACTTAGGTGCTGGGCCCAGGAACATGTGACTCTGTCTCTTATAGGCAAACACAGGGTAGAAGAGGGGAGGGGATAACATCAAACATCTGATGGGCCAAGAGATATGTCACAATGGCTCCTGTGGGCAGGGTCCAGGCTGGAGACACATATCACCTTGGCGTTGGGCCCATGAATATGTGACAGTGCCTTCCGAGGGCAGGCCCAAGGCAAAAGAGTAACATCATTATGCGGCTGGGCCCAGTGGTTTTTTACAATCTCTGCTGCAGTTGAAACCTAGAAAGAAGAGAAGAGTCAGGCCAGGTGCAGTGGCTCATGCCTGTAATCCCAGTACTTTGGGAGGCCGAGGCGGGAGGATCACCTGAGGTTAGAAGTTCGAATCCAGCCTAGCCAACATGGCGAAACCCTGTCTCTACTATAAATACAAAAATTAGCCGGGCGTGGTGGCACATGCCTTTAATCCCAGCTACTTGGGAGGCTAAGGCAGGACAATCGCTTCAACCTAGGAGGCAGAGGCTGTAGTGAGCTGAAATCATGCCACTGCACTCCAGCCTGGACAACAGAGTGAGACTCCATCTCAAAAAAAAAAAAAAAAAAGAAAAGAAAAGAAAAGAATTACACCAGCTAGGTGTATTGGGCCTAGCAATATGTCACAAGTTGTTTTGTGAGAAGGAACTAAGCAGTAAAAGGGAGTCATATTACCTGGGTGATGAGCACAGAGATATGTGACAATGACTCCTGCAGGCAGAACCCAAACAAGAGAGTGACATTACCTGGGTTTTAGACCCAGCAATATGTTACAGTGACCCATGTGGGCAAAGCAGAGGCAGGAGAGTAACATAACCTAGCGGGGAGGGCAGCAATATTTCACAATTTTCATTGTGGACAGCACCAAAGCAGGAGAGAAAACTCCCATCACTTGGGTGCAAGGCCCAGTGATATGTCACGATGCCCCATATAAAAACACAGAGGCAAGAAAATAGAGTCACATCACCTAGTTTCTGGTACAGCGATATGTCACAATTCCATCTATGGGTTAAATCCAGGCAGGAGAGTAAACTCACTCAGGTTCTACACAGAGGCATGTGTCACAATCACATGTGCAGGAAGGTCCAAGATGAGATTAACAATCCTGTACATATCTCGCTTCTGTGTGCAGCAGCAAGGCAGAAGAAGAGACTCACATTACTTGGGTGCAAGGCTCTGAGATATGTTACAATGTCTTTTTCGAGTAGCACCAAGGCAGAAGAATAGAGTTACATCACTTAGGTGCTGGGTCCAGCAGTGTGGCACAATCCTATCTGTAGGCTGGGCCAATTCTGAAGAATCACATTACTCAGGTGCTAGGCAGAAGTGTGTGTCAAAATCACACCTGAAGGAAAGACCAGAGATGAGATTAACAATCCTGTACGTACCCTAATTCTTGGTATGAGAGTCAACACCTCCCGTATGTTGGGTCTAAGTACATAAGTCACAATTTTTAGAATGAGCTGAATCACTGAATGAGAGACTCAATCCCTCTTACTGGCTGTGTCACCTTAGTGGAATCAGACAAACAGGTGTGTTCAATCTTGGTCTGAAAGTCACCAACTTACCTTTGGACTGGATTCACTTATGAGTAAATTTTACAACTTGCAACTGTCTCTGCATATGAGATTCAGAACCTCCAGTGGACCGTTCTTATGAAAAGATGATAATCTTTACTGTCGGCTGGGTGTACAGGAATGTCAAAACCTCAACTGTACACTGAGGCTAGTTAGAATACTCTCTGTACCAACCGAGGATTTATAAGGTACGCATAAGAGTTGCAATCTTTTGTGACTGGGAGACATTTGTGCTGGTATGGACCCATGATCGTACCTGTGGCTCTATGCTCAGATAAGAGAGACAACATCTCTGTAATGGCTGGGTCCAGATATGAGAGTTGTCACTGCCTGTAAGCTAGGCTAATGAGTCACCACCTCATGTTGCCTGATGTTCACATATGACAGTCACAATTTTAACTCTGCACTGCATCCACATGTAAGATTTAAGACCTCACCAGTAGGCTCTGTCCATGGATGAGGGTGACAATCTTAACAATTGGCAAACTGTGCATACATAAAACAATCTCATCTGTTTTCTGGACCCTGTTATGACACTTTCTGGACCACTTGAGGGCTTTATACAATATGGGAGAGACTGTAATTTTCTTTAACCTTCCTACAAAGGGGAGAGCCAGAATCTTACCCATTTTCCTAAGCCCACATATGAGAGACAGTATGTCTCCTATTGACTGATTTCAGATATGAGAGTCAACATTGCACCAATGATCTGAACGAAGATATATGTCACAATCTCCCCTGTGGAAAGGGAGAGAGCGGGAGACTTATATCATCTACGTAATAGGCCAGATATATGTCACAATCTTCTCTGAGAATAGGCACAAGGCAGAAGAGTTAAAAACTGGATGCTTAGTCAGGCATATAAATTTTCTCCTGAAATCAGGGCACAGAGAGTAGAGTCACATCACCTGGGTGCTGAGACCAGCGATATGTCACAATGCTCCCTATGAGCAAAGCTCAGGTGGGAGAAACACATCACTTGATTTCTGTGCCAGAAGATGTGTCACAATCTCTCATATGAGGAAAGCCTTGGTAGAAAGGGAGAGTCACATCAAATAGTTGATGCTCTTAAAGATATGTCACAATGCTCTGTTGTCAGGGTCCATACGGAAGACTCATGTCACCTTGTTGCTGGGCCCAGCAATATGTCACAGTGCCTTTTCAGGTACAGGCCAAGGCAAAACAGTAATGTCACATTGGCGTAGAGCCCCACAATATGTCTGTCTTCCTTGCTAGCAGAAGCTATGATGGAAGAAGAATCACATTTGTTTGGTACTGAGCCACATGATATGTCGCAACTCCCCCTATGAGCAGGGACCAGGCAGGAGAAGAAAGTCACATCACATGGGTGAGGTGTGAAAATATATGTCACAATGCTCCTTGTGGGCAGTAGAGTTGCATTACCAGGGTGTCTGTCCCAGCAGTATGTCACAATTGCTTATGTGGTCAGGGGACAGGCAGGAGAGTCACAAAACCTGGGTGTAGGGCCCAGAGATATGTGACAATGCATTCTATGGGCAGTGCCAAGGCAAAGGAGGAGACTCACATCACCTAAGTGCAAGGCCCAGCGATATGTCACAATGTCCCCTGTGAGCAGCACCAATGCAGAAAAAGAGAGTCATATCCCCTCAGTTCTGGGTTCAGCAATATGTCACTATTCCATCTGTAGGCAAGAGAGTCAGATCACTCAGGTGCTGGGCAGAGAAATAGGTTCCAAGTAAACTTGCGAGAAGGTGTAGGGATCAAATTAACAATCCCACACATGTTCCGGTTTTAGGTATAGGAGGTTAACCCTTCCTATATGTTGTATCTAAGGACAGGAGTTACAATCTCAACAGTAGACAAAATTTGTACCTAACAGCCTATACTCCTGCTGTGGACTTTGTCTAATTAGTGAAGTCACAGCCTCATAGGTGTGCTGAATCTTGCTCTGAGTGTCACCAACTCACCTGTGGACTGGATCCAAATATGAGAGTCAATTTTTCCACCTTTGACTTCCTCTATGTGTGAGATTCAGAACTCACAATGATGATGTGTACTGTTTGATGGGTGTTCATATAATGGTAAAAGTCTCCTCTGTGTGCTGGGTCTTGTTAATACACTTTTTTTCTTTTTTCTTTTTGATGTGGAGTCTCACACTGTCGCCTGGGCTGGAGTGCAGTGGTGCGACCTTGGCTCACTGCAACGTCTGCTTCCCGAGTTCAAGCGATTCTCCTGCCTCAGCCCCCTGAGTAGCTGAAATTACAGGCGCCTGTGAGGGATCAGTCAGAATGGTAAGAAAAACTATAGGGAAAGGACGCAAACCTTCTGAAAGTTTGGAAGGTTCTGCAAAGACCCAGGGGAGAACAGCTGAAGGCAGCTGTTTTATAACCCTGAGGCAGAGGGCCAGGAGTAGGTACAGTGGAGTGTAGGGGAATTTATCTTAAACAGGCATGTTTACTTATATTGACCAGGAACAGACCTTTGATCATCCACAGGAGTGACGTTCCCTGAAAGGAGAACAATAAATGTTAATTACCTACAGGTTGTGTTTGCTTCAGGTTTTTGGCCTTGTGCCTGCACTGAAAGAAAGCAAGCAGCTCCAGCTTCTTGGGGCAGCTCTCTGGCCACTAGAGCCAGGCCATTATCTAGCTGCTGTTACACTGCATACCTGTGTCTGAGTACTAATTCTATCCATCAGACAGGGCCTACAGGAAAGGCCCAGTAGGCAGCCACATCCATGCTCAGCTGATTTTTTGCAATTTTAGTAGAGGCAGGTTTTCACCATGTTGGCCAGGCTTGTCTCAAACTCCTGACTCATGATCCACCTGCCTCAGCCTCCCAAAGTGCTGGGATAACAGGCGTGAGCCACAGCGCCCAGCTAGTACACTCTCTATACTACTCAAAGGCTTTATCCAGTATAAATAAGAGTCACAACTTACTCTAAAGTCATGTTTGTAAGCACCCATGACCATACTTGTGGCTCTAAGCCCAGGTATTAAAGCCAACATCTCTCCAGTTGGTAGAGTTTATATAGCAGAGTCCTCATCTGCTATGTTCTGAGTTTAGAAGTGTGTCACCATCTCAACAGTGGCCGGAGGCTCATATATGACAGTCACAATTCCAACTCTGGACAGTGTTTGCATTTGAGATTCAAAACCTCAGCAATGGGCTCTTTTCATGTGTAAGGGTGATAATCCTAATGGTTGGTGAGGTGTGCATATAAGAAACAATCTCACCTTTGTGCTGTGTGCCCTGGGATAACACTCTTTGTAACACTCGAGGGCATTATATGATATGTTGGAGGGTGGCAATTCTTTATGACCTTCATAAAAAGAGAAGACCAAGAATGTGACTCATTTTTCTAAGTTGAGCTACGAGAGACAGTATTTATTCTAATAGCTGACTAGAGGTATAAGAGTCATCATTACAGTTATAAGCTGACTATAGTACATGTCTTCATTTAACCTGTAGGTAGAGAGTTAGCAGGAGAGTCACATCACCTGGGATTTCAGCCAAGGGTATCTCACAATCTTCCCGGAGGGAAAGAACCAAGCAGGAGTATCACATCACCTGGGTGCTCAGCCAGGGATATGTTACAATTATCTCCTGAAAGCACAGCACAGGCAACAGAGTCACATCACCTAAGTGCTGAGCTCAGCATTATGTCACAATGCTCCCTGGGGGCAAGACAGAGGCAGAAGAGCCATATCACCTGGTATCTGGTTCCAGGGAGAAGTCACAATCTTTCCTGTGCAGGGCAGGTTGCAGGCAAGAAGTGTCACATCTTTTAGGTCATGGATGCACATATATGTCACAAGGTCACTGTGGGCACAGCCCAGGCAGGAGCATGCAATCCCATAGGTAGTGGGCCTAGTAATATTTACAATACCGAAAATATGTGAGGCCGAGGAAAAACAGGAGAATTGCATCACCTAGTTGCTGGGTCTAGTGATATGCCACAATCCTCCCTTGCCCTCTGTGAAAATGCCTTCTGTGTAATAAGAATAGACTCACATCACCTAAATGCTGGGTCCAGCAATAAAGCACAATCCCATCTGTACACTAGGTCCAGGCAGGAGAGTCAAATCACTCAGATGCTAAAAAAAGGTGTATGTCACAAACACACCTGAATTAAGTTTCAGGTATGAGATTAACAATTTCACACATTTTTTAGTTCTAGCTGAGACATAATACCCTCTGTATCTTGGGTGTAAGTACCTGAGTGACAATCTCAATGATAGTCTGAATCTCAATGATAGTCTGAATGATAGTCTGAATGTACTCCACCTGGGTACAAGACCCAGCGATATGTCACAATGCCCGTTGTGGGAAGTGCCAAAGCAGTAGAATAGTTACATCACTTTGGTGTTGGGTCCAATGATATGTCACAATCCCTTCTGTAAGCTGGGCAGGAGCATCTACTCACTCTGGTGCCGGGTAAAGTCATATGTCATAAGTACACCATCAAAAATGTTCAGGTATGAGATTATACATCTGGACTGGGAAGAATCAACACATCAAAAATATGACCAGGCCAGGAGCAGTGGCTCCTGCCTGTAATCCCAGCACTTTGGGAGGCCGAGGCGGGCGGATCACCTGAGGTCAGGAGTTTGGACCAGCTTGACCAACATGGAGAAACCCCATCTCTACTAAAAATACAAAATTAGCCAGTGTACTGGCACATGCCTATAATCCCAGCTACTCAGGAGGCTGAGGCAGGAGATTTGCTTGAACCCAGGAAGTGGAGATTGCGGTGAGCTGAGATCGTGCCATTGCACTCCAGCCTGGGCAATGAGAGTGAAACTCCATATCAAACAAACAAACAAAAAAAAAATGACAAGACCAGGCATGGTGGCTCATGCCTGTAATCCCAGCAGTTTGGGAGGCCAAGGCGGGAGAACATCTGGAGCCCAGGAGTTTGAGACTATCCTGGGGGCCACATGGTGAGACAACACCTATATTAAAAAATAATAATTACAGTTAAAAAAAAAAATATATATATATATATATATACGACCAGAGCCTGAAAAACATAGCAAGAACACGTCTCTACTGAAAAAAAAAAAAAGAAAAAAACATAGATGATTGATAGAGAGACACACAGATAGACAGATAGATAGATATAGATAGAACCAGTCATGCTGGCTCACACCTGTAAGCTCAGTAATTTGAGAGGTCGAGGCCAGCAGATCGTTTGACTGCAGGAGTTTGAGATCAGCCTGGAAAACACGACGGAACCCTATCTCTACAAAAATAAAAAGTAAAATATACAAAATAAAGCGTCAGTGTGGTGGCGCATGCCTTTAGTCCCAGTTACTGGGAAGTGGGGTGTCTGAGATGGGAGGATCACCTGAACCCAGGGAGGTCGAGGCTGCAGTGAGCTGTGATCATGCACCTGCACTTTAGCCTGGGTGAAAGAAAGAAACAACAGAACTCAATGTACTGTGAAAACAAACTCAAAGTGGTGCTTAAAAAAAAAAGAAAAAGAAACAGAAAGATCCTGAGAGCCCCAGCTATTTGGGAGGCCAAAATAAGAGGATCACCTGGATGAGCCTAGGAAGGTAAAGAGTGCAGTGAGCCATCATTGAACTCCTCGGCTGGACCGAAGCTGTACTGTCCCGGTGAGAGCCATCTTGTCCACCGTAAACATTTCCAGCTGGCGACCAAGTCCTACGCTCATGGCCCACATCCTGCACACCTGGCAGCCAGAAAGAGAAGCCAGCTGGTGGTGGAGGCAGAAGCAGAAGCCCACTGTGTCTACCCTACAGGCCACATGTGGCACTCGCGGCCTGAAGCTGTCCCCGTTGGAACCTTATTTCCCCCAAGGCGGCCCACCTCGGCAGCCAGCCTCTAAGTCCGCCGACCTTCCTTCCTAAGCTTTGAATCCCTGGTCCACCCAAATGAGAGGCCAGTAGCCACAACTACTGGCCACAGCTCACCACCCACATCTGGTCAACCCGGCGGCCAGACTGAGAAGCCACCGTGTCCACCCTGCAGGCCATGTGTGGCGCTCGCCCCTGAAAATGTCCCTCTGGTGTCTAAGTCTGCGAGCTTCCCATTACTCCCTGGGCGACAGAGCGAGACTCCATCTCGGGAAAAAAAAAAAAAAAAAAAAAGAAGGTGGAGAAGAAGGAAGGGAGGAAGGGAGGGAGGAAGAGAGGAAAAGGAAAAAAAGAAGAAAATAAAAGAGGACAGAGCATGGTGGCTCAAACCTGTAATCTCAACACTTTGGGAAGCTGAAATGGGAGAATTGCTTGAGCACAGAATTTTGACACCAGCCCTGGGAACACATAGCAGAAGGAAAGGAGGAAGGAGAGAAGAAAGAAAGGTAGGAAGGAAGGAAAAATAAAACCAAAAAAGTTCAGGGAACATCACTCGCACTGATGATCAAAGGTCAGTTCCTGGTCAATAAAAGTAAACAAGCCTGTTTAAGATAAATTCCCCTACACTCTGTTGTACCTACTCCTTGCCCTCTGCCTCAGGCTTATAGAACAGCTGCCTTCAGCTATTCTCCCAGGAGGCTTTGCAAAACCTTCCGACTAGAAATACAAAAATTTGGCAGGCGTCGATGTGCCTGCTTGTAGTCCCAGCTACTAGGGAGGCTGAGGCAGGAGAATCGCTTGAATCTGGGAGACTGAGGTTGCAGTGAGCCGACATCATGCCACCGTACTACAGCGTGATAACAGAATGAGACCCTGGCTCAAAAAATAAATAAATAAATAAATAAAAAATAAATAAATAACTTCTTACCTAAATCTAGATTCATCCTATTTTACAAAATCTAGAAACAACCTCAGAAGAATAACAACTCCATTCCCAGAAAGAGCCTCCCAACCCCACCTTTGTGCCAATCCCAACTGCATCTGCCTGTGGATTTCAAGGTTTTCAGGGCTCTGTGGCTTCTCTAAGTATAAAGGCTCTGTCCATGGCTATTGTGAGCAGGCCAGGACATCTGCAGGGGAGGCTCCTCAGGCAGAACAGCTGCTTTTTCAGTGATCTCCCTTTGCAGGCAAAACTATCCTTAGCTTGCAGTCACTGAGTTCAGGCTCCTACTTCCCAGTCAGGATTATTCACTTAGTTTGAAATAAGAAAATGACCAATGTATGGTCAGACATGATGGCTCACGCCTGTAATCGCAACACTTTGGAAGGCTGAGGCAGGTGGATCACTTGAGGTCAGGAGTTCGAGACCAGCCTGGCCAACATGGAGAAACCCTATCTCTACCAAAAATACAAAAATTAGCCAGGCGTGGTGGCATGCGCCTGTAATCCCAGCTATTCAGAAGGCTGAGGCACGAGATTCCCTTAAACCTGGGAGGCGCAGGTTGCAGTGAGCCAAGATCGTGCCACTGCACTCCAGCCTGGATGACAGAGTGAGACTCAGTCTCAAAAATAAATAAATAATTAAAAAAACAATGTTTCAAAACCAATGTTTCAAAAAAGTGCAAAATCACTCCAACACACAGTTTCTAGCATAGTGTAAGGAAATTGTAAGACTTAAATTTTCAACTACAATATAAAAAGCTTAAGTAAGGCTGGGCATGGTGGCTCACACCTGTAATCCCAGCACTTTGGAAGGCCGAGGCAGGAGGATCATCTGAGGTCAGGAGTTCGAGACCAGCCTGGCCAACATGGTGAAACCCATCTCTACTAAAAATACAAAAATTAGATGGGCTTGGCAGCTGGCAACTGTAATCCCAGCTACTAGGGAGGCTGAGGCAGGAGAATCGCTTGAATTCAGGAGGCAGAGGTTGTACCGAGCCGAGATTGTGCCAATGCACTCCAGCCTGGGCAACAGAGCAAGATTCCATCTCAGAAAAAAAAAAAAAAATCTGTCCTTTTCAGATGATAAACATCTCATTTAACTATTTCCATGATAGATAATTTAATAAACAATCATATGTGAACATTTCTAGAAGATGTCAAGTTCCATCTCATAAAATTTAGCATTAAACTTGGACATCTAGACAACAGAATACAGAACAGAGATATTCACTGTTACAAATTCTAGACACCGCAAAAAAGAGGAGCTGATGGTTTGAGAAATATATACAATGTACCAAGTAATCTATCACATTTGCTTGTGGAAATATATTCACTTTGTATAGCCATAATGAAAAAAAAGATTTTTCCTATTTATTTTCTCTGGTAGCATTCCCAAAGCAAAGCCCTGGGGTTCTATTTAAAATCATGCAACCAGGAAAAGCAGACATGAGAAACTTACTACACTCACTCTGGAGAAGATAAAGGTAAATAAGAATCTTTAATACACAAAATATATGAGTAGATTTTTCTGAAATATACCTTTCATAGTCTGACTTTTTAAACATCTTTTAAACTCTACTGATAAAATGTAATTTACAGTTATTAAAAACTGAAATAGAAATAAGTGAAAAAATCTTTCCAAGGTAAAAAACTCAGGAAGAGGCACATGCCACAATGCCTGACTAATGTTTTCGTATTTTTAGTAGAGACGGGGTTTCACCATGTTGGCCAAGCTGGAAATAATTTTTTACTCTGGGGCCAGGTGTGGTGGCTCATGCCTGTAATTCCAGCTACTTGGGAGGCTGAGGTGAGAAAATCGCTTGAAGGTGGAAGGAGGCTGAAGTGAGAGAATCACTGGGAGGTAGAGGTTGCAGTGAGCCGAGACTGCACCACTGCACTTTAGCCTGGGCAACAGAGCAAGACTGTCTCAAAAAAAAGCATACTCTGCACCAGCAGCATTAACACAAAAAGTTCTAGTAAACCCTGACACCCACTCAAATGTCACCTCCTCTATAAAGCCCTCCTTGATTTTCCCACTGCTATGTCACTGGCAGAATTGATCACTATTACCATTTAGTTCCTCAATACTTTATAAGTCTTTTTATGTACAAGGGTTATTCTCCAGAATAAATTAATCATTTACACACCTATCCATGCTAATGAACTATAAACTCCTACAGGGCAGGTATGTTGAACCCTGTTCATCTGTGTAATCCAAATGTCTGATACTTAATAGGTGTCATATACACATAAAATCAAAATGCTGTCAGGGAATTATTGGAAAAGCTACCAAATTCTTTTTTTTTTTTTTAACTTTTAAGTTCAAGGGTATATGTTGAAGTTTTTTACATAGGTAAACGTGTGTCATGGGGGTTTGTTGTGCAGATTATTTCATCACCCAAGTATTAAGGCCTAGTACCCATTAGGTATTTTTCCTGATCGTCTCCCTCCTCCAATAGGCCCCAGTATGTGTTTTTCCCCTCCATGGGCCCATGTGTTCCCATCATTTGACTCTCACTTATAAGTGAGAATATGTAGTAGTTTGTTTTGCTTTTTTTTGAGATGGAGTTTCGCTCTTGTCACCCAGGCTGGAGTGCAGTGGCACTGCAACCTCTGCCTCCCGGGTTCAAGAGATTCTCCTGCCTCAGCCTCCTGAGTAGCTGGGATTACAGGCATCTGCCACCACACCTGGCTAATTTTTTGTATTTTTAGTAGGGATGAGGTTTCGCCATATTGCTCAGGCTGGTATCAAACTCCTGACCTCAGATGATCCACCTGCCTCAGCCTCCCAAAGTGCTGGAATTACAGCTGGAATTACAGCTGGAATCACCGCATCCAGCCAGTATTTAGTTTTCTATTCCTTTGTTAGTTTCCCAAGAATAATGTCTTATGGCTCTATCCATGTTCCTGCAAAGGATATGATCTCATTTTTTTTAATGGGTGCACAGTACTCCATGGTGTATATGTACTACATTTTCTTTATCCAGTCTATCATTAATAGGCATTTAGGTTGATTCCATGCCTTTGCTATTGTGAATTGTGCTGCAATGCACATATGCATACATGTGTCTTTATAATAGAATGATCCATATTGCTTTGCGTAAATACCCAATAATGGATTGCTGGGTCAAATGGTATTTTCTCTCCAGGTCTTTAAGGAGTTGCCACACTGCCTTCCATAATGGTTGAACTAATTTACACTCCCACCAACAGTGTATACGCGTTCCTTCGTGAAAAAATAATTTTAATTTTCTAAGAGGTTAGCTTTCTAAGACAAATGGTATACAAGGAAACTTTCCACAGGCCTAGGCCATCCAGCTGCTCTTCTGAGAGGCTACACTCTTACTCTTCAGGCTGTCCTCTAAGAGATGACCCAGGGGATAATATTCATTAGACACTCCAAGAGATATGGCCACTGTGGGCATCTTGGGTTATCCCTGACAGTTCTGAAAATCATGGACAAGAAAAGACTGGCGGGCTGCCACAAAGGGCCCTGGAATTTCTCCAAAGCAAAACTTCAACCGAAAGACCTACTAATAAGGTGTGTGCACCAGGGAAGATAAAAGGACAGTCACAGAGATTTTTTTCTTTTTAACAGCAGAGTTCCAGAGGATTATTTTCTCACGTAAAATGTTTACAGACTTCGGAGGTTGAGGTGGGTGGATCACCTGAGGTCAAGAATTCAAGAGCAGCCTGGCCAACATGAGGAAACCCCGTCTCTCCTAAAAATACAAAAATTAGCCGGCCACGGCGGTGGGAGCCTGTAATCCCAGCTACTTGGAAGGCTGAGGCATGAGAATCGCTTGAACCTGGGAGGCGGGGATTGCACTGCACTCCAGCCTGGGCAACAAGAGTGAAACTCCATCTCCAAGAAAAAAAAAAAAAAAAAATTTTATACAGACAAACAATTATTTTAAAACCTGCCATCCACTGCTGTGTAAAAACATGATTAACAATTAAAACACTGTGTTTGAAATGTAAAATAAAGGACAAATAGTTGATAGTGTTGTAAATTGGAGAGAAGAAGTTGTCCCCATTTCCACTTTTGAGAATGTAGGAACAAAGGTGGAAATTTATAATTTTACTGCAAGCCTGAGTTAAGCTAGGGTAAAAGGGTAGTGGATTAGAAGTCCTGCTTGCCATACATTAGGAAGTCACAGAGGAAAACCAGTCCTCCTGTGGAGTGTTAATTAAAAAGCAGGAAATTAGACTGAAGGGGCTCTAGTGCCCTGTGTTCATAAGTAAAAAATGTAAAACCTATCTCGAATTCATTTCTTATAAGTTATTTTAGGCAGAAGCAAAATTCAGGCTTAACCTGCAATTAACCTCTGATTACATAACCAGGAAATTTCCTCCTGAATCATACAAATAAGGTGACTACATAACTGTAACCAATTCTTGAATTTGGTTTGCCTTCTCACACGCCCTTTATAAAACCCTTCCCTTTTTGCCTTTCAGGTGGCCCACATATTATGGCTGGGTGCTTTCCATTTCACTAATCGCTGCTCAAATAAACTCGTTAACGTTTTAACATTGACTGTCTTTACTTTATAAGAGAAGAAGCTGGGCGCGGTGTCTCATGCTCGTAATCTTAGCACTTTGGGAGGCCGCGGCGGGCGGATCACTTGAGTCCAGGGGTTCCAGACCAGCTTCCACCATGGCGAAACCACTTCTCTACTAGAAATACAAAATCAGCCAGGCGTGGTGGTGCAGATCTTTAATCCCAGCTTCTCGGGGGGCTTAGGCACGAGAATCGCTTGAACCTGGGAGGCGGAGGTTGCAGTGATCACGCCGTTGCACTCCAGCCTGGGCGACAGAGCAAGACTTTGTCTCAAACAAACCAACAAAATGTTTAACAAAAGAGACTGGGAGCCCCACCCGCCACAGCTCCTCCTACGCACACACGAGTCGGGATTCTGCCCTGATGACCCGCCTGGCAACCCTGAACAATCTGGGAAATACTCGGGGCTGCGTGCAGAGCTGCCCAGGGAGCTCCAGACAGGGCGCCGCAGGGACTGGGCGGGACGCGGGGGTCATAGCTGCGGGCCCAGCCACCATCTTGCGGCCAGAGGGACCTGGGGCGGAGCTGCGCCAGCAGGGACTCAGGTCGGCAACCCAGGAGCGGTGAGGAGGCAAGTCCCGTCGGTTCCTCAGCCAGCTCTCCCCTCTCAGGATGCCCAACCCCGCACACTCACCCTTTCCCACCTTCTAGAATGTCCTGGCATCTTAGCTGTGCACGTCCCAGGACCTGCAGATCACAGGGCAACAGCCTGTCACCGGCTGGGGGGAGAGGGGGGCAGAGGTGGAGGACGTTGAACAGCAGAAAGGGATCCCAAGCTCTGGCTGCAGCGAGAGACAAAAGCCCCGCCAATGCCGAATGCCACGCCCTCCTCTGCAACTGTGCCACTGATTGGATAAAGCACCAGCACTCGCCCCGTACCACTCCCTCCACCCCCAGGAAAACAGGCTAAAGCAGGGAGGGTCAGCTGTAGGGAATTACAGCCAATTAAGAAGTAAGCTGAGACTTGAAATGAACTTGCTCTTTCCCTTACCTGGGTCTGCTTGTATAATGCATCTTATTTGCTACTTCAGGGTAAGAAAAGAACATTTGGACTATTTTTGTTTGTTTGAGACTGAGTTTTGCTCTTACTGCCCAGGCTTGAGTGCAATGGTGTGATCTTGGCTCACTGCAACCTCTGCCTCCCAGGTTCAAGTGATTCTCCTGCCTCAGCCTCCCGAGTAGCTGGGATTACAGGCACATGCCACCACACCCAGCTACTTTTTGTATTTTTAGTGCAGACGGGGTTTCGCCATGTTGGCCAGGCTGGTCTCAAACTCCTGACCTCAGGTGATCTGCCCGCCTCAGCCTCCCAAAGTGCTGGGATTACAGGCGTGAGCCACCGTGCCCGGCCCATTTGAACATATTTTAACAACTTTTTAATCATTTTGATAATGCAGGAAAGACCCTTATCCTATCCCTGAGACCCTCTCTCACCATGCTGTACCACACTGTTGACCACATCCTGGGATGGCCATTAGGAATGGGGCAGGGGTGGGGGAAAGCGGTGGCTGAGAATGGTTAAGCAAAAATTATGTTACCCAAATTTGTTCATTTTAGAAAGGCTCCTCAATCATTCTGTGTGAAGTGTGTATTCCAGGGTAATTGTGCCCTGACTGCACTGCATCTCAATCTGACTTCTCTTTTTCAAAATCACTGGATTACTCTCACTAATGGGGTATTTTATTTTCTATTTTATTTCTATTTGAAAATGGCCAACTGTCCTTTGTGAGTGTCCTGATTTGATTTGCTGGGTTAGACCCTGGAGGTAAGGGTGAGGAAATACTGGGCCACATCAGAATAACTTATTCTCATTTAGAGAATATATAGGAATTTTTTTTTTTTTTTGAGATGGAGGTTTGCTTTTGTTGCCCAGAAGGGAGTGCAATCGTGTGATCTTGGCTCACTGCAACCTTCTTCTCCTGGGTTCAAGCGATTCTCCTGCCTCAACCTCCTGAGTAGCTGGGATTACAGGCTCCCACCACCATGCCCTGGGTCTGTCAGGGTTTCATCATATTGGCCAGGCTGGTCTCGAACTTCTGACCTCAGGTGATCCACCTGCCTCAGCCTGCCAAAGTACTGGGCATACAGGCATGAGCCACCACGCCCAGCCAGGAATTTCTTAATAATATATAACAGTTTTCTCAATACCCATTTTATATATATATATATATTTTTTTTTTTTTTTTGAGACGGTGTTTTGCTTTTGTTACCCAGGCTGGAGTGCAATGGCACGATCTCAGCTCACCTCAACCCCCACTTCCCGGGTTCAAGCGATTGTCTTACCTCAGCCTTCCAGCCTCCCGAGTAGCTGGGATTATAGGAATGCACCACTACGCCCGGCTAATTTTATGTTTTTAGTAGAGATGGGGTTTCTCCATGTTGGTCAGGCTGGTCTTGAACTCCTGACCTCAGGTGATCTGCCCACCTCGGCCTCCCAAAGTGTTGGGATTACAGGCGTTTGCCACCGTGCCCAGCCAATACCATTATATTTAACAGTGATAGCTTACAGGGCAGGAAGGGGACACATATGACACAACCTTAGCATTTTAATTTGGTCGTAAGTTTTTTTGTTTTGTTTTGTTTTTGGAGACAAGGTCTCACTCTGGTGCCTAGGCTGGAGTACAGTGGCACAACCATAGCTCATAACTTGGTTGTAACAGTTCGTTAAAAAATATTTTTGGCTGAGTTTGATGGCTAACACCTGTAACTCAAACACTTTGGAAAGCCATGGTGAAATGATTGCTTAAGCCCAGGGGTTCAAGACCAGTCTGGGCAATGTAGTGAGAGTCAGTCTCAACAAAAATTTTAAAAATTGGCCTCGTGTGGTGTTGCATGCCTGTAGTCCCAGCTACTTGAAAGGCTGAGGTGGAAGCATCACTGGAGGTTGAGGCTGCAGTGACCCATCATTCAGCCACTACACTCCAGCCTGGGTGACAGAGTGTACACACACACACACACACACACACACAGACACATACATATATATATACACACATATACATGTACCCTATATATATAATCAAAATAATATGTATGTTGAAAGAAATTCAAGCACAGAAGAAAAGTGAAAGACCCTGGTTGGGAATGTGGTAAAAGATGAGTATGGCTCTTACAGCTCAGTGAGATTTGTTTTTCCATCTTGAGGAACTGCTCTCCCACACTGAGACAACAATCCAGCACATGCCAGTTCTCACAATGTTTATACTTTGCTCAAAGGCAGCAGAAATAGGCCAACGTCATGGTTTCTGACATGGAAGTCTATTCCCCACTGAGACCTTTTAAAAATGTTATTATCTTAAGCCCTCTTCCTTCTAATAAAGTCTATACAAATACACACATAAAAGCCTGAAACTACTCTAAATAAAATATCAGGTTTTTAAACTCCCATAAAGAAACAAGCAAACACAAAATCAGCCACTTTGATTGAGGAGAGAGTGGGATGGAGGGGGTTACGAGGCTGCCCGCATCATCTCCGTATCATCTCCGTATCTCCGCATCATCTCCGTATCCGCATCATCTCCGTATCTCCGCATCATCTCTGCCCCATGTGGAGGAGCAGATGGAGTCTAGGGAGACCCTGGGGAAGTCACTTGTTCAGACTGGGCTTTCTCCTAGCTCGACACTTTGCTAACCATTTCCTGGGAGGAGCTTAGGAAACTCCTGTGCTCTAGTGAGGCAGAGCCTCCCCTCACAGGATACTGGCAAGGAGGGATTCTGAGACTGTGATTGAGAAGCTAGCACAGTGCTTGACAAGTACCTGTGGGAACTGTCATCCCTTGTAACTATCATGTGGCCTTGGAGTGTTCAGATGGCCTGGCCTGGGGCTTGGCGGAGATGTTTGAGGGTCAGCTGCTTTAGGCTCCCACTTTCTCCTCAATCAAAGTGGCTGTTTTTGTGTCTCTTTGTTTATTTATGGAATTTAAAAACCTGATGTATAAATAGAAAGTGCAGCTGGAGGTGCCGAGGCTCAGTGTCTAGAGCTGTGCTGCTTGGGCTTGCTTGCTGGCCTGTGGCCAGGTGAACTCTGGGTGTGAGGTGGTTCCCACCCTGGATCTACAATCCCCACCACCTCTCCCAGGCCCTGAGTAACCAACACAAGGCGGTGCTAAACAGCTGGTGAGTGACAGCCATGAAGCCCATCAAGGAAGATTTGAATGCTATCTGGGCTGGGGCTGTCAGGGGTAGGAACTATGGCGGTCTTGTCTTGTCATGGCCCCACCCACAGATGTGACTGCTTCTCCAGCCTCCTGTGCTGCTTCTCCAGCCCTGAGCCTGTTGTACCATACCTGCTTCTTCATGCTGTTCATGTTTAAAAAAAAAAAAAATTCTGAGATGGCGCTGCTGGATGTGAGTGCTGGAAATGGGGAGCCACCTTTGTCCTAGGGAATTAGGAGCTGACCAGATACCTCCTGAGTGCCCCCCAGCACAAGTGGGGAGTGGTGTTGCACTAAATGATGCCCCCCATTCCCGCCACCAAGGATGTGTTCATATTAGCTCAATGAATATACAATGCAGAGACCTAAATGAAGACACGTGAATGGGTGTATGTGGACATCAGCTTGCAGCTGGGAAACAGGTGCCTCTCATTCTCCCCAGCAAGTGTGGAAGGTGTCCGTGCCCATGAATGTATAGATCTGGCCTTCTTAATTTGTTCACAACTCCAGGTCTGTTCTGAGTGAATGACGTGCAGATGAGATTTCTCAGGTCATTGGTATATTTGACATTGTGGCTGCTGCTTTTGCTGCCACTACCCCCAGGCCCAACCTGGCTTAAAGTCCAGGCTTTAGGTCAAAAAGACGGAGGGCTTCCTGTGTTCTGGGATGGGAAGTTCCAGATCTGTGGTAGGACTGGGGGTTGGGGTACACGTTAGTTCTGTGCAGGATGTGAGCTGCAGTGGTTTTATTAATTGTGATTGCCCTGGCCTGGTTGTAGCTCCGGGTGGGGAGAAGGAATCAATAGTGGTGTTTCCCCAGATATCCATGTGCCCAGCCCTGGCCTTCCTGCCCTCAGGCCCAGAAGTAAGCACCACCACAGACTCTGACTTGCCTCCCTATCCCTGTACCCCAGATGGGAATACCTTGAAGGCTACAATCTGAATGTATTATTCTCCCCGTTTTAACCAGACCTGCCTAACACCCAGTGTGGGAGTGAGGGTTGGATGGGTGGGGGACCTGGGGAGAACCAGAGTGGAATCATAAATCCTTGGGAAAAGTTAAAGATACAGAAGTGGTGGTAACCTCTCCATGAAGCCCAGCTCCCTACCTGATTCTTGCCACACAGCCCCTCCTACAGACACTGTAGGGTGGCTCTGGGGGTTGTTGGGGATCCCTATAGGCCCAGGCTGCTCTCTGTCCCCACCTGCCTGTGCTCCTTCTCTGTTTTTTGTTGTTATTCTTGTTTCCTTGTTTTGTTTTGTTTTTCAGATGGCAGTTTCATTCTTGTTGCCCAGGCTGGAGTGCAATGGCGCGATTTTGACTCACTGCAACTTCTACCTCCTGGGTTCAAATGATTCTCCTGCCTCAGCCTCCTGAGTAGCTGGGATTACAGGTGCTCACCACCACACATGGCTAATTATTGTATTTTTAGTAGAGAAGGGTTTTCGCCATGTTGACCAGCCTCATCTCAAACTCCTGACCTCAGGTGATCCGCCTGCCTCAGCCTCCCAAAGTGCTGAGATTACAGCTGTGAGCCACCACACCCGGCCCCTGTGCTCCCTCTCTTTGCCAGCTGTCAGGGCCCTAACGTGGAGGAGGAGGCAGGTCCTCAGTCTCAGGTATAGCTGAATGTCTTTTGGAGTGTTTGAAGCATGCTATATGTCTTAGAAATTCTAAAAAGTAAAACGAATTCCAATTGTAATGTCTGTTAGTTTTCCTGAGCCAACTGAAAGAAAAGGATTTTTCACCTGAAATTTTTAAATGACACCCAAGGATAGCCACCAGTGTCTTGGCCATGGAAACCTCCTACGTGCTTCCCACCCCCAGTTTGATTTGCAGCCTTATGATTGTGTTGCCCTGAACATACTTTCCTCTGGTACATATGGTTCACATGGTTAACACCACTTCATGAGAGGGGGGCAACATGTAGAGATGAGAATGGATTGTCTTTAGTTTCCATTGTGCCTCTTTGTCACTTGAGAGGCCCATTTTTCCTGGCTGATTCCATAAGTGTGTTAGTGTTGTCAGACACCTCTGGACAACTCGAATGACAAGGGGCTGTTGTTTTATAAAGGAAACAAAGGCTTTAGATGTGAAATCCTTCTTTTCTTTTTCCCTTCTTTTAGGTGAAATGCTTCAGTTTTTTTTTTTAAGGGTAAACAGTGGTATCTCAGCAGGTTTAGTGTGAGAATTGGCATGTGCTAGGTTGTGGTTTCAGTGTGGATGGGCAGTTCCCAAGATAGAGAACCAGATCTCACTGAATTGCAGGAGCCACACTTTCTCTTTTTCACATCCCCCACCATGTGCACGTGTGTGTGTGTGTGTGTGTGTGTTTACACATACAGGTCTCACTCTGTCACCCAAGCTGGAGTGCAGTGGCTGAATGATGAGTCACTGCAGCTTCAAACTTTCAGTGTTAAGTGATCCTCCCACCTCAGCCTCCCCAGTAGCTGGGACCACCAGCATGCACCAGCCTGCCTGGCTTTTTTTTTTTTTTTTTTTTTTTTTAAAGTAGAGACAGAGCCTTGCCATGTTGGGTAGGCTGGTCTTGAACTCCTGAGCTCAAGCAATCTGCCCACATTGGCTTCCCAATGTACTGAATTACAGACATAAGCCACTGTGCCCGACCTAGTTTTATTATCTGATTACACAAGGTATTTCTTCATAACAATTCACTGAGCTTTACTTGAATGAAGAATTTGTGCATGTATTTCTCTATGCATGTTACATATCAATAAAAAATTACATAGTACATATTTGCACAAAATGCTAATTCACTATCTCAAAATAACAGCAGTATTTTTTTTGTTTGTTTCATGGTGAGACACACTCACTCAGAACATGATCACACTTCTCTGTCACGACACACTTATTTCACAGTTTTTTATGGCTCTACAAACAATAGAAATAAAGAAAGGTCTCTTATGTGCACTTATGGGGTATACTCAAATGCAGAGAATTTTGCAGCCAACATTATATATGAAAAAACTTACACCTTGATAGGTGAAAGATGAAGGGCCAGCCTGGGTGAGAAATTTTTATGGGATATTTGTTCCCTCACAATATCAGAAACAGAATATTGGTCCACTGCTCTTAACCTACTTCATAAGTTAAGGACAACTTTTTCACTATAAGTTAAGGAGCATTTCCAGGATGCCCTTACTCTTCTGAATGGCCATCATGTGTTAGGTCTTTCTTTCCATGGTATAAAGTAAATGAGGCAATGGTTAGAAATGTATCCCCCCAATAGGGCTCTATAGAAGATTATACTGTAAAGGCTATGGTTACACAATAGATTTTAAATTTACTTACTAAAGTTGTGCTAAATAATATTATTTCTTTTTCTTTCTTTTTTTTTTTTTTTTTTTTTTTTGAGATGGAGTCTCACTCTGTCACCCAGGCTGGAGTGCAGTGGCTCAATCTCAGCTCACTGCAAGCTCCGCCTCCCAGGTTCACACCATTCTCCTGCCTCAGCCTCCTGAGTAGCTGGGACTACAGGCGCCCACCACCATGCCCAGCTAATTTTTTGTATTTTTACTAGAGTCGGGGTTTCACCGTGTTAGCCAGGATGGTCTCGATCTCCTGACCTCGTGATCCGCCCATCTCGGCCTCCCAAAGTGCTGGGATTACAAGCGTGAGCCACTGCGCCCAGCAATAATATTATTTCTTTTAATTACTTATTGGATGAACAGAGAAGTACCTGTGAACTTGCTAACACTGATAGTTGCGCCTGGAGAAATACATAGTGTAGGCTCCCTGAGCCTACTGTGCACACACAGAGATGCAGTTGTAGAGTATTAATGAACAGTGTGCTTGGTTGAAATGAGTAGACCACTTATCTAGCTAACTATTAGACCTATTTAATTTTAGTTGGTTGTTCATGGGGACCCTGGCTAAAAAACATGCTTCAAACTCTTGGTATCATCCTCCTGATAGTTGAAATAGTAGTGTCTCCCTACTTCACTGTATTCTCTCAAAAGTTATAAATGTTTGCATGCGGTCATCTCCAGAATGTCAAATGGTCTCTTTTAAACCAGAATGACAGAAACTCAAAGACATATGTGACTATGAACACACCATAACCTATGAATGACATGATAAGGACAACCCAAAATAGGCCAGGTGCGGTGCCTGTAACCTCAGCACTTTGGGAGACTGAAGTGGGTGGATCATGAGGTCAGGAATTTGAGACAAGCCTGGGCAACATAGTGAAACCCCATCTCTACTAAAAATACAAAAATTGGCCTGGAACGCTGGCTCAGGCCTGTAATCCCAGCACTTTGGGAGGCCGAGGTGGGTGGATCATGAGGTCAGGAGATGGAGACCATCCTGGGTAACACGGTGAAACCCTGTCTGTACTAAAAATACAAAAAATTAGCCAGCTGTGGTGGCACGGGCCTGTAGTCCCAGCTACTCGGAAGGCTGAGGCGGGAGAATTGCTTGAACCCAGGATGGGGAGGTAGCAGTGAGCTGAGATAGTGCCACTGCACTCCAGCCTGCACTCCAGCCTGGACAACAAAGCGAGATTTCATCTTAAAAAAAAGAAAGAAAGAAAGAAAAAAAGATAATGGAAACAGAGTGGCACTAAGGCCCTGAGTTTTGGTCACACCATGACTTACGTGAGAACTTACAAATGGGGTAATTTTTTTTTTTTTTTTTTTTTGAGATGGAATCTTGTTCTGTTGCCCAGGCTGGAGTGCAGTGGTGCAATCTCGGCTCAATGCAACCTCTGCCTCACGGGTTCAAGTGATTCTTCTGCCTCAGCCTCCCAAGTAGCTGGGACTACAAGGTGTGTACCACCACACCCGGCTAATTTTTGTGTTTTTGCTAGAGACGGGGTTTCACCATACTGGCCAGGCTGGTCTGGATCTCCTGAACTTTTGATCCACCAGCCTTGGCCTCCCAAAGTGCTCAGATTACAGACCTGAGCCACTGCGCCCTGCCTGGGGTGAATTTTTTAAACAAAATTATTTATGGCCATCATCTGGACTGAGCATGTGCACTCTTCCCAAACAGACCAAAACAAAACCAAGTGAGTCACTCATGCCAAAAGTGAGCTAATCAAACCTAAAATTTAAGAAAATACCTAGATCTTAAAACAGACCAGTTTTTCTTTGGGAGGCGGAGGCGAGTGGACACCTGAGGTCAGGAGTTCGAGACCAGTCTGACCAACATGGAGAAACCCGTCTCTACTAAAAATACAGAATTAAGGCCGGGCACAGTGGCTCATGCCTGTAATCCCAGCACTTTGGGAGGCTGAGGTGGGTGGATCTCATCAACTTCAGCATCCAGGAAGAAGCATAAAAGATTTTAAAAAGAGAGAGAGAGCAAAGAACACAGAAGAAAAACCACAGCAACTCACTCTAAGTGCTGTTGAAGCCAACTAAAAGTGGGGCTAGAAAACAGAGGAAGAAGGTTTGAGTAGTTTCACGTACTCAGGAGGCCGAATGGAAAGACCACCTGGGCGAGACTGGGGAGATCGAGGCTGCAGGGAATCACAGTCGCATCCTTCTCCTGGACCTGAAGAGTACTGCCACTGGTGACAGCTTTCTGGTCTACCTTAGACATGGCAAGCTGGCGGCCAAGTCCAATGCTCATGGCTGAAGTCTGTCTTAACACAAATAAACTAACAACCAACAGTAAATATATATTTTTTTATCCAAAATGTGTTTATTGAGATGGTTTCCCACTCATCTTGATTCAGAGTGCTTTTAGTGCTGCTTCCTCCTGAAGGAACATCCTTCTGTAAGCCTTGCTTTTCCTCCTGTAGGCTAGCAGAGGACAGTGGAGCAGCCAACACACAAAACTACCGTTTGTGCATGGCTAAAGACCGTGGTGATTTTATAGCATCCTGGGCATTTCACATCCATGAAGTAGGAATTGAGGCTCTGCACCAGGCGTTTCTTCTTGTGTTTCCTCTTCTCCTCTTCTGGAGAGGGATGAAGGAGATCCTTTGCAAGAGGCATGTTCTCGTGTGGGTAGGTCGTCACCGCTGGAAAGCCCAACAGTAAATATTTAACGAAAATAATAACAAATAATAACAAGACAAATAAATAAGTGAGAGGGAACACAGATAAAAGGTAATTAATGTCACAATTAATTGTTGTCTCTCTTTCTCTGTCTCTTCCTCAATCTCCATGTGTCACACTTTCACCCAGGCTGGAGTGCACATGTGTGGTCACAGCTCATTGCTGATCACTCACCTGCACTCCAGCCAGAATGTGATAGAGTAAGAAGACCTAGCTAAAAATAATGATTATATGTATATATATATATTAAAAAAAGTCAATTTCAGCATGCAGAAAGGAGCCTAAGAAAATAGAGAGAAAGAGCAAAGAACAAAGGAAAAAAAAAACCACAGCAACTCCCTGTAAGTACTGTGGAAGCAAACTAAAAGTGGAACTGGAAAAAAAAAGAACAGAGGAAGAAGGTCCAAGTATTTACAGGTACTCAGGAGGCCAAGATGGATGGGACGACCACCTAGGAAAGACCAGGGAGATTAATATTACAGTGAATCACAATTGCATTCCTCTGCCTTACCTGAACAATACTTCTGCTGGTGAGAGCTATCTGATAGACCTTAGAAATGGCAAGCTGGCAGCCAAGTCCAATGCTTGCAGCCAACATCTGCCTCAAAATTAATAAATAACTAACAGTAAATAATAAGAAAGAAACGATAATGGACAATAATATTACCAATAAATAAGTGGGAGTGAACAAAAATAAAAGGTAATTAAAATAACAATTAACTGTATCTCTCTCTGTGTCTATTTCTCTGCCTCTCTCTGTCTTTCTGTTTCAGTCTGGGTCTGTGTCTCTCTGTCTTTCTGAATCTCTCTTCCCTGATCTCCGTGTGTCACACTGTCAAACACAGGCTGGAGTGAAGGTGTGTGGTCACAGCTCACTGCTGATCATGCATCTGCACTCCAGCCAGGGTGTGACAGATTGAGAAGACCTAGCTAAAAAAAAAATGTGTATATATAAAACATCAACTTCAGCATACAGGAAACAGCATAAAAAATAAAAATAAAAAAAAAGAGAGAGAAAGCAAAGAACAAAGAAGAACAACTACAGCAACTCTTTCTAAGTACTGTGGAAGCAAACTGAAAGTGGGGTTAGAAGTAAAACAGAGGAAGAAGGTCTGAGTAGTCACAGGTACTTGGGAGGCCAAGATGGGAAGACCACCTGGATGAGACTGGGGAGATCAAGGCTGCAGTGAATCATCATCACATCTCTCTTCTGGACCTCAATGGTACTGCTGCCAGCAAGAGCCAAATGGTCAACCTTAGACATAGCAAGCTGGCGGCCAAGTCCAACACTCATGGCTGACATCTGTCATAAAATGTATAAACAAATAAACCAACAATAATTTTTTTTTTTGAGATGGAGTTTTACTCTTGTTGTGCCCAGGCTGGAGTACAGTGGCACAATCTTGGCTCACCGCAACCTCTGCCTCCCAGGTTCAAGTGATTGTCCTGCCTCAGCCTCCGGAGTAGCTGGGATAACATGCATGCACCACCACGTGGGCCTGGCTAATTTTGTAGTTTTAGTAGAGTTGAGGTTTCTTCATGTTGGTCAAGCTGGTCTGAAACTCCTGACCTCAGTTGGTTTGCCCGCCTCGGCCTCTCAAAGTGCTGGGATTACAGGCATGAACCACCTTGCCTGGCACATAAATATTTAACAAAAACAAAGAAATAACAAACAATAATAAGACCAATAAATAAATAAGTGGGAGTGAACAAAGGTAAAATGTAATTAATATAACAACTAATTGTGTCTGTCTCCCTGTCTCTCTCTGTTCCTGTCTCTCTGCCACTGTCTGTTTGTGTCTCTGTCTCTGTGTCCCTCTCTCCATCGATCTCCATGTGTCACACTGTCACACACAGGCTGGAGGGCAGGGGCATGGTAACGGCTCACTGCTCATCCAGCACCTACACTCCAGTCAGGGTGTGACAGTGAGAAGACCTACCAAAAATAAAATTTAAACATCCATGTCAGCGTTCAGGAAGGAGGGTAACAAAAAAGAAAAAAGAAACAGAGCAAAGAACAAAGAAGAAAGAGCACAGCAGCCACCTCTAAATACCATGGAAACAAAATGAAAGTGGGAGTAGAAAAAAAAAAGAAGGAAGATGGCCTGAGTAGTCCCAGGTAAATGGGAGGCTGAGATGGGAAGTCCTCCGGGTGAGACCGGGAAGATCGTTGCTGCATTGAATCATGATGGCATCCCTCTGCTGGGCCTGAACAATACTGCTGCCAGTGAGAGCCATCTGGTCAACCTTACCACCAGCGAGAGCCATCTGTTTGACCTTAGACATGGCAAGCTGGCAACTAAGTCCAATGCTCACAGCCAACATCTGTTACAAAATAAATATACAAAAAAAAAAAATAGTAGATATTTAACAATAACTAAGAAATAATAGGCTGGGCGTGGTGGCTCACGCCTGTAATCCCAGCACTTTGGGAGGCCGAGATGGGTGGATCATGAGGTCAGGAGATCGAGACCATCCTGGCTAACACAGTGAAACCCCGCTCTACTAAAAATACAAAAAATTAGCTGGGCATGGTGGCGGGCGCCTGTAGTCCCAGCTACTCGGGAGGCTAAGGCAGGAGAATGGCGTGAACCTGGGAGGCAGAGCTTGCAGTGAACCCAGATGGCGCCACTGCACTCCAGCCTGGGTGACAGAGCGAGACTCCATCTCAAAAAAAAAAAAAAGAAATAACAACAAATAATATTAAAGACCAATAAATAAATGAGAGTGAAAAAGGGTAAAAGGTAATTAATATCACAATTAAGATCTTCTTCTCTATTTTTCTCTCTCTCTGATTGTCACACTCACGCTGCAGTGTGTCAAAAAAAAACTAAGAGGTCAACTTCAGCATGCAGAAAGGAACATAGAAAAATATAGAGAGAAGAACAAAGATTTAAAACAACAGCAAGTCACTCTAAGTACTGTGGAAGAAACTGAAAGTGGGGTTAGAACCAAAACAGAGGAAGTAGGTCCTAGTAGTCCCAGGTACTTGAGAGGCTGAGATGGGAAGACTACCCTTGTGAGACCAAGATCGAGGCCACAGTGGATCATAATCACATCCCTCTGCTGGACCTGAAACGGTATGGCCACCAGCGAGGCCATCTGGTCGACCTCAGTCATGGCAAGCTGGCAGCTAAGCCCAATGCTCATGGCCAATATCCATCACAAAATATATAAACAAACCAACAGTAAATATTTAATAATATCAAAGAAATTATAACAACAAACATTAAACACCAGTAAATAAATCAGTGGAAGTGAACAAAGGTAAAAAGTAATTAATATTACAATTAAGATCTTCTTCACTCTTTCTCTCTCTCTCTCTGCATTTGTCACACCCAGCTGGAGTGTGACCAAAAAATCTAAAAGGTAAACTTAAGCGTGTAGAAAGCTATGTAGGAAAATAGAGACAGAAAAGAAAAAAAAAAGTAAAAGAACAGCAAGTCATTATAAGTATTCTGGAAACAAACTGAAAGTGGGGTTAGAAAAAAAATAGGAAGAAGAAGGTCTCAGTAGTCCCAGGTACTCAAGGAGGCCAAGATGGGAAGACCACCCAGATGAGACTGGGGAGATGAAGGCTGCAGTGGATCACAATTGCATCCCTCTGCTGGACCTGAATGGTACTGCCACAGGTGAGAGCCATCTAGTGAACCTTAGACATGGCAAGCTGGCAGCTAAGTCCAAGGGTCATGGGTAGCATCTGTCTCAAAATTAATAAACAAAAATACCAACAGTAAAAAAAAAATTAACAATAACAAAGAAATAACAAACAATATTAAGGACCAATAAGTAAATAAGTGGGAGAGAAAAAAATAAAAGGTAATTAATATCACAATTAAGATCTTCTCTCTCTGTCTCTCTCTTTTTGTCACATCCAGGCTGAAGTGTGACAAATGAAAAATAACCTAAAAATTCAACTGCAATGTGCACGAAAGACCATAGGAAAATAAAGAAAAGAACAAACAAGAAAAACAACAGCAAGTCACTCTAAGTACCGTGGAACAAACTGAAAGTGGGGTTAGTCTGTAATATTGTTTGTTATTCTTTCTTTGTTATTGTTAAATATTTACTGTTGGGTTTTTTTGTTTATTTATTTTGAGACTGATATCGGCCTCAAGGCTTGGACTTAGCTTCCAGCTTACCGTCTTTAAGGCTGACCAGATGACTGACTCTCGCTTTGCCATGTCTAAGGTTGACTGGATGGCTCTCACTGGAGGTAGTACCATTCAGGTCCAGCAGAGGGATGCGATCGTGATTCACTGTGGCCTCGATCTCCCCGGTCCCACCCAGGTGATCTTCCCATCTCAGCCTACCGAGTACCAGGGACTACTCGGACCTTCTTCCTCTGTTTTTTTCCTAAACACACTTCCAGTTTGTTTCCACAATACTTAGAGTGACTTGTTGTTTATCTTCTTTGTTCTTTTGTCTCTCTATTCTCCTATGCTCCTTCCTGTACGCTGAAGCTGACCTTTTGGTGGTTTTTTTTTTTTTTGTGTGTCACACTCCAGACTGGGTGTGATAAAGAGACAGAGATAGAGAGTGTGTGTGTGAGAGAGAGAAAATAAATCTTAATTGTGATACTAATTACCTTTTACCTTTGTTCATTCCCATTTATTTATTTATTGGTCTTTAATATTGTTTGTTATTTTTTGTTATCATTATATATTTACTGTAGGTTTTTAAATTTATTTTGAGACAGATGTCGGTCTCAAGCGTTGGGCTTAGCTGCCAGCTTTCCATGTCTAAGGTTGACCAGATGGCCCTGGCCTTGTCGTGTCTAAGGTCGCCCATATGACTCTCGCCAGTGGCAGTACCGTTCAGGTCCAGCAGGGGAATACGATCGTGATTCACTCTGGCCTTGACCTCCCTGGTCTTGCCCAGGTGGTCTACCCATCTCTACCTCTTGAATACCTGGGACTACTCGAACCTTCTTCCTCTGTTTTTTTCTAACCCCACTTTCAGTTTCTTTCCACAGTACATAGAGTGATTTCCTGTTGTTTTTCTTCTTTGTTCTTTTCTGTCAGTGTTTTCCTACACTCCTTCCTGCATGCTGAGGTTGACGTTTTGTTGTTTTGTTGTGTGACTACCTGGATAAGACTGGAAAGATCAAAGCTGCAGTGAATCAGGATTGTATCACTCTGCTGGAGCTGAATGGGACTGCTGCTGGCAAGAGCCATATGGTCAACCTTAGACATAGCAAAACGTGAGCCATCTGGAGGACCTTAGACATGGCAAGGCAAGAGCCATCTGGTCGACCATAGGCATGGTAATCTCGTGGCTAAGTCCAATACTCACAGCCAACAGCTGTCTCAAAATAAATAAACAAAAAAACCCAACAGTAAATATTTAACAATAACAAAGAAATAATAACAAACAATATTAAAGAAAATAAATAAAGAGGAGTGAAAAAGGTAAAGAGTACAATAAATATCACAATGAAGATTTTCTCCTCTCTCTTTCTCTTCATTTGTGACACCCAGGCTAAAGTGTGACCAAAAAAAAAAAAAAAAAGAAAGAAAGAAAATAGTTTAACTTCAGCTTATAGGAAGAAGTGTAGGAAAATAGAGGAAAGAACAAAGAAGAAAATCAATAGCAAGTCACTATAAGTACTGTGGAAATAAACCGAAAGTCGGTTTAGAAAAAAAAAATACAGAAAAAGAAGTTCTGAGTAGTCCTGGGTACTTGGGAGGCTGAGATGAGAAGACCACCCAGGTGTGACCAGGGAGACTGAGGCTGCAGTGAATCATGATCGCATCCTTCTGCTGGAACTGAACAGTACTGCCACCAGTGAGAGCCATATGGTGAATCTTCGACATGGCAAGGGAAGAGCCATCTGGTCGACCTTAGACATGTCAGGGTGAGAACCATCTGGTCAACCTTAGACATGGCAAGCTGGCAGCTAAGTCCAATGCTCACTGCCAACATCTCTCAAAATAAATAAACAAAAAAAAGTAAATATTTAACAATAAGAAAGAAATGATAACAATATTAAACACCAATAAATAAATGAGAGTTAACAAAGGTAATTAATATCACAATTAAGATCTTTCTCTCTCTCTCTCTCTCTCTGTGTGTCTCTCCCCTTTGTCACACCCAGGCTAGAGTGTGATAAAAAAATATTTAAAAGGTTAACTTCACTGAGGGGGAAGGAGCATAGGAAAATAGAGAAAAGAACAAAGAAGAAAAACAAGAGCAGGTCACTCTAAGTACTTTGGAAACAAACTATCAGTAGGGTTAGATAAAAAACAGAGGAAGAAGGTTGTTTCAGGTACACGGGAGGCCAAGATGGATAGATCACCCAGGTGAGACTGGGAACATTGAGGTCACAGTGAATCATGATCATATCCCTCTGCTGCACATAAACTGTACTGTCACCAGCGAGAGCCATCTGCTCGACCTTATACATAGCAAGGCAAGAGATACCTAGTTGACCTTAGACATGGCAAGCTGGCAGCTAAGTCCAATGCTTGTGGCTGAGATCTGTCAAAAAATAAATACACAAAGAAAACAACAGTAGATATTTAACAATAACAAAGAAATAGTAACATACAATATTATTGACCAATAAATAAATAAGTGGAAGTGAACAATAATAAAAGGTAATTAATATCACAATTAAGATCTCTTTTCTCTTTCTCTCTGTATGTCACACCCAGGCTGCAGTGTGATAAAAAAAATCTAAAAGTCAACCTCGGCGTGCAGGAAGGAGTGTAGGAAAATACTGAGAGAAAAGAACAAAGAAGAAAAACAACAGCAAATCACTGTATGTACTGTGGAAAGAAAGTGAAAGTGGGGTTAGAAAAAAACAGAGGAAGAAGGTTCGAGTAGTCTCAGGTATCCAAGTGGCCGAGATGGGTAGACCACCTGGGCAAGATCAGGGAAGTCAAGGCTAGAGTGAATCACGATCGTATCCCCCTGCTGGACCTGAACGGTACTGCCACTGGCGAGAGCCGTAATGGACGATCTTAGACAGGGCAAGGCCAGAGCCATCTGGTCGAACTTAGACATGGAAAACTGGCGGCTAAGTCCAACGCTTGCAACCGACATCTGTCTCAAAATAAATTTAAAAACCTACAGTAAATATATAACAAAAAACAACAAACAATATTAAAGACCAATAAATAAATAAATGGGAGTGAACAAAGGTAAAAGGTAATTAGTGTCAAAATTAAGATTTATTTTCTCTCTCTCACACACACACACACTCTGTCTCTTTGTCACACCTGGAGTGCGACAAAAAAACCCAAAAGGTTAGCTTCAGCGTACAGGAAGGAGCATAGGAGAATAGAAAGACAAAAGAACAAAGAAGATAAACAACAACAAGTCACCCTTAAGTATTGTGGAAACAAACTGGAAGTGTGTTTAGGAAAAAAAACAGAGGAAGAAGGTCCGAGTAGTCCCTGGTACTCGGTCGGCTGAGATGGGAAGATCACCTGGGTGGGACCGGGGAGATCAAGGCCGCAGTGATTCACGATCGCATCCCTCTGCTGGACCTGAATGGTACTACCTCCAGCGAGAGCCATCCAGTCGACGTTAGACACGGCAAAGCGAGAGTCATCTGGTCAGCCTTAAAGATGGTAAGCTGGAAGCTAAGTCCGAGGCTCGAGGCCGATATCAGTCTCAAAATAAATAAACAAAAAAACCCAACAGTAAATATTTAACAATAACAAAGAATAACAACCAATATTACAGACCAATAAAGTGGGAGTGAACAATGGTATAAGGTAATTAATATTACAATTAAGATCTCCTTTCCTCTCTCTTTTTTCTCTCTCTCTCTCTCTCTCTCTCTTTTTTCCATTTGTCACACCGAGGCTGGAGTGTGACGAAAAATAAAATCTAAAACTTCAATTTCAATGTCCAGGAAGGAGCTAAGGAAAATAGAGAAAAGAACAAAGAAGAAAAACAACAAGAAGTCACTCTAAGTACTATGGAAACAATCTGAAAGTGGGGTTAGAGAACAAACAGAAGACGAAAATGCGAGTACTCCCACGTACTACTCGGAAGGCCAAGATGGGTAGACCACCTGGGCAAGACCAGGGAGATGCAGGACACAGTGAATCACGATTGCATTCCTCTGCTGGACCTGTGTGGTACTACCGCCGGCAGGAGCCACTTGGTCGACTTTAGACAATGCAAGCTGTTGGCTAAGTCCAACACGTGCGACCCACATCTGTCTCAAAATAAATTTAAACACCAACAGTGAATATATAACAATAACAAAAAATAGCAAACAGTATGAAAGACCAATAAATAAATGAGTGAACAAAGGTAAAAGATAATTAATATTACAATTAAGACCTTCTCCCCTTACTCTCATTTTTTTTCTCTCTCTCTTTCTCTCCCTGTTTGTCACACTCAGGCTCGAGTGTGACAAAAAATAAACCGAAAGGTCAACTTCAGCATGCAGGATGGAGCATAAAAGAATAGTTTCCGGGTTAAGGCTCAGAAATGGGAGGAAGCCTGGGAAATGCAGGACCACAAGAAATGAAAAGCTGTGTTCATTCTCCCCTGATGACCCTATGCTCAGCAGGGACTAGCAGAAACTGAGGGTTTTGTGATTTGAAAGGGAGGATGTGTCCAGCCACATACCCCTGGCTGTTACCTAATATGTGGGCTTCACTAACATTAGATAGTAATTTGGGGAAAAGAGTAGAAATAGATCATTTGTTTGTCTGCATGTAATTTTTTTTTTTTTAAGACAAAGTCTCACTCTGTCACCCAGGCAGGGGTACAATAGTGCAATCTTGGCACACTGCAACCTCTGCCTCTGGGGCTCAAGCAATTCTCCTGCCTCAGCCTCCCAAGTAGCTGGAACTACAGGCGAATGCCACCGTGCCCAGCTAATTTTTATATTTTTGTAGAGATGGTGTCTCACCATGTTCCCCAGGCTGGTCTCAAACTTCTGAGCTCAGGTGATTCACCCTCTTCTGCCTCCCAAAGTGCTGAGCCACAGTGCCCAGACTTCATATAAGAGTTTTCAGTGTGAATTTTTTTTTTCTTCTACTGGTCAGCATAGAACCTTTCTTCAACATGTGAGTTTCTTCCTAATTACTGGATTGTGGCACCAAAAAAAGGCATATTTGAAGTTCTAAATGTCATATTATACACTGTGAAGTGACTTCTCAGGACTGATCTTATCTAAGAAAGAAGTCTGGAGAAAGAGAGAAAAGAGACATGAAGAATGGCAATATCAATCCAGGTGATAGTCATTCTTGGTTGATTCTCTATCTTCTTACTGCAGTGCTGTGTTTAGCACTGACTAACCTTTGATTCTGCAGTCTCCTACCTGACACATTGGCTTGCACTCACCTAGGACCTTGCCTCAGTCTCCTCCCATCTTTATCTAACTGTCATTTCATGAAATGGCACTTGTGAAAAGGCTCTGTATAGATTGTCTTGGGCAAAGCTTCACTCCAGACCTAGATTGAGGACACAGAGTGGGCTCTGTGGGTTCAGTGGAGTTGAGCTGCAGGGATTGTTTAGGGGCCACATCTGGAGGTACCATCTGCTTTCTTTGAACCAAAATTAAAGAAAATGCACACATAATGCTGCATGAATATCCAGGAAGACCTGGGGAATCTTAAACAACAAATATTGATACCAAAAAACCTGCTAAGTTTGACTTCATAATGCATTTGAAGCTAACCCAAGTGAATTAGCGCTGTTTGAGCCTCAAAGTAGAATCCGTAAAATGCTACAATTACAAATATAAGCCAATTCCATCTTTAAGTTAAATTTGTTGTAGGTTGTGCCTTGTCTGAAAAAGTAACTCTTCTGTTCCAGAAACTGACCACTGCCAAAACCATGCATAAGGTGTGAAATAATTACTAACTCACAGGCTGTAATTGTGGAAAGAATATAATATCAAGAACATAAGCCATTCCCTAACTGATCATAATTTAAGATTATGTAATTCTCAGTGGTCATCATTGTTGCTTTGTGATGTATAAAGCTATGAAATATGTTTTATGAAAAGTTCTTCAATACATTTTGACTATTAATCTACCAACTCTTATTTTCTCTACAAGAGTCAGGAATGACTCCAAGATTAGTAGATGTATTTCTCCAATACCTTCATGCATATAAAGTACATAGAATGTAGCTGATTGAATTATCTTATTCTTTTCAAAAATATTAAATATAGGTTTTTTGTTGTTGTTATTTTACCTGCTAGGGCATATTATATACTTAGGAAAGATCATAATTGGACGGGGACAGAAAACATCTGGTCTTTGTCCATTATGATAAGACTATTTGCTTCATTAAATCAGGGAAGGAGTATTCAAGAAAATGTAACTTGATGACGTTATGTTTTCACATTAGAAAAAAAAACATGGATTTCAATTGTTTTCAGAATTGAATAGTTTGTGACATTTCTTCTGGGTTTAAAAATATTCTAAAGCCACAGCCTGGCCAACATAGTGAAAATCCATCTCTACTAAAAATGCAAAAATTAGCTGGGCATGGTGGCATGTGCCTGTAGTCCCAGCTACTTGGGAGGCTGAGGCAGGTGAATCGTTTGAACCCAAGAGGCGGAGGTTGTGGTGAGCCAAGATCGTGCCACTGCATTCTAGCCTGGGCAACAGAGGCAGACACCGTTTCAAAGAAAAAAAAATTCTAAACCCTTGCCAGGCTTGATATTCAACTATTTCAATTATTTAAGTAAATAAGTATCTGTGCCTCCAGTTTTCCTCTCCAAAATGGATTTGTTTTAACATATTTAATGATTCTAACATTGGAATAACTTTATTTTATGTTTTTATTCATTAAAAATACAATTTTCCCTATAATAAATGGTTAGATTTAATTTAGTTAGATTTAAATGAGATTGCCACAATCAAAACTCTTTTAAAGTACAAATATATTTTATAACTGCCAAATATGCAAAATTAAAAATAACAAATTTGTGACATATTTAAGTGTATCTGTGTCTGTAAGATTGAGAAACATAGTGGATAAGCACATTGTCTACTCCTGAAACTTTCTTTTTACAATGAGTAAATGACTTTACAATGACTTTAGAAATGTTATTCAGCCTTCTTTTGTTTAATATCTCCTCACCTGTAAAAAGGGAACAATAAAGCACATTGTAGATTTATGATAAAAATACATGTAAAACCTGTTATAGTATTCTAGAGTAGTGTTATAGTATAGTGGAAATATATATGTTTTTCTCTTTAGAACAAAACTATCGTGAAATAAAAGGTTCAATAAAATATTTCTGAGTTGGATACAATGGGAAGTACATAGTAGAATGTTTTTATTTTCTCCATAAAACAGACCTCATCTGTCCATGAAAGATCTCCTCACATGGAAATGAAATTATCAGTTACTTGAAAATAACAGATTGTCTCCAGTAATATAGCAGTAGGAATTATCTTATCTCAGACCATAGTTAAATAGCTGGATTTTTTTTCTTCCTTGACATCAGAGTTTTCTTTAATTACCAGATGCACATTATGATCCACAGATTTGACTCTCAAGCACCTATGGCCAACTCCTTGGTATGCTCCAAAAAAGTCCCTTAGACAATGACTGATTTGGAGTTGAAATATTTTCTCAGTAATATTAGATAGAAAGTTGTTTTCTATATTCACAGAGTGGCTACAGCATGTGCATTGGCGCCATCTGTCTCTTGAGTATCTCCCAGGTCGTCACCATCAGCCCCCAAAACCTCAGGTGGACGTAGCTGAAACTACATGCCTCCAAATATATTTGAATCTCTAATATCCAAATTATGGGCTGAATTCTGAATAGGCTTGTAAATGTCATTTTTTCCTGTGTATGTTACTGGTAAGTGGAACACCATAAAGAACACAAAAATCATTATTTTTTTTTTTGAGGGTGAAGTATTGTTTATTGTTGAAATGTGTAGTAAAGAGAAATAATACTAATATAAATTGAAATGGTTGGATAATTAATGGACCAAGTGGAATACATCTTTGACTAAGGATCATATCGATAGCAATAAGTAATGGTTAGTGCTCTGAGTTAGTTGCAAGTTTCACATTTGTTGTATTAAGAAAAAATTAATAAATACTCAAATGACTATGTAAATGAATGGTGAAAAATATAGATTAATGTAAAGAATATTCAATTTTTTTAAAGTATTTATTGATCATTCTTGAGTGTTTCTCAGAGAGGGGGATGTGGCAGGGTCATAGGATAATAGTGGCGAGAAGGCCAGCAGATTAACACATGAACAAAGGTCTCTGGTTTTCCTAGGCAGTGTTTGTGTCCCTGGGTACTTGAGATTAGGGAGTGGTGATGACTCTTAATGAGCATGCTGCCTTCAAGCATCTGTTTAACAAAGCACATCTTGCACTGCCCTTAATCCATTTAACCCTGAGTTGACACAGCACATGTTTCAGAGAGCATGGGACTGGGGGCAAGGCCACAGATCAACAGCATCCCAAGGCAGAAGAATTTCTCCTAGTCAGAACAAAATGGAGTCTCCTATGCCTACTTCTTTCTACACAGACACAGTAACAATCTGATCTCTCTTTCTTTTTCCCAAATTTCCCCTTTTCTTTTCAACAAAACTGCCATCGTCATCATGGCCCGTTCTCGATGGTCGCTGTCTCTTCGGAGCTGTTGGGTACACCTCCCAGATGGGGTGGCCGGGCAGAGGTGCTCCTCACATCCCAGACGATGGGTGGCCGGACAGAGGCGCTCCTCACTTCCCAGATGGGGCAGCCGGGCAGAGGCTCTCCTCACTTCCTCCCAGACAGGGTGGTGGCCGGGCAGAGGCGCTCCTCACCTCCCAGATGGGGTGGCCAGGCAGAGGCACTCCTCACTTCCCAGACGGGGTGGCCAGGCAGAGGCGCTCCTCACCTCCCAGACGGGGTGGCTGGGCAGAGGCGCTCCTCACTTCCCAGAAAGGGTGGCCGGGCAGAGGCGCTCCTTACATCCCAGATGATGGGCGGCCAGGCAGAGACGCTCCTCACTTCCCAGATGGGGCGGCTGGGCAGAGGGGCTCCTCACATCCCAGAGGATGGGCGGCCAGGCAGAGACGCTCCTCACTTCCTAGACAGGGTGGCGGCCGGGCAGAGGCTGTAATCTTAGCACTTTGGGAGGCCAAGGCAGGCGGCTGGGAGGTGGAGGTTGTAGCAAGCCGAGATCACGCCACTGCACTCCAGCCTGGGCAACATTGAGCACTGAGTGAGCGAGACTGTCTGCAATCCCAGCACCTCGGGAGGCCGAGGTGGGCAGATCACTCGAGGCCAGGAGCTGGAGACCAGCTCGGTCAACACGGTGAAACCCCGTCTCCACCAAAAATACAAAAACCAGTCAGGCACTGCAGCGCGCGCCTGCAATCCCAGGCACTCGGCAGGCGGAGGCAGGAGAATCACAGGAGCCCAAGGCAGGGAGGTTGCAGCGAGCTGAGATCACGGCAGTACAGTCCAGCCTTGGCAACAGAGGGAGACTGAAGAAAGAAGGAGGGAGAGGGAGAGGGAGGAGAACACAAAAATTATTTTAAACACTGTTCTGGAGTAGTTAATAACAGAATTCCACATTTATGACATGTCATGTTTTTATCATTTTTTAGTGTTTTGTGTTTGGAAATTATAACCTGGGCCAACAGCTCCATGACCTTTATTCTGTTCAACACAAGTGGTGGGTCCAACACATTCATAGGTCCAACACCACTCCTAAATTCTCACCAAAGTCCAGAGTCACCCAAAGCTTCTTTGTCCTAAAGGAGCACCTTTGTATCATTTTACACTCTCTCCTACATCTTTTCAGTATATATGGTTATTTTGTATAATTCATATTATTGGCTTATGAACAACTCTAAACTGATTACCGCTTGTTTTTTTCTATAGTCAGGCCCATTGTTCTCCTGAGCCATGACCCCAGGATATCCAGTATAAACTCTTCATGCTGTGGAAGGAATATACAGTTTCCTAAGATAATCAGATAGATCTACATTTTATGTGGAATTATTTTTTAAATGTGCAGACATGTATTCATTATTTTATGCAGAGGTTAAATTCCCACAAAGAGCAGTCACATATCAGAGAAACTGTGAGTCACAGACTGAGTCCCTGCCCTCATAGAATTTATCGTATGGTAGCAATGACAGTTACAAACTAAATGTTTTGAATAGTTTTTTGATAATTTTCTATTTACTAAATGTTAAAATAAATGTAGAGGCCAAAAATTTATCTTAAAATTGGGCCTCTAATAATTTAGACAATGGAAAGCTTATATGGGTATGTAGCTTTAAACTAATTAATTTAAAATGTCATAGATGGCTCATAGGTACATCAAGATGGCAGAATGGAAGGCTTCACCAACCATCCCCCCTGCAAGGACACCAATTTAACAATGACCTACATCTGAAAAGCACTTTCATAAGAATCAAGTCAGGTGAGCACTCATGGTACCTGGTTTTAACTTCATATTGCTGAAAGAGGCACTGAATGGGTAGGAATAACAGTCTTGAATCTCTTACACTATTTCTCCCACATCCCCCAACAATGGTGGCATGGTGCAGAAAGGGAGAGTTCAGCAATTGTGAGGCATTGAATTCAGTGCTTTCCTGTTATAACAGAAAGAAAAAGCAAATCAAACTCAGCTAACACCTACTGATGGAGGAATTATTTAAACCATATAGTTAAATACAGTTGCTGGTGATAGTAAGTACACAGAAAATCAAATAATATTATAACACTGTAATGCTGGTGTGTGAACTACTTTTATGCTAGGTAGAAAGACTAAAAAATAAACCAATCAAAAATAACAACTGCAACAACTTTTCAAGACATAGACAGTAAAATTACATATAAATAGAAACAAAAACAGAGGGGAAAGATTTATGCTTTAAATCTTTTTATTATTCTTTTTTTATTTTTTTTTTTGCTTCTTTGTTTATTCAAACAGTGTTAAGTTGTTACTAGATTAAAATAATAGATTACAAGATACCATTTGCAAGCTTCATGGTAACCTCAAACCAAAAAAACATACAAGAATACACAAAAATAAAAAGCACAAAACTAAATCATATCACCAGAAAAAACTACCTTCACTAAAAGGAAGAAAAAAGCAAAGAAAGATAAAAAAGAAGACCACAAAGCAACCATAAAACAAATAAAACAGCAGAAGTAAGGTTTTGCTTATCAATAATAACATTGAATGTAAATGGACTAAACTCACCAATCAAGACAGAGTGGATGAATGTATATAAAAACATGACATATTGATCCTTTGCCTGTAAGAAATTCACCTCATCTATAAAGACATACATACACTAAAAATTTTAGAAATGGAAAAAGATATCCAATGTCAATGAAAAAAAGTGCAGTAGTAGCTATACTTACATCAGAAAAATAGATTTTTAGACAAAATTTATAAAGAAAGACAAAGACAGCTGGGTGTGGTGGCTCACACCTGTAATCCTAGCACTTTAGGAGGCTGAAGGGGGTGGGTCATGAGGTCAGGAGTTTGAGACCAACCTGGCCAATATGGTGAAACCCCATCTGTACTAAAACTACAAAAATTATTTGGCCGTGGTGGCATGCACTTGTAGTCCAAGCTGCTTGGGAGGCTGAGGCAGGAGACTCACTTGAACCTGGGAAGTGGAGGTTGCAGTGAGCCAAGATTATGCCACTGCACTTCAGCTTGGGCAACAGAGCAAGACTCCATCTCAAAAAAAAAGACAAAGAGGTTACTATATTATCATAAAGGGGTAGATTTAACAAGAGGGTATAAAAATTTTAAATACAAATACAACCAACTCTTGAGCACTGAAGTATATAAAGCAAATATTATTAGAGCCTGAGAGAGATAGACTCTAAAACAATAATGGGTGGAGACTCCAAAAACCCACTTTCAGCATTGAATAGATATTCCAGATATTCCAGACACATTATCAACAAAGAAACATTGGACTTAATCTGTTGGACTATAGACCAAATGTACCTAGTAAATATTTATAGAACATTTTATGTAATGGTTGCAGAATGCATTCTTTTCTTTAGCACATGGATTATTTTCAAGGATAGACTATATGTTAGGTCACAAAAAAGTCCTAAAATATTCAAAAACTAGAAATAATATCAAACATCTTTCTTGTCCACAATGGAATAAAATTATAAATTAATAAGAAGAGGAATTACAAAAACTATACAAATACACTAAAATAAACAATATGCTTCTGAATGATCATTGAGTCCATGAAGAAATTAAGAAGAAAATTAAAAATGTTCTTGAAACAAATGATAATAAAAACACTGTGTATCAAAATCTATGGGCTGCACAAAAGCAGTACTAACAGGCATGTTTATAGGTATAAGTGCCTACAACCCAAAAATGGGAACATTTTCAAATAAACAACCTAATAGTGTATCTTAAAGAACTAGAAAAGCAAGAACAAATCAAACCCACAGTTATTAGCAGAAAAAAATCATAAAGATTAGAGCAGAAATCAATGAAAAAATTTGGCTTTTTTGAAAAGTTAAAAATTGACAAACTTTCAGCAGACTAAACAAAATTTTAAAATCCAAATTTAAAACAATTTAACAAACAAAAAAATAAACAAAGAAACAGGAGGGCAAATTAGTGAGGCCTACAGGCTCCAGGACAATGTAAGAGATCTCAGAAGCCTCCCATGCTTTCTTGTCTGCCTCCACTGTTCTGAGGTATCCAGTTAACTCACAAGACTTCATCATCCCAGCCTGGAAAATGACTCTGGTTCCACTTCCAAAAAAGAACCCCAAAGCTATGACAGGGATGGTCTTCAGAGCAGTGATCTGATGCTCTGCCATGTTCTATACTAAGCTGAGTGCTCAGTCCCACAAACCGCCAGGCCAATTTTTGCTCTGAAAAACCTCCAGAGGATAATAGAGAAATTTCTAAGGATCTGAGAGTAGAGTGGGTAACTGATAGCAAGGTCAACTCACCTTTTTAAGTCTTTGAAATTTAGAGGCCACTCAGGTCAATTACTTCAATTTACAGAGAAAAGTTTGAGGTTTTCACTACTGTATTCCCCTCCATTCTGGGTGTAGGGGGATTCCTCCCAATTTTAATTACACAGAGCAGTGAATGCAGAAGCCAAGTTTTTGTCCTCTGAAAGCTTTCCTGGGGATGGCCACAGCCCAGGCAGATCCATGGGAACCTTGAAGTTCCCAAGTCATCAGTTATAGGTCCTGGGCATGTTACCAGGAGACTGGGTGCCCTACCCCATGGCAAAGCCACCCCCATCCTCTGTCTCCTTTCTTCTTGTCACTCCATCAGTGTTAGTTAACTCTTCCTTTAACCTGAGAAGTCTATGTGTGTGTGTGTCTGTGTGTGCACAGGTGCATGCAAAACTGTGCAGGTTTAATGAGGCAGACAGGAGTTTGCTGCATATGAGAAAATTGGCAGAAATTCTCAGGATCTCAGGGGCTCTCATTCCTAAAGCAAACCCCATGATAAGGATGAGCCTTGGCCTATGAGGTCAGAATGCTCTTTTATCCTCTGGACTCTGACAACTTTATGTTTCTGGGCCATTCTCTGCTTCTCTCCAGACTTCAGTTTCCCAGTTATCCAGTGAGATGTTAGATGTCAAAGTGCTTAAACCACAGCTCATCATGCACATGGTGCAAACTCCCTACAAACTAGGATGGGTGTAGCAGGGCTGCAATCAGGGTGTGCCCAGATCTTCCTCACTTGGGCAGAAATAGATGGGTTCTGCACTGGGCAGCTGGACCTTCAGTCCAAAAAGGTCATGCACACAGGATCCTTCAAGGCCCACAGACAATGTGTGCATGTGAGCCCCACCTCTATCCCCCAGCAGCTCCCCATGGAGCATACCCAACATGCCCCCTGTCCTCTGCATCTAGAAAGTGGTGACATCCACACTCAACACATGGACTGATAAGCCCTTTGTGGTGGAGTAGTCCCACAAAAAGAATCTGAGATGCTATTACTGTACAGGAATTATGGATGTGGGCCACATAGAAGCACTAGAACTTCAGAATTAAATCTCCCCACTCCTGCCTCCACCACTATGCGGATAGGAAAATGTCTTAAGAAAGAGACATGTCTTACTGAAGATTACCAGGGATTCCATGTCAAAGATAGCACTTTGGTTAGGATTACATTTGCCTACAAGTAGAAGGATACCCAATATGATAGTAGTGCAGACAAAAGACAGAATGCTTTCTTTCTGATAAATAAGAATCTTAGAGCTGGACAGTCCATGCTGACTCTGGACTGTGCAACAAGGCAGTCAAAAATAATCTATCTTTTTGCTACAACTTTTTTTCTAACTTTTATTTTAAGTTCAGGGGTACATGTGCAGGATGTGCAGCTTTGTTAACTAGGTAAATATGTGTCATAAAGTTTGGTTGTACACATTGTTTTATCACCCAGGTATTAAGCCTACTATCCATTAGTTATTTTTTCTGCTTCTCTCCCTCCTCCCACTCTCCACCTCATGATATGCCCCAGTGCATGTTGTTCCCTTCTGTGTGTTCTCATCATCTAGCTCCCACTTTTAAGTGAGAAAATGTGGTATTTGGTTTCCTTTTCCTGTATTAGTTTGCTAAAGATAATGGCCTCCAACTTGTTCCATGTCTAAAAAGGACATGATCTTGGTTTTTCTTTTTAATGGCTGCATAGTATTCTATGGTGTATACGTACTACATTTTCTGTATCCAGTCTATCATTGATGAACACGTGGGTTGATTTAATGTATTTGCTATTGTCAATAGGTCTGCAATGAATGTGTGTGTGCATATGTCTTTATAATAGAATGACTTTATAATAGAATGACATATTCATTTGAGTATATACTCAGTGTTGAAATTGCTGGGTTGAATTTTATTTCTGTCTTTAGGTCTTTGAGGAATCTTCACACTGTCTTCCATAATGGTTGAACTCATTTACACTCCCACCAACAGGGTAAAAACGTTCCTTTTTCTCCAAAGCTTTACCAGCATATGTTATTTTTGACTTTTTAATAATAGCCATTTTGACTGGTATAAAACAACATCTCATTGTGGTTTGGATTTGCATTTCTCTAATGATCAGTGATGTTGAGGTTTTTTCATATGCTTTTTTAGCTGCATGTATGTCTTCTTTTGAGAAGTGTCTCTTTTTGTCTTTTGCTCACTTTTTAATGGGGTTGTTTACTTTTTTCTTGTAAATTTAAGTTCCTTATAGATGCTGGAAATTAAATCTTTGTCAGATGCATAGTTTGCAAAAATTTTCTCCCATTCTGTACGTGGTCTGCTTACTCTGCTGATAGTTTTTGTTTTTGCTTTTCTTTTCTTTTCTTTTTTCTTTCCTTTTTTTTTTTGGCTGTGCAGAAGCTCTTTAGTTTACTTAGATCCCATTCATCAATATTTCGTTTGTTTTAATTGCTTTTGGCATCTTCATCATAAAACATTTGCCCATGTGTATGTCCTCAATTGTATTGCCTAGGTTGTCTTCCAAAGTTTTTATAGTTTGGGGTTTTACATTTAAGTCTTTAAACCATCTTGAGTTGATTATTGTATATGCTGTAAGGAAGGAGTTCAGTTTCTTTTTTTAAATTTTACTTTAAGTTCCAGGATACAAATGCAGAATGTGCAAGTTTGTTACATAAGTATACATATGCCATGGTGGTTTGCTGCACCTATCAACCCACCATCTAGGTTTTAAGCCATGCATGCTTTAGCTATTTGTCCTTATGCTCTCCCTCTCCTAGCCTCCCATCCCCCGACTAGCCCTAGTGTATGTTGTTCCCCTCCCTGTGTCCATGTATTATGATTGTTCAACTCCCACTTACAAGTGAGGACACGTGGTGTTTGGTTTTCTGATCTTGTGTTAGTTTGCTGAGGATGATGGAGGAAGAGGGTCCATTTCAATTTTCTGTATATGGCTAGCCAGTTATCCCAGCACCATTTATTCAATGGGGTGTCCTTTCCCCATTGCTTGTTTTTGTTAGTTTTGTCAAAAATCAGATAGTTGTAGCCATGCAGTCTTATTTCTGGGTTCTCTATTCTGTTTTATTGGTTTGTGTGTCTCTTCTTGTACCAGTACCATGCCTTTTTGGTTACTATAGCCCCGTAGCATAGTTTGAAGTTGTGTAGCATGATATCTTCAGCTTTGTTATTTTTGTTTAGGATTGTCTTAAGTATTCAGGCTCTTGTTTCCATATATAATTTTTTTTATTATACTTTAAGTTCTTGGATATGTGTGCAGAATGTGCACTTTTGTTACATAGGTATATATGTGCCATGCTGGCTCACTGCACCTAGCAACCAGTCACTTACATTAGGTATTTCTCCTAATGTTATCCCTTCCCTAGCCCCCCACACCCTGACAGGCCCCAGTGTGTGATGTTCTTCTCATTATGTCCATGTGTTTTCATTGTTCAACTCCCACTTATGAGTGAGAACATGAGCTGTTTGATTTTCTGTTCTTGTGATAGTTTGCTGAGAATGATGGTTTCCGGCTTCATCCACGTCTCTGCAAAAGAAATGAACTCATCCTTTTTTTATGGCTGCATAGTATTTCATGGTGTATATGTGCCACATTTTCTTTACCTAGTCTATTATTGATGGACATTTGGATTGTTTCTGAGTCTTTGCTATTCTGAATAGTGCTGCAGTAAATATATGTGTGTATGTGTCTCTATAGTAGGATGATTTATAATCCTTTGGTTATATACCCAGTAATGGGATTGCTGGGTCAAATGGTATTTCTAGTTCTAGATCCTTGGGGAATTGCCACACTGTCTTCCACAATGGTTCAACTAATTTACACTCCCACCAACAGTGTAAAAGCATCCCTATTTCTCCACATCCTCTCCAGCATCTGTTGTTTCCTGAATTTTTAATGATTGCCATTCTAACTGGCATGAGATGGTATCACATTGTGGTTTTCATTTGCTTTTCTCTAATGACCAGTGATGATGGGCATTTTTTCATATGTCTGTTGGCTACATAAATGTCTTCTTTTGAGAAGTGTCTGTTCATATCCTTTGCCCACTTTTTGATGGGGTTTTTTTCTTATAAATTTGTTTAAGTTCTTTGTAGATTCTGGATATTAGCCCTTTGTCAGATAGATAGATGGCAAAAATTTTCTCTCTTTCTGTAGGTTGCCTTTTCACTCTGATGATAGTTTCTTTTGCTGTGCTGAAGCTCTTTAGTTTAATCAGATCCCATTTGTCAATTTTGGCTTTTGTTGCCATTGCTTTTGGTGTATTAAACATGGAGTTTTTGCCCGTGCCTATGTCCCGAATGGTATTGCCCATGTTTTCTTCTAGGACTTTTATGGTCCTAGGTCTTATGTTTAAGTCTTTGATCCATCTTGAGTTGATTTCTGTATAAGGTGTAAGGAAGGGGTCCAATTTTAGTTTTCTGCATATGGCTAGCCAGTTTTCCGAACACCATTTATTAAATAGGGAATCTTTTCCTCATTACTTGTTTTTGTCAGGTTTGTCAAAGACCAGACGATTGTAAATTTGTGGCATTATTTCTGAGGCCTCTGTTCTGTTCCACTGGTCTATATATCTGTTTTGGTACCAGTACCATGCTGTTTTGGTTACTGTAGACTTGTAGTATAATTTGAAGTCAGATAGCATGATGCCTCCACCTTTGTTCTTCTTGCCCAGGAGTGTCTTGGCTATGCAGGTGCTTTTTTGGTTCCATATGAAGTTTAAAGTAGCTCTTTCCAATCCTGTGAAGAAAGTAAGTGGTAGCTTAATGGGGATAGCATTGAATCTATAAATTACTTTGGGCAGTATGGCAGTTTTCAAGATATTGACTCTTCCTATCCATGAGCATGGAATATTTTTCCATTTATTTGTGTCCTCTCTTATTTCCTTGAGCAGTGGTTTGTAGTTTTCCTTGAAGAGGTCCTTCACACACCTTGTAAGTTTTATTCCTAGGTATTTTATTATCTTTGTAACAATTGCGAATGGGAGTTCACTCATGATTTGGCTCTCAGTTTGTCTGTTATTGGTATATAGAAAAGCTTGTGATTTTTGCATATTGATTTTGTATCCTGAAACTTTGCTGAAGTTGCTTATCAGCTTACAGAGATTTTGGGCAGAGACAATGGGGTTTTCTAAATAGACAATCATGTCATCTGCAAACAGAGAGAATTTGACTTCCTCTCTTCCTATTTGAATATCTTTATTTGTTTCTCTTGCCTGGTTGCCCTGGCCAGAACTTCCAACACTGTGTTGCATAGTAGTGGTGAGAGAGGGTATCCTTGTCTTGTGCCAGTTTTCAAAGGGAATGCTTCCAGTTTTGGTCCATTCAGTATGATATTGGCTGTGGGTTTGTCATAAATAGCTCTTATTATTTTGAGATACGTCCCATCAATACCTAATTTATTGAGAGTTTTTAGCATGAAGGAGTGTTGAATTTTGTCGAAGGCCTTTTCTGCATCTGTTGAGATAATCATGTGGTTTTTGTCTTTGGTTCTGTTTACATGCTGGATTACGTTTATTGATTTGTGTATGTTGAACCAGCCTTACATCCCAGGGATGAAGCCTGCTTGATTATGGTGGATAAGCTTTTTGATGTGCTGCTGGATTTGGTTTGCCAGTATTTTATTGAGGATTTTTGCATTGATGTTCATCAGGGATATTGGTCTAAAATTCCCTTTTTTTGTTGTGTCTCTGCCAGGCTTTGGTATCAGGATGATGCTGGCCTCATAAAATGAGTTATGGAGGATTCCCTCTTTTTCTATTGATTGGAATAGTTTCAGAAGGAATGGTACCAGCTCCTCCTTGTACCTCTGGTAGAATTTGGCTGTGAATCCGTCTGGTCCTGGACTCTTTTTGGTTGGTAGGCTATTAATTATTGCCTCAATTTCAGAGCCTGTTATTGGTCTATTCAGGGATTCAACTTCTTCCTGGTTTAGTCTTGGGAGAGCGTATGTGTCCAGGAATTTAACCATTTCTTCTAAATTTTCTAGTTTATTTGCATAGAGGTGTTTATAGTATTCTCTGATGGTAGTTTGTATTTCTCTGGTATCAGTGGTGATGCCCTTTATCATTTTTTATTGCGTCTATTTGATTCTTCTCTCTTTTCTTCTTTATTAGTCTTGCTAGTGGTCTATCAATTTTGTTGATCTTTTCAAAAAAGCAGCTCCTGGATTCATTGGTTTTTTGAAGGGTTTTTTGCATCTCTATTTCCTTCAGTTCTTCTCTGATCTTAGTTATTTCTTGCCTTCTGCTAGCTTTCGAACGTGTTTGCTCTTGCTTCTTTAGTTCTTTTAATTATGATGTTAGGGTGTCAATTTTAGATCTTCCCTGCTTTCTCTTGTGGGCATTTAGTGCTATAAATTTCCCTCTACAAAATGCTTTAAATGTGTCCCAGAGATTCTGGTATGTTGTGTCTTTGTTCTCATTGGTTTCCAAGAACATCTTTATTTCTGTCTTCATTTTGCTATGTACCCAGTAGTCATTCAGGAGCAGGTTGTTCAGTTTCAATGTAGTTGAGCGGTTTTGAGTGAGTTTCTTAATCCTGAGTTCTAGTTTGATTGCACTGTGGTCTGAAAGACAGTTTGTTATAATTTCTGTTCTTTTGCATTTGCTGAGGAGTACTTTACTTCCAACTATGTGGTCAATTTTGGAATAAGTGTGATGTGGTGCTGAGAAGAATGTATATTCTGTTGATTTGGGGTGGAGAGTTCTGTAGATGTCTATTAGGTCCACTTGGTGCAGAGCTGAGTTCAATTCGTGGATATCCTTGTTAACTTTCTGTCTCGTTGATCTGTCTAATGTTGACAGTGGGGTGTTAAAGTTGCCCTTTATTATTGTGTGGGAATCTAAGTCTCTTTGTAGGTCTCTAAGGACTTGCTTTATGAATCTGGGTGCTCCTGTATTGGGTGCATATATATTTAGGATAGTTAGCTCTTCTTGTTGAATTGATCCCTTTACCATTATGTAGTGGCCTTCTTTGTCTCTTTTGATCTTTGTTGTTTTACAGTCTGTTTTATCAGAGACTAGGATTGTGACCCCTGCCTTTTTTTGTTTTCCATTTGCTTGGTAGATCTTCCTCCATCCCTTTATTTTGAGCCTATATGTGTCTCTGCACATGAGATGGGTCTCCTGAATACAGCACACTGATGGGTCTTGACTCTTTATCCAATTTGCCCGTCTGTGTCTTCTAATTGGAGCATTTAGCCCATTTACACTTAAGGTTAATATTGTTATGTGTGAATTTGATCCTGTCATTATGATGTCAGCTGGTTATTTTGCTCGTTAGTTGATGCAGTTTCTTCCTAGCATCAATGGTCTTTACAATTTGGCATGTTTTTGCAGTGGCTGGTACCGGTTGTTCCTTTCCATGTCTAGTGCTTCCTTCAGCAGCTCTTGCAGGGCAGGCCTGGTGGCAACAAAATCTCCTTCACTTACAAAGCTTAGTTTGGCTGGATATGAAATTCTGGGTTGAAAATTCTTTTCTTTAAGAATGTTGAATATTGGCCCCCACTCTCTTCTGGCTTGTAGAGTTTCTGCCAAGAGATCCACTGTTAGTCTGATGGGTTTCCCTTTGTGGGTAACCTGACCTTTCTCTGTGGCTGCCCTTAACATTTTTTCCTTCATTTCAACTTTGATGAATCTGATAATTATGTGTCTTGGAGTTGCTCTTCTCAAGGAGTATCTTTGTGGTGTTCTCTGTATTTCCTGAATTTGAATGTTGGCCTGCCTTGTTAGATTGGGGAAGTTCTCCTGGATAATATCCTGCAGAGTGTTTTAAAACTTGGTTCCATTCTCCCCGTCAATTTCAGGTACACCAATCAGGCATAGATTGGGTCTTTTCACATAGTCCCATATTTCTTGGAGGCTTTGTTCATTTCTTTTTACTCTTTTTTCTCTAAACTTCTCTTCTCACTTCATTTCATTCATTTGATCTTCAATCACTGATACCTTTTCTTCCAGTTGATCGAATCGGCTACTGAAGCTTGTGCATTCATCAGATAGCTCTCGTGCCATGGTTTTCAGCTCCATCAGGTCATTTAAGGACTTCTCTACACTGGTTATTCTAGTTAGCCATTCATCTAATCTTTTTTCAAGGTTTTTAGCTTCTTTGCATTGGGTTCAAACTTCCTCCTTTAGCTCGGAGAAGTTTGATCGTCTGAAGCCTTCTTCTCTCAACTCATCAAAGTCATTCTCTGTCCAGCTTTGTTCTGTTGCTGTAGAGGAGCTGCATTCCTTTGGAGGGGGAGAGGTGCTCTTGATTTTTAGAATTTTCAGCTTTTCTGCTCTGTTTTTTCCCCATCTTTGTAGTTCTATCTACCTTTGGTCTTTGATGATGGTGACTTACAGATGGGGTTTTGGTGTGGATGTCCTTTCTGTTTGTTAGTTTTCCTTCTAACAGTCAGGACCCTTAGCTGCAGGTCTCTTGGAGTTTGCTGGAGGTCCACTCCAGACCCTGTTTTCCTGGGTATCAGCAGCAGAGGCTGCAGAACTGCAAATATTGTTAAACAGCAAATGTTCCTGCCTGAACCGTCCTCTGGAAGCTTTGTCTCAGAGGGGTATCTGACCATGTGAGGTGTCAGTCTGCCACTACAGGGTGGTGCTTCACAGTTAGGCTACTTGGGGGTCAGGGACCCACTTGAGGAGGCAGTCTGTCTGTTCTCAGATCTCAAACTCCGTGCTGGGAGAACCAGTACTCTCTTCAAAGCTGTCAGACAGGGGCATTTAAGTCTGCAGAGGTTTCTGCTGCCTTTTGTTCGGCTATGCCCTGTCCCCAGAAGTGGAGTCTATAGAGGCAGGCAGGCCTCCTTGAGCAGCGGTGGGCTCCACCCAGTTCGAGCTTCCTGGCCACTTGTTTACATACTCAAGCCTCAGCAATTGTGGGCGCCCCTCCCCTAGCCTCACTGTGGCCTTGTTGTTCAATCTCAGACTGCTGTGCTAGCAATGAGTGAGGCTCCGTGGGCATGGGACCCTCCAAGCCAGGCATGGGATATATTCTCCTGGTGTGCCACTTGCTAAGACTGTTGGAAAAGTGCAATATTAGGGTGGGAGTGACCCAAATTTCCAGGTGCCATCTGTCATCCCTTCCCTTTGCTAGGAAAGGGAATTCCCTGACCCCTTGCACTTCCCGTGTGAGGTGATGCCTTGCCCTGCTTCAGCTCACACTCGGTGGGCTGCACCCACTGTCCTGCCCCCACTGTCTGACAAGCCCCAGTAAGATGAACCCAGTACCTCAGTTGGAAATGGAGGAATCACCCATTTTCTGCATCACTCACGCTGGGAGCTGTAGACTGGAGCTGTTCCTATTCGGCCATCTTGGAACCACCTCCCATTTTGATCTTTACCCACACAGAGAATTGTGACATATTTCTAGGCCTCTCACCTAAATAAAGTTATCCTTTTACCTGGGCCCTCCTCTCAGGGGTTATTGCAAGGTATTTCTGGACTTAAAGCCTAGGTGATGTGACTCTTCTAGACTGCTTAGCCTTTGCTCAATAAAAAATTTTAATGTTTCAATGGATCCAAGACCTAAATGATGTGACTATCATCTCTTGCCTGAGCCCTGAATACACTGTGTATTGTGACATATGGCTGGGTCCAACACCTAGGTGATGTGACTCTCTTGCATGGGCCCTGCCAACAGAAGGCATTATAACAAATCTCTGGCTGCATCAATTATTTGATGTGACTCTGCTATTTTACCTGGACTTTGCCCATAGAAGAGATAGTGACATATCTCTGGGCCAAACAGCTAGGTGTTGTGACTCTCCTCTTTTGCCTGTGCCAGGCCCCCAGAAGGAATAATGAATTATCACTAGGCCTAGCACACATGCAATGTCATTCTTCTACCTGCTTATTGTCCACAAGGGCCACTGTGACATATCTCTGGGCCCATGACCTAGGTGATGTGATTCTTGTTTTCTTTCTGGGACTTGTCCACAGTGAAAATTGTGACATATTGCTTGCTGTAGCACCTACATTATATTACTCTCTACTCTTGCCTGAGCCCTGCCCACTGTTGTGATTGTGACAGATAAGTGGGCACTGACCCTGTTATGTGATTCTCATCTTTTTTTTCTAGCTCTATTTACCAGGGACATTGTTACATATTTCTTGTTCCCTCACCAAAGTGATGTGACACCTCTGCCTAGGCCTTTCTCTCAGGAAGTGTTGTGGCAAATTATTGTACCTGGCACCTAAGTAATGTGACCCTTCTCTACTTCTTGGGCTCTGCTCAAGGAGGCATTGTGACATATCCCTGGACACAGGGCTGAAGGGGTGTTACTCTCCTCTCCTGCCTGGGCCCAGCGTACATTGTGTATTGTAACATATGGCTGGACCCAACAAGTAGGTGATGCAACTCTTCTCTATGAGCCCTGAAGACAGGGGTATTATATGATACTGTTTGTTCATCACCTAGGAGATATGACACATTATTGTTGCCTGGGACCTGCCAAATAAGAAGATTGTGATATATCACTTGATCCATCATCTAGGTGACATGAGTCTCTCTCTCTTTTTTTTTTTTTTTTTGCCTGGTCCCCACATGTTTTGGGTATTGTGACATATCGCTGGGCCCAATATCTAGAAAATGGAAGGCTTCTAGCTGGGGCTGTCCACAGTGGACCTGGTGACATATTTCTGCATTTATCACCTAAGCAATGTGGCTCTCTTCTTCTGCCTGCACCCTGCCTACAGGGAAGGTTGTGACATATTGCTGCCCTCAGCAAACAGATGATGAGTCTCTCCTAATTGGGCCTTGCCCACAGAAAGCATTTTGACATTGCTGGGCCCATTACCAAGGTGATGTGGTTCTGCAGCCTGCATCCTGCATCCAGCTTTCAGGAGGGGATTGTGATTGTAACATACTCCTGGCTAAGTACCCAGGTGATATTATTCTTCTGCCTGGTCACTTCTGTCAGGGAAGATTGTGACATACTCCTGGACCAGAACACAGGTGATGTGACTCTCCTGTTTGCTCCCTACTCACAGGTAGGGACATATATCTTGGTTCAGGTAACAGTTGCAATGATGACTCTAATACCACACACCAGCCAGTAGAAAAGATACTATCTGTTTTAGCTGAGATTAGAGAAACAGGTAAGATCCCTTGTCTCCTCTTTGTATGAAGGTTATAGAAAATTACTACTTTCTCACACGTTGTATAAAGCCTTAGTGTGGAACAAAATGTCACCACAGAAACCAGCATTCAAATGAGATTGTGTTTCTCATATTCTCACCCTATCATCCATTAGGATTTTCATCCTTACACATGGACAGAGCCCGCAGGTGAGGTCCTGAATCACACAGGTTGACACAGTCCACAGCTGGAATTGTTTCTCTCATATGCTACAGTTGGGATGGTGACTCATTTCCAAACCTAGTTCACTGCTATTTGGACTGAGCCAATTGAAGAGAAGTTGACTCTGAGACAAGCGGTTAGGGTAAAAACTATAACCATGGGTCCATACCAGAAGGGAGGTCTCAGAGCATATTGAGACTCTCATGCATAAGGCCCTCAGGTGCTACAAAGTGTTTCCCGACAAGGCACAACACAGGTGAGATTTTGACACTTGTATGCACATCATACTTCCACATGAACACGGCCAACTTTTGAGGTTCTGAATGTCACATTTGGAGGCAGTCGAAACTTGAAAAAGTGACTCTTATATGTGGATCCAGTCCACAGGTGGGCTGGTGACTCTCAGACCATGATCCAGCACACCTGTGAGGCTGTGACTCTACTAAGGAGGCATAGTGCACAGAAGAAAGTGAGGTTCCCACGTACAGACCTAGTCCGCCATTAAGATTGTGACTCATGTATTTAGACCCAACATAAAGGAGATGTTGACTCGCATACTTAGAATTGGGTCATGTGCAAGAACTTTAATTTTATCCCTGTATCTTTCTGCATGTGAGACTGTGTGACATATGCCTCTGTCCAGCAACTGAGTGATTTAACACTTCTGCTTTGGCCCAACCCACAGATGGAATTTTGACATCTTGCTAAACCCAGCACCTACATGATGGGACTCTATTCCACTGCCTTGGCACTGCCCACAGGCAGCATTGTGACATATCACTGTCACTAGGCCTTATATTCAGTTAATGTGAGTCTACCCATCTGTTTTGTCACTGTGCACAGAAGGCATTGTGACATTGGGCCCCATACCCAAGTTATGTGATTCTCCTGCCTGTACCCTGCCCACGTGGCCCATTGTGATATGTTGCTGGATCCAGAACCCAGGTGATGTAACTCTCTTGACTTGGCACTTCCTACAGGAGGCATTGTGACATCTCTGCACCCATTAGCGAGGTGATGTGACTCATGTCTGCCTGATCTCTGCTCACAAGGAATATTGTGACTCATCACTGGGCCCAGCATTGAGTTGATGTGATTCTTCTATTCTTTTTAGGTTCTGCTTGCAGGAGAGGTTGTGATGTGTCTCTGGACCCAACGGTAAGGTGATGTTACACTTTTGCCTTGGTCCTGACCTCAGAAAGCTTTGTGACATATTACTGGGCTCAGCATCAACATGATATGAGTCTCTTGCTTGGACCCTGTCCACAGGGGGCATTGTGACATATCTCTAAGTTCATGAACTATTTGATGTGACTCTTCTTGCTTACTTGGGCTTTACAATTAGAAGAGATCATGACATGTCTCTGATTCCAGCACCCAGGTGTCGTGACTCTCCTCGTTTGCCTGTGCTATGCTCACTGGATGTAGAGTAAATGATCACTAGGCATGAAACACAGGCGATGTGATTCTACTGCCTGTTCATTGCCCACAGGGGTCACTGCAACATATCTCTGGGCCCATTACCTAGATGGTGTAATTCTCCTTATTTTTCTGCTTCTGTCCCAGTAGGGATTGTGACATATTCCTTCACCCAACATTTATGTGATGTGGTTCTCCTCTCATGTCTGGACTCTGACCACTGTTGTAATTTTGACATGGGGCTGGGCTCATCTGTCTAGGTTATGTGACAGGTTATGTGAGTCTCTTCTTTTTTCCTAAGTCCTACCTACAGGGAGCTTTGGTACATAGCTCTGGGCCCCTCACTGAAATGATGTAATCCTCATTCTTGGGCCCTTCACTCAGTGAGTACTGTGACATATTGATGGACTCATCACCTAGGTGAGGTAACTCTCTTCTACTTCTTGGGCTCTGACCAAGGAGGTATTGTGATGTATTGCTGAGCCCAGCACATAGGTAATGTTACTCTTTTTGTTTATCACCTGGATGATGTGACACATTTTTTTTTTCTGTCTGGGCCCTGCTAAAGAGGGGGATTATAACATATCAGTTGGCTCAGCACCTATGTGATGTGACTCCTTTCTTCTAGGCCCCAAATATTTGGTGTATTGTGAAATAACACTGGGTCCCACACCTAGAAAATAAGAGGCTCCTGCCTGGGCCCTGCCCACACGGGGTCTTGTGACATATATCCACATACACTACGTAGGAAATGTGAGTCTTCTTTTCTGCCTGAACCCTCCTAACAGAAAAGATTATGATGTATCACTGGACCCTGCAAGAAGGTGGTGAGGCTCTTTTGACTGGGTCTTGAATACATAGATCATTGTGACATATTGCTGAGCCCTCAGAGAAGATTGTGACATACATCTGGCCCCAAACCCGGGTAATGTTACTCTCCTGCTTACTCCCGATCCAGAGGAGTGATTGTCACATATATCTTGGCCCAGCTCACTGGTGTGATGATGACTGTCATACCTTCAACTTGCCAATGAGAGAGATATTGTCTCTTATAGCTAGGTTTAAGGAAAAAGGTAAGATTCTGGGTGTCCTTTTTGTACAAAAGTCACAGAGGTTTACCACTCTCTAAAGACCTATAGTGGTACAGAGAGTGTCATCACAGGTCCAAGGACACAAGAAATACTGTATTTCTGGTATACACACCCTGCCTATCCTTCAAATAGTCATCCTCACACATGGACACAACCCACTGTTAAGATCCTGAATCTCATACGTAGACACAGTCTACAGATGGAATTGTGTCAGTCATATGTGAACATATGGACACATATGGGATAGTGATCCATCTCTAAATCCAGCTCATAGGCAGATGAGTACTCTTCTATTTAGACACAGCCAATTGAGGAGGTGTTGACTCTCATACCTGAACTTAGAGTGCCAGGTACAATCATGGGCCCATATCAGCATGAAGGTCTTAATGCAAATTGCAACTCTCATGTATATCATATTATATTACTTCATTTTCACACTGCTGTAAAGAACTGCCTAAGACCAGGTAATTTATGTAGAAAAGAGGTTTAATTAACTCACAGTTCAACATGGCTGGGGAGGCCTCAGAAAACTTACATTTATGGCAGAAGAGGAAGCAGGGACCTTCTTCACAAGGTGGCAGGAGGGAGAAAGTGAACGAAGGAGGAACTTCCAACATTTATAAAACCATCAGATCTCCTGAGAACTCACTCACTATCAAGAAAACAGCATGGGGGAAACGGCCCCATGATCCAATTACCTTCCTGCCTTGACACGTGGAGATTACAATTGTAGAGATTTGGGTGAGGACATAGAGCCAAACCATGTATCTCATAAATGTTTTGGGTGGTACAGAGAGTGTACTAATAGCCTAGCTGAAAGGTAAGATTGTGACAGTAGTAAGCAGACACAGTCAAGAGTAAAGATTGTTGTCCTCTCACGTGAGCATGGCCCACTGTTGAGGTTTTGAATCTTATATCTAGAGGCAGTCAAAAGTTGCAATGTTGACTCTCATACATGAATTTGTTATGCATGGATTTGGTGACCCTTAAACCATAATTTAGCACACATGTCAGGCTGTGACTTATCTAAGGGAACACAATGCCCAGAAAACATTGAGAAATTGCTGCACAGATCCAGTTCACAGTTGAGGCTGTGACTTGTCTACTTTACCCAACATACAAGATGTGTTGACCCTCGTACCTAGAACCAGGACATGTGAGGGACTGGTAATTTCATCCCTGTATTTTTTGAAGGTGTGATTGTGACATACACCTCTGCCAAACACCTGATTTGACTCTCCTGCCTGGCTCGGTTCACAGATAGAATTGTGATATATCGCTGGACCCAGCACTCAGGTGAGATGACTCTATTCTCAAGCCTTAGTGCCTCTTACAGGAGGCACTGTGACATATCGCTGGGATTTGCAGTCAGGTAATATAAATTTTCTCTCCTACCTTGGAGCTGCCAATAAGGGGCATTGTGAAATACTGCTCATTTTAATACCCAGGTGATATGATTCTTTTGCCTGGGCCCAGCCTAAAGGGGGGATTGTGACATCTCTCTGCACTCATCACCCAGGTAATGTACTCTCATCTCTTGCCCAGTTTCTGTTCACAGGAGGGAAGGTGACATGTCTCTGAGCTCAGCACCTAGCTAATGTGACACTCCTCTTCTTCCTAGGTTCTGCCCACAAGGAAGATTGTTACATACATGCTGGACCCAGCTTTAAGATGTTACTCATTAGCCTTGTCCCTGTCTTCAGAAGGCATTGTGGCCTATTGTGGGGCCCAGGACCAAGGTGATGTCACTTTCTTGCCTTGACTCTGTGAAGAGGAAACATCATGACATATCTCTGGGACCATAAAATATTTGATGCATCTTTCTTTTCTTACCAGGGTTTTGCTTATAGAAGAGTTTGTTGCATATCTCTGTGCCCAGCATCTAAATGATGTGACTCTCCTCTCCTGCCTGGGCCATGTCCACAGATGAAAAAGTGACTTATCGCTGGGCCCAGCACACAGACAATCTGATTTATTTCTCCTACTCTCTTTCTACAGGGGGCATTGCGAAGTATCTCTTAACCCATCAACTATTTGATGTAAATCTCTTCTATTACCTGGGGCTTTGCCCATAGGGGAGGTTGTAACATTTCTCATGGCCCAGAATGTAGGAGATGACACTCTCCTCTGATTGTTAATATTGCTTTGCTCTCCACTTACTTGATGTGACTCTCCTCTCATGCATTGTCCCTGCCCCTTGTGGTGATTGTGACATATAGCTGGCTGTAGCCCCTAGGTTATGTAACTTTCCTCTTCTTCCTGAGCCCTACCCACAGAAGGCATTGTGCCATATCTCTGGGGCTGTCACCTACATGATGTGGCGCTCCTGCTTTGGTCTTCCTCTCAGGAAGTACTGCAATTTATTGCTGGACCTAGAACCTAGGTGATGTGGCTCCCCTCTACTGTTTGGTCTCTGACCAAAAAGAGATTGTGATGTATCACTGGGCCCAGCACCTAAGTGTTTTGGTTCTCTGCTCTCTCCTAGGCACTGCATACATTGTTTACGGTGACACATGGCTGGATGCAAAACAAAAATAATACAACTCTTTTGCATTGGCAATGTCCACAGGTGTATTATCACATATCTTTTCCTTTAGCTCTGAAATTGAGCTCTGAAATAATCTGGATTTTTTTTTATCTTTGTGCCTATCTCTCCTATTGAGTTTAAACTTTAATCCAGGGCCGGGCACGGTGGCTCACGTCTGTAATCCCAGCACTTTGGGAGGCCGAGGTGGGTGGATCACGAGGTCAGGAGATTGAGACAATCTGGCTAACACGGTGAAACCCCGTCTCTACTAAAAATACAAAAAATTAGCTGGGCGTGATGGCGGGCGCCTGTAGTCCCAGCTACTCGGGAGACTGAGGCAGGAGAATGGCGTGAACCCGGGAGGCGGAGCTTGCAGTGAGCCGAGATGGCGCCACTGTACTCCAGCCTAGGTAAAAGAGTGAGACTCTGTCTCAAAAAATAAAAAATAAATAAATTAAATGAAATAAATAAACTTTAATCCAAAGCCACGAAAATAGTCATAATTACGGTCACAAAGTGATAACTTTTTTCTCTTCGTCCTTCTTTTCTCTTCCTCCTTTGCATCTCCTCCTTTCCTTTTCCTCTTCTCCTCCTCCTCTCATCCTTCTCCTCCTCTCCTTCTCATCTCTTCTTCCTCCCCTCTTCATGTTCTCCTCCTCTTCTTTTTCTCCTTTCTCCCCTCCTCTTCTTCCTCTCCTCCTCCTCCACTTCTCCTCTTTCTTCCTCCTCCTCTCCTTTTCTTCCTCCTCCTCTCCTTTTCTTCCTCTCATATTTCTCCCCTCCTCCTCTTCCACCTCCTACTCTCCTTCACTTCGTTTCATCTCATCCTCCTCTCTTCCTCCTCCTCTTTCTCCTCCTTCTCTCCTCCTTTTTCCTCCTCTTCCTCCTCTTCTCTTTCTCCTCCTCCTCTCCTCCTTCTCCTCCTCCTGTCCTCCTTCTCCTCCTCCTGTCCTCCTTCTCCTCCTCTCCTCCTTCTCCTCCTCCTCTCCTCCTTTTCTCCTCTGCTCCTCCTCCTCTCCTGTCCTCCTCCTCCTCCTCTCCTCATCTCTTCCTGTCCATTTTCTCTTCCTTCCCCTCTCCTCCTCCTCTGCCTTCTCCTCTTCTTCTCCTTTCCTCTTGTTATTTTTCTCCTTCTCGTCCTCTCATTCTCCTCCTCCTCCACTACTTTTCTCCTATTTCTCCTCTCCTCCTCCCCTGTTCCTCTCCATTTCCTCCTCCTCTCCTTCTTTTTCTTCTCCTCTCCTCCTGCTCCTCTTTCTACTTTTCTCCTCCTCCTTCTCTCCTCCTGCTACTCCTCTTCTCCTTCTTTTCTCCTCCTCCTCCTTCTCCTCTCCTCCTCCTACTTCTTCTTCTCCTGTCCCATTTCTCCTCTCCTCCTCCTTCCCCAAACCTCTCCTCCTCCTTCTCCACTCCTCCTCCTACTACTCATCTTTTGCTCCTCATTCTCTCCTCCTTCTTATCTCCTCCTCCTCTCCTCCTTTCCTTATTTTTCTCCTCCTCCTTCTTCTCCTGTCCTCTTCCTTCTTCTCTCCTCTTTCCCCTCTTTTTACTTCTCCTCTCCTCATTCTTTTCTCCTCCTCCTCTTCTCCTCCTCCTTCTTCTTTCTCTTCTCTTCCTCCTCCACTCCTCCTTCTTTTTCTCTTTTCCTCCTCCTTCTACTCCTTCTTCTACTCTCCTTCTCCTCTTTTCCTCCTCCTCCTCTCCTTCTCCTCCTCCTCTTCCACTGCTCCTCCTTCTCTTCTCCTTCTTCCCCTCTCCTCCTCTTTCTTCTTTCCTTCTGTTCTTTTCATCTCCTCCTCCTCTCCTCCTCCTCCTCCTCTACTTCTCCTCTCCTCTTCATTCTTCTCTCCCCCTCCTTCACCTCTTCTCTTCCTCCTTCTCATCTTTTACTCCTCTTTCTCTTCTACTTCTTCTCCTCTCCTCCTCTCCTTCTTTCCTTTTCTCCTGCTCCTTCTCCTTTCCTCCTCTTCTTCTCTCCTAGTTCTCCTTTCTTCCTCCTTTCCTTCTCCCCTCCTCCTCTGCCTTCTCTTCTCCTCTTCCTCCTTTTCCTCTCCTCCTTCACCACTTCTCCTTCTCCTACTCATCTTTTACTCCTCTTCTTCTTTTCCTCTCCTCCTTTCCTTTTCTTTCTCCTTTTCCTCCTCCTCTCCTCCTCTTCTTCTCTCCTCTTTCTCCTTCTTTTTTCTCCTATCCCTCTCCTCTCCTCCTCTGCCTTCTCTCTTCCTTCTCTGCCTTCTCCTCTCTTCCTCCTCCTTCTCTCTTCCTCCTTTTTCTCATCTCATCTTCCTTCTCCTTTCCTCCTCCTTTTCTTTCTTCCTCATCTCCTCCTCCTCCCTCCTCCTCACCCTCTCTTCTCCTTCTGTTCCTCCTCTCCTCCTCTTATCTCCTTTTCCTCCTCCACTCATTCTTTTCTCCTCTCCTCCTTCTCTCCTCCTCTCCTTTTCCTCCTCTTTCTCCTACTCCTTCTAGTTTCCTCCTCCTCCTCCATCTCTTCTCCTCTTCCCCTTCTCTTCCTCCTCTCTTTCTTCTCCTCTTCTCCTCCTCCACTCCTACATTTTTTCCTCTTCTCCTCCTTCTTCTCCTCTCCTCCTCCTCTTCTCCTCATAGTCCTCCCCCTTTTCCTCCTCCCCTCCTCCTCCTCCCCTTCTCCTTTTCTTATTTTTCTCCTCCTACTCCTCTTATCCTTCTTCTCCTCCACTCCTCCTCCTTCTTCTATTTCTCCTCTCCTCCTCCTCTCACCCTCTCAATTTCCTCCTTCTCCTTCTCTCCTCCTCCTACTTTTCTCTTTCGTTTTCTTCTCTCCTCCCCCTTCTCCTCTCCTTCTCCTCCTTCTTTTCCTCTTCTCCTTTTTCTCTCCTCCTCCTCTCCTCCTCCTTCTCCTCTCCTCTTCTTCTCCTCCTTCTCTCCTCCTCATTCTCTCCTCCTCCTCCTCTTAACCTCTCCTCCTCCTACCCCTCTCCTCCTACTATTACTCATCTTTTACTCATCCTCCTCTCCTCCTTCTTTTCCTCTCCTTTTTTTATTTTCCTTCCTCCTCCTCCTCCTTTTACTCATCTCCCTCTTCTCTCGTCCTCCTCCTCATCTCCTCCTTCTCCTCCTCTCCTTCTTTTTCCTCTTTTCCTCCCCTTTTCCCCCTCATTCTGCTCTCCTCCTTTTCCTCCTAAACATCTTCTCATCCTCCTGTTCATATTTTACTCCTCTTCCTCTCCTCCTTCTTCTCCTCCTCTCCTTATTGTCCTCCTCCTCCTCCTTTTATCCTCTTCCTTCTTCTCTCCTCTTCCTTTTACTTCTCTTCTCCTCCTCCTCCTCTCCTCCTCCTCTTTTCCGCCTCCTCTTCTTTTTCTACTCTCCTCGTCTCCTCTTCCTCATCCACTCCTCCTCCTTCTCTCCTTTTCTGCTTCTGTTTCTACTTCTACTCTCCTCCTTTTCTCCTTTTTTCTTTCTCCTCCTCCTGTTCCTCCTCCTTCTCCTCTCCTCCTCCTCTCCTCCTTTTTCTCCTCTTTTCCTCCTCCTTCTCCTCTACTTCTCCTTTCTTCATTCTCTTCTTCTCCTTATTCTCCTCTTCTTGTCCTCTGCCACTTCTTCCACTCCTACTGATCTTTTACTCCTCCTCCTCTCCTCCATCTTCTCCTCTCCTCCTTTCCTTTTTTCTCCTCGTCCTTCTCTTTTCTTCTCTCCTCTTCCTCCTCCTTTTATTCTCTTCTCCTTTTCCTCTCCTCCTCTTCCTTCTTCTCCTTTTTCTTCTTTCTCTCTTCTCCTCCTCCTTCTCCTTTCCTCCTCCTCCTCACTCCCTCTTCTCCTCCTTCTTTCTTTCTCCTTGTCTCCTCCTCTCCTATTCCTCCTTCATTCCTTTTTCTCCTCTCCTTCTACTCCTTCTTCTACTCTTTTCCTCCTCCTCTTTCATCTCTTTTCCTCCTTCCCCTCTCTTCCTCTTCTCCTCCTCCTATCCTCCTTCTCCTCCTCCTTCACTCCTACTCGTTTTCCTCTCTTCCTCCTTTCCTCCTCCTTCTTGTTATCTCCCTCTTCTCCTTTTTCTCTCTTTTTCCTCCTCCTCCTCTCCTCCTTCTCCTCTCCTTCTCTTCTCCTTTTTCATTCTTCTTTCTTTCTACTCCTCTCTTCCTCTCTCTCTTCTCCTCCTCCTTCTCCTCTCCCCCTCCTTTTCCTCCATCTCCTCTTCCTTCTCCACTCCTCCTCCTTCTCCTCTTCTTTTCCTCTTCCTTCTACTCCTTCTTCTACTCTCCTCCTCCTCCACCTCTCCTCCTTCTCTTCTCCTCTCCTCCTCCACTCCTCCTTCTCCTCTCTTCCTCTTTTTCTTCCTTCTCTCTTTTTTCATACTTCTTCTGCATTCCTCATCCTCTCCTCCTTTTTCTCCTTCTCACCTACTTTTTCTGCTCTCCTCCTTCTACTCCTTCTTCTCCTCTCCTCCTCCACTTCTTCTTTCACTCCTTCTCTTTTTCCTCCTGCACCTTCTTCTCCTCTTCTCCTTCCCTCCTTTGTCTTCTTTTTCCCTCCTTCTTCTTCTCTCCTCCTCCTTTTCCATTTCTCTTCTCCCATACTCCTCCTCCTCTTCTCCTCTTGTTCTTCTCTTCTCCTTCTTCTCCTCTTCTCCTCTTGTTCTTCTCTTCTCCTTCTTCTCCTCTTCTTTTCCTCTTCCTCCTTCTCCTCTCCTCCTCCACCTCGTTTTTCTCCTCTCCTGTTCCTCTTCAGTTTTTCCTCCACCTCTTCTTCTTCTCCTCCTCCTTTCATCTTGCTCCTTCTCCTTCTTCCTCCCTTTTTCTTTTCCCTTCCTCCTCTTCCTCTCCTTCTCCTTTTTACTCCACTCCACCTTCTCTCCTCCTCCTTCTTTTCCATCTCCTCTCCTCCTTTTCCTCTTCTCCCTTTTCTCCTCATCTTCCTCGCTCCTTTTTCTGTCTCCTCCTTTCCTCATCCTCCCCTCCTTTTTTCTCTTTTCCTCCTCCTCCTCCTCTCTTCCTCCTCTTCCTCCTCCCTTCCCCCTCCTCTCCTTTTCCTCTCCTCCTTCTCCTTTCTTCCTCCTTTTCTCCTCCTTTTCCTTCTCCTCTCCTCCTCCTTTTCTCCTCCTTTTCCTTCTCCTCTCCTCCTCCTTCTCTTCTCCTCCCCTCCTCCTCTCCATCTTTTTCTCTTTCTCCTTCTCCTCTCCACCTTCTCTTCCTCTCACTTTTCCTTTCTTTCCTCCTCCTTCTCCTACTGTTCCTCATCCTCTCCTCCTTCCTTTTTCTCTCTCCTCTTTCTCCTCCTCTTTTTTTCTTCCCTGTTTCAGCTTCTCTCCTCCTCCTTCCCTCTTTCTCTTCCTCCTCATCTTCCTCTTCTCCTTGTCCTCCTTTCCTCCTCCTTTCCTCCTTTTCCCCTCCTCCACTTCCTCCTACTCTCTTACCCCTCTTTCTCCTCCTTTACTTCTTTTTCTCCCAGTTTCCTCCTTCTCCTCAATCTTTTCCTCCTCCTTTTTATCTCCTCTACTTCTCTCTCTCCTCTTCTCCTCCTCCTCGCCTCATCCTCCTTTTCCTCTCCTCCTTCTCCTCCTCTACTCCTTTTTCTCTTCTTCTCCTCCTTTTCCTTTTTCTCTCCTCTTTCTCTCATTCTCCCTTTCCTTTTTTTCTCTCCTCTTCCTCTCATCCTCTTTTTTCCTACTTCTCTTATCCTCCTTCTCCTTCTCTTTTTTCCCCTTCTCTTTCTCCTCCTCCTTCTCTTCTTCTCCTCTCATCCTCCTTTCCTCCTCTTTTCCTCCTTCTCTTCTTCTCTTCTCCTCCTTTTCTCCTTCTCCTTTTCTTTCTCCTGTCATCCTCCTCATTCTCCTTTTTTTACTCCTCCTTCTTCTCCTCCTCCTCCTCCTCTTCTCCTCCTATCCTCCTTTTTCTCCTCCTCATTCTTTTCATCTCCTCCTTCTCTTTCATCTCCTCTTCCTCCTTCTCCTCCTCCTCTTCCTCCTCCTCCTTTTCTACTCCTTCTCCTCTCCTCCTAAATTTCCTTTTTCTTTTCTTCCATCCCTTTCCTCCTCCTTTTCTTCTTCTTTTCTTCTTCTCCTCTTCATCTCCTACTCCTCCTATCTTTCTCCTCCTCTCCTTCTTTTTCTCCCCTCCTCTTTCTTCTTTTCTCCTCCTCCTTCTCTCCTCCTCCTATTTCTCGTTTCCTCCTCCTCTCCTTCACCTCTTCGTCTCCTCCTCCTTCTTGTGCTCTGCATTCTCCTTCTCTCCTCCCTTTTCTCTTCATCTTCTCCTCCTTCTTCTTGTCCCCTCCTCCTCCTCCATCTCCTCTACTCCTCCTTCTCCTCCTCTCCTTCTCCTCCTGTCCTCCTCCTTCTATCCTTCTTTTCCTCTTTTCCTCCTTTTTTCTCCTCCTCTCCTTCTCCTCCTTCTCATTTTTTCCTCGTTCTCTTATTCTCCTCCTCCTCCCTCTCTCTCTCTCTTTTTTTTTAATCTACTTCCTCCTAGCTTCCCTTTTCTCCTCTCCTCTCCTGGTCCTGTTGTCCTCCTCTCTTTTTTTTCTCCACTACCTCTCTTCTTACTATCCTCTTCTCATTTTCTCTTCTAGTTTTTCTCTTTCCTCCTCCTTTTCTTCTCTTCTCCTCCTCCTCTTTCTTCACTCCTCCACTCCTACTCCTCCTCTTACTGAGCCACTGGCCATGCCAAGCAGCACCCAGCACACGTAGTGGCAGCCTCTTCAGCGCTGTGCTAGAAAGACCTGATGTGCATTTATATTAGCTTTTGGAGGATAGTAGTAATCCGGCCTAACTCAGGCGGCCAAGTATATATATATAATCTATATATATATATGTTCTATGAGAAAGAATCTTGCTCTGTCACCTAAGCCAGAGTGCAGTGGCACAAGATTATGACTCACTGTAGCCTCAAGAAGTCCTCTCATCTCAGCCTCCCGAGTAGCTGGGACTACAGTAGTGGCCCATCACACCTGACTAAATTTTTTTTCAGTGACCGGGTCTCAACATGTTGCCTAGACTGGTCTGAAACTTCTGGGCGCAAGCGCTCCGCCTGTCTTGGTCTCCCGGAATACTGGAGTGAATGTATTTGTTATAGAACCGCCCTGATTCAGATGGTGCAAGCCTCGCAGGCTAGAAACATCTCCCTGACGCTGCTCCCCACCTTCTGCCCTCTCTTTCCCGGCATCCTTCCCCTGTGGAATGAGGAACTTTCCTTCTAAGGTCTTTCCAGCCCCTCCCTGGCAGGGAAGCCTGGAAACTAGGGCCCCTGCTTTCCCCTGCAGTCGCAAAGCATCTGGGTGCTGGCCAGGAGGTGGCCTCCTGGGGTGTTCTCACCAGGGTGTTTGGTGGAGGCCCCTGCCGCACCCTGCTCTGTGGATTTGATCTTCCTGGGCAGAGGACACTGGCTTTGAGGGGGCAGCAGGCAGCCCTGTGCCCTGGCCCTTTCCTGGCTGGCGGTTTTGCTGTGGCTGGCCTTAGGCGCCCAGGAAAGAAGGGGGCCAGGGCCTGGCCATAGGGGCACCTATCGTTCCTCGCCCTTCCGTTGGCGAGGTGCGTGTTTTACAGGGATCCGTCGGTGTGGAGTGCACCTTGCAGTCGGGGGCTCGGTTCCGGGTGCCGTCGTTAGTCCAGGAAAAAGGCGGGGAGCCTTCTCCCGCTCCAACAATTTGCAGCTAGTTCCCGGGCTTCCCTTCCTCCTCCCACACCGGCCCGCAGCCTAGTGCTGCTTTCTCTGCCCCCAGCACCAGCCTCTTCGTGGGCTCCCTCCTCCCCTTCCCACTCGCGTCTCTTAGGAAACTGCGACCGTAGTGTTTGCTAAAGAGCAGGGGAGGTCCTACTTCCTTCCCGTCGCCGACGCCCCCTGCCGGGGAAGCGGCGCGTTTTCTGGGCAGAGGGCGCATCGAGGATGTGACCTACTCCCTGGCTAAGGGTGTGGATGGGGAACGGCGACCGATCCCACTGCCTGGCGGGGCCGCTTCCTTTCCAGGCAAGGCGGAGACCTGCAGGGCGCGGAGACCCCGCCCGGCGCAGAACGCTCTGGCCAGTGGGCAGCTTGACAGGGGCCCCGTGCGCCTAGCGACCCTCCTCAGCACTGCATCCTTGAGAGGTTATAAATGAGGCGGAAAGAATTTTTCCCTGCTCAGCGGATTTGTCCTTTTTCTTTCCTGACTAGATAGGAGATAGAACGCAGATACAGCCCAGATCCGGGGCAGCAGTTCACATTCCATTACAAAACTCTACACAGCTTCCGAGCTAGCAGCAGCACACATTCGGGGAACATTGGAGGGATTTTCTTCTTCTTTTGTGGGTGGTGGTGTTGGTGGTTGTGGAGAGAGATAGAAGAGTGAATAAAAAATGTATAACGATTTGGTAGGCTGAAAAACCTCTCTGGGATTTTCATTAATAGAAAATTGAAGTCTTGTCCTTGTTTAAGATTTCAGATTTAAGCTTAGCCGTTTCAAAGTCAATGGAAACAAAGTTTGCCTTTTAGATAGGAATGCTGAAAATAATGAGACACTTCTGTCTGGAGGAAACAAAATGATTTCTGCAAAGGCAGAGTCGCCAGTCCATCCCCATATATTTGAGGGTTTTTTCCTTTTTTAGATATGTGTAGTCTCTGCACCTATGCACAATGTTACTGAAGTATATTTAATAGAAGTGGAAAGTGAGGGAAAGGGAATTGCAAATAGAAGAATGTGATTTTGTTTTCATTTTTTTCATACCTGTGAAAAGCATTCTCTAGAGTTGATGCTTTTTCAAGTAGGCAGGTAGAGTTTCTAACCCTATTTTAATCAGGCAGTCTGTTAGAGACCAAAATCTTGGCTAAAACCTCTTTGGAAACACACACAAAAAAAACGCTTAGTTCTGTGCTACCTTCAAGAGTCGGCAGAATTTTTGCAGAAATGAGTATGAGTTCCTTCTAAAGGATCTTGTGCTCCATTTTAGGTACATGAAGTTGCCCTGTCTTATTTTATTTATTTATTTATTTATTTATTTTTGCGACTGAGTTTTGCTCTTGTTGCCCAGGCTGGAGTGCAATGGTACGATCTTGGCTGACTGCAACCTCTGCCCTCCCAGGTTCAAGTGATTCTCCTGTCTCAGATTTCCCAGTAGCTGGGATTACAGGCATGCACCACCATGCCCGGCTGATTTTTGTATTTTTAGTAGAGACGGCGTTTCTCCATGTTGGTCAGGCTGGTCTTGAACTCCCGACCTCAGGTGATCTGCCCACCTCGGCCTCCCAAAGTGCTGGGATTACAGGCATGGGCCACCGCACCCAGCCCTTATCATTCTTAAAAATACTGCTAAACTGGTTGCATATTAGGATATCTCGTTTTTAAAGGATTTGCTGGATGTGCAAGACTTTTAAGAAATGCTACTGATGCTTATGGATATATGGAATATCATTCTCTGGGGTTTTCTATATACCACTTTATTTCTCATCAGAAATTCAGACTCTAAGCCCTTAATGTGCCAGACACAAGTTTGTTATGTAATGGTTAACATGCATTTCACTAAGCTGGTACAGGTGATACATTCATACCTAACTTGTTACACCACCTAAGTGACCGTTTGATGAAAGGGTCTTTTATTTTAAGTTTATTCAGGCAGACTTTTGAGGTCTTATTTGCATCTGACAAAGGTACAGCATGTTGAAGGAGAAAAAATAAACCTTACTTTATTATTCCTGCATTAGATCAATAGCTGTTTATTGGCCACCTGGTCTGTGCCAGGCACTGTACAACATGGGTGCCCTAGTAATAAATGGATGGTAATAAATGTAGTTGCCAGCCGGGCATGGTGGCTTGTGCCTGTAATCTCAGCACTTTGAGAGGCCTAGGCGAGTGGATCACCTGAGGTCAGGAGATCAAGACCAGCCTGACCAACATGGTGAAACCCCATTTCTACTAAAAATACAAAATTAACTGTGCTTCTTGGCTCATGCCTGTAATCCCAACTACTCGGGAGGCTGAGGCAGGAGAATCACTTGAACCCCAGAGGCAGAGATTGCAGTGAGCTGAGATTATACCACTACACTCAATAAATAAACGAATAAATATTGTTGCCCTACATCAGGAGTCGTCAACACCCAGGGCACAGACTGATACCAGTCTGTGGTCTGTTATAAACCAAACTGCACAGCAGGAGGTGAGCAGTGGATGAGTGAGGCTTCATCAGTATTCACAGCCACTCCCCATCACTTGCATTACAAATCAGCAGCAGCATTAGATTATCATAGGAGTGCAGACCCTATTGTGAACTGCGCACATGAGGGATGTAGGTTGTACACCATTTATGAGAGTCTAATGCCTGAGGATCTCTCACTGTCTGTCATCACCCCTAGATGGGAACCTTTAGTTGCAGGAAAACAATCCCATGGCTCTCACTGATTCTACATTATAGTGAGTTGTATAATTATTTCATTATATATTACAATGTAATAATAGAAACAAAGTGCACAGTAAGTGTAATGCGCTTAAATCATACCAATAGAAAACCATCTTGCCACATCTGTGAAAAAATTGTCTGTCATAAAACCAGACCCTGGTGCCAACAAGATTGAGAAGCACTGCCCTACATTGTACAGTGCCTGACATATACCAGGTAGCCAAAAAAATTCTTAGTGGGGTTAATTGGGGCTTTTAAAAACTGTATTTGTCTTTCTCTAGCTTGCTTTGTATTTTCTTTTTTTTCCATGTTCTCAGAGACAATGGGGTAGGACTATATAAATGTGTGATATTTCTGGTAGTTTAATTACTTTAAAATGTTCTTTATTTATTTTGATGTACCTTCTTGGACTAACTTATTTTCACCCTGCTTTTTTGAAATCATTCAGCAAAGTTCCACGTTTATACTCAGAACAACACTATTAGGGTTGGGTGGGTATGTTGACCCATTTTATAGCTGCTTAATGATGTACCCAAGAGCTGGCAATAAATTAAGCTCAGGATCCACAATTCCTAACTACCACCTAGCTCCATGGAACACCTGGTTTATAGAGTCAGCTTGATCTCAAAAAAAAAAAAAAGTCATAGATTTAAATGTATACTGCTTATTTACCTCTGTGTATGTGTGTTGTTATTTTTAATAAAGAAGACCTTTTTTTTTCAAAATAAATTTGATCGAATTTGAAGGTATAAGGGAATTTCAAATGAAACTTTAGCCTCTGGTGACATTGCCATTGATGAATATGATAGGCATCTTGTCAGTAGCCTGTCTACCTCATGGGATTGTTGTAAAGATAAATAAATGTTCCAGAAACTCAAAACCTACATACAGAATAACGTGGTATATTTTGAGATCAGGAAGCTTTGTGGGTATCCACTGTGGATTTCCTTTCCAGAATTTTGAATTTTTGAGTGACTTGCTTTGGGGAAGGGTGCTACTGGCCTTAGGTATACAGACACTAGAAATGCTGCTCAGCATATTACAATACACAGGACAGCCACAAATGTCAGCAGAGCTGAAGTCAAGGAAGCCTGCTTGAAAGGTATAGTAGTGGCCTTTATTGTATCCACAAGCACACTGGGTGCATTCCCTCTATTACATGTGCTATATTTAGAAATCTGAAATTCCATAAAGTAAGGAAGTTTTATTTGCCTCTACGATGCCATGGTTGGCAGGGTCAAAGTTTTACAAGAAGCTTGGGATTGAGGAAAACATTAAGTGATGTTCAATGTATTTGAAAACTCCATAGTAAATAAGAGCTCTAGAAATCATCAGCTTCTTCAACAAATGAAATGCATTGGCTCTGTAAAGCTGTTTTGGTAGGTGGCTCCTACTTCAGTCATTTAGGAAATTCACTCTGATGCTGTCATCTGCCAGTCTCCCTCATGTTTTCAGTTATGTGGAGTATATCTTTTTAAAAAATTCTTTGAACTAGCTCTTACTAGCTTGATAGTTAATGTTTTTGTATTCGTAGTCTCCCTGATTTTAATTTCTCAAGTTTTTGCAAAATTCTTACATAACTATCTGCCCTTTTCATAGAGCGGTGTTTCTGAGACAGGTCTTCTGTCCACACATGTCCTCTTGAGAGAGTGGATGTCAGCCAGCTGCCTTGGCTGAGATGGATGGGGATAATACAGGGATGGAATAATGCAGACAGTGGTAATTTCTATGATCTGGGACCCCAGGCCTCACACCAGAACTGTCTAGTATATGTTTAGCAAATAAGTGCCAATGGTCTGAGCTTTGTCCTGCCCTCCCACTTTCCACCCTACTACACAAGCAGGAGATATGCAAGGGAGAAGGCAGGAAGATGAGGAGACTGAATACCAGAAAAGAAACGGCTGCCTGTAGTAAGCAGACAGTTTCCTCCAAAGTGGTCTGGGCTCCCACTTACCTTAGAGACATGTGCAACACTTGAGAATAGTTGTTTTAAAATTCTGAAATCAGTGGACAGACTGTAAGCATCCCATTGGAGTCAGTTGCCAGGTACCTGTTCTCTGCAGCAACCTTTCACCTCTCACATCTGGGAGTGAGTTCTGTTCCTGCAGAATGCCCTGTGCATTCTGGTGCTTTTGTGTCCTCTCCTCTAACCTATAAACTGGCAACTCTAACTCTACATTTTCACTTACAATTTTTCTGAAGCAGTAATCTTTTGTCATCCTCATCACACTACAAGTCCCTCACCCTGCAAGTACTTGTAAAAATGAAAGTAATATCCATTCCTTCTGGAAGCTGATTGCCATGCACACAACCTACTAGGCCAGGAACATTACTGCTGGCTGTCCTGATGCATGTCTCTCTCACCCCCATGTCCAGTCACCAGTCTTTCCCCAAAACCATGCTCCAGTCACTGACTTTGGCTGTTTAATCACTTCTGACCTAAGGCCCTCATTGAGTCATAAGCACCTCTTAATTTTCTGCCACCAGTTTCTCTCTACTGCTGTTAATCTTCCACCCTGCTGCCAGAGTCATCATCCTCAAAAACGAAAGCTGCTCTCGTTGTTTGCCTGCCTAATAACATCTCTTGCCTCCCTGTTGTCTGCAAAAAGAAAAATCTAAACTCCTTCACTTGTTTTACAAAGACCCTCATCTGCTTCCAAACCAAATTGCTAGTCTTGGCTCTTGTCTCTGTCTTCCACATCACTGCCACACTGAATAATTCTTTACTGCCTCTGCTGTTCCATGGGTTGTTCTTTTTGTTGTGTCTCCATCCCCTTCCCCCAGCAAAGAATATTTACTCTTTACTCTTCTGTTGAAACCCATCTCAAATAGTAATTCTAGGGAGAATTAGGCCGTCTGTTCCTAATAACTTTTACCCTCGTCTATCAAGTCTGTCTGCTGTAATTTATCTGTTAACATGTTTCTCCCACCTCAAGAATATTTTTTCGATCTTCTGTACCTCCATAATTGCATGGCTGGTGCTCACTGACTACTGCGTGTTGATTTACTTATTTTATTTTACTTGTTTGAGAGATGGAGTCTTGCTCTGTTGCCCAGGCTGGAGTGCAGTGGTGCAATGTTGGCTCATTACAGTCTCTGCCTCCCTGTTTCAAGCAATTCTCCTGCCTCAGCTTACCCAGTAGCTCAGATTACAGGCACCCACCACCACGTCCAGCTAATTTTTGTATTTTTAGTAGAGACAGGTTTCACCACATTGGCCAGGCTGGGAAATGAAGGGATGGGCCAAATTAAAGGAATAGGTTGGGCTAATTAACTGCAGCAGGAGCATGTCCTTAAGGCACAGATCACTCATGCTATTGTTTGTGGCTTAAGAATGCCTTTAAGCAGTTTTCTGCCCTGGGTGGGCCAGGTGTTCCTTGCCCTCATTCTGGTCAACACACAACCTTCCAGCGTGGGTGTCATGGCCATCATGAACATGTCACAGTGCTGCAGAGATTTTGTTTATGGCCAATTTTGGGGCCAGTTTATGGACAGATTTTGGGGGGCTTGTTCCCAACAACTGTAAATGAAGTAATTAAAATTGCCAGCCAGGAGTGGTGGCTCACCTCTGTAATCCCAGCACTTTGGGAGGCTGAGGCAGGTGAATCACCTGAAGTCAGGACTTTGAGACTAGCCTGGGCAACATGCCAAAACTGTATCTCTACAAAAAAATTTACAAAAATAGCTAGATGTAATGGTGTGCACCTATGGTCCTAGCTATTCGGGAGGCTGAGATAAAAAGATGGTTTGATCCTGGAAGGTGGAGGTTGCAGTGAGCCAAGATTGTTCCACTGCCCTCCAGCCTGGGTGACAGATTAAAACCCATTTCAAAAAGAAAATTAAGATAAAAATTAAAAATGTGTGGGGAAAAAGATGGAAAGAGAAACACAATATAATAAAACCTGTGAGATAAAGCAAATATAATACTAAGAGGGCAGTTTACAGCCTAAATGACTGCATCAAAAAAGTAGAAAGCTTACATATTAAGCACCTGACATCACACACTCTTCAAGGAACTAGAAAATTAATAACAAACAAAATTCCAAGTTAGAAGAAAAAAATAACAAAAATCAGAACAGAATCAAATGAAATACAGATGAAAAACAATAACATTGATCAACAGAACAGAGTTGGTTTTCCAAAAAGACAAAATGAATAAATTGCTAGGTAGATTAACCACAAACAGAATAAAAATATAAATAAACAAAATCAGATATGAAAGAAGGCATTACAACGGATACAACAGTAATACAAAAGATCACTAGAAATGATTATAAACAATTAGACACTAATAAACCTGAAAACCTACAAAGAATGAATAAATTCATGGAAACATACAACCTCCCAAGATAGAGCCAGGAAGAAACTGAGTACCTGAACAAACCAACAATAAGTAGCATGATTGAGTGAGCAATAAAAAATATCTTGACAAAGAAAAGCTCAGGACTAGATAAATGCACAGTCAAATTCTACCAAATATACAAACAATAGTAATCCTCCTTAAACTCTTCCCAAAAGTTGAAGATAATTAAATTCTTCCTAAGTCACTCTGAGGTCAGTATCACTCTGATACCAGAACTAGCCAAAGACACAACAAAGAAAACTATTATTATATTATTATTTTAAAAAATAGACAAATGGGACTCAAACAAATGAGTTTTTGCACAGCAAAAAATAAATAAATAAATAAATCAACAGGATAAATAGGCAACCTACAGAATAAAAGAATATATTTGCAAACTATGGGCCAACATGAAACTAATATTCAGAATTTACAAATAACTCAAACAATTCAAAAATATCATAATAATAAGAAATCCCATTGAAAAATGAGCAAATACTACTAAGCATTTTTCAATAAAGACATACAAATAACCAACACACGTATAAAAAACATACTCAATCTCAACTAAAAATAAAACTACCATTTGATTCAGAAACCTCATCATTGGGTATCTACTCAAAGAAAATTAGTTTATTATATGAAAATGATACCTAATATCACCTACAAATAGGCAACTGCAAATGAAAACGATGAGCTATCACTTCAAATCTGTTAAAATTACTAATATCAAAAAGAAAAAATAGAGGCTGGGCACGGTGGCTCACGCCTGTCATCCCAGCACTTTGGGATGCCAAGGCGGGAGGATCACTTATGTTCGGGAATTCAAGACCAGCCTGACCAACATGGGGAAACACCATCTTTACTAAAAATACAAAATTAGCTGGTTGTGGTGGCGCATGCCTGTAATCCCAGCTACTCCAGAGGTTGAAGCAGGAGAATCTCTTGAACCCAGAGGAGAATCGCTTGAACCCAGGAGGGGAAGATGGTGGTGAGCTGAGATGACACCATTGTACTCCAGCCTGGGCAACAAGAGCAAAACTCTGCCTCAAAAAAAAAAAAAAAAAAAAAAAAAAGAAAAAAAGAAAGAAAAGAAAAAATAGAGAAATAACAAGTAACATCTGTCATTGATGCTCCTGAGATTTCTGAAACAAATCTTAATGTCACCACTGCTCTCACACACTTCAGATATGATGGAAAAAAAAAAACTTCAGAAATGATCTAACATGCACTTCCTCAAAATACTCAGAGATATTCTTATATTCCCCCTTGAAGCAATGGAAAAGGAGGCATATCATGCAGTACCTTATAAGCCATAAAGAGGACTTTAGCTCTCGCGGTACCTTCAAAGGAAAATCACTAAATAGCAAGTAGAGTCCATAGAGAATTTAACAGTATGGGACAAATGATGCTCCTATACAAAAGCTACAGAATAAAAAATGGTTTTTTAGGAAACATTTCCATTGAAGCAGAGCATCTCATACCACATTTTAAGGTCTGCAATTCTTTTTGACATTTGTACCTCTTGTCTGTGTTATCTGCTTCATTCATGCTTACCTGCCTGAGTATTTGACTACTGTCTCATGTCTCTTCACATTCCAGGGCTCTTTTATTTGCTCAAGGCAGGAGATGAGATCAGGTTTAGAGATAGTAAGGCCTGTTTTATTAGAAAAAAGCAACATAACTTGCTGAGATTCTACAGTTACCAACCTTGTACCATGTTCAGTCAGTCAGACAGGAGAAAATATGAAAGATTCTAGAAATTTAATTCCAAAATACTGTTTTCTGACAGAAACTTTTGAATATTTAGAACATATTTTACATTTCTGGGTCCTTAGCTCTACTATTCAATATTATTGAATTTAAAATTGGTGCTGGATATTGAATTTTAATATTTGGGCAAGAATATTTAATGCCACTGAATTTCTAGAATTACCATTAATCTAGAGTGAAGAATAAAGATTAGCTCAAGAAAGGGGAAGGTTCCTGTTAAAACATCTTGAAGATTTTTTTTCTGTTCCAGTAAACCTTCAAGTTTTCCTTAAAAGTGTTGATCTAAAATAATTTATGCAGAGGAAAAACTGCCAAAATCATTCTACAAAGGGAGAAAATAGAAGCCTTAGGGTATATTAGAAAATTGGGGGAAAATGTATTGACACCGAGAGACCAGTTTTTGGTAGTTCTCTAAACACTGCATCTCTATACAAATTTCACTTAGCAGTATTCAGGCATTCCCACACCTCCTGAGAGAATTCTATGGCCACAACCTTGAAAGTTAACATCTCCTAAAATAAACGCAAAGACCCACACATACTTAGCAAGTGGCTATAGGCAGAATTATTAATTTTACTCTAAGTGTTTGAGAGTTAAGAGAACTGGCTCTGTTTTACATAAGAGACTGGCATTATCCAATAAAATATTGTTCAATAGAGAAAGATTCTCTAATGTATTCCTTCATTCTGAGGAAAGAGGATGAAACAAGATCCACAAAACCAGTGTATGTACTATAGTTTTCTGAATGATACAGCATAATATTTACGGCAAAAACACAAGCATATACAGTTTTGAGTGCCATATGTACATTATACAGAGTAAGGTGTGTACAGTTCTCATATGGAGAAGTCACAGTAAGTTAGAAGTTACCTCTTGAATTTTAATGCATACATCAATAAACTGGAGATTTTGTTAAAATACATATTCTAATTCAAGAGATCTGGGATGAGACCTGAGTTACTGTATTGCTAACAAACTCACCAATGATGTCAATGATTCTAGCTTAAGAAAAATACTCTGTAAAACATCTAGTAAGTGATAGAACCTGGGTTTTATCCCGGTGTTTATGACCAGTAAACAAAGATGACAGCCTTCATTTTCCAGAGCAATGTATAAACAAAGAGAAACTATTAAGAAAAAGAGTGTAAGAAAAATGAATGTTCTGTGGTCAAGAATAGGCCATGGTAAACGTCTGGTTCAGCATGACTCAGTTAGTTTGGAGTGCAGGTGCACAATTCTACTTATTATGTAACCTCGTTGTGTAAGCTCATGCTTGGCTCTGATCCACTATTGAGTGAAAGGAGTACACAGACAGGTGGACAGGAGGGAGAGGGAGAGTAAAGCTGCTCACCCCGTACACAAGGCTCATGCTCAGGCTTGTGCCTAGAGAGAAAAAAAAGCCATCTCAAAACTTCCCACAGTTCCTTGATTGTTTTTCCAGCAACCCACCACTTACCCACCCGCTCCTGTTAGACCTCAGATTAGGCTGGAACCTGACACTTGGCATGACAGGGGAGCTTTCAGAGTAAATGTGATTGTTTATGCACATTAGTCACCTCTCCAAAATACCTATTAATACAATTTTTAAAAAGAAACATTATAGTGAAGAAACTCTTCAGAAAACACATTAACCAAGTGAATAAAATTAATGGGACAGATGGGTATCAGGTACTGATACATATAGGAGGATGCAACATGACTCTGTGAGACTACTGGCCAAAAAACATAAATTATAATCTGAATCTAATCAAGAAAAATGTTTTATGTAAAGTTCAAGCCACATATGTTGCCCATGTTTTGTAATTTCTAATAGTGTATCTAAAAACTCTCTCTTTTAGCATTCTAGAAGACAAATTTATTTGAATTCATTCCTTTACATATCTTTCTAAATTATTCCAGGCTATTAATTCCATTCTTTTTAAGTGTGCATTTAAAAATTATGTTCTTCATAGAGTTGATGGAGCATTCTGATGGAACCTAAAAGGTGCGGTTTTCTCCCTCACTGATATCTGAGGACCCAGCACCATCCCCAATAAGAATGTTTTATATCCCCAGCTGCCCAGGCTGATCTGTCAACAAAGGGAATACTCTCAATATTTCAGGGTATAAATTCAAGGTGAGTATTAGTTGTGACATGTAAGAATCCTGGATGGAGAGAATAAAGATAAGGCTCTGAAACATAGGGGAGAATTATTTTAATGAGGTCCTTTCACTGTCATGAGAAAACAAGAGAAAGGTAGTTCAAATAATCTTGTTAGGCAAAAGCATCAGAAGTAGAAATGTAAATGATTGCAATTCTAAATACATGACATTCTAGAAGAAAATGTGGACAAAATTTTGACCTGGGACACACTTATCTGACAGTCAACCATTTTTTCCTCTCTTCTCTGATTCCTTTTCAGGAGAGATTATCTGAACAAATGACCACTTTCATCTTGAGAATGTGTCTTTAAAGGCATCAGGACAGACCCTCTGAAAGAAGCAGACTGCTCCTTCAGGACCCTGGAGACACCCCAAATACTGTGAGTGCCACAACTGCAGAAGTGGGAAAGGGAGGTCCTCCACTCCTAAAAACACAACCCCACTGGAGAAGCTGAAAGTCTGTTTGTGGGAGAAGTTTCTAACTACCTGGAGCTGCGTCAAGTTAGAGAGCCAAGCTGAGTGAAATACAGGGGTGTAGGAGGCAACAAAGAGGCCTGGGGAGCTCGCTGAATCCCCAAGGAGCCCATTCCTGCCTAGCACCACAGGGATCCATCGAGGGGAGGACAGAGGAGCAGGGGGTAAAACTTCCAAGGGGAGGACTTTCCCTAGCTGAACTTTGTAACAATTTGAATGGGGCAAGAAGACTTCTGGCCAGAACTCAGGGGAAGGCATGAATCTGGCTTGAAGACTTCACAGGCATGGAAGAACTAAAGCCCTTTTTTTTCCTGCAGCTGGGAGACAGAAAGCCTGGGGAAATTTTCAAGGCCAACTCACCCTCCACCTGGAAAGAGACTCAGGGCTGTTATGAAGGGCACAGTGAGAGTGAGACCAGCCCTTTGGTTTGCATGGGAGCTGAGTGAGGCCTGTGACTGCCAGCTTTCCTCCACTTCCCTGACACCCTGCACGACTCAGCAAAGACAGCTATAATCCTCCTAGGTACACAACTCCAGTGACCTGCGAATCTCACCCCCATCTGCCACAGCAGCTGCAGCAACAACACCCAAGGAGACTCTGAACTCAGACATGCCTAGCACCCCCCACACCCATTGGTCCTTCCCTAACAGACCATGGTAGTGGAAGAGAAAGGACATATAATCTTGGGAGTCCTAGGGTCCCAACCACTGCTGGTCCCTTTCAACAGTACTACAGCTGATACTTTCTGGAAAGCACTATCTCCTGGCAGGAGGTCTACCAGCACAAAAATAAAGCATTAAACCACCAAAGCTAAGGACACCCATGGAGTCCATTGCACCCTTAGCCACGTCCACCAGAACAGGCACTGGTATCCATGGCTGAGAGACCCATAAACAGTTCACATCACAGGACTCTGTCAGACAACCCCAAGTATCAGCCTGGAGCTGGGAAGACTCACTGGGTGGCTAGATCCAGAAGAGAGACAACCAATCACGGAAGTTCAGCTCACAGGAAACCACATCCATAGGAAAAGGGGGAGAGTACTACATCAAGGGAACACCCTGTGGGATAAAAAAAAATCTGAACAACAGTTTTCAGCCCTAGACCTTCCCTCTGAAAGAGACTGCCCAAATGAGAAGGAACCAGAAAAGCAAACTAGGTCATATGAGAAAAGGAGGTTCATCAACACCCCCCACAAAAAAAATCACACTAGTTCACTGGCAATGGATCCAAACCAAGAAGAAATCCCTGATTTATTTAAAAAAAGAATTCAGGAGGTTAGTTCTTAAGCTAATGAGGGAGGGACAAGAGAAAGGTGAAGCCCAATGCAACAAAATAAAAAAAAAATCATACAAGAAGTGAAGGAAGAAATATTCAACAAAATATATAGCTTAAAGAAAAAAATCAAAAATTCAAGCAACTTTGCACAGACTTTTAGAAATATGAAATGCTCTGGAAAGTCTCAGCAATAACAAGTAGAAGAAAGAAATTCAGAGTTCAAAGACAAGATATTTGAATTAACCAAATCCAACAAAGACAAAGAAAAAAGAATAAGAAAATATGAACAAAACCTCCAAGAAGTCTGGAATTATGTTAAATGACCAAACCTAAGAATAATTTGTGTTCCTGAGGAAGAAGACAATTCTAAAAGCTTGAAAAATATATTTGAGGGAATAATCAAGGAAAACTTCTCTGGCCTTGCTAGGGACCTAGACATGAAAATACAAAAAGCACAAAGAACACCTGGAAAATTCATTGCAAAAATATCTTCACCTAAGCATATTGTCATCAGCTAATCCAAAGTAAAGACAAAGGAAAGAATCTTAAGAGTTGTGAGACAGAAGCACCACGTTACCTATAAAGGAAAACCTACCAGATTAACAGCAGACTTCTCAGGAGAAACCATACAAACTAGAAGGGATTGGGGCCCCATCTTCAGCCTCCTCAAACAAACAATTATGCACCAAGAATCTTGCATCCAATGAAATGAAGCATCATGTATGAAGGAAAGAAACAGTTGTATTTTTAGTAGAGAGGGGGTATCTCCATGTTGATCAGGTTGGTCTCAAACACCTGACCTCAGGTGATCCACCCGCCTTAGCCTCCCAAAGTGCTGGCATTATAGGAGTGAATCACCGTGCCTGGCCCAGAAACTCTTTAAAGCATAAATCAAACAAGACTTATAAAATAAAAATACAAGTTAAAAAACAAAATACCAGATACAGTGGCTCACGCCTGTAATCCCAGTAAGCACTTTGGGAGACTGAGGTGGGTGGATCACAAGGTGTCTGATATGGTGAAACCCTGTCTGTACTAAATAGACAAAAATTAGCCTGGTGTAGTGGTGGGCACCTGTAGTACCAGCTACTCAGGAGGCCGAGGCAGGAGAATCACTTGAACCTGTAAGACGGATGTTGCAGTGAGCCAAGATTGAGCCACTGCACTCCACCATGGCTGACAGAGCAAGACTCCATCCCAAAACAACAACAACAACAACAACAAAAACACCAAAGTATGCAGGCAACAAATATCATGATGAATGCAATGGTACCTCACATTTCAATACTAACATTGAATGTAAATGACCTAAATGCTCCACTTAAAAGACACAAAACGGCAGAATGGATAAGAACTCACCAACTATCTGCCATCTTCAGGAGACTCACCTAACATAAAGACTCAAATAAAGTAAAGGGGTGTAAAAAGGCATTTCATGCAGATGGACAGCAAATGTAAGCAGGGGTAGCTATGCTTATATCAGACAAAACAAACTTTAAAGCAACTGTGGTTAAAAGAGACAAAGAAGGACATTATATAATGGCAAATGGCCAGATCCAACAGGAAAACATCACAATCCTAAACATATATGCAATCCTAAATATACAAACATCACACTGGAGCTCCAAAATTTATAAAACAATTACTAACAGACCAAAGAAATGAGATAGACACCAACATCATAAGAGTGGAGGACTTCAATACTCCACTGACAGCACTACACAGGTCATCAAGACAGAAAGTCAACAAAGAAACAATGAATTTAACTATACCCTGGAAAAAATGGACTTAACAGATATACGCAAAACATTTCATCCAACAACCATGGAACACACATTCTGCTCAACAGCGCATGGAACTTTCTCCAAGATAGATCATATGATAGGCCATAAGACAAGCCTCAATAAATTTAAGAAAATTGAAATTATTTCAAGCACTCTGTCAGACCACCATGGAATAAAACTGGAAATCAACACACAAAGAAACTTTCAAAACCATGCAAAAACATGGAAATTCAGTAACCTGCTCCGGAATGAGCATTGGGGCAAAAACAAAATCAATATGGAAATTAAAATTTTTTCTAACTGAATGACAATAATGACACAACATATCAAAACCTCTGGGATACAGGAAAGGTGGTGCTAAAAGGAAAGTTCATAGCCCTAAGTGCCTACATCAGAAAATCTGAAAGAGCAGAAAGAGACCATCTAAGGTCATACCTCAAGAAACTAGAGAAATGAGAGACAAGAACGAACCAAACCCAAATCCAGCAGAAAAAAAGGAAATAACCAAGATCAGAAAAGAACTAAATGAAATTGAAACAAAAAAAATACAAAAGGTAAATGAAACAGAAAGCTTCTCCTTAGGAAAAATACATAAAATTGATAGACCATTAGCAAGACTAACAAAGAAAAAAAGAGAAAATCCAAATAACCTCACTGAGAAATGAAACAGGAGATATTATAACTGACACCACTGAAACACAAAAAATCATTGAATGCTAGTATAAACACCTTTACAAAAAAACCAGAAAACCTAGAAGAGATACTTAAATTCCTGGAAAAATACAACTCTCCTAGCTTAAATCAGGAAGAATTACATACCCTGAATAGACCAATAACAAGCAGTGAGATTAAAATGGTAATTTAAAAATCACCAACAAAAAAAAGTCCAGGACCAGACAGGTTCACGACAGAATTCTACCAGATATTCAAAGAATTGGTACCAATATAGAGAAAGAAGGAAATCTCTCTAATTCATCCTATGAAGCCAGCATCACCCTAATACCAAAACCAGGAAAAGACACAACCAAAAAAGAAAACTACAGACCAATATCGTTGATAAACATTGATGCTAAAATCTTTAACAAAAAATTAGTAAATTAAATCCAACAACATGTCAAAAAGATAATTCACTGTGATCAAGTGGATTGCGTACCAGGGATGCAGGGATGGTTTAACACACATAGGTAAAAAAATGTGATACACCACACAAATAGAATTTAAAACTAAAATCACATGATCATCTCAATAGATTCAGAAAAAGCATTTGACAAAATCCAGCATCCTTTATGATTAAAACTCTCAGCAAAGTTGACATACAAGGGACACAGCTTGATATAATAAAAGCTATCTATGACAAACCCACAGCCAACATAATACTGAATGGGGAAAAGTTGAAAGCATTCCCTCTGAGAACAGGAACAAGACAAGGATGCCTGCTCTCACTACTCCTCTTCAACACAATCTTGGAAGTCCTAGACAAAGCAATAAGACAAGAAATAAAGGGCATCCAAATCAGTAAACAAAAGGTCAAACTGTCCCTGTTTGCTGATGTTATAATAATTTACCTTGGAAACCCTAAGGACTCCTCCAGAAAGCTCCTAGAACTGATAAAATAATTCAGCAAAGTTTCTGGATACAAGATTAACCTACACAAATAAGTAGCCCTTTTATTCACCAACAGCAACCAAACAGAGAATTAAATCAAGAACTCAACCCCTTTTACAATAGCTCAACAAAAATAAAATACTTAGGAACACACCTAATGAAGGACTTGAAAGACCTCTACAAGGAAAACTACAAAGCACTGTTGAAAGAAATAATAGATGACACAAATGGAAACACATCCCATGCTCATGGATGAGTAGAATCAATATTGTGAAAATGACCATACTGCCAAAAGCAATCTACAAATTCAACACAATCCCCATCAAAATACCACCACCATTCTGAAGATGGTGAGTTAGAAAAACAGAGTTGGAAAAAACAATTCTAACATTCATATGGAGCCAACATAGCCAAAGGAAGGCTAAGCAAAAAAAAAATCTGAAGGCACCACACTACCTGATTTCAAACTATGCTGTAAGGCCATAGTTACCAAAACAGCATAGTACTGGTATAAAAATAGGCACATAGACCAATGGAACCAAGAACCCAGAAATAAACCCAAATAGTTACAGCCAACTGATCTTCAACAAAGCAAACAAAAACATAAAGTGGGGAAAGAACACCCTTTTCAACAAATGGTGCTGTGATAACTGGCTAGCCACATGTAGGAGAATAAAACTGGATCCTCATCTCTCACCTTATACAAAAATCAACTCAAGATGACTTAAGGACTTAAACCTAAGACCTGAAACTGTATAAATTTTGGAAGATAACATTGGAAAAACTCTTCTAGGCAGTGGTTAGGCAAAAATTTCATGACAAAAACCCAAAAGCAAATGCAGTAAAAACAAAGATAAATAGCTAAGACCTAATTAAATTAAAGAACTTTTCATGGCAAAAGGAACAGTTAGCAGAGCAAGCAGACAACTCACAGTGTCGGAGAAAATCTTATCAATCCATACATCTGACAAAGGACTAATATCCAGAATCTACAATGAACTAAAACAACTCAGTAAGAAAAAAATTCCCATAAAAAAGTGGGCTCTTGATTAGACAATTCTCAAAAGAAGATATACAAATGGCCAACAAAAATAGATTTAAAAAACTCAACATCACTAATGATCAGGGAAATGCAAATCAAAACCACAATGTAATACCACCTTATTCCTGCAAGAATGGCCATAATCAAAAGATCAATAAACTGTAGATGTTGGCGTGGATGCAGCAATCAGGAAACACTTCTACACTGCTGGTGGGAATGTAAACTAGTACAGCCACTATAGAAAAGAGTGTAGAGATTCCTTAAAGAACTGAAAGTTCCCACCACTGGGTATCTACCCACAGGAAAAGAAGTCATTATTTGAAACACAGAACAATGAAACAGAGAACCCAAAAATAAACCCAAATACTGATTATAGAAAAACATACTTAAACATTCATGTTTCTAGGAGCACAATTCACAATTTCAAAATCGTGGAACCAAACAAAATGTCCATCAATCAATGAGTAGATAAAGAAGGTGTGATGTGTATATGTGTGTGTATATATGTATATGTTGGGATGCTACTCAACCACAAAAAGGAATGAATTAACGGCATTTGCAACGACCTGGATGAGATTGGAGAATATTATTCTAAGTGAAGTAACTGAGGAATGGGAAACCAAATGTTGTGTGTCCTCACTGATATGTGGGAGGTAAGGTATGAGGACACAAAGGCATAAGAATGATACAATAGACTTTGGGGACTTGGGGGGAAGAATGGGAAAAAGGAGGGATAGAAGACAACATGTATGGTGCAGTGTATACTGCTCAGCTGATGGGTCTATCAGGATCTCACAAATCACTAAAGAACTTACTCATCCAACCAAGTATCACCTGTACCCCATTAAATTATGGAACAATGAAATTTTTTAAAAAATTATTCTTATAATTACAGACTAGCTCACATAATGAATACTTCATAAACTATTACACAGGCTGGGCACAGTGGCTCATGCCTGTAATCCCAGCAGTTTGAGAGGCCAAGGTGGGTGAATCACCTGAGGTCAGTAGTTTGAGACCAGCCTGACCAACCCTGTCTCTACTAAAAATACAAAACTTAGCTGGGCATGGTGGCAGGCACCTGTAATCCCAGGTACTTAGGAGGCTGAGGTAGAAGAATTGTTTGAAACTGACAGGCCAAGGTTGCAGTGAGCCAAGAGAGCACCATTGCACTCCACCCTGGGCTATACAGCAAGACTCCATCTCAAAAACAAAACAAAACAAAACAAAAAAACTATTAAACAAACAAACAAAAAGAAAATTATGGGTCTAACATGAGTAATAGTCAACTTAAAATAGAGAATTTTCATAGGGAGATTCTAAAGCATAAGCCAAGGATTATACAGTAATAAATTCAATACAAAGCAGACAGAATAGATTTGCTTTCAGCATTTTTGAGAATTTTTTTTCTAGTAAATTAGACACCTTCTTAAAATGATTTATTTTGTTCCAATATTGCTTTTTTCTGCTAAAAATTGTTTCAAGCTTACAATAACACAAATATATTTACTCCAAAATTTATTTACACCTAAGATTTATCTTTAGACTAATAGATGTATATTTAACTCTGTAAATCAATACTAACTGTCCATATGTGCATGCAAGCAGAGGCCACATGTTCAAAGAAAAATATATTAAAATTTTAAAAAATATTTCCTCAGGACTCAGAAATGCATGGATTTTACTTATGTTTCTACATAATTTTCATTATGACCATAAAAATGATCCTGTAGTCAATAACAATTTAATTGTACATTTAAAAATAACTAAAACTGTAGAACTGAATTGCTTGTAATACAAAGAATAAATGCTACAGGTAATGGATACCTATTTTCCTCTAATATGATTATATATTGCATGCCTGTATCAAAATATGCCATATATGGCATAAGCATATACACATATTATATATCCACAAAAATTAAGAAAAATAAATTTAAACATGAAAATAAGAACAAAAGTTTCACCTATCGGAACAATATTCTGTAACTTATTGACAGTTAAAGCTACTGGCAAAAAAGATTACTAGAGATTTCAGTCCGTTATCTTACCAAATAATATATTGTTACCATCTTTTACCTACACCCTTGAGTAAGGTGGAATAGGCTAAAGTTAGTGGCATAACACTTCAATGAATTCATAATAGGATTTAAACTGTTAAAAATGTTTAAACGGAAAGTTGACATAAAATTTATCATTTAAAAGTATAATTAATATTATTCCATAAAAGTACAATTAATAACATACTAAAACAAAATTTAAAAATGTTTTTCTTTCCTAATAATGCAGATTACTCTGAACACCTACCTCATACATCACTCAATGTTATAAGTTAACCACAAAGGGCCTCTCTACTTAAATTTTCATCATGCATCCTACATTTTAATGTCCTTACCCTTCCATAGAAAAGGTCATAAATAACACCTACCTAAAAAAAAGAATCTTTCGTATCTTTTATGCAGCAGCAATTAGTAAAATATTTTCACATGTGAATACACTGGGAATGATGAAACAGCATGAAGTAATTTAAGACATTAATTCCATTATTACTCACTTTTTAAAAATTCCATATTTTCACAAAAAGTATACTTTGGATGTAATTATATCTTTCCAAAAATTTTTTTAAAGTTATATACAAATAATGTCTACATTAACTTTAGTCTGTATTTTTTATACTCAGCACTCTGATTTAGTATAATGTCTAAAGTTTGAGTGCCCTAGATATTTCTACTGTGAATGATTCCCTGATATTTACATAGAACTAACTTTGGATTGAACATCTTTCATATTTAATGCATCTGCAAAGATATATTTTAGTATAAACTCCGGTGTTTTATAATTTGCAGTTTTTGAAAAAAATGTTTTTCCAAATTTATTACATTGGCAGGGTTTTCTTCAGTATAAACTCCTTGATGTTGAACAAAATTTTAACAACTGCCTCAAGATTTTCCTCTAGCACAAAATGTGTACAATATGATCTGTGATACAAGCAAAGGTATTACAACCCTCTTCATATTGGTAATGCTTTTTCAAAATAAATACTCTTCTGCACTTTATAGACATATTTTCTGATAGGTCTTTTGATAGTAATTAAACTTTTAATGCTTTTATTTAGTATGAACTCTGATTTTGAGTAAGATTTGAGCAGGTATTAATGGCTTTTTTGTCAATATTTGTACATTGGTTCTCAAGTATAAATGCTTTACAGTTCAATAAGATGTGAGCATTGGTTAGAAGCTTGGCCACATTGTTCACACTGTCAATTTTCTCAGTATGAATTAGCTTATCTATAATCAAGTGTGACAATCATTTAAAGGCTTTGTCACATTCTTCACATTTCTAGAATTTGTTGGCAACATGTTTTTATGTTTAGAAAAATTTGAGGTGTTGTCAAAAGCATTGTCATATCTTTCAGGTTTGTAGAGTTTCTCTCCAATATGAATAATCTTATGTCTGTTAAGAATTGAGGACTTTTTATAGGCTTTCCATATTATTCACACTTGTAAGATTTTTCTCCAATATGACTTATCTGTAGCAATATGTGAGGACTGGTTAAAGGCTTTGCCAAATTTTTTCCATTTGTAGGGTTGCTGTCCAGTATGAATTTTCTTATGTGTTGTTAGGGATGAGGATGAGAAAAAGGCTTTCCCACATTCTTCACATTTGTAGGGTTTTACTCCAGTATAAACTACCTCAATGTTTATTAAAAGTTGAAGATAAGTTAAAAGATTTGCCACATTATTCATATTATCAGGGTTTCTCTCCAGTATGAATTCTCTTATGGTTAGTAAGAACTGAAGACTGGTTAAAGGTTTTGCCACATTCTTCACATTTGTAGGGTTTCTCTTCAGTATGAATTACCTTATGTTTAGTTAGATTTGAGGACCATTTAAAGGCTTTGCCACATTCTTCATATTGGTAGGGTTTCTCTCCAGTATGAACTATCATATGTTTAGTAAGATTTGAGTAATGATTAAAAGCTTTGCCACATTCTTCACACTTGTAAGGTTTCTCTCCAGTATGAATTATCTTATGGTTAGAAAGGATTGAAGACTGGTTAAAGGTTTTGCCACATTTTTCACATTTGTAAGGTTTCTCTTCAGTATGGATTATCTTATGTTTAGTAAGAGTTGAGGACGAGTTAAAGGCTTTGCCACATTCTTCACATTTGTAGGGTTTCTCTCCAATATGAATCATCTTATGTGCAGTAAGTGTTGAGCATTGTCTAAAAGCTTTGCCATACTCTTCATATTTGTAGAGTTTCTCTCCAGCGTGCATCCTCTTATGTATAGTCAGGGTTGAGGATTGGCTAAATGCTTTGCTACATTCTTCACATTTGTAGGGTTTCTCTCTGGTATGAATTTTCTTATGTTCAGTAAGGTTTGAGGACCATATAAATGCTTTGCCACATTCTTCACACTTGTAAGGTTTCTCTCCAGTATGAATTATCTTATGTGCACTAAGATTTGAGAATCGATGAAAAGCTTTGCCACATACTTCACATTTGTAGGGTTTCTCTGCAGTGTGCATTCTCTTATGTTTAGTTAGGGTTGAGGACCATACATATGCTTTGCCACATTCTTCACATTTGCAGTGTTTCTCTCCAGTATGAATTATCTTATGTGTAGTAAGGGTTGAGAATTGGCTAAAAGCTTTGCCACATTCTTCACATTTGTAGGGTTTCTCTCCAGTGTGCATCCCCTTATGTTTAGTTAGGTTTGAGGACCACACATATGCTTTGCGACATTCTTTACATTTGTAGAGTTTCTCTTCAGTGTGCGTCCTCTTATGTATGGTTAGGGTTGAGGATTTGTTAAATGTTTTGCCACATTCTTCACACTTATAAGATTTCTCTCCAATATGAATTATCTTATGTGTAGTAAGATTGAGGATCAGTTAAAAGCTTTTCTATATTCTTCATATTTGTAGGGTTTTTCTTCAGTACAAATTTTCTTATGATTAGTAAGTATTGAAGACCAATTAAAGGTTTTTCCACATTCTTTACATTTGTAGGACTTCCCTGTAGTATAAATGCTTTTATGCTGGGTTTTGTGTGAAAGCATGCAAAATGATTTGACACATTTTTACCTTTGAAAGGTTTCCTTCCAGTGTGTCTTATGTCTGTCTGAATTTACAAATTTATAAAAGACTTTCAAACATTTACCACATTGAAATACTTTGCTCTGGGTAGTTGTGTAACACAGGTTAAGTCCATTATAAGAACCTTCTTTGTGTACCTTAAACTCATCCACACTTTGAGCCTTTTCTTAACTGTAAATTCTGATGTCCACATTTTTCATATCTTCTCAGTATTACTTTTTGAAAAGAATCTTCCATGCCCTGTTCTGGCCAAAGGTCTTGAGCAACATGAGAACATATACCTGAAAAAAATTTTTTAAATAAATTACTCCACTTACTAGACTCACATGAATATAGTTTAAAAATCTTACCTACAAATTTATACCATCTACATAAATAAAATGGCTTTGCAAAATACCACAGGCCCTAATTCTTTCACAGACATATAAATGTAACAAAAACATAGAGACCAAAATACATTTGTGGAAAATTTATAAATGAGTTAATTGTGTGCAGTGTCCCAGATGAGCACAATGTGAAAAACCACATAGAAGAAAAAGAGAAGTCTGTTAAATTTACCCAACACAGCTTTTCCTGCTTCTCACTGTAACATAATGCCTTTAGAAAGGGCAGCCTGGCCAGCATGGTGAATCCCCGTCTCTACTAAAACTGCAAAATTTAGCTGGGTGTGGAAGCATGTGCCTGTAATCCTAGCTACTTAGGAGGCTGAGGCTGGAGAATTGCTTGAACCTGGGAGGTGGAGGTTGCAGTTAGCTGAGGTTGCACCAGTACACTCCAGCATGTCTGGAGGATAGAGCGAGGTTCTGTCTCCAAAAAATAAAAATTAAAAGAAAACAGTGATGTGCCATTTACAAACATAGTCTTATGAGATAATCTGTGAACAGTTAACAAAAATTTTGCAGGCCATAAGGGAACTGTGTGACATAGTCATAAAAAAAGTTGTGGAAAAAAACAGCTATTAAGTGAGAATAATACCATCAGTGAATCTATCCTGCCAAATAAAAATACATAAACATTCCAAAGTAAACAAATTCTAAAAAAGTATATTGGTACTGCTTATGTCCTACATATAAAGGGTGCTGAAAATGGTTTATTTTACTTAAAATAACATGATTCAAAAAAACACCACATAATCATATAAAAATAATTTTCTGGAAAACATACACAAATAAACAAAAATAGAATTTCTGAGTATTATCCTAGTGGTGCAGAAAACATTTCTAATTATTCTCTGAAATTTGAAAGAAAAAAGTATAGAAATAATTATAAATATCTGTTAATGAATATACAACACAAAAAGACATAACTAGCAATGTCAATGACAAATTTGAGGGAAGATGTAATGAAAAAGAATTTTTGTATGCAACTTATTTTTTTACCAGATTAAAATATATTGTTGTATTTCTCAGAGGTTATATGTAATCCCCAAAGTACCACAAACATATTTGTATAAATGCACAAAAGAGGTTGGGCACTGTGGCTCATGCCAGTAATGCCTCACTTCGGGAGGCCGAGGCAGGTGGATCACGAGGTCAAGAAATTGAGACCACCCTGGCCAACATGGTGAAACCCCATCTCTACTAAAAATGCAAAAATTAGCCAGGCATGGTGGCAGATGCTTGTAGTCTCAGCTACTCAGAAGGCTAAGGCAGGAGAATCGCTTGAACCCAGGAGGCAAAGTTTGCAATTAGCCGAGATCATGCCACTGCACTCCCACCTGGGTGAAAGAACAAAACTCCATCTCAAAAAAGAAATTTAATGATTAAAAAAGACTGGAAGTAGACACTCCACGCAAACATTAATCAGATGACAGCATAAACAGTCAAAATAATCATACACAAGCTCCATCTTAAGTCAAAAAGTATAATATTTTATAAAATGTACTTGAAATTAAAACTCCAAAGAAACAAAGAAGAACATCAAAAAATAATCAATTCATTAACTGGGAACCTATTACAAATTTCTCTGTGTGTGTGTGTGTGTGTGTGTGTGTGTGTGTGTGTCTTACATTAGGGTTCCAAATATATAAAGCAAATATTGACAGAATGGAAGAAACACAAAGAAAGCAGTGTAATTATAGGAAGATATTTTAATACCACACTTTCTGTAACAAAAATAAAACAAGAATGTAAATAAGGGAACAGACTACTTAAAGGCAGTATAAAACAATTATTCCAAACAGAGTTATGGAGAACACTCCTCAACAACATCAGAATACACACCCTTCTCAATAGCTCGTATAACATTTTCCTTGATAGACCACATCTTAGGCCACAAAGGAAGTCTTACCAACATTTTTAAAAGCAAAATTCCATGAACTACTTTCTATGACCAAAATGATATGAGAGTACACAACGATGAGAAAAAAAATGAAGAATTTACAAATACATAGAAATTAAACAACCCACTCTTGAGTGTGCTCTTATACAAAAGTTGAAATAGTTAAATTGTGAAGATGTCCATTGTGCTCAATGCAATTTACATATTTAATGCAATGTTTTCCAGATTTCTCACTGCATTTTTGAAGAAATAGAAACAACAACCCCAAAAGTATATAGAATCCCAAGAGACTATAAAGCGCCCAGCAATCTTCAAAAAAAGAAAAAAGAAACAATGCCGGAGGCATTTAATTTCTTAATTCAAAATACATTACAAAGCTACAGAATTAAAATGATTTGCTATTAGTATAAAGGTAAAAAAGCAGACATAAAATAGAATGCAGCACACATATAAACTTTCACATATATGGTCATATAAGGAGTCATTTACATACTCATAATTATTATAGCATTGTTACTGTAAGCCAATAGGTGAAAGCAATGCAAATTTCTTTCACCAAATCATTCAGCAGATATAATTTGAAATATAAAAATTGTGAGGCCAGGTGTGGTGGCTCAAGCCTGTAATCCCAGCACTTTGAGAGGGTGAGGCGGGCAGATTACCTGAGATTGAGAGTTTAAGACCAGCCTGACTAACATGGAGAAACCCCGTCTCTACTAAAAATACAAAATTAGCCAGGTGTGGAGACACATGCCTGTAATCCCAGGTACTTGGGGGGCTGAGGCAGTAGAATCACTTGCACCTGGGAGGCATAGGTTGAGGTTAGCCGAGATCATGCCATTGCACTACAGCCTGGGCAACAAGGGGGAAACTCCATCTAAAAAAAGAAATAGAAAAAAGAAAAAAAATTCTGGAATATCACTCAGTATTCAAAAAGAAGGAAATATTCTACCAACTATAAATATAAATCTTGATGGCATTATGCAAAATGAAATGAGCCAGCCACAAAAAGAGACTGTGTGAGATATATGAAGGAGTTACACTTTTAGAAACGAAGAACAGAGTGATATTCAAAAAGTGCCATAAAACAGAAAAAATTGGGGCCAGGCATGGTGGCTCACACCTGTAATTTCAGCACTTTGGGAGGCCAAGGCAGGTGGATCACCTAAGGTCAGGAGTTTGAAACCAGCCTGGCCAACATAGCAAAACCACATGTTTACTAAAAATGCAAAAATTAGCCAGGCATGGCAGTTGGTACCTGTAATTCCAGCTACTCAGGAAGCTGAGGCACTAAAATTGCTTGAACCTGGAAGGTGGACATTGCAGTGAGCTGAGATCATGCCACTGCTCTCCAGTGTCGGTGACAGAGCAAGACTCTGGAAAATTTGGTAGACAATGGAAAAATTGGTAGTTGTTTAATATGTATTAAGATTTAGCTTTACAAGATAAAAATGTTTTAGCAATATGTTGCATGACAATGTCAAGATAAACTGAATATTTAAAAATATTTTGTGGTAAATTTTGTTATGTTTTATTGACAAGTAAAAATAAACAATAATATCTAAAAGATATATAGTTATGATAGTTTTAAATTATATTCAAATCCAAATGTGTTTCTCCCACACAAAAATCATATAGATTCACAAATTAATAGGATGTTGAAATTACAAGAATTTCATGACTTCTCATCTACACAGGATTAAAAAACCACTCACAACAAACCTTCACAACAAATATACAAGTTATAAAAAAAAACAAGGATAACATTTTTCCAGGCAAATAGAGATAATTCTATTGGAAAAGACATATGGCTAATTCATATATGATTTTGCTCCACAATGTCTTAAATTGTACAAAGTTAAATATTGGCATGCACAATTAGAATATATACTAAAAAATCAAGACACAATTAACAGATGTGTTCTGACATACCCTCAAATACATATATATATTTATATACAAAAATATAAAATTGCAAAATAAAATTAAAACATGGAATGTAAAACTAATTAGATACCATCAACTAGATCGATATATTCATTAAGGAAGAAGAATATGAGAAAAAAATAATAGAGGTTACTTGAAGATAAAAAAGGGTGAGAACTTTCCAAATTTTGATGTAATAAAAGAAAAAACAATTCTAAGCAATAATATTTGATTTAAATTTATTTCACTTTAAAAAGAAGATGAAAATAAAAAAAAATCCAAGATAAAGGGTGAGGGTGATCACCACTAGCACAGTTTTATGAAAAAATGTTGCACGGGGGCAGGCACTGTGGGCTCATGACTGTAATCCTACAGTTTCAGGAGGCCAAGGCTGTCAGAACACTAGAGACCAGGAGTTTCAGATCACGCTGAGTAATCCAGTGAGACTCTGCATATAACAAAAAATATGCTAAAATGAGTCAATTTTGTTTAAAAATAAAATACTGGACAGCATCATAAAACCATATATAAAACAGAGAGCTCTATTAAATGTAAATATACAAATATAGAAATCTTTACTCTCATAATGATGATGCATACAACTCTTAAAGCTATTCTGTAGAATATTTAAAACAGAATAAAAACCTGCATAAATGTTAATATACAATATAAAATAATTTTTAATGTTAATAAACTGAAAAACATAGAGGTATAATTTTTATATTCAATTTAAGTTGTCATGAGATTTAAATATATTGTTTTAATTTTAAGATGTTTCATGTAAACTCCATGTTTTAAGATGATATGGTTTGGCCATGTCCCAACTCAAGTCTCATCTTTAATTCCCACATGTTGTGGGAGGAATGTGGTGGAAGGTAATTGAATCATGGAGGCAGGTCTTTTCTGTGCTGATCTCATGACAGTGAATAAGTCTCATGAAATCTGATGGCTTTATAAGGCAGAGTTTTCCTCCACAAGCTCTCTTTCTTGTCTGCCAATTAGGTGAGACATGCCTTTCACCTTCCAGCATGATTGTAAGTTCTCCCCAGTCATATGAAACTGTAAGACCAATAAACCTCTTTCTGTTGTAAATTGCCCAGTCTCGGGTTATATCTTTATCAACCAGCATGAAAACAGACTAATACACAAGATGGTTATGAAGATAATATTTACAGAAACTATGCAAAACAAAATGTAAAAAATAATTGAAGCACGTCACTACACAATTAAAATAAAATTTAAGGCAATAAAACAATTTATTTAAAAACCCACTGAGGAATACATAAAACAATAACAATAAAACTAATAACTTCATTTTAATAAATAATTTTAAATGTAAATTAATTGAACTACTTAATAGAAAGAAATGTAATCTCAGGACTTTCGGAGTTAAGGTGGGCTAATTACTGGATCTCAGAAGTTTAAGACCAGCCTCGGCAATGTGGCAAAACTTTGTCTCAACCATACATACAAAAAAACTAGCTGGATGTGATGCTACACACTACCTGAGAGGTTACACACAACTACCTGAGAGGCTGAAATGACAGAATCTTCTGAGTTTGAGAGATTGAGGCTTCTGTGAGCCATGATCACAACACTGCAAACCAGCCTGGTTGAGAGTGAGACCTATCTCAAAAATAAATGAATAAACAAGTAATTAAATGAAAGTATAAAAAGAAAAAATAAAATGCCTTAGTGGCTTAAGAAAAAGCCACCTACAAGGGACTCATTTTAGCACTGAGTTAAATAGGCTGAAAACCACATGGTGAAAAAAAACTTTATTTTATGAAAATAGTAACTACAATTGGGTATTAGACATAATATCCTTTAAGTCAAGTGCTAACATGAGACAAACATTGATAGTATATATTGGTAAAATGAATTGATTTACCACAAATCCATAACTATTTTTTCTTTCTTTCTTTCCTTCCTTCCTTCCTTCCTTCCTTCTTTCTTTCCTTTCTTTCTATATGTATATGTATATATAACATCAGGCTCCAAAATACATAAAGAAAATATTAACAAAAGTAAAGCAAAAAATACATAGCAACATAATAATTGTAGACATTAAGACCCCATTTTCCATCATAGAAAACACACATAAAAAAATCAATTAAAAAACAGAAAACCTAGACAACATTATAGACTGTATTAATTATTTTGCATATAGAGGAATACTTGAGAGTGGATAATTTATAAAGAAATAATGACTTCACCATTTCTGCACATATAAATACAGATAAATATTTAATAGGGGGATAATGCCTCCTAGAAAATGGGTGAAAATATTTACAAATCATATGTGATAGGAGTCAATACTCAAAAAATATAAAAACTTTTAAAACTAAACAATAGCCAGGTGCAGTGGCTCACACCTGTAATCCCAGCGCTTTGAAAGGCCGAAGCAGGCAGATCACGAGGTCAGGTATTCAAGACCAACCTGACCAACATGGCAAAACTTCATCTCTACTAAAAATACAAAAGTTAGCCAGGTGTGGTGGCATGCGCCTGTTATCCAAGCTACTCAGGTGACTGAGGTGGGAGAATCGCTTGAACCTGGGAGGTGGAGGTTACAGCCTAGGTGACAGAACGATACTCTATCTCAAAACAAACAAACAAACAAAACAATAAAGTCGAATAACTTTATTTAGAAATAGGCCAGTAATTGAAATAAATTTTCATCAAAACATTTGAAAGGACACACAAAACTAATTTGTAGAGAAATGCATAAAAATCATAATGAAAAACAAAATCCCCTCACACTCATTTAAATGGCCACTATCAATTTTTTAAAAACACCAAACCTGTCGATGATGCAATAAAAATGAAACCCTTGGCCGCGCGTGGTGGCTTAAGCCTGTAATCCCAGCACTTTGGGAGGCTGAGGTGGGCAAATCATGAGTCAGGAGTTTGAGACCAGCCTCACCAACATGGTGAAACCCCATCACTACTAAAAATACAAAAGTTAGTTGGGTTGATTGTTGGTGGAAAACAAGGATGCACCCATTATTTTATAACATTATAAATGTACTTCAAATAATTAAAAATAAATTATCAAATACAGCAATTCCATTTATGAATCTATATCTAAAATACGCAACATAGGACCTTGAAGACATATTTGATACAATGAAATATTATTCAGCCTTAAAAAAAACTTCTCACATTTAAAGATACACTCTGAGAATATTATGTCAACTGAAATAAGCCATAATGAAATGATGGATGTTATGATTTCACTTATATAAGACATATAAAATAGTCTCATTTTTAAAAACAGAAAGTGGATGGGTGGTTCTCAAGGGATGGAGAGAGTATAAAATGGATAAATGTTATTTAATGGATATTGAGTTTTAGTTTTACAAGATGCAAAATTTCAAGAAGTCTTTTGCATAACAATGTGAATATACATGACATGCCTAAAATAAACATTTTGTTTTTGTTTTGAGACTGGGTCTCAATCTGTCACCCAAGCTTGTGTGCAATGGCACAATTATGGCTCACTACAGCCTCACATTCCCAGGGTCAAGTAATCCTGCCCCTCAATCTCTCAAGTAGCTGGGACCACAGGTGCACACCACCATGCCTAGCTATTTCTTAGAAAAAAATATTATTAGAGAGGGTGTCTCCATATTTTGCCAAGGCTGGTCTCAAACTTTTGGGTTCAAGTAATCCCCCCGTCCTTGCCTCTCAAAATCCTGGTTTTACAGATGTGAGCCACCACCATGCCTGGCCCTGACATGTACATTTAAATAGATTTAAGAAGGTAAATTATACATTATGTGTTTTTACAACAATTTTTTTTTAAACTGGAAAAAATACAGAATTATAAATCTTTTTTAAAATTACCTTCGGATCACAAAAGTGTTTCTCTCACACAAAGGAAATATATATTCATCATTAAACACATGGTGAAAGTAAGACTATTTCCAAGGCCACTCACTTAGAAAAGATAAAACCAATATTGAAAATGAGCTAAGAGGCAGGGCAAGGTAGCTCATGCCTGTAATCCCTGCACTTTTGGTGGCCAAGGTGGGCAGACCTTCTGAGATCAGAAATTCCAGACCAGCATGACAAACATGGAGAAACCCCATCTCTACTAAAAAAAAAAAAAATACGAAATTATCTGGGTGTGGTGGCATATACCTGTAATCCCAGCTACTAAGGAGCCTGAGGCAGGAGAATCACTTGAACCAGGGAGGCAGAGATTGCAGTGAGACAAGATCTTGCATTGCACTCCAGGCTCAGCAACAAGAGCAAAACTTCATTTCCAAAAAAAAATAAAAGAAAGAAAGAAAATGAGCTAAGAATGTATACAAGAGAAGGTATAGCCAAAATTGGGGTCATATTTGCAGATAAAAACACACATATATAATTTGATTGTGATACATATGGCTCATTTATCTTTTAATTAAAACTTACATTAACTTAAAGTATACAAACAACTGCAAATTGTCTAAAATTATAATACTGAAGTAAAACCAACAGACACAATAAACTGATGTTAACAAACTTACACTAAAAAGCACACTAACATACAACTGCAAGACAATAATAACAGAAATGCTTAGTCACAAAATCTAGTTGGCAACATTAATGTACATTAACAAATAATTTGTCTAGAAAACTGCAATGTTTGAGTGGAACTGTGCACTCATGGAAGGCAGGCATTTGAAATTACTGGCATCCATTTTATGGCAATAAAATTTCAGAGAAAATGCAGAACAATCATAAATGGGAGATGCTAATGAGAAACCTTTAATAGATTTAAGCATTTAAAAAAACAGTGCCTATTTTTATGTTTTAAATATATGCTATTTTTAAACAAAATATAACTACTGTAATCCAAGTTTAGAAGCAAAGAAAATCCTTACATTGCTTGTATATATATATATATATAGAGAGAGAGAGAGAGAGAGAGAGCAGAATATGGTTAGAGCCTCCTATATAAAATGAATATTTGGGGAATAAATTATGTTATTATTTAGATATAGGCTGATAAAAGTTGTTGAAAATTCTATAATTCCTTTTTGTCTGCATGCATACTAATTACCTAATTTAATTCAGGCACAACATGTAAATTCTAGTATATTACCCTAAATTTCTGAATCTAAAATTACAGACAAATTTGAAGTAGAAAATAGAAAGTAAAAATGTATATGGAAAGTGACATTAATAAGATTTTAAAAAAAAAGGTGTCCTACTTTCTTATCCCCTGAAAGCAAGAAACTTTGTCAGCCATTCCTGATAAAAATGCCTTTATGAGAGAACCAGGCATCATGGTTCACACCTGTAATGACAACTACATGGCAAAATAAAGTAGGAGAATTGCCTGCAGTCAAAATATTAAGACCCATCTGGGTTATGTAGGAAGACCCCCATTTCAAAAATAAGTGCCTTTAAAAGAGCTCTGAGATCCAGGAAGGGAGCTGTGAAACTCTGCTAAAGCCCAAGACTGAAGGTAATTCTGTTTAGAAGACAGGCCCTCATTCAGGTGGCAAACTATAGGACTACTGTTTTTGGCTACAGACAAGAAAATGTTCCACCTAACTTGGTTCCACTGAGAATTTTAAACTTACTCTGTAACAATCCCAAACTCTTCCCAGCCATAGTCCGGGGGAGGTCTTGCCCTTCCAGAGGCCTGGAGGAAGACCTCCATTTATAGCCATGCAGCAGGCCTGCAGACCTTTGCCTTTACTGTGGTTCCTGAAGCAGTTCCATGAGGTAGTTCCAGCTCCCTGAGCCACAGTTCATGGTCGGTTCTGCCCATGTAGAAACCCAAAGTGACCTGGGAAAATTCTCTCTTGTACTCGTTGAAAGCCGTGCTCATCCATATCCTGATATAAAGCCCACCATATGCAGACCTGACTGCAGAAACCTGCCCTTGGGTCTGCCCCGCAGAGCAAAGTCCTGAAGGATATTCACTCTGTCCAAAAATTGAATGAGAATTACAACTATCCAAGCCCCTTTTAACAAGACCACTTAAACGGATTCTTGTGCAAATCCAGAAGGCTTAAGACCAACCTAAAACCCCTCTTCACTACAAACCCAGAGGCATTCTATCACTCTGGGGGCCCAACAAAAATAGATTTTTCCTTTCTGAAACCAGTTTATAAAATCCTGAAGAGGTGTTTGCTCCTTCAAATTTACGCACACCAATGCAAAACTCTTGTTTCTTATTGTCAATGCTTCTATTTTAACATTGCACTGAAGGCATGTGAAAGAAGAAATAGTCAAAAGAAAAATTTAAAGTCATTGAAGTTGAAGTGCAATAAGTAAAATATTTGTTTGTAGATCATGTAATCTTAAATATATAAAAAATAAAAAGTACATAAAGACCTGTTTAAACTAATGAATACACTCAGTTAATTAGCAAAATATAAAACTAACATACAATTCTAAGTAATCATTCCATACACTTAAAACAAACTCTCTGACAGAGGAAAAAACAATCTTATTTATGATAGCATAAAATAATCCATTTTAGAACAAATTTAATTAAGCAGCTCATAAATCTTTTTTTTTTTTTTTTTGAGACACAGTCTTGCTCTGTCACCCAAGCTGGAGTGCAGTGGCACAATCTCGGCTCACTGCAATCTCCACCTCCCGGGTTCAAGCAATTCTCCTGCCTCAGCCTCCCGAGTAGCTGGGATTACAGGTGCCTGCCACCACGCCCAGCTAATTTTTGTATTTTTAGTAGAGACGGGGTTTCACCATCTCACTGGTCTTGAACTCCTGACCTCGCGATCCACCCACCTCGACCTCGTGATCCACCCGCCTCGGCCTCCCAAAGTGCTGGGATTACAGGCGTGAGCCACCATGCCAGGCCAAGAGCTCATAAATCTTTTAAATGAAAGATATATCAATAAAAAAATTAGAGACGACACAAATAAATTTAAAAATATTTTATTTCTATTGAAAGAATAAGAATTGTGAAAATGCCATATTATCCAAAGTGATCTCTAGATTCAATAAACTCCCTATCAAAATTCCAGATGGGATGCAACGCAAAAAGAGAACTTAAAAATAGTTTAGGCCAGGCATGGTGGCACACGCCTGTATTCCCAGCACTTTGGGAAGGCAAGGTGGGCAGATAACCTGAGGTCAGGAGTTTGAGACCAGCCTGGCCAACATGATGAAACTTCATCTTTACTAAAAATACAAAGTATTAGCTGGGTACGGTGGTGTATGCCTGTAACCCCAGCTGCTCAGGAAGCTGAGGCAGGAGAATCACTTGAACCTGTGAGGCGGAGGTTGCAGTGAGCTGAGATTGTGCCATTGCACTCCAACTTTGGCAACAAAAGCAAAGCTGCCTCTCAAATAAAATAATATGAAACAAAATAAAATAGTTTAACAGAGTATCTCAAAATTACGCAGATATTTATCTGTCCACAAAAACAAGAAGTCAGATTGTGCCCTCTTTTATATGCCATGAACAGTGCTTTGGCTGTCACTGTAAACTTCAAGGAAGATCATTGAAGGGAAAGTAGAATTCTTAGAGATTTTATAAGCATAAGCAGAAGAGAAGATGGCCCTATGTGAGAGTGTAATTTTTAAACAATTTCAGGCTTCCCAGAAACTATTTCCTTAGGAATACAGCTTCCCAAATCGCTTTAAAGACTTACTTTCTTCTTGACTTTGGACCTCTCATCCATGTCGTCTGTTGTATTCACTCTCACCTACCTGGGGGTTCATCCACCATCTGATGTTGCTTCATATTCCAGGGCTCTTTTCCTTGCTCCAGACAGGTGATCAGGTCTGGCTTAGAGAAAGCAATACCTGTTTTATTAAAAATAACTAACACAAATCTTGTTCATATTCTCCAATTACCAACTTAGTAATGCGCTCAGTAAAAAGGATATAATAGATTATTCTAATAAATTTATCCCAATATACTAATTTATAACAGAAATTTTAAAATATTTAGAAAATATTTTAATTTTGTAGGTTCTTAATTTCAGTGCCTGGCACTACTGAATAAAAAATTGGTGAAGCAGATAGATTTTAAGGTGTGAATAACAATATTTTATGCCACTAAGCTTCTGAAATTACCACTAATCTAAAATGAAGGACACAGATCAGCTCAGGAATATGGAAAGTTCAGGTCAAGATGAAACATCTTGAAGAATTTTTTTCTAAACAGACAACTCCCAGGATTTTCTTGATAACAGAAATATGAAAGCATAATTACCAGAAAACATTCTACAAAGAGAAATGAAATTTTTATTTTATATTGAGGAATTTTGTATTAAAGTTATCGTCACCCAGGAAGACCAGGTTTCTGTAGTTCTCTAACATCACATTCCTATATAAATTCTGCTGTGCAGTGTCCAGACATTGCCACTCCTCCAGAGACAATTCTATGGCCACATCCCTAAATGTCAACAGTCCCTGAAAAACACACACAAACACACATATTTACAAAGTGGCTATGAATAGAATTTTTATTTGACACAAGGTAAAATCAGAAAGTGAATAGAACCGGTTCTGACTTAAAAGAATGACTGAAATTTTCCAATAAAATAATTGTCAACACACAAACGTTTTCTAATGTATTCTCTAACTCTGAGAAAATAGACTGGCATAATATCCACAACCTCAGTGTATGTATGATACTTGTCTGAATGATAAAGTGTAAAATTGAGGGCATATCACTAACATGTACATTTTTGAATGCTATATTTACATAATAGAGAATTAGTTGTGTACATTTTTCAGAAGAAAAAACATAGTTTATATATTTCAGACAAAATAGACATGTTGAGTTAGAAGTTACCACTCAAATTTTAATGTGTACAATAAACTGGACATCTTATTAAAGCAGATTATTTTTTCAGGAGATCTGAAATAAAGTCTGAGGGGCCAGGCTCTACCAAGCTCACCAGTAATGCCAATGTTTTGACACCAAAAGACTATTTTGTCAAACATCCAGTAAGTGGAAGAGCCTGTGTGTGTGTGGTTTTTTGTTTTTTTTTCAGTTTTTCTGGCCTGTAAACAAAGATAAGAGTTTCATTTACCAAAGAAAGATAAATGCAAAGAAAACCTTAAAAAAAAAAAAAAACAGCAGCTACCAGATTAAATGTGATGGTTTATGCACATCAGCTGCATAAAAATACTTAATGAAGAGAAAAATAACTCTATAGTGAACAAATCTGTAAGAGAGCTTATTAAGTGAGTTATTAATATCAACTGCACTAGGAAAAGTTTTTATAGTGTGCTGATCCACCCAGAAGGACACAGCATCACTACTGAGATATGGCCCCTACTAAATTACAGTCTGAATTTAACCATAAGAAAACATCATTTTTATGGTAAGTACAAGATACAGGTATCTTCCATGTTCTACAATTTCTTTTTTTTTTTTTGAGAGTCTCGCTGTCGCCCAGGCTGGAGTGCAGTGGCATGATCTGAGCTCACTGCGAGCTCTGCCTCCCGGGTTCACGCCTTTCTCCTGCCTCAGCCTCCCGAGTAGCTGGGACTACAGGCGCTGGCCACCAAGCTAACTTTTTGTATTTTTAGTAGAGACGGGGTTTCACCGTGTTAGCCAGGATGGTCTTGATCTCCTCCCCTCGTGATCCGCCCGCCTCGGCCTCCCACTGTGCTGGGATTACAGGCGTGAGCCACTGTGCCCGGCCTATGTTCTAACATTTTTAATAGTGATTTTAAGTAGTTCTTCTTTTAGCACCCTAATAAGCAGTTATCGCCTGATATTTTTTCAGAACTTTCCAGGTAATAAATGCCATCCTACTTAAATGAGCATTTTCTAAACCGTTTAATGCATAGATTTTGAATACAGTATAAGAAATTCTCCTTCAAATGTTTAGCTAGCTTAAGTTTCTTTGCCCTACTGTTCCCTGTTTTCAAGGCCAGACTTTCTTACTCTGTATGTTCCCCCTGCCCTGGGAAACAACCTTCTCCCAGTTTTTATCTATGGAGCCCACATTCCAAATCTACTACCAAATCTGTGAATTACCCCTCCCATCGCAATGGCTACTTCCGCCGAAACTGATCTTCCTGCCTTCCCAACGGTATAACTGCATTCCTGCATTTTTCAAGTTGGTCAACTGGGTTTAGTTTAGATTATGCAATCCAACTCCAGCCAGTGGAGGCAGGACACAGTAACAAGAAAAAGCTGCATCAGAGGTAATAAAAACCCCCTACTTTCCTTTGTTCATGTGCACCCTCCTGCAGCGCAAGCTTTAATTTCCACATCAGAGTTATTAACTTGGTTTTTGAAACTAAAACTAAGTGCTAGAAACATTCAGCAAAATTACTCAAACACAGTGTTCATGTAACGGAAGAACATTTTAAGGCGCTTGCACTTTATACCTCAAAGAATAGCAAAAGTATTTATTCCTTTCAGACAATAAATGTATTATTTTATTATTTGTATTAAAACTCATGTAGGAAACAATTAGTCGGCCAGGTGCTGTGGCTCACATCTGTAATTTCAGCACTTTGGGAGGCTGAGGTGGGTGGATGACCTGAAGTCAGGAGTTCGAGACCAGCCTGGCTAACATGGTGAAATCCCCATCTCTACTAAAAATACAAAATTAGCCGGGCATGGTGGTGGAAGCCTGTAATTCAATCTACTCGGGAGGCTGAGGCAGGAGAATCGCTTGAACCAGGGAGGTAGAGGCTGCAGTGAGCCGAGATTGCACCATTGCACTCTACCTTCAGCAACAAGAGCAAAACTCCATTTCAAAAAAAAAAAAAAAAAAAATTAGTCACTTGGGAACACTTATAGGAGGCACCAATTTTCAGCACATAAAATTTAGCATTAAACTCAAAAATCAAAATAACAGGATATAGGGCCGGGCATGGTGGCTCACACCTGTAATCCCAGCACTTTGGGAGATCGAGGTGGATGGATCACTTGAAACCAGGAGTTCAAGACCAGCCTAACATGGTGAAAATCCATCTCTGCTAAAAACACAAAACTTAGCCAGGTGTGGTGGCACATGCTTGTAGTGCCAGCTACTCAGGAGGCTGAGGCAGGAGAATCACTTGAACCTGGGAAGCGAAAGTGGCAGTGAGCTGAGATTGCACTCCAGCCTGGACATCATTGTGAGACTCTATCTTAAAAATAAAACAAACACACATACAAAAAAAACAAGATATAGAACAAAGATATTCACTGTCAAAAATTTACCCTGCTAACAAAAGGAACTGAAGTTTTCAGGAATCTATGTAACTAACCAGTTACCAACCACATTTTGTGTATGTGTGTGTGTGTGTGTGTGTGTGTGTAAATATATTCATTGTCTACAGCTGAAATTGAAGAGAAATTTTACTTTGTTTTCTTCCTTGGTAGCTACCATTCTAAAAGCTAGATGGAATTCTGTATGAAATTACTCTGCCATAAAAGCACACATCTGAGAAAATTTCTAAACTCTCTCTGAGAAAGAAAAAGGTAAGTGAAAATTTTCAACAAAATGTATTATTAGATATTAATGTTTTTAAGACTCACCTGCCAGGTGTGGTGGCTCACGCCTGTAATCCCAGCACTTTGGGAGGCTGAGAAGGGTGAATCATCTGAGGTCAGGAGTTCGAGACCAGCCTGACCAACATGGAGAAACCGTCTTTACTAAAAATATAAAAAATTAGCCGGGTGTGGCGGCATATGCCTGATCCCAGCTACTCGGGAGGCTGAGGCAAGAGAATCACTTGAACCCAGGAGGTGGAGGTTGTGGTGAGCCAAGATGGTGCCATTGCACTCCAGCCTGGGCAACAAGAGCGAAACTGTCTCAATTTAAAAAAAAAAAGACTCACCTTTTTCATGCTCTTTGTAAATATTTTGTTACCTTTCAAGCTCTACTACTAAAATGCAATATACAATTAAAAAAAAACAGCTCGGCACAGTGGCTAACACCTATAATCTCAGCACTTTGGAAGGCCCAGGCAGGTGAGTCACTTGAGGCCAGAAGTTTGAGACCAACCTGGCTAACATGGTGAAATTCTGACTCTACTAAATATACAAAAACTAGCAGGGAGTGGTGGTGAACACCTGTACTCCCAGCTACTTGGGAGGCTGAAGCATCACCTGAACTCGGGATTTAGAGGTTTCAGTGAGCCGAGATGGCACCACTTCACTCCAGCCTGGGTGACAGAGGAAAACTCTGTCTTAAAAAATAAATAAATAAACCTCAGGTAAAATAAGGGAATAAATCTTTTCAGGGTACAGATACGTCTTATTCATGTGTCATGTCAGGCCATTCAGTTACTTGAGAGATTGTCCCACCCACCCTGCTCATTTAAGTGCTCAATAACCCCCTCTCGGGAGACTCTGAACTATGACCCAGAGAGTGCCTCAGGCACATTTTACTCTGCAAGTTCTTACACCATCTCAATGGAGTCAGCTTTTTGCGGTTTGGTGGTTTTCTTGTCTTTGGAGTGCTGATTCTTTTTCCAGAATTTTTTTACTGTTTTTCTTGTACTATTTTTCTGTCCCCTAAAGGAATCCAGGACACAGAAATTATATTTCTCCTCAATACTGGTATCTGATTGGCTGACCAGCAATGAGTCTCCAAGAAATGAAAGTTGGGTTAGGTGAAGACAATATTAATGTCTCAAGAGGTTAACTTTGAAAAGAAAAAAAAAAAAAAGTACACCAGGAAATGCCTCTTAGCCTGAGGGCATCCATGTGTGCACTTGAGAAGCTACACTCGATACCTCAGGTTGTCCTATGAGCGAATAAGCCCCAGAGGTGATATTCACTAGACACTCTAGCAGACATAGTTATGATAGGTATCGTGGTTTATCCCCATACAGTACTGAAATCCAGGTCCAAGAAAACCTGAAGGGTGACTGAAAACACATCATCCTATAATGTTTCTAAAAGAAAAAAAACTTGACCCAAAAACATTCTGATAAGATATCTGTGTCAAGGGAAAATAGAAGAAAAAAAACCCACAGAGATATTTTACAATAGTGTCAAATTATTCTTTGCTTAACTCTCATAGGAAATATGTACAAAAAAAAAATCTTTTTAAATGTGCCATCAAATGCTTTGTCAAAAAACAATTAGCCAGGTGCGGTGGCTCAGGTCTGTAATCCCAGCTCTTTGGGAGGCAGAGGCAGGTGGACTTCTTGAAGCCAGAAGTTCAAGACCAGCCTGGCCAATATAGTGAAATCCCATCTCTACTAAAAATACAAAAATTAGCCAGGCATGCTGGTGAGTGCCTGTAATTCCAGCTACTTGAGAGACTGAGACAAGAGAATCGTTTGAGCCCAGGAGGTGGAGGCTGCAGTGAGCCTAGATTGAGCCACTGCACTCCAGCCTGGGCAACAGAGCAAGGTTCTATCTCAAAAGTTAAAAAAAAAAATTAATTAAAATAGGTATTAAAATGTATACTAAATGACAAATTGTTGATAAAGTGAATTAGGGAGGGGAAATTGGCATTTGGGAATGTCAGATGAAACTGAAAATTTAGTATTTTACTGCAAGCCAGAGTCAGACTGGAGGAATAAGGGATGAGGAGTGGACTTGAGGCCCTGCTTGAGACACGTGTGAAAATTTCAGAAAAAAAAATTAGTCCCCTGTGGAGTGTGAAAATAATTAAGTGGCAGGAAATTAGATTGAGGTGGCTCTAGTCCCCGGATTTCTACTTCAAAAAAAAAAAAAAATTCTAAACTCAAGAGCATTTTTTGGTAAATAACTACATTGGAGGAAACAAATTCAGGCTTAACCAACTATAAACTGCCAATTAAGCTGATTACATAACCAGAATATTTAGACCTTGATTGTAAAAATTAAGAAACTATGCTGGGTGCAGTGGCTCACGCCTGTAATCCCAGCACTTTGGAAGGCCGAGGTGGGTGGATCATCTGAGGTCAGGAGTTCGAGACCAGCCTGACCAACATGGTGAAGCCCCGTCTCTACAAAACATAAATAAAAAAATGGCCAAATGTGGTGGCGAGCGCCTGTAGTCCCAACTACTAGCGAGGCTGAGGCAGAAAAAACGCTTGAACCTGAGAGGCGGGGATTGGGGTGAGCCACTGCACTCCAGCCTGAGTAACAGAGTGAGACTTTGTCTCAAAAAATAGAAAATCAGAACAAAACAGCAACAACAAAGAAACTACATAACCATACCAAGACAATTCCTGAATTTGGTTTTCTTATAAAAATCTTTCCTTCAGGCGCCTTCCATGGATTGCAAATTACAAACCACAGCAGGGTGCTGCTCAACAATTTTTGAATCACCCTTTGATTAAGTTATTTAACGTTTTCGTGGTGACACCCATACATTTCTAACAGAAAAAAAGGGCCTGGGAATCCCACGGACAAAAACTCTTCCCATTCATGAACTTGCGCCCCGGGTCAGGATTCTGCCCTGACCTTCCACCCGTGGTACTTGCACAATCTGGGAGAGACGCAGGGCTGCAGGTCCAGAGCTGCCCAGAGAGGGCTCCAGGCCAGGACACGGTCACTGCGCAGGGAAGAGACAGGCCGTCTGGGGGGCCCGGCTGTCAGTGCAGCCGCCATCTTATGGCTGAAGGGGACTGAGGCCGAGCTGGGCAAGGAGAACTCCGGGCGCAGATTGTGGAGCTGACCGCGGGGAGGCCTGAGTCCCATCACAACCGCTTCCCACCGGTTCCAACCAGGCTCGTCCCTTCTCTCGGGATGGGACCTGGCACTTTCACCATTTCTAGGTTTCCAGGGGGGTCCTCCTGTCTTAGTTGTGAATCTCCAATACCCGCAGGTCACAGGGCCACAGAGGCTGGGCCTCTAAAAACAGAAGACACAGACCAATCAGGACGACACCAGGAGCAACGACTGCAGCCAGAGACAGAGGCCCAGCCAAATACCGGAAGCCGCCCTGTTCGCTCCAGCTGTGTGTCTGATTGGACAGTTCTCAGGACAGCGTCCCTGATTGGATAACGTTTAAGACCCCGCCTTCTCAGGCCCTGAGTGATAGAAGATGTGATCAGAGGTTGGACTGAAAGAAGAAAGATTGACAGCCTAAGTTGTAGCCTTTTCAGGCAAGGCTTCCTCCCTGAGCTGAGCCAGGCCCATCCCAGAGCACGGGAAAATTCTATCTCTTCTTTGCTGTCTCTTTTTTTCAATGTATCCAAAATGTAAACTTTTTTTTTTTGATACAGAGTTTTGCTCTTGTTTCCCAGGCTGGAGTGCAATGGCACGATCTCGGCTCACTGCAACTTTCGCCTCCTGGGATTAAGCGATTCTGCTGCCTCAGCCTCCAGAGTAGCTGGGACTACAGGTGCAGACCACCACACCTGGCTAATTTTTGTATTTTTAGTAGAGACGGGGTTTCTCCATGTTAGCCAGGCTGGTTTCGGCCTTCTGATCTCAGGAGATCCACCCGCCTTAGCCTCCCAAAGTGCTGGGATTACAGGGGTGATTCACCACATCCGTGGACTCGATATTATCTTTAAAGCAAAATTAGGAATACCTCTGCTCTCCACATATTGGGATATCTGGACAGTCCTAAGTCTGGTTCTGCTTAGTAAACATTAATTCGTTCCCTTAACCGTAAACATCTAGATACTAGGAACGTCTAACTTGCTGAGAATGCAGCCCAGCAAGTCTCAGCAGCATTTTCCTAGCCCTCTCTCAAAATGGAGTCGCTCTGGTATAAATGCTTCTGACATATTTTCCCCTTGTTTTACAAGAGGACCCTTAATCCTAAGAGTTGCAGAGAGACAAAGATTCACCTTCTGTAAATTTTTCAGGCTGAATAGGGGCGATGATATTCCTAACTGTTGGGGCCTCCTGCATTCAGGGTAGAGAGAAACTCAGACAGTGTTGGTATAGTGAAGGTCATTCATAACTTCAAGTTCCAAAAAAAGGTGATTACTGGAAGACTAATAAATGTCCAATTTAAGAAAGCATTTAGTGAGCTTGTCTTGCATTTCTACACAAAGAGTAAAACCACAGTATATTTCACAACAGCAAAGCAAAATTAGTAAAATTATCCCAGGTAAACTAAACAGGAAAGCTCTGCAAGAAGTGGGCAGTTGTTGGAACCAAGCTGATATGTGGTTGACTGATAGTGCATAAATGGCAGAGATATGAGTGCCTAAAACTTTTATAGCCTGGGTAATATTATGTGAATAGTCTGGAGCATACACACAACATTTGGTTTTGATCAAAGCACAGGTTTCCTTTTGGGTCTCTGTTAAAATGTCTACATACCCAACAGTTTGTTTGATTATGTAGAGAGGTTGAAGTCTGTGCTCACTCAGTAAATAAGTTACTCTGCATGATTCCAACTTATACCCAAAAGTAGAATGGCAATCTATATCTTTATGTTACCCATCCCTTGCATTTCTTCTGAACAGGAGTCAGAGGTCACTGGCTCATGGAAATAAACAGGATCAGTCTCTTGTGTTCTGCCAGCTTGTAGGACTTCATAAGAGACAGGTTTAATTTGAGATAAGTGGACCCAGCTGTTTATTCCCAGAATTTTAACCGCAGTTGGGTTACTAAAGAGAGCTTGATAAGGTCCCTTCCATTTTGGGGAAACTTGATCTGCTGGGGATCCTTCTTTCCAAGTTTTTAATAGGACCCAATTTCCTGACTGGGTTATAACAAGATTATCTTCCTTAGTTGGGAAAGGGAGTCTTTGATTTTCATATTCAGAGTGTGTTTTGTACTTGTCACATAATTCTGTAGCTTGAAAGTATCTGTGTCTATTAGAAGGTATGTAGCTGAGAAAGGCCTTGCATACATTATTTCAAAAGAGCTGAGCTGCAGATTTCCCTTAGTGGCCACTGGAACCTGTAATAAGGCTACAGATAGTAAAGACAGCGAGGTCTTTGATGTTTCTTGGCATAGCATAGCAAGAGTCATCTTTTGAGTTTGATTAGCTCTTTTTACTTTCACTGAAGACTGTGGCCTTCATGCTGAGTGAAGGCATTACTAAATTTCTACGGCTCAAGATATGTTCTGTGTAATTGTCACTGTGAAAGATAGGCCTTTATCTCTCTGTAAGCTCTTAGGCAGCCCAAATCTAGGAATTATTTCTTTTTCTTTTCTTTCTTTCTTTTTTTTTTTTTTATTGAGACGGATTTTCTCTCTTGTTGCCCAGGCTGGAGTGCAGTGACATGATCTTAGCTCACTGCAACCTCCGCCTCCCTAGTTCAAACAATTCTCCTGTCTCAGCCTCCTGAGTAGCTGGGATTAGAGGGGACCGCCACCATGCCTGGCTAATATTTTATATTTTTAGTAGAGACAGGGGTTTCATCATGTTGGCCAGGCTGGTCTCCAACTCGTGACCTCAGGTGATCCACCCGCGCCTTGGCCTCCCAAAGTGCAGGGATTACAGGCATAAGCCACCATGCCAGGTGAAATTATTTCTTTTAGTAGGAATTTAGGAACCTCAATTGCCTTTTCAGACGGGGTAGGAAAAGCCTTGATCCAAACAGTAAAGGTGTCAGTGAATACTAATAAATATTTAAACCCTTTACATGGGAGCATCTGAGTATAGTCTATTTGCCATCTTCACCGTGGTACATTCCTCTATGCTGAACAGGCCTTACTAAAGGAGGAGATAAACATTGGTCATTTGGGTTATTCCAGGCACATAGTTCACAGGCTCGAGTTACCGGGTTTACTGTTTTAAGTAATCCTTTTTCTATAAAAGGCCAACATTAATTGAAACAGGGAATCTCTTCCCAAATTAACAGAGTCATACAAATGTTTAACTATTTTTCACTGATTAGCACCTCACATCAACAGTTTATCAGGAGTGTCTAACAAACTGCCTGATATTTCAATAAACGTCCCCCTATCATCCACTGGTGTCCTTTAGCTTCTAGGACTCCTTGTACTTGGTGTGGGTTTAAACCTCAGGGTGTTGTTTTAAAGCCAGTTTATTGCCTTTATCTACCAAAAGAGAAGCTGCTGTGACTGCCCTGAGGCATCCAGGCATGACAAGAAAGTTATGTAAGAAAACCAAAGTCTCTAAAAAACAGCTTAGAGAATAGATAAAATGGCATCTATGGGCTTGTCAATCTATCCCTGTGACCATACAGTTTTGGGGCAACAGAAACCCATTATAATGGGTCAAAACAGAGTAAGCAGTACAGAAGAAAGTTTATATATATATATATATTTTTTTTTTTTGAGATAGAGTCTTGCTCTGTTTCTTAGGTGGAGTGCAGTGGCACAATCTCGGCTTACTGCAACCTCTACCTCTCGGGTTCAAGCAATTTCTGTCTTTTTTTTGCATTTTTATTAGAGATGGGGATTCACCATGTTGACCAGGCTAGTCTTGAACTCCTGAACTCAAGTTATCCGCCCACCTTGGCCTCCCAATGTACTAGAATTACAGGTGTGAGTCACATTGGCTGGTGAAAGTTAATATTCTTACCTGCAATGGCGAAGGTTACCAAGGCTTCTCCAGATAATATGGCTAGTTGTCTGATTGGAGCTTTGGTGGAAGGTCTCAGGCCCCGTCACTCTTGGGCACTTGCCTGGCTATTTCACTCATCATTAGTTTGGGTGCTGATGGCTCTCTACAGAACACTAGATTATCCCTCTTCCAATGGCCAGTTTTCTTACAGTGTGCACCCTGATTTATGCCCAAGGCACAGTGACTCGGATGCCCAGCTTTGGTCTTCCCATCTTTCAGTTTCCATTGTTCAGGCCAAGACTCAGGAGGCAGCCCCATGTGGGAGGTTAGCTTAAGGTTGCAACCAAGAGCTGCAACTTGTGGGAGGTCCTTCTTGCTATATTTGCTTCCTCTACTTTTTTCCTGTTATTAAAAACTAAAAATGCCATATCCAAAGCTGTTCCATAGAAGTTTGGGGACCCACAGCTGCTTTTACTAGTTTTCTATGGATATCAGGGGCAGACTGGGTTATAAAATGGATTCCCAGAAGGGTTTATCTTTTCCTTGAGGCAGGATCACTGTTAGTATATCTCCTGATTGCCTCAACTAAACACTATTGAAACAGAGCTGGATTCTCATCTTTGCCCTGAGAAACTTTGTTAACCTTTTCACTTTTAACAGGCTATTTCATGCCTTTCTTCATCTCTTCCAAAAAACAAGTGACCATATGATCTCTTCTCCCAAGTCCTCACTGCCCCTGTGATAGTTCCACTCTAGAACTTGATCTGGAACTGCTATACCTCCTGTCTGATATATATTATGGTTCTGGTTGTGAGCAAATATCTCATCTGCATGGGTCCTAGCTGTCCTGAAAATGCATTGTTTCTTTTCCACTGTATAACACAGAGACAACAAAACATACAGATCCTGCCAAGTTAAACTAGAGATCAAAGTTAACTTCTCAAGCTCATCTGTGAATTTTCCTGAATCTTCAGAGAAATAACCAAACTTGTCTTATATAGAGCCAAACCAGACATAGAAAAGGGGACATGTCCTCTCACAGGTCTTTTTCTCCATTTGCAACCTCTCTAAGTGGACAAACATTTCCCTTTGGAGGTTGATAGGCAGCTCCACTATGAGTAGTACTCACTGAGCTCAGTTCTTCAAGGAGCGGTGGGTATAGAGTGGGACTAGATGGGTAAGGAAGAGGGATGAAGGGTCCTCAATAGAACTTTCAGGTAGACTACAGGTAGAAAAGATGGACACAACTGAACCTTTAGAGCTGACAGAAAGAGGTTCTGTTTCACTCAAAAATGCCCACTGAACCAAGTGGTGGGGGGGCTTGCAATAAAGGACCAGCTTGTCTGTCTAAATTTTTTTTCTTCTACTTCTCTCAGGAAACATGTCCGTGCCTGCTGCAGGGTTCCATTCTGACTGAGCAGCAAAAATGCTTGAACATGAAGTATTTTATCCCATTTTCCCTACCACTTACAGAACAAATCGAGTTGAACTATAGTATAAGTACCCATTAGAGGCAATTTTTCTTGTATCTTTCTGAAATTGTTTGCTGCTTTTCCATGCAGATCATCCTTAAGAAAGTGCACAATCTTAGCCCAATCTGCAATCTCTGTTCCTGAGGTTTTAGTAACATGATGTTTCTCTTTTGTTGTAGACAGCACTGAAGATGAGTTTTCAACCCAGAGAACAGAATGACAAAAGGTCAAGATGTGCTTGAAAAAGCTGGTGAGGGGCATTGGGTCAGGAAAGGCCAGGCTGTCTAAGCATTCAGAGACCTCTGTGCAACTGTCCTTGCAATTAGAAGCCAGGCCCCAAAAACCTTCCCACTGCATGTGTCTTTGACCTGTGCTAGGTCCTGCTGTTGATTAGTGTTCCCTACCGAGCAGTTAACTTATAGTTTGAGTATTCACACCCAGGAGAATGTTCCAGGCCAACCCTCAGTCAACTTAAAATAATCAAAAAGGTTAAAATGTAATCTGAAGTAAATTTACACAAGGTCTGATATTGAGTATGGCCACCAGGAAAACAAATTTAAGTTGCCCTGGATATGTATTTCAATTAGCAGCCATTCAAAGCAAGTCTTTTCAAAAAAATGAGAAGGCAGTTCCTAAGTTATTAACCAAGAATTCATATTTAAATGCATAAGCTATTGATTGGCTATATATATTCTTTTGTTTTACAAATTCCAGAAATAATGGATGAGACTGCTAGTCAGAAACAAAATATCTATAAACAATTGCCCCTAATCCCAGCATTCTGGGAGGCCTAAATGGGCGGATCACCTGAGTTCAGCAGTTGGAGACCAGCCTGGCCAAAATGGTAAAACCCCATCTCTACTAAAAATACAAAAATTAGCTGGATGTGGTTTCATGTGCCTGTAATCCCAGCTACTTGTGAGGCTGAGGCAGAAGAATCATTTGAACTCAGGAGGCAGAGTTTGCAATGAACCAAGATCATGCCACTGCAGTCCAGCCTGGGTGACAAAGTGAGACTTCATCTCAAACAAATACTTAAAAAAAGAATTGCCCCTGTGTAAAGTTCCACACTTTCATCTCTCTGGTCTTGATAAATTGTGCAGACCTTACAGAGCTGAGACTGCTCTGAGCTATTTTTATTTTCACTTCCTTGCTCAGGACACATGAACTATTAACAATAAAGAATTTACATAAGAATCTTGGCAAGCCACAAGAATAATGCCTGGAGGTGACCTCCAGGAACCTGGCTGTCACCTTTTTTTCCCACCCTACCCTCCACTCCTCTTACACACACACACACCCTGGATCACAAGGCCAACAAATCCACTCCATCAGCCACTGGGAGAGAAGCCACAGAAGAACCCAGAACCACTGCATGGCCCCCTTGGACTGCCCTAGAATGAACAGCCATTCTTAGCATTCAGGAGCTGTTTATTCCCATCTTCACACTACACTAAATAACTTTCAAGATTCACAAGATAAACTGGCTGAAAGCTGATGCTTGAAACATCCCACATCCCCCAGGAGCTCAGTGCTGCAGTCTCAGGTACAAACCTGCCCATCAGCCATTCAAACGAAACAATTGTTATCAAGAAACCAGAGTCCCTGCAATGGTCCATTAATTTGGAAAGTTTATTTTGCCATAATTAAGTAGGAGCCTGTGACACAGCCTCAGGAGGCCCTGATGAAATGTTCCCAGGGTGGTTGGGGTACAGTTTCTTATACATTTTAGGAAGTCATGAGACATCAATCAATATGTTTAAGATGTACATTGGTTTAGTAAGGTATGATGGGAAAACTTGAGGTTGGGGCTTCCACATCATAAGTAGATAAGAGAAAAAAGAATAAATTTATATGAGCCCTTGATAAGTCTCCCACTGAATACACAATTTAGCCTGGCTCAGTGAATCTGCATTTTTATACTAACAATAGAGCACAGGAAGTAAGCAGATATGCATTTGTCTCAGGTGAGCCTCAGAGGGATGACTTTGAGTTCTGTCCATCATCTACTCAGTAGAAATATTCTTGTGAGCAAATTTTGAGGTAGGTATATAGCTTTTTTATCTGCATAGCTATCTTATTTAAGAATAAAATAGAAGACAGGTTTGCTTGACATAGTTTCCAGCTTGACTTTTCTATTGGATTAGTAATTTTGACATCCTGAGATTTATTTTTCTTTCACAGCGGGGAACTTTTTATTATCAAGTGTATCTGTTTAAACTTGACAGAATAAAACAATGTATCTATTCAGAAGTAACAAATAGAGTTTAATGGAAAACTTATAAAACAAGTATAACTATTTGTCTTTATAATCTTTCAGAATAGCCCATTTTAGGTCTTCCATTTCTTATTCATTATAGTTAAAAGAAAATTTTTTCATAATGTTATAGTTGATCTCTATGTCAGAGGCATTAAAACCAGGGTGACTCCATCTTAAATAGTATCAGGTAAAATGAGGCTGAGACCTATTGGGCTGCATCCTCAGGTTAGGCATTCTTAGTCACAGGATGAGATAGGAGGTCAGCACAACTTACATTGTATTTAGCAATATGTCACAATCTTCCCTGTAAGCAGGATGCAGGCACAATAGAGGAGACACATATTTAGGTCATGGATGCAGAGATATGTCACAAAGTCCCCAGGGGCAGGGTCAAGAAAGGAGCTTTCTATCCCCTAGGTGTTGAGCCCACCAATATATCACAATACCCAAAATATGTGAGACCCATCCCCCCAAAAAATAAAGAGAATCGCATCACCAAGGTGCTGGGTCAGGTGATATGTTGCAATTGCCCTTTGTGGCAGACTCCAGCCATAAGAAGAGAGTCACAACACCTAAGTGATAAAATGATATTTCATAATACCCTTCTGAAAACAGTCCATGCAGAATTCTCATATTATGTAGGTGCTTGTTTCAGCCATACATCACAATGCACAATGTGTGCAGAGACCAGGCAAAAAAATGAGTGACATCTTGGGCAGAGCCAAAGCAGTAAACGAGAGTCACATCACCTAGGTTCTGGGTACAGAAATGTCACAGTACCCTCTGAGGAAAGAGCCCTGGCAGAAAAGTCACATCACCTAAGTGAGAGACCCAGAGATATGTCACAATGCACCCTGTGAGTAGGGCTCAGAAAGAAGAGAAAGATCACATAACCTATGAGCTGGACCCAGCTACATATCACAACCACCTTAGTGGCCAGGGCCAAAGCATGAGAAGAATCACATCATGTAAGTACTTGACCAAGTGATATGTCACAACCTTCACTGTGGACAGGCCCCAGGAAAGAGAGTAGAGTCACATCATCTAGGTGATGGGCCCAGAGATATGTCACAATAACTTCTGTGGACAGGGACCAGACAGAAGAATGACATAGCCTGTATGCTGATCTCAGGGATAAGTCACTCTTTTTTATGGCAGCATGGCCATGAGAGGAAAGGAGAATCACATCTTCTAATTGCTGCCCCCAGAGATATGTCACAATCTCTCCTATAGGCCAAACCCAAGTAAAAGAGTCATAGCACTAAGATGGTAGGTTCATAGATATGTCACTATGCCTGCTGTGAGCAGAGTTTCAACAGACAGCTCACATTACCTTGTTCAGTCCAGCAGTAAGTCATGATCTACGTTGTGAGCAGAACCTATTTAGAAGAGTCACTTCAGCTAGGTGCTGGGACCAGTAAGAGGAAAAAAATCATTTATGTGTGAAGGTACCTGGTAGAAAAAGAGAGTCACATTACCTCAGTGATTGGTACAGAGGTGGGTCATAATGCTTCCTGTAGGCAGGACCCAGCAAGGAGAGTTACATCACCTGGATGTTGGACATAGCAATATGTCACAATAATCCATAATTGCAGGGCACAATCAGAAAAGTCACATAACCAGGGTGTGGGTCTCAGTCACATGTCACAAAGCCCTCCGTGGGCAGTGTCAAGGCTTATGTACAGTCACACCACCTAGGTGTTTGGTCCAGCGATGTGCCACAATCCAATCTATAGGCTGGGCACTAGGCAAGAGAATCAAATCACTCAGGTGCTGGTCAGAGGTGTATTTCACAATTACAGTTGCAGTAAATGTAGGGAAAAATTAACAATCCTGCACATGTCCCATTTCTAGGTATTAGAATCAACACCCTTTGTAAGTTGAGTTTGAGTACATCAGTTACAATCTCAATAGTGGAGTGAATACGTGTATAAAAGTCTCAATCTTTGCTGTGAACTGTGTCCCCTTAGTGAAGTCAAAGCCTCACTGGTATGTTGAATCTTGGTCTGAGACTCATCAACCCACATATAGACTGAATCCATGTGTGAGAGTCAATTTTTCAACTTTTGGCTACCTCTAGGTGTGAGAATCACAACTTCAACAGTGAGCTGTGTTCATGTGGAAAGATGACAATCTTTAGAGTTTGCTGGGTGTGCATATAAGTATCACAATGTCACCTGTGATGGACCTCATTATAAAACTCTCTGTACCACCCGAGGTATTTATACAATATGCATGATAGTCACAATTTTCTCTGAGACTTTTTCCTAGTATGGACTCATAATTGTACCTGTGGAATTAAGCCCATGTATGAGATTCAACATCTCTCCAAGTAGCTGGGTCCAGAGAGGAGAGTGTTCACCTGCCTATGACCTGGGTTTAGAAATGAGTCACCCTGTGAACTGTGATGGCATGATCACATATGACAGTCAGCATTTTTACTGTGGACTGCATTCACCTGTGAAATTCAGGATCTCTCCAGTGAGCATGACATGCTCTGTACCATCCAAACACTTTATAAAAAATGTGAAAGAATAGTAATCCTCTATGATGTTATTATCTAGAGAAGACTCAGGAATACACCCATTTCTCCAAGTTTAGTTACAAGTGCCAGTATCTCTCCTTTTGGCTGATTCATGGTATTAGTGTCAACATCACAACTGTGACCTTGGCTAAAGCATGTGTCACAACCCAAACTGTGAATAGAAAGAAAACAGGAGAGTAACATCACCTGGGTGCTGGGACAGAAATATGTTACAATTTTTTTAGGGCAGGGACCAAGAAGAAAGTCATATCACCTGGTTGCCTGGCCAGGGTTATGTTACAATTCTCTTCCAAAAGCAAGGCACAGAAAGCAAAGTCACATTACCTGGGTACTGGGCTCAGCTATATGTCACAATTTTCTCTGCAGTTAAGACCTGGGTACAAGAAAATCACCACCTAGTTGCTGAACTCAGAGGCATGCCACAATCTTCTGTGTGGGCATGGTGCAGATGGAAGAGGAGAGTCACACCTCCAAAGTAATGGATGAAGAGATATGTCACAAGGCCTCTTGTAGGCAGACCCCAAGCAAGAGCCTTTCACCCATTTGGTTTGACCCAGCAATATACACAGGGCCTTGTATTGGTTTGACCAAAATACACAGGGCCGATTTGAAAGATGAGAGTGATAAGGCCTGGCAAAATGGCTGACACCTGTAATTTCAATACTTTGGGAGGCTGAGGTGGGCAGATTTCTTGAGGTCAGGGGTTCGAGACCAGCCTGGCCAACATGGTGAAACCCCGTCTCTACTAAAAATACAAAAATTAGCCAGTTGTGAGTGTGCACGCCTGTAATCCCAGCTACTCAGAAGGCTGAGGCAGGAGAATCACTTGAACCTGGGAGACGGAGTTTGCAGTGAGCCAAGATGATGCTACTGCACTACAGCCTGGGCAACAGTGTGAGACTCCATCTCAAAAAAAAAGAGAGAAGAGGGATATCACTCGATGCTGGGTCCAGTGATGTCACAATCCCCCCTTTATGCAGGGCTCAAGTAGAAAAGGACAGTTAAATCACCTAGGTGATAAAATATGTCATAATTCCCTTATCAGAAGGGCTCATGGGGGAGAGTCACATCACCTAGGTGTTGGACACAGCCATACTTCAATATATACAATTTTAAATATACACAATATACAATTTGTATATTGAAATACGATTGGGTCCAACACCTAGCTGATGTGACTCTCCTGCATAAGCCCTGCTAATAGGGAAAATATGACATGTTATTTTATTTATCACCTAAGTGATGTAACTCTTCTTTCTGACCTGAACCCTGTAGAAGGAGAGCAGAGTCACATCACCAAGATGCTGGGCCCAGTGATATATCACAATCCCTCCTTGGGCAGAGCTGAAGCACTAGAAAAGAGTAACATCAGCTTATTTCTAGGTCAATAAAATATGGGACAAAACTTCCTAAAAAACAAAAGGCCCATGCAGCAGTCTACCTAATTTAGAGCTTCAGAGATATGTCAAAATGCCCTATGTGGGTGAGGTTCAGGTCGAAGAGAAATGTCACATAACCTAGGGCCTTCACTTAGTTATATGTCACAATCACCCCAGTGGGAAATGCCCAGGCATGGGAAAATGTTAGGTAGGTGCTGAGACAAGTGATCTGTCATAATCCCCACTGTTGACAGGTCTCAGAGACAAAAAAAAAAAAGTCATAGAATCTAGTTTAGCGGGCCAGGGACATTCACTATGTCTTCTGTAGACAGTTATGAGACAGAAAAATTACATCACCTGTATACTGTGCCTAGGGATTAGTCACTCTCCCTTCTGTGGTCAGGACCCAGGCAGGAGCAAAGAGTAACATCATGTCGGTGCTTGGCCCAGATATGTTACAATGTCTCCTATGGAAAAGCCCATGTAAAAGTGGAGAGTAACATCAAATAGATGATGGGTCCAGGAATATGGCAAAATGCCTCCTGTAGCCAGGGTCTAGGTAGGAGATTCACATCACCTGGGTGTTAGACCCGGCAATATGTTACAATAGCCCATGTGGGCAAGGCACAGAAAGGACAAACACATTACCTGGGTGCAGGGACCAGTGATATGTCACAATGCCCTCTTTGGCAGAACCAAGGCATGAGTACAGGGTCACATCATCAACATACTTGTTCCAACAATATGTCCCAATCCCATCTGTGCACTGGCCCCAGGCAGGACAGTCAAATCACTCAGGCTATGTGCAGAGACATGTTTCACAATCACACATGCAGAAAGGCTCAGAGATAACATGAATAATTTTTCACATATTTCCATTCTAGGTATGAAAGTCAAGACCATTTGGAGGTTGGGTCTGAGTACACAAATCGCAATCTCAATGTGGATGGATTCCTGAATAAGAGCTTCAATGTCTCCTTCAGACTGGGTCTTCTCAGTAAAATCATAGCCTCAGAGTTGTGCTGAATCTTGGTCTGAATTACCAGCCCAGATGTGGACCAGATCCACATATGAGACTCAATGTTTTCCACTGCCTCCAGGGTTGAGATTCAGAACTTCAGAAGTAGGTTGTGCTTATCTAAAAGCATGGCATAGTTACTGTTGACTGGTTTTGAGTACCTGTATCACAATGTCCCCAGTGTGCTGGGCCATGTAAGGGCATTCAATGTATTACCTGAGGGCTTTATTGCCAGGTGTGTCCCACTGATTCTGGTCTATGGATTAAATGAGTACTCAGACAGAGGTATGCAGTGTAAGAGCAGCTAGGGGAATGTCCGGCTTTAGTAACCAAAGTGCAGCCCCAAAAAGCTGGAGCCACTTGCTTTTTTCAGTGCAGGCACAATGCCAAAAACCTGGAGCCAACACAACCTGCAGGTAATTAATATTTATTGTTCCCCTTTCAGGGAATGTCATGCACGCAAATGATCAAAGGTCAATTCCTGATCAACATAAGTAAATAAGCCTGTTTAAGATAAATTCTTCCATACTCCCTTGTACCTACTGCTTGCCCTCTGTCTCAGGGTTATGGAACAGCTGCCTTCAGCTATTCTCCCCTGGGGCTGTGCAGGACCTTCCAACATTTCAGAAAATTTGCATTCTTTCCCTATAGCTTTTCCACCACTCTGACCAATCTCCCACATCTCCCCTTTTTCTTTTTTTTTGCATCAGGTTTTGTTGATTGAAGCATACAGATGTGAGCAGCGACAGGTTTGACTGGTGCAGCGGTTACAGCTCATGTTCCAGCTTTGCATCCTAGAAACAGTAAATAACATAAGACAAACATGAATATAATCAATATTATTCTTTTCCAATCAAGGATTGATATGTAGTGTTACTTGGCACCTCAGTCCAATGTGTGCCATTACTAAGGGACCCCACGGGGGGTATGTCAATACCTCCCAGCCAATTGGTCATGTTATCAGAGGCTGGGAAGGGGATATCTGCCCAAGTAAAAGGGGGTAAGAAAGGCAGATCTAGAAGATGGGCCCAATAGTGTAATAGCAGGTATGGGCTGCAGGCAAAGAGAGAGAATAAGAAGAATCTGTATTCTATAAGAGTTGCAACGTACAATAAAAAACATAGCAAGGAACTAATTATCTGGAGTGAATGGTATCTGTGTCTGAAGAGATTTGCTCAGCCTCCTGAGTTGTCTTCTTCAGCATTCCCCAGGTAATGTTTGGGGCCTATGTCATCAAAGGAAGCCACATCAGCCAGGGTTGCAGGTTCTGCATGGTCATTTCCTTTATTTCTGGTACCAGGTTGGGCCCTAGCCATGCCGTGGTAAGTTTTGATGCATCATGCTGGAATCCAAAGAGAACCTAAGGGGGTGTGAACACGAGCATATCCTCTTCCCCACTTTAGCAAATCATTTGGACCACACCATACATTACTATTTACCTCTTTCCATAAAACTGAAGGTTTTATACTTTGAGAGGTTTTTGCAAAGTGCTTTTCTATGGCTGATTGAAATGTAGCATATGATTGAAATGTAGTGGACCTAGGTGCTAGGTCCACTGATCTGTCACAATCTTTTTTTCTTTTTTTTTTTTTTTTTGGCAATGCTCAAGCAGAATAGAAAAGTCACATCACCAAGATAATGAACAAAAACATGTGTTAGAATATTTCTGTGTGAGAGCCCATGCAGGAAAGTCACATCACTCTGTTGTTGGATCCAGAGATAACATTGTAATACATGACACATGCAGGTCTCAGGCAGGAGAGGAGAGTAACATCACTTAGGTGCATGGTGCACCTAAATTCACATCACAATTTCTCCTTAAGCACACCCCAAGCAGTACCAGAGAGTCACATCACCTAGGTTCTTGGTCCAGCAGTATTTCACAATACCCCTGAGGGGAGAGCCTAGGCAAAAAAGTCACATTACCTACGTGAGAAGCCTACAGATATGTCACAATGTCCCTTGTGGGTAGGGCTCATAAACAAGAGAACAGACATAGCCTAGGTGCTGGGTTTAGCTTTATGTTCCAATTACCCCAGTGGGAAGAAGCCAAGAATGAGGAAGAATCACATCATATAGGAGCTATGTCACGTGGCATATCACAATTCCCACTGTGGACATACCCCAGAAGAAAAGAGTCACATCGTCTTGGTGGGAGGCCCAAACATATGTCACAGTGACTCCTGTGTGCAGGGACCAGGCAGAATAATCACACCACTGTTTTACTTGTCCCAGCAATAAGTCACTCTCTATTCTGTGGGCATGGCCCAGGCAGAAGAGGAATGTCACATCACATAGGTATAAAGGGCATTTACCTGAGCTTTTTCCATAGGAGAGATTGTAAGGGGTCAAGAAATATGTCACAATGCTCTCTGTGGTGAGGGTTCAGGCAGAGGACTCACATCATCTTAGTACTGGGCCCAGTAGTATGTCTCAATGCCTTCTAAGGGCACAGCCAAAGCAAAAAAAGTAATATCACCTTACTGTTAGGCACAGTCATGTCTCATAATCTCTTTTGTGAACAGAAACTTAAAAAAAGAAAAGTGTCGACCGGGTGCAATGGCTCATCCCTGTAATCCCAGCACTTTGAGAGGCCAAGGCAGATCACCTGAGGTTGGAAGTTCGAGACCAGCCCGACCAACATGGAGAAACTCTGTCTCTACTAGAAACACAAAATTATTTGGGCATGGTGGCACCTGCCTTTAATCCCAGCTACTTGGGAGGCTGAAGTAGGAGAATCGCTTGAACCCGGGAGGCAGAGGTTGTAGTGAGCTGAGACCACACCATAGAACTCCAGCCTGAGCAAGAAGAGTGAAACTCCATCAAAAAAAAAAAAAAAAAAAAGGAAAGAAAAGTGTCATATCAGCTAGGTGCTGGGCCCAACAATATGTCCCAATACCCTCAGTGATTGGGGAACAGGCAGGAAAAATAAGTCACATTTCCAGGGTGATTGGAAAGATGTATGTTACAATGCCCTCTGTAGACAGGTCCAGGATGAAGCGTTACCTCACCTGGCTGATGGACTTAGCAATATGTCACAATGGCCTATGTAGGTAGGGCACAAGGCATGAGAGTCACATAACCAAAGTGTGAGGCCCAGCAATATGTCACAATAAACATGTGGGCAGCACCAAGGCCAAAGAGGAGACTCACATCACCTTGGTGCAAGGTTCAGCAATATGTCACAATAACCTCTGTGGGCTTTATCAAGGCAGAATAGAGTCTGGTTCCAGTGATATGTCACTGTGAGCTGGGCCCAGGCAAGAGAGTCAAACTATTCAGATGCTGGGCCAAGGTGCATGTCACAATCACACCTGTAGGAAGGTCCTGTGATGACATTAACAATAACACACATGTCCTGAGTGAAGGGATGAGAGTCAACACCTCCTGCATTTTGGGTGTAAATACAGGAGTCAGTCTCAATGGTGGATTGGATTTGTGCATGAGCCTCAATTTCTCTTGCAAACTCTGTGCCTTAAAGTTACAGCCACAAAGGTGCACTGAATCTTGGTTAAAGAGTCACCAACCCAACTGTGAAAAGAATCTGAGTCCATTTTCCAACATTCAACTGCCTCCAAAAGTAAGATTCAGAACCTCAAAGGTGGGTTGTATTCATTTAAGTGGATGACAATCTTTGCTATTAACTAGGTATGAATATGAGTGTCACAATCTCACCTGTGTGCTCAGCCTTGCCAGGACACTGTATCACCTGGGTGCTTTATGTGGTATGCAGAAGGGTTGCAATCTGCTCTGAGACCTTTGTACTTCTATGGATCCATAATCTTATGTGGTCCTAAGTCTAACTATGAGAGTCAACATCTCTCAAATTGCCGAGATCCAGACAGGAGAGTCTTCCAATGAGCTGGGTTTGGAAATGAGCCAGCATTTCACCTGGGCATGGTGGCTCACACCTGTAATCCCAACAGTTTGGGAAGCTGAGGTGGGCAGATCACCTGACGTCAGGAGTTCAAGACCAACCTGACCAACATGGAGAAACCCCGCCTCTACTAAAAATACAAAAAAAAAGAAAAAAAAATTATCCAGCTGTGGGGGCACATGCCTGTAATCCCACCTAGTCAGGAGGCTGAGACAGGAGAATTGCTTGAACGTGGGAGGCAGAGGTTGCAGTGAGCAGAGATCACACCATTGCACTCCAGCCTGGGCAACAAGAGGGAAACTCCATGTTAAAAAAAAAAAAAAGAGTCAGCATCTCCACTGGCCAGATGTTCAGATATGAGAGTCACAGTTTCAACTGTGGACTGGATCTGCATGTGAGAATCATGACCTCATCAGTGGGCTTTGTCTATGTGTGAGGGTGACAATTCTAAAAATTGGCAGAATGTGCTTATAAGAAACTTGATCTTTAGGCCAGGCATGGTGGCTCACACCTGTAATCCCAGCACTTTGGGAGGCCAAGGCGGACAGATCATGATGTCAGGAGATTGAGACCATCCTGGCTAACATGGTGAAACCACATCTCTACTGAAAATATAAAATATTAGCCATGTGTGGTGGCACGCACTTGTAGTCCCAGCTACTCAGGAGGCTGAGCCAGGAGAATCACTTGAACCCATGGGGTGGAAGTTGCAGTGAGCTAAGATGGCACCACTGCACTCCAGCTTGGGTGACACAGCAAGACTCTGTCTCAAAGAAAAAAAAAGAAAAAAGAAACAAAACATGATCTAACCTGCTTAGCAGCCCTAACCAGGACCGAGGCAGGAGCCTCCCATTTTAGAAGTCTGGCTCAGTGAAATGTCATAGTACCCAATATGCAGTTCTCAGGCAGAACAGAAGAGTCACATGACCTAAGTTCTTGTTCCAGTGATATGCCACAATCTTGCCTTTTGGCAGGGACCAGGGAGAAGAGAGCAGTCACATCACATATGTGATGAATAAACATATATGTCCTAATACCTCCATGTACAGAGAAAATGCAGGACAGCTGCATCAGCTATTTGCTGAACCCAGTGATAATATCAAAATATACAATTTATGCAGGGCCCAGGCAGGAGAAGAGAGTATCATCACCTACGTGTCAGGCACAGTGATACATTACAATACCTTCTTGAGAGTCCAAGCAGTGGAGAAGAGCCATATCACCTAGATGCCGAGTCAAAAAATATGTCGGCCAGGCATAGTGGCTCATGCCTGTAATCCCAGCACTTTGGGAAGTGGAAGTGGGTGGATAACCTGAGGTCAGGAGTTTGAGACCAGCCTGGCCAACATGGTAAAACCCTATCTCTAACTAAAACTATGTGGGGGTTCAGTCAGGATGGTGGGAGAAATTGTGAAATTATAGGAAATAAACACAAACCCTTGTGGAAGGCCTGGGGATTTGCATAAAGTGTTTGGCTGAAGGCAGCTGAATTCTCTTAAAAGTTTAGGGCATAGATACATAGGAATATAGAGTAGTTTACCTAAATAACTTGTTCACTCATGTGGTCCTAAAACTAACCTTTGATAGCTAGTGGGCAGGATGGCTCCTTTAGAGGGGAAGGTGACCAGGTTGATTACCCTCTAATGGTGTCAACTCAAAACCTTTGTCATTTAATGTGTGCTGAATAAATGCCAGCAGGGCCAGTGAGTCAGGGCCGTGGCTGCAACTCTTTATAGCCCTCTCTTTGGAGTCTGTAAGTGGCCCAGACCCTCAGCCGATCTGACAAGCACAATATCTGTGTCAGTGTACGTTATTCATCTGTCACTGGGTCAGGGTCTGCAGGACAGACACCGCAGCTGGTGCCCCATGTGAGGAATGTTGTGCAGGGAGCATGACCGACCCTCAAACAATGGCAAAAAAGGAACTGCACAGTCAGTGAGTAATCAGTAAGTCATTGGCACCCACATGGGATTTCCAAGTTTGGTGGGGATTGTTCAGGCTGAGGTTTCATCATGGGGCAATACTTATCAGCTCAACAGAAATAGTATATAAAAGTATTGAAATAGCTGCTTAAAGCTAGTGGAGCCTCAGTTTTAAAGGCTCAATTAAGGGACCTAATGCAAACTGTTGCAACCCATAACCCATGGTTCCTGAAAGAAGGCATGCTAGACATAGAGCTCTGGGAAAAAGTGGGGAGAAATCTTAAGCAACACCATGTGCAAGGGTAACAAGTCCCAGTATCATCTTTAATACTATGGGCTCTAGTCAGGGTGGCCTTGGTCCCATTATACACAGAAGAGCCTAAAAAGGGGAAAAAGGAGGAATCATCACCTGCCTTACCACCTCCTTCTCCCTCAGCCCCAAAATAACAAAGAAGAAACAGAGGTTTTGCCTAAGCCTCCTCCTCAAATAAATAGGAATAAAGATGATGGATACACTACAGCAATGCAACCCTGTCTAAAGTAGCATTAGAATGGGAGCTCTTAGCCTGCCCAGTAATGCAAAATCAATGAGGCAACCAGTTACATAAAGAGTTGAGAGGCCAGGCATGGTGGTTCATGCCCGTAATCCCAGCATTTTGGGAAGCTGAGGCAGGCAGATCATGAGGTCAAGAGATTGAGACCATCCTGGCCAACATGATAAAACCCTGTCTCTACAAAAATACAAAAATTAGCTGGGAGTGGTGGCTAATTTGGGAGTGGTGCCTATAATCCCAGCTACTCAGGAGGCTGAGGCAGGAGAATCACTTGAATCCAGGAGGCAGAGGTTGCATGAACCAAGATTGCACCACTGCACATCAACCTGGCCCAGCCTGGTGACAGAACAAGACTCTGTCTCAAAAAAAAAAAAAAAAAAAAGAGTTGAGAAAAGGTATTAGAGGCCAGAGCTGTGCAGCCAAGCAGGCAGCGGGCAGAAGAAAAGGTTCAGCAGCAGGGAAGCTCACAGACACGGAGCCAGCAAATGCTCCCCAAAACAGCCTGTGTGGTGGTGAGGATGGGGAGCCAGGCCCAGCATGCCAGAGCTAGCCTGCTAAGGAGGGGTGGAAGGCATGCATAGGAAGGTCCGCCAAGCCAGCAGCAGCCTGGTGGTGGGGGAAGGGAACAGCACAAGCGAAAAGTCACACAGGCAAAAAGTGGTGCCTAGGCAAGCACAACACGACAGCCACCCCAGGACTCGCTCTGCTGCCCTCCGACTCCACGGGCGGCCCATGGCAAAATTTCATGTGTTCCTTGTACACAAGCTGTCAGGCCTCTGAGCCCAAGCCTGCACATAGACATCCAGATGGCCTGAAGCAACTAAAGAACCACAAAAAAAGTAAAAATAGTCAGTTCCTGCCTTAACTAATGACATTCCACCATTGTGATTTGTTCCTGCCCCACCCTAACTGATCAGTTGATCTTGTGAAATTCCTTCTCCTGGACAATGAGTCTCAGAACCTCCCCACTAAGCACCTTGTAACTCCCCACCCCCCGCCTGCAAGAGAAAAACTCCCTTTGACTGTAATTTTCCACTACTTACCCAAATCCTATAAAACTGCCCCACCCCTATCTCCCTTTGCTGACTCCTTTTTCGGACTCAGTCAGCCTGCACCCAGGTGATTAAAAAGCTTTATTGCTCACACAAAGCCTGTTTGGTCATCTCTTCACATGGATGTGAGTGACATTTGGTGCTGAAGACCCCACACAGGGAACTTCTTCGGGAGACTAGTCCCCTGTCCTCACCCTCACTCCATGAGGAGATCCACCTATGACCTCGGGTCCTCAGTCCAACCAGCCCAAGGAACATCTCACCAATTTCAAATTGGGTAAGTGGTCTTTTCACTCTCTTCTCCAGCCTCTCTCACTACCCTTCAATCTCCTTGTCCTTCCAATTCCAGTTCTTTTTCATCTCTAGTAGAAACAAAAGAGACACGTTTTACCCATGAAACGAAAACTCTGGCACCGGTCATGCATGCAGGAAGACAGTCTTCCCTTGGTGTCTGATCATCATGGGAATGCCTACCCTGATTATTCACTCACATTCCATTGGTGTCTGATCATTGCGGGGATGCCCGCCCTGATCACCCACATTCCACTGGTGTCTGATCAGCACAGGGACGCCTGCCTTGGTCATTCACCCACATTACCTTGCTGGTAAGACAATTGTGGGGATGCCTGCTTTGGCTGCTCACCCACATTACAGCCCAGGGCTGCTCACCTCATACCCTTCTCTGCATCTCTACCCTTCTCTTCAAACTTCACCATGGGCAACTTTCCACCCTCCATTCCCCCTTCTTCTCCCTTAGCCTGTGTTCTCAAGAACTTAAAACCTTTTCAACTCACACCTGACCTAAAACCTAAGTGCCTTATTTTCTTCTGCAACACTGCTTGGCCCTAATACAAACTTGACAATTGTTCCAAATGGCCAGAAAATGGCACTTTTGATTTCTCCATCTTATAAGACCTGGATGATTTTTGTCAAAAATGGGCAAATGGTCTGAGGTGCCTGATGTCCAGGCATTCTTTTACATGTCAGTCCCTCCCTAGTCTCTGTTCCCAATGTGACTTGTCTCAAATCTTTCTTCTTTCTCTCCTGTCTGTTCCTTCAGTCTCCAACCCAAGTTCTGAGTCCTTTAAATCTTCCTTTTCTAAGGACATATCTGACTCCTCCTCTCCTCCCCAGGCTGCTCCTCACCAGGATGAGCCAGGTCCCAATTCTTCCTCAGCCTCTGCTCCCTCACCCTATAATCCTTCTAGGACCTCCCCTTCTCAGACTTGGTCTGGCTTACAACTTCGTTCCACAACTAGCCCTCCCCCACCTGCCCAACAATTTCCTCTTAAACAGGTGGCTGGGGCTAAAGGCATAGTCAAGGTTAATGCTCCTTTTTCTTTATCTCACCTCTCCCAAATCAGTTAACATTTAGCCTCTTTTTCATCAAATATAAAAACACAGCCCAGCTCTTGGCCTGTTTGGCAACAACCCTTAGATGCTTTACCGCTCTAGACCCAGAGGGGCCAGAAGGCCGTCTTATTCTCAATATGCATTTTATTACCCAATCCGCTCTCGACATTAAAAAAAAAAAGCCCCCAAAATTAGATTCTGCCCCTTAAACCCCACAACAGGACTTAATTAACCTCGCCTTCTAGTTGTACAGTAATAGAGAAGAGGCAGCCAAGCGGCAATGTATTTCTGAGTTGCAATTACTTGCCTGTGCTGTGAGAGAAACCCCAGCTACATCTCCAGCACACAAGAACTTCAAAACTCCTAAACTGCAGGGGCCACGTGTTCCTCCAGGACCTCCTCCCCAGGATCTTGCTTCAGTTGCCAGAAATCTGGCCATTGGGCCAGGGAATGCCCACAGCCCAGGATTCCTCCTAAGCTGTGTCCCACCTGTGCAGGACCCCACTGGAAGTTGGACTGTCTGACTTACCTGGCAGCCACTCCCAGAGCCCCTGGAATTCTAGCCCGAGGCTCTCTGACTGACTCCTTCCCAGATCTTCTTGGCTTAGTGGCTGAAGACTGATGCTGCCCAATCACCTCGGAAGCCTCCTGGACCATCACAGATGCTTTGAGTAATCTCTTATAGCGGAAGGTAAGTCCATCCCCTTCTTAATCAATATGGAGGCTACCCACTCCACATTCAAGTCTGTTTCTTTTGCCTCTATAACTGTTGTGGGTATTGATGGCCAGGCTTCTAAACCTCTTTAAACTCTCCAAATCTTGTACCAACTTGGACATTCTTTTATACACTCTTTTTTAGTTATACCCACCTGCCCAGCTCCCTTATTAGGTCGAGACATTTTAACTAAATTTTCTGCCTCCCTGACTATTCCTGGGCTACAGCCACACCTCATTGCTGCCCTTTTCCCCAGTTAAAAGCCTTCTTTGCATTCTTCCCTTGTGCCTCCCTACCTTAATCCACAAGTATGGGATACCTCTACTCTCTCCTTGGTGATAGATCATGCACCCCTTACCATCCCATTAAAACCTAATCACCCTTACCCCACTCAATGCCAGTATCCCATCCCACAACAGGCTTTAAGGGGACTAAAGCCGGTTATCACTCACCTGTTACAGCATGGCCTTTTAAAGCCTACAAACTCTCCTTACAACTCTCCTATCCTACCTTTCCAAAAACCAGACAAGTCTTACAGTCTTGTCCAGGATCTTCACCTTATCAACCAAATTGTCTTGCCTATCCACCCCATGGTGCCAAACCCATATACTCTCCTATCATCATTACCTCCCTCCACAACCCATTATTCTGTTCTGTATCTCAAAGATGCTTTCTTTACTATTCCTTCACACCCTTCATCCCAGCCTCTTTTTGCTTTCACTTGGAGTGACCCTGACACTCATCAGTTTCAGCAACTCACCTGGACTGTTCTGCCCCAAGGCTTCAGGGAGAGCCCACACTACTTTGGCCAGGCCCTTTCTCATTATCTGCTTTCTGTTTGCTCAACTGCCTTCCACCTTATTCAATATTTTGATGATCTTCTTTGTAGCCCCTCTTACCAATCTTCCCAGCAGGACACTATCCTGCTTCTTCAACATCTCTACTCAAAGGGATACCGAGTATCCCCCTCCAAGACACAAATTTCTTCCCCTAGCATTACCTATCTCAGTATAATCTTCCATGGACATACACGTGCCTTCCTGTAGACCAGGTTCAGTTAATCTCCCAGACCCCAATCCCCACCACAAAACAACTCCTTTCCTTCTTAGGCATTGTTGGTTATTTCTGACTCTAGATACCAGGTTTTGCTATCCTAACCAAACCACTTTACAAACTCACAAAGGGTAACTTAACTGATTCCACAGACCATAAGTCTTTTCCCCATTCTTCTTTTTGCTGTCTTAAAAAGGCCCTGGAGACAGCTCCCACACTAGCACTCCCCGACTTGTCCCATCCTTTTTCCTTACCCACAGCTGAAATACAAGGCTGTGCTGCTGGAGTCCTCACACAGGAGCCAGGCCCACGACCTGTTGCCTTTCTATCAAAACAATTTGACCTCACAATTCTGGGGTAGCCCTCATGTCTATGTGCAGCAGCTGCCACTGCTTTAATACTTTTAGACGCCCTCAAAATCACAAGCTATGCTGCACTTACTCTCTACAGTTCTCATAGCTTTCAAAATCTATTTCCCTCTTTCCTGTTCCCCACCCAGACCACACTTGGTTTATCAATGGTAGTTCTTCCAGGTCCAATTGCCAATCACTGGCAAAGGCAGGTTATGTTACAGTGTCTTCCACATCTATCAATGAGGCTACAGCCCTGCCCCCTTCCACTACCTCTCAACAAGCAGAACTCATTGCCTTAACTTAAGCCCTCATTCTTGCAAAGGGACTACCTGTCAATATCTATACTGATTCCAAGTATGCCTTCCACATCCTTTACCACCATGCTGTTATATGGGCAGAAAGAAGTTTCCTCACTACACAGGGGTCCTCCATCATTAATGCCTGCTTAATAAAAATTCTTCTTAAAGCTGCTCTACTTCCAAGGAAGCTAGGGTAATTCACTGCAAGGGCCATCAAAAGGCATCAGATCCCATTGCTCAGGGCAACGCTTATGCTGATAAGGTAGTTAAGAAGCAGCTAGCATTCCAACTTCTGTCCCTCATGGTCAGTTTTTCTCATTCTCATCTTTTCACTTTACATATCCAGTTTTTCCTTACAAAGGTCTCTTCTTCCTCTGTGATTCTTCCACCTACATGTGTCTACCTATTAATTGGACAGGCACATGTACACTAGTTTTCTTTACTCCCAAAATTCATTTTGCAAATAGGACTGAACAGCTTCCTGTTCCCCTCATGACACCAACACTTCATCACTATTTTGTTTCATTTTTCTTATTAATATAAGAAGACAGAAATAGGCCTTGAATTACTGCTGAAAAAGGAGGACTCTATTTTTAAATGAAGGGTGTTGTTTTGACCTAAATCAATCTGGCCTGTTGTATGACAACATAAAAAAATCTCAAGGATAGAGCCCCAAAACTCACCAACCAAGCAAATAATTACACTGAACCCCCTTGGGCACTCTCTATTTGGATATCCTGGGTCCTCCCAATTCTTAGTCCTTTAATACCTGTTTTTCTCCTTCTCTTATTTGGACCTTGTGTCTTCCATTTAGTTTCTCAATTCATACAAAACCACATCAAGGCCATCACCAATCATTCTATATGACAAATGCTCCTTCTAACAACCCCACAATGTAACCCCTTGCCCCAAAATCTTTCTTCAGTTTGATCTCTCCCACTCTAGTTTCCCATGCCACTGCTAATAACACTTGAGAAACATTGCCCATTATCTCTCCATACCATCCCCCAAATTTTTTGCCACCCCAACACTTCACCACTATTTTGTTTTGCTTTTCTTATTAATATAAGGAGACAGGAATGTCAGGTCTCTGAACCCAAGCGGGCACCTACGTATACATCCAGATGGCCTGAAGCAACTAAAGAACCACAAAAGAAGTGAAAATAGCCACTTCCTGCCTTAACTGATGACATTCCACCATTGTGATTTGTTCCTGCCCCACCCTAACTGGTCAATTGACCTTGTGAGATTCCTTCTCCTGGACAACCAGTCTCAGAACCTCCCCACCAAGCACCTTGTAACCCCTGCCCCTGCCTGCAAGAGAAAAACCCCCTTTGACTGTAATTTTCCACTACCTACCCAAATCCTATAAAATTGCCCCACCCCTATCTCCCTTTGCTGACTCCTTTTTTGGACTCAGTCTGCCTGCACCCAGGTGATTAAAAAGCTTTATTGCTCACACAAAGCCTGTTTGGTCATCTCTTCACATGGACATGCATGACACAAGTGACATCCCAGATTATAATTCTCTGCTAAGATTTAAGTAAAATTTAAGAATTTAAAAGACCTCTTTCTAATAATGGCCACTGTTTTTATCTCTCTCTTACCCCAATGTGACTCTCTCCAATTCCAATTTAAGTAAAACAGTAGCCTCTGAAGGGAGAAAAGTTACAAATGGCTCATGAATTACTTGAAAAGCAAGTAAAAGCTGGGCATGTAGAACCATCTAATAGTCCTTGGAATTTGCCCATTTTCATCATCCCCAAAAAGTCAGGTAAATGGAGACTTTTACATGACCTATGTGCTATTAATGCCAGTTTGCAACGTATGTGACCCCTTCAGCAGGGGTTCCCTTCCCCCATGGCAATTCCTCAAGATTGGCCTATAATCATTATTGACTGGAAAGACTGTTTTTATATGATTCCCCTAGCAGAACAGAACAAAGAAAAATTTGTGTTTACAATACCAGCTATCAATAATGAAAGCCCAGCTTGTTGATTTTATTGGAAAGTGCCTCCTCTAGGAGTGCTAAACAGTCCTCTCCTTGGAAATATCTTGGGTACATACTAACTTCCCAGTCAGTAAGACCTCAAAAAGTTAAACTAAATACTAGGCAACTTACATACATTAAGTGATTATCAGAATTTACTGGTCAATATTAACTGGCTCTACCCCACTTTGGGGAGTCCTACTGATAAGTTACAAAACCTGTTTTCTATCTTAAAGGGCAATACAGCCCTAGATTATCCCAGATATTTAACCCCTGCAGCAAACAGGGGAAATCAAGGAAATAGAAAAATCCATCTCTCAGAGGCAGCTAGATTGCACACATCCAGGCTACTCAATTCAGTAAAACACTCCCCTACAGGGTTAATAGGACAGCTAACCCCAGAACTGTGCTTCCTAGAATAGATTTTTTGCTCACATACTGGGACTAAAACACTCTTTCCCTGTATCCAGTTACTCAGTAAAGTCATCTATTCTGGCTACAAACGATGCAGTCAGTTGCTAGATTATGATCCTGATATCATCAGGATTCCTTAAAGTAAAAGGCAATTCAAAGCAGTATTGCCAGTATCTATCGATCTGCAAATAGCTCTCTCTGATTACACAGGACAAATAGAGCATGTCCTTCCTGCTAATAAACTCCTTCATTTCTTATCTTGTACTCCTGTGATTTTGCCTACAAAAATAGTTCACTTCCCCTTACCTAATGCTTTAACACGGTTTACTGATGGTTCAGGTAAACATAGAAAAGTGGCAGTGTGGTGGAGACCATAAAATTCACTCACTCAATCTGGGTTTACTTGCACTCAGCTGAGATTGGGGCCCTGATATTGGCCTTCGAAACTTTCCACTCAGCCCATCAATATTGTGAGTGACACTGCTTACTCTATTTATTACAGAATCTTGAGACAGCCCTGATTAAGTCCACTCTAGAGTCTGCCCTGTGTGCTCTTTTTCTCTAACTTCAGCAATTGCTAGATCAATGCACACACCCTATTTTTATTACACACATTCAAGCCCACAGCTCACTGCCTGGCCCATTAGCTTATGGAAATAATCAAGCAGACCTTCTGGTTATAACATCACTGCTTAACCAAGCCACCAAATCACATCATTTCTCCCACCAAAATTAGAGAAACTTATCTAAACAATTTCAACTTACCCAGAGGCTGGCTAAACAAATTATCCTGCAATGCCTAGATTGCCAGCTCACAGGCACGTCCCCTCCTTCAACAGGTGTTAACCCTAAAGGACTAGAACCTAATCAGTTATAGCAAACAGATGTAACACACATCCCTGAATTTAGAAAACTTAGACATGTACATGTATCCTCTGATACCAACACTCATCTAATTAGTGCACAAGCCCTTCCTGGAAAGTCCATTCAATATGTCATTAAACATCTTTTAACTTTTGTGTTTATGGGGTGGCCCACAACAATTAAAACTGATAATGGTCCAGCTTATGCCAGCTCACAATTTCAACAATTTTGTCACACATGGAATGCCCAACATTCCACAGGCATCCCATATAACCCTCAAGGACAAGCCATAGTAGAATATGCCCATTCCACTCTTAAAAAATATGCTCAAAAAACAAAAAAGAGGGAGTATGGGCAAAGACCCTGCAACACTATTGGCACAAGCCTTATTGACTCTTAATTTTCTAAATTTAGATGACAAATTTCAATCAGCTGTAGAAAAGCACTTTGCTAAAACCTCTCAAGACATAAAACCTGCAGTTTTTGCTAATGTGGGGAAGAGGATATGCTTGTGTTCATACCCCCTCAGGTCTTCTTTGGACTCCAGCACAATGCATCAAACCATACCATGGCATGCCTAGGACACAATCCCATGCCAGAAATGAAGAAATTGACCTTACAGCACCCGCAGCCCCGAGCAATGCAGCTTCCACAGATGACACAAGCCCCGGACCTGGCGGATGCTGAAGAAGACAACTCAGGAGGCTGAACGAATCCTGTTCTGGACACAGGCACCAATTACTCCAGATAATTTGTTCCTTGCTATGCTTTCTGTTGTAGATTGCAACTCACATAGGATATTGATCCTTTTTATGCTCTTGCTTTGTTGGCAACCTGTACCTGCTACACTCTATAGGCTTATACTTGGACCCATGTTTTTTTTCCCCTGTCACCTGGGCAGACACCCCCTTCCCAGCCTTTAATAATGTAACTGCTTGGCTAAGAGGGATAGATTTATCCCTAGTAGGGCTTCTTAGTGACAGCACACATAGAAATGAAGTGTCAAACAACACTACAGGTCACTCTTTCACTGGAAAAGAATGTTTGTTGCTAATTATACTCATGATTGTCTTATGTTATCTGCTAATTCTAGGATGCAAAGTTGGAATAAGAGCAATGACCACCTCTCCTGACAGACCTGTTGCTTCATGCATCTATACTCTTCAGTCAACAGAATCTGATGCAAAGAACAGAAAAGGGGGCCTTGTGGGGGATTCAGTCAGGATGGTGGGAGAAATTATAAAATTATAGGAAATAATCACAAACCCTTGTGAAAGGCCTGGGGGTTTGCATAAAATGTTGGGCTGAGGGCAGCTGAATTCTCTTAAAAGCTTAGAGCATAGATACATAGAAATGTAGTTTATCTAAATAACTTGTTTACTCATGTGGTCCTAAAACTAACCTTTGATAGTTCGTGGGCAGGATCGCTCTCTCAGCGTAGAGGGAGGGCAACCAGATTGATTACCCTCTGATGGTGTTGACTCAAAGCCTTCATCATTTAATATGTGCTGAATAAATGCCAGCAGGGCCAATGAGTCAGGGCCACAGCTGCAACTCTTTACAGCCAGTCTGACAAGCATAATATCTGTGTTAGTGTACGTTATTCATCATTCGTTGGGTCAGGGTCTGCAGGACAGACCCCTGCAAAAATAAAATAAAATAAAAAAATAGCCAGGTGTGGTGGCACACACCTGTAATCCCACCTACCTGGGAGGCTGAGATAGGAGAATCGCTTGAACACGGGAGGCAGAGGTTGCAGTGAGCTGAGATCATGTCACTGCACTCCAGCCTGGGCAATAGAGTGAGACTCTATCTCAAAATATATATATATATGTGTGTGTGTATGTATGTGTGCATGTACGTGTGTCACAATAATCACTGAGGGGAGGACCAAGGCAAGAGAGTCAAATTTCCTAAGTTGTGGGATAAGAGATATGTCACAATAACCTCTGTGAGTAGGACTCAAGAAAAATAGGAGAGTCATGTAACCTAGCAGCTGGGTAAACCTATATGACATAATCATCCTTGTGGACAGGGCACAAGAAGAAAGTCACATCACATAAATCCTGGACCAAGTCATATGTAACAATCCACACTATGGACAGTTCCCAGGAAGAGAAGAGTCACATCATTTAGGTGATGGAACAACAGATGTGTCACTATAGTCCACGTAAGCAGAGATCATGCAGAAGGAAGAAATCACCTGTGTGTTGGGTGTAGCAATGTCACTCTATTTTCTGTCGGCATGACCCAGGCAGGAGGGGAGAGTCACATCATCTAGGTGCTTGGCCCAGAGATATGTCACAATCTCTACTATGGGCAAAGCCCAGGTAAGAAAGGAGAGTCACATCAAATAGTTGATGGGCCAAGATATATGCCACAATGCCCCAAATAGGCAGGGTCTGAGCAGGAGACAAATTACATTCATGTCGGGCACTGCAATATGTCACAATGTCTTTTGATGGCAGGGCCAGGAAAAATAACCTTGGTGTTGGGCCCAGCAATACTTCAGTTTTCTTGCAGAAGAAAAGAGTCACATCAGCTCAGTGCTGAAACCAGCAATACATATCGTTATCCACCAGTGAGCAGGGATCAGGGAGTGAAAACATTCACATCATCTCGGTGATCCACACAGAGATATATCACAATTTCCCTGGAAGGCAGTGCCCGGAAAGAAAGGTTACATCACCTGGGTATTGAAAGCAGCTATACTTCACAATGGACTATGTAGACAGGCCATAGGTGGCAAAGACCCATCACCTGGATGCTGAGTCCAAGGATATGTCACAATTTTCCTGAGAGAAAAGCTCAGGTGGGAGAGAAACACCTTCTAATTGCTGGGCCCAGTGATATGTCACAATCTTCTCTGTGGGAAGAATGCAGGTAAAAGAGGAGAGTCACATCTTTCTAGGTAATGAAGGCAGAGACATGCCACCAAGCCTCCTGTGGGCAAGGCGCAGGAAGAAGCCTCTCATCCCCTAGGTGTTGGGCCCAGAGATATATCACAATACTCACAATATGCCATGCCCTGGCAATAGAGGTGAGTCACATTACCTAGGTGCTGGGTCCAGAGATATGTCACAATCCCTGTTTTGTCAAGGCCCAGGCATAAATGGAAGAGTCACATCACCTGAGTGAAAAATGAAAAGATATGTCATCATACCCCCGTGGGCTAAGCCCATGCAGGAGGGTCACTTCACCTAGGTGCTGGCCCCAGTGATGTGTCACGATACATAATGTATGCAGGGCCAAGGCAGGAGAAGAGTAACATCACCTAGGACACTGGCCCAGTGATATATCAAAATCTTTTTCTGGCAGTAGAGAGTCACATCACCTAGGTTCTTAGTCCAGCAATATGTCATAGTACCCCTTGAGGGGAGGCCCAGGCAGGAGAGTCACATCACTTAGGTTAGCAGCCAAGAGACAGGCCACAATGCCCACTGTGGGAAGGGTTCAAGGAAAGAGGAGAGTAACATAACCTAGCAGCTAGGCTATATGTGATAATCACCTCAGGTGATCCACCCACTTTGGCCCCCCACAGTCCTGAGATTACAGGCATGAGCCACTGCACCCGGCCTTCTGCCTTTTTTTTGGAAGGAGTCTCACTCTCACCCAGTCTGGAGTGCAGTGGCATGGTCTCGGCTCACTGCAAACTCCGCCTCCCAGATTCAAGCAATTTTCCTGCCTCAGCCTCCCGAGTAGCTGGGACTACAGGCACATGCCACCACGCCCAGCTAATTTTTTGTATTTTTAGTAGAGACAGAGTTTCACTGTTTTAGCCAGGATGGTCTCAATCTCCAGACCTCATGGTCCACCCACCTTGGCCTCCCAAAATGTTGGGATTACAGGCATGAGCCTCCTTGCCAGGCCTGCCCTTCTTTTAAGAAGAAATTGTGGCTGGTCACAGTGGCTCACACCTATAATACCAGCAGTTTGAGAGGCCAAGGTGGACAGATCACCTGAAGTCAGGAGTTCGAGACTAGCCTGGCCAACACGTGAAACCCCGTTTCTACTAAAGATACAAAAAATTAGCTGAGTGTGATGGTGCATGCCTGTAATCCCAGCTACTTGGGAAGCTGTGGCAGGAGAATTGCTTGAACCCAGGAAGTGGAGGTAGCAGTGAGCCAAGATCACGCAACTGCCCTCCAGCCTGGGCGACAAGAGCAAAACTCTGTCTCCCCCCACCCCCCAAAAAAGAAAAGAATAAGAAAAGAAAGAAGGGCAGAGGCAGTAGAGTCACATCACATGGGTGCCGGGCTCAGTGATATGTCACAATGCTCCCTGTGAGCAAAGTCCAGGCAGAAGAAACACATCGCCTGATTTCTGGGCCAAAAAATATCACAAACTCTTCTTTGTATAAGCAAAGCCTTGGTATAGAAAGAGTCACAATAAATAGTTGATTTTCCCAAAAGTATTTCACAATGCTCTGTTGTCAGGGTTCATACAGGAGACTCACATCACCTTGTTACTGGGCCCAGAAATATGTCACAATACCTTTTGAGGTCTAGGCCAAGCAAAACAATAATGTCACATTGGTGTTGAGCCCCACAATATGTCCCAATCTCCTATTCAAGCAAAATTTATGATGAAGAGAAGAGTCGCCCTTGTTTGGTAGTGGGTCAAGTGATATGTCACAATCCCTAGTTTTTGGAGAAACCAGGCAGAAGACAGTCACATCACCTGGGTGATGGGTGGAAAGATATGTCACTATGCCCCTTGATGGCAGAACCCAGGCAGTAGAGTTAAATTACCAGGGTGTTGGACCAAGCAGTCTTTTACAATTGCTTATGTGGTCAGGAAACAGGCATGAGAGTCACGTAACCTGGGTGTGGCATCCAAAAATATGTCACAATGCGCCCTGTGGGCAGTGCGAAGCAGGAGAGGAGACTCACATCACCTAAGCACAAGGCCCAGCAAGGTGTCACAATGTCCCCTGCAAGCAGCACTAACACAGAATAGAGTCATATACCCTCAGTTCTGGGTTCAGCAATATGTCATATCCCATCTGTGGGCTGGGCCACACAAGAGTCAGATCACTCAGCTGATGAACAGAGAAAAATGTCACAATTAAACCTGCAGGAAGGTTCAGGGATGAAATTAACAATCCCACACATGTCCCGGTATTAGGTATAGGAGGTTAACACTTCCTATATATTGTATCTAAGGACAGGAGTTACAATCGCAATGGTTGACTAAATTTGTGCATGAGAGCCTCAACTCCCCCTGCAGACTGTCTAATTAGTGAAGTCACAGCCTCATAGGTGTGCTGAATCTTGCTCTGTGTATCACCAACTCACCCGTGGACTGGATCCACATCTGAGAGTCAAGTTTCTGACCTTTGACTGCCTATAGGTGTGAGATTCAGAACCTCAAAAGTGGGTTGTGTTCATGTGGGAAAATGACAATGTATACTGTGTGCGGGTGTGCATACAACTGTCACAATTTTCCCTGTGAGCTGGGCCTTGTTAGTACATTCTCTATACTACCCAAAGGCTTTATACAGTATTAATGAGAATCACAATTCTGTCTGAGATCTTCATCTTTGTTTCCCCAAGGGAGCATCTTCCCCCCACCCCCACCAAGATGGAGTCTTGCTCTGTTGCCCAGGCTGGTGTGCAGTGGCATGATCTCAGCTCACTGCAGCCTCTGCCTCCTGGGTTGAAGCAATTCTCCTGCCTCAGCCTCCCAAGTAGGTGGGATTACAGGCACCCACCACCATGCCTGGCTAATTTTTGTATTTTTAGTAGAGATGGGGTTTCACCATGTTGGCCAGGATGTCTTGAACTCCTGACCTCGTGATCCACCTGCCTTGGCCTCCCAAAGTGCTGGGGTTACAGGCATGAGCCACCGTGTCTGGCCAGATCTTCAACTTTGTATGCAACCACAACCATACCTGTGGCCCTAAGCCCAGATATTAGAGTCAACATCTCTCCAATTGACCGGGTCCAGATAGTAGAGTCCTCACTGCTTATGTTCTGGATTTAGAAATGTGTCATCATTCGAACAGTGGCTAGATGCTCACATATAACAGTCACAATTCCAACTGTGGACTGTGTTTGCATGGGAAATTCAAGACCTCAGCAATGGGTTCTTTTCCATGTGTGAGGGTGATAATCCTAATGGCTGGTGAGGTGTGCATATAAGAAACAAAATCTCACCTACGTGTTGTGCCCTGTGATAACACTCTAATGCTTGAAGGCATTATATGATAGGTGGGGTTGTGGCAATCCTATATGAACTTCATACAAAGAGAGGACCCAGAATGTTGCTCATTTTTCTAAATTGAGCTATGAAGGACAATATTTTTTCTAATAGTTGATTTGATGAATGAAACCAATCATCACATTTGTAAGCTGACCACAGTTTATGTCATAATTAGATAGGAAGCTAGCAGGAGAGTCACATCACCTGGAATTTCAGCCAAGGATATCTCACAATCTTCCCTGAGGGAGGGAGCCAAGCAGGCGTGTCACATCACCTGGGTGCTCAGCCAGGGATATGTTACACTTATCTCCTGAAAGCACAGCACAGGCAACAGACTCACATCACCTGGGTGCTGAGCTCAGCACTATGTCACAGTGCTCCCTGGGGGCAAGACAAAGCAGAAGAGTCACATCACCCGGTGTCTGCTTCCAGGGATATGTCACAATCCTTCCTGTGAAGGGGATTATAAAATGTCATATCTTCTAGGTCATGGATGCAGATATATGTCACAAGGTCCCTGTGGGCAGAGCCCAGGCAGGAACATGCTATCCTATAGGTGTTGGGCCTAATGATATTTTAAAATAACCAAAATATGGGAGGCCCAGGCAAAACAGGAGAGTCACATCACTTACATGCTGGGTCCAGTGATACGCCCCAATACCCCTTTTTGGCAGGGCCTAGGCAGAAGACAATTACATTACCTAGGTGATGAATGAAAAGATATGTTATGTTTGGGAACAGTGGCTCACGCCTGTAATCCCAGCACTTTGGGAGGCCGAGGCAGGTGGATCACAAGGTCAAGAGATCAAGACCATCTTGGCCAACATGGTGAAACCCCATCTCTACTAAAAATACAAAAATCAGCTGGGTGTGGTGGCAGGCGCCTGTAGTCCCAGCTACTGGAGAGGCTGAGGCAGGAAAATTGCTTGAACCCTGGAGGTGCAGGTTGCAGTGAGCCAAGATCGCGCCACTGCACTCCAGCCTGGCAACAGAGCGAGACTCCGTCTCAAAAAAGTAAAAAGGAAAGATACGTTATAATACCTCTGGGCTCAAAAATATGTCAAAATGCCTTATGTGGGTAGGGCTCTGGAAAAAAAAAAAATCACATGACCTAAGGGCTGGGTTCAGCTATATGTAACAAACTCCCTAGTTGGCAGGACCCATGCATGAGAGAAGAGTCACATCACTTAGGCGCTGGGCTCAGTGATATGTAACAAAGTTTTTTGGCAGGGCTCAGGCAGAAGAGGAGTGTCACATCACCTAGGTTATTAATAAAATGATAGCTCATAATACCCCTATGGGCAGGGCCCACGCAGGAGAGTTGCATTATCTGGAGGTGGAGTCAGTGATATGTGTTAACACACAATGTGTGCAGGTCCCACGCTGGAAAGGAGTCACCTCATCTAGGTTATTGACCCAGTGATACATCACAATCATTTTTCAGGCAGAGACCAAACAATAGAGAAGATTCACATCACCTAGATGTTGGGCCCAGCTATGTATCACAACACCCTGAGAAGACAGCCCTAGCAAAAGATTTGCATCACCTAACTGAGGGTCTCAGACGTATGACACAATTCCTGCTGTGGGTAGGGCTCAGGAAGAACTGTAGAGTCACATAACCTTGGAGCTGGGCCCAACTATATGTCAAAATCATCCCAGTGAGTGGGGCCTAGGAATAAGAAAAGAGTCAAATCATGAAGGTGAAGGGCCAAGCAATGTCACACTCCCCACTGTGGACAGGTCCCAGGAAGAAGAGTCACATAATGTCAGTGATGGGCCCAGATATATGTCACAATGACTTCCGTGAGCCAGAAGAAGAATCACATCACCCGTGTGCTAAACTCAGTAATAAGTCACTCTCTCCTCTGTGGGCAAGGCACAGGCAGGAGAGGAGAGTCACATTACCTCTGTTCTGGGCCCAAAGTTATATCACAATCTCTTTTTGGGCAACATCCAGGTAGAGAGAAGAGTCACATAAAATAGTAAAGGGCCCAGAGATGTATCTTGTAGGTACCTTGCATGAAGTGTCAGGAAGGAGACTCACATCACATTGCTTCTGGGCCCAGCAATACATCACCATGCCTTCTGAGGGCAGTGGCAAGGCTAAAGAGTAATGTTACTTTAGTATTAGACCCAGTGACATGTCACGGTATCCCCTGCAGGCAGAACCTAAGACAAGGAGGAGAGTTATGTCGCTAGGTGCCAAGCCCAGTGGTCTGTCACAATCCCTTCTGTGAGCAGGAGTCAGGTAGGAGAATAGAGTCACATTATCTGTGTGATGGGTGCAGGGATGTCACAATGTCATCTGTAGGCAGGGCCTAGGCAGTATAGTTACCTCACCTGGGTGTGTGACAGAGCAATATGTCACAATGGCCCACATGGGCAGGACACAGGCAGAAGAGTCACATAACCTGGGTGTGGGACCCAGCGATATGACACAATGCCCCCTGTGGAAGAGACAAGGCAGAAGATTCACACCACCTGGGTACAAACTCAGTGATATATTACAATGTCCTCTGTGGGCAGTGCCAAGGCAGTAGAATTGTCACACCACCTTGGTGCTGGGTCCAGGGATATGTCACAATCCCATTTGTGGCCTGGGCCCAGGGAGGAGCATCGAATCATTCTGGTGCTGGGTAAAGTGATATGTCATAATCACACCAGCAGGAATGTTTAGGAATGAGATTATGCATCTGGACTGGAAAGAATCAACACATCAAAAATATTACCAGACTGTGCAAGATGGCTCATGCCTGTAATCCCAGCACTTTGGAGGCCAAGGCAAGAGGATATCTGGAGGCCAGGATTTGGAGACTATCTTGGGGGCAATGTGGTGAACGAGACCTCTATTGAACAATAAAAATAAAAGTTAAAAAAAGAGGCTGGGTGTGGTGGCTCACGCCTCTAATCTCAGCTACTCAGGAGGCTGAGGCAGGAGAATCGCTTGAACCCGGGAGGTGGAAGTTGCAGTGAGCTGAGAATGCACCATTGCACTCCAGCCTGGGGGACAAGAGTAAAACTCCATCCCCCCAGAAATGAATAAATAAATAAATAAATAAGTAAATAAATCCGAGGTCAGCTGGGTGCAGTGGCTCACGCCTGTAATCCCAGAACTTTGGGAAGCTGAAGCAGACAGATCACAAGGTCAGGAGTTTGAGACCAACCTGGTCAATATGGTGAAACCTCATCTCTACTAAAAATACAAAAATTAGCCAGGCGTGGTGGTGGGCGCCTATAGTCCCAGCTACTCAGGAGGCTGAGGCAGGAGAATCGCTTGAACCCGGGAGGTAGAGGTTGCAGTGAGCTGAGATCATGCCACTGCATTCCAGCCTGGGAAACAGAGCAAGACTCCATCTCGAAAAATATATATATTAATATTAATAATTCTGAGGTCCTAGAGAAAAACAGTCTTGAGTCAAAAATACAAAAGACCTATTTGGCAGTTAGAATAGTTTGTATATATTTGAAGTAGGCAGGAAAAGAATTTACATACAAAAATTTTATACAGAAAATGATATAAGACAATAAAAGAGAAAAATCTCTGCCTTTATTTTCAAGAAGGGTGAAGCCTGTATTTGTAATTTGTATCTTTTTTTTTTTTTACAACATCCAGGTCTAGGGCCATAATTTTGAACTCATGGACATCTGAATTCTAGTAGGTGCTAGATTCAGGAACCTGAGGGCTGGCCTTGGGCACACTCTGCACATCAAAAAGTGTTTGTGAGGAAGTAAAAGAACAGGGAAAGGTGCTATCAATAACTCATTAATAGGGGACAGTGCATGGTAACTGGGAGGACTGGTTTATGCTACAGATACTAACCCAGGCAGGGCTATATTCTGACATATTCCTGTATCCATGCAGGTGGATGAGATTACGATTGGTGGTTCACAAGCCCAGGTTGATGAAGAGATCAGTTTCAGGGTCTGGAATAGAGATTAGCCAGGAGTCCTCTATGAACTTGTATAATTTTTTGGTGAGAAATTCTAGGGGCAAAGGCACTATACACATAATTCTTGAGAGTCAAAGTACACTTATTTTATGTTGAAATACACGTAAGGGGTTGGGCACGGTGGCTCATGCCTGTAATCCCAGCACTTTGGGAGGCCAAGGCAGGCGGATCACCTGAGGTCAGGAGTTAGAGACCAGACTGGCCAAAATGGTGAAACACTGTCTCTACTAAAAATAAAAAAAAATTAGCCGGGCGTAGTGACACATGCCTGTAGTCCCAGCTACACACGAGGCTGAGGTAGGAGAATTACTTGAACCTGGGAGGCAGAGGTTGCAGTGAGCAAAGATCGTGCCATTGCTCTCCAGCCTGGGCGACAAGAGCAAGACTCTGTCTAAAGAAAGAAGAAAGAAAAGAAAGAAAGAAAGAGAGAAAGAGAGAAATAAATAAATAAATAAATAAATACACTTATGGATTTCCTGAAAGTCAAAATACACTTATGGTATAGTGTTGTATGCTGGAGAGAGGAAGATGGCCTCATTTCCAAAATTTGAGAATGTAGGAACGAAAGTGGAAATGTACAATTTTACTGCAAGCCTGAGTTAGGCCAGGGGAAAACAGTGGTGGCTTAGAGGCCCTGCTTGTCTTACATTAGAAAGACCAGTCTTCCTGTGGAGTGTTAAAATAATTAAACAGCAGGAAATTAGACTGAAGTGGCTCTAGTGCCCTTTGTTCATAAGTAAAACATCTAAAACCTAACTCTAATGCATTTCTTATAAATTACTATCTTAGGGAGAAAAAAACTCAGGCTTAAGTGGTTATAAACCTGCAATTAACCTCTGGTTACATAACCAGGAAATTTCCACCTGGATCATACAAATAAAGTAACTACATAACTGTAACCCATTCTTGAATCTGGTTTGCCTTCTCAAGCACTTTATAAAACCCTTTTCTTTATGCCCCTCAGGTGGACCACAAATCAGGGCTGGGTGCTTTCCATTTCACTAATCACGGTTTGCTCAAATAAACTAGTTCAGGTTTTAACATTGACTCCCTTTAATTTTAACAGAAGAGACCGTGCACCTGGTGGCTAAGGCCTGTAATCCCAGCACTTTGGGAGGTGGAGGTGGGCAGGCCACTTGAGGCCAGTAGTTTGAGACAAGCCTGGTCAACATTGCAAAACCCCGTCTTTACTAAAAATACAAAAATTAGCCAGGTGTGGTGTACAGGTAATCCCAACTATTCGAGAGGCTGAGGCACGAGAATCGCTTGAGCCTGGGAGGAGGTTATAGTAAACCGAGATTGCACCACTAAAGTGTACTCTGGGAGACAGAGTGAGCCTCTGTCTCTCCGTCTTAACAAAAAAAATTAACAAGAGAGACTGAAGACCCCATGGGCCGCAGCTCCTCCCACGCACACACCAAGTCAGGATTCTGCCCTGATGACCCCCCTGGCATCCCTGAACACTCTGGGAAATACTCGGGGCTGTGGGTGCAGAGCTGCCCAGAGAGCTCCAGATAGGGCGCCCTACAGGGACCAGGTGGGATGCCGGGGTCCCTGCTGTAGGCCCACCCGCCATCTTGCAGCCAGAGGGCCTGGGGAGGAGCTGAGCCAGTGGGGACTCAGGACGGCGACAAGGGAGCAGACTCTGGGGAGGCCGGTCAGGTGATTTCACAGCCCAGTCTCCTCTCTCTGGACGCCCAGCCCTGCATACTCACCATTTCCCAGCTTCCAGGATGTCCTGACATCTTAGCTATGCGTCTCCCAGGACCTGCAGATCACAGGGCAACAGAGGCTGTGACAGAGTCACCGGGGGTTCCCAAGGAGGGGGACGCAAAACAGGAAGAGGAGCAGAACAGCGGAAATGAATTCCAAGCTCTGGAGGGAGGGAGACAAAGGCCCCACCAAATGCTGGAAGCCACGACCTCCTCTCCAACTGAGTGCCTGATTGGGTGGTTCCCATGCCAGCACCACTGAGTGGATAAAGCTCCAGGACCCACATTCCACCCCCCCCCCCCACCCTCCCCAGCATTACTGCATTTTATGGACTGGGAAACAGGTTCAAGTATGCGGGGTCACATGCCCAGGGTATTGCAACTAGTTAAGAAGAGAGCTGAGACTTGAAATGCACTTGCTTTTTTCCTTACCTGGGTTGCCTTGTATAATGCACCTTATTGGCTAATTAAGAGTAAGAAGAGGAATATTTAGACAACTTTTTTAAAAAGTTTTTTTTTTTTTTTTTGGCCGGGTTCAGTGGCTCACGCCTGTAATCCCAGCACTTTGGGAGGCTGAGGCAAGCTGATCACAAAGTCGGGAGTTTGAGACCAGCCTGGCCAAAATGGTGAAACTCCATCTCCACTAAAAATACCAAAATTAGCTGGGCCTGGTGGCTGGCACCTGTAATCCCATCTACTCAGGAGGCTGAGGGAGGAGAATTGCTTGAACCCAGGAGGCAGAGGTTGCAGTGAGCTGAGATTGCACCATTGCACTCCAGCCTGGGCCATGAATCCAGCGGGAACAGTCTCCCCACAGTCAGCTCCCAGTCATGACCTGAGTCCCTGGTGGTGCAGCTATGCTCCAGGCCCCTCTGGCTGCAAGATGGTGGCTGGGCCTGCAGCTGGGACCCTTGCATCCTTCCCCATCCCTGCACGGCCCCCTATCTGGAACTCTCTGGGCAGTATTAGGTACAGTGTGTTCCTCTTCAAAGACTCAACTTGTTCAGCTTCCTTGTTCTTTGATCTCGATTTTCAAAGCCTAACTTCCTCATTCTTTGTGGCTTCTTGCCCCTAGTTACGGTAAACAACCTTCCCACCAGTCCTAATCTATAACTCACATCTGTTCCCTTTATTACCTGCTCTGTAACTGATCTTCTGTCCAAACTGCTCTTACTGCCACTGTAACCCACACCTCTGCCCCATTTGAAATAGCCAATCAGGATTAGCTTAAGTTGTGCGTTCCAGCCCCAGTCAATGACACAGCAACAGGGACTAACTGTGTTAGGGATAAAAGCCCCTTCCCTCCCTTGTTCTATGTGCTCTTGCAATTGTGACTGGCACAAGCTGCAACCTTCTGCAGAACTAAATTGCCTTGCTGAGAAAGCTTTTGGCCAGAGTGCTGATTCTCCTTTGCGGGACTGAGCATTTGTTTCTAACAGCAGCTCTGCACCTGCAGATTGTTCCCAGAGTCTTCCCAGAGTGTTCAGGGATGCTAGACAGGTCATCAGGGCAGAACCTCAATTCAGTGTATGTGTGGGAGGAGCTGTGGCCCTGGGGTCCCCAGTCTCTCCTGTGTCAAGACCAGCTTGGTCGGGGAGACCCTAACCCAGTGGCACCAGAGGAATTAAAGACATACACATAGAAATATAGAGGTGTAAAGCAGGAAATCAGGGGTCTCACAGCCTTCAGAGCTGAGCCACCCAGGTGCCGAGGCAAGAGACCGAGGACACAAGCTGTTCCAGTATAATAAAATATAAAACAAGAATAGTTATACCAGATATAGATCTTAGATATGATTATATATGAATATCATTAATCATTAGTTTGTAGCAATTACTCTTTATTCCAATATTATAATAATCTTTGCTCTATAATCATAACCTAGGAAAAACCAGGCCATACAGAGATAGGAGCTGAGGGGACATAGTGAGGAGTGACCAGAAGACAAGAGTGTGAGCCTTCTGTTATGCCCGGACAGGGCCACCGGAGGGTTCCTTGGTCTAATAGTAACATCAGTGTCTGGGAAGACGCCTGTTGCAGAGCAGACTGTGGTCTAGCGGTAGCCTCAGTGTCAAGGAAAAACACCGGCTACTTAGCAGACTGGGAAAGGGAGTCTCCCTTACCCCGGGGGAGTTTAGAGAAGACTCTGCTCCTCCACCTCTTGTGGAGGGTCTGACATTAGTCAGGCTCGCCCGTGGTTATCCACAGGCCTAACCATCTCCCTGTGCTGCTGTGCTTCAGTGGTCATGCTCCTAGTCGGCCTTCATGTTCCATCCTGTACACCTGGCTCTGCCTTCTAGATAGCAGTAGTAAATTAGTGAAAGTACTAAAAGTCTCTGATATGCAGAAATAGTGGCATAAGCAGTCTTTCTATCTGTCTCCTCTCCCTCTCTGCCTTGGCTGCCAGGCAGGGAAGGTCCCCCTGTCCAGAGGACATGTGACCCACGTGACCTAACCTATCATTGGAGATGACTCACACTCTTTACCCTGCCCCTTTTGCTTTGTATCCAATAAATAACAGTGCAGCCAGACATTCAGAGCCACTACAGGTCTCCGTGACTTGGTGGTAGTGGTCCCCTGGGCCCAGCTGTCTTTTCTTTTATCTCTTTGTCTTGTGTCTTTATTTCTACACTCTCTCATCTCCACACACGAGGAGAGACCCACTGACCCTGTAGAGCTGGGCCCTACAGCTGAGAGCCTCGAACAGAGATTTACCCACATATTTATTAACAGCAAGCAAGTCATTAACATTGTTTCTACAGATATTAGATTAACTAAAAGTATCCCTTATAGGAAACAAAGGGATGGGCTGAAATAAAGGGATGGGTTTGGCTAGTTGTCTGCAGCAGTAGCATGTCCTTAAGGCACAGATGGCTCGTGCTATCATTTGTGGTTTAAGAATGCCTTTAAGTGGTTTTCTGCCCTGGGTGGCCCAGGTGTTCCTTGCCCTCATTCCAGTAAACCCACAACCTTCCAGCATGGGCATCATAGCCATTATGAACATGTCACAGTGCTGAAAAGATTTTGCTTATGGCCAGTTTTGGGGCCAGTTTATGGCCAGATTTTGGGTGGGGGGGCCTGTTCCCAACATGTCCCCTTTCTTAGATTTGCAAAGCAATAAAAGCAAGGGCAGCTTTGTCACTGTGAGCTACTTCTCACAGGAGTCAGGATCCACATCTGAAGACTATACAATGACAAACAACACAGATTAAAAGTACAATCATCATAGGAATCACAGAGTTTCCAAGTGTTTTTATCCATTTTAATGGGATATTAGCTGCTAATCTCTCTGCAGCTCCTTTAAGCACTCCAGTTCTTGGCATTAAGGTCAGGCATGCCTGAGATGCTTTAAATATTTGTTCTTTTATCCAAAAACAAGTTTGTAAAGTGTCTTTCTAGATGCTTTTTTATTCTTTCCCAAATTTTGATCTTATTAAGCCACAAATCCTTATGTTTAGCTCCTACAATGGGCCATATCTTTTGAGGTTGAGGTGCCACTATACCACCATGGTTACAGATAATAGGAACTCTTGCCATACTTTTTATCATTTCTCATCTGACCATTTTGTTCAGATCATGTGAACATAGTGTGGCTGTGGCATGCAGACTGAGAGGTGCAATTCAAGCTAAACATCCCCTTAGGGGACCAATGATTCCACAGGAATCATTGTGCAGCACCTCTGCCTATTCTGCAATGCAATCTTCCTAAACAAGTACGTTCATATTTTCTGGCCAGGTTCAATTTTGTTTACAAATAGGTTTTTTAGGGCAGTATGCCTCAATTGTAGGAGTAGATTTATTATGGTAAATACTGAGATCAGAAAGCATGTGTAACTGTGTCATAGAGTAATTATATCCAGGCATTATTGCCAGCTAAGATTGATAAATATGCCCAATAAGTATAATTGTTCTCTGTGTCAGCCTTTGTTGAAGGAATACTCATGGCAGTGGTGATAATTGCTATCATAGCTACCATTAAATTACTCATGGTGACTGGTTGTCCCACTTTCCTCGTGTTTTCTTCTACCATCTGTGACAGCTTCTTGATCTGTCCCCAGGTGGGTGGCTGTGTTCAACGGGTGTTGCTCATGACAGTTGGGGTCCTCCTCGGTGTCAGTCTTGACATGGCTGCAACCAGGGGTTCCTTGGGATCATCCCAGAGTCTCTTCTTTGGCATCTGGCTCATGATAAGGTTTCAGGTGTCTTGATGGTATCCAAATCAGCTATTGCTTTTGGCCTGGAGTAACATAAGCATAACCTCTACCCCAAGTTATTATTTTACCTATTTCCCAATTTTTGTTATCAGATCTCTCCACCAAACCAGTTGTTCTGCTTCTGTCTTTGCAGCTGGTTTCTGTAGATGCTGTTCAGTTGCTGATAACATCTGGTCTTTGGGCAGGCTCAAAAAATTTAAAGTTAATAATGCTAGATTCAATTGTGTAGGAGCTGTCCCATAATCCCTATTCCTCCCCTTTTTTTTGCTTTTGTTATCAGTTGTTCATCTGTATGAAATAGTAACTGAGCATTTTCAATTAACTGTGTGGAATGAACCATGTATGAAGAATCAGAAATCACATTAATAGGCATATCAAAAGCAGTCAATACCTCAATTACAGCTACAAGCTTTGCTTTCTATAGGGAGTCTGGAAAACTTTACTTTTCAAGCCAGAATAAGAAGTTTTACCATTACTAGACCCATCTGTAAAACAATGAAAACACTTAGCAGGCTGCAGGTTGTTTACCACAGGAATTGTAAATGCAAACCGTTCACAGTCTTGCTAGGCTAAAGGGATAGTAAAGAAACAGTCTTTTAAATCTATGACTATTAAAGGCCAAGTTTTTGGACTTATAGCAGGAGAAGGCAATCCTGGCTGTAATGCTCCCATAGGTTGTGTAACTGAATTGATGGCTCTTAAGTCAGTTAACATTCTCCATTTACCTGATTTTTTCTTTATTATGAAAACTGGAGAATTCCAAGGGGAAAATGTTGGAGCTATGTGCCCATTTTCTAATTGTTCAGTAACTAATTTCTCTAAAGCTTCCAGTTTCTCTTTACTTAGCCACCAATGTTCTATCCAAATTGGCTTATCTGTTAACCATTTTAAAGGTATAGGTTCTGGAGGCTTAACAATGGCCACCATCAAAAATGATATCCTAATCTTTGGTGGGAACTTTGCCTTTCCACTTGAAGGGGCTCTTTCAAACCTTGCAAATTTTTTTCTAGTCCCATACCAGGGACATACCCCATTTCATGCATCATACGTTGACTTTGAGGGCTATATAATTGTTCTGGAATTAGAACTTGTGCTCATCATTGTTGTAATAAATCTCTCCCCCATAAATTTATAGGTACAGAAGTTATAATTGGTTGAATAGTCCCAGGGTGTCCATCGGGCCCTTCACAATGCAAAATATAACTACTTTGATATACTTCAGGGGCCTTATCAACTCCAACTATGTTAAATTGAGCAGGTTGAATTGGCCACACCAATGGCCAGTGCTGTAGAGAAATGATTGAAATGTCCACTCCTGTATCTACCAAACCTTTAAATTTCTTTCCCTGAATAGTTATTTCACAGCTAGGAGGTTTATCAGTAATTTGATTTACCCAATAAGCTGCTTTGCCTTGTTTTTTTGTGCTTCCAAATCCTCCTGTTTGTTTAATTTCACTTTTTCCCATTCCCACATACAGCACAATCAGGAGCTGTGCTATACACTCTCCTGGCTCTGCTTTCCAGAGAACAGAAGTAGATATAACAATTTGAATTTCCCCATTGTAATCTGAATTAATGACTCCTGTATGTATTTCTACCCCCTTTTAAACTTAAACTAGACCTTTCTAAAAGTAATCCTATTGTCCCCCCTGGCAAGGGTCCACAGACTCCTGTTGGGACCTTTTGCAGGGGTTCCACAGGCAGAAGGCTCACAGCTTTTGTGCAGCATAAATCTACTGTGGCACTACAAGCTGTGGTGGGGGACAGACATTGTACAGGGGTGAGTACAGCCTGAGCTGGAAATGCCCCAGTTTAGAATGGGGCCCAGGATGGGCCCCTCATGGTGTTTCCTGAAATTGGGTTCCCTCCTCTATCAAACTTAGAGTGACACTGATTAGCCCAATATATTCCTTTTTTACATTTTGGACATATTTCAGGCTCAGCAGTTTTCTTTTTTCCCCTATCTGGTGGCCTGACTTGCTGATTATTTCTACATTCTGTTTTAGCACGAATAGCTTGTTTAAATTCTTTGAGTAATTTAAAAGGAAAAGGCTCAAATGTAGCTATAATATTTCCCTGTTGATCTGGAGGGTGTATTCTAACAGAGAGCTGCCAAGCCTCTAAATCACCCCTCATCTAGCTTGCTGAATTCTTGCCTGAATAGAACTAAGAGCAGTCACTCAAGGCACTGCTCGAACAGTCACTGGGGCAACTACTTTTTGCCCAGTGTCCTCCAGAAGAGAAAGATCTGGAGGGTCTTTTTCTTCAAAATAATAATGAGGGAGTGCAGAAGGGTAGGGATGAACCTCTCCCTCCTTTGCCGCTTTAGCTTTAGCTGGCAAATAAACCTGCTGTGTAACCTCTTCTGTTAATTCATTATACTCCCCTTCCTCCTCATCATCAGTGTGAAAAAGTTCCAAGGTGGAACAAACCAGACCCCACATTTGTCCCATTTTTACCCTGATGCTTCTGAGCTCCCCTTTTTACTCACCACAGGGATTGCTTTAAGAGTACTTGGGTGTCCTCCAGCTTAGTTCCATGTTTTCCAACCATCACTCTGGCAACCCTTTGACCTGCTTTCGAGCCCCCATGATGGATGCCACTTGCCAAGACCAGCTCGGTCATGGAGACCCCAACCCAGCAGTGCTAGAGGAATTAAAGGCAAACAGAAATATAGAGGTGTAAAGTGGGAAATCAGGGGTCTCACAGCCTTCAGAGCTGAGAGCCTTGAACAGAGATTTACCCACATATTTATTAACAGCAAGCCAGTCATTAGCATTCTTTCTATGGATATTAGATTAACTAAAAGTATCCCTTATGGGAAATGAAGGGATGGGCCAAAATAAAGGGATGGGTTTGGCTAGTTATCTGCAGCAGGAGCATGTCCTTAAAGCACAGATCGCTTATGCTATTGTTTGTGGCTTAAGGATGCCTTTAAGTGGTTTTCTGCCCTGGGTGGCCCAGGTGTTCCTTGCCTTCATTCTGGTAAACCCACAGCCTTCCAGCATGGGCATCATGGCCATCATGAACATGTCACAGTGCTGCAAAGATTTTGTTTATGGCCAGTTTTGGGGCCAGTTTATGGCCAGATTTTGGGGGGCCTGTTCCCAACACTCCTATTAAATTTTTTGTTAACATGGAGTTCAGCTCTGTCTCCTAGGCTAAAGTGTAATGGTATAATATTGGTTTACTCTAAACTTTGCCTCTGAGGCTCAAGCGATTCTCATGGCTCAGTCTCCAGAGTAGCTGAGATTACAGATGTGCACCACCACACCAAGCTAATTTTTGCACTTTTAGTAAAGATGGGGTTTCGCCCTGTTGGCCAAGCTGGTCTCTAACTCCTTTACCTCATTTGACCTGCACACCTCAGCCTCCCAAAGTCCTGTGATTACAGGAGTGAGCCACCACGTATGGTCTCTCCTACTAAAAGTTAAAGAACATCAATGTTTAAACATTAATGAGTTCATTGGAGCAAACAGCAATTGGTGAAATGGAAAGTGCCCAACCATGGTTTGTGGTTCATGTGAGGGGCATGAAGGAAAGGTTTTATAAAGTGCTTGAGAAGGCAAATCAGATTCAAGAATTGGTTACAGTTACACAGTCACCTTACTTGTATGTTCCAGGTAGAAATGTCCTGGTTATATAATTAGAGGTTAATTGCAGGTTTATGATAGGCCAAGCCTGAATTTTTTTTCATCCTAAGATAGTAATTTGTAAGAAATGTGTTCAAGTTAGGTTTCAGATTTTTTACTTATGAGCACAGGGCACTAGAGCCACTTCAGTCTAATTTCCTGCTGTTTGTTTATTTATCTTGAGATGGAGTCTTGCTCTGTTGCCCAGGCTGGAGTGTGATGGCATGATCTTGGCTCACTGCAACCTTCACCTCCCAGATTCAAGTGATTCTCCTGCCTCAGCCTCCTGAGTAGCTGGGATTACAGGTGCATACCACCACACTCAGCTAATTTTTGTATTTTTAGTAGAGGTGGGGTTGCACCATGTTGGCCAGGCTGGTCTCAAACTCCTGACCTGGTGATCCACCCTCCTCAGCCTCCCAAAGTACTGGGATTACAGGCATGAGCCACTGCACCCCGCCATAGTTAGTTTTTCATGTGTGTTATTTTTAGTGGGTGATTTCAAATAAATAATTCTTTGGCTTCGCTTTGGGAATGCTACTAGGGAAAAGAAATTGAGAAAATCTTTCTTCCACTATGACTATAGAAAGTGAATACATTTCCACAAGCAAATGTGAAAGATTAATTGATGAATTTCATATATTTGTCAAAACATCAGATCCTCTTTTTTATAGGATCTAGAATTTGTAACAGTGGATATCTCTATTTTGTACTCTGCTCTCTGGATGTCCAAGTTTAATGCTAAATTTTATGAGATGAATCTTGGCACCTTCTAGAAATGTTTATATATGATTGTCTATTAAATTATTTAGTATGAATAATAAGGAGGCACAAAAAAGTCAGAAAAAAAGGTGGGAGGGGAAGGGAGAGATAAAACATGGTAAAATCAGATCCTAGATGAGAGAATATTTCACCCAGAAGTCAGCCTATTCTTAAGAGGGTCATAAAAAGGGCTTGTATGTTAGCTTAGAGTAAGATTGGGTCCAAGTTAGGAGGCCTGAGGAAGGAAAGAAACTTAAGCAAAGTTTGGTTAACAATTTATTATTCAATTATTTATAAGGGAAAAAAGGAATTTAGAGAGTCTGTGGCTTTGTGATATCAAAAACAGGAAGGGTGTTCTGTGCAGTAAGATGATCTTGGAAAACACAAAAGATGGTGGATTACTTTAATCACAGCTGTTACCTACCCACCCCATTTTTCCCCATCACTTTTTTTGCCCTGTACATTTCTTCCATTTGGCTGTTGCTGACAACAACAATCATTGTCTTTTTTTTTTGGCGGTGGGAGGGGGATGGTTACGGAGTGTTGCTCTGTCACCCAGGCTGGTGTGCAGTGGCTTGATCTCAGCTCACTGCAACCTTTGCCTCCCAGATTCAAGTGATTCTTCTGCCTCAGCCTCCTGAGTAGCTGGGATTACAAGTGCACACCACCATGCCTGGCTAATTTTTGTGTTTTTAGTAGAGATGGGGTTTCACCATGTTGGTCAGGCTGATCTTGAACTCCTGACCTCGTGATTAACCTGCCTCGGCCTCCCAAAGTGCTGGGATTACAGGCATAAGCCACTGCACCTGGCCTCTGTTTTTAATTATATTTCTCTAACATTATTCGGAATTACTAGACATGATATGAACACATAATGTGTTCACAAGGCTTCACTCTGTATGGACCTTTTTCTTTTGGGCTTCCAGTCACAACCCACAGTCATGCAGCAAAGTTCACACTGCCCTCAAAGTCTGCAGGCTGAATGTTATTCCTGCCTATCTGGGATCTAACATTCTTTTTTTTTTTTTTTTTGAGACGGAGTGTTGCTCTGTCACCCAGTCTGGAGTGCAGTGGTGCAATCTCGGCTCACTGCAAGCTCCGCCTCCCAGGTTCATGCCATTCTCCTGCCTCAGCCTCCCAAGTAGCTGGGACTACAGGCACATGCCACCATGCCCAGCTAATTTTTTTTTGTATTTTTAGTAGAGACGGGGTTTCACTGTGTTAGCCAGGATGGTCTCGATCTCCTGACCTTTTGATCCACCCGCTTCGGCCTCCGAAAGTGCTGGGATTACAGGCGTGAGCCACCATGCCCAGCTGGGATCTAACATTCTTAATAGTGCAGTTTGACCAGATTTCTACAAAAACAAACATACGGCATTAATCAGCTATTCTCACTGTGTCTTTCCATTCCCCCAGCATCTTCAGACTTTAAATTGATTCAGATAACATGTGGCCTGAAAACCCAACTAGGTTCACATATTTGCATTGAGTAGGCCTGGGAATCTAAATATTTCACTCATTCTCTTGCCTGAATACCCATAAATGTGCCAAATGTCCCTGTGGCTTCCTTTCCTTCCCTTCCAAAACATAAATCTGCAGTTCCAAATTTTGAGTCCAGCTTCTAGGGTTCTCCAGTATGTGTTAGAGCAGCCTTCATGTTGGAATTTCTCCTCCAGTTTTTCTCTCCTTACTGTAAGGCCAAGAATACAGAGACAAGTTAATGGTACCTAGAATCTACACATAAGGGCTGATATCCACCTGGAATTCACAAGACATGGCCAGACTTTACATCTTGGGCAGTGAGCCACTGTGGTTGTGTGAGGGGCTCCTGGTATAAGGTAAATTTGGTGGCAGAATCTATAGGTGTATAGAAGCAACTTAGCAGAGGCAAGGGAGGGCCACAGCTGTCCAGAGCGATGAAGATAAGTACATCTCCTATATGTGAATTGTGTTACTGGAGAAGGGTATTCTTGTCCTTGAACCCAACAGCTAGCTGCTCAACATGTATAGGTAATATCAGATCTGGATCGAGAATTAGGGGTTGTTCTATTTCTTATTCTGGCTCCACAGAGTCAGCCTGAGTCTCCTCTGTTTGAATAACTATTGAAGCATCAGCCCAGGGCCACTGCAGACCCTCTCAGTAGCACCTAGGAGTCCTTGAGACATTTAGGGAGGTACTGTGCAGACAAGGGTCAGGCTGACAAGCCCAATCTTCCTCCCGTCTCATAAAAGAATGAGTAATCCAGGGATTCTTTCTCCCATCACAGAAGGTATCTCCTTATTTGGTGTCCAAATAGGAGTTGCTCCTATTTCCTGATATTTGCGTGGAGAACAAGTAGGAGGTCTGGAGGCCCAAACTGACAGGTTAACAAATTGTTTCCATTTTATTTGGCCATGAGAAGAACAGGTGAAGCAGTCATGGACCCTATCATCAAGGAATTTTTATTCTAGAGCCAATGGATAAATTATTTAAATTAGAGTAATGTGATCAGAACAAAGAAGTGAGTTGTGTAGAGAACTTGGGCTTCATTTGGGACATTAACTGTATGTTGTGGTTGTGAGTTCTGATGTCACCACCTGAAGGGCTACCCATGGACAGAAAAGTTACAATTATTATTTCTATTTCTTTTCACTTGTCAAGAATAAATAGTTTTCTATGTAATTTTCTTTATTATTATTATTTTTTTTTATTTGAGATGAAGTCTCACTGTTGCCCAGGCTGGAGTGCAGTGGCATGATCTCAGCCACTGCAACCTCTGCCTCCTGGGTTCAAGCAATTCTCCTGCCTCAACCTCCTAAGTAGCTGGGATTACAGGTGCCCACCAGCACGCTCGGCTAATTTTTGCATTTTTATTAGAGACAGAGTTTCATTGTATTGGCCAGGCTGGTCTCGAACTCCTGACCTCATGATCCACCTGCCTTGGCCTCCCAAAGTACTGGGATTACAGGCATGAGCCACCATGCCCAGCTTCAATGTAATTTTTTTAGAAAGACCTACGTGATTTGGTAAAATTGGTTGCTATTGTATCATGCAAAATACATAGGATGAGGCTTAAATCATTTAAATCAGAAAAGTTCTGGGAGTCACGTTCTTATTGGTCAGTCTTAGAATAGAGACCTGAAAATAAGCCAGCAGCATAGAGATGAGAAGCTGAGGGCCAGCTCCCTGCCCCAGCCCTACCCAGCTCTACCCTCTTTTGAGCCTTGTCCAGGTCTGGCCTCACCCTGATATCTCCCTCACAGAACTGATTAGAGGAGATCGGATTTCTGTGTGGCAACTCTTGGTATCTCTTCAGAGCTGGATCTCACAATTTTCCCAGACCCAAAAACGAATAAATGGGAGCAAAGGATTATTTATTTGGGGCCTTAATTCTTTCTTACTGAAACCAGTGCTTCTAGAGACATTTCATACAGCAACCTGTTTTACACTTCTTCAAATCCAATAGTTTTTCTACATGTTATGAGAAAGAAAATATAAATGCAACAATTAAAAGTCTTTTGGACCTCTACTTAACCCTTCATTTCTGTATCCCTTTTATCTGTTTGTATTTAGGTTTTATAGTGATAAGAAAACAAACAGGGCTGGGCGCGGTGGTTCATGCCTGTAATCCCAGAAATTTGGGAGGCCGAGGTGGGCAGATCACCTGAGGTCAGGATTTCAAGACCATCCTGGCTAACATGGAGAAACCCAGTCTCTGTTTAAAATACAAAATTAGCCAGGCATGGTGGCACATGCCTGTAATCCCAGCTACTCGGCAGGCTGAAGCAGGAGAATCACTTGAACCTGGGAGGAGGAGGTTGCGGTGAGCTGAGATTGCATCATTGCGCCAACAAGAGTGAAACCCTGTCTCAAAAAAAGAAAACAAACAGAAAGCCTGAATCATCATCTAAATCCTGCTAGAAATTATGGGACACTTAATACCTACTTCACAGAATTTTTTGAGGTTTAACTCACACCACGTGAGTTTCCCAGCACAACACACCACAGCATACTTGTGAGCACATAGTATGAGCTCAATAAACATTGTATTAATGCACGTGTACATGTTTCAAAATGCATTCTCCAGCCTTCTGTAGACTTCAAATAGCTGGCAAAAAATGTGATCTTTTGGGATGGTGATTAGTGGTTTTCACTGTAAACAAAAAGTATTCATGTTTCAATAAGAATATTGTATGTAAGGGACTTTGTGTGTTATTCCTGCTTTCTCTGAGTGCTGGAGAGCAACATCAGCATTAACAGGGAAATTTTTTTTTTTTTTTGAGCCAGAATCTCGCTCTGTCACCCAGGTTGGAGTGCAGTGGCATGATTTTGGCTCACTGCAAACTCCGCCTCCCAGGTTCAAGCAATTCTCCTGTCTCAGCCTCCTGAGTAGCTGGGACTAAAGGTGCCTGCCACCACGCCCAGCTAATTTTTGTATTTTTAGTAGAGATGGAGGTTCACCTTGTTGGTCAGGCTGGTCTCAAACTCCTGACCTCAGATGATCCACCGGCCTCAGCCTCCCAAAGAGCAGGGATTATAGGTGTAAACCAATGCATCCAGCCTATGGGGAACTTTTTTTAAACAAGCCAATTCCTGGACCCCTTCAAAACCTGCAGGATCACATTAGTTAGAGAAGGGCCCAGAATACCAAATGACCTATATGCACATTGAAGCTTGAAAGGGAATGGTCAGCTAAGTGGTTCTCAGCCCAGGCGTCCGGTTAAGACCACATGGCCAGTTAGAAGAAATACCATCACCTGCATCTTCCCCTACAGGTTGTATTTTCTCATGAGTAGATTCAGATGATTATGTACTTTTCTCTCCATCAATATCGCAGCAGTAATAATGGGCCCACCTAAGTGTCTTCTTAGTGCAATAGGCAGCATACCAATCTCATAATGGGCCCATCTGTGCATTGGCCCCTAAATCTTGTTTGTCTCATTACAGCTGATGCTAAATTTATTCATCTGGCTAAGGTGTTTTCTGCCAAATTCCTTCACTATAAAGTTAGTTATTTTTTTCTTTATCAATAATGAGTATCTTGGAAGTGGGATTTACTGAGGTGTATAAATTATCAAATTTAATTTAAAAACTCCTATTTCTTTTTCTTTCTTATACCTTGCTTTGGAGAATAAATACTTTCCTATTTGTTGACTATAGATAGCAGATTTTGAAACTGGAAGTTCTGAAACAGGTCTCAGTTGTTTAGGTTTCCATTTAATTTCACCTTCATTTCACAAGCATGTACTTTATTCTCTGTAATTTTAGGGACAAAGAAAAAATATGTAATCAATATATCTATTGTCTTAAAATTCTAAAACATACTATGGCACATAAAATAAACAAAGCAAAACATTAAAAATAATCCGACTCTGTGGATCACCTGAGGTCAGGAGTTCGAGACCAGCCTGACCAATATGGTGAAACCTCGTCTCTACTAATAATACAAGAATTAGCCCTGCATGGTGACACACACCTGTAATCCCAGCTGCTCAGGAGGCTGAGGCAGGAGAATCGCTTGAACCCAGGAGGCAGAAGTTGCAGTGAACCAAGATTGTGCCATTGCACTCCAGGCTGGGGGACAAGAGTGAAACTCTGTCTCCAAAAAATAAAAAATAAAAATAAAAATCAAATAAAAAATACGCAACTAACAATAACTCTTATTTTACTTTATATTATTGTATGTTTTGATCTTCACATACAAGCACAAAACACAAAAATAGATCTACAAACAATTTTATAATTGTTAAACAATTTAAAACAGTTAATTTTATTTATACAGAACTGTTCTACTCTCTCACTTTTCATGTGTATATAGTTACCATTTCTATGATGTGTGCATAAAATGTAAATATCATTTGATCAATTTTGTGTTGCTGCCTTTTTTTTTTTTTTTTTTGACGGTGTCTCACTCTGTCATCTAGGCTGGAGTGCAATAGCGTGATCTCAGGTCACTGCAACCTCCGTCTCCTGAGTTCAATCTATTCTCCTGTCTCAGCCTCCTGAGTAGCTGGGACTACAGGCACCCACCACCATGCCCAGCTAATTTTTTGTATTTTTAGTAGAGACCGGGTTTCACTGTGTTAGCCAGGATGGTCTCGATCTCCTGACCTTGTGATTTGCCCACCATGGCCTCTCAAAGTGTTGGGATTACAAGCATGAGCCACTGCACCTGGCCTGCTGCCTTATTGTTTTTATTAATCTTCTCAATTATAAAAACTGCTCTGGCCAGGCGCGGTGGCTCACACCTGTAATCCCAGCACTTTGGGAGGCCGAGGTGTGTGGATCATTTGAGGTCAGGAGTTTGAGACCAGCCTGGCCAACATGGTGAAACCCCATCTCTACTAAAAATACAAAAATTAGCTGGGCATGGTGGCACACACCTGCAGTCCCAGCTACTCTAACTCAGGAGGCTGAGGCAAGAGAATGGCATGAACCTGGGAGGCAGAGGTTGCAGTGAGCCCAGATGACATCACTGCACTCCAGCCTGGGCGACAGAGTGAGACTCCGTCTCAAAAAAAATAATAATAATAATTTAAAAATAATTAAATAAAAAATAACTGGTCTGGGCCAGGCACAACACCTCACGCCTGTAATCCTAGAACTTTGGGAGGCTGAGATGGGTGGACTGCCTGAACTTAGGAGTTCGAGACCAGCCTGGGCAACATGGTGAAACCTTGTCTCTAATAAAAGACAAAAAAACCCAAAAGCCTGGTGTGGTGTTGGGTGCCTGTGATCCCGGCTACTTGGGAGGCTGAGACAGGAGAATCACTGGAACCCAGGAGGCAGAGGTGGCAGTGAGCCGAGATCATGCCACTGCACTCCAGCCTGGGCAACACAGTGAGACTCTGCCTCAAAAAAAAAAAAAACAAAAAAAAACTGCTTTTGTTGTATCCAAGAAGTTTTGGGTCCTTGTGTGTTGAATTTGATTTATATCAGGGTACTTTTTTTTTTTTTTTTGAGATGAAGTCTCGCTCTATCACCCAGGCTGCAGTAAAGCGGTGTGATTTTGACTCACTGTAACCTCTGTCCCCTGGGTTGAAGCGACTCTCTTGCCTCAGCCTCCCAAGTAGCTAGGACTACAGGCACATGCCACCATGCCCGGCTGATTTTTTGTATTTTTACTAGAGACAGAGTTTCACTATGTTAGCCAGGATGGTCTTGATCTCGTGATCTCATGATCCACCCACCTTGGCCTCCCAAAGTGCTGGATTACAGGCATGAGCCATCATGCCTGGCCCAGGGTGCTTTCTTATTATTTTCCCTCTAATTTCTTCTTTGACTGTCATTTGTTGTTTAGGAGCATGTTGTTTAGTAGCCACATGTTTTGAGTTTTCTAATTCTCTTCTTGCTATTTTTTTCTAGTTTTATACCATTGTGATCAGAATAAAAACAACATAATTTTAACCTTCTTAAATTTGAAAAAGCCTGTTTATTTATTTCTGGTTTAATGTATAATTTCTCCTTAAAAATATTTTATGTATTTCTTATTTTTATTTTCATTTTGTTATTTTTTTCTTTGCTCTGTCTTGCCCTGTTGCCCAGGCTGGAGTGCATGGGTGCAGTCTTAACTCACTATGACCTCCTGAAATTATAATTTCTCAAAGTATAATTACTCCTGAAAAATATTTTATGTATTTTTTTGTTTTTATTTTTATTTTGTTATTTTTGTTGTTGTTGTTCAGTCTTGCTCTGTCGCCCAGGCTGGAGTGCATGGGTGCAGTCTTGACTCACTGTGACCTCCATCTCCCTGGATCAAGCAATTTTTCTGCCTCATCCTCCCATGTAGCTGAAACTGCTGGTGCACACCACCAAGCCCAACCAATTTCTGTATTTTCCATGATGATGAGGTTTCACCATATTGGCCAGGCTGGGAGAATATTTCATGTATGTTTGAGATGAGTGTGTATTCTCATACTGTTGAATGAAATGTTATGTGTATATCATCTATTTAGTCTATAGTGGTATACAACTACACTGTTTTCTTAGTAGATTTCTGTTTGAATGATCTGTCTGTTTTTTTGAGTAAGGAATTAAAGTTTTATTGTATTTCTGTCTACTTCTCCCTACAGTTTTGTGAATATTTGCTTTATATATTTAGAAGCTCCAGTGTTGGGAGCATACATATTTTTAATTACTGTATCCTCTTGACAAATTAACTTCTTTATTATTGCATGGTAAACTCATTTGACTCTTGTGATAGATGTTGCTAGGAAGTCTTTTTTTTCTAATTTAACAATAACTACCATTGCACACCTTTGATTATCATTTTCATGGAATATCTTTTTTCATCCTTTCACTTTTGGCCTATGCTTGTCCTTAAATCAACAGGGAGTCTCTTTTAGGCAGCATATCAATGGGCTTTTAAAAAGTGAATCAGTCACTCTTTTTCATTGTGTTGTTTGTTGCTATATCAGTGTATCACAGACTAAGTATTTTATGAAAAGCAAAAATTTATTTGCCTCATGATTCTGGAGGCTGAGATGGCAAAGAATATGACACTGGCATCTGTTGAAGGCCTTGTTCTGCATAACAACATAGCCAAAGGCATGAGGAAGAGACAGCTTCCTTTTATAAGAGACCCTCTCATTATAATTAACCCATCTCATGATAAGAACATTTATCCATTTATGAGGGTTAGGTTGCTTATGGCCTAATCAATTCTTAAAGGTCCCACCTTTTAATTCTATTACAATGGCTATTTAATTTTAACCTAAAATATGGAGATGACATTGTGTATAGTAGCAGTGTCTGTTTATTGGATAACTTATTTTCTTTATATGTAAAATAGTGATAGATTACTATTAATAAGTTACTATTGTGATTTTGTTTTTTCTGTTTATTCAAATTTTTAAAAATATTTTATTCTTGTCCTGTCTTTCCTATGGTTTTGTTAGTTTGTGTCAAGACAGGGTTATGCTTTGTTGCCCAAGCTAGAACACAGTGGCATAGTCACAGCCCTCTATAGCCTCAACCTCCTGGGCTCAAGCAGTCCTCCCATCTCAGCCATCTAGATGGCTGAGACTACAGGCATGCTCCACAACAGCCAGCTATTTTTTTTTTCATAGAGAAATGTCTCATTATGTTGCTCAGGCTGGTATCAAACTCCTGAACTCAAGTAATTCTCCCAAACTGCTGGGATTTTAATAGTCTAGTTTAGGATGATAACAATTTAACTTCTGTGTAAAAACTGTACACATTTTCTTCTTTTACACACTTAATACTATATAGTCATACTTTATAACTTTTTATGTTGTATATTTATTAAAAACTTACTGTCACTATATTTATTTTTAATACTTTTTGTATAGATCTTATTTTAGAGTTTAAAGTATTTTTACAAAACCATTATAATATTCTGAATTTCACTATATACTTATCATTTCCAGTGACATTTATACTTTAATGTTTTTCATATTGTTAGTTGTCATTCCATCATTTTAATGTGAAGAATTCCCTGTATCATTTCTTGTAAGACAGGTTGAGTGGTGATAAATTTCCTCACCTTTTTCCTTTGTCTTGAAATGTCTTGATCTGTTTTATGGCTAAAGGACATCTTTATTGGATATAGTCTTTTCAGTTGTCAGGTTTTTTCTTTTCTTCTTTCAGCATTTTAAATATATAATTGAATCTTCTGGTTTGCAATATTTTTGCTGAAAAATCCACTGATTACATAAAGTTTATCTTGTATGTAAAGAATCTCTTATCTCTTCCTGTTTTCAAGATTTGTGCTTTATCTGTGAATGTTGACAATTTAATGATATTGTGTTCTAGGGTAATATTTACTAGGTTTATATTTTTTTTCTGTGGATAAATTGAGCTTCATAAAACTGGATATTCATATCCTTTTCTAAATTTGGAAAGGTTTTTTTTTGAGACAGGGGCTCACTCTGTCACCCAGGCTGAAGGGCAGTGGCATGATCTCAGCTCACTGCAACCTCTGCCTTTCAGGCTCAAGCAATCTTCCCACATCTGCCACGCAAGTAGCTGAAACTAAAGGCATGTGCCACCCTGCCTGGCTAATTTTTGTATTTTTTTGTAGAGATGGGATTTTGTCATATTGTCCAGGCTGGTCTCAAACACTTAAGCTCAAGCCATTCACCCACCTTGGCCTCTCAGAGTGCTAGGATTACAGATGTGAGCCATCATGCTCAGCCTAGATTTGGAAAGTTTTCAGACATTATGTCTTTCAATCTCCTTTATTCTTTTTCTCTGTCTTCTTCTGAAAATTCTAAAATGTGTCAATTTGTTCACTTTATGATTGATTACTTTCAAATGACAAGTTTTTGAGTTTGTTGAATTTTCTTTTTTATAATTGAGTCTCCTGTTAAAATTTTTCTACTACACTTCTTCAGTTCTGCCATTGTTTACCTTAACTGCAGGATTTTTGTGTGGTTGTTTTTATGGTTTTTATTTCTCTCTCTCTCTCTCTCTCTATATATATATATGTATATATAACATGAGATGTCATTTTGCTATGTTGGCCAGGTTGGTCTTGAACTCCTGGTCCCAAGTAATGCTCCTGCCTCAGCATCCCAAAGTTTTATTATTATAGGTGTGAGCCACCATGCTTGGCCTACTTATGTATTGTTTCTAATTTTGTTTCTGTGTTGTTTCCTAAAATTTTTTTAGTTGTCTGTGTTCTTTGCATCTTATTGAATTTTTTTAAGATAATTGTTTTCTTTTTTAAAAGTTTTTGAGATGAACTCTCACTCTGTCACCCCAGCTGGAGTGCAAGGGCATGACCTTGGGTCACTGCAACCTCCGCCTCCCATGTTCATGTGATTTTCCTGCCTCGGCCACCCAGGTAGCTGGGAATACAGGTGCCCGCCACCACACCTGGCTAATTTTCATATTTTTAGTAAAGATGGGGTTTCACCATATTGGTCAGGCTAGTCTAGAACTCATGACATAATGTGATCCACCCACCTTGGCCTCCACAAGTGCTGGGATTACAGGCATGAGCCACTGTGCCCAGCCTGGAAGACTAATTTGAGGGAATAATAATAATAAAACAACAACAACAACAACAACAAAACTTCCATAGCTTTGCTAGAGATTTACACATTCAGATACAAAAAGCTCAAAGAGCCCCCAGGAAATTCATTACAAAAAGATAATTACCTAGGCAATAGTCATCAGGTTATCTAATGTCAAGATGAAGAAAATAATCTTAAGAGCTGTGAGGTGAAAGCATCAGGTTACCTATAAATAAAAACCTACCTGATTAATGGCAGATTTTTCAACAGAAATATTACAAGTGAGAAGGGATTGGCATTCTATCTTTAGCCTCCTTAAACAAAATAATTATCAGCCAAGAATTTTGAATCCAGTGAGATAAAGGAATATAAATGAAGAAGAGATAAAGTCTCTTTCACAGAAACAAATGCTGAGAGAATTTGCCACTGCCCACTCAGCACTACAAGAAATGCTTAAAGGATATCTAAATCTTGAAACAAAACCTCAAAATACACAAGAGTAGAATCTCCTTAATTCATAAATCTTACAGGACCTATAAAACAATAACACAAAGAAAAATAACAAGATATTCAGGCAACAGCTGGCATGATGAACTCAGCAGTACCTCACTTTTCACTACTAATGTTGAATGTAAATGGCAAAAGTGCTCCACTTTAAAGATACAGAATGGCAGAATAAATAGGAAACCATACAACAAGTAGCTGCTGTCTTCAAGAGACTCAATGTAAGCATACATCAAGAAACTAGAGAAAGAACAAACAAAACTCAAACCCAGCAGAAGAAAAGAACAAAAATCTGATTAAAATCTGAGAAAAACTGAATAAAATTGAAACAAAACCACAAAAGATAAAACAAGAATCTGGTTCTTTGAAAAGATAAACAAAATTGATATGCCTTCAGTGAGATTAACTAAAACAAGCAGAGAGAGAAGCTCCAAATAAGCTCAATTATAAACAAAACAGGAGCTATTACAAACAATACCACAGAAATACAAAAGATTATTCAAGGCTACTATGAACACCTTTATGTGCACAAACTAGAAAACCTGCAAACAATAATTCTTGGAAAAAATATAACCCACCTAGATAAAACTAAGAAGAAATAGACACTCTGAACAGACCAATAACAAGTAGTGGGATTGAAACAGCAATTTAAAAAATTGTCAACAACAAAAAAGTCCAGGACCAGATGAATTTACAGGTGAATTCTATCACCTGTGAAATGGTACCAATCCTACTGAAACTGTTTCAAAAAATATAGAAAGTGGAAATCCTTCCTAAATTATTATATGAAGCCAATATCACCTGAATATGAAAACCAGGATAGGACATAACACAAAGAGAAAACTGCACTCCAATGTTCCTGATGAAAACAGATTTAAAAAATTGTCAACAAAATACTAGCTAGCCAAACACAACAGCATATCAATAAGATAATACACCATGGTCAAGTGCATTTTATACCAGGGATGCAGGGATAAATGTAATAGACCACGAACAAAATTCAAAACAAAAATTATACAATCATCTCAATAGATGCAAAAAAAAGCAGTTGATAAAATCCAGCACCTTTTTATGATTAAGACCCTCAGCAATATCAGCATAGAAGGGACATACCTTAACATAATGAAAGCCATCTATGACAAACCCAAAGCAAACATTACACTGAATGGGGAAAAATTGGAAGGATTCCCTCTGCGAACTGAAATAAGACAAGGATGCCCACTCTCACCACTTCTATTCAACATAATACTGGAAGTCCTAGCCAGAGCAATCAGACCAAAGAAAGAAATAGATGGCATTAAATTAGTAAAGGAGTCAAACTGTCACTGTTTACTGATGCATATGATTGTATACCTAGAAAGCCCTAAAGACTCACCCAAATAACTTCTAGATCTATTAAATAAGTCCAGTAAAGTTTCAGGATACAAAATAAATGTACACAAATCAATAGCACTGCAAAACATAAACAGCTACTAAGCTGAAAATCCAGTAAAGATCCTAAGCCCTATTACAACAGCAGCAAAAAATATAAAATAATTAGAGCTGAGTGCGGTGGCTCACGTTTGTAATCCCAGCACTTTGTGAGGCTGAGGATTGCTTGAGCTCAGAAGTTTGAGACCAGCCTGGGCAACATGGTAAAACACCCTCTATACAAAAATTAGCCAGGCGTGGTGGTGCATTCCTATAATCCAAGCTACTTGGGAGGCTGAGGCACTAGAATTGCTTGAACCTGGGAGGTGGAGTTTTCAGTAAGCTGAGATCATGCCACTGCACTCCAGCCTGGGTGAAAGAGTAAGACTCTGTCTCTACATAAATAAATAAATAAAATTAGGAATATACTTAACCAATGAGGTAAAAGGTCTCTACAAGGCAAACCACAAAACACTGCTGAAAAAAATCATACATAACACAAAAACACACCCCATGCTCATGGATGGGTAGAGTCAATATTGTAAACATAACCATACTGCCAAAATCTGTATACAAATTTATACAATTTCCATCAAAATGTCATCATTATTCCTCACAGAACTAGAAAAAACAATCCTAAAATTCATATGGAACCAAAAAAAAGCCCACATAGACAAAGCAACACTAAGTAAAAAGAATACATCTGAAGGCATCATGTTACTTGATGTCAAATCATATGACAAGGCTATAGTTACCAAAACAGCATGGTACTCATAGAAAAACAGGCAGGTAGACTAATGGAACAGGATAGTGAACCCAGAAATAGAGCCAAATACTTACAGCCAACTTTTTTGACAAAGTAAATAAGAACATAAAGTGGGGGAAGGACACTCTATTCAACAAATGCTGCTGGGATAATTGGAAAGCCATATGGTAGAAGAATAAAACTGGAAACTCATCTCTCACCTTATACAAAATTCAACTTAAGATGGATCAATGACTTAAATGTAAGATCTGAAACTATAAAAATTGTAGAAGATACCATCAGAAAAATTATTCTAGACGTCGGCTTAGGCAAAGGTTCATGACCAAGAACCCAACAGCAAATGCAACAAAAACAAAGATAAATCAATGGGCCTTAAACTGAAATGCACAAGTGGGCGAAAACTTTTATAAACTATTCATCTGACAAAGGAATAATATTCAGAATCTACAAGGAACTCAAACAATCAGCAATAAAACAAATAATTCCATCAAAAATTTGGCTAAGAACATGAACAGTCAATTCTAAGAAGATATACAGATGGCCAACAAACATGAAAAAATCCTCAATATCCCTAATTATCAGGGAAATACAAGTTAAAACAATAAAGTGATACCACCTTCTGCAAGAATGACCATAATTAAAATATCAAAAAATATTACATGTTCACATTGATGTGGTGAAAAGGGAGCACTTTTACATTGCTGGTGGGAATGTAAACTATTAGGCTAGTGCAAAAGCAATCACAGTTTTGCCATTAAAAGTAATGAAGCCTGAACGAGGTGGCTCAAGTCTGTATTCCCAGTACTTTGGGAGGTCGAGGAGGGCAGATCACGAGGTCAGGAGTTCAAGACCATCCTGGCTAACACTGTGAAACCCCGCCTCTACTAAAAATACAAAAAATTAGCCAGGTGTGGTGGCACGTGCCTATAGGCCCAGCTACTAGGGAGGCTGAGGCAGGAGAATTGCTTGAACCCGGGAGGCAGAGGTTGCAGTGAGCCAAGATTGCACCACTGCGCTCCAGCCTAGGTGACAGAGCAAGACTCTGTCTCAAAAAAAAAAAAATTTATTTCTGTTTTAATAGTCAGTAATCACTTGCTACATGTGTTTCCTGTATGTGATACTGCAGTCTCTCTGCTGCTATAACATTTACCTTTGGTCTCAGCAGACTCAAACTGTCATTCCAAATTATCCTATCATTTCTTTCACCACTTTATGTAATACAGGGAAGAAACTAGGGTCTGGAAAGGCCCCTTAAAGCCAGAAATAAATATGTACATGCCAGTATTTTTCTCATCTTTTAAAAAAGAAACCAGGAGTTGGCAATTACTTTTTTTTTTTTTAAAGACAGAGTCTTGCTCTGTCACCCAGGCTGAAGTGCAGTGGTGAGATCTTGGCTCACTGCAACCTCCACCTCCCAAGTTCAAGTGATTCTTATACCTCAGCCTTCAGAGTAACTGGGATTACAGGTGTGTGCCACCATACCTGGCAAATTTTTAAATTTTTAGTAGAGATGAGGTTTTGTTATTTTGTCTAGGTTGGTTTCAAAATTCTGATCTTGGGTGATCCACCTTTCTCTGCCTCCCAAAGGGCTTGGATTACAGGTGTTAGCCATCATGACCAGCCAACAATTTACTGCTAAAAAAGCTTTGTTATCTTAGGGATCAGGAAAAGCTGTGTTGTGTAACTGTAACACAATCTTTCTATGTGGCTCTTTGCATTGTTTTTACCTGGGTATTGCACACAGTTAACCCATTTATAAATTTTCTGCAAGTGTATTTTGGTCAGTATGTTTTTGTTACATGTATATGTCTATAAAAGAATTAGGGCCTGTGGTATTTTGCTGTGCCATCTTGCTTATGTAGTTTGTACAATTTTATAGGTTAGGTTAGTAAAGTATATTTATCTGAGTCTAGCAACTGGAGTAATTTGTTATTTTTGTTTCTTTCAGTTACGTGTTCTCATTTTGCTCAAGACCTGTGGCCAGAGCAGGGCATAAAAGATTCCTTCCAAAACTTGATACCGAGAACATATGCAAAGTGTGGAGATGAGAATTTACAACTAAGAAAAAACTGCAAAAGTGTGGATGATGGTAGGATGCACAAAGGAGGTTATAATGGACATAATCAATGTTTGACATCTACCCAGAGCAAAATATTTTGGTGTGATAAATATGTGAAAGTCTTTTATAAATATGCAAATTCAAATAATAATAAAATAAGATATACTGAAAAAAATTCTTTCCAATGTAAACAATGTGGCAAATCATTTTACATGCTTTCACACCTAACTCAACATAAGAAAATTCATACTAGAGAGAATTCCCACAAATGTGAAGAATGTGGCAAAGTCTTTAAATGGTCATGACCCTTACTCAACATAAAAGAATTCACACTAAAAAGACACTGTTCAAATGTGAAGAATGTGGCAAAGCTTTTAAACAGTCCTCAAATCTTACTGAACATAAAAGAATTCATACTAGAGAGAAACACTACAAATGTGAAGAATTTGGCAAAGATTTTAAGTGGTTCTCAAATCTTACTGAACATAAGGTAATTCATGTTGGAGAAAAACCTTATAAATGTGAAGAATGTGGCAAAACTTTTAAGAGGTCTTCAAACCTTACTAGACATAAGATAATTCATACTGGAGAGAAACTATACAAATGTGAAGAATGTGGCAAAGCCTTTAACTGGTCCTTACAACTTGCTGTACATAAGATAATTCATACTGAGGAGAAACCCTACAAATGTGAAGAATGTGGCAAAGCCTTTAAATGGTCCTCAAACCTTACTAAGCATAAGATAATTTATACTGGAAAGAAACTCTAGAATTTGAAGAATGTGGCAATGCTTTTAAGTGGTCCTCAAAACTTACTGAACAGCTTTCTGGTGGTGACAACCTACCCACACGAGGATATGCCTCTCACAAAGGATATCCTTCATCCCTCTCCAGAAGAAGAGAAGAGGAAACACAAGAAGAAACACCTGGTGCAGAGCCTCAATTCCTACTTCATGGATGTGAAATGCCCAGGGTGCTATAAAATCACCACGGTCTTTAGCCATGCACAAACGGTAGTTTTGTGTGTTGGCTGCTCCACTGTCCTCTGCCAGCCTACAGGAGGAAAAGCAAGGCTTACAGAAGGATGTTCCTTCAGGAGGAAGCAGCACTAAAAGCACTCTGAATCAAGATGAGTGGGAAACCATCTCAGTAAACACATTTTGGATTTAAAAAAAAAACTTACTGAACATAAAATAATTCATACTTGAGAAAATCTACAAATGTGAAGAATGTGGCAAAGCTTTTACTCATTTCTCAATCCATGCTAAACATAAAATAATTTATGCTGAAGAGAAAACTTACAAATGTAAAGAATGTGGCAAAGCCTGTAACCATTCCTCACATCTTACTACACATAAGTCATACTGAAGAGAAATTACAAATGTGAAGAATGTGGCAAAGCCTTTAATAAGCCCCCAAATCATACTGGAGAAAAACTTCACAAACCTGAAAGATGTGACAATGCCTTTGACAACAACTTAAACCTTTCTAAACATAAAAGAAATCATACTGGTGAGAAAGTCTAAAAATGTGAGGAATACCACAAAGCCTTTAAATGGTAGTCACGCTTAATTGTAGGTAAGATAATTCATACTGGAGAAAACTTCTACAAGTGTGAAGAATGTGGCAAAACCTTTAACCAATGCTCACACCTTATTGCACAGGAAACCATTTATACTTGAGAAAAATTGTATAAATTTAAAGACTATAGAAAAGCCATTGATATCTGCTCTCATCTTACTCAATATCAGAGAGTTCATACTTAATTAAAGCATTATAAATGCGATTAGTCTTAAAAGATCTTTCAGAAAATATAAGCCTATAATGTGAAACACTATTTATTCTGAGGATAAACCTTACAAATATAAAAAAGATTGTAGTGTAGCAGGATGAGCCACAGACAAAACTCCTCAGACACTGAGTTAAAGAAGGAAGGGGTTTATTCGGCAGGGGGTATTGGCAAGACTCCTGTCTCAAGAGCTGAGCTCTGTGAGTGAGCAGTTCCTGTCCCTTTTAAGGGCTCACAACTCTAAGGGCGTGCACATGAGAGGGTTGTGATTGAGCAAGCAGGGGGTACATGACTGGGGGCTGCATGTACCGGTAATTAGATCGGAACAAAACAGGATAGGGATTTTCACAGTGCTTTTCTATACAATGTCTGTGATCTATAGATAACATAACTGATTAGGTCAGGGGTCAATCTTTAACTACCAGGCCCAGGGTGTGGCGCCAAGCTGTCTACTTGTGGATTTCATTTCTGCCTTTTAGTTTTTACTTTGTCTTTCTTTGGAGGCAGAAAGTGGGCATAAAACAATATGAGGGGTGGTCTCCTCCCTTAGTAGTACCTTTACTTGTATCACAGATCTTATTGTATATATTTTGTACTAGAGGAAAACCCTAAAGATGTTGCTCAAACTTTGTTCAATATCAGGAAATTTATACTGGAGAAAAACCCTGCAAATGTAACGGATTTGAAAGAAATACATTTCAAAAGCTACAGCTTAGAAAACATCATAGAGTTTATAGTAAGATATATTTTTGTAAATGAAGTAAATATAAAAAATACTTCAAAATTAACTTTATGTAAATCACAGAGAATACACAGTAGAAATAAGGCACTTACTCTTCAGACATTACACTAAATCAGAGTGTTGGGTATAGAAAATAATCCCAAACTAAAATTATTTGATAAGTTATTAGCATATAACTTTAAAAGAAGTAGAAGATTTTTTGTAGAGTTATAATTACATTCAAAGTATACTTTTTTATTATTACAGATTTTTTTGAAAAGCAAATAATGATGTAATTTAACTCTCAAATTACTTCATGCTCTCCATTCCTATTGTATTTACATGTGAAAGCATGTGATCAAATATTACTGCATCACAGATATAAGATATTCTTTTTTATTAGGTAGGCATTATTTATGACCTTTCCCATGGAAGAGTAAGAGCATTAAAATATAAAATACATAATGAAAATTTAAGTAGAGAGGCTCATTATGGTTAACTTATAATGTTAAGTGATGTGTGAGGTAGGTGTTCTGAGTAATATTTTTGTCCACTATAGTGAAAAAAAATTTTTTAAGTTTTAGTTAAAATTAATTAAATTAGCAGTAGCTTATTAATTGTACTTTTATGTAATATGCAGTACATTTAAAATTTTTTCAGTTATATGTGAATTTAATTTTCTAGTAAAACATTGTTTAAAATGTTACATCTATTGTACATTCAATGAAGTGTTTTTTTTTTTTTTTTGAGATGGAGTCCCGCTGTGTCATCCAGGCTGGAGTGTGGTGGCATGATCTTGGCACACTGTAACCTCCACCTCCAGGGTTCAAGCAATTCTCCTGCCTCAGCCTCCCAAGTAGCTGGGATTACAGGCACTTGCCACCATGCCCAGCTAATTTTTGTATTTTTAGTAGAGACAGGGACTCACCATGTTGGCCAGACTGGTCTCGAACTCCTCACCACAAGTGATCCACATAAATGGCATATTTTGGTACAGGCATATAATATGTAATAACGACATTATAGTACATGAGGTATCCATCACCACTAGTATTTGTTCTTTGTATTACAAACAATCCAATTCTACACCTTTAGCTATTTTTAAATGTACAATTGTTATTGAGTACAGGATCAATTTTATGGTCATAATTAAAATTATATAAACAAAATTCATACATATGAGTCCTAAAAAAACTTTCAAAAATTTGTTTTTTATATATATGTATTTTTGAACATGTGGCAACTCTGCCTGCAAACACATACATACAGAATTTTAGTTTTGATTTCAATCGGGTTAAATATACACATATATTATTTTAAAGATAACACTAGGTATATGCAAATTATGATGAATGTGTGTGTAAGTATGAGTTAGGGCATATTTTCAGAAGAAAACAATAAAATTTTTTTTTTTTTTTTTTTCAGACTGAATCTCACTCTGTTGCCCAGGCTGGAGTGCAGTGGGGCGATCTCTGCTCACTGCAAGCTCCACCTCCTGGGTTCACGCCATTCTCCTGCCTCAGCCTCCCGAGTAGCTGGGACTACAGGCACCTGCCACCACGCCAGGCTAATTTTTTGTATTTTTAGTAGATACTGGGTTTCACCATGTTAGCCAGGATGGTCTCCATCTGCTGACCTTGTGATCCACCCGCCTCGGCCTCCCAGTGCTGGGATTACAGGCGTGAGCCACCGTGCCTGGCCATAAATTTTTTTATTAAGGTGACTAATTTAGTAGAAAACTAAAAACCTAAAAAATGTGGAAAGCAATTCTATATTGTCTGCTTTGTATTGAATTCTTTAAAATTTTATGGCTTATGGTTCAGTCTCCCCATGCAATTTGCCTGGTACTCTTTGCTAGACCCGTAATTTTCTTGTTTCTTATATTTTTTGTTTTGTAGTTTATGCAGTATTCATTATGTGAGCTGGTCAGGGATTATAATGATTTTTATGAAATTTAGTAGTGCACACAAAATAATTTGTAGATGTAGTTTTACAATTGGTGTATGAAGTTACGTTTTATTTAATTAGAAGATTCCATCCTGTTCTTTTACTTGGAGAAAACTATATAAGCCCACTTTTATTTAGTTACTGTTCCTTTCAGATTTTAAAATTGTCATAAGTTAATTTATTTATTTATTGAGCAAATTTGTTCAGGTAAGTACTAGGGAGGCTTCCATAAGTCAAGAGGATGTTTTTGTATATGAATGCAGCAAATGAACATGGCAGTGCTTGCTGTGTAGCAGATGCTTCATGATAAGCCATAAATATTCCTCCTGGAGTTAGTTTGTAACTTCAAGTCAGAGAGAGAAAATATCAATGGTGAAGAAATAACGTTGATTTGTCATGTGAAGAGGTTTTTTTTTTTTTTTTTGGCTGCACAGCTGACTCTTGCTGAATTTAAAGAGAAAACCTGCTTTTTTTATTTTTATTTTTGAGATAAGAGTTTCGCTCTTGTTACCCAGGCTGGAGCGCAAGGCATGATTTCGGCTCACTGCAACCTCTGTCTCTTGGGTTCAAGTGATTCTCTTGCCTCAGCCTCCTGAGTAGCTGGGATTACAGGTATGTGCCACCATGCCTGGCTAATTTTGTATTTTTAGTAGAGATGGGATTTCTCCATGTTGGTCAGGCTGGTCTTGAACTCCTGACCTCAGGTGATCCACCTGCCTCGGCCTCCCAAAGTGCTGGGATTACAGGTGTGAGCCACTGCGCCTGGCCAATTCTGCTTCTTATATTACCAAATTATCTCAGGTTTGTTTGTCTCATTATTGGCATTCCAACTATGTATGCATCACAGACCTTCTTTTTTTTTCTGTGTTACAGCTACACTATCCTCACTGTTGTCTTCATACCATGTCATTTCACACTGTACTTTGTAGGTTTTGATAAGGAAGTTGGTATTTTAGTAATGCACTGAAAAATTAGTTTTAACTGAAGAATTAGCTTATCAATGTAACTTTCAGATCAGTTAATTAAGAGGTGGCCGGGCACAGTGGCTCATGCCTGTAACCCCAGCACTTTGGGAGGCTGAAGTGGGTGGATCACGAGGTCAGAATTCAAGACCAGCCTGGCCAAGATGCTGAAACCCTGTCTCTACTAAAAATACAAAAATTAGCCAGGCACGGTGGCAGGCACCTGTAATGCCAGCTACTCAGGAGGCTGTGGCAGGAGAATCACTTGAAACCCAGGGGGCAGAGGTTGCAGTGAGCTGAGATCATGTCACAGCATTCCAGTCTGGGCAACAGAGTGAGACTCTGTCTCAAAAAAAAAAAAAAAAAAGAAAAGAAAAACACACATTCACTGTCCACAGGTAAGAGAAATAAATCAGTTAGCATTGTTTTTCTTTGTAACAGAAAAATCTCATTAGATTCTTACACAAAGTGTAAATATAAAATGTGTTAGAAAATATATCATACAAATTAAGTTTTTAAGACTTATTCACAAGTAAAAAAGTTTTAATTTTTTATGATATAACACAACTTATGTTCTCATGCAGAATCTTTTGTCTTTAAGTGATAATGTTAAATTTTGCAAAATAATAAAATGAACTCTGTGGATTTGAAATTCAAAATAATATTTCTGTTTCATATTGATACTACAATTTTGATGAGTTTCTCTTATCGTATATAATATTTTTAGTGGATGAAGTTCAGTCTACAGTTTTCATTCTTAGTTACCTAACTGTAGCCAACTCCTTGGTCATTTTTTTTTTTTCTGGAAAAAAATTTAAAGATCATGGCTGCTTTTGGATTAAAACATTTTCTGTTATTTTGCATGCAAACTTGTTTACTGTATTCACAGAGTGCCCTGTTATGGGACCATAAGCAACACCTGCTTTCTTAGTGTCTTTTATACCTTTATTATCAGCACCAGAAACTTCCTGTGCCCTCAAGCTTAAAATAAAAGCCCTAATGTACATTGGCTTCTCCCATGCACTGTTCTGGGTTCAGAACATGCTGATAAATATCAGAATTTCTATGATTGTGACTGAGAAATCAAATGGCAGAAGCAGCACAGAAACCATATGTTTTTGATACTATTTAGCCAAATTAATGACAAAGAGACAGTATTTTACACACTGGTATTCTTCTGTAATATTTTTAAAATATCCTTTTAACTTGACAGATAAGTGTATTTATTCTGTAAAACATGATGTTTTGAAGTATATATATACATTGTCAAATGCTTAATTTTAGGTAATTAATGCTTTACCTCACATAGTTAAAATTTTTGTGGTGAGACCACGTGACATTGTCCTATCCTGCCTTCCCCTGACAGGCCTTAGTGTGTGTTGCTTCTCTCCTGGTGTCCATGTGTTCTTATTGTTTAGCTCCCACTTACAAGTGAGAACAGGAGGTGTTTTGCCTTCTGTTCTTGTGATAGTTTGCTAAGGATGATGGCTTTGAGCTTCATTCAGGTCTCTGTGAAGGACATAATCTCACTACTTTTCATTGCTGTATGGTATTACATTGTTTATATGTACCAAGTATTCTTTATCTAGTCTATCATTAATGGGCATTTGGGTTGATTTCATGTTTTTGCTATTGTGAATAGTGCAGCAATGAACATACACATGCATGTATCTTTATAATAGAATGATTTATATTATTTTGAGGATATACCAAGTAATGGAGTTGTTGGGTCAAATGGTGTTTCTGGTTTTAAATCTTTGAGGAATTGCCACACTGTCTTTTCCAATAATTGAACTAATTTACATTCCTACCAACAGTATATAAGCATTCCTGTTTCTCTGTAACATAGCCAGCATCTGTTGTTTCTTGACTTTTTAATAACCACCATTCTGACTGACATAAGATGGTATCTCATTGTGGTTTTGATTGGCATTTCTCTGATGATTAGTGATGCTGAGCTTTTTCTCACAGGTTTGTTAGCTGCATGTATGTCTTCTTTTGAAAAGTGTTTGTTCAGCCAGGTGCAGTGGCTCATGCCTGTAATCCCAGCACTTTGGGAGGCCGGGATGAGGGGGTGCAGATCACGAGATCAGGAGTTCAAGACCAGCCTGACCAAAGTGGTGAAACCCTGTATCTACTAAAAATACAAAACTTAGCTAGGTGTGGTGGCACACGCCTGTAGTCCCAGCTATTCAGGAGGCTGAGGCAGAATTACTTGAACCCAGGAGGAGGAGGTTGCAGTGAGCCAAGATCATGCCACTGCACTCCAGCCTAGGCGACAGTAAGACTGCATCTCAAGAAAGAAAAAAGTGTTCATGTTCTTTGCCCACTTTTTTATAGGGTTGTTTGTTTTTTTCTTATAAATTTGTGTAAGTTCCCTCTAGATTCTGGATATTAGACCTTTGTAAGATAGATTGCAAAAATTTTCTCCCTTTCTGTAGGTTGTCTGTTTGGTCTGATGATAGTTTCTTTTTATGTGAAGAAGCTCTTTAGTTTAATTAGATCCTAATTCATCAATTTTTGCTTTTTTTGCAAATGCTTCTGGTGATTTTATCATAAAATATTTGCCCATGCCTATGTCCTCAATTGTATTGCCTAGATTCTCTTCCAGGGTTCTTATAGTTTTGGGTTTATATTTAAGTCTTCAATTCAGCTTGAGTTATTTTCTATGAGATATAAGGAAGAGGTCCAGTTTCAACTTTCTACATATGGCTAGCCAGTTCTCCCAGCACGATTTATTAAATAGAAAAAATTTTTTCCATTGCTTGTTTTTGTCAAGTTTGTTGAAGATCAGATGGTTGTAGACATGCAGTTTTATTTCTCATTTCTGTATTCTGTTCTATGTGGCCTATCTGTCTGTTTTTGAACCAGTACCATTCTTGTTTTAGTTACTGTAGCCTTGTAGTATACTTTGAAGTCAGGTAATGTAATGCCTTCAGCTCTGTTCTTTTTTCCTAACATTGTCCTGGCTATATGGGCTGTTTTTTTGTTTGTTTGTTTGTTTGTTTTGAGATAGAGTCTCACCCTGTCATCCAGGCTGGAGTGCAATGGTGCTATCTCAGCTCACTGCAATCTCCACCTCCTGGGTTCAAGCGATTCTCTTGCCCCAGCCTCCTGAGTAGCTGGGAAATCAGATGCCCGCAACTATGCCCGGCTAATTTTTGTATTTTTAGTAGAGATAAGGTATCATCATGTTAGACTGGTCTCGAACTCCTGACCTCAGGTGATCTGCCTGCCTCGGCCTCCCAAAGTGCTGGGATTATAGGTGTGAGCCATCACACCCAGCCTATGGGCTCTTTTTTGGTTCCATACAAATTTTAATATAGCTTTTCCTAATTCTGTGAAGAATGTCAATGGTAGTTTTATGGGAATACCATTGAAGCTATAAATTACTTTGAACAGTATGGCCATTTTCACAATATTGATTCTTCCTATCCATGTGCGTAGAATGTTTTTTCATCTGTTTTTGTCCTCTAATTTCCTTGATCAGTGTTTTGTAGTTCTCCTTAAGGAGTTCTTTCACTTCCCTTGTTAGCTATATTCCTAGGTACTTTATTCTTTTTGTGGCAATTGTGAATGGGAATTCATTCATGATTTGGCTCTCTGCTTGTCTGTTGTTGGTGCATAGGAATGCTTGTAACTTCTGCACATTTATTCTGTATACTGAGACTTTGCTGAAGTAGTCTTATCAGCTTAAGAAGCTTTTGAGCTGAGTAAATAGGGTTTTCTAAATATAGGATCATATCATCTGAAAACAAAGACAATTTGACTTACTCTCTTCCCGTTTGAAAATTCTTTATTTTTTATTCTTGCCTGATTGCCCTGACCAGAACTTCCAATAATATGTTCAATAAGCATGGTGAGAGAGTGCATTCTTGCCTTGCACTTGTTTCCAAGGGGAAATGTTTCCAGTTTTTACCCAGTCAGTATGATATTGGCTGCGGGGTTTGTCATAAATGGCCCTTATTATTTTGAGGTATGTTCCTTCAATACCTAGTTTATTAAGAGTTTTGTTGTTGTTGTTGTTATTGTTTTGAGACAGAGTTTCACTCTTGTTGCCCAGGCTGGAGTGCAATGGCACTATCTCGGCTCACTGCAACCTCCACCTCCTGGGTTTAAGCGATTCTCCTGCCTCAGCCTTCTGAGTAGCTGGGATTACAGGCATGTGCCACTACACATGGCTAATTTTATATTTTTAGTAGGGACAGAGTTTCTCCATGTTGGTCAGACTGGTCTCAAACTCCCGACCTCAGGTGATCCACCCACCTCTGCTTCCCAAAGTACTGGGATTACAGGTGTGAGGCACCACACCTGGCCTGTGAAGAGTTTTTAACATGAAGGGATGTTGAATTTTATTGATGGACTTTCCTGCATCTATTGAGATAATCATGTGGGTTCTTTTTTTTTTTTTTAGATCTGTTTATATGATAAATTACATTTATTGATTTGCATATATTGAACCAGCCTTGCATCTTGGGAATGAAGCCAACTTGACCATGGTGGAAGAGCTTTTTGATGTGCTGGTGTATTCAGTTTGCAAGTATTTTATTGATAATTTTTGCATTGATTTTCATTAGGGATAATAGCCTGAAGTTTTCATTTTTTGTTGTATCTCTGCCAGGTTTTTGTATCAGGATGATGCTGGCCTCATACAATGTGTTAGGGAGAAGTCCCTCCTTTTTAATTGTTTGGAATAGTGCATAAGAAAGGTTATCAGCACTCCTTTGTAGTTCTGGTAGAATTCAGCTGTAAATTCATCTGGTCCTGGGCTTTTTCTGGTTGGTAGGCTATTATTGCTCCAATTTCAGAATTTGTTAGTGGTCTATTCAGGGATTCAACTTCTTCCTGGTTCAGTCTGAAGAGGGTGTATTTGTTCAGGAGTTTATCCATTTCTTCTAGGTTTTCTAGTTTATTTGCATAGAGGTGTTTATAGTATTATCTGATGGTTATTTGTATTTCTGCAGGGTAAGTGGTGGTATCCCCCTTCTCATTTCTGATTATGTTTATTTGAATCTTCTCTCTTCTCTTATTTAATAGTTTAGCTAGCAGTCTATCTATTTTATTGATATTTTTTTCAATAAATCTGCTTCTGGATTCATTAATTTTTTGAGTAATTTTTAATGTTTCTATCTTTCACAGTTCCACTCTGAGCTTGGTTATTTCTTCTGCTAGCTCTGGGGTTTGTTTACTCTTGGTTCTCTAGTTCTTGTAGCTGTGATGTTAGGATTTCAATTTGAGATCTTTCTAGCTTTATGATATGGGCATTTAGTGCTATAAATTTTCCTCTTAAACTGCTTTAGCTGTGTCCCAGAGATTCTGGTATGTTGTCTCTTTGTTCTCATTAGTTTCAGAATTTTTTAAATTTCTGCCTTAATCTCATTATATACCCAGAAGTCATTCAGGAGCAATTTGTTCAATTTCCTTGTAGTTGTGTGGTTTTAAGTGAGTTTTTAAATCTTGAGTTCTAATTTGATTGCATTGTGGTCTGAGAGACTGTTATGATTTTAGTTATTTTGCATTCTCTAAGGAGTGTTTCACTTCTAATTATGTAGTATATTTTAGAATGAGTGCCATGTGGCACCAAGAAAAATGTATATTATGTTGTTTTTGTGGGGAGAGTTCTGTAGATATCTATCAGGTTCACTTGATCCAGAGCTGAGTTCAAGTCCTGATTATCTTTGTTCACTTTCTGTCTCAATGAATTGTCTAATATTGACACTGGGGTATTAAAGTCTCCCACTATTTGGCCAGGCATGGTGGCTCACAAGTGCTGTAATCCCAGCACTTTGGGAGGCCAAGGTGGGTGGATCACAAGGTCAGGAGATTTAGACCATCCTGGCTAACACGGTGAAACCCCATCTCTACTAAAAAAAAAAAAATACAAAAAATTAGCCAGGCATGGTGGCGGGTGCCTGTAGTCCTAGCTACTTGGGAGGCTGAGGCAGGAGAATGGTGTGAACCTGGGAGGTGGAGCTTGCAGTGAGCTGAGATTGCACCATTGCACTCCAGCCTGGGTGACAGAGTGAGACTCTGTCTCAAAAAATAAATAAATAATAAAGTCTACCACTATTATTGTGGGGGAGTCTAAGTCTCTTTGTAGGTTTTTGAGAACTTGTTTTATGAATCTGCATGCTTCTGTAATGGTTGCATATATATTTAAGATAGTTGGCACTTCATGTTGAATTGAACCATATTCTGTTATGTAATGATCTTTTTTTACCTTTGTTGGTTTAACGTCTATTTTGTCAGAAACAAGAATTGCATCTCCTCCTTTTTTCTGCTTTCCATTTGCTTGGTAAATTTTTTTCTATCCCTTTATTTTGAGCCTATGTGTTCTCTGCACATGAGATGTGTCTCTTGAACACAGCACAGTGATGAGTCTTGTCTTTTTATCCAGGTTGCCATTCTGTGTCTTTTAACTGGGGCATTTAGCTCATTTACATTTAAAGTTAATATTGTTATATGTGAATTTGGTCCTGTCATCATGATGCTGGCTGGTTAATTTTGCAGACTTGTTAATGTAGTTGCTTCAGTGTTATTGGTCTGTGTACTTCAGAGTCTTTTTGTGGTGGGTGATAACGGATTTCCTTTCCATGTTTAGTGCTTCCTTCAAGAGTTTTTGCAAGGCAGGATGAAATCCTTGAGTATTTGCTTGTCTGCAAAGGATTTTATTTCTTCTTCACTTACAAAGCTTAGTTTGGCAAGATGTGTAATTCTGGGTTGAAAATTCTTTTTATTGAGAATGTTGAATATTGGCCCCCAATCTCTTCTGGCATGTAGGGTTTTCACTGAGAGGTTTGCTCTTAGTCCGATGAGCTTTCCCTTCGTTGGTGACCTGACCTTTCTCTCTGGTTGCCCTTAACTTTTTTTTTTATTTCAACCTTGGAGAATCTGATGATTATATTTTTGGGGGTTGATGTTTCATGGAGTATCTTATTAGGATTCTCTGGATTTTCTGGATTTGAATGTTGGCCTGTCTCGCCAGGTTGGGGAAGTTCTCCTGGATGATCTCCTGAAGTGTGTTTTCCAGCTTGGTTCCATTCTCTCCGTCTCTTTTAGGTATGCCAGTCAGTCGTAGGTTTGGTCTTTTTACATAGTTCCATAGTTCTCAGAGTTTTTGTTCATTCCTCTTTATTTTTTTGCCTCTAATCTTGTCTGCTTGCCTTATTTCAGCAAGACAGTCTTCGAGTACTGACAGTCTTTCTCTTGGTCAATTCAGCTATTGATACTTGTGTTTGTATCATGAAGTTTTCATGCTCTGTTTTTCAGCTCTATTGGATCATTTATGTTTCTTTTTAAACTGGTTATCTAGTTAACAGCTCCTGTAATATTTTATTATGGTTCTTAGCTTCTTTGAATCAGGTTACAACATAATCCTTTAGCTCAGTGAAGTTCATTATTACTTACTCACCTCCTGAAGCCTACTTTTGTCAGTTCATTTATCTGAGCTTCAGCCCAGTTCTATGTCCTTGCTGGAGAGGTTTTTTGCAATCAATTGGAGGAGAAGAGGCATTCTGGCTTTTGGAATTATCAGCATATTTGCATTGGTTTTTCCTCATCTTTGTGGATTTATCTACCTTTGAGATTTGAATGAGGTTTTTGTGGGGTCTTCTTGATGTTGTTGCTCTTTTCTTTCTTTTTCAACAGTCTTCTCTTCTGCAGGTCTGCTGCAGTTTGCTGGGGGTCAGTCCACTCCAGATGCTGTTCACCTGGGTATCACCAGTGAAGGCTGCAGAACAGCAAAGATTGCCACCTGCTCCTTCCTCTGGAAGCTTCTTCCCCTGGAAGCTTCTTCCCACAGGGACACTGACCTGATGCCAGCCTGAACTCTCCTGTATGAGGTGTCTGGGAACCCCTGTTGGGAGGTCTCACCCAGTCAGGAGGTACAGATTCAGGAACTGATTTAAAGAAGCAGATTGGATACCCCTCACTGGTGTCAGTGGATTGTGCTGTGGGGAATCTCCCTCGTCTAGATCATCAGGACACTTCAGAGCCAGAAGGCAAAAAAGATTATATCCACTGAACCTTAGATTATGACCGCCCCTCCCCCAGGTGCTCTGACCCAGAGAGATGAAAGTTCTGTCTGTAAATTTATAGCTGAAGTTCCCGGAATTTGTGCAGGGAGACTCTGCCCAGTAAGGAGAGATGTATCTGTTTCCCACTTAAAGAAGCAGTCTGGCCATGATCTGCCACAGCCACTGTGGCTGTGCTCTGGGGACTTTCACCCAGTACAAACCTAAGTCTCTCTACCACTGGCAGAGGAAAACTACCAACTAGAGCCACAGTTACGGCAGTCACCCCTCTCTCCAAAATAAACTTGGTTGCATTACGCATACTTCAGGCTGCTTTGCTGGCCAGCAGGCATTCCAAGCCAGTGGTCTTAACTTGTGGGATTCAATGGGAGTGGGATCTGCTGAATGAGACCACTTGGCACACTGGCTTTAGTCCCCTTCCCACATAAGTGGATGAATCTCCTGCCTCATGAGTTCTGGAAGCCACTGGAGTTTGCAAAAATTCCTGCAACTAAGTGCCTGCCTGAATGGCTGCTGACCCTAGCAGCTGCCACAGGTCCACACAGCTTTGTGCTTGGAATGCAAGGGCCTGGTGGTGTGGGAGCAAAAGGGACTCTCCTAAACCACAAATTGCAAAAATCCATGGGAAAAGTATAGTTTTTCACCTGGGTAACATAATCTCTCACTGCCTTTCTTGGCTGGGGGAGGGAGTTCCCTTTCACCCTGTGCAGGTCCTGGGTGACCTGTGGCCCCACCCTGCTTTTTCTTGCTATCTGTGGGTCACACCAACTGCCTAGTCAGTTCCAGTGAGAGAATCTGGGTACCTCAGTTAGAAATGCCAAATTCACCTGCTGTTTAAATTCGGTGGCAGTTGCAGACTGGAGCTGTTTCTACTTGGCCATCTGGGCACTTCCCAATATAATTCATTATTCTTAACTATAGAAACCATGCTGTACAATATATCTCTTGAATGTATTCCTCCTATCCAACTATAATTATGCATTATCTGACAGACATCTTCCCAAACACCCCTTTCTTTTAAATTCCTTGGGATCTGGTGGTCACCATTTTACTCTCTACTTCAATGAAATTAAGTTTTACGGAGTCCATGTGTAGGTGAAATTATGAAATTTTTATCTTTCTGTGCCTGGCTTATTTCAAGTAATATAATGTCCTCCAAGTTAATCCATGTAATTGAACATAACAGAATTTTCTTTTTTAAAGATGAATAGTATTTTATTGTGTGTATATACCATACTGTCTTTATTTACTCATTAGATGTTGAAGTGTTTCTTCTATATTTTGGCTATTGTGAAGAGTGTTGCAAACAACAGAGAGGTGCAAATGTTTCTTCACTCTCATTTTATTTCTCTTAAATATATATGCAATAGTGAAATTGCTGTATTATAGGGTAGTTTGATTTTAAATTTTTTGAGAAATCTCTACTTTGTTTTTCCTAATGGCTGGCCTCATTTACGTTCACATCAACATTGTGCAAGCATTCTCTTCACAAATTTAACTTTTTTTCTTTTCTTTCTAATAATAGTCATTCTAATAAGAGCGAGTTGATATATTATAGATTTTTTGGCTTTCCTTTCCCTGATAATAATTGACATTGAGGTTTTTTTTTTTTTTTTTTTTGACTGAGTTTCACTCTGTTGCCCAGACTGGAGTGCAATGGCACACTCTCTGCTCACTGCAGCCTCTGCCTCCTGGGTTCAAGCAATTCTCCTGCCTCAGCCTCCTGAGTAGCTGGGATTACAGGTGCCCACCACCATGCCCAGCTAATTTTTGTATTTTTAGTAGAAACTGAGTTTCACCATGTTGGCCAGGCTAGTCTCAAATTCCTGACCTCAGGTGACCCACCTGCCTTGGTCTCCCAAAGTGCTGGGATTACAGGCATGAGCCACTGCACTCGGGCCACATTGAGCATTATTTAATATATCTATTGGCCATATGTATCTTTTCTTAAAAAATATTTAAGCCCTTTGCTCATTTTGGTAGTTATTTGTTTTTTGTTGTATAGTCACTTGAGTTTCTTACATATTCTTAATATTAACCCCTTGTCAAATGTATAATTTGCAAAAAAACTTTTCAGTTGTCTCATTTTAAGTGTGTCAGATTCTGTGCAGCAGCTTTATAATTTGAATTAATCTTACTCATCTATTTTTTATTTTGTTCCCTGGGATTTTGAGTTTAAATCAAAAAAAAGTCACAGCCCAGACTGATGTTATGGGGCTTTCACTCTGTATTTTTTGTAGTAGTCTCAGAGTTTCAGACCTTGCATTTAAGAATTTATTTGATTTTCATATATGAAGTAAGTTGAGGGTTGCATTTTATTGCTCTGCATGTTGCTATTAAGTTTTTCTCAGTGCCATTTATTGAAGATACTGTTCCTTTTCTAAGAAATTGTTACCTTTATCTAAAATCAGTTAGCTGGAAGTGCATAGATATATTTCTAATTTCTCTTTTCTGCTCCATTGGCCTATGTGTCTGTTTTTGTTCAAGTACCATACTGTTTTATTTGCTTTAGCTTTGTAGTATATTTCAAAGTCAGATAGGGTGATAACTTCTGTCTTTCTTATTTGCTGGAGTTCTTTGACTATTCAGAGTCTTTTGTGGTACCATAAACTTTTAGATTTTTTAAATTTTCTATTAAATATGTCACTGGTATTTTGACAGAGTTGCATTCTATCTGTAGATCATTTTGTGTAATAAACATATTTAACAATACTAATAACGCCAATGCATTAATGAGTAATGTTTTCCATTTGCATATGATTTTATTTTAATGTTCTTCAGATTATAATGTACAAGTGTTTCAACTTTTTAGTTAAATTTATTTCAAATTATAGTTACTACAGTTATTGTAGATGAGATTGTTTTGCATTATAATTTCATTTTGAGATAATTATGAGTGTATAGAAATGCTACTGACAAATTGGCACCTAATTAAACTGAAGTGCTTCTGCACAGCAAAATAAACTATTGACAAACAGACAACCTACAGTATAAAATAAAATATTTGCAAGCTGAATACAACATAACAATAATATACAGAATCTATAAGAAATTTAATAAGAAAAAAGTAAATGATCTAAATAAGTGGTACTCAAAGAAAGATATAAAAGCTGTTAATAGGGCAGTTCCAAGATAGCCGAATAGGAACAGCTCCAGTCTACAGCTCCCAGCATGAGCGATGCACAAGGCGGGTGCTTTCTGCATTTCCAACTGAGGTACTGGGTTCATCTCACTAGGGATTGTTGGAGAGTGGGTGCAGGACAGTGGGTGCAGTGCACCAAGCATGAGCCAAAGCAGGGCAAGGCATCGCCTCACCTGGGAAGTGCAAGGGGCCAGGGAATTCCCTTTCCTAGCCAAGGGAAGGGGTGACAAACAGCACCTGGAAAATCGGGTCACTCCCACTCTAACACTTCGCTTTTCCAATGGTCTTAGCAAATGGCACACCAGGAGATTATATCCCGTGCCTGGCTCAGAGGGTCCTACACCCACGGAGCCTCACTCATTGCTAGCACAGCAGTCTGAGATCGAACCGCAAGGTGGCAGTGAGGCTGGGGGAGGGGCACCTGCCATTGCTGAGGCTTCAGTAGGTAAACAAGTGGCTGGGAAGATCGAACTGGCTGGAGCCCACCACTGCTCAAGGAGGCCTGCCTGCCTCTGTAGACTCTGCCTCTGGGGGCAGGGCATAGCCAAACAAAAGGCAGCAGAAACCTCTGCAGACTTAATTGTCCCATATGACAGCTCAGAAGAGAGTAGCGGTTCTCCCAGCATGGAGCTTGAGATCTGAGAACGGAGAGACTGCCTCCTCACGTGGGTCCCAGATCCCTGAGTAGCCTAACTGGGAGGCATCCCCCAGTAGGGGCAGACTGACACCTCACATGGCTGGGTACCCCTCTGAGACAAAACTTCCACAGGAATGATCAGGCAGCAACATTTGCTGTTCACCAATATTCACTGTTCTGCAGCCTCGACTGCTATTACCCAGGCAAACAAGGTCTGGAGTGGACCTGCAGCAAACTCCAACAGACCTGCAGCTGAGGATCCTGACTGTTAGAAGGAAAACTAACAAACAGAAAGGACATCCACACCAAAACCCCATCTGTCAGTCACCATCATCAAAGACCAAAGGTAGATAAAATCACAGAGATGGGGAAAAAACAGAGCAAAAAACCTGAAAATTCTAAAAGTCAGAGTGCCTCTCCTCCTCCAAAGGAACGCAGCTCCTCACCAGCAATGGAACAAAGCTGGACGGAGAATGACTTTGATGAGTTGAGAGAAGAAGACTCCAGATGATCAAACTTCTCTGAGCTAAAGGAGGGAGTTCGAACCCATGGCAAAGAAGTTAGCAAAGAAGTTAAAAAACTTGAAAAAAGATTAGACGAATGGCTAACTAGAATAACCAATGCAGAGAAGTCATTAAAAGACCTGATGGAGCTGAAAACAATGGCACAAGAACTACGTGACGAATGCACAAGCTTCAGTAAACGATTCGATCAACTGGAAGAAAGGGTATCAGTGATGGAAGATCAAATGAATGAAATGAAGTGAGAAGAGAAGTTTAGAGAAAAAAAGAATAAAAACAAATAAACAAAGCCTCCAAGAAATATGGGACTATGTGAAAAGACCAAATCTACATCTGATTGGTGTACCTGAAAGTGATGGGGAGAATGGAACCAAGTTGGAAAACCGTCTGCAGGATATTATCCAGGAGAACTTGCCCAATCTAGCAAGGCAGGCCAACATTCAGATTCAAGAAATACAGAGAACGCCACAAAGATGCTCCTGGAGAAGAGCAACTCCAAGACACCTAATTGTCAGATTCACCAAAGTTTAAATGAAGGAACAAATGTTAAGGGCAGCCAGAGAGAAAGGTCAGGTTACCCACAAAGGGAAGCCCATGAGACTAACAGCTGATTTCTCAGCAGAAACTCTACAAGCCAGAAGAGAGTGGGGACCAATATTCAACATTCTTAAAGAAAAGAATTTTCAACCCAGAATTTCATATCTAGCCAAACTAAGCTTCATAAGTGAAGGGGAAATAAAATCCTTTACAGACAAGCAAATGCTGAGAGATTTTGTCACCACCAGGCCTGCCCTACAAGAGCTCCTGAAGGAAGCACTAAACATGGAAAGGAATAACTGGTACCCGCCACTGCAAAAACATGACAAATTGTAAAGACCATCAATGCTGCATCAACTAATGAGCAAAATAATCAGCTAATATCATAATGACAGGATCAAATTCACACATAACAATATTAACCTTAAATGTAAATGGGCTAAATGCTCCATTTAAAAGACACAGACTGGCAAAATGGATAAAGAATCAAGACCCATCAGTGTGCTGTATTCAGGAAACCCATCTCATATGCAGAGACACACATAGGCTCAAAATAAAGGGATGGAGGAAGATCTACCAAGCAAATGGAAAACAAAAAAAAGGCAAGGGTTGCAATCCTAGTCTCTGATAAAACAGACTTTAAACCAACAAACATCAAAAGAGACAAAGAAGGCCATTACATGATGGTAAAGGGATCAATTCAACAAGAAGAGCTAACTATCCTAAATATATATGCACCCAATACAGGAGCACCCAGATTCATAAAGCAAGTCCTTAGAGATCTACAAAGAGACTTAGACTCTCACACAATAATAATGGGAGACTTTAACACCCTACTGTCAACATTAGACAGATAAATGAGACAGAAAGTTAACAAGGATATCCAGGAATTGAACTCAGCTCTGCACCAAGCAGACCTAATAGACATCTACAGAATTGTCCACCCCAAATCAACAGAATATACATTCTTCTCAGCATCACACTGCACTTATTCCAAAATTGACTACATAGTTGGAAGTAAAGCACTCCCCAGCAAATGTAAAAGAACAGAAATTATAACAAACTGTCTCTCAGACCACAGTGCAAACTAGAACTCAGGATTAAGAAACTCACTCAAAACCACTCAACTACATGGAAACTGAACAATGTGCTCCTGAATGACTACTGGGTACATAATGAAATGAAGGCAGAAATAAGGATGTTCTTTGAAACCAACGAGACCAAAGACACAACATACCAGAATCTCTGGGACACATTTAAAGCAGTGTGTAGAGGGAAATTTATAGCGCTAAATGCCCACAAGAGAAAGCAGGAAAGATCTAAAATTGACACCCTAACATCACAATTAAAAGAATTAGAGAAGCAAGAGCAAACACATTCAACAGCTAGCAGACGGCAAGAAATAACTAAGATCAGAGCAGAACTGAAGGAGACAGAGACACAAAAAAAATCCTACAAAAAGTCAATGAATCCAAGAGCTGGTTTTTTGAAAAGATCAACAAAATTGATAGACTGCTAGCAAGACTATTAAAGAAGAAAAGAGAGAAGAATCAAATAGACACAATAAAAAATGATAAAGGGGTTTTTTGAAAAGGTTTTTTGAAAAGATCAAAAAAATTGATAGACTGCTAGCAAGACTAATAAAGAAGAAAAGAGAGAAGAATTAAATAGACTCAATAAAAAATGATAAAGGGGATATCACCACCAATCCCATGGAAATACAAACTACCATCAGAGAATACTATAAACACCTCTATGCAAATAAACCAGAAAATCTAGAAGAAATGGATAAATTCCTCGACACATACACTCTCCCAAGACTAAACCAGGAAGAAGTTGAATCTCTTTGAAATTGAGGCAATAATTAATAACTTACCAAACCAAAAAAAGTCCAGGAACAGATGGATTTACAGCCAAATTCTACCAGAGGTACAAGGAGGAACTGGTACCATTCCTTCTGAAATTATTCCAATCAATAGAAAAAGAGGGAATTCTCCCTAACTCATTTTATGAGGCCAGCATCATCCTGATACCAAAGCCTGGCAGAGACACAACCAAAAAACAGAAGTTTAGACTAATATCCCTGATGAACATCAATGCAAAAATCCTCAATAAAATACTGGCAAACCTAACCCAGCAGCACATCAAAAAGCTTATCCACCATGATCAAGTGGGCTTCATCCCTAGGATGCAAGGCTGGTTCAACATATGAAAATCAATAAATGTAATCCAGCATATAAACAGAACCAATGACAAAAACCACGATTATCTCAATAGATGCAGAAAAGGCCTTTGACAAAATTCAACAGCCTTTCATGCTAAAAACTCTCAATAAATTAGGTATTGATGGAACATATCTCAAAATAATAAGAGCTATTTATGACAAACCCATAGCCAATATCATACTGAATGGGCAAAAACTGGAAGCATTCCCTTTGAAAACTGGCACAAGACAGGGATGCCCTCTCTCACCACTCCTATTCAACATAGTGTTGGAAGTTCTGGCCAAGGCAATCAGGCAGGAGAAAGAAATAAAGGGTATTGAATTAGGAAAAGAGGAAGTCAAATTGTCCCTGTTTGCAGATGACATGATTGTATATCTAGAAAACCCCATTGTCTGAGCCCAAAATCTCCTTAAGCTGATAAGCAACTTCAGCAAAGTCTCAGGATACAAAATCAATGTACAAAAATCACAAGCATTCTTACACACCAATAACAGACAAACAGAGAGCCAAATCATCAGTGAACTCCCATTCACAATTGCTTCAAAGAAAATAAAATACCTAGGAATCCAACTTACAAGGGAAGTGAAGGACCTCTTCAAGGAGAACTACAAACCACTGCTCAATGAAATAAAAGAGGATACAAACAAATGGAAGAACATTCCATGCTCATGGGTAGGAAGAATCAATATCATGAAAATGGCCATACTGCCCAAGGTAATTTATAGATTCAATGCCATCCTCACCAAGCTACCAATGACTTTCTTCACAGAATTGGAAAAAACTACTTTAAAGTTCATATGGAACCAAAAAATGTGCCTGCCTTGCCAAGTCAATCCTAAATCAAAAGAACAAAGCTGGAGACACCACACTACCTGACTTCAACCTATACTACAAGGCTACAGTAACCAAAACAGCATGGTACTTGTACCAAAACAGAGATGCAGACCAATGGAACAGAACGGAGCCCTCAGAGATAATGTCATACATCTACAACTATCTGATCTTTGACAAACCTGACAAAAACAAGAAATGGGGAAAGGATTCCCTATTTAACAAATGGTGCTGGGAAAACTGGCTAGCCATATGTAGAAAGCTGAAACTGGATCCCTTCCTTACACCTTATACTAAAATTAATTCAAGATGTATTAAAGACTTAAATGTTAGACCTAAAATCATAAAAACTCTAGAAGAAAATGGGATCTAATTAAACTAAAGAGCTTCTGCACAGCAAAAGAAACTACCATCAGAGTGAACAGGCAACCTACAGATTGGGAGAAAATTTTTGCAATCTACTTATCTGACAAAGGGCTAATATCCAGAATCTGCAATGAACTCAAACTATTTTACAAGAAAAAACAAACAACCCCATCAAAAAGTGGGCAAAGGATATGAACAGACAGTTCTCAAAAGAAGACATTTATGCAGCCAACAGACACTTGAAAAAATGCTCTGCATCACTGGCCATCAGAGAAATGCAAATCAAAACCACAATGAGATACCACCTCACACCAGTTAGAATGGCGATCATTAAAAAGTCAGGAGACAACAGGTGCTGGAGAGGATGTGGAGAAATAGGAACACTTTTACTCTCTTGGTGGGAATGTAAACTAGTTCAACCATTGTGGAAGACAGTGTGGTGATTCCTCAGGGATCTAGAACTAGAAATATCATTTGACCGAGCCATCCCATTACTGGGTATATACCCAAAGGATTATAAATCATGCTGCTCTAAAGACACATGCACAAGTATGTTTATTGTGGCACTATTCACAATAGCAAAGACCTGGAACCAACCCAAATGTCCCACAATGAGAGACTGGATTAAGAAAATGTGGCACATATACACCATGGAATACTATGCAGCCATAAAAAATGATGAGTTCATGTCCTTTGCAGGAACATGGATGAAGCTGGAAACCATCATTGTCAGCAAACTATCGCAAGGACAAAAAAACAAACATCGCATGTTCTCACTCATAGGTGGGAATTGAACAATGAGAACACTTGGACACAGGAAGGGGGACATCACACACCGGGGCCTGTTGTGGGGTGGGGGGAGGGGGGAGGGATAGCATTAGGAGATACTCCTAATGTAAATGACGAGTTAATGGGTGCAGCACACCAACATGGCACATGTATTCATACATAACAAACCTGCACGTTGTGCACATGTACCCTAGAACTTAAAGTATAATAATAAAAAAAAGCTGTTAATAAACATGCAAAAATTGCTCAACATTCCTAATAATCAGAGAGACATATATCAAAATGACAATGTCATATCATCCCACATCCGTTAGATTGGCTGTTGTTAGAAAGTCAAAAAATAACAGATGTTTAAGTTATTGAGAAAAGGAAATCTTGAAACACTGTGAAAATGCAAATTAATTCAGCCCCAATGAAAAGCAGTTTGGAGATTTCTCAAAGAACTAAGAATATAATTGCCATTTGACCCATCAGTCATATTACTGGGTATATACCCAAAGGAAGAATAAATTATTTTATCAAAAAGACACCTGCATTCATGTGTTTATTACTGCATTATTCACAATAGCAAAAATGTAATTTTTTTTTTGAGACAGAGTCTTGTTCTTGTTGCTCAGCATGGCACGATCTCAACTCACTGCGACCTCCACCTCCCAGGTTCAATCGATTCTCCTGCCTCAGCATCCCAAGTAGCTGGCATTACAGGCGCCCACCACCACACCTGGCTAATTTTTGTATTTTTAGTAGAGATGGGGTTTTGCCATGTCGGCCAGACTGGTCTCAAACTCTTGACCTCGTGATCCCCCAACCTCGGCATCCCAAAGTGCTGGGATTACAGGCGTGAGCCTCCACACCTGGCCAAATAAAATTAAATTAGATACCCATACATCTTAAATTGAACTTTTAAAAAATGAGGTACTTACACACTGTGCAATAATATGCAGCCACAGAAAAGAATGAAATAATGTTCTCTGCAGCAGCATGAATGCAGCAGAAGACCATTATTTTAGGCAAATTAACACAGAACAGGAAAATATCAACATGTTCTCATTTATACGTGGGAGCTAATCATTGCATGTGCATGGAAACAAAGATGGAAAAAATAAACTCTGGAAATTCTAAAAAAGGAGGAAGGGAGACAAACATTAAAAAACTACGTATCAGGTATGATGTACGCTACTTGGGCAATGGAATTATCAAGTCCCCAAACCTCAACATCATGCGGTATGTTACAGGTCTGCACCTGTACCCTCTGAATCTAAAATAAAAATAATAGAAAGCTATGTGGTAAAATGACATGTTACATTTCTCCAGTTCTGGGTTACTAGTTGAAATTAGGAGTGAAAAACAGAATTATGTCCCCTTTGGTCATAAGGGTGAATGTTTCTATACCCGGTCTCCCCATATTCTATAAGCCAACCTCTCAGAAATCTCTAAACCTATGTCCCAAGAAGTGTTTTATTTCCAAGTGTGAAGCTAAAATAAATGACTATACATCTTTATTTTTAATGTTTTAACTGTTCACTAGACTACAGAGTTAATGTGTTACCCTGCTTTATCGGGGGAAAATGATAAGTGGCTTAATCACATTTCTTCTTTAGAATAAACCATTTATGAAAATGTGAGGCTGTGGAAATCATGCTAAATTACTGAATTGGAAAGAGAAAATGTTTTTGTAAAGAAAAGCATAGAAGTTTTATAGCCATAGCCCAAATATGATGAAACAGAGTGTGGGATATTTAGGACCACACATCTACTAAATGCTCACTTCATCACAACCCTTCTTGTGAAAAAAGGAATAATGGGTCAGCAGGTACTTTTAGAATACTTTTCTGATTCTACTATAGTGTTAAATTTTTTGTCTTTATTATATGCCATATAAAAGTCTTTACTTCCACAAAAGATGCCATGAGTTCAAAGTTAATATGCTCACAGATATATTCTCCCTAGAAGGGCACTACTGTGTTTGCAGTCAAGGTGTAGCATTTCTGGCCTTTTTTTTTTTTGCTGATATATTTGTGTGAAATAGGCAGGAAGTAAAGCAAAGTTAACCATAACATTTCTAGATTCTATAACTACAGCATCTGAAATCTAGTATTATGTCAACTAGAAATAATGACAATATTTCAAAGCTGAAAAAATAAATTAATACTTTATATGTTTATTTTTAATAGTTTATAAAAATTTATAGTTTCTAAATTATAAGTTAAACAAGTTAAACATGCAGATACCTAAAAGTTCTATTTGGATGATAGTATTAATATTTTAATATTTTATGATTGTGAATCACTGCTGCCTTATTGGGTTTACTGTAAAGCAGTTATTTATCTTCTAAATGTAAATAGAGAAGAGGATTTTCATAATGTTAAGCATACAGATTTATTAAGATTAGCACTTTGTTTAGATTTGAAGAAAATTTATAGGTTTTTAGTAATAAAAAATTTAGCCTTTTTTCTACTAGAAATAAGACAGCAATATGTTGTTAAAAATTTGTTTAAAAGAAACTTTACATGTGTTTGTTAAATAACATTTAAAACCACATTGTAAGTGACTGATTAGTAATTCCAATCTTTATTTTAGTCACTGAGAAAACTTAGTATACTTTAATTATTCAATAGAAAAGAGTATTCTTATATTAGTGTTCCTGAAACTTTCAGAAACTATAGACCACTCAATAGATGATGATGTAGATGCAAAACACAAATGTTCTATATAATAATAGACTCATCTTAGCCTTTTTTTTTTTTTTTGAGATGGAGTCTAGCTCTGTCACCCAGGCTAGAGTGCAGTGGCATGATCTCGGCTCACTGCAAGCTCTGCCTCCCAGGTTCAAGAGATTCCCCGGCCTCAGCCTCCTGAGTAGCTGGGATTACAGGTGCCTGCCACCACGCCTGGCTAATTTTTGTACTTTTAGTAGAGACAGGGTTTCTCTGTGCTGGCCAGGCAGGTCTCAAACTTCTGACCTCATGATCCACCTGTCTTGGCCTCCTAAAGTGCTGGGATTACTAGCGTGAGCCACCGTGCCTGGCCTCATCCTAGCTTTTAATATAAACATTCAAGTAAAATTAATGGCCTTTTTTTTTTTGCGACAGTGTCACTTATCGCCAGGCTGGAGTGTAGTGGCGCCATGTGGACTCACTGCAACCTCTGCCTCCCGTGTTCAAGTGATTCTCCTGCCTCAAACTCCCGAGTAGTGGGACTACAGGAGCACGCCACCACGCCCAGCTCATTTTTGTATTTTTAGTAGAGACGCGGTTTCACATGTTGGCCAGGATGGTCTCGATCTCTTGACCTTGTGATTTGCCTGCCTGGACCTCCCAAAGTCCTGGGATTACAGGCGTGAGCCACTGCACCGGGCCCTTTTATTATTTATTTATTTATTTATTTATTTATTTATTTTTATTTTTTTTTTTTGAGACGGAGTCTGGCTCTGTCGCCAGGCTGGAATGATGCAGTGGTGCGATCATGGCTCACCACAACCTCCGCCTTCTGGGTTCAAGCAATTCTCCTGCCTCAGCCTCCCAAGTAACTGGGACTACAGGGGCCCGCCACCATGCCCGGCTAATTTTGTATTTTTAGTAGAGATGGGGTTTCACCATGTTTGTCAGGCTGGTCTCTAACACCTGACCTCAGATGATCTGCCCGCCTGGGCCTCCCAAAGTGCTGGGATTACAGGCGTGAGCCCCAGTGCCTGGCCAATTAGTATCTCCTTTAAGTCATGAAAGGGATAACATTGTTAGAATCCATTTACCAAAGTATTTGTGTTAGGCTTAGTAATAAGAACTAAAGTAAAGTAATAAACCAAATATCAGGTTCTACGTACTATCTAACGGTGAAAAAAAAAAAAACCCTTGTTTTAAAATTTCTCTTTATTTCTACAAAGTTAGAAAATTCAAAATTTTCTAAAAATGTTATGTCAGGAATAAAAACAAGTATTGGGTGAGAGGGTGTTGGGCCTAATGGTTAAGATTGAAACTCATTAAAAGGGAGTTCCTGATTGCATCTCACTGATACAAAGTGAAGAAGGTATTGAAATAGCAAAAAACAGTGATACAAATTGAGTAGTTACATATAAAATACAATTTTTAATAAAAAGTAGCATTTAATGTACAGCTATAGATGAGAACTTTTAGACAAATATTACCTGCCTTCAATAGAAATCAAAACAATATTATTTTGTATTTTTTTTTCTTTTTTCCTTTTTTTTTTTTTTGAGATGGAGTCTCACTTTGTCGCCCCAGCTGGAGTGCAGTGGCAATCTCAGCTCACTGCAACCTCCGCCCCCTGAGTTCAAGCGATTCTCCCATCTCAGCTGCACAAGTAGATGGGACTACAAGCACATGCCACAGCCCAGCTAACTTTTATATTTTTTAGTAGAGACGGGGTTTCACCATGTTGGCCAGGCTGGTCTCAAGCTCCTGACCTTAAGTGATCTGCCCTTCTCAGCCTCCCAAAGTACTGAGATTACATTCTTGAGCCACCGCCCTCGGCCATAAAAAAAAAAATTCTTTATTTTACCACAAGCATTTTATTATTGATGCATATGCTTATTTTGCTTAAAATACAGTATCTTTTGATGAAAGACTTATACGTTTCTTTCAGTGTGTTGTTTATTGCTGAGAAGTGGCTGTCCGGCTAAGAAACTGCTATTCTCAGCAACACCCACATTGACTAATAGTGAATGGAAGTGATGTGTGGATAAGAAGCAAATGTGTCTTCTCTGCATCTCTTTTTTCATCCATTGGCTGAAGAATGAGAAAGATGTAGAGAGAAAATGAAATAAGATGTAATTCCTGAAAAATAATGAAGTCCTCTTTTGGTTTTTTTGTTTTTTGGTTTTTCCTTTTTTTTTTTTTTCTGAGTCTCGCTGTGTCGCCCAGGCTGGAGATCTCGACTCACTGCAACCTCAGCCTCCCAGGTTCAAGTGATTCTCCTGCCTCAGCCTCGCAAGTAGCTGGGACTGCAGGCTCTGTGCCACCACATCCGGCTACTTTTTGTACTTTTAGTGGGACAGGGTTTCACTGTGTTAGCTAGGATGGTCTCGATCTCCTGACCTTGTGATCTGCCTGCCTCAGCCTCCCAAAGTGCTGGGATTACAGGCATGAACCACCACGCCTGCCTTTGAAGTCCTCTTAACAACAACAACAAAAACTTACACAGGAGGCCGGGAGCAGTGGCTCATTCCTCTAATTCCAGCACTTTGGGAGGCCGAGGTGGGCAGATCACCCGAGGTCAGGTGTTCAAGACCAGCCTGGCCAACATGGCGAAACCCCGTCTCTACTAAAAATATGAAAATTAGCTGGGTGTGGTGGCACGTGTACCTGTAATCCCAGCTACTCGGGAGGCTGAGGCAGGAGAATCACTTGAACCCCGGAGGCAGAGGTTGCTGTGAGCTGAGACGGCGCCATTGCACTCCAGCCTGGGTAACAAGAGTGGAACTCTGTCTCAGGGGAAGAAAAAAACTTACACAGGAGATAGTGACGTGAGCAGAAAATATATTATTTTGCAAATCCTCTGAAATTGTAATATACAACCCAAACTGTTTTAACAAATATATTATTCCTTCAGTTCTGACTCTTCAAGATATGATTCAATTGCCTGGTGAATCAAAGCTGAGAGGATAATAACTTATTTTACTTAGCATAATGTCCTCGAGGTTCATCAATATTGTCGCAAAGGACAATACTTTATTCTTTTTAAGGGCTAAATAGCATTCTATTGTGTAAATATACCACATTTTCTATATTCAATTCACCTGTTGAAGAACACTTGGCTGATACAATATCTTAGCTACTGTGAGTAATCCACTTTCTTCTTTTTTTTTTTTACTTGTTTTTATATCTCTTTTTTCTTTACTTTTTTAATTTCTAGAAGTATTTTAACTTTATTTATTTATTTATTTAGAGATGAAGTTTTGCTCTTGTTGCCCAGGCTGGAGTGCAATAGTGTGATCTCAGCTCACCACAACCTCCGCCTCCTGGGTTCAAGCGATTCTCCTGTCTCAGCCTCCTGAGTAGCTGAGATTACAGGCATGTGCCACCATGCCCAGCTAATTTTTGTATTTTTAGTATAGACAGGGTTTCTCCGTGTTGGTCAGGCTGGTCTCGAACTCCTGACCTCAGGTGATCCGCCCGCCTCGGCCCCCTAAAGTGCTGGGATTACAGGCGTGAGCAACTGAGCCAGGCCATTTTAACTTTAAAATACAAATTGTGTCTTTTGACCGGGTCCGGTGGCTCACGCCTGTAATCCCAGCACTTTGGGAGGCCGAGGTGGGTGGATCACCTGAGGTCGGGAGCTCAAGACCAGCCTGACACATGGAGAAACCCCATCTCTACTAAAAATATAATTAGCTGGGCGTGGTGGGCGCCTGTAGTCCCAGCTACTCGGGAGGCTGAGGCAGGAGAATCACTTAAACCCTGGAAGCGGAGGTAGCGACGAGCCGAGGTAGTGCCATTGCACTCCAGCCTGGGCAACAAGAGCGAAATTCCATGTCAAAAAAAAAAAAAGAAAAGAAAAGAAATAAAGAAACAAATAAATAAAAACTCTCTGCTCTGCTTAATCAGCGGTCACCTTATTTTCACACTTCAAAGGCATTTTGGCTGCCTGAAAAGCAGAGTTACAGTTCAAGTGAGTGTGCTGAGCTGGTCCTCAACAGTGTCAGTCTATTCAATTTCACACAGATGATCTTCTGGTAAAAATAGTGCACTTCAACAGCATTACCACAGCAATGTGGAACACATGTAATAAAATAAAAGTTAGGCTGGGTGCGGTGGCTCACACCTGTAATCCCAGCACTTTGGGAGGCCAAGGTGGGTGGATCACTTGAGGTTGGGATTCAAGGCCAGCCTGGCCAACATGGTGAGACCCCCGTCTCTACTAAAAATACAAAAAATTAGCCAGGCATAGTGGCATGTGCCTGTAATCACAGCTACTCGGGAGGCTAAGGTGGAAGAATAGCTTGAACCCAGGAGGTGGAGGTTGCAGTGGGCCAAGATCACACCATTACACTCCAGCCTGGGCAACAGAGTGAGACTCCGTCTCAAAAAAAAAAAAAAATATATATATATATATATATTCACCATGGATGTGTTTTTTACTGTTATCGTGAGTAAAAAGATCAGTTTGAGAACAGGTAAAATCAAAATGCGCATGCTCTCTACAGAGAAATTTTCCTACTGCAGATAGCTTTGCTTGAATTACCTGAAATACAATGTAAATGCTGGGGCTTATTGTGTTGACAATATGCAGTGACCATACAGTCGCCATGGTTGCTGCATCCTGAGGACATGGTCACTTTCTTGACTACCTCTCCTGTCTCAATAATACTTGTCTTTATTTATTCCTAACTACCAACTTTGAGATAAGATTCAACTGTTATATCATCATTGTCAACAGTGGGAAAATCAAATTTTTTTTTTTTTTTTTTTTTTGAGACAGAGTTGCTCTTGTTGCCCAGGCTGGAGTGCAATGGCATGATCTCAGCTCACTGCCACCTCCGCCTCCTGGGTTTAAGCAATTATCCTGCCTCAGCCTCCCGAGTAGCTGAGATTACAGGCATGTGCCACCACGTCTGGCTAATTTTGTACTTTTAGTATTTTTAGTAGAGACAAGGTTTCTCCATGCTGGCCAGGCTGGTCTCAAACTCCCGACCTCAGGTGATCCGCCCACCTCAGCCTCCCAAAGTGCTGTGATTACAGGCGTGAGCCACTGCACCTGGCCAGGAAAATCAAAATTTTAAAATCAAACATATTTGAGCTAGCTTTGGGTCATTAGCTGTGTGCCCAAGAGAAATTATTTTACATCCTTGGAGCTTCAATTTTCATTATTAGTAAAACATTCTATTTTTCACAGGGCTGCTTTAATTCACACCTGGTAGCTATAAGTCTTTTCACTGAAAGTCTTTTTTATATATGTATATTACATATTTAACAATAAAAATAAAATTATTCATATTTAAAGATATTCTAATTGAGTACGTATATTTTGTCATATTTAATGTATTTATCCTTTCTAAAAAATACCAAAATTAGAATTTTATTATTTTTCCTGGAATAACATATTAAGAGTGTCTACATTGTGACTTTGCTAATTTTTGCATATGGTTTTGACTGCTGCTGTTGAATTTAGGTTGAATTTTAAACCCACTGTTGTCTAGCTTGTGTGATTTTAGTTCATTTGGGGAACCAAATATATTAGACATGGATTGTTTGGGGTAACTTGGCTTCATTTTTGCTGTCTTTCTGTTATTACATCTGAAGCTTTAGAAATGACTAGGATTCAAATAAGGTTGATTTGGAATCAGGCCACAGAAAATCCCAGAAAAGACTGTGGAAAATAGTTACTTGATAGTGCCTTTCAGTGAGATTTATACACGAAACAGAGTTCAATAAAATTATTGCAAGTTCGTTAAATTTCAAATCTAATTGCCTGTAACATATTAGGCACTTGTCTTAGTTTGTCTATGGCATCGTAGCTGGGAGAAGCTGACATTACAGAAAAGGATATTGCTACATTAATAAGATTAGAAACAAATACTAATGTGCTTGTGAACATTGCCTTAATATTCCTTAGATACATGCCACTCTGGCTCAATTCTTTTGGTACAACTGTTTATGATTCCAGAGACTCCTTTCCACCAAATTCAAGTCATGGTGTTTTCAGCTTCTTATGTTTATTTTTATCCAGTAATCATGATGTTGGAATACCCCAGGCAATCCCTGAACCTTACAGCGACCATCCTACCGTATTCATCTTGTTTCACATTCTCTGCTGTTGAGTCCCTCTCCCTCCATATCGGAGCTTTAATGAGGCCTCAATAGTTTGGAGGAAACAGTGGAATGGATTGCCGTATATGCCGAGTTGAGAACAAGGGTCCTCTTGAGGATAAACACCTTACATTTATTATTCATAGTACAAAGCAGTATTTTTAAGATGTGAACGTGTGTCACTCAAATTAAATATGAATGATTTATCAGTATGACAATATAGTAAAATTATCTGCATAAAGTTCACCAAATGTTTCACTTTGGACTCTCCAAACACAAAGATTCATATGTATGCATTGGTGGATGTTAGCTTTTTTTGGTGTAAGTTTTTGTTTGTTTTCATTTTTAAAGATTTTTGCCTACTTTATAGCTCATGTTAAGCTGCAGAAAGTTTACCAAAAGCTTTATTTTACCAATTTTTTTAACCAAAAGTTTAAATATTGAAAGTGACATTTTGGATTACTACTTTTCACTGATGTAGTTTGCATTTATTAGTACATTTCAGTTTTTCCTTATGTGGTGTAAGGTTTTAAAAATGCCTTCCAGGCCGGGTGCGGTGGCTCACGCCTTTGATCCCTGCAGTTTGGGAGGCGGAGGCGGGTGGATAAACTAAGGTCAGGAGTTGAAGACCAGCCTGGCCAACATGGTGAAACTCCGTCTCTATTAAAAACATAAAAATTAGCCGGGCACGGTGGCGCGCGTCTGTAGTCGCAGCTACACGGGAGGTTAAGACAGGAGAATCACTTGAACCCAGGAGGTGGAGGTTTCTGTGAGCCGAGATTGTGCCACTGCACTCCAGCCTGGCGACAGAGCGAGACTCTCTGAAAAAAAAAAAGCCGGACATGATGGCGGGTGGCTGTAGTCCCAGCTATTCGGGGGGCTGAGGCAGGAGAATCACTTGAACCCGGGAAGTGGAGGTTGCAATGAGCCAAGATCGTGCCACTGCACTCCTGCCTGGCAACAGAGAGACTCAGTCTCCGAAAAAAAAAAAAAAAAAAAAAAAATCCTTCCAGTTGATTGTTTAGGTAACAGCAAAATCTGTTTTCTTAAGACAGCAGCATAAGAATTATTGATATGCCACCTTTAGAGGTACTGGAAGCAACTGGATAAATGTGCTGAAATCTGCATTTATTTATAGGCTCATTAGAGGCTAAGTCATAGCAACATATGTTAGTTCCATTCAATTTTTTTGGTCTAAATTTTGTCGAGCCACATCCATCTGTATATATAACTCTATCTTGGTAACAGCTTTTTTATTCTAAGCCAGAACTTGTTTTACCTTCATTAAAATGAAGGTGGCTTCATTTTAAATGTGTCAGCTGTATTATAACACATTCAAATAAGTAATAGAAATTTTATTCAAAAAATATGGATAGAAAAGTCATACAGGCACACTGAAAATAAATTGGAATCTAGCACCTAACACTAATTAACAGGTGGAGCATATTAGACTAGACTAAAATCCCTGCAAACAATACCGAAAGACAGAATTTTTTAATTAAAAACATCTTCAGGTGGGCGTGGTGGCTCACGCCGGTAATCTCAGCACTTTGGGAGGCTGTGGCAGGTGGATCACCTGAGGTCAGGAGTTCAGACCAGCCTGGCCAACATGGAAAAACCCCATCTCTACTAAAAATACAAAAAAAATTAGCCTGGCACGGTGGTAGGCACCCGTAATCCCAGCTACTCGGGAGGCTGAGGCAGGAGAATCACTTGAACCTGGGAGGCAGAGATTGCAGTGAGCTAAGATCGCACAATTGCACTCCAGCCGGGGCAACAAGAGTGAAACTCCGCCTAAAAAAAAAAAATTCAACAATTTAATAGGCCTATGAGATATTTATAAAATTGATTTGTTTACCCATCATCAATCAATATCAAATTAAACTAGAAAATTTTAAACACATCATACAAAAAATATAATTACTCAACTATCCCCTGACTTAATCTGATTAAAGCAAGACTTCTGGGTATTTCAAAATGCTAAATTATTGGTGAAAAATATTCATTTTGAACAGCTCTTTTATATATATATTACTACTAAGTAAAACCTAATACTGATAGGTATGATTTATGAAATGTTTGTGAATGTCTATCACTGTAGTCAGAAAATCAAAAAATTATTTTAATCTGCTGTCTAAATAATTTTGATTTAAATATTTGGTATTTTAATTGAGTGGCAGCATATATGTGTGTGTATATATATATATGCTAATCACCATTTCTTTACTATTTTGCCATTTTATAAAATAAGCCTGAATTTGTGGAGACATTTTTTTAAAATCCCATCTTTTATTAAAAAAAAAAAAAATTAGGCCAGGAGCGGTGGCTCATGCCTGTAATCCCAGCACTTTGGGAGGCTGAGGCAGGTAGATCACCTGAGGTCAGGAGTTTGAGACCAGCCTGACTAACCTGGTGAAACCCAGTGTCTACTAAATACAAAAAATTAGTGGGCATGGTGGTGCATGCCTGTAATCCCAGCTACTAAGGTGGCTGAGGCAGGAGAATCACTTGAACCTGGGGAAGCAGAGGTTGCAGTGAGCCAGGATTGCACCATTGCACTCCAGCCTAGGCAACAAGAGCAAAACTCCATCTCAAGAAAAAAAAAAAAAAGACTCAGACATCAAAAAGTAAAGATATTAAAGTCATAATATTACATATTTCGCTAAACCCTACAGTAATTTGTAAAGTTTGTTTACCCATACCAATCTTAGATTATCTAAAACATAATAAAGTTTCTTTTTTATGTTATATTAAACATACAAAAGTCCAAAATATATCCAGACAGACAAGAGCTGTAGCTATCATTTTAAGAAACAAATAATTTAGCACTATACACTCTTCTGTGTATGTACAGATGAAAAACAAAACCTTGAAGTTTTCAAATCATAAACAGGAACATTATTTGTGAGTCTGAGCCTTAAATATATAATACTAATACATACAGTTTACTCTGGCTGTAACACTTAGACCCTTTTTATCCATGGGTTCCACCTTCATGGAATCAGCCAACCATGTATGGAAAATATCTGGGAAGAAATTCCCACAAAGTACCCAAAAGCAAAACTTAAAAACTCACCAAGTACTATGTTGCATTTATGCTAATGAAGTAATGCATAGGTATTATATTAGGTATTATAAATTAATATTAGGTATTATAAATAATTTAGAGATAATTTAAAGTATACAGTAGGATGTACATAGGTTATGTGCAAGCACTACACTATTTTATATCAGAAACTTGAGACTCCTTGGATTTTGGTATCCATGGAGGAGAATAGGGTTGGTCCTGAAACCAATCCCCCTTGAATACCAAGGGGTGACTGTACTTGTAGACATCCATGTAATAATACATCTCTGTTGGCATGATGTAAGGATCCAGTGGGATCATTTAGGTTAAGTAAGCACTGGGCCTGGCACATGAAAAGTCTTCAGTACATGTTACCTATGGCTTCACGGCTTCATTCTTTTTTTTTTTTTTTTTTTTGAGACAGTGCCTTGCTCTGTCACCCAGACTGGAGTGCAGTGGTGTGATCTCAGCTTACTGCAACCTCTGCCTCCCAGGCTCAAGCAATTCTTGTGCCTCACCCTGCTGAGTAGCTGGGACTACAGGGTGTGCACAAGCATGCCTGGCTAATTTTTGTATTTTTAGTAGAGATGGGGTTTTGCCATGTCGGCCAGGCTGGTTTTGAACTCCTGACCTCAAGTGGCTGCTTGCCTTGGCCTCCCAAAGTGCTGCAATTACAAAAGTGAGCCATTGTGCCCGGCCCAGTTTACTCTTTTTAATTTAAAATATACTGTACTTTTGTGTTGGATCATGATGGAGGACAGGAGGCAGGACTAGATTGCAGCTCCAGACAGAGCAGCTTGCTGAAGCTTGCATTGTGAATTTTAGCTCCAAATATACTGCAAGAACAAGCCAGAAATCCCAAGAGGACCCACAGACCCTCTGAAGAAAATGGACTGCTCCTGCAGGATCCAGGAGACTCTCCAAATACCGTAAGTGTCCCAACTGTGGAAGTGGGAAAGGGAGATTCTCCTCTCCTGAACACACACCCCTACTGGAGAAGCTAAAGTTCTGTTTGTAGGAGAAGTTTCTGAATTTATATGGAACTGAGTCAATTTAGATAGCCAAGCAAAATATAGGGGTAGAGGAAGCAGCAGAAAGGCCTGGGAGCTCACTGAATCCCCTAGTGGGCCATTTTTGTCTGGCACCAAAGGGACCCATCAGGAGGGTGACCAGAGGAGCAGGAGGTAAAACTCCACAGGGAGAAGGAAATCTCTAGCTGAACTTTGTGACAATTTGAATGGGGCAAGAAGCTTTTCTCCTGTATCCACAGCTGAGAAGCCCTCTGTGGGGAGGGCACAAATCTGGTGTGCAGATTTCACAGGTGGGGGAAGAACCAAGCCCCTTTCTTTCACATTTGGGAGATGGGTAGCTGGGGGCAAGTTTTCAAGCCCATCACACCCTCTGCCTGGAAACAGACTCGGGGCTGTTGCAGGGTACATGGTAGGAGAGAGACCAGCCCTTTGGTTTGTGTGGGAGCTGGCTGGGGCCTGTGACTGTCAGCTTTCCCCAACTTCCCTAACAACATACATGACTCAGCAGAGGCAGCCATAATCTTCCTAGGTACACAACTCCAGTGAGCTGGGAATCTCACCCCCATACCCCACAGCAGCCACAGCAAGACCTGCCCAAGAGGAGTCTGAACTCAGGCACACCTATCCCCGCCCCCAACTGATGGTCCTTTTCTATCTACCCTGGTAGCAAAAGTCAAAGGATATATAATCTTGGGAGTTCTAGGGCTCCACCCACTTCCGGTCCCTCTCTATGTTACTACAGTTGATGCTTTTCTGGAAAGCACCACCTCCTGGCAGGAGACAAACCAGCACAAAACTAGAGCATTAAACCACCAAAGCTGAAAACCTTCACAGAGTTTATTGCACCCTGCTGCCACCTGCACTAGAACAGGTGCTGCTATCCACAGCTGAGAAGCCTATAAATGGTTCACATCACAGGACTCTGTGCAGACAACCCCAGTACCAGCCTAGAGTCATGTAGACTTGCTGGGTGGCTAGACCCAGAAGAGAGACAACAATCACTGCATTTTGGCACACAGGGAGCCACATCCATAGGAAAAGGGGAAGAGTACTACAACACCCAGTGGGACAAAAGAATCTGAAAACAGCCTTCAGCCCTAGACTTTCCCTCTGACAGAGCCTACCAAAATGAGAAGAAAAAAATCAGAAAAGAAACCCTGGTAATATGGCAAAACGAGGCTCTTTAACAACCCCCAAAAAATCACACTAGTTCACCAGCAATGGATTCAAACCAAGAAGAAATCCCTAATTTACCTGAAAAATAACTCAGGAGGTTAATTATTAAGCTAATCAGGGAGAGGCCAGAGAAAGGTGAAGCCCAATGCAAGAAAATCCAAAAAAAATCATACAAGAAGTAAAGGGAGGAATATTCAAGGAAATTGATAGCTGAAGGAAAAAACAATAAAAAATTCAGGAAACCTTGGACATAATTTTAGAAATGTGAAATGCTCTGGAAAGTCTCCGCAATAGAATTGAAGAAGTAGAAGAAAAATTCAGGGCTCTAAGACAAGGTCTTTGAATTAACCCAATCCAACAAAGACAAAAAAAAAAATAAAATAAAATAAGAAGAAGAAAATATGAACAAAGTCTCCAAGAAGTCTGGAATTATGTTAAATGACCAAACAAGAATAATCAGTGTTGTTGAAGAAGAAGAGAAACCTAAAAGTTTGGAAAACATATTTAGGGGAATAACTGAGAAAAGCTTTCCTGGCCTTGCTAGAGACCTAGACATCCAAATGCAAGAAGCACAAAGGACACCTGGGAAATTCATCTCAAAAAGATTGTTGCTTAGGCACATTTTCATCAGGTTATCTAACGTTAAGATGAAGGAAAGAATATTAAGAGCTGTGAGACAAAAGCACCAGGTAACCTATAAAACAAAACCTATCAGATTAACAGCAGATTTCTCAGCAGAAACTCTACAAGCTAGAAGGGATTGAGGACCTATCTTCAGCCTTCTCGAACAAAGCAATTATCAGCCAAGAATTTTGGATCCAGCAAAATTAAGCTTTACATATAAAGAAAAGATAGTCATTTTCAGACAAACAAATGCTGAGAGAATTTGCCATTATCAAGTCACCACTACAAAACAGCTAAAAGAGAGCTAAATCTTGAAACAAATTCTGAAAACACATCAAAACAGAACCTCTTTAAACCATAAATCTCATGGGACCTAAAAAACAAAAATACAATTTAAGAAACAAAAACAAAGTATACAGACAACAAATAGCATGATGAATGGAATGGTGCCTCACATCTCAATACTAACACTGAATGTAAATAGACTAAATGCTCCACTTAAATGACACAGAATTGCAGAATGAACAAGCATTCCCCAACCAACCATCTGCTGCCTTCAAGAGACTCACCTAACACATAAGGACTCACAAAAACTTAAGGTAAAGTGGTGGAAAAACACATTTCATGCAAATGGACACCAAAAGCAAGCAGGAGTTGCTACTCTTAAATCAGACAAAACAAACTTTAAGGCAACAGCAGTTAAAAAAGACAAAGATGGACATTATATAATGACAAAAAGCCTTGTCCAACAGGAAAATATCACAATTCTATACATATATGCACCTAACAGTGGAGCTCCCAAATTGATAAAACAATTACTAATAGATCTAAGAAATGAGATAGACAGCAACACAATAATAGTGGGAGAGTTTAATTCTCCACTGACAGCACTAGAAAGGTCACCTGGGTGTGGTGGCTCATGCCTGTAATCCCAGCACTTTGGGAGGCTAAGGCAGGCAGATCACCTGAGGTCAGGAGTTCAAGACCAGCCTGGTCAATATGGTGAAACTCCGTCTCTACAAAAGTAAAAAAATTATTTGGGCATGATGGCAGGTGCCGGTAATCCCAGCTACTTGGGAGGCTGAGGTGACAGAATCACTTGAACTTGGGAGGTGGAGGTTGCAGTGAGCCAAGATCGTGCCATTGCACTCTAGCCTGGGTGAGAGAGCAGATTTCATCTAAAAAAAAAAAAAAGTCATCAAGACAGTATACAAAGAAACAATGTACTGAAACTATACACTGGAACAAATGCATCTCTCTCTCTCTCTCTCTCTCTATATATATATATATATGTAGATATAGATATACAGATATCTATATATATCTACCTGTGTCGAGGTGTAGTGTTACACACTTTATTTCAATTATTTAATTTGATTCTAACAATGAGATGGATAATATCCTCTTCATTTTACAGATGAGACAACTGAGCCTTAAAGGTTAAACAAATGATTTCCTAAGCTCATTCAGCCAATAAACGGTAGGGGACTGCTTGACTCTAGTCCAATTGATCCTCAAATCCATGACTTCTGCCACCATATTCACAGAAACAAGACGAGCTGAAAGTATAGCCTGACTCTTGAAACAGTCAAAGAATTGTGTATGTTTATGAAAGATATAGATATAGATATAGATATATAGATATATAGATATGTCTCTCTCTCTCTCGCTCTCTCTCTCTCTCTCTCTATATATATATATATATAGAGAGAGAGAACATTTCATCCAACAACCACAGAATATACATTCTATTCAAAAGTGCATGGAACTTTCACCTAGACAGACCATATGATAGGCCACATAATGAGCCTTGATAAATTTAAGAAATTAAATTTAAGAAAATTAAATTTAAGAAAATTAAAATTCTATCAAGCACTCTCTCAGACCACAGTGGAATAAAACTGGAAATCAACTCCAAAAGGAACCCCCAAAATCATGCATATACATGGAAATTGAATAACCTGCTCCTGAATGATTATTGGGTCAAAAATGAAATTAAGATGAAAATTATAAAATTCTCCTAACTGAATGAAAAAGGGGACAAAATCTATCAAAACCTCTGGAACACAGCTAAGGTGGTGCAAAGAGGAAAGCTTATAGCTCTAAATGCCTACATAAAAGTCTGAAAGAGCACAGACAATCTAAGGTCGCACCTCAAGGAACTAGAGGAACAAAAACAAACCAAACCCAAACCCAGCAGAAGAAAGGAAATAACCAATATCAGAGCAGAACTAAATACAGTTGAAACAAAGAAAACAACACAAAAAATAAATTTAACAAAAAGCTGGTTCTTTGAAAAGATAAAGAAAATTGATAGACCATTAGCAAGATTAACCAAAAAAAGAAGAGAGAAAAGCCAAATAAGCCCAACAAGGAATGAAACAAGATACATTACAACTGACACCACAGAAATACAAAAGATCATTCAAGGCTACTATGAATACTTTTATGTGCATAAACTAGAAAACCTGTAAGAGATGGATAAATTCCTGGAAAGATACAAACCTCCTAGCTTAAATCAGGAAGAATTAGATATCCTGAACAAACCAATAACAAGCAACAAGATTGAAATGACAATTAAAAAATTACAAACAAAAAAAAGTCCAGGACCAGACAGATTCACAGCAGAATTCTACCAGACATACAAAGAACAGTTGGTACCAATCCTATTGACACTATTTCACAAGATGGAGAAAGAGAAAACCCTTCCTTGGGTTTTCCTTCATTCTATGAACCCAGTATCATTTTAATGCCAAAACCAGGAAAGGATATAACCAAAAACAAACAAACAAAAAACTACAGACCAATATCCCTGATGAAAATAGATGCTAAAATCCTTAACAAAATACTAGCTAACTGAATCTGACAACATATCAACAAAGCATGATCAAGTGGGTTTCATACCAGGGATGCAGGGATGGTTTAACATTGCAAGTCAATAAATGTGATACACCACTTAAACAGAATTAAAAACAAAAATCGCATGATCATCTCAATAGATGCAGAAAAAACATTTGACAAAATCCAGCATCCCTTTGTGATTAAAACTCTCAGCAAAATAGGCATACAAGGGACATACCTCAATGTAATAAAAGCCATCGATGACAAACCCACAGCCAACGTAATACTGCATGTGGAAAAGTTGAAACCATTTTCTCTGAGAACTGTAACAAGACAAGGATGCCCACTCTCACCACTCCTCTTCAACATAGTACTGGAAGTCCTAGCCAGAGCAATCAGACAAGAGAAAGAAATAAAGAGCATCCAAATCAGTAAAGAGGAAGGTCAAACTGTCACTGTTTGCTGATGACATAATTGTTTACTTAGAAAACCCTAAAGACTCCTCCAGAAAGCTTCTAGAACTGATAAAAGAATTCAGCAAAGTTTCTGGACACAAAATTAATGTGCAAAAATTAGTAGCTCTTCTATATACCAACAGTGACCAAGCTGAGAATCAAATCAGGAACTCAACCCCTTTTACAATAGCTGCAAAAAAAATTAAATGCTTAGGAATATGCCTAACCAAGGAGGTGAAAGCTCTCTACAAAGAAAACTACAAAACCCTGCTGAAAGAAATCATAGACAACACAAACAAATAGAATGACCTCCCATGCTCAGGGATGGGTAGAATCAATATTGTGAGAATGACCATACTGTCAAAAGCAATCTACAAATTCAACACAATTCCCATCCAAATACCACCATGATTCTTCAGAGTTAGAAAAACCTATTCTAAAATTCATATTAAACTGAAAAACAGCTCACATAGCCAAAGCAAGACTAACTAAAAAGAACAAATCTGGAGGCAACACATTACCTGATTTCAAACTGTACTATAAGAAGATAGTCACCAAAACAGCATGGTACTGGTATAAAAATAGGCACATAGACCAATGGAACAAAATAGAAAACCCAGAGATAAACCCAAATACTTACAGCCAACTGATCTTCAACAAAAAAAAAAACAAAAACATAATGTGGGGAAAGGATACTCTTTTCAACAAATGGTGCTGGGATAATTGGCTAGTCACATGTAGGAAAATAAAACTGGATCCTCGCCTCGCCTCTCACCTTATACAAAAATCAACTCAAGATGGATTAAGGACTTAAATCTAAGACCTGAAACTAGAACATTGAAAAAAAACCCTTCTAGACATTGGCTTAGGCAGGACTTCATGACCAAGAACCCAAAAGCAAATGCAATAAAACAAAGATAAATTGCTGGGACTTAATTTAACTAAAGAGCCTTTGCATGGCAAAAGTAAAGTCAGCAGAGTAAATAGAAAACCCACAGAGTGGGAAAAAATCTTTACAATCTATACATCTGACAAAGAACTGATATTCAAAATCTACAATGAACTCAAAAAATGCAACAAGAAAAAAAAAGAAACAATCCTTCCAAAAAGTGGGCTAGGACATGAATACACAATTATCAAAAGAAGATATATAAATGGCTAACAAACATATGGAAAAAATGCTCAACATCACTAATGATCAGGAAAATGCAAATCAAAACCACAATGTGATACCACCTTACTCCTGCAAGAATGGCTGTAATCAAGAAATCAAAAAATAGTAGATGTTGGTATGGATTCAATGAACAAAGAACACTTCTACACTGTGGGTGGGAATGTAAACTAGTACAACCACTATGGAAATCAGTGTGGAGATTCCTTAAATAACTAAAAGTAGAACTACCATTTGATCCAGCAATTCCACAACTGGGTACCCAGAAAAAAAGAAGTCATTATATGAGAAAGATACCTGCACATGCATGTTTATAGCGGCACAATTCACAATTACAAAATCGTGCCCAAATGCCCATCAATTGAGTGGATTAAGAAACTGTGGTATACGTATATGATGGGAATACTACTCAGCCTTAAAAAGGAATGAATGAATGGCATTCTCAGCGACCTGGTTGAGATTGGAGACTATTATTCTAAGTGAAGTAACTCAGGAATGGAAAACCAAACCATATATTCTCACTAATAAGTGGAAGCTATGTTATAAGGATGCAAAGACATAAGAATTATATAATGGACTTTGGGGATTCAGGGAGAAAGGGTAGAAAGGGGGTAAGGGATAAAAGATTACCAATAGGGTCCAGTGTATACTGTTCAGGTGATGGGTGCACCAGACTCTCACAAATCACCACTAAAGAACTTACTTATAGGGGAACATCACACTCTGGGGACTGTTGTGGGGTTGGGGGGGGAGGAGGGATAGCATTAGGAGATATACCTAATGCTAAATGGCGAGTTAATGGGTGCAGCACACCAGCATGGCACATGTATACATATGTAACTAACCTGCACATTGTGCACATGTACCCTAAAACTTAAAGTATAATAATAAAAACAACAACAACAACAACAAAAAGCTGATTGTCATGGGAAAAAAAAAAAAAAAAAAGAAGAACTTACTTATGTAACCAAACACCACCTGTTCCCCAATAACCTTTGGAAATAAAAACAATTTTTAAAAAATGCCAGTCTCAGCACATGCAGTTTCAGCTGTGCTTCAGAGACCTGAATTCCTTTGATTCGTGGTCCAGCTAAAATTAAATTAAATTAAATTTTAAAATGTCAACGTTTTCAAAGGAAGTACAATAAGCTTGAAAATATTTTAGATAAAAATATTTTTGTAAATTTTACAGGTTAAGGCCGGGTGCGGTGGCTCACGCCTGTAATCCCAGCACTTTGGGAAGCTGAGGAGAGCGAATCACAAAGTCGGGAGATCGAGACCATCCTGGCTAACATGGTGAAACCCCGTCTCTACTAAAAATACAAAAAAAGAAAAAAAGAAAAAAAAATTAGCCGGGCATGGCAGCGGGCGCCTATAGTCCCAGTTACTTGGGAGGTTGAGGCAGGAGAATGGCATGAACCTGGGAGGCTGAGCTTGCAGTGAGCCGAGATTGCACCACTGCACTCCAGCCTGTGTGACAGAGCGAGACTCCATCTCAAAAATAAAAATAAAAAAAATTATGGGTTAATGTGGTATAAGACTAAAATAATTAGTAGAGCACATTTGAAACACTTCAGATTACAAATATTTAGTCTTTTTAGGACACAGTTTTAAAAATTAATCACTATTTTTATGAATAAAAGACTTTTTGAATTGTAAAACTTTATTTTCCACATGTCAACATTCTTATTAACACAGCTTGATTGAAAAAATTCTGACCATAAGCATGTTGATTATTTCCCTTTGGAACTGGTGAAATCAGAAAAATAAAATATTTATTTTGCATACATAGCATCAAAAATATTCACTTAATGTGGACTTCTGTGTGTATATTAAAAGGCTTTCTTCTGGCCTGGCGCGGTGGCTCATGCCTGTAATCCCAGCACTTTGGGGGGCTGAGGCGGGCAGATCACCTGAGGTCGGGAGTTTGAGACCAGCCTTACTAACATGGAGAAATCCTGTCTCTACTAAAAATACAAAATTAGCCGGGCATGGTGGCACATGTCTGTAATCCCAGCTACTCGAGGAGGCTGAGACAGGAGAATTACTTGAACCCAGGAGGAAGACGGAGTATTTATTAGAAAGAGAGAAAAGGGATTGATTACAGATGTTAGTAGCAAATATAATTTATTGTGATTGGAACTAAATGTTACCAAAAAATTTAGGTTGTATGTGAAATTCTTCGATAAATTTTATGGACTTCAATAGGTCACAGAAAATCTTACTGTGCTCTTCTTTCTTTTACAGCACAAAGTTGGCTGGGCGCAGTGGTTCATGTCTGTAATCCCAGCACTTTGGAAGGCTGGGGTGGGTGGATCACTGTCATTATTTCTAGGTGACATAATGTAACAATTTACATGATGTGGCTGTAGAAACTGGAAATGTCCTGGTTGACTCTGCTTTACTTCTTGCCTTCCTATTTTAGAGAAACAAAGCAGCACAAGAAAGGCCAGAAAGGACACACCTTGATTGCAAACACACTGGCGTCTTTCTAGGGAGAATATATGGGTGATAATATTAATTTGAAATTTATAGCATCTTTTGTAGAAGTGCGGACATCTATATGGCAAATAATAAATACAAGTAAAAATTTAACACTGCGATAGAATCAGGAAAGTTTGCTAAAAATACCTTCTGATCCATTATTCCTTTATTCACTAGTATGGTTGTGATGGAATGGTTTTTGCAGTGTGGTCTTAAATAGCCAACACTCTGTTTCATCATCCTTGCGCTACGGTCACAAGATTTTTTTTTTTTTTTTTTTTGACATGGAGTCTCACTCTGTTGCCCAGGCTGAAGTGCAGTGGCATGATCTCGGCTAACTGCAACCTCTGCCTCCTGGGTTCAAGCGATTCTCCTGCCTCAGCCTCCCGAGTAGCTGGGACTACAGGTGTGCACCACCACGCCCAGCTAATTTGTATCTTTTTAGTAGAGACAGGGTTTCACCATGTTGGCCAGGATGGTCTCCATCTCTTGACCTCATGATCTGCCTGCCTCGGCCTTCCAAAGTGCTAGGATTACAGGCATAAGCCACTGCACCTGGCCACTTTTTTCTTTAGAAAAATACTTTATTTTCCTAATTCAGAAATTTAACATAATTTTCAGTCTCACATTTTCAAAAATGGTTTATTCTAAAAGAAGTATGATTAAACAATTCAGCATTTTTTTCCAAAAAAAAGAGTAAAAAGTTAACTTTATACTCTAGTGTAGTTAATAAGTAAAAAACAAAGATGTAGAGTCATTTATTTTAGCTGCACACTTGGAAATAAAACACTTCTTTGCCTATAGGCTGAGAGCTTTCAAAGATGCTAGCTTATAGAATGTGGGGAGACCTAGTATTAAAACATTCAACCCTATGCTCAAAGGGAACATAATTTTGTATCTTCTTTGACTCCTAATTCCAACTATTAACCCAGAACTAGAGAAATGTAACATTTCTTTATAGCACAAAATATTTTATTATTTTTATTTTAGATTCAAGAAGTATAGGTGAAGATGTGTAACATAGGCATACTGCATGATGTTAAGGTTTGGGCACTTGATAACTCCATTACCCCAGTAGTGTACATCATACTTGATAGGTAGTTTTTCAATGTTTCTCTCCTTTCTTTTTTTACTTTTAGAACTCTGCATTTATTGTTTTCGTCTTTGTTTCCATGTTCGTTTTTTTTTTAATTAATTAATTAATTTATTTATTATTATACTTTAGGTTTTAGGGTACATGTGCGCAATGTGCAGGTTAGTTACATATGTATACATGTGCCATGCTGGTGTGCTGCACCCACTAACTCGTCATCTAGCATTAGGTATATCTCCCAACGCTATCCCTCCCCTCTCCCCCGTTTCCGTGTTAACCCAATGTTTAGCACCCACTCACAAGTGAGAACATGTGGTATATGACATACTTACAGACAATGCAATACTATCCAGCCACAGAAAAGAAATAGTGTTTTTTGCAGCAACATGGATGCATCAGAAGTAATGTTCTTTGCAGCAATATGGATGTTAATTTTCTCATTATAAGCAAATTAAAAAAGAAAATTAATCTAAAGGCCGGGCGTGGTAGCTCATGCCTGTAATCCAAACATTTTGGGAGACCGAGGTGGGCGGATCACGAGGTCAAGAGATTGAGACCATCCTGGCCAACATGGTGAAACCCCATCTCTACTAAAAATACAAAAATTAGCTGGGCGTGGTGGTGCATGCCTGTAGTCCCAGATACTTGGGAGGCTGAAACAGGAGAATTGCTTGAACAGGGGAGGTGGAGGTTGCAGTGAGCTGAGATCGCACCACTGCACTCCAGCCTGGTGACAGAGGGAGACTCCACCTCAAAAGAAAAAAAGAAAAAGAAAAGAAAAAGGAAATTAATCTAAAATTCATGAGTACCTGGTTAAATTGTAGATATTTGCTATGGTGAATAGTGCTACAGTAAACATGTCAGTGCAAGTCTTTTTTCTAAAATTATTTTCCCTTGGGCATATACTCAGTAATTGGGTTGATGGGCTAAATGGCAATTCTATTTTAAGTTCTTTGAGAAATCTTCAAACTGTGTTCCATAGAGGCTGAATTAATTTTCATTTCCATCAACAGTGTAAAAAGACAACCTTTTTTCCACAACTTGAATATTTGTCACTTTCTGGCTTTTAATAAGTCATTCTAACTAGCATGAGATAGTATCACATTGTTATTTTGACTTACGTTTCTCTGATGACTAGGGATGTTGAGCATTTTTCTTAGTATGTTTATTGGCAGCTTTTATGTCTTTCTTTGAGAAATAGCTTTTCATATTATTGGTCTTTTTTTAATAAAATTTCTGATGGATTCTATATATTAATACTTTGTTGTATGTAGTTTGCAAATATTTTATTTTATACTACAGGTTGTCTAATTTGTCAATAGTTTCTTTTGCTATGCAGCTATTTAGTTTAATTAGGTGCCAATTTCCAAGTTTTTTCCATTGAATTTACTTTTAAGGTGTTATAAATTATTTCCAGAGAGCAGTGTCTAGAAGAGTAATTTCTAATTGGTCTTCTAGAATTTTTATATATTAAAGTCTCACAGTTATTAATCTATCTTGTTTTATATATGAGAGGTAGGGTTTCAGTTTTCTTCTTTTGCATTTGACTAACAAGTTTTCCCAATACTATTTATTAGATAGGTAGTTATTTCCTTTTTATTTCTATTAACTTTGTCAAAAATAAGTTGGGGGAAGGAGTGGTGGCTCCTGCCTGTAATCCCAGCACTTCAGGGGCCAAGGTGAGCAGATCACTTGAGTTCAAGTGTTTGAGACCAGCCTGGCCGACATGGTGAAACCCCACCTCTACTAAAAATACAAAAGTTGGCCAGGCATGGTGGTGCATATCTGTAATCACAGCTACTCGGGAGGCTGAGGCATGAGAATTGCTTGAACCCAGGAGTCTGAAGTTGCAGTGATCTGGGGATTGTTCCACACCACTCCCTCAAAAAAAAAAAAGGTTTGTTGTATAGGAGTGTAGCTTTATTTCAGGGCTCTCTCTCTGTTCCATTGGTCCATATGTATATTTTTATACCAGAACGATGTCATATTGGTTACTGTAGCTTCTGGTAAAGTTTGAAGTCAGGTAATGTGAGGCATCCAGTTTTCTTAACGTTGCCTTGGCTATTTAGGCTTGTTTTTCTATACATTTTAGAAGATTTTTTTTTTAATTCTATAAAAATGGCATTAAGGGTTTGATAGAAATAGCACTTAATTTGTAGGTTTTAGGCAGCACGAACATTTAAATTATATTGATTCTTCAAATCCATGAGCATAAAATGCTTTTCCATTTACTTGTGTTTTCTGATTTCTTTCAGCAGTGTATTGTTGTACTCCTTGTAGAGATATTTTACCTCTTTGATTTAATGTATATATATTTTTTGTCTGTGGCTATCATAAACTGTGTTCTTGATTTTGTTCTCAGCTTGAATGTTATTAGTGTAAAAAATGCTACTCATTTTCGTATGTTGATTTTGTATCATGAGACATTGCTGAAGTCATTTTTTAGGCTTACGAGTCTTTTGGTGAAATCTTTAAAGTTTCCTGGGTAGAGAATTATATCTTCTGTGAAGATAATTTGACTTCCTATTTTTCTATTTAGATGCCTTTTATTTATTTGTTTGATTGCACTGGCTAGGACTTCCAGAACTATGTTGAATAGGAGTGTGAGTGTTGAGTGAATATTGTTATTTTTATGGAGAATGCATCCAGCTTTCATCTGTTAAGTATGATGTTAAATGACGATTTGTTATGGGTGACTCAATATTTTGAAGTGTTTCTTCAATGTCTAGTTTGTTGAGATTTTTATGAATATTGAATTTTCTTGAATGCTTTTTCTGCATGTTTTGATAATTACATAATTTTTGCTTTTAATCATCTTTACAAGGTGAATTTCACTTACTGACTGCATATCATAAAACATTCTTGCATTCATAAAGCCCACATGATTGTGGAAAATAACTTTTTTATTTGCTTGTGAACTCGGCTTGCTAGTGTTTCATGGAGGATGTTTCAATGTTCATCAAGAATATTTGCCTGCAGTTTTTTTGTGTGTCTTCACTAGATTTTGGTATTAGGATGATACTTGTTTCATATAATGAATTAGAAATAAATTCCACTTTGATTTTTTATATATATTCAGTAGAATTAGTACCAGTTCATCTTTTTTTTTTTTTTTTTGACGGAGTCTTGCTCTGTCGCCCAGGCTGGAGTGTAGTGGTGCGATCTCAGCTCACTGCAACCTACCCGTACTGGGCTCAAGCAATTCTCCTGTCTCAGCCTCCTGGGTAGCTGGGACTACAGGAGCCCACCACCAACACACTCAACTAATTTTAGTATTTTTAGTAGAGACAGGGTTTCACCATATTGGCCAGGCTGGTCTTGAACTCCTGCCCTTGTGATCTGCCCACCTCAACCTCCCAGAGTGTTTTTGTTTGAGGCAGAGTCTCGCTTTGTCGCCCAGGCTGGAGTGCAGTGGCATGCATGATCTTGGCTCACTGCAACCTCCACCTCCTGTGTTCAAGTGATTCTCCTACCTCAGCCTCCTGAGTAGCTAGGATTACAGGCACACACCACCATGCCCAGTTAATTTTCATATTTTTGATAAAGACAGGGTTTCATCATGTTGCCCAGGCTGGTCTCGAATTCCTGACCTCAGGTGATCCGCCTGCTTCGGCCTCCCAAAGTGCTGGGATTACAGGCATGAGCCACCATGCCCGGCCCATCTTTTTTATATGTGGTGAAATTTGGCTGTGAATGTATCTGATTCAGGGCTAATTATGTTTTTTTATTACTAATTCAATTTCATTATACATTTTTGCTCTGTTCTACATTTTTGTTTCTTAATGGTTCAATTTTGGGAGATTGCGTGTATCCAGTTTATTTTCTCTAAATTTTTTAGTTTTCATGCATAGAGATGTCCATAGTAGTCTCTGAAGATGTTTTATATTTATGTGGGATTAGCTTTCACATGTTTAACATTTAAATACATGCAGAATAAAAGTTTGACAAAAGTCATATTCCCTCATGATAAATATGTGAATAAATTAGGTATAGGGCAAATGCATTAAGCCAATAAATGCCACATATAACAAAAATTGCACAGCTAACAACATAGTAGATGGAGAAATGTTGTGAGCTTTTACTCTAAGAGCTAGAATAACACAAGGATTCCCACTTTCTTCAGTCTTACTAAACAGAGTACTAAATGTCCATGGCAGAGAAATTGGAAAATAAAATCAAAGGCATCCATATTGGAAAAAAATTAAATTATTGCTGCTTGCAGATGACATCTTAAGTATAGAAAAGTCTAAGACTTTACTGAGAACCACTAGAATAAACAAATTTATTAAACTGGCAGAATATAAAATCAACATACAAAATTAGTAGCATTTCTATACACTAATGATTAACTATCTGAAAATGAAATTAAAAACCAATTCCATCTACAATAACTAGTTACTAGACTTTGAATTAAATTTAACTAAAAAGTTGAAACATGTTACATTATAGGATAAAGAATCTTAAAGAAATTAAATAATACACAAATGAAAAAATTACAAATATTTGCAAAAACTACCAAAGTACCAGTGACACACTAAATAGAAAATTTTAAATATATATCTAAAATTTTATATATATCTAAAATTTATATGGTACCGCAAAATACCTGAATAGCCAAAACAACTAAGAAAAAAAAGACTGAAATTATCACCCAAACTGACTTAGAAATATACTACAAAGCTATAGTAATCAAAATGGTATGCCACTTGAATAAAAATAAACATACACAAATGAAGCACAAAAGAGCAGAAACATATTCATGCATTTATAGCTAAATGATTTTAGAAATAGGTGACAGTTTCTTAGGGAAAGGACAGTATCTTCAATAAATGGTGTTGAGAAAACTATATAGCCACATGAAGAGCAATAAAACAAGATCTGCATATCACATCATATATATAAATCAACCCAAAATAAATTAGATACTTAACTGTAAGGCTTGAAACTGGAATTACTACAAAAAAATATAGGGTGAAAGCCCTATAACATTGATCTGGACAGTGACTTTTCTGCTGTAATCTCAAAACCCCAGGAAAATAAAGGAAAAACAGATGAGTCATATTACTTCAAATTAAAAAGTTGCTGCACAGAATTCTCATACAATTAACAGGATTAGACAACTAAAGAATCAGAGAAAATATAGGCAAATCATACATGAGACAAGTTTTTTGTTGTATACTAAAATTACTACACCAAAAAAAAAACTTAAAAATGAGCAAAAGGTTTGAATATTTTTCAAGACATACATATTGCCAAGCTATAAATAAAAAATGCTCAATATCAATTATCAGAAAAGGAAAGCAAAAAAAAATTACTATGAGATATCAACTCACTCCTGTTAGAATGACTCTTATTAAAAAGAAAAAGTGTAGTAAAGCTGTGCAGAAAAGGGAATGCTTGCACACTGTTGGGGTGAATGTAAATGAGGACAGCCATTATGAAAAACAAAATAGAGATATCTCAAAAAATTTAAAATCAAACTATCTAATGCAGCAAGTGCAATATTGGATACATACCCAAAACAAAATCGGAATGAAGAAACATTTGCAACTCTATGTTGTTTGCAACACTCTTCACAATGGCCAAAACATAAAATCAGTGGTTCAACATCTAATTAGTACATAAAGACAATGTGGTATACATACACAACAAAATACTATTCATCTTTAAAAAAGAAAATGTAGTTTTCAATTACATGATTAATCTGGAGGACATTAGTTGAAGTAAGGCATAGATATTACTTTATAATTTCACTTACAGATGGATTCTAAAAAAACTTAATCTCATTGAAGTAGAGAGTAACATAGTGACCACCAGATGCCAAGGTATTCAGAAAGGGAAGCTTGAAAATAAATCTGTCAAATAATACATAATTATAGTTGGGCAGGAGAAATAAGTTCAAACAATATGTTCTACAGCATAGTGACTATAGTTCATAATAATGTATTTGCATTTTTTAAAAAAATTAAGACAATATCATGTGCTCTCACCACCAAGAGTTAACTATGTGAAGCATTACCTAAAATTAAGCATTTGACAATGTACATATACTTCAAAATGTAATGTTTTACAAAATAAATACACATTTATTTATTACAGATGGTAATGGTATGAAAGACACTAAAAGGGCAGGTGTTCGGGCTGGGCACAGTGGCTCACACCTGTAATCCCAGCACTTTGGGAGGCTGAGGTGGGCAAATCATGAGGTCAAGAGATCGAGACCATCCTGGCCAACATGGTGAAATCCCGCCTCTACCGAAAAGGCAAAAAACTTAGCTGGGTGTGGTGGCACATGCCTATAGTCCCAGCCACTCAGGAGGCTGAGGCAGGAGAATCGCTTGAACTAGGGAGGTGGAGGTTGCAGCGAGCCGAGATTGTGCCACTGCACTCCAGCCTGGTGATGGAGCAAGACTTCGTCTCAAAACAAAACAAAAAAACTTACATTGATAAGCAAACTCTCCAGTTAAAATCAATTTTTCTTTCTTTTTTTCAGACAGTCTCGCCTTGTCGCCTAGGCTGGAGTGCAATCGTGCAATCTCAGCTCACTGCTACCTCCGCCTCCTGGGTTCAAGCGATTCTCCTGCCCTAGCCGCCTGAGTAGCTGGGATTACAGGTGCATGCCACCGCACCTGGCTATTTTGTATCTTTAGTAGAGACAGGGTTTCACCATATTGGCCAGGCCGGTCTCAAACTCCTGACCTCATGATCTGCCCGCCTCGGCCTTCCAACGTGCTGGGATTACAGGTGTGAGCCATTGCACCTGACCAAAAAAACAATTTTTCAAGTGCATTAAAAATACCAACTTTCTCATCAAAACCTACAAAATAGCATGTGAAATGACATGGCATTTAAAAAAAAAAAGTGAGAAAATTGTAGCTATAAAACAGAAAAAAAGAAGTGCTCTGATGCCATACATAGTTGGAAAACACATAAGAAACAAAACTGAAGATAACTGGAAAATAAAACAAGCAGAATTTTGCTTTATATTCAGCAAGATTTAGGTTTGCTGCTTAAAAAAAGATCCTCTCCACATAAAGAAGCAATGTTTTTTCTTTGTCATTTATATTTTACATCTCTGACTTAAAGTTACAAACTAACTCTAGCAGGAATATTTAGATTATAAAACATCTGTTACTCAGCAAGCACTGTCATGTTTTTTGCTACATTTATATATTAAAACATTCTCATGACTTATGAAGCCTCCTTAGTACTTACCTGAATGTTATGGGAAGTCAGGGACCCTGAACAGAGGGCTGGAGCCGTGGCAGAGGAACATAAATTGTGAAGATTTCATCTTAATATGGACATTTATCAGTTCTCAAATAATACTTTTGTAATTTCTTATGCCTGTCTTTAATCTCTTAATCCTGTTATTTTCATAAACTGAGGATGTACATCACCTCAGGACCACTGTGATAATTGTGTTAACTGTACAGATTGATTGTAAAACGTGTGTTTGAAAAATATGAAATCAGTGCACCTTGAAAAACAACAGAATAGCGACTTTTACGGAACAAGGGAAGACAACCATAAGGTCTGACTGCCTGCGGGGTCGGGCAAAAAGAGCCATATTTTTCTTCTTGCAGAGGGCCTATAAATGGACGTGCAAGTAGGAAATATATCACTAAATTCTTTTCCTAGCAAGTAATATTAATACTCTGGGAAAAGAATGTGTTCCTGGGGGATGTCTATAAATGGCTGCTCTGGGAATGTCTGTCTTGTACAGTTCAGATAAGGACTGAGATAAGCCCTGGTCTCCTGCAGAACCCTCAGGCTTACTAGGGTTGGGAAAACTCAACCCTGGTAAATTTGTGGTCAGACCGGTTCTCTGCTCTCGAACCGTTTTCAGTTGTTTGTTTATCAAGACAATACATGCACTACTGAACATAGACCCTTATCAGTGGTTCTGCTTTTGCCCTTTGCCCTGTGATCTTTGTTGGACCCTTATCAGTGGTTCTGCTTTTGCCCTTTGATCTTTGTTGGACCCTTATTAGTGGTTCTGCATTTGCCCTTTGCCCTGTTCCCTCAGAAATATGTGATCTTTGTTAGACCCTTATCAGTGGTTCTACTTTTTGCTCTTTGAAGCATGTGATCTTTGTACCTACTCTGTTCTTACACCCCCTCCCCTTTGGAAACCCTTAATAAAAACTTGCTGGTCGGAGACTCAGGTGGGCATCATGGTCCTACCGTGTGTGATGTCACCCCTGGCAGCCCAGCTGTAAAATTCCTTTCTTTGTCTCTCTTTATTTCTCAGCCGGCCAACACTTATGGAAAATAGAATGAACCTACGTTGACATATTGGGGGCGGGGTCCCCCAATACCTGAAACTGGCTCAATCAACAAATAAATTTACTTCTGTCAATTATAAAAAGTGAAAGGAATAATAACTTAAATAGGCTTATATAAGGTTCTTCAATTAAAAGAACAAAATAGAATGTTTTAATTCAATAAAACAATACACTAATTGTGGAACTACATCTAAAAATTATTTTGCGTGCCCTACTAAATTTTATAAAAATAGCTTATATCTTTGACCACTTCACATAATGAAAACCTCATAAACTATAAAAGAAAAAAAATTATAAGAAACAAAAAAATGTGGACTAGGCATGAGTACCAATCAAGTAAAAACAAAATTTGCATAAGGAGATTTTGAACCCATAAGCCATACTATTTTACAGTAATTCAGTAGAAAGAGTATAGATTTGCTTTCCGCATTTTTGAGGTTTATAGTTTTCTAGTAAATTAGTTACCTTCCTAAAATGTTTTGTTCCAATATTGCTCTTTTCTTCTGAAAATAGGTACAAATTTATACTCACACAAACATGCTTACTTACTCCATAATTTTCTTACACCTAGGGTTTAGCTTAAGAGTAATGTATATATTTAACTTTATGTAAATCAAAACTAACAAGTCTGTATGTGTTTGCAGGCAGAGAAGCAACATGTTCAAAAATACATATAACAATTTTTTAATGCTTATTTAGGACTCAATGTGTGGACTTTATTTATACTTCTATATAATTTTTAGCGTAACCATAAAAATAGCCCTGTAGTCAATAACAATTGTACATTAAAAAAACTAAAACTGTAGAATTGGTTTATAATACAAAGGATAAATGCTGGAGATGATGGATACTTAATTTTTCCTGATGTAATTATTACATATGTCTGTATCAAAATGTGCTATATATGGCATAAATATACAATGTATCCACAAAAATTAAAAAGTATAAACTTAAATGAGAAATAAATATTTAACCTATGGGACCAACATTCTTTAACCTCCTTGCAATTTAAAGTCACTGGCAAAAGGGATTACTAGAACTGTTAGTCCATTATGTTACCAAATAGTATGTTACCATCTTTTGCCTACACCCTTGAGTAAAGTGAAATAGGTTAAAGTTAGTGGCATAATAACTTTATTAAATGCACAATTTTATAAATGTTAAATAAAATTTTAATAAAATAAGTTCACACATAACTTAAAATTTTAAGAATGTACATTTTATTACATAAAAGTACAATTAGTAAAATAATTTACTAATTTTAACTGAAATTTAAAATCTTTTTTCTCGCTATAATGCAGAATATTACTCTGAACACCTATCTCATGTGTCACTTATATTAACAAAAAGAGCCTCTCCACTTAGATTTTTATCATGTGTTTTACATTTTCATGTCCTTACCCTTCCATAAAAGATCATAATGCCCAACTAATAAAAAAAATTCTCCTATCGCTGATGCAGCAACAATTAGTCACAAGTTGAATACAATAGAAATGAACAAGAGTTTTGAATTTTGAGAGTTGAATTACATTATTCATGTTGCAAATAATCTGTATTTTTAAGGAAAAAGGTATACTTTCAATGTAATTATAACTTTTCAAAACATCTACACCTTTTAAAGTTATACACAAATAATTTATCTAACAACTTTAGTTCTGGATTATTTTTTATACTCAGGACTCTGATTTACTGTAATGTCTGAAGTGTCAGTGCCTTAGACATTTCTACTGTGAGTTATCAGATATTTACATAGACTTAATTTTAGAATAGTTTTATATTTACTGCATCTGCAAAAAAATGTATATATAGAGAGAGAGAGAGAAGAAGAGAGAGGAGAGAGAGAGAGGAGAGAGGAGAGAGAGAGGAGAGAGAGAGAGAGAGAGAGGAGAGAGAGAGAGAGGAGAGAGAGAGAGAGAGAGAGAGAGGAGAGAGAGAGAGAGAGAGAGAGCTGGAGTTTCACTCTTGTTGCCCAGGCTAGAGTGCAATGGCATGATCTTGACTCACTGCAACCTCTGCCCCCCGGGTTCAAGCAATTCTCCTGCCTCACCCTCCTGAGTAGCTGGAATTACAGGCAATCACCACCATGCCTGGCTAATTTTTGTATTTTTAGTAGAGACAGGGTTTCGCTATGTTGACCAGGCTGGTCTCGAACACCTGACCTCAGGTGATCTATCCGCCTCAGCCTCCCAAAGTGCTGGGATTACAGGCGTGAGCCACTGTGCCCAGCCTGCAGAAATATATTTTAGTACTAACTCTCTGGTGTTTTCTAAAGCTATAGCTTTTGAAAAAATGTGTTTTTCTAAATGTATTACATTTGCAGAGTTTTTCTCCCAGACAGATTCACTGATGTTGAAAAAACTCTGAGCAACTGCTTCAGGGTTTTTCTCTAGTACAAAATGTATATGATAAGATTTGTGATACCAGTAAATGTACTACAACCCTCTTTATGTTTGTAATCTTTGTCTTCAAAACGAATACTCTTCTTCACTTTAAAGGCTTATATTTTCTTAAAATCTTTAGACAGTAATTGCATTTATAATGCTTTTATTAAGTACCAACATTCTGTTATTAAGATGTCAACAGATATTAATGGCTATTTTACATTCTTTGTATTTGTACAATTTTTCTTAAGTATAAATGCTTTCCTGTGCAATAAGGTTTGAGCCTTAATTAACAGTATTGCCAAATTCTTCACACTTGTAGTTTTCTCCAGTATGAATTATCTTACATACAATGAAGTGTGAAAACCATTTAAAGACTTTGACACATTCTTTACATTTCTAGAATTTTTCACCAGTATGATTTCCTTTATAATTAGAAAAGTTTGAGGTGTTGTCAAAATCATTGTCACACATTCCAGTTTTGTAGTTTCTCTCCAGTATGTATTTTTTTATGTTTAGTAAGGTTTGCAGATTGGTTAAAAGCTTTGTCACATCTCTCACATTTATAGGGTTTCTCTCCAGTATGAATTATCTTATGTTCAGTAAGTTTTGAGGATCGGCTAAAAGCTTTGCCACATTCTTCACATTTGTAGGGTTTCTCCCCAGTATGAATTCTCTTATGTGTAGTAAGGGATGAGGAGTGTTTAAAAGCTTTGCCACATTCTTCACACTTGTAGGGTATCTCTCCAGAATGAATTTTCTTATGTTCAGTAAGTTTTGAGGATTGGATAAAAGCTTTGCCACATTCTTCACATTTGTAGGGTTTCTTTCCAGTATGAAGTTTCTTATGTTCAGTAAGTTTTGAGGATCGGTTAAAAGCTTTGCCACACTCTTCACATATGTAGGGTTTCTCTCCAGTGTGAATTCTCTTATGTGTAGTAAGGGCTGAGGAGTGTTTAAAAGCTTTGCCACATTCTTTACATTTGTAGGGTTTCTCTTCGGTATGAATTTTCCTATGTTCCGTAAGATTTGAGGATCGGTTAAAAGCTTTGCCACATTCCTCACATTTGTAGGGTTGCTCTCCAGTATGAATGTTTTTATGTTCAGTAAGTTTTGAGGATCGGTTAAAAGCTTTTCCACATTCTTCACATTTGTAGGGCTTCTCTCCAGTATGAATTCTCTTATGTGTAGTAAGGGTTGAGGATTGGGTAAAAGCCTTGCCACATTCTTCACATATGTAGGGTTGCTCTCCAGTGTGAATTTTTTTATGTGTAGTAAGATTTGAGAATTGGTTAAAGGCTTTGCCACATTCTTCACATTTGTAGGGTTTCTCTCCTGTATGAATTATCTTATGTGTAGTAAGGTGTGAGGACTGGTTAAAGGCTTTGCCACATTCTTCACATTTGTATGGTTTCTCTCGAGTATAATCTTTTTTATATTCAGTAAGGTTTGAGAATTGGCTAAAAGTTCTGTCACATTCTTGACATTTGTAGAGTTTCTCACAAGTATAAATTCTTTTATGTTTAGTAAGCTTTGAAGATTGGTTAAAAGCTTTTTCACATTCTTCACATTTGCAGAAATTCACCTTGGTATAATTTCTTTCATGTCGAGTTAGGTGTGAAAGCATGCAAAATGATTTGCCACATTCTTTACATTTGAAAGGTTTATTTTCCACATGTTTTATCTTACGTCTATCTGAATGTGAAAATTTATTAAAGACTTTCACATATTTATCACACTGAAACATTTTGCTTTGTGTAGTTGGTAAACATTGGTTAAGACCATTATAACCTCCCTTGTGCACCTTACATTCATCCACACTTTTACAGCCTTTTAACTGAAAATTATCATTTCCACATTTTTCATATCTTCTCAGTGTCACTTTTTCAAAAGAATCTTTTATGTTCTGCTCTGGCCAAAACTCTTGGGCAAAATGAGAACACATTACTGAAAGAAATAAAAATAACACATTACTTTACAGACTCAGATAAATATACTTTCCAAACCTAACTTATAAAATTACACAAACTACATAAGCAAGATGGCACCACAGGCCATAATTAAGTGTACGCATTGCCCCAGGTGAGCACAATGCAAAGAGCCGCATAGAAAAAGAAAAATTCTGTCACATTTACCCAACACAGCTTTTTCTACTCCCCAACATAACATAATGTTTTTAGAAGTAAATTACAGCCAGGTGCAGTGACTCACACCTGTACTCCCAGCACTTTAGGAGGCTGAGGCGGGCGGATCACGAGGTCAGGAGTTCAAGACCAGCCTGGCCAACATAGTGAAACCGCATCTCTACTAAAAATAGAAAAAAAAATTAGCTGGGCATGGTGGCAGGAGCCTGTAGTCCCAGCTAATTGGGAGGCTAAGGCAGGAGAACCGCTTGAACCCAGGAGGCTAAGGTTGCAGTGGGCGGAGATTGCACCATTATACTCCAGCCTGGGTGACAAAGCAAGACTCTGTCTCAAAAAAAAAAAAAAAAAAAAAGTAAATTGCAAACTTCAAAATTATTTACATATAGAGGAATACCTGAGAGTGGATAATTTATAAAGAAAAAAGATTTGGGTCACAGTTCGGCAGACTGTACAAAAAGTGTGTGCCAGCATCTGCTTCTGGTGAGGGTCTCAGGAAGCTTACAATCACAGTGCAATGCACAGAAAACTGGACACATCACATGGTAAGATACAAAGCAAGTGTGAGGTAAAGAAGCCAGGTTTTTTTTTTTTTTTTTTTTTTTTTTTTTTTAATGAACTAGCTCTTACTTGAATTAACAGAGTGTAAACTTACTGATTAACAAGAGGATAGTGCCAAGCCATCCATGAGGAACTTTCCCTCATGACCTAAGCACCTCCCTCTAGGTCCCATATTCACCTTCTATCAGGACCCAAAACAATGATGATTACATTGCAATATGAGGTTTGGAGAACATCGACATCCAAGCCATATCACAGACCAAATAGGCTTAACAGACCTGTACAAACCCTTTTAATCAAAAGCAAGAGAATACACAATATTCTTATTTGCACCTGGTGTATTCTGTTAGGACACAAATCAAGTCTTATTAAATTTAAGAATGCTGGCTGGGTGCAGTGGCTCATGCCTATAATCTGAACACTTTGGAAGACCCAGCTGGGCCAGAAATTTGACACCAGCCTGGGCAACATAGCGAGATCCTGTTCCTACAAATAATCAAAAAATTAGCCAGGCATGGTAGCAGCCATGGCACGTCTGTAGTGCCAGCTACTTGGAAGACTGAGGTAAAAGGATCACTTGAGCCTGGGAGGTTATGGCTGCAGTGAGCCAAAATTATGCCACTGCACTCCAGCCTGAGTGACACAGTAAAATCTTCTAACAGCAACAATAAATAGATTTAGGAAGACCAAAATTATAAACACTTTCTGACCAAAAGTGAATAAAACAAAAAATTAAAAGCAAAAGTAAAACTGGCAAATTGAAAAATATATGAAAATAAAACAGTCTTCAACACATTCTTGGCTCAAGGGCCAAAACACTTAATTTTTCAAAAATGTCAATGCAACCAAAAGTGGTGAACAAATTCAACATAATCTCTATAAAAAATGCATTAGGAGTGGCTCACGCCTATAATCCTACCACTTTAGGAGGCTGAGGTGGGCAGATTACCTGAGGTCAGGAGTTTGGGACCAGCCTGGCCAACATGGTGAAACCCCTTCTCTACTAAAAATACAAAAATTAGCTGGGTGTGGTGGCATGTGCCTGTAGTCCCAGCTACATAGGAGGCTGAGGCATGAGAATCACTTGAACCCAGGATGCAGAGGTTGCAGTGAGCCAAGATATTCCCCACTGCACTCCAGCCTGGGTGACAAAATGAGACTCCATCTCAAAAAAAAAAAAGGTATATATATATATATATATATGTATATGTATATATACACACACACACACACACACAATGGATTATTCAGCCTTAAATAAATCTTGTCACATTTTAAGATAAACTTTGAGATTATATCACCTGAAGTAAGCCAGTAACAAAATGATGGATACTATATGATTCCACTTATGTGAGAGATCTTAATTAGTGACACTCATAGAAAGTGCAAGGGTGTTTGTCAATGGCTGGAGAGAGGATAAAATGGGCAGTTGTTAATGGGTATTGAGTTTTAGTTTCACAAGATGAAAAATTCATAGAAGTCTTTTGCATAACAATACAAATACACTAAACATGCCTGAAACGTACAGTTTTTTTGAGACAGGTTCTCACTCTGTCATCCAAGTTTGAGTAAAGTGGCACAATGATGGCTCACTGTAGCCTCAAACTGCCAGGCTAAAGTAATCCTGCACCATCAATCTCCCAAAAAGCTGGGACCACAGGTGCACACCACCATGCCTGGCTATTTTTAAAAATTTTTTGTAGACAGAGAATCTCCACACGTTTCCCAGGCTAGTCTCACACTTTTGGGCTCAAGCAATTCTGTCTTGGCCTCCCCAAATCCTGGGATCAAAGATATGAGCCACTATCATGCCTGGCCCTGAAGTATACACTTCAGTAGATTTTAGATGGTAAAATTTACTTTATGTGGTTTTACAATTAATTTTTTTAAAACAAAAACTGGAAAAAATACAGAATTATAAATCTTTACATGAATTACCTTCAAATCACAAAAGCGTTTCTCTCACACAAAAGAAATATATATTTATTATTAAACACATGGTGAAAATAAGACTATCCCACCGGGTGTGGTGGCTCACGCCTTGTAATCCCAGTACTTTGGGAGGCCGAGGCAGGTGGATCACCTGAGGTCGGGAGTTGGAGACCACCCTGACCACATGGAGAAACCTCGCCTCTACTAAAAATACAAAAAATTAGCTGGGCGTGGTGGCACACGCCTGTAATCCCAGCTGCTTGGGAGGCTGAAGCAGGAGAATCACTTCAACCTGGGAGGCAGAGGTTGCAGTGGGCGGAGATCACACCATTGCACTCCAGCCTGGGCAACAAGAGTGAAACTCCATCTCGAAAGAAAAAAAAAAAAGACTATCTCCATGACTAATCACTTAGACAAGATAAAATAATCATTGAAAATCAGCTAAGAAAGAATACGTACAAGATAAGCCATAAACAAAATTGGGGTCATATTCATAGATAAACACACATATGTAATCTGATTGGGATATATATGTGGCTGATTTATTTCTTAATTAAATCCCACAGACTTAAAGTGTACAAACAATTGCAAATTGTCTCAAATGGTAAAACAAAAAAACAATAAACAGATGTCAAACTGAAAAAACACACTAATACGGAATGGCAAAACCATAGTAAGAGAAACGTTTACTCATAAAATCTTGCAGGCAACACTGATGTAGCATTAAAAATAATGTGTCTAGGACAGATGCAGTGGCTCATGCCTGTAATCCCAGCACTTTGGGAGGTGAGGCTGGTGGATCACAAATTCAGGGATTCGAGACCAGACTCGGCAACATGGTGAAACTCTCTCTACTAAAAATGCAAAAAAATTAGCCAGGTGTGGTGGCGCACACCTGTAATCCTAGATACTCAGGAGGCGGAGGCAGGAGAACTGCTTAAACCCGGTAGGCGGAGGTTGGACTGAGTCGAGATTACACCATTGCACTCCAGCCTGGGAAACAGGAGCAAAACTCCATCTCAAAATAAAATTTAAAATAATAATAATAATAATTTTGGGCCGGGCTTGGTGGCTCACACCTGTACCAGAACTTTGGGAGGCCGAGGAAGATGGATCACGAGGTCAGGAGTTCAAGACCAGCCTGGCCACCATGGTGAAACCCCGTCTCTACTAAAAGTACAAAAATTAGCCAGGCATGGTGGCATGTGCCTCTAGTCCCAGCTACTCAGGAGGCTGAGACAGGAGAATCACTTGAACCTGGGAGGTGGAGGTTGCAGTGAGCAGAGATTGTACCAGTGAACTTCAGGCTGGACGACAGGGCGAGACTCTGTCTCAAAAAAAAAAAAAAAAAAAGACAGAAATTTTATGTTTTAAATATATGCTATTGTTACACAAAACAAAACTGCTGTAATCCAACTTTAGAAGCAAAAAAATAGCCTTACATTGCTCTTTCTCTCTCTCTCTCTATATATATAAAATGCTAAATATATATAAATGTTAAATATATAAATATATATATTGCAGAATATGGTTAGAGTGTCTGATAAATAAAACAAATACCTGCGAATAAATTATATTATTTAGATATAGGCTGGACAAAATGGGTGTAAATCATAGAATTCTTTTTTCCTACATCAAGCCTAAATTTATAAGTAACAGTTTTAGTAAATATGGAGTGTCTACAAATTATCTAATTTACTTTAGACATTACATGTAAATTCTAGCATATTGTTCTAAACTTCTAAATCTAAAACTACAGACAAAATTGAAACAGAAAATGGAGAATAAAAATGTATAGCAGGAGTGAAATCAGTAAGATGGGAGAATAAAAGGTGCCCTATTTTGTTATCTCCTGCACAGCAAGACAATTTGTCAGCCATCCCTGACAAAAATGCCTTTATGAGATAGCCAGGCATCATGGCTCACACCTGTAATGAAAGATACACGGTATATTAAGTTTAGAGAATTGCTTCAGGTTAGGATTTCAAAATCAGCTTGAATTATGTATGTAGCAAGACTCCATCTCAAAATAAGTGCCTTTGAGAGCTTTGAGATCCAGAGAGAGAGGGAGTTGTGGAACTCTGATAAAGCCCAAGATTTAAAAGTCTTCTTTTCAGAAGGCAGGCCCTCATTCAGGTGTAAACTACAGGATCCCTGTTCTTAACTACAGACTAGGAAATGGCCCACCCAACTTGGTCCCACTGAGAATTCTGAACTTACTATGTAACCATCCCAAACTCCTCCCAGCCAAAGTCTGGGAGAGATTCTGCTTTTCCAGAGGCCCAGAGGAAGATACCCATTTATAGCCATGTGGACTGGCCTAAGGTAAAGGACCTTAGCCTTCACTGTGGTCCTTGAAGCAGTTCAATGACTCAGTTCCAGCTCGCTGAGCCACAGTTTATGGTCAGTTCTGCCTATATAGAAACCCACACAGTGACCTGGAAAGATCCTTTCTGGTACTCGCTGAAAGCCATAGTCATTCACATTTTGATATAAGGCCCACCATATGCAGACCCTACTGCAAAAACCTGCCCTAGTGTCTGCCCTACAGAGCAAAATCCCCTGCCAAAATTCAGTCTGTCCAAAATGGGAATTTAAACTACCCAACTTTTTTAGGACAAGCCAACTAAAGGTAGACTCTAGTGCAGACCCAGCTGCCTTGTGACAAAGCTACAACCCCGTCTCCACTACAAACCCAGAGGGCATCCCATCGCCCTGAGGGTCCAACAAAAGATCTTTACCTTCTGAAACCAGTTTATAAAAACTTAAGGTGTTTTCTCCTTCTGTACACAGATGCCAATGCAAAACTATATGGTGCCCATTGTCAATGCTGCTAGTTTAACATAACACTGAAAGTACTGGCAGAAGAATTAGTCAAAAAATGAAAGAGCAATTGAAACTGAAGACACATAAGTAAAAAGTTGCTGGCTGTAGCTCATATGATCATATATATATAAACACAAACAGTACATTAAAACTTGTAAATACACTCAGTAAATCAGAAAAATATAAAACTAACATACAAGTTAGGGTTCCATAAACTCTCTGATAAAACAGAGAAAAAAAATCTTATTTACAATAGCATTAAAATAATAAATTTCTGAGAACAAATTTAACCAAGGAGGTACAAAATCTTTACAGTGAGAGATGTATCAGTGAAAGATATTAGAAAAGACATAAATAAACTTGAAAATATTTTATGTCTATGAATTGAAAGAATAAATACTGTTAAAGTGCCACGTTATCCAAAATGATCTATAGATTCAATAGACTCCCTATCAAAATTCCAGTGGCATTTGTTTTTCACAGTAATAAAAAATATAATTCTAAAATTTAAATGAAACTATGATATACTTTAAATAGCCGAAGCAAGCTTGAGAAAAAAGAACAAAGCAGAAGGATATCATACTTTATAATTTTCTTGAGACGGAGTCCCGCTCTATAGCCAGGCTGGAGTGCAGTGGCACAAGCTTGGCTCACTGTAACCTCCACCTCCCGGGTTCAAGCGATTCTCCTGCCTCAGCCTCCTGAGTAGCTGGGATTACAGGCGTGTGCCACCACACCCGGCTAATTTTTTGTATTTTTAGTAGACACAGGGTTTCACCATGTTAGCCAGGTTTCCAAACTGCTGAATCAAAAGAAAGATTTACCTCTGTAAGATGAATGCACACATCACAAAGCAGTTTCTCAGAAAGCTTCTTTCTAATTTTTATCTGACCTCCTGATCCGCCCACCTCGGCCTCCCAAAGTGCTGGGATTACAGGCGTGAGCCACTGTGCCTGGGTGCCTGGCCCTTGAGCCGCTGCACCCAGCCCTTTATAATTTCAAGACTACATCTGAAGACTATAGAAATACAAACAAATAAAATGTGTAGAAAAATGAAAAAAAAAGGGCGAGGAATAGTGGCTCACACCTGTAATCCCAGCACTTTGGGAAGCCAAGGCAAGCAAATGACCTGAGGGCAGGAGTTTGAGACCAGCCTGGCCAACATGGTGAAACCCCATCTCTACTAAAAACACAAAATTAGCCGGGCGTGGTGGCACGTGCTTGTAATCCCAGCTACTTGGGAGGCTGACACAGGAGAACTGCTTAAACCCAAGAGGCAAAAGTTACAGGGAGTCGAGACTGTAGCACTGCACCCCAGCCTGGGCTACAGAGCAAGACTCTGTCTCAAAAAAAAAAAAAAAAAAAAAAGAAGAAAAGAAACCAATAGAAAAGAAACTACTTCTCACACGTTTCAGACATGATGGAAAAAAAGAACTTAAAAAAATCATTTAACAGAGTTTCTCAAAATTATGCAGGTATTTCTGTGCCTCCAAAAAAAATGAGTAAGGATTCAGATTGCACAGTCTCCTGTATGCCATGAAGAGGACACTGGTTCTCACCGAAAACTTGAAGGAAAATTACCAAAAACGTAAACAGAAACCTTAGAGAATTTAAAAGCATAAGACAGAAAATGCTCAAATCTGAGAGCATAAAATACTCAGGCTTTCCAGAAACTATTCCTTTAAAACACGGCTTCCCAAATCACATTTTAAGGACTGGCTTTCTCTTTGACCTTTCTCTTTGACCTTAGTATTTATTCTTTCAATTCATAGACATAAAATATTTTCAAGTTTATTTATGTCTTTTCTAATATCTTTCACTGATATATCTCTCACTGTAAAGATTTTGTACCTCCTTGGTTAAATTTGTTCTCAGAAATTTATTATTTTAATGCTAGTGTGAATAAGATTTTTTTTCTCTGTTTGGACCTCTCACCAGTGTCACCTGTTGTATTCACTTTCATTCTCACTTACCTGGGGGTTCATCCACCATCTCATGTCTCTTCACAGTCAAAGGCTCTTTTTCTTGCTCCAGACAGGTGATCAGGTCTTGCTTAGAGACAGCAATACCTGTTTTATTAAAAAATAAATAACATGAATCTTGCTCATATTCTCCAATTACCAACCTAGTAATGTGTTCAGTAAAGAGAATGTAATAGAATAGTCTAGTAAATTAATCCCAAAATACTGACTTATAACAGAAATTTTTAAATACTTAGAAAATATTCTAAATTTGTAGGTTCTTAATTTCACTACCCAGTATTACTGAATCAAAATTTGGTGTTGGCAAGTAGATTTTAAGGTGTGGGCAACAATATTTTATGCCACTAAACTTCTGAAATTACCACTAATCTAGAGTGAAGGACACAGATCAGCTCAGGAATGTGGTAAGTTCAAATCAAGATGAAACATACTAAAGAAATTCTTCTCTATACAGACAAATCCTTAAGATTTTCTCAAAAACAGGGATCTGAAACTCATTTATGCAAAGCATACATTACCAAAATATATTCTACAAAGAAGAGAAATGAAACCTTTACGGTATATTAGAAACTGTGTGTTGGGACAGGCATGGTGGCTCACACCAATAATCCCAGCACTTTGGGAGGCCGAGGCAAATGGCTCATCTGGGGTCAGGAGTTAGAGACCAGCCTAGCCAACATGGTGAAACCCTGTCTCTACCAAAAATACAAAAAAAAATTAGCTAGGCATGGTGGCTTACGCCTGTAGTCCCAGCTACTTGGAAGGCTGAGGCACGAGAATTGCTTGAACCCAGGAGGCGGAGGTTGCAGTGAGCCAAGATCGCACCACTGCACTCTAGCCTGGCGACAGAGCCAGACTCTGTCTCAAAAGAAAAAAAAAAAAAAGAAAGAAACTGTATGTTTAAGTTATCCTTACCCAGGAAGACCAGGTTTCTGTAGTTCTCTAAAATCACATTTTTATATAAATTCCGCTGTGCAGTGTCTAGGCATTGCCATTCTTCCAGAGAGAATTCTATGGCCACATCCCTAAATGTCAACAGTCCCTGAAAAACACATACACACAAACATATTCACCAGGTAGCCAACAGAGATTATAATTTGACTCAAGGTAAAATGAGAGACTAAAGAGAACAGGTTCTGACTTATAGGAGTGACTGAAATTATCCAATAAAATCATATTTTTTTACACAGAAATATTTCCTAATGTGTTCTCTAACCCTGAGAAAACAGAGTGGCACAAGAGCCACAACATCAGTGTATACATAATAATTTTCTAAATAATAGCATATATAATAGGTCAGGCACAGTGGCTCATGCCTGTAATCCCAGCACTTTGGGAGGCCAAGGCGGGCAGATCACCTGAGGTCGGGAGTTCCAAGACCCACCTGACCAACATGGAGAAACCCAATCTCTACTAAAAATACAAAATTAGCCAGGCGTGGTGGCGCATGCATGTAATCCCAGCTACTCAGGAGGCTGAGGCAGGAGAATCACGAGAATGGCTTAAACCTGTGAGGTGAAGGCTGTGGTGAGTGGAGGCTGCCGTGAGCTGAGATCATACCACTGCACTCCAGCGTGGGCAACAAGAGTGAGACTCCGTCTCAAAAAAAAAAAAAAAAAAAAAAAAATACATAATTAAGGGCATAAACACAAACACGTACCTTTTTGAGTGCTTCACAAGCTTCTGTGTAATAAACGCTATCTTGTTTAAATAATAGCTAATTGAGAACACAGATGGAGCCTCAACATTAGATGTTCTCCATTTTTACTAAGGACCCCAGGTTTTCCCAATAGAAATCTTGAGTTATCTACACCTTCGCATGTTCAATAGCCACAGGTAACATTTTTAATATTGCAGATTATAAAATAATGGTGAGAATTCTGCATGGCATATAAGAAGTCATGATGTAGAGAAGGCGCTGGTATATGGAAAAGAAGTATTTTTCAGAGACTCTTGACTATCATAAGAGTTTTTAGAAGTAGTTAAAACAAACTCATTAGGGAGAAAAAACCCAAGTAGAGAAGTCAAAGTTTGCAAGTAATAAACGCATGGCATTCCAGGAGGCAGAGCGGACACAGCTCTTGATCTGAGACATGTTTAACTGAAAAAAAGCCATTTTTTCCTTTCTCTGAAAATTCTTTTCAGATGCGATTCTCTGGAAAAATTACACCTGCATCTGGAGAATATGCCTTTAAAGGCATCAGCACCACATGTTTACCTGGTACCACCACACTCACAGGCAGAAGGACCAAGACTCACAGAAAAAGTCCACCCATTTCTGTCCTTCATACCAGAAGCGATTCAGGAACCATGAGCTGCTCCACGGAGATAAAAGTAAAAGTTTATTTTCTTCTGTCCTCAGGTGCCCTCCCCTGCCATGGACACCAACAGTTTCTGCTACAGCAATGATAATTCGGGCCACACTTTCCTGTCACTAACAAACCAAACAGAACCAGCCCTTTGACCATTCTTTAGAGCAAAGGTAGAACTTAACTCTCATGAATATATCTTGAACCCCTCATACTTGATTTTGGCCTCACGTTAGAGTCACATGAGGCACTTAATTAAAACAACATGGGCAGGAACAGTGGCTCACACCTGTAATCGCAGCACTTTGGGAGGCCAAGGTGGGCAGATCACTCGAGGCCAGGAGTTTGAGAACAACCTGGCCAACATGGCAAAACCCCATCTCTACTAAAAATACACAAATTAGCCAGGCATAATGGTACATGCCTGTAATCTCAGCTACTTGGAAGGCAGAGGCAGGAGAATCGCTTAAACCTGGCAGGCGAATGTTGCAGTGACCTGAGGTCGTACCACTGTACTCCAGCCTGAGCAACAGAGTGAGACCCTGTCTCAAAAACAAAAAACAAAACATGATACCTCCGCCCAGAATAAACAGACCTGTGGACAGGGTACAAGCAGATATTTCTGCAAACTGGCCATGTAATCTTAATTAGAAACCTGGGCTGGGCATGGTGGCTCACACCTGTAATCTCAGCACTTTGGGAGGCCAAGACGGGGGGATCACTTGAGGTCAGGAGTTCCTGACCAGCCTGGCCAACATGGTGAAACCCCGTCTCTACTAAAAATACAAATATTAGCTGGCCGACGTGGCACTTGCTTATAATCCCAGCTACTCAGGAGGCTGAGGCAGGAGAATCGCTTGAACCCAGGAGGTGGAGGTTGCAGTGAGCTGAAATCGCACCACTGCACTCCAGCCTGGGCACAGAGCGAGACCCTGCCTCAAAAAAAAAAAAAAAAAAAAAAATCAAACCTGGGCTGAAAACCACTTAGCTGGGCATTGCCTTTAAAGCTTTAATGAGCTTAAAAAATACTTGGAAACTGTGGCTCCACTCTCTGTGATGTAATTCTGCAGACTTAGGGTTCATGAGTGGTTTTTTTGTTTTTTGGGTTTTTGTGTGTGTATGTGTGTGTGTGTGTGATGGAGTGTCGCTCTGTAGCGCAGGCTGGAGTGCAGTGGCGCAATCTCAACTCACTGCAACCTCCGCCCCCTGGGTTCAAGCGATTCTCCTGCCTCAGCCTTGAGTAGCTGGGATAACACAGGCGCCTGCCACCACAAGCAGCTAATTTTTTGTGTATTTTTAGTAGAGGCAGGGTTTCACCATGTTGGTCAGGCTGGTCTCAAACTCCAGACCTCTAGTGATTCACCCAACTTGGCCTCCCAAAGTGCTGGGATTACAGGCATGAGCCATGGCAGCCAGCCATTAATGGGTATTTTAAACCCATTAATGTTCCCTATCAATGCTGACGTTGCTCTTCCGGGGCTCATGATTAGCATTAGAGAAAGCAGGCACAGCATGGAGTCCCTTACACTCAGCACTCTTGTTACAACACAAATACTTCTCAAATGAAGACTACCAATTTTCATATTCTTTGCTGGCTCTTTAAAGTTTACAGAATAAACAGAAGGCAGCAACATTTAAATAAGTCTGCATTTGGAAACCATGAGGTACACATGTACTAATGAGGCAGGAGAATAGGGTCTGGAGGCAGGGAACCTAAGACCATTTCACACCGAATTCCTAGACCTAAATGGAAAGGAAAACTAACTTTCCATGCCTAAGTAACAAAAAGACCAGAGGCTATTGCCTTTGCAAATCCCCACCTTTTCTGTGAGGCAGATAGGAAATTGGCTGTCCACAACCAATCAGACTGATTGTGGGCTAAGTCTCTATTTGAATAAAAGTGACACTTTGTAACTTCACCTTAGCCTCTGATTGGTTGCTTTTGCAATCAATCGGATATTTGCTGAGGATTGTGACCTTTGTAACTTCCCATCAGCATCTGATTGGTTGCTTTCTGCAACTAATCAGAGCAATTGTGGGCCACCACTTCATTTACATGAGGTGAGCACCAAGTGGGCAATGAGAAACCTCTAGGGGATATCTGAACCCAAGAAAATTCTGTGTCTGGGACCTTAAGCCATTGTTCGGGCCCACTTTCACACTGCAGAGTGTAATTTCATTTTCAATAAACCTGTTTTGTTCCTTTGTTGCTTCATTCTTTTCTTGCTTTGCTGTTTCATCCAATTCTTTGTTCAAAAGGCCAAGAATCTGGACAACTCGCAGTCAAGACCCTCTACTGGTAACTTATTTTGGTGAGCCAGGCAGGAGAGGAGGTAGGCCTAAAGTATGGGATTTAATTTTTTCCTTTCTCCTTTTACATACAAGTCTTTCTCTTTCTCTCTTTCTCTCTCTCCCCTCCCCCCGCCCCCACCCAGGGCCACTTTTTGATGAAACTGAAAGGTTTCCACATGTAAGTGCCTCACTACCACCTCACAGTTTGGGTGAGGGACCTGAGACCTTTTTTTTGTTTGTTTTTCTGAGTCCTATTGTTTTTGTCCTTTTTCTTTTTTTTGTCCTTTTTCTGAGACCTTTTCCTTTTCTCCTTTTTCAGTCTTTCAGCAGCCATTTTCTGGTAGATGTTCGTAATTGAGTGGAACTAGCCAGATCCACTCTCTGATGTTCTCTGAAGGCCAACGAGCAAACAGGGTTGCCTGTCCTGCCCAGAAGGGGGAAAGATTTTCTATCCTTTCTGGTTACAGTCCCTGATCCCTACATATGACACAGTTGGCAGCGGGCAGTTCGCCCAGGGTGAACTCACACATTTCAGGTGACTTAAACCTTCTTTTCTTTTCTTATGCTAAATTCTTCCCTTCCCCCACTCAACTAGCTATGCACAGAAAACCCACCTAGCTATGCAAAAAGGTTATATAAGTCAGAGGGTCCAAGCATGTTGCAGGTGGTCTGTGAGGTGCATGGTGGAGGGGGGGAACTTATGAAAGGAAATGTATTATTGCCGAAGTTGAGAGAGTTAAAGGGTTGCTTTAAATGGGATAGATAAACCTTAAAAAAAGCTCATAGTAGTCCGGGTGCGGTGGCTAATGCCTGTAATCCCAGCACTTTGGGATGCCAAGGCAGACAGATCATAAGGTCAGGAGTTCAAGACCTGCCTGACCAACTAAAAATACAAAAAAATTAGCCTTGCGTTGTGGCACGCACCTGTAATGCCAGCTACTCAGGAGGCTAAGGCAGAAGAATCGCTTGAATCCAGGAGGCAGAGATTGCAGTGAGCCAAGATCACGCCACTGCACTCCAGCCTGGACGACAGAGCGAGACTCTGTCTCAAAAAAAAAATTAAAAAAAAAAAAAAAAAGCCTCATAGTAGGTCATCAGTGATTGAGGGAACCATTCTAAAGTGGTGCTGGCACCTATCTAAGGTCAGAGCCATCTGACAGACTTAAGTCTGGGGCCTAAAGAAGGGATGTTCCCAGAGACCCCAGTCTGGGCCAAGAAGTTTTCCAGGGAGATGCCCCAGGAAAAATTTGGGTCACCTAATGAGCCCTCTACTTTGCAAAGTCCTCTTCTTTTTTCTTTTTTGTAGACCACTATGAGCAACTCTCAATCTATTTCACCTGATTCCACTGTGGGCAACTCTATTTCCAATTCTGATTCCCTGCTTGGCTATATCTTCCACCATTAGAATCAATTTGACCCTGACAGTCTAAAGAGGAAATGTGTAGTATTTTTCTGCAATACTGTCTGGCCCTATTATGAGCTGCTCAGTTCAGAACACTGGGCAGTCAATGGTAGCATTAATTATGACACTATCCTGCAATCAGGCCTATTTTGCAAGAGGCAGGACAAATGGTCAGAAATCTCCTATGTACAGCCCTTCATGACCCTGTATCAAAACCTAACAATCTGTGAAACTCCCAGAACCTACCCCCCAAAGGAAAGTTCTAAGGCAGAAGTAGATATTATAGATAACCTTCTTTTACAGGGCCACCTGGTTCTCAGGGTGAGCAGCGACCATCCTTGCCAAGCGACCCCTTGCCAAGTGCTTCTGAGGCTAAAACTCAGGAGCAAACACTGGGGACCCTACAAGTTCCCCTTATACTCAAGGGGGAACACTGTATTGAACTCTCTCTCCAGCCCTGCTACTTCTTAGGGTAGCAAGAGCTGAGGGGCCAGTCCTAATGAAGGTCCCCTTCTCTATAACTGATAAACAACAATGTAAGGAGAAGCTAGGAAGCTATTCTGAGAATCTTGGGAAATTTGCTGATGGATTTCAAACTTTGATCTCTCATGCAGAGATGTTCAATTTATTCTAGCAACCTGTTGCATCCCTTCAGAAAAAGAACAAACCTTTGAGGCCACCCACCAGGAAGCGAACGGATTATTCACCTGAAACCCTCAGGGCAATCACTCAGGACCAGAAACAGTTCCCACTACTGATCCTCATTGAAACTACAACACCACTGTGGGAAACAACCAGGCTAAATTTCTTGAGGCTCTCCTTGGAAGAATGAGAAAGGGAATAACTAAGGCAGAAAATTATGATAAAGTACAGAAGGTTACACAAAGCAAGAAGAAAAATCTAGCCATGTTTTATGGCAGGTTGGAGGAAGGCTTTTAAAAAATATACTAATCTAGTCCCTTCCTCTCCTGAAGGGAAAATATTAATGGCAAAGCATTTTATTAGCCAATCTGCCCCTAACATTAGACATAAGCTCCACAAGCTACAGATAGGGCCACAGACTAACCAAAACCAGCTTCTTGATACTATGTTTATGGTGTATAACAATTGTGACCTGAAGGAAGGAAAAAGGAAAGAGTAAAGAAAAACGGCAAGCCAAAATTATGGCAGCCATCATTGGTGATGTCCTGAATGCCCAAAGAGCATCTAAGGAAAATCTGAAGGGCCATAAAGATAAAGCCAGCAGAAACTCTTGCTTCAAATGCAAGAAAAGTGGGCATTGGGCAAAGGGATATACTAAGCCTCTGCCAGGTCCCTGCTGTCAATGCAAAGGTACCAGTCATTACCCCTGGAGAACTGACTGCCCCTGTGCCACTATGGGGTTGGGTCAGAAAACTCTAGCAGTGCAAAAGGAGGAATTAGATGAAGACTGAAGGGGCCTGGGATCTTCTTCACTGCCCCTGTCTAGGAACATCGTAGCAACCATATCATGCCCAATTCAGCCGTTTATCTAGTTGCTCGTCTAGACTAAAAGTTCCCGGATGATAGGGACCATGACTGCTTTATTTATTTATCTAATGGTCATATGAAATGGAAGCAATTAGTTTATCTGAGTCTCCAGACCTCTTCCTTGTTTTTCACCTAAGTACCAGGAAACTGGAGAAACTCTCATCTGAGTACCAACCAAAGACATCTCTTGCATGGGGGTAGGAACAAACACAGAATGACTTATCTCTCTTGCATTAAGACAGAAGCAGAATTAACCACTCATGTCAGCCTTACACAATTCTGTTCTGGACATTTTCAAATTTCTCAAAGATGCCTAGGTGATTGTGAGAGGGTTCTCAGTGCCCCTGAGCTGGTGGCCCAATGATAAGCTAGGGATGAGAGACTCAGGCTAAATGAAGAATGGAACTGTCCTGGTAGAGCTCCAGAAGTTGAATTGCATGTCTTGATTAGTTAGCTCTTGGGTATATTGAAAAAAAAAAAAAAAAAAAAAAAAAAAGGACAAGAATACTCTACTCCAGTATCACATTTTATGGGTAGGTATAGTTTGGTCATGGCACTGGATACCTTGTAGTCTTAATCTCTTACTCTGAAGATGCTTGTTTACACTTACAGATTCTGCAATCAGGTTCTATTTACACCTGGAGCCTCTCACATAACTGTAGAAAGTCACTGGACAAGATCTGAGAAGTTCAAAAACCTGCACCCTCAAAAAGGGCTTTTAACATTTCTATGTTGACATCTCACAATGCAGAAAATGTCTCCTGTATGTTTGCTGTACATTCTCAATCGAAAGCCTAACCTTGACTTGTGAATCCCAGAGGTTAGACCTTATGTGCAGATTCTACGTCAGATAAACCTGGCTCTGCATTCTTGTGTGTCACAGAAAGTGGAGTACAATCAAAGGAGAGGTCCACTCACAGAGGCTGCTCTAGCTCATTCTAAATGATATTTCTACCTAAAAGGAAAAAGCTGAGGCAACATAAATATAAATAGACAGTTTTGGGGGGACCAAGCTTGAGGATTATAACATGAAAGCAAAGACTCAAGTTGCCTAGAATTTATACTTTGCTTACCACCAGTTACAAGTGTATTTGTAAAGGTAAAAAGAAGACAGAGGCTGGTCCCTCTTTGGGCTGGTACAAACTTGTTTGTCAGAAACTCTTATTTATAGGAATAACATTAATTATTGATTGGATGTACATCATTAAGGTTTAGAGTGTCCAGTGTGGCATTATTAATTTAATTCACAGCTACTGGTGGCAATAGCAAACAGTTTCAAGGTATGAATACATATAGTTGAAAGTGGGGAGAAAGACATAATTGTGCCCTCATTTTAATGTCTCTTCAAGTTTGACAGCTAAAAGGACCTGCATTTCTCAGATATAAATTTTTTAATTTCCAAAATTTCAAGACCTAGATTCAGAATTTGGAGCTGCAGATTTAGGTTCTGGATGGATAAGAATATCAGCAGGTGTTACCTGCACATTTGTGAGCATTTCAGTAACAGGAGGAAGTGGAAAGTGGAGATTCTCATGTCTACGTGTATACCCAATGCACACCTGTTACTCTAATTGGGTTTGTGGGCCCCATGGTCTCTAAATCAGTTTCAGGTCTGAAGATACAAGAGTAATTGAAAGAGGTAAAACGGCTGATTGCTGCCCTGTGAAGTTCGTAGAAATCTGGCCTAGCCCGTCTAGAAGTGACTGTAGAGGACTATAGATACCAAATAGGAGAGACAATTCTGCCTGCATATTTAGGTGACAGCATGCACTTTGCAGCAAATTTGGGAGTGACTGGAAGTCTGAGAGGGTAAGCCCACTCTAGAGTAGATCCTGGTTGGCACCTTATATATGTTTCTATCATATCTGGTAATTCCAGACAGTGTTTGGGAAATATCATTAAAATAAAAATTTTCTGGTGGGGGGCAAGGGGAGGGAGAGCATTAGGACATATATCTAATGCATGCGGGGCTTAAAATTAGATGACAGGTTGATAGGTGGAGCAAACCACCATGGCACATGTATACCTGTGTAACAAACCTGCACGTTCTGCACATGTATCCCAGAACTTAAAGTATAATAAAAAAATAATAATAATAAAAAAAAATTTTATCCAGTCCCAGAGAAACTCCACAATGATAGAACATTAAGAAAACTGTTGGCCGGGAACAGTGGCTCACGCCTGTAATTCCAGCACTTTGGGAGGTTGAGGTGGGTGGATCACCTGAGGTCAGGAGTTCTAAACCAGCCTGGCCAACATGGTGAAACCCTGTCTCTACTAAAAATACAAAAATTAGCTGGGCATGGTGGTGGGCACCTGTAATTCCACCTACTCAAGAGGCTGAGGCAGAAGAATTGTTTGAACCCGGGAGGCGGAGGTTGCAGTGAGCCGAGATCAAGCCATTGCACTCCAGCCTCGGCGACAAGAGCAAAACTCTATCTCAAAACTAAAATAAAATAAAACAAAAATAAAAATAAAATCCTGAGTCATAAAGAATGCCAAAAAGTTTATTTACCTGTTAATATGATATACATTTATTTTTAAAAAGCAGAGAAAAATATCTACATATAACCTAAATGCTTAAAGAAGTGAGAGATGGGCAGGCCACAGTGGCTCACGCCTGTAATCCCAGCACTTTGGGAGGCTGAGGCGGGCGGATCACCTGAGGTCAGGAGTTCAAGACCAGCCTGGCCAACATGGGGAAACCGCATCTCTACTAAAAGCACAAAAATTAGCCGGGCGTGGTGGCAGGCATCTGTAATCCCAGCTACTCGGGAGGCTGAGGCAGGAGAATCACTTGAACCCAGGAGGCGGAGGTTGCATGAGCCTGGTCGACAGAACGAGACTCCGTCTCAAAAAAAAAAAAGGAGAGAGATGAGCAAAACATTCTTCCTTATTTTCAGGTATAAAAACAGAGCCTTTTGGCTGGGTGCAGTGGCTCACACCTGTAATCCCACCACTTTGAGAGGCCAAGGTGGGTGGATCACTGAGGTCAGGAGTTCAAGACCAGCCTGACCAACATGGTGAAACGCTGTCTCTACTAAAAATACAAAAATTATTAGCTGGGCATGGTGGCATGTGCCTGTAATCCCAGCTACTTGGGAGGCTGAGGCACGAGAATCACTTGAACCCGGGAGGCGGAGGTTGCAGTGGGCCAAGATCACACCAGTGCACTCCAGCAGCCTGGGTGACAGAGCAAGACTCCACCTCAAAAAAGAAAAAAAAAAAAAAAGAGAGAGCTTTTTATTTCTAACTTACATTTTCTCTTACAACAGCCAGGTCTCTGGATATGTTGAACTCTTCAACATCTTAATTTTAGTAGACACTGGATTCAGGCATCTAAGGAGTAGCATTGGGCACACGGTATTCACTTGAAAGAATGTTTATGGGGAAAAAAGCAGAAGAGAAAAAGGTGCTATAAAAAATCCATGGGCCCACATAAATAAAGCAACTTCTTAGAGACCTATGAAGACAGTTGGATTTTTACACAAAAATAGTGAGAGGCTACAACACGCCACAGACACTAGTAAACAAATCACTGAGGCAGAAAAATTGACAAAGACATTAGGACCTAAACTCAACACTTGACCAAATAGTAATAAAACATCTACAGAACTCTCCATCTAAAAACAACATAATATACAATGTTTTCACCACCACAGGGCACATACTCTAAAACTGACCACAAAATCAGAAATAAAACAATCTTGAGCAAATTCAAAAATTTCAAAATTGTATCAACAACATACTCAGACCACAGCTTGATAAAAATATAATTCAATACAAAGAAAACCACTTGAAACCAGACAACGACATGCAAATTAACCTGAACATGAATGACTTTTGGGTAAATAATAAAATTAAGGCAGAAATCAAGTTCTTTAAAATAAATGAGAACAAAGACACAACATACCAGAATCACTGCAACACAACTAAGACAGTATTAAGAGGGAAATTTATAGCATTAAATGCTCACATCAAAAAGCTAGAAATATCTCAATTTAATAACCTGACATCCTAAAGAAAAGAATGAGAGAAGTGAGAGCAAATCAACCCCTAAGGTAGCAGAAAACAACAAATAACTAAAATCATATCTGAACTGAAGAATATTTAGATGATGTAAAAAACTACAAAAAAGATTTAAAAATTAGAAGTAAATGTTTTGAAAAAACTCAGTAAGATAAATAAACCACTAGCTAGATTAATGAAGAAAAAAGAGAAGATCCAAAAAAAAACACAATTAGTAATGACAAACGGACATTACCACTGATTCGGCAAAAATACAAACAAGGATGAAAGTCTACAATGAGCACTTCTATGCACGGTAAGTAAAAAATTTAAAAGAAATGAATAAATTCCTGGACAAATACCTCCTCCCTAGACTGAACAAAAAAGAAATTGAACCCCTGAATAAACCAATAAAAAGCTCCAAAATCAAATTAATAATAAGTAGCCTACCAACCAAAAAAAGCCCAGGACCAGACGGACTTACAGCTGAATTCTACAAGATGTACAAACAAAAGCTGGTATTATTTTTACTAAAACTATTCCAAATAATTGAGAAAGGACTTCTCTCCAAGTTATTATATAAGAACAGCATCATTCTGATACCAAAACCTGGCAGAGACAAAACAAACAAACAAACAAAAAACTTCAGACCAATAGTTTTAATAAATATTAACAAAAAATCATCAACAAAATACTGAAAAACCAAATCCAGCAGCACATCAAAAATTTAATCCACCATTATCAAGTAGGATTTATCACTGGAACACAAGGTTGGTTCAATATATACAAATCAATAAATGTCATTTATCACATAAACAGAACTACAGACAAAAACCACAAAATTAACTCAATAGATGCAGAAAAAGCTTTCAGTAAAATTTAACATCCTTTATGTTATAACCCTCAACAAACTAGGCATTGAAGGTACATACTTCAAAAGAGTTATCTACAGCAAATTCACAGCCAACATACTGAATAGACACAAGTTGCAAACATTTTTTTTCTTGAAAACTGGCACAAGACGGCCAGGCGCGGTGGCTCACGCCTGTAATCCCAGCACTTTGGGAGGCCGAGGCGGGCAGATCACGAGGTCAGGCGATCGAGACCATCCTGGCTAACATGGTGAAACCCCGTCTCTACTAAAAATACAAAAAAATTAGCCGCGCATGGTGGCGGGCGCCTGTAGTCCCAGCTACTTGGGAGGCTGAGGCAAGAGAATGGCGGCGTTAACCCGGGAGGCGGAGCTTGCAGTGAGCCGAGATTGCGCCACTGCATCCCAGCCTGGGCAACAGAGCAAGACTCTGTCTCAAAAAAAAAAAAAAAGAAAGAAAAAAAAAAAGAAAACTGGCACAAGACAAGGGTGCCCTCTCTCACCACTCCTATTAAACATGGAATTTTGAAGTCCTGGCTGAGCAATCAGGCAAGCCGAAACAATAAAAGCACCCAAAAAAGAAAGAGAGGAACTCAAACTATCCCCGTTTGCAGATGACATGACTCTACATCTAAAAAAAACCTATAGTCTCAGCAGAAAAGTTCTGTAAGCTGACAACTTCAGCAAAGTTTCAGAATACAAAATAAACGTACAAAATTAGTAGCATCTCTGTACATCAACCATATCCAAACCGAAGGCCAAATTAATAACACAATCCCGGCCAGGCACGGGGGCTCACGCCTGTAATCCCAGCACTTTGGGAGGCCAAGAGGGGCAGATCACCTGAGGTCAAGAGTTCGAGACAAGCCTGGCCAACATGGGGAAATCTCGTCTCTACTAAAAATACAAAAATTAGCCAGGTGTGGTGGTGCATGCCTGTAATCCCAGCTACTCAGGAGGCTGAGGCAGGAGAATTGCTTGAACCCAGGAGGCGGATTGCAGTGAGCCAAAATCACACCACTGCACTCCAGCCTGGGCAACAGAGTGAGACTCCATCTCAAAAAACAAACAAACAAACAAAAAATCCCATTTGCAATTGCCACAAAAAAGAATAAAATATCTAGAAACACAGCTAACTAGGGAGATGAAAGATCTCTAGGACAAGAATTACAAAACACTTCTTAAAGAAGTCAGAGATGGCCAGCTGCAGTGGCTCACACCTGTAATCCCAGCACTTTGGGAGGCCGAGGCGGGTGGATCACCTGAGGTCGGGAGTTTGAGACTAGCCTGACCAACATGGAGAGACCCCATCTCTGCCTAAAAATACAAAATTAGCCTGGGGTGGTGGTGCATGCCTGTAATCCCAGCCACTCGCGAGTCTGAGGCAGAAGAATCACTTGAACCCTGGAGGCGGGAGGTTGCGGTGAACCAAGATTGTGCCATTGCACTCCAGCCTGGGCAACAAGAGTAAAACTGTCTTGGGGGGAAAAAAAGTCAGAGATGACGCAAACAAACGGAAAATCATTTTGTGCTCATTGATAGAAAAGTTCGGTATTAATATGGCCATACTGCCAAAAGAAATTTACAGACATGTTATTTCTATGAAACTATCAAAAAAAAATTTTTTTTTTTTTTTGACGGAGTTTGGTTCTTGTCGCCCAGGCTGGAGTACTGTGGTGAGGTCTTAGATCACTGCAACCTCCACGTCCCGGGTTCAAGGCTGCCTCAGCCTCCCAAGTAGCTGGGATTACAGGCATATGCCACCACACCAGGCTAATTTTTTGTATTTTTATTAGAGACAGGGTTTCACCATGTTGGCCAGGCTGGTCTTGAACCCCTGACCTCAAGTGATCCACCCACCTTGGCCTCCCAAAGTGCTGGGATTACAGGCATGAGCCACCACGCCCGGCCTTAAAAATATTCTTTTTTTTTTTTTTTATCTTTTTTATTTTTTTATTTTTTTTTTATTTTATTATTAAAAAATATTCTTAACTAAAAAAAAAAAAAAAAAACAATTAAATACATATGGAACCAAAAAAGAGCTCTAATAGCCAAGGCACTTTTCTAAGCAAAAAGAACAAAGCTGGAGACATTACATTACCCAACTTTATACTACAAAGCTATAGTAACCAAAGCAGCATGGTACTGGAACAAAAACAGACTCAGACAAATGCAACAGAATAGAGAGCCAAAAAATAATGCCACGCACTTAAAACCATCTGATCTTCAACAAAGCTGACAAAGAGAAATACAGGAACAATTTCCTATTTAATTTTAAATGTTATTTAAAATTTTAATTTAAACATTTAAATTTCTGGCCGGGCACGGTGGCTCACGCCTGTAATCCCAGCACTTTGGGAGGCCGAGGCGGGTGGATCACGAGGTCAGGAGATCGAAACCATCCTGGCTAACACGGTGAAACCCCGTCTCTACTAAAAAATACAAAAAATTAGCCAGGCGTGGTGGCGGGCGCCTGTAGTCCCAGCTACTTGGGAGGCTGAGGCAGGAGAATGGCGTGAACTCGGGAGGCGGAGCTTGCAGTGAGCCGAGATCACGCCACTGCACTCCAGCCTGGGCAACAGAACGAGACTCCGTCTCAAAAAAAAAAAAAAAAAAGAAAGAAAAACTAAATGTAAATATTTAAATAATCCTATTAAAAATAATGCCACACACTTACAACCATATGATCTTCAACAAAACTGACAAAGAGAAATATGGGAATAATTTCCTATTTAATAAATGGTGCAGTAATAACTATTCAGCACTATGTACAAGGCTAACCCTGGATCTCTTCCTTACAACATATACAAAAATTAACAAGATGAATTAAAGACTTAAATGTAAAACTTAGAATTATAAAAAACTCTGGAAGATAACCTAGGAAATATCATTCCAGACATAGGAACCAGAAAATTTTATAATGAAGATACCAAAAGCAATTGCAACAAATTGACAACTGGGATCTAACTGAAGAGTTTCTTCATAGAAAACTATTAACAGAGTAAAGACAAACTACAGAATAAAAGAAAATATTTGCAAACTATGCTTTTGACAAAGGTCTAATATCCAGAATCCATAATGAACTTAAATAAGTTTACAAGAAAAAAAAAAAAAAAACTCATTAAAAAGTAGGTGGCCAGGCACGGCCACCTACTTGCTCACGCCTGTAATCCCAGCACTTTGGGATGCCGAGGCAGGTGGATCACCTGAGATCAGGAGTTTGAAACCAGTCTGGCCAACATGGTGAAACCCTGTCTCTACTAAAAATACAAACTTACCCAGGCGTGGTGGCAGGTGCCTGTAATCCCAGCTACTTGGGAGGCTGAGACAGAAGAATCGCTTGAATCAGGGAGGCAGAGGTTGTGGTGAGCCAAGATTGCACCACTGCACTCCAGCCTGGGCAACAAGAGCGAGACTCCGTCCCCACAGAAAAAAAAAAAAAAATTAATAAAAACAAAACATGGCCTGGCGCAGTGGCTCACGCCTGTAATCCCAGCACTTTGGGAGGCCTAGGCGGGCAGATCATGAGGTCAAGAGATTGAGACCATCCGGCCAACATGGTGAAACCCCGACTCTACTAAAAATAGAATTAGCTGGGTGTGGTAGCAGGCTCCTGTAATCCCAACTACTAGGGAGGGTGAGGCAGGTGACTCACTTGAACCTAGGAGGCGGAGGTTGCAGTGAGCTAACATCTGCACAGCTGCACTCTAGCCTGGGGACAAAGCCAGACTGTCTCAAAAAAAAAAGGTACATAAACATCATGGAACACTGTGTGGCCATAAAAAGAGACCAAGATCATTTCTTTTGCACCAACATGTATAGTGCTAGAGACCACTATCCTTAGAAAACTAATGCAGAAACAGAAAACCAAATGCATGTTATTATTTATAAATAAGAACTGGCTGGGGGCAGTGGCTCACGCCTGTAATCCCAGAACTTTGGAAGGCTAAGGCGGGTGAATCACAAGGTCAGGGGGTGTTTGAGATCAGCCTGGCCAACATGGTGAAACCCTGTCTCTACTGAAAATACAAAAATTAGCCAGGTATGGTGGTAGGCGCCTGTAACCCTAGCTACTTGGGAGGCTGAGACAGGAGAATCGCCTGAACCTGGGAGATGGAGGTGGCAGTTAGCTGAGACTGAGCCATTGCACTCCAGCCTGGGCAACAAGAGCAAAACTCCGTCTCAGAAAAATAAAAAAATAAAAAAATAAAAAAATAAGAGCTAAATAATAAGAACACATGGACACAAAGAGAGGAACAACAAAAACTGAGACTTAGTTGAGGGTGGAGAGTAAGAGGACAAAGAGAATCAGAAAAAATACTTGTTTGGTGCCATGCTTAGTACCTCAGTGACAAAATAATCTGCACACCAAACCTTCATGACACAATTTTACCTATAAAACAAACCTGCAGATGTACCCATGAACCAAAAATAAAAGTTAAAAGTAAAAAATCCATGGGTGGAGGAGAGTGCAATGTAGGTGGAAGGACTGGTTTGTACTACAGATAGTGGCTTAGGTGAGGCTACACTGATTTATTTTTGTGCCCACGAAGGCAGATGAGATTATGAACAGTTGGTCAAAACCCTAGGATGGTGGAGAAAACAGATTACTACTGCAGATTCAGTGTCTGCAGGTGGGGATATTCCAGGAGACATAGTCATTTTTTGGGTTTTTTGCAGGAAGCACTAGGATAAACAATGCTGTTGTGAATTTTCTGAGGGTGGTACCTAGTCCTGGGAGGGGTGTGGGCACGTCAGTGTCTAGTGGGTGTGTTTGTGAGTGGGTGGAAATCTTGTGGTGGTAGCTGTGAAAAAGTGGGGTTTGTTATCACAGCTCTTGTCCTTTAAGTTTTCAGTCCTCGCTCACCCTTGGAGGAGACCTGAAATCACAGGACAACGAGCTTGTGTACAGGAGAGCAGAGCCTCCCATTCCCAGGCACCCAGAGTTCCATTCCAGGCCAGGCCTCTGTGATATCTTTTTTCTGGCACCAAATCTGTAGAGTTTACTGAACACCAAGCAATTCTCCAACACTCATTGTCTAACATTTGAATTCTGACACCACCCAGAGTCAGCACAGACCCTGATTCAGAGCACAGTCCACAACATTGTCTTTACTGCAGATGCCAGTCACAAACTTCATGGGCTGATCTATGCTTCTGAGCCACTGTTTAATAATTGGGGACTCCCAGAACTTTCCTCAAGTTCAGTAATATAATAGAGCTATTCACAGAACTCAGTGAAACACTGTAGTTATCTTTACCAGTTTATTATAAAAGATACAACTCAGAAAAAGTCAAATGGAAGAAATATATAGGACCAGGAAAAAAGGTGGGGAAAAATGAAGCACAAAGATAATCCTGGTAAAGAGCTATGATTAATAAAATTCTCCATCCTTTGTATTCTCCAGAAATAGTTTTTAAAAAGGAATACCCTCTTATTATGACTTAGATGGTGCTCTCTTTTCTTACCTGTTGTATAGCCAGACATAGACTGCATATTTTCTTCCTTTTCTTAAAAAAATCAGCTAAATTTGTCTTCAGTGGTCAAAATAAAATACTTCTTAATCAAACTTAAGTTTTTCTTTTTCCCACAGCAACTAAACTTTGAGCTATACTCAGTTTGAGCCAACATACAACCCCATTTTATGTTCACCCTAAGAACATGCTAACTTCAGGGTAAAACATTTTCTGATCTAAAACCTGATTTTTTCACCCTCTATTCACCATTCTTCTGCTATTTTCTTTCTAATCTTGTTTTCTCCCCTCTGTGAAAAAAAGTCTGCCTGAACTTTGCAATAATAGTTGGTACTTCCTCCTGTTGCAATACTCCTTTGGAATTAAAATTTTTTTTACATAAATCTAACTTTGTTTCATTTTACAAAATTTGGAAACTGCCTCAAAACAATAATACTTATCTTCAGTAAGACCTTTTCAGTCTTTTTTCATTTTAACCTTAACTGCACCTGCCTGTGCATCCCCAGCTTCCCAGGGCTCTCAAGCTTCTCTCAGGATAAAGCCTTCTTCCATGGCTGGGGCGAGCAGGCTGACATATCTGCAGAAAAGGGTCCCCAGAAAGAACTAACTGGGCCTTTAATAACCTCCTTTTGCAGGCTCAATATTAGCTTTATATGGGCTCAAGCTTTAATTTTCATGTCTGAGTTATTCACTTGGTGTCTGAAACTACGTGTTTGAAAAATGCAGCAAAATTACTGATACGCAGTGTTGATATATAAAAGAAAATTTTAAGGTGCTTCCATTTCATACCTCTATAAGAAAACCAAAAGTATCTATACCTTTCAAACAATTGAAGTATTATTTTATTATTTATTTTAAAAGTTATGTAGTAGGCCGGGCACGGTGGCTCACACCTGTAATCCCAGCACTTTGGGAGGCCAAGGCCAGCAGGTCACCTGAAGTCAGGAGTTCGAGACTAGCCTGGCCAACATGGTGAAACCCCATCTCTACTACAAATACAAAAATTAGCCAGGCGTGGTGGTGCGCATCTGTAATCCCAGCTACTCGGGTGGCTGAGGCAGAAGAATCACTTGAATCTGGGAGGCGGAAGGTTGCAGTGAGCTGAGATCATGACACTGCACTCCAGCCTGGGTGACAGAGCGAGACTCTGTCTCAAAAAAAAAAAAAAGAAAGTTATGTAGTAAACAATTAGTCATATGAGAACACTTCTAGGAGGTACCAAATTTCATAACACTTAGCATTAAATTCAGAAATCAAAATCATAGGATATAGAACAGATATTCACTGTCACAAATTTATGGTGCAAAGAGGAACTATGTTTTCATGAATCTATGTAACTCACCAATTATCTACTACATTTTCTTGTGGAAAGGTATTTAATTTTTACAGCCAAAAAGGAAGAGAGATTGTCTCGCTCTGTCTCCCAAGGCTGCAGTGCAGTGGTGCAATCTCGGCTCACTGCAACCTCCACCTCCCGGGTTCAAGAGATTCTCCTGCCTCAGCCTCCCAAGTAAGTAGCTGGGACTACAGGCACGTGCCACCGTGACCGGCTAATTTTTGTATTTTTAGTACAGATGAGGTTTCACCATATTGACCAGGCTGGTCCTGAACTCATGACCTCGTATTCTGCCCACCTCAGCCTTTCAAAATGCTGGGATAATAGGTGTGAGCCACCCCACCTGGCTCTTATTCTTTTCCTTGGTAGAATTCTAACAGCTAAACCTTGGAATTCTGTTTGAAATTACCCACCCATAAACACAACTGACAAATTTTCTAAACTCACTCTGGGAAAGAAAAAGGTAAATAAAAACGTTTAACAAATAGAATATACAATTAGATTTTTTTTTCCTGAAACCCAACTCTTACATGCTCTTTGCACATATTTTCTTACCTTTCAAATGCTACTAATAAAATGCAATTTACATTTAAAAAAACTAAAGTCACCGGCTGGGCGTAGTGGCTCACGCCTGTAATCCCAGCACTTTGGGAGGCTGAGGAGGGCGGATCACAAGGTCAGGAGATGGAGACCATCCTGGCTAACACAGTGAAACCCTGTCTCTACTAAAAATACAAAAAAATTAGCTGGGCGTGGTGGCGGGCACCTGTAATCCCAGCTACTCGGGAGGCTGAGGGAGAAGAATGGCTTGAACCCAGGAGGCAGAGCTTGCAGTGACCCCAGATCGCACCACTGCACTCCAGCCTGGGTGACAAAGCGAGACTCCGTCTCAAAAAAAAAAAAAAAAAAACCAAAAACTCAAGTCTAAATAAGTGCACTAATCTTTTCAAGGTGACAAACCTAGGGAGTGGCAATGCTGATTAGAAAACAGATGTGTCGGCCCAGCGCAGTGGCTCATGCCTGTAATCCCAGCACTTTGGGAAGCCAAGAGGGGCGGATCACCTGAGGTCGGGAGTTCGAGACAAGCCTGGCCAACACGGGAAAACCCCGTTTCTACTAAAAATACAAAATTAGCTGGGCATAGTGGTGCATGCCTGTAATCCCTGCTACTCGGCAGGCTGAGGCAGGAGAATCGCTTGAACCTGGGAGGCGGAGGTTGCCATGAGCCGAGATGGCACCATTTAACTCCAGCCTGGGCAACAAAAGCAAAACCCCATCTCAAAAAAAAAGAAAACAGATGTGTCTAATTCATGTGTCAAGTCAGGTCACCAATCACTTGAGAGATTCTCCCACCCCATCCTGCTCACTTAAGTGCTCAATGACCACCCTCTCACTGCACTATGCCTCAGTGACTGCCCCAAGTGCATTTTACTTTGCAAGTTTTTGCATCATTTCACTGAGGTCACTTTTTGTCTTTTGAAATGCTATTTTTTCTTTCACAAATCTTACACAATCCAGGGGACAGAAATTATCTCTGTGTTCTTCCCTCAATACCAGCATCTGATTGGCTGACCAGCAATATGTCTCCAAGAAACGGAAGCTGGGTTGAGTAAAGGCAATCTTAATGTCTCAAGGCTTAGTTTTTCTTTTTTTGAGATGGAGTTTCGCTCTTGGTGCCCAGGCTGGAGTCCAGTGGTGCGATCTTGGCTCTCAGCCTCCGAAGTAGCTCGGATTACAGGCAGGCACCACCACGCCCAGCTAATTTTTTTGTATTTAGTAGAGACGGGGTTTCACCATGTTAGTCAGGCTGGTCGCGAACTCCAGACCTCAGGTGATCCACCACCTCAGACTCCCAAAGTGCTGGGATTACAGGTGTGTGCCACCGCACAGGCAAGGGTTAGTTTTTCAAAGGAAGAGCACAGGGGAGAGTCCTATCAGTCCAAGGGCATCCATCTGTTCCATTGACAGGCTACACTCCATACCTCAGGTTGTTTTATGAAAGAAAATAACCCAGTAGATTATATTCACTAGACACTCGAGCAGACATAGCCATGGTAGATATATTGGTTTATTCACAGAAATTACTGAAGCCCAGGACCATAAAAAACTGAAGGTGGCTGAGGCCACATCACCCATAAAGTTTCCAAAGGGAAACCTTGACCCAAAAATATTCTGATACTATCTCTGTGCCTAGAGAAGATTTTTTAAAATGAGGCGAAAAGATTTTTTACAATACAGTGTCAGGGAATTGTTCTTCTTTTTCTTCTCATAAAAAATATTTTCAAACAGAAAACGATTTTTTTAAGTGCCATTCAATGTCAAAAAATGCTTAGTTAAAATACAGCATCTAAGGTGTACAATAAAAGACAAATAGTTGATAACGTGAATTAGAAAGGGGAAGCTGGCATTTGAGAATGTGAGAAGAAACTGGAAATTTAGTATTTTACTGCAAGTCATAGTTAGTCTGGAGGAATGGGATGACGGGTAGGCTTGAAACCCAGCTTGAGAGAACTGTGAAAAATGCAGGGGAAAATCAGTCCCCTGTGGAGTGTGAAAATAACTAAGTAGCAGGCAATTAGACTGAGGTTACTCTAGTCCCTGGGTTCCTACTTTTTAAAAACTCTAACTCAAATGCATTTTTTTGTAAATTACTGAATTGAGGGAAACAAAATTTAGGCTTAAACAATCATAAACTGCCAATTAACCTCTGATTACATAACCCCGAAATGTCCACCTTAATCGTACAAATCAAGTAACTATGAACTGTACCTAACCAATTATTTAATTTGGTTTTCTTCATCATGTACCTTTAAAAGTCTTTCCTTCAAGCTGCTCTCATAAGTCACAAGCGCCAAACCACAGCTAAGTGCTCCACAATTTTTGGATCACTCTTTGCTTAAATTCTCCAATATTTTTGTGGTGATCCCCATAATTTATTTATTTATTTAATGTATTTCTATATATTTTTTGAGACGGAGTTTCGCTCTTGTTGCCCAGGCTGGAGTGCAATGGCGTCATCTCGGCTCACTGCAACCGCCACCTCCCGGGTTCAAGTGGTTCTCCTGCCTCAGCCTTCTGAGTATCTGGGATTACAGGCATGTGCCACCACGCCCGGCTAATTTTGTATTTTTAGTAGAAACGGGGTTTCACCATGTTGGTCTGGCTGGTCTTGAACTCCTGACCTCAGGTGATCCACCTGCCTTGGTCTCCCAAAGTGCTGGTATTACTGAAGTGAGCCACCGAGCCCGGCCCTCCCATAAAATTTTAATAGGAGAAAACAGGAACTGGGAACCCCACGGACCAAAACTCTTCCCATTAATGAACCTGCACCCTGAGTCAGGATTTTCCCGTGACGCCCCTCCCGTGGTCCCTGCACAATCTGAGAGAGATGCGGCGCTGAGGGTACAGAGCTGCCCAGAGAGGGCTACAGACCAGGGCACAGTCACTACGCAGAGAAGAGACGGGACGCCCCGGGGCTGGCTGTCAGGGCGCCGCCATCTTATGGCTGCAGGGCACTGAGGCCGAGCTGGGGAAGGAGAACTCGGGGTGCAGATTGTGGAGCTGACTGCGGGGAAGCCTGAGTCCCGCCATAGCCACTTCCCACCGGTTCCAACCAGCCCCTTCCCCCTCTCGGGATGTCGCACCCGGAACTCTCACCATTTCTAGGCTTCTAAGAGGCCCTGGAGTCTTAGCTGTGGATCTCCCAATTTCTGCAGGTCACAGGCCCACAGAGGCTGGACCGCTAGGAGCAGAGGACACAGAGCAGTGAAAGGAGACACGGAGCTCCGGCTGCAGCGAGAGACAAAGGCGCCGCCAAATCCCGGAAGCCATCTTGTCTGCTCCAACTGCGTGCCTGATTGGACGGTTCCCAGCCCAGCGTGCCTGATTGGACAACGTTTAAGGTCCTGACCCTTCAGGCCCTGAGTGACAGAAGATGTGATCAGACACTGGGCTGAGTGAAGAGTGACAGCCTACGCTGCAGCCTTTTCAGCCAGGGCTTCCTCTTTTAGCTGAGCCAGGCCCATCCCAGAGGGTATTTGTATTTAACCTTGTGTATAAGGTCATATACATTTATAAATGATATATGGCTACTCACAAATAAAAATAATATAATAATAATTATTTTAGAATTTCAGATTTTATGACCTTCCTGGCTTCTGGTCCTTTGAGTAGGCAGCCTGAGAATTTTAAAAAGAGGCAATCCTCAAATAAAATGTGAGCCTCATGTGAATTTTACGTTTTCTACTAGTCAAACTTTAAAAAGAAAAAAACAAGTGGAATTGATTGTAACAATCTAATTAACCCAATATATCCAAAGTACTATCATTTTAGTATGAAAGCAATATGAAATTATTGATGAAATACACATATATATGTATATATGTGTGTATATATACACACACACACATACACACATGGAACTAAATCTTTGAAAATAACTCTATGTTACCAAACACATTGCAATTCAGACCAGCCACATTCCAGGCACCCAGTAGCCACACGTAGCCAATAGCTGCCACATTAAAGTGCAGCTCTGATGTCAGGGGGGTGAAGAAGAGCCTGAACATCCCTTTTTTGCCAGAGGTGAGGGGACAGCCTCTCTCTACCAACATCTCTCTTCAATTCCAAGGAAGAAACAGTTAGTGACCATAGAAAGAACAGAGGACAGATAGAATAAAATAACCACAGGTCGACCTGTGGTTACCTCTGGTGATTTTATTAACTACTGCTGCCCACCTGTTGCTTACCTTAATTCCAAACATCAGACAGTGAACAAAGAATGATGAAGCCACAAAACAAGAAAACTGCGTGTCTTCAGATCTGTCCACAGTCTTAACCTCCAATGTTTAGATATGGAAAAAATAGATTAAAGGCAAACTTATTTTGCTATTTGGCCTTGGCCCTAATGGTCAGCCTGTGGTTATCTGTTTTCTCCTGTGGTGTGGTGAACTGTGTGAGTATAAGCACCAATCACACGCAGACATGTCTACGTGTATTTTTTGCATTATTCAATATTCTCTTACAAGACATTGGACTTTAAATCAAGAATAAAGGTAATGCGAGTCTTTTTTCTTGCCTTGGCGCTGCCCACAGGGTGCATCGTGACATATTGCTAAGTTCGGTATTCAGGTTATGTGACTCTTTTCTTTTACCCAGGCCCAGAATATTTTGCACAATAGAACATATTACTAGGCCCAACATATATAAAATGGGAGGCCCTCGCCTGGGCCCTTTTTACGGAGGGCTTTGTGATATATCTCTACATCAATCACCTAAGAGATGCAACTCTCCATTTTTCCCTGCACTCTGCCCAGAGGAAAAATTGTGACTTATCACTAAGTCTAGGTACCAGGTGATGTGTCTCTCCTGCCTGGGCCTTGAACCAAAGAAAGCATTGTTACCTATTGCTGGGCTCAGCACCCAGGTGATGTGACTCTGCTGCCTGTGTCCTGCTGTCAGGAGAAGGTTGTAACATATTCCTGACTGAGTATTCAGGTGATGTGACACTCCTGTCTGGTCCTTGCCCTCGGAAAATATTGTGACATATTCCTGGCCCAAGTATGAGAGCCAACATGTCCTTCAGGAACACTTCAGGTCCTTTAACCTTGGGTACATCATCCCACAATTCAGAAGGGCCCTTCCAAACTCAGGAATGAACAAGTGGCTGTTGGCTGTCTAGGTTCTCCATGAGTTCTCATTTATCATTGAATTTATGTCCGCTTAAATATCAGGTTTGTTTCTTCAATTTAGGTGTATAACACTGATAACTGAGGGGTAATTATAGGTAATCTAAATTGAACCACAAAGTTTATTCAAATGGCATATCTAAAAAGTTTTAGTGCTGGCTTATTTAACACAAAAATGTGTCAGAGGCCGGGCGCAGTGGCTCATGCCTGTAATCCCAGCACATTGGGAGACCGAGGAGGGCAGATCACGAGGTCAAGAGATCAAGACCATCCTGGCCAACATGACAAAACCCTGACTCTACTAAAAATACGAAAATTAGCTGGGTGTGGTGGCACATGCCTGTAGTCCCAGCTACTCGGGAGGCTGAGGCAGGAAAATCGCTTGAACTGGAGAGGCGGAGGTTGCAGTGAGCTGAGATCACGCCACTGAGACTCCAGCCTGGTGACAGAGCATGACTCCATCTCAAAAAAAAAAAAAAAAAAGTGGCAGAGTATTTTCCTGATGTTCAACTATTTTTGTTTTTCCTGAATTAGCAGTTTTATGAGTCAGTGTCTTCTTTAGAATTCTCACAATCCTTACCCAGTCCAAACAATATAATTTTAAAATTATCAGAAACCTGTACTCAACTTGTCTGGGCTATGTCCATCTTTTCATGAACCTCCTTACAGACACAGTACTCCAGGATTTTGCATGCTTTTAAAGTTTATAGAAACTGCATCAGAATTAAACCATTAACTGTAGAAATGACTTCAAATAATTATAAAGGAACAAATGAAACAAATTTATTATGTCTGTGACCTGCAATAACTTATCATAACCATAATTATGACTAATAGCTTGTACTCAGATATATAAGATTTTTAGAAATTTCGTAATATTATGAAATAAATGTTAATAATATATATTAAAATAGAAGTTGAAGAGGGTCAAACATTATCTTTAATTCAACAATGCTTTTCATGTAATTTAACATATCAAATAATTACGTTTTTCACTCTTCTGGATGTTGTGTAGACCCTCCGTAGCATCCAAAAGTCAGGGGTCTAGGCCGTGCCCAATGGCTCACACCTGTAATTCCAGCACTTTGGGAGGCCGAGGCAGGTGGATCACCTGAAGTCAGGAGTTTGAGACCAGCCTGGCCAACTTGGTGAAACCCCGTCTCTACTAAAAATACAAAAAATTAGCTAGGCGTGGTGGCAGGCAGCTGTAATCCCAGCTACTTGGGAGGCTGAGGCAGGAGAATTGCTTGAACCTGGGAGGTGAAGGTTGCAGTGAGCCGAGATCACGCCATTGCACTCCAGCCAGGGTGAAAGAGTGAGATGCTATCTCAATAAAAAAGAAAAAAAAAGTTAGGGGTCTAATAATACATAAAATTTGTGTTCAAGAGAAAATTGTTGTACTTTTTAATTAGTGTATTATCAATGGTAAAGCTAATTTTAATAAAACCTACGAGTAAATTCATCAAATTTGTCATTTTTGGCCAATCTAGATTTCCGTAAATATGTTATAATCTCTCATAATTAATCGCTTAAACTTTTTATATTTTATGTTTATCTACTATTTTATTTTTTCAATTTGACACAACCATTAAGTAATTTCAAACTACACTAAATGTTTCTAACTTCCTTCATCAAAAGCATTTTTTGCTTTTGTTTCTACACTCTATGCAGAATTGTTTTTCATATATCTAATTGATTTAATTATATATAAATCACATTAACTCTTTTTTTTAAGATGGAGTCTAGCTCTGTCTCCCAGGCTGGAGTGCAATGGCGGGATCTCAGCTCACTGCAACCTCTGCCTCCTAAGTTCAAGCGATTCTCCTGGCTCAGCCTCCAGAGTAGCTGGGACTACAAGTGCATGCCACTATGCCCGGCTAATTTTTGTATTGTTAGTAGAGATGGGGTTTCACCATGTTAACCAGGATGGTCTCAATCTCCTGATCTCATAATCCTCCCGCCTCAACCTCCCAAAGTGCTAGGATTACAGACGTGAGCCACGGTGCCTGGCCTCATTAACTCTTAACAACCTTTTAGTGAAATTCCTAGGAAGCAATTTTGAACTGTTTGTTTCAGTATTGGTAGACAAAATTTATTTTATATTTTAAATAAATATTTTTTTATTTTTTTTAAATAACAGGTCTAAATATATTTAGCTTTTTTATATTACATAAAAATAAGATTCTGATCAGGCATGGTGTCTCATGCTTGTAATTCCAGCACTTTGGGAGACCAAGACAGGAAGGCTGTTTAAGCCCAAGAATTCAAGACCAGCTGGGGCAACATGGCAAAATCCCATGTCTACAAAAAAATACAAGAATTAGCTGGGCATGGTTGCCTGCACCTGTAATACCAGCTATTCAGGAGGCTGAGGTAGGAGGACTGCCTGAGTCCAGAAAGTTGAGGCTGCAGTGATCCATGATGAAGCTATTGCACCCAATCCTAAGTAATAGAGTGAGAACCTTTATTTAAAAAAGGCCAAAGCATATGAACTTAATGTTATGGGGGTTTTTTGGTTTATTATTATTATTATTTTAATAGTTTTGGGGGTACAGTTTATGTTTGGTTACACGGATAAGTTTAGTCGTAATTTCTGAGATTTTGGTGCACCCATCTCCTGAGTAGTGTACACTGTATCCAATGTGTAGTCTTTCATCTCTCACCCACCTCCCGCCCTTCCACCTGAGTCCCCAGAGTTCTGTGTATAATTCTTATGCCTTTGCATAAGAGCTTAGCTCCCACTATGAGTGAGAACATACAATATTTGGTTTTTCATTCCTGAGTCACTTCACTTAGAATAATTGTCTCCAACTTCATCCAGGTTGCTTCAAATGCCAATATTTTGTTCCTTTCTTGACTGAGTAGTATTTCATTGTTTGTGTGTGTGTGTATATATATAGTGATATATATACATGTATATATATTATGTGAATTATATATATATATATATATGCACACATATATATCACATTTCTTTATCCACTCATTGGTTGATAGGCATTTAGGCTGGTTCTGTATTTTTACAATTGTAAATTGTGCTGCTGTAAACATGTGTGTGCATGTGTCTTTTTAATACAATGATTTCTTTGTGTGTGTGTGTAGATACCAAGCGGTGGGATTGCTGGATCAAATGATAGTTCTATCTTTAGTTTTTTGGGTTTTTTTTTTCTTTTTTTTTGAGACAGATTCTCACTCTGTCACCCAGCTGGAATGCAGTGGCGTGATCTTGGCTTACTGCAACCTCTGCCGCCCGGGTTCAAGGGATTCTCTTGCCTCAGCCTCCCAAATAGCTGGGATTACAGGCGTGAGCCACCCCACCCAGCCCTACCTTTAGTTCTTTAAAAAATCTTCGGACTGTTTTTCTATAGTGGTTGTACTAGTTTACATTCCCACCAGTAGTGTAAAAGTGCTTTTGTTTCACCACATTTCTGTCAACAGCTAGTATTTTTAAATTTTTTTAATTAAGACCATTCTTATAGGAGTAAGGTGGTATCACACTGTGGTTTTGATTTGCATTTCCCTGATAGCTAGTGATGTTTAGCATGTTTTTATATGTTTGTTGGCCATTTTTATATCTCCTTTTGAGAATTTTTTATTCATGTTTTTAGCTTACTGTTTCATGGGATTTTTTTTTTCTGATTCTTTTGAGTTCCTTGTAGATTCAGAATATTTGTCTTTTGTTGGATGCATAGACTGTGAAGATTTTCTCCCACTTGGCAGGTTGTAAGTTTACTCTGCTGATTATTTCTATTGTGGTCAAGAAGGTTTCTGGTTTAATTAAGTCCCGTTTATTTTTCTTTGTTTTTGTTTTATTTGCTTTTGGGTTCTTGGTCATGCACTATTTGCCTAAGCCAATGTCTAGAAGACTTTTTCTGATGTTAGCTTCTACAATGCTTACAGTTTCAAGTTTTAGATTTAAATCTTTTCTCCATATTGAGTTAATTTTTGTATAAGATAAGAGATGAAGATTCAGTTTTATTCTTCCACATGTGGTTTGCCAGTTATCCCAGCAGCATTTGTTGAATAGGGTGTCCTTTTCCTACCTTATGTATTTATTTACTTTCTCAAAGATCAGTTGGCTGCAAGTATTTGGCTTTATTTCTGAGTTCACTATTCTGTTCTATTTGTCTGTGTGTCTACTTTCATACCAGTAGCATGTTGTTTTGGTAACTATAGCCTGGTAGTATAGTTTGAAGTTAGGTAATGTGATGCCTCTGATTTTTTACTTTTTGCTTAGTCTTGCTTTGGCTATGTGGGCTTTTTTTAGGCTCTATATGAATTTTAGGATTTTTTTCCTAGTTCTGTGAAGAATGATGATGGTATTTTGATGAAAACTGACTTGTAGAATGCTTTTGTCAGTATGGTCATTTTTACAATGTTGACACTACCTATCCATGAGCATGGGATATGTTTCCATTTGTTTGTGATATCTATGGTTTATTTAAGCAGTGTTTTATAATTTTCTTTGTAGATGTATTTCACCTCCTTGGTTAGGTATATTTCTAATTTTTGTTTTTTTTTTTTTTGCATGTTTTTGCAATGGGTTGAGTTCTTGATTCGATTTTCAGCTTGGTAGCTGTTGTTGTATAGCAGTGGTGCCAATTTGTATACATTGATTTTGTATTCTGAAAGTTTACTGAATGTATTCATTAGATCTAGAAGCTTTTTAATAAATCTCTAGGGTTTTCTAGGTATAAAATCATAAATTCAGAAAACAGTGACAGCCTGACTTCCTTTTTACAGATTTGAATGCAATTTATTTATTTATTTATTTATTTATTTATTTATTTTTATTGTCTAATTGCTCCAGCTAGGACTTCCAGCACTATGTTGAATAGAAGTGGTGTAAGTGACCATTCTTGTCTTGTTCCAGTTGTCAGGAAGAAAGTTTTAATTTTTCCTCATTCAGTATAATGTTGGCCGTGGATTTGTCACAGATGGCTTTCATTACCTTAAGGTATGTACCCCCTGTGCCGATTTTGCTGAGAGTTTCAATCATAAAAAGATGCTGGATTTTAAGTATGTTTCTCTCGTCTGAGTGTGGTGGCTTATGCGTGTAATCCTAGCAGTTTGGGAGGCCGAGGCTGGTGGGTTGCCTGAGCTCAGGAGTTCAAGACTAGCCTGGGCAACATGGTGAAACTCTTTACCAAAATACAAAAAATTAGCTGAGTGTAGTGGCACACACCTGTACCTTTAATTTTAGCTACTTGGGAGGCTGAGGCATGAGAATCTTTTGAACCCAGGAGGCAGAAGTTTCAGTGAGCCGAGATCATGTCACTGCACTGCAGCCCAGGTGACAGAGATTTCATCTGAAGGAAAAACAAATGTTATTCTGCATCCGTTGAGATGATCATATGGTTTTTGTTTTTAATTCTGCTTATGTGATGTATCACATTTATTGACTTACGTATGTTAAACCATCCCTACATCTCTGGTATAAAATGCACCTGATCATGGTGTATTATTATTTGATATGCTGTTGTATTTGGTTAGCTAGTATTTTGTTAAGAATTTTTGCATCTATGTTCATCAGGAATATTAGTGTGTAGTTTTGTGCTATGTTCTTTCCTGGTTTTGGTATTAGGGTGATACTGGCTTCATGGAATGATTTAGGAAAGATATGCTCTTTCTCTATTTTTGAAATAGTTTTATTTGGGTTGGTAGCAATTCTTCCTTAAATGCCTCATAGAATTCAGCTGTGAATCCATCTGGTCCTGGACCTGTTTTTTTTTTTTTTTTGGAAATTTTTTATTACTGTTTCAATCTCACTACTTGTTATTGGTCTATGCAGAGTTTCTGTCTTTCTGGTTTAATCAAAGAGAGTTGTACATTTCCAGGAACTTATCCAACTCCTCTAGGTTTTCTAGTTTGTGCATGTAAAAGTATTCATAGTAGCCATGAATTATCTTTTGTATTTCTGTGGTACTGGTTGTAATATCTCACATTTTGTTTCTAACTGAGCTTATTTAGATCTTCTTTCTTCTTTTCTTGGTTAATCTCACTAATGGTGTATTAATTTTGGTTATCTTTTAAAAAACAAGCTTTTTGTTTCATTTGTCTTTTGTGTTATTTAAAATTTCAATTATGTTAATTCTTCTCTGATTATTGTTCGTTTTTTTGTTTGTTTGTTTGTTTGTTTTTGTTTTTTGCTGGGTTGGTGTTTGGTTTGTTCTTGTTTCTCTAGTTCCCTGAGGTGTGAGGTTAGATTTTCTATTTGTGCCTTTTCAGACTTTTTGATGAAGGCATTTAATGCTATGAACTTTCCTCTTAGCCTCACTTCTGCTGTATTCCAGAGGTTTTGATAGGTTGTGTCACTACTATTGTTTAGTTATAAAAAAATTTAAATTTTCATCTTGACTTCATTGCTGACACAACAATTATTCAAGAGCAGGTTATGTAATTTCCATGCATTTGCATGGTTTTGAGGATTCATTTTGGAGTTGATTTCCAATTTTATTCCAATGTGGCCTGAGAGAATACTTGATATAATTTTGATTTTCTTAAATTTGGTGAGACTTGTTTTGTAGCCTATTATATGGTCTATTTTGGATAACGTTTTATGTGCTACTAAATAGAATGTATATTCTTCAGTTGTTGAGTAGAATGTTTTGTAAATATCTGTTAAGTCCATTTATTCTAGAGTATAGTTTAAATTCATTGTATCTTAGTTGACTTTCTGTCTAGATGACCTTTCTAGTATTGTCAGCGGGGTATTAAAATACCCCATTATTATTTTGTTGCTTTCTATCTCCTTTCTTATGCCTAGCAGAAATTATTTTATAAATTTGGGAGCTCCAGTGTTAGGTGCATATGGATTTAGAATTGTGATGTCTTCTTGTTTGGACTAGTTCTTTTATTATTATATAATGTTATTCTTTGTTTTTTTGTTTTGTTTTGTTTTTTACCATTGTTGCTTTAAAGTCTGTTTTGTTTGCTATGAGAATAGCTACTCCTCCTTACTTTTTGTTTCCATTTGCATAGAATATCTTTTTCCACTTCTTTGCCTTAAGTTTATTTGAGTTTTTATTTGTTAGGCAAGTCTCTTAAAGACAGCAGATACTTGGCTGGTAATTTTTTTTTTTTTCTTTTGAGATGGAGTGTTACTCTTGTTGCCCAGGCTGGAGTGCAGTGGCACGATCTTGGCTCGCTGCAACCTTTGCCTCTCAGGTTCAAGCAATTCTCCTGCCTCAGCCCCCTGAGTAGCTGAGATTACAGGTGCACGCCAGCACACCTGGCTAATTTTTCTATTTTAGTAGAGATGGGGTTTCACCGTGGTGGCCAGGCTGGTCTCAAACTCCTGACCTCAGGTGAACCACCCACCTCGGCCTCCCAAAATGCTGGGATTACAGACGTGAGCCACCATGCCCAGCCATAAATTTTTATTTATTCTGCCATTCTGCATCTTTTAAGTAGAGCATTTAAGTTATTGACATTTAATGTTAGTTTTGAGATGTGAGGTATTGCTGTATTCATCAGGTTAGCTGTTGCCTGAATATCTTTGAGTTTTTTTGTTATTGTTTTATAGGCCTTGTGAGATTTATGCATTAAGGAGGTACTATTTTGGTGTATTTTGAGGTTTTGTTTCAAGATTTAGAAGTTCTTTTAGCATTTCTTCTATTGCTGGCTTGGTACTGGTAAATTCTCTCCAACACTTGTTTTACTGAAAATGACCTCATCTCTCCTTCATTTATGAAGCTTACCCTCTCTGGATACAACATTCTTGGCTAAAAATTGTGTTGTTTAAGGAGGCTAAAGACAGGACTCCAGTCCCTTCTTTCTTGTAGGGTTTCTGCTGAGTAAACTGTGTTAATCTGGTAAGTTTTTTTTATAGGGTAACTGATGCTTTTCCTCACAGCTCTTATGATTCTTTTCTTCATCATGAATTTAGATAACCTAATGACTATATGAATAGGTGATGATCTTTTTGTGATAAATTTTCCAAGTGTTTTTTGAGCTTCTTGTGTTTGGATGTCTAGATTGCTAGCAAGGCCTGAGAAGTTTTTCTCAATTATTCACTGAAATAAAATTTCCAAACATGTAAATTTATCTTTTTGTTTTTTTCAGGACCACCAATTACTCCTAGGTTTGGTCACTTAACATAATCCCAATTTTCTTACAGGCTTTGTTCATTTTGTTGATTCTTTCTTCTTTGTCTTTGTCAGACTGATTTAATCTGAAAGACTTTTCTTCAAGCTCTGAAGTTCTTTCTTTGACTTGTTGTAGTCTATTGTTTAAACTTTCCAGTTTATTTTGTATTTCTGTGTGTCTTTCATTTCCAAAAGTGGTGATTGTTTTTTAATTTATAATATTTATTTCTTTGGAAATTTTTAAATTCATATCTTGTATTAATTTTTTAAATTTCTTTAAGTTGGTTTTCTTGTTTCTCTGGTTTCTCTAGTAGCTTAATAATCAACTTTCTCAATTTATTTTCTGGCAACTCAGACATTTCTTCTAGGTTTAGAATGATTACAGAAGAGCTAGTGCAATATTCTGGGGGTGTTACAGAACCTTGTTTTGTCATATTGGAATTACTTCTCTGGTTTCTTCTCATTTGGCTAGACTATTTCAGTGGAAAGATCTTGGACTGAAAGGCTCCTGTTCAGATTCTTCCGTCCCATGGAGTGATTTCTTGATGTGGTGCTTTCTCACTTTTCCTAGGGATGGGCTTTCTGCAAGTCAGAGTACAGTGATTGTTATTGTTCTTCTGGGACTAGTAAACCAGCGGAGCTCCACAGCTCCAGGCTGATATTGAGGAATGTCTACAAAGTGTCCTGTGATGTAATCTGTCTTCAGGTCTCTCAGCCATGAATACCAGCACCTGCTTCAGTGGAGGTGGCAGGGAAGTGAAGTTGACTGTGTGAGAGACCTTGGTTGTAGTTTTATTTAGTGCATTAGTTTTCTCAATTGCTTGTTATGCAAGCAGTGAATTTGTCATGTGGACAGACTCAGGACCTCTGGTTAGCCAGGATGTTACAGGTGGTGGAATTAGTTTGTTTGTTTTTTTTTTCCTTGGAGCAGGGCTGTTCTGTTACGAGTTGCTGTTATGGCTTGTGTCAGTTGGCCTCCAGCCAAAAGGTGGTGCTTTCAGGAGAGCACCAGCTGTGGTAGTAGAAAGGGGGTATAGACTTGACCTATGTTAACCAGGATACCCGTTCAGGATTCTCAGGTGATGGGTGGGACCATAGATCTTCCAAAAGTTAATTGATTTCACCTTCGGCTACCAGGTTGAGTAGAGAAAAATCATCAGGCTGAGGCAGGATTAGACCGGTCTGAGCTCAGACTCTCAGGGGGTGTGGCTTGCTGCAGCCACTGTTGGAGGAGAGGTGGTTCTCAAGCCAATGGAGTTATGTTTTAAGGGAGGTTATGGCTGCCTTTGCTGCTTCATACAGAGCACCAAGAAAAGTGAGAAAAAGCTGGCAGTGGCAGGCCTCACCCAGCTCCCATGCAGCCAGCAAGGTCAGTCTCATTCCGTTCCCACCCTGTCCTGCCAAAAGCATGGAGTTTATATCAAGGCAGCCAGCGTGCAGAGTTGAGATCTTGCCCCAGGCTACATGCCTATCCCTGAGAAAGTCAGAAAGGCTTTCAGGCTTCACCCCTCCCCACCTGCCCACACCCTTCGCTGCACAGCTTCTGTGCTTGTATCTGCACTTCCTATTCACTTCTGCAGACTCTGCGCAGTAGAATTTATGCTTGGTCAAAATTATTGCACAGTTCACTAAAAGCTTTTTTAATTTTTTTGGCCCCTCCCTAATTCTGCTGGCTGCCTTTCGCAAAGACCCTTGTGAAATAAAGTCAGGAATGACTCGTTTGGTCTTGAGCTGGGGACTGGGAATGCCTATAGGCTCTTTCCCCGGCTTTTTCTTCTTTTATATTTCACTCAGCTCCCTAAATTCTTTTCAGTTCTAGGTAAGGTTAAATACGTTTCCTTTGATCTAGATTTTTCAGATCCCCCAGTGGGGATGTGTGTTCAAAGGTAGACTTTCTTTCTCTCACACTTTGGGGAACTCACAGTTCTTCAGCTGTGTCACAGAGTTTGCAGTAACAAGCTGCTTCTTTCAAAGGGTCTGTGAAATCTTTTGTTTTTTCCTGGTATGTTCCTGCAGTGGTTATGTCAGAGGCTTTCGAAACAGAGCAACTCCATTTTGAGTGAGGGCTACAAAAATGAGGCTGAGACCTCGGGCACGGTGGCTCACGCCTGTAATCCCAGCACTTTGAGAGGCTGAGGCGGGCGGATCATGAGGTCAGGAGATCAAGACCATCCTGGCTAACACAGTGAAACCCCGTCTCTACTAAAAATACCAAAAAATAGCCGGGCATGGTGGGGGGCGCCTGTAGTCCCAGCTACTCGGGAGGCTGAGGCAGGACAATGGCGTGACCTGGGAGGCGGAGCTTGCAGTGAGCCGAGATCGTGCCACTGCACTCCAGCATGGGCGACAGAGCCAGACTCCGTCTCAAAAAAAAAAAAAAAAAAAAAAAAAAAAGAGGCTGAGACTTGCTGGGCTGCATGCCCAGAAAATTAGGCATTCCTAGCCTCTAAATGTTTATGGTTAAGGGAACAAATTAATAATGTTTACCAAACAGACTTGGTGGTGTCCAGATATCCTGATATCTGGAGAACAAAGGCATTCCTAATTTTGCTTTAAATATAATATAGTAAGAAAATTAATTATGTATTACAAACCCTTGTAGCAGAACACATCTCCCCATATATACAAGCATCGTACCTAGGGTGGATGCATTCCTTCTCTTACTTTCAGGAACGTCCTGTTTTGTCTATGGAGCAGCTGTCCTTTCACCACTTTACTTTCTTAATAAACTTGCTTTTGCTTTGCACTGCGGACTTGCCCTAAATTCTTTCTTGTGTGAGATCCAAGAACCCTCTGTTGGGGTCTGGATCGGGACCCCTTTCCTGTAACATGTTTCTGGTGACCACAGAAGGGACTACAGTGCAGAAACCCTGACCCAATGGCTACCTTTGCCTAAGTGCTGAGGTCCTGTAACATCTTTCTGGTGAACCACGGAAGGGACGATACTAAAGAAACCCTCCAACCCAAAGGAAATAGGCTGCAGCTCTGATTGGATGACTTTGGGTAAGTGGTGGGGTACCCGGTTAAAGAATGGGACTGGGTTGGAGGACCCTCTTAATAAAAGGAAAGAATGCTTGACTGACCCCGAGGTCATACGCCTGATTTAGGAGAGTTAGTGTCCCTTCTAAGGTTTAGGGACCTCTCGGTAAAGTCCCTCTCAGCTGAAAACGGGTTTGGCACTGCAGGCTATGCTTTTTGTATTAATCTGCCTTCTCCTTGCTGCATGAATCAATTTCTTGGGTGCTGTCTCTGTTTCATTGTCATGATTTTATTTTATTTTATTTTTTAGATGCGTCTCACTCTGCCTCCCAGGCTGGAGTGCAGTGGCGCGATCTCAGCTCACTGCAACCTCCGCCTCCGGGTTCAAGCAATTCTACTGCCTCAGCCTCTCAAGTAGCTGGGACTATAGGCGCTTGCCACCATGCCGGGCTGATTTTTGTATTTTTAGTAGAGGTGGGGTTTCACCATGTTGGCCAGGCTGGTCTCAAACTCCTGGCTTCAGGTGATCCACCCGCCTCGGCCTCCCAAAGTGCTGGGATTACAGGTGTGAGCCACCATGCCCGGTCTTCACTGTCATTTTCAGGAAACTTTAACTGATCTTAGGGATGTTAACTTATTCTTTTTTCTATGTGCCTCCTGATTTCCGTCCGTTTGCTTGAGAAACATTGGGAACAAAAAGCACTGAAGGCTCCATCTCCAAAACGGCTGATTGAGATTTAGTATTTAACAGCTATGAGTAATAAAATTACATAGTTGTGGTTATGCTTTGTTGCTGCTGTAGTGACTAGGTGTGATCGAGAAGCACTAGGATGGAAATCAGGGAACTTTTCTCCTTGCTGTTTTGTTTCATTTTGCACACTAAAAATACAATTCTTTCCTTTCTTGGATTCAGGCAAACTGGCTCTGCTTGTTTAATCCACACTGTTGCTATTGCCCAGAACCTGCTTGCTCTGGTCATTCCCATCTAAATCTTCATTTCCTTTGCCTTATTCGACATTTTTGTCAAAGTCCATTTGTGGTTTAAGATTCATGGCTTGGCTTACTTATGTTAGTTGGATAATGTGAAATATATTTGATGAGAGAAAAAGAAGAAAAAGAGCTATACATGCAAGATGATCCTTTAATGCAAACCCCCCCCTCCGCCCCCCGCCCTCGCCCCTGCCCCCGGTTCAGCGGGCAGTTTTGAGTGAAGCAGACCCTTCTTCTGTCACCTCTAAAGGTTCAGATGTGTCGGTCCTCTCTTCCTCTAATCCACCTGAAAATTCTGTTGATAATTCTTCATCTCCTCCTCCTTACCCAATTAGTCTCTCTCTACACCCACCACTCCCTGAGGAACTCAGCCCAGCGAGTACTACTCCTAGTGGAGCTGCCTATCAACCTCCAAAGGGAAATCTTTGTCCACTTACAGAGGTGGCAAATAGGGAAGAAGGCACTGTGAGAGGACATGTCCCCTTTTCTATGTCTGATTTGGCTCTATGTAAAGAGAAGTTTGGTCATTTCTCTGAAGATCCAGGAAAATTCCTAGATGAGTTTGAGAAATTAACTCTGACCTACAGTTTAACTAGGCAGGATCTGCACATTTTGTTGTCTCTGTTGTACAGTAAAAGAGAATGCATTTTGGCAACAGCTAGGGCCCATGCAGATGAGGTATTGGCTTGAAACCTGAACCATAATATATATCAGGCAGGAGGTTTAGCAGTTGAAGATCAAGATCCACAGTGGAATTATCAAAGAGGCAGTGAGGACATGGGGTAGAGAGAGAATATGGTCACTTGTTTTTTGAAAGGGATGAAGAAATGTATGAAAAAGCCTGTTGTGGGAGGCCGAGGCAGGCAGATCACGAGGTCAGGAGATCGAGACCAGTCTGGCTAAGATGGTGACACCCCATCTCTACTAAAAATACAAAAAATTAGCTGGGCGTAGTTGTGGGCGCCTGTAGTCCCAGCTACTTGGGAGGCTAAGGCAGGAGAATGGCGTGAACCCGGGAGGCGGAGCTTCCAGTGAGCCAAGATCATGCCACCGCATTCCAGCCTGGGCAACAGAGAGAGACTCCATCTCAAAAAAAAATAAATAAATAAACAAACAAAAACAAAAGAAAAGAAAAAGAAAAAGCCTGTTGACTATAAAAAGGTTAAGGAAGTTTCTGAGGGCAAAGATGAGAATCCAACTTTGTTCAAGGGCGTTTAGTTGAGGCAATCGGGAAATATACTAACATTGATCCTGCCTCAAGGGAAAGATGAACCCTTCTGAGAGTATATTTTATAACCCAGTCTGCCCCTGATATCCATAGAAAACTATTAAAAGCAGCTGTGAGTCCCCAAACTTCTAAGGAACAGCTTTGGATATGGAATTTTTAGTTTTTAATAACAGGGACAAAGCAGAGGAAGCAGAAAGTGCAAGAAGGACCTCCCACAAGTACAGCTCTTGGCTGCAGCCTTAAGCTCACCTCAAACATGGGATTGCCTCCTGGCTCTTGGCCTGAACAAGGGAAGCTGAAAGGTGGAAAGCCCAAAGCTGGGCATCAGAGTCACCATACCTTGGGCATAAATCAGTGTGCACATTGTAAGAAAACTGGCCATTGGAAAAGGGATTGCCCAGTATTCTGAAGGGAGCCATCAGCACCCAAACCCATAATGGCTGAAATAGCCAGGCAAGCCCAAGGGCGATGGGACTGAGACCTTCTGCCACAGCTCCTGTTGGACAACTAACTATATTTATGGAGGAGCCTTGGGTAACCCTTGATGTGGCAGGTAAGAATATTACATTCCTTCTGGAATGCTAACTCTGTTTTGACCCACCATGTTTTACCTATCCTTTAAGCTGCTCTTCAGAGACTTTGAGTGCCCCTCCCCTCATTGGGAAGGGATTTGTTAATTCAGAATAAATATCAGTGATATGGTTTGGCTGTGTCCCCATCCAAATCACAACTTGAATTGTATCTCCCAGAATTCCCACACGTTGTGAGAGGGACCCAGTGAGAGGTAATTAAATAATGGGGACCAGTCTTTCCTGTGCTATTCTTGTGACAGTGATTAAACCTCACCATATCTGATGGGCTTATCAGGGGTTTCTGCTTTTGCTTCTTCCTCATTTTTCTCTTGCTGCCACCATGTAAGAAGTGCCTTTCACTTCCCACCATGATTCTGAGGTTTCCCCAGCCATGTGGAACTGTAAGCCCACTTAAAACTCTTTCTATTGCCAGTTTCAGGTTTGCCTTTATCAGCAGCATGAAAATGAACTAATACAGTAAATTAGTACCAGTAGAGTGGGGCACTGCTAAAAGGATACCCAAAAATGTGGAAGAAGCTTTGGAACTGGGTAACAGGCAGAGGTTGAAACAGTTTGGATGGCTCAGAAGAAGAGAGGAAAGTGTGATAAAGTTTGTAACTTTCTAGAGACTTGTTGAATGGCTTTGCCCAAAATGCTGATAGTGATATGGACAGTAAGGTCCAGGCTGAGGTGGCCTCAGATGGGGATGAGGAACTTGTTGGGAACTGGAGTAAAGGTGACTCTTATTATGTTTTAGCAAAGAGACTGGCGGCATTTTGCCCCTGCCCTAGAGATTTGTGAAACTTTGAACTTCAGAAAGATGATTTAGAGTATCTGGCAGAAGAAATTTCTAAGCAGAAAAGCATTCAAGGGGTGACTTGGGTACTGTTAAAGGCATTCAGTTTTATAAGGGAAGCAGAGCATAAAAGTTTGGAAAATTTACAGCCTGACTATGCAATAGAAAAGAAAAACCCATTTTCTGGGGAGAAATACAAGCTGGCTGCAGAAATTTGCATAAGTAGCAAGGAGCCTAATGTAAATCCCCAAGACCATGGGGAAAATGTCTCTAGGCCATGTCACAGACCTTCATGACAGCCCTTCCCATCAGATGCCTGGAGGTCCAGGAGCAAAAAATGGTTTTATGGGCTGGCCCCAGGGTTCCTGTGCTGTTTCCAGCCTAGGAACTTGGTGCCCTGTGTTCCAGCTGCTCCAGCCATGGCTGACAGGGGCCAATGTACAGCTCGAGCTGTGCCTTTAGAGGGTGGAATCCCCAAGCCTCAGCAGCTTCCATGTGGTGTTGAGCCTGCAGGTGCACAGAAGTCAAGAACAGAGGTTTAGGAACCTCTACTTAGATTTCAGAAGATGGCCCACACTAAAGACTGAAACCCCTGAAGGCCCACACTAAAGACTGCTGCAGGGGCAGGCCCCTCATGGAGAACCTCTGCTAGGGCAGTGTGGAAGGAAAATGTGGGGTCAGAGTCTCCACACAGAGTCCCTACTGAAGCACCATCTAATGGATCTGTGAGAAGAGGGCCACCATCTTCCAGACCCCAGAATGGTAGATCCACCGACAGCTTGCACTGTGCACCTGGAAAAGCCACAGACACTCAACGCCAGCCCATAAAAGCGGCAAAGAGAAGGCTGTACTCTGCAAAGCCACAAGGGTGTAGCTGCCCAAGACAATGGGAACCCATCTTTTGCATCAGCATGATCTGGATGTGGGACATGAAGTCAAAGGAGATCATTTTGGAGCTTTAAGATTTGACCGCCCCACTGGATTTTGGACTTGCATGGGGCCTTCAGTCCCTTTATTTTGACCAATTTCTCCCATTTGGAATGGCTATATTTACCCAATGCCTTTACTCCCATTGTATCTAGGAAGTAACGAGCTTGCTTTGATTTTACTGGCTCATAGGTGGAAGGGACTTCTCTGGTCTCACATGAGACTTTAAACTGTTGACTTTTGAGTTTATACTGAAATGAATTAAAACTTTGGGGGACTATTTGGAAGGCATGATGGGTTTTGAAATGTGAATGTATGAGATTTGGGAGAGACTGGGGCAGAATGATATAGTTTGGCTCCATGTCCACATGCATATCTCATCTTGTAGCTCACATAATTCTTCCCTCTTGTGGGAGGGACCCAGTGGGAGAGGATTGAATCATTGAATCATAGATGATTGAACAGCGTCTTTTCTGTGCAGTTCTCATGACAGTGAATGGGTTTCATGAGATCTGATGGTTTTAAAAATGAAAGTTTCTCTTCACAAGCTCTCTGTCTGCTGCCATCCATGTAAGAAGTGATTTGCTCCTCCTTGCCTTCCATCATGATTGTGAGGCTTCCCAAGCCATGTGGAACTGTAAGTCCAATAAACCTCCTTCTTTTGTAAATTGCCCAGTCTTGGGTATGTCTTTATCAGCAGCAGCATGAAAATGGACTAACACATTCATTTATATTTTATTTAGTTAGAACATCCCATTTTCATTTATTAATTGGAGAATCCTACATAAGCCTACATTTCTTTAGTTATTGTTCCTTTAACTTTTTATAAATGACATAAGTAAATTTATTGATTGATTGAGCCAATTTGTTCAGGTAAGTACTAGGGAGACTTCATAAGTCATGAGGATGTTTCTATACATAAATGCAGCAAACAAACATGACAGTGCTTGCTGTGTCACAGATGCTTTATAATACACCATAAATATTCCTGCTGGAGTTAGTTTGTAACTTCAAGTCAGGGATGGAAAATAGCAATGGTGAAGAAATAACATTTATTCTTCATGTGGAGAGGACATGTTTTCCAGGCTGCAAAGCTGACTCTTGCTGAATTTAAAGATGAATTCTGCCTTTTTCCTTTCCTAATTATTCTCAGTGTTGTTTGTCTTATTATGTGGATTCCAAGAAGGTATGCATCACAGCCCTTCTTTATTTATTGTGTATTGGTGACAGTTTTCTCACTGTTGTCTTTATGCCATGACATTTTACATGGTACTTTGTAGGTTCTATTTTAAAAGTTGGTACTTTTTGTTGCACAGAAAATTGGTTTTAACTAGAAAATTTACTTAGCAATGTAACTTTCAGATTAATTAAAATAAGAGGCATATACTGTCCACAGGTGAGAAAATTACATCAGTTAGCATTGTTTTTCTTTGTTTGTCAAAGAAAACTCTTATTCAATTCTTTTTTTTTTTTGAGACAGAGTCTCACTCTGTCGCCCAGGCTGGAGTGCAGTGGTGCAATCTCAGCTCACTGCAACCTCCGCCTCCCAGGTTGAAGCGATTCTCCCACCTCAGCCTCCTGAGTAGCTGGGACTACAGGCGCGTGCCACCATGCCCAGCTAATTTTTGTACTTTTAGTAGAGACGGGGTTTCACCATGTTGGCCAGGCTGGTCTTGAACTCCTAACCTCGTTATTCACCCATGTCGGCCTCCTAAAGTGCTGGGATTACAAGCATGAGCCACCGCACCCAGCCTAGATTCATACACAAAGTCTGGCAAATATAAAATTTGTGAGATACTATATCTTTGAAATTAGACTTTTGAGAGAGTTAATGATACATAATTGTTTTAAATTTTTATTTTATTTTATTTTATTTTTGAGACGGAGTCTCACTCTGTTGCCCAGGCTGGAGTGCAGTGATGTGATGTTGGCTCACCACAACCTCCGCTTCCCAGCTTCAAGCAATTCTTCTGCCTCAGCCTTCCAAGTAGCTGGGACAACATGCGTGCACCACCATGCCCGGCTAATTTTTGTATTTTTAGTAGAGATGGGGTTTCACTATGTTGGCAAGGCTGGTCTCAAATTCCTGATCTCGTGATCCACCCACCTCAGCCTCCCAAAGTGCTGGGATTACAGGCATGAGCCACCCTGCCCGGTCAATGATACATAGTTTTAAATTTAATTTTGCTGTGATATACTTACAGCACAACTTTCTTTTTTTCTTTCTTTCTTTTTTTTTTTTTTTGAAACAGAGTCTTGCACTGTTGCCTGGGCTGGAGTGCAAAGGTGTGATCTTGGCTGACTGCAACCTCTGCCTCCCGGGCTCAAGCGATTCTCCTGCCTCAGCTTCCCGAGTAGCTGGGATTACAGGTGCCTGGCACCACGCCTGGCTAATTTCTTGTATTTTTAGTAAAGACAGTTTCAGGATGTTGGCCAGGCTGGTCTTGAACTCCTGACCTCGTGATCCGCCCACGTCGGTCTCCCAAAGTGCTGAGATTACAGGCGTGAGCCACCGCGCCCGACCCAACTTACATCTTTATATAGAGTCTTCTATTTTTACGTGTGAATGTTAAATGTTGCGAAATAATAAAATGAGCTCTGTGGATATGAAATTTGGAATAATATTTCTTTCACATATTGCTATAACAATATGAAGAAATTTCTCACTCTTATTTTATATAATTTTTTCTGTGAGTGAAGTTCAGTCTACAGTTTTTACTGTTAGTCACCTAACTGTAGGTATCTCCTTGGTCACTGGTAAGTGACTGATTAGTAATGCCAATCTATTTCATTTTAGTCATCAAGAAAACAATATTTTAAAATTTTCAATAGAAAAAAGTATTATTATATTATTGTTTCTGAAACTTTCAGAAACTGTAGACCAATCGATAATGATGTTGATGTAGACAACAAATTTTCTATATAAGCTCATTTTAGCTTTTAATGTAAAAATTCAGTAAATTTTATAAGTAAAATTAGCAGCTCTTTTAAATCACTAGGGAAATATTGTTGTTAGAATCCATTTACCAAAGTATTTGTGTTAGGCTTAGTAATGAGTACTTTAAACCAAAAATCAAGTTCTACATACTATCTAAGGGTTAAAAAAAAAAAGTGGTTTTTAAGTTTCTTTTTATTTCTACTATATTATAAAATTCAAAGCTGAAGTGTTAGGTCAGGAATGAAAGCAAGAATTGGATATGAGGGTGTTGGGCACAATGGTTAAGACTGAAACTTGGTATCAGGTGGTTCCTGATTGCATCTCATGTCTGCCACTTGTGGGTTGTATGACCTGAATACATTTTCATGATCTCTCTGTGCTTGACTCTTCAGTTGTACAGTGAGGATAATAGTGCCTAAATTCTAGGGTTTTGTAAAATTAAGGCAACTAATGCAGATAATGATGCCATAGGTACACCAAGCACATAGCAGGTGTACAGAAAATTTATTAACTTTTATTTGTTAATTGTTACATCATAATAAATGTTAAGCCTGAAAAACAGGTGGCCACATCAGTGATTTGCAACCCATGTTTATTCTTTTTTTTTTATTTTTTATTTTTTTTTGAGACAGAGTCTCACTCTGTTGCCCAGGCTGGAGTGCAGTGGCACGATCTCAGCTCACTGCAACCTTTGCTTCCTGGGTTTAAGCGATTCTCCTGCCTCAGCCTCCCGAGTAGCTGGGACTACAGGCACCTGCCAACACAACTGGCTAATTTTCGTAGTTTTAGTAGAAAAGGGGTTTCACCATCTTGGCCAGGCTGGTCTTCAACTCCGGACCTTGTGATCCATCTACCTCAGCCTCCCAAAGTGCTGGGATCACAGGCATGAGCCACCACGCCCAGCCACCCATGTTTATACTAATCAGCCAGTCTTGGGCTATAATGGTAGTTAGATTTATTTTATTTTATTTTTGAGACAGAGTCTTGCTCTGTCATCAGGCTGGCATGCAATGGCACTATCTCGGCTTACCGCAACCTCCGCCTCCTGGGTTCAAGTGATTCTCCTGCCTCAGCCTCCTGAGTAGCTGGGATTACAGGCGCATGCCACCACGCACGGCTAATTTTGTAGTTTTAGTAGAGATGGGGTTTCTCCATGCTGGTCAGGCTGGTCTCAAACTCCCGACCTCAGTTGATCTGCCCTCCTTGGCCTCCCAAAGTGCCGGGATAACAGGCATGAGCCACTGCACCCGGCCAGTAGTTGAGTGTTTTTAATACTATCCTTGGAAAATTCCCATATATTTACATATATCACGGATATAAATATTATAAAAAGATTTCTCATTGAGTATTGCTCATTAGCACTCCAGTAACACAAGATAAATAAGCAGTTAAGGCTGGGCATGGTGGCTTACGCCTGTAATCCCAGCACTTTGGGAGGCAGAAGAGCGCAGATCATGAGGTCAAGAGATCAAGACCATCCTGGCCAACGCGGTGAAACCCGTCTCTACTAAAAATACAAAAAATTAGCCAGGCGTGGTGGCACGCACCTATAGTCCCAGCTACTTGGGAGGCTGAGGCAGGGAAATCGCTTGAATCCGAGAGGTGGAGGTTGCAGTGAGCCGAGATTGCACCACTGCACTCCAGCCTGGTGACAGAGGGAGACTCTGTCTCAAAAAATAAAATAAATTAAATAAATAAATAAACACAAGCACTTAAATATTGAGCATTTGCTAGTTTTAAAATGAAAGTAGGCAACTTGTTTCTATACTTATTTAATGAATTTCTGATTGCCAAGTATTTATGTTTATTTGAAAAATTGAAATGTAGTGTAAAAATATATTTAAATACCTTTATTTCCTAACAAATAAAAGAAATCATTTATTTAGAGAGAATTTTACTCTAAACAATTGCGTTAGAGTCTGTCTTTTAAAGTATTATATTATTTTGAACATTAAAAATAAAGATAATGGGCTGGGCGCAGTGGTTCACGCCTGTAATCCCAGCACTTTGGGAGGCCGAGGTGGGCGAATCACCTGAGGTTGGGAGTTCAAGACTAGCCTGGCCAATGTGGTGAAACCCCATCTCTACTAAAAATACAAAACATTAGCCGGGCGTGGTGGCACATGCCTGTAATCCCAGCTACTCAGGAGTCTGAGGCAGAAGAATCGCTTGAACCTGGGAGGCAGAGGTTGCGGTGAGCTGAGATCGTGCCATTGCACTCCAGCCTGGGCAATGAGCAAGACTCTGTCTCAAAAAAGTAAATAAAATAAATAAAAATAAAGATAATTTATTCCTGACTACTGGGTTCAGACTATTCATAATATTAGAAGTTTTCTCATCTACATCACTCATTCAGTAAGCCATTTCAAAGAACAAAAATGCTTATGTTTTCTGAAATTTTAAGATTGAAAAACACTGTTTTCTCTGGCCTAATTTCTTTTTTTTTTCTTTTTCTTTTTTTTTTTTTTTGAGACACAGTTTTGCTCTTGTTGCCCAGGCTGGGGTGCAATGGCTCAATCTCACTGCAACATCTGCCTCCTGGCTTCAAGCTATTCTCCTGCCTCAGCCTCCCAAGTAGCTGGGATTACAGGCATGCACCACCACACCCGGCTAATTTTGTATTTTTAGTAGAGACAGGGTTTCTCAATGTTGGTCAGGCTGGTCTCGAACTCCCAACCTCAGGTGATCCTCGCACCTCAGCCTCCCAAAGTGCTGGGATTACAGGCTTGAGCCACCGCGCCCAACATCTCTGGCCTAATTTCTTAAAATTTACTTCTCCGAGGAGGGCGGATCACGAGGTCAGGAGATCGAGACTATGGTGAAACCCTGTCTCTACTAAAAATACAAAAAATTAGCCGGGCGTGGTGGCGGGCGCCTGTAGTCCCAGCTACTCGGAGAGGCTGAGTCAGGAGAATGGCATGAACCCGGGAGGTTCAGTGAGCCGAGATTGCGCCACTGCACTCCAGCCTGGGCAACAGAGACTCTGTCTCAAAAAAAAAAAAAAAAAAAAAAAATTTACTTCTCAATTTTTAAAAAATGTATTAATAGTATTTTTGATTGGCAAATTATAGTTATATACATTGATAGTGTAAAATGTGATGTTTTATTATATGTATACAATATAGAATGATTAAGTCAAGTTAAATAAAATATCTAACAACTTGCTTACCTATCATTTTTTGTGGTGAGACATTTGAAATATAGTTATTTTGAAATTTACAACACGATTGTTTACTATAGTCACTCTGCTGTTCGATGGATGTCAAAACCTATTTACCCTGTCTGTGTGAAACCATGTACCCTTTGATAAACAATCTGTATTTCTTTCTTTCTTTTTTTTTTTTTTTGAGATGGAGTTTTGCTCTTGTTGCACAGGCTGGAGTGCAATGGCACAATTTCGACTCACTGCAACCTCTGCCTCCCGGGTTCAAGCAATTCTCCTGCCTCAGCCTCCCAAGTAGCTGGGATTACAGGCACGCACCACCACACCCGGCTAATTTTGTATTTTTAGTAGAGATGGGGTTTCTCCATGTTGGTCAGGCTGGTCTCGAACTCCCGACCTAAGGTGATCTGCCCACCTCAGCCTCCCAAAGTGCTGGGATTACAGGCATGAGCCACTGCGCCCGGCCACAATTCTCTATTTCCTTCCCACCACCCTCAACCTCTGATAAATATTATTCCAGTTTCTGCTTTTTTGAGTTAAACTTTCTTAGGTTTAACATATAAATAGGCCGGGCGCGGTGGCTCACGCCTATAATCCCAGCACTTTGGGAGGCCGAAGTGGGTGGATCACCTGAGGTCAGGAGTTTGAGACCAGCCTGGCCAACATGGTGAAACCCTGTCTCTACTAAAAATATTAAAAAAAAAAAAAAAAAACAATTAGCTGGGCATGGTAGTGGGCGCCTGTAATCCCAGCTACTCAGGAGGCTGAGGCAGGAGAATTGCTTGAACCCAGGAGATGGAGGTTGCAGGGAGCCAACATGGTCCCACTGCATGCACTCCAGCCTGGGTGACAGAGTGAGACTCCATCTCAGAAAAAAAAAAAAAAAAGTCCATTCAGGTGGGAACAAAAAATTCTAAGATTATCCTCAAGATTATCAGTTTGTTGTACACCTGTAATCTTTCATTTTCTTGCAAAAAAGTGTGTGACTGTGGTGGGAAATGACCCATGAAATTAGGTTACTATTGGGTAAACTAAATCAGAGTTGCTTTTATTTATTTTATCTTATTTTATTTTATTTATTTAGAGATGGAGTTTTGCTCTTGTTGCCCAGGCTGGAGTGCAATGGTGTGATCTCGGCTCACCGCAACCTTCAGCTCACCGCAACCTCTGCCTCCCAGGTTCAAGCAATTCTCCTGCCTCAGCCTCCCTAGTAGCTGGGATTACAGGCATGTGCCACCACACCCAACTAATTTTGTATTTTTAGTAGAGACAGGGTTTCTCCATGCTGGTCAGGCTGGTCTTGAACTCCTGACCTCAGGTGATCCGCCCGCCTCGACCTCCCAAAGTGCTGGGATTACAGGCATGAGCCACTGTGCCCAGCCAGAGGTGCTTTTAATAGAAAGGGACACATCATAGAAAACACTCCTTGGCCTGGAAGTAAGTGACTTCCAGCTGGGCCATGTTGTAATCTGCTCATAGTGGCCACATGGAAGGAAATATATTTGTATATTGTCATTGTATCTGCCTCCTACATGTTGCTTCAAGTAGGGAGAACAGGAGGATCCCCTGGAAGAGGAAAAAAAGGAGGTCTCATTTGTGTGAGAAATAATCACCTCTAATCTGGAATAGCTTATGATAAACAGAAGAGACCACAACATGACCACATCAATGGGAGAAAAAAGTCAACCTGGTTAAAAGTGCTCACTGGCATTTTTAGGCAGCATTTAGTAAGGCTTAGTGAATGATCAGCCTCTGGAATACCAACAGTCTACCAACAAGGCTGAACTCATTCTGGTTAAATCAGCATTCTAGTGGCCCAGTTTTACACTATTCATTACAGAAATACTATGGAGACAAGTGGGTACCCTGCTAGAATTGGCCTTATTATGAAAAAGCATACCTAATTGTTTGTTTTCACAATTTAAAAACCTTGAAAATGACCAGGCGCAGTGGCTCACGGCTGTAATCCCAGCACTTTGGGAGGCTGAGGCAGGTGGATCAAGAGGTCAGGAGTTCAAAACCAGCCTGGCCACGATGGTGAAACCCTGTCTCTACTAAAACTACAAAAATTAGCCAGGCACAGTGGCAGGCACCTGTAATCCCAGCTACTCAGGAGGCTGAGGCAGGAGAATTGCTTGAACCTGGGAGGCAGAGGTTACAGTGGGCCAAGATCACGTCACTGCAGTCCATCCTGGGTGACAGGGTGACTCCATCTCAAAACAAACAAAAAACCTTGAAAACATCATGAATTTATTAAAAATGTACTTCTGCTAATTGTGGAGCATTCTACTGTACTGTAATATAATATTGAACTTTAAGCACCTTAATATGAATGTTTCTTGATGCATGAAGAGTTATGTAGATGGTTTCTTTTAAATTAACATGAGAGAAGTAATAGAGAAAAGATTTGAAGTGGAATAAATAATCTAAAACACATTTTTTTTCAAAGGCTTGGCATAATTGCTACGCTTTTTGAAATGGCCATATTACTAAACAGAAGCAAAAACAAGATTTTTGTTTTTCTCAATCAGTATGTTTTTGATCTTTTGAAATTTCAAATCCTGGCTAAAGGATTTGATTTTAGTAAGTGGCTTACTAAAGTATTCAAGGCAATACAAGGATAATTTTTATAGGTAGGAAAATGCATACTATATACACACATTGCTCTTCCCTGATTTGCCTTTTTTTTTTTTTTGACGTGGAGTCTCTCTCTGTTGCTGAGGCTGGAGTGGAGTGGCACTGCAACCTCTGCCTCCCGGGTTCAAGCAATTATCCTGCCTCAGCCTCCCGAATAGCTGGGATTACAGGCGCACACCACCATGCCCGGCTAATTTTTGTATTTTTAGTAGAGACGGGGTTTCACCATATTGGCCAAGGTGGTCTCAAACTCCTGACCTTGTGGTCGACCCACCTCGGCCTCCCAAAGTGCTGGGATTACAGGCATGAGCCACCGCGTCCAACCCTCTGACTTGCTTTAACATTGAAAGACTGCAGATTGCAAATCTAGTCTCTTGATTTAGAGTAAATTAACAAAAGATTTATTTTGCAGCCAAATGATTGTATAAAATCAATGGGTGGGGTTGAGCGGTGGCTCATGCCTGTAATCCCAGCACTTTGGGTGGCTGAGGCGGGTGAATCACGAGATCAGGAGTTCGAGACCATCCTGGCCAACATGGTGAAACCCTGTCTCTACTAAAAATATAAAAAATTAACTGGGCGTGTGGCAGGCATCTGTAATCCCAGCTACTCGGGAGCCTGAGGCAGGAGAATCACTTGAATCCGGGAAGTGGAGGTTGCAGTGAGCCGAGATCATGCCACTGCACTCTAGCCCAGGCGACAGCGTGAGACTCCGTCTCAAAAAAAAAAAAGGGTAACAGATGCCCAGATGCCATTATCAGCCAAAAAAATAATATGACTAGATTTAGTAAGTATCCAGCCATGCAAATAACAGCCCAATTAAATTCAGACCTTAATAAGTGCATGTGGAAAGCATATATGTGCAGCATGGTGCATATCCACTCAGCACCTGCTTCTGCCTCTTTAGAGATATACCAATTTTCCCTGAGTGACTCAGGGTGACTACTAGGAACTGAGAATTCTGTGTTCAGAGGGATTACTGGAAACATGGTTAATACACTTTTTTAATATGATAATAAAATTTTTTGAATCTTACTCTCCCTCACAGTCTTTTAGTAAAAAAATTGTTTATATATAGTACTCAGTTTGGATTCATGGAAAATTTCAATATTCCAGGTAAGTCAGACACACTTAAATGTCAACCAAATTTCATAAAACATATTTGAATCAGATTCAAATATGTTTACTCATATGTAATCATGAGTCATATGTCATCAAATATGTTTACTCATATTACCTGGTGAATCAAAACAGAGAAGAATAACTTATTTGTTAAAGTTAGAGATGTAGGGAAGACCCACTACTTTTGACCAACATCTCCTCCACCCCTAACCACAGGCAATTATCATTCTACTCACTGTTTCTGTGAATTTGATTTTTTAATATTCTACACAGAAACGAGATTATGTGATATATTTTTATTCTGTGCTGGCTTATTTTACTTAGCACAATGTCCTCCAGGTTTATCAATGTTGTTGCAAATAAGACTTCCTTCTTTTTAAGGGCTGAATAGCATTCCATTGTGTAAATATACGACATTGTCTTTATCCATTCACCTGTTGATGGACACTTAGGTTGATTCCATAACTTAGCTATTATGAGTAATCACTTCCTACTCTTTCATTTGTTTGTATAACTTTTCTTTCCTTCCTTTGTCATTTCTAGAAGTATTTTAATATTAAAATATAAATTACAACTCTCAAATAACTTCATTTCTATACCTTCTATTGGTTAATATTTTGGCTGACCGAACAAATAAGATTTTTAAAAATTACTTGGAACAAGGCCATTACTTCATATTTAACATAATTTGAGACAAAACAGTACTGAAAATCAACACTGATTAGTGAAACAATGATTATCTAGCCCCTGGTAATAATTTTCTCTCCCATTCATCATAAAAGCTGTCTTTGTGTCATCTCTCCCAGTTGTAAGAAAGAGGCTTCTGATCCAATTGGTCAGCATAAAATATTGTAAAATTTAACTTTTTGGTCCCCAAATTAAGCTGCTTATTAACAGAAAAGTTGATTTTTATATGTATTATTTTATTGTATTATATTTAAATTCTTCAGAAAAACTAAACTACAACACATACATTTAAAATTCTCTGAAAATTAAAAATGCTTAAGAAACATTTTTATAGAAACTAAATCTAAAATAATTTTAGATTCTTAGAGAACATTTCTCAAATACTTCAAGTTCTCCTGTTCTGACAGTAGCTATATATTTTTCCATATTGCTATAATAGAGCTTTGGCTGTTCTTTGTGGCTAAATCCACCATTTCTATTCTATTTTGTTGTGTAGTATTTATGTTATGCATTTTACATTTTAAAAGCTGTAGTCCGTGCAATGCAATTTTAAACAATTGACAAACATTTTTTCATGTAAAATTCTGTGCTTATTCAGCAGTCACTTTATTTTCACTCTTCAAAGGCATTCTAACTGCCTGAAAAGCAAAGTGACAGTTCAAGTGAGTGTGCTAAGCTGAAATGTTGCAGGAAGTCAGGGACCCCAAACAGAGGGACCGGCTGAAGCCATGGCAGAAGAATGTGGATTGTGAAGATTTCATGGACATTTATTAGATCCCCAAATTAATACTTTTATAATTTCTTATGCCTGTCTTTACTGCAATCTCTAAACATAAATAGTGAAGATTTCATGGACACTTATGACTTCCCCAATCAATACCCTTGTGATTTCCTATGCCTGTCTTTACTTTAATCTCTTAATCCTGTCATCTCCTAAGCCAAGGAGGATGTATGTCGCCTCAGGATTCTGTGATAATTGCATTAACTGCACAAATTGTAGAGTATGTGTGTTTGAACAATATGAAATCTGGGCACCTTGAAAAAAGAACAGGATAACAGCAATGTTTAGGAAACAAGAGAGATAACCTTAAACTCTGCGGAACAGAGCCATATTTCTCTTCTTTCAAAAGCAAATGGGAGAAACATCGCTGAATTCTTTTTCTCAGCAAGGAACATCCCTGGGAAAGAGAATATGCAACTGGGGGTGGGTCTCTGAACTGGCCCCTCTGGGTGTGGCCATCTTCTATGGTCGAGGCTGTAGGGGTGAAATAGAGCCCAGTCTCCCATAGCACTCCCAGGCTTATTAGGAAGAGGAAATTCCCTCCTAATAAATTTTGGTCAGACCGGTTGCTCTCAAAACCCTGTCTCCTGATAAGATGTTATCAGTGACAATGGTGCCCGAAACTTCATTAGTAATTTTAATTTCACCTCGGTCCTCTGATCTCGCCCTGCCTCCATTTGCCTTGTGATATTCTATTATCTTCTGAAGTACTTGATGTCTGTGGCCCACACCTATTCACACACTCCCTCCCCTTTTGAAAGTCCCTAATAAAAACTTGCTAGTTTTGTGGCTTGTGGGGCATCACGGAACCTACCGACATGTGATGTCTCCCCCGGATACCCAGCTTTAAAATTTCTCTCTTTTGTACTCTGTCCCTTTATTTTGCAAGCTGGCTGATGCTTAGGGAAAACTGAAAAGAACCTACGTGACTATAGGGGCAGGTTCCCCGATACTGGAACTCTCCAGTGTCAGTCTATTCACATTCATACAGGTGATCTTCTGATGAGAGTGGACTTCAACAGCAGTATCACAGCAATGTGGAACAGATGTAATAAAATAAAAGATGAAACACTGCTTTTCAGGAAAATGAGCTAATCTTTCTTACTCTGTGTATGAGATTATGTGATGGTTGTAAGTTTTAAAATAAAGACTAGGCCAGGCACGGTGGCTCACGCCTGTAATCCCAACACTTTGGGAGGCCAAGGTGGGCAGATCATGAGGTCAGGTGTTTGAGACCAGCCTGGCCAACATGGCGAAACCCCATCTCTATTAAAAATAAAAAAAAATTAGGTCATCATGGTGGGCGCCTGTAGTCACAGCTACTTGGGAGGCTGAGGCAGGATAATCACTTGAGCCTGAGAGGTAGAGGTTCTCTCTGTCACCCAGGGTGTAGTGCAGTGGCATAATCTCAACTCTGGGGTTCAAGCATTCATCTCCCAGGCATATAGGCATGTGCCACTATGCCTGGCTAATTTTTGTATTTTCAGTAGAGACAGGGTTTCACCATGTTGGCCAGGCTGGCCTCAAACTCCTGACCTCAGGATATCCACCCACCCACCTTGGCCTCCCAAAATACTAGCATTACAGGCATGAGACACCATGCCTGGCCATTGCATGCTTTTTTTTTTTTTTTCTTTTTTGAGATGTAGTCTTGCTCTGTCACCCAGGCTGGAGTGCAATGGCACAATCTCAGCTCACTGCAACCTCCACCTCCCAGGTTCAAGCAATTCTCTGCCTCAGCCTCTCGAGTAGCTGGGATTACAGGTACCCACCACCATGCCTGGCTAATTATTGTATTTTTTAGTAAAGATGGGCTTTCACCATGTTGGTCAGGCTGGTCTCGAACTCCTGACCTCAGGAGATCCACCCACCTCAGCCTCCCAAAGTGCTAGGATTACAGGCGTGAGCCACTGTGCCCGGCCTAACATCCCTCTTTTTAAACAACCAGTTATTCTCTTTAGAACAAAAATTTACCATACAAAATCCTTTCTTATATACAAGCTGTTTATGTAATCTTTTCTGCATAGCTAGGGTATGACATATTACCAAACCCAATATGAAGTCTTAGCAGACTCAGTGATTATAGACTATTATCCCTGCTATAAAGATAATAATTAAGCAATATACTACAGCAATTGAGATTCTTTGTTTGATATTCCACTCTGGGGGGTGCTACAGTATATAATCCCACTGCAAAAAGTAAAGTGAGTATAACAATTCCCTGCCCAGTGCAGTGGTTCACACCTGTAATCCCAGCACTTTGGGAGGCCGAGGCAGGCAAATCACCTGAGGTCAGGAGTTCAAGACCAGTCTGACCAACATGGAGAAATCTCATCTCTATTAAAAATACAGAATTAGCTAGGCATGGTGGCACATGCCTGTAATCCCAGCTACACAGGAGGCAAAAGCAGGAAAATTGCTTTAACCCGGGAGGCGGAGTTTGCAGTGAGCTGAGATCATGCCATTGCAGTCCAGCCTGGGCAACAAGAGGGAAACTCCATCTCAAAAACAAAACAAAACAAAAACAAAAACAAAAAAAAGACAATTCACACAAGGGTGGTGTAGTGGATAATTTCTATCTAAAATTTTACTCACCAATTTATAGAATTTCCTTTTTGGGGTCTATGAAGTTACAAATGTAATCCCATAAATAATCAAAATTTCCCTGCAAATATGCATCAAAAAGAAGTTATAATAGTTGATGGCAAATGCTGAAAGGAAAGGTAGGAATGACTGAAAGTATTTGGTAAGGTAGTAGGCCTCACTTACGTACTTATCTTTTATAATTTTTAGCTTAAGATCTCCTATTTCTTCACATTAATATCTGGGACTTTCCTCTAGGCTGTTCAGGGTTGCTCCCTCAGCTTTCCAGGTTTAACTGAGTATGATGTATCCAAGAGTCAATTCCTGTAACTTTCATTGCAAACAGGGTTCAAACAAGAACAGTGAAAAGTCCTTCCCAGTTTGCGCTTAGGGAGGGAGAGAAAGAGAGAGAGGGGAGAGCTTTCACCAATACCAAATCTGGGCTAAATGAAGGTGTTCTTATTTTCTGGGGTTGATACTCTGCTAAATATGTTAATTCCTCTTGAAAGTGAGCAAGAGAGGTTACATGCTTAACCAATTCAGAGGTCTCCTGGTCTAATAGAAACCATTGTAAGAAAAGGCCATTCATACAGCATCTTGAAAGGGCTCAGACCTAACTTTGAAGGGGTATTTCTCACTTGCAGTAAAACCATGGAGAGAAAAGTGACCCAAGAAAGGTGAGTTTTTTGGGGACAGTTTTTTTTTTTTTGAGACGGAGTTTCACTCTTGTTGCCCAGGCTGGAGTGCCATGACATGATCTCGGCTCACCGCAACCTCCCTCTGCCTCCTAGTTTCAAGCGATTCTCTTGCCTTAGCCTCCTGAGTAGCTGGGATTGCAGGAATGTGCCACCAAGCCTGGCTAATTTTGTATTTTCAGTAGAGACAGGGTTTCTTCATGTTGGTCAGGCTGGTCTTGAACTCCCGACCTCAGGTGATCCGCCTGCCTTGGCATCCCAATGTGTTGGTATTATAGGCATGAGCCACTGCACCCAGCCTGGGACTGGGCCATCTCTCAAGGGTATGCCTCCCAGCCCTCAGGATGGCCACAGTCAGATAGGTATTAGGCCCATCTGGCCTAATACATGTTTTAACATAGAAATATCTTCCCATAATACACAAGTTTTTCAAAGAATAGATGAATGTATTTAAATTAACTTTTTTAAATGTAACATAGATTCACAATGGAATACTATTCAGCCTTTAAAGACAAGATGTCTTTTAACAATATCATTTGTCTTCTCTACCTTTCCTGAGTACTGGGATCTTTAAGCACAATGGAGATAATACTATATTCCTAGTGCTTTTGAGACCCACTGTGTGATGGCTGCCTTAAATGAGGTGCCACTGTCACTTTGGAGGTACTTAGGTAGACAAAAGTCGGTAGTAATTTCATTAATTAACACTTTTATTACCTCAGAGGTGTTTTCTGTGTGGCATGGAAATGCTTCTACCCAATTTGTGAAAGTATCTATTAATTCCAGGAGGTATTGCATGCCCTTTGTCTTTGGCATGTGGGTAAAGTCTATCTGCCAGTCTTTTCCTGGTTAGCTTCCCATCCTTTGGATTTGAGAAGAAAGAGGTGGCCTGTTGAGATTATCTTTAAGACAGACTTTGAAGCATTAACCTGTTTGACTGTTTTTAATAGACTCTTTCCTGGCCAGGAGCAGTGGGTCTTACCTGTAATCCCAGCACTTTGGGAGGCCTAGGCAGGCTGATCATGAGGTCAGGCATTCGAGCCCAGCCTCGCCAACATGGCAAAACCCTCGTCTCTACTAAAAATACAAAACAAAAACAAAAACAACAAAAACCGAAAAACTAGCCAGGTGTGGTGGTGGGTGCCTGTAGTCCCAGCTACTTGGGAAGCTGAGGCAGGAGAATCGCTTGAACCTGGGAGGTGGAGATTGCAGTGAGTCGAGATAGTGCCACTGCACTCCAGCCTGGGTGACAGAGTGAGACTTCATCTCAAAAAAAAAAAGGTATTTCCTGAAAGCAATCTCTGAGGACACTGACAAATTTTATTCTTTCCTAAGTGAAATGTTTGATGGATTTTAAGGACTTACCATTGGCTGTAGGCTGGCAAGTGGAATTTGCCATTCTCTGACTGTGGCCATCCTGGGGGCTGGAAAGTGTACCCTTGAGAGATGGCCCATTTTATCTTTTCAGGACTACTAAAGCTTAATTTCTTTTATGGAGCCTTTATACCTTAGAGGGGCTTCAAGTGTGTTGATGCCTGAAGGCTTCCTTGCAACTGACTAGGCTGCCTGATTAGCTAACTTGTTTCTTTCCACTATTTTATCTGTTCCCTTCTGAAGGGGTGGGTTGCCCCTCCACACCTGTGGGTGTTTCTCATAGGTGGAACCAGAGACTTGGAAAGAAACAGACACAGAGACAAAGTATAGAGAAAGAAAAAGGGGGCCCAGGGGACCAGCGTTCAGCATACAGAGGAACCATGCCGGCACCGGCCTCTGAGTTCCCTTAGCATTTATTGATCATTATTGGGCATTTCCCGGAGAGGGGGATGTGGCAGGATAATAGGATGAGAGTGGAGAGAAGGTCAGAAGGTAAACACGTGAACAAATGTCTCTGCATCATAAACAAGGTAAAGAAAAAAGTGCTGTGCTTTCGATGTGCATATACATAAACATATCAATGCCTTAAAGAGCAGTATTGTTGCCAGCATGTCCCACCTCCAGCCCTAAGGCAGTTTTCCCCTATCTCAGTAGATGGAATATACAATCGGCTTTACACTGAGACATTCCATTGCCCAGGGACCAGCAGGAGACAGAAGCCGTCCTCTTATCTCAAATGCAAAGAGGCGTTCCTTCCTCTTTTACAAATCCTTCTTAGCACAGACCCTTTACAGGTGTCGGGCTAGGGGACAGTCAGGTCTTTCCCTTCCCACGAGGCCATATTTCAGACTATCACATGGGGAGAAACCTTGGACAATACTTGGCTTTCCTAGGCAGAGGTCCCTGTAGCCTTCCGCAGTGTTTGGTGTCTCTGGGTACTTGAGATTAGGGAGTGGTTTGAGATTGGGGAGTGGTGATGACTCTTAACAAGCATGCTGCCTTCAAGCATTTGTTTAACAAAGCACACCCTGCACAGCCCTTAATCCATTTAACCCTGAGTTGACACAGCACATGTTTCAGGGAGCACAGGGTTGGGGGTAGGGTTACAGATTAACAGCATCTCAAGACAGAAGAATTTTTCTTAGTACAGAACAAAATGGAGTCTTAGCCTATGTCTACTTCTTTCTACACAGACACAGTAACAATCTGATCTCTCTTTCTTTTCCCCACACCTTCTGATGTCTCTTACATTGCTAGTTCTTATGGAAGAAAAACTGAGAAAAATAACCTGTTAATTTTATGATTGTCTCCATTTTCCATTGGCTTTTTGCGCTCCTAATATTGGAGTGGTGCAGGGCCTGTTACAGGGTTTGAGGAGGCCCTGCATTTTCAGATTAATAATGGCTTCTAGTCCTTTCCTAGCCTCTGGCTTTAGCGGATATTGTCTCTGGTTAGGAAAAAAAGTGGGATCCTTAAGATGGGTCTGGACTGGACTAGTAGTTATAGTTTGGCATATTTTTATTTGAATTGCCCATACTTTTGGATTAACATTAGCTTCCACCAGGGAAAGACAAAGAGTTTGTTCCAGGGCTTATTATAAAGATGCTGACCCCATGTTAACTAAAATTTCTCTACCTAAAAAGGAGTGGGACTTTCTGGCATGATTAACACACTTGAATAAACTTTTTTTTTTTTTTTTTTTTTTTAAATCTGAGACTGTCTTGCTCTGTCACCCAGGCTGGAGTGCAGTGGCATGATCTTGGCTCACTGCAACCTCCACCTCCTGGGTTAAAGAGATTCTACTCCCTCAGCCTCTTAAGTAGCTGAGATTACAGGCATCCATTACCATGCCCACCTAATTTTTGTATTTTCAGTAGAGACAGGGTTTCACTATGTTGGCTAGGCTGGTCTTGAACTTGCGACCTCAGTTGATCTCACCACCTCAGCCTCCCAAAATTCTGGGATTACAGGCATAAGACACCATGCCCAGACAGAATAAACTTTTAAAATAGTCTTTTTTGTTGCTGTCGTTATCTAAGTAAACAAAGATATCACCTGCAAATAATAATTAGCTACTTTATAATGGTACTTATTACAAATTTCAACTAACTTATCTTTTTTGGGCTTAAATTTTTTATGTACCATTTTATACATTTACATACATAAAAGTGAAAACATATTCAATATTCAATATTCAATTTTTGTTAATCTTTAAGTAAAAATGACTGTTAAAAATAATTATTACTTTTTTTTTTGAAGGATTTTTATTGTTGTATTCAAGAATGTTATCTCTGGAGGCAACATTGCCTGTATTTTAATATTAACTCTGCTATTGTGAGCAAGTAATTTCTCTCTGTGCCTCTATTTTTTCCTCTGTAAAATGAGAATAATAATACCTATGTTATTAAGTTACTGTGAGAATTAAATTCATTAGCATACAGTGTTATGGTTAGTGCTCAGTAAAGATTAGTTATTAATAAAATATGTACATGCTGAATTAAATTAAGACTTCCTTTTTTGAGATGGAGTTTCACTCTTTTTGCCCAGGCTGGGGTGCAATGGCACAATCTCAGCACACTGCAACCTCTGCCTCTGGAGTCAACCAATTCTACTGCCTCATCCTCCTGAGTAGCTGGGATTACAGGTGCCCACCACCATGCCCGGCTAATTTTGTATTTTTAGTAAAGACAGAGTTTCTCCATGTTGGTCAGGCTGGTCTTGAACTCCCGACCTCAGGTGATCCACCCACCTCGGCCTCCCAAAGTGCTAGGATTACAGGCGTGAGCCACTGTGCCCAGCTGGTTTTTAATGTTCAAAATAATAAAATACTTTAAAAGACAGACTCTAAAGCAACTGGAGTCTCTAAATATTTAATACTTTCTTTCACTTATTAAAGTAAAACATTATTTAAATTTTTTTTTTTTTTGAGATGGAGTCTTGCTCTGTTGCCCAGGCTGGAGTGCAGTGGCGCGATCTCGGCTCACTGCAAGCTCCGCCTCCCGGGTTCACGTCATTCTCCTGCCTCAGTCTCCGGAGTAGCTGGGTGGGTGCCCGCCACCACGCCCGGCTAATTTTTTGTAGTTTTAGTAGAGACGGGGTTTCATCGTGTTAGCTAGGATGGTCTCGATCTCCTGACCTTGTGATCCACCCGCCTCGGCCTCCCAAAGTGCTGGGATTACAGGCATGAGCCACCGCGTCCGGCCATTAAATATGTATTTTTACCCTTTTTTTTTGTCTTTTGTTTTTTTTTTCCTTTTTCTGGAGAACGGGGTCTCACTATATTGCCCAGGCAGGTCTCGAACTCCTGGGCTCAAGCTGTCCTCCTGCCTCTTGCCTCCCTGAGAGCTGGGATTACAGGCGTGAGCCACTGCGCCCGGCCTAAATATGTATTTTTAAACTACATTTAAATTTATCAAATGAACATAAATAATTACTTGGCAATAAGAAATTTATTAAACAAGTAGATGAGGGAATAATTTGCCTCCTTTTCTAATTTTAAAACTGACAAACACTCCGTATTTAAGTGCTTACTTATCTAGAGTTACTGGAGTGCTAAAGAGAAGTACTCAATGAGAAATCTTTCCATAATATTCATATCCATGCTGTATGTGAATATATGGGAATTTGCCAAGGATATTATTATTAATATTATTAATATTAATATTAAAAACATTCAAGCCCCAGACTGATGAGGATGAACATGGGTTACAAACCACTGATATGGCCAGTTTGTTTTCAGGCTTAACATTGATCATGATCTAACAGAATAAAAAAATAAGAGCTAATAAATTTCCTGTATACTTACTATGTGCTGGGCACTGTTTGGCCACCTTTATTTGTATCAATTACTTTAATTTTACCAAAACCCTAGGAGTTATGCAGGATTATCCTCACTCCACAGCTGAAGAGTCAAGCACAGAGAAGTCAAAACAGCCCATAAGTGGCAGAACTGGAATGCAATTAGGAACCACCTGATACCGAGTTTCAACTTTAACCATTATACTCAACACTCTCTTACCCAATGCTTGTTTCCATTCCTGACATAACATTTTGGCTTTGAAATTTCTAATTTAGCAAAAACAAAGAAGAATTTAAAAATCATTCTTTTTTACTGTTAGATAGTATGTAGAACTTGATGTTTTGTTTAAAGCACCTATTACTAAGCCTAAACCAAATACCTTGGTAAATGGGTTCTAACAATGATATACTTCTCATGACTTTAAATTGCCACTAATTTTACTTTTGAAATATATTAGATTTTATATTAGAAGCTAGGATGAGCCTATTATGATATAGAAAATTTGTGGTCTTCAGGAACATCATCACTCATTGCATGGTCTACAGTTTCCGAAAATTTCAGAAACACTAACATAAGAATACTTTTTTGATTGAATAATTTAAGGATATTAAGTCTTCTCAGTGACTAAAATGAAATAGATTAGAGTTACTAATCAGACACAATGTGGTTTTAAGTGTTATTTAATGAACACATGTAAAGTTTCTTTTAAACACATGTTAACATCTTATTTCTATTGATTTTTCACTTCTATTATAAAAAATATTAAAATGTCTGTGACTACAAACGTATAAATTTCATTCAAATCTAAACAGTGCTAATCTTAAAAGTTCTGTATACTTAGAATTATAGAAAGCCTATTCTCCATTTATACTTAGAAGATAAAAAAATTGCTTTTCAGCAAACCCAATGGAGCAATCACAAGCTCACTATCATAAGCTATTATAATATTAATACAATCATCTAGAGAAAACTTTTAGGTATCTGGATGTTCAAGTTGTTTAACTTATATGATTCAGAAACTATGATTTATTTATTTATTTAGGAGATGGAGTCTCACTGTGTCGCCCAGGCAGGAGTGCAATGGCACAATCTCAGCTTACTACAAACTCTGCCTCCTGGGTTCAAGTGGTTCTCCTGCCTCAGCCTCCCATGGTCTCAAACTCTTGACCTCAGGTGATTCAACCACCTCGGCCTCCCAAAGTGCTGGGATTACAAAAGTGAGCCACCATGCCCAGCCCAGAAAGTATAAATTTTTATTAAGTATAAAAAATTAAAATATATCAATTTCTTTTTCTCAGTCTCTAAATACTGTCATTATTTCTAGTTGACATAACAAGAGAATTCAAATGCTGTGGCTGTAGAAACTAGAAATGTGGGCTGGGCATGGTGGCTCACGCCTGTAATCTCAGCACTTTGGGAGGCTAAGGTGGGTGGATCATCTGAGGTCAGAAGTTCAAGACCAGCCTGACCAATGTGGTGAAACCCTGTCTCTACTAAAGATACAAAAATTAGCCGGGTGTGGTGGCAGGCACCTGTAATCCCAGCTACTCAGAAGGCTGAGGCAGGAGAATCGCTTGAACCTGGGAAGCAGAGGTTGCAGTGAGTCCAGATTGCGCCACTGCACTCCAACCTGTGGGACAAGAGTGAGACTTCGTCTCAAAAAAGAAAAGAAACTAGAAATGTGATGGTTGACTCTGGTTTACTTTCTGCCTTTTTATTTTATAGAAACAAAGCAGCATAAGGAAGGCCAGAAATAATACATCTTGATTGCAAACACACCAGTGCCCATCTAAAGAGAATATATTTCTGAGCATATTAATTTGAAATTCATGGCATCTTTTGTAGAAGTACAGACTAGTATATGGCAAACAATAAACACAAATAAAAATTTAAGACTGCAATAGAATTAGAAAAGTATTCTAAAAATAAATTCTGATGATTTTTTTTTTTTTTTCACCAGTATAGTTGTGATGAAATGGTTGTGGCAGTGTGATCTTAAGTAACCAACGCTCTCATCATTCTTGGGCTATGGCCATTAGACTTTGATGCCTTTTTTCTTTATAAAAATATTTTCTTTTCATAAGTCAGGAATTTAACCTGATCTGCACAGCCACTCATTTTCAAAAATAGTTTATTCTAAAAAAGAAATGCGTTTTTTTTTTTTTTTTTTTTTGAGACAGAGTCTCACTCTGTCACCCAGGCTGTAGTACAGTGGCACAATCTTGGTTCACTGCAACCTCCACCTCCCAGGTTCAAGCGATTCTCCTGCCTCAGCCTCCTGAGTATCTGGGACTACAGGCGCATGCCACCACGCCTGGCTAATTTTCTGCATTTTTAGCAGAGACGGGTTTTCACTGTGTTAGCCAGACTGGTCTCAGTCTTTTGACCTCGTGATCCGCCCACCTCAGCCTTCCAAGGTGCTGGGATTACAGGTGTGAGCCCAGCCACTTTTGGACTTTTTAAAAAGAGCCATTCTAACTGGCGTGAGATGGTATCACATTGCCATTTTGATTTGTAAATCTATTGATTTGGGATGTTGAACAAGTTTTTGCATGTTTACTGGCTGCTTTTATGTCTTCCTTTAAGAAGTGTCTATTCATATCATTTGTGTTTTTCTTATTAAATTCCTGATAGATTCTATATATTAACGCTTTGTTGCACGCAGTTTGCAAATATTTTGTACTGTAGGTTGTTTGTTTACTTTGTCAATAGTTTCTTTTACAGTGCAGCTCTGTAGTTGAATTAGGTGCTAATTTTTATTTTTGTTGTATTCACTTCTAAGGTGTTAGTTATAAATGCTTTCTGGAGGCCAGTGTCTAGAAGAGTATTCTCTAAGTGCTCTAGGATTTTTATAGCTTGAAGTTTCACTGTTAAGTCTTTAATCTATCTTGAGTTATTTGGTTTTTTATATATAGTGAGAGGTAGGGGTCTAGTTTTCTTCTTCTGCATAAGACTAACCAATTTTCCCAGTGCCATTTATTGCACTGGGAGTTATTTTCTCTTTGTTAATTTCTGTTGACTTTGTCAAAAATAAGCTGCTTGTAGAAGTGTAGCTTTGTTTCAGGGCTCTCTCTTCTGTTCAATTGGTCATTATGTATACTTTTGTACCAGAACCATGTTATATTGGCTACTGTAGCTTATAGTATAGTTTAAAGTCAGGTAATGTGAGGCATCCAAGTTGATTCATTTTCACATTGCCTTGGGTTTTTGTCTTTTTAATTTCTTATATGAATTTTAGAAGATTTTATCTGAATTCTATGAAAAATGGCATTGATAGTTTGATAGAAACAGCACTTAATCTGTAGGTTGCTTCAAACAGCATGTACATTTAATTATATTGATTCTTCCAATCCATTAGCATAAAATGCTTTTTTATTTATTTGTGTTTAATTTTCTTCAGCACTGTTTTGTAGTTTTCTTTGTAGAGATATTTTATCTGCTTGATTTAATGTATTCTTAGGTATATTATTTGTTTGTGGCTATTGTAAACAGAACTGTGTTCTTGATTTTGTTCTCAGCTTGAATGTTATTGGTGTACAGAAATGCTAGTCATATGTGTATGTTGGTTTTGTATGGTCAGACTTTGCTGAAGTCATTTTTTCGTCTTAGGGGTGTTCTAGTGAAATCTATAAAGTTTTCCAGGTAGAGAATTATTTCACCTGTGAAGATAATTTGACTTCCTTTTTTTTCCTATTTGGATGACTTTTATTTCTTGATCTTGTTGAATTGCTCTGGCTAGGACTTTAAGAACTATGTTGAATAGGAGTATTTAGGGTACATATTTTTGTCTTATTTTTATTCTTGTGGAGAATGCATCCAGATTTTGCCCATTCAGTATGATTTTGGCTGAAGATTTGTCATAGATGAATCTTATTATTTGGAGGTATATTTCTTCTATGCCCAGTTTATTGATTTTTTTTTTTTTTTTTTTGAGATGGAGTCTCACTCCGTCGCCCAGGCTGGCGTGCAGTGGCATGATCTTGGCTCACTGCAACTTCCTCCTCCCAGGTTCAAGTGATTCTCCTGCCTCAGCCTCCCTAGTAGCTGGGACTACAGGCGCCCGCCACCATGCCTGGCTAAGTTTTGTATTTTTAGTAGAGACAGGGTTTCACCTTATTGGCCAGGCTGGTCTCAAAATCCTGACCTTGTGATCCGCCCACCTTGGCCTCCCAAAGTGCTGGGATTACAGGCGTGTGAGCCACCATGCCCGGTCTTTTTTTTTTTTTTTTTTTTTTGAGACGGAGTCTCTCAGTCACCAGGCTGGAGTGCAGTGGCTCACTGCAACCTCAACCTCCCGGGTTCAAGCGAGTCTCCTGCCTCAGCCTCCCAAGTAGCTGAGACTGCAGGCATCCACCACTACGCCCAGCTAATTTTGGTATTTTTTGTAGAGAAGGCGTTTCACCATGTTGGCCAGGATGGTCTTGGTCTCTTGACCTCATGATCCACCCACCTTGGCCTCCCAAAGCGTTGGGATTACAGGGGTGAGCCACCGCACTCGGCCTTATTGATAATATTTTTATGAATACTGGATTTTCTTGAATGCTTTTTCTGCACTTATTGTGATAATTATGATTTTTTGCTTTTATATTTTTACAAGGTGAATCACACTTATTGACTTGTAGATGAACATTTTTGCATTCATAAAATAAAGCTCACATGATAGTGGCAAAATAACTTTTTGATTTGCTTATGAACTCAGCTTGCTAGTATTTATTTATTTATTTTGAGATGGAGTCTCCCTCTGTCGCTCAGGCTGGAGTGCAGTGGTGGGATCTCGGCTCACTGCAAGCTCCGCCTCCTGGGTTCACAACATTCTCCTGCCTCAGCCTCCTGAGTAGCTGGGACTAACAGTGCCCCCCACCACGCCCGACTAATTTTTTTGTATTTTTTTAGTAGAGACGGGGTTTCACTGTGTTAGTCAGGATGGTCTGGATCTCCTGACCTCGTGATCCACCTGCCTCGGCCTCCCAAAGTGCTGGGATTACAGGGGTGAGCCACCGCGCACCACCCCTCAGTTTGCGAGTATTTTGTGGAGGATTTTTGTTTTAATGTTCATCAGGAATATTGACCTATTTTTTTGTTGTTGTTGTTCTGTCTTCACTAAATCATGGTAACAAGATGACAATGGTGGTTTTTTTTGTTTTTGTTTGTTTGTTTTTGAGACAGAGTTTCACTCTTGTTGCCCAGGCTGGAGTGCAACGGTGTGATTTCAGCTCACTGCAACCTCTGCCTCCGAGGTTCAAGTGATTCTCCTGCCTCAGCCTCCCGAGTAGCTGGGATTACAAGCATGTGCCCTCACGCCCAGATAATTTTGTATTTTTAGTAGAGATGGGGTTTCTTCATGTTGGTCAGGCTGGTCTCAAACTCCCGACCTCAGGTGATCTGCCTGCCTCAGCCTCCCAAAGTGCTGGAATTACAAGCGAGCCACCAGGCCTGGCTGACAATGGTTTTATATAAGTTAGGGAGGAATCACACCTTGATTTTTTAAAATATATTCAGTAGGATTAGTACCAGCTCATCTTTTTGTAATATATGTGGTAAAACTCAGCTGAGAATTCATCTGATTTAGGGCTATTTCGGTTGATAAGTTTTTTATTACTAATTCAATTCAATTTTATTACACACTTCAGACATTTCTGTTTTGTTCAAGATTTTTGTTTCTTTCTGGTTAAATCTTGGGAGGTCGTGTGAATCCAGTAGTTTATTTATTTTTTCTGAAGTTTCTATTTTGCAAGCGTAGAGGTGTTCATAGACATATCTGAGGATGTTTGTATTTGTGTGGTATTAACTGTGGTTTTACAACTGTAACGTTTAAATTGATGCTGGATAAAAGTTCTAGAAAAGTCACATTCCCTCACAATAAATCTCTGAAAAGCATAAGTATAAAAAAATGCACTGCAAGCCAATAAATGCCACATATAACTTAAAAAAATTCACAGCTAACAACATACTATATGAGGTAATGTTGTAAGCTTTTACTCTAAGAGCTAGAATAATACAAAAATGCCCACTTTCTCCAGTCTTACTAAACATAGTACTAAATGTTCAAGACAAACAAATTAGAAAATAAATCAAAGTGTATTATTCTGTTCTCTTACAGCTAATAAAAACATACCCCAAACTGGAAAATTTATAAAGGAAAGAGGTTTAAAGAACTCACAATTCAACATGGCTGGGGATGGCCTCCCAATCATTATGGAAGGTGAAGGAGGAGAAAAGTCACGTCTTACATGGTGATAATGTAGAGCATGTGCAAGTAAATTGCCCTTTATAAGACCATCAGATCTCATGAGGCTTATTCACTATCATGAGAACAGCATGGGAAAACCCACTGCCATGATTCAATTACCTTCCACTGGGTCTTTTCTATGACCTGTGGGGAGTATGGGAGCTACAATTCAAGATGAGATTTGGGTGGAGACACAGCCAAATATCATAAAAGCATCCAGATGGAAAAGAAAAAGTGAAATTATTCCTGTTTGCAGATGACATAATTTTAGGTATAGAAAAGCCTAAGAATTTACTAAGAACTACTAGAACTAATAAACAAATTTGTTAAACTTGCAGAATAAAAAATCAATGTACAAAAGTCAACAGCAGTTTTATACACTAACAATTAACTATCTCAAATTGAAATGAAAAAAGAAATTCCATCTACAATAGCTGTAGTAACTATACTTCGAAATAAATTTAGCCAAAAAGTTTCAACACCTTACAATCTAAAAAACATTTAAGTAAAAACTAAATAATACACAAATAAAAATACATTACTCACTCATGAATTGGCATATATATATATACATATATATGTATGTGTATATATGCATATATATATTTTATATATATATACATATATATGTATGTGTATATATGCATATATATATTTTATATATATATATGTATTTGAGACGGTGTAGCACTCTGTCACCCAGGCTGGAGTGCAATGGCCTGATCTCGGCTCACTGCAACCACTGCCTCCTGGGTTCAAGAGATTCTCCTGCATCAGCCTCCTGAATAGCTGGGATTACAAGTGTGTGCCACCACACCTGGCTAACTTTTGTATTTTTAGTAGCGACAGGGTTTCACCATATTGGCCAGGCTGGTCTCAAACTCCTGACCTTGTGATCTGCTCCCCTCAGCCTCCCAAAGTGCTCAGATGACAGGCGTGAGCCACTGTGCCTGGCCAGCATTAATATTCTTAAACAGCTGTATTATACAAAATGATCTACAGATATAATGCAACCTCCATCAAAATGCCAGTTGTTGGGAGCAAGCCCCCCAAAGTCTGGCCATAAACTGGCCCCAAAGCTGGCCATAAATAAAATCTCTGCAGCAATGTAACATGTCCATAATTGCCGTAACGCCCAAGCTGGAAGGTTATGGGTTTATGGGAATGAGGGCAAGGAACACCTAGCCTGCCCGGGGTGGAAAACCACTTAAAGGTATTCTTAAGCCACAAACAGAAGCCTGAGCCATCTGTCTTTAGGGAGTGTTCCTGCTGCAGTTAACTAGCCCAATCTATTCAATTAATTCAGCCTATCCCTTCGTTTCCCATAAGTGATACTTTTAGTTAATTTAATATCTATAGAAACAATGCTAATGACTGGTTTGCTGTTAATAAATATGTGGGTAAATCTCTGTTTATGGCTCTCAGTTCTGAAGGCTGTGAGACCCGATTCCTCACTTCACACCTCTGTATTCTGTGTGTGTGTCTTTAATTCCTCTAGCGCCGCTGGGTTAGGGTCTCCCCAACTGAGCTGGTCTCAGTAGCCAGTGACATACTTAATATAAATTTTGTAAAATATATGTAAAATTCATATAGTACCACAAAAGACCCAGAATAGCCAAAGCAATAAAAAAGTAAAAAAGGCTGAAAGTATCACCCTACCAGACTTTGCAACATACTGAAAAACTATAGTAACCTAAACAGTGTGGTACTTCAATAAAACTGGATACATACGGCAATGTAGCTGAGGAGTGTGGAAATATATCCATGTATTTACAGCGAATTGATTTTAGATATAGGTGACATTTTCTTAGAGAAAAGACAGTATCTTCAATAAATGGTATTGAGAAAACTTCTTTTTTTCCTTTCCTTTTTTTTTTTTGAGGGGGAGTTTTGCTCTTGTTGCCCAGGCTGGAATCAATGGCATGCTCTCAGTTCACTGCAACCTCCGCCTCCACATTGTTCAAGCTTGCCTCAGCCTCCCGAGTAGCTGGGATTACAGGCATGCACCACCACCCCCGGCTAATTTTTGTATTATTAGTAGAGATGGGATTTCTCCATATTGATCAGGCTGGTCTCAAACTTCCAACCTCAGGTGATTTGCCTGCCTCGGCCTCCCAGTGTTGGGATTACAGACGTGAGGCAACACGCCCACTGAGAAAACTTTCTAGCCACATGCAGAGCAATAAAATGAGACCCTCATCTGATACCATATATAAAAATTAACTCAAAATAAATTAGATATTACAATGTAAGGTTTGAAACTCTGAAACCACTACAAAAAAAAAATAACAGTGAAAGACCCGTAACATTAGTTTGGGCAGTGACTTTTTTGATATAACCTCAAAATCCCAGGGAACCAAAAGAAAAATAGATTAATCAGATTACTTCAAATCAAAAAATTGCTGCAAAGAATCTGAGACAATCAACAGGATCAGACAACTAAAAAATGGAAAAAATGTGCAAATCATACATGTGACGTGTTAATATCAAAAAATATAAGAATCTCAAATGACAATACAACAAAAAAAGTACTATTAAAAATGAGCAAAAGGCTTATTTTCAAGAATAGACATACATAGTCAAAAGATATATTTAAAAATGCTCAATATCAATTATTATCAGGGAAAGGAAAGCAAAAAAAAAAAACGATATCAACTCACTCCTGTTAGAATGACTCCTATTAAAAAGAAAAAGAAAATGAGTATTAGTAAAGGTGTGAAGAAAACAGAATGCTTGCACACTGTTGGTTTGAATGTAAATGAAGGCAGCCATCATGAAAAACAAAATAAAGATTTCTTTAAAAATTTAAAATCAGGCTGGGTGTGGTGGCTCATGCCTGTAATCCCAGGACTTTGGGAGGCCGAGGCGGGTGGATCACGAGGTCAGGAGATGGAGACTATCCTGGCTAACACAGTGAAACCCTGTCTCTACTAAAAATACAAAAAATTAGCTGGGTGTGGTGGTGGGCGCCTGTAGTCCCAGCTGCTCAGGAGGCTGAGGCAGGAGAATGGCATGAATCTGGGAGGCGGAGGTTGCAGTGAGCCAAGATTGTGCCACTGCACTCCAGCCTGGGTGACAGAGCAGGACTCCGTCTCAAAAAAAAAAAAAAAAAAAAAAAAATTTAAAATCAAACTATCATATAATATAGCAATTTCAATAATGGATACATATCTCAAAATAATTAAATCAGAATGAAGAAATATCTGCAGAAATATCTGCAGAAATAATCTGCAAGAAATATTTGCAGAATGAAGAAATATTTGTAACATTCTTCACAATTGCCAAAATACAGAATTAACACTTCAACATCTAATGAGTACATAAAGACAATGTGGTATATATACACAATGGAATACTATTCATCTTTAAAATAAAAAAATTTATTATTTTCAATTACATAGATTAACCAAATTATTTCACTTACATGATTCCAGAAAAATTAATCTAACTGAAGTAGAGAATAAAATGGTGACCACCAGATGCCAACGTATTTGGAAAAAAGAGGGGTTTAGAAAGATGTCTGTCAAATACATAATTACAGTTGAATGGGAGAAATAAGTTCAAAAAAGCTTTTGTACTGCATGGTGCCTATAGTTCATAACAATGTATTTGTATTTCTGAAAAATGCTAAAACATTGTCATGTGCTGTTACCACAAAAATGTTAACTATGTGAGGTAAAGCATTAATTCCCTAGAATGAAGCATTTGACAATGTGTATATACTTCAAAATGTCATGCTTCAGAGAATAAATGCACAACTTATATATTACAGATGGTAATGGTATGAAAGACACTAAAAGGGCAGCTGTTTCTTATGGTCTCATGACTGGCCACTCTGTGAACACAGTACACAAGTTTGCAAGCAAAATAATAGAAAATGTTTTTATCCAAAAGCTGCCATGATCTTCGAATGTTTTCCAGAGAATATGACCAACAAGTTGGCTAGAGTTAGGTGACTAAATGTAAAAACTGTAGACTGAACTTCACCCACTAAAAAAATCATACGAGACTGAGAAAATTTCTTCAAATTGTAATATGAATATGGAAAAGAAATATTACTCCAGGTTTCAAATTCACAGAGGTCATTTTTACTATTTTGCAATGTTTAATGTTCACACTTATAAACAGAAGATTTTGCATGGAAATGTACATTATGGTGTAAGTATACTGTAGAAAATTAAATTAAAAGTTTAATTTCTAGGATATATTTTCAAGCAAATGTTATATTTGCCACACTTTGTGTAAGAATTTAATAAGATTATTCTTTAACAGAGAAAAACAATGCTAAATGATTTAATCCTTTCATCTGTGGACACTGTATGCTTTTTGTCTGATCAGCAAGTTTTTTAACTGATCAGAAAGTTATATTGATAAGCAAAATCTCCAGTTAAAACCAATCTTGCAGTGCATTAAAAATACCGGTTTCTCATCAAAACCTACAATATACCATGTGAAATGACATGGTGTGAAGAGAACAGTGAGAAAACTGTAGCCACAGCACAGCAAAAAGGAGGGCTGTGATGCATACACAGCTGAAATACACATAATAAGACAAACAAAACTAAGACAGTTAGGAAATAAAAGAAGCGCAATTTTTAATTCAGCAAAATTGAGCTTTGCAGCCTGAAAATAAATGTCCTCTCCACATAAAAAAATCAATGTTATTTCTCACCATTGATATGTTCCACCTCTGTCTTGAAGTTACAAACTAACTCCAACAGGAATATTTATGGCTTATTATAAAGCATCTGTGACACAGAAAGCACTGTCATGTTTGTTTGCTACATTTATATATAAAAACATCCTCATGATTTAGGAAGCCCCCCTAGTACTTACCTAAACAAATGGGCTCAATCAATATTTACTTATTTTCATTATAAAAAGTGAAAGGAACAAAAACTAAAAAAAAGTAGGCTTATATAGGGTTCTCCAATTAAAAGAACAAAATAAAATATTCTAACAACATAAAATATAATACACTAATTTTGAAATTAAATCTAAATTTTTTTGCACTAATTTTATAAAAATTATTTTTATAATCTCTGACCAGCTCACACAGCATCTTATATAAGAGAAAAAAATGTAAGACACAAGAAAATTATGGGTCTAGCCTAAGAATCAGGCAAGTAAAAACAAAAATTTGCATAGGGAGATTCTGAATTATAAGCCATACAATTTTACAGTAATCAATTCAATACAAAGCAGAGTATGGATTTGTTTTCAGCATTTTTAAGTTTTTTTAGTTTTGTAGTCATTATCTAATTAAAATAATTTGATTTGTTTCAATATTGCTCTTCTGAAACTAGGTAGAAACTCATACTCACAAAGAAGGCATTTATTTACTCCATAATTTTTTTCAAACCCAAGCTTTATCTTTAAAGTAATATATGTATGTATTTAACTCTGTGTAAATCAAAACTAATAGTCTGTATGTGCTTGCAGGCAGAGAGGCAACATGTTTGAAGAAAAATATATAACAATTTTTTAATGTTAATTCAGGTCTCAGAAATGTATGCATTTTGTTTATATTGTTTTCTTATGACCATAAAAGAGACCCTGTAGCCAACAACAATTTAATGTACATTTAAAAACAACTAAAAGTGGCTGGGCGTGGTGACTCACACCTGTAATCCCAGCACTTTGGGAGGCCGAGGGGGCTAATCATGGGGTCAGGAGTTTAAGACAAACCTGGCCAACGTAGTGAAACTCTGTCTCTACTAAAAACACAAAAATTAGCTGAGTGTGGCGGCATGCGCCTGTAGTCCCAATTACTCAGGAGGCTGAGGCAGGAGAATCACTTGAACCTGGTAGGCGGAGGTTGCAGTGAGCCGAGACCACGCCAATGCACTCCAGCCTGGGTGACATAGTGAGACTCGTCTCAAAAAAAAAAAAAAAAAACCGAAAAGTGCAGAATTAGTTTATAATACAAACAATAAATGCTGCAGGTAATGAATATTTCATTTACCCATATGTAATTATTACATATTATATACCTGTATCAAAATTTGCCATATATGCCATATTTACACATACTATGTAACCACAAAAATTAAGAAAAATAAGTTTAAGAAAAAAAGAGTAATAATTCAACCTACAGGAATAATATTCTCTGACTTATTTGCAATTTAAAGCCACTGGCAAAATAGATTACTAGAAATGTTAGTCCATTATCTTATTAAATAGTGTATTGTTACCATCATTTACCTATACCCTTGAGTAAGATGGGATAAGTTAAATTTAATGGCATAAGAATGCTTCATTGAATGAACAACGGTCTTAACATGTTTTTTAAAAAGCCTGATTAATAAGTTCACACATTATCTAAAAATTTTAAAATGTATTACATTTTATTACATAAAAGTACAATTGGCCAGGCATGGTGACTCGCGCCTGTAATCCCAGCACTTTGGGAGGCCGAGATGGGTGGATCACCCGAGGTCGGGAGTTCGAGAGCAGCCTGACCAACATAGAGAAACCCCATCTCTACTAAAAATACAAAATTAGCCGGGTATGGTGGCACATGCCTGTAATCCCAGCTACTCGGGAGGCTGAGGCAGGAGAATCCCTTGAACCTGGGAGGTGGAGGTTTCGGTGAGCCAAGATCACACCATTTCACTCCAGCCCGGGCAACAAGAGCAAAACTCTGTCTCAAAAAGAAAAAAGTACAATTAGTAAAATGATATACCAAAAAATTTTTTTTCTCAATATAACACAGGATATTTATCTGAACTCCTACCTCATGTATCAGTTAATATTATAAATTAACCAGAAAGAGCCTCTCCACTTACATTTTCATCTTGTATTTTAATGTCCTTACTCTTTCACTAAAAAAGGTCGTAAATAATGCACACCTAATAACAAAGAATCTCTCATCTTTGATGCAGCAACAATTAGTCACATGCTTTCACATGTGAATACAATAGGAATGAAGAGCATAATTTGAGTTAAATGACATCATTATTCATTTTATAAAACAATTTTTTTCAAAGAAAAAAGTATACTTTGAATGTAATTACAACTCTGCAAAAATTTTCTACTTCTTATAATGTTATATACAAATAATTCATTTACCAACTTTAGTTTTAGATTCCTTTCTATACTCAGCAATCTGATTTAGTGTAATGCCTGAAGTGTCAGTGCCTTAAATATTTCTACTGTGAATTATCTGATATTTACATAGAATTTTGGATTAAATATTTTTTCATATTTATCGCACCTGCAAAAATATTTTAGTATGAACCCTCTAGTGTTTTCTAAAGCTGTCGTTTTTGAAAAAAAAGTTTTCCCAAATTTATTACATTTGCAGGATTTTTCTCCAATATAAATTTCCTTATGTTGCACAAAGTTTAAGCAACTGCTCCAGGGTTTTCCTCTAGTACAAAATGTGTACAATGAGATCTGTGATACAAGTAAAGGTATTACAACCTTCCTTATGTTCATAATGTGTGTCTTCAAAATGAATACTCTTCACTTTAGAGGCTTATATTTTCTGAAAGATTTTTGACAGTAATTGCATGTATAATGCTTTTATTAAGTATGAAATCTCTGATGTTGAGTAAGATGTGAACAGATATTAATGGCTTTTTCACATTCTGTATATTTGAAACTTTTTTTCTAGTACAAATGCTTTCCTGTGCAATAAGGTGTAAGCATTGGTTAAAACTTTTGCCACATTCTTCACACTTGTAGGTTTAGTATGAATTATCTTATGCACAATCAAGTGTGACAACTTTTAAAGGTTTTGTTACATTCTTCACATTTCTAAGATTTTTCACCAACATAATTTCTTTTATGTTTAGAAAACTTTGAAGTGTTTTCAAAATCACTGTTACATCTTTTAGGTTTGTAGAGTTTCTCACCAGTATGAATTTTCTTATGTCCAGTAAGGTTTGAGGACTGGTTAAAAGCTTTGCCACATTTTTCACATTGGTAGGGTTTCTCTCCAGTATGAATTCTCTTATGTCTAGTAAGGTGTGAGGACTGGTTAAAGGCTTTACCACATTGTTCACATTGGTAGGGTTTCTCTCCAGTATGAATTATCTTATGTGTAGTAAGGTGTGAGGAATGGTTAAAGGCTTTGCCACATTCTTCACATGTGTAGGGTTTCTCTCCAGTATGAACTTTCTTATGTTCAGCAAGTTTTGAGGATCGATAGAAAGCTTTGCCACATTCTTCACATTTGTAGGATTTCTCTCCAGTATGAATTCTCTTATGTGTAGTAAGGATTGAGGACTGGTTAAAAGCTTTGCCACATTCTTCACATTTGTAGGGTTTCTCTCCAGTATGAATTCTTTTATGTGTAGTAAGGTTTGAGAACTGGTTAAAGGCTTTGCCACATTCTTCACATTTGTATGGTTTCTCTTCAGTATGAATATTCTTATGTTCAGTAAGGTTTGAGGATTGGTTAGAAGCTTTGCCACATTTTTCACACTGGTAGGGTTTTTCTCCAGTATGAATGCTCTTATGTCTAGTAAGGTGTGAGGACTTGTTAAAAGCTTTGCCACATTCTTCACATTTGTAGGGTTTCTCTCCAGTATGAATTATCTTATGTGTAGTAAGGTGTGAGGACTGCCTAAAGGCTTTGCCACATTCTTCACATTTGTAGGGCTTCTCTCCAGTATGAATTATCTTATGTCTGGTAAGGTGTGAGGACTGGTTAAAGGCTTTGCCACATTCTTCACATTTGTAGGGTTTCTCTCCAGTATGAATTATCTTATGTCTGGTAAGGTGTGAGGACTGGTTGAAAGCTTTGCCACATTCCTTATATTCATTGAGTTTCTCTCTGGTATGAATTATCTTATGTGTAGTAAGGGTTGAGGACTGATTAAAGGCTTTGCCACATTCTTCACGTTTGTAGGGATTCTCTCCAGTATGAATTATTGTATGTGTTGTAATGTGTGACGACAGGTTAAAGGCTTTGCTACATTCTTCACGTTTGTAGAGTTTCTCTCTAGTATAAATTATCTTATGTGTAGTAAGGTTTGTGAACTGGTTACAGGCTTTGCCACATTCTTCACATATGTACAGTTTCTCTCCAATATGAATTCTTTTATGTTTAGTAAAGATTAAGGATCCATTAAAGGCTTTTCCACAGTCTTTACATTTGTAGAAATTTACTCTAGTACAAATTATTTTATGTTGAGTTAGGTTTGAAAACATGCACAATGATTTGCCAAATTCTTTACATTTAAAAGGTTTTTTTTCGGTGTGTCTTACCTTATGTCCATTTAAATTTGAAAATTTATGAAAGACTTTCATATATTTATCACATTGAAATATTTTACTCTGGGTAGTTGGCAAACATTGGTTAAGTCCATTATAACCTCCTTTTTGCACCTTGCACTCATCCACACTTTTACTTAACTGTAAATTCTCATGTTCACATTTTCCATATCTTCTTAGTGTCACTTTTTGGAAAGAATCTTTTATGTTCTGCTCTGGTGAAAAGTCTTGGGCAAAATGAGAACAAATAACTGAAAGAAATAAAAATAACAAATGACTCCACTTGATAGACTCTAAATATACTTTACAAATCCAACCTACACAATTATACAAATTACATAAGCAAGATGGTATAGCAAAATACCAAAGGCCCTAATTTCTTTTTTTTTTTTTTTTTTCCTGAGACGGAGTTTCAGTCTGTCACCTGGGCTGGACTGAAGTAGTGTGATCTCAGCTCACTGCAACCGCTACCTCCCAGGTTAAAGCAACTCTTCTGCCTCAGCCTCCTGAGTAGCTAGGATTACAGGCATGTGCCATCATGCCCAGCTAATACTTGTATTTTTAGTAGAAACGGGGTTTCACCATGTTGGCCAGGCTGGTCTCAAATTCCTGACCTCGTGATCTGCCCACCTCAGCCTCCCAAAATGCTGGGATTACAGGCATGAGCCACCGTGCTCGGCCCAAAGGCCCTAATTTCTTAATAGAAATATAAATGTAACAAAAACATATTGACCAAAATACATTTGTGGAAAATTTATAAATTAGTTAAGTGTGTGCAATGACCCAGGTGAGCAGAATGCAAAGAGCCACACAGAAAGAAAATAAAAGTCTGCTATATTTACCCAACATAGATCTTTCTGCTCCCCAATATAACATAATACCTTTAAAAGTAAATTGCCAACTTCAATTACTTTGCATATAGAGGCATACCTGAGAGTGGATAATTTATAAAGAAAAAAGGCTGGCAGGGTGCGGTGGCTCATGCCTGTAATCACAGCACTTTGGGAGGCCAAGGCAGGCAAATCAACTGAGGTCAGGAGTTTGAGACCAGCCTGACCAACATGGTGAAACCCTGTCTCTACTTAAAATACAAAATTAGCCAGGCATGGTGGTGCATGCCTGTAATCCCAGGTACTCGGGAGGCTGAGGCAGGAGAATCACTTGAACCTGGGAGGCGGAGGTTGCAGTGAGCCAAGATTGTGCCACTGCAGTCCAGCCTAGGTGACAGAGTGAGACTATGTCTCAAAAACAAACAAAAACAAAACAAAAAAAAGTTTATTTGGCACACGGTTTGGCAGACTGTACAAGAAGTGCGTGCCAGCATCGACTTCTGGTGAGCGTCTCACAAAACTTACAATCATGGTGAAACACAAAGAGTAACTGAACATATCACATGGTAAGGGACAGAGCAAGTGTGAAATAAAGAAGCCAGGTAATTTTAATGAACCAGCTCTCATTTAAATTAACAGAGGGTAAAGTTTTTGATTACCAAGAGGGTGATGCCAAGCCATTCATGAGAATTTGCCCCCATGACTCGAACACCTCCCACCAGGTTCTGCATCCAACACTGAGGACTGCATTGCAGCATAATGTTTGGTGAACGTGAACATTCGGTTATACCATAGATAAACTAGGCTTAACAGACATGTAAACAACTTTCCAGTTAAAAGCAAGAAAACACACATTATTCTTATTTGCACCTGGTGTATTCTGTTAGGATACACAACAAGTCTTATTAAATTTAGGAATACCAGGTGGGTGCTGTGGCTCATGCCTATAATTTCAACACTTTGGGAGACCAAGATGGGAGGATCTCTTGGGGCCAGAAGTTTGAGACGAGCCTAGGCAACACAGTAAGACTCCGTCCCTACAAATAATCAAAAAATTAGCCAGACATGGTAGTGCATCTCTGTAGTTCCAGCTACTCAGGAGGCTGAGGTGAAAGGAGCACTTGAGCCCCAAAGGTTGAAGCTACAGTCACTGCACTCCAGCCTGGGTAACAGAAAAAGATCCTGTTTCAAAACAACAACAACAAATAAATGTAAGAAAATAAAAATTGTACACTGAATGTTTTCTGACTAAGACTGAATGCAACTGGAAATTGAGAGCACTAGTGAAACTGGCACATCCAAATATATATGAAAATAACACATACTCTTCAACATAGTTTTACTCAAGGGTCAAAAAATTTAATTTTTCAAAGATGTCTATACAACTTACAGTGATGAATACATTCAATATAATTTCTATAAAAATCCCCAAAGCATAAGTTTTACAAGAATATTGTTTAAAATTTTTAAATTTGATTATAAACTATAGCCAAACACTCATGAAAAAGAACAGAGGTGTTATACTTCTGGATTTTAAAAAATATTAATAGCTACAAAAACAAGGTGGTACTGACACAAAGACAGATAAACAGATTAAAAAACAGAATAGAGAGCCCAGAAATAAACTTTTCAGTATATGATTAAATAATCTTTTACAACGTTGCCATGAGCACACAATAGAGAAAAGACAATCTCTTCAAAAAATCATGTTGAAAACTGGGCACCAACACTGATAAAGCAGGATTCTTTGAATCATATACAAAAAATATTTTAAATAAAATACTTAAACATATAAAAATAACTAACAAATCTCTTAGAAAAAAAGAGAAATGAGATGACGTTGGTCTTGGCACCATTTTTTTTTTATATTAAATGCATGATATTTAATTCATGATATTAAATGCATGAGCATCAAAGAAAAAAGTAACTACACTACACTTCAAAATTTCCACACATCCAAAAAACATTAGAGTGACAATGCCTTGTAGAAAATAAGTAAAAATATTTGCAAATTATATGTGATAAGAGTTAACTGTAGGGAGCTACAGGCCCGAGGGTCGTGACCAACTCAGCATTCCACTGAAGGCTATATGATCAAACAGCAAACTGTTTATCATGAATGCAGGATGTGGGCAAACTCACATCTGTGCCTCCCACCAGAAGGTTTGCTGAGGGCAGTCACTCCCTGGTGCCATGCTCCTTGAGGTTATCTACTGGAACATCTGGAGACTACTGTTCAAAGAATGCAGTTGTGCAAGCCTGCACTAAGTAAAGCAGCTGACTGACAACCACCCCCTTCTCCCTATCTCCTTTACTCAATAAATACAAAGGGCTATAGAAGTTCAGGGCCCTTGTTCACTAGAAGCAAGGAGCCCCCTGACCTCTTCTTCCAAATATACTCTTTTGTCTTTGTCTTTATTCCCACGTTCATCCTCCTTTGTTCAGTCCAGCAAGGTCCATGGCAGTTAATATTGAGAATACATAAACAAGTCTTAAATGGACTAATAATTGAAATAAATTTTCATCAAAAAAAATACAAAAATCGGAAAAAGCATTTGAAAAGACACAGGAAATTACATTTGTAGAGAAATGCATAAAAATCACATAAAAAAATCAACTCAAACCAATTAGAATGGCCACTATCAATTTTTTTAAAACATTAAATCTGTTGATGATGAACTGAAAACCCGTTATTTGTTGGTGTAAAACAAGGATGCAGCCACTGTTTTAAAATGTTATGTTACCCAAATAATTAAAAATGGAATCATTAAATACAATAATTCAATTTGTAAATCTGTGTGCAAACTCTGCAATGCAGGAGCTAGAAAGGCATATTTGAACATTGATGTTTACTGTACCAGTATTCACAAAAACCAAAAGACTGAAGCAACCCTTTCTTGACTTATAAATACATCAAAAAATGTAATATATAAATACAATGGAATATTATACAGCCTTAAAAAACATTGTCAAGCTTTAAGACAAACTTCAAGAATTATTATGTCACCTGAAATAAGCCATTAACAAAATGATGGATACTATATGATCCCATTTACAGGAGATATCTTAAGTAGTCACGCTCATAAAAACAGAAAGTAGAAGGATATTTGTCAAGGGCTGGAGAGAGGGTAAATGTTCAGCTGTTACTTAATGGATATTGAGTTTTAATTTTATTAGATGTAAAATTTTTAAAAGTCTTTTGCATAACAATGTGAATATACTTAACATGTCTGAAAAGTACAGCTTTTTTTTTGAGACAGGGTCTCATTCTATCACGCAAGGTGGAGTGCAGTGGCACAATTATGGCTAAGTGTAGCCTCAAATTCCCAGATTCAAGTAATCCTCCTCCCTCAATCTTTCAAAGAGCTGGGACCACAGGTGCACACAACCAGCCTGGGTTAAAAAAAAAAAAAAAAAAAAAAAAAAAAATTGTAGAGTGGGAATCTCCATATGTTGCCCAGGCTGGTCTCAAACTTTTGGGATCAAGCAATCCTCCTGCCTTAAGATCCCCAAATTCTGGGATTACACATGTAAGCCACAACCATGCCTGGCCCTGAAATGTACACTTCAATAGATTTAAGATGGTAAATTTTATGTTATGTGTTTTTACAATTAATTTTTCTCAAAAAAAAAATCTGAAAAAATTCAGAATCATAAATCTTTTCATAAATTACCTTCAAATCACAAAAGTGTTTCTCTCACACAGAGCAAATACATATTCATCATTAAACACATGGTGAAAATAAAACTATTTCCATGACTACTCAATTAGACAAGATAAAACAATCACTGAAAATCAACTAAGAAAAAAAAAAAAAGGGCCTGGGCACGGTGGCTCACGCCTGTAATCTCAGCACTTTGGGAGGCCGAGGTGAGCGGATCACCTGAGGTCGGAAGTTCGAGACCAGCCTGGCCAACATTGTGAAACCCCATCTCTACTAAAAATACAAAAATTATCTGGGTGTGGTGACATGAGCTTGTAATCCCAGCTACTCGGTGGCTGAGGCTGGAGAACTGCTTGAACCCGGGAGGCAGGTTGCAGTTAGCCAAGATCACGCCATTGCACTCCAGCCTGGGTGACAGAGTGAGACTCCAATTAAAAAAAAAAAAAAAATCAACTAAGAAAGAATATATACAAGATAAGTCATAACCAAAGTTGTGGTTATATTTCTAGATAAACACACAAACATATATACTCTCATTGCTATAGACATATGGCTCATGTATCTCTTAAGTAAACCCCACATTGACTTAAAGTGTACAAACAGAATTGCAAATTGTCTAAAATTATAATACATATCTAAAACTAAAAAGCACAAGAAACTAATATTAAGAAACCTACACTAAAAAAAGCACACTAGTAGGCCAGGCGCGGTGGCTCATGCCTGTAATCCCAGCACTTTGGGAGGCCAAGGTGGGCAGATCACAAGGTCAGAAGATTGAGACCATCCTGGCTAAAACGGTGAAACCCCGTCTCTACTAAAAATAAAAAAAATTAGCTGGGTGTGGTGGTGGATGCTTGTAGTCCCAGCTACTCGGGTGGCTGAGGCAGGAGAATGGTGTGAACCCGGAAGGCGGAGCTTGCAGTGAGCCGAGATCGTGCCACTGCACTCCAGCCTGGGCAACAGAGCGAGACTCCATCTCAAAAAAAAAAACAAAACAAAAAACCACACTAGTATGAACTAGAAAACAATAATGAGAGAAATGTTTACTCAAAATATGGTTTGCAGCCAGGTGTGGTGGCTCACACCTATAATCCCAGCACTTAGGGAGACTAAGGTGGACAAACCACCTAAGGTCAGAAGTACGAGACCAGCCTGGCCAACATGGGGAAACCCTGTCTCTACTAAAAATACAAAAATTAGCCAGGCCTGGTGGCATGTGCCTGTAGTCCCAGCTACTCGGGAGGCTGAAGTGGTAGGATCCCTTGAACATGGGAGCCGAAATTAGCCCACTGCACTTCAGCCTAGGCAACAGAGTGAGACTGCATCTCTAAAAAAAAAACCCAGGCGCAGTGGCTCACACCTGTAATCCCAGCACAGCACTTTGGGAGGCTGAGGTAGGTGGATCATCTGAGGTTGGGGGGGGTTCGAGACCAGCCTGACCAAAATGGAGAAACCCTATCTCTTCTAAAAACAAAAGTACAAAATTAGCCAGGCATGGTGGCACATGCCTGTAATCTCTGCTACTCGGGAGGCTGAGGCAGGAGAATTGCTTGAACCTGGGAGGTGGAGGTTGCAGTGAGCCGAGACTGTGCCATTGCACTCCAGCCTGTGCAGTAAGAGCAAAACTCCATGTCAAAAAAAAAAAAAAAAAAAAGACCTGGTTTGCAAAACGATGTACCATTAAGAATTTATCTAAATATGCCGGGTGCGGTGGCTCACACATGTAATCCCAGTACTTTGGGTGGCTGAGGCAGGCAGATCACCTGAAGTTGGGAGTTCAAGGCCAGCCTGACCAACATGGTGAAACCCTGTCTCTACTAAAAATACAAAATTAGCCGGGCGTTTTGGCACATGGCTGTAATCCCAGCTACTCGGGAGGCTGAGGCAGCAGAATTGCTTGAACTCAGGAGGTGAAGATTGCAGTGAGCCGAGATTGCACCATTATACTTTAGCCTGGCGACAGAGTGAGACTCCATCCCAAAAAAAAAAAAAAAAAAAAAGAGAAAAAAAAATTCTATTCTCTAAATAACTATAATATGTGACTGTGTACTCACAGAAGGCAAGTATTTTGAATAATTGGCATGTGCTCCATGGCAGTAAAATTTCAAAGAAAATGGAGTGTAATCATAAACAGAAGATTCTAATGAGAAACTTTTAATAAATAAGGATTTAAAAGAAACTAGAGACAATTTTATTTATTTATTTATTTTTTTGAGATGGAATCTTGCTCTGTCACCTAGGCTGAAGTGCAGTGGCACAATCTCGGCTCACTGCAACCTCTGCCTCCCAGGTTTACACCATTCTCTTGCCTCAGTCTCCTGAATAGCTGGGACTACAGGCACCCGCCAACATGCCCGGCTAATTTTTTTTTGTATTTTTAGTAGAGACGGGGTTCCACCATGTTAGCCAGGATGGTCTTGATCTCCTGACCTTGTGATCCGCCCACCTCAGCCTCCCAAAGTGCTGGGATTACAGGCGTGAGCCACCGCGCCCGGCCTGAGGTTGGAAAATCGCTTCAGGCCAGGATTTCAAAACCAGCCTGGGTTATGTAGCAAGACCCAATCTCCAAATTAAGTGCCTTTAGGAGAGCTTTGAGATCCAGGGAGGGAGTTGTGAAACTACTAATGCCCAATTCTGAGGAGTGCTATTTTTCAGAAGGCAGGTGGCAAACTACAGAACTCCTATTTTTCAGTATAGACCAGTAAATGGCCTACCCAACTTGGTCTTACTGAGAATTCTGAAGTTACTCTGTAATCATCTCAGACTTTTCCCAGACACAGTCTGTAAGAGGTCACATACCCTTTCAGAGGCCTTCAGAAAGACACCCACTTATAGCCATGCAGCAGGCCTGCAGACCTTGGCCTTTACTGTGGTCCCTAAAGCAGTTCAATGACTCAGTTTCACATCCCTGAGCCACACACAGTTCACAGCCAGTTCTGCCTATGTTAAAGCCCACTCAGTGACCTGGAAAAATCCTCTCTGATACACAGTGAATGCCATACTCATCCACATTCTTAAATAAGACTTACCATATACAGACCAGACTACAGAAACCTGCCCTAGTGTCTGCCCTACAGGTCAAAGTCTTGAGAGAAATTCAGTCTGTCCAAAAAAATAAAATGTGAATTACAACTACCCAAGCCCCTTGTAACAAGCCAACTGAAGGTGGACCCTAGTGCAGACCCAGCAGCCTTGTGACCAAGCTGCATGCCCTCTCCACTACAAACCCAGAGGGCATCTCATTACCCTGGGGGCCCAACAAAAGACCTTTACCTTCTGAAAACAGGTTATAAAAACTTGAAGAGGCTTCTGCTTTTTCAAGTTTAAAGACACTGATACAAAACTATATTTTGCCTATTGTCAATGCTTCTCTTTTAACAAAGAACTGTAAGTATGTGGCAAAAGAATTAGTCAAAAAAATGAAAAAGAGCCATTGAAATTGCAGACAAGTAAGTAAAAAGTTGCTGGCTGTAGATCATATGATCATATATATATATATATAGTACATTAAATCCTGTCTAAACTAATAAATACACTCAGTAAATTAACAAAATGTTAAATTAACATAAAAGTTATGGTTCCATACACTTAAGCTATTGGATAAAAATATTTTAAAAATCTTATTTACAGCCAGGCATGGTGGCTCACGCCTGTAATCCCAGCACTTTGGAAGGCTGAGGCAGATGGATCATCTGAGGTCAAAAGTTCAAGACCAGCCTGGCCAACATACTGAAACCCCATCTAAACTAAAAATACAAAAATTAGCCAGGCATGGTGGTGTGTGCCTATAGTCCCAGCTACTTGGGAGGCTGAGGCAGGATAATCGCTTGAACCCGGGAGGCAGAGGTTGCAGTGAGCCAAGACTGCACCACTGCACTCCAGCCTAGGCAACAGAGCAAGCCTCTGTCTCAAAAAAAAATCTTATTTATGATACCATTAAAATAAATTTCTGAGAAGAAATTTAATTAAAGAAGTAGAAAATCTTTACAATGAAAGATATATTAATGAGAGAAATTAGAAAAGACACAAATAAATTTAAAAATATTTCATGTCTATAGATTGAAAGAATAAATACTGTTAAAGTGCCATGTTGGCCAGGCATGGTGGCTCACACCTGTAATCCCAGCACTTTGGGAGGCTGAGGCAGGCAGATCACGAGGTCAAGAGATGGAGACCATCCTGGCCAACATGGTGAAACTCTGTCTCTACTAAAAATACAAAAATTAGCTGGGCCTGGTGGTGAGCACCTGTAGTTCCAGCTACTCAGGGAGTGGGGGGCGGCAGGGCTGAGGCAGGATAATAGCTTGAACCTGGAAGGGAGAGGTTGCAGTGAGCCGAGATTGTGCCACTGCACTCCAGCCTGGAGAAAGAGCGAGACTTTGTCTCAAAAAAAAAAAAAAAAAAAAAGTGCCATGTTATTCAAAATGACCTACAGATTCAATAAACTCCCTATCAAAATTCCAGGGGCGTTTTACAGTAATGAAAAATACAAGTCTAAAATTTATATATGAAACTACAATAAACTTTGAAAAGTGAAAGCAATCTTAAGAAAAAAAAGCTGAATGACATCATACTTTATAATTTCAAACTATATTTGAAGACTATAGTAATACAAACAGGATGGAATGTGCAGAAAAATGAACAGAAACCTACTACTCTCACACATTTCAGAGATGATGCAAAAAAAGAACTTAAAAAATAGTTTAACAGAGTTTCTCAAAATTATGCAGATATTTGTGTGTCCCTTAAAACAATGGAAAAGCAGTCAGATTGTGCAGTCTCTTACATGCCATTAAGGAGACTTTGGCTCTCACTCTAAACTAGAAGGCAGATCATTGAAGGGAAAGCAGAGTCCTGAGAGAACTTAAAAGCGTAAGACAGAAGACTCCCTTATGTGAGAGCAAAATAGAAAAACTCGGCAGGGTGGTGTGGCTCATGCCTGTAATCCCAGCACTTTCAGAGGCCAAGGTGGGCAGATCACCTGAGGTTAGGAGGTCGAGACCAGCCTGGCCAACACATAGTGAAACTCTGTCTCTACTAAAAAAATACAAAAATTAGCTGGGCGTGGTGGCACACACCTGTAGTCCCAGCTACTTGGGAAGCTGAGACAGGAGAATCGCTTGAACCTGGAGGTGGAGGTTGCAGTGAGCCCAAACTGTGCCACTGCACTCCAGCTTGGCTGACAGAGCGAAACTCCATCTCTCAAAAGAAAAAGAAAAGAAAAGAAAAACTCTGGCTTTCCAGAAACTATTTCCTTTGGAATACAGCTTCCCAAATCACATTATAAGCACTAGCTTTTTCTTTGACCTTTGAACTGCTCATCTATGTTATCTGTTGTATTCACTTTCACTCTCACCTACCTGGGGGTTCGGCCACCATCCTATGTCTCTTTCTAGTCCAAGGCTCTTTTTCTTGTTCCAGACAGGTGATTAGGTCTGGCTTAGAGACAGCAATACCTGTTTTATTGAAAATAAATAACATAAATCTCGCTTATATTCTCTAATCACCAACATGGCAATGTAGTCAGGAAAGAGGGTGAAATAGAATATTCTTGTAAATCAATCCCAAAATAATGATTTATAAAAGAAATTTCTAAATATTTAGAAAGTATTTTAAATTTGTTAGTTCTTAATTTCACTGTCCAGTACAACAAATCAAAAATTAGTGTTGGCAATTAGATTTTAAAGTGTGAGCAATAATATTTTATGCCACTAAACTTCTGGAATTACCACTCTAATCTAGAGTGAAGAATACAGATTAGCTCAGGAATGCAGAAAGTTCAGGTCAAGACAAAATATCTTCAAGAAATTCTTCTCTACAGAGATGAATCCCTAAGATTTTTATAAAAACAGGGATCTGAAACTCACTTATGCAAAGCATAAATTACCTAAAAACATTATACAAAAAAGAAAAATGAAACCTTTAGGGTATAATAGGAATTGTATATTGAAGTTATCCTCACCCAAGAAGACCAGGTTTCTGTAGTTCTCTAACATCACATTCCTATATAAATTCTGCTGTATAGTGTCCAGGCATTGCCACTCCTCCAGAGAGAATTCTATGGCCACATCCCTAAATTTCAATGGTTCCTGAAAAACACACACACACACACACACACACACATTTACAAAGTGGCCATGGAAAGAATTTATAATTTGATTCAAGGTAAAATAAGAAAGTGAAGAGAACTGGTTCTGACTTATAGAAATGACTGAAATTATCCAATAAAATAATTTTTTTACACAGGAACATTCTCTAATCTGTTCTCCAACCATGAGAAAAGAAAGTGGCATTAGATCTATAACACCAGACCTAAATAAATCGCCAGTCAGAATGGCGATTATCAAAAATTCAAGAAACAATATATGCTGGTGAGGCTGTGGAGAAATATGAATGCTTTTACACTGTTGGTGGGAATGTAAATTAGTTCAACCATTGTGGAAGACAGTGTGGTGATTCCCAAGGATCTAGGACCAGAAATACCATTTGACCCAGTGATACCATTTCTGAGTATATACTCACAAGAATATAAATCATTCTACTATAAAGACACATATGCGGCCGGGCGCGGTGGCTCAGCCTGTAATCCCAGCACTTTGGGAGGCTGAGGCGGGTGGATCATGAGGTCAGGAGATCGAGATCATCCTGGCTGAACTGGTGAAACCCCGTATCTACTAAAAATACAAAAAATTAGCTGGGCATAGTGGTGGGCGCCTGTAGTCCCAGCTACTCGGGAGGCTGAGGCAGGAGAATGGCGTGAACCCAGGGGGCGGAGCTTGCAGTGAGCTGAGATGCCACTGCACTCCAGCCTGGGCGACAGAGCAAGACTCTGTCCCCCCCCCCCCAAAAAAACACACATATGTTATTGAATCACTATTTACAATAACAAAGATATGGAACCAACCTAAATGCCCATCAATGACAGAATGGATAAAGAAAATGTGGTACATATACAACCATGGAATACTATGCAGCCATAAAAAGGAATGAGATCATGTATTTTGCAGGGACCATGGATGCAGCTGAAAGCTATTATCCTCAGAAAACTAACACAGGAACAGAAAACCAAACACTGCGTGTTGTCACTCATTAGTAAGAGTTGAACAACGAGCACACATAAACACAAGGAGACAAACCATACAAACCAGGGCCAGTCGGGGGGTGGGGGGACGAGGAGAGAAAGAGCATTAGGATAAATAGCTAATGCATGCCAGGTTTAAAATCTAGTGATGGGTTGATAGGTGCAGCAAACCACCATGACACATGTATACCTATGTAACAAACCTACACGTTCTGCACTTGTATCCCGAAACTTAAAAATAGAAAAAAAAAAAATTATAAAAGACTATACTTAGAAATAAATGATAATAAAAATTATACAAAAATTTTTCTTTTTTTTGAGTTGGAGTCTCGCTCTGTCACCCAAGCTGGAGTGCCATGGCGTGATCTCAGGTCACTGCAACCTCTGTCTCGTGGGTTCAAGCAATTCTCCGACCTCAGCCTCCATAGTAGCTGGGATTACAGATGTCCACCACCACGCCTGGCTAATGTTTGTATTTTTAGTAGAGATGGGCTTTCACCATGTTGGCCAGGCTGGTCTCTTTGCCAGGCTGGTCTCAAACTCCTCACCTCGTGATCCACTTACCTCGGTCTCCCAAAATGCTGGGATTACAGGTGTGAGCCACCTCACCCAGCTTATAAAAGTTATACAAGCTAAAAGTGCTGAGATACAACAAAAATAAAAAGAAAAAAGATTATGTTACAGGCCACTGTGCCTGGGATAACACATTATGTTATTTAATTTTTATAACACCCTGGGAGCTGGTACTGTTTAATAATTCCCAGGATTTAGATTAAAAGCCCGGCATTTTTATTTCTTCTGTTTCTCTGTCATTGATTTTTTTTAAAAAAAAATACAATAAATGCTAAATATAGACAGGAATGCAGAAAGAATTTAATGAATTTTAGAGAAATTTATATTGTGTCTATGTTTACTTTTTTGTGACTTGTGGAGCAACTACTAGATCTGTACGAATAGAAAATAAGTTGCTAGATAGAATGCAAGCACTAGTTTTAATAAAAAATTATAACCATAAAATATATACTTTATTTTTTAAATTTATCTGCTTTTGTGTTTCAGGAATTCTAAGCACCAGCTCTAGCAGCAGAATTCACCAGCCAAAACTCCGATCTCCACTAATCAGTTCTATGAGGCAACACTTCAGGGTAGGGCCAGACCTAAATAAGGCCTCCAAAAAGGTGAACCTGAGCAAAACTGGGCAGGGAGTGGATTCCATGTAGAATTCTGTTCTCTATGCCACTGGGGTATTTCCAGTTCTGTTTTTCCTAAACTTACCTTAAAAAAAACCCTTAAATCTCAGAATTTGTATAATTTTAATCTTTCTTAGACCCTGCCCTATCAATTACATAACATATACTAATAAGCAATTTGAACAAATTTATAAAGGTTTTCTAGGGTAATTTTATTAAAAGATAAATATGTATTAACAAGGTAAAAGAAATAGAAATAGAAATAATAATTCTTCTGTCTATAAATATCCCTTCAGGTGATGACATTACAAGTCACAATTATATAAAGTGGCACAAATAGAGCCCAAGTTTTCTGCACACATCTATTTATTGTACCAATTATATGATGCTTAATTTAACCATTTATCCAGTTGCTAGACTAAAAGCTCCTGGATTGTAGGGACCATGACTGCTTCATCTGTTTTTCTAACGGCCATATGAAAAGAAAACAATTTAGCCGGGCGTGGTGGCAAATGTCTGTAATTACACCTACTCGGGAGGCTGTCTCGGCCTCCCAAAGTGCTGGAATTACACGCGCGAGCCACTGCGCCAGGTCTTTTGACTCTCATAAATTTTTAACGAAAGGAAAGAGAAACTGGGAACGCCACGGACCATTCCCATTCATGAACCCGGCACCCGTCAGGTTTCTCCTCTGACGAACCTCCCGTGGTCCCTGCACAATCTGGGAGAGACCCGGCGCTGCGGGTGCAGAGCCACCCAGAGAGGGCTGCAGGCCAGGACACAAGTCATTGAGCAGGGAACAGAAAGGACGCCCGGGGGGATGGCTGTCAGCGCAGCCGCCATCTTATGGTCGAAGTGGACTGAGGCCGACCTGGGAGAGGAGAACTCAGGGCGCAAATTATGGAGCTGACTGCGGCGAGGTCTGAGTCCCGCCACAGCCCCTTCCCCTCTCTCGGGATGTCGGACCCGGCATTCTCACCATTTCTAGGTTTCCGTGGGACCTGGCGTCTTAGCTATGTATCGCCAATACCTGCAGGTCACAGGGCCACAGAGACTGGGCCTCTAGAAGCAGAGGACACAGAGCAGTGAAGACGAGACCTGGAGCTCGGGCTGGAGGGAGAGACAAAGGCCCCGCCAATCCCGGAAGCCGCCCTGTCTGCTCCAGCTGCATGCCTGATTGGACAGTTCCCAGCCCAGCGTCCCTGACTGGATAATGATTAAAACCCCACCCCTCAGGTCCTGAGTGACGGAAGATGTGATCAGATGCTCTACTGAATGAAGACTAACCTAAGTTGCAGCCTTTTCAGACATGAGCTAAGCCAGGCCCACCCAACAGGGTATTTGCCTTTAACCTTCTGTGTAAGGTAACGTGCATTTCAAATAATATACCAGATAGCTATTCAAAAGTAAAAAAATAATAAAAATTATTTTAATATTTCAGCTTTTATGACCGTCCTGGTTTCTGGCAGCCATAGTCCCTACCCCGACAGCCCCCAGCCCAGATGACATTCAAATCTTCCTGGATGGGCTTGATGCCCGTCACTCACCGGCTCTTTAGCACTGCCTTGTGCTGGTTACTTAGGCCTGGGAGAGGTGGTGGGGATTGTAGATCCAGGGTAGGAACCACCTCACACCCAGAGTTCACCTGGCCACATGCCAGCAAGGAACCCCATGAAGCACAGCCCTAGACACTGAGCCTCGGCACCTCAGGTTGCACTTTCTATTTATATATCAGGTGTTTTTTTTTTTTTTTTGAGACGGAGTCTCGCTCTGTTTCCCAGGCTGGAGTGCAGTGGCGCAATCTCAGATCACCACAACCTCTGCCTCCTGGGTTCAAGTGATTCTCCTGCCTCAGCGTCCTGAGGAGCTGGGACTACAGGTGCGTGCCACCATGCCCGGCTAATTTTTGTATTTTTAGTAGAGACGGGGTTTCACTATGTTGGCTAGGCTGCTCTTGAACTCATGACCTCGTGATCGGCCCCCAAAGTGTTGGGGTTACAGGTGTGAGCCACCACGCCCGACCTATATATCAGGTTTTTAAAACCATAAATAAACAGACACAAAAGCAGCCACTTTGATTGAGGAGAAAGTGGGAGCCTAAAGCAGCTGGCCCTCAAACAGCTTCGCCAAGCCCCAGGCCAGGCCAGGCCATCTGAACACTCCAAGGCCACATGATAGTTACAGAGGATGACAGTTCCCACAGGTATTTGTCAAGCACTGTGCTAGCTTCTCAGTCACAGAGTCTCAGAATTCTCCTTGCCAATACCCTGTGAGGGGAGGCCCTGACTCACTAGAGCACACGAAATTCCTAAGCTCTTCCCAGGAAATGGTTAACAAAGTGTGGAGCTGGGGGAAAGCCCAGTCAGAACAAGTGACTTCCCAGGGTCTCCCTAGACTCCATCCCCACCTCCACATAGGGCCAGGAGGTGAAGCATGCAGCCTCCTAACCCCCTCCATTCCATTCTCTCCTCAAAGTGGCTGTTTTTGTGTTTGCTTATTTATGGGATTTCAAAAGCCTGATTTTTTTATTTTGAGTAGTTTCAGGCTTGTATGTGTGTATTTGTATAGGCTTTATTAGAAGGAAGAGGGCTTAAGACAATAACATTTTTAAAATGTCTCAGTGGGGAACAGACTTCCATGTCATGAACGATGATGTTCACCTCCTTCTGTTGTCTTTGTGCAAAGTATAAATAGTGTGAGAATTGGCATGTGCTGGGTTGTGGTTTCAGTGTGGGAGGGCAGTTCCTTAAGATGGAAACCAAATCTCACCGAGCTGTAGGAGCCACACTCACCTTTTATCACATTCCCCACCATAGTCTTTCACTTTTCTTCTGTGCTTAAATTTCTTTCAACATACTTTTTTTTTTTTTTAAGACAGAGTTGTGCTGTGCTGCCCAGGCTGGAGTGCAATGGTGCAATCTTGGCTCACTGCAACCTCCACGTCCCGGGTTCAAGCAATCTCCTGCCTCAGCCTCCCGAATAGCTGGGATTACAGAGGCGTGCCACCACGCCGGGCTAATTTTTGTATGTTTAGTAGAGTTGGGGTTTTACCATGTTGGGCAGGCTGGTCTCGAACTCGTGATCTCAGGTGATGTGCCCACCTCGGCCTCCCAAAATGCAGGGATTACAGGTGTAAGCCACCACGCCCGGCAAACATACATATTATTTTGATTATATATATAGGGTGTATAAATATATATATACATATAGAGTATATATATGTGTATATATATGTTTGTGTGTGTGTATATATATGTGTGTGTGTGTTTTTTGTGTGTGTGTACACATAGAGGTCTCATTCTGTCACCCAGGCTGAAGTGTAGTGGCTGAATGATAGGTCACTGCAGCCTCAACCTCCAGTGACCCTTCTACCTCAGCCTCTTGAGTAGGTGAGACTATAGGCATGCAACACCACACAAGGCCAATTTTCTAAATTTTTGTAGAGACTGAGTCTCACTACATTGCCCAGACTGGTCTTGAACCCCTGGGCTTAAGCAATTATTTCACCATGGCTTTCCAAAGTGTTTGAGTTACAGGTGTTAGCCATCAAACCCAGCCAACAATATTTTTTAAAGAACTGTTAAAACCAAATTATGAGCTATGGTTGTGCCACTGCATTCCAGCCAGAGCACCAGAGTGAGACCTTGTCTCCAAAAACAAAACAAAACAAAAACACTTATGACCAAATTAAAATTCTAAGGTTGTGTCCTCTGTGTCCCCTTCTTGCCCTGTAAGCTATCACTGTTAAATATAATGGGTATTGAGAAAACTGTTAGATATTATTAAGAAACTCCTATATATCTTCTAAGTGAGATAAGGTATTCTGATGTGGCCCAATATTTCCTCACCCCTACCTCCAGGGTCTAAACTAGCAAATCAAGTCAGGACATCCACAAAGGACAGCTGGCCATGTTCAATTAGAAAATTAAATATCCCCGTTAGTGAGAGTAATCCAGTGATTTTAAAAAAGAGAAGTCAAACTGAAATGCAGCGTAGTCAGGGCACAATTACCCTGGAATAGCCACTTCACACGGAATGACTGAGGAGCCTTTCTAAGATGAACAAATTTGGGTAACATAATTATTTCTTTCTTTTTTTTTTTTTTTTGAGACGTAGTCTCACTCTATCGCCGAGGCTGGAGTGCAGTGGCATAATTTGGGCTCACTGCAACCTCCGCCTCCTGGGTGCAAGCATTTCTCCTGCTTCAGCCTCCCGAGTAGCTGGGATTACAGGTGTGTGCCACCATGCCTGGTTAATTTTTGTATTTTTAGTAGAGATGGGGTTTCACCATGTTGGTCAGGCTGGTCTCGAACTCCTGACCTCGTGATCAGCCCGCCTCAGCCTCCCAAAGTGCTGGGATTACAGGCGTGAGCCACCGTGCCCGGCCCGGTAACATAATTCTTTCTAAACCATTCTCAGCCTGGGCTGCCCCCCCACCCCCGCCTTATTTCTAATGGCCATCCCACGATGTGGTCAGCAGTGTGTGTGGTACCGCATGGTGAGAGAGGGGCTCAGGGATGGGAGTGAGGGTCTTTCCCGCATTATGAAAATGATTAAACAATGATTTAAAAATGTCCAAATGGGCAGGGCACGGTGGCTCATGCCTGTAATCCCAGCACTTTGGGAGGCTGAGGCGGACGGAACACCCAGGATCTGGAGTTCGAGAGCAGCCTGGCCAACATGGTGAAACCTCATCTCTACTAAAAATACAAAAAGTACCCGGGCCTGGTGGCATGCGCCTGTAATTCCAGCTACTCGGAAGGCTGAGGCAAGAAAATCATTTGAACCTGGGAGAAGGAGATTGCAGTGAGCCAAGATCGCACCACTGCACTTGAGCCGGGGCAGCGAGACGGAAACTCGGCCTCAAAAAAAAAAAGTCCAAATGTTCTTTCTTACCCTTAAGTAGCAAATAAGATGCATTATACAAGACCCAGGTAAGGAAAAGAGCAAGTGCATTTCATGTCTCAGCTTACTTCTTAATTAGCTGTAATTCCCTGTGCATGTTACCTTACCTTTCCTGTCCGTAAAACACCCTAATGCCGAGCGGGGCGGGTGGTGGTATGGGGAGAATGCTGTTGCTTTATCCAATCAGTGGCGCTGGTGCGGGAACCACCCAATCAGGGGCGCAGCCGGAGAGGAGGGCGTGGCTTCCGACTTTCGGCGGGGTCTTTACCTCTTGCTCCCGCCAGAGTTTGGGATCCGTCTCTAGTGTTCCGCGTCCTCCACCTCGGGAGCCCCTGGTGACTCTGTCACAGCCTCTGTTGACCTATGATCTGCAGGGAGACGCACAGCCAGGACATCCTGGAACCTGGGAAAGGGTGAGTGTGCGGGGTTGGGCAACCCGAGAGGGGAGACCAGGCTGTGAAACCAGCAGGACCGGCCTTTCCACAGTCGCTCCCGGGTCGCCGACTTGAGTCCCCGCTGGCGCAGCTCTGTCCCAGGCCCCTCTGGCCGCAAGATGGCGGCTGGGCCCACAGCCGGGACCCCAGCGTCCAGCCCCGTCCGTGTGGGGCCATGTCTGGAGCTCCCTGAGCAGCTCTTCACGCAGCCCCGAGTATTTCCCAGATTGTTCAGGGATGCCAGGCGGGTCATCAGAGCAGAATCCCGACCCAGTGTTTGCGTGGGAAGAACTGCAGCCTGTGGGGCTCCCAGTGTCTTTTGTTAAACATTTTGTTTGAGACGGAGTCTTGCTCTGTCGCCCAGGCTGAAGTGCAGTGCGTGATCACGGCAACCTCCGCCTCTCAGGCTCAGGTAATTCTCGTGCCTCAGAGAAGCTGGGATTACAGACCTGCGCCACCACGCCTGGCTAATTTTTGTATTTCTAGTAGAGAAGTGGTTTCGCCATGGCGGAAGGTGGTCTGGAACTCCTGGCCTCAAGTGATCCGCCAGCCTTGGCCTCCCAAAGTGCTAATATTAGGAGCATGAGGCACTGCGCCAAGCCTCTTCTGTTAAAAATTAAAGGGAGTCAATGTTAAAACGTTAAAGAGGTTATTTGAGTAGTGATTGGTGAAATAGAAAGAAAGCACCTCAGCCACAGTATGTGGCCCACCTGAGAGACATAAAGGAAAGGGTTTTATAAAGAGCATGTGAGAAGGCAAACCAAATTCAAGAATTGGTTACAGTTATGTAGTCACCTTATTTGTACGATTCAGATGGAAATTTCCTGGTTATGTAATCAGAGGTTAATTGCAAATTTATGATTGGTTAAGCCTGAATTTTGTTTCTGCCTAAAATAGTAATTTATAAGATATAAACTCCAGTTAGGTTTTACATTTTTTACCTATGAACACAGGGCACTAGAGCCACGTCAGTCTAATTTCTTGCTTTTTAATTACTTTAACACTCCACAGGAGGACTGGTTTTCCTCTGTGACTTCCTAATGTATGGCAAGCAGGACTTCTAATCCACTACCCTCTTCCCCTAGCTTAACTAAGGCTTGCAGTAAAATTATAAATTTCCACTTTCTTTCCTACATTCTCAAATGCAGGAAATGAGGACAAACAACTGCCTGTCTCCAATTTACAACACTATCAACTATTTGTCCTTTATTGTGCATTTCAGACACAGTGTTTTAATTGTTAATCATGTTTTTACACTGCAGTCGTTGGCAGGTTTTTAAAGATTTGTTTTCTGTTTGTAAACACTTTTTTTTTGGAGACAGAGTTTCATTCTTGTTGCCCATGCTGGAGTGCAATGGCATGATCTCAGCTCACTGCAGCCTCTGCCTCCCAGGTTCAAGTGATTCTCCTGCCTCAGCCTCCCAAGTAGCTGGGATTATAGGCTCCCACCACCGTGCCCTGCTAATTTTTATATTTTTAGTAGAGAGCGGGTTTTGTCTTGTTGGCCAGGCTGGTCTCGAACTCCTGACCTCAGATGATTCATCCGCCTCAGCCTCCCAAGTCTGTAAACATTTTACGTGAGAAAAAAAGTAGAAAATAATCCTCTGGAACTCCACTGTAAAAAAAAAAAAAGTCTGCGCCTCTCCTTCTTTTATCTTCCCTAGGCACACACACCCTACTAGTACGTCTTTGGGTTGAAGTTTTGCTTTGGAGAAATTACAGGGCCCTTTACAGCAGCCCTTTAGTCTATTCTTGGTAATGAGTTTCAGAACTGTCTGGGATAACCCAACATACCCACAGTGGCCGTGTATCTTGGAGTGTCTAATGAATATCATCCCCTGAGTCGTCTCTTAGAGGACAGGCTGAGGAGTAAGAGTGTAGCCTCTCAGTAGAGCAGCTGGATGGCCTAGGCCTGAGGAAAATTTCCTTGTATGCTATTTGTCTAAAAAGCTAACCTCTTAGATAATTAAAATTATTTTTTCACAAAGGAGTGCTTATACACTGTTGGTGGGAGTGTAAATTAGTTCAACCGTTATGGAAGACATGGTGGGAACTCCCTGAAGACCTAAAGACAGGAATACCATTTGACCCAGCAATCCATTATTGGGTATTTACCCAAAGCAATATGAATTATTCTATTATAAAGACACATGCATGTGTGTGTGCATTGCAGCACAATTCACAATAGCAGACATGGAATCAACCTAAATGCCTATCAGTGATAGACTGGATAAAGAAAATGTACATATAAAACATGGAACACTGTGCATCCATAAAAAAAAAAAAATGAGATTATGTCCATTGCAGGAATGTGGATGGAACTGTGAGCCATTATTCTTAGCAAACTAACACAGGAATAGAAAACTAAATACCACATGTTCTCATTGTAAGTGGTAGTTAAATAATGGGAACACATAGATCTGTAGAGGGAACAACACGTACTAGAGCCTATTGGAGGAGGGAGAGGATCCGGAAAAATAACTTAATGGGTAGTAGGCTTAATACTTGGGCGATGAAATAATCTGCACAACAAACCCCCATGACACACATTTACTTATGTAAAAAATTTGCAATGTACCCTTGAACTTAAAAGTTAAAAAAAAATTTGTTAGCTTTTCCAATAATTCCCTGATAGCGTTTTGATTTTATGTGTGTATGACACCTATTATGTATCAACATGGTTTCGCCATGTTGCCCAGGCTGTTCTCGAACTCCTGACCTCAGATTATCCACCTGCCTCGCCCTCCCAAAAATTCGGGATTACAGGGGTAAGCCATGGCGCCAGGCCTAATTTTTTGTATTTTTAGTACATACGGGGTTTCATTATGTTTGCCAGGCTGGTCTCTAACTCATGACCTCAGGTGGTCCATCCTCTTGGGGCTCCCAAAGTGCAGGGATTACAGGTGTGAGCCACCATGCCCGGCCTCTGAACCTGATTTTTATTTTTAGTAGACACATTGGTAATGAGAAAATCAGATGTTCACACTGATAAGAAAAGGCAGAAATGATTTTTGTTCTCTGGATTCTTGAAATAAAATTTTTTCCAAAGGACAAGAAGATCCCATCCCAGTAAGGCAAGAACCTGCAAGCAAAATGTACCTGAGACTCACAGTGGGGTACAGTACAGTGTCTCCTGGGAAGGTGGTCACTGAGTAATTTAATGGGCAGGATGGGGATGACAGAATATTTTGAGTGATATTATGGTCTGACTTGACAGTGGAGTCAGACATGTTTGTGTCGCAGTCAGCACTGCCACTTCCTGAGTTTGTCACCTTGGAAAGATTTTTTCACTTATTTCAATTTCAGTTTTTTTTTTTTTTTTTTTGAGACGGAGTCTAGCTGTGTCACCCAGGCTGGAGTGCAGTGGCATAATCTTGGCTCACCACAACCTCCGCCTCCCGGGTTCAAGCTATTTTCCTGCCTCAGCCTCCCGAGTAGCTGGGATTACAGGCGCCCACCACCATGCCGGGCTAATTTTTCTATTTTTAGTAGAGACGGGGTTTCACTGTGTTGGCCAGGCTGGTCTGGAACTCCTGACCTTATGATCTGCCCACCTCAGCCTCCCAAAGTGCTGGGATTACAAGTGTGAGCCACCATTCCCGGCCCAATTTCAGTTTTTTAATAACTGTAAATTACATTTCATCAGAAGAGCTTAAAAGATGTTTAAAAAGTCAAAGACTATGAAAGGTATATTTCAGAAAAATCTAGTCATATGTTTTATTTGTTAAATTTATGTTTTTTTCTGGTTGTGTAATTTTAAATAGAACCCCAGGGGTTTGCTTTGGGAATGCTACCAGAGAAGAGAAATAGGAAAAATCTTTTTTCCATTATGGCTATACAAAGTGAATACATTTCCACAAGCAAATATGATAGATTAATTGGTGCATTGTATATATTTGTCAAACCATCAGCTCCTCTTTTTTTCAGGGTCTAGAATTTGTAATGGTGGATATCTCTGTTCTGTATTCTGTTGTCTAGATGTCCAAGTTTAATGCAAAATTTTATGACATGGAACTTGACACTTTCTAGAAATGTTCACATATGGTTTATTAAATTATCTCTCATGGAAATATTTAAATGACATGTTTATTGTCTGAAAAGGACAGATATTTAAGCTTTTTTTTTTTTTTTGAGAAAGAGTCTCGTTCTTTTGCCCAGGCTGGAGTGCAGTGGTACAATCTCGGCTCACTACAACCTTCACCTCGCAGGTTCAAGCGATTCTCCTGCCTCAGCCTCTCTAGTAGCTGGGATTACAGGTGCACACCACCAGGCCCATCTAATTTTTCTATTTTTAGTAGAGACAGCGTTTCACCATGTTGGCCAGGCTGGTCTCAAACTCCTGACCTTAGCCAATCCACCTGCCTCAACCTCTTAAAGTGATGGGATTATAGGTGTGAGCCATTGTGCTTGGCCCCCATTAACTATTTTATATGACTCTTCTCTCTTACCTGAACGTTGCCCAAAAAGAGATTGTGACATATATTTGGGCCCAGCACCAAGGTGATGTGACTCTCCTCTTCGGCCGGGCCTTGCCGACAGAAGAGAGAGTGACTTATTGCTGAGTTTAGCATACAGGTGATTTGATTCTTCTGCTGACTCCCAGAAGTCACTGTAACATATATCTGGGTCCATCGCTGAGACTCTGTGACTCTCTTCTCCCTGGGACCTGTCCACAGTGGGTATTGTGACATATTGCTTGGCCAAGCACCTATGTGATATGACTCTTTTCTTAGGCCTGGGCCCTGCCTACTGGAGTGATTTTGACACATTGCTGGACCTAGCTCAAAGGTTATATGTGACTTCACACTTCTTCCTGAGTCCTACCCATGAGGGGCACTGTGTCTTAACTCTGAGACACTTAATTAGGTGATGTGACTCTCTTTTTTCGAGATGGAGTCTGGCTCTGTCACCCACGCTGGAGTGCAGTGGCACAATCTTGGCTCACTGCAACCTCCACCTCCTGGGTTCAAGTGATTCACCTGCCTCAGCCTCATGAGTAGCTGGGATTATAGGCATGCACCACCACAGTCGGCTACTTTTTGTATTTTTAGTAGAGATGAAGTTTCACCATGTTGGCCAGGCTGGTCTCAAATTCCTGACCTCAAGTGATCCACCTGCCTTGACCTCCCAAAGTGCTGGGATTACAGGCATGAGCCACCATGCCCGGCCGATGTGTCTCTTTTGTTTGGACCCTCTTCTTGGGATATTGCGACATATTGCTGGGCCCAAAATCTAGGTAATGTGACTCTACTCTTTGGTCTCTGCCCAAAAAGGGATTGTAGCATATCACTGGGTCAAGAACCTAGATGAGGTGACTCTCCTCTCCAGCCTGGGACCTGCACACATTGTGTGTTGAGACATATCACTGGGTCTAACACCTAGGTAATGCCAAGGGCCCCGCCCACAGAAGTATTATGAAATATCTTTCTTTTAATCACCTAGGTGATGTGACACTCCTCTTCTGCCTGGAGACTGCAAAAAGAGTATTATTACACATCACTGGGCCCAGCATCTAGGTGATGTGATTCTTTGCTCATGCATGCGCTCAGTGAACTGGGGTGTTTGTTACATATAGTTGGGCCTAAACCCTAGGTCATGTGATTCTTTCATTTTCCTGAGCCGTACTCATAGCATTTTGACATATTTTTGGGCCTATAATTTAGATGATGTGACTCTCTTGCATGGGCCCTTCCCATAAAGGGTAGTGTGACATATTGTTGAGCCCAGTACATAGGTGATGTGACTCATAGTTCTCTATGGATTGGGCTTTGCCCAAGCAGGGATTGTGATGTGTTGCTGGACTTACCACCTATGTGTTATGACTCTCCTCTTCTGCCTAAGCCCTGCATGCATTGTGTGTTGTGACATATGCCTGGATTCAGCACTTAGGTGATACAACTTTATGACATGGGAACTGCCCACAGAAGTATTATGACATATCTCCTTTCCATCACCTAGGTGATGTGACCCTTTTATTTTTCTTGTTTCTGGCATATTTTGGGTATAGTGACGTATCATTGAGTTCAACACCCATGAAATGGGAGGCTTCAGCCTGAGCCCAGCACATAAGTGGCCTTGTGACATATCTTTGCATTCATTATCTAGGAGATTTAACCCCCCTTTTCTGCCTGCACCCTCACCACTGGGAAGATTGTGACGAATCACTGGTCTCAGCAATCAGGTGATCTGTTTTTCCTGCCTGGTCCTTGCCCACAGATCATTGTAACATATCACTGGGCCTAGCATCTGGGTGATGTGACTCTGCTGACTGTATTCTGCTTTCAGGAGGAGATTTTAACATAACCCTAATCAAGCACCCATGTGTGGGTGTGGCACTTCTGCCTTATCCCTGCCCTCAGAGAAGATTGTGACATATCACTGCCCCAAAATGCGGTGATGTGAGTCTACTCGTCAATACCTGTTTACTGGTGGGATTGTGATGCATATCTTATCCAAACTTACAGGTGCAATAATGACTCTCATACCTCTAAACAACCAGTAGCAGATGTAGTTTTTGTCATAGCCAGGGTCAGGAAAATGAGTAATATCCTGGGCCTCCTGTTTGTATGAAGGCCATAAAGAATTAACACTCTCTCACATACCGTGTAAAGTTGTCAGGAGGTACAGAGAATGTCCTCACAGAACTCAGCACACAGGGCAGGTTGTGACACTCATATGCATAGCCTGCCAACAGTAAAGACTGTCATCCTTCCACATAAACACAGCTCAATGTTGAGGTTCTGAATCTCATAACCAGCTGCAGTCAAAAGTTGGAAAATTGAATGTCATATGTTAATTCAGTCCATAGAGAGGTTAGTGTCTCTGAGACCCAGATTCAGCACACCTGTGAGTTGTTGACTTCAATAAATGACACAATTTGCAGGAGGGATTGAGGTTTTCATACACAAATCTAGACCGTCATTGAGACTCATTCATGTACTTATACCCAACATACAGAGGGTGTTATGTCTCATACCTAGAACTAAAAAATGTGTGAAATTCTTAATCTCATACCTCCACCTTCATCCAGATGTGATTGTGACATATAATTCTGCCCAGCAACTGAGTGATTTGACTCTCCTGCCTGGGCCCAGTGTACAGATGGGATTGTGCTATATTGCTGGACCCAGCATTTAGGTGATGTGAATCTATTCTTTGGCCTTTGTGCGTTTCACAGAGGGCATTGACATATCACTGTGAGTAATGTCCAGGTGATGTGACTTTTCTCTACTTCCTGGGCTTTTCCCAAGAAGGGATTGTAATATATTTCTGGGTCCAGAACCTAGATGATGTGACTCTCCTCTCCTGCCTGGTTTCTCTTGTACATTGTGTATTGACATGTGGCTGGTTCTAATACCTTGGTGATGTAAATCTCCTGTATGGGCCCTGCCCACAGAGGTGTTATATCTTTTCATTCATCACCTAAGTGATGTAATTCTCTTTTTCTGCCTGGGCCCTGCCGGAAGGGAGGATTGTGGCATATCACTAGGCCCAGCACCTAGGTGATGTGATTTACCCGTTTTTTTCTGCACCTCACAGATTTTTGAGCACTGTAAAATATTACTAGACCTACCACCTATGGGATTGCATGCTCCTGCCTGGGCTCTGCCCACAGGGACCTGGTGACGTATATCTGCATCCATGACGTAAAAGATGTGACATTTCTTGTCTGCACCCTGCCCTGCACAGGAAAGATTGTGACATATCCCTGGAACCAGACACTAGGTGATTTGGCTCTTCTGCCTCTGTCTTGCCCCCAGGGAGCATTGTGACGAGAGAATTGTAACATATCCCTGGCTGAGCACCTAGGTGATGTGACACTCCTGCTTGGTTCCTTCCCTCAGGGAAGATATCCTTGGCTGAAATCCCAGGTGATGTGACTTTCCTGCTAACTCCCTACCTACAGGTTAAATGGTGACATATACTATAGTCAGCTTATAAGTGCGATGATTACTCTCATAACTCAAGTCAGCTATTAGAAGAAATAGTGTCTCTCATAGCTTGCCTTAGATGAGTCACTTCCTTGGTCTTCTCTTTTTATGAAGGTCATAAAGAATTGCCACACTCCCACATATCATATAATGCCCTTGAGTGTTACAAAGAGTGTTATCCCAGGGCACAGCACAAAAGTGAGCTTGTTTCTAATATGCACACCTCACCAACCATTAGGATTATCACCTTCACACATGGAAACAGCCCATTGCTGAGGTCTTGAATCTCAAATGCAAACACTGTCCAGAGTTGGAATTGTGACTGTCATATATGAGCCTCCAGCCACAGTTGAGATGGTGACACATTTCTAAACTCAGAACATAGCAGATGAGGACTCTACTATCCAAACTCAACCAACTGGAGAGATGTTTACCCCAATACCTGGACTTATGGCCAGAAGTATGGTCATGGGTGCTTATAAACATGATTTTAGGGTAAATTGTGACTCTTATTTATACTGGATAAAGCCTTTGAGTAGTACAGAGAGTGTACTAGCCGGGTTGCATTGAGTTGAGATTGTGCCACTGCACCCCAGCCCAGGTGACAGTTTGAGACTCCATCTCAAAAAAAGAGTGTACTAATAAGACCCAGATATATATATATATATATATATATTTTTTTTTTTTTTTGGACGGAATATCTCTCTGTCACCCAGGCTGGAGTGCAGTGGCACGATCTCAGCTCACTGCAAGCTCTGCCTCCCAGGCTCATGCCATTCTTCTGCCTCAGCCTCTCCAGTAGCTGGGACTACAGGTGCCCGCCACCACGCCTAGCTAATTTGATATATATATATATATGATATATATGATATATATATGATATATATGATATATATGATGTATATATGATTATGATTATATATGATATATATGATATATATGATATATATGATATATATGATATATATGATATATATGATATATATGATATATATATGATATATATATGATATATATGATATATATGATATATATATGATATATATGATATATATATGATATATATATGATATATATATGATATATATGATATATATATCATATATATGATATATATATATGATATATATATATGATATATATATCAACCTCCACCTCCTGGGTTCAAGTGATTCTCCTGCCTCAGCCTCCTGAGTAGCTGGGATTACAGGCACACACCACCATGCCCAGATAACTTTTGTATTTTTAGTAGAGACGGAGTTTCACCACGTTAACCAGGATGGTCTCGATCTCCTGACCTCCTGATCTGACCACCTGAGTCTCCCAAAGTGCTGGGATTACAGGCGTGAGCCACCGCAGCCGCCCTGGAGATTTTTACTGTTGTATGAACACACATCAAATAGCATACATCATCATTTTCTCACATAAACATAGCCTACTCTTGAAGTTCTGAATCTCACACATAGAGGTAGTCAGAGGTGGAAAAATTGACTCATATGTGGATCCAGTTTGCAGGTGAGTTGATGACACTCAGAGCAAGATTCAGCACACCTATGAGTCTGTGACTTCACTAATTAGATAAAGTCCACAGGAGGAGTATAGGCTGTCAGGTACAAATTTAGTTCATCGTTGAAATTGTAACTCCTGTTCTTAGACACAACATATAGGAAGGGTTAACTTCCTATTCCTAAAACCAGAATGTGTGGGATTGTTAATTTCATCCCTGCACCTTCCTGCAGGTTTAATTGTAATGTTTTCAGCACCTGAGTGATCTGACTGTCTTGCCTAAGACCAGCCCACAGATGGAATAGTGACATATTGCTGAACTCTGAACTGAAAGGATGTGACTCTATTTTTCTGTATTGGTGCTGCTCACAGGGGACATTGTGACATATTGCTGGGCCTTGCACTTAGGTGATGTGAGTCTCCTCCTTTGCCTTGGCACTGTCCACAGAATGCATTGTCACATATCTCTGGGCCCCACACCCAGGTTATGTGACTCTCCTGACTGTCCCCTGACCACATAAGCAATTATGACATATTGCTGGGTCCGACTCTCTGGTATAACTCTACTGCCAACAAGGAGCATTGTGACATATATTTCCATTCATCATCAAAGTGATGTGACTCTCTTCTCCTGCCTGGTCCCTGCTCACAGGGGGAGTTGTGACATATCACTTGACTCTGTACCAAACAAGTGTGATTCTTCTTCCATCATAAGTTCTGCTGGCAAGGGAGATTGAGACATATTATGGAGCTCTACACCAATGTGACATTACTGTTTTGCCTTGGCCTGGACCTCAAAAGGCATTGTGACATATTACTGGGCCCAACAACAAGGTAACATGAGTCTCCTGTATGGACCCTGACAACAGAGCATTGTGACATATCTTTAAGAGCATCAACTATTTGATGTGACTCTCCTTTTATATGAGGCTTCCCTCATATGAGAGATTGTGACATACCTTCTGGCCCAGAAATCAGGTGACGTGTTTCTTCTGCCTGAGCTTTGCTTACAGGGAGCATTGTGACATATCACTGGTCTCAGCACCCATGTGATGTGACTCTACTGTCTGTGCCCTGATTTCAGGAGGAAATTTAACATATCCCTGACTGAGCACCCAGGTTTTAACTCTTCTGCCTGGTGTCTGCTCTCAGAGAAGATTGTGACATATCCCTGGCCTGTTACCCAGGTGATGTAACTCTCCTGCTCACTCCCTATCCACAGGAGAGATTGTGACATATATCTTTGTTCAGATCATAGGTGTGATGTTTACTCTCATATCTAAAATCAGCCAATGAGACACATACTATCTCTCATATGTGGGCTTGGGAAAATGGGTAAGATTCTGGCCCTCCCCTTTGTAGGAAGGTCAGAGAGAATTACACTCTCACATATTGTATAAAGCCCTCGGGTGGTACAGAGAGTGTCCTAACAGGGTCCACAAAACAGATGAGATTGTTTTTATGTATGCACAATTTGCCAGTTGTTAAGATTGTCACCTTCATCCATGGACAGAGCCTACTGGTGAGGTCTTAAATCTTACAGGTGGATGCAGTGCAGAGTTGAAATTGTGACTGTTGTAAGTGAACATCAGGCAACAGCTGAGGTAGTGACTTATTAATAAGCCTAGCTTATAGGTAGGTGACAACTCTCATATCTGGACCCAGCCATTACGGAGGTGTTAACTCTCATATCTGGGCATAGAGCCACAGGTACGATCATGGGTCCATAGCAGCACAGATGTCTCCCAGTCACAAAAGATTGCGACTCTCATGCGTACCTTATAAATTCCTCAGGTGGTACAGAGAGCGTTCTAACTAGGCTCAGCGTACAGTTGAGGTTTTCACACTCATGAACACCCAGCCAACAGTAAAGATTTTCATCTTTTCACATGAACACAGTCCACTGGAGGTTCTGAATCTCATATGCAGAGATAGTCGCAAGTTGGAAAATTTGCTCTCATAAGTGAATTCAGTCCAAAGGTAAGTTGGTGACTTTCAGACCAAGATTGAACACACCTGTTAGTCTGTGATTCCACTAAGGTGACACAGCCAGTAAGAGGGATTGAGTCTCTCATTCAGTGATTCAATTCATTTTAAAAATTGTGACTTGTGTACTTAGATCCAACATACAGGAAGTGTTGACTTTCATACCACGAATTGGGGTATATACAGGATTGTTAATGTCATCCCTGGTCTTTCCTGCAGGTGTGATTTTGGCATACACTTCTGCCCAGCACCTTAGTAATGTGATTCTTCAGAATTGACCCAGCCTACAAATAGGATTGTGCGACACTGCTGGACCCAGCACCTAGGTGATGTAACTCTGTTCTGCCTTGGTGCTACTTGAAAAAGACATTGTAACACATCTCAGAGCCTTGCACCCAAGTAATGTGAGTCTCCTCTCATGACTTGGTGCTGCACACAGAAGCAGGATATGTACAGGATTATTAATCTCATCTTGGACCTTCCTGCACGTGTGACTGTGACACATGCCTCTGTGTAGAACCTGAGTGAGTTTACTCTCCTGTCTGGATTTAGCCCACAGTTGAATCGTGACATATCGCTGGATCAGAAACTAGGTGATGTGACTCCATTGTCTTGCCTCTGTGCTTTCCACATGGGGCATTTGGACATATCACTGTGCCTTGCCCCCAGGGGATGGGAGTTTTCTCTCCTGCTTTGGTGCCGTCCACAGTGAACATTGTGAAATATTACTGCCCTCCCCCCTAGGTTATGTTACTCTCCTGCCTCTGCTTTGCCCCCACGGGTCGTTGTGACAGTGTGACATACTGCTGGGTCTAAAACTCAGGTAGTGTAACTCTCTTGTTTGGGCTCTGCCTGCAGGAGCCATTGTCACATATCTCTGTGCTCATCACCCAGGTGATGTGACTCCCTTTTACTGCCTAGTTCCTTCTCACAAAACATCTTGTGACATATTGCTAGGCCCCATACCTAGCTGGTGTGACTCTTCTTTTAAGTTCCAACTGCTGCAGAGATTGTAACAAACTGCTGGGCCCAGCAGCATAATGATGTTACTCTTTTGCCTTGGGCCTGCCCTCAGAAGGCACTGTCACATTCATGGGCCCAATGCCAAGGTGATGTGTGTCTTCAGCCTGGACCCTGCCCACAGGGGGCATTGTGACATACCACTTGGCTCATCAGATGTTTGATGTTATCCCCTCCCCTCTCCTACCCTGTGTTTGCCTATAAGAGACAGAGTCACAAGTTTCTGGGCCCAGCACCTACGTGATATCTTCCTGGGACCTGCCATATGGGGATTGTGATATATCGCATGGCCCAGTACTTATTTGATGTGACTCTCCTCTCATGCCTAGGCCCTGCTCACAGGTGTGATTGTGACACATAGCTTGGCCTAGCCCCTAGGTTATGTTACTCTCCTCTTATCCTTCAGTTATTTTCACAAGAGGCATTGTGACATATTGCTGGACTGGGAACCCAGGTGATGTGACTCTCCTCTACTGCCTGAAGTATACCCAAAAAGAGAGTTTGATATATTGCTTGGCCAGGATCCTAGGTGACGTTATTCTTTTCTCCTGCCTAAACCCTGCATACATTATGTATTTTGACACATCGTTGGGCCCAACGCCTAGGTGATGTAACTCTCCTGGATGGTCTTGCCTACAGGGGTATGATGATGTATCTTTTCATTCATCACCCAGGTGGTATGACTCTCCACTTATGCCTGGGCCTTGATGAAAGAGAAATTGTGACATATCCCTGGACTTAGCACTTAGGTGATGTAACTCACCTTTATTGCCAGGGCATGGCATATTATAAGTATTGTGACAAATCTCTTGGCCTGACACCTAGGGGATGAGAGGCTCCTGCCTGGGCCCTGCCCACAGGACACTTTGTGGCCTGTCTTCTGGTTTTATTACCTAGAAAGATGTGACTCTCCTCTTCTGCCTGCATTCTTCCCACAGAGAAGATTGTGACATCACTGGATCCAGCAATTAGAAAATGTTTCTCTCCTGCCTGAGCCTTGCCCACAGGAACATTGTGACATATCCTTGGGCTCAGCACCCAGGTGATGGAACTCTGCCACCTGTGCCCTGTCTACTTAGGCTATTGTGAAGTATAGCTGGTTTCAATACCCAGGTGATGTAACTCTCCTGCCAGGCCACTGCCTTCCAGGGATATTGTGACATGTCTTTGTGCCAATCACCCAGGTGATGTGAATCTTTTCATCTGCCTGGTCCTTGTTCACTAGGGGATAATGATACATATTGCTGGTTTCAGCACCGAGCTGATGTGACTTGTCTCTTCTTCGTAGATTCTACCCCCCAAAAAACTGACATATCACTAGGCCCATCAGCAAAGTTATTTTGCCTGGTCCTGCCCTTAAAAGATATTGTGATGTATTGCAGTGACAAGAACCAATGTAATTTGTCTCTTGTCTAAACCCTGCCTACTGGGGGAATTGTGATAGATCTCTTGGCCAATCAACTATTTGATGTGACTTTCCTTTGTGGGTTTTTTATTTTGTTTTTGATGGAGTTTCACTCTTGTTTCCCAGGCTGGAATGCAATGGCGCAATCTCAGCTAACTGCAACCTCCGCCTCCCAGGTTCAAGCGATTCTCCTGCCTCAGCCTCCCAAGTAGCTGAGATTACAGGCATGCACCACCACGCCCGGCTAATTTTTTTGTATTTTTAGTAGAGACAGGGTTTCTCCATGTTGGTCAGGCTGGTCTCGAATTCCTGACCTCAGGTGATCTGCCCACTTCGGCCCCCCCAGAGTACTGGGATTACAGGTGTGAGCCACTGTGCCTGGTGACTCCTTTTTCACCTGGGCTTTGCCAATAGTAGAGATCGTGACCTATCTCTGGGCCCAGCATCTAGATGTTATGACTTTCCTCTCCTGCCTGGTCCATGCCCATAGAAAAGAGAGTGACTTATTGCTAGGCTCAACACACAAGTGATTCGATTCTTCTGCATGATCCCAGCCCACACTGCTTATTGTGACATCTCTAGGCCCATCACCTAGATGATGTGACTCTTCTTTTAGGGAACTGTCCATAATGAGGATTGTGACACATCACTTGGCCCAGCACTTAAGTGATAAGACTCACTTTGTTTGCCTGGGTCTATCAATTTGGGCAACTGTGTCATATAGCTTTACTCAGCCCCTAGGTTATGTGACTCTCCTGTTTTTCCTGAGTCCTGTGCACAGAGGTCATTGCAACATATTTCTGAGCCCCTAATTTAGGTAATTTGACTGACTCTCCTGCCTAGGCCTTCTGCTCGTTGATTTTTGTGACACATTTTTTGACTCAGCACCTAGGTAGTAAGACTCTTCTCCATTGCTTGGACTCTGTCACAGAAGGTATTGTGATGTATCACTGGGCCTAACACCTAGGTGAAGATACTGTCTTCTCCTGCCTGGACACTGCATAAATTGTATATTTTGATATGTTGCTGGGGTTAACACATGGGTGATTCAGCTCTCTCACATGGATCATGAGCATGGGGTTATTAGGACATTTATTTTGTTAATCACCTAAGTGATATGACTCCTCTCCTCCCTGAACCCTGTCAAAGGGAAAGATTGTGGCATATCACCAGAACTTAGGTGATGCAACTCTTCTGTCTAGCAACCACATATTTTGGGTATTGGGACATTTCACATGGCCAAACACTTAGAAGAATGGGAGACTTTGGCCTTGTCCTGTCCACAGGGTTTCTTGTGACATATATCTGTATCCATTATATAAAAGATGTGATGCCTTTTCTATCTGCACCCTGCCCACAGGAAAGATTGTGACATACGTCAGGCCCCAGCCACCAAGTGATGTGTCTCTCCTGAATGTGCATAACTTCCAGGAGAAAATTGTAACACGTCACTGGTTGAGAACCCAGATGATGTGACTCTCCTGCCTTGTCACAGTCCTCAGGGAAAAAAAATTACATATCAGTGGCCAAGCATCCAGGTGACGTTGCTCTCCTCAGTGATTCTGTCAGGAAGTTCATTGGAAACATACATCTCGGCCCAGCTCACAGGTTGATGATAACTAATACCTCTTACCAGTCAATAGAAGAGATACTGTCTCTCACAGCTAGGCTTACAAAAAGGAGTAAAATCCCGGGTCTCCTCTCTGTATGAAGGTTATAGAGAATTACCACTCTCTTGTATATTGTATAAAGCACTCGGATGGTACAGAACATGTCATCATAGGACCCAGCAAACAGATCATGTTTCATGTAAACACACCTTGCCAATTTTTAGAATTGTCATCCTCACACATGGAAAAGCCCACTGATGAGATCATAATTCTCATGCACAGATGCAGGCCACAGTTAAAACTGTGACTATCGGCCGGGCGCAGTGGCTCACGCCTGTAATCCCAGCACTTTGGGAGGCCGAGGTGGGCGGATCACGAGGTCAGGAGATCGAGACCATCCTGGCTAATGTGGTGAAACCCCGTCTCTACTAAAAATACAAAAAATTAGCTGGGCGAGGTGGCGGGCACCTGTAGTCCCAGCTACTTAGGAGGCTGAGGCAGGAGAATGGCATGAACCTGGGGGTGGAGCCTGCAGTGAGCCGAGATTGTGCCACTGTACTCCAGCCTGGGCAACAGCGAGACTCCATCTCAAAAAACAAAACAAAACAAAACTGACTATCATTTGTGAACATGTGGCCACATTTGAGATGGTAACTCATTTCTAAACCCAGCTTAGAGGTGGGTGAGGATGCTTCTCTCTGGACCCATCCAGTTGGAGAGATGTTGACCATATAAGATCATGGGTCCAGAGTAGCACAGCGTTCTCAGAGCAGATTGCAACTCTCATGCACACCATATACAGTCCTCAAGAGAGTGCCCTTACAGGGCCAAGCACACAGGTGAGATTGTGAAACTTATATTCACACCCAGTCAATAGCAAAGATTGTCATCCACTTAAATACAGCCTACTTTTGAGGTTCTGAACCTCACTTTTGGGGGTAGTTGATTTGGAAAATTGACTCTCATTTGTGCATTTTGTCCACAGTTGGGTTAGTGACTTTTTTCTTTGAGACGGAGTCTTGCTCTGTCACCCAGGCTGGAGTGCAGTGGCACGATCTTGGCTCACTGCAACCTCCACCTACCAGGTTCAAGCGATTCTTTCACCTCAGCCTTTAGAGTAGCTGGGACTAGAGGTGCATGCCACAATGCCTGGCTAATTTTTGTATTTTTATTAGAGTCAGGGTTTCACCATGTTGGCCAGACTGGTCTCGAACTCCTGACCTTGTGAACTGCCCACCTCGGCCTCCCAAAGTGTTGGGATTACAGGTGTGACCACCACGCCTGGCCTTGGGTTAGTGACTCTGTAACCAAAATTCAACACACCTTTGTGACTGTGACCTCACTAAGGAGAATAATTTATTTATTTATTTTGAAATGGAGTTTCTCTCTTCTTACCCAGGCTAGAGTGCAGTGGCGTGATCTTGGCTCACTGCAACTTCTGCCTCCTGGGTTTAGGTGATTCTCCTGCCTCAGCCTCCCGAGTAGCTGGGATTACAGATGCCCACCACCACGCAGGCTAATTTTTTGTATTTTTAGTAGAGATGGGGTTTCACCATGTTGGTCAGGCTGGTCTGGAACTCCTGACCTCAAGTGATCTGCTCACCTCGGCCTCCCAAGGTGGTGGGATTACAGGTGTGAGCCACCTTGCCCAGCCTAAGGCACATAATTTGCAAAGGAAATTGAGGCTGTCATGCACAAATCCAGTCCACCATTGAGATTGTAACCCCTGTACTTAGACCCAGCATACAGGAGGTGTTGATTCTCATCCCTTGACTCAGGACATGTGTGTAATTGTTAATGTCATCACAAGACCTTTCTACAAATGTCTTGTGACATACGCCTTCGCCCAGCATCTGAGTTATTTGTCTCTTTTTCCTGGGCCCAGTTCACAGTGCTGTATCAGTGGACCTAGACCCTTGGTAATGTGATTCTATTCTGCCTTGATACAGCCTACAAGGGTCATTGTGACATATCGCAGAGTGTTGCACCCAGGTGATTTGAGTCTCCTCTTCTGCCTTGGTGCTACCCACAGGTGTATTGTGACATATTGCTGGGTCTGTGTTATGTGAATCTTTTGCTTTTGCCCTAAACACATAGGCCATTGTAACATTGCTGAGTCCAACACCCAGGTGATGTAACGCTTCATCCTGGACCTGTCTACAGAGGGGATTGTACTGTATGTCTTCACCAATCACCCTGGAAATGTGATTTACTTTTCCTGCCTGTGCCCTAATCACAGGGGGTATTGGGACATACTATTGGGTCCAGCACCTAGCTGATGTGACACTTTTCTTTTTTTAAGGTTCTGCTTAGAAAAGAGATTATGACATGACTGTCCCTAACACTAAGGTGATGTAACTTCTTTTGTTTTGGCTCTGCCCTTAGAAGGCATTAAGACATACTGCTGGGCCTAGCACTAAGATGATGTGAGTCCTCTGCCTGAATCCTGACTACAGGGAGCATTGTGACATATTTCTTGACCCATTACAATCTCTGCTATAGACCAAGCTCAGGTAAATGCCCTTTATACCTATGTGATGTGACATTCCTCTTCTGCCTGGGCCATGCCCACAGAATAGAGAGTGACTTATTGCTGGGGCAAGCAAAACAGTGATATAATTATTTTGCCTGGTCCCTGCACACAGGAGTCACTGTGATATATGTTTGGGCCTCCCACCAAGATGATGTGACTCTTTTCTTCTGGGGTTTGTCCACAGTGGGAGTTGTGATATGCCACGTGACATAGTTCCTATGTGATATGACTCCTCTTCATTCTTGGCTTCTTCCAACTGGGGTGATTGGAACATAAAGCTGAGCCCAGCACCTAGGCTATGTCTCTCCTCTTGTCTATGAGCCCTACCCACAAGAGACATTGTGACATGTCTCTAGGCTTCTCACCTAGGTAATGTGACTTGTTTGCCTAAGCCATCCCCTCAGGGGTATTGTGAAATACTGCTGGACCAAGAACCTAGGTGATGTGACTCTCGTACTGCTTGGGGTGTGCTTAAGGAGAAATTGTGATGTGCATTTAGGTGCATTCATCACCTACATGGTGTTACTCTCCTCTCCTGCCTGAGACCTGCATGCATCACGTATTTCTTTTAATTAATTAATTAATTAATTGTTTTGAGATAGAGTTTTGCTCTTGTTGCCTAGGCTGGAGTGCAATGGCACCATCTCAGCTCACCACAACCTTCACCTCTCGGGTTCAAGCAATTCTCTTGGCTCAGCCCCCCGAGTAGCTGGAATTACAGGCATGCACCACCACTCTCACCTAATTTTGTATTTTGATAGAGACAGGGCTTCTCCATGTTGGTCAGGCTGTTCTCGAACTCCTGACTTCAGGCGATTTGACTGTCTTAGCCTCTCACAGTGCTGAGATTATAGGCAGGTGCCACCACACCTGGCTGGAATCATTTATTTCAAATTATCTCTGGGTCCAACAACATGGTGATGTGACTTTCCTGCATGGGCCCTCCCACAGAAATATTCTAATATATCTTTTTGTTCATTATTTTGGTGATGTGACTTTTCTATTCTGCTTGAGCACTACCAAAAAAAAAAAGAAAAGATTGTGACAGATTTCTGGACCAAGCACCTAGATGATGTGACTTTCCTCACTTGCCTGAAACCTGCATATTTTGGTTATTGTGACATATCACTGAAACAAACACCTAGGGGTTGGAAAGTTTCTGCCTGAGCCCTTCCCACAGAGAGCCTTGGGATGTATATTTTTTTTAATCCATCACCTGGGAGATGAAACCCTCTACTTCTGCCTGCATTCTGCCCATAGAGAAGATTGTGACATATTGCTGGGTCAAGCAACCAGGTGTTTTGTCTGTCCTTCTGGACTTTGCCTACAGTGAGTCTTGTGACATATATCTGAGCCCAGCATGCAGGTGATCTTACTCTTCTTCCTGTGCCCTGCTTTCAGGAGAGGATTGTAACATCTCTGGTTGAGAACCCTGTGATGTGACTCTTCTGCCTCGTGCATGCTCTCAGGGAAGATTGTGACATAACCCTGGCCCAGCACACAGTTGATGTGACTCTCGTGCTTGTTCTCTACCCACAGGTGGAATTGTGACATATAACTTGACGAAGCACACAGATGTAATGATGACTCTCATACCTCAAAGAAGCCAGTAGGAGAGATAATGTTGCTCATAGCTATGCTTAGGAAAACAAAGAAGATCCTGGCTCTTCTTTCTGTACAAACATCATAGAGAATTACCACTCTCTCACATCTGTAAAGCCCTAGTGTGTTACAGAGAATGTCATAACAGGATCCACCATGCAGATGAGATTGCATTTGTCCTATGCACAGCCCACCAACCTTTAGAATTGTCACCCTCACACATGGACAGAGCTCACTGGGTGAGGTCCTGAATCTCACATGAATGCACTCCACAGCTGGAACTTTGACTGTCATATGTGAACATCTGGCCTCAGTTGAGATGGTGACTCATTTCTAAACCTAGCTCATAGGAAGGTGAGGACTCTATTATCTGGACTCAGCCAATTAGATGTTGACTCTGGGCTTAGAACCACAGAAAAGGTTCTGGATTTCCTTCTTGTATGAAGGTCACAGAGGATCACCACTGTTGCCTATTGTATGAAGCCCTCAGGTGACACAAAGAATATCATAGGAGTACACAGCACACAGGTGGATAGTGTCTCTTGCATGCACACTCAGACAACAGTAAAGACTGTCATTCTCCCACACAAACATATCCCACTGTTGAGGTTCTGAATCTCAAATATGGAGTCTTGATAGTTGCAGAATTGTGTCTCATATATGGGCCTGGTCAACAGGTGGACTGGTGACTCAGACCAAATTTCAGCACACATATGAGGCTGTGACTGCACTGACAGAACACAGTCTGCAGAAGATATTGTGGCTCTCTTGCAAAAATTCTGTCAGCTATTGAGATTGTTACTCATGTACTTAGACCCAACATACAGGAGATGTTGACTCCCATGTCTAGAACGTGGACACGTATGGAATTTCTAATCTCATTCCTGGACTTTCTTTCAGGTGTGATTGAATGTGTCTGCTAAGCGTTTTAGTGATTTGACTTTTCTGCCTTAGCCCAGCCCATAGGTGAGATTGCGACATATCTCTTGACTCTGCACCTCAAAGAAGTGACTCTTTTTCCAGCCTTGGTGTTGCCCTCAGGTGGCATTGTGACATATGGCTGGGCCTTCCACTTAGGTGATAGGAGTCTTTTTTTCTTGCCTTGGTGCTGTGTACAAGTTGCATTGTGACATATTGCTAAGATCTGCACTCAGGTTATGTGAATTTGTGTTTTTTTCCTAAGCCCTGAATATTTTGCAAGTTAGGACATATTACTAGTCCCAACACCTATAAAAGGGGAGGATTCTGCTTGGGCCCTTTCTACAGAGGGCCTTGTGACATATCTGCATCAATCACCTAGGAGATGTGACTCTCCATTTTTGCCTACACTCTGCCCACAGAAAAATTATCACTACGCCCAGGTACCAGACAATGTGTCTTTCCTGCATGGCCCTTTACCATAGAAAGCATTGTTACCTATTGCTGGGCTCAGCACCTAGATGATGTCACTGCTGCCTGTCCTGCTTTCAGGAGAAGGTTGTAACATATCCCTGGCTGAGTATTAAAGTGATGTGACACTCCTGTCTGGTCCCTGCCCTCAGTAAAAATTGTGATGTGTTCTTGGCCAAAAACCCAGGTGATGTGACTCTCCTCCTCTCTGCCTGTTCACAGGTGGGATTGTAAAATATATTTTGGTCTAGCACACAGGTGCAATGGTGACTCTCATACCTCAAACCATCTAATAGGAGAGGTGCTGTCTTTTATAGCTAGGCCTAGGGTAATGATTAAGATCCTTGGTCTCCTTTTTTGTACAAAGTCATAGGAAATTACCACTTTCATCTATATACATCTTCAAGAGATGTATATAGATGTATACTATATACATCTTCAAGAGATGTATATAGATGTATACTATATACATCTTCAAGAGATGTATATAGATGTATACTATATACATCTTCAAGAGATGTATATAGATGTATACTATATACATCTCTTGTGGTACAGTGAGTGTCATTCCAGGGTTCAGCACACAGGTGAGATTGTGGTTCTCATATGCACACCCCACCAATTGTTAGAATTGTCACCATAATACAATCCACAGTTAAAATTGTGACTGTCATATGTGAACATCCAGCCAGAGTTGGAATGATGACTTATTTCTAAATCCAGTTCTTTAGCAGGTGAAAATTCTATCTGGACCCATGAAAAATTTACCTGGGCTTAGGGCCAGAGTAAACACAGTTTACAGGAGGAATGAAGGCTCTCATGCACCAATCCAGTTCATTGGTGAGATTGTCAGTACTGTACTTAGACCCAACATAGAAAATGTGGTGATTCTCATACCTAGAACTGGGACCTGTGCAGGATTGTTAATTTATTACTGGACCTTCCTGCGGGAGTGATTGTTACATATGCCTATGTTCAGCACCTGAGTGATTTGATTTTGCTGCCTGGTCCCAGTCTGAAGGTAAGATTGTGATTTATCACTGGATCCAGCACCTCGGTGATTTGACTCTCTTCTTTTTTCTGGGACCCCAAAAATTTTAAGTATTGTCAGTTTTGGCTGAATCCTGCACCCATGTTATGTGACTCTCCCAAATGTGTCTTACATGTTGTGCCATGTTGGGGCTCAGTATATTACATTAGACATTGTTACATATTGCTGGGTTCAACACCCAGGTGATGTAACTTTTTTTTTTCTGGGACTGCCTGCAGGGGACCTTGTGACATAACTCAATGTCCATCACCATACTGAAGTTACTCTCTTCTCCTGCCTGGTCTCTGCTCACAGAGAAATTGTGACAGATCACTGGCCCAGCATCTAGGTGATGTGACTCTCCTCTTTTTTTCAGGCTCTGCATATTTGGGTATTGTGACATATTGCTGAACTCAACACCTAAGGGATGAGAGTCTCCTACCTGTGCCCTTCCTACAGGGGGCATTGTGACATGTCTCTGCATTCCTCACCTAGGAGATGTGACTCATCTTCTGCTTGCACCCTGCCTACATGGAAAGCTGTGGCATATTGCTGTGGTCAGCAACCAGATGATGTGTTTCTCCTGCCTGGGTCTTTATTACAGGAAAGATGGTTGACATAATACTGGGCCCAGCATCCAGGTGATGTGAGTCTCATCTTCTGCCTGGTCCCTGCTTACAGAGAAATTGTAGCATATTGCTACACCCAGCACCTAGCTTATGTGACTCTTCTCTTCTTTTAGGTTTTGGCTTCAGGGGACATTGTGACATCGCTGGGCCCTGCATTGATGATTTGTGACTCTTCTGCCTGTGATTTGCACACTTGGGCCATTGTGACATATTACTGGGTTCGACACTCAGGGGATGTAATTTTTATGCCTGGGCCTTGCCTATAGGCGGCATTTTGAAATGTCTTTGTGGTGGGGTGTGGTGACTCATGCCTGTAATCCCAGCACTTTGGGAGGCTGAGGGAAGCGGATCACAAGGTCAGGAGTACAAGACCAGCCTGCTTAATATTGTGAAACCCTGTCTCTACTAAAAAAACAAAGTACAAAAAGCAGCCATCCATGGTGACCGGTGCCTGTAGTCCCAGCTACTTGAGAGGCTGAGGCAGGAGAATTGGTTGAATTCAGGAGGTGGAGGTTGCAATGAGCCAAAATCGTGCCACTGCATTCCAGCCTGGGTGATAGAGTGAGATTCCATCTCAAAAAAAAAAAAAAAAAAAAAAAGAATGAATGGATGAATGTCTTTGCACCAATCCCAAAGGTGATGTGACTCTCTTGTGTTACCTGGTCTCTGCTCACAGGAAGAATCGTGACCTTTCACAGCATATGGTTGATTTTTTTCTTTTATTTCTTACTTTTTCCTGCAGGAAAGGTGGTGAAATATTAATGAACTAAGTACCAAAGTGATATTACTTTTTTTCTTGGACCTGCCTACATAATACATTGTGACATATTGCTACGCCCTGCCCCTAGATGTTACGAGTTTTCTGCCCATCAACTATTTTATGTGACTCTCCTCTTTTATCTTTGCTTTGTCCGTAGGTTAGATTGCAATATATCTTTGGGCCTCGGTCAGGCTAACAGAAGCAACAGTGACTTATTACTGGGCACAGCCCACAGGGTTGTGATACTCCTGCTTGATTCCTGCCCAAGTGGTCATTTTGACATATCTCTTGGCCAGTCGCCTAAATGATAGGTCTCTCCTTATCTTTCTGGACCTGTCTTCAGTAGGAAATGGGACATATCTCTGGGCCCAGCACCTATGGGATGTGACTCTCCTCTCATGCCAAGGCCTTGCTTACTGTAGTGATTGTGCCATATAGCTGGGCCCAGCTCCTACGTTATCTGACTCTCGTTTTCTTCCTGAGCCCTATAAAAAGATAGCATTGTAACATCTTTCTCAGCGTTTTACCAAGGTGATGTGACTTTTCTTCCTGGGTTGTCCTCTGAGGGCATTGTGACATGTTGCTGGATGCAGCATTTAGGTGATGTGACTTCCTCTACTGCTTGGACTCTGACCAAAAAGGGATTGTGATGTATCACTTGGCCCAGCACCTATGTGATGGGACTCTTTTCTCTTGTCTCGGCCCTACAAACATTTTGCATTGTGACATATAGCTGGGTCTGCCACCCAAGTGATGTGAGTCTTCTACATAAGCCCTGACCACAAGAGTATTATGAAATATCTTTTCATTCATCACCTAGGTAGTGATGTGACTCTTCGTCAGCCTCTACCCTGCCATAAGGGAATTGTGATGTATCACTGGACCCAGCACCTAGATGATGTAACTCATATTTTGACTGGACCTTGCATATTTTGCATATTGTTACATATCATTGGGTCTGACATTACGGGATGGGAAGCTCCTCCCTGGGCCCTGCCCAGAGGTGGCCTTGTGAAATATTTTGGATCCATATCCTATGAAATGTGACTGTCCTCGCCTACATGCTTCATGCACAAAGAAAAGATTGTAACATATCACTGGGATCAGCCACCAGATGTGTGTCTCACCTCTCAGGGTGTTGCTCACTGAGAGCTTTGTAACATATCATTGGGCCCAGCACCCTGATGTGACTTGTGGCCTGTGCTCATCTTTTCTTTTCTTTCTTTTTTTTTTTTTTTTTGACAGCCAGGTTGGAGTGCAGTGATGTGATCTTGGCTCACTGCAACCTCCGCCTCCTGGGTTCTAGTGGTTCTCCTGCCTTAGCCTCCCAAGTAGCTGGGATTACAGGCATGCATCACCACACTGGGCTTATTTTTGTATTTTTAGTAGAGGTGGGGCTTCACCATGCTGGCCAGTGTGGTCTTGAACTCCTGACCTCAGTTGATCCACTTGCCTTGGTCTCCCAAAGTGCTAGGATTACTGGCATGAGCCACTGCACCCAGTCTGCCTGCCACCTGCAGCCATCTTACAGAAATAGATTTTAATGCATCCCTGACCACCAAGTACCTAGGTGATGTGATATGACTCTCCTGTCTGGTTCTTTCTTCCAAAAAGACTGTAACATCTTTAGACAAGCCCCAGGTGATGTGACTCTTCTGTTCACTCTCTACTCACTGACGTAATTGTGACATATATCTTGCCCCAGCTTGTAGTTGCTATGATGATTCTCACACCTTGAACCAGGCAATAAAAGAGTTACTCTCTCTCCTAGCTAGGCTTAGGAAAACAAACACGATCCTTAGTCTCCTCTTTTTGCCAAGGTCATAGAGAATTACCACTCTCTCGCATATTGTATAAAGCCCTCGGGTGGCACAGACAGTGTCATCAAGGAACAAAATCACAGATGATATTGTGTTACTTTTTTTTTTTTTTTTGAGACAGAGTCTCGCTCTGTCACCCAGGCTGGACTGCAGTGGCACACTCTCGGCTAACTGCAGTCTCAGTCTCCTGAGTTGCTGGGACTCCAGGCATGTACCAGGAAGCCCAACTATTTTTTGTATTTTTAGTACAGATGGGGTTTAACTATGTTGGCCAGGCTGGTCTAGAACTCCTGACCTCAGGTGATCTGCTGGCCTTAGGCTCGGAAAGTGCTGGTATTACAGGCATGAGCCACTGCGCCTGGCCCCCAGCTTTTTTTTGGTATGTATATATTTATTTATTTTTTGAGATGAAGTATTGCTGTGTTGCCCAGGCTGGAGTGCAGTGGCATGATCTGGGCCCACTGCAACCTCTACCTCCCGGGTTGAAGCAATTCTCTGTCTCAATCTCCTGAGTAGCTGGGATTACAGGCGCCCGCCACTGTGCCCGGCTACTTTTTGTATTTTTAGTGCAGACGGTGTTTCACCACCTTTGTCAGGCTGGCTTGGAACTTCTGACCTCGTGTCTGCCCGCCTAGGCCTCCCAAAGTGGTGGGATTACAGACGTGAGCCACCGGACCCGGCCTGATTTTCTCTTGAACAATAATTTTATGTATTGTTAATATACATAAAATATTTTGGTTCACATTTTGAATACATTGAAAAAAAGAGAAAGAAAAAAGAATTTTCCCATGTTCTGGGGTGGGCCTGGCTCAGTTCAGGGAGGAAATCCTCCCTGAAAAGGCTGCAACTTAGGCTGTCTCTTGTTTTAGGCTGATCACATCTTGTGTCACTTAGGGCCTGAGAAGGTGGGGTCTTGAACGATATCCAGTCAGCGACGTTGGACTGGAAACTGTCCAATCACACACAACTGGAGCAGACAGGGCGACTTCCGGGATGTAGGGGGGGACTGTGTCTCTAGCTGCAGATGGAGCTCCAGGTCTCGTCTGCACTGCTCTGTGTCCTCTGACTTAGAGCCCCAGCCTGTGTGACCCTGTGACCTGCAGGTACTGGAGATCCACAGCAAAGACGCCAGGACCCGCTGAAAGCCTAGAAATGGTGAGATTGCCGGGTCCGACATCCGGAGAGGGGCAAGGGCTGGTTGGAACCGGTGGGAAGCGGCTATGGCGGGACTCAGGCCTCCCCGCAGTCAGCTCCATAATCTGCGCCCTGAGTTCTCCTTGCCCAGGTCGGCGTCCATCCCCTGCAGCCATAAGATGGCAGCTAGGCTGACAGCCGGGCCCCCGGGCGTCCTGTCTTCCCAGTGCAGTGGCTGTGCCATGTCCTGGAGCCCTCTCTGGGCAGCTCTGCACCAGGAGCGCCACATCTCTCCCAGATTGTGCAGGGACCACGGGAGAATCGTCAGGGCAGAATCCTGACTCAGGGTTATTAAAAATATATGGGTGTCACAGTGAAAGTATTAAGTAATTTAATCAAAGGGTGATTCAAAAATTGTAGAGCACCCAGCTATGGTTTTAATTTGTGGTCTATGGAAGGGGCTTCTCGAACTCCTGACCTCAGGTGATCCACCCATCTCGGCCCCGCAAGTGCTGGTATTACAGGCGTGAGCCACCGCACCTGCCCTAGTTTCTTAATTTTTACAATCAAAGTGGAAATATGTTGGTTATGTAATCAGAATTTAATTGGCAGTTTATAGTTGGTTAAGCCTGAAGCTTGTTTCTGGCAATGTAGTAATTTACCAAAAAATGCTCTTGAGTTTAGATTATTTTTTAGAAGTAGAAATCCGGGGACTAGAGCCACCTCAGTCTAATTGCCTGCCACTTAATTATTTTCACACTCCAATGGTGACTGATTTTTCCCTGAATTTTTCACATGTGTCCCAAGCAGGACCTCAAGTCCACCCCTCATCGCCTATTCCTCCTGCCTAACTCTGGCTTGCAGGAAAATACTAAATTTCCAGTTTCGTCTGATATTCCCAAATGCCAATTTCCCCTCCCTAATTCACTTTATCAACTATTTGTCTTTGAGTGTACATTTTTATATTATTTTAATCTTTTCTTTTTTTTTTTTTTCTTATTGAGTTGGAGGGAGCCTTGCTCTATCTCTGAGACTGGAATGCAGTGGCGTGATCTTGGCTCACTGCAACCTCCGCCTCCTGGGTTCAAGCAATTATCCTGCCTCAGTCTCCTGAGTAGCTGAGATTATAGGTGCCCGCCACCACACCTGGCTAATTTTTGTATTTTTATTTGAGACGGGGTTTCACCATGTTTGTCAGGCTGGTCTCGAACTCCTGACCTCAGATGATCCACCCACCTTGGCCTTCCAAAATGCTGGGATTACAGGCATGAGCCACCGCGCCCTGCCAACTAATTGTTTACTACATGATTTTTGATACAGATAATAAAATAATACATTTATTGTCTGAAAGGAATAAATGATTTTGCTTTTCTTACTGAGATATAAAATGTAAGCACCTTGAAAGTTTCTTCCCTTATGTGAACACTGTGTTTGAGTAATATTGCTGAATTTTTCTAACACTTAGTTTTAGTTTCACAAACCAAGTTAATAACTCTGACATGGAAATTAAAGCTTAAGCCCAGTGACTCCAAGCTGAGGCTAATATTGAGCCTGCAAAAGGAGGTTATTAAGGCCCAGTTTGTTCCTTTTGGGGAACCTCCCCTGCAAATTTCCCAGCCTGATTATCCAAGCCATGGAAGAAGCCTCTATACTGAGAGAAGCTACAGAGCCTTGGAATGCTGGGGATCCACAGGCAGATGCAGATAAGGTTAATATAAAGGAGATTGGGAGGGTCTTACTGAAGATGGAGTTGTTATTGTTTTGAGGCAGTTTCTAGACTTTAAAAAATAAAACAGATATATGTAAAAAATTGAATTTCAAAGGAGTATTGCAACAGGAGAAAGTAGCAACTATAAGTTTTTTTGTTTTTGTTTTTGTTTTTTTGTGACAGAGTCTAGCTCTGTCGCCCAGGCAGCCTCCTGAGTAGCTGGAATTACAGGCGCGCACCACCAAACCTGCCTAATTTTTGTATTTTTAGTAGAGACGGGCTTTCACCATGTTGATCAGGCTGGTCTCAAACTCCTGACCTCGTGATCTGCCTGCCTCAGCCTCCCAAAGTGCTGGAATTACAGGCGTGAGCCACCGCGCCAGGCCAAGAGTTTTAAAGATTGCAAAGATTAGGCAGAAAAGGGCTTTGCTTTCCAGAGAAAAGCAAACAAGATTAGAAAGGAGGTTGGAGGGGAATGTTTAAATGGAGTGTAATAAAATCAGATTTTAGATGAGAGAACGTTTTACCCAGACGTCAGTATGTTCTTAGGAGGGACATAAAATGGGGTTGTATGGTGGCTCAGACTGAGGGTGAGCTCAAAGTTCATGATCCTGTGGGAAGAAAATAAACCTAAGTTTGATTAAGAAGTATTTTATGTTGACCACTGAAGACAAAGCTTGTTTTTCAGTGAGTAAAAAGAAAATGTACAAAGCGTTTTTCTGGCTGTGTAATAGGTAAGAAAAGAGAGCACCATTTCAGTCATAATGGAAAGAGGTTTTTTTTTTGTTTGTTTGTTTTTTTTTTCCTTAAAGTCTTCCTGGAGAACACAAAGGATGAGAATTTTATTGATCACAGCTGTTTTATCATTGTGCTTCATCTTTTCCCACCTTTTTTCTTGGTTCTATACATTTATTTCACTTTTTTGGGGGTTGTATCTTTTTTTTTTTTGAGACTGAGTTTTGTTCTTGTTTTATTTGTATTTTATTGTATTTGTATTTTATTCTCTTTGTATTTTATATTATGTTATGTTATGTATTTTTTTTTGGAGACAGGGTCTCAGTCTGTTGCCTAGGCTGAAGTGCAGTGGCATGATCTTGGCTCACTGCAGCCTCAACCTTCCGGGCTCAAGCAATCTTTTTTTTTTTTCTTTTGAGACAGTCTCGCTTTTGTTGCCCAGACTGGAGTGCAATGGCGTGATCTTGGTTCAGTGCAATTTCCACCTCCAGAGCTCAGGTGATTCTTCTGTCTCAGCTTCCTGAATAGCTGGGATTACAGGTGCCCACCACCACCATGCCCAGCTAATTTTTGTATTTTTAGTAGGGTTGGGATTTCACCATGTTGGCCAGGATGGTCTTGAACTCCTGACCTGGTGATCTGCCTGCCTTGGCCTCCCAAATTGCTGGGGTTACAGGTGTGAGCCATCCCGCCAGGCAAGCAATCCTCTTGTACCTCAGACTTCCAAGTAGCTGGGACTACAGGCATGCACCACTACACCTAGCCAATTTTTCTTTTTGTATTTTTTTGGAGATAGGATTTTTCCATATTGCTCAGGGTAGTCTTAAACTCCTGAGCTCAGGCAATCCACCTGCCTTGGCCTCTCAAAGTGCTGGGATTACAGGCATGAGCCATTGTGCCCGATCATACCATATTTTCTTTATCCAGTCTACCATTCATAGACATTAAAGTTGATTCCATGTCTTTGTTATTGTGACTAGTGCTGCAGTGAACGCGCTTGTGCATGCGTCTTTATGATAGAATAATTTATATTTCTTTGGGTATATACCCAATTATGAGGTTGCTTGGTGAAATGGTAATTCTGTTTTTAGTTCTGTGAGGAATTGCCACACTGCTTTTTACAATGGTTGAATTAATGTACACTCTTAACAGCAGTGTATAAGTATTCCCTTTTCTCTGCAACCTTGACAGCGTCTATTTTTTGACTTTTTAATAGCCCTTCTCACTGGTGTGAGATGGCATCTCGTGGTTTTTCTTTGCATTTCTCTAATGATTATTGATGAGCATTTTATTACATGCTTGTTAGCCACATGTTTGTCTTCTTTTGAAAAGCATCTTTTTCATGTTTTTTTGTCTACTTTTTAGTGAGGTCTTTTTTTTCTTGTAAACTTGTTTAAGTTTGTTATAGATTCTGGATTTTTTTTTTGGTATTAAAAAGGATCCTTATTTTTCAACAAATGAACTTTTATAAACAATTCTGTAATGAAATGAAAACAGTATCTTAATACAAGTTTTTGTTAAACAAGATTTTAAAATTTTAAAATTAGAAAACATTAAGATTAAATTCTTTCAAAGGTTCAAACAAAAAAAAACCTGTACAATCTCCATTACATGTGTCTTTGTACACATTCTGGGCACTTTGAAAATGTTAAAGTTTTTAACGTTTGACTGACAGAAGCAGCACTTAAAGGCTTCATGAATCTTTTTTCCAAAAAAGTATGCTTTCAGTAAAACATTTTACCATTTTATCTAACTATGCACTGACATTTTTGTTCTTCCTGAAAAGGGGATTTATGCTAACACTGTATTTTTAATGTAAAAATATACGTGTAGAGATATTTTAACTTCCTGAGTGACTTATACCTCAAATGTGATTTAATGAACCATTTCTAAATTTTAGAATGAAACAGTATGTGTAGATCTACACATGTATGTTCAATTAGGGTAAAGCTCAAGAGCATGCCACAGAATTTATACCTAAATTATATAAGAAGTTAAGCAATGCCTTTATCCCCAAACTTTACCAATAAGCCTTCTCAAATAGAATGTTAGTAAAGTGAATCACTGAAAAGTTTCATTTTTGAATTAACTAAAATACCAGTAGCCAATTTAGACTGTCAACCTGGATGTTTTCCTGCACTAGCAAGAAATTTCTTGCAATACAAAAAGATAACAAATAATTAAAATATCTGCTTTATCATACAACTTCACCCCCTCCTAAAGCGTCTAAAATGATTAGGAATTGTAGCATTTTCTTTTGCATAAAACCCTTTCCTCTTCATAAAACCCTGAGGTGAAAGGTTATTAATGTAATAAAACCACAATTCATTTTGTATTAAACTGTAGCTTTAAAAAAATGTATAAAGAAATGTGACAACTTGTAAAGCTGCTCTGTACAGTTTTTCAACAAAATATTTCCATATCAACTTAGTCAAAGGGCCTAAAATGACCCTATAAAAACAATGTCCTTTTAACATGTTAGTGTCGAGATGAGCGCCATTTTCCATCTCTACTACTGTCTGTTCTGTTATCATAGTCATGGCTCCAGCCATCGCGATTCCTATCTTCATAGAAGAAATCATCTCTCTTTCCTCTGTACTGATGGTCAGACCCATGATCAGTGTAACGCTGTTCCTGGCTATAATGTCTATCTGCTAGGTAGGGAAGAATTCATTCTGACTTTACGCTGTGATGATGGTGTACCTTGGTGCCACTGGGAGCTTGAAGACTGGTTAAAACTATGACTGTGTGATTGAACTGATGGTGAAAATCCTAATTGATCCAGAGGTGAAGAACCAAATTTTCCACCATATGACATTTGTCTCAAAGCACTGTTCATCACTGCTTGTCTCTGAAAATTTTCTGGAGAAGAGAAAGATCTCTGAATTATATGTGCTGATGAAGTCATGTTATCCATAGTCCTTTCATACCTGCTGCTAGGAAATGTAGAGGTAGGGCTTGAATTTCCAACATGATGCTGGGGATATGACAAACTGACATCTTGTGAGGCATGACTACTTCCTGATCTAAATGGAATTTTGATAGGCCTTCCATAAAGTTTGATTCCATTAAGTAGATTCATTGCATAAGGAACAGATACTTCATGTTTGAAATTCACAAACGCAAACTGCTTTGGTTTACCATCCTTATCTTTTGGAATTTTCACCTTTATTACTGGCCCAGCCTGGTGGAAAAGCTCGAAAAAGAGCTCCTCGGTCACTTTCGTTTCAAGGTTGCCCACAAAGAGAGTTCAATCCGCTTCCGCCGCCCCCATCTCCAGATTCTGGATAATACACGTTTGTCAGAAGCATCGTTTGCAAATATTTCCTATTATTCTGTTGGTTGTCTGTTTACTGTGTTGATAGTTTCCTTTGCTGTGAAGAAGCTCTTTAGTTTAATTAGGTCCAGTTTGTCAATTTTTGCTTTTGTTGCAATGGCTTTTGGTATCTTCATCATGAAATCTCTGCCAGTTTCTATGTCTAGAATGGTATTTCCTAAGATATCTTCCAGGGTTTTTTATAATTTTCAAATAAATATTTCAGCCTTTAATTAATGTTGAGTTGATTTTTGTATATGGTGTAATAAAATTTCAGTCTTCTACATACTGCTAGCTAGTTATTCCACCACCATTTATTAAATAGGGAATTCTTTCCACATTTCTGTTGTCACCTTTGTTGAAGATCAGATGGTAGTAGGTATGTGGCATTATTTCTGGGCTCCCTATTCTGTTGCATTGGTCTATGAGTTTGTTTCTGAACCAGTTCCATGTTGCTTTGTTTACTGTAGCTCTGTAGTATAATTTGAAGTTAGGTAATCTGATGCCTTCAGCTTTGTTGTTTTTGCTTATGATTACCTTGGCTATTTGGACTCTTTTGGTTTTATATGAATTTTACAATAGTTTTTTTTTTAGTTCTGTTAAAGATATTTTGGTCGTTTGATTAGAATAGCATTAAATCTGTAAATTTTGGGGTTAGTATGACCATTTTTAGGATATTGATATTTTCTACTTATGAGTGTAAAGTTGTTTTCCATTTGTTTGTGCCATTTCTTCTTTAAGCGTTGTTTTGTAATTCTTATCATAGAGATCTTTCACCTTCCTGGTTAGCTGTATTCCTAGATATTTTGTTCTTTTTGCAGCAATTGTTAATGGCATTGTGTTTATAATTTGTATTTGGCATGGATGTAGCTGATTTACAGGGATGATACTAATTTTTGTACATTTATTTTGTATCCTGTAATGATACTGAAGTTGTTTGTAAGTTTAAAGAGTTTTTCCACCAAGACTATACAGTTTTCCAGACATAGAGTTATGTTATCTGCAAAAAGGGATAGCTTGACTTCCTCTCTGTTTAAGTTCCTTTTATTGTCATCTTTTGCCTGATTGCTCTGACCAGGAATTCCAATTTTATGTTGAATGGAAGTGTTGAGAGAAGGCATCTTTGCCTTGTGCCAATTTTTGAGGAGGAATGCTTCAAGCTTTTTTTTTCCTTTATTTTTGAGATAGAGTCTCCCTTTGTCTCCCAGGCTGGATTGCAGTGGCACAATCTTGGCTCACTGCAGCCTCTGCCTTCTGGTTTATGCAATTCTCTTTCCACAGCCTGTCAATTAATTGGGATTACAGGCACCCCTGGCTAATTTTTGTATTTTTAGTAGAGATTGGGTTTTGCCATGTCAGCCAGGTTGATCTCAAACTCCTGACCTTGGGTGATCCACCTGCCTTGGCCTCCCAAAATGCTGGAATTACAGGTGTGAGCCACTGCACCCATCTGCTTCCAGGTTTTGTCCATTCAGTATGTTGGCTGAGAGTTTGTCATAAATAACTTATTATTATAAAGTATGTACTTTTAATGCCTTAGTTTTTGAGTTTTTAACATAAAAGATACTTTATCAAAAGCCTTTTCAGCATCTATTGAGGTAATCTTGCAGTTTCTGTCTTTAGTTCTGTTTATGTGATGAATCACATTTATTGATTTGATTTGTGTATGTTGAACCAACCTTGCATTCCCAAAATAAATTCTACTTGATCGTAGTGGGTTAGCTTTTTTGATATGCTGCTAAATTTGGTTTGTCAGTATTTTGTTGAGGATTTTTGCATGAATGTTGAAAGATATTGGCCTGAATTTTTTTTTTTTTTTAATCTCAGCCAGGTTTTGGTATCAGAATAATGCTGTTCTTCTATAATAAGTTAGAGAAAAGTTACTTTTTCTTAATTTCTTAAAACAGTTTCAGTAGAAATAATACCAGCATTTTTTTGTACACAGCCGTGAATCCTTCTGGTCCTTGGCTTTATTTGGTTGGTTGGCTCTTTATTACTAATTCAATTTTTGAGCTTCTTACTCATCTATTTAGGGCTTTGATTTCTTTTTTGTTCATTCTTGGAAGGATGTATTTGTTCAATAATATTTTCATTTTTTCTAGATTTTCTTGTTTGTGTGCACACAGGTATTCATAGTAGACAAATATATTTTTGGGGGTCAATAGTAATGTCTCTTGTTATTTCTAATTGTGTTTATTTGGATCATCCCTTCTTCCTTCATTAATCTAGCTAGTGGTTTATCTTATTGTTTTTTTTCATAGACTTAATTCCTGGATTTTTTGATACTGATTTTGGTTATTTGTGTCTGCTGCTAGCTTAGGGATTGATTTGCTCTTGCTTCTTTCATTCTTTTATTTATGATGTCAGGTTGTCAAATGAAGATCTTTCAAACTTTTTGAGCATTAAATGCTATAAATTTCCCTTTTAACACCACTTTAGCAGTATTGCAGATATTCTGATGTGTTGGTTTTTTATTTTTATTTTTATTTGTTTATTTTTTTTTTGAGATGGATTTTCACTCTTGCTGCCCAGGCCAAGTGCAATGGCACGATCTCAGCTCACTGCAACCACCGCCTTCCGGGTTCAAGCGACTCTCTGGCCTCAGCCTCCCAAGTAGCTAGGATTATAGGCGTGTGCCACCATGACGGGCTAATTTTTGTATTTTTAGTAGAGATGGGGTTTCACCATCTTGGCCAGGCTGGTCTCAAACTCTTGACCTCATGATCCGCCTGCCTCGGCCTCCCAAAGTGCTGGGATTACAGGAATGAGCCACCATGCCCAGCCCTGGCCTGTTTTTTTTGTTCTTATTCGTTTAAAAGAACTTCTTGGTTTTTGCCTTAATTTCATTATTTATCAAGAAGTTATTCAAGTGCAGGTTGTTTAATTTTTATATAATTGTATGGTTTCAAGTTGTTTTCTTTTTGTTGAATTATGTTTTTGTCAAGCTGAAGAGTTCTGCAGATGTCTATTAAGACTATTTGGTCACGTGTTGAGTTTAGGTCCTAATGTTTTGTTAATTTTCTTTTTCAGTTAACTGTCTATTAGTGCCTGTGGGATGTTATAGTCTCCCACTATTATTGTGTCAGAATCTAAATCTCTTCATAGGTCTCTAAGAACTTGCTTTATTCATATGAACCCATGAATTTTATATAACACCTTTCTCTTTTCTGCTTTTTCTTCCGTAAACATTCTTTCCTGTGTCCACAATGTGCAAAATTTAGATGTCCACGAGTTCAAGAACATGTTTAGAGACCTGGCTGTTGTAAAAGAAAATATAAATTAGAAATAAGAGGCTTAATTAGTTCACATAAAAATAAGAGAAAATATCTTACTAAAATCTCTTTTCTTAAAACAGATTATGTGTAGATTTTTATCTCCTTTTTTTGCAATATATGTAAATCATATTAACAGCTAAATAAATCTTTGTTATATATTTATTTTTTTTTTACTCATGATTGTCTTTATCTGGGACCTGAGATTAATTGCTTTGTTTTTGCTTTTGGCAAAAGGTTATTCTTATTATTTTTAGTCTTTTAAGGTTGACACAGATTTGTTCACAGTAAAACTCATTTCAAGAGCACACAAAAGTTTAGCATAAAAATAGGATTAAATTTAGCAAAACAGAATTATAAGGACTAAAAGATATTGAGTAATTTGATTGACAGAAACCTGTTTCTCCAATGTGATTATTTACAGGCTGAAGTACTTACACTACAAAAGCAAAGATAGTTCAGTTTATAGACTGAACAGTGGAGTATGTTGTCATACCTTGGTTTCTATTTATTACTTCAGTACAATTAGCATAGTTATGTGTGGTGTTGTTAGACTACCTGCATTCATATACATTTAATAGTATTTTTTACAATAGTGTGAATATAAAGCCACAATGTCTACTTTGAATGAATTCCTTAATTATTTTAATATTGTGATTCATACTTTTGAAATGTAAAGTTTTTCAATTGAAATATAGTTAAAGAAATTTTTAAAAAAATCCTACATACATTATGACTAGTATGTTAAAATTATTCCTACTTACATATTTATATCTAATATCCAAAGAAATTTTACTACCAAATTGTTACAGTAGATATTAGTCTGCTATGCTTATTAATTTAACCAATAGAAATATTTATAAGTAAGCATAATTTCAGTGTCTTTCATTTCACAAATTGGAATGCTGCTATTACAGGACAAATAAAGGCAGATAATGTGGCCACCCAAAAACTGTAGTAGCTCTCCAGTTAGCTACCTTGCAGGTTCACATATATTCCACTATATTAACACAGTCAGATTTTAATTTTTTATCAAAAAGTGCTGGTGGAAGTTGTCAGATATATTTGAATATAGATTCTGCATTCAATGGCTAGAAAATTAGAGAGCAGCAGAGATAGAAAAAAATATTTTATGATTCTGCTGATAATATACCTCTTCATAATACTCATGTTTCTCATGCTGAGAGTAGCTATGCACTTTGGGTATTTAGAGAGAAATAGTTTTTGGAGGAATATTTTCTGGCTGACTTGATCAATCTTATATCTAATTTCAGTTTTTTCTTAAGATGCTTTTAACTTCTTTTTTTTCTCTCAATATAATCTTTCTCAGAGTGAGAGCTGTTTTTCTGTAGAATGCTTTGTGTACCTGTTTTAGAAGCCCTATTAGTATCCCATAATGTCTGTGAAAGACCTGGCTGTCACAGTGAGAACTCTTGGAGCTGTCTCTCTGGATGCATGCTGGAAATCCAGCAGTATATTTTCCATGTCACCATTATAAATAGAAACTGTGGCTTCAATAATGCTCTCATTTCCATTATTGTGAAGGTGCAGTTCTACCCAGGGAGGCTCTCTGAAGCTCAGGCTTCACTCTTTGATGTGACACTAAAGTGCTGCTGTGGCAATTGGCGTTCACCTATGATGTGAGCTGCCAGCTGTGAGCCCTGTGCTGTGGGCTGTACCGCAGTGGCAGATGGTAGGAAACAAAAGAGGACACTGGCCACTAGAAGAAGGGAAGCTGGAGTACTGTAACCCCATCCTCAGGGAGGAGAGAGGTACTGCTTTAAAATGCAAGTAGCCAAAAAGATAGCACCCTATTCAACCACTTTTGTAGAAGAGTGAAAGTCTACCTTCAGCAGGCAGCTGGCTTCAAGTTGCAGAACTATCTTCTGTCATGAAGATGTGAAAAACTTATTTTGTCATTGAATATAACCAATTAGCATACATGGATGACCTCCCAAATGACCAGGTGAATTTAGGATGAACTATGTATGACATGGTGCTGTGAATTCTTCTACTTGTGAACTATTTATGGTAACCATCTTTATGTCTTTTCAATCTCTTAAGCAGACTGACTGTAATACATGTGATATTCAGATTTAATTGTGTAATGAGTTTTTTTTCTTTTTTTTTTTTTTTTTTGAGACAGAGTCTTGCTGTGTTGCCCAGGCTGGAGTGCAGTGGTGTGATCTCAGCTCTTTGCAACCTCTGCCTGTCAGGTTCAAGTGATTCTCCTGCCTCAACCTCCCAAGTAGCTGGGATTACAGGCATGCCACTACGCCTGGCTTTTTTCTTTTTTTATCTTTTTTTTATTTTAGTAGAGGCAGAGTTTCACCGTGTTAGCCAGGATGGTCTCTATCTCCTGATTTCATGATCGACCTGCCTTGGCCTCCCAAAGCTGCGATTACTGGTGTAAGCCACCATGCCCAACCTCTGTCTTTTCTATTATTGTGGTTTCTCTGGGGCTGAAGAGAATTTTTTTTAAATTGTATTTCCTAGAATTACCAGACATAATATAAACAAATAAGGTGCCAACCAAGCTTTACTCTAGAGGGGACTTTCCCTCTCAGGCTTCCAGCCAACTCACAATTATGCTGTAAAGTGCATGCTCTTATCTAAATATGCAGGCAGAATTGTGTCTCTGCCTATTTGGTATCTATAGTCCTCCACAGTCACTTCTAGAGAGGCTAGAGCAGATTTCTACAAACTTTTTTTTTTTCTTAGATGGAATTTCGCTCTTGTTACCCAGGCTGAAGTGCAGTGGCACAATCTCAGCTCACTGCAGCCTCCACCTCCTGGGTTTAAGTAATTCTCCTGCCTCAGCCTCCCGAGTAGCTGGGATTACAGGCATGCATCACCAAGCCTGGCTAATTTTGTATTTTTAGTAGAGACAGGGTTTTTCCATATTGGTCAGGCTGGTCTTGAACTCCTGACCTCAGGTGATCCGCCCACCTTAGCCCCCCAAAGTGCTGGGATTACAGGTGTGAGGCACCTCGCCTGGCCTAGATTTCTACAAACTTTATAGGGCAGATATTAACCATTTTACTTCTTTCAATGACTTGTATCTTCAGACCTGAAACTAATTCAGAGACCATGGAGCCCAGAAACCCAATCAGTGTAACAAATGTGCATTGAGTAGACATGGAGACATGAGAATCTCCACTTCTCTTTCTCTCCTCTTGGTAAAATGCTCACAATTGCAGGTAACACCTGCTGCTACTCCACCCATCCAGGACCTAAATCTGCAGTTCCAAATTCTAAATCTAGGTCTATAAATTAAAAAACAAAACAAAAGTTTCGTTTGAGAAATGCAAGTCTTTTTTTTTTTAGGGGGGGTTGGGGGGGATGGAGTCTTGCTCTGTCACCAGGCTGGAGTGCAGTGGCATGATCTCGGCTCACTGCAACCTCCTCCTCCCAGGTTCAAGCTATTCTCCTGCCTCAGCCACCCGAGTAGCTGGGATTACAGGCATGTGCCATCACACCTGGCTAATTTTGTATTACTTTTTTCAGTAGACACGGGGCTTCACCATGTTGGCCAGTATGGTCTCGATCTCTTGACTTCGTGATCCACTTGCGTTGGCCTCCCAAAATGTTGGGATTACAGGCGTGAGCCACTGTGCCTGTCTGCCAGTCTTTTTACTTATAAAACTCAGACATTAAAATAAGAGCACAATTGTGTCTTTCTCCCTACTTTCAACTATATATTAATCTCTCGAAGCTGTTCACTATTGCCAAAAGTAGGTATAAGTTAAACCAATAATAAGTTATTTATTTAAACAAATAAGAATTTCTCACAAACTAGTTTGTATCACTCCACTCTCTGTCTGTCTTCTTTTTTTCCCTTCACAAATCCACTTGTAATTGCTGCTAATCAGTGTAGATTCCAGGCATCTTGAATATTTCTTCTCAAGTTACAGTGCTTAAGCTCGGCCCCATTAAACTGTCTACTTATATTCATGTTGTGTCAGCTTTTTTTTAGGTAAAATATTATTTAGAATTTTCTAGAGCAGCCTCTGTGAGTAGATTTCTCCTTTGATTGTACTCGCTGTAACAGCCAAAAATGCAAAGTGATGTTGATTTTATCTAGAATCTGCACATAAGTTCTGGTCTGTGCCTGGAATTTACAAAACAGGACCAGACTTTAGTTTGAGAATGTACAGAAAACCAACAGGAGGCATTTTCTGCATTGTGAGATGTCAACATAGACACTTCAGATCCCTCCTTTGAGAGTGTGGCTCTTTGACCTTTTCACATCGCTACCTTTATGTGAGAGGCTACAGGTTTAAATAGAATCTGATGGCAGAATCTCTAAGTGTAAACAAGCCTCTTAGGAGTGAGAGATCAAGGCCACAAAGTAGCCAGAGCCTTGAGCACAACTATAGCTACCTGGAAAATGTGATAATAGAGTGTTATTGTCCTTCTACATACCCAAAAGCTGGCTAATCAGGACAGGTGATCCAGGTTCTGGAGCTCCACCAGGATAGTTTCATTTTCTTTTTAGAATCAGCCTGAGTCTCTCCTGCTGGCTTATTATTGGTCCATCAGCCCAGGGTCACTGGAAATGCTCTCACAATCACCTAGGTAGGCATCTGAGACATTTGAGAATCTCCAGAACAGAATTGTGTCAGGCTGACAAGAGTGGTTAATTTTGCTTCTGTCTTAGTGTAAAAGAAATGAATCATCTGGTGTGTGTTCCTCCCATCGTACAAGAGATGTCTTTGGTTGGTACCCAGATGAGAGTTTCTCTGGTTCCCTGGTACTTGCGTGAAAAACAAGGAGGAGGTCTGGAGACTCAAACAGATAAACAAATTGATTCCATTTCATATAGTCATTAGAAAAATAGATGAAGCAGTCATGGTCCCTACCATGCAAGAACTTTTAGTCTTGACTATCAACTGCATAAGTGGTTTAATTATGCATCATATGGTGGGTACAATAAATAGACATGTGCAAAAATATGGGATATATTTGCACCATTTTCTTTATATTGTTGAGACTTCTGATGTCTACACCTGAACATGTATTTATAAACAAAAGAGTTATTATTTGTATTTTTTTAGCTTGCTAAGAATACTTATTTATCTTCTAAAAAACTACTTTAGAAAACCTTAAGAGATTTGTTTAAATTGCTTATTAGTATGTGATATAACCTTGAGAGAGCAGTGGGGTTTAAAAAGATTAAAAATTATACAAACTCTGAGATTTAAGTTTTTGTTTATTTTTTTGGTACACTTAAAAAATGAAACAGAACTGAAAATACTCCCCAGTGGCATAAAAAACAGAATTTTACATTAGCTCTACACCCAGCCCCAGCCCTGATCAGATTCACCCTTTTTGAAGACCTTATTTAGGTGTTGCCATACTCTGAAGTCTTGTCTCACAGAACTAACTAGAAGAGATCAGAGTTTTGGGTGATGAATCCTGTTGCTTTTTTAGGGTTGGTGCTCATGATTTTCTGAAACCCAAAAGCAGATAAATGGAAAATATAAATATGATTTATAGGGTCTTAATTTTTAAATTTTTTATTAAAACCATTGTTTGCAGAGACATTACATTTAGCAACTTGTTTTCTGTCCTTGCAGATATAGTAGTTGATTCACAAATCACAAAATAGTAAATATAAACACAACAAAAATTCATCTAAATTGTATGAAACTCTATCTGTATCCCTCTCATCTGTCTATATTCTATACATTTTTAAAAAAAATCAGTGACAGATAAACGGAAGAAGAAATAAAAATGCTGAGTTCTTATTCTAAATCCTTGGAATTATTGAACACTTAGTATAAACTCACAGGGTTTTATCAGAATTAAATAATGGATCATCACAGTGCTCTGTAACATCTTGTTGAGCACACAGTACCTGCTTAATAAACATTGCATTAGTACATGTGTACATGTTGTTTTCTAAATGCAGACTTACTCAGAAATTGCTGCTTTCTGTTTTCTCTGTAAATTTTAAAGAGCCAGCAAATAATATGATACTTAAAGAATGGTTGTCTTCATTTGTATCAAAAGTATTTGTGTTGTGACAAGACTGCTGAATATAAGGGACTCTGTGCTGTGCCTCATTTTTCTTTTCTTTTTTTTCTTTTTGGAGACGGAGTCTTGCTCTGTGCCCAGGCTGGAGTGCAGTGGCGCCATTTCGGCTCACTGCAAGCTCCGCCTCCTGGGTTCACGCCGTTCTCCTGCCTCAGCCTCCTGAGTAGCTGGGACTACAGGCGCCCGCCACCACACCCAGCTAACTTTTTGTATTTTTAGTAGAGATGGGGTTTCACTGTCTTAGCCAGGATGGTCTCGATCTCTTGACCTTGTGATCCGCCCGTCTGGGATCACAAGCGGACCTTGTGATCCGCTGGTGTCTGCAGCAGAGGAGAGAACCTGAGGACCAAAAAAATAAAAAACATACACACATACACACACACACACACATACATTTTTTCTTTTTTTTTTTTTTTTAAAAGATGGAGTTTCATTCTTATTGCCCAGGCTGGAGTGCAATGGTGCAATCTCAGCTCACTGCAACCTCCACCTCCCACGTACCAGCGATTCTCTTCTCCCAGCCTCCTGAGTAGCTGGGATTACAGGCATGCGCCACGTGCCACCACATCCTGCTAATTTTCTATTTTTAATAGAGATGGGGTTTCTTCATGTTGGTCAGGCTGGTCTCGAACTCCTGACCTCAAGTGATCCACCTACCTCGGCCTCCCAAAGTGCGGGATTACAGGCATGAGCCACCTTGCCCAGCTGCAGAGAAACTTATAGTTCCTAAATCCTTTCTGTTATAAAGGACAGAAATGGGTAGAGTTTTTTGTCTTGGGCTTTCTGCCTTTGGGTGTGGTGGTAAGAGATGAACATGTGGTGCTCAAATTTTTAAAGGCATATTCTAAAGATGCAGATATAATTAGTCCAGAAAATGTCATCTGAGAAATAATTCTAGAGGAGGAGGAGGAGAGAGAGAAAAAAATGACCTTTTTTCAGCTAAACATTTCTGACATCAAGAGCTGTGTCCACTGTGCCTCCTGGATTGCCATGTGCTTGTACTTGCAAATCTTTACTTCTATACTTGTGTTTTTTCTCCCTAATGAGTTTTTTTAACTACTTTTATAAACGCTTATGATAGTCAAGGGTCTCTGAAAAATATTTCGTTTCTATATATCACAGCCTTCTCTACATCACGGCTTCTTATATGCCATGCAGAATTCTCACCATGAATTCGTGATCTGCAATATTAAAAATGTTATCTTTGGCTGTTGAACATGGATAGGTGTGGATACTCAGTCAATCTATCTATCTATGTGTCTATTTTTTTTTTTTTTGAGACGGAACCTCACTCTGTCATCCCGGCTGGAGCGCAGTGGCATGATCTCAGCTCACTGCAGCCTCCACATCCCGGGTTCAAGCAATTCTCCTGCCTCAGCTTCCTGAGTAGCTGGGATTACAAGCACGCATCATCACATTCAGCTAATTTTTGTATTTTTAGTAGAGACGGGTTTTCACCATCTTGGGCAGGCTGGTCTCGAACTCCTGACCTCGTGATCCCGGCCTCCCAAATTGCTGGGTTTACGGGCGTGAGCCACCGCGCCCAACCAATAAAAGTATTTTCTAAATATTTAAACATTTCTGTTATAAATTAGTATATTGGGATAAATTTATTAGAATATTCTATTATATCCTCTTTACTGAGCACATTACTAAGTTGGTAATTGGAGAATATGAGCAAGATTCATATTAGTTATTTTTAATAAAACAGGTATTGCTGTCTCTAAGCCAGACCTGATCACCTATCTGGAGCAAGAAAAAGAGCCCTGGAATATGAAGTGACATGAGATGGTAGATGAACCCCCAGGTAGGTGAGAGTGAATACAGCAGATGACATGGTTGAGAGGTCCAAATCAAGAAGAAAGCAAGTCTTTAAAGTGATATGGGAAGCTGTGTTCAAAAGGAAATAGTTTCTGGAAAGCCTGAAATTTTTTAAAAATTATACTCTCACATAGGGGCATCTTCTGTCTTATGTTTATAAAATTTCTAAGAATTCTAATTTCCCTTCAGTGTTCTTCCTTCAAATTTACAGTGACAGCTAAAGTACTATTCATGACATACAAAAAGAGTGCACAATCTGACTTCTTTTTTCTTGTTTTTGTGGACAGAGAGATATCTCCATAATTTTGAGATACTCTATGTTAAACTATTTTTTAAGTTCTCTTTTTACATCACGTCTGAAATGCACAAGAGTGGTGGTTTCTGTTTCATTGGTTTTCTTGTTCATTTTTTCTGCACATTTCATCCTGTTTTCATTACCATAGTTTTGAAATATAGTTTGAAGTTATAAAGTATGATGTCCTTCTACTTTCTTCTTTTTTCTTAAGATTGCTTTGGCTATTCAAAGTTTATTGTAGTTTCATGTATATTTTAGGGTTGTGTTTTTCATTACTGTGGAAAAAAAACACTGGAATTTTGACAGGGAGTTTATTGAATCTAGAGATCACTTTGGATATATGGCAGTTTCACAATACTTATTCTTTCAGTAGAAATAAAATATTTTTAAATTTATTTGTGTCTTCTAATTTTTTTCATTGATATATCTTTCACTTAAAAGATTTACAAGCTCCTTGTTTAAATTTTGTTCTAAAATTAATTATTTCATTGCTATTGTAAATAAGATTTTTTTTCTCTTTTATCAGACCGTTTGTTTTAAGTATATGGAACCATAACTTATACTTGTATGTTAATTTTATATTTTTAGTTTAAACAAGTTTTAATGTACTGTTTATGTTTTTTTAATATATATAAGATTACATGATCTACCAACAGCAACGTTTTACTTTTGGTCTTCAATTTCAATGACTAAATTTTTCTTTTGACTATTTCTTCATCCACATACTTTCAGTGCTATGTTAAAATAGAAGCATTGACAATAAGAAAAAATTGTTTTGCAGTGGGGTCTGTAAATTTAAAGCAGCAAACATCTCTTCAAGATTTTATAAACTGGTTTCAGAAAGTAAAAATAAATTTTTGTTTGGCCCCCAATGTGATAGAATGCCCTCTGGGTTTGTGGTGAAGAGGGGTTGTAGCTTGGTCTTAAGGCTGCTGGGTTTGCACAAGGGTCCACCTTTAGTTGTCTTGTTAAAAGGGGCTTGGATAGGCCGGGTGCGGTGGCTCACGCCTGTAATCCCAGCACTTTGGGAGGCCGAGGCGGGTGGATCACGAGGTCAGGAGATCGAGACCATCCTGGCTAACATGGTGAAACCCCGTCTCTACTAAAAATACAAAAAAATTAGCTGGTCGTGGTGGTGGGCGCCTGTAGTCCCAGCTACTCGGGAGGCTGAGGCAAGAGAATGGCGTGAACCCGGGAGGCGGAGCTTGCAGTGAACCGAGATCGTGCCACTGCACTCCAGCCTGGGCCACAGAGCGAGACTCCCTCTCCAAAAAAAAAAAAAAAAAAAAAAAGGGCTTGGATAGTTGTAGTTCTCATTTAATTTTTGGACAGAGTGAATATCTTTCATGACTTTGGTGTGCATTGCAGACCCAGGGGCAGGTTTCTGTAGTCGGGTCTGCATATGGTGTTCTTTATATCAGGATGTGATGAGCATGGCTTTCACTGAGTACAAGAGAGAATTTTCCCAGGTCACTTTGGGTTTCTACGTAGGCAGAACCGGCCATGAACTGTGGCTCAGGGAGCTGGAAATGAGTCATGGAACTGCCTCAGCAACCACAGTAAAGGCCAAGGTCTGCAGGCCTCTCAGCATAGCTATAAATGGGGGTCTTCCTCTAGGCCTCTGGAAGGACAGGACCTCCCCCAGACTGTGACTGGGAAGAGTTTGGGATGGTTACAGAGTAAGTTCAAAATTCTCACTGGAACCAAGTTAGGTGGAACATTTTCTTGTCTGTAGCCAACAACAGTAGTCCTGTAGTTGCCACCTGAATGAGGGCCTGCCTTCTAAACAGAATTACCTTCAATCTTGGGCTTTAGCAGAGTTTCACAACTCCCTTCCTGGATCTCAGAACTCTCTTAAAGGCACTTTTTTTTTTTTTTTTTTTTGAGACGGAGTCTTGCTCTGTCACACAGACCGGAGTGCAGTGATGAATGCAGTGGCGCGATCTTGACTCACTGCAACCTCCGGCTCCCGAGTTCAAGCGATTCTCCTGCCTCGGCCTCTGGAGTAGCTGGGATTACAGGTGCCCACCACCACCCAGCTAAATTTTGTGTTTTTAGTAGTGACTGGGTTTCACCAGGTTGGCCAGGCTGGTCTTGAACTTTTGACCTCAGGTGATCCACCCACCTCAGCCTCCTAAAGTGTTGGGATTACAGGTGTAAGCCAATGTGCCTGGCCAAAGGCACTTATTTTTGAGATGGGGTCTTGTTACATAACCCAGGCAAGTCTTAATATTTTGACTGCAAGCAATTCTTTAATGTATCATGTAGCCGTCATTACCGGTGTAAACCATGATGTGTGATTCTCTTAAAAAGGCATTTTCGTCAGGAATGGCTGACAAATTTTCTTGCTGTCAGGGGATAAGCAAATAGGGTGCCTTTTTTTTTTTTTTTGTCTTGTTAATGTCACTCTCCATGTAAACTTTTACTATTTTCTACTTTAAATTTGTCTGCAATTTTAGATTCAGACATTTAGGGCAATATTCTAGAATTTACATGTTGTACCTGAATTAAATTAGGCAATTAGTATGCAGGCAGGCAAAAAGGAATTATAAAATTTTCAACCACTTTTGTCAGCCTATATCTAAATAGTAACAGTTTATTTGTTTTATATATGAGACTCTAACCATATTCTGCTAAATATATGTATAATTTAGCAATGTAAGGTATTATTTGCTTCTAAATTTGGATTACAGTAGTTTTATTTTGTGTAAAAATAGCAAACATTTAAAACAAAAATTGACACTAGTTTCTTTTAAATGCTTATCTATTAAAAATTTCTCATTAGCATCTCCTGTTTATGATTGTATTTCCTTTTCTCTGAAATTTTATTGCCATACCATAGATACCAGTAATTTAAAATGCCTGCCTTCTGGGAATGCACAGTTACAGTCAAACATTGCAGTTATCTAGACAAATTATTTGTTAATGTACATTGATGTTGCCAACTAGATTTTATGAGTAAACATTTATTATTGTCTTGTAGTTCTATATTGTGGTTTTTTACTGTAAATTTCTTAATATCAATTTATTATGTTTTTGGTTTTACTTATGTATTATAATTTTAGATAATTGGCAATTCTGTTTCTATACTTTAAGTTAATGTGGGGTTTAATTAAAAGATAAATGGGCCATATGTCTATCACAATCAGATATGTGTGTGTTTATATCTGCAAATGTGATCCCAATTTTTGTTGTAGCTTATCTTGTATATATTCTTTCTTAGCTCATTCTCTTTTTCTCTTCTTTTTTTTTTTTTTCTGTTTTTGAGACGAGGTTTTGCTCTTGTTGCTGAGGCTGGAGTGCAATGTACTATCTCAGCTCACTGCAACCTCCGCCTCCAGGGTTCAAGCAATTCTCCTGCCTCAGCCTCCCAAGTAGCTGGGATTACAGGCATGTGCCACCACGCCTGGCAAATTTTGTATTTTCCTTTATTAGATACGGGGTTTCTCCATGTTGGTCAGGCTGGTCTCGGATTCCTGACCTCAGGTGATCTGCCCACCTCAGCCTCTCAAAGTGCTGGGATTGCAGGCATTAGCCACTGTGCCCTACCTCTTAGCTCATTTTCTATGTTGGTTTTATCTTGTCTAAGTGAGTAGCCTTGGAAATAGTCTCATTTTCGTCATGTGTTTAATGATGAATATGTATTTCCTTTGTGTGAGACAAACACTTTGTGATTTGGAGGTAATTTTTAAAAAGATTTATAATTTGGTATTTTTTTCAGTTTTTTTAAAAAGTAATTGTTGTAAAAACACATAACATATAATTTACTTTCTTAAATCTATTTAAATGTACATGTCACGGCCAGGCATGGTGGTGGCTCACATCTGTAAAACCAGGATTTTGAGAGGCCAGGACAGGAGGATTGCTTGAGCCCAAAAGATTCAGACCAGCCTGGGCAAAATGTGGAGACACCCTCTCTACAAACATTTTTTTTTCTAAGAAATAGCCAGGCAGGGTTGTGTACCTGTGGTCCCAGCTACTTGAGAGAATGAGGGGCAGGGTTACTTGAGCCTGGGACTGTGAGGCTGCAGTGAGCCATAATTGTGCCATGCACTCAAGCTTAGGTGACAGATTGAGACCCTGTCTCAAAAAAAAAAAAAAAAGAAGTTGTGTATTTCAGGTATGTTAACTATATTCACATTGTTATGCAAAAGACTTCTAGAAATTTTATATCTTGTAAAACTAAGACTCAATATCCATCAAGTAACATCTACTCATTTTATGCTCTCTCCATCCCTTAACAAACACCCTCCCACTTCCTGTTTTTATGAGTGTGACTATTTTATATATCTTACATAATTGAAATAATAATATCTATGATTTCATTACTGGCTGATTTCAGTTGACATAATATTTTCAAAGTGTATCTTTAAATGTGACAAGATTTTTAAGATTTTTTTTAAGGCTGAATAATATTCCATTGTATCAAATATGTCTTGAAGGTCCTATGTTGCATATTTTAGATATAGATTCATAAATGGAATTGCTGTATTTGATAATAATTTTATTTTTAGTTATAAGAAGTACATTTATAACATAAAATAATGGATGCCTGCTTGTTTTCTACCGACAATCAACATGGGTTTCTCTTTTTTTTTTGAGACAGAGTCTCACTCTGTTGCCCAGGCTGGAGTGCAGTGGCATGATCTCAGCTCACTGCAACCTCTGCCTCCCAGGTTCAAGCGATTCTCCTGCCTCAGCCTCCTGAGTAGCTGGGATTACAGGCACATGCCACCACACCCGGCTAATTTTTGTATTTTTAGTAGAGATGGGGTTTCACCATGTTAGTTGGTCTGGTCTGGAACTCCTGACCTTGTGATCTGCTCACCTCGGCCTCCCAACGTGCTGGGCTTACAGGCGTGAGCCACTGCGCCAGCCTGTCCAACATGATGAAACCCCATCTCTACTAAAAATATAAAAACTGGCCAGGCATGGTGGCGGGCGCCTGTAATCCCAGCTTCTTGGGAAGATGAGGCAGGAGAATTGGTTGAACCTGGAAGGCGGAGGTTGCAGCAAGCTGAGACCGTGCCACTGCATTCCAGCCTGGGCAACAGAGCAAGACTCCATTTCAAAATAAAAACGAAAAAAAAAAAGAAGTTATCTTCTATGTCTAATTAAAAGATTTTTCACTTATGGTTTCAGGAAATAATCGAACTTAATTTTATCAGCATTGATATTCAGTATGGATAATTCAGTATGGATATTCAGTATGGATAATTCAGTATGGATATTCAGTTTTAAAATTATCTTTTTTCTATTGTGTGCTCATGTCAATTTTGTGGGAGATTATTTGGCCATATTCAGGAGGGTTATTTCTGGGCTCTCTGTTCTTTCATCTGTTTATCTGTCTTTTTGTCAGTACCACATTGTGTTTGTTATTGCTGCTTTTAATATGTTTCAAAATCAGAAATTATAATGCACCTTTGTTCTTTTTCATGGGTGTTTGGCTAGAGGTCATAATAAAATTTTAACATTTTAAACAATATTTCTTTAAAAAACTGCTATTGGGATTTTTATGAAGATTATATTGAATTTGTCTAGCACTGTAAGTTGTATTGACATCTTTGAAAAATTATTATTTTTTGATTCCTGAGCAAACATATGTTGAAGAGTGTGTTTTATTTTCATATATTTTTGGTTTTTTTTTAGTTTTACTTTTAATTTCTAGCTTAATTCAGTTTTGGTCAGAAAACACAAAGTATATAATTTTGGTCCTCTTAAATTTATTTGTTGTTGTTGTTGTGTTTGTTGTTTTTGTTTGGAGACAGGATCTTACTCTGTCAACCAGGCTGGAGTGTACTGCCATGATTTTGGCTCACTGCAGCCTCAACCTACCAGGTTCAAGTGATCTTTCCTCCTCAGTGTCTCATGTAGTTGGGACTACAAACATAAAGTACCATGTCTGAATAATTCTTTGATTATTTGTAGGGATAGAGTCTCACTGTGTTGCCCAGGCTGGCCTCAAACTTTTAACTCCAAGTGATCCTCCCACCTTGATCTCTAAGTGTTGGGATTATAGGCATGAGCTACACCACCCAGCTGGCATTCTTAAATTTGATAAAACTTAGTATGTGTCCTAACAGAATATACCAGATGCAAATAAGAATATTGTGTATTCTCTTGCTTTTGACTGGAAAGTTTTGTGCTCATCTGTTAAACCTAGTTGGTCTGTAACATAGTTTTGATGTTCATGTTCTCCAAACCTTATTCTGCAGTGTAATCCTTAATGTTAGATGTGGGACCTGGTGGGAGGTGTTTGGGTCATGGGAGCAAAGTCTTCATAAATAGCTTGGCACCATCCTCTTGGTAATCAAAATGTTTACACTCCATTAATTCAAATGAAAGCAGGTTTATTAGAAGAACCTGGCTCCTTCACCTCATACTTGCTCTGTCTGTTATTATGTGACATGTACAGTTACTCTTCGCCTTCAACCATGATTGTAAGCTTGCTGAGACACTCACCAGAAGCAGATGCTGGCACACACTTTTTGTACAGTCTGCTGGATTGTGAACCATACAATCTTTATTTCTTTATAAATTATCCACTCAGGTATTCCTCTATATGCAAAATGATTAATATGTTCTACAATGTCGTCTAGGTTTTGTTTTCTTGTTGATTTTTTAATCTGAATTTTCTATTATTAAAAATGGGGTCTTGATGTCTACAATTATATTCTATGTATTTCTTGCTTTACTTTTGTCAATATTTTCTTTGTATATTTTGGAGACCTTATGTTATATATACATATACATACAGATAGGTAGATATAATCATTATAGATTTGTGGTAAATCAACCTATTTTATGAGTATGTAATATCAGTGTTTGTCTCATGTTAGCACTTAAAACATATCTAATACACAATTGTAGTTACTATTTTCATAAAATATAGTTTTTTTTTTTTTTTTTTTCACTCTGTGGTTTTCAGCCTATTTGACTTAGTGCTGAGATGATTCCCTTGTAGGCAACATACTGTTTGCTTTCTTCTTAAGCCAGTAAAGCATTTTATTTTTTCTTTTTATAATTTCATTTATTTACTTGTTTATTCATTTATTTTTGAGATAGGGTCTCACTCTGTCAACAGGCTAGTTTGCAGTGTCGTGATCATGGCTCACTGCAGCCTCAACTTACAAACTCAGAAGATTCTCTCATTTCAGCCTCTTAGGTAGCTGGGTTACAAGTGTGTAGCATCACGCCTAGCCAGTTTTTTGTGTATTTTTGGTTGAGACAGAGTTTTGCCACATTGTCAAGGCTGTTTCTCAATCTTCTGAGATCCAGTGATCAGCCTGCCTTAACCTCCCAAAGTCCTGAGATTACATTTCTTTTTATTAAGTAATTTAATTAATTTATATTTAAAACTGCTTCTTAAAAATGAAGTTACTGGTTTTATTGTTACTGTTTTATGTGTTCCTGTGTGGTATGTTTTTTCTTATTTACTGTTTTATTGCCTTAAATTTTATTTTAATTGTGTAGTGATGTGCTTCAATTATTTTTCTAATTTTGTTTTGCATAGTTTCTTTAATTATTATCTTTATAATCATGTTGTCTATTCATGTGTTTTCATGCTGCTGATAAAGACGTACCTTACCCTGGGCAAATTACAAAAGAAAGAAGTTTATTGGACTTACAGTTTCATGTGATTGAAGAGACCTCACAATCATGGTGGAAGGTGAAAGGCATGTCTCACATTGTGGCAGATAGAGAGCCTGTGCAGAAAAACTCTGCCTTATAAAGCCATCAGATTTCATGAGACTTATTCACTATCATGAGACCAGTACAGAAAAGACCTGCCCCCATGATTCAATTACCTTCCACCACATCCCTCCCACAACATGTGGGAATTAAAGATGAGACTTCGGTTGGGACACAGCCAAACCATATTATCTTAAAAAATGGAGTTTACATTAAATATCTTAAAATTCAAACAATATACTTTAATTTCATGACAACTTCAATTGAATATAAAATTATACCTCTATATTTTTCAGTTTGTTATTAACATTAAAAATTTTTAGGCTGGGTGCAGTGGCTCACGCCTGTAATCCCAACACTTTGGGAGGCTGAGGTGGGCGGATAACCTGAGGTCAGGAGTTTGAAACCAGCCTGACCAACATGGAGAAACCCTGTCTCTACTAAAGAATACAAAATTAGCCAGGCATGGTGGTGCATGCCTGTAATCCCAGCTACTTGGGAGGCTGAGGCAGGAGAATTGCCTGAACTCAGGGGGGAGAGGTTGCAGTGAGCCAAGATTGTGCCATTGCACTCCAGCCTGGGCAACAAGTGCAATACTCCATCTCAAAATAAAATAAATAAATAAAAATTATTTTGTGTATTTATTAACATATTTATGCAGATTGTATTCTGTTTTAAATATTCTACAGAGGAGCTTTAAGGGTTTTATGCATCATTATTATGATAGTAAAGATTTCTATATTTGTATATTTACATTTAATATAGACTTTTATTTTATATGTGGTTTTGTTACAGAAAATAGGAGGCAGGAGACACCCAGTAGGTGAAACTGGAGGATTTTATTAAGGTGCACCCTGGCACAATGGATTCACATCCAAAAAGCTGAGCCCTGGACTAAGACAGGGCTTGTCTTTTATACATGCATGGGCCATCTAGTGGCGCAAAGCTCGTGGTGCAAGCAAGCAGGCTCACAGAAGCAGAACAGAGGCAGTTAATCAAACAGTGACAGGTTATGCTGACCTTGCAGCTTCATTGGAAGGGAAACATGAATTTATCAAACTAAAGCAGGCCTTGCAGCTGGTACATGTCTTACTCAAGCTCGTCTTGTGACCTTGTCATGTTATCCAGAACAGAGAAACTGGAGTTGTTGTGAAGTAACCTCGAGTTTCACTAAGGAAGGATTACTAAGGGGAGGAGGAAACTAGGAGAGGAGGAAAAATTGTTTTTCTCATCATTGCTCTATGGGAGGAGAGGGGATAAGGACTAGTTTTCTTTACATCCTCTACTTCATTTCCCCCTTTGACACTTTTTATAAATGACTTTTAATAGAAAGCATCACTAAGACTTAATTTTTCATGAAAAGGCAAGATTTCTTCATTTGGCAAAGGCTGATATTTAGTTAGAGCCATTAGTTGTGTAGTAGTTTGCCTGGTTACAAGAGCCTCTGTGGCCGTTTAGATGTTTTTGACAAGGAGAGGTAAGAGACAAGGGAGTATGAGGCAGACTCCTAATATGGCTAGAACTATGCTTACTAAGGTTTTAAATTCTCCAAGGGATGAGAACTAACCTCTGAAGAGGGAATCTGGAGACCATCCTTTCCAAGTCTGGACTGAAACGTGGGCTAATTTTTGAATTCTTGTAGCTTTTTGTTTGACCACCTTTCCATTGTCATCGATTTTTAGACAGCAATTAGTTAGGTTGAACTTTCTACATACTCCTCCGTCTTGGGCTAGGAGGTAGTCTAAAGCCAGTCTATTTTGATAAACGGCATTTCTCATTTCTGTAGATTTCCAAGCCAGCAAATTTAAGGCTCTTGCAGTATCATTTGTAATGATCTGCAGTACTGCCTGCAACCATATGATGTGATTTAGCATGTAAATAGGGTTGCGGTATCTCCATGATCCATCTGCCCATGTGGCTGGGCAATAGTATTGCATTATTCTTTCAGGGGGCCATTCATTATCTTTAATTCTTTATGGTTATTCCCCTTTTATTTCTTTTGACCTGACATGAACCTCAAACTAGGCTCTAGGTAAGGACTTTGGGTCATAACATATATAAGGCTGGCCACTTCCTGGGTTGCAGATTGAGTAGGTTATCTGGTCGTGTGTGCAAGTTCCTCAATGGGTCCCTGCATACCTATAATAAGTGTGGTACAACAGGGTTCTAGTCATGGTGTTTCCTGTCTACGTATTGTCAGTGCAGTGGGGGTATCCTTCTAAGGATTCTCCCTTCAACATGGTTAAGGGGAATAGCAAAAGTAATGAATAACATATTTATACCTAGCATGGAGAGAAGAGGTCCTTTCCTAGAGGAGGAGGTTGAGCAAAGCAACAGGACAATAGTAAAACAATTAATATTACAAGGGAAGTTTCCAGACCTGAGATTTCTAACCACTTTTACTTTCCTGATGATGCCTCGAGCTTTGGCCGTACATAGACGAGTCAGCTTCTGGAGTGACTAGAGCAGGGCTGTTGTTTCCTCAAGCTTCCGCCGTGTGTAGACTGGTCAGCTTCCGAAGTGACCAGAGCAGGGCTGTTGTGGTCTTCACTGGCACCTTGGTCCCATCATAGGATCAGCTGGGTTGGATGGTCTGGGTCCTGCTGGCTGGTCCACTTGTCTTGGGCTACCAGTTTCAGCCAACTGTGGTGAATCCAAGGCATGATTCCTGCAACTTTAGCATCAGTGAGAGTAGACAAGATTACAATATGGGGCCCATCCCATATGGGTCCCAGTGTTGTTGGATTCCATTTTTTAAACTAAACAGAGTCCCCGAGTCTAAAGGGATAAATTGGGTCTGCGAGGCTTATGGGCATTCTTTCCCATACCCAGCCATGATTTTTTTGCATGGCTATTCTTAAAGCCTGCATCTGTCTCCTTAAGGCTAATTCGTCTAGTTCACAGATATCACCTTTAAATTGACCGAACAAGATCTCATAGGGCGAATACCCAGTTTGTTTGGTGGGGGTGTACCTCACTCGGAGGAGGACCATGGACAGGACCTGATCCCACATTAGATGAGTTTCTTGGCAAAATTTTTTTAGCAGCTGTTTGAGTGTCTGGTTCATGTGTTCCACTTTTTCTGAGCTCTGTGGCCAGTAGGCTGTGTGTAACTTCCACTTTATTTTCAATAGCTGTGTTAGTTCTTGAACTATCTTGGCTATGAATGCTGGTCCATTGTCTGACGCTAGAGTCAGGGGCAGTCCAAATCCGGGGATAATGTCTCCTAACAGTACTTTAGTTACTTCTCGTGCTTTCTCAGTCCAGATGGGGAAAGCCTTGACCCATCCTGAAAAGGTGCAGACAAGTACTAACATGTTTCAATATCCTCCTGCTTGGGGCAACTCCATAAGCAGATTTTCACAAGGTGCAGCCCCTATTTCCTGCATTTCCAGGGGCCTGGTGGGCCCCTGTAATGGGTTGTTCTGGGCACAAGTTAGGCATTGTTCACAAATGGCTCATGTGATGGCAGTGAGCCATGGCACATAGAAGTGGTGTCCTAATAGCGTCTCTAGTGCCGTTTTTCCCATGTGAGTTCCTTGGTGGAATTGCCTCACAAATTTGGAGGCTACCATTTCAGGGATGGCTAGTCTCACATTAGATAATTTCCACCATCCTCCTTCAATATATTCTCCAGATTCTTGGGCAAACCAGGCCCTGTCACTTGGAGAGTAACTTCGGGTCTCCTGGAGGGGAGATTCCAGGAGGAGAGGCATGGTCAGGGCTTCTTTTCTAGAGTGTGGAGCAGTCATTGCTGTCCATCTTGCTTCTCTGTCTGCTTTTCCATTTCCCTTGGCTTCTGGTGTCCCTGACTTCTGGTGTCCTTTATAGTGCATAACAGCTACCTTCTCTGGGGCTCATACAGCATCTAAGAGCTGTAGAATTTCTTCTTTGTATTTTATTTCTTTGCCCCTGGCAGTTAAAACTCCTATCTCATTATATATAGCTCCATGGACATGCAATGTGGCAAAAGCATATTTGGAATCAGTATAAATATTGATCTTTTTGTCCTTTGCTAGCAAAAGGGCTCTTGTTAGAGCTATCAGCTCTGCTTTTTGGGCTGAAGTTTCTGTGGGCAGAGACTGAGCTTCCACCACTGAGTGCAATATTACCACTGCATACCCAGCCCACTGGACTCCTTCCAGTACAAAACTGCTTCCATCTGTAAAGTACTCAATATCTGGGTCCCTGAGGGGTTGGTCTGTAAGATCTCTCCAGCTTGAGAATACCTCATCGACTGTGTCTGTACAGCAATGAAGAGGGCCTCCTGGTTCTGATTCAATTGGGAGCAAAGTAGCTGGGTTTAGAGTGTTCACAGTCTCTAGAGTTATGTGAGGATTTTTGCATAGAAGCCTTTGATACCAAGTCATTATCGGATTTGATAACCAATGGTGCCCTCTCTGATCGATTAATGTTATAACTCAGTGCGATACTCAGATGGTTAGTTGCTGTCCTAGAGTTAGTTTGTCAGCTTCCCATGCCAGTAGGGCTAATGCTTTGAAGCTTGGGGGCCATCCCAGTGCCATGGAGTCCAACTGCCTGGATAAGTATGCCACCGGGCGATGCCGTGATCCCATGACCTGAGTTAGGACTCCTATAGCCATTCCCTTCCACTCATGGGCCTATAGAAAGAAAGGCTTAGTTAGACCTGGCAGTCCTAAGGCTGGAGCCCTAGTTAAGGCTTCTTTGATTTTTTTAAATGCCTTCTCCTGGCCTGCCTCCCAGAGGAGGGCCTCCTTCCCCACCTCCCCCACTTAGAAGTGACCATGGGATCCTGGGGAACTAGGGAGAAGGAGCCTGGTTGGTCCTAGTCCTCATATTCTTAATTCTCTGCCAGCCCGATCAGGTCAGCATCTGGCTCCCTCAGGGTGTGGCAGCCCTTGGCTGGGGGCCTCTGTTTCATAGCCTTTGCCATTCTCTTCATTGCCCTCTGGACATTCATTTTTCTAGTGTCCCTTCTTTTTGCACTGCACACATTGACCTCCCTTTAGCCTCAGCCATCTCTTGACTCCCTGTTCAACTTGGCCTCTTCCACGCCCACAGCCATGTGAACATTCGCGTACCTTTACAATGTTAATTTTTCTTTTTGTGAAGGCTGCTGCTAACAGGTTGGCCTTTTTCCTAAGCCTCTGCTCTGTTTCCTTTTTTGCCTCTTGGTCACAGTTAATGTACACCTTGGTGGCCACTTCTATAAGCTGGGTGGCATTCATTCCTGCAAAACCCTCTAGCTTTTGCAGCTTCTGTCTGATGTCACCCTGGGCTTGTCTTACTAATGCTGCATTCACCATGCACTGATTTTCAGCAGCCTCAGGGTCAAATGGAGTGTAAAACTGGAATGCCTCACAGAGTCTCTCATAAAACTGGCTACGGCTCCCATCAATTCACTGGAGTACTTCAGAGACCTTCCTTATATTGATTGCCTTTTTTCCACCTTCCGTCAATCCTTGCAGCTGTGCTTCTTAGTACCTTTGCAGGCGCTGAAGCTGGGTTGCATCATTTGGGTCCCAGTTGGGATCTGTTTCTGGGAATTGGCCCTGAGCATATGCCTGGACATTAAGGGTGCCTTCAGGCACACTGGCGTCTAGCCAGCAGAGAGCTGCCTGGGCTATCCTTTGACACTCCTTGGTGTTAAACAGCGTTAGGAGGAGATTCCTGCAATCTGGCCAGGTTGCATTGTGCATTAGGAAGATAGACTGCATCAGATCTATGAGGTCCTGGGGGTTCTCCATGTAGGAGGGGGTATGATGTTTCCAGTTTGGAAGATCAGTGGTAGAAAAAGGCTGGTAAATAAAAGTCTGTTGCCCCCCTTGGACCTGGCCCTGTTCATCATAATAAATAGGTCTCTGTGTTTTCTGGAGGGGCATCTGCAAAGCTCTGGTGTGGGCAAATCGAAGGTGGCCTGCTTGATCATCTTGACTTCCTTCTTGGCCTCCTGGGACAGGGGCTCAGATTTGCCCCTTTAGGATGTAGCCTGGGGCATGATACCATCTGAGTTGGGCTGCTCAGCGGCCGGCCTTGGTAAAGGTGAGTAGATTGGTGCATAGGGAGGAGGGGTTTCTATCTCCTCCGGTGGTTCCTCCAAAACTGTTTTTCCTATCTTTCCTGTGGCTTTCGCTTTGTCTCTGTAGCTTCTAGCAAAGCTGATTTTTTTTTGGTGGCTTAGGCTCAGCTTGAGCAAAAAGCTTCCAGGCAAGGCTGCAACCATGCAGGTCAAGTCTGTACTATATTTAACCATGAGTCAATATAAAGGAACTGGTCTGGGTGCCCTGGCTGTCCTCTGACCCCAGTTACCACCTTAAATACACAGCCAATTGTTTCCTTATCTACATTTCCTTCATCTGGCCATCCAACATCAAAAGAGGGCCATTGTATTGCACAGAGAGTTCTCAGCCTCTGGGGGTCAACTTAATTCCATAGTCCGCCGAATAACCTTTCTTAAAGTTCCTTAACATACATTCTAATGGGGTGGGTTTTGTTGACTTCCCTCCCATTTCCTCCCCATTACAGCACAACACATTCATTCTTCCTTTCGATTCAGACCAATTAAACCATCCCCCCTGCAGGCATTTTCAGATGCTGCTTAGCTTTGGAGTTTGTTAATCCCCTCACAATTACTAAATTGTGGGGCACCTCCATAAGCCATATGTGGATCGCCACTAGTCCCGGTTGGTCCCACAATTCGCTCAGAGCGCAGTCTATACTAAGAGACCTGCAGCCCCCACATGTCACTGTCTGCATTGGTTCCTCCCAAAACCATCTTTTTCACACACAGTCACACACCGTCCCACTCCCCGTTTTCTTTCCTAACTGACTTCGTGAGCCACTCTTATGCCCTAGTCACTTGGGGTGTAAGTTTCCCTGACTTTGCAAACCACTCTTGCATCCTGTGTCAGTCTACTAATTACACCTTGGAAGGTGATCGGGCTCCCCTTCCATCCTTATGGGATAGTTCCTGCCTTGGGCCCCAAAACCTTACCATGGTCCTGTAGCGCACTGTTCCTGGAATCGTCCTGTAGCCCCTTAGATTCTGTTGTGCTGTCTGGGAGGGGCACTGGGTTGTGGGAGAGCTGATCCCTTCTTCAGGTTTAAGTTCTCCTGATGGCACCTGAAGTCATGGGTCTCTCCTGGCTTGGGGCCTCACACCTAAAGGCAACGTAGACAGCAAACCTGTTGTCTCCATCTCCTGGCTGGCTCACCAAAGTGTTGTGGAAAACAGGAGGCAGGAGAGGCCAGTGGGTGAAACTGGAGGATTTTATTAAGGTGCGCACTGGCTCAGTGGATTCTCACCCAAAAAGCTGAGCCCTGGACAAGGATGGGGCTTGTGTTTTATATGTGCATGGTGGCCATCTAGTGGCACAAGGCTCCTGGTGCAAGCAAGCAGGCTCACAGAAGCAGAACAAAGGCAGTTAATTAAACAGTGACAGGTTATGCTGACCTTGCAGCTGCATTGGGAGGAAAACAGGAACTTAACAAACTAAAGCAGGCCTTGCAGCTGGTACACGTCTTACTCAAGCTCGTCTTGTGACCTTGTCATGTTGCCCAGAACAGAGAAACTGGAGTTGTTGTGAAGTAACCTTGAGTTTCACTAAGAAAAAATTACTAAAGGGACGGGGAAGCTGGGAGAGGAGGAAAACTTGTTTTTCCCATCATTGCTCTATGGGAGGAGAGGGGCTAAGGACTAGTTTTCTCTACATCCTCTACTTCAGTTTTATGATGGTGTTCATTATTACTTTATTTTTAAGCAAAATTGACTCATTTTAGCTTTTTTTTTTTTTTTCCAGAGTCTCAGTGTGATCTTAAGCTCTTAATCTCTAGTGATCTGACAGCCTTGACCTCCTAAAACTAAGATTACAGGCATGAGCCATGGTGCCTGGCCACCATGTACCATTTTTTTGTAGAACTGTGCTAGTGGTGATGAACATCTTCACCTTTTATTTTGGAAATTCTTTATTTTCATCTTTTTAAAGTGAAGTAAATTTAAGTATTATTGGTTAGAAAATTTTTTTTTATTACATCAAAATTTGGGAAGTTTTCACCCTTTTTTATCTTCAAATAACCTCTATTTTTTTCTTCATTTTCTTCTTCTAAGATTTCCTAAATCTAGTTGATGATTAATAAGTTGTTTGTTTTGTTTTGTTTCTGTTTTTGTTTTTTTTGAGATGGAGTCTCGCTCTGTTGCCCAGGCTGGAGTGCAGTGGCGCAATCTCAGCTCATGGCAAACTCTGCCTCCCGGGTTCATGCCATTTTCCTGCCTCAGCATCCTGAGTAGCTGGGAGTACAGGCGCCCGCCACCACGCCCAGCTATTTTTTTGTATTTTTAGTAGAGACTGGGTTTCACCATGTTAGCCAGGATGGTCTTGATCTCCTGACCTCATGATCTGCCTGCCTTGGCCTCCCAAGTTATCTAATAAGTTTTACATTCTATGTTTTAACTTTGTTTTGCAATTATAGATTTTTGTGTTATATGTTTTAGGGTATGCCACCACACATCCATTAATTGTGTTTTGATTTTTTAGTATTATAATTATGCATGCTAATTTTTAACATCGTACAATTTAAGACAGTGTGGAACAAAGTCAAATATGAATGAGCTATATGTCTTTTTCCAATAGAATTATCTCTATGTTTGTTTTCCTGTATACAAAAATAAATGTTATCCTTGTATTTTTTTTCTAACTTGTATATTTGTTGTGTAGGTTTGTTGTGAATGGTTTTCTAATTCTGTGTAGATGAGTCGTCATAAAATTCTCTCTTTTTTTTTTTTTTTTTTTTTTTGAGATGGAGTCTTGCTCTTCTTGCCCAGGCTGGAGTGCAATGGCGCGATCTCGGCTCACCGCAACTTCTGCCTCCTGGGTTGAAATGATTCTAGTGCCTCAGCCTCCTATGTAGCTGGGATTACAGGCATGTGCCAACATGCCTGGCTAATATTTTTGTATTTTTAGTAGAGACAGGGTTTCTTCATGTTGGTCAGGCTGGTCTTGAACTCCCGACCTCAGGTGATCTGCCCGCCTCAGCCTCCCAATGTACTGAGATTACAGGTGTGAGGCACCGTGCTCAGCCCATAAAATTTTTATAATTTCAACAGCTTGTTTATTTGTAAATCTATATGATTTCTGTGTGGGAGAAACACTTTTGGATTTGAATATAATTTAAAACTATCATAACTCTGTATCTCTTTTAGTTATTATTGTTTATGTTTTCTTGTTCAAAAAAAATTTACCACAAAATATTTTTAAATATTTAGTCATATCAATTATCTTGACATCGTCATGCAACATATTGCTAAAATGTTTTCATCTTGCAAAGCTAAATCTTAACATATTAAACAACAAGTACTAATTTTTAATTTTTTCCTTCTTTTTTTTTTTTTTTTTTTTTTTTTTTTTTTTTTTTTGAGCTGGGGTCTTGCTCTGCTACTCAGGCTGGAGTGCTGTGGCATGATTTCAGCTCACTGCAACTTCCACCTCCCAGGGTCAGGCAATTCTCATGCCTTAGCCTCCTGAATAGCTGGAATTACAGGTGCCCACCACCATGACTGGCTAATTTTTGCATTTTTAGTAAAGATGGAGTTTCACCATGTTGGCCAGCCTGGTTTCAAACTCCTGACCTTAGGTGATCGATCTGCCTCAGCCTTTCAAAGTGCTGGGCTTACAAGTATGGGCCACCATGCCTGGCCACAATTTTTTCTGTTTTATAGCATTTTGCAAACACCACTCTGTTTTTTGTTTTTAACAATATAACCGCTTCATGTATGTCATAAAATCTCTGTCTTTTTGTGATTGGCTCATTTCATTTTGCATAATGCCATCAAGATTTATATTTATAGTTGGTAGAATATTTCCTGCTTTTGAATATTGAGTATATTACAGAATTTTTTTTTTTTAGACAAAGTCTTGCGCTGTCACCTAGGCTGGAGTGCAGTGGCGCAATCTTGTCTCACTGCAACCTCCGCCTCCTGGGTTCAAGCAATTCTTTTGGCTTAGCCTCCCGAGTAGCTGGGATTACAGGCACATGCCAGCATGTCTGGCTAATTTTTGTGTTTTTTTTTTTTTAGTAAAGACGGGGTTCACCATGTTGGCCTGGCTGGTCTTGAACTCCTTACCTTGTGATCTGCCTGCCTTGGCCTCCCAAAGTGTTGGGATTACAGGTGTGGACCACCGTGCCTGGGAAGAATTTTTATATTTCAAATTATATCTACTGAATGACTTATTGAAAGATATTTGCATCGCTTTTATCTATTGGCTTATAGTAACAATGCTGCAATAATTATGAGTCTATAAATGACTACTTATATGACCATATCTGTGAAAGTTTATATATGTGCTGCATTCTATTTTATTAGTCTACTTTTTCACCTTTATACTCATATCAAATTGTTTAATTTGGTAGCTTTGTAATGTGTTTTGAATCAGGCACTTTAATGCCTGCAGCATTCTTTCTTTTTTTTTTTTTTTAATATTGTTGGGTAGTTTGTTTTTCTTTTGAGACTGTATACTTTTGAGGTTGCTGTTTCTATTTCTTCAAAAATGCAATGAGAAATTTGAAAAATATTGCATTAAATCTGTAGATTGCATTGAGCAGGATGGACTCTGCAATATTAAGTATTTCAACCTTTCTATAAGAGCACACTCAAGAGTGTGTTGTTTAATTTCTATATATTTGCAAATTTTTCAGTTTTTTTTCTCATCGTTGTATACTCATTCCATTTTGGTCATAGAATGTAGTTCATAGAATTTTACTTTTAAAAAATTTGATAAGACTTCCTTTTTGTCCTAAGATGTGGTCTATCAAGGGAAATGTTGTATGAGCTATTGAGAAGCATGTGTATTCTGATGTTGTTGGGGAGTGTTCTCCATAACTGTTTGGAATAATTGTTTTATACTGCCTTTAAGTAGTCTGTTCTCTTATTAACATTCTTTCTTGTTTTATTTTTATTAGAAAAAGTATGGCATTAAAATATCTTATTCTAACTATATTGCTTTCTGTGTGTTTCTTCCATTCTGTCAATATTGGCTTTATATACTTGGAACCCTAATGTGAGACACACACACACACCCACACACACAAATTTGTCATAGATTCCCAGTGAATGAATCTATTATTTTTTGACGTCCTTCTTTGTTTCTTTGGAGTTTCAATTTCTTTTTTTCTTCTTTCCTTTTTTTTTAAATTAGTATTATACTTTAAGTTTTAGGGTACATGTGCACAATGTGCACAATTTGCAGGTTAGTTACATGTATACATGTGTCATGCTGGTGTGCTGCACCCATTAACTCGTCATTTAGCATTAGGTATATCTCCTAATGCTATCCGTCCCCCCCTCCCCCCATCCCACAACAGTCCCCAGAGTGTGATGTTCCCCTTCCTGTGTCCATGTGTTCTCATCGTTCAATTCCCATCTATGAGTGAGAACATGTGGTGTTTGGTTTTTTGTCCTTGCCATAGTTTACTGAGAATGATGATTTCCAATTTCATCTATGTCCCTACAAAGGAATGAACTCATCATTTTTTATGGCTGCATAGTATTCCATGGTGTATATATGCCACATTTTCTTAATCCAGTCTATCACTGTTGGACATTTGGGTTGGTTCCAAGTCTTTGCTATTGTGAATAGTGCCGCAATAAACATATGTGTGCATGTGTCTTTATAGCAGCATGATTTATAGTCCTTTGGGTATATACCCAGTAATGGGATGGCTGGGTCAAATGGTATTTCTAGTTCTAGATCCCTGAGGAATTGCCACACTGACTTCCACAAGGGTTGAACTAGTTTACAGTCCCACCAACAGTGTAAAAGTGTTCCTATTTCTCCACATCCTCTCCAGCACCTGTTGTTTCCTGACTTTTTAATGATTGCCATTCTAACTGGTGTGAGATGGTATCTCATTGTGGTTTTGATTTGCATTTCTCTAATGGCCAGTGATGATGAGCAGTTTTTCATGTGTCTTTTGGCTGCATAAATGTCTTCTTTTGAGAAGTGTCTGTTCATGTCCTTCGCCCACTTTTTGATGGGGTTGTTTGTTTTTTTCTTGTAAATTAGTTTGAGTTCATTGTAGATTCTGGATATTATCCCTTTGTCAGATGAGTAGGTTGTGAAAATTTTCTCCCATTGTGTAGGTTGCCTGTTCACTCTGATGGTAGTTTCTTTTGCTGTGCAGAAGCTCTTGAGTTTAATTAGATCCCATTTGTCAATTTTGGCTTTTGTTGCCATTGCTTTTGGTGTTTTAGACATGAAGTCCTTGGACATGCCTATGTCCTGAATGGTAATGCCTAGGTTTTCTTCTAGGGTTTTTATGGTTTTAGGTCTAACGTTTAAGTCTTTAATCCATCTTGAATTAATTTTTGTATAAGGTGTAAGGAAGGGATCCAGTTTCAGCTTTCTACATATGGCTAGCCAGTTTTCCCAGCACCATTTATTAAATAGGGAATCCTTTCCCCATTTCTTGTTTTTCTCAGGTTTGTCAAAGATCATATAGTTGTAGATATGCGGTGTTATTTCTGAGGGCTCAGTTCTGTTCCATTGATCTATATCTCTGTTTTGGTACCAGTACCATGCTGTTTTGGTTACTGTAGCCTTGTAGTATAGTTTGAAGTCAGGTAGCGTGATGCCTCCAGCTTTGTTCTTTTGGCTTAGGATTGACTTGGCAATGAGGGCTCTTTTTTGGTTCCATATGAACTTTAAAGTAGTTTTTTCCAATTCTGTGAAGAAAGTCATTGGTAGCTTGATGGGGATGGCATTGAATCTATAAATTACCTTGGGCAGTATGGCCATTTTCACAATATTGATTCTTCCTACCCATGAGCATGGAATGTTCTTCCATTTGTTTGTATCCTCTTTTATTTCCTTGAGCAGTGGTTTATAGTTCTCCTTGAAGAGGTCCTTCACGTCCCTTGTAAGTTGGATTCCTAAGTATTTTATTCTCTTTGAAGCAATTGTGAATGGGAGTTCACTGATGATTTGGCTCTCTGTTTGTCTGTTTTTGGTGTATAAGAATGCTTGTGATTTTTGTACATTGATTTTGTATCCTGAGACTTTGCTGAAGTTGCTTATCAGTTTAAGGAGATTTTGGGCTGAGACATTGGGGCTTTCTAGATATACAATCATGTCATCTGCAAACAGGGACAATTTGACTTCCTCTTTTCCTACTTGAATACCCTTGATTTCCTTCTCCTGCCTAATTGCCCTGGCCAGAACTTCCAACACTATGTTGAATAGGAGTAGTGAGAGAGGGCATCCCTGTCTTGTGCCAGTTTTCAAAGGGAATGCTTCCAGTTTTTGCCCATTCAGTATGATATTGGCTGTGGGTTTGTTATAAATAGCTCTTATTATTTTGAGATACGTCCCATCAATACCTAACTTATTGAGAGTTTTTAGCATGAAGCGTTGTTGAATTTTGTCAAAGGCCTTTTCTGCATCTATTGAGATAATCATGTGGTTTTTGTCTTTGGTTCTGTTTATATGCTGAATTACATTTATTGATTTGTGTATATTGAACCAGCCTTGCATCTCAGGGATGAAGCCCACTTGATCATGGTGGATAAGCTTTTTGATGTGCTGCTGGATTTGGTTTGCCGTATTTTATTGAGGATTTTTGCATCAATGTTCATCAAGGATATTGGCCTAAAATTCTCCTTTTTTGTTGTGTCTCTGCCAGACTTTGGTATCAGGATGAGGCTGGCCTCATAAAATGAGTTAGGGAGGATTCCCTCTTTTTCTATTGATTGGAATAGTTGCAGGAGGAATGGCTTTGTTCGTTTCTTTTTATTCTTTTTTCTCTAAACTTCCCTTCTCGCTTCATTTCATTCATTTCATCTTCCATCACTGATACCCTTTCTTCCAGTTGCTCACATTGACTCCTGAGGCTTCTGCATTCTTCACGTAGTTCTCGAGCCTTGGCTTTCAGCTCCATCAGCTCCTTTAAGCACTTCTCTGTATTGGTTATTCTAATTATACATTCGTCTAAAGTTTTTTCAAAGTTTTCAATTTATTTGCCTTTGGTTTGAATTTCCTCCTGTAGCTCAGAGTAGTTTGATCATCTGAAGCCTTCTTCTCTCAACTCGTCAAAGTCATTCTCCATCCAGCTTTGTTCCATTGCTGGTGAGGAACTGCATTCCTTTGGTGGAGGAGAGGCGCTCTGCTTTTTAGAGTTTCCAGTTTTTCTGCTCTGTTTTTGCCCCATCTTTGTGGTTTTATCTACTTTTGGTCTTTGATGACGGTGATGTACAGATGGGTTTTTGGTGTGGATATCCTTTCTGTTTGTTAGTTTTCCTTCTAACAGACAGGACCCTCAGCTGCAGGTCTGTTGGAGTTTGCTAGAGGTCCACTCCAGACCCTGTTTGCCTGGGTATCAGCAGCAGTGTCTGCAGAACCGCGGATTTTCGTGATCTGCAAATGCTGCTGTCTGATCGTTCCTCTGGAAGTTTTGTCTCAGAGGAGTACCCGGCCGTGTGAGGTGTCAGTCTGCCCCTACTGGGGGGTGCCTCCCAGTTAGGCTGCTCGGGGTCAGGGGTCAAGGACCCACTTGAGGAGGCAGTCTGCCCATTCTCAGATCTCCAGCTGCGTGCTGGGAGAACCACTGCTCTCCTCAAAGCTGTCAGACAGGGACATTTGAGTCTGCAGAGGTTACTGCTGTCTTTTTGTTTGTCTGTGCCCTGCCCCCAGAGGTGGAGCCTACAGAGGCAGGCAGGCCTCCTTGAGCTGTGGTGGGCTCCACCCAGTTCGAGCTTCCCAGCTCCTTTGTTTACCTAAGCAAGCCTGGGCAATGGCGCGTGCCCCTCCCCCAGCCTCGTTGCGGCCTTGCAGTTTGATTTCAGACTGCTGTGCTAGCAATCAGTGAGACTCTGTGGGCATAAGACCCTCTGAGCCAGGTGTGGGATATAATCTCCTGGTGCACGGTTTCGTAAGCCCGTCGGAAAAGCGCAGTATTCGGGTGGGAGTGGCCTGATTTTCCAGGTGCCGTCTGTCACCCCTTTCCTTGACCAGGAAAGGGAACTCCCTGACCCCTTGCACTTCCCGAGTGAGGCATTGCCTCGCCCTGCTTCGGCCTGCTGCGCCCACTGTCTGGCACTCCCTAGTGAGATGAAGCCAGTACCTCAGATGGAAATCCAGAAATCACCCTCCTTCTGCATCGCTCACGCTGGGAGCTGTAGACCGGAGCTGTTCCTATTCGGCCATCTTGGCTCCTCCTGGAGTTTCAATTTCAAGCACATTTTATAAAATATACTTTCTGACTTAAGATGTAGCCTGTGTGATATTATTTTGACTGTTTCTGCTCTCACTTGATTAATGTTTGCATGGAATGTCAACTTCCATCCTGCCACTTACAGTCTTTTTTAATTATTAGAAAGACTTTGTTATTTTATTATGTATTTTGATTATTGCATCTTTGTCTCTTATTCTCTTTCCATCTTTGTGTCCTTTTGATGTTTGTATTGATATGCTTTCACTTATTTATGTATTTATTTTTTTGAGACTGAGTTTTACTTTTGTTGTCCATGCTGGAGTGCAATGGCATTGATCTTGGCTCACCACAATCTCCGCCACCTGGGTTCAAGCAATTCGCCTGCCTCAACCCCCTGAGTAGCTGAGATTACAGGCAGGTGCCACCATGCCTGGCTAATTTTGTATTTTTAGTACATATGAAGTTTCTCCATGTTGGTCAGGCTAGTCTTGAACTGCTAACTTCAGGTGATCCACCTGCCTCGTCCTCCCAAAGTGCTGGAATTACAGGCATAAGCCACCATGCCCAACCTCTTTTGTGTATTTATACAAATATTTTTGTGGTACCTTGGGGACTACATATAATGTCTAAAAGATACAACAATACATTTTAATCTGGTAGAAAAACAGGTTGCATACAAAAATTCTTCTTTATTACATCTTCCATCAAATTTGTCATTGATGTTGCTAATTATATCTTCTTATGTTGTGTATTCATTGACCGATATTTATAATGATTTCTATTCTTTTATTGTTCTAATTTCAAAGAATAATTAAAAATGTTTTCTGCATCACTAGGATAATGCTAAGAAATTCTACTTTTGTGTATTTGCATATTTTTTCCAGAAAATAATATATTTTATATAATTATGTGTAGCTTTTTGGATCATGTTATTTTCAGTAAAAGGAACTGTTGTTAGCACCTTTTATACGTAGGGCATATGCAGTTCCAATATACTTTCTTAGAATTTCATTACTTTGGAAGTTTTTTTTTTTTGTTTTGTTTTGTTTTTGTCAGGATAGATTCACTGATGGTATAATTCTCACTTAATAAGTTTTTTTTTTTTTAAACAACTTTTTCATGACTCCATAACATAGTTTTTTTTTTTTTTTTTTTTTTTTTTTTTTTTTTTTTTTTTTTTTTTTGAGACTAAACCTCTCTCTATCCCCCAGCCAGGCTGGAGCATAGTAGTGTGACTTAAACTCGCTGCATCCTCCACTTCCCAGGTTCAAGCAGTTCTCCAGCCTCACCCTCCTGAGTAGCTGGGATTACAGGCATGTGCCACCACACCTGGCTAATTTTTGTCATTTTGGTAGAGACAGGGTTTCACCATCTTGGCCAGGCTGGCCTTGAACTCCTGACCTCAGGTGGTCCGTCCACCTCTGCCTCCCAAAGTGCCTGGATTACAGGCAGGAGCCACCATGCCTGGCCTGGCACATCACTTTTATCTTGCAGCTTCAAAGATAGTCTTTTTGTCTTTGACTAGAAATTGTGGTTATATATATGTTTGTTATAAATATCTTTCTGTGATCCTAGTTTGTTGTACTTCTTTATTTTTACATCATGTTTTCTTATTTAGGATCTATTAGTGTTTTAAATTTTTTTTACCTCCACAATTTTTGTTTTTTTGAAATCTTAAATATTTTTGTTCTTGTCCTCATTTTTCTGAATTTCCATAGTTGTCTCTGTTCCTATTTTAATCAATGAGAACTATTCAATTTATTACCAATTATTAAAATTAATTTATACCTCTGATTTTTTTAATGGTTTCTTTCAGAAAATTTTGATATTTTTGGTGGGATCATATTGCCCTATTTTGTATATATTATAATCTTTGTGATTTGGACATTAAAAAAAGCTACCTGTCAAAATCTTTATAATGTAATTCTGTCCTGGCATAGTCTGAAAACAATTGTCTTGGCTGGTGATTATGGGAGTTTCTCACACATATTCTTAAGATATGTGCTGTCTGAAATTTTGTGTTTATTTTTTAATTAACAGAGTTTACTCTTGTTATTTTGTAGGAATCAGAAATCACTTGCTACACCTGTTCCTTTTCTGTGGCACTGCAGTCTCTCTGCTGCTCTAACACTTTTATTTTGGTCTCAGCTGACTCAGTCTCATTTCAAAATATGCCACCATTTGTTTCAGCACTTTATGTCATGAGAGACTGAAATAAGTGTCAGAAAAGGTCCCTAAAAGTCAGAAATAACAATGAATGTGCCAGTATTTTAGCTTTCTTTTAAAACAGAAACCAAGAGTTAGGAATTAAGACACTACATTATAGTGGAAAGCAGGAAAAGATGTGTTGAGTGAATTTAACACTTTCTTTTTTTCTTTGTGTGTTTTTTTTGTGCTCACCTGAAACACTGCACACACTTAACTCATTTATAAATTTTTTACAGGTATATTTGGGTCTGTATATTTTAGTTACATTTATACATCTATAAATGAATTAGAGCTTGTGATATTTTGCAAAGCCCTCTTGTTTATGTATTTGGTATAATTTTAAAGGTAAGATTTTCAAACTATATCCATGTGAGTCTAGTAGGTGGAGTAATTTATTATTTTTAATTTTTTTTTCAGTTATATGCCCTCATTTTGCTTAAGACCTCTGGCCAGAGCAGGGCATGGAAGATTCCTTTTAAAAAGTAATACTGAGAAGATATGAAAAATGTGGACATGGTAATTTACTGTTGAGAAATGGCTGTAAAAGTGTGCATGAGTGTCACGTGCACAAAGAAGGTTATAATGGACTTAACAAGTGTTTCACAACTACTCAGAGCAAAGTATTTCAATGTGGTAAATGTTTGAAAGTCTTTTATAAATTTTTAAATTCAAACAAAAAAGATATACTAGAAGAAAACCTTTCAAATGTAAAAACTGTGTCAAATCATTTTGCATGCTTTCACACAAAACCCAACATAAAAGCATTTATACTAGAGAGAAGTCCTACAAATATAAAAAATGTGGAAAAACCTTAAATTGGTCCTCAATCCTTACTAATAATAAGAAAATTCATACTGAACAGAAACCTTACAAATGTGAAGAATGTGGCAAAACTTTTAAGCAACACTCAACCCTTACTACAGATAAAATAATTTATGCTGAAGAAAAACTTTACAAATGTGAAGAATGTGGCAAAGCGTTTTGCCAGTCCTCAACACTAACTAGATATAAGAGGATGCACAGAAGAGAGAAACTCTACAAATGTGAAGAATGTGGCAAAGCGTTTACCCAGTTTTCAACCCTTACTAAACATAAGAGAATTCATACTAGAGGGAAGCATTACAAGTGTGAAGAAAGTGGCAAAGCATTTATCTGGTCCTCAGGAGTTACTGAACATAGGAGAGTTCATACTAGACAGAAACCCTGCAAATGTGAAGACTGTGGCAAAGCATTCATTCAATTCTCAATCCTAACTAGACATAAGAGGATACACACTGGAGAGAAACCCAACAAATGTGAAGTATGTGGCAATCATTTTAGCCAAAACTCAAACCTTACTATACATAAGATAATTCATACTGAAAAGAAACCCTACAAATGTCAAGAATGTGGCAATGTTTTTAGCCAGTCCCCACACCTTACATACGAATTACATAAGGTAATTCATACTGGAGAGAGACCCTACAAATGTGAAGAAGGTGGCAAAGCATTTCTATGGTTCACTACCTTAACTGGTCATAAGAGGATGCACACTGGAGAGAAACCCTACAAATGTGAGGAATATGACAAAGCTTTTAGCCAATCATCAATCCTTACTAGACATAAGAAAATTCGTACTGGAGAGAAACCCTACAAATGTGAAGAATGTGGCAAAGCTTTCAGCCAATCCTCAACCCTTACTACACATAAGAGAATTCATACTGGAGAGAAACCCTACAAATGTGAGGAAGGTGGCAAATCTTTTAACCTGTCTTCAAGCTTTACTAAATATAAAGTAATTCATAGTGGAGTAAAACCCTACAAGTTTGAAGAATGCGGCAAAGCCTTTAGGCAGTCTTCAATTTTTGCTAACCATAAGAGAATTCATACTGGAAGGAAACCCTACAAATGTGAAGAATGTGGCAAATCTTTTAACTTGTCTTCAAGCTTTACTAAACATAAGGTAATTCTTACCGGTTTAAAACCCTACAAATGTGAAGAATGTGCCAATGCCTTTTCCTGGTCCTCAGCCCTAACTAAACATAAGAAAATTTATACTTGAAAGCATCCCTACAAATGGGAAAAATTTGGCAAAGCCTTTAGTCCTTACAACTTAATACACATAAGATAACATATTGAAGAGAAATATTACAAGTGTGAATAATGTGTCAAAGCCTATAAAAAGTCCTCAATTCTTAACAGACATAAGGTTATTTATACTGGAGAGAAACTTTACAAACCTGAAAGATGTGCCAATGCTTTTGACAACAACTTAAGCTTTTCTAAACATAAAGAAAATCATGCTGCTGAGAATCCTAGAAGTGTGAAGAATGTGACAAAGCCTTTAAATGATTATCACACTTAATTGTAGGTAAGGCAATTCATACTGGAGATAACTATCAGTGTGTACAATGTGGCCAAGCTTCTAACTAATGCTCACACGTTATTGCACAGGAAAGCATTTATAAGCATTTATACTTGAGAACAAATGTGCAAATATAAAGTAAAAAAAGCCATTAATACCGGCTCACATCTTACTCAAAATCAGATAGTTCATATGAAATAAAAGCATAAAAGTGTAATTACTGTCAAAAGATCTATTAGAAAGTATGTCTTTAAAGTGCAGAAGAGTATTTACTTTAAAAAAGCATTACAAATATAAATAGGGTTGTAATACCTTTACTTGTATCAGAAATCTTATTGTACACATTTTGTGCTAGAGGAAAACCCTGAGGCAGTTGTTAAAATTTTGTCCAACATCAGCGAGTTTATATTGAAGAAAACCTTGCAAATATAATAAATTTGGAAAAACATTTTTTCAAAAACTACAAATTATAAAACAGAGTTTATACTAAAATATATTTTTGCAGGTGCAGTAAATATGAAAGATATTTAATCCAAAATTGTCTATGTAAATATCAGAATAATCCACAGTAGAAATATCTAGGGCCACTCAATGTTTAGACACTACAGTAAATCAGAGTGCTGTGTATAAAAAATAATACAAAACTAAAGATAGTGTAAACATTATTTGTATATAACTTTAAAAGAAGTAGAATATTTTTTGGAGAATTATAATTACATTTAAATTATACTTTTTATGAAAATACAGGGTTTTTTTTCAAAGTGAATACTAATGAAGTTAAACTCCTAATTAATTCATGCTGTTCCATCACTCCTGGTTTATTCAAATGTGAAAGCATGTGAATAATTGTTGCTGGACAAAATATATGAGAGATTCTTGTTTATTAGGTAAGCATTACTTATGACCTTTTCTATGGAAAAGTAAGGACATTAAAATGTAAGATGCATAATGAAAATTTAAGTAGAGAGGCTCTTTGTGGTTAACTTGTAATATTGTGTGATACATGAGGTAGGTGTTCAGAGTAATACTCTTCTGCATTATTATGAAAGAAAAATATTCTTAATTTTAGTTAAAATTAGGTTAGTAATGTTATTCTATTAATTGTACTTTTATGGAATACTATACAGTATATTTTTAAATTATAAATTAAGTGTGAAATTAACTTTTCAATTCCACATTTTTAACATGTTAAATACTATCATGAATCCATTGAAATGTTATTGTGCCACTAACTTTAACCTATTACATCTTACACAAGGGTGTAGGTAACAATACACTGTTTGGTAAGATAATGGACTGACATCGCTAGTAATTTTTTTTGCCAGTAATTTTAAATGGCCAATAAGTTAAAAAATATTCTTCCTATAAGTTATATTTTTATTCTTATTTTCACATTTAAATGTATTTTTCTTAATTTCTGTGGATATATGTGTATATGTTTATGCCATATATGACATTTTAATACAGGAATACAAAATATGATAATCACAATAGAGGAAATGAGGTGTCCATTACCTCTAGCATTTATTCTTTGTATTACAAGCAATTCAATTCTACAGTTTTCATTATTTTTAATGTACAATTAAATTGTTATTGACTACAGGGTAGTTTTTATCATCATAGTACAAATTATATACAAACATATGTAAAATCCATACATTTCTGAGTCCTGAATAAATATGTTTATAAATTTTAATATATTTTTCTTTGAACATGTGGCCTTTGCCTGTAAGTGCATATGGACTGTTAGTATTGATTTACATAGAGTTAAATATTCACATCTATTAGTCTAAAGATAAACCTTAGGTATAAATAAATTATGGAGTAAGTCTGTTTGTGTGAGTATAAATTTGAAACTATTTTTAGCAGAAAAAAATATTGGAACAAAATAAATCATTTTAATCAGGTGCCTAATTTACTAGAAAACAAAAATTCTAAAAAATGGTGAAAGCAAATCAATGCTCTCTGCTTTGTATTGAATTTATTACTGTGCAATGTTTTGGCTCAGGGTTGCAAATCTCCCCATGCAGATTCTCTGTTTTAATTTGACTGGTACTCATGCTAGTCCCGTAATATTCTTTTTTTGTTTGTCTGATAGTTTTCTTTTTTTTGTTGTTGTTCTTGTTTTTTTCTTTTGAGATAGAGTCTTGCTCTGTCTCCCAGGCTGGAGTGCGGTGGTGAGATCTTGGCTTACTGCAACCTCTGCCTTTCAGGTTCAAGCAGTTCTCCTGCCTCAGTCTGCCAAGTAGCTGGGATTACATGTGCCCACCACCATGCCCAGCTAATTTTTGTATTTTCAATACAGACAGTGTTTCACCATGTTGGTCATGCTGGTCTCAAACTCCTGACCTCAGGTGATCCATCCACCTCAGCCTCCCAAAGTGCTGGGATTACAGGTGTGAGCCACTGCACCCAGCCTGTGTAATAGTTTATGAAGTATTCATTATGTGAACTGGTCTGTAATTATAAGAATATATATTTTTTAAATTTTATTGTTCCATAAGTTATTGGGATATAGGTGGTATTTGGTTAGATGAGTAAGTTCTTTAGTGGTGATTTGTGAGATCCTGGTGCACCCATCACCCGAGCAGTATACACTGCATCATATATGTTGTCTTTTATTCCTCTCCCTTCCCAGTCTTCTCCCCATGTCCCCAAAGTCCATTGTATTATTCTTATGCCTTTCCATTCTCATAGCTTACCTCCCACATATCAGTGAGAACATATGATGGTTGGTTTTCCATTCCTGAATTACTTCACGTAGAATAATAGTCTCCAGTCTCATCCAGGTTATTGCAAATGCTTTTAATTAATTACTTGTTATGGCTGAGTAGCATTCCAACACACACACACACACACACACACACACACACACACACCACAGTTTCTTTATCCACTCGTTGATTGATGGGCATTTTGGTTGGTTCCACAATTTTGCAATTGTGAATTGTGCTGCTAGAGACATGCATGTGCAAGTATCTCTTTCAAATAATGACTTATTTTTCTCTGGGTAGATACCCAGTACTGGGATTGCTGGATCAAATGATAATTCTGCTTTTAGTTCTTTAAGGAATCTCCACAGTTTCCTTTAGTGACTGTACTAGTTCACATTCCCACCAGTGGTGTGGAAGTGTTCTTTGATCGCTGCATCCATGCCAACATCTACAGTTTTTTGATCTTTTGATTACGGCCATTCCTGCAGGAATAGAGTGGTATCGCATTGTGGTTTGATTTGCATTTCCCTGATCATTAGTGATGTTGAGCATTTTTTTTTATATGTTTGTTGGCCATTTACATATCTTTTGAGATTTGTCTATTTTTTGATATTTTTCTTACTGATTTGAGTTCATTACAGATTCTGTATATTAGTCCTTTGTCAGATGTATAGATTGTAAAGATTTTCTCCCACTCTGTGAGTTATCTGTTTATTCTGTTGACTGTTTCTTTTGCCATGCCAAAGCTTTTTAGTTTAATTAGGTCCCAGCTGTTTATCTTGTTTTTACTGCATTTGCTTTTAGGTTTTTGGTCATGAAATTTTGGCCAACCAATGCCTAGAAGAGTTTTTTCAATGTTAGCTTCCAGAGTTTTTATAGTTTCAGGTCTTAGGTTTCAGTCCTTAATCCATCTTGTGTTGATTTTTTTTAATAAGGTAGGAGATGAGGATCCAGTTTTATTCTCCTACATGTGGCTAGCCTATTATCCCAGTACCATTTGTTGAAAAGGGTGTCCTTTCCCCACTTTATGTTTTTGTTTGCTTCTTTGAAGATCAGTTGGCTGTAAGTATTTGGGTTTATTTCTGGGTTCTCTTCCATTGGTGTATGTGCCTATTTTTATACCAGGACTATGCTGTTTTGGTGACTAAAACCTTATAGTATACTTTGAAATCAGATAATGTGTTGCCTCCAGATTTGTTCTTTTTTTCTTCATCTTACTTTGGCTATGTGGGCTTCGTATGATTTTTTGAATTGTTTTTTTCTAACTCTGTGAGGAATGATGGTGGTATTTTGATGGGGATTGTGTAGAATTTGCTGATTGCTTTTGGCAGTATGGTCATTTTCACAATATTGATTCTACCCATCCATGAGCATGGTATGTGTTTCCATTTGTTTGTGTCATCTATGATTTCTTTCAGCAGTGTTTTGTAGTTTTCCTTCTTTTGACTCCTTCATTAGGTATATTTCCTAAGTGTTTTATTTTTTTCAGCTATTGTAAAAGGGGTTGAGTTCTTGATTTAATTCTCCATTTGGTTGCTGTTGGTGAATAGAAGAGCTACTGATTTGTGTATGTTAATCTTGTATCCAGAAACTTTTCTGAATTTTGTCAGTTCTAGGAGCTTTCTGGAGGAGTCCTTAGGGTTTTCAAGGTAAATGATCATGCCGTCAGCAAACAGGGACAGTTTGACTTCCTGTTTACTGATTTGGATGCCTTTATTTCTTGTCTTATTGCTCTGGCTGTGATTTCCAGGACTATGTTGAAGAGGAGTGGTGAGAGTGGGTACCCTTGTCTTGTTCTCATTTTCAGAGGGAACGCTCTTAATTTTTCCCCATTCACTATTATGTTGGTTGTGGGTTTGTCATAGATAGCTTTTATTACATTAAGCTGTGTCTTTTTTATGCCAACTTTGCTGAGAGTTTTAATTATAAAGCGATGTTGGATTTTGTTGAATGCTTTTTCTGCATCTATTGAGATGATCATGTGATTTTTTTTTTTTCAATTCTGTTTATGTGGTGTATCATTTGTTGACCTGTGTGTGTTAAACCATCCCTGCATCCCTGGTGTGAAACCACTTGATCATGGTGGATTATCTTTTTGACATGTTGGATTTGGTTATCTAATATTTTGTTAAGGATTTTAGCATTAATGTTTATCAAGGATATGGGTCTGTAGTTTTCTTTTTGGTTGTGTCTTTAGCTGGTTTTAGTATTAGGGTGATGCTGGCTTCATAGAATGAAGTAGGGAGAGTTCTTTCTCTAGTGTCAAAAGGATTGGTACCAATTCTTTGAATATCTGGTAGAATTCTGCTGTTAATCCATTGGATTTTTTTTGTTGGTGGTAATTTTTAAATTACCATTTTAATCTCACTGCTTGTTATTGATCTGTTCAGGGTATCTAATTCTTCCTGTTTTAAGCTAGTAGAGTTGTATTTTTCCAGGAATTTATCCATCTCTTCTACGTTTTCCAGGAATTTATCCATCTCTTCTACGTTTTCTAGCTTACGTGTGTAAAGGTGATCATAGTAGCCTTGAATGATTTTTTGTATTTCAGTGGTGTCAGTTATAATATTCTCTACTTTCATTTCTCGGTGAGGTTATTTGGATTTTCTCTCTTCTTGGTCAATTTTGCTAATGATGTATCAATTTTATTTATCTTTCCTGAGAAGCAGCTCTTTGTTTCATTTACCTTCTCTATTTTTTGTTTGTTTGTTTCAATTTCATTTAGTTCTGCTCTGATCTTGATTATTTCCTTTTTTTCTGCTGGGTTTGGGTTTCATTTGTTCTTGTTTCTCTAGTTCCTTGTCTGTTTGTGTTCTTTAAAACTTTTTGATGTAGGCATTTAGGGCTATGAAGTTTCCTGTTAGTACCACCTTAGCTGTATCCCAGAGGTTTTGTTAGGTTGTATCATTATTGTCATTAAGTTGAAGAATTTTTTAATTTCCATATTGATTTTGTTTTTAATGCAATGCTCATTAAGGGGCAGGTTATTTAATTTTCATGTATTTGCATGGTTTTGAAGGCTCCTTTGGGAGTTGATTTCCAGTTTTTTTCCACTGTGGTCTGAGAGAGTTCTTGATATAATGTCAATTTTCTTAAATTTATTGAGGCTCTTTGTGATTATCTCTGCTGATTCAGGCAGGGTGTCACGGACATGGGGGAAAGCTGGCAGTCGCAGGCCTCACTCAGCTCCCATGGAAACCAAAAGGCTGGTCTTACACCCTCTGCATCCCTCACAACAGCCCCAAGTCTGTTTCCATGTGGAGGGTGAGTTGGGCTTGAAAATTACCCCAGGCTTTCTGTTTCTCAGTGTGGTAAAATAAAAAGGCTTTAGTTCTTTCCCACCTGTGAAGTGTTCAAGCCAGATTCACGCCTTCCCCGGGTTCTTGCCAGGAGGCTTCTTGCCCTCTTCAAATTGTTATGAAGTTCAGCTAGGGAAGTCCTTCTCCCCTTGGAGTTTTACCCCTTGTTGCTCTGTCCTCCCCTGCCTCCCATGGATCCCTGTGGTGCTAGGCAGGAATGGGCTCCTTGGGGATTCAGCGAGCTCCCAGGGCCTCCCTGTTGCCTCCTGAACCCCTGTATTTCACTCAGCTTGGCTCTCTAACTTGGCTCAGCTCCAGGTAGTAAGGAGCTTCTCCCACAAACAGACTTTCAGTTTCTCCAGTGGGGTCATTGTGTTCAGGAGAAGAGGGTCTCCCTTTCCCACTTCTGCAGTGGTGGCACTCACTGTATTTGGGGTGTCTGTCAGGTCCTGCAGGAGCAGTCTGCTTCCTTCAAAGGGTTGTCCTGATGCCTTTAAAGACATGCTCTGAAGACGAAGGTGGTGATTTGTTCAGATACTCTTTCCTGAGAAGGAATCAGAGAAGAAAGAAAAAATGGTTTATTCTCAGATGAATGTGTCCCAGGTCAAAACTGTGTCCACATTTTCTTCTAGAATGTCATGTATTTACAGTTGCAATCATTTACATTTCTACTTCTGATGCTTTTGCCTAACAAGATTATTCGAAGTACCTTTTTTCTTCTCATGACAGTGAAATGACCTCATTAAAATAATTCTCCCCTATGTTTCAGAGCCTTATCTTTATTCTCTCCATCCAGGCTTCTTACATATCACAAATAATACTCACCTTGAATTTATACCATGAAATATTGAAAGTATTCCCTTTGTTGACAGATCAGCCTAGGCAGGTGAAGATATAAAACATTCTTATTGGGGATGGTGCTGGGTCCTCAGATATCAGTGAGGGAGAAAACTGCACCATTTAGGTTCCATCTGAATGCTCCATCAGTTCTATGAATAACATAATTTTTAAATGCACACTTAAAAAAGATGGAATTAATGGCCTGGAATAATTTAGAAAGATATGTAAAGAAATGAATTCAAAGAAATGTGCCTTCTAGAATGCTAAAGAGAGAGTATCTAGATACACTATTAGAAATTACAAAACATGGGCTGGGCACAATGGCTGACACCTGTAATCCCAGCAGTCTGGGAAGCCGAGGCAGGCAGGTCAGCTGAGGTCAGGAGTTCGAGACCAGCCTAACCAACATGGTGAAACCCCACCTCTACTAAAAATACGAAAAAATAATTAGCTGGGCATTGTGGCACATGCCTGTATTCCCAGCTACTCGGGAGGCTGAGGCAGGAGAATCTCTTGAACCCAGGAGGCAGAGGTTGCGGTGAGCCAAGATTGCACCATTGCACTCCATCCAGCCTGGGTGACAACAGCGAAACTCTGTCTCAAAAAAAAAAAAAAAAAAAAAACAAAACAAAACATGGACAACATACGTGACTTGAACTTTACATAAAACATGTTTTTTATGATTAGATTCAGATTATGATTTATGTTTTTTTGGCCAGTAATCTCACAGAAGTCATGTTGCATCCTCCTATATGTGATACCAATCTGTCTCATTAATTTTATTTACTTGGTTAACGTGTTTTCTTAAGGATTTCTTCCCTATGATGTTTCTTTTAAAAAACTGTATTATTTGGGAGGCCGAGGCAGGCAGATCACGAGGGCAGGAGATCGAGACCATCCTGGCTGACATGGTGAAACCCCGTCTCTACTAAAATTACAAAAAATTAGCTGGGCGTGGTGGCAGGCGCCTGTAGTCCCAGCTACTTGGGAGGCTAAGGAGAATGGCGTGAACCCAGGGGGCGGAGCTTGCAGTGAGCCGAGATCGCGCCACTGCACTCCAGCCTGGGCGACAGAGCCAGACTCCGTCTCAAAACAAAACAAAAAAACCCTGTATTATTAACAGGTACTTTGGAGAGACTTTCTGACTAATGCGCATAAACAATCACATTTAATCTGAAAGTTCCCCTGTCACGCCAAGTGTCAGGTTCCAGCCTAATCTGAGGTCTGACAGGAGTGGGTGGGTGATTGGTGGGTTACGGGAAAAACACTCATGGAATTGTGGGCAGTTTTGAGATGGCTTTATTCTCTAGGCACAATCCTGGGCATGAGCCCTGTGTACAGGGTGAGCAGCTTACTCTCCTCCTCCTGTCCACCTGTCTATGTACTCCTTACACTCAGTAGCAGCTGAGAGCTAAGTAAGAGCTTATACAACCAGGTTACATATTAGCAGAATTGAGCATTTGTACTCCAAACTCACTGAGTCAGGCTGAACCAGATGTTTACCACGGCCTATTCTTGACCACTGCACATCCATTTATCTTACACCCTTTTTCTGAATAGTTTCTCTTTGTTTATACTTTGCTTTGGAAAATGAAGGCTGCCATTTTTATTTACTGGTCATATACACTGGGGTAAAACCAAGGTTCTATCACTTACTAGATGTTTTACAAAGTATTTTCCTTAAGCTAGAATGATTGACATCATTGGTGAGTTTGTTTGCAATATAGTAACTCAGGTCTCATCCCACATCTCTTGAATTAGAATACGTATTTTAAAAAAATCTCCAGGTAATTGATGTATGCATTAAAATTTGAGAGGTACCTCCTAACTTACTGTGACTTCTCCGTAAGAGAACTGTACACAACTTACTCTGTATAATGTAAATATGGCATTCAGAACTGCATATACTTGTGTTTATGCCATAAGTTCTATGCCGTGTCATTCGGAAAACTATAGTAATTACACTGGTGTTTTGGATCTTATTTCATCCTCTTTGTTCAGAATGAAGGAATACATTAGAGAATCTTTCTCTGTTAAACAATATTTTATTGGATAATTCCAGTCTCTTATGTAAAACGGAGCCAACTCTCTTAACTCTCAAACACCTAGAGTAAAATTAACAATTCTGCCCGTGACCACTTGCTAAATATGTGTGAGTGTTTGTTTTTTTATTTTTTTATTTTTTTAGGAAATGTTAACTTTCAAGGCTGTGGCCATAGAATTTTCTCAGGAGGAGTAGGAATGTCTGAATCCTGCTCAGTGAAATTTGAATAGAGATGCAATGTTAGAGAAAACTGGTCTCTCCATGAGAAAAAATTTTCACCAGATTTCCTAATATACCCTAAGGCTTTTATTTTCTCCCTTTGTAGAATGATTTTGGGAGTTTTTGTTCCACATAAATTATTTTTAGATCAACCCTTTTAAGGAAAACTTGATGGTTTATTGAAATAGGAAAGAAAATCTTCAAGATGTTTTATCTTAACAGGAACTATCCCCTTTTTTTGAGGTAATCTGTATCCTTCACTCTAGATTAATGATAATTTTAGACATTCAGTGGCATTAAATATTGTTGCCCAAATAATAAAATCCAATATCCAGCACCAATTTTAAATTCAATAGTATTGGATAGTTAGAGCTAAGGACCCAGAAATGTAAAATATGTTCTAAGTATTCTAAAGGTTCTGTCAGAAAACAGTATTTTGGAATTAAATTTCTAGAATCTTTCATAATATTCTCTCCTCTGTACTAAACATGGTAGTAGGATGGTAACTGGAGAATCCCAACAAATCATGTTAACTTTTTTCTAACAAAACAGGCCTTGGTGTCTCTGTACCTGATCTGATCTCCTGTCTTGAGCAAATAAAAGAACCCTGGTATGTAAAGAGACATGAGACAGTGGTCAAATACTCTGGCACGTAAGCATGAATGAAGCAGATAACACAGACAAGAGGAACAAAGGTCAAAAAGAATTCCAGACCGTAAAATGTGGTATGGGATGCTCTGCTTCAATGGAAAGATTTCCTAAAAAGCCATTTTGTTTTTTTTCCCTAGCTCTTATATAGGAGCATCTTTTGTCCCATACCGTTAAATTCTTTATGGACTCTACTTCCTATTTAGTGATTTTCCTTTGAGGGTACCGTGAGAGCTAAAGTCCTCTTTATGGCTTATAAGGTACTGCATGATATGCCTGCTCTTCCATTGCTTTGGGGGAATATAAGAATATCTCTGACTATTTTTGAAAAACTGCATGTTAGATCATTTGTTAGGTTTTCTTTTCCCATCATGTCTGAAATGTGTGAGAACAGTGGTGATATTAAGATTTGTTTCAGAAATCTCAGGAACATCAATGACATGTTACTTGTTATTTCTCTGTCTTGTCTTGTCTTTTCTCTTTTGTTTTCTTTTTTTTTGAGATGAAGTTTCACTCTTGTTGCCCAGGCTGGAGTGCAATGGCATGGTCTCAGCTTACCGCAATCTTTGCCTCCTGGGTTCAAGCGATTCTCCTGCCGCAGCCTTCTGAGTAGCTGGGATTACAGGCATGCACCACCACGCCTGGCTAATTTTGTGTTTTTAGTAGAGATGGGGTTTCTTCATGTTGGCCAGCCTGGTCTCCAACTCCTGACTTCAGGTGATCTGCCTGCCTTGGCCTCCCAAAGTGCTGGAATTACAGGTGTGAGCCACCGCACCTGGCCTCTATTTATTCTTTTTGATATTAGGAATCTTAACAGATTTGAAGTGATAGCTCATCACTGTTTTCATTCGTAATTGCCTGTTTGTAGGGACTATTTAGCACTTTTTTATATATCTATTGGTCATTTGTATATAATTCATTGGCAAAATATTTCGTCAGTGTTTTGACTATTTTTCAGTTGGTTTATCATTGTTATTATACTTGTCTTTGCTTTGAATTTTCTATATATTTTGAATTTTCAACTTTTCTTGTATGTATGGTTTGCTATTGTGAGCATGCTGTGATAAACATGCAAGTATAGATGTCATTATCATATACTAAACTATTTTTTTGGGTAGATACCCAATGATGGAATTTCTGAATCAAATGGTAGTTCTATTTTTAGTTATCTGAGATTAAGCATACGCATGTTGGCTATTTGTATGTCTTTATTGAAAAGTGCTTAGTAATGTTATTGGTCCATTTTTTCAATGGGATTTCTTAACTATGCTTTTAGTTTTGAGTTATTTGTAAATTCCAAATATAAGTTTCATGTTGGCACATAGTTTGCAAATATGTTCTTTTATTCTGTGGGCTGCCTATTTACCCTGTTATTTTATTTGCTGTACAAAAACTTTTTAGTTTGAATCTAATTTGTCTATTTTTTATAATGATAATATAATAATAATATAATGACAATTTTCTTTGTTGTGTTCATGGCTAGTTGTGGTAGCAGGGTGGTACTGACCTGAGAGTGACTTAGGAAGAATTTTATTATCAATTTTTTGGAAGAGTTTCAGGAGGATTTGGTAGAATTTTTATACATTTGGTAGAATTTAGCTGTGCATTTATCTAGTTCTGAGCTTTTCTTTTTCAAGACTTTTTTTTATTACTGACTCAATCATGCTACTCATTATTGGTTTGTTCAGGTACTCAGTTTCTGCCTGGCTCTATCTTGGGAGGTTGTATGTTTACATGAATTTATTCATTCTTTGTAGGTTTTCAGGTTTATGAGTGTCTAGTTGTTTATAATCGTTGCTAGTAATTTTTTGTATTGCTGTTGTATCCATTGTAATGTCTACTCTTTCATTTCTGATTTTGTTTGTTTAGATTTCTATTCTGTTTGTGTTTAATCTAGGTAGCAATTTATAAATTTTGTCTTTTTGAAAAAGCAACTTTTTATTCTATTGGTCACTTTTATTGTTTTTGGTTTGTATTTCATTTGGTTCTGTTCTGATTTATTTATTTTTTTTCTTCTTCTAACTTGGAATTTGGTTTGTTATTAATTTTCTAGTTCCTTGAAGTATGATGTCAGGTCCTTAACATGTAAGATTTCTACTTTTTTGATGCAGACATTTAGGCTATAAACTGCCCTCTTAGTACTATATTTGATGTATCTCACAGGTTTGATTATATTGTGTTTCTATTTCCATCTTTTTTCCCCACACATTTTTAATTTTCTTCTTAATTTTCTTTTTGAGATGGGTTTTACTCGGTCACCCGGGCTGGAGTGCAGTGGAACAATCTTGGCTCACTACAACCTCTGCCTTCCAGGCTCAGGTGATCTTTTTATCTCAGCCTCCTGAGTAGCTAGGACCATAGGTGCGCAGCACCACACCTAGCTATTTTTTTATTTTTATTTTTTGTAGCGCTGGGGTTTTTGCATGTTGCTCAGGCTGTCTCAAACTGCTGATCTCAGGTGATCCACCTGCCTCAGCCTCCCAAAGTGCTGGGATTACAGGTGTGAGCCACCACCCCTGGCTGGTCATCCTAATTACTTCATTTACAGTGACTGTTTGGGATCATGTTGTTTTAATTCTTTGTAAATTTATAGTTTCTGAAATTTCTCTTGATATCGATGCATAGTTTTATTCTACTATGGTCTAAGTAGGTAGTTGATATAATTTTGATTTTTGGGAGTACTTTGTTGATTTGCCAACTTTCCTATCTCAAAGGTCTCTCTAATGCTGTGAGTAGAATGCTGAATTTCTCCACTATTTTTGTGTTACTGTCCATCTCTTTTTATAGGTTTAATAATATTTCTTTTTAAAGTCTGTTTTGTTTGATATAAGTATAGATACTGCTGTCTGTTTTTGGTTTCTGTTTGTGTTAATGTCTACCCCCTTTACTTTTAGTTTATATGTATCTTACAAGTAAGGTGAGATTCTTGTAGGCAACACAGAGTTGGATCATTTTTTCTTATTCATTTCATAAATCTATACATTTCAATGGAGGTTTTAATTGATTTATATTCAAGATTATATTAATATGTAAGACTTTGTTACTGTCATAATGTTAATTATTTTCTTTTTTTATTTTTTCTTTTTATCTATTTATATTTGTGGTTTAACAAAATTATGTCCTGTTGTGATTTATTTATTTTTCTCTTTTGTTTTATAAGGCCCATTTTATACTTTTATATGTTTTAATGATGGTGAATATCAATCTTTTGTTTTTATATTGGAAATCCCTGGAACATCTTTTGTAGGCCCAGTCTATTGGTAGTTAGTTTCCCCAGTCTTTATTTGTCAGGATAAGATTTTATTTCTTCTTCACTTGTGAAGGTTAATCTAGCTTGATGTAAAATTTTTGGCTGGCATTTTTCTTTCAACACTCTAAAAGTACCATTCTCTTCTGGCCAGTAGAGTTTCTGCTGAGAAGCCTGCTTTTAGTCTGATGTGATTCTATTTATAAATGACTAGATGCTTTTCTTTGGCTGATTTTAGAATTACTTCTTTCACTTTGAGTTTAGATATTCTGATTATTATGTGCCATATTGAGGTCTGTTTTGCATTGTATTCTGGTGGTGATTGCTGAGCTTCCTGTATGTGTATGTCTAATTCTATTGCTAGAGTTGGGAAGTTTTCATCAATTATTTTCTTAAATAGGTTTTCTAAACTTTTTGATGTTTTTCCTTCCTCAGAAACACTGATAATTTTTGTTTAGTCACTTTATGTAGTTGCAAATATCTCAAAATCTTTGTTCATTCTTTTTCATTTTTCTTATTTTTGTCTCAATAAATTATTTTAAAAGACCTGTTTAAAGGTCTGAAAATTCTTTTTATGCCTGTTTCAGTCTATTATTGAATTTTTGAATGTATTTTCTTTTTCCTTCATTAAATCTTTAAGTTCTACAATTTTTGTTTCTGTTTTTTTTTTTTTTTTTTTTTTTAAGATGTCTATCTCCTTGGCACATTTCTTACTCATACTCTAAATTTATTTATTTATTTTTATATCGGTTTTCAGATTTCTCTTGCATCTCTTTGTATTGGGGAAACCCACCCCCAATATTTCAACATAGGTTCTTTCTATTTTCCATAAGTGTCAGCCAGTCTGAGAAATAAAAAGAAAGAGTACAAAGAGAGGAATTTTACAGCTGGGCTTCTGGGGGTGACATCACATATTGGTAGGACCATGATGCCCACCTGAGCCACAAAACCAGCAGGTTTTTATTAAGGATTTCAAAAGGGGAGGGGATGTAAGAACAGGCAGTAGGTCACAAAGATCACATGCTTCAAAGGGCAATATCAGAAACTCCTGATAAGAGCCTATGTTCAGTGGTGCATGTATTGTACTGCAGGAGACCAGGGCGTATCTCAGTATTTATCTCAAACACATAGGACAGAAATTCCCAGAGCGGCCATTTATAGACCTCCTCCCAGGAATGCAATTCTTTTCGCAGAGTATTAATATCAATATTCCTTACTAGGAAAAGAATTTAGTGATATCTTCCCTACTTGCACATCCATTTATAGGCTCTCTGCAAGAAGGAAAATATGGCTCTTTTTGCCCAACCCTACAGGCAGTCACACCTTATGGTTGTCTTCCCTTGTTCCTAAAATCACTGCTATTCTGTTCTTTTTGAAGGTGCGCTGATTTCATATTGTTCAAACACTCATGTTTTACAATCAATCTGTACAGTTAACACAATTATCACAAGGTCCTGAGGTGATGTACATCCTCAGCTTACAAAGATAACAGGATTAAGAGATTAAAGTAAGATAGGCATAAGAAATTATGAGTATTATTTGGGAAGTGATAAATGTCCATGAAATCTTCATGATTTATGTTTTTCTGCCAGGGCACCAGCCGGTCCCTCCATTTGGGGTTCCTGACTTCCCACAACATCTCTTCCTTTCTTTTTATATAAATGTGCCATGGCGATGAAGACTTGTTTGTTCTCTCAATTTTTACGCACGATTCTTTGACCGGTCCAGCACACTAAAAACAAGCCGATTAAACATTGAATCATAATTCCAAACATTACCACAGTGGAGCCCCCAATAGACTTAATCCAAGTCATGGGGTTTAGTCCAGAAAGACTTTCTGCCACGTGATCTAATGCCTCAGCTCCAGGCACAACGTATAAATGAACTTGAGAGGCTTCAAAAATTTGTTTCTTTAATTTAGTTATGTCCAAGGATAAATTATCTTCCCTACCGAGGTGTCCTTTGACCATTTCCCATGAATGATCAGTCTTGTTGTAGGAATATGGTGTGATACAGAAATCAGAAGTATTCCAATTGCGCTGCATTTGCATGCGATGATCGAGACTCATTAGCTGATCCCCAAGCCAAATAACAAACTGTCTTAAATCATTCATTTGATTAGCTAATTTTTGGTCGATGCCTTGTTGAGAATTTCACATTTGGGTGGCATTGGCTTGCCAATCATTGACAAAATGAGCTGTTTGAATAGACTGGTGTAATGTCACTCCAGCAGTGGTGACCACTGCAGTGACTGTAATTACACCCATGTTCGCAGCAATTAAAGTGAAAACAAATCTCTTAGCTCTTTTGAGAATTCATTGTAACATTCATTAATTAAATGTACTGAAGGGGAAGATTCCCAAGGTCTGGGTAAAGTCACCAATATCCAGATTCCTTCTCGAGCTCGAACCAACATTACACTTTTCCTGGAGTCAAACTGGGAGGCTTAAATGGCAATTAATACATTGGGCAGTTTGATTGTCCAAATTTTGATATTTCCCACTAACAGCATATAAGGAGGCTTAACACAACTCTGTATAGGAATAGTCAGATTGGAGGTAAACAAAGCAGAATGCTTGAATCTACCTTGATACTGAGGGAGGGGAGCAGCGGTGGCAAAGCCCAATGTTCTCCACCATAATGAAGCAATCTGAGGTGCCCGGGGATGCAAAGAGATAGAGGGGCATACCTGGATTGAGATGAATTATCATAATGCCAATTAGAATCCCATAAAGAGGACTGGCATGAAAAAGAGGAAAAGGGTTCAAAGGGGATTTATCATGGGGTTCAGAATCACGGATGCGAGGGGTGGCAGTGGTGACAACAGACAGAAAAGTTTCCGCTTTCCATACTCACAACCTGGACATGGCAATAGACAATTTCCAAAGTTCTGGGTGTTCTGGGCACAGAATGGGGAATATCATACGAGGCCTCAGGTGGGTAATGCCCTTATCTTCCCATTTTAAGGGAAAGAACGAGCTGAACCTCCTATGCAAAGTAGAATGATGATCCTCTTCCTTCCAATAAGAAATAAAATAAGTAGCCTCCAGGCATTCCCTCCTGCCAGAGGAGCAATTATTTTTTTAAATAGCCCTTTGGTGCCCAGTCTATTACTAAACCATATGAGTCACTTTTTTTAATACTACTGCATGTGAGTTAACACAGTCTTCCCAAATTAAAGTTTTAGATGGGCCCTCAACATTTTTAGGACATAGTTTTCCTACAGGTTTATATTGAAAGTGTGGGGTATCTTCTATTGCTCCCCTTTTCATTTACCTTAAAGGAGAAAGGGAGAGGCCGGAGACCAAATGTTCCTGTTCTCTTGTAGCTAATCTCTCTGGAAGATAAGCAGCCCAGAATTGAGTTTGTAGATGGATACAACCAAGTGCATGTCTGAGGCACAGAGGAGGGTATTTATAACCCCTAGTAACATTAAATGCAGTGCCGCCTTCTCCTGGTTGAGCGGGGCAATGGTCATCTGTAGCTCCAGGCATCCACACACTATTGTTAGTATAGATTTCTGCAGGAGCATCCGTCCAGGTGAGAGGTCAAAGAAGTGGAGGAAAAGGCACATAAGCCCAATAAGAATAAGTTTGTGTAGCAGGTAAGTCAGTGTGAGGGGAAATTGGTGAGACAGAAAGTATAAATAAAAACTATTGTAAGCGAGATCCAATGCTGAAGGAGGAAGAGAACAGAGGGATGTTATTTTTAGGCTAATAGAAATGGTGAGATTTTTCGGTTTAGGAGAAGTGGGATTAGTTAGAGGGGTCTCCATTGCCATTCGGGAGGATTGAACCAGACCCATTTTGATTTGTGTGCCAGTTTCTGAGGAGTCGGCACAGATCTCACCAGGTGTGAGGGCGGTCTCTGACACAGACCTCTTTTCCCTGTGGTTTTCATTGTCAGTATTCACATGAAGTGGGCACCCAGACAGGGGATTGATGATCTCCTGGTGAAACACAAGCATACCCTCTTCCCCACATTATAATTGTTCCAGGTTCCCAGGTATTGGTCTGGGAATCTTTCCATAACACTGGCATGCCTTCATTTAGGGAGAACTTTTTTTGCCTGTATAATGGCTTTCAGCTGCAGTCAGAGTATTGTCTTTAGGAACATTTAGAAAGTTTAAAGTAAACAATGCTAAATGTAATTGGGAGTGGGGAGTGGTTAAATTATGCTTTTGTTGTTTAGACTGTTTGGACAATTGAGTTTTTAAGGCATGATTGGCCCGTTCCACAACAGCCTGTCCCTGAGGATTGTAAGGGATTCTGGTAATATGGGAAATTTCCCATTGTTGCATAAATAAATCAAAAGCCTTACTAACATATCCAGGGGCATTGTCTGTTTTTATCTGATATGGAAGCCCCATAACTGCAAAGCAAGAATACTTATGTCTTTTAACATGGGCCATGCCTTCTCTTGTTTGGCAAGTAGCCCAAATAAAGCCTGAAAAGGTGTCTACAGAAACATGTACATATGAAAGTCTGCCAAAGGAGCTAACATCAGTCACATCCATTTGCCATAAATCATTAGGAGTTAGGCCTCTGGGATTAATGCCAGGTTCCTGATTTGGAAGTACAAAAACTTGGCACTGAGAGCAGCAGTGGACAATAAGCTTAGCCTCTTTCCAGGTGAGAGCAAATTTATCTTTTAATCCAGCAGCATTGACATGAGTGAGATTATGGAACTTCTGAGCTTCTTGGGTTGCAAAAGAGACCAAACAATCTACCTTTTTTTCATGCATGTCCATGTGAAGAGACCACCAAACAGGCTTTGTGTGAGCAACATGGCTGTTTATTTCACCTGGGTGCAGGTGGGCTGAGTCCGAAAAGAGAGTCAGCGAAGGGATATGGGGTGGGGCCGTTTTATAGGATTTGGGAAGGTAATGGAAAATTACAGTCAAAGGGGGTTGTTCTCTGGTGGGCAGGGGTGGATCTCACAAAGTACATTCTCAAGGGTGGGGAGAATTACAAAGAACCTTCTTAAGGGTGGGGGAGACTACAAAGTACATTGATCAGTTAGGGTGGGGCAGGAACAAATCACAATGGTGGAATGTCATCAGTTAAGGCTATTTTTACTTCTTTTGTGGATCTTCAGTTACTTTAGGCCATCTGGATGTATATATGCAAGTCACAGGAGATGCGATGGCCTGGCCCGGGCTCAGAGGCCTGACACTTTTGTTTACCAGCAGACATGGGTCCTGGTAAAGTGGTATGAGATCTAATATGTGTAATATAGAAAGGGTGTCTACGTTGGTGAACCACCTGTTGTAAACTTGAAGATGAAGCCAATTCAGAATTATCAATATGTTTAATAGTAGTGGTTTCTATATTTTTAGTGGCATGTATAACATAGGCAGAATCAGAGACAATATTTAAAGGTTGGGGGAAATCCTGTAAGGCAGTAATTACAGCAATTAACTCTGCCTTTTGAGCAGATGTATAAGGGGTAGAAATAAGCTTCTCTGTAGGACCCACATAACCAGCATTTCCGTTACTAGAGCCATCAGTGAACGCCGTAACGGCTTCAGGAATGGGCTGATGTTTGGTCAGTCGAGGGACCACCCAATAAGTCATTTTTATAAATTCAAACAATTTGTTTTTTGGATAATGATTGTCAATAATGCCGATAAAATCAGCCAAGTGAATTTGCTACAGTATGGAATGTTGAAAAGCGGCCTGAACTTCGAGCCCATTTAAATGAACCACAATTAAATTTGGATCAAATCCAGAAATTTTAGCTATTCTACACCGAGCTTGTCCAATTAGGGTGGCTATTTGGTCCAGATAAACAGACAAAGGTTTTGACACAGAATGAGGGAGAAAACACCACTCTACTAAATCATTATGTTGAACTATTAGCTCAGTAGGGGAGTGCAATGAAACGAAAACTAGAAGCTGAAAAGGCTGAGACAGCTGTACCATAGACAACTGGGCAGTTTGGATTCTTCTATGAATTGCAGTTCCAATGAAGCCTCAGGGGTCAAAGTTCTGGGACTGTGGAGATTGGAATCTCCATGCAGCATAGAAAACAAGTTGGCTGGCACATATGTTGGAATGCCTAAAGTAGGTCTTAAATAATTAATGTTACCTGCCGAGACCAGTTCAGTCGGGGAGACCCTAACCCAGTGGCGCTAGAGGAATTAAAGACACACACAGAAATATAGAGCTGTGAAGTGGGAAATCAAGGGTCTTACAGCCTTCAGAGCTGAGAGCCCTGAACAGACATTTACTCACGTATTTATTAACAGCAAACCAGTCATTAACATTGTTTCTATAGATGTTAAATTAACTAAAAGTATCCCTTAAGGGAAACGAAGGGATGGGCCTAATTAATTGAATAGGTTGGGCTAGTTAACTGCAGCAGGAACACGCCTTTAAGAGACAGATTGCTCAGGCTTTTGTTTGTGGCTTAAGAATGCTTTAAGCAGTTTTCCACCCTGGGTGGGCCAGGTGATCCTTGCCCTCATTCCTGTAAATCGACAACATTGCAGCTTGGGCGTTAGGGCCATTATGGACATGTTACAGTGCTGCAGAGATTTTATTTATGGCCAGTCTTGGGGCCAGTTTATGGCCAGATTTTGGGAGGCTTGCTCCCCACATGTCTCCCTTTGATTAGCAAAGAGATAAAAGCAAGGGCAGTTTTGTCACGGTGAGCTACTTCTCGCAGGAGCCAGGATCCGCATCTGCAGACTATACAAAGACAACACAGATTAAAAGCACAATCATCATTGAAATCACAGAGCTTCCAAGTGTTTTTATCCATTTAAATGGGTTACTATCTGCTAATTTCTCTGCAGCTCCTTTAAGCACTTCAGTTCCTGGCATTAAGGTCAGGTGTGCCTGGGATGCTTTAAATATTTGTTTGTTTTTTTTTTTAATTTTGCTATATCTAAAAACAAGTTTGTAGAGTGTACTTCTAGATGCTTTTTTATTCTTTCCCAAATTTTGATCATATTAAGAGCATTTAATAGCTTCCACAAATCCTTATGTTTAGCTCCTAGAGTGGGCCATATCATTTGAGGTTGAGGTGCCACTATACTGACATGGTTCCAGATGACCATTTCTACCATCTGACCATTTTGTCCAGATCATCTGAACATAGTGTGACCGTGGCACATAGACTGAGAGGTGCAATTTAAGCTAAACATCCCCTTAGGGGACCAATTAATAATGATTCCATAGGAATCATTGTGCAGCACCTCTGCCTGTTCTGCAAAACAATCTTTCTAAACAAGTATGTTCACTTTTTTCTAACTGGATCCAATCCTGTTTACAAATAGGTTTTTGAGGGCAGTATGCCTCAATTATAGGAGCAGGTTATTTTGGTAAATACTGAGATCAGAAAGCATGTGTAACTGTGTCAGAGTGATTGCATCCAGGCATTATTACCAGCCCTCATTGAAGGAATACTCACTGCAGTGGTGATAACCGCTATCGTAGCTACCATTAAATTATTATTTGTGACTGGTTGTCCCGTTTTCCTCATCCCACTTTCCTCAGGTTTTCTTCTGCCATCTGTGACATCTTCTTGATCTGTCCCCAGGTGGATGGCTGTGTTTGACGGGTGTTGCTCATGACAGCTGGGGTCCTCCTCAGCGTCAGTCTCAACATGGCTGCAACAGAAGGGTCCTCGGGATCCTCCCAGAATCTCTTCCTTGGCATCTGGCTCATGATAAGGTTTCAGGTGTCTTGATGGTATCCAAATTGGCTGTTGATTTTTGCCTGGAGAAATACAAGCATAACCACCTCTATCCCAAGTTATTGTTTTACCTATTTCCCAACTTTTTGTAATCAGATCTCTTCACCAAATAATGCTAGATTCAATTTTTTGTGGGCTGTCCTGTAATCCCTATTTTGCCTCCTTTTTTGTTTTTGTCATCAGTTGTTCTTCTGTATGAAATTGTAACTGAGCATTTTCAATTAACTGTGTGGAATGAAGCACTTATGAAGAATCAGAAATCACATTAATAGGCATATCAAAAACAGTCAATACCTCAATTACAGCTACAAGCTCTGCCTTTTGAGCTGAAGTATACGGCATCTGGAAAACTTTACTTTTTGAGCCAGAATAAGAAGCTTTACCATTACTAGACCCATCTCTAAAACAATGAAAATGCTTAGCAGGCTGCAGGTTGTTTACTGCAGGAATTGTAAATGCAAACCATTCACAGTCTTGCTCAGCTAAAGGGATAGTAAAGAAACAGTCTTTTAAATCTATGACTATTAAAGGACAATTTTTTGGAATTATAGCAAGAGAAGGCAATCCTGGCTTTAATGCTCCCATAGGTTGTGTAACTGAATTGATGGCTCTTAAGTCAGTTAACATTCTCCACTTTCTTGATTTTTTCCTAGTTAGGAAAACTGGAGAATTCCAAGGAGAAAATGTTGGAGCTATGTGCCCATTTTCTAACTGTTCAGCAACTAATTTCTCTAAAGCCTCCAGTTTTTCTTTACTTAGCGGCCATTGTTCCATCCAAATTGGCTCATCTGTTAACCATTTTAAAGATATAGGTTCTGGAGGCCTAACAATGGCCGCCATCAAAAATTATTTCCTGATTTTTGGTGGGAACTTTGTTTTTCCACTTGAAGCGGTTCTTTCACACCTTGCAAATTTTTTTCTAGTCCCATACCAAGGACATACCTCATTTCATGCATTGTATGTTGATTTTGAGGGCTATATAATTGTTCTGGAATTAGAAATTGTGCTCCCCATTGTTGTAATAAATCTCTCCCCCATAAATTTATAGGTACAGAAGTTATAATTGGTTGAATAGTCCCAGGTTGTCCATCGGGCCCTTCACGATGCAAAATGTAAATACTTTGATATACTTCAGGGGCCTTACCAACTCCAACTATGTTAAATTGAGTGGGTTGAATTGGCCACATGGATGGCCAGTGCTATAGAGAAATGATTGAAATGTCCGCTCCTGTATCTACCAAACCTTTAAATTTCTTTCCTTGAATAGTTATTTCACAGGTAGGATGTTTATCAGTAATTTGATTTACCCATTAAGCTACTTTGCCTTGTTTATTTGTGCTTCCAAATCCTCCTGTTCATTTAATTTCACTTTTTCCCATTGCCACATATGGCACAATCAGAAGCTGTGCTATGAGCTCTTCTGGCTCTGCTTTCCAGGGAACAGAAGTAATTACAACAATTTGAATTTCCCCATTGTAATCTGAATCAATGACTCCTGTATGTATTTGTATTCCTTTTAAACTTAAACTAGACCTTCCTAAAAGTAATCCTATAGTCCCTGCTGTCAAGGGTCCACAAACTCCTGTTGGGACCTTTTGGGGGGGTTCCCCAGGCAGAAGGCTCACAGCTTTTGTGCAGCATAAATCTACTGCAGCACTACCGGCTGTGGAGGGGGACAGACATTGTACAGGGGTGAGGGAACGGCCTGAGCTGGAAATGCCCCAATTTAGAAGGGGGCCCGGGATGGGCCCCTCATGGCATTTCTCGAAATCAGTTTCCCTTCTTTATCAAACTTAGAGTGACACTGACTAGCCCAGTGTTTTCCTTTTTTACATTTTGGACACAGTTCAGGCTCAACAGTTTTCTTTTTCCCCTATCTGGTGACCTGACTCGCTGATTTTTTCTACATTCTTTTTTAGTATGACCATGCTTCCCATAGTTAAAACAAGCTCCAGAAAATGGAGTATTTCCTTTGTCCAGTCTCAGTCCTGCCATTGACTGTGCCAACAAGGTAGCTTTAGACAGATTACCTCCGATCTCATCACAAGCCTTGATATAATCAAATAAATGTGCTTTCCCTCTGATAGATTGCAGAGCAGCCTGGCAATTGGGATTAGCATTGTCAAAAGCTAATAACTGCAACACTATATCCTGAGCAGCTGAATCTGAAATCATCTTTTTAAGAGACTCATGTAACCGAGCTATAAAATCAACATGTTTTTCCCTTGGTCCCTGTTTTATAGCACTAAAGGAAGGGTAATGTTCCCCACCTGAAGTGATTTTTTCCCAAGCTCTAATGCACACTTCTCTAAGCTGTTCTATGGCATCATCCTGCATGATCAGTTGTGCATCTAAACCAGCCCAGCCGCCAACCCCGAAAAGTGGTCCTGCAGCTATATTAATTTGAGGTTGGGACTGGGCATTGCGAGCAGCCTGAATGGAATCTTCATCTGCCCACCAAGTTTTAAATTGTAAGAACCAAGCAGGAGTTAGACAAGCTCGAGTAAGAGCATCCTAGTCAGTAAGAATCTTTCTACTGGAAACAGTAACATAAAACAGTCCGATTACAAAAGGAGAACTTATTGCTTGTTTTAATTCTTTGAGTAATTTAGAAGGAAAAGGCTCAAATGTAGCTATCATATTTCCCTGTTGATCTGGGGGGGTGTATTCTAACAGGGAACTGCCAAGCCTCTAAGTCACCCTCTCTTCTAGCTTGCTGAATTCCTGCCTGAGTAGAACTAAGAGCTGTCGCTCAAGGCGCTGCTCGAACAGTCACTGGGGCAACTACTTTTTGCCCAGTGTCCTCTGGAAAATAAAGATCTGGGGGTCATTTTCTTCAAAATAATAAGGAGGGGGTGCAGAAGTGTAGGGATGAACCTCTCCTTTGCTACTTTAGCTTTAGCTGGCAAATAAACGTGCTCTGTAACCTCTTCTGTTACTTCGCTATACTCTTGTTCCTCCTTGTCATCAGTGTGAAAAAGTTCCAAGGTGGAATGAACCAGACCCCATACCTGTCCCATTGTTACCCTGATGCTTCTTAGCTCCCCTTCTTACTCACACCGTGGGGATTGCTTTAAGAGTACTTGGGTGTCCTCCAGCTAGTTTTCCATTCCAACCATTGCTCTGGCGACCCTTCGACCTGGATTGGAGCCCCCACGAATGGACGCCACTTGCTGAGACCAGCTCGGTCAGGGAGACCCTAACCCAGTGGCGCTAGAGGAATTAAAGACACACACACACAGAAATATAGAGGTGTGAAGTGGGAAATCAGGGGTCTCACAGCCTTCAGAGCTGAGAGCACTGGACAGAGATTTACCTATGTATTTATTAACAGCAAACCAGTCATTAACATTGTTTCTATAGACGTTAAATTAACTAAAGGTATCCCTTAAGGAAAACGAAGGGATGGGCCAAATTAATTGCAGCAGGAAGATGCCCTTAAGACACAGATCGCTCATGCTTTGGTTTGTGGCTTAAAAATGCCTTTAAGCGGTTTTCCGCCCTGGGTGGGCCAGGTGTTCCTTGCCCTCATTCCCGTAAACCCACAACTTTTCAGCTTGGGTGTTAGGGCCATTATGGACATGTTATATTGCTGCAGAGATTTTGTTTATGGCCAGTCTTGGGGCCAGTTTATGGCCAGATTTTGGGGGGCTTGCTCCCAACACTTACCCAAAAGTTTTTGGAAATCATTTAAGGTTTTCAAAGAATCTCTCCTAATCTGAACATTTTGAGGTTGAATACATTCTTTATCAACTGCCATTCCTAAATATCGAACAGGAGGTGTCTGTTGAATTTTATCCTGAGCAATGTGTAATCCAGCTTCTGTAACTCAGCGGCTCAAAAATTGATAACAGTCAATTAATTCTTTGTCAGTCGGGGCAGCAATTAATATCAATATAATGAAGAATATAGGCCTGGGGAAATTGAGCTCGAACTGGTGAAAGCATCTGTCCAACATAAAGCTTGCAGATGGTAGGGCTATTCAGCATTCCCTGAGGAAGTACTTTCCATTGATAATGAGCTGCAGGCTCCTGATTATTGATAGGTGGTACAGTAAAGGCAAATTTTTCACAGTACGATTTATGTAAAGCAGTAGGAAAGAAACAGTCTTTAAGATCAATAACTATGTGTGGCCAATTCTTAGGTATTAAAGCAGGGGCAGGTATGCCATGTTGGATGGCTCCCATAGGTTTAATTACAACATTAATGGCCCTTAAATCAGTTACCATCTGCCACTTGCCTGATTTCTTTTTTACTAGAAACACAGGAGAATTCCAGGGGGAAAGAGAAGGTTCCACATGTCCCAGTTGATTCTTGCTGATTGTAAAGCACTGGTGAATTTTAGAACTGGAATCATATTATATCCATCTTTGCAGTTCTAGGGCCTGGTACCAGGTGTAGGTGTCAAGAAATGGTTCCCAATGCAAGCTTGCTGATAGTGATCTTCAACAGATGAGACAAGAAAGGAGCCAGAATACTGGTCTAGTAATCCATATTGCTTTCCACTATTATTTTGCTGAAACTCTCCCAATGTCATAAGAAAAATAACAATGAAAATAGTAATAATAGTAGTAAATACAGAAGATAAGTCAGTTAAAATTGAGCTGGTAGCATGCGTGACTTCAATTCTCTATTTATTACTAGTTTCAAAATAGTCCTTATCCACAAATAGAAGAAAACAGACCCTTAAGTGTTTACCACAATGCGAGACCTGCCAATTTCATAACTTGCTCAGGCACACTTATAAAAGAAACTAGACACACTGGTGACCCTATCTCAAACACACTCAAAGGAGACAGAAGGTCTTCCTCTCACTGTCCTCCAGTACATGTGGCTCCTCCTGCTTAAAAAGCAAAACAACAAAGAAATAATACCTTCCAGAAGCTATCACATTTGATCTTGGACAAATTTTTAGGTTAGTAATCAAGTAAATTCAATTGTTGCCCTTACTTCACTCATATCACATGTTATGAACCACTTAGGATCACTTAGGATCACCCCAGTGCAAATTCTGAGGCAAAACCTTGATTTTCTATGATATGTAAAATAACAATAGACCTGTTCTCAAGGCACTAGCCCTACCCAAAGCAAAACTAAACTTCCTAAACACTTATGAGTTTACAGTTTCAAATCTCTTCAAAAGTAGGTTTCATATGAGTCCTTGAACAGGGTTCGGCACTTTCAGTGAGATTAAAGTAGGTGTCCACAAGAAAGGTTTCAAGAGATAAGAGACCCCCACTACCCACCACACAGAGGACCAACAGAATTGTAGAATCCATGCCCACCATTTTTCACTTCCAGCCTATCTCCCCCCATGTGGAAGACCACCTCCCTTCCACATGCTATCCCTTCCAATGAGAACATGTTAAAAATTTCATCCTTGGCAGGATTTTTTCAGGTTTCCACCGTACTTTTCCACTGGGCCTCAGTCTGCCAGCGTTCTGCTTTAGTGTCTTGTTGAACTCCCCCTTTTTAAGGGCAAACAAATCCTCGTCAGTCAGTTCACGTACTAACACGACCTCTGCAAGCCCCTTACTCCACAAAACACCAATCTCCATTCCTGACCATCACAGAAGGGAAGGTCTAACTTTTGTGGTCAAATATTAGCTAAAATGAGCTGTTGAATAGGTAAGCTGTAATTTATTTCTGGAAACCAGAAACCTGAACTGACACACTTATACTTTTCCCTTGGTTTGACCATCTTTTCCCTTGATGTGCCTAATAGGGAGAACTCTGCACACAGGAGGTTTTCAGTTAGTGTTTGTTTGGTGAGCGGATCACGTCTCTATGGTAGGGAGTCTGGCAGGGGTAAGAAACACAGTCCTGGAGACAAACCTAACAGTTTGAGTTCTAATAGCTGGCCGCCTCTCTGGGTCTCTATTCCCTCATCTTAATCTTCAGGATAATAATTACATCTACATCTCTTTTTCTTTCTTTCTTTTTTCATTTTTTGTTTTTTTGAGATGGAGTTTTGCTCCGTTGTCAGGCTGGAGTGCAATGGCACGAACTTGTTTCACTGCAACCTCCACCTCCCGATGAATAAAAAAGATAATGTGTAAAAAAAATTAGGATCCTGGTAGCTAGTGCTCAATAACTGTCAGATCTTAAGGCTTCTGCTCCTACTGCTATCATGATGAGTGTGTTTGGATTAATAGGTCTAGCGCAGGTAGAAGAGAAATAGAAACACTTAACCCCTGGTTTATCTGATTCAGTGCAAATACAAGCAAACCTGGCTAAGAAATGCTTTTCACCAAAGTTTGTCTGCAATTTGAATGCTTTAGATTAAACTTAAAAGATTATTTAAAAGTATTCTAGACAGGCCAACAGCAGTGGCACACACCTGTAATCTCAGCACACTGGGAGGCTAAGGTGGGTGGATCACCTAAGGTCAAGAGTTCAAGACCAGCCTGGCCAACATGGTGAAACCGCATCTCTCCTACAAATACAACAATTAGCCAGGCATGGTGATGGGCACCTGTAATTCCAGCTAGTGGGGAGGCTGAGGCAAGACAATTGCTCGAACTCAGGAGGTGGATGTTGCAGTGAGCCGAGATCACACCACTGTACTCCAGTCTGGGTGACAAGAGTGAGATTCCAACTCAAAAAAAAAAAAAAAGTACTCTAGACAGATTCATTTGTAATATAAGCGTGTCATAGTTTCTGGTGTTTAGGACTTGATTTCTGTTTATTTAGTTTTCTGAAGAAACACAAGAGACAGCCCCTAGCTACTACCAAACTTCCTAGAGACAAGCTGGAGAAATGAGCTCTTATGAAATTCCATTTACTGTAAAGATAATAATGAAATAATCTCTAAACATAAGAATTTGACCAGTGTTAACCACTCCACTTCCCCAATACACTGACACTTATTTCCTTTTCTTATCTTAATACAAAACACATGACCACACACCATCTGCTTTCCAGTGCAGAACAGAATAACAGAGGCACAAAGCAAGCTTCAGAACACACAGACCACCGTGTTCACCACATCTACATCTAGGGCTGCTTAAAAAAAGGAGCAAAATCAATGAGAAACTGAGAAGATGAGTGACTACCCTGTTTTCAGCACTTATTGTCACAAGAAGACCGAACATGCACACACACTCTCTCATTCCAAGGCAGAGCATCCACTTTCCTGTCGAAAAAGTAATTTGACAGCATATATCCCTATCTCACATTCTGAACAAGATGACACTGGCTTTGGGAATGCAAAGAATGGGCATATTACAGACACCCTTAAGACACAACGCATGGCCTGCCTTACCTGATACAATTTTTAATTTCTCTGAAGTAAACTCAAATTACTTCTTAAGTAAACTCAAATTTCAAACATGTATTTCTTTATTAACATTTCATTAATTTCCTCATGGACTTCACAGGAAATATATTCAACTTTCCTTCACTTAATCTCACCACAATAGATGGTCTAAAATATCCAGAAGACAGCCATATGTAAGACATGCCCATAACCCAAAGCATAGAAAATGTAACACACCAAGGCCTTGAGGAAGCAACACTATAACAGTGCAAATACACAAATATTTAAGGAAGAATACATCACCCAACAGACAGCATACATGGTCACCACTATCCAGCACTCTCCAAAATCAGTAGCTATGAATTGCTTATTCAAAAGTTGGCTTATATATATTCATCACCACAAATTAGTTCTGAACATACTGATTTTAATTTTGGATATTCACAAGGTAATCATCTGGTAAGATATATTTATAACTAACTCGTAATTAGACTACTAAATGCACACATATGCTTAGGTCACAGTGAGGCAAAAAAGTCTGAGTTATTTGTAGAGTAATTTAAGATTTAAATTTTCAAAGAAAATACTTAACCATATAGTTTTAGAAGTATTCTTCCCAGCATCTCATCACCAAGCTATTTCAAGATTAAAAAGTGAGGAGTAGAGAGGGCTTTTTAAAGGTTTATTCCTTCTATTCAGTTTATATTATCCCATACAGAACTGGAATAAATTGTAGTGTCTGCCCTAGTGATATTTATGGTTCTGGTGGTGCAGAAATATCCATTCTCCTTAAAATGAAGAAACCAAGCTATCTGGGACCTAAAGAGATGTTCTGGTTACATCTGTCAGGATTGATACCATAAAAGCGAACCATCTCTGGAACACAGTGGGACTCACCTGAGATTTTGGTGAGTCATGTGGGTGACATCAGAGACAAGCATTACACAAAATGAGAGTCCCAATAAGACTTTCATGTGAGATGGTCTTATAAGATGGTGCCTCAACTCATACAGAAGAGGATGGTTGTGCAACCAAATTTTTTCTCAGGAGCAGAAATTTTAATGTAGGAGACGGCCACTCAGTGAGTATTCGAAGGGTGCCCTGATGGAACTCTCTGGGGGCCAGATTGCACACTGTCTCCCTGAGTTGCATAAATCACAGAACAGCATGCCTGCATTCCAGCTTCTAGTGTGTACCAACACAGCAGGAAACACATCACTGTCTATTTTGTTTCAAAAATACTTCATTTTCCATTTAAAAAAACATGAATTAATACAGTAGAAACCCAAGGACTGCTTAGGGATAGGTAGCAAGTCTGTCATCACCAGAAATATTTAAATGCTGGCTAGACAAACACTCTGTGGAAATTAGTTTTATTCTTCGTGAGAAAGGTAAAATAAGTGTTTTTCTTTGGCACTGACAGATCTAGTAAAGATTATAGCATATACTAAACAACAACTTTTGTTTACTAAATAAACTTTATTTTCACAGATTACTGGTGAAGCAAAATATTGATATAACTCTAAGACATTAAGGGTAATACAAGACCACTTTTGTTTTTATGGGGCTTCAATTAAGAAATAAGTTGAAAAATCAGGCCATAACTGCTCTGATGGGCTTCAGCCATCACAGAGTGCTCTCTTGGTTTCTACTCAAAGTCTCTTCTCATGAATTCTATGCTTACAAGTCAAATGAATAAAGCATTATTAAATCAACACAAACTCCAATACTCTTAACATTTAGGTGTACATCTCATCTGAACATCATTCAAAAGCTCAGGCCATCTGCAAGAAATCTTTCCATTGCATTTTAGTATCAATAAATTGGAAGAAGGAAAAGAATAGTAGAAAGCCATTTAATTATTTTCATAGGTAAGAACATAACATTGGTTTCTCAGTTAAATAAGTACTTTTTTTAAATTTTATTATTATTATACTTTAAGTTTTAGGGTACATGTGCACAATGTGCAGGCTTGTTACATATGTATACGTGTGCCATGTTGGTGTGCTGCACCTAGTAACTCACATAAGTACTTTTCATGCTTCATCCATGCTAGGTACATAATTTTTAACCAACTAAAACACAAGTAGAGAAATAGCTAAAATCATGGAATACATATACATAAATCTTGGTCAGGAACATGCCCTGTTCATATACATTGCTTAATCCAGCATTCCAATCTCAGGCACACCACCCACCCAGCTATAAAATCCAAGATCAGGAAGTCACCTATCTCTTCCCCGCACCATCTCATCAGCCAGCCTCTCCTGCCTCTTAATCCTCTATCAAATTCATCTGAGCTCCCATCTCTACTACCACTATGCTTCAGGCCACCACTGCTTTTCAGTTTTCATAAACTAGCTTCTAACTGATCTTCCAAACAGAAGGCCAATCATTATTGCCTTCTACCAGGTCTATTTACTACTATGGATAAAAATAGTGCTTAACAAGCAAATCTCATCACACTACTTTTTGGCCCAACTCTTTTCACCGCTTTCCAGAGTTCTTACAAGCCTGCTCTAGCCACTGCCTACTTTATCGCTCCTTCACCTCATTCATTGTCTTTTCTTCCAAACACACTGTACTTCTCCCACTTCCCTGGACATATCCACGTTTTCCACCTCAGGGCTTTTATACCAGCTGTTCTCTGAAGCATTCTTTTTCTTCCTGTCACCCGTCCTTCAGATATTAGCTAAAATGTCACTTCCACAGGATGCCTTCCTTGACCTGCATCCCGGCACCCTCCAATCCTCTCCCATACACAAAGCCAAACTTTACCTCATAGGTTCATGTTATCTTTCAATGTGATCTATCCTCTATGAGATTAGAGAGTGTCTGTCTTTGCGATACCAGTAGGCTTAGTGGTAAAGATAGAATCTTCACAAGCAGATATTTAAATATTTATGGAATAAATAAAAATCTGTAAATGTAAAAAAACAAAACAAAAAAGCATCACTGGAATGATAAATTTGGTAGTGAAAAACTCTCTTTTCTAAGAGGAGACTTAATCTGATATGGAATTGTGCTTAGGAAAATTAAGTTGTCATACCTTAATAAGCTTTTGAACACAAAATATTCTTAGAAAACATATTTTTATAATTTAAATACAAATCAAATTCAGAAAAGCAGAAGTTAAGCCTCCTTTAAGTTACTATTGGTTAAAACTTTTAAGTAGAATATTTTAACCAAATACATATAGATTTAACTAACCAAATTATAGAAAACCTGTTTGAGATATTAAACCGTTGTAAACAATCCACTGAATGAACAATTTAAAGCTCTAAAGTAAAAAATAAAATGGCTTGAAAAATCTATTTTTGTGTATCATAGAGGAAAGTATACAAGCCTCCTCAGAAATCAAATGAAGTTAGAATATTATATCTAAATGCATCTGCCAGGTAGGAGTCTGCATTCTAGATAGCATGTAAGCACTTATTAAAAGACATTTAAAGTTAGTAATACATCTGTAATCAATCAGGATTTCATCTTGTATAAAAGATACTCAGAATTTTTCACCCACAATGCAGACATTTTCTTTGTTAAAAATTTATTGTTTGAAAATAAAACCCATTCAAGTGGTTCACCTTGTGCTTCAGAACACCTACCTTATCTTCTGGGTGTCTCTCCTATTTCTGAAGATATATGTACCTCTTTTAAAAAAAGTTAAAATTTTGATTTTGTGTATTTAGAGAAGTGCTTTGTTGTTGTTTTTAATCATAAAGTATCAGCGTAAAGTAAGTTTCCATAAAGCAGTAAAAATAATTCTTTTATAAATATGATGTATAATCAATTATTATCAAGTATATACATTGCACATACACACATCAAGCAAGATTTGTATTCTGTAGGTTTCTGGTTTCACATTCAATTTTAAAACCAAAAAGTAATGGAATAAAGGGAAGTCAAATTATATTCAACCAATACTCCTACTAACTCATACCACTAATGAACAAAACTCTAAGTAGAGAAAATGGGTTCACACATTGAAGCTCTGAAATGACCTGTGTCTTTTATCTGTGCATTTATTTTTCCTATTGAATTTAATGTTCAAACTAGAATCCATTAAAAATGTTTATAATTATTAAAGGCCACAGTGTAACAGATTTTAGCGCAACAAGGCATTAACAAGCATTTTTTTCTCTTTAAGCTGAGCCAATTCTTCTTTTAGAATTTTTGTAATTCAACATTCTTTGCCACCAAAGCACCTAAATCTTTTCCACCTAGCAGCAAACTACTGCATGACAGATGTGCTGAAGTTCGTAGTTTATGTCCACTTCCTTTGCCTAATATGTAGTGATAGTTAGGCCTTAGCTTGCAATTTACATGTGTCTCTTCTCCAAAATCTTCAAAAATCTCATTTTTATATTAGAAATCAACATGCAAGTCTGAGCACAGTGGCTTATGCCTGTAATTCCACCACTTTGGGAGGCCAAGGCAGGTAGAGCACCTGAGATCAGGAGTTCAAGACCAGCCTGACCAACATGATGAAACTTCATCTCAAATAAAAATACAAAAATTAGCCAGGCCTGATGGTGGATGCCTGTAATCCCTGCTACTCAAGAGACTGAGGCAAGAGAATTGCTTGAACCCGGGAGGTGGAAGTTGCTGTGAGCTGAGATTGCACCACTGCACTCCACCCTGGGTGACAGAGGACGACTCCGTTTCACACACACACACACACACACAAAGAAAGAAAGAGAGAAAGGAAAGAAGGAAGGAAGGAAGGATGAAATGTTGGATGCTAAAAGCCTGAGGGTCATGACCAACCCAGCATTCCACTGGAGGCTATATGATCAAAGAGCAAACTGTTTTTCAAGAATGCAGAATGTGGGCAAACTCGCATCTGTGCCTGCCACCAGAAGGTACACTGAGGGCAGTTACTCCCTGGTGCTGTGCTCCTTGAAGTTATCTACTGGGACATCTGGAGCCTACCGTTCAAAGAATGCTGTCATGCAGGCCTGCATTAAGTCAAGCAGATGACTGACAACCATCCTTTTCTCCCTATCTCCTTTACTCAATAAATGTGAAGGTTTCTAGAAGCTCAGGCCCTTCTTCACTAGAAGCAAGGAGCCCCCTGACCTCTTCTTCCAAACATACTCTTTTGTCTTTGTCTTTATTCCCACATTCATTCTCCTTTGTTCAGTCCACCAGGGTCAGTGGCAAAGTGGTATCATGAACAGGGACTTCAAGGAAGTGAATGAAGAAGATCTGCTGGAACAGAGGAAGTGAAATAGACAAGATGAATGGGGACACCAGGACAAATCCGCTGGCAGTGAATATAAGGTCAGTGCTCTAAGAAAGTACTGGGAATGGGAAGTTTCTGAATCAAGGTACCATGGGGCAGCATTTGTCTGTTGAAGAAAAACATTATGTGCAGATGCCTAAAGTTCTGTTGAAACAGTCTGGATGTCAAGATAATTCACAGACATTAACTAAACTTGTACAGGAGGTTATTACACATAACCCATGGTTTTCACAGGCAGGCACTCTTGATGTGGAAAATCTGGACAGAGTAGGAGAGGGATTGAAATGGGCTCATCAAAGAGTCTCAAAGTAGACCCTTCTGTTTTTTCTGCTTGGGGTTTGGTTCGCATGGTCCTACTGCTGCTGTGTCTTTATTCTGCCAGACGACAGAAGTCAGTTTCTGAGTCTCAAGAGTTAAAAAAGTCATTTGTTCCCCTAACAGTGCATATTGAAAATAATGAGCAGGAGAAAGGGGAGGAGAATTGGCCATTTGCTAAGCAGGAAAAAAGAGAGGAGAATTGGTCTCTGCCACCCCCTCCAATAACAGAAGTAGAGACCCCATACAAGAAATTTTGCATGCTGCTGCTATGGCAGGGGAACTTTTGGGACCTTATGCTTTTCCTGTTACCATAAGGCCTGATCTGAATGATCCACCACATTTTTGACATGAACACACTCTTGTGGAGTTTAAATTACTAAAAGAACTAAAAACTGGTGTGGTTAAGAATGGAGTGCAAATCCCATTCACTATAGGGCTGTTAGAATCGGTATTCAGAGCCATGTGCCATCCACCTTTTGATAAAAAACCTTTGGCTTGCGCTTGCTTATCCACCAGTGCATATCTGACATGGAGTTTAAATTGGCAAGACATGTGTGCAGAACAGGCTAGGCAGAATCACACCACTCTTCAAGGAAACACTACAGAGGAAATGTTGATGAGCTGTGGCCCCTTTTCAGATCTGGTACAACAATTAACACTCCCATCATAGAGGCCACTTACCACCAGTCTGCCTTAGCCACCAAGAATGCTTGGAGCACAGTTCCTGAAGAGGGAGTTCCAGTGCAGTATTTTCTGTGATCCTGTATCACACAAAGATCACAGGAGCCTTATGCACAATTTATCGCATGGCTGAAAGATGCAGTGCAGCGTCAGATCGCTCATGCCTCTGCTGCAGAAACGCTTACCATAACTCTAGCCTATGAAAATGCAAATGCAGATTACAAGCATGCAATGGCTCCTATGAGATCCACAAAGAGCTTGGGAAATTACCTTGAAGCCTGTCAGGAAGTAAGAACTGAATTTTATCATTCTACGATGTTAGCTCAAGCAATGGCTAGTTTAGTAGTTGACAAATCGAAAAGGAGCCAAGGATCAAACCCTAAAGTGGGAAAATGTTATCATTATGGAAAAACTGGACATTTTAAAAAGGAATGCCACCAGACCTCAGGACAAAAAGGATCTTACAATGAGCTGCCCCCCCACCCCACCTCCAGTGGAAAAAATGCCAGGACTCTGTCCTCTCTGTAACAAAGGAAATCGTTGGGCTCATCGATGCCACTCAAAATTTCATCAGAATAGCACCCCCTGTCAGGAAATGAGAAGGTGGCCTGGACCGAGGTCCCTCAAACCATGAGGGCATTCCCAGTTCAGACCACAGCCCCACTTCAGGGGTGGATCTCAGGAGGAACATTGATTGATTCCCTCTCCCCAGGAACACCAGGAAGTTCAGGATTAGATATCCCCACCAGAGATAGAATTACATTAGTTGGTGAAGACAAACCTTCCAAAGTTCCCACTGGCATTTGGGGACATTTGCCAGCAGAATACATGGGACTAATTTTGGGCAAAAGTCGCCTTAACTTGCAAGGCATCACTGTAGTCCCCAGAGTAGTTGACTCTGATTAAGGAGAAATTCAAGTAGTTTCAATGTCACAAGATCTTTGTGTTTTTGAACCAGGGGAATATATAGCACAATTATTGCTTATCCCTTGCAAGTTACACCCTTCTGCACGAAAGGAGAAATGAGGAAATAAAGGCTTTGGGAGCACAACTACATGCAAAATCTATCTATTCCAACCCTGAGCCTCTAATAGACCCACCTCTGTGGTACAAATTAAAAGAAAAAACTTTATGGGCTTATGGACACAGGAGCTGATGTGTCAGTAATATCCAGTAAAGATTGGCCCCCATCCTGGCCCCTCAGACTAACCTCCACATCCCTAGTCGGAGTAGGAGCAGCTCAGAGTGTTCCACAGAGTGCTGAGATTTTACCTTGTCTTGGTCCGGATAACCCCTATAACCTGGGGGACACTCAAGAAAACCACGCAGGAAGCTGAGAAACTACTGGAGCATCAAGGCCAGACAAAAACCCCTGATTCCATGTTGTTGGCCATGTTAGCCATAATGCCCTGTGTGGTATGTTTTCCCTTTGCAGAGTCAAAAACATATTGGGCATAGGTTCCCAATCCCCCAGTAGTACAACCTGTACTTTGGAGTGACACTCCTCCTGAGATCTATCGTGATCAGGAATCATGGGCTCCAGGACCCCTAACTCCCCCTGACATAGAACAGTTAGACTCTCAGAACAATGTCATCAATTATACTACCCCACTGGAACGACTCCCCTTGTGTATCACTGCAAAGATGTGGCCCAACCATAGCTGTCTTACCATTGAAGCCCAAGCATGGTTGAGTCACCATGGAAAAGTTATGTACTTATTAGGTCTTGGTTCTATTTATGTAACTGGTGTGCTAACCAACCATTCCCGGCCCAATCGCCCCAATTGTGCTGACTATATGGAATGGATTCCCTGCAATAGTTCTGACCCCTCTCCATTGACCCAGTGTCTTGGCCCACTGAGTAGAAAACAATCTATGTTAACTGGAGACATTGTGGATTGGGGAACTAAAGGTCAGCTAGATGGAAAAGATGAAAATCAGAAATCATGGCACAAATTTCACTGCCATTGGTGGCAAGCTTTGAATACTCCTTCTTTATACCACACGGGGATCCAATCCCAGTCTGCCACCTGGATTGCTTGGCATGGAGCAGGCTTTAGCACACCTCTTCCTCAGTGGCATTATCTAGGGAGGAAAGGTCCAATTCAAGAAACAATATGGAAAGCAGCACTGCTGTTCACAAATGGTAGTATCTGGGTAGGAACACTCTCTAATACCAGTACTGCTACTCAACACAGTCTTAATGTTACATTTGTAAAGAATATCACCACTCAATTTATGGTTTGTGGTTTTAATCCTTATGTCTTTTTGGCAGCTAAGAGGGACCAGCTCCAGGTAAACAATACCCAATTGACCTTAAATCTTGCCGGTTATATCACTGCGTTAATCATAGCACATTGCAAACACGTAATATCTCTACTTTGATACTTGGGTCACATTCCTGGGCTATGGATTCTCATTAATCTGTCTGAGCCTTGGGATGCCACCCCTGTTTGGCACTTTGTGAAACTTCTTCTAACTAAACTTACTCATCGTGCCTGTAGAGCCTTAGGCATGATAATTTTTGCCATTGTTTCCTTGGTCACAATAATAACTTCTGCTGTAATGTCCTCTGTAGCTTTGCATAGTTCTGTTCAAATGGCTCAGTATGTAGAGGACTGGAAGCATACAGCCAACCAAGCATGGCTACTTCAGAGTAAAATTAACACTGAGTTACAAACTGAAGTGGTAATGTTAAAATCCATGATTCAGTGGTTAGGGGAACAAGTACAAAGCTTACAGTTGCAACAGCAATTGCACTGTCATTTTAATCACACTAATATTTGTGTAACCAACTTAGAATATAACCAAAGTGAGTATCCATGGGACCTTGTAAAAGCCCATTTGCAGGGAGCTTTCACATCCAACATCACCTTTGACATTGGTGAATTACAAAAAAAAAAATTCTTAATTTAAATAAGCAAACTCAAGGGTTTCAGTCTTCTTTAGAAGCCTGGACTGAATTCCAGCAAGTCCTGGAGAGCCTCAATCCTTGGACCTATCTAAAGTACCACATTAACATCTCATATATAGTTCTGGGAATAATGTCGTTCTGTCTCTGTTTCCTGCTCATAGTCTGTAAAATCAGATGGACTGCCAATCAGAAAATAAAGCTGCCCAACCTAGCCTTACATTCATTCAATTAATGCTAAAACAGAAAGGGAGAGATGTTGGGAGCCAGAAGCCTGAGGATTGTGACCAACTCAGCATTCCACTGGAGGCTATATGATCAAACAGCAAACTGTTTATCATGAATGCAGAATGTGGGCAAGCTTGCATCTGCACCTGACACTGGAAGGAATGCTAAGGGGAGCTACTCCCTGGTGCTGTGCTCCTTGAGAATATCTACTGGGACACCTGGAGCCTACAGTTCAAAGAATGCTGTCATGCAGGCCTACACTAAGTCAAGCAGCTGACCGACAACCACCCCCTTCTCCCTATCTCCTTTACTCAATAAATATAAAGGGCTCTAGAACTCAGGGCCCTTGTTCACTAGAAGCAAGAAGCCCCCTGTCCCCTTCTTCCAAATAAATTCTTTTTGTCTTTGTCTTTATTCCCACATTCATCTTCCTTTATTCAGGCCACCAGCATATGTGGCAAACTAATCAAAATACAGTAGTCAGTGAGCATCAACCATGCAATTGTGCTAGGTAAGGAGATGGAAAAAATATTTTTGAGGTTAGAGAAACATGTTAACAGATAAATTACAACAGACAGACTTGACAGATGGGGGTAACAGTTATTAGGAACAAAAGACTAAATTCTCCCTAGAAAAGGTAGTATTTGAGATGGGTCTCACCAGAGGAGTAAATGTTCTTTGCTGGGGTAAGGGGATGGAAACACAACAAAAAGAACAAACCATGCAACAGCAGAGGGAGTAAAGAATTATTCAGTGTGGCAGTGATGTGGAAGTTAGAGACAAGAGCCAACACTAGAAATTTGGCTTGTCCCAGCACTTTGGGAGGCTGATATGGGCAGATCATGAGGTCAGGAGTCCAAGACCCTCCTGGCCAACATGGCAAAACCACATCTCTACTAAAAATACAAAAATTAGCTGGGCATGGTTGCATGTGTCTTTAATCCCAGCTACTCCAGAGGCTGAGACAGGAGAATCGCTTAAACCCAAAAAGTGGAGGTTGCAGTGAGATGAGATTGTGCCATTGCACTTCAGCCTGGGTGATAGAGAAAGACTCCATCTCAAAAAAAAAAAAAGAAAAGAAATTTGGTTGGAAGCAGATGAGCGTCTTTGTAAAACAAGTTAAGGAGTTTGGATTTTTCTTTTTGTAGACAACAGGGAACCAAGAAATATTATTAGGCAGGCAAACAATGAGAGAAGCTTTAGTTTTGAGGATGATGACTCTGACAGCAGGGTGGAAAATTAATGGCAGCAGGGAGAAACTAGTGGCAGAAAATTAACTTAAGAGGTGTCTATGACTCAATGAGGGCGTTAGGTCAGAAGTGATTAAACAACCAAAGTCAGTGACTGGAGCATGGTTTTGGGGGAGAGCCTGGTGACTGATTGGACATGAGGGTGAGAGAGACATGCATCAGGACAGCCATCAGTAATTTTCCTGTCCTAGTAGGTTGTGTGCATTGCAATCACCTTCCAGAAGGGATGGAGATTACTTTCATTATTACAAGTACCTACAGGATGAGGGACTTGTAGTGTGATCAGGATGACAAAAGATTACAGCTTCAGAGAAGTTGTAAATGAAAATACAGTGTTAGAGTTGCCAGTTGTAGGTTAGAAGAGAGGTAAGAAAAGCACCAGGTTAGAGGAGAGGTAAGAAAAGCACCAGAATACACAGGGCATTCTGCAAGAACAGAACTCACTCCCAGTTATGGGACTGCAAAGGTCATTGCAGAGAACAGGCATTGGGTAACTGGCAACTGACACCAATGGGATGCTTACAGTCTGTCCACTGATTTAAGATTTTTAAAACAACTATTCTCAAGTGTTGCATATGTCTCTAAGGTAAGTGGGGGCCCAGACCACTTTGGGGGCAACTGTCTGCTTACTGCAGGCAGCCCTTTCTTAGCTGGAATTCAGTCTCTTCATCTTCCTGCCTTCTCCCTTGCATATCTCCTGCTTGTGTAATAGGGTGGAAAGTGGGAGGGCAGGACAAAGATCAGACCAATGGCACTGGTTGGCTAAAAGATCACTCCTTTCATTCTACTAGACAGTTCTGGTCTGAGGCCTGGGGTCCCAGAACATAAAATTATTACTGTGTCCTTTATTGCATCCCTGTATTATCCCTATCACTCTCAGCCAGGGCAGCTGGCTGACATCCACCCTCTCAAGAGGACATGTATGGACAGAAGATGTGGCTCAGAAACACTGCTGTTTGAAAAGGGCAGATAGTTAAGTAAGAATTTTGCAAGAACTTGAGAAATTAAAATTAGGGAGACTATGAATGCAAAAATATTAACTGTCAAGCAAGTAAGAGATAATTCAAAGAATTTTTTTAAAAGATATACTCCACATAACTTAAAACATGGGGAAGACTGGCAGATGACAGTATCAGAGTGAATTTCCTAAATAACAGAGGAGGTGACTGGGAAAACTGAGCCACCTACCAAAACAGCTTTACAGAGCCAACGCATCTCATTTGTTGTGAAAGAAGATGAGTTCTAGAACTCATATTTACTATGAAGTTTTCAAATACATTGAACACCACTTGATGTTTTCCTCAATCCCAGGCTTCTTGTAAAACTTTGACCTCACCAACCATGGCACCTTAGAGGCAGATAAAATCTTATCTATGTTAAGGAATTTCAGATTTCTAAATATACCACATGTAATACAGGGAATGCACCCAGTGTGCTTGTGGGTGCAATAAAGGCCACTACTACACCTCTTAAGTGGTCTTCCTTGACTTCAGCTCTCCTGACATTTGGGGCTGTCCTATGCATTGTAATATGTGGAGCAGCATTTCTAGTGTCTGTACACTAAAGGCCAGTGGCACCCTTTCCCAAAGCAAGGCACTCAAAAAATCAAAATTCTGTAAAGGAAATCCACAGTGGATACCCACAAAGCTTCCTGATCTCAAAATATACCACTTTATTCCATATGTAGGTTTTGAGTTTCTGAAACATTTGCTTTATGCTTACAACAATCCCATGAGGTAGAAAAGCTACTGACAAGACGCCTATCATCATATTCGTCAATGGCAATGCCACCAAAAGTTAAAGTTTCATTTTAAATTCCCTTATACCTTCAAATTCAACTGAATTTCTTTTGAAAAAAAAATAATGGTCTTCTTTATTAAAAATAACAACACACATACACAGAGGTAAATAAGCAGTATACATTTAAAGCTACATTGTTTTGAGATCAAGCTGACTCTATAAAGCAGCTGTTCCATGGGGCTAAGTGGTAGTTAGGAATTGTGAATCCTGAGCTTAATTTATTGTCAGCCCTTGGGTAGATCATAAAGCATCTATAACAGGAGTCAATATACCCACCCAACCCTAATAGGTTTGCTCTGAGTAGAAATGTGAAATCTTTGCTGAGTGCTTTCAAAAAACAGGGTAAAAATAACTTAGTCCAAGAAGGTACAGGAAAATGAATAAGGAACATTTTCAAGTAATTAAACCACCAGAAATATCAGACATTTTATATAATCCTACCCCATTGTCTCTGAGAAAAGGGAAAAAAGAGAAAATACAAAGCAAGCTATCCAAAGACAAATACAGCTTTTAAAATCTCTATCTAATTAACCCCACTGAAATTTTTTTTGGCTACCTAGTATATTCAGGCACTGCACAATGTAGGACAGTGGTCCCCAACCTTTTTGGCACTGGGGTCTGATTTTGCAGAAGACAATCTTCCCACAGATGTGGTGGGATGGTTTTCATTTGGGATGATTCAAGCACATTACACTTACTGTGCACTTTGTTTCTGTTATGATTACATTGTAATATATAATGAAATAATTATATAACTCACCATATTGTAGAATCAGTGAGAGCACTGGGATTGATTTCCTGCAACTAAATGTTCCTATCTGGGGGTGATGAGGGGCAGTGACAGATCCTAAGGCATTAGATTCTCATAAATAGTGTACAACCTACATCCCTCACATGCACAGTTCACAATAGTGTTTGCACTCCTATGATAATCTAATGCTGCTGCTGATCTGTAATGCAAGTGATGGGGAGTGGCCGTGAATACTGATGAAGCTTTGCTAACCCACCATTCACTTCCTGCTGTGCAGCCTGGTTTGTAACAGAACACAGACTGGTATCAGTCTGTGCCTTGGTGTTGAGGACCCCTGATGTAGGGCAACTACATTTATTTATTTATTCAGTGCAATGGTACAATCTCAGCTCATTGAAAACTTCTCCTCCTGGTTTCAAGCAATTCTCCTGCCTCAACCTTCCAAAATAGCTGGAATTACAGGCACATGACACCACGTCATGTTAATTTTGTATTTTTAGTAGAGATGGAGTTTTACCATGTTGGTCAGGCTGGTTTCAAACTCATGATCTCAGGTTATTCACCCACCTCAGCCTCCCAAAGTGCTGGGATTACAGGCATGAGCCACTGTGTTCTGCTGACAACTACATTTATTACCAACCATTTTTTACCAGGCACCTATGTTGTACAGTGCCTGGCATACACCAGGTACTTAATAAACAGCTATTGATCTAATGAAGGACTAATAAGGTAAGGTGTATTTTTCCTCCTTCTACATGCTGTGCCTGTGTCAGATGCAAATAAGACCTCAGGAGTCTGCCTGAAGTGACTTAAAACAATACTCTTTCATCAAGCAGTCACTTGGATGGTGTAACAAGCTACATATGAATGTATCACCTGTAACAGCTTAGTGACATGCATGTTTACCATCACATAACAAACGCGTGTCTGCTATCCTAAGGGCTTAGAGTCTGAATTTCTAATGAGAAATAAAGTGGTACCTAGAAAACCCCAGAGAATGATACTCCATATATCCATAAGCATCAGTAGCATTTCCAAAAATTGTCCCACATCCAGCAAATCCTTTAAAAACAAGATATGCTAACATGCAACCAGTTTAGCAGTATTTTTAAAAATGATAAACATTGCAACTTCATTCACCTGAAATGGAGCACAAGACCCTCTTGAAGGAATTCATATCCATTCCTGCAAAAGTTCTGTGGATTCTTGAAGGTAGCACAGAACTAAGCATTTTTTGTGTGTTTCCAAAAGGTTTTAGTCAAGCCTTTGGCCTCTAACAGACTCCCTGATTAAAATATGGCTTAGAATCTTTACCTGCCTACTTGAAAAAGCATCAAATCTAGAGAATGTTTTTCCCGGGTGTGAAAAAATGAAAACAAAATCACATTCTTCTCTTTGCAATTCCCTTTCTCTCACCTTCCACTTATATTAAATATACTTCAGCATCATTGTGCATAGGTGCAGGGACCACTACATATCTAAAAAAGGAAAAAACCCTCAAATATATGGGGATGCAGTGGCAACTTTGCCTTTGCAGAAATAATTTTGTTTCCACCAGACAGAAGTGTCTATTTTCAGCATTCTCATCTAACAGGCAAATTTTGTTTTTATTGACTTTGAAAGGGGTAAGCTTAAATCTAAACTCTTAAATAAGAACCAGAGTTCAATTTTCTGTTAATGAAATTCCCAGACAGGTTTTTTGACCTACCAAATCGTTATAGTTTTTATTCACCCTTCTCTGTCTCTTCACGACCACTAACATCACCACCCACAAAAGAAGAAGACAATCCCCCCAATGTTCCCCAAATGTGTGCTGCTGCTAGCTCGGAAGCTGTGTAGAATTTTGTAATGGGGTGTGAACTCCTGGCCTGGATCTGGGCTTGTGGATCACATGCTCGATGCGCCCTCGGCCCAGAAAACGCCGCTGCTTCCCAGGGAAAGCGTCGGCAATGGGAAGGACCTCCACTGCTCCTTAGCAAACATTAGGGTCGCAGTTTCGTAAGAGACATGCATAGGAAATGGAGAAGTGTTGGGGACCAGCTTCAACACCACCCGTAGGGTACCTGAAGTCCGGTGGTGATGAAGGAATGAGAAGAGACAACAGTGCAAAAGGGTGGCGCCAGGCGCCAGTGCAATTCAGAGGCTGCAAAGGCGCTGATCTCTGACTTCCACACTATTTATTGAGTACAATCACTTAGATCTAAGAAGCAGATGTTCAGGGGTGAAACGGTGAAAGGGAGGCAGTGTTTCACACACCTAATCGATAGCAGTGGCGGTTTAGGTAAATTTTCTTTGTGCTGAAGCAGCATAAACGTAACTACTGATTTATTCTTTAACTTATCGGAGAGGAGCTGTGGGGAGTAGGCTTAACTAGGAGCTAGCAAGTATAGCCACACTCCAATGCTTCAAAGGAGTGTCTTTCTCCTTGAGCACAGTGTTTATAGATAAGAGAGCAGGTCACGCTGTTGTCATGAGAACACGATGGCAATAAGGAGGCTTTCCTCCTCAGAGGCCTCCTGTGGCTTTCCACAACTTATTGTCCCATATTTTTATGGCCAGTTTATACAGGCACCCCATAAGCCTTTTTCCCAGCAGGGGAAGGGGCCCAGGCAGAGGCTGGTGCTGGGGTTACAGAAAGCGACACTAGGTGTCTGGCCAGTGTGGGAGGAGGAAGGGAAGCCCCAGAACAAGCCACAAATTGTTCCAGCAGGAGTAGGCCCCCTGCCTTTTTCCTGGACTCACGACGGCACCTGGCACTGAGCCCCTCACTTCTGCAAGGAAGGTGCTCTCCACACCGACGGATCCTTGTGAAACACGCACCCTACCGATGGAAGGGCGAGGAATGATAGGCGCCCCATGGCCAGGCCTTGGCCCCCTTCTTTCCTGGGTGCCTTAGGTGGTAGTCGGCCACACCACAACTGCCAGCCAGGAAAGGGAAAGGGTGCAGGGCTGCCTGCTGCCCCCTCAATGCCAGTGTCCTCTGCCCAGAAAGGTCAAATCGGCAGAGCAGGGTGCGGAAAGCGCTTCCACCAAACACCCTGGCGAGAACACCCCAGGAGGCCACCTCCTGGCCGGCACCCACCATGCTTTCTGGCTGCACAGGAAAGCAGGATCCCTAGTTTCCAGGCTTCCCTGCCAGAGAGAGACTGGAAAGACCATAGAAGGAAAGTTTCTCCTCTCACGGGGGAAGGATGTGGGGAGACAGGGCAGAAGTTGGGGAGCAGCATCGGGAAGATGTTTCTGGCCTATGTGGCTTGCACCATCCAATTCCTGGTGGTGCTATAACAAATAAATTCATCCTAGTATTCCGGGAGGCCAAGGAGGGCAGAGCACATGTGCCCAGAAGTTTCAGACCAGCCTAGGCAGCATGGTTAGATCCCATCACTACAAAAATAGTCAGGTGTGGTGGTCCACACCTGTATTCCCAGCTACTCGGGAGGCTGAGGTGAGAGAATCTCTTGAGGCTACAGTTAGTCATAATCTTGTGCCACTGCACTCCAGCCTGGGTGACAGAGCAAGACACTTTCTCATAGAAAAAATAAATAAATAAACATATAAATAAACTTGGCCGCCTGGTTTGGGCCGGATTTTTAGCTTCCAAAAGCTAATATCCACGCACTTCAGGTCTTGCTAGCACAGCACTGCAGAGATTGCCACAACATGTACTGGGTGCTACTTGTCGTTGACAGTGGCTAGGTAAGAGGAGGAGTAAGAATGTTGGAGTGGAGAAAAAGGAGGAGAAAAAGAGAAGAGTAGAAGAGAAGGAGAAGTGGGAAAGGGGGAGAGATAAAGGGAGAAGGAAGTGAGAGAAGAAGAGAAGAAAAAATGCGAAGAAGATAGAAGAGAGAAAGTGGAGAAAAACAAGAGAACAACGGGATTAGGAGAGAAGAGGAGAAAAAACCTGGAAGAAGGAGAAGAGCAGGAGAAAAAGAGAAGGAGGAGGAGAGGAAAAGGAGAAAGGTGAGGAGAAGGAGGATGAGGAGAAGAGGAGAAGAAAATAGGAGGAGGAGAGGAAGAGAAAGAGGAGGAGAGGAGGAGAGGAGAAGGAGGAGGAAGCAAAGTAGAGTATAAGAGGAGGAGGAGCAGAGGGGGAGGAGAAGAGATGAAGGAGAAGAGAAGGAGGAGGAGGAGTAAAGGAAGAGTAGAGGAAAAAAGGAGAGGAGAGGAAAAGGAGTAAGAGAAGACAAGGAGAAAAAGAAGGGAGGAGGAAAATGAGGAAAAGAAAATGAGGAAGAGTAGAGGCAAAAAAGGAAAAGCAAAAGGAGGAGGAGAGGAGGAGAAGGAGGAAAGAAGGAAAAGGAGGAAAAAGAGAGGAGAAAAAAGGAGGAGACAGAGAAGAAGGAGGAGGAGAAAGAGAAGAGAAAAGAGAGGAGGAGAAGGAAGAAGAAGGGAGGAGGAATAGAGAAGAGAGGAGGAGGAGAGAAAAGGTGAAGGGGATGAAAGAAGAAAAAGGAAGAGGAGGAGAAATGAAGGAGAAGGTAGAGGATAAAAAGGAGTAGGAGTGGAGAAGAAGGGAGACAAAGAAGGTGGAAAAGAAGGATTAGAAGAGGAGAAGGAAAAAGAGGAAAGGAGGAAGGGGTGGAGAGAAAGAGAAAGTAGGGAGGAAGATGCAGTGGACTAGGAGGTGGAGGAGGAGAAGAGGAGGAGGAGAGAAAAAGAAGGAGTAGTAGGAGGAGAGAAAAAGGAAAAGAGAAGGAGAGAAGATGGAGGAGGAGGAGGATAAAGGAGGAGGAGATGAGGAGGAGAGGAAAAGAAGGAGAAGAGAAGAAGGAGAATAGAAGGAGAAGGAAAGGAGGTGGAGGAGGACAAAAAAAGCAAAAGGTGAGGAGAAGCAGAAGGAGAGAAAAAGGAGAAGAAGGAGAAAGAGAAGGAGGGCCAGAGAAAAAGGAGAGGGAGGTGGGGAAAAGGAGGAGAAAAGGAGGATAGAAGGAGAAGTAGAAGAAAAGGAAAGGAGAAGGAGGAGAAAAAGGAGAAAAAGAAAAAAAAAATTGGAGGAGGAGGAAAGAACAAGGAGGAGGAGAGGAAAAGGAGGAGAAAGTGGATAAGAGAAGGGGAGCAGGAAGAAAGAAAAGGAGGAGAGGAGGTGGGGGAGGAGAAAAAACGAGGAGGAAGGAGAATGAGGGGAAGGAAAATAGGTGGAGAAGGAGGAGGAAGAGAAGGAGAGCACGAGGAGAAGAGGAAGAGAAGGGGGAGGAGAGGAGAAGAAGGAGGAGGACTTGGAGAAGAGGAGGAGAAGAAGAAGGGAAGAAGGAGAGGAGGAAGAGAAGAAGGGAAAGAGGAGGAGGGCGAGGAGAAGGAAAGGAGTAGGTAAAAAAGAGAAGGAGAGAAGAAGAAAAAGGAGAAAGGAGAATAAGGAGGACAGGAGGAAAAGAGAAGAAGGAGGAGGGAAAGAAGAAGCAGAGGACAGAAGGAGGACTTGGAGAGGAGGAAAAGGTGGAGGAGGAGAGAAGGAAGAGAAAAAGAAGAGAAAGAAGAAGGAGGAGGACGGGTGGAGAAAAGAAATAATAGAGGAGGAGGAGAAGAGGAGGCAGAGGAGGAGGGGAGGAAAAGAAGGAGAAAAAAGAGCAGAGAAGGAGGAAAAGAGGAGGAGAAGGAGGAGTAGATGAGCAGGAGAAGAGAAAGAAGTGGAGGAGAGAAGGAGAGGAGGAGGAGAGGTGAAGGAGGAGGAAAGAAGAAGTAGAGAAGGAGGAGGAAAGGAGGAGAGAAGGGGGAGAGGAGAAGGAAAAGGGAAGGAGAAGGAGAGGAGGAGAAGGATGGGGGAGAGGAGGAGAAAATGGAGAGGAGGAGGACAGGAGGAGAAGGAGGACAGTAAAGGAGGAGGAAGAGGAGTGGAGGAGAGGATAAAAAGAAGGTGGAGGAAAAGAGGAGGAGGAAAAGGAGGTGAGGAGAAGGAGAAGGAGAGAAGGAAGAGGAGGAGTAGAGAAGGAGGACAAGGAAGAGCAGAAAAGAGAAAGGAAGAGGAGAAGGAGAGAAGGAAGAGAATTAGAAGGAGGAGGAGAGGAGAAAGACGATGAAAAGAGAAGGAAAAGGAGGAAGAGGAGAAAGGAGAAGGGGAGAAGAAAACAGGGGAGAAGAAAGAGGAAAAGAAGGAGAGGAGAAGTAGGAGAGGAGGAGTAGGATGAGAGGAAGAATGCAACAGGAAGAGTAGAGGAGGAGGAGAGTAGTAAAAGGAGAAGAGGAGGAGAGAATAAGGAAGAGGTGCAGAAGCAGAGGAGAGAGAAAAGTAAAAGGTGGAGAAGGTGAGGAGGACGAGGAGGAGGTGGAGGAGAAATAAAAGGAGTAGGAGAAAAGGAGAAAGAGTTGGAAAAGTAGAAGAGAAGAAGGAAGAGAAAAAAGAGAAGGAGGAGAGGAGAAGGAGAAGAAAAAGGAGGAAAGGAGGAGTAGGAGGAGAGGAGAAAGGGGAGGAGGAAGTGGATGAGAGGAGAAAGGAGAAAAGGAGAGGAGGAGAGGAAAAGTAAAGGAGGAGAAGGAGTAGGAGGAGGATAGAAGGAGGAGAAGGAGGAGAAAGGAGGAGACAAGAGGAGTGAGGGAGGAGTAGGAGAAGAGAAGTAAAAGGAGAGAAGGAAGAGAGAAGAAAAAAGGAGAGGAGTAGGAGAGGAAAATAGAATAGGAGGAGGAAGAATAGGAGGAGGAGAAGGAGGAGGAGGGAACAGGAAGAGAAGGAGAGAAGAAAAAGGAGATGGAGGAGAGGAGAAAAAAGGAGGCAGAGAGAAGAAGTAGAAGAGGAGAAGAATGGGAGGAGGATGAAGCGAGAAAGGAAGAGGAGAGAAGAAAAAGGATGAAGAGAAGGAGGAGGCAAAGAGGAGATGGAAGAAAAAAGAGGAAGAGAAGAAAAGGGGTAGAGGTGAGGAGGAGGAGAAAAGGAGAAGGAGAGGAGGAGAAAAAGGAAAGGAGGAAGAGAAGAGAAGGTTAGGAGGAGAAGAGAAAGAAAAGGTGAAGGAGAGGAGAAGGAGGAGAAAAAGGATAAGAGAAGGAGGAAGAGGAGGGGAGGAGAAGGAGGAGGAAGAGGGGGAAGAGGAGGAGAGAGAAAGAAGGAGGTGGAGGAGAGGAGAAAAAGGGAAAGGAGGAGGAGGGGAGGAAGAGGAGGAAGAAAGGAGAAAAGAAGGAGGAAAAGTAGGAAGAGGAGAGTATAAGGAAGAGAGGAGGAGGAGTGGAAGGGTAGGAGGAGAATAAGAGGAGGAAGAGAGAAGTAGGAGGAAGAGGAGGAGAGAAGGAGGAGAAGAGAAGATGGATGAGAAAAGGAGGAGGAGAGGAAGAGAAAAAGAAGAGAAAGAGGATAGGAGGAGGCGGAGAGGAGAAGGATGAGGAAGAGAGGAAGAGAAGTAGGAGGAAGAGAACAGGTGGAGTAGGAAAAGAAGGGAAGAAAAAAGTAATAGTACAGGAGGAAGAGGAGGAGAAGATAAGGAGGAGAAGAAAAGAAGGAGGAGGAGCAGAGGAGAATATGGAGGAGGAAAGAAGGAGAAGTAGAAGAGAAGGAGGAAAAGAGGAGAAAAAAGGAAGGAAAAGGAGGAAGAAGAGAGGAGAAGGAGGAAGAGAGTAGGAGGAGGAGCAGAGAAGGAAGAGGAGAGGAGGAGGAAAAAAGAGGGAGTGCCTGGTCTGTCCCACAGAACCTGGCTGAGCAACGGATGAAAGAAGTATTCAGACACAGGTATGCAGTGTTAGAGCAACTAGGGGTCTGCCTGGCTCTAGTGGCCAAAGTGCAGCCCCAAGAAGCTTGAGATGCTTGCTTTTGTTCAGTGCAGGCACAATGCCAAAAGCCTTGAGCAAACACAGTCTGTAGATAATTAACATTTATTGTTCCCATTTCAGGGAACTTCACACGTGTGGATGTTCAGAGGTCAGTTCAGGGACAACTTCAGACAAACAAGCCTGATCGAGATAACTTATTCCTCACTCTTTTAAACATACTTCTCACCCTATTCTTCAGGGTTAGAGAACAGCTGTCTTCAGCTATTCTCTCCCAAAGCTACTCAGAGCCTTCTGACCTTTCAGAAGGCCTGCCCCTTCTTCTACAGTTTCTCCCACCACTCTGACTGATTTCTCACGTCTCCCCATTTTCTGTTATTTCTTTTTTTATCATCAGGTTTTGTTGATTGAAGAGTACAGATGTGTGCAGCAACAGGTTTGACAGGTGCAGCAGTTACAGCTTGTGTTCTGGCTTTGCATGCTAGAATTAGTAAATAATATAAGATAAACATGAGTATCATCAGTAATATTCTTTCCCAATCAAAGAGTGACCCCCAGGAGTGGGGATCTATCCAGGAGAGGTGTTTTTGCACATTGTTATATAGGGCTGTTACTGAGAAACCCCACCATGGGTATGTTAATCTCTCCTAGCCAGGCAGTCACGTTGTTAAAAGCTGGGAAAGGGGTGTCCAACCAGGCAACAGGGTGGAAGAAAGATGGATCTAGAAGGTGGGCCTAATAGAGTGTAGCAGGTATGGATTGCAGGCAGAGTGAGAGAATAAGAAAAACTAGTACCCTACAAGAGTTGCAATGTACAACAGAGAGCATAGCAAGGAAGATTATCTGGAGTGAATGGTGTTTTTTTCTGGAGTAGAATTTACTCAGTCTCCTGAGTTGTCTTTTTCAGCGTAGTGTCCAGGGCCTGTATTATCTGAGGAAGCCACATCATCCAGGGCTGTGGGTCCATCAGGGTTATTTATTTGATTTTTGGTATCAGGTTTGGTTTCAGCCACACCATAGTATGACTTGATGCATCACGCTGGAATCCAGAGGACCTGAGGGAAAGTGAACACAAGTATATCATCTTCTCCATGTTAACAAATCATTTGGACCACACCATACACTACTATTTACATCTTTCCATAAAATTGAAGGTTTTATATCTTGAATAATTTTTGCAAAGTGCTTCATTATAGCTGATTGAAATTTATCATCTAAATTTAAGAAATTAAGGGTAAATAAGGCTTGTGCCAATAGTATTGCAGGGTTGTTACTCTTATTCCACCTTTTTTGTTTTCTGAGCATATTTTTAAGTGTGGAGTGGGCATGTTCTACTATGGCCTCTCCTTGGGAGATACACGAGACACCAATGGAATGTTGGATATTCCGTTTGTGACAAAATTCTTGGAATTGTGAGCTGGTGTAAGCTGGACCATTATCAGTTTTAATTTTTTGGGCCGCCCCATGAATGCAAAAGTTAAAAGAAGATGTTTCATGACATATCAGGCAGACTCTCCAGGAGGAGCATGAGTGCTAATTAGATGTGAATTGGTATCAACGGATACATGTACATATGTTAGTTTTTCAAATTCAGGGACGTGCATAACATCTGTTTGCCATATCTGATTAGGTTCCAGTCCTCTAGGGTTAACACCCTAGAGGTGTTAAAGGTGTTAAAGGTGTTGAAGGAGGGGATGTGCCTGTGAGGTGGCAATCTGGGCTTTGTAAAATAATTTGTATAGCTAGTTTTTGGGTAAGTTAAAATTGTCTAGTTAATTTTCTCCAATTTTGCTGAAAAAATTGATGTGATTGGGTGGCTTGGTCCAGCAGTGACCTACTGGTCTGCTTGATCATAGGTATGAACTAGTGACTGGACAGTGAGCTGTGGACCCAAATCTTTGTAATAAAAATAGGAAGGGTTTGTTGAATCAGCAATTGCTGAAGTCGAATAAAAAGGGACACACAGGGTGGCTTAACAGTGGACTTAATGAAGGCTGTTTCGAGGTTTTGCAATAAATAAACAAAGTAGTTTATCAGTGGGAAAGGCACATGTTCTCTCTCTTTTTCTTTTCTTTTATTATTATTATACTTTAAGTTTTAGGGTACATGTGTACAATGTGCAGGTTAGTTACATATGTATACATGTGCCATGCTGGTGTGATGCACCCATTAACTCATCATTTAGCATTAGGTATATCTCCTAATGCTATCCGTTCCCCCTCCCCCCACCCCACAACAGTCCCCAGAGTGTGATGTTCCCCTTCCTGTGTCCATGTGTTCTCATTGTTCAATTCCCACCTATGAGTGAGAATATGTGGTGTTTGGTTTTTTGTCCTTGCGATAGTTTACTGAGAATGATGATTTCCAATTTCATCCATGTCCCTAAAAAGGACATGAACTCATCATTTTTTATGGCTGCGTAGTATTCCATGGTGTATATACGCCACATTTTCTTAATCCAGTCTATCATTGTTGGACATTTGGGTTGGTTCCAAGTCTTTGCTATTGTGAATAGTGCCGCAATAAACATATGTGTGCATGTGTCTTTATAGCAGCATGATTTATATTCCTTTGGGTATATACCCAGTAATGGGATGGCTGGGTCAAATGGTATTTCTAGTTCTAGATCCCTGAGGAATCGCCACACTGACTTCCACAATGGTTGAACTAGTTTACAGTCCCACCAACAGTGTAAAAGTGTCCCTATTTCTCCACATCCTCTCCAGCACCTGTTGTTTCCTGACTTTTTAATGATTGCCATTCTAACTGGTGTGAGATGGTATCTCATTGTGGTTTTGATTTGCATTTCTCTGATGGCCAGTGATGATGAGCAGTTTTTCATGTGTCTTTTGGCTGCATAAATGTCTTCTTTTGAGAAGTGTCTGTTCATGTTCTTCACCCACTTTTTGATGGGGTTGTTTGTTTTTTTCTTGTAAATTAGTTTGAGTTCATTGTAGATTCTGGATATTAGCCCTTTGTCAGATGAGTAGGTTGTGAAAATATTCTCCCATTTTGTAGGTTGCCTGTTCACTCTGATGGTAGTTTCCTTTGCTGTGCAGAAGCTCTTTAGTTTAATTAGATCCCATTTGTTAATTTTGGCTTTTGTTGCCATTGCTTTTGGTGTTTTAGACACGAAGTCCTTGCCCATGCCTATGTCCTGAATGGTAATGCCTAGGTTTTCTTCTAGGGTTTTTATGGTTTTAGGTCTAACATGTAAGTCTTTAATCCATCTTGAATTAATTTTTGTATAAGGTGTAAGGAAGGATCCAGTTTCAGCTTTCTACATATGGCTAGCCAGTTTTCCCAGCACCATTTATTAAATAGGGGATCCTTTCCCCATTGCTTGTTTTTCTCAGGTTTGTCAAAGATCAGATAGTCGTAGATATGTGGTGTTATTTCTGAGGGCTCAGTTCTGTTCCATTGATCTATATCTCTGTTTTGGTACCAGTACCATGCTGTTTTGGTTACTGTAGCTTTGTAGTATACTTTGAAGTCAGGTAGCGTGATGCCTCCAGCTTTTTCTTTTGGCTTAGGGTTGACTTGGCGATGTGGGCTCTTTTTTGGTTCCATATAAACTTTAAAGTAGTTCTTTCCCATTCTGGAAAAAAGTCATTGGTAGCTTGATGGGGATGGTGTTGAATCTATAAATTACCTTGTGCAGTATCATTTTCACGATATTGATTCTTCCTACACATGAGGATGGAATGTTCTTCCATTTGTTTGTATCCTCTTTTGTTTCCTTGAGCAGTGGTTTGTAGTTCTCCTTGAAGAGGTCCTTCACGTCCCTTGTAAGTTGGATTCCTAGGTATTTTATTCTCTTTGAAGCAATTGTGAAAGGGAGTTCACTCATGATTTGGCTCTCTGTTTGTCTGTTATTGGTGTATAAGAATGCTTGTGATTTTTGTACATTGATTTTGTATCCTGAGACTTTGCTGAAGTTGCTTATCAGCTTAAGGAGATTTTGGGCTGAGACAATGGGGTTTTCTAGATATACAATCATGTCATCTGCAAACAGGGACAATTTGACTTCCTCTTTTCCTAATCGAATACCCTTTATTTCCTTCTCCTGCCTAATTGCCCTGGCCAGAACTTCCAACACTATGTTGAATAGGAGTGGTGAGAGAGGGCATCCCTGGCTTGTGCCAGTTTTCAAAGGGAATGCTTCCAGTTTTTGCCCATTCAGTATGATATTGGCTGTGGGTTTGTTATAAATAGCTCTTATTATTTTGAGATACGTCCCATCAATACCTAATTTATTGAGAGTTTTTAGCATGAAGCGTTGTTGAATTTTGTCAAAGGCCTTTTCTGCATCTATTGAGATAATCATGTGGTTTTTGTCTTTGGTTCTGTTTATATGCTGAATTACATTTATTGATTTCCCATATATTGAACCAGCCTTGCATCCCAGGGATGAAGCCCGCTTGATCATGGTGGATAAGCTTTTTAATGTGCTGCTGGATTTGGTTTGCCAGTATTTTATTGAGGATTTTTGCATCAATGTTCATCAAGGATATTGGTCTAAAATTCTCTTTTTTGGTTGTGTCTCTCCCCGGCTTTGGTATCAGGATGATGCTGGCCTCATAAAATGAGTTAGGGAGGATTCCCTCTTTTTCTATTGATTGGAATAGTTTCAGAAGGAATGTTACCATTTCCTCCTTGTACCTCTGGTAGAATTCGGCTGTGAATCCATCTGGTCCTGGACTGTTTTTGGTTGGTAAGCTATTGATTATTGCCACAATTTCAGAGCCTGTTATTGGTGTATTCAGAGATTCAACTTCTTCCTGGTTTAGTCTTGGGAGGATGTATGTGTCGAGGAATTTATCCATTTCTTCTAGATTTTCTAGTTTATTTGCATAGAGGTTTTTGTAGTATTCTCTGATGGTGGTTTGTATTTCTGTGGGATCGGGGATACAGGGGATCCCCTGTATCATTTTTTATTGCATCTATTTGATTCTTCTCTCTTTTCTTCTCTATTAGTCTTGCTGGCGGTCTATCAATTTTGTTGATCCTTTCAAAAAACCAGCTCCTGGATTCATTAATTTTTTGAAGGGTTTTTTTGTGTCTCTATTTCCTTCACTTCTGCTCTGATTTTAGTTATTTCTTGCCTTCTGCTAGCTTTTGAATGTGTTTGCTCTTGCTTCTCTAGTTCTTTTAATTGTGATGTTAGGGTGTCAATTTTGGATCTTTCCTGCTTTTTCTTGTGGGCATTTAGTGCTATAAATTTCCCTCTACACACTTCTTTGAATGTGTCCCAGAGATTCTGGTATGTTGTGTCTTTGTTCTCATGGGTTTCAAAGAACATCTTAATTTCTGCCTTCATTTCGTTATTTACCCAGTAGTCATTCAGGAGTAGGTTGTTCAGTTTCCATGTAGTTGAGTGGTTTTGAGTGAGTTTCTTAATCCTGAGTTCTAGTTTGATTGCACTGTGGTCTGTGAGACAGTTTGTTATAATTTCTGTTCTTTTACATTTGCTGAAGAGAGCTTTACTTCCAACTATGTGGTCAATTTTGGAATAGGTGTGCTGTGGTGCTGAAAAAAATGTATATTCTGTTGATTTGGGGTGGACAATTCTGTAGATGTCTATTAGGTCTGCTTGGTGCAGAGCTGAGTTCAATTCCTGAGTATCCTTGTTAACATTCTGTCTCATTGATCTGTCTAATGTTGACAGTGGGGTGTTAAAATCTCCCATTATTATTGTGTTGGAGTCTAAGTCTCTTTGTAGGTCACTCAGGACTTGCTTTATGAATCTGGGTGCTCCCGTATTGGGTGCATATATATTTAGGATAGTTAGCTCTTCTTGTTGAATTGATCCCTTTACCATTATGTAATGGCCTTCTTTGTCTCTTGATCTTTGTTGGTTTAAAGTCTGTTTTATCAGAGACTAGGATTGCAACCCCTGCCTCTTTTTGTTTTCCATTTTCTTGGTAGATCTTCTTCATTCCTTTTATTTTGAGGCTATGTGTGTCTCTGCACATGAGATGGGTTTCCTGAATACAGCACACTGATGGGTCTTGAGTCTTTATCCAATTTGCTAGTCTGTGTCTTTTAATTGGAGCATTTAGTCCATTTACATTTAAAGTTAATATTGTTATGTGTGAATTTGATCCTGTCATTATGATGTTAGCTTGTTATTTTGCTCATTAGTTGATGCAGTGTCTTTCTAGCCTCGATGGTCTAGAATTTGGCATGATTTTGCAGTGGCTGGTACTGGTTGTTCCTTTCCATGTTTAGTGCTTCATTCAGGAGCTTTTTTAGGGCAGGCTTGGTGGTGACAAATCTCTCAGCATTTGCTTGTCTGCAAAGTATTTTATTTCTCCTTCACTTATGAAGCTTAGTTTGGCTGGATATGAAATTCTGGGTTGAAAATTCTTTTCTTTAAGAATGTTGAATATTGGCTCCCACTCTCTTCTGTCTTGTAGAGTTTCTGCCAAGAGATCCACTGTTAGTCTCATGGGCTTCCCTTTGTGGGTAACCCGACCTTTCTCTCTGGCTGCTCTTAACATTTTTTCCTTCATTTCACCTTTGGTGAATCTGACAATTATTTGTCTTGGAGTTGCTCTTCTCGAGGAGTATCTTTGTGGTGTTCTCTGTATTTCCTGAATCTGAATGTTGGCCTGCCTTGCTAGATTGGGGAAGTGCTCCTGGCTAATATCCTGCAGAGTGTTTTCCAACTTGTTTCCATTCTCCTGTCACTTTCAGGTACACCAATCAGACATAGATTTGGTCTTTTCACATAGTCCCATATTTCTTGGAGGCTTTGTTCATTTCTTTTTATTCTTTTTTCTGCAAACTTCCCTTCTCACTTCATTTCATTCATTTCATCTTCCATCATTGATACCCTTTCTTCCAGTTGATTGCATCAGCTCCTGAGGCTTCTGCATTCTTCACGTAGTTCTCAAGCCTTGGCTTTCAGCTCCATCAGCTCCTTTAAGCACTTCTCTGTATTGGTTATTCTAGTTATACCTTCGTCTAATTTTTTTTTCAAAGTTTTTAACTTCTTTGCCTTTGGTTTGAATTTCTTCCTGTAGCTCAGAGTAGTTTCATTGTCTGAAACCTTCTTCTCTCAACTCGTCAAAGTCATTCTCCATCCAGCTTTGTTCATTGCTGGTGAGGAACTGCATTCCTTTGGAGGAGAAGAGGCACTCTGCTTTTTAGAGTTTCCAGTTTTTCTGCTCTGTTTTTTCCCCATCTTTGTGGTTTTATCTATTTTTGGCCTTTGATGATGGTGATGTACATATGGGTTTTTGGCGTGGATGTCCTTTCTGTTTGTTAGCTTTCCTTCTAACAGACAGGACCCTTAGCTGCAGGTCTGTTGGAGTTTGCTAGAGGTCCACTCCAGACCCTGTTTGCCTGGGTATCAGCAGTGGTGGCTGCAGAACAGTGGATTTTCGTGAACCGCGAATGCTGCTGTCTGATTGTTCCTCTGGAAGTTTTGTCTCAGAGGAGTACCCGGCCGTGTGAGGTGTCAGTCTGCCCCTACTGGGGGTGCCTCCCAGTTAGGCTGCTTGGGGGTCAGGGTCAGGGACCCACTTGAGGAGGCAGTCTGCCCATTCTCAGATCTCCAGCTGCATGCTGGGAGAACCACTGCTCTTTGCAAAGCTGTCAGATGGGGACATTTAGGTCTGCAGAGGTTACTGCTGCCTTTTTGTTTGTCTGTGCCCTGCCCCCAGAGGTGGAGCCTATAGAGGCAGGCAGGCTTCCTTGAGCTGTGGTGGGCTCCACCCAGTTCGAGCTTCCTGGCTGCTTTGTTTACTTAAGCAAGCCTGGGCCGTGGTGGGCGCCCCTCCCCCAGCCTCGCTGCCACCTTGCAGTTTGATCTTAGACTGCTGTGCTAGCAATCAGCGAGACTCCTGGGTGTAGGACCCTCTGAGCCAGGTGCGGGATATAATCTCCTGGTGTGCCGTTTTTTAATCCCATTGGAAAAGTGCAGTATTAGGGTGGGAGTGACCCAATTTTCCAGGTGCCATCTGTCACCCCTTTCTTTGACTAGGAAAGGGAACTCCCTGACCCCTTGTGCTTCCTGAGTGAGGCAATGCCTCTCCCTGCTTCAGCTCATGCATGGTGTGCTTCACCCTCTTTCCTGTGCCCACTGTCTGGCACTCCCTAGTGAGATGAACCTGGTACCTCAGATGGAAATGCAGAATTCACCCATCTTCTGCGTTGCTCACGCTGGGGGCTGTAGACCAGAGCTTTTCGTATTCGACCATCTTGGCTGTCAGCCTTTTTTTTTTTTTTTTGAGTTTGAATCTTGCTCTGTAGCCCAGGCTGGAGTGCAGTGGTGCATCTTGGCTCACTGGAACCTCCGCCTCCAGGGTTCAACCAATTCTCCTGCCTCAGCTGTCCGAGTAGCTGGGAATATAGGTGTGTGTTATGACACCTGGCTGTTTTTTGTATTTAATAGAAATGGGGTTTCACTGTGTTAGCCAGGATAGTCTCGATCTTCTGACCTCATGATACACCCACCTTAGACTCCCAAAGTGCTGGGATTACAGGTGTTAGTCACTGCACCCAGCTCAGAAGGGCATGTTCTATGTGGCCCACTTAATCAGAGAGTTCTATCTGGAGGTCTAGAGGTAGGGGGAGGACTGCTTTGAATTGTTTTTTACTTAAGGGTATTCTTATGAAATCCAGGTCATAACCTTGTAATTGATTGCATTGTTTGCAGCCTGTATATATGACTTTACTACTAGCTAGACACAGAGAGTTGGTGTTTTAGTCCTGGTATGTGAGCAAAGAACCCATTCTAGGAGCTGCAGCCTTGGGGCCATCTGTCCTGTTAATCCTGTTGGGGAATATTTAGTTGGAAATACAAATAATTGGACTTAATATCGTGGGTCTATGCAATATAGTAGCCTCTGAGTAATAGCTTGCTCTATTTCTTCAATTTTCCTTTTTGCAGTGGGGTGTCAAATACCTGGGTGAGTCCAGGGCTGCATTGCCCTTTAGGATAGAAAGTATGTTCTGTAACTTATCAGTAGTTATGCCCAAGGTAGGGCAAAGCCAGTTAATATCACCCAGTAATGTTTGATAATCATTTAAGGTGTGTAAGTTGTTAGTATTCCATTTAAATTTTTGCAGTCTTACTGACCAGAAAGTTAGTATGTATTCAAGATGTTTCCAAAGGGAGGACATCAGTACTTCTTCAGGTAGTATGATTAAACATCTAAACTGTGTATTCCTTTTGACAGAGGCATATAAATTCAAAAGTATTGGCTTCACTGGGGCTGCCAGTAAGATGTCATCCATATAATGGATGATCTTGCAATTGGGAAATTCTTTTCTACTGGGGAGAAAATCCTGATTTACATGATACTGATACATGGTAAGGCTGTTCAGCATTCCTTGAGGAAGTACTTTCCAATGATTCAGCAAGCTGGCCTTCCATTATTGATAGCTGGTATTGTAAATGCAAATTTTTCTTTGTCCTGTTCTGCAAGGGGAATAGTAGAAAAGGAGTCTTTTAAGTCATTAATGACTATAAATCAATCTCGAGGAATTGCTATGGGGTAAGGGAGCCCCTGTTGAAGGGGTCCCATAGGTTGCAAATTAGCATTGATAGCAAGTAAATCATGAAAAAGTCTCCATTTATTAGACTTCTTGTCAATGATGAAAACAGGTGAATTCCAATAGCTGTTTGATGGTTCTATATGGCTGGCTTTTAAATTGTTCCTCAACTAATTCATGGGCTCATTGTAATTTCCTCCCTTTAAAGGCCACTGTTCTACCCACATAGGATTTTGAGAAAGCCATGTCAGGGTAGGGGAAAAATCAAAACAGTGGCCATTACCAGAAAGGGGTCTGATATTGCCTCAATTAATCCTCTCATAAATGGGCTAGTAGCTCCATTTTCTCTAATACTTTTTCTTATTTCTTCATAAGTGTTGAAAGTAATGGGTTCATGTACCCAATTGCCTTATTGATCTCCCATCACCAAGCAGGCCCAGAGCTCCCCTTCTAATGCTGCTTGCCTAAGGCAGGGCCCCATAACTGTAGTGTTTCCCTTTCCTTCTACCCAATTTATTGGAGAAGGGGTCTCAGAGAAAATCTCTGTCTCATCTGTGGCACCTTTACCTGGTAACAGTGGGGCTGAGGGAGCAAGAGGAGATTGTAAGGGAGCAAGAGGAGAGGGCCCCACTCTACACAGAAGAGCCCTTCCCTTTTTAGGCTCTTCTGTGTAGAGTGGGGCCAGAGCAGCCCTATCTAAGACCCATAACATTAAAGATGCTATTGGGACCCGTTGCCCTTGTGAATGATGTCATTTAAGATTTCTTCTCACTTGTTCCCAGAACTCTAGGTCTAGTGTGCCTTCTTCTGGGAACCATGGGTTATGGAAAACAATAGTTTGCATTAGGTCCCTTAATTGGGGCTCCAAGACCAAGGCTTTGCTAGCTTTAAGAAGCTGTTTCAATATCTTTGTATACTGTTGCTGTTGAGTGAATAACTGTTGTTCATTTTTGAGGGTTTTGTTATGATCCATTGCTGTGTTCCTCACACAGGGCACCATCAATAGCATTTACAGTCTCAGCCAGCCATAGTCATCCTAGCCACTGCTAGTGTTGCTGTTGCATCTATAACTGAATCAGTACAAACAGCTACCTTTGTGGATAGCCTGGCCAGAAATGTGTCTAATGAATTTCTCCTACAGCAGGGAAGAGATAAAAAAATTGTTGCACATCAGCAAACCCTCAAGGCTGCCTTGGAGTGTGTAGGAAAATGACAAGATGCACTGGCATTCCAACAGCAATAACACTGGGAACATAAGCATATTTGTGTCACCTCTCTACCCTGATATCGATCAATACACAGTTGGGATGAGGTGAAACAACAACTCTGTGGAACCTTACATGATGATGTAACAGCAGACGTAAAGCAACTTAAAACAACAGTTCAAGAATCCCTAAACACCATAAATCTACATGCCCAACAAGCAGCCATATGGACGGATGTGCAAGAACATCTCTCCTAATATAACCCCTCTCCTGAGGGTCACTCCTTGATTGGAAAAGAATAAAACTGATTATATTCATATTTGTCTTATGTTATTTAGTAATTCTGGGATGCAAAGCCTGAACACAAGCTATAACCGCTGCACCTGTCAAACCTGTGTCTGCACATCTCTGTACTCTTCAATCAGGCAAAAAAGAGAAAAGGGGGAAATATGGGAGATCGATCATAGTGGTGTGAAAAACTATAGGGAAACAACAGGCCTTCTGAAAACTCAGAAGGCTCTGCATAGCTTTGGAGTATAATATCTAAAGGCAGTTGTTCTCTAATCCTGAGGCAGAGGGTGAGGAGTATGTGTAAGGGAGTGAAGGGGAAGTTACCTTGATCAGGCTTGTTTGAAGTTGTCCAGGAACTGACCTTTGATCATCCACACTTGTGATGTTCCCTGAAAGGGGAACAATAAAAGTTAATTACCTACAGATTGTGTTTGCTCCAGGCTTTTGGCATTGTGCCTGCACTGACTAAAAGCAAGCAGCTTGAGCTTCTCATGACTGAACTCTGGCCACTTGAGCCAGGTAGTTTCCTAGCTGCTCTTACAATGCATATCTGTGTCTGAGTACTCATTTTATCCATCGGCGAGGGTCTGTGGGACAGACCTGGTATTCGCCCTGTCACCCAGGCTCAAGTGCAATAACATGATCTTGGCTCACTGCAACCTCCACCTCCTGGGTTCAAGTGATTCTCCTGCCTTAGCCTCCTGAGTAGCTGGGATTGCAGGCATGCACCACCACACCCAGCTAATTGTTGGTATTTTAGTAGATATGGGGTTTCACCATGTTGACCAGGCTGGTCTTGAACTCCTGACATCATGATTCACCCACCTCGGCCTCCCAAAGTCCTGGGATTACAGGCATGAACCACCATGCTCAGTGGGTAATGTTGCCTTTTTTGCTTGGGCTGTGCCCTTAGAAGGCATTGAGACATACAGCTGAGCCCACCACTAACATGATGTGAGTCCTCTTCCTAAACCCTGACCACAGGAAGCGTTGTGAAATGTTTCTTGACCCATTACAATCTCTCCTATGAGCAAAGCTCAGGTAAATGCCCTTTTTACCTATGTGATGTGACATTTCTCTTCTGCCTGGGCCATGCAGAGTGACTTATTGCTGAAGCAAGCAAAACAGTGATGTAATTATTCTGCCTGGTCCCTGTACACAGGAGTCACTGTGGTATATGTTTAGGCCTCCCACCTAGATGAAGTGACTCTTTTCTTCTGGAGTTTGTCCACAGTGGGAATTGTGATACGACACGACATAGCTCCTATGTGATGTGACTCCTCCTCATTTTTGGCTTCTTCTCACTGGGGTGATAGGAACATAAAGCTAATCCAAGCACCTAGGCTATGTCTGTCCTCTTATTTAGGAGCCCTACCCACAAGGGACATTGCGACATATCTCTAGGCTTCTCACCTAGGTAATGTGACTTTGTGCCTAGGCCCTCCCCTCAGGGCTATTGTGAAATGCTGCTGGACCAAGAACCTAGGTGATGTGACTCTGTGTTACTGCTTGGAGTGTGCTTAAGAAGAAATTTTGGGCTGGGTGCGGTGGCTCACACCTGTAATCCCAGCACTTTGGGAGGTGAAGGCGGGTGGATCACGAGGTCAGGAGATTGAGACCATCCTGTCTAACATGGTGAAACCCCCTCTCTACTAAATATACAAAAAATTAGCCAGGCGTGGTGGCGTGCACCTGTAATCCCAGCTATTCAGGAGGCTGAGGCAGGAGAATGGTGTGAACTCGGGAGGCAGAGCTTGCAGTGAGCCGAGATTGTGCCAATGCACTCCAGCCTGGGCGACAGAGCGAGACTCCATCTCAAAAAAAAAGAAGAAATTGTGATGCACATTTAGGTGCATCCAGCCCCTGAGTGATATTACTCTCCTCACCTCCCTGAGACCTGCATGCATCATGTATTTCAACATATCTGTGGGTCTAACAACATGGTGATGTGACTTTCCTGCATGGGCCCTCACACAGAAATATTCTAACACATGTTTTTATTTATTTCCTTGGTGATGTGACTTTTCTTTTCTGCTTGAGCACTGCCAAAAGAAAAGATTGTGACAAATCGCTGGACCCAGCACCTAGGTGATGTGACTCTCTTCACTTGCCTGAAACGTGCATATTTTGGTTATTGTGACATATCACTGAAACAAACACCTAAGGGTTGGAAGGCTTCTGCCTGAGCCTCTCCCACAGAGGGCCTTGGAATATATTTTTTTATCCATCACCTGGGAGATGAAATCCTCTACTTCTACCTGCATTCTTCCCTTAGAGAAGATTGTGATATATTGCTGGGCCCAGCAATCAGGTGTTTTGTCTATCCTTTCTGGGCTTTGCCTACAGTGAGCCTTGTGACACATTTAGCTGAGCCCAGCACCCAGGTGATCCTACTCTTCTTCATGTGCCCTGCTTTCAGGAGAGGATTGTAACATCTCTGGTTGAGGACCCTGTGATGTGAATCTCCTTGCTGGTGCATGCTGTCAGGGAAGATTGTGACATAACCCTGGCCCGGCACACAGTTGGTGTGACCCTCGTGTTTGTTCTCTACTCACAGGTGGAATTGTGCCATATAACTTGGTCAAGCACACAGATGTAATGATGACTTTCATACCTCAAAGAGCCAGTAGGAGAGATAATGTTGCTCATTGCTACTTTTAGGAAAACAAAAAATCCTGGGTCTTCCTTCTGTAAAAAACTCATAGAGAATTACCACTCTCTCACATATATAAGGCCCCAGTGTGTTACAGAGAATGTCATAACAGAGTTCACCATACAGATGAGATTCTGTTTGTCCTATGCACAGCCAACAACCTTTAGAATTGTCACCATCACACATGGACAGAGCCCACTGGTGAGGTCTTGAATCTCACATGAATGCACTCCACAGTTGGAATTTTGTCATATGTGAACATCTGGCCACAGTTGAGATGGTGACTCAATTCTAAACCCACCTCATAGGAAGGTGAGGTCTCTCTCTTCTAGACTCAGCCAATTAGAGAGACGTTGACTCTGGGCTTAGAACCATAGAAAAGATTCTGGATTCCCTTCTTGTACGAAGGTCACAGAGGATCACCACTCTTGCATATTGTATAAAGCCCTCAGGTGACATGGTGAGTGTCATAGGAGTGCACAGCACACAGGTGAGATAGTGTCTCTTGAATGCATGCCCAGGTGACAATAAAGATTGTCATTCTCCCACATAAATATATCCCACTGTTGAGGTTCTGAATCTCAGACACGGAGGCTGTGAAGGTTGGAGAATTGACTCTCCTATATGGCCTGGGCCACAGGTGGACTGGTGACCCTCAGACCAAGAATTCAGCACACATATGAGGCTGTGACTGCACTAACAGAACACAGTCTACAGAAGAAACGGTAGCTCTTTTGCAAAAATTCTGTCAGCTATTGAGATTGTTACTCATGAACTTAGACCCAACATACAGGAGGTGGTGACTGTCATATCTAGAACATGGACATGTATGGAATATCTAGTCTCATTCCTGGACTTTCCTGCAGGTGTGATTGTGCCTGCTAAGCATTTTAGTGATTTGACTCTCCTGCTTTGGCTCAGCCCATAGATGAGACTGTGACATATCTCTGGACTCTGCACCTCAAAGAAGTGACTCTCTTTTCCAGGCTTGGTGTTGCCCACAGGTGTCATGGTGACATATGGCTGGGCCTTCCACCCAGGTAATGTGAGTCTCTTTTCTTGCTTTGGCACTGCCCACAGGGTGCACTGTGACATATTCCTAAATTCTGCACTTAGGTTACATGACTGCTTTTTTTTTTTTTTTTTTTTTTTTTGCCTAATCCCTGCATATTTTGCATAGTATAACATATTACCAGGCCCAACACCTATAAAATGGGAAGATTCTGCCTGGGCCTTTCAACAGAGGGCCTTGTGACATATCTCTGCATCAATCACCTAGGAGATGTGACTCCCCATTATTGCCTGCACTCTGCTCACAAGAAAAATTAGGAATTATCACTAGACCCAGGTACCAGGTGATTTGTCTCTCTTGCATGGGCCTTGACTATAGAAAGCATTATTAGCCATTGCTGGGCTCAACACCCAGATGATGTGACTCTGCTGCCTGTGTTTTGCTTTCAGGAGAAGGTTGTGACATATTCCTGGCTGAGTATTAAAGTGATGTGACACTCCTGTCTGATCCTTGCCCTCAATAAAGATTGTGATGTATTCCTGGCCAAAAACCCAGGTGACGTGACTCTCCTCCTCTCTGCCTATTCACAGGTGGGATTGTAAAATATAGTTTGGCCTAGCTCACAGGTGCAATGGTGACTCTCATACCTCTACCCATCTAACAGGAGAGAGATGCTGTCTTTTATAACTAGGCCCATGGTAATGATTTATGACCCTGGGTCTCCTTTTTGTACAAAGTCATAGGAAATTACCAATTTCTTGCATACTATATAAATCTCTTGTGGTACAGAGAGTGTCATTCCAGGGTTCAGCACACAGGTCAGATTGTGGTTCTTATGTACAATGTGCACAGCCCACCAACTGTTAGGATTGTCACCCTCACACTTGGATAGAGCCCACTGGTGAGGCCCTGAATTTCACACAGACACAGTCCACAGTAGAAATTGTGAACTCTCATGTGTGAACATCCAGGCCAGGGTTGAGGTGATGACTCATTTATAAACCCAGTACATTGGCAGGTGAGAATTCTATCTGAACCCATGAAAATTCTACCTGGGCTTAGGGCTAGAGTGAACACAGTTTACAGGAGGAATGAAGGGTCTCAAGCTCCAATCCAGTTCATTGGTGAGGTTATCACTACCTTACTCAGAACCAACATAGAAAATGTGGTGACTCTCATACCTAGAACTGGGACCTGTGTAGGATTGTTAATTCATTACTGAACCTTTCTGCGGGAGTGATTGTTACATATGTCTATGTTCAGCACCTGAGTGATTTGATTTTGCTGCCTGGTCCCAGTCCAAAGGTAAGATTGTGATTTATCACTGGATCCAGCACATCAGTGCTTTGATTCTCCTTTTTTGGAGAGGACCCCACACATTTTGTGTATTGTCAATTATTGCTGAATTCTACAGCCATGTTTTCTGACTCTTCCAAATGTGCCTTACATGTTGTGCCATATTCGGGCTCAATATATCACATTAGACATTGTTACATATTGCTGGGTTTAACACCCTGCCTACATGGGACCTTGTGATATAACTCAATGCCCATCACCATGGTAATGTACTCTCTTCTCCTGCCTGGTCTCTGATCACAGAGAAATTGTAACACTTACTGGCCTAGCATCTAGGTGATATGACTCTCCTCTTTTTCTCAGGCTCCACACATTTGGGTATTGTGACATATTGCTGAACACAACACCTAAGGGATGGGAGTCTTCTACTTGGGACCTTCCTACAGGGGGCATTGTGACATGTCTCTGCATTCCTCACCTAGCAGATGTGACTCTCCTCTTCTGCCTGCACCCTGCCTACATGGAAAGTTGTGGCACATTGCTGTTGTCAGCAACCAGATGATGCATTTCTCCTGCCTGGGTCTTTATTACAGGAAAGATGATTGACATATTACTGAGCCCAGCATCCAGGTGATGTGACTCTCTTCTTCTGCTGGTCCCTGCTTACAGGGAAATTGTAGCATATTGCTACACCCAGCTCCTAGCTTATGTGACTCTTTCATTCATTTAGGTTTTGCCTTCAGGCGACATTGTGTCATATTGCTGGCCCCTGCCCTGACAATTTTTGACTCTTCTGCCACTTGGGCCATTGTGACATGTTGCTGGGTTCAACACTCAGGTGATGTAACTTTTATGTCTGGGCGTTGCCTATAGGGTCATTTTGAAATGTCTCTGTGGCTAGGTGTTGTGGCTCAAACTTGTAATCCCAACACTTTGGGAGGATGAGGCAGTTGGATCAAAAAGTCAAGGTTCAAGACCAGCCTGATTAATATGGTGAAACCTTGTCTTTACTAAAAAAATTAATAATAATTACAAAAAGCAGCTGGGTGTGGTGATGGGCACCTGTAGTCCCAGCTACGTGGGAGGCCGAGGCAGGAGAATCACTTGAATTTAAGAGGCAGAGTTTGTAAAGATCACATCACTGCACCCCAGCCTGGGTAACAGAGTAAGGCTCCATCTCAAAAAAAAAAAAAAAAAAGAAAGAAAGAACAAAATGTCTTTGCACCAATCCCACAGATGATGTGACTCTTTTGTGTTACCATGTCTCTGCTCACAGGAAGAACTGAGACATTTCACAGCATGTAGCTGATTTTTTTGTTGTTGTTGTTCCTGCAGGAAAGATTGGGCAATGTTACTGAACTAGGCATCAGAAAGATATTACTTTTATTTTTCTTAGTCCTGCCCACGTAAGACATTGTGTCATGTTCCTGGGCCCTACACGAAGATGATGTGAGTTTTCTGTCCATCAACTATTTTATGTGACTCTCCTCTCTTACCTTCACATTGTCCATAGGTTAGATTGTAATATATCTTTGGGCCTAGGTCATGCTAACAGAAGCAAGAGTGACTTATTGCTGGGCCCAGCACACAGGGGATGTGATTCTTCCACTTGGTTCCTGCCCAATTGGTTATTGTGACATATCTCTGAGCCAATCACCTAAATGATAGGTCTCTTCTTATCTTTCTGGACCTGTCCATAGTAGGAAATGTGACATATCACTGGGCCAAGCACCTATGTGATATGACTCTCCTCTCAAGCCAAGCCCTTGCCTAATGTAATTGTGCCATATAGCTGGGCCCAGCTGCTATATTAGCTGACCCCATTTTATTTCTGAGCCATACAAAACAATGGCATTATAAGATATTTCTGGGCCTTTTACCTAGGTGATGTGACTTTTCTGTCTGGTATGTCCTCTGAGGGGTTATTGTGACATGTTGCTGGGTACAGCATTTAGGTGATGTGACTTCCTCTACTGCTTGGTCTGACCAAAAGGGGATTGTGATGTATCACTGGGCCCAGAACCTATGTGATGGGACTCTTTTCTCTTGTCTAGGCCCTACAAACCTTTTGCATTGTGACATATAGCTGGGTCTGCCACCCAGGTGATGTGAGTCTTCTACATAATCCCTGACCACAAGAGTATTATGAAATATCTTTTCATTCATCACCTAGGTAGTGATGTGACTCTTCTTCAGCCTCTACACTGCCACAAGGGAATTGTGATGTGTTACTGGACCCAGCACCTAGATGATGTAACACATCTTTTGACTGGACCTTGCATATTTTGCATATTGTTACTTTTACTGGGTCTGACATTATGGGATGAGAGGCTCCTGCCTGGGCCCTGACAACAGGTGGCCTTGTGACATATTTTGGCATCCATCACCCATGAAATAGGACTCTCCTCACCTACATGCACCATGCACAAAGAAAAGATGGTGACATATCACTGGGATCAGGCACCAGGTGTGTGTATAACCATTCAGGGTGTTTCTCAAAGAGAGCATTGTAACGTATCACTGGGCCCAGCACCTAGGTAATGTGACTTGTGGCCTGTGCCCATCTTTTCTTTCTTTCTTTTCTTTTCTTTTTTTTTTTTTCTTTTTGAGACAGAGTTTCACTCTGTCACCCAGGTTGGAGTGCAGTGATGTGATCTTGGCCCACTGCAACTTCTGCTTCCTGGGTTCAAGCCATTCTCCTGCCTTAGCCTCCCAAGTAGCTGGGATTACAGGCATGCATCACCACACTGGGCTAATTTTTGTATTTTTAGTAGAGGTGGGGTGTCATCATGTTGGCCAGGCTTGTCTCAAACTCCTGATGTCAGGTGACCCACTTGCCTTGATCTCCCAATGCAAGAGCCTTCCCTCTTGTCTGGGTATGAGCCAATGCACCCAGTCTGCCTGTGGCCATCTTATAGGAATAAATTCTAATGCATCCCTTGCCAAGCACCTAGGTGATGTGATATGACTCTCCTGTCTGATTCTTGCCCTCAGAAAAGATTGTGACATACCTTTAGACCAGCCCCAGATGATGTGACTCTTCTGCTCACTTCCTACTCAGCAGTGTAATTGTGACATATTATCTTGCCCCAGCTTGCAATTGCTATGTTGATTCTCACACCTTGAACAAGGCAATAAAAGAGTTGCACTCTCTCCTAGTTAGGCTTAGGAAAACAAAGACGATCCTTAGTCTTTTCTTTTTGCCAAGGTCATAGAGAAATACTGTATAAAGCCCTTGGGTGGCATAGAGAGTGTCATCAAGGGACAAAAACACAGATGATATTGTGTTTCTTTTCTTTTTTTTCTTTGGAGATGGAGTCTCACTCTGTCATTCAGGCTGGAGTGCAGTGACACAATCTTGGCTCACTGCAACCTCCGCCTCCTGAGTTCAAGTGATTCTTCTGCCTATCCTCCTGAGTAGCTGGAACTACAGGCATGTGCCTCCAAGCTGAGCTAATTTTTGTAGGGGTTTTACCATGTTGGCCAGGCTGGTTTCGAACTCCTCACCTTAGATGATCTGCCCGCCTCTGCCTCCCAAAGTGTTGGGATTACAGGTGTGAGACACTGCACCCAGCCAAATGCTGTGTTTCTTAGAAGAACTTCCTGCTGCCTGTTATAATTATAACCTCAACATGGACAGAGCCCACTGGTGAGCTCCTAAATCTCATATGCAGATGCAGTCCGCAGTTGGAATTGTGACTGTGATATGCAAACATCCAGCCAGGAATGGCTCATTTCTAAAGCTACAAATGATGACTCACTTCTAAATCTAGCTAATAGGCAGGTGAGGACTTTCCTAAATGGATCAGCCAATTGGAAAGATGTTGACTCTCATTCCTGGGCTTAAGAGTCACATGTAGTATCATAAGTCCATATCATCACAAATGTCTTAGAGTAGATTGCGACTCACATGCATATTGCATAAAGTGTGGGGGATCAGTCAGAGTGGTGGAAAAACTATAGGGAAAGGTTGCTAACCTTCTGAAAGGTCAAAAGTTTCTGCAGAGCCCTGGGGGAGAATACCTGAAGTTAGCTGTTCTATAACCCTGAGGCAGAGGGCAATGAGTAGGGACAAGGGAATTTAGGGGAATTTATCTTAAACAGGTTTGTTTACTTAAGTTGACCAGGAACTGACCTTTGACCAACTGCCTGTGATGTTCCCTGAAAAGGGAATTATAAATGTTAATTACCTACAGGTTGTGTTGGCTACAGGTATTTGACATTGTGCCTGCACTGAATAAAAGCAAGCAGCTCCAGCTTCTCGGTGCTGCAATCTGGCCACTAGAGCTGGGCAGTTCCCTAGCTGCTTTAACACTGCATACCTATGTCTGAGTACTCATTTCATCTGTCAGCCAGGATGTGTGGGACCGAACCAGCAGGTGGTGCCCCATGTGGGGAGCGACAAAACGGATCATGACAGAACCCTCAAAAATGAAAGGGAACTGACTGCACAGTAAGTAATTGGTGCCCACTGGGAATTTCCAAGTTCAAAGGGATTTTTTCAAGCCAGGGTTTTATTAATTATTATTATTATTATTTTGAGATGGAGTTTTGCTTTTGTTTCCCAGGCTGGAGTGCAATGGCTCAATCTTGGCTCATAGTAACTTACACCTCCCAGGTTTAAGTGATTCTCCTGCCTCAGTCTCTATAGGTAGCTGGCATTACAGACATGCGCCACCATACCCGGCTGATTTTGTATTTTTTAGTAGAGATGGGGTTTCTCTATGTTGGTCTGGCTGATCTTGAACTCCTGACCTCAGGTGATTCACTCAGCTCGTTCTCCCAAAGGGCTGGGATCACAGGCATGAGCCATTGTGCCCAGACTCAAGCTAGGGTTTTATCATGGGACAACAATTATCAGCTCAACAGCAACAGTATATAAAAATGTTGAAACGACTGCTAAAAGCTAGTGGAGCCTCAGTTTTGAAGGCTCAATTAAGAGACCTAATGCAAACTGTTGTTTTCCACAGCCCATGGTTCCCAGAAGAAGGCATACTAGACCTAGAGCTCTGGGAACAAGTGAGAAGAAATCTTAAACATTATGCTCATGGGCAATGAGTCCCAGTAACATCTTTAATGTTCTTTAATGTTATGGGCTTTAGTTAGGGCTGCTTTGGCCCTGCTCTATACAGAAGAGCCTAAAAAGGGAAGGGAGGAAGAACCATCATCTACCTTACTGCCTCCTCGTCTTCCTCCTCCTCCTCCCTCAGCCTGGTTGTTACCAGGTAAAGGTGCCACCGAGGAGGCAGAGATTTTCCCTGAGCCCCCTCTCCCAATAAATTGGGGAAAAGACAAGGGATACATTACAGTTATGGGACCCTGTCTTAGGTAAGCAGCATTAGAAGGGAAGCTCTTGGCCTGCCCAATGATGGAAAATCAACAAGGCAGTCAGGTACATGAACCCATTACTTTCAAGACTTATAAAGAAAAAGCATTAGATAAAATGGAGCCACTAGCCCATTTAGGAGAGGATTACTTGAGGCTATAGCAGAAAACTACCATATGACCCCATGGGACTGGTCAATGCTAGCTAAAACAACTTTAGAGGCCAGCCAATACCTCTTCTGGAGGGCAGAATATGATGAGTTATGTGAACAACAAGTTAACCAGAATCAGTTGGGCCAGGCAAAACTTAACAGCTGCTCTGCTCCAGGGGAGAGGTCCCTATGTTAATGTATAACAGCAATTAAATTTTTCCCTCAAGCCTATGTGCATGTGTCTTTGTGCACTCACAGGGCGTGGGAATGAATTCCCAAAGGTAGAGTTCAACATGGATCTTTTGTAAATGTATGACAAGGGCCCCAGGAGCCATTTGTTGAATTTATCAATTATTTAACCCAGATAACAGTGGAATGTACCCATTCCACCCTTAAGAGTATGCTTAAAAAGCCAAAAATGGGGAATATGAGTAGGAATACTACAACACTACTAGCACGAGCCTTATTTACCCTAAATTTCTTAAATTTAGATAATAAATTTCAGTCAGCTGTAGAAAAGCACTTTGCAAAAACCTCTCAAAATATAAAACCTCAAGTTCTATAGAAAGATGTAAATAGTTGTTGGGAACAAGCCCCCAAATCTGGCCATAAACTGGCCCCAAAACTGGCCATAAACAAAATCTTTGCAGCACTGTGACATGCTCGTGATGGCCATAATGCCAACGTAGAAAGTTATGGGTTTACCGGAATGAGGGCAAGGAACACCTGGCCCACCTAGGGTGGGAAAACCACTTAAAGGCATTCCTGAACCACAAACAATAGCATGAGCAATCTGGACCTTAAGGACCTGTTCCTGCTGCAGATAACTAGCCAGCGCGCATCTCTTTATTTCTCACAAGGAATATTTTTAGTTAATCTATAATCTATAGAAACAATGCTTATCACTGGCTTGCTGCCAATAAATATGTGGGTAAATCTCTGTTTGGGGCTTTCAGTTTTGAAGGCTGTGAGACCCCTGATTTCCCACTCCACATGCTATATTTCTGTGCATGTGTCTTTAATTCCTCTAGTGCCACTGGGTTAGGGTCTCCATGACTGAGCTGGTCTCGGCAGATAGTAATGTATAGTGTGGTCCAAATTATTTGTTAATTTGGGGAAGAGGATATACTTGTGTTCACACCCCCTCAGGTCCTCTTTGGATTCCAGTATGACACACCAAACCTTACCACAGCATGGCTAGGACCCAACCCAGTACCAAAAATGAAGGAAATGATCCTGCAGAGCCTGCCAACCCCAGACAATGCCACTTCCTTGGACATCACAGGCCCCAGACATTACCTGGGGGATGCTGAAGAAGACAACTCAGGAGGCTGAGTGAATTCTGCTGCAGAAAAAGAAACCATTCCCTCAGATAATGTGTTCCTTTCTATGCTTTCTGTTGTACATTGCAACTCTTGTAGGGTATTGATTCTTCTTATTATCTCACTTTGCCTGCAACCTGTACCTGTTACACTCTATTGGGCCCATCTTCTAGATCCACCTTTCTTCCACACTGTTACTTGGGCAGAGACCCTCTTCCTAGCCTCTAAAAATGTGACTGATTGGCTGGGAGGGATTGACACACCTCCAGTGGGGGTCCCTCAGTAATGGCATACATTGGACTGAGGTGGCAAGTACCACTATATATCACTCCTTGATTGTAAAAGAATAATATTGATTATACTCATGTTTGTTTTATATTATTTACTGGTTCTAAGATGCAAAGCTGGAACACAAGCTGTAACCACTATGCCAGTCACTGCTCACATCTGTATGCTTCAATCATCAAAACTTGATGCAAAAAAAAAGGAGGGGAAATGTTGGGCGGGGGGAGGGGGGCAGGTGGTGGTTGTCGGTCAGAGTGGTGAAAAATCTATAGGGAAAGAATGCAAATCTCCTGAAAGGTCGAAAGGTCCTGCAGAACCCCAGGGGATAATAGCTGAAGGCACCTGTTCTATAACGTTGAGTCGGGGGTAAGGAGTTAATATAAGGGAGTGTGGGGGAACTTTAGCTTAAAGAGGCTTGTTTACTTATGTTGACCAGGAACTGACCTTTGATCATTTGCACATGTGACATTTCTTGAAAGGGGAACAATAAATGTTAATTACCTGCAGGTTGTATTGGCTCCAGGTTTTCGGCATTGTGCCTGCACTGAATAAAAGAAAGCAGCCCAGCTTCTCGGGGCTGCAACTCTGTCCAATATAGCTGGGCAGTCACCTAGCTGCTCTTACACTGCATACCTGTGTCTGAGTACTCATTTCATCCATCAGCCAGGGTCTGTGGGACAGACCCAGCAATAAAGCCCTCAGGTAATATATTGAATGCCCTTATATGGTCCAGCACACAGATGACATTGTGATACTGGTATTCACAACCAGTCAACAGTAAATATGTCATCCTTTTAGATAAACACAATCTACTTCTGAAGTTCTGAATCTCATCCTTGGAGGAAGTGGAAAGTTGCAAAACTGACCCTCACATGTGGATCTGGTACACAGCTAGGCTGGTGACTCAGATCAAGATTCAGCACACCTGTGAGACTGTGGAGTTTACTGAGGAGACACAGTCTGAAGGGCAGAATGAGGCTCTTATTCATGAACCCGTCCACATTGAGATTGTGATTTGCGTACTTAAACCCAACCTCCAAATGGTCTTGACTCTCATACCTAGAATGGGAATATGTGAAAAGTTATTCATGCTATCCCTGAGCCTTTCTGCATGTGTGATTGTGACACACATCTCTGTTCATAACCTGAGTGATTTGACTCTCCTGCCTGGGTCCAGCACACAGATGGGACTGGGACATATTGTTGGAACCAGTATGTAGATGATGTGACCCTAAACTCATGGCTTGGTGCTGCCAAAGAGGGCACTGCAACATATCACTGGTCCCTGCACCCAGGTAATGTGCTTGTCCTTTCTGTGCCATACCCACATCAGCTACTGTAACATATTGCTGGGTCTAACACCCAGGAGATATGAATCCCTGCCCTAGACCCTGGCTACAGGAGGCATTTTGCCATATTCCTGGACCATCTATTTGATGTTACTTTCCACTTTTACATGGGCTTTTCCCTAGGAGACATACGTAATGTTTCTCTTTTCTCCTATCTGGGCCCAGACCACACAAGTGAGAGTGACTAATCCCTAGTGACATTTCACAGGTGATGTAATTTTTCTGCCTTATACCTGTCCACAGAGGACATAGTGAATGTCCCTGGCCCACTAAACTGGATTATATGACTTCTTATTTTTGTCTCAGACCTGTCAACAGTGGGGATTGTGACAGATCACCCTTCTCAGCACTTACATAATATTTTTCCCATGCTTGGGTGCTGCCCACTGGGGTGATTGTGACATATAACTAGGTGAAGGCCCTAGGTTATGACTTTTCTCATCTACATGAGCCTTGCCCACACAGGGTGTTTTGACATATCTCTGAAGCTCTAATTTAGGTAGACTGCTGCATGGGCTCTTCATTTTTCAGGAAGTATTGTCCCATTTTTTTTGACCTAGCAATAAGGTGATGTTACTCTCTTCTAGTGCTTGGGCTCTGCCCAAAAAGGGCATATTTCAAAAGTCACATCACCTAGGTGTTGGGTCCAGCCACATTTCAATATACAAATTGTATATTGTATATGTTAAAAACTGTGTATATTGAAATATGGCTGGGTCCAACACCTATGTGATCTAACTCTCCCACATGAGCCCTTCCAATAGGGGAATTATGACATATTTTATCACCTAAGTGATGTAACTCTCCTTTTCTACCTGAGCCCTGTATAAAGGGAGGATTGTGACATATCACTGGACCCAGCATCTGGTGATATCATCCTCTTTTTTCTTTTCTTTTTTTTTTTTGAGATGACGTCTCACTTTGTATCCCAAGCTGGAGTGCAGTGGTGTGATCATGGCTCACTGCAACCTCCATCTCCCAGGTTCAAGTGATTCTCCTGCCCTAACCTCCCGAGTAGCTGGGATTACAGGTGTGTGCTACCACAGCTGGCTAATTTTTGTATTTTTAGTAGAGATGGGGTTTTGCCATGTTTGCCAGTCTGGTCTCCAACTCCTGACCTCAAGCGATCTGCCAGCGTCAGCCTCCCAAAGTGCTGGGATTATAGGCATGAGCCACTGCACCAGCCCTTATCACTCTCCTCTTTCAAATTGGCCCCATGTATTTTAGGTATTAAAACATATTGCTGGGTCAAATCAAGTGCCTGGGCCCTGCCCACTAGAGGCCTTGTGACATATCTCTGCATCCATTACTTTGAGGTGTGACTTTCCTCTTGCATCTGCATCATGCCCATGCAGAAGATTGTGATATACCTCTGGGTTCAGCAACCAGGTGGTGGTTTTCTTGTACCCAGGTCTTACCTGCAGAAGAAATTGTGACATATAGCTGGCCCATTACCCAGGTAATGTGTCTTTGCTGTTTGTGCCCTGCTTTCTGGAGAAAATTGTAACATAACCCTGGCCAGGAAACCAGGTGATATTACTCTCTGCCTGGTCTCTGCCCTGGAAAAATTGTGACATATTTCTGACCCAGCACCCAGGTGATGTTAGTCTTTTGTTTTCTTTCTACTCACAGTTTGGGTTGTGACATATACGTTACCCAAGCTCACAGTTGTGATGATGACACTAATACCATGAATCAGCCAAAAGGAGAGATACTGGCACTTGTAACTAAACTTAGAGAAATGGGTATATTCCTGCGTCTTCTCTAGATAATAACATCATAAAGAATTACCATTCTTTCACATTTATATTAAGTCTTTGGATGGTACAGAAAGTGTCATCACAGGACCAAGCACACAGGTGAGACTGTGTTTCCCATATGCACAACCTACCAAATGTTAGCATTGTCACCCTGACACATGGACAGTGCCCACTGGAGAGATACTGATTTCACAGGTGAGTGCAGTCCACAGTAAAAATTCTGACTGTCATATGTGATCATGCCCCCAGAGTTAATACAGTGACTAATTTCTTTCTTTCTTTTTTTTTTTTTTGAGACAGAGTCTTGCACTGTTGCCGGGCTGGAGTGCAATGGCACAATCTCAGCCCACTGCAACCTACACCCCCTGGTTCAAACGATTCTCTTTCTTCACCTCCAGAGTAGCTGGGATTATAGGTGTGTGCCACTAGGCCTGGCTAATTTTTTTGTTTTTTTTGTAGTTTTAGAAGAGATGGGATTTCACCATGTTGGTCAGACTGGTCTTGAAATGTTGACCTCAGGTGATCCACCCACTTTGGCCTCCCAAAGTGCTGGGATTAGGGGCAATTGTTTAAAGACATTTTGTTTCTGACTAGCAGTCTCACCCATTATTTCTTTATTCTGAAATTTCTAAAACAAAAGAATATATGTAGCCAATCAATAGCTTATGCATTTAAATATGAATTCTTGGTAAACAACTTAGGGACTGGCTTCTGACTTTTTTGAAAAGACTCACTTTCTTTTTTTTTTTTTTTTTTTTTTTTTTTTTTTTTTTTTTTTTGTCTTTTATTATTATTATTATTATTATCATTATTATACTTTAGGTTTTATGGTACATGTGCGCAATGTGCAGGTAAGTTACATATGTATACATGTGCCATGCTGGTGCGCTGCACCCACCAACTTGTCATCTAGCATTAGGTATATCTCCCAATGCTATCCCTCCCCCCTCCCCCCACCCCACAACAGTCCCCAAAGTGTGATGTTCCCCTTCCTGTGTCCATGTGTTCTCATTGTTCAATTCCCACCTATGAGTGAGAATATGCGGTGTTTGGTTTTTTGTTCTTGCGATAGTTTACTGAGAATGATGATTTCCAGTTTCATCCATGTCCCTACAAAGGACGTGAACTCATCATTTTTTATGGCTGCATAGTATTCCATGGTGTATATGTGCCACATTTTCTTAATCCAGTCTATCATTGTTGGACATTTGGGTTGGTTCCAAGTCTTTGCTATTGTGAATAATGCAGCAATAAACATACGTGTGCATGTGTCTTTATAGCAGCATGATTTATAGTCCTTTGGGTATATACCCAGTAATGGGATGGCTGGGTCGAATGGAATTTCTAGTTCTAGATCCCTGAGGAATCGCCACACTGACTTCCACAAGGGTTGAACTAGTTTACAGTCCCACCAACAGTGTAAAAGTGTTCCTATTTCTCCACATCCTCTCCAGCACCTGTTGTTTCCTGACTTTTTAATGATTGCCATTCTAACTGGTGTGAGATGGTATCTCATTGTGGTTTTGATTTGCATTTCTCTGATGGCCAGTGATGATGAGCATTTTTTCATGTGTTTTTTGGCTGCATAAATGTCTTCTTTTGAGAAGTGTCTGTTCATGTCCTTTGCCCACTTTTTGATGGGGTTGTTTGTTTTTTTCTTGTAAATTTGTTGGAGTTCATTGTAGATTCTGGATATTAGCCCTTTGTCAGATGAGTAGGTTGCGAAAATTTTCTCCCATTTTGTAGGTTGCCTGTTCACTCTGATGGTAGTTTCCTTTGCTGTGCAGAAGCTCTTTAGTTTAATTAGATCCCATTTGTCAATTTTGGCTTTTGTTGCCATTGCTTTTGGTGTTTTAGACATGAAGTCCTTGCCCATGCCTATGTCCTGAATGGTAATGCCTAGGTTTTCTTCTAGGGTTTTTATGGTTTTAGGTCTAACATTTAAGTCTTTAATCCATCTTGAATTGATTTTTGTATAAGGTGTAAGGAAGGGATCCAGTTTCAGCTTTCTACATATGGCTAGCCAGCTTTCCCAGCACCATTTATTAAATAGGGAATCCTTTCCCCATTTCTTGTTTTTGTCAGGTTTGTCAAAGATCAGATACTTGTAGATATTTGGCATTATTTCTGACGGCTCTGTTCTGTTCCATTGATCTATATCTCTGTTTTGGTACCAGTACCATGCTGTTTTGGTTACTGTAGCCTTGTAGTATAGTTTGAAGTCAGGTAGTGTGATGCCTCCAGCTTTGTTCTTTTGGCTTAGGATTGACTTGGTGATGCGGGCTCTTTTTTGGTTCCATATGAACTTTAAAGTAGTTTTTTCCAATTCTGTGAAGAAAGTCATTGGTAGCTTGATGGGGATGGCATTGAATCTGTAAATTACCTTGGGAAGGATGGCCATTTTCATGATATTGATTCTTCCTACCCATGAGCATGGAATGTTCTTCCATTTGTTTGTATCCTCTTTTATTTCCTTGAGCAGTGGTTTGTAGTTCTCCTTGAAGAGGTCTTTCACATCCCTTGTAAGTTGGATTCCTAGGTATTTTATTCTCTTTGAAGCAATTGTGAATGGGAGTTCACTCATGATTTGGCTCTCTGTTTGTCTGTTATTGATGTATAAGAATGCTTGTGATTTTTGCACATTGATTTTGTATCCTGAGACTTTGCTGAAGTTGCTTATCAGCTTAAGGAGATTTTGGGCTGAGACAATGGGGTTTTCTAGATATACTATCATGTCATCTGCAAACAAGGACAATTTGACTTCCTCTTTTCCTAATTGAATACCCTTGATTTCCTTCTCCTGCCTAATTGCCCTGGCCAGAACTTCCAACACTATGTTGAATAGAAGTGGCGAGAGAGGGCATCCCTGTCTTGTGCCAGTTTTCAAAGGGAATGCTTCCAGTTTTTGCCCATTCAGTACGATATTGGCTGTGGGTTTGTCATAAATAGCTCTTATTATTTTGAGATACGTCCCATCAATTCCTAATTTATTGAGAGTTTTTAGCATGAAGGGTTGTTGAATTTTGTCAAAGGCCTTTTCTGCATCTATTGAGATAATCATGTGGTTTTTGTCTTTGGTTCTGTTTATATGCTGGATTACATTTATTGATTTGCGTATATTGAACCAGCCTTGCATCCCAGGGATGAAGCCCACTTGATCATGGTGGATAAGCTTTTTGATGTGCTGCTGGATTCTGTTTGCCAGTATCTTATTGAGGATTTTTGCATCAATGTTCATCAAGGATATTGGTCTAAAATTCTCTTTTTTTGTTGTGTCTCTGCCAGGCTTTGGTATCAGGATGATGCTGGCCTCATAAAATGAGTTAGGGAGGATTCCCTCTTTTTCTATTGATTGGAATAGTTTCAGAAGGAATGGTACCAGCTCCTCCTTGTACCTCTGGTAGAATTCGGCTGTGAACCCATCTGGTCCTGGACTTTTTTTGGTTGGTAAGCTATTGATTATTGCCACAATTTCAGCTCCTGTTATTGGTCTATTCAGAGATTCAACTTCTTCCTGGTTTAGTCTTGGGAGGGTGTATGTGTTGAGGAATTTATCCATTTCTTCTAGATTTTCTAGTTTATTTGCATAGAGGTGTTTGTAATATTCTCTGATGGTAGTTTGTATTTCTGTGGGATCGGTGGTGATATCCCCTTTATCATTTTTTATTGCATCTATTTGATTCTTCTCTCTTTTTTTCTTTATTAATCTTGCTAGCGGTCTATCAATTTTGTTGATCCTTTCAAAAAACCAGCTCCTGGATTCATTTATTTTTTGAAGGGTTTTTTGTGTCTCTATTTCCTTCAGTTCTGCTCTGATTTTAGTTATTTCTTGCCTTCTGCTAGCTTTTGAACGTGTTTGCTCTTGCTTTTCTAGTTCTTTTAATTGTGATGTTAGGGTGTCAATTTTGGATCTTTCCTGCTTTCTCTTGTGGGCATTTAGTGCTATAAATTTCCCTCTACACACTGCTTTGAATGCATCCCAGAGATTCTGGTATGTTGTGTCTTTGTTCTCGTTGGTTTCAAAGAACATCTTTATTTCTGCCTTCATTTCGTTATGTACCCAGTAGTCATTCAGGAGCAGGTTGTTCAGTTTCCACGTAGTTGAGCGGTTTTGAGTGAGATTCTTAATCCTGAGTTCTAGCTTGATTGCACTGTGATCTGAGAGACAGTTTGTTACAATTTCTGTTCTTTTACATTTATTGAGGAGATCTTTACTTCCAAGTATATGGTCAATTTTGGAATAGGTGTGGTGTGGTGCTGAAAAAAATGTATATTCTGTTGATTTGGGGTGGAGAGTTCTGTAGATGTCTATTAGGTCCGCTTGGTGCAGAGCTGAGTTCAATTCCTGGGTATCCTTGTTGACTTTCTGTCTCGTTGATCTGTCTAATGTTGACAGTGGGGTGTTAAAGTCTCCCATTATTAATGTGTGGGAGTCTAAGTCTCTTTGTAGGTCACTCAGGACTTGCTTTATGAATCTGGGTGCTCCTGTATTGGGTGCATATATATTTAGGATAGTTAGCTCTTCTTGTTGAATTAATCCCTTTACCATTATGTAATGGCCTTCTTTGTCTCTTTTGATCTTTGTTGGTTTAAAGTCTGTTTTATCAGAGACTAGGATTGCAACCCCTGCCGAAAAGACTCACTTTCAATGGTTGTTAATTGAAATATATATTCAGGGCAATTTAAATCTGTCCTCCTGGTGGCCATCCTCAATATCAGACCTTGAGTAAACATATTTCAGATTACATTTTAACTTTTTGATTATTTTAAGTTGACTCAGGGCTGGCCTGGAACATTCTCCTGGGTGTAAATACTCCGACTATAAGCTACCTGCTCAGTAGAGGAAACTAATCAACAGCATGGCCTAGCATAGTTCAAAGACACATGTGAGAAACTCATTGGCGCCTGGCTCCTAATTGCAAGGACTGTTGCACAGGTGTGTCTGAATGCTTGGCAAGCCTGGCCTTTCCTCACCCAATGTCTCTCACCAGCTGTTTCAACCACATCTTGGCCTTTTGTCATTCTGTTCTCTGGGGTGAAAACTCATCTTCAGGGCTGTCTACAACAAAAGAGAAACATCAGGTTACCAAAACCTCAGGAACAGGGATTACAGATTGGGTTAAGAGTGTGTGCTTTCTTAAGGATGATATGCATGGAAAATCAGCAAATAATTTTAGAATGATACAAGAAAAAATGCCTCTAATGGGTACTTATACTATAGTTCAACTCGATTTGTTGTGTACGTGGTAGGGAAAATGGGATAAAATATCGTAAGTTCAAGCATTTTTGCTGCTCAGTCAGAATAAAACCCTGCAGAAGGCATGGGCATGTTTCATGAGAGAAATAGAATAAAAAGAGTTAGACAATATAATCCTTTATTGCAATCTCCCTGCCACTTGATTCAGTGAGCATTTTTGGGTGAAGCGGAACCTCTTTCTGTCAGGTCTGAAGGTTCAGATGTGTCAGTCTTATCTGCCCTTAGTTCACCTGAAAGTTCTATTGAGAACCCTTTGTCCCTCCTCCTTACCCTTCTAGTTCCTCTCTACACCCACCACGCCCTGAAGAATGGAGCCCACCGGGTACTACTAGTAGTGGAGCTGCCTATCAACCTCCAAAAGGAAATCTCTGTCCACTTAGAGAGGTTGCAAATGGGGAAGAAGGCATTGTGAGAGGACATGTCCACTTTTCTCTGTCTGGTTTGGCTCTATAATAAGACAAGTTTGGTCATTTCTCTGAAGATCCAGACAAATTCGTAGATGAGTTTGAAAAGTTAATTCTGACCTATACTTTAACTTGGCAGGATCTGTATGTTTTTTTGTCTCTGTGTTGTACAGTGGAAGAGAAACAATGCATTTTGGGGACAGCTAAGACCCATGCAGATGAGGTATTGGCTTGCAGCCTGAACCATAATATATATCAGACAGGAGGTATAGCAGTTCCAGATCAAGATCTATGATGGAATATCAAAGGGGGCAGTGAGGACTTGGGAGAAGAGATCATATGGTCACTTGTTTGTTGGAAGAGATGAAGAAATGTAAGAAAAATCCTGTTAACAATGAAAAGGTTAAGGAAGTTTCTCAGGGCAAAGATGAGAATCCAGCTTTGTTTCAATAGCATTTAGTTGAGGCAATCAGGAAATATGCTAACATGGATCCTGCCTCAAGGTAAAGATAAACCCTCTGGGAGTCCATTTTCTAACCCAGTCTGCCCCTGATATCCACAGAAAACTAGTAAAAGCAGCTATGGGTCCCAAAACTTCTATGAACAGCTTTGGTTATGGCATTTTTAGTTTTTAATAACAGGGGCAAAGTGGAGGAAGGAGAAAGAGGTAGAAGGACCTCCACAAGGTGCAGCTCTTGGCTGCGACCTTAAGCTTACTTCCCGTGTGGGGTTGCCCTCCTAGGTCTTGGCTTAAACAAGGGAAGCTGAAAGGTGAAAAGCCCAAAGCTGGGCATCTGAGTCACTGTGCTTTGGGCATAAATTAGTGTGCACGCTGTAAGAAAACAGGCCATTGGAAGAGGGATAGTCCAGTGTTCTGAAGAGAGCCCTCAGCACCCAAACTAATGATGGGTTAACAGCCAGGCAAGTGCCCAAAAATGACAGGTCCTGAGACCTTCCACCACAGCTTCCATCAGACAACTAGCCATATATCTGGAGAAGCCTCAGTAACCTTTGCCATGGCAGGTAAGAATATTAACTTTTGCCAGGTGCGGTGGCTCACACCTGTAATCCTAGCACTTTGGGAGGCCAAGATGGGAGGATCACTTGAGGTCAGGAGTTTGCAAGTAGCCTGGCCAACATGGTGAAACCCCATCTCTACTAAAAATACAAAAAAAAAAAAAAAAAAAAAATCTGGAAATTGCTGGAATCCAAGAGGCAGAGGTTGCGGTGAGCTGAGATTGTGCCACTGCACTCCAGCCTGGGCAAGAGAGTGCGACTCTATCTCAAAAAAAAAAAAGAAAAAGAAAAAGAAAAGAAAAAAGAATATTAACTTTCTTCTGGATGGCTTACTCTGTTTTGACCCATTATAATGGGTCTCTGTTGCCCCAAAACTTCATGGTCACAGGGGTAGACTGACAAGCCCATAAATGCCATTTTACCTATTCTCTATGCTGTTTTTCAGAGACCTTAGTTTTCTTACACAACTTTCTTATCATGCCTGGATGCCTCAGGGCAGTTGCAGCAACTTCTCTTTTGGTAGATGAATCCAATAAACTGGCTGTAGAACAACACCTGGAAGTTAAAACCCACACCAAGTACAAGGAGTCCTAGAAGCTAAAGGACACCGGTGGATGACAGGGGGACACTTATTGAAATAGCAGGCATTTTGCTAGACACTCCTGATAAACTATTGATATGAGGTGCTAATCAATGAAAAATAGTTAAACATTTGCATGACTCTACCCATATGGGAAGAGATTCCCTGTTTCAAATAATGTCTTAGCTTGTTATAGAAAAAGGATTACTTAAAACAGTAAACCAGGTCACTTAAGCCTGTGAACTATGTGTTGGGAATAACCCAAATGACCAATGTTTACCTCCTCCTTTAGTAAGGCCTATTCAGCATAGACGAACATATCCTGGTGAAGACTGGCAAATAGACTATACTCAGATGACCCCATGTAAAGAGTTTAAATATTTATTAGTATTCATTGACACCTTTACCGTTTGGATCGAGGCTTTTCCTACCTGATCTGAAAAGGCAATTGAGATTCCCAAACTCCTACTAAAAGAAACAATTACACCCCTGGGTGAGGTGGCTCATGCCTGTAATCACTGCACTTTGGGAGGCTGAGGTGGGTGGATCACCTGAGGTCAGGAGTTCAAGACCAGCCTGGCTAACATGATGAAACCCTCGTCTCTACTAAAAATACACAAAATTGGCCAGGTGTGGTGGTGGGCACGTCTAATCCCAGCTACTTGGACGCTGAAGCAGGAGAATCACTTGAACCTGTGAGGCAGAGGTTGCAGTGAGCTCAGAGTGTGTCACTGCACTCCAGCCTGGGTGACAAGAGTGAAACTCTTGCAAAAAAAAAAAAAAAGAAAAGAAAAAATTCCTAGATTTGGGCTGCTGAAGAAATTACACAGAGATAATGGCCTATCTTTCACAGTGACAAATACACAAAACATATCTTGAGCCCTAGAAATTTAGTACTGCCTTCAGTCAGCGTGAAGGCCACAGTCTTCAGTGAAAGTAAAAAGAGCTAATCAAACTCAAAAGAGGACTCTTGCTATGCTATGCCAAGAAACATCAAAGACCTGGCTGTCTTTACTATCTGTAGCCTTTTTACAGATTCCAGTGGCCTCTAAGGGAAATCTGCAGCTCAGCTCTTTTGAAATAATGTATGGAAGGCCTTTTTTAGCTACATGCGTTCTAATAGACACGGATACTTTCAAGTTACAGAATTATGTGACAAGTGCAAAACACACTCTGAATATGGAAATCAAAGACTCCTTTCCCCAACTAAGGAAGATAATCTTGTTATAACCCAGCCAGGAAATTGGGTCCTATTAAAAACTTGGAAAGAAGGATCCCCAGCAGGTCAACTTTCCCCAAAGTGGAAGGGACCTTATCAAGTTCTCTATGGTACCCCAACTGCAGTTAAAATTCTGGGAATAAATAGCTGGGTCCACTTAACTCAAATTAAACCTGTCTCTTATGAAGTCCTACAGGCCGACAGAACACAAGAGACTGATCCTATTTATTCCCACGAGCCAGTGACCTCTGACTCCTGTTCAGAAGAAATGAAAGGGATGGGTAACATAAAGATATAGATTGGCTTTCTACTTTTGGGTATTAGTTGAAATCATGCAGAGAGTAACTTATTTACTGAGTGGGCACAGACTTCATCCTCTACATAATCGAACAAACTGTTGGGTATGTAGACATTTAAACAGAGACTCAAAAGGAAACCTATGCTTTGATCAAAACCAAATGTTTTGTGTGCTCCAGACTATTTGCATAACATTACCCAGGCCATAAAAGTTTTAAGCACTCACATCTCTGCCATTTATGTGCTATCAGTCAACCATACATCAGTTTGGTTCCAACAACTGCCCACTTCTTGAAAGGCTTTCCTGTTTAGTTTACTTGGAAGAATTTTACTAATTTTGTTTGCTGTTGTGGAATATATTGTGCTTGTACTCTTTGTGCAGGAATGCAAGATAAGCTCGCTAAATGCTTTCTTAAATTGGACGCTTATTAGTCTTCCAGATATCACCTTCTTTTGGAAGTCGAAGTTGTGAACGACCTTCACGATATCAACACTGTCTGACTGAATTTCTCTCTACCCTGAATGCAAGAGACCAATGGTTAGGCAGGAACATTATCGCCCCTAATCAGCCTGAAAAAGTTACAGAAGACGAATCTTTGTCTCTCTGCAACTCTTAGGGTTAAGGGTCCTCTTGTAAAAGAAGGCAAAAAATATGTCAGAATCATTTAAACCACAGCGACTCCATTTTGAGAGAGAGCTAGGAAAATGATGCTGAGACTCGCTGGGCTGCATTCTCAGTAAGTTAGGCATTCCTAGACTCTAGATATTTATGGTTAAGGAAATGAATTAATAAGCAGAACCAGACGGAAGAGTGTCCAGATATTCCAACATCTGGGGAATAAAGGTATTCCTAATTTTGCTTTAAAGATAATATCGAGTCAGCCAGGCGTGGTGGCTCACGACTGTAATCCAGCATTTTGGGAGGTCGAGGCGGGTGGATCCGCTGAGGTCAGAAGTTCGAAATCAGCCTGGCTAACGTGGCGAAACCCCATCTCTACTAAAAAAAACAAAAATTAGCCCGGTGTGGCGGTGTGCACCTGTAGTCCCAGCTACTCTGGAGGCTGAGGCAGGAGAATCGCTTGATCCCGGAAGGCGAAGGTTGCAGTGAGCCGAGATCGCACCATTGCACTTCAGCCTGGACAACGAGAGCAAAACTTTGTCTCAAAAAAAAAAAATTATTCATATATTTAATACATTGAAAAAAAGAGACAGCAAAGAGGAGATAGAATTTTTCCGTGTTCTGGGATGGGCCTCGTTCAGCTCAGGGAGGAAGCTCCGCCTCAAAAAGGCTGAGGCTTAGACTGTCAATCTTTCTTCATTCAGCCCAACATCTGATGACATCTTCTGTCACTCAGGGCCTTAGCAAGCGGGGTCTCAAACGTTATCCAATCAGAGACGCTGTCCTGGGAACTGTCCAATCAGGCACGCAGCTGGAGCGAACAGGGCGGCTTCCGGGATTTGGCGGGGCCTTTGTCTCTAGCTCCAGCCGGAGCTCCAGGTCTCGTCCTCACTGCTCTGTGTCTTCTGCTTTTAGGGGCGCAGCCTCTGTGGCCCTGTGACCTGCCCCCTGGAAGTCTAGAAATGGTGAGAGTGTCGGGTCCAACATCCCGAGAGAGGGAACGGGGCTGGCTGGAACCGGTGGGAAGCGGCTGTGGTGGGACTCAGGCCTCCCGGCAGTCAGCTTTACAATCTGCGCCCGAGTTCTTGCCCAGCTCGGCCTCAGTCCCTTCAGCCATAAGATGGCTGCTGCGCTGACAGCAGGGCTCCCGGGCGTTCTGTCTCTTCTCTGCGCAGTGACTGTGCCCTGGCCTGGAGCCCTCTTTGGGCAGCTCTACACCAGTAGCCCCGCGTCTCTCCCAGATTGTGCAGGGACCATGGGAGGAACGTCAGGGCAGAATCCTGACTCCGGGTGCGGGTTCATGAATGGGAAGAGCTTTGGTCCGTAGGGTTTTCAGGCCATTTTTTCCTATTAAAAATTTATGGGCCTCACTGCAAAAACATTAAGTAATTTAAAGTGTGATTCAAAAATTTTAGAGCACCTTGCTGTGGTTTGTAATTTGTATTCCATGGAAGGAAAGGTTTTTATAAGTTTCATGATAAAACCAAATTCCGTAATTGGCTAGGTACGGTTATGTAGATTTTGTTGTTGTTTTGTTGTTGTTGTTTCGTTTTCATTTTCTTTTTTTTTTTTTTTGAGACAGAATCTCTGTTGCCCAGGCTGAAGTGCAGTTTTGTGATCTTGGCTCACTGCAACCTCCACCTCCCGGGTTCAACCGATTTTTCTGCCTCAGCCTCCCTAGTAGTTGGGACTACAGGCGCCTGCCACTACATTTGGCAATTTTTTTTATTTTTAGCAGAGACAGGAGTTTCACCGTGTTGGTCAGGCTGGTCTCGAACTCCTGACCTCAGGTGATCTACTCACCTCGGCCTTCCAAAGTTCTGGGATTACAGGCGTGAGCCACTGCGCCTGTCCTGTTTCTTAATTTTTACAGTCAAGGTGGAAATATCCTGGTTATGTAATTAGAGCTTAATTGGCAGTTTATAGTTGGTTAAGCTTTAAGCCTGAATTTTGTTTCTGCCAATGTAGTAATTTACCAAAAAATGCTCTTGAGTTTAGACTTTTTTTTTAGAAGTAGAAATCCAGGGACTAGAGCCACCTCAATCTAATTTCCTGCCACTTAATGGTTTTCACACTCCACAGGGGACTGATTTTTCTCTGAATTTTTCACAAGTGTCCCAAGCAGGGCCTAAAGTCTGCCCCTCATCCCCTATTCCTCCAGCCTGACTGGCTTGCAGTAAAATACTAAATTTCCAGTTTTGTCTGACGTTGCCAAATGCCAGTTTCTCCTCCCTAATTGACTTTATCAACTATTTGTCCTTTAGTGTACATATTGATACCTATTTTAATGAATTTTTTTTTTTTTTTTTAAAGTATTTGAGACAGAGCCTTGCTCTGTTGCCCAGGCTGGAGTGCAGTGGCATGACTTAGGCTCACTGCAGCCTCCACCTCCTGGACTCAAACGGTTCTCATTTCTGTCTCCCAAGTAGCTGGAATTACAGATGCCTGGCACCACGCCTGGCTAATTTTTGTATTTTTAGTAGAGATGGGGTTTCACTATGTTGGCCAGGCTGGTCTTGAACTTCTGGTTTCAAGTCATCCTCCTGCCTTGGCCTCCCAAAGAGCTGGGATTACACATGGGAGCTACCGTGCCTGGTGAATTAATTATTTTTTGACAAAGCATTTGATGGCACATTTAAAAAGATTTTTTTTCTAAATATTTCCTATGAGAATAAAGCAAAGAATAATCTGACACTATTGTAAAATATCTGTGTGTTTTTTTCTTTTATTTTCCCTAGTCACAGATATCTTAGAATGTTTTTCGGTCAAGATTTTTTTTTTTTTGGAAACTTCATAGGGTGACGTATCTTCAGTCACCCTTCAGTTTTAGCTTGGACCTGGGTTTCAGTACTGTATGGGGATAAACCACGATACCCACTGTGGCTATGTCTGCTAGAGTGTCTAGTGAATATCAGCTCCTGGGTCATTTTCTCTCATAGGACAACCTGAGTTATTGAGTGTAGCTTCTCAAGTGTGCAGGTGGATGCCCTGAGGCTAAGAGGCATTTCCCGGTGCACTTTTGTTTTTTAAAAAAAACTTAATTCCTTGAGACATTAATATTGTCTTCACCCAACCCAGCTTTCATTTCTTGGAGACACATTGCTGATCAGCCAATTGCTACAAGCATTGAGGAGAAAAATAATTTCTGCATCCTGGATTCCTTCAGGGGGCAGAAAAATAGTAACAAAAATTCTAGAAAAAAAAATTAGTATTCCAAAAGACCAAAAAACCACCAAAAACCAAAAAGCTGACTCCACTGTGGTGGTGTAAGAACTTGCAGAGTAAAATGCGCCTGAGGCACTCACTGGGTCATAGTTCAGTCTCTTGAGAGGGGTTATTGAGCACTTAAGTGAGCAGGATGGGGCGGGACAATCAGCTAATTGAATGGCCTGACTTGATACATGAGTAAAACATATCTGTACCTTGAAAGGATTTGTTCATTTGTTTTGACCTAGGGTTTATTTATGTATCTTTTTAAGACAGAGTTTCCCTCTGTCACCCAGGCTGGAGTAAAGTGGTGCCATCTCTGCTCACTGCAACCTCCAAATCCCGACTCAGGTGATTGTCATGCTTCAGTCTCCCAAATAGCTGGGATTACAAGTGTGCACCATCACACCCACCTAGTTTTTGTATTCTTAGTAGAAATGGAGTTTCACCATGCTAGCCAGGCTGGTGTCAAACTTCTGGCCTCAAGTGACTCACCTTCCTTGGCCTCCCAAAGTGCTGTGATTACAGGCATGAGCCACTGTGCTCAGCTGACCTCAGTTTTTTAACTGTGTATTTCATTTTATTAGTAGAGCTTTTGAAAGGTAAGGAAATATTTACAAAGGGCATAAAAGGTGAGTTTCAAAAATTAATAATATATTTTATTTGTTGAAAACTTTTACTTTATCTTTCTCAGAGTGAGTTTAGAAATTTTCTCAGGCATGTGCTTTTATGGCTGAGTGATTTCATACAGAATTCCATCTAGCTTTTAGAATGGTAGCTACCAAAGAAAAGAAAAAAAAAAAAAACTCCCTTCAATTTCAGCTGTAGACAATGAATACATTTCCCCAAAAAATGTGGTAGATAATTGGTGAGTTACATAAATTACTGAAAACTTCAGTTCCTTTTTTTAGCAGGGTAAAATTTTGACAGTGAATATCTTTGTTCTGTATCCTTTTTTGTTTGTTTACTACATGATTTTTAATACAAATAATAAAATAATACATTTACTGTCTGAAAGGAATACATACTTTTGCTTTTCTTACTGAGGTATAAAATGTAAGCACCTTAAAATGTTCTTTCGTTATATGAACACCGAGTAATTTTGCTGAATTTTTCTAACAGTTTTAGTTTCAAAAATGAAATTAATAACTCTACCATGGAAATTAAAGCTTAAGCTGCAGGAGGGTGCCCCTCGTAGGTTGCCATGAGAGTACTCAGGAACAAAGGAAAGTAGGGGGTTTTTATTACCTCTAAGCAGCTTGTCCATCTTACTGTGTCCTGTCTTCATTGGCTGGAGTTGGATGGCACAATCCGGTTGGCTATACCCGGTTGGCTAACTTGAAAAGTGCAGGAATGCGGTTATACCGGTGGGAAGGCAGGAAGATCAGTTTCACTGGAAGCAGCCCCTGTGATGGGAGAGGTAATTCACGGAGTGGGTAGCAGGTGTGGGATGTGGCTCCATAGATAAGAACTGGCGAGAAGGTTTACCAGGGAAGGGGGAACAGAGAGAGTAAGGAAGTCTGGCCTTGAAAGCAAGGGAAAAAAGGGCAAAGAAACTTAAGCAAACTAAACTTTTGAAGAATAATTTCTTACAGTATTCAACATCTATGCATTACACGATTAAGAAAATGCTCATTTAAACAGGATGGCATTTATTACCCAGAAAGTTCTGAAAAAACTATCGGGAGATACCTGCTTATTAGGGTGCTAAAAAAAGACTACTTAAAATCACTATTAAAAATTGTAGAACATGGAAGATATCTGTATCTTGGACTTTCCATAAAAATGATATTTTCTTATGGCTAAATTCAGACTGTAATTTGCTTTAGTGGGGGTAATATCTCAGTAGTGATGCTGTGTCCTGCGTGCATCAGCACACTATAAAAACTTGTCCTAGTGCAGTTGATGTTAATTCCATAAGCTCTCTTACAGAATTTTTCGTATGGAGTTATTTTTCTCTTCATCATTAAGTATCTTTATGCAGCTGATGTGCGTAAACCATCACACTTAATTGGCAGCTGCCTGTTTTTTTAAGGTATTCTTTGCATTTATCTTTTGTAGGTAAATGAAAGCTCTCATCTTTGTTTACAGGCCAGAAAAACTGAAAAAAAACACAGACTCTTCCACTTACTGGATGTTTGACAAAATAGTCTTTTGGGGCCAAAACATTTGCATTACTAATGAGCTTGATAGAGACTCAGTAACTCAGACTTTATTTCAGATCTTCTGAAAAAATAATCTGCATTAACGAGATGTCCAGTTTATTGTACACATTTAAATTTGAGTGGTACCTTCTAACTCAACATGTTTATTTTGTCTGAAAATTATTAACAGCTGTCTTTTTCATCTGAAAAATATACACAACTCATTCAGTATTATGTAAATACTGCACTCAAAAATGTACATGTTAGTACATTTTTACACTTTATCATTCAGAAAAGTATCATATATACACTGATGTTCTGGATATTATGCCAGTCTCTTTTCTCAGAGTTCGAGAATACATTAGAAAACGTTTGTGTTTTGACAATTATTTTATTGGATAATTTCAGTCCCTCTTATAAGTTAGAATCAGTTCTATTCACTTTCTGATTTTACCTTGAGTCAGATGAAAAATTCTGCCCATAGACACTTTGTAAATATGTGTGTTTGTGTGTGTTTTCCAGGGACTGTTGACATTTAGGGATGTGGCCATAGAATTCTCTCTGGAGGAGTGGCAATGCCTGGACACTGCACAGAAGAATTTATATAGGAATGTGATGTTAGAGAACTACAGAAACCTGGCCTTCCTGGGTGAGGATAACTTTAATACAAAATTTTTAATATAAACTAAAGCTTTTATTTTTCTTTTGTAGTGTGTTTTCTGGTAATTTATGCTTTCCTATTTCTGTTTTCAAGAAAATCCTGGGGATTTGTCTGTTTAGAAAAAATTTCTTCAAGATGTTTCATCCTGACCTGAAATTTCCACATTCCTGAGCTGATTTGTGTCTTTCACTTTAGATTAGTGGTAATTTCAGAACCTTAATGGCATAAAATATTGTTATTCACACCTTAAAATTTAAGCGCCATTACCAATTTTTGCTTCAGTAGTACTAGGCAGTGAAATTAAGAACCTACAAAATTAAAATATTCTGTAAATATTTAAAAATTTCTGTTATAAATTAGTATATGGGATAAATTTATTAGAATATTCTATTATATCCCTTTTACTTTGCACATTACTAAGTTGGTAATTGGAGAATATGAGCAAGATTCATGTTAATTATTTTTAATAAAACAGGTATTGCTGTCTCTAAGCCAGACCTCATCATCTGTCTGGAGAAAGAAAAAGAGCTCTGGAATATGAAGCGACATGAGATGGTGGATGAACCCCCAGGTAGGTGAGAGTGAATACGAGAGACGACCTGGATGAGAGGTCCAACGTCAAGAAGAAAGCCAGTCTTTAAAGTGATTTGGAAATCTGCGTTCCAAAGGAAATAGTTTCTGGAAAGCCTGAAATTTTTTAAAAAATATACTCTCACACAGGGGCATCTTCTGCTTATGCTTATAAAATCTCTAAGAATTCAACTCTCCCTTCAGTGATCTTCCTTAACGTTTACAGTGACAGCCAAAGTACTGTTCATGGCATATAAAAGAGCATACAATCTGACTTTTTTTTTCTTGTTTTTGTGGACAGATAGATATCTGCATAATTTTGAGACATTCTATGTTAAATTTGTTGTTTGTTTGTTTTAGGAGTTTCGCTTTTGTGGCCCAAGCTGGAGTGCAATGGCGCGATCTCGGCTCACTGCAACCTCTGCCTCCCAGGTTGAAGTGATTCTTCTGCCTCAGGCTCCTGAGTAACTGGGGTTACAGGTGCACACCACCACAACTGGCTAATTTTTTGTATTTCTAGTAGAGATGGAGTTTCATCATGTTGGCCAGGCTGGTCTCCTGACCTCAGGTGATCCACCCACCTCAGCCTCCCAAAGTGCTGGGATTACAGGTGTGAGCCACCATGCCTGGCCTCTCTTTTTGCACGAGAGTAGTGGTTTCTGTTTCATTAGGGGTTTTTGTTTGTTTGTTTGTTTTTGTGCTCATTTCATCTTGTTTTTTTTCTTGCTTTCTTTTTTTTTTTTGTTTATTTAATATGGCCGTTTTTACTTCCTGCAGAAAGAGTACACTTGCCAGCAGTTTTGCCATGAGAGTACACTGAGCAAAGAAGACAGGGTCATTTATAACCTGATGTGTCCACTCTACTGCTGTGTCCAGTTTCCACTGGCTGGAACAGGCATCCTGTTTTCATTACTATAGCCCTGAAATATCGTTTGGGCCATGCGTGGTGTCTCATGCCTGTAATGCCAGCATTTTGGGAGGCCAAGGTGGGTGAATCACGAGGTCACGAATTTGAGACCAGCCTGGCCAACATGGTGAAACCCCATCTATACTAAAAATAAAAAAATTAGCTGGGCTCAGTGGTGGGCACCTGTAATCCCAGCTACTCGGGTGGCTGAGGCAGGAGAATTGCTTGAATCTGGGAGCCAGAGGTTGCAGTGAGCTGAGATCATGCCACTGTACTCTAGCCTGGGCGACAGAGCAAGACTCACTCTCTCTCTCTCTATATATATAGTTTGAAATGATAAAGTATAATGTCCTTCTGCTTTGTTCTTTTTCCTCAAGATTGCTTTGGCTATTCAAAATTTATTGTGGTTTCATGTACATTTTAGGATTGTAATTTTCATTACTGTGAAAAACTGGAATTTTGACGGGGAGTTTATTGAATCTAGAGATCACCTTAGATAATATGGCAGTTTCACAATACTTATTCTTTCAATAGAAATAAAATATTTTTAAATTTATTTGTGTCCTCTCTAATTTTTTTATTGATATATCTTTCACTTAAAAGATTTATGAGCTGCTTGGTTAAATTTGTTCTAAAATTGATTATTTTATTGCTATTGTAAATAAGAATGTTTTTTCCTCTATTTTATCAGAGAGATGGTTTTAAGTGTATGAAATGATAACTTATAATTGTATGTTAATTTCATATTTTGCTAATCAACTGAGTGTATTCATTAGTTTAAAGAGGTTTTAATATACTTTTTTATATATAAGATTACATAATCTACAAACAGTGACGTTTTACTTATTGGTCTTCAATTTCAGTGACTTTAAGACTTTAAATTTTTGTTTTGACTACTTCTTTCACATACTTTCAGTGCTATGTTAAAATAGAAGCATTGACAATAAGAAACAATAGTATTGCATTGGTGTCTGTAAATTTGAAGGAGCAAACACCTCTTCAGGATTTTATAAACTGGTTTCAGAAACTAAAAATCTATTTTTGTTGTACCCCCAGGGTGATAGAATATCCTCTGGGTTTGTAGTGAAGAGGGGTTGTAGCTTGGTTTTAAGTCTGCTGGGTTTGCACAAGGGTCCACTTTTAGTTGTCTTGTTAAACAGGGCTTGGATAGTTGTAATTGTCATTTAAGTTTTAGACAGAGTGAATATCCTTCAGGACTTTGCTCTGAAGGGCAGACCCAAGGGCAGGTTTCTGCAGTCAGGTCTGTATATGGTGTTCTTTATATCAGGATATGGATGAGCATGGCTTTCACCCAGTACAAGAGAGGATTTTCCCAGGTCACTTTGGATTTCTACATAGGCAGAACTGGCCATGAACTGTGGCTCAGGGAGCTGGAACTGAATCATGGAACTGCTTCAGGGACCACAGGAAAGGCCAAGGTCTGAGGCCTGCCATCATGGCTATAAATGGAGGTCTTCCTCTAGGCCTCTGGAAGGGCAGGACCCCCCCAGCCTGCCGGCTCCCAAGACTGTGGCTGTGAAGAGTTTGGGATGGTTACAGAGTAACTTCAAAATTCTCAGTGGAACCAAGTTAGGTGGAGCATTTTCTTGTCTGTAGCCAAAAACAGTAGTCATGTAGTTTGCAACCTGAATGGGGGCCTGCCTTCTAAACAGAATTACCTTGAATCTTGGGCTTTAGCAGAATTTCACAACTCCTTTCCTGGATCTCAGAGCTTTCTTAAAGGCATTTATTTTTGAGATGAGGTCTTGCTACATAATCCAGGCAAGTCTTAATATTTTGACCTCAAGCAATTCTTCAACTGTAATGTACCATGTAGTTTTCATTACAGGTGTGAACCATGATGCCTGGTTCTCAGGAATGGGTGACAAATTTTCTTGCTCTCAGGAGATAAGCAAATAGGTCACTTTTTTTTTTTTTATATATCTTATTAATGCCACTCTCCATATAAATTTTTACTTTCTATTTTCTACTTCAAATTTGTCTGTAATTTTAGATTCTGACATTTAGGGCAATATACTAGAATTTACATGTTGTTCCTGAATTAAATTAGATAATTAATATGCAGGCAGGCAAAAGGGAATTACAGAATTTTCAACCACTTTTGTTAGCCTGTAACAAAATAACATAATTTATTCCCCAAATATTTGTTTTATATATGAGGCTCTAACCATATTCTGCTAAATATATATATAATTTAGCAATGTAAGGCTATTCTTTGCTTCTAAACTTGGATTACAGTAGTTTTATTTTGTGTAAAAATAGCATATATTTAAAACATAAAAATTGACATGAATTTCTTTTAAATGCTTATCTATTAAAAGTTTCTCATTAGCATCTCCTATTTATGATTGTACTGCATTTTCTCTGAAATTTTATTGCCATGCAATAGATGCCAGTAATTTTTTTTTTTTTTTGAGACTGAGTCTCGCTCTGTCACCCAGGCTGGAGTGCAGTGGCGTGATCTCAGCTCACTGCAACCTCCGCCTCCCAGGTTCACACCATTCTCCTGCTTCAGCCTCCTGAGTAGGTGGGACTACAGGCGCCCGACACCACGCTTGGCTAATTTTTTGTATTTTTAGTATAAATGGGGTTTCACCGTGCTCTCGATCTCCCGATCTCGTGATCCGCCCGCCTCGGCCTCCCAAAGTGCTGGGATTACAGATGCCAGTAATTTAAAATGCCTGCTTTCCATGAATGCACAGTTCCAGTCAAACATTGCAGTTATCTAGACAAATTATTTGTTAATGTACATAAATGTTGCCAACTAGTTGTAATGAGTAAACATTTCTGTTATTGTGTTGCAGTTTTATATTAGTGTTTTTTGTAGTGTAAGTTTCCTAACATCAGTTTATTGTGCCTGTTGGTTTTACTTATATATTATGTTTTGTATACTTTAAGTTAATGTGGAGTTTAATTAAAAGATAAATGAGCCATGTCTATCACAATCAAATTATATACGTGTGTGTGTGTTTATATCTACAAATATGACCCCAATTTTGGTTATACCTTGTATATATTCTTTCTTAGCTCTTTTTTTTTTTCTTTGAGAGGAAGTTTTACTCTTGTTGCCGAGGCTGAAGTGTAATGCACGATCTTGACTCACTGCAACCTCTGTCTCCCAGGTTCAAGTGATTCTCCTGCCTCAGCCTCCTCAGTAGCTGGGATTACAGGCATGTGCCACCACACCTGGCTAATTTTTTTTTTTTTTTTTTTTTTTTTAGTAGAGATGGTATTTCTCCATGTTGGTCAGGCTGGTCTCAAACTCCTGACCTCAGTTGAAATGCCCACCTTGGCCTCTGAAAGTGCTGGGATTACAGGTGTGAGCCACCTTGCCTGGCCTCTTAGCTCATTTTCAATGTTGGTTTTATCTTGTCTAAGTTAGTAGCCTTGGAAATAGTCTTATTTTCACCATGTGTTTAATGATGAATATATACTTCCTTTGCGTGAGAATAATTCTTTTGTGATTTGAAGGTAATTTTTAAAAAAGATTCATAATCCTGTATTGTCTCCAGTTTTTTAAAAAATAATTGTTTTAAATACACATAACATATAATTTACCTCTTAAATCTATTTAAATGTATATGTCAGGGCAAGGCAATGTGGTGGGTCCCTTCTGTAAAACCAGGATTTTGAGAGGCCAGGACAGGAGGATTGCTTGAGCCCAAAAGATTGAGACCAACCTGTGTAAAATATGGAGACACCCTCTCTACAAATATTTTTTTCTAAGAAATAGCAAGGCATGGTGGTGTGCACCTGTGGTCCCAGCTAGTTGAGAGTTTGAGGGTCAGTATTACTTGATGCTGGGAGTGTGAGGCTGCAGTGAGCCATAATTGTCCCATTGTACTCAAACTTGGGTGACAGATTGAGACATTGTCTTAAAAAAAGTGTATGTTTCAGGCATATCATGTATATTCACATTGTTATGCAAAAGACTTCTTGAAATTTTACATCTTGTAAAACTAAAACTCAATATCCATTAAATAACATTTACCCATTTTATGCTCTCTTTAGCTCTCGAGAAGCACTTTTCCACTTTCTGTTTTTACAAGTGTGACTGTCTTACATATCTCATATAAGTGAAATCATAACATCCATCATTTTGTTACTGGTTTATTTCAGTTGGTATAATATTCTCAAAGTGTATCTTCAAATGTGATGATTTTTTTTTCAAGGCTGAATAATATTCCATTGTATCAAATATGTCTTCAAGGTCCTATGTTATATATTTTAGAGATAGATTCATAAATGGAATCACTGTATTTAATAATTTATATTATTTGAAGTACATTTATAACATTATAAAATAATTGGTGCATCTTTATTTTCCACTGACAATCAACCCAACTAACTTTTGTATTTTTAGTAGAGACAGGATTTCACCATGTTGGTCAGGCTGGTCTCAAACTCCTGACCTCGGGATTCGCCCACCTCTGCCTCCCAAAGTGCTGGGTTTACAGGCTTGAGCCACCATGCCCGGTCAAGGGTTTTATTTTTATTGCATCATCAACAGATGTGGTGTTTTCAAAAAATTTATAGTGGCCATTTAAATGAGTGTGAGGGGATTTTGTTTTTTATTATGACTTTTATGCATTTCTCTACAAATTAGTTTTGAGTGTCCTTTCAAATTTTTGATGAAAATTTATTTCAATTTGTCTATTTCTAAATAAAGTTATTCAATTTTATTGTTCAGTTTTTTTTGTTTTTGAGAGATGAAGTCTTGCTCTGTCACCCAGGCTGAAGTGCAATGGTGAGATCTCGGCTCCCTGCAACCTCCGCCTCCTGGGTTCAAGCGATTCTCCTGCCTCGGCCTCATGAGTAGCTGAAATAACAGGTGTGTGCCACCATGCCTGGCTCATTTTTGTATTTTTAGTAGAGACAGAGTTTCACTATGTTGATCAGGATGGTCTGGAACACCTGACCTCGTGATCCACCTGCCTCTGCCTTTCAGTGTGCTGCGATTACAGGTGTGAGCCACCATGCCCGGCTATTTTTGGTTTTAAAAGTTTATAGTTTTTGAATATTGACTCCTATCACATGTGATGTGTAAATATTTTCACCCATTTTCTAGGAGGCATTATCCGTCTTTTAAATATTTATATGTGCAGGAATGTTGAAGTATAGTGTAGTTAAATTTTTTGTTTTTTTCTTTGATGCTCATGCATTTAATTTTATATCTAAGAAAACGGCCCCAAGACTAATGTCATGTTTTCCCTATATATTTTAAAGAGATTAAGAAGTTATCTGGTCGGGCACGGTGGCTCATGCCTGTAATCCCAGTGCTTTGAGAGCCTGAGGTGGGCAGATCATAAGGACAGGAGTTCAAGACAAGCCTGGCCAACATGGTGAAACCCCGTCTCTACTAAAAAATACAAAAAAATTAGCCGAGTGTGATGGCGTGCATGTTAATCCCAGCAACTCAGGAGGTTGAGGTGGGAGAATCACTTGAACCCAGGAGGCAGAGGTTGCAGTGAGCCGAGACCACGCTGCTGTACTCCATCTGGGCTGCACTCCAGCCTGGGCAACAGAGCAAGACTCTGTCTCCAAAAAAAAAAAAAAAAAAGTTATCTTCCTATGTCTAATGAAAAGATATTTCACATATGGTATAGGGAAATAATCGAACTTCATTTTATCGGTATGGATATTCAGCTTTCAACATAATTTTTTGAAGAGATTATCTTTTTTCTACTGTGTGCTCATGTTAATTTTGTGGGAGATTATTTGGCCATATACAGAAGGGTTCATTTCTGGGCTCTCTGTTCTTTCATCTCTTTATCTGTCTTTGTGTCAGTACCAAATTGTTTTTGTTATTGTTGCTTTTAATGTGTTTCAAAATCAGAAAATATAAGGTCTCTGTTGTTTTTCATGAGTGTTTGTCTATAGTTCATAATAAAATTTTAACAGTTTAAACGTTTCCTTAAAAAAACCCTATTTGGATTTATATAAAAATTATTATTTTTTGAGATGGAGTCTTGCTGTGTCGCCCAGGCTGGAGTGCAGTGGCACGATCTCAGCTCACTGCAACCTCTGCCTCCCAGGTTCAAGCAATTCTTCTGTCTCAACATCCAGAGTAGCTGGGATTACATGCCCAGCTAAATATTTTTGTATTTTTAGTAGAGACGGGGTTTCACTGTGTTGCCGAGGCTGGTTTAGAATTCCTGAGTTCAGGCAATCCACCCGCCTCAGCCTCCCAAAGTGCTAGGATTGCAGGTGTGAGCCACCTCACCGGCCATAAAAATTATATTGAATATGTCTACCACTGTAGGTTGTATTGACATTTTGAAAAATTAATGTTTTTTTGATTCCTGAACAAAAATATGTTGAAAAGTGTGTTTTATTTTTATATTGTTCAGTTTTACTTTTAATTTCTAGTTTAATTCAGTTTTGGTCAGACAACACAAAGTATGTAATTTTGGTCTTCTTAAATTTGTCATTGTTGTGTTTGTTGTGGTTTTTGTTTAGATACAGGATCTTACTCTGTCACCCAGGCTGGAGTGTACTGTCATGATTTTGGCTCACTGCAGCCTCAACCTACTGGGCTCAAGTGATCTTTCCACCTCAGTGTCTTAAGTAGTTGGGACTACAAACATAAAGTACCATGTCTGAATAATTCTTTGATTATTTGTAGGGATAGAGTTGCCCAGGCTGGCCTCAAACTTTTAACTCCAAGTGATCCTCCCACCTTGGTCTCTCTAAATGTTGGGATTATAGACATGAGCTACACCACCCAGCTGGCATTCTTAAATTTGATAAAACTTAGTATGTGTCCTAACAGAATACACCATCTGCAAATAAGAATATTGTGTATTTTCTTGCTTTTGACTGGAAAGTTCTTTACTCATCTGTTAAACCTAGTTGGTCTATAATATGGTTTTGATGTTCATGTCCTCCAAACCTTATGATTAAATGTAATTTTTAATGTTGGATGTGAGACCTGGTGGGAGGTGTTTGGGTCGTGGGGGCAAAGTCCTCATAGATAGCTTGGCACCATCCTCTCGGTAATGAAAATGTTTACACTCCATTAATTCAAATGAAAGCAGGTTTATTGGAAGAACCTGGCTCCTTCACCTCATACTTGCTCTGTCTCTCATCATGTAATATGTGCAGTTACTCTTCACCTCCAACCGTGACTGTAAGCTTGGTGACACTCTCACCAGAAGCAGATGCTGGCACACTTTCTACAGTCTGCTAAATTGTGAGCCAAATAAATATTATTTCTTTATAAGTTATCCAATCTCCAGTATTCAACTATATGCAAAATAATTGATACAGTCTATAATATTGTCTAGGTTTTCTGTTTTCTTATTTTTTGTTTAATGTGAATTTTCTATTATGGAAAATGGGCTCTTGATGTCTACAATTATTATGTTGTTATGTATTTCTTGCTTTACTTTTGTCAATATTTGCTTTATATATTTTGGAGCCCTGATGTTGTACATGTACATACAGATAGATAGATAGATAGATAGATAGATAGATAGATAGATAGATATAATAGTTATAAATTTGTGGTAAATCAACCCATTTTACCAATATATACTATCAATGTTTGTCTCACGTTAGCACTTGACTTAAAATATATTATGTCTAATACCCAAGTGTAGTTACTATTTTCATAAAATACAGGTTTTTGCACTATGTAATTTTCAGCCTATTTGACTCAATGCTAAAATGAGTCCCTTGTAGGTAGCATATTGTTTGCTTTTTCTTAAGCCACTAAAGCATTTTATTTTTTCTTTTTATAATTTCATTTATTTACTTGTTTATTCATTTATTTTTGAGATAGGTCTCGCTCTGTCAACCAGGCTGGTTTGCAGTGTTGTGATCATGGCTCACAGCAGCCTCAATCTCTCAAACTCAGAAGATTCTGTCATTTCAGCCTCTCAGGTAGCTGGGTTACAAGTGTGTAGCATCACACCTAGCTAGTTTTTTTTGTATTTATGGTTGAGACAGAGTTTTTCCGTGTTGCCGAGGCTGGTCTCAAACTTCTGAGATCCAGTGATCAGCCCATCTTAGCCTCCCAAAGTCCTGAGATTATATTTTTTTCTATTAAGTAGTTTAATTAATTTATATTTAAAATTATTTATTAAAAGTGAAGTTACTACTTTTATTGTGATTGTTTTATGTGTTCCTCAGTGGTATTTTTTATATGTTGGTTTATTGCCTTAAATTTCATTTTAATTTTGTAGTGATGTGCTTCAATTATTTTTTATATCTTGTTTTGCATAGTTTCTATAAATATTATCTTCATAATCATCTTGTGTATTAGTCTGTTTTTATGCCACTGATAAAGACATACCTGAGACTGGGCAATTTAGAAAAGAAAGAGGTTTATTGGACTTACAGATTTGTGTGACTGGGTAGACCTCACAATCATGGTGGAAGGTGAAAGGCATGTCTCACATGGTGGCAGACAAGAGAGAGATCTTGTGCAGGAAAGCTCTGCCTTATAAAGCCTTCAGATTTCATGAGACTTATTCACTATCATGAGACCAGCACAGAAAAGACCTACCCCCATGATTCAATTACCTTCCACCACGTCCTTCCCATAACGTGGGAATTAAAGATGAATCTTGGGTTGGGACATGGCCAAACCATATCATCTTAAAACATGGAGTTTACATGAAACATCTTAAAATTAAAACAATATATTTATATCTCATGACAACTTCAATTGAATATAAAGATTATATCTCTATATTTTTCAGTTTATTATTAAAATTATTTTATATTGTGTATTAACATGCAGGTTTTTATTCTGTTTTAAATATTCTACAGAATAGCTTTAAGAGTTATATGCATCATCATTATGATAGTAAAAATTTCTATATTTGTATACTTACATTTAATAGAGAGCTTTATTTTATATATGGTTTATGATGCTGTCCAGTAGTATTTTATTTTTAAACAAAATGGACTCATTATAGCAGTTCTTATTATATGTAGACTCTCACTGTATTACTCAGGCTGACCTGAAACTCCTGGCCTCTAGTGTTCTGACAGCCTTGGCCTCCTAAAACTAAAATTACAGGCATGAGGCACGGTGCCTGGCCACCATGTACCATTTTTTTTTGGTAGAACTGTGCTACTGGTGATTAACACCCTTACCTTTTATGTTGGATTTTTAAATTTTCATCTTTTTAAAGAGAAATACATTTAAATCAAATATTATTGGTTAGAAATATTTTTTCCTTTTATTACATCAAAATTTGGGAAGTTCTCACCCTTTTTTATCTTCAAGTAATCTCTGTGTTATTTTTTTCCCATATTCTTCTTCTGAGATTTGTTAATGAATATATTGATCTAGTTGATGGTATCCAATCACTTTTACATTCTATGTTTTAATTTTGTTTTGGAAGTTTATATTTTTATGTTATATATTTTAGGGTATGCTACCACACATCCATTAATTGTGTTTTTATTTTTTAGTATATATTATAATTCTGCGTGCTAATATTTTAACTTTATACAATTTAAGACATTGTGGAGCAAAATCATATATGAATTAGCCATACGTCTTTTTCTGATAGAATTATCTCTATGTTTGTTTGCCTGTATAAATGTTATCCTTGTATTTTTTTTAATAATGTGTATATTTGTTGTGTAAGTTTGTTGTGAATGGTTTTCTAATCCTGTGTAGATGAGAAGTCATAAAATTCTTGTAATTTCAACATCCTATTTATTTCTGAATCTATGTAATTGTTGTGTGGTAGAAACATTTTTGGATTTGAATATAATTTAAAACAATCATAATTCTTTATCTCTTTTAGGTATTATTGTTTATTTTTGCTTGTCCAAAAAACACCACAAAATTTACCACAAAATATTTTTAAATATTCAGTTTAGTCATATTAATTATCTTGACATTGTAATGCAACATATTGCTAAAATGTTTCTATCTTGCAAAGCTAAATCTTAATACATATTAAACAACTACCAATTTTTCCTTCTTTCTTTTTTGAGATGGAGTCTTGTTCTGTCACCCTTGCTGGAGTGCAGTGGTGCAATCTCAGCTCACTGCAACCTCCACCTTCCAGGTTCAAGCAATTTTAGTGCCTCAGCCTTCTGAGTAGCTGGGACTACAGGCACCTGCCACCACGCCCAGCTAATTTTTTGTATTGTTTTAGTAGAGATGGGGTTTCACCCTGTTAGCCAGGATGGTCTTGATCTCCTGACCTCATGATCCGCCTGCCTCAGCCTCCCAAAGTGCCAGGATTACAGGCATGCGCCACCGTCCCCCAGCCAAAACCGCAACTGAGCTTCTTTATTTTTACATCGTTTTTTCTAACTTTTAGGATCTGTTAGTTTCCTTTTGTATTTTTTACCTCCACAGTTTCTGTTTTTATGAAATGTTAAATATTTTTGTTCTTGTCCTCATTTTTCTGATTTTCCATACTTGTCTGTGTTCCTGTTTTAATCAGTATTATTCAATTTATTACCAATTCTTAAATGTATAAATCTTTTTTTATGTTTTCTTTCGGAAAATTTTATGATATTTTTGGTGATATGATACTGCCATATTTTGTATATATTATAAGCTTTCAGTTTTTTACATTAAAAAAATCTACCTGTCAAAATTTTTATAATGTAGCTTTGTGCTGGCATAGTCTGAAAACAATTTTCTTGGCTCGTCTTTATGGCAGTTTTTCAAACATATTCTTAGGACGTGTATTGTCTGAAATTTTGTGTTTAGTTTTTAATTAAGAGAATTTATTCATATTACTTTGTAGGAGTCGGTAATCACTTGCTACACCTGTTCCTTTTCTGTGGCACTGCAGTCTGGCTGCTGCTGGAACATTTTTCTTTTGTCTCAGCACACTCAAACTCTCATTCCAAAGTATACCACCATGTCTGTCAGCACTTTATGTCATGAGAGACAGAAAACAGTGTCAGAAAAAAGCCCCTAAAAGCCAGAAATGATAATGAATGTGCCAGTATTTTACCTTTCTTTTAAAACAGAAATCAAGAGTTTACAATTTACTTCTAAAGGCACTATGTTATAGTGGGAAGCAGGAAAAGCTGTGTTGGGTAAATTTAGACTTTTCTTTTTCTTCTATGTGGTTTTTTGCATTGTGCTCTTCTGGAACACTGCACATACTTAACTGATTTATAAATTTCCCACCGATGTATTTTGGTTTGTATGTTTTTGTTACATTTAAATGTCTATGAAAGAATTAGGGTTTGTGGTATTTTGCAAAACCATCTTGTTTATGTAGGTTGTATAATTTTATAGGTAAGATTTTTAAACTATATTTATGTCAGTATAGTAAGTGGAGTAAATTTTTTAAATTTTTTTTTAGGTATATGTCCTCATTTTCCTCAAGACATTTGGCCAGAGCAGGGCATGGAAGATTCTTTTCAAAAAGTAATACTAAGAAGATTTGAAAAATATGGACATGAGAATTTACAGTTAAGAAAAGGTTGTAAAAGTGTGGATGAGTGTAAGGTACACAAAGAAGGTTATAATGGACTTAACCAGTGTTTCACAACTACCCAGGGCAAAGCATCTCAATGTGGTAAATATTTGAAAGTCTTTTATAAATTTATAAATTTAAACAGACATAAGATAAGACGTACTAGAAAGAAACCTTTCAAATGTAAAAATTGTGTCAAATCATTTTGCATGCTTTCACACAAAACCCAGCATAAAAGCATATATACAACAGAGAAGTCCTACAAATGTAAAGAATGTGGAAAAACCTTTAATTGGTCCTCAACCCTTACTAATCATAAGAAAACTCATACTGAAGAAAAGCCCTACAAATGTGAAGAATATGGCAAAGCTTTTAATCAATCCTCAAATTATACTACACATAAGATAACTCATACTGGAGAGAAACCTTACAAGTGTGAAGAATGTGGCAAAGCATTTAGCCAATCCTCAACGCTAACCATACATAAGAGGCTACACACTGGAGAGAAACCCTGCAAATGTGAAGAATGTGGCAAAGCATTTAGTCAACCCTCAGCACTAACCATACATAAGAGGATGCACATTGGAGAGAAACCCTACAAATGTGAACAATGTGGCAAAGCATTTGTATGGTCCTCAACCCTAACTAGACATAAGAGGCTGCACACTGGAGAGAAACCCTACAAATGTGAAGAATGTGCCAAAGCTTTTAGCCAATTCGGACACCTTACTACACATAGGATAATTCATACTGGAGAGAAACCCTACAAATGTGAAGAATGTGGCAAAGCATTTATATGGCCCTCAACCCTAACTAAACATAAGAGGATTCACCCTGGAGAGAAACCCTACAAATGTGAAGAATGTGGCAAAGCTTTTCATCGATCCTCAAATCTTACTAAGCATAAGATAATTCATACTGGAGAGAAACCTTACAAGTGTGAAGAATGTGGCAAAGCATTTATATGGTCCTCAAACCTTACTGAACATAAGAAAATTCATACTAGAGAGAAACCCTACAAATGTGAAGAATGTGGTAAAGCATTTAGCCGATCCTCAGCCCTAATTACACATAAGAGGTTGCACACTGGAGAGAAACCTTACAAATGTGAAGAATGTGGCAAAGCTTTTAGCCAATCCTCAACCCTTACTGCACATAAGATAATTCATACTGGAGAGAAACCCTACAAATGTGAAGAATGTGGCAAAGCATTTATATTGTCCTCAACCCTATCTAAACATAAGAGGATTCACACTGGAGAGAAACCCTACAAATGTGAAGAATGTGGCAAAGCTTTTAATCAATCCTCAAATCTTAGTACACATAAGATAATTCATACTGGAGAGAAACCTTACAAGTGTGAAGAATGTGGCAAAGCTTTTAATCGATCCTCAAATCTTAGTACGCATAAGATAATTCATACTGGAGAGAAACCTTACAAGTGTGATCAATGTGGCAAATCATTTATCTGGTCCTCAACCCTTTTTAAGCATAAGAGGATTCATACTTGAGAGAAACCTTAAAAAGGGTGAAGAATGTGGCAAAGCATTTATATGTTTCTCAACCCTTACTGAACATGAGAGAATTCATACTAGAGAGAAACCCTACAAATGTGAAGAATGTGGCAAAGCATTTATATGGTCCTCAACCCTTACTGAACATGAGAGAATTCATACTAGAGAGAAACCCTACAAATGTGAAGAATGTGGCAAAGCATTTATATGGTCCTCAATGCTAAACATAAGAGGATGCACACTGGAGAGAAACTCTACAAATGTGAAGAATGTGGCAAAGCATTTATATGGTTCTCAATGCTAAACATAAGAGGATGCACACTGGAAAGAAACCCTACAAATGTGAAGAATGTGAAAAAGCTTTTAATCCTCAAATCTTATTAAACATTAGATAATTCACAGTGGAGAGAAACCTTACAAGTGTGAAGAATGTGGGAAAGCTTTTAATCGATTCTCAAATCTTACTACACATAATTCATACTGGAAATAAACCCTACAAATGTGAAGAATGTGGCAAAGCATATGGTTCACACCCCTAAGTAGACATAAGAGGATGCACACTGGAGAGAAACCTTACAAATGTGAGGAATGTGACAAAGCCTTTAAATGTTCCTCATCTCTTACTAAACATAAAATAATTCATACTGAAGAGAAACCCTACAAATGTGAAAAATGTGGCAAAGCCTTTAAGCAGTCTTCAATCCTGAGTAACCATAAGAGAATTCAAACTGGAAAGAAACCCTGCAAGTCTGAAGAATGTGGGAAATCTTTTTTTTTTCCATTGCACCTTTATTGTTTGTTCTGTTCACTGTTCAGAATTTTCATACAGTCTTTCTAGAATCAAGAAGGGTGTACAGTGGTATTCCTGTGGCTTTCTCTCCTCTCCACCTCCTGTCTTGTTCAGCAGCCTCTGGACCCCCAAGGGCTAAGGAATCAGACACACCGGGTTTGGATCCTGACTCCACTAGGAGCCATATGATCTCAGGGATATTTCTTGGATCTCTTTGAGCCCTGTTTCCTTCTTCTGCAATGTGAGGAAAAGACTCCCTCTCTCACAGGGTTACTGTGAGAATTCCATGACTCCAAGTATCCAAAGCATCTGGCACAGTGCCTGGGCACACAGTATGCCCTACCTGCACCTTAGCTTCCTTCCTTCTGGCAGGGAAGAGAAGATACCTGATAAATCAATGTCAGAGCCAGCTGCTCAGGGGCATTTGCTTTATAAAGAGCCTGGTCCCTTTAACAGAGCCCAAGAAATGACTCTCTAATGGTGGAATTTCAGACACCATAGCATGGGTGAGGGAGAGATCTGGAGGCATAGACTATAGAAGTCTCAATCATTTGAATCCAGCCAGGCAGACTGCTGCTGCTTTTGCCCAGGGGTAAGGCTGGTGATACAGTTTGGCTATAACCCCACCCAAATCTCATCTTGAATCCCCACGTGTTGTGGGAGAGACCCAGTGGGAGCTAACTGAATCACAGGGGCAGGTTTCCCATGGAATGTGGGAAATCTTTTAACCTGTCTTCAACCTTTATTAAACATAAGGTAATTCATACTGGAGTAAAACTCTACAAATGTGAAGAATGTGGCAAAGTGCTTTTCTGGTCCTCAGCCCTAACTAAACATAAGAAAATTCATGCTGGACAGCAACCCTACAAATGGGAAAAAAATTGGCAAAGCCTTTAACCAGTCCTCATATCTTACTACAGATAAGATAACTCATATTGGAGAGAAATCTTACAAGTGTGAATAATATGGAAGGCCTAAAAAAGTCCTCAATTCTTAACAGATATAAGATTATTCATACTGAAGAGAAACTCTACAAATCTGAAAGATGTGCCAATGCTTTTGACAGCATCTAAAACTTTTCTAAACAAAATCATGCTGCTGACAAATCCTAGAAAAGTGAAGAATGTGACAAAGCCTTTAAATGATTGTTATACTTCATTGTACGTAAGATTATTTGTACTGGAAAAAACTACCAATGTGAACGATGTGGCCAAGCTTCTAACCAATACTCACAGCTTATTGCACTGGTAAGCATTTATATTTGAGAACAAATGTACAAATATAGACAAAATCCATTAATACCTGCTCACATCTTACTCAAAATCAGAGTTCATACTGAATAAAAGCATTGAAAATCTAATTACCATCAAAAGATCAGGAAATATGTCTTTAAAGTGCACGAGTATTTATTTTGAAAAAGCATTACAAATATGAAGAGGGTTGTAATACATTTACTTGTCTCACAGATCGTATTGTACACATTTTGTACTAGAGGAAAACCCTGAGGCAGTTATTAAAATTTTGTTCAACATCAGGGAGTTTATATTGAAGAAAACCCTGCAAATGTAATGAATTTGGAAAAACATTTTTTCAAAAACTACAAATTATAAAACACCAAAGTGTTCATACTAAAATATATTTTTGCAGATGCATTAAATATGAAAGATGTTCAATCCAAAATTAAGTCTATGTAAATATCAGATAATAAGTCACAGTTGAAATATCTAGGGCACTCAAACTTTAGACATTACACTAAATCAGTGCTGAGTATAGGAAATAATACAAACTAAAGTTCGTGTAAACATTTGTATATAACTTTAAAAGAAGTAGAACATTTTTTGGAGATTTATAATTACAATCAAAGTATAACTTTTTTTGAAAATACAGAATTTAAAAAAAGCGAATAATGGAGTTAAACTCTTAAATTACTTCATGCTGTTTCATCTTTCCTGGTGTATTCACATGTGAAAACATGTGACTAATTGTAGCTGCATTAAAGATATGAGAGATTCTTTTTTATTAGGTAGGCATTTATGACTTTTTCTATAGAAAGGTAAGGACGTTAAAATGATGAAAATTTAAGTAGAGAGGCTCTTTGAGTTATAATGTTGAGTGATGCATGAGGTAGGTGTTCAGAGTAATATTTTTATGCATTATTATGAAAGAAAAGCATCCTTTAGTTAACATTAAGTTAGTAGTATGTTACTATACTTTTATGGAATAATATACAGTATATTTTTAAATTATGTGTGAACTTAACTTTTCAATTCAGCATTTTTAACATGTTGAATACTATTGTGAATTCATTGAAGCCTTATGCCACTAAACTTTAACCTGTTCCACCTTACTCAATGGTGTAGGTAAAAGATGGTAAAAATACACTGTTTGGTAAGATAATGGACTGACATCTCTAGTAATCTTTTTGCCAGTGGCTTTAAGTTGCCAATAAGTTAAAAATATTGTTCCTATAGGTTAAATTTTATTCTTATTTTTACATTTAAATTTATTTTTCTTAATTTTTGTGGATATGTAATATGTGTATATGCTTATGCCATATATGGCATATTTTGATACAGGCATGTGATATATAATAATCACATTAGAGGAAATGAGATATCCATTACCTCTAGCATTTATTCTTTATATTACAAGCAATTCACTTCTTCAGTTTTAGTTATTTTTAAATGTACAATTAAATTGTTATTGAGTACAGGATCATTTTTATGGTCATAATGAAAATTATATACAAACATAAGTAAAATCCATACATTTCTGAGTCCTGAATAAATATTTTTAAAAATTTTAATATATTTTTCTTTGAACATGTGGCCTCTGGCTGCAAGCACATATGGACTCTTAGTATTGATTTACATGGAATTAAATATACAGATCTATTAGTCTAAAGATAAATCTTAGGTGTAAATAAATTATGGACTATGTTTGTGTTAGTGTAAGTTTGAAACTATTTTTAGCCAAAAAAAGTAATATTTGAACAAAATAAATCATTTTAAGAAGGTGTCTAATTTACTAGAAAAAAACAAATTCTCAAAAATAAAGTAAATCTATGCTCTCTGTTTTGTATTAAATTTATTACTGTATAACCTTTTGACTTATGCTTCAGAATCTCCCCATGCAAATTCTCTGTTTTAACTTGACTGTTACTCATGTTAGAACCATAATTTTTTTTGTTTGTTTAATAGTTTTTTTTTTCCTTTTTTTCCTTTTTTTTTTTTTTTGAGCTGGAGTCTTGCTCTGTTGCCCAGACTGGAGTGCAATGGTGTGATGTTGGCTGATTGCAACCTCTGCCTTTCAGGTTCAAGCAGTTCCCCTGCCTCAGCCTCCCAAGTAGCTGGGATTACAGGTGCCTGCCACCACGCCCAGCTAATTTTTGTATTTTTAGTAGAGACAGGGTTTCACAATATTGGTCAGGCTGGTCTCAAACTTCTGACCTAAGGTGATCCACCCACATCAGCCTCCCAAAATGCTGGGATTACAGGTGTGAGCCATCGTGCCCGGCCTGTGTGTAATAGTTTATGAAATATTCATTATGTGAGCTGGTCTGTAAGTATAAGAATGATTTTTTTTTAAATTTCATTGTTCCATTTATTGGGGTACAGGTGGTATTTGGTTAGATGAGTAAATTCTTTAGTGGTGATTTGTGAGAACCTGATGGACCCATCACCTAAGCAGTATACACTGCACCATATATGTTGTCTTTTATCCCTCCCCCTTCCCACTCTTCCCCCCAAGTCTCTAAAGTCTATTTTATCATTCTTATGCCTTTGCATCCTCATAGCTTACCTCCCACATATCAGCAAGAACATACGATGTTTGGTTTTCCATTCCTCAGTTACTTCACTTAGAGTAATAATCTCCAATATCATCCAGGTCATTGCAAATGCTGTTAATTTCTTTTTGTGGCCGAGTAGTATTCCAACATATATGTATATGTCATAGTTTCTTTATCTACTTGTTGACTGATGGGCATTTTGGTTTTTTCCACGAGTTTGAAATTGTGAATTGTGCTGCTAGAAATATGGATGTTCAAGTATCTTTTTCAAATAATCAGTATTTGTGTTTATTTCTGGGTTCTCTGTTCCATTGGTCTGTATTTCAAATAATGACTTCTTTTCCTGTGGGTAGATACCCAGTGGTGAGATTGCTGGATCAAATGGTAGTTCTACTTTTAGTTCATTAAGGAATCTCCCCACTTTTTTCCATGGTGGCTGTACTAGTTTAGATTTCCGCTAGAAGTGTAGAAGTGTTCCCTGATCACTGTATCCACGCCAACATCTACAGTTTTTTGATATTTTGATTATGGCCATTCTTGCAGGAATAAGGTGGTATGGCATTGTGGTTTTGATTTGCATTTCCCTTATCATTAGTGATGTTGAACTTTTTAAATGTTAGCCATTTGTATATCTTCTTTTGAGAATTGTCTATTCATGTCTTTTGCCTACTTTTTGATGGGATTTTTTTTTTTTTTTTCTGACTGATTCGTTTGAGTTCACTGTAGATTCTTGATATTAGTCCTTTGGCAGATGTATAGATTGTGAATATTTTCTCCCACTCTGTGGGGTCTCTGTTTACTCCACTGACTGTTTCATTTGCCATGCAAAACCTCTTTAGTTTAATTAGGTCCCAGCTATTTATCTTTGTTTTTACTGCATTTGCTTTTTGGGTTTTTGGTCATGAAATTTTTGCCTAGCCAATGCCTAGAAGGGTTTTTCCAATGTTATCTTGCAAAGTTTTTATAGTTTCAGGTCTTAGGTTTAAGTCCTTAATTCATCTTGAGTTGATTTTTATATAAGTTGAGAAATGAGGATCCAGTTTCATTCTCCTACATGTGGCTAGCCAGTTATCCCAGCACCATTTGTTGAAAAGGGTGTCCTTTCCCCACATTATGTTTTTGTTTGCTTTGTTGAAGATCAGTTGGCTGTAAGTATTTGTGTTTATTTCTGGGTCCTCTCTTCTTTTGGTCTATGTGCCTATTTTTATACCAGTACCATGCTGTTTTGGTGACTACAGCCTTATAGTTTGAAATCAGGTAGTGTGGTGCCTCGAGATTTGTTCGTTTTGCTTAGTCTTGCTTTGGCTATGTGGGCTTTATATGAATTTTAGAATTGTTTTTTCTAACTCTGTAAAGAATGACGGTGGTATTTTGATGGGGATTCTGTTGAATTTGTAGATTGCTTTAGGCAGTGTGGTCATTTTCACAAATTTGATTCTACCCATCCATGAGCATGGGATGTGTTTCTATTTGTTTGTGTCATCTATGATATCTTTCAGCAGTGTTTTGTAGTTTTCCTTGTAGAGTTCTTTTGACTCCTTCATTAGATATGTTCCTAAGTATTTTATTTTTGTTCAGCTATTGTAAAAGGGGTTGAGTTCCTGATTATTTCTCCATTTGGTTGCTGTTGGTAAATGAAAGAACTACTGATTTGTGTACGTTAATCTTGTATCCAGAAACTGCTGAATTCTTCTATCAGTTCTAGGAGATTTCTGGAGGAGTCCTCAGGGTTTTCAAGGTAAATGATCATATCATCAGCAAACAGGTACAGTTTGACTTCCTGTTTACTGATTTGGATGCCCTTTATTTCTTGTCTTACTGCTCTAGGTAGGAATCCAGAACTATGTTGAAGTGGAGTGTTGAGAATGGTCATCCTTTCTTTTTTCTGTTCTCAGAGGGAATGCTTTCAACTTTTCCCCATTCACTATTATGTTGGCTGTGGGTTTGTCATAGATAGCTTTGAAGTTGTGACCCCTGTATGCCAACTTTGCTGAGAGTTTTAATCATAAAGGGATGCTGGATTTTGTCAATGGTTTTTCTGCATCTATTGAAATAATCATGTGATTTTTGTTTTGAATTCTATTTATGTGGTGTATCACATTTGTTGATGTGTGTGTGTTAAACCATCCCTGCATCCCTGGTATGCAACCCACTTGATTATGGTGGATTCTTTTTGACATGTTGTTGGATTTGGTTAGCTAGTATTTTTTAAGAATTTTAGCATCGATGTTTATCAAGGATATTAATCTGTAGTTTTCTTTTCTGGTTTTGTCTTTTCCTGGTTTTGGTAGATGGGTGATGCTGGCTTCACAGAATGAATTAGGGAGGGTTCCTTCTTTCCCTATCTTGTGGAACAGTGTCAAAAGGATTGGTACCAATTCTTTGAATATCTGGTAGAATTCTGTGAATCTATCTGGTCCTGGACTTTTTTTTCTTGGTGATTTTTAAATTACCATTTTAATTTCACTCTTTTTTATTGGTCTGTTCAGGGTATCTAATTCTTCCCGATTTAAGCTAGGAGGGTTGTATTTTTCCAGGAATTTATCCACCTCTTCTAAGTTTTCTAGTTTATGTGTGTAAAGGTGTTCATAGTAGCCTTGAATAATTTTTTGCGTTTCAGTGGTGTCAGTTATATCTCCTGTTTCATTTCTCAGTGAGGTTATTTGGATTTTCTCTCTTCTTTTCTTGGTTAATCTTGCTAATGGCCTATCAATTTTATTTATCTTTTCTAAGGAGCAGCTCTTTGTTTCATTTACCTTTTTTATTTTTTTCTTTTAATTTCAATTAGTTCTGTTCTGATCATTGTTATTTCCTTTTTTCTGCTGGGTTTGGATTTGGTTTGTTCTTGTTTCTCTAGTTCCTTGAGGTGGACCTTAGATTGTCTGTTTGTGCTCTTTCAGACTTTTTGATGTAGGCATTTAGGGATATGAACTTTCCTCTTACCACTTTAGCTGTATCCCAGAGGTTTTGATCAGTTGTGTCATTATTGTCATTCAGTTTGAAGAATTTTTATGTTCCATATTGGTTTTGTTTTTGACCCAATGCTCATTCAGGAGCAGGTTATTTATTTTCCATGTATTTGCATGGTTTTGAAAGTTCCTTTGGGAGTTGATTTCCAGTTTTATTCCACTGTGCTCTGAGAGAGTGCTTGATGTAATTTCAATTTTCTTAAATTTATTGAGGCTCATTTTATGGCCTACCATATGATCTATCTTGGAAAAAGTTCCATGCGCTGTTGAATAGAATGTGTGTTCTGCGGTTGTAGGATTAAATGTTTTGTATATATCTGTTAAGTTCATGTGTTCCAGGGTATAGTTTAATCCATTGTTTCTTTGTTTACTTTCTGTCTTAATGACCTGTCTAGTGCTGTCAGTGGAGTATTGAAGTCCCTCACTCTTACGGTATTGATGTCTATCTCATTTCTTAGGTCTATTAGTAATTGTTTTATAAATTTTGGAGCTCCAGTGTTAGGTGCATTTATGTTTAGGATTGTGATATTTCCCTGTTGGATCAGGCCACTTACGATTGTATAGTGTCCCTCTTTGTCTCTTTTAACCACTGTTGCTTTAAAATTTGTTTTGTCTGATATAAGAATAGCTACCCTTGCTTGCTTTTGGTGTTCATTTGCATGAAATGCCTTTTTCCATCTTTACACTTCATTTGAGTCCTTATTTTAAGTGAGTCTCCTGAAGACAGCAGATAGTTGGTGATTTCTTATCCATTTTGCAGTTCTGTGTCTTTTAAGTGGAGCACTTAGGCCATTTCCATTCAGTGTTAGTATTGAAATGTGATGTCCAATTACATTCATCATGCTCTTTGTTGCCTGTATACTTTGGTGTTTTTTGGGGGGGGAAGGTGAGGGGAATGGAGTCTTGCTCTGTCTCCCAGGGTGGAGTGCAGTGGCTTGATCTTGGCTCACTGCAACCTCCACCTCCCAGGTTCAAGCGATTATCCTGCCTCAGCCTTCTGAGTAGCTAGGACTACAAATGTGCACCACCACGCCCAGCAAATTTTTGTATATTTAGTAGAGATGGGGTTTCACCCCCATCTCTAGAAATTCAATGGCAATAAATGTTGTTGCCCAAATATTAAAATCCAATATCCAGGACCAATTTTAAATTCAATAGTATTGGATAGCAGAGCTATGGACGCAGAAATGTAAAATATGTTCTAAATATTCTAAAGGTTCTATCAGAAAACAGTATTTTGAAATTAAATATGTAGAAGCTTTCATAATATTTTCTCTACTGAACATGGTACTAGGTTGCTAGCTGGAGAATCCCAGCAAGTCATATTACTTTTTTCTAACAAAACAGGCCTTGCTGTCTCTAACCCTGATCTGATCTCCTGCCTTGAGCAAATAAGAGAGCCCTGGAATGTGAAGAGTCATGAGACAGTAGTCAAATACTCAGGTAGGTAAGCATGAATGAAGCAGATAACACAGACGAGACGTTCAAAGTTCAAAAAGAATGCCAGACCTTAAAATGTGGTATGGGATGCTCTGCTTCAGTGGAAAGATTTCCTAAAAAGCCATTTTTTTTCTCTAGCTCTCAAGTAGGAGCATTTTTGTCCCATACCCTTAAATTATTTCTAAAGACTCTACTTCCTATTTAGTGATTTTCCTTTGAGAGTACTGTGAGAACTAAACTCATCTTTATGGCTTATAATGTACTGCATGATATACCTGCTCTTCCATTGCTTCGGGGGAATATAAAAATATCTCTGAGTATTTTTGAGGAACTGCATGTTAGATTATTTCTTAAGTTTTCCCATCATGTCTGAAATGTGTGAGAGCAGTGGTGATATTAAGATTTGTTTCAGAAATCTCAGGAACATCATTGACAGAGGTTACTTATTTCTCTATTTTCTGTTCTTAATATTAGCAATCCTAACTAAGTGATAGCTCATTATTGTTTTCATTTGTGGTTAACTGTTAGTAGGTGATATTGACCACTTTTTTTATATACCTATTGGTCATGTGCATGTATTTGCTGGCAAAATATTTTTTGAATCTTTTGACCATTTTTCTGTTGGGTTTTTATTGTTATACTTGCCTTTGCTTTGAATTTCCTGTATATTTTGAATATTAAGCTTTTCTTATATATGTGGTTTGCTATTGTGAGCATGCAATAAACATTCAAGTATAGGTATCATTTTCTTATAATAAACTATTTTTCTTTGAGTAGATACCCAATGAAGAGACTTTTAAATCAAATGGTAGTTCTATTTATAGTTGAGATTGAGCATTTTTGTCATATGTGTGTTGGCTATTTGCATGTCTTTATTGAAAAATGCTTACTAATGTTATTTGCCCATTTTTCAATGGGATTCTTTATTATTATGATATTTTTGAGTTGTTTGAGTTACTTGTAAATTCTGAATATTAGTTTAATTTTGGCACATAGTTTGCAAATATGTTCATTTATTCTTTAGGTTGCCTATTTACCCTGTTGATTATTATTATTATTATTTTTTGCTGTGCCAAAGCTTTTTAGTCCCATTTGTCTGTTTTTAATAATAATATAATAAATAATAATACAATAATAGTTTTCTTTGTTGTGTCCTTGCCTAATGCTGGTATCAGGGTGAATCTGACTTCAGAGTGACTTAGGAAGAATTTCATTTTTGGGAAGAGTTTCAAGAGGATTATTATTCGAATACATTTGGTAGAATTTGGCTGTGCATTTTTCTAGTCCTAAGCTTTTCTTTGTCAAGACATTTTTAACTACTGACTCAATCATGCTACCCATTATTGGTTTGTTCAGGTACTCTATTTCTTTCTGGCTCTATCTTGGGAGGTTGTATGTTTCCATAAATTTATTTACTCTAAGTTTTCAGGTGTGTGAGTGTCTAGTTGTTTATAATCATTTCTAGTGATCTTTTTTATTACTGTTGTATCCATTGTAATGTCTATTCTTTCATTTCTGATTTTGTTTATTTAGATCTCTCTTCTGTTTGTGATGAATCTAGCTAGTAATTTATCAATTTTGTCTTTTTGAAAAACCAACTCTTTATTCTGTTGATCATTTTTATTGTTTTGGTCTTTATTTCATTTGATTCTGTTCTGATTTTTGTTATGTTTTTCTTCTAACTTGGAATTTGTTTTGTTATTAATATTCTAGTTCCTTGAAGTGTGATGCCAGTTCCTTAATATGTAAGCTTTCTACTTTTTTGATGCAGGCATTTAGGCTATAAACTGCCCTCTTATTACTATATTTACTGTAACTCACAGATTTTATTATATTGTGTTTCTATTTCCATCTTTTTTCCCACAAATTTTTAATTTTCATCTTAATTTTCTTTTTGAGATGGGTTTTACTCTGTCACCCAGGCTGGAATGTAGTGGCGCAGTCTTGGCTCACTGCAGCTTCCACCTTCCAGGCTCAAGCGATCTTTTTATCTCAGCCTCCTGAGTAGCTAGGAACATAGGTGTGCACCACCACATCTAGCTATTTTTTTGTATTTTTGGTAGAGATAGGGTTTTGCCATGTTGCCCAAGCTAGTCTCAAACTCCTGACCTCAGGTGATCCACCTGCCTCAGCCTCCCAAAGTTCTGGGATTACAGGTGTGAGTTACCACCCCTGGCCATCCATGTTAATTATTTCATTTACACAGTGACTGTTTATGAGTATGTTGTTTAAATTCTTTGTAAATTTATAGTTTCTGAAATTTTTATTGCTATTGATTTGTAGTTTTATTCTGTGGTCTAATAATTTGTAGTTTTATTCTGTGGTTGTTTTGGGGGTACTTTTTTGATCTGCCAACTTTTCTATCTCAATGGTCTCTCTAATGCTGTGAGTAGAATGCTACATTTTTCCACTATTGTATTACTATCTGTCTCTTTCTATAGGTTTAATAATATTTCTTTTTAAAATCTGGGTGCTTTGATGTTGGGTGCATAGATATTTATAATTGTTATATGCTGAAATGATTTGTTTATTATTGGATGATGACCTTTATCCTTTTTGTTACTGCTTTTTACTTAATGTCTGATTTATTTGATGTAAGTATAGATATTCCAGTTTGCTTTTGGTTTCTGTTTGTGTTATTATCTTCCACCTTTTACTTTTAATCTACATGTGTCTTACAAGTAAGGTGAGATTCTTGTAGGCAACATACAGTTGGATCATTTTTTCTTATTCACTTCATAAATCTATACATTTCAATGAAGAATTTCATTGATTTATATTCAAGGTTAATATTAATATGTAAGGTTTTGTTACTGTCATAATGTTAATTTTTTTCTTTTTATCTATCTTTGTGGTTTAATAAAGTTCTGTCATGTTGTAATTTGATTTATTTCTTTTTCTCTTTTGTTTTATAAGACCTGTTTTATACTTTTATATGTTTTAATGATGGTGAATATCAAACTTTTTTTTTTATATTAGAAATCCCTTGAACATCTTTTGTAGGCCCAGTCTAGTGGTAATTAGTTTCCCCAGCATTTATCTTTCAGGGTAAGACTTTATATCTTTTTCATTTGTGAAGGTTAATCTAGCTTGATGTAAAATATTTGGCTGGCACTTTTCTTTCAACACTCTAAATGTGCCCTCCCATTCTCTTCTAACCAGTAAAGTTTCTGCTGAGAAGTGTGCTTTTAGTCTAATGTGGTTTTCTTTATTTTATAATTACTTCTTTCATTTTCACTTTAGATATTCATCATGTTCCATGATGAAGTCTGTTTTGCAATGTATTTTGCTGGTGATTGCTGAGCTTCCTGTATATGTATGTCTAATTCTATTGGTAAAGTTGGGAAGTTTTCATCAATTATTTTCTTACATAGTTGTTCTAAACTTTTTGATGTGTTTTATTTCTCAGAAACACTGATAATTTTTAAGTTTATTCACTTTATATAGTCGCAAACATCTCACAGTCTTTGTTTATTCTTTTCTCCTTATTTTTGTCTGAGTAGATTTTTTATAAAAACCTCTTTGGTGGCAGTCTTACACTGCCAGGGTCATCAGAAAGGAAAGGAAAGGGAAATAGAAGGGAACCGCCAAGTGGATATTGAAGCAAAAAGAGCTTCAAGGCAGGACCCTCCATTAGAAATGCTTATAGAAGGACCCCTAGTATGGGCTAATCCCCTCTGGGAAACCAAGCCCCAGTACTCAGGAGAAGAAATAGAATGGGGAACCTCATGAGGACACAGCTTCCTCCCTTCAGGATGGCTAGCCACTGAAGTAGGAAAAATACTTTTGCCTGCAGCTAACCAATGGAAATTACTTAAAACCCTTCACCAAACCTTTCACTTAGGCATTGATAGCACCCATCAGATGGCCAAATTATTATTTACTGGACCAGGCCTTTTCAAAACTATCAAGCCAATAGTCAGGGCCTGTGAAGTGTGCCAAAGAAATAATCCCCTGCACTGTAGGCCATACATTTCAATCCCTGTATCTTTAACATCCTTGTTAAGTTTGTCTCTTCCAGAATCAAAGCTGTAAAGCTACAAATGGTTCTTCAAATGGAGCCCCAGGTGCAGTCCATGACTAAGATCTACCACAGACCTCTGGACCGGCCTGCTAGCCCATGCTCTGATGTTAATGACATTGAAGGCACCCCTCCCGAGGAAATCTCAACTGCACAACCCCTACTATGCCCCAGTTCAGCAGGAAGAAGTTAGAACGGTCATTGGCCCACCTCCCCAACAGCACTTGGGTTTTCCTGTTGAGAAGGGGGACTGAGAGACAGGACTAGCTGGATTTCCTAGGCTGACTAAGAATCCCTAAGCCTAGCTGGGAAGGTGACCGCAGCCATCTTTAAACATGGGGCTTGCAACTTAGCTCACACCCGACCAATCAGGTAGTAAAGAGAGCTCACTAAAATGCTAATTAGGCAAAAACTGGAGGTAAAGAAATAGCCAATCATCTATTGCCTGAGAGCACAGTGGGAGGGACAGTGCTCGGGATATAAACCCGGGCATTCGAGCTGGCAATGGCAACTCCCTTTGGGTCCCCTCCCATTTTATGAGAGCTCTGTTTTATTGGGCCGTGCACGGTGGGTCACACCTGTAATCCCAGCACTTTGGGAGGCCAAGGAGGGTGGATCAGCTGAGGTCAGGAGTTCAAGACCTCTCTAGCCAACATGTTGAAACCCCATCACTACTAAAAATACAAAAATTAGCTGGGCATGGTGGCAGGTGCCTGTAATCCTGGCTACTCAGGAGGCTGAGGCAGGAGGATTGCTTGAACCCAGGAGGCAGAGGTAGCAGTGAGCAGAGATTACACCATTACACTCCAGCCTGGGCAACAGAGTGAGACTCCGTCTCAATAAAAAAGAAAAAGGACTGAAATTCCTTTTATGCCTGTTTCAGTCTATTGTATTTTTGAATCTTTGAATGTATTTTCTTTTTCCTTCAATTTTTCAGTTTCACAGTTTTTGTTTTGGTTTCTTTTAAAAGATATCCATCTCCTTGGCACATTTCCCACTTATACTCTAAATTTATTTATTTATTTTTGATTTGGTTTTTGGGTTTCTCTCACATCTCTGAGCTTCTTTTAAATATATATTTTGAAGCCTTTTTAAGGTCTTTTAAAGTAATTTCAATCAATTTTTTTTCTTAGAATACTGGAGGATTATTGTGTTTCTTTGAAAGTGTCATAAACCTTGCTTTTCTGTGTTTCCTGTGTCTTTGTGTGTCTTTATGTTGATTTCTGTACATCTAGATAAACAGTTCCTTCATTTTATTATTGAATTTGCATTCATTTGAGAAAGCTTTTTTTTTTTTTTAACGTTATTATCGTGATGTTTATTGCATAGAGCCATTTGGCTTTACTTTTGGGTTTGTGCATAGGAAAGACTATAAGTTTCTTGAGTATAAATATATATATATATATATATATATAAAACCAATGTTTTACTGGCTTAGGAGTCATCTTTTCTCTTAGGTTGATTTTTAATTCTAAGTCTCAGAAAACAATTTATCTATGTTGTGTTAGTTATTGAGGGCCAGCACTCCTGACGTAAAAGAGTGAGAAGGTAGGATGGGGGTGTATGAAGACAAATTACTTAATAGTTATAATGTACATTGAGTGATGGATACCCTAAAAGCCCTGACTTTACCACTATGCAATCTATGCATGAAACTAAATTACACTTGTACCCAACACATTTGTACAAATAAATTAAAAAGAGCCACTACTTAGAGTTTGCTATCTTGCTTATTCATACATAAAAATACATTATAAATGTTTCCTTTGACATTATTATTGTTACAGGAGTTGAAATTATTTAGGCAGATACAGCAAAAAAGTCATTGGTAAAGTTTTCTTTTTAATAAAAAGTCCACAAATTATGTTTTTGTTTTGTTTTGTTTTGTTTTTTAAACAAAGAACAGCCTGTAAAATTGAGCTGCAGACATAGATAAGCAAGCTGGAAGCTTGCATGAATAAATGCCGGCAGCTGTGCTGCAGCTTGCTCTGCAGTGAACGCCAAGAAATAAGTATTCAGACAATTACAGCTGAACAGGGAGGGGAGCAGCTCCTCCAAGAGAGTGCTGCTTTAAGATTCATCTGCCAAGTATTTATTGAGAAGGCTAGTTGAACTACAATTTAGACAAACAAGAAACATCTACCAGGTGGCTATTTGGGGTCGGGTCATGAAGCACATATGGCCTTGTTTATAACATCTAAAAGCACTCAAACCACATTCTTAGGAGGCTGTGTTCAGCACTCCTTATTACAAATTCTATTCCTTGTCCTGTTTTCAGGGTCAAGGAATTACGGTCTCATGCACAAACAACATACACACAGTGCCTCAGTATTTTTCTATGCCTCAACCTCAAATGCCTTGTACATAAGCTTGAATGTATTGTCATACATCCCCCACATTTCCCCCTTCTTTAATTCTTAGAATGTGCTGATTATCCAATGCAAAGTAATCTTCTATCATTCTTCCCTGGTTGTAGTTGGTTGAGTGGCAGCACAGAGCCATTTGCAGATGCCTAAAAGATACATAAAAGAATAAACAGCGGCCATCACCCAAATGTGTATGTTTAGCCCAGACAACCAAGTATTTGGGTTCAGCCACTGAAAGTCTTGTAATAACTGAAGGGTATTTGTTTGTAATTGCTGCAACCATCGCTTAAACTGTTTATTTAATTCGCATTAACGAGTAGAAACTTGAGAAGACAGGTGGTCACGGTAAGCCCCATGTAGGTGTGCCTTCACTCTCTCCCAGGTATATTGGGAGCTATTATATGGCAAAAGTGTGACATAGATGGAATTATATTGCTAATCACAGTATAAATTTTGACAAGTAACGAATGCCTGCTGTGGATCCCCTAGCCATTCAGTGGCAGCTTCAAGGGCCTCTAGGTGAGATAAAATATTTTTATTAGTATTTACTTGTTCTTGAAATTCATGGGTTACATTGTATACCATGTGGTTCACCAGTGAGGCTGTATGAATAGATTCCGTCAAAGAGACAGCTGCAGTAGCAGCAGTTAGTATAATAGCTGAAACTAAAAAAGCAATTAGAGTGGCCAGAAATTTTTTTTTTTCGAGTATGAGACAATGCTTTTTGAAATAACTGTGAGATAGAATCCCCTTTCCAGTTCTGGGTTAGATATACAGGGAGCCACAATCCTGACCGCCATTTTAAAATAATGACATAGGGCCGGGTGTGGTGGCTCACACCTGTAATCCCAGCACTTTGGGAGGCTGAGGCAGGCAGATCACAAGGTAAGGAGTTTGAGACCAGAATGACCAACATGGTGAAACCCTGTCTCTACTAGAAATACAAAAACTAGTTGGGTGTGGTGGTGCATGCCTGTAATCCCAGCTACTTGGGAGGCTGAGGCAGGAGAATCACTTGAACCTGGGAGGCAGAGGTTGCAGTAAGCTGAGATCACACCACTGCACTCCAGCCCATGTGGCAGAGTGAGACTCTGTCTCAAAAAAAAAAAAAAAAAAAAAGTGACATAGTTTATAATTGTGTAATGTTTTGATGAGATAAGCATGTAGCATATCAACTACTGGAAGAGACAGTAATACTATAAAAGGATTGATTCTGTTCTATGTTAGGAATATCCTGCCCAAACAAAAGTATATAGGAGTGTGTAGCACAAATCAGGACTGTATCAGTAACATTGTTGTGCAAGGAGAGGGTGTAGTTGTCACCGCTATAAATGTAATCACTTTTATTACAAAAGAACCCATTCAAAAAAGGGAAGACTAGTTTCCAAATTTGGGTATGAGCAGGGCTTAAAACTTGTTCCCCTTTTGATTGTAATATTCATCCTGAAATCCCATACTCTGACCAGGTGATGGAACTATTGGATGGACTCCCAAATCCAATAGTCTGATTTGCAAACATGAGATATCCATGGGGTCCCCAATCAAGTAAGGTGCCATTATCAAACAGAGGTCCTTGACGTGGCACAGGTTGTCTGCACGGGGACCACTGGACAGCCTCAAACTTATGTCGCCAGTCTTTTCTCAGATGGCATATAGGAAGATCAGGCATTTGTATAATTTCATTAGAAACCTCAGTAAGATTACTGGTAATAGCAGAAATAAAAGTCAAATTTGCAGGCTTAGCATCCCTTTTGGGCTGATAGTAAAGATACTCCTGAGGAATGAGAGTAATACACTTATGTGCCAATGTAGAGAAATGGAGAAGGATTGCTAGACAATAAAATCAAGGAGTCATTAAGTTTAATCCATCCCAAATTTTCAGTTAGGGAGTAAGACAGGGGCATCCATCGACCTCCCATCCAAGAACTATTATTAGATGACAAAGGCGGGTCAGCATCCCACCATATAATATTGAAAATCGAGGGATTCAGAACATGACTCCAATAAACATGTTCTTGAGCTAAGCCCAGTCGGCAAAGAACAAGAATTACCAGCCACCCCAACATCCATGTCTGTCTTACTTTCTCAGAAGCTTCCCCAATTACCGTCAGATACTTAAGAAACTGGTTCTCTGCAGCTGCAGGGGCTCCCATAGACGCAAGCCAGATAGTTCCCTGTTGGTCCAGTTTCTTTAGCTGCCCCTAGGTAATGTCAGGTGCCTTCCAAGTCATCACTGTCAGTTTTGGCCGATTCTCCAACGTCAGGTCCTTCATCATCAGGAGGGGCTTTTTCAGTGGTCTCTAACTCATAATATGGCTTCACTCATTTTATGGGGATTCACTCTAGTCCTGTAGTTCATGAAATACAAACCGTACCTCGACTCCATTGCAGTGCCTCATAAAGTCCCTCCCAATTCCCTGTACAAATGTCTCAAATTAACACCTTTCATTTTGTGACCTCAAACAGCTTCATCCTATGACCAATAGCCATCTAGCCATCTTGTCCAATATTCAAAAAATTATGAGTAAATAAGATTTTTGCTCGTTCTCGAGGAGAGAGCTCCCATATTCCCCCCTTTTCATTTATTAAGATATACTTTAAGGGTTTGATGAGCTTGTTCAACAATGGCCTGACAGGTTGAGTTATGAGAACTATCAGTTTTGTGTTGTATGTGCCAAAGTTGCAATGCATATAAAAAGCTAGTGCTAAGATAACAAGGACCATTGTCAGTTTTAATAGTCTGTGGAGGACCTAAGGTCATAATAGATTCAAAAAGATAAGCAATTGCATCTTTAGTTTCTTCTCCAGTCCATGGAGTCACATATATGAGGCCCATATAAGTGTCCACAGTAACATGGAGAAATTTAAAGCATCCAAAAGGTGGATGCTGAGTAATACCAGTTTGCCAGGTAGCATTAGGTACCAGACCTCGTGGGTTGGCACCAAGTCCCAATGAAAAAAGGGAGAGAATGCTGTTGGCAATCAGGACGAGTTTTAATAATCATGCAAGCTTGATCAAGAGTTAAATGAAACTGTTGTTTAAGACTGTGAGCAGGCCAGGCACAGTGGCTCACACCTGTTATCCCAACACTTTGGGAAGCCGAAGTGGGTGGATCACCTGAGGTCAGGAGTTTGAGACCAGCCTGACCAATATAATGAAACCCTGTCTCTATTAAAAATACAAAAATTAGCTGGGCATGATGGCATGAGCCTGTAATTGCAGCTACTCAGGAGGCTGAGACAGGGGAATCACTTGAACCTGGAAGGCGGAGGTTGCAGTGAGCCGAGATCGCATCATTGCACTCCAGCCTGGGCAACAAGAGTGAAACTCCATCTCAAAACAAAAACAAAAACAAAAACAAAAAGACTGCGAGCATTCTGATGAAAAAAGGAATGATCAGCTTGAGCTCACAAAAATACAGGAGAGTCTGCAAACCTCATCTGTGTTTGTACCAGAGCATCAGCTCGAGTATTCCGCTGACAAGGAACCAGGTAGCCCAGAATGAGAGCGAATATGTGTGATATAAAAAGGGTGACAATGGGGACAAAGGAGCTCCTGTGTTGTGAGAAACAGCGTTAGTAGGGGTTTATTAGTAATGCCTTTTAGATGTGTGAGATCTAAATGAGTAATACTATACACCACATAAGTGGAATCACTAATTATATTCATGTCTTGGTGAGGAAAAGTTTGTAAGACCAATATTAGGGCACCTAACTCAGCCTGTTGAGTAGTTTTGAAATATTCCTGGATTTTGTGCTGCCAATTTTGCATGGCATCTTGCCACACTGTAGCTGACTTTCCTATTTTTCTTGAACCATCTGTAAAGACAGTAGTGGCGTGAAGCAAGGGCTCAGAGACAACAATACCTGCAAATTTAACAGGCACAGTTTGTAAAAAGTTCAGGAGCTTAGAGGCTGGTAAATGGAAACTAATGTTACCAATAAAGTTGATCATTGCAACTGGCCAATCAAGATCACAGGCTAAGAGAGTATGAAATTGTTCCTTGCTTAAAGGTAAGAAAAGAGCAGCAGGGTCATATCCTGACAATTGGATGCAATGTCGGCATCCCTTTATGAGAAGCTATTAAATCTGCGATCTTTTATATGTGTTTAGGGAGGGGGTTACAAGACAGGTAAAGCCACTCCAAAGGAGAAACATTTGTTCCAACTTGCCCAAGCATTCCTGTAGGGCTTTGAGGGGTATTAAAGATCAAAAGATCTATAGGTCTGTCAGGATCTAAACCCAATACGCACCTTTGGGTCAAGGCTTGCTCCACAGCATTAAGCTCAGCCTGTGCTAGCCAAGAGAGGTCTTGCAGTGAATTTAAAGCAGAGTCACCTTTCCGGGTGTCAAAAAGATTAAAGTAATTTGTAGGAATGCCTAAATAGGATCGTATCCAACTAATCTTTCCTAGGACTCAATATCATGTATTAAGGGTTAAGTGCTGTGGAAGAATTAATTTTGTAAGTTGTGGCCTTAGGGTAGTAGATAAGAGCCACACAGTATATAGAGCCACAGAGCCATCAGCTGGACTTTTTCTTGTGCAATAATGAGACCATATTGTGACATATGCTGTACTACCATTGCATGAAGTTGATGCAGTAATGACTGATGCTGAGCAGCTATCAAAATATCCATATAGTGGAAAAGTTTTGCCTAGGGGAAGGATTGATGCACAGGAAGTAAGGCTTCATGTACGTAAAGCTGACATATACTAGAGCTATTCATGATCCCTTGGGGTAGAACTGTCCTTTGGTAACATTAAACTGGTTGCAGAGTATTGTAAGTGGAAACAATAAAAGCAAAATTTTCTCGATCCTCGGGATGCAAGGGTATGGTAAAAAAAAAACAACAACAATCCTTTAGGTCAATTAAAATAAGAGGCCAGTCTTTGGGGATCATAACCGGAGAAGGTAATCCTGGTTGCAAAGGCCCCACAGGAAACATTACAGCATTAATAGCACAGAGGTCATGCAATAACCTCCACTTTCCTGACCTTTTTAGAATGGTAAAATAGGAGTGTTCCAGGGACTAGTAGCAGGCTCAATGTGGCCAGTGTCCAGTTGTTCTTGTATGAGACATTGGATGTGTTGCAATTTTTCCTTCTTAATGGGCCACTTCTCCACCCATAGCGGGCTAGTAGTTTTCCACTTGGTTTTGATAATTTTCAAAGGAGCAGTGGCCCCTACCAAAAAGGCAGCAGGACAGAGAGGTTTAAGCCCCACTGTTCTAGGCCATCTCATTCCCACAGAGAAAATGGAATCTCTTAAGATAAAGGGCTGAACATGGGTGACCTTGCCTTCTGGGCCCAAAAGTGGAAGAATATGCCTACTTTTTAATGGCTGTTGATACCCTCCAACACCCATGACAGAACGTCAGGCAGGAGAGGCCCAATCTGAAGGCCACTGTCTTTTAGCTACTATAGTTTGATCAGCCCCCATGTCAATAATTCTCATAAACATAACTCCATTAATTGTTACTTCTAAGTATGGTCTATGACATGACACGAGTACTCCAAAAAACCTTCATGCCTGAGTGGCCGAATCCTGAGGCCCCACAGGTCTGTTGAACATTACCTTGAAGGTAAGGAATAAGAATAATCTGAGCAAGGCAAGTCCCTTTAGAGATGGCGTGGACCCCTGACACCTGTGCCATAATAATTTCTGCTAAATAGTCTGAATCTTATGACTCTAGGGAAAATTTGAATTCCTTTAAGTGTACTTCTGACAATCAATCCAAATGTTCCTCTGGGTAATGGGCCATAGATTCCAGTAGAAATCAGCTGGACCCCATCTTGCTCTTTAAGCACCATATCTGTTATGACTGTGAGGTCTAGCCCTGCGCTGCCAGAGGTGGCTGAAGAGAGGTTATGGATGCTATTTCTGGTCCTGACTCGGAGGGGAAAGTCATTCCCCAAGTCTGGGAATTGGTGTTCCTCCATGGATTTTTCTGGGTGCTGGAGGTCTTGCCCCTCTTCCCGTTTCCCGATAATGTGTTTCATCCTTATCAAATTTTGATTTTCACTGATTAGCTCAGTGCTTACCTTTGCCGAATTGCGGGCATTCTTGAGAGGGTATTTTAGGGGCTTTTGATTTCTTTGGGACTCCCTTCTGTTGTCATTCTTTGGCCATATGCCCAGATTGGCCACAATTATAACATGTGGCCCCAGTCATCATTGCAGCAAAAGTCTGAGCCAGATAAGTTGTAGTGCCTACATTCTGGCACGTTTTGATAAACACACCGATTTCAGTGGCAGTGGCTCAGACTGGGGTTATTGCTGCCTGACAATCCTTATTGCATTTTCAAAAGCCAATTGCAACATAAGAAGTTTGGCAACTTCAGGATGAGGTACCTGTCTTTCAATTGCAGCCTGCAATTTGTTGATAAATTCAACATATGTTTCTGTGGCACCCTGTTTAACCATCACAAAGGAACCCTGTAATTGTCCCATGGGTATCCTCTTCCATGCCTGTATCGCTAGCTGTGAGCATTGAGGAAATAGATGGCCATCCACCTGAGCCTGAGCCTGAGCTGAAGCAAAAGGCCCTGTCTCCAATAGCATACATATCAAGCTGTATCAGGATATTATCCAAATTTTGCAAGGATTGCTGCATAGCTAGATCACTGTACTCTCTCCACCACACAGTATATTCAGCAGCTGAAGCCAAAACTTTTCCCAGAGTTTTCCAGTCATGCACAGCCATCTCATAACCATTTCCCAGAGCCTCAACCATCCCCTGTGTAAAGGGTGAATGTACACCATTTTCGCGGATACTTCTTTTTAACTCCTTAAAGACAATAAAAGGCAAGCACTCATGCCGTCTCCTATTATTTTGAACAATGACAGGGAATGCACTAAAAAGCACCTCAGGATCTTCCTTCCTCAGTCCCTCCTGGAGGCATCCTTCTAGTAGGGAAGTTTTTTGAGGGGACACGGCCATCCGGTCATATGGACACGGCCATCCGGTCAGTGGCCATCCGGTTCACTGCCTGGAGGTCTTATCCAAGAACAGTCCCTTGGACAGCCTCCAATCTACTCAAGGGGGATGGGAGGTGCTATTGCCTGAATGGGGCCAACAGATGCAGGTCGTGTGAAGGGTGGAGGAAAAGAGGGCAATGGCTCTTCTGTTGGGAGAGGAAAAGGCTCCAGTCCGTCCTCATCATCACTAGAAAAAATGTCTTCTTTATGCCCTACTGAAGGGAGTGAAGTGGGGGAGGAACCCCTCCCTGTTGTTTTGCTTTCCGTGTTCCCTTTTCCTTTAAATTTTCCGAATTCCCTTCAGGTGAAGAAAATGGGCAATCTGACTCACCACGATCTGGCATATAAAGAGGGTACAACACAGAGCATGCCAGACTCCAGGTGATCAAAACGGTAACATTAGTAAAATGGCCCTGCCCAAATCCTCTTTTCAGGCAGCAATCTGCCTGCTCCCATAACTCTTAAGTCTAATGTTCCTTGATCAGGGAAACAAAGGGCATTCCTGCCGAATTAAAAAAATAAGCTTATGTAAAGCTTCAGACTCTATGGTGCACTGAATAACCTTAAGTAATTGTTGCACCGTTTTAAAAAATACTTTCTGCTCTTTGGACAACTCCTGATCCATGGTAACCCGACCCCTGGTATTATAGGCATCGGTCCTGTCCTCCTGAAAATGGGTTGGGACTGTCCCTTACCGGTAGTCCCTGAAGATTGGTGAGCCATCCTACTCCATGCATAACTTCAAGGCAATCACGTTGGAGTCACCACTTGATCACGTCCGAGTCACCACTTGCAGCTTGCTGTGCAGTGAATGCCAAGAAATAAGTATTCAGACAATTACAGCTGCACGGGGAAGGGAGCAGCTCCTCCAATGGAGTGTTGCTTTAAGATTCATCCGCCAAGTATTTATTGAGAAGGCTTGTTGAACTACAATTTAGACAAACAAGAAACATCCACCAGGTGGCTATTTGGGTTCAGGTCATGAGGCACATATGGCCTTGTTTATAACATCTAAAAGCACTCTTTATCACACATTCTGTTCCTTGTCCTGTTTTCAGGGGCAAGGAATTACAGTCTCATGCACAAACAACATACACACAGTGTCTCAGTATTTTTCCATGCTTCAACCTCAAATGCCTTATACATAAGCTTGAATGTGTTGTCTTACAACCTCCACGCTATGCCAGTAGGAAAAGGGGCTGCCTGGAGACTATGCCTGTTCAAAATGGTGGCTCCATCTTCCCTTTTCTTTATAAACCACATGTACAGTAACAACCAAGAAATTGTTGACTTGTCAGACTGGATTTGTATGGATTAATAGGTCTAGCACAGGTAGAAGAGAGACAGAAATACTTCTGGTTTATCTGATTTAATGCAAATACAGGCAAATCTGGCTAAGAAATGCTTTTCACCAAGGTTTGTCTGCAACTTGAATGCTGTAGGTTAAACTTATTTAAAAGTACTCTGGACAGATTCACTTGTAATATAAGCATGTTGTAGTTTCTGGTGTTTAGGACCGGTTTCTGTTTATTTAGTTTTCTGAAGAGACACAAGAGACAGCCCTAGCTACTATCAGACTTCCTAGAGACAAATTGGGCAAATGAGCCCTTACAAAATTCCATTTACTTTAAATATAATAAATAATAATCTCTAAACATAGGAATTTGACCAGCGTTAACCACTTTACTTCCCCAATACACTGATACTACTCCTTTTTTCTTAGCATAACACAAAACAAACACATGACCACACACTATCCACTCTCCAGTGCAGATCAGAGTAACAAGGCACAAAGCAAGCTTCAGAACACACAGAGCACCATGTTCACCACATCTACATTTAGAGCTGATTAAGAAGAGTAGCAAAATCAATGAGAAACTGACACTAGTGACTACCCTGTTTTCAGCACTTATTGTCACAAGAAGACCAAACATGCACACACACTCTCATTTTAAGGCAGAGCATTCACTTTTTTGGAAAAAAAAAAAAAAAAAAAGTAACTTTACAGCATATATCCTGATCTCTTACTCTTTGCAAGATGACACTGGCTTTGGGCATATTACAGACACCCTTAAGACACATCGCCTGGCCTGGCTTACCTGACACAATTTTTAATTTATCTGAAGTAAACTCAAATTACTTCTCTGAAGTAAACTCAAATTTCAAACATGTATTTCTTTATTAACTTATTTCATTAATTTCCTCAGGGACTTAACAAAATATGTTCAACTTTCATTCACTTAATCTTACCACAATAGATGGTGTAACATATCCAGAAGACAGCCATATGTAAGACATGCCCATACTCCGAAGCATAGAAAACTTAACACACCAGGGCCTCGAGGAAGCAACACTATAACAGTGCAAATACAAAAATATTTAAGGAAAAATACATCACCCAACAGACAGCATCTGTGGTCACCACTATCCAGCATTCTCCAAAATAAGTAGCTGTTAATGGCTTATCCAAAAGTTGGCTTATATATACTTGTCACCACAAATTGGTTCTGAACATAATTTAGATTCCAATTTTTGATATTAACAACATGGTAATTATCTGGTAAGATATATTTATAGCTAACTTGTAATTAGACTTCTGAATGCATGCATATGCTTGGGTCAGTTATTTGTAGAGTACCTTAAGATTTACATTTTCAAAACACGTACTTAAGCTTAGTTTTAGAAGTATTCTTCCCAGCATCTCTTCACCAAACTGTATCAGTTTTATTTATTTATTTATTTATTTATTTATTTATTTATTTATTTATTTTTGAGATGGAGTTTCACTCTTGTAGCCCAGGCTGAAGTACAATGGCACAATCTTGAATCACTACAACCTCCGCCTCCTGGGTTCAAGCGATTCTCCTGCCTCAACCTCCTAAGTAGCTGGGATTACCGGCATGCACCACCATGCCCAGCTAATTTTTTGTATTTTTAGTAGAGACAGAGTTTCACCAAGTTGGCCAGGCTGATCAGGAACTCCTGACCGCAGGTGATCCACTTGCTTCTGCCTCCCAAAGTGCTGGGATTACAGGCGTGAGCCACCTCACCCAGCAACTATTTTAATTTTAATAAGTGAGGAGTGGGGAGGGCTTTTTAAAGTTTTATTCCTTTCTATTCAGTTTATCTTATCCTATACAGAAATGGAATAAAGTGTGGTGTCTGTCCTAATGATATTTATTTGTGGTGATGCAGAAATATCTATGCTCCCAAGCAAGAGATGAAAAAATCATGTTCTCCCCAAAATGGGGAAACCAGTGTTACCTGGGGCCCAAAGAGATGTTCAGGTTACATCTGTCAGGATTGATACCGTAAGAGAGAATCATCTCTCGAACACAGTGGGGCTCACCTGAGATTTTGGTGAGTCATGTGGATGACATCAGAGACAAGCATTACCCAAAATTGGAGTCCCTATAAGACTTTCACATAAGATTGTCTTAGAATATGGTGGCTCAACTCACACAGAAAAGGATGGCTGTGCATCCAAGTGAGACTGATATTTTTTTCTCAGGAGCAGAAATCTTAATGTAGGAGATGGCCACTCACTAAGTAGTCGAAGCATGCCCTGATGGAACTCTCTGGGGGTCAGATTGCATACTGTCTCCCTGAGTTGCATAAAGCACAGAACAACCTGCCTGCACTCCAGCTTCTAGCATGTACCAACTCAGCAGAAAACACATCCCTGTCTATTTTGTTTCAAAAATACTTTGTTTGCCATAAAAAAGTGAATTAATATAGTAGAAGCCCAAGGACTGCCTAGGGGTAGGTAGCAGGTCTGTCATCACCAGAAGTATTTAAATGCTGGCTAGACAAATACTCTGTGGAAATAAGTTTCACTGTTTGTGAAAGGGGTAAAATAAATCTGTCTTGGGCACTCTCAGATCTAGTGAAGATCTTAGCATACAATAGATAAAGAACAACTTCTGTTTACTAAATAAACTTTATTTTCACAGATTACAGGTGAAGCAAAATATTGATATAACTCTAAGACATTAAGGTATCACAAGACCACTTATATTCTTTATGGGGTTTCAATTAAGAAATTACATGAAAAATAAGTCCGTGAAAGGAGTTCTGATGCTCCTAATTAGCATCAGAACTGCTCTGATGGCCTTAAGCCATTGTGAAAGTCCTAGCTTGGTTCCTACCCAAAGTCTCTTCTCATGAATCCTATGCTTAAAAGTCAAACAGACAAAGCATCACTATATCAAACACAAACTTCAACACTCTTAACATTTACGTGTAAATCCCATCTGAAAATCACTGAAAAGCTCAGGTCATCTACAAGAAATCTGTTCTTTGCAGTTTAGTATCAGTAAATTAAAAGGAAAGCAGGAAAATAATAAGATAAAGCCATTTAATTATTTTTGTAGGTAAGAACATGACATTGGTTTATCAGTTACATAGTATTTTCATGCTTCATCCATGCCAGGTACTTAATTTTTAACCAACTATAACACATTACAAGTGGAGAAATAGCTAAAAACAGAAAACATATACATAACTCTTTAAAGGGTAGAGAACATGCCCAGTTCATATACATTGCCTAATCTAGCATTCCAATCTTACTTAGTAAGGCACCACTATCCACTCAGCTATAAAATCCAAGATCAGGAAGTCATCTATCCCTTCCCCACACCATCCCATCATCAAGCCTCTCCTACCTCTTAAACCTCTATCAAATCCATCTGAGCTCCCATCTCTACTGTCACTATGCTTCAGGCCACCAATGCTTTTCAAATTTTTCATAAACTAGCCTTCTAACTGATCTTCTTCCAAACAGAAGGCCACTAATTATTTCCTTCTACCAGGTCTATTTACTACTATGGGTAAAAATAGTCCGTAACATTCAAATCTCACCACACTACCTTTGGGCCCAACACTTTTTACAGCTTTCCAGAGCTCCTACAAGCCTACTCTAACCCCTGCCTACTTCGTCATTCCTGTCATTCCCCTCATTCAGTGTCTTTTCTTCTTCCAAACACACTGTACTTCTCCCACTTCCCTGGACACATCTACTTTTTCAACCTCAGCTTCTGCACCTGCTGTTCTCTGAAGCATTCTTTTTCTTCCTGTCACCCATTCTTCAGATATTAGCTCAAATGTCACTTCCACAGGATGCCTTCCTTGACCTGCATCCCGACATCCTCCATTCCTCTCCCATACACAAAGGCCAAACTTTACTTCATAAGTTTTTATCATACTTAACTTTGAGCAGTTAACACTGATATAAGTGAGCTTTTCCTGGCTGGATGAGTCTCTTTCACTGTGATATATCCTCTATGATATTAGCAACTGTCTGTCTTTGCAATGCAAGTAAGTTTGGCGGTAAAGACAGAACCTTCAGAAGCAGATAATTAGATATTTATGGAATAAATAAAATGTGTAAATGTAAAAAAAAAATCATGGGAATGGTAAATTTGATAGTGAAAAACCGTCTCTTTTAAAAAGAGGCTAGGCCGGGGGCGGTGGGTCACGCCTGTAATCCCAGCACTTTGGGAGGCCGAGGCGGGTGGGATCACAAGGTCAGGAGATCGAGACCATCCTGGCTAACGTGGTGAAACTCCGTCTCTACTGAAAATACAAAAAATTAGCTGGGCATGTTGACGGGCGCCTGTAGTCCCAACTACTCCGGAGGCTGAGGCAGGAGAATGGCATGAACCCAGGAGGCGGAGCTTGCAGTGAGCCGAGATCCTGCCACTGCACTCCACCCTGGGTGACAGAGCGAGACTCTGTCTCAAAAAAAAAAAGAGGCTAAATCTAATACAGAACTGTACTTAGAAAAATTAAATTGTAAAACTTTAATAAGCTTTTAAGATAAAATGGCTCTTGTAAAACTTATTTTTATAATTTAAATACAAATCAAATTCAGAGAAACACAAGTTAAGCCTCCTTTAAGTTACTTTTGGTTTAAAACTTTTGAGTGTTTTAACCAAATAGATATAGATTTAACTGACCAAATCACAGAAAACTGTTTGAGATGTTAAACCATTGTAAAACAATCCGCTGAACCAACAAAAGCTCTAAAGTAAAAGATAAAATGGCCTAAAAAAACTATTTTCTGTATCATAGAGGAAAATATAGAAGCCTTCTCAGAAATAAAACTAAGTTAGAATGTTACGTTTAAATGTATCTGTCAGGTATGAATCTAAATTCTAGTTAGCATGCAAGCACTTATTAATCGACATTTACAGTTAGTAATGTATCCTTAATCAATCAGGATTTCATCTTGTATAAAAGACACTAAGTCACCCACAATGCTAACTTTTTCTTTGTTAAAAATTTACTCTTTCAAAAGAAAACTCATTCAAATGGTTCACCTTGTGTTTCAGGACACCCACGTTATCTTCTGAGTATCTCTTTTATTTCTAAAAATATATGTACCTCTATTAAAAGAAAGTTAAAATTTTGATTGTGTGTAATTATAGAAGTGCTTTGTTGTTGTTTTTAACAATAAAGTACCAGGGTAAAATAACTTCCCCTAAAACAGTAAAAATGGTTCTTTTTATGAGTATGATATATAATCAATTATTATGAAGTAGGTACATTGCACATACACACATCAGGCAAGATTTATACCCTGCAGGTTTCTGGTTTTACATTCAATTTTAAAACCAAGAAATAATGGAATAAAGGAAAGTTGAATTATATATAAACCAACACTTCTATTAACTCATACTACTAGTGAAACAAAACTCTAAATAAGTAGAGAAAATGAATTCACATATTGGAGCTCTGAAATGTTCTGGGTCTTTTATCTGTGCGTTTATTTTTCCCATTGAATTTAAAGTTCAAACCAAAATCCATTAATAATGTTTAGAATTATTAAAGGCCACAGTGTGACAGCTTTTAGTGCAACCAGGCATTAAGAAGCATTTCTTTTCTCTTTAAGCTGAGCCAAATTTTATTTTAGAATTTCTGTAATTCAACGTTCTTTCCCACCAAAGCACCTAAATTTTTTTCATGTAGCTGCAAATGACTACATGACAGATGTGCCAAAGTTGTTAGTTTATGTCCACTTCCTTTACTGAATGTGGAGTGAAAGGCCTTAGTTTTCAATTTACATGTGGCTCTTCTCCAAAATCTTAAAAAATCTCATGTTTATATTAGAAATCAACAGGCAAGTTCAGGCACGGTGGCTTACACCTGTAATCCCAGTACTTTGGGAGGCCAAGGCAGGCCGAACACCTGAGGTCAGAAGTTCGAGACCAGCCTGACCAACATGGTGAAACCCTGTCTTTACTAAAAATACAAAAATTAGCCAGATGTGGTGGTGGGTGTCTGTAATCCCAGCTACTCGGGAGGCTGAGGCAGGAGAATTGCTTGAATCCGGGAAGCAGAGGTTGCAGTGTGCCGAGATTGCACCAATGCACTCCAGCCTGGGTGACAGAGCAAAACTCCATCAAGAAAGAAAGAAAGAAAAGAAAGAAAGAAGGAAGGAAGGAAAGAAAGAAAGAAGGAGAAAGAAGGAGAAAGAAAAAGAAAGAAAGAAAAGAAAGAAAGGAAAGAAAGAAAGAAATCAACATGTAGTAGTCAGTGAGCACCAACCATGCAATTGTGCTAGGTACAAGAGATGGAAAAAATATTTCTGAGGTGGGAGACACATGTTAACAGATAAATTACAGCAGACAGACTTGACACATGGGAGTAAAAGTCATTAGAAACAGAAGGCCTAATTCTTTCTAGAAAAGGTAGTATTTGAGATGGGTCTCAACAGAAAAGTAAATGTTCTTTGCTGTGGGAAGAAGATGGAGACACAACAAAGAGAAGAACCCATGCAACAGCAGAGGCAGTAAAGAATTATTCAGTGTGGCAGTGATGTGGAAGATAGAGACAAGCGCCAATACTAGCAGTTTGGTTTGGAAGCAGATGAGGGTCTTTGTAAAACAAGTGAAGGAGTTTGGATTTTCCTTTTTGTAGACAACATGGTGCCAAGAGATGTCATTAGGCAGGCAAACAACGAGAGCAGCTTTAGGTTTTGAGGATAATGCCTCTGACAGCAAGGTGGAAGATTAACATCAGTAGGGAGAAACTGGTGGCAGAAAATTAAGAGGTGTTTATGACTCAATGAGGTCCTCAGGTCAGGAGTGATTAAACAGCCCATGTCAGTGATTGAAGCATGGTTTTGAGGAGAGCCTGGTGACTGATGGACATGAGGGTGAGAGAGACATGCATCAGGACAGCCAGCAGTAATGTTCCTGGCCTAGTAGGTTGTGTGCATGACAATCACCTTCCAGAAAGGATGGAGATTACTTTCATTTTTACAAGTACTTGCAGGATGAGGGAATTGTACTGTGATCAGGATGACAGAAGATTACAGCTTCAGATAAGTCATAGGTGAAAATATAGAGCTGGAGTTGCCAGTTTATAGGTTAGAGGGGAGGTCAGAAAAGCACCAGAATGCACAGGGCATTCTGCAGGAACGGAACTCACTCCCATGTATGGGACTGCAAAGGTTGCTGCAGAGAACAGGCATTGGGTACCTGGCCACTGACACCAATGGGATGCTTACAGTCTGTCCACTGATTTAAGAATTTTAGGCCGGGCGCGGTGGCTCATGCCTGTAATCCCAGCACTTTGGGAGGCTGAGGCGGGTAGATCACGAGGTCAGGAGATTGAGACAATCCTGGCTAACATGGTGAAACCCCGTCTCTACTAAAAATACAAAAAATTAGCTGGGTGTGTGGCAGGCACCCGTAGTCCCAGCTCCTTGGTAGTCTGAGGCAGGAGAATGGCGTGAACCTGGGAGTTGGAGCTTGCAGTGAGCCGAGTTCGCACCACTGCACTCCAGCCTGGGCGACAGAGTGGGACTCTGTCTCAAAACAAAAAAAAAAAAAAAAAAAGAATTTTAAAACAACTATTCTCAAGTGTTGCCCATGTCTCTGAGGTAAGTGGGGGCCCACACCACTTTGGGGGCAACTGTCTCCTTACTGCAGGCAGCCCTTTCTTAGCTGGAATTCAGTCTCCTCATCTTCCTGCCTTCTCCCTTGCATATCTCCTGCTTGTGTAATAGGGTGGAAAGTGGAGGGCAGGACAAAGCTCAGACCAGTGGCACTGGTTAAGAAAAGATCACTCCTTTCATTCTACTAGACAGTTCTGGTCTGAGGCCTGGGTTCTCAGAACATAAAAATTATCACTGTCTCCTTTATTGCATCCCTGTATTGTCCCTATCCCTCTCAGCCAGGGCAGCTGGCTGACATCCACCCTCTCAGGGGGACATGTATGGACAGAAGACCTGGGTCAGAAACACTGCTCTATGAAAAGGGCAGATAGTTATGTAAGAATTTTGCAAAAACTTGAGAAATTAAAATAAGGGTGACTATGAATGTGAAAACATTAACTGTCAAGCAAGTAAGAGATAATTCAAAGAATTTTTTAAAAAGATATATTCCACATAACTTAAATCATGAGGAAGACTGGCAGATGACAGCATCAGAGTGGATTTCCTAAATAACTGAGGAGGTGACTGGGAAAACTGAGCCACCTACCAAAACAGCTTTACAGAGCCAATGCATCTCATTTGTTGTAGAAGAAGATGAGTTCTAGAACTCTTATTTACTATAAAGTTTTCAAATACATTGAACACCACTTAATGTTTTCCTCAGTCCCAAGCTTCTTGTAAAACTTTGACCCTGCCAACCATGGCAACTTAGAGGCAGATAAAAGTTTACCTACTCTATGGAACTTCAGATTTCTAAATATAGCATATGCAATACAGGGAATGCACCCAGTGTGCTTGTGGATGCAATAAAGACCACTACTACACCTCTCAAGCAGGCTTCGTTGACTTCAGCTCTCCTGACATTTGGGGCTGTCCTATGCATTGTAATATGTGGAGCAGCATTTCTAGTTCCTGTACACTAAATGCCAGTAGCACCCTTTCCCAAAGCAAGACACTAAAAATTTTATCATCATTCTGTAAAGGAAATCCACAGTGGACACCCACAAAGCTTCCTGATCTCAAAATATACCACTTTATTCCATACGTGGGTTTTGAGTTTCTGGAACAGTTATTTTATCCTTACAACAATCCCATGAGGTACAAAAGCTACTGACAAGATGCCTATCATCATATTCACCAATGGCAATGCCACCAAAGGCTAAAGTTTCATTTTAAATTCACTTATACTTTCAAAATTAATCGAATTTATTTTGAAAAAAAATATGGCCTGCTTTATTAAAAATAACAACACACATACACAGAGGTAAATAAGCAGTGTACATTTAAAGCTACATTGTTTTGAGATCAAGCTGACTCTATAAAGCAGCTGTTCCATGGGGCTAAGTGGTAGTTAGGAACTGTGAATCCTGAGCTTAATTTATTGCCAGCCCCTGGGTAGATCATAAAGCAGCTATAACAGGAGTCAATATACCCACCCAACCCTAATAGTTTTGCTCTGAGTAGAAATGTGAAATCTTTGCTGAATGCTTTCGAAAAAGCAGAGTGGAAATAACTTAGTCCAGGAAGGTACACCAAAATAAATAAGGAATATTTTAAAGTAATTAAACCACCAGAAATATCTGATATATAATCCTACCCCATTGTCTCTGAGAAAAGGGAAAAAGAGAAAAACACAAAGCAAGCTATCAAAAGACAAATACAGCTTTTAAAAGTTCTATCTAATTAACCCCACTAAGAATTTTTTTGGCTACCTGGTGTATGCCAGGCACTGTATAATGTAGGACAGTGGTTTCCAATCTTTTTGGCACCAGGGTCTGGTTTTGCGGAAGACAACTTTTCCGCACATGTGGCGGGATGGTTTCCTTTTGGGATGATTCAAGCACATTACACTTACTGTGCACTTTGTTGCTATTATGATTGCATTGTAATATATAATGAAATAATTAAACAACTCACCATCATGTAGAGTCAGTGAGACCCCTGGGATTATTTTCCTGCAACTAAATGTTCCCATCTGGGGGTGATGAGGGGCAGTGACAGATCCTAAGGCATCAGATTCTCATAAATAGTTTGCAACCTACATCTCTCACAAGCTCAGTTCACAATAGTGTTTGCACTCCTATGATAATCTAATGCTGCTGCTGATCTGCAATGCAAGTGATGGGGAGTGGCTGTGAATACTGATGAAGCTTCGCTCACCCACCATTCACCTCCTGCTGTGCAGCCTGGTTTGTAACAGGACACAGACTGGTATCAGTCTGTGCCCCGGTGTTGAGGACCCCTGATATGGGGCAACTACATTGATTGATTGACTGAGTGAGTGGGTGAGTGCAATGGCGCCATCTCAGCTCACTGCAACCTCCACCTCCTGGGTTCAAGTAATTCTTCTGCCTCAGTCTCCCAAAATAGGTGCTATTACAGGCATGTGACACTATGTTTGGTTAATTTTGTATTTTTAGTAGAGATGGGGTTTCACCATGTTGGTAAGGCTGGTCTCAAACTCATGATCTCAGTTTATTCGCCCGCCTCAGCCTCTCAAAGTGCCAGGATTACAGACCTGAGCCACTGTGTTCTGACAACTACATTTATTACCAGCCATTTATTACCAGGGCACCTATGTTGTACAGTGCCTGGCATACACCAGGTTGTTAATTAACAGCTATTGACTTAATGCAGGACTAATAAGGTAAGGTTTTTTTTTTTTTTTCCTTCAACATGCTGTGCCTGTTTCAGATGCAAATAAGACCTCAGGAGTCTGCCTGAAGAGACTTAAAATAAAAAATGTTCCCCCAGATGGGAACATTTAGTTGCAGGAAAATCAAGCAGTCACTTGGATGGTGTAACAAGTTAGGCATGAATGTATCACCTGTGCCAGCTTAGTGAGATGCATGTTTACATCACATAACAAACACGTGTCTGCCATGCTCAGGGCTTAGAGTCTAAATTTCTGATGAGAAATAAAGTGGTATCTAGACAACCCCAGAGAGTGATATTCCATACATCCATAAGCATTAGTAGCATTTCTAAAAATTATCAAACATCCAACAAGTCCTTTAAAAACAAGATATGCTAACATGCAAGCAGTTTAGCAGTATTTTAAAAAATGATAAACTGAACTTCATTCACCTGAAATGGAGCACAAGACCCTCTTGAAGGAATTCATATCCATTCCTGCAAAAGTTCTGTGGACCCTTGAAGGTAGCACAGAACTAAGTGTTTTTTGTGTGTGTGTGTTTCCAAAGAGGTTTTAGCCAAGACTTTGGCCTCTAATAGACTCTGTGATTAAAATATGGCTTAGAAACTCTACCTGTCTACTTGAAAAAGCATCAAAACTAGAGAATGCTTTTCACGGGTGTGAAAAAATGAAAACAAAATCACATTCTTCTCTTTGCAATTCCTTTTCCCCCACCTCCCACTTCTATTAAATATACTTCAGAATCATTGTGCACAGGTGCAGAGACCACTACATATCTAAAAAAGGAAAAAACCCTCAAATATATGGGGATGAAGTGGCAATCTTGCCTTTGCAGAAATCATTTTGTTTCCTCCAGACAGTAGTGTCTCACTGTTTTCAGCATTCTCATCTAACAGGCAAACAGTTTCCACTGACTTTGAAAGGGGTAAGCTTGAATCTAAACTCTTAAACAAGAAGGAGGGTTCAGTTTTCTAATAATGAAAATCCCAGACATGTTTTTCAACCTACCAAATCGTTATATTTTTTATTCACCCTTCTCTGTCTCTCCACAAACACTAACATCACCACCCACAAAAGAAGGTAATCCCTCCAATGTTCCCCAAATGTGTGCTGCTGCTAGCTGGGAAGCTGTGTAGAGTTTTGTAATGGAGTGTGAACTGCTGCCCGCGATCTGGGCTCGTGTTCTATCTCCTAACCAGTAGAAGACAAGGAGGACAAATCCACTGAGCAGAAAAGAAAACAAAAAAAGAAAGAAAATCTTTCCTCCTCATGTATAACCTCTCACGGATGCAGCGCTGACGAAGGCCGCCAGGTGCCCAGGGCGCCTGCCAAGCGGCCCACTGGCCAGCGCGTTTCTGCGCCGAGCCGGGTCCCCGAGCCCTGCAGGTCTCCGCCCTGCCTGGAAAGGAAGCGGCCCCGCCAGGTAGTGGGATCGGCCGCCGCGTCCTGTCCTCACTCTTGGCCAGGGAGTGGGTGACTTCCTTGATGTGCACTCGGCCCAGAAAACGCGCCGCTTCCCATGGACGGCGTCGGCGACGGGAAGGACCTCCCCTGCTCCTTAGCAAACATTAGGGTCGCAGTTTCCTAAGAGACGCGACTGGGATTGGGGGAGGGGGTCCAGGCAGAGGCTAGTGCTGGGGGCAGAGGAAGCGACACTAGGCTGCAGGCTGGTATGGGAGGAAAAAAGGAAGCCCCGGAAATAGCCACAGATTTTTCCAGCGGGAGTAGGCCCCCCGCCTTTTTCCTGGAATCACGATGGCACCCGGCACTGAGCCCCCCACACGCGCAAGGAAGGTGCACTCCACACTGACGGATTCCTGTAAAACACACACCCCGCCAACGGAAGGACGAGGAACGATAGGCGCCCCCATGGCAAGGCCCTGGCCCCCTTCTTTACCGGGTGCCCTAGGTGGTAGTCGGCCACACCAAAACCGCCAGCCAGGAAAGGGCCAGGGCGCAGGGCTGCCTGCTGCCTCCTCGACGCCAGTGTCCTCTGCCCCGGAATTTCAAATCCGCAGAGCAGGGCGCAGGAGGCGCTTCCACCAAACACCTTGGCGAGAGCACCCCAGGAGGCCACCTCCTGGCCGGCACCCCTGATGCTTTGCGGCTGCAGGGGAAAGCAGGAACCCTAGTTTCCAGGCTTCCCTGCCAGAGAGAGAGACTGGAAAGTCCATAGAAGGAAAGTTCCTCATCCCACAGGGGAAAGATGCCAGGAGAGAGAGGGCGGAAGGTGGGGAGCAGCGTCTGGAAGATGTTTCTGGCTTAGGAGGCTTGAACCATCCAAGTCCCGGCGGGGCTATAACAAATTCACCCCAGTATTCCTGGAGGCCAAAGCAAGAGAAGCACTTGTGTCCAGAAGTTTCAGACCAGCCTGGGCAACGTGGTGACACCCCCGTCACTACAAAAGACATTTAGTCAGGTGTGGTTGGCCACGTCTGCAATCCCAGCTACTCGGGAGGCTGAGGTGAGAGAGGATCTCTTGACACTAGAGTCAGTCATAAGCTTGTGCCACTGCACTCCAGCCTGGGTGACAGAGCAAGAGCCTTCCTCATAGAATAAATAAATATATAAATATATAAATAAACTCAGCCGCCTGGGTTGGGCCGGATTCCTACCCTCCGAAAGCTAATATAGATGCACATCAGGTCTTTCTGCTGCAGCACTGCAGAGACGGACACTGCATGTGCTGGGTGCTGCTTGACATGGCCAGTAGCTCAGTAAGAGGAGGAGTAGGAGTGAAGGAATGGAGAAAGAGGAGGAGGAGAAGAGAAGAAAGAGAGGAAAAAGTAGAAAAACGGAGGAGGAAACAAGAAGAGGAGAGGAGGAGAAAATGAGAAGATAGTAAGAATAGAGGAAGAGGAGAAAATAAACGGGAGGAGGACAATGGGACCAGGAGCAATGAGGAGAAAAAGAAAGCTGGGAGGAGGAGAGAAGGAGAAGGAGGAGAAGAGGAGGAGGAAAAGAAAAGAAGGATGAGGAGAGGAGAAGGAGAGGAGGAGAAAAAAAAGGGAGGAGGAGGAGAAAAAAGGGAGGGGGAAGAGAGAAGGAGAAGCAGGAGAGACAAACGAGGACAGGAGGAGGAGGAGAGGAGGATGAAGAGGAGAAGGAGAGGAAGATGAGGAGAAGAAGGATCAGAGGAAAAGAAAAGAAGGATGAGGACAGGAGAAGGAGAGGAGGAGAAAAAAGGAAGAAGAAGGAAAAAAGGGAGGAGGAGGAGAGAAGGAGGAGAAGCAGGAGAGACAAAGGAGGACAGGAGGAGGAGAGGAGGATGAGAAGAAGGAGGATCAGAGGGAAATGAGAAGGAGGAGAGGAGACAGAGGAGAAGGAAGAGGAGGAGAAAAGGAGGAGAAGAGGAGGGGGGGAAAAGGAGGAGGAGACAGGAGGGGAGGAGAAGGAGGAGGAGAGGAGAAAAAAGAGGAGGAGGAAAAGGGGAGAAGGAGCAGAGGAGGAGGAGGAGAAAAAGAAAAGGAAAAGGAGGAAGAGGAAGAAAAGAGAAGAAGGAGGAAGAGAAGAAGAAAAAGGAGGGGAGGAGGAGAGGAGAAGAAGGACAGAAGAAGGAGGAGAAGAAAAGAAGGATGAGGACAGCAGAAGAGAAAAAGGAGTAGAGGAGGAGGAGAGGAGGAGAACGAGGAGGAGGAGGAGGAGAGGAGAAGGAGAGGAAAAGAATGAGGAGGAACAGAGAAGGAGGAGGAGGAGCAGGAAGAGATGAGGAGGAGAAGGAAAATATGAGGAGGAGAAGGGGAGGAGGAGAGGAGGATGAGGAGAAGGAGGAGTAGAGGAGAAGGAACAGAGGAGGAAGAGAGGAGGAGAAAGAGAAGAGGGGGAAAGAAGGAGAGGAGGAGAAAAAAACAGAAGAAAAGGAGAGGAGGGGGAGGAGGAGAGGAGAAGGAGGAAGAGAAAGAGTAGGAGAGGAAGAGGAGGAGGAGAGGAGAAGGAGGAAGAGAAAAATAGGAGGAGAAGAGGCAGAGGAAAGGAGGAGGAGGAGAGAAGGAGGAGGGGAGGAAAGGAAATAGAAGGAGGAGGAGATGAGGAGAAAAAAGGAGGGGAGGAGGAGGAGATAAAGAGGAGAAGAAGAAGCAGAGAAGGAGGAGGAGAGGAAAAGAAGGGAGAGGAGGAAAGGAAAAAGGAGCAAGTGGAGAGGGGGAGGAGGAGAGGAGAAGAAGAAGGAGATGAGGAGGAAATGAGAAGGAAAAGGAGGAGAGGAGGAGAAGAAAAAAGGTGAAGAAAAAAATGAGGAAGAGTAGGAGAGGAGAAAAAGGAGATGGAGGAGGACAGGAGAGGAAGGAAGAGAAAAAGAGGAGGAGCAGTGGAGGAGGACAGTAGAAGGAAAGGAGGAAGGCAAAAGAAGGAGGTGAGGAGAAGGAGGAGCAGAAGGAGAGTAGAAGAAGAGAAGAAGGAGGAAGAGAAGAAAAAGAGGAGGTGCAGGAGGAGTAGGAGAGAAGGAGGAGGTGGAGGAGAAGAGGAGAAGCAGGAAGAGAAAAAGGAGGAGGAGAGGAGAAGGAGTGGAGAATAAGAAGAGAAGGAGGATGAGAGGAGAAGGAGGAGGAAGAAAGGAAAATAAAAAGGAGAAGAGGAGGAGGAGAGGAGGAAAATAATAGGAGAGGAGGAGGAGAGGAGAAGGAGGATGAAGAGGAAAGTAGAAGAAGAGTAAGAGGAGGAGAGAAAAAGGAGGAGAAAGGACGAGGAAAAGGAGAGGAGGAAGAGAGTAGAAGAAGGAGTAGGAGAAGCAGAAGGAAAAGAGGAGGAGAGGAGAAGAAGAGGAGAAGGAGGAGGAGTGGAGGAGGAAGAGGAGATGAGGAGAGAAGGAGAAGGAGGAGGAGGGGAGAAGGAGGAAGAGTGGAGGAAGAAGAGGAGATGAGAAAAGGAGAAGGAGGAAGAGAGAAGAATAAGAAGGAGGAAAAAAGAAGAGGAGATTAGAAGGTGGAGGAGTAAGAAAAGGAAAGGAGGAGAGGAGAAGAAGGAGGAGAATAGGAGGAGTAAAAGATGAGTAGGAGGGGGAGGAGAGGGGGAGGTGGAGAGGTTTAGGGGGAGGAGGAGGAGAAAAGAATGAGGAAGAGAGGAGGAAGACGAGAAGGAGGAAAAGGAGGAGGAGAGAAAAAGGAGAAGGAGAGAAGGAGAAGGAGAGAAGGAGGAGGAGGAAAGTAGAAGGAGGAGGGGAGGAGTAGGAAAAGGAGGGGAGGGGGTGAAAAATGAGGAGAAGAGGAAATGGAGAGGATGAGAGGGGGAAGAGAGGAGAAAAAGAGAAGGAGAAGATGAGAAGGGAGAAGGAGAGGAATAGACGAGGACAGGAGAAGGGGGAGGAGGAGAAGGAGTAGAGAAGAAGAATGAGAGGAGAGGAGGAGGAGAAGAGAAGGAGGAGAGGAGGAGGAGGAGAAGGGGAGGAGAGTAGGAGGAGATGAGGATGAGAGGAGGAGGGGAAGGAGAGGGGGAGGAGGAAAAAGGAGAGGAGGAGAGGAGAAAGTAGGTGAGGAGGTGGAGGAGAGGAAGAGAAGGAGGAGAGAAGGAGTAGAAGGAAAGGAGGAGGAGGAAAAAGAGGGGAGGAGAGAAGGAGGAGAGGAAAAGGAGGAGGAGAGGAGGAGGAGACGAAGGGAGGTGGAGTAGAGTAGGAGATGGAGGAGGAAGAGAAGAGGAGGAGAGAAAGAAGATGAGAGGAAGAAAAGGAGAGGACGAGGAAGAGAGGAGAAAAGGAGGAAGAGAGGAGGAAGTGCAGGGGAGAAGGAGGAGATAACGAGGAGAAGGAGAGGAGGAGGAGGAGGGAGAGGAAAGGAGGAGATGGAAAAGAGGAAGAGAAAAGGAGGAGGAGGAGAAAAAATTATAACTTTGTGGCATTCAGTAATTATGACTATTGTCATGGCATTTGGACTAAAGTTTAAACTCAGTAGGAGAGATGGGAACAAAGATCAAAGATCCAGATTATTTCAGAGCTCAATTTCAGAGCTAAAAAAAAAAAAAAGATACCTGGTGATACACCTGTGGATGTTGCCAATGCAAAAGTGTTGCATTATTTTGGTTTTGGATCCCGCCATATGTCACCATACACAATGTATGCAGTGCCTAGGAGACAGCAGAGAGCAGACAGCCACAACACTTAGGTGCTCGGCCCAGTGAAACATCACAATCTCTTTTTGGTCAGAGCCCAAACAGTAGAGGAGAGCCACATCACCTACGTTCTAGGTCCAGCAATACATCCCAATACTTTCTGAGAGGAAGACCAAAGCAGGAGTGCCACATCACCTAGGTGAGAGCCCCAGAGGTACGGCACAATGCCTTCAGTGGGTAGGGCTCAGGAAGAAGAGGAAAGTTACATAACCTAGGGGCTACAGCCAGCTATATGTCACAATCACCCCAAGGGGCAGGGACGATGCATGAGAGGAGAGTCACATCAAGTAGGTGCTGAGCAAAGCAATATTAACAATCAGAGGAGAGTGTCATCTCCTACATGCTGGGCCATATGTTACAACATCCCCTATGGGCAAAGCCCAGGTAAGAGAAGAGATAAACATCAAATAGTTGATGAGCTAAGAGATACTTTGCAATGCCCCCTGTAGAAAGAGATTAGGAGAAATAAATCAGATTGCCTGTGTGCTGGGCCCAGGGATAAGTCACTATTTCATCTATGGACATGGCCCAGGCGGGCGAGGAGAGTTACATCACTTAGATGCTGGAAACAGAGATATGTAACAATCTCTTCTATAAGCAAGACCCTGGTAAGAAAAGAAAGATGCATGAAATATTTATGGACCCACAGATGCCCCTTTTTGACAGAGTCAAGGCAAGAAAGTGACATCACCTTGGTCCTGGGCCCAGCAATAGGTCACAATACCTTCTGAAGACAGGGCCAAGGCAAATGAGTAACACCTTGGAGCTGGGCCCAGGATATATGTAACAGTCTCCCCTGCAGGCAGAACCGAGGAAGAAGATAAGTGTCACATTAGCTAGGTGCTGAGCCCAGGGATATGTCACCATCCCTCCAGGCAAGAGATGAGAGTACATTACCTGGGTGAGGAGTGCAGGGAGATGTCACAATCCCCTTTTTAGGCTGGGCCCAGGCAGAACAGTCACATCGCCTAAGTGTTAGAATGAGCAATGTGTCACAATGTCCCTTGTGCACAGCACCAAGGTAGGAGAGAAAACTTACATCACCTGAGTGCAAGTCCCAGCGATATGTTACAATGCCTCCTGTAAGAGGCACAAAGGCTTGAGAATAGAGTCATCTCACCTAGGTTCTGGGTCCAGCAATATATCACCATTCTATTAGTGAACAAAGCCCAGGCAGGAGAGTCAAATCAGGTGTTTGGCAGAGGCATATGTCACAATCACATCTTCAAAAAATCCACGGATGAGATTATCGATCCCTCACATGTCCTGGTTCTAGGTCTGAGAGTCAACATGTCTTGTATGTTGTGTGAAGTACGTGAGTCACAATCTCAACTGTGAACTGGATCTGTGCAACAGCTTCTCAATGTTTTCTGGGCATTTTGCCCCTTAGATAAGCCACAGCCTGACACGTGTGCTAAATTATGGTTTGAGGGTCAACAAATCCATGCATAACAAATCCATGTATGAGAGTCAACATTGCAACTTTTGACTGCCTCTAGATATAAGATTCAAAACCTCAACAGTGGGCCATGCTCACGTGAGAGGACAACAATCTTTACTCTTGACTGTGTCTGCTTACTAGTGTCACAGTCTCACCTTTGAGCTGGGCTCTGTTAGTACACTCTCTGTACCACCCAAAGAATTTATGAGATACATGGTTTGGCTCTATGTCCTCATCCAAATCTCATCTACAAATGTAATCTCCACGTGTCAAGGGAGGAAGGTAAATGGATCATGGGGCAGTTTCCCCCATACTGTTTTTGTGATAGTGAGTGAGTTCCCAGGAGATCTGATGGTTTTATAAGTGTTGGAAGTTCCTCCTTTATTCACTTTCTCCCTCCTGCGACCTTGTGAAGAAGGTCCCTGCTTCCCCTTCTGCCATGATTATAAATTTCCTGAGGCCTCCCCAGCCATGTGGAACTGTGAGTCAATTAAACCTCTTTTCTACCTAAATTTCCTGGTCTTGGGCAGTTCTTTATAGCAGTGTGAAAATGAACTAATACGATATGATATGCATGAGAATTGCAATCTGCATTAAGACCTTCATGCTGATATGAGCCCATGATTGTACGTGTCACTCTAAGCTTCGGTATGAGAGTCTGCACTTACCCAACTTGCTGTGTCTAAATAGAAGAGGACTCATCTGCCTATGATCTGGGTTTAGAAATGGGTTACTATCCCATATGTGTCCAGATGTTCACATATGACTGACACAATTCCATCTTTAGACTGTGTCTATGTATGAGATTCAGGATCTCACCAGTGGGTTGTGTCTATGTGTGAGGATGACTATTTTAAGGATTGGCAGGGTGTGCATACCAGAAACAGTATCTCTTGTGTCCTTGGACCTGTGATGACACTCTCTGTACCACTTGAGGGCTTTATACAATATGCAAGAGAGTGGTGAACCTCTGTGACCTTTGTACAAAGAGGACAGCCAGGATCTTACCTTTTTCCCTGAGCCTAGCTATAAGAGACAGTATCTTTCTCATTGGCTAGTTCAAGGTATGGGAGTCATCATCACTCCTGTGAGCTGGGCCAAGATATATGTCACAATCACTCGTCTGGATTGGGAGTAAGCAGGAGAGTAACATTACCTGGGTTTGGGGCCAAATGTATGTCACAATCTTCTCTGAGGGCTTAGCAATATGTCACAGTGATCTACGTTAGTTCTTGAATACAAGACTTGAATACAAGATCTTGAATACAAGACTCAGTCAAAAGAGCCTCACCACCTTGTTGCGGGGTCCAGTGATGTGTCATAATCTTTTGTGTTAGGAGGGTGCAGTCAGAAAAGAAGAGTCACATTTCCTAGGTAGTGTATGCAGATATATGTCACAAGGCCCCCTGTGGGCAGCACCCAGGCAGGAGCCTCTTATTTTCTAGGTGTTGGACCCAGTGTTATTTCACAATACACCAAATATTTGGGGCCTGGGAGAAAGGAAAGTCACATCACGTAGGCGCTGGGCCAAATGATATGTTATAATAACCCTCTTTAGCAGAGCCCAGGCAGAAATGTGTCACATCACCCAGGTGATAAACAAAAAGGTATGGCATAATACCCCTGTGAGCAGGGCTCATGCAGAAGAGTTGCATCACATAGTTGTTAAGATAGGCCACATGTCACAATACACAATTTATGCTGAGCTCAGGCAGGAGAAAAGAGTAACATTACCTATGTGCTGGGCTCAGCGATACATCACAATACCTCGTTGGTCAGACCCCAAGAAGTAGAAGAGAGTTTACCTCACCTAGGTGCTGAGTCCATCAATATGTCACAGTACTCACTGAGTGAAGGGCCCAAGAATGAGGATTACATCATTTTGGTGAGGGGCCCAGAGCTATGTACCCATGCTCCCTGTAGGTAGGGCTTAGGAAAAAAGAAGAGAGTCACATAACCTGTCACGTAACCTAGACAGATGAGCCCAGCCCTATGTCAAAATTACAACAGTGGTCAGAGTCCAGACATAAGAAGAGAATCACATCACATAAATGTTGGGTGAAGGAATATGTCACAATCCCAACTGGGGACAGAAGCAGAAAAATAAGGAGAATTACTCCATCTAGGTAATGTGCCCAGAGATACGTTGCAGTGACCCCTGTGGGCAATGACCAGGCAGTAGAATCACATCACCTGTGTGTTGGGCTTAGGGATAATTCACTCTACCTTCTGTGGGCATAGCACAGGCAAAAGAGGAGAGTCACAACACCTAGGTGCTGGAATCAGAGACATGTAACAATCTCTTCTAATGGCAAAGCCCAAGTAAGCGAGAAGAGTCACATCAAATAGTTCATGAACTTAGAGATATGTTGCAATGCCCCCTGTGGGCAGGGTCCAGGTAAGAGACTCACATCATCTTGGTGCTGAGCCCAGCAATATGTCACAAAGCTTTCTGAGGCCAGGACCAAGGCAAAAGTGTAACATCACCTTACCGTTGGGTCCAGAGACACATCACAACCTCTCCTGCAGGCAGAACCTAAAAAGAATAGAAGAGTCACATCAACTCAATGCTGGGCTCAGTGATAGGTCACAATACTCCCTGTTAGCAGAGATCAGGCAGAAGTGAGTCACATCACCTGGCTAATGGGTGCAGAGATGTCACAATGCCTCCTGTAGGAAGTGCCAAGTCAAGAGAGTTACATCACCTGGGTTCTGGATCCAGCAACATATCACAATGGGCCACGTGGGCAGGGTACAGGCAGGAGAATCACATAACTTGGGTATGGAGCCCAATGTCCCAATGCCTTCTGTACACAGTGACAAAACAGAAGGGTAGACTCACATTAACTGAATATAAGGCCTAGTGACAGTGATATTCACAATGCTGTCTGTGGGAAGTGCCAAGGCAGTGGACTAGAGTCCCATCATGAAGATGCTGGGTTTAGCAAGATGTCAAAATTCCATCTGTGGGTTGGGCCAAAGCAGAAGTGTTAAATCACTTAGTTGCTGGACAGAGGCATATGTTACACAATCTCACATGCAGAAAGATACAGGTACAAAGTTAAAATTCTTGCATATGATCTAATTCTAAGTATGGGAGTCAACATCTCCTTTATGTTGGGCCTAAGTCATGAGTCTTAATGGTGGACTAGGTCTGTGCATGGGAACCTCACTTTCTTCTGTGCATTATGCCTCCTTAGTAGAGTCACAGCCTCACAGGTGTGCTGAATCTTGGTCTGAGAGTCACCAGCCCACCTGTGGACTGGATCCACATATAAGAGTCACTTTTTCAAGTTTCGACTGCATCTAAATGTGACATTCAGAACCTCAAAATTTGGCCATGTTCATGTGGCAGTGTGACAGTCTTTATTGTCAACTGGATGTGCATACAAGTGTCAAAATATCACCTGTGCTGTGCCTTGTCAAGAAACACTTTGTAGCCCCTGAGGGCTTTATGCATGAGAGTCTCAATATGCTCTGAGACCTCCCTGCTGGTCTCAGAGGTCTGGTATGGACCCATGGTTATAATTTTTACTCTAATCTCTTGTCTCAGAGTCAGCTTCTCTTCAATTGGCTCAGTCCAAATAGAAGTGTCCTCACCTACCTATGAACTGGGTTTAGAAATGAGTCACCATCTCAACTGTAGCATATGAGAGAAACAATTCCAGCTGTGGACTGTATCAACCTCTGTGATTCAGGACCTCACCTGTGGGCTCTGTCCATGTGTAAGGGTGAAAATCCTAATGGATGTTAAGGTGAGAATATGAGAAACACAATCTCATTTGAATGCTGGGCTCTGTGGTGGCATTTTGTTCCACGCTAGGGCTTTATACTATGTGTAAGAAAGTAGTAATTTTCTATAACCTTCATATAAAGAGGAGACATGGGATCTTACCCGTTTCTCTAATCCCAGCTGAAACAGATAGTATCTTTTCTGTTGGCTGGTGTGTGGTAATAGAGTCATCATTGCAACTGTTAGCTGGACCAAGATATATGTCCCTACCTGTGAGTAGGGAGCAAACAGGAGAGTCACATCACCTATGTTTTGGGCCAGGAATATGTCACAATCTTCCCTGACAGAAGTGACCAGACAGAATAATAATATCACCTGGGTACTTAGCCAGGAATATGTTACAATCACAATCCCCTCCTGAAAGCTGGATGCACAATGCAGGCTGCAGAACCACATCACCTTGGTAATGGGCTCAGCGATGTGTCAAAATGCTTTCTGTGGGCAAGGCCCAATTAGGAGAGACTCACCATCTGTTTGCTGAGGCCAGCAATATGTCACAATTTTCCCTGTAGGCAGGGCAGGGTGCAGGCAGAAGAAGAGAGCCACATCGCTTAGGTGATGAATGCAGAAATACGTCACCAGGTCCTCTGTGGACAGGCCCCAGCCAGGAGCCTTCCATTTTCTAGGTATTGGGCCCAGCAATATGTCACAATACCCAAAACATGTGGGGACCAGGCCAAAAAAAAAAAAAAAAAGACATCACCTAGATGATGGATCAAGTGATATGTCACAATCTTCTTATTTGGCAGGTCCCAGGCAACAGAAATGTGTCATATCTCCTAGGTGATGAACAAACAGTATTATATAATACCCTTGTCTTCAGGGCTCATGGGGAAGAGTTGCATCACCTACTTGTTGGGTCCAGCCATATATTACAATATGCAATGTATGCCGGGCCCAGGCGGGAGAGGAGAGTAACATCCCCTAGGTCCTGTGCCCAGGGATACATCACAATGCCTCCTTGAGCAGAGCCCAAGAAGTAGAGAAGAGTCACATTACTTAGGTGCCAGGTACAACAATTTGCCACAATACTTCCTGAGAGAAAGGCCTAGGCAGAGGTGTCACATCACTTTGGTGAAGGAACAAGAAATATGTAACAATGTCCCTGGTAAGCAGAGCTAGAAGAAAAGATAAGCATCACATAACGTAGGGCCAGTGCCCACTTATCTGTCACAATCACACCAGTGGGCAGGGCTCAGGCAAGAGTAGAGAGTAATATAATGTAGGTGCTACAGCAAGCAATATGTCATGATTTTCACTGTGGGCAGGTCCCAGAAAGAAAGTGAGAATCACATCACCTAGGTCATGGGCCCAGAGATATGTTGCAGTGGCCCTTGTGGACAATAATCAGGCAGAAGAATGACATTGCATGTGTGCTGGGCCTAGTGATAATTCATTATTCCTTCTGGGGGCCTGGCACAGGCAAAAGAGGAGAGTCACAACACCTAGCTGTTTGGCCCAGAGATATGTCACTATCTCTTCTATGGGCAAAGTCCAGGTAAAATAGCAGAGTCACATCAAATAATTGACACAACCAGAGATTTGTTATAATGCCTTCTGTTGGCAGGGCCCGTGCAAGAGAGTCACATCATCTAGCTGTTGGACCCAGCCATATGTCACAATACACAATGTATTCAGGGCTCAGGCAAGAGATGATAGTCACATCATTTAGGTCTTGTATCCATTGAAACATTACAATTTTTTATTCAGCAAAGGCTAAGCAGTCTAGAAGAGTCACATAGCCTAGGCTTTAAGTCCAGCAATACCTTGCAATAACCCCTGAGAGGAGGGCCCAGGTAAAATGGTAACTTAATCTAGGTGAGAGGCCTAGAAATACGTCACAATTCTCTGTGTGGGTAAAGATCAGAATGAAGAGGGAAGTTACATAAAGTAATAGATGTGCTGATATATATGTCACAATCACTCTAGTGGGAAGAGCTCAAACATGAGAGGAGAGCACACCACAAAGGTACTGCATATTTTGCAATACAGAATGTATGCAGAGTTCAGAATGGAGAGGACAGTCACATCACCTACGTGCTGTGCCCAGCAATACATTACAATCTCTTCTTGGGCACGGCCCAAGCAGTAGAGGTAATCCTTGCTGCTGGACCCAAAAATATGGCACAATACACTCTGAAAAAAGGGCCCAGGCAGCAGTGTCACATCACCTGGGGAGGGTTTCAGAAATATGTCAAAATGCCTCCTGTGGGTAAGGCTCAGGAAGAAAAGAAGAGAAAAATAACCAAGGGGCTGGGGCCAGCCATATGTTACAACAACCTCAGTGAGCAGGGCCCAGGCATGAGAGGAGAGTCACATAACATAGATGCTGTGCCAAGTGATATGTCACAACTCACACTGTGGACAGATCTCTGCAATAAAGGAGAGTCACATAATCTGGCTGATGGTCACAGAGATACATCACAATGTATTTATCTCTTGTCCTCATGGGCAGGAACCAGGCAGAAGAATCACATCTCCTCTGGGCTGTGTCCTGGGATAATTTACTCTCCCTTCTGTGATCTGAGCTCAGGGAGAAAAGGAGACTCACATTACCTAGGTGTTGGGGCCAGAGGTATGTCACAATGTCACCTGTTGGCAAGTACCAAGTAAGAGAGGAGAATAACATCAAATAGATGATGGGTCCAGAAATATGTCACAATTCCCCTTGTAGGCAGAATCTGGGCAGGAGATTCACATCACGTGGGTTTTCATCCTAGAAATATGTAACTAGATGCAATGTGGGCAATGCCAAGACAGAATAAAAAACATATACCCTAGGTACTAGGTGCAGAAATATATCACAATTTCATGTGACATTCCTGGACCTAACACCTAGGGTATATGTCTTTATTGTGACATCCTCACTCAGGTGCTTGGAAGAAGTGTATGTCACAATCAGAGCTGCAGGTAAGTTCAAGGATAAGAATAAAACTCCCACACATATCCCTCTTCTGGGTATGAGAGCAAACACCCGCTGTATGTTGGGTCTGAGTACAAAATTCACAGTATCAACAGTGGACTGAATCTGTGCATGAGAACTTCAGTTCCTTCTGTGCACTGTGTCTTATTTGTGGAGTAATAGCTTTACAGGTGAGTTGAATCTTAGTCTGATATTCACCAACCCACCTGTGAATTACATCGAAGTATGAGACTCAATTATCTGACTTTTAACTTCCTCCTAATGTGAGATTCAGAACCTAAGCAGTAAGCTGAATTCATGTGCAATAATGAAAATCTTTACTATGAGCTTTGTGTGCATAAGAGTGTCACAATCTCACCTGGGCCAGAGATATGTTACAATCTCCTCCTGAAAGCAGGACACAGGCAGCAAAGTTGCCTCACCTGGATGCCGAGCCCCGCAGTAAATCACAGCGTTCTCTGGACTCAGCTTTTGGTTCAGGAACATGAAGGAGAGACACATCACCTGATTTCTGGGTGCAGTGATGTGTCACAATCTGTTGCCCTCAGAGAAGAACATGAAAAGAAAAGGAGTCACATCAGCTAGGTGCTGGGTTAGTCACAGGTCACAATCCCCCACTGTAAGCAGGAACCAGGCAGAAGTGAGTCCCAAAAATGTCCTCTGTGGGCAGCACCAAGGCAGGATAATAAAGCCACATCACCTAGGTGCTGGGTCCTGTATTTGGGCTGGGCTGGGCCCCGGCTACAAAGTCAAATCACTCAGGTGCTGGCCAGAGGGATATATCACATTTACACCTGTAGGAAGATCAGAGAATAATATCTACAATCCAGCACATATCCTGTTTCGTATGTGAGTTAACACCTCATGTATGTAGGGTCTTAGTACGTGAGTTCATCTCAACAATAAACTGGATCAGTGCATGAGAGGCACAATCCTTCCAGTGTGCTGTTTTATCTGAGTGAGTTACAGCCTCACAGGTGTGCTGAATATTGGTCTTAGCGTCATCAACCTACCTGTGGACCAGATTCACCTATGAGAATCAATTTTCCAACGTTTGACTGCTTTTGGTTGTGAAATCCAGAGCCTTAACAATGGGCTGTGTTCATGTGGGAAGACGACAATATTTTTCTGTTGACTTGGTGAGTGTCACAATCTTGCCTGTGTATTAACCCAGGGCTTTATACCTGGTGCATGAGATTCTCAATCTGCTCTGAGACATTTGTGCTGGTATGAATCATGATCATTCCTGTGCTCTTAAGCCCAAGTATGAGAATAAACGTCTCTCCAATTAGCTGAGTCCAGAATGAAGAATCTTCACCTTCCTGTGAGCTGAGCTTAAAATGAGACACCATCCCAACTGTGCTTACATGTTTACATATGATAGCCACAATCTCAAATGTAGACTGTGTCCACCTGTAAGATTCAGGACCTCAATAATGGGCTTTATTCAATTGAGAAAATAATGAGAAATACAACCTCACCTGTGTCTTGGGCTCTGTGTTGACACTCTCTGTACCACCCAAGGGCTTTCTATTAAATGTGAGACAGTGGTAATTCTCTATGACCTTCATACAAAAATGATACCTAGGATTTGACTCATTTTCCTAAGCCTAGCTAAGAGAGACAGTATCTTTCATATTGGCTGGCTCAAGTTATGAGAGTCATTATGACACCTGTAAACTGAATGAAGATATATGTGACAATCCCACAATTGGGTAAGGAGGGAATGAACAGGAGAATCACATCACCTGGGTGCTGTGCCAGAGATATTTACAACCTTCTCTGAGGGCAGTGGCCAGGCAAGAGAGTCACATCATGTTGTTACTGGGCTGGAATTATGTCATAATTTGTTCTGAGAGTAAGGACCAGGCAAGAGAGGCACAGTACCTGTGTTTTTAGCCAGCGATATGCTATAATCCCCTCCAGAAATCAGGACTAAGGCAGCAGAGTCCCTTCACCTGGTTGCTGGGCCTAATGATATGTTACAATGTCTTCTGTGTCTAGGTCCAATCAGCAAATGCACATTACCTAGTGCTGGCTCCAATGATGTGTCACAATTCTTTTTATTGGGATGGCCCAGGCAGAAGAGGAAATCTGAAACACCTAGGGGATGAACAAAAAGTCACATCCCAATAACTCTGTGGGCAGGACCTACGGAGGAGAGTCACATCACCTAGCTGCTGGGTTCAGTGATATGTTACAATCCCTTCTGTGGACTGGGCCCAAACAAAGAGAGTCAAATCACTTGGGTGCTGGGAAAAGGCACATTTCACACCTGCAGGAAGGTCCAAGAATGAGATTAAAAATTCCACACATGTCCAAATTCTAGGTATGAGAGTCAATGCCTCCTGTATGTTGCTTCTATATACATGAGCCACAATCTCTACAATGGACTGAATCCACTCATGAGAGCCTCAATTTTTTCTGTGTACTGTGTTCCTTTATTAGAATCACAGTCTCACAGGTGTGCTAGATTTTTGTCTGAGAGAAACCAATCAATCTGTGGACCAGATCCACTTATGAGAGTCAATTTTCCAACTTTTGACTGTCTCCAGGTATGAGATTCAGAACTTCAACAGTGGGCTGTGAAAGTAAGATAATCTTTACTGTTTGTTGTGAGTGTGTAAGAGTGTCACAATCTTACCTTTGTTCAGGGCCATGTTAAGACATGTTCTGTATCACCCAAGGGCTTTATATGGTATGCATGGGAGTCACAGTTCCCTCTAAATCCTTTGTGCTGGTATGGACCCATGATAGTGTCTGTAGATTTAAGCCTGGGTATGACAGTCAACATCTTTCTAATTGGTTGTGTCCAGATAGGAGAGTTTTCACCTGCCAGAGCTGGGTTTAGAAATGAGTCACCATCACAACTCTGAAGAGAAATTCACAAATAAATGTCACAATTTTAACTGCAGACTGCATCCATATGTGAGATTAAGTGCCTCACCAGTGGGCTTTGTCCATGTGTGACAACCATAATGGTTGTCAGGATGAGCACGCGAGAAACACAATCTCATCTGCATGCTGGGCCTTGTGATGGCACTCTCTCTACCACCCAAGGGCTTTATACAATATGTGAGAGAGTGGTAACATTTTATAACCTCTCTACAGAAAGGAAACCCAGGATCTTACCCATTTTTCTACACCTAGCTATGACAGACAGTATTTGTCCCCTTGGCTGGTTCAAAATATTAGAGTCATTATCGCACCTGTGCACTGGCCAATATATATGTCAAAATACTACCTGTGTGTAGGGAGCAAACAGAAGAGTCACATCACCTAAGTGCTGAGCCAGGGATATGTGCCAATCTTTTCTGAAAGAAGGGGCCAGGCAAAAGAGATAGATCACCTGGGTTCTCAGCCAGCGATATGTTACAATTCCCCACTGGAAGCAGGACACAGACAACAGCAACACATCACCCAGATTCAGGGCTTAGTGTTATGTCACACTGTGACCTTTGGGTAATACCCAGGCATGAAAGACACATAACTTGGTTTCTGGGTTCCACGATATGTAGCAATCTTTCCTACAAACAACATGAAAGCAGAGGAGGAGAGTCAAATCTCTTAGGTGGTGGGGGCAATGATATGTCACAAGGCCACTGGTGGGCATAGCTCAGGCAGGAGTCTCTCATCCAGTATAAGTTGGGATCAGTATTAGTCACAATATTCAACATATGCAGGGCCCAGGCAAAACAGAAGAGTTACATTACCTAGGTGCTCAGTCCAGTGATATGTTACAATAACGTTCTTTTTTTCTTTTCTTTCTTCTCCTTTTTTTTTTTTTTTTTTGGCAGGGCCCAGGCAGAAGAGAAGAGTCATATCATCTAGGTGATCAATAAACAGGTATGTCATTATTCCTCTGTGGGCAGTGCTTGTGCAGAAAATTTCACCTTGTAGGTATAGGGCTCAGGAATATATCACAATGTCTGCAGCACTTTGGAAGGAGAGGAGAGTCACATCACTTAGGTGCTAGGCCCAGCAATACATCTCAATCACTTCTTTGGCAAAGCCCAAGCAGTAAAAAAGAGTCACATCACATAAGTTCTGGGTATAGCAATATGTCAAAATACCCCCGAGAAGAGGGCCCAGGAAAGAGAGTCACTTTGGTGAGAATATCAGAGATATGGGACAATTCCATTTTTGGGTATTCACAAAAAAAGAAGAATGTCCCATAACCTAGAAGCTGGGCTCAGCTCTATGACACGATCACCCTAGTAGGCAGGTCCATTAAAGAGAAGACTGTCACATCACATAGGTACTGGGCAGTGATATATCATAATCCCCATGCTGATAGCCTCAGAGACATCTCACAATAACCTCTTTAGGCAAAGATCAGGCAGAAGAATTACATTATTTGTGTGCTGCACCTAGTGATAAGCCATCACTCTCATTTCTGTGGACATGGCCCAGGCAGAAGAGCAGAGTCACATTACCTAGCTGCTGGGCCAAGAGGTATGTCACAATCTTTTACATGAGCAAAACCAAGGTAAAAGGGAAGAGTAACATCAGATAGTAGGTGTTACCAGAGACATGTCACAATGACCCTTATATGAGAGAACCAAGCAGTCAAAACACATCACTAGGTTGCTTAATCTAGTGATATGTTAAAATCTTTCCTGTGGGCATGATGCAGGCAGAAGAGGAGAGTCGTATCTCCTATGTGATGGATGCAGAGATATGTCACAAGGTCTCCTGCAGACAGGGTCGAGACTGAAGCCTTCCATCCACTAGGGTTTGGGTCCAGTGATATGTCACAATACCCAAATTATGCAGGGCCTAGGCAAAAAAAGAGAGTCACATCACCTAGGTACTGGGTCCAATGATATATCACAATTTTCTATTTTGGCAGGGCCCAGGCAGAAAGAAAAGTTACATCACCAAGGTGATGAATAAAAATACATGTCATAATAGTTTTGTGGACATGATCCATGCAGGACAGTCACATCACCTAGGTGTTGGATCCAGAAATATGTCACAATATACAATGTATACAGGGCTGAGGCATGAGATGACAGTAACTTCACTTATTTGTTGAGCCCAATTATACAATTGTTTTTTGGGCAAAGCCCAAGTAGTAGAGGAGAGTCACATCACTTCAGTGCTGGGTCCAGCAAGGTGTCACAATACCTACTGAGGGGAGAGTACAGGTAAGAGAGCCATGTCACTTAGGTGAGGGGCCCAGAGATATCTCACAATACCCTCTGTGGGTAGAACTCAGGAAAAAGAAGAGAGTCACACAATCTAGAACCTGGGCCTCGCTGTATGTTGCAATCACCCAGTGGACAGGTCCCAGGCATGAGAGTAGAGTCACATCACATAGATGCTGGGCCAAGCAATTTGCCACAACATTCACTGTGGACAGGTCCCAGGAAAAAGAGGACAGTCACATCATTTAGGTAACAAAACCTGAGTTATGTCACAGTTACTTGTTTGGGCAGAGGTCAGAAAGAAGTATCACACAACCTGTGTGCTGGACTAAGCAATACGTCACTCTCTCTTTTTTAGGCATGGCCCAGGGAGGAGAGAAGATTCATATCACCTAAGATCTGGATTCACGGATATCTCCCAATTTCTTTTTTGGGCAGTGATCAGGTAAGAGAGCAGGGTCACATCAAGTGGTTGATGGGCCCAGAGATATATCACATTGCCCCCTGTGGACAGGGACCAGGCAGGAGACTCACATCACCTTGGTGGTAGGACGAGCAATATATCACAATACGTTTTGAGAGCAGAGCCAAAAGAGGAACACAATCTTGGTGTTGACTGCAGCAATATCTTACACTTTTTTTTTGTGGGCAGAACCTATAAAGAAGGGAAACGTTGGCCAGGCACCATGGCTCATGCCTATAATTCTAACAATTTGGGAGGCCGAGGTGGACAGATCACCTGAGATCAAGAGTTTAAGACCAGCCTGGCCAACATGGGGAAACCCTGTCTCTACTAAAAATACAAAAATTAGCTGGGCGTCCTGGTGGGCGCATGTAATCCCAGCTACTCGGGAGGCTGAGGAAGGAGAATCACCTGAACCTGTGAGGCGGAGGCTGCAGTAAGCTGAGATAGCACCACTGCACTCCAGCCTGGGTTACAGAGTGAGTCTCCATCTCAAAAGAAAAAAAAGAAAAAGAAAAAGAAAAATCACATAAGCTAGGTGCTGGGCCCAGTTATATGTTATAGTCACCCCTTTGAGAAGGGAACAGTCAAGAGAAAAGAGTCACATCACCACTGTGGTGGACACAGAGATACTTCACAATGCTCTCTGTAGGCAGGGCCAGAACACAAGAGTTACATAACTGGGGTATTAGACCAAGCAACATGTCACAATGGCCGATATGGGCCAGACACAGTCAGGAGAGTCACATAACCTGGGTGTGGGACTCGGTTATATGTCAAAATGCCCCCCGTGGGCAGTGTCAGAGCAGGAGAGGAGATTCACACCAGCTGGATGTAAGGCCCAGTGATGTTACAATTCCCCTTTTAGCAGTGATAAAGTATCACCTAAGGGCTGAGTCCAGTGATGTGTCACAATTCCATCTGGGCTGGGCCCAGGCACATGTGTCAAAAAGGTTCTGTGAAGGTGCATATGTCACAATCACACCTGCAGGAAGGTCCAGTAATGAAATTAACAATCTCACACAGGTCCCGGTTCTAGGTATGAGAGTCAACACCTGTGTGTTGGATCCAAATAGATGAGTCACAATCTCAACAGTTGACTTGAACCATGTGTGAGATCCTAGTTTCTAGTTGCATTACTATTAGTACCAGTACCTATTAATTCTTCCACATTCTACATCTTTGTTCTGTATGAATGTGCATACAAATATCGATACATATACAAGGTTACATGAGTATTTCTATGTAAATACGTACAGAAAAATTGTACCTCAAAAAACATTTTTCAATCTTTTGGCATATTCTAAGGGTGCATATATAGAATTATTTCCCTTCTCTAGCTCAGTAGCATGTCAGAATGGAACATAGCTATACAATGTTATTTGTATAGACAAACAAAGCTTCACTTTCGGGCAAGTTCTGAAAAATAAGCTGATAGTAAAGCCATGTAACACTTTCTGTCCAGGTTAGCATTTCTGGACCTTGCTTTTCTTCTCAGAGTATGCATGAGCTATTCTCATCCACTACTGGGGGCCCGTCTTGATTAAATCTACAGTTGCTTTTTAGAGAACTGGCTGATTGAATCCACCTGGGCTCATCTGATTGACTGAAATCACCTGGCCTGAAATTATTGGTCAATTAAAATCATCTGGGCTCAAATAGTTGCTGACTGGAGCTAAATTGAAATCACCTGGACTGAACTAATTGCCTGATTTTAATCTCCTGGGATCAGCTAATTGACTGTAATTACCTGGTTTGAGTTAATTGGCTGATTGAAATCACCTGGAATGAAGTAATTGACTAAATGAATTTACCTGATCTGAGCAAATTGGCTGATTAGAATTACCTAGACCAAGCTAATTGGCTAATTGGAATAAACTGGGCTAAGCTGATTGGCTGATAGAAATCATCAGAGCTGAGTAAATGGGCTGATTGTATTCACCTGCCCTGAGAATAAGTAGGGAAATGACCTCTGACTTTTAAGTTTTTTTACAAGACATACTCATAAATGGACATTACATAGACATATTTATATATCTGTATGTATTTGCATATGCTTATCTATCTACATATACCTGTTAATAAATATTCAAGTTAAAGTGTACGAAGAAATCTGAAATTTGCTTTCAATATTGCAGTCTGTCTTGAATTTACAGACCTTGACTTTTCTACCCATATTCAAGAAGTCACTTCTTCAGCCAACCAAACCAATTACAAAATTGTGTTCCAATGTCACAAGTTCAAAAACAAAGCGCTCCTAAAAAGATGTAAGCTTTAAATGGAATTAGCATTTTCAATTTTTGTTTGGGCCTTTAATTTAAAGCTAGTTTATCTCTGTTCCTGTGTTAATCAGAATGAAAAGAAATATTTTTGACTTGGCATTGAATAACACTTGTGGTTTTAGTAAATTCCTTGCTCACAGATTGGAGCAACAAAAAAATACTTTTTTTTTTTTTTTTTACAGAGTTTCACTCTGTTGCCCAGGCTGGAGTGCAGTGGCAGGATCTCGGCTCACTGCAACCTCCGACATCTGGGTTCAAGTGATTCTTTTGCCTCCGCCTACAGAGTAGCTGGGATTACAGGTGCCCACCACCATGCCCAGCTAATTTTTGTATTGTTAGTAGAGATGTGGTTTTACCATGTTGACCAGGCTGGTCTCAAACTCCTGACCTCAAGTGATTCACCTGTCTTGGCATCCCAAAATGCAGTGTGAGCCACAACACCCAGCCAAAAAATACTTTCTTTAAACCTGTTAAATGCAGCTAAATTCACGTCAGAGTATTCTTCCATTTGTGTACTCTTGTGGATATACTTTAGAGAACAAATAAGATTTTACATGTATGGAAATTTATTTTTATATTACTATCAGTAAAAATACCTATCAACACTTTGAAATTCTACATCTTTATTCTGTATAAATATTGAAATAATGATAGATAGACCTGGATAGAAATACACTGTCATGCTCAGGGTCAGGTTACATCCCCAGCTGAGAGCCAAGGGGAGTGGGTGGATGTGGGGCAGGGAGCTGGAGTAACACTTGAGAGACAGCAGGTAAATGAGACATGGCTTTATTCAGCAGCCCCTTCACAGGGTCAGTGTTACATTTATATACCACACAAACAACAGTGGCTGAGTGCCAGGTGGTGAGCTTCTCTATGTTATGTCTACATGACTGTGGTTATACAAAGCTGTGCACCTGTGCCACAAACCTGCTGAGTCATCCAGACTGTTTACCTCAGCCTATGCTTGCTGCCCTATGCCTGCTTGGTTGCAGCAAAGCCATTTTCTTTACATATACATGAGCAGATAAATAAACGTATACATACAAGATTATATAAGTTTATCTATGTAAATAATTGTATATGCAAAAAATGTTCATCAGGAGACATTGTCAATTCCCCAGCCTATCTTAGAAACACAGATGAAGACTTTACTTCTCACCTATATAGCTCCATACCATCTCAGACTGAAAGACAGCCATACATATATAAATCAACAAAGCTTCACACTTTAGGGCATGGCCTGGATATAAGTTTCCAGTACTGCCACATGAAGCTTTATGTGCATCTTAATATTTCAGGGCCCTACTTTCTTTCTGTTTGTATCTCTCTGTTATTCACATATGCCATCTTTGTTCTCCCTTGATGCCTCTGCTTCCTAATTTAACTAGTTGTCTGATTATATCCACCTGAGTTGTGCTAAGGGAACTAGTGAATGAAGATATGCTAGTGAATGAAGATGACTTCTGATCTAGATTTTTTTCTGAAGTGTTTTACTAGACATATGCACAAATGGACATTACATAGCCATACCCATAGGGTCCACACTGTGTTTATATATATACATTTTCCCCACCTACTTGATATGAAGGTATATGTGTGCAGAAAAATAATCACAAAGTAAGCATGGTCAGAGGTTATATTAATTTTTTTCAAGCCATTTGAATGCAATCAGCCAATTAGTTCAGTGATGATTTATTCAATTCAAGCTACACACCAGCTGATATTTTAAAAATAAATGTGAAAATGTTTTTTGTTATCTGGAACATGGAGGTTTTTCATTCTGGGTCTCGTTAAGTTAGCCTAAAGTGGCTCTGTACATTCAGGTAGAAACATCTAGAAATGCTCAACACCAGTCACCTAGCTTTCCTCACAAAGAAGCTTTTGCCTAGCCAGTAAGAATTACCTTTGTCATTTCAGTGAATGTTCACCCTATCCTGGTTAAAATGTGGCCAGGAACTATGTAGCATTATATTTGCTTTCAGTTTCACAATCTGTCTTCTAAAAAGTGACCTAAACTTTCTGTCTCTTACCACAAAAACCCTATTTCAGCCTCAGAGATGATAAGACAAGAGTGCACTTTTACATCGTGCATGCATTGGGAAAATAATAAAGAGCCCCTGCCTTGACTGAGGCCATAGATGAGAAATAATAAGTATACTCAAATTGAGGTGAGGACCTTTGGACTGGGGTTGGTTCATCTCTGTCCCTATGTACAAGATAAAGGAAAAGGTCAAACTGAAAATGGGAATGAATGACATTTTCATCTCTCAGAAGTGAGCAACAAAGACCAGTGTTTTCTTTGTAAATGATAAATGTAGCGGAATGTTTGCAAGGCTGTATCTTTATTTGTGTACTCTTGTAGATATACTTTATAGGGCAAAGAGTTTATACTTGTAAGTTTCTTCTTCTGCTACTGTTAGTATCAATATCTATCAATACTTTCACTTCTATAAATTTATTCTATATCAATATAGATACAAAGATTAATATATCTGTATACAGATATACATAGGCAGATATAAAAACACGGAATTATATAAGTACGTCTATGTAATTATTTATGTATACAAAAAATTGCTGGGCACGGTGGCCAACGCCTGTAATCCCAGCACTTTGGGGGGCAAATGTGGGCAGATCACGAGGTCAGGAATTCAAGACCAGCCTGGCCAACATAGTGAAACCCCGTCTCCTCTAAAAATACAAAAAGATTAGCTGGGCACAGTGATAGGCACCTGTAATCCCAGCTACTTGAGAGGCTGAGGCAGAAGAGTTGCTTGAACCTAGGATTCAGAGGTTGCAGTGAGCCGAGATCACACCACTGCACTCCAGCCTGGTTGACAGAGTAAGACTTCATCTCAGAAAGAAAAAAAAATGTACTCCAAAAGACATTCTCAATCTCATAGCATATTCTAAGAATGCATATGTAGAATTACTTCTCTTCTCTTTGGCTCAGTAGCATGCAAGAATGGAACATAGCTATACAATATTTTTGTATAAACATAAACAATGCTTCACCTTTAGGGAAAAGAACTGGGAAGTAAGTTGACAGGAAACCCATGTAATGCTTTCTGTCCACATTAGCATTTAAGAACACTTATTTTCTTCTTGTTTTATGCATGCACCATTCACATCTACCTTCCTGGGCTTGCCTGGATGAATACTTAGTCATCACTTACATAATTGGCTGATTGAATCCACATGAACTAAACAAATAGGCTAATTGAAATCTTGTGAGCTGAGCTAATTGGCTGGCTGGAATCACCTTGGCTGAGCTAGTTTACTAATTGGAAATACATGGGCTGAGCCAATTTGCTGATTGCATTCACCTATCCTGAGGGGCTGTGTAGGACCAATTTACTTATATTTTGGGACTGGTTTACTTATATATGATTCAGCTTTATTATATTTTGGGACTTTTTTTATAAGATGAACTCATAGATAGATATTGCATAGATATATTTATATAACCCAGCGTGTTTGAATATATTTTTCTACATATCTTATATCTGTATATAAATCTACAGAAAAAAGCATTAAAAGAAAGTTGTAATATGATTCCAGTATCACAGTCTATCTTTAAGTCACAGATCCTGGCTTTTCAACTCCTACCTAAAAGTCATGTCTCTAGCCAACAAAACCAAAAGACAAGATGGTATTCCCTTTTCGCTTAAAAAAAAATAGTGACCCTGAAATACTGGAAGCTTTAAAAAGAATTATTCAGCATTTTCAATTTGAGTGAGGATCTTTAAGCTGAGGCTAGATAATCTCTGGCTTTGTGCTCACCAGAATTAAAAGGGTTGTCTTTGACTTGGCAATAAATGACTCCCATATCATCTAAAGCCCCTGAGTGTTACAGATAGTGTTATAACAGGGAACAATATGCAGGTGAGATTGTGTTTCTCATATGCACACCCCACCAAACATTAGAATTGTCACCCTCACTCATGGAAAGAGCTCACTCCTGAGGTCCAGAATTTCACATGCAAATACAGTCCACAGTTGGAATTTTGACTGTAATATGTAAAGATCTAGCCACAGTTGGATTAGTGACATATTTCTAAGCCCACATAAGAGGGAGGTGAGGACTCCAGTATCTGGACCCAGCCAATTTGAGAGATGTTGACTCTCATACCTGGGCTTGGGGCAGCAGGTATGGTCATGGGTCCATACAAGCATGAAGGACTCAAGAGTTAATTGTGATTGCCATTCATACTGTATAAAGTCCTTTGGTGTTATAGACTGTGTAGAAATAGAAAAGAACAACAACAAATAAAACAATAGCAAGTCCCTCCAAGTATTGTGGGAACAAACTGAAATTCAGGTTAGAAAAAAAACAGAGGAAGAAGGTCTGAGTATTGCCAGGTACTCAGGAGGCCGAGATGGGAAGACCACCTGGGTGAGACCAGGGATATCAAAGCCACAGTGAATCATGATTGCATCCCTCTACTGGACCCGAACGGTACTGCTGCCAGTGAGATTTATCTGGTTGACCTTAGACATGGCAAGCTGGCAGCTAAGTCCAGTGCTTTCAGCCAACATCTCTCTCAAATTAAATTAAAAAGCCAACAGTAAATATATAACAATAACAAAGATATAATAATTAAAAACCAATACATAAATAAGTGGGAGTGAACAATAGTAAAAGGTAATTAATATCACAATTAAGGTCTCTCTCTCTCTCTCTCTTTCTCTCTCTGTTTGTCACATCCAGGCTTGAGTGTGAAAAAATATAAACCAAAATGTCAACTTCAGCATGCAGGAAGAAGCATAGGAGAATAGAGAGAAAAAAGAACAAAGAAGAAAAATAACAGCAAGTCATCCTAAGTATTGTAGAAACAAACTGAAATTGTGGTTAGAGAAAAAAAAAGAAAGAAAGAAATATAAGGTTCTATTTGTCACAGGGACTCGAGAGGCTGAGATGGGAAGACCACCCAGGCAAGACATGGGAGATTGATGCCAAAATGAATCATGATCGCATTTCTCTCCTGAGCCTGAACTGTACTGCTTCTGGTGAGAGCCATCTGGTCGACCTTAGACATGGAAAGGCGAGAGCCATCTGGTTGAATGTAGACATGACAAGCTGGCGGCTAAGTCCAATGCTTGTAGCCAACATCTGTCCCAAAATAAATAAATTTTTAAAATGAGCAAATATATAACAGTAACAAATAAATAATAACAAACAATATTAAAGACCAGTACATAAATAAGTGGGAGTGAACAATGGTAAAAGGTAATTAATATCACAGTTAAGATTTCCTTCCTCTCTCTGTTTGTCACACCCAGGCTGGAGAGTGACAAAAAAATAAACCGAAAAGTCAACTTCGGTGTGCAGGAAGGAGCATAGGAGAATACAGAAAGAAAAGAACAAAGAAGAAAATCAATGGCAAGTAACTCTAAGTATTGAGAAAACAACCTAAAATTAGGGTTAGGGAAAAAAAAAAAAAAAACAGAGGAAGAAGGACCCTGTCATCCCAGATACTCGGGAGGCTGAGATGGGAAGACAACCTGTGTGAGACCGAGGAGATAGAGGCCGAAGTGAATGATGATCACACCCTTCTGCTGGATCTGAATGGTACTGCCACTAGCTATAGCCATCTGGTAGACCTAAGATATGGGCAGGCGAGAGCCATCTGGACGACTTTAGACATGGCAAGGTGAGAGCCATCTGGTTGATCTTCAACATAGGAAGGTGAGAGCTATTTTGTTGATCTCAGAAATGGGAAGGTGAGAGCCATCTGGTAGACCTTAGACATGGCAAACTAGCAGATAAGCCCAACGCTTATGGCCAATATCTATCTTAAAATAAGTTTAAAAATCAACAGTAAATATATAATGATAACAAAGAATAAAAACAATATTAAAGACCAATACATAAAAAAGTGAAAGTGAACAATGGTAAAAGGTAATTAATGTCAAAATTAAGATCTCCTCACTGTCTCTCTTTCTCTCTCTCTCCTTCCTTGTTTCTCTCTCGGTTTGTCACACCAAGGCTGGATTGTGACAAAAATAAATCAAAAGGTCACTGTGCAGGAAGGAACATAAAGAAACAGAGAAAGAAAAGAACAAAGAAGAAAAGCAACAGCAAGTCACTCTAAATATTGTGGAAACAAACTGAAATTGAGGTTAGAAAAACAACACAGGAAGGTTCAAGTAGTCCCAGGTACTTGGAAAGCCGAGATGGGAAGACCACCTGAGGGATACTGGGGAGATTGAGGCTCCAGTGAATCACGATTACATCCCTCTCCTGGATATGAATGGTACTGCCGCTAGTGAGATCCGTCTGGTCAACCTTAGACATGGGAAGGCGAGAGCCATCTGATCGACCTTAGACCTGGCACGCTGGTGGCTAATTCCAATGCTTGCAGCCAACATGTGTCTCCAAATAAATTTGTAAAACCACCAGTAAATATAGAACAATAACAAATAATAACAATATTAAAGACCAATACATAAATAAGCGGGTGTGAACAATAGTGAAAGATAATATCACAATTAAGATCTCTCTCTCTCCTCCGTTTGTCACACTCAGGCTGGAGTGTGACCAAAAGTAAACGAAAACATCAACTTCAGCGTGCAAGATGGAGCATAGAAGAATAGAAAGAGAAAAGAACAGCGAAGAAAAACAACAGCAAATCACGGTAAGTATTGTGGAAACAAACTGAAATTGGGGTTAGAAAAACAACACAGGAAGAAGGTTCATGTATTCTCAGGTACTTGGGTGGCCCAATTGGAAAGATCAGCCAGGTGAGACCAGAGAGATTGAGGCTGCATTGAATCACAATCACATCTTTCTGCTGGACCTGAATGATACTGCCGCCAGCCAGAGCCATCTGGACGGCCTTAGACGTGGGAAGGCGAGAGCCATCCGTTCGACCTCAGACATAGCAAGGCGATAGCCATCTGGTCGACCTTAGACATGGGAAGGTGAGAGCCATCTGGTCGACATTAGGCATGGCAAGCTGTGGACTCATTCCAATGCTTCTGGCTGAGATGGGAAGATCACCTGGATGAGACTGGGAAGATCGAGGCTGCAGTGAATCACAATCCCATCTCTCTGTTGGACTTGAACAGCACTGCTGCCAGTGTGAGCCATCTGGTCGACCTTAGGCATGAAAAAGCAAGAGCCATTTGTCATGTCTCCACCTCACACATGACAAGGTGAGAGCCATCTTGTCAACCTTAGACATGGCAAGGCAAAAGCCCTCTGGTCGACCTCAGACATGGCAAGGGGAGAGCCATCTAGTCAACTTCAGACATGGCAAGGCGAGAGCCATCTGGTCAACCTCAGACATGAAAAGGCAAGAGCCATCTGGTCGACATGAGACACGGCAAGGTGAAAGCCATCTGGTCGATCTCAGACATGGAAAAGTGAGAGCCATCTGGTCGACCTTAGACATACCGAAGCAAATGCCCTGTGGTTGACTGTAGACATGGCAAAGCAAGAACTTTCTGGCTAATTTCAGACATGGCCAGGCTAGAGCCTTCTGGTGGACCACAGACATGGCAAGAGGAGAACTGTCTGGTCGACCTGAGACATGAAAAGGTGAGAGCCATCTGGTCGAGCTCAGACATGTCAGAGTGGCATCTGGTTGACCTCAGACATGGCAAAGCAAGAGCGATTTTGTTGACCTCAAACATGGCATGGTGAGAGCCATCTTGGCCACCTTAGACACGGCAAGGTGAGAGCCATCATGTCAACCTCAAACATGGGAACACAAAAGCCATTTGGCTGACCTTAGACATGGCAAGGCAAGAGCCATCTGGTCGACCTAAGATAGTGCAGGGCAAGGGCCATCTGGCCCACCTCAGAAATGGCAAGGTGAGAGCCATCTGGACAACCATCTCATTGACCTCAGACATGGCAAGGCAAGAGCCATCAGGAAGACTTCAAACATGGCAAGGTGAGAGCCATCTCATCGTCCTTAGGGATGGCATGGTGAGAGCTATCTTGTCCACTTACACATGGCAAGGTGAGAGCTATCTCATCGTCCTTAGGGATGGCATGGTGAGAGCTATCTTGTCCACTTACATATGGCAAGGTGAGAGCTATCTTGTTGACCTCACACGTGGCAAGGTGAGAGCCATCTGGTTGACCTTAGACATGGCAAGGTGAAAGTCATCTGGTCGACCTCAGACAGGGAAGGGTGAGAACCATCTTGTCCACCTAGATATGGCAATGCAAGAGCCATCTAGTGGACTTCAATCATGGCAGCTGAGGGCCGTCTGGTCAACCCCAAAAGTAGGAAGACAAGTGCCAGCTAGTCAATCTTAGACATTGCAAGGTGAGAGTTATCTAGTGGAACTTAGACATGGCAAGCAGGTGGCTATTTCAGTGCTTGAGGCTGACATCTGTATCAAAATAAATTTAAAAGCCAACTATATATATATAATATCAAACAATACTAAAATCCAAATAAAGTGGGAGTGAGCAATAATAAAAGGTAATTAATATCACAATTAAGGACTCCTCTCTCTGAGTGTGTGTATCTCTTTCTCTCTCTCTCTTTTTGTTTGTCACACCAAACAGAAGGGTGAAGTGTGACAAAAAATAAATCAAAACATGACATGGGAAAGTGAGCACCATCTGATCTACCTTACATATGGCAAGGTGAGAGCCATGTGGTGGACCTCAGATATGGCAAGGTGAGAGCCATCTGGCCGACCTCAGTCATGGCAAGCTGGTGGCTAAGTCCAAGGCTTGTGGCTGACAACTGTATCAAAATAAATAAACCAAAAGTAAGTATATCACAATATCAAATAACAACAATCTTAAAGATGAAATAATTAAGCCAAAGTTAACAATAATAAAAGGCATTTAATATCACAATTGAGAACTCCTATCTCTCTCTCTCTCTCACTGTGTGTGTGTGTGTGTCTGTCACAACCAGTGTGAACTGTGACAAAAAATAAACCAAAGGTCAACTTCAGTGTGTAGGAAGGAGATATAAGAATAGAGAGACAAAAGAACAATGAAAAATTACAGCAAGTTACTCTAAGTATTGTGGAAACAAACTGAAATTGTGGTTAGAAAAAATACAGAGGTATAAGGTCCCAGTAGTCCCAGGTACTCGTGAGGCCGAGGTGGGAAGACCTTGTTTAAAAGACTGTTGTGTACAACCAACCTGTCTCATGACGTTCTAAACCAAGCTCAGGTTCCCTGTTATTGGGTGAACCATCCAACGCTTGGTGAATTCTGTTTCACCATAGGAAGATCCAACACCAAAGGATGAAAAAGTGATGTCGCTATGAACTCTTGGCCACTACAAGGCAGTTATCCCTTGTCCACCTCAGACATGGCAAGGCAAGAGCCATCTGTTCAACTTCAATCATAGCAGCTGAGGGCCATCTGGTCAACCATCTGGTATCTTCTCTGATGGTCCTGCTTAAAACCCAAACAGAACGTCAAAAGGATCATGAGGCCCTGCTTTCCCAGTCTGCATTCATACTGAAAATCAAGATCAAGCAACTTCTGCCCTTCTGCTCCACGGGAGGTTTTGGTACTCCCTGCACTCACCTTCAGACACCTGCATTACTGTTCGACAGGTGTACTGCACCAGGCCAACTCTGCACTTGGCACTATTCCTGGAGCAGTTAACATCCAGCCAGCATGTGGCCAGGTGCTTGGTGCCAAAAGTTTGAGCCCCTTGTGGCTTTCCTCCCCAGCCCCAACTTCACCAGGTCAGTAAAAAATTATCAGGGTAGTGGAATTTCACTGGCAGCCCACAAGGCCAGTGGACCTCACCCCATCTCCTCAGAGAAACAGAGGGGTGCCGGGGCCTTTCACTTATTCTACACCTCTCATGTCTCTTCACCATGCCAGACTAGAGTCAGTCTCAACAGAGTCTTTGTTCCCTGCTGATTCTGTCAAGCCCATTCCTTTGGCTGTGGTTTTGCTGGATAGCAGGTAGTAACAGTGGGAATCTTGTCCATCCATTCATATGAGTCACTAATTAGATGACGAGGCATTTGGCTACACTTGAGAGAGACATAGTTACTCCTGCCGTTTACTCGTGCTTCATTGAATTTCTTCACTTTGACATTCAGAGCACTGGGTAGAATTCACGTTGTGTCAACATCCACCATGGGCCTTCACCATGCTTTGTTTTAAACAGTCAGATTCCCCTGGTCTGCATCAGTTCTAAGAGGGCTGCTAGGAAGTGGCAATAGCGAGGTGGGGAGGGATAGGGAAGAGGAAGGTATGGCAAGGTGGGGTGAGGGATGTCTGCAGAGGAGTGCCACTAGCATTGGGGGGTGGAGTACAGCACCTCATCCAGCCACTGCCTGCACCCAGCCCCACTTCAAGCCCCAGCCAGACTGGCAAAGCCCTTAGAGCAAATTCTTACCCTGAACTTACTGATCCAGCTTGCTGATTTCCCTTACCTACATTGTTCTAACATGCCAGAGGCTGTTTACCTTGGAGACCTGCTGTGGATATGGTTACAGCCTGGTGTGAGATTTACACCCTCTCCCCCAGATTTTCAAGGGCCTGTGAGAGCTCACCAGGTGCTGCCTGAACTATGATTCTTTCCAAGGCACAGACCTCTCTCTAAGGGTGAATCCACTACAGGGCACCCTGCTCTTCACAAAAAGAACTCTCCCCTGGGCTCCCACCAGCTTCTCCAGGATCACTTCCATTACCTCCATGAATGCCTCATGGTGCCCATCTCTGCCACTCCGGATTCAGAAATCTGAACTTGACTCCCTTTCCATTGGCTGAGGGCAATGGAAGTCATCATCCATCCCTTCGGAATGGCACTCGCCTATCTCTAGGGACCGAGTGACCCATCTTCCACTGGAACCCTTCTCCACTTCGGCCTTCAAAGTTCTCATTTGAATATTTGCTACTACCCCCAAGATCTGCACCTGGGGCAGCTCCACCCAGGCTCATGCCCAAGGCTTCGAGGCTCATCGCAGCGGTCCTCCCACTCATAGCAGCATAGCATCCTCAGGGCTCCAGCGGGAGCGACCACCCTCACCACTCCCATCCACTCTCAACTGCTGGCAATGGCCGGGTATGGGCCCAATGTTTCAGTACCATCCATTTTTCAGGGCGAGTTGATTCTTTATTGTTAAACACCCCTTACCGGATTCTGACTTCCATGGCCACCGTCGTGGAAGCATGATATAGACAGCTGTCTATATCAACCAACACATTTTCTGGGGTCTAATGGGCATCAGCATCAGGCACCCTAACATGGCATTTGGTTCATCCCACAGCAGCAGTTCTGCCTACCAAAGTTGCCCGCTAGGCACCCGCATTCTATACCTGGCTCCATGCCATCGAGCTGGGCTTCTAACCCATTTAAAGTTTGAGAATTGGTTGAGATCATTTCGACTCCAAGACCCCTAATCATTCGCTTTACCAAATAACTGCGTGGCATGGGGATTTGCGAGAGCGCCAGCTATCCTTAGGAAAACTTCAGAGGGAACCAGCTACTAGATGGTTGGATTAGTCTTTTGCCCCTATACCCAGATCAGATGACCGATTTGCACGTCAGGACCTCTATAGACCCCCACCAGAGTTTCCTCTCGCTTCGCCCTGCCCAGGCATAGTTTATCATCTTTTGGTGCCTAACACAAACGCTCTTTCTCCACCTGCCCAGCGCAGTGGGTGAGAGCGGATGGTGGTGCACCCTTGGCGAACTGGAGAGGCCTCAGGATCCCACCTCAGCCAGGCAGCGCATCAGCCTTCACCTTCATGGCGCCACGATGGCTTTCGTGCGAGCCCCTGACTCGCACACGTGTTAGACCCCTTGGACCGTGTTTCAAGATGGGTCATGTGAGTAGCCAACAGTTCCACCGGCCTCGTGCACTCCTTCCACTGTTCTTTTGAAATGAGTGCATGGCCGAAGAGTCCCCCCAGGCCCGACAGCACAACCAGCCTGGGGCACACCACAGTCAGCCCCAGCCCCTCCCATGCGGCCTACTCGCTGGGGGCAGGGAAGGGTGGTAGAGTAGTTACACCGTAGGAGGGGTGTCCCAGCCCCCTAGAGGGACGCTGTCACGCCCCCACGGGAGACCCCCTCATGGGGGGCTCCCACTGGGGTGGGCGCAGGGAAACGGAGAGCAGGGCAACAGGTCTCACTACCTCAGTCCCGGGATTCGGCGAGAGCTACTGCTGAGGGACTGTAACACTCGGGGGGTGGCCCACTCCACCCCCCTCCCGAGGGACGGGGAGGACATGACCCCCCCAAGCCACCTTCCCTGCCGGGCCTTCCCAGCCGTCCCATAGCCAGTCACGGCGCAGCACCACAGTGGAAATGCATCCGGTGGTGGCCAGTCCCTGTCTGGAGGACAGTCCCCAACAACTCCCCCGCCTGCCCAACCCACTCACTTCCATACCTGCTGGGGCCCACAACCTCCAAGGAGGAGGAGAGGTGGCCGGGGAGGGAGGGTGGTTGGAGGGGTCGGGAGAAACTGGAGGCAAGAAAGATCTGCCAGACCACTGGCACAGCCCGACCCGCCGCCTGTTTGAATCTTCCATCAGACTGCATGGATACCACCCATTTAAGTCTTAACGGTTTCACGCCCTCTTGAACTGCGTCTTCAAAGTTCTTTTCAACTTTCCCTTACAGTACTTGTTGACTATTGTGCTCTTGAGCCAGTATTTAACCTTAGATAGAGTTTGCCACCAGCTTGAGGTTGCATTCCCAAGCAACCCGACTCTGGAAAGACCCAGGCGTGGCAGTCAGGAGCTGCTAATGGCCTCACACCGTCCACAGGCTGGCTGGGCCTCAATCAGAAGGACTTGGGCCCCCACAAGTGGCGTTGGAGAGTGAGTCTTCCATAGGCCACATTTCCCACACCCCACCCACCAAGGGGCAGGGATTTGGCATTGGGATTCCTATTCATTTACCTTTACTACGGGCATCCTGGTTAGTTCCATTTTCTCCACTGACTAATATGCTTAAATTCAGCATCTTAGGTCGCGTCTTGGAATAACGGAAGGGACGGGCGGGCAAGGAGGATGCGAGCCTGGACACTCGGTTGGGAGACAGGCCCAGTGAGGGAGGGGGGCGGGGGTGACAGAGAAGAGCTGCAGCTGATGGTGTCCCTGCGGCACCAGAGCCGGATGACGGGAGGGAGAAGCAAGAACTAGGGGACTGCGACTGAGGATGTGGCTCCACCCGCCCCAATGCGGAAGCTCAAGGGGGCCACAGGGGCGGCACAGCCATGAACCAGGGGCAAGCACACAATGTCGGATGCCGCCATGGTGTCCCATGGGCCACCACCAGGGCACCGCCAAGCACGCAGCTTGGCTTCGACCCCGACCGGGGGTGTCACGCAGGGCAGACTTCTGGCCCCAAAAGCGCACAGCAGGCTGGGCAGGAGAGGAGGAGGGTGCAGGGAGGAGCAACAGTTGGCCGGACACCAGGCTGCCACCGGGGCGGGCGGTAAACTGTGGTGGGCGGTGAACTGTGGCAACCGGGATGAAATCTTGCTTTCCACCCCCTCAACTTTCCCCGCCCCCCACCCGCCAATGTAGGACAGCACAGGACATTTTACCCAGGCCCAGGCGAACCCTGGACCGCTTGCAGCACGAGAGAGTTCTCTAGGGGAACCCGGACTGTGGCAGCCATAGGAACTCGGCCCCTGCCGGCTCTTTTCCTTCCTCTCACAGGCAGTGGGATCCATCCTAACCAAGGCTCCTTCCCCCACCACGTGGTCCCTAACAGGGCTTGCATGGATGGATGGGAGGTGGGAGGAAGGTGCTAATGGAAGAGGAAGGGGGCACCACCAGGCCTGTACTTGGGAGGATAGAGGGTCCAACGAGCCCTGCAAGGGAACTGCCAGCCATGCATCCCTGGGAGGTCAGAAGCACCCCTTGGGATGATTGCTCAGCAAGTGATGACTCAGACAGGTGTAGCTCTGGGAGGAACACAGAGTCACAAGTGCATTTGAAATGATGATCAGTGTGTCCTGCAACTCACATTAATTCTCACAGCTGGCTGCATTCTTCATCAATGCAGGAGCGGAGTGATCCACCGTTAAGAGTTTTACAAGGTTCTTTGGTGAGGGACACCCAACAGGGGGAGGCCCTCCTGGCACAGCACATCCCCGAAGGGGTTGCCTCAGGTCAGCCGGTGAGACAGCAATGAGACAAAATTCTCAGATGGGTTGGAAGGTTTCACCACGGGGGCGTGCACACTCCCCCCCACAGGGGTGAGCACAGACACCCCACAGTTGCCAGGGGGTTCCCACCCCTGACAATGCAGAGCCCAACATGGGCGGCACACACAATGGCATGATGGCCGCCAGGTAAGACCCCACCCAGCAGCTGCAACCATGGCAATGACAGGAGAAAAACAAACAACTCCATTAAAAAGTGAGCAAAAAACATAGACACTTCTTAAAAGAAGGCATGCATGTGCTCAACAAGCATACGAATAAAAGCTCAACATCACTGATCATTAGAGAAATGAAAATCAAAACCACAATGAGATACCATCCCATACCAGTCAGAATGGAGATAATTCAAGGGTGAAAAAATAAATTCTGGTGAGGTTGTGGAGAAAAGGGAAGACTTATACCCTGTTGGTGGGAGTGTAAATTAGTTCAACGATTGTGAAAAGCAGTTAGGTGATTTTTCAAGGAGCTAAAAGCAGAACTACCATTTGATAGTTCTGCTAACTATCCCATTACTGCATATATATCCAGAGAAATGTAAACTATTTTACCATAAAGACCCATGCATTCAAATGTTCATTCCAGCACTATTTACAATAGCAAGATATGGTCAATCTAAATGCCATCAATGACAGATTGGATAAAGAAAATGTTGTATATATACACCATTTCCTCTCATAGTCGTGATTTGATCCAAATAAGGAGTCAAAGTCCATGAATGAGTATGTGGAAGGAAAAGCCACCCTACAAGATCTTGCTCTTGAATAATAACACCAGTAGGTGAATGCTGAGTTGGAAAAATTAGCAAATCTAGAGTCTTCTCTGGATCTATTCTATTAATTTGAGCCTTATGGACTTGCTTTTTGATTAGCTGTAACTTAACCTCAGCCTCCTTTGTTAATTGCTGAGGGCTAGTGAGACTAGGACCTCCTCTAAGGATGGAAAATAGATTACTCATGGCATAGGTAGGAATGTCTAGAGCAGGTCCTATCCAATTAATGTCCCTAGTAATTTTTGAAAGTCATTAAATGTTTTCAATTGATCTCTATGTATGGCTACTTTCTGTGGCACAATGGTAGTGTCATTTACTAAGGTCCCCAAGTAAGAGTAAGGATTAGTAGTTTGAATTTTGTCAGGAGCTATAATTAAACCAGCATGAGAAACTGAATTTTGCAAGTAATCATAACATTGGAATAATATTTATTGAGTGGGGGCAGCACAAAATATATCATCCATCTAATGAATAATGTAACACTGTGAAAGTTTTTTACCAATAAGTTCAATTGCTTGCCCTGCATAAGTCTGGCAAATTGTTGAACTCTTTAACATGCCTTGTGGCAACACTTTCCAGTGAAAATGCTTAGCATGCTGTAGGTTGTTTACCACAGGAATCATGAATGCAGACCATTCACAGTCTTGCTCAGCTAAGGGGATAGAAAGGAAAGTCTTTTAAACCTATGATTATTAAAGGCCATTTTTTCCAAATCATAGCAGAAGGCAATCCTGGCTGCAATTCCCCCATAGGTTGTATAACTGAATTAATGGCTCTTAAGTCAGTTAACATTCTCCATTTACCTGATTTTTTCTTAATTAATAAAACTGGAGAATTCCAAGGGGAAAATGTTGGAGCTATGTGTCCTTTTTCTAATTGTTCAGTAATTAAGTCTTCTAAAGTCTCCAGTTCCTCTTTACTCAGCAGACATTGTTCTATCCAAATTGGCTTATCTGTTAACCATTTTAAAGGCATAGGTTTTGGAGGCTTAACAACGGCCGCCATCAAAAGTGATATCCTAAACCTTGGAGGGAACTTTGTCTCCTGCTTGAAGCAGTTCCTTCAAACCTTGCAAATTTTTTTCTAGTCCCATACCAGGGACATACCCCATTTCATGCATCCTATGCTGACTTTGAGGGCTATATAATTGTTCTGGAATTAGAACTTGTGCTCCCCATTGTTTTAATAAATCTCTCCCCCATAAATTTATAGGTACAGAAGTTATAATTGGTTGAATAGTCCCAGGTTGTCCATCAGGCCCTTCACAATGCAATATATAGCTACTTTGATATACCTCAAGGGCTTTACCAAGTCCAACTATGTTAAATTTAGTGGGTTGAATTGGCCATGTGGACAGCCAGTGCTCTAGAAAAAATGATTGAAATGTCTGCTCCTGTATCTGCCAAACCTTTAAATTTCTTTCCCTGTGAAATAGTTATTTCACAGGTAGGACGTTTATCAGTAATTTGATTCACCCAGTAAGCTGCTTTGCCTTGTTTATTTGTGCTTCCAAATCCTCCTGTTCATTTAATTTCACTTTTCCCCATTTCCACATATGGCACAATCAGGAGCTGTGCTATGTGCTCTCCTGGCTCTGCTTTCCAGGGAACAGAAGTAGATATAACAATTTGAATTTCCCCATTGTAATCTGAATCAATTACTGCTGTATGTATTTGCACTCCTTTTAAATTGAAACTAGACCTACCTAGAAGCAATCCTATCCTCCCCACTGTCAAAGGTCCACAGACTCCTGTTGGGAACTTTTGCAGGGGTTCCCCAGGCAGAAGGCTCACAGCTTTTGTGCAGCATAAATCTACTGCAGCACTATTGGCTGTGGCAGGGGACAGACAAAAAGTAGCTAGGCACACACGTATAGTCCCAGCTACTCAGTAGGCTGAGGCAGGAGAATGGCGTGAATCCAGGAGGCAGAGCTTGCAGTGAGCGGAAATCGCGCCACTGCACTCCCACCTGGGTGACAGAGCGAGACTCTGTCTCAAAAAAAAAAAAAACCTAGGAACAAGAATAAGTAAAAATTCTTTCTGATGTGATCTTTATATGATAAACCTACACATGTACCCTTGAACCAAAGATAAGAGTTAATATGAAATAACTCCATGGCTGGAGGAGAATGAAATATAGGTGGAAAGACTGGTTTGTGCTAAAGATAGTGACCCAAATGGGACTGTACTCTGATTTACTTCTGTGTCCATGTAGGCAGATGAGATTATGAACAAGTTACCTAGAAACCTAATCTTGGTGGAGAAAATGGGTTGCTGCTGCAGATCCAGTGCCTGGAGGTGGGGATATGCCAGGACAATTGTAGACACTTTTGTGTAGTGTATAGTGTTTTCTGTTAAGAAGCACTAGAATTTAAAATGCTGTGGTGAAGTTTCTGAGGGTGGTGCCTAGTCCTGAGAGAGGTGTGGGCACATCAATGTGTAGTGGGTATGTTTGTGAGTGGGTGAGAATCCTGTGGTGGCAGCTGTGGGAAAAGGGGGTCTGTCATCAAAGCACATTTAAGTTTTTAGTCCTCTCTTACTCTGGGAGAAGACTTGAAATCACAGGACAATGGGCAGTGTAACCACCTGTGTACTAGAGAGTGGAGACTTTCATTCCCAGACACCCAGTTTTATTCCAGGCCAGGCCTCTGTGGTATCTTTTTTTCTGGCATCAAATTTGTAGTTTGCTGAATGCCAAGCACTTCTACACCAACTCATTTTCTAACATTTGAATTCTGACACCACCCAGAGTCAGCACACACCCTGATTCAGGACTCAGTCCCACAACATTGTCCTTAGTGCAGTTGCCAGTCACAAACCCCATGAGCCCAGCTATTCCTCTGAGCTACTGTTTAAAAATTCAGGACTCCCTAGCCAGGCTTGGTGGTGTGCACCTGTAATCCCAGCTACTAGGGAGGCTGAGGCAGGAGAATCACTTGAATTCGAGAGGTAGAGGTTTCAATGAGCCAAGATTGTGCCACTGCATTGCAGCCTGGGTGACAGAGCAAGACTGTCTCAAAAACAAAACAAAACAAAACAAAACAAAAAAACAAAAAAAAATCAGGACTCCTATAAACTATCTAAAGTTCAATAATTTGATAGAGCTACCCACAGAACTCAGCAAAACACTGTAGTTATGTTAACCAGTTTATTATAAAAGATACAATCCAGGAAAAGTCAAATGAAAAATATGTGCAGGGCAAAGAAAAGAGGTGGCAAAAGATGAAGCACATAGAAAATCCTGGTAAATAGCTGTGATTAATAAAATAAAATTTTCCATCTATTATGTGCTCCAGGAACCATTTATGAAAAGAAACATCCTTCCCATTATGACTTAGATGCTCTTTTTTTCACCTACCACATAGTCAGACATAGACTCTGCACATTTCCTTCTTGTTCTCATTTAAAAATCAGCTGAATTTTTCTTCAGTGGTAAAAATAAAATGCTTCTAAATAAAATTTCACTTAAGTCAGGCTGGGTGCAGTGGCTAACGCCTCTAATCCTGGCACTCTGGGAGGCTGATGCAGGTGGATCACCTGAGTTCAGGAGTTCAAGACCAGCCTGGCCAACATGGCGAACCCCGTCTCTACTAAAAATACAAAAATTAGCCAGTGTGGTGGCATGTGCCTGTAATCCCAGCTACCTGAGAGGCTGAGACAGCAGAATTGCTTGAGCCTGAGAGATGGAGGTTGCAGTGAGCCAAGATTGCATGACCGCACTCCTGCCTGGGTCACAGAGTGGGACTCCCTCCCAAAAAAAAACAACTTCACTTAAGTCTATCACCTTCCTACAGGCTCCTGAACTTTGAGCTACCCTCTGCCTAAGCCAACATACAACTCCATTTTAGGTCCCTCCTAAGAACGTATGACTTCAGGGTAAAACATTCTCTGATCCAGAATCTGACTTTTTCACTCTCCATTTGCCATTCACCTTCCACCTTCTTTCTAATCTTGTTGCTTCTCCCTATAAAGCACTTTTCTGCCTAAACTTTGCAATCTTTAAAGCTTTAAGGATTATAGTTGGTACTTCCTTCTGTTGTAATACACCTTTGGAACTTAATATTTTTTTTTACATAAATCTAACTTTGTTTTACTTTACAAAGTCTGGCAACTGTCTCAAAACAAGAACAAACTTATCTTCAGTAAGACCCTCCCAGTGTCCTTTTATCATAACCTTAACAGCATCTGCCTATGGGTCCCCAGATTTCCAGGGCTCTGTAGCTTCTCTCACTGTAAAGTTTTCTTCTACGGCTGGGGTGAGCAGGCTGGGACACCTGCAGGGGAGGCTCCCCAGAAAAAACTAACTGGGCCTATAATAAACTCATTTTGCAGGCTCAGTATTAGCCTTAACTTGGAATCACTGTGATCAAGCTTTAATTTCCACATCAGAGTTACTTTTCTTTTTTGTTTTGTTTTGTTTTTTTTTTGTTGTTGTTTGTTTGTTTTTTAAGAAAGAGTTTAGCTCTTGTTGCCCAGGCTGGAGTGCAATGACACAGTTTCAGCTCACTGCAACCTCCACCTCCTGGGTTCAAGTGATTCTCCTCCTGCAGCACCTCCCAAGTAGCTGGAATTTCAGGTGCCTGCCACCATGCCCAGCTAATTTTTGTATTATTAGTAGAGACAGGATTTCACCATGTCGGTCAGGCTGGTCTCAAACTCCCAAACTCAGGTGATCCACCTGCCTCGGCCTCTCAAAGTGCTGGGATTATTGGCATGAACCACTGCACCCAGCCACTCACTTGGATTTTGAAACTAAGTGTTTGAAAAATCCAGCAAAATTACTCAAACAAAATGTTGAAGTAAAAAAAGGAAATTTTAAGGTGCTTGTATTTCATACCTCAACAAGGAAAGCAAAATTATCCATTCCCTTCAGACAATAAATGTATTATTGTACTATTTTCATGAAAAATCATGTAGCAAACAATTAGTAATATAAGAACACTTCTAGGAGGTACCAAGTTTTTGTTTGTTTGTTTTTGGAGATGGAGTCTCGCTCTGTCACCCAGGCTGGACTGCAGTGGCACAAACCCAGCTCACTGCAACCTCCACCTCCTGAGTTCAAGCCAGTCTCCTGCCTCAGCCTCCCAAGTAGATGGCACTACAGACACATGCTGCCATGCCCGGCTAATTTTTTTGTATTTTAGTAGAGATGGGGTTTCACCATGTTGCCCAGGCTGGTCTTGAACTCCTGAGCTCGGGCAATCTGCACGTGTCAGCCTCCCCAAGTGCTAGGATTACAGTTGTGAGCCACCACGCCTGGCCTGAAGTTTTATCTCATAAAACTTAGCATAAAACTCAGAAATAAAAATCACGGATATAGAACAAAAATATTCACATCATGAATTTACCCTGTAAAAAGAGAAACTGATGTTTTAATGAATCGATGTGACTCACTAGTTATCTACCACATTTTCTTGTGGAAACCTATTTATTTCCTGAAGCCAAAATAAGGGAAGATTTCCCTTATTTTTATCCTTGGTAGCTAGTATTCTAATAGCTATGCCTTGGAATTCTGTTGGAAATCACTTAGCCATAAAAAATACACCTGAGGAAATTTCTAAACTCACCCTGGGAAAGAAAAAGGTAAATGAGAATTTTTAGGCTGGGCACCATGGCTCATACCTGTAACCCCAGAAATCTGGCAAGTTGAGGCAAATGGATCACCTGAGGTCAGGAGTTTGGGACCAGCCTGGCCCACATGGCAAAACCCCATCTCTACTAAAAATAAAAAAATTAGCCGGGTGAGGCCAGGTGCCATGGCTCACACCTGTAATCCCAGCACTTTAGGAGGTGGGAGTGGGCAGATCACCTGAGATCAAGAGTTCAAGGCCAGCCTGGCCAACATGGTGAAACCCCATCTCTACTACAAATACAAAAATTAGCTGGGCATGGTGATGGGTACCTGTAATCCCAGCTACTCAGGGGGCTGAAACAGGAGAATCGCTTGAACCTGGGAGGTGGAGATTAGAGTGAGCCGAGATCACCCCACTGCACTCCAGCTTGTGTGACACAGCAAGACTTCATCTCAAAAAAAAAAAAAAAAAAATTAGGCCGGGCGCGGTGGCTCACGCCTGTAATTCCAGCACTTTGGGAAGTTGATGGATGGATCACCTGAGGTCAGGAGACCAGCCTGGCCCACATGTCTAAACCCTGTCTCCACTAAAAAAATACAAAAATTAGCCGGTGTGGTGGCAGGTGCCTGTAATCCCAGCTACTCCAGAGGCCGAGGCAGGAGAATCGCTTGAACTCGGGAGGCGGAGTTTCCCGTGAGCCAGATCACGCCCCAGCACTCCAGCCTGGGAAACAGTGAGACTCCATCTCTAAAAAAGAAAAAAAAAAAAGAGGAAGAAAGAGAAAAAGAAATAGGTAAATGAGAATTTTTAACCAAAGAAATATACTATTAGATTCTTTTGAAACTCACCTGCTTTAGGCCCTTGTAAATACTTTACGTTTCAAGCTCTACTAATAATATGCAATTTACAGTTAAAAAACTGATGTTAATATAAGTGAACAAATCTTTTCAAGGTGACAAACCCAGGGAGTGGCAGTGTTGGTTAGAAAACAGGTGTGTCTCACTCATGTGTCAATTCTAGTCATCCAATCACTTTAGAGATTCTCCCACCCCAACTTGCTCGCTTAAGTGCTCAATGACCACCCTCTCAGGAGACACTGCACTATGCCCCAGTGAGTTCCCCAAGTATGTTTTACTTCGCAAGTTCTTGCACAGTCTCACTGGGGTCTGGTTTTTATTTTTTGTTCTTAGGAATACTATTTTTTTCACAAAACTTAAAGAATAAAGGGTGCAGAAATTATTTTTGTTTTCCCCTCAATACCAGCATCGGATTGGCTGACCAGCAATGAATCTTCAAGAAATGCAAGCTGAGTTGAGTGAAGAGGATCTTTTTTTTTTTTTTTTTTTTTTGAGATGGAGTTTTCGCTCTTGTCACCCGGGCTGGAGTGCAGTAACACAATCTCAGCTCGCTGCAACCTCCGCCTCCCAGGTTTAAGGAATTCTCTGGCCTCAGCCTCCCGAGTAGCTGGGATTACAAGCGTGCACCACCACACCCAGCTAATTTTTGTATTTTTAGTAGAGATGGGGTTTCACCACATTGACCAGGCTGGTCTCAAACTCCTGACCTCAGGTGATCCACCCACTTCAACCTCCCAAAGTGCTGGGATTACAGGCATGAGCAACCTCAACCGGCCCGAGTGAAGACAATCTTAAATGTCTCAGGGGGTTAGCTTTTCAAAGGAAGAGTACACCAGGAGATTCCTCTCAGCTCCAAGCATTCAACTGACTGCTCCCTTGAGAGTCCCTGTATCTCAGGTTGTCCTATGGGAGAAAATGACTCAGGAGCTGGTAATCACTAGACACTGTAGCAGACATAGTCATGGCAGGTATATTGGTTTATTCACAGACAATATTGAAACCTGGGGTGCCTGAGAACACATCATCCAATAAAGCTCCCCCCAAAAAAAGTTGACCTCAAAACATTCTTATAAGATCTGTAACACATTCTTATAAGATCCCTGTGCCTAGGGAAGATGAAAGAAAAAGAGGCACAGAGATTTTTCTTTTCTTTTTTATTTTATTTTATTTTTAATTTTATTATTATTATACTTTAAGTTTTAGGGTACATGTGCGCAACGTGCAGATTTGTTACATATGTATACACGTGCGATATTGGTGTGCTGCACCCATTAACTCACCATTTAGCATTAGGTATATCTCCTAATGCTATCCCTCCCCCCTCCCCCCACCCCACAACAGTCCCCAGATTGTGATGTTCCCCTTCCTGTGTCCATGTGTTCTCATTGTTCAATTCCCACCTATGAGTGAGAATATGCGGTGTTTGGTTTTTTGTCCTTGCGATAGTTTGCTGAGAATGATGGTTTCCAACTTCATCCATGTCCCTACAAAGGACATGAAATCATTTTTTATGGCTGCATAGTATTCCATGGTGTATATGTGCCACATTTTCTTAATCCAGTCTATCATTGCTGGACATTTGGGTTGGTTCTAAGTCTTTGCTATTGTGAATAGTGCCACAATAAACATATGTGTGCATTTGTCTTTATAGCAGCATGATTTATAATCCTTTGGGTATATACCCAGTAATGGGATGGCTGGGTCAAATGGTATTTCTAATTCTAGATCCCTGAGGAATCGCCACAGTGACTTCCACAAGGGTTGAACTAGTTTACAGTCCCACCAACAGTGTAAAAGTGTTCCTATTTCTCCACATCCTCTCCAGCACCTGTTGTTTCCTGACTTTTTAATGATCACCTTTCTAATTGGTGTGAGATGGTATCTCATTGTGGTTTTGATTTGCATTTCTCTGATGGCCAGTGATGATGAGCAGTTTTTAATGTGTGTTTTGGCTGGATAAATGTCTTCTTTTGAGAAGTGTCTGTTCATATGCTTTGCCCACTTTGTGATTGGGTTGTTTATTTTTTTCTTGTAAATTAGTTTGAGTTCATTGTAGATTCTGGATATTAGCCCTTTGTCAGATGAGTAGATTGCAAAAATTTTCTCCCATTTTTTAGGTTGCCTGTTCACTCTGATGGTAGTTTCTTTTGCTGTGCAGAAGCTCTTGAGTTTAATTAGATCCCATTTGTCCCTTTTGGCTTTTGTTGCCATTGCTTTTGGTGTTTTAGACATGAAGTCCTTGCCCATGCCTATGTCCTGAATGGTAATGCCTAGGTTTTCTTCTAGGGTTTTTATGGTTTTAGGTCTAACATGAAAGTCTTTAATCCATCTTGAATTAATTTTTGTATAAGGTGTAAGGAAGGGATCCAGTTTCAGCTTTCTACATATGGCTAGCCAGTTTTCCCAGCACCACTTATTAAATAGGGAATCCTTTCCCCATTGCTTGTTTTTGACAGGTTTGTCAAAGATCAGATAGTTGTAGATATGTGGCATTATTTCTGAGGGCTCTGTTCTCTTCCATCGGTCTATGTCCTGTTTTGGTACCAGTACCATGCTGTTTTGGTTACTGTAGCCTTGCAGTATAGTTTGAGGTCAGGTAGCGTGATGCCTCCAGCTTTGTTCTTTTGCCTTAGGATTGACTTGGCAATGAGGGCTCTTTTTTGGTTCCATGTGAACTTTAAAGTAGTTTTTTCCAATTCTGTGAAGAAAGTCATTGGTAGCTTGATGAGGATGGCATTGAATCTATAAATTACCTTGGGCAGTATGGCCATTTTCACAATATTGATTCTTCCTACCCATGAGCATGGAATGTTCTTCCATTTGTTTGTATCCTCTTTTATTTCATTGAGCAGTTTTTTGTAGTTCTTGAAGAGGTCCTTCACATCCCTTGGAAGTTGGATTCCTAGATATTTTATTCTCTTTGAAGCAATTGTGAATGGGAGTTCACTGATGATTTGGCTCTCTGTTTGTCTGTTATTGGTGTATAAGAATGCTTGTGACTTTTGTACATTGATTTTGTATCCTGGGACTTTGCTGAAGTTGCTTATCAGCTTAAGGAGATTTTGGGCTGAGATGATGGGATTTTCTAGATATACAATCATGTCATCTGCAAACAGGGACAATTGGACTTCCTCTTTTCCTAATTGAATACTCTTTATTTCCTTCTCCTGTCTGATTGCCCTGGCCAGAACTTCCAACACTATGTTGAATAGGTGTAGTGAGAGAGGGCATCCCTGTCTTGTGCCAGTTTTCAAAGGGAATGCTTCCAGTTTTTGTCCATTCAGTATGATATTGGCTGTGGGTTTGTCATAGATAGCTCTTATTATTTTGAGATACGTCCCATCAATACCTAATTTATTGAGAGTTTTTAGCATGAAGCGTTGTTGAATTTTGTCAAAGGCCTTTTCTGCATCTATTGAGATAATCATGTGGTTTTTGTCTTTCATTCTGTTTATATGCTGGATTACATTTATTGATTTTCATATGTTGAACCAGCCTTGCATCCCAAGGATGAAGCCCACTTGATCATGGTGGATAAGCTTTTTGATGTGCTGCTGAATTCGGTTTGCCAGTATTTTATTGAGGATTTTTGCATCAATGTTCATCAAGGATATTGGTCTAAAATTCTCTTTTTTTGTTGTGTCTCTGCCAGGATTTGGTATCAGGATGAGGCTGGCCTCATAAAATGAGTTAGGGAGGATTCCCTCTTTTTCTATTGATTGGAATAGTTGCAGGAGGAATGGTACCAGCTCCTCCTTGAACCTCTGGTAGAATTCGGCTGTGAATCCGTCTGGTCCTGGACTTTTTTTGGTTGGTAAGCTATTGATTATTACCTCAATTTCAGAGCCTGTTATTGGTCTATTCAGAGATTCAGCTTCTTCCTGGTTTAGTCTTGGGAGGATGTACGTGTCAAGGAATTTATCCATTTCTCTTAGATTTTCTAGTTTATTTGTGTAGAGGTGTTTATAGTATTCTCTGATGGTAGTTTGTATTTCTATGGGATTGGTGGATATCCCCTTTATCATTTTTTATTGAGTCTATTTGATTCTTCTCTCTTTTCTTCTTTATTAGTCTTGCTAGTTGTCTATCAATTTTGTTGATCTTTTCAAAAAACCAGCTCCTGGATTCACTGATTTTTTGAAGGGTTTTTTGTGTCTCTATTTCCTTCAGTTCTGCTCGGATCTTAGTTATTTCTTGTCTTCTGCTAGCTTTTGAATGTGTTTGCTCTTGCTTCTCTAGTTCTTTTAATTGTGATGTTAGGGTTTCAATTTTAGATCTTTCCTGCTTTCTCTTGTGGGCATTTAGTGCTATAAATTTCCCTCTACACACTGCTTTGAATGTGTCCCAGAGATTCTGGTATGTTGTGTCTTTGTTCTCATTGGTTTCAAAGAACATCTTTATTTCTGCCTTCATTTCGTTATTTACTCAGTAGTCACTCAGGATCAGATTGTTCAGTTTCCATGTAGTTGAGTGGTTTTGAGTGAGTTTCTTAATCCTGAGTTCTAGTTTGATTGCACTGTGGTCTGAGAGACAGTTTGTTATAATTTCTGTTCTTTTACATTTGCTGAGGAGTGCTTTACTTCCAACTCTGTGGTCAATTTTGGAATAAGTGCAGTGTGGTGCTGAGAAGAATGTATATTCTGTTGATTTGGGGTGGAGAGTTCTGTAGATGTCTATTATGTCCGCTTGGTGCAGAGCTGAGTTCAATTCCTGTATATCCTTGTTAACTTTCTGTCTCATTGATCTGTCTAATGTTGACAGTGGGGTGTTAAAATCTCCCGTTATTATTGTGTGGGACCCTAAGTCTCTTTGCAGGTCACTAAGGACTTGCTTTATGAATCTGGGTGCTCCTGTATTGGATGCACATATATTTAGGATAGTTAGCTCTTCTTGTTGAATTGACCCCTTTACCATTATGTAATGGCCTTCTTTGTCTCTTTTGATACTTGTTGCTGTAAAGTCTGTTTTATCAGAGACTAGGATTGCAACCCCTGCCTTTTTTTGTTTTCCATTTGCTTGGTAGATCTTCCTCCATCCCTTTATTTTGAGCCTATGTGTGTCTCTGCACATGAAATGGGTTTCCTGAATACAGCACACTGATGGGTCTTTACTCTTTATCCAATTTGCCAGCCTGTGTCTTTTAATTGGAGCATTTAGCCCATTTACATTAAAGTTAATATTGTTATGTGTGAATTTGATCCTGTCATTATGATGTTAGCTGGTTATTTTGCTCATTAGTTGATGCAGTTTCTTCCTAGCCTCGATGGTCTTTACAAATTGGCATGTTTTTGCAGTGGCTGGTACCGGTTGTTCCTTTCCATGTTTAGTGCTTCCTTCAGGAGCCCTTTTAGGGCAGGTCTGGTGGTGTCAAAATCTCTCAGCATTTGCTTGTCTGTAAAGTGTTTTATTTCTCCTTCACTTATGAAGCTTAGTTTGGCTGTATATGAAATTCTGGGTTGAAAATTCTTTTCTTTAAGATTGTTGAATATTGGCCACCACTCTCTTCTGGCTTTTAGAGTTTCTGCCAAAAGATCAGCTGTTAGTCTGATGGGCTTCCCTTTGTGGGTAACCCGACCTTTCTCTCTGGCTGCCCTTAACATTTTTTCCTTCATTTCAACTTTCTGGAGGAGTATCTTTGTAGCGTTCTCTGTATTTCCTGAATTTGAATGTTGGCCTGCCTTGCTAGATTGGGGAAGTTCTCCTGGATAATATCCTGCAGAGTGTTTTCCAACTTGGTTCCATTCTCCCCATCACTTTCAGGTACACCAGTCAGATGTAGATTTGGTCTTTTCACATAGTTGCATATTTTTTGGAGGCTTTGTTTGTTTCTTTTTATTCTTTTTTCTCTAAACTTTTCTTCTCGCTTCATTTCATTCATTTGATCTTCCATCACTGATACCCTTTCTTCCAGTTGATTGCATTGGCTACTGAGGCTTCTGCATTCATCAGTTCTCATGCCTTGGTTTTCAGCTCCATCAGGTCCTTTAAGGACCTCTCTGCATTGGTTATTCTAGTTAGCCATTCACCTAATTTTTTTTCAAGGTTTTTAACCTCTTTGCCATTTGTTCGGACTTCCTCCTTTAGCTCAGAGTAGTTTGATCATCTGAAGACTTCTCTCAACTCATCAAAGTCATTCTCTGTCCAGCTTTGTTGCATTGCTGGTGAGGAGCTTCATTCCTTTGGAGGAGGAGAGGTGCTCTGATATTTACAGTTTCCAGTTTTTCTGCTCTGTTTTTTCCCCATCTTTGTGGTTTTATCTACCTTTGGTCTTTGATGATGGTGACGTACAGATGGATTTTTGGTGTGCATGTCCTTTCTGTTTGTTAGTTTTCCTTCTAACAGTCAGAACCCTCAGCTGCAGGTCCATTGGAGTTTGCTGGAGGTCCACTCCAGACCCTATTTGCTTGGATATCAGCAGCAGTGGCTGCAGAACAGTGGATATTGGTGAACTGCAAATGCTGCTGCCTGATCGATCCTCTGGAAGTTTTGTCTCAGTGGAGTACCTGGCCATGTGAGGTGTCAGTCCACCCCTACTGGGGGGTGCCTCCCAGTAGGCTACTCGGGGGTCAGGGACCCACTTGAGGAGGCAGTCTGCCTGTTCTCAGATCTCAAGCTGCGTGCTGGGAGAACCACTACTGTGTTCAAAGCTGTCAGACAGGGACATTTAAGTCTGCAGAGGTTACTGCTGTCTTTTGTTTGTCTGTGCCCTGCCCCCAGAGGTGGAGCCTACAGAGGTGGGCAGGCCTCCTTGAGCTGTGGTGGGCTCCACCCAGTTTGAGCTTCCTGGCTGCTTTGTTTACCTACTCAAGCCTCGGCAATGGCAGGCTCCTTTCCCCCAGCCTCGCAGCCACCTTGCAGTTTGATCTCAGACTGCTGTGCTAGCAATGAATGAGACTCCATGGGTGTAGGACCCTCCAAGCCAGGTGTGGGATATAATCTCCTGGTGTGCCGTTTGTTAAGCCCATTGGAAAAGCACAGTATTAGGGTGGGAGTGACCCAATTTTCCAGGTGCCATCTGTCATCCCTTTCTTTGACTAGGAAAGGGAATTCCCTGACCCCTTGCACTTCCTGGGTGAGGCGATGCCTTGCCCTGCTTTGGCTCACGCACGGTGCTCCGCACCCAGTGTCCTGCACCTACTGTCCGGCACTCCCCAGTGAGATGAACCCACTACCTCAGTTGGAAATGCAGAAATCACCCATCTTCTGTGTCACTCACGCTGGGAGCTGTAGACTGGAGCTGTTCCTATTTGGCCATCTTGGTTCCAGGACCTTTTTTTTTTTTTTACAATACAGTATCAGGGGATTATGCTTTGGTTTATTCTCACAGGAGATATTTAAAAACAGAAACAAATCTCCTTAAATGTGCTATCCAATGCTTTGTCAAAAAAGGATTAATTAAAATCTGGTATCAAAAATGTACACTAAAGGACAAATAGTTAATAATGTGAATTAGAGAGAGGAAGTTGACATTTGGAATTTTCAGAAGAAGCTGTTAATTGGGTATATTATTGCAAGCCAGAGTTAGGCTGGAGGAATGGGGAGAAAGGGGTAGACTTGAGAAGCTGCTTGGGACACCTGTGAAAAATGCAGGAAAATATCAGTCCCCTGTGGAGTCTGAAAATATTTAAGTGGCAGGCAATTCCACTGAGGTAGCTCTAATCCTTGAATTCCTACTTTTAAAAAGTCTAACTGAAATGCTTTTTTTGGTAAATTACTACCTCAAGAGAAACAAAATTTAGACTTAACCAACTACAAACTGTCAATTAAGCTCTGACTACATAACCAGGAAATTTTTACACTCAAGGCAAAAAGTAAGAAACTATGTAACTGTAACTAACGGATTATTGAATTTAAGTTTTTGCATCATGCACCTTAAAAAAGTCTTTCTGGCTGGATGCGGTGGGTATGCCTGTAATCCCAGCACCTTGAGAGGCCAAGGCAGGTGGGTCACTTGAATTCAGGAAAAAAAAATAATCTTTCCTTCACGCTCCTCCCATTGACCACAAACTACAATATTTGAACAACACTTTCATTTAATTATTTAATATTTTTGCAGTGACTCCCATAAATTTTTCTACAATTTTTGAAATCACTATCATTCTGCCTTTTGCCTATGTGGTTTATACAACTATTTCCCCTCAAGAAACTTGTTCAGCCAGGCGCAGGGGCTCACGCCTGTAATCCCAGCACTTTGGGAGGCTGAGGTGGGCAGATCACAAGGTCAGAAGACCCAGACCAGCCTGGCCAATATAGTGAAACCCTGTTTCTACTAAAAATACAGCAAAATTAGCCAGGCATGGTGGCCCATGCCTGTAATCCCAGCTACTCGAGAGGCTGAGGCAGGAGAATTGCCTGAACCCGGGAGGCAGAGGTTGCAGTAAACTGAGTTCACGCCACTGCACTCCAGCCTGGACTACAGAATGAGACTCTGGATTTAAAAATAAAACAAAACAACAACAAAAAACAGGCGGGTGTGGTGGCTCATGCCTGTAATCCCAGCACTTTGGGAGGCCGAGGTGGGTGAATCATGAGGTCAAGAGATCAAGACCATCCAGTTCAACATGGTGAAATGCCATCTCTACTAAAAATACAAAAATTAGCTGAGCATGGTGGCACGTGCCTGTAGTCCCAGCTACTCAGGAGGCTGAGGCAGGAGAATCGCTTGAACCTGGAAGACAGAGGTTGCAGTGACCTGATATCACGCCACTGCACTCTAGCCTGAGTGACAGAGCAAGACTCTGTGTCACCAAAAAAAAAAAAAAAAAAAGTGACCGGGCACAGTGGCTCATGCCTGTAATCCTAGCACTTTGGGAGGCCAAGGCGGGCAGACTGTCAGAGCTCAGGAGTTCGAGACAACCTTGGGCAACACAGGGAAACCCTGTCCCTACTAAAATAGAAAAAATTAGCTGAGCGTCGTGGTGCCACCTGTAGTCTCAGCTACTCGGGAGGCTGAGGCAGGAGAATGGCTTGATCCCGGGAGATGGAGGCTTGAACCCAGGAGGCAGAGGTTGCAGTGAGCTGAGATCACACCACTGTACTCCAGCCTGGGAGACAGAGTGAGACTCTGCCTCAAAAAAAAAAAAAAAAAATGCAGAAACATTTTGAAAGGACAAAATACTTTGGGAAAATAGCTGAGGGATGAGTTTAGAAAATTAAAACCCAAAAACACATTATTCATTTTAATGATAGAAAAAATTTGAGGAATTTTTTTTTTTTTTTTTTAAATAGAGTCTCACTCTGTAGCCCAGGCTGAAGTGCAGTGGTGCAATCTTGGCCCACTGCAACCTCCACCTCCCGGGTTCAAGCGATTCTTCTGCCTCAGCCTCCAGAATAGCTGGGATTACAGGTGCACACCACCACGTCCTGCTAATTTTTGTATTTTTAGTAGAGACAGGGTTTCACCATATTGGCCAGGCTGGTCTTGAACTCCTGACCTCATCATCCACTCGCCTCATCCTCACATAGCGCCGGGATTACAGGCATGAGCCACCACGCCCGGCCTGGAAAAATTTTTAAATAAAAAAAAAAACTTTAGAGAAATTAAATTCAACAGAGTTTAATTGAACAAAGAGTGGTTTACAAATAGAGTAGCCTGTGAATCCAGAGTAGGCTCAGAGAGATTTCAGCATAGCCACGTAGTGGACAAAGACTTATGGACAAAGCAAAATGACATACAGAAAATGGAAGTGAGGTACAGAAACAGCCAGATTCATTCCAACTTGAGGTTCGCCTTATTTGAACATGGTTTGAACAGTTGACATCCTTTTATTGACCAAACCACAGTGGTTGGTACAAGAATGGGTACAGTCTATTACATATCCAGTTAGGTTTCAGTTTATTGTGTAAAATAAATGAACAAACAGAAACTATTGACTAAAATTAAACAGGAAAGGGGGCAGCTTTAGGGTATAATTAATTTAACAATTTCTCCCTATGGTCATAGACCAAAACTTTTTTTTTTTTTGAGACAGAGTTTTGCTCTGTCACCAGGCTGGAGTGCAGTGGTGCTATCTCAGCTCACTGCAACCTCTACCTCACAGGTTCGAGCAATTCTCCTGCCTCAGCCATCCAAGTAGCTGGGACTATACGGGTGTGCCCAGCTAATTTTTGTATTTTTAGTAGAGATGGTGTTTCACCGTGTTGCCCAGGCTGGTCTCAAACTCCTGACCTCAAGTGATCTGCTTCCTTCGGCCTCCCAACGTAGTGGGATTACAGGCATGGGCCACCACACCCGGCTGAGATAGACCAAAATTTAGACACTGATATCACTGTGTCATCATAAAAAATGAACTTATTTAGTCTCGAATCTCACTGTGAAATATCAGAACTGTGGGTTTTGTAAAGTGGAAACAAGAACTTCAGGTTATTATTTTATTATTATTATTTTTAAAGGATTAGACTACAGGGGATCTCTTTGTGTTGAAATCTGCTATTTACAGAAGAAAACAAAAACTGGTTTGTATTTTTTTGTTTTTTTTTTTGAGATGGAGTTCCTCACTCTTGTTGCCCAGGCTGGAGTTTAGTGGCGTGATCTCCTCTCACTGCAGCCTCTGCCTCCCAGGTTAAAGCAATTCTCCTGACTCAGCCTCAGGAGTAGCTGGGATTAGAGGCATGTGTCACCATGCCCAACTAATTCTGTATTTTGTTTTTTCTTTTTTTCTTTCTTTTTTTTTTTGGACAAAGTTTCACTCTTGTTGCCCAGGTTGGAGCACAATGGCATGATCGCGGCCCACTGCAACCTCCGCCTCCCAGGTTCAAGTGATTCTCCTGCCTCAGCCTCCTGAGTAGCTGGGATTACAGGCGTTTGCCACCACACCCAACTAATTTTGTATTTTCAGTAGAGATGGCGTTTCTCCAAGTTGGTCAGGCTGGTCTCAAACTCCCAACCTCAGGTGATCCACCCTCCTCAGCCTCCCAAAGTGCTGGGATTACAGGCGTGAGCCACTGCGCCCGGCCTTAATTCTGTATTTTTAGTAGAGACAGGGATTTCTCCATGTTGGTCAGACTGGTCTCAGACTCCTGACCTCAGGTGATCCACTTGCCTCGGCCTCCCAAAGAAAAACTGGTCTAAGATCTACCTATTTTCTTAAATTTTAGGTTTGATAAGCTCACTTTTAGCATGAGTGACTCATTTTGTTTTGTTTTGGTCTGTTTGAGATGAGTGCACATGCTCAGTCCAGATGATGGCCATAAATAATTTTGTATAAAAAATTCACCCCAGGCCGGGCACAGTGGCTTAGGTCTGTAATCGCAGCACTTTGGGAGGCTGAGGCTGGTGGATCAAAAGGTCAGGAGATCAAGACCAGCCTGGTCAATATGGTGAAACCCCGTCTCTAACAAAAATACGAAAATTAGCCAGGCATGGTGGCATGCACCTGTAGTCCCAGCTACTCAGGAGGCTGAGGCAGAAGAATCTCTTGAACCTGGGAGGCGGAGGTTGCAGTGAGCCCAGATCATGCCACTGCACTCCAGTCTGGGCAATGCAGCGAGACTCCATCTCAAAAAAAAAAAAGGAAAGAAAGAAAGAAAAAAAAAATCACCCCATTTGTTTAAGTTCTTACATAGGTCATGGTATGACCAAAACTCAGGGCCTTAGTGCCACTCTGTTTCCATTTTTTTTTTATTTTGTATTTTTTTTTAGATGGAATCTTGCTTTGCTGTCCAGGCTGGAGTGCAGTGGCACTATCTCAGCTCGCTGCTACCTCTGCCTCCCGGGTTCAAGCGATTCTCCTGCTTCAGCCTTCCGAGTAGCTGGGACTACAGGCCCATGCCACCATGCATGGCTAATTTTTTGTATTTTTAGTACAGACAGGTTTTCACCGTGTTAGCCAGGATGGTCTCCATCTCCTGACCTCATGATCCGCCCACCTTGGCCTCCCAAAGTGCTGGGATTACAGGCCTGAGCCACCGCGCCAAGCCAATTTTTGTATTTTTAGTAGAGATGGGGTTTCACTATGTTGGCCAGGCTTGTCTCAAACTGCTGACCTCATGATCCACCTACCTCAGTTTCCCAAAGTGCTGAGGTTACAGGCATGAGCCACCGCGCCTGGCCTATTTTGGGTTTTTGTCCTTATCATGTCATTCATAGGTTATGGTGTCTTCATAGTCACATATGTCTTTAGTTTCTGTCATTCTGGTTTAAAAGAGACCATTTGACATTCTAGAAATGACTGCATGCAAACATTTATAACTTTTGAGAGAATACAGTGAAGTAGGGAGATACTACTATTTTAACTATCAGGAAGATGATACCAAAAGTTTGAAGCATGCTTTTTAGCCAGGGTCCCATGAACAACCAACTAAAATTAAATAGGTCAAATAGTTAGCTAGATAAGTGGTCTACTCATTTCAACCAAGCACACTGTTCATTAATCCTCTGTAACTGCATCTCTATGGGTGCAGAGTAGGCTCAGGAAGCCTACCTGACGTATTTCTCCAGGTGCAACTATCAGTGTTAGCAAGTTCACAGGTACTTCTCTGTTCAATCCAATAAGTAATTAAAAGAAATAATATTATTTAGCACAACTTTAGTAAGTAAATTTAAAATCTATTGTGTAACCATAGCCTTTACAGTATAATCCTCTATAGAGCCCTATTAGGGGGGATACATTTCTAACCATTGCCTCATTTACTCTATACCATGGAAAGAAAGACCTAACACATGATGGCCATTCAGAAGAGAAAGGGCATCCTGGCAATGCTGCTTAACTTATTGTGAAAAAGTTGTCTTTAACTTATGAAGTAAGTTAAGAGCAGTGGACCAATATTCTGTTTCTGATATTGTGAAGGAACAAATATCTCCTAAAAATTTCTCACCCACACTGGTCCTTCATCTTTTATCTATCAAGGTGTAAGTTTCTTCATACATAATGTTGGCTGCAAAATTCTCTACATTTGAGTATACCCCATAAGTGCACATAAGAGACCTTTCTTTATTTCTATTGTTTGTAGAGCCATAAAAAACTGTGAAATAAGTGTGCTGTGACAGAGAAGTATGATCATGTTCTGAGTGAGTGTGTCTCACCATGAAACAAGCAAAAAAAATACTGCTGTTATTTTGAGATAGTGAGTTGGCATTTTGTGCAAATATGTACTATGTAATTTTTTATTGATATGTAACATGCATAGAGAAATACATGCACAAATTCTTCATTCAAGTAAAGCTCAGTGAATTATGAAGAAATACACTTGTGTAATCAGACAATAAAACTAGGCTGGACACAGTGGCTCATGTCTGTAATTCAGTACATTGGGAAGCCAATGCGGGTGGACTGCTTGAACTCAGGAGTTCAAGACCAGCCTACCCAACATGGCAAGGCTCTGTCTCTACTTTAAAAAAATACCAAAAAATAAAAATAAAAAAAGATCCAGGCAGGCTGGTGCATGCCTGTTGTCCCAGCTACTGGGGAGGCTGAGGTGGGAGGATCCCTTAAGACTAAAAGTTTGAAGCTGCAGTAACCCAGCATTCAGCCACTGCACTCCAGCTTGGGTGACAGAGTGAGACCTGTATGTGTAAACACACACACACACACACACACACACACTTGCACATGGTGGGGGATGTGAAAAAGAGAAAGTGTGGCTCCTGCAATTCAGTGAGATCTGGTTCTCCATCTTGGGAACTGCCCATCCACACTGAAACCACAACCTAGCACATGCCAATTAGCACACTAAACCTGCTAAGATACTACTGTTTACCCTTAAAAAAAAATTGAAGTATTTCACCTAAAAGAAGGGAAAAAGAAAAGAAGGATTTCACATCTAAAGCCTTTGTTTCCTTTATAAAACAACAGCCCCTTGTCATTCGAGTTGTCCAGAGGTGTCTGACAACACTAACACACTTATGGAATCAGCCAGGAAAAATGGGCCTCTCAGGTGACAAAGAGGCACAATGGAAACTAAAGACAATCCATTCTCATCTCTACATGTTGCCCCCCTCTCATGAAGTGGTGTTAACCATGTGAACCATATTTACCAGAGGAAAGTATGTGCAGAACAACTCAATCATGAGGCTGCAAATCAAACTGGGGGCAGGAAGCATGTAGGAGGTTTCCATGGCCAAGATGCTGGTGGCTATCCTTGGGTGCCATTTAAAGATTTCAGGTGAAAAATCCTTTTCTTCCAGTTGGCTCAGGAAAACTAACAGACATTATTATTGGAATTCGTTTTACTTTTTAGAATTTCTAAGACATAAAGCATGCTTCAAACACTCCAAAAGACATTCAGCTATACCTGAGGCTGCCTCCTCCTCCATGTTAGGGCCCTGACAGCTGGCAAAGAGAAGGAACACAGGGGCTGGGTGTGGTGGCTCACGGCTGTAATCTCAGCGCTTTGGGAGGCTGAAGCAGGCATATCACCTGAGGTCAGGAGTTTGAGACGAGCCTGGTCAACAAGGCAAAACCCCTTCTCTACTAAAAATACAAAAATTAGCCATGTGTGGTGGTGAGCACCTGTAATCCCAGCTACTCGGGAGGCTGAGGCAGGAGAATCATTTGAACCCAGGAAGTAAAAGTTGCAGTGAGCTGAAATCGCGCCATTGCACTCCAGCCTGGGCAACAAGAATGAAACTGCCATCTGAAAAACAAAACAAAACAAAACATAACAAACAAACAACAACAACAACAAACAGAGAAGGAGCACAGGCAGGTGGGGACAGAGAGCAGCCCGGGTCTATAGGGATCCCCAACCACCCCCAGAGCCGGTGTCTCTAGGAGGGACTGTGTGGCAAGAATCAGGTAGGGAGCTGGGCTTCATGGAGAGGTTACCACCACTTCTGTACCTTTAACTTTTCCTGAGGATTTATGATTCCACTCTGGTTCTCACCAGGTCCCCCACCCATCCTACCCTCATTCCCTCATTGTGTGTTAGGCAGGTCTGGTTAAAACGGGGAGAATAATACATTCAGATTGTAGCCTTCAAGGTATTCCCATCTGGGGTACAGGGATAGGGAGGCAAGTCAGAGTATGTGGTGGTGCTTACTTCTGGGTCTGAGGGCAGGAAGGCCAGGGCTGGGCACATGGATATCTGGGGAAACACCACTGCTAATTCCTTCTCCCCACCTGGAGCTACAACCAGGCCAGGGCAATCACAATTAATAAAACCACTGCAGCTCACATCCTGCATAAAACTAAAGTGTACCTCAACCCCCAGTCCTACCACAGATCTGCAACTTCCCATCCCAGAACACGGGAAGCCCTCCATCTTTTTGACCTAAAGCCTGGACTTTAAGCCAGGTTGGGCCTGGGGGTAGTGGCAGCAAAAGCAGCAGCCACAATGTCAAATATACCAATGACCTGAGAAATCTCATCTGCACGTCATTCACTCAGAACAGACCTGGAGTTATGTACAAGTTAAGAAGGCCAGATCTATATACTCATGGGCATGGACACCTTCCACACTTGCTGGGGAGAATGAGAGGCAACTGTTTCCCAGCTGCAAGCTGATGTCCACATACACCATTCACGTGTTTTCATTTAGGCCTCTGTATTGTGTATTCATTGAACCAGTGCAAATACATATTCGGGGGGCATCATTTAGTGCAACACCACTCCCCACTTGTTCTGGGGGACAGTCAGGAGGGATCTGGTCAGCTCCCAATTCCCTAGGACAAAGGTGCCTCCCCCTTTCCAGCACTCATATCCAGCAGCGCCATCTCAGGAATTTTTTTTTTAAACATGAACAGCATGAGGAAGCAGGCATGGTACGACAGGCGCAGCCCCAGCCCAGATAGCATTCAAATCTTCCTGGATGAGGTTGATGCCCATCACTCACCTGCTCTTTAGCACTGCCTTGTGTTGGTTACTCAGGGCCTGGGGAGAGGTTGGGGGGATTGTAGATCCAGGATGGGAACCATCTCACACCCAGAGTTCACCTGGCCACAGGCCAGCAAGCAAGTCCAAGTGGCACAGCTCTAGACCCTGAGCCTTGGCACCTCCGGCTGCAATTTCTATTTATATATCAGGATTTTAAAAAACAAAAATAAACAAACAAACACAAAAACAGCCACTTTGATTGAGGAGAAAGTGGGAGCCTAAAGCAGCTGACCCTCAAACATCTCCACCAAGCCCCAGGCCAGGCCATCTGAACACTCCAAGGCCACGTGATAGTTACAGAAGATGACAGTTCCCACAGGTACTTATCAAGCACTGTGCTAGGTTCTCACAGAGTCTCAGAATGCCTTCTTGCCAATACCCTGTGAGGGGAGGCCTTTCCTCACTAGGGCACAAGAGGTTCTAAGCTCTTCCCAGGAAATGGTTAACAAAGTGTGGAGCTAGGGGAAAGCCCAGTCAGAACAAGTGACTAGCCAGGGTCTTCCTAGACTCCATCCCCTCCTCCACATGGGGCCCGGAGGTGATGGGAGCAGCCTCCTGACCCCCTCCATCCCACTCTGTCCTCAATCAAAATGGCTGTTTTTGTGTCTACTTGTTTATTTATGGGATTTTAAAAACCTGATTCTTTTTTTTTTTTTTTTTGAGACGGAGTTTTGCTCTTGTTACCCAGGCTGGAGTGCAGTGGCACAATCTCAGTTCACTGCAACCTCTGCCTCCTGAGCTCAAGCAATTCTCCTGCCTCAGCCTCCTGAATAGCTGGGATTACAGGCAAGCACCACCATGCCCAGCCAATTTTGTATTTTTAGTAGAGAAGGAGTTTCTCCATGTTGGCCAGGCTGGTCTCGAACTGCCGACCTCAGGTGATCTGCCCGCCTCGGCCTCCCAAAGTGCTGAGATTACAGGCATAAGCCACCGCGTCTGGCCAAAAAAAACCCCCTGATATTTTATTTATAGTATTTTCAGGCTTGTATATATGTATTTGTATAGGCTTTATTGGAAGGAAGAGGGCTTAAGACAGTAACATTTTTAAAAGGTCTCAGTGGGGAATAGACTTCCATGGCACAAATGATGATGTTGACCTCCTTCTGTTGCTTTTGGGCAAAGTATAAATAGTGTGAGAATTGGCATGTGCTGGGTTGTGGTTTCAGTGTGGGAGGGCAGTTCCTTAAGATGGAAACTGAGCTGTAGGAGCCACACTCACCTTTTATCACATTCCCCACCATGGTCTTTCACTTTTCTTCTGTGCTTGAATTTCTTTCAACATACATATTATTTTGAGTGTATATATATATATATATATAGACACACACAAATATATATGTGTGTGTGTGTGTGGTTGTATGTATGTATATGTTTGTGTGTGTGTGTACACATACAGGTCTCACTCTGTCACCCAGGCTGGAGCGCAGTGGCCGAATGATGGGTCACTGCAGCCTCAATCTCCAGTGATCCTTCCACCTCAGCCTCTCAAGTAGCTGGGACTGTAGGCATGCAACATCACCCAAGGCCAATTTTTAAAATTATTCTAGAAACTGAGTCTCACTATGCTGCCCAGACTGGTCTTGAGCTCCTGGGCTTAAGCAATCTTTCCACCATGGCTTTCCAAAGTGTTTGGATTACAGGTGTTAGCCATCAAACCCAGCCAAAAATATTTTTAAAAGAAGCATTACAACCAAATTATGAGCTATGGTTGTGCCACTGCACTCCGGCCTGGGCACCAGTGTGAGACCTTGTCTCCAAAAACAAAGCAAAACAAAAAAACTTATGACCAAATTAAATTTCTGAGGCTGTCATCTGTGTCCCCTTTCTGCCCTATAAGCTATCATTGTTAAATATAATGGCTATTGAGAAAACTGTTAGATATTAAGAAATTCCTATATATCCTCTAAGTGAGAATAAAGTATTCTGATGTGGCCCAATATTTCCTAATCTCTACCTCCAGGGTCTAAACTAGCAAATCAAATCAGGACACCCACAAAGGACTGTTGGCCATTTTCAAATGGAAAATGAAATACCCAGTTAGTGAGAGTAATCCAGTGATTTTAAAAAAGAGAAGTCAGACTGAGATGCAGTGCAGTCAGGGCATGATTATCCTGGAATAGCCACTTCACATGGAACAATAGAGGAGCCTTTCTAAGATGAACAAATTTGGGTAACATAATTCTTGCTTAACCATTCTCAGACTCTGCTGCCCCCCACCCCAGCCCCATTCCAAATGGACATCCCACGATATGGTCAGCAGTGTGGTACAGCATGGTGAGAAAGGGGCTCAGGGATGGGATGAAGGTCTTTCCTTCATTATCAAAATGATTAAAAAGTTGTTTAAAAAAATGTCCAAATGGGCCGGTCGCGGTGGCTCACTCCTGTAATCTCAGCACTTTGGGAGGCTCTGGCGGGCGGTCAGGAGTTCCAGACCAGCCTGGGCAACATGGTGAAACCCTGTCTCTACCAAAAATACAAAAGTAGTCGGGCGTGGTGGCATACACCTGTAATCCCAGCTACTCGGGAAGTTGAGGCAGGAGAATCATTTGAACCCGGGAGGCGGAGATTGCAGTAAGCCAAGATCGCACCATTGCACTCCAGCCTGGGCAATAAGAGTGAAACTCGGTCTCAAAAAAAAAAAAAAAAATCCAAATGATCTTTTTTTACCCTTAAGTAGCAAATAAGATGCATTATACAAGCAGACCCAGGTAAGGGAAAGAGCAAGTGCATTTCAAGTCTCAGCTCACTTCTTAATTAGCTGTAATTCCCTGTGCATTTTACCCTACCTACTTTAGCCTGTTTTTCTGTTCATAAAACGCACTAATGCTGAGCGGGGGGCGCGGGGTGGGTGTAGGAGTGGTATGGGGAGAGTGCCGGTGCTTTATCCAATCATTGGCTGGCGCGGGAACCGCCCAATCAAGCGCACAGTTGAACAGGAGGGCGTGGTTTCCAGCATTTGGCTGGGCCTTTGTCTCTCGCTCCCACCAGAGCTTGGAATCCGTCTCTTCTCTAATGCGTTCTCCACCTCGGGAGCCCCTGGTGATTCCGTGACGGCCTCTGTTGCCCTGTGATCTGCAGGTCCGGAGAGACGCACAGCTAAGATGTCAGGACATCCTGGAAGCTGGGAAAGGGTGAGTGTGCGGGGTTGGGCATCCCGAGAGGAGAGAGCGGGCTGTGAAACCGGCGGGACTGGCCTCCTCACCGTTCCCGGGTCTCCGACCTGAGTCCCTGCTGGCGCAGTTCAGCCCCAGGCCCTTCTGGCCGCAAGATGGCCGCTGGGCCCGCAGCCGGGATACCCGCGTTCAGCCCAGTCCCTGCGGCGCCCTGTCTGGAGCTCCCTGGGCAGCTCTGCACGCAGCCCCGAGTATTTCCCAGATTGTTCAGGGATGCCAGGCAGGTCATCAGGGCAGAATCCTGACTCGGTGTGTGCGTGGCAGGAGCTGCGGCAGGTGGGGCGCCCAAGTCTCTTTTCTTAAACATTTTGTTTGTTTGAGACGGAGTCTTGCCCTGTCGCCCAGGCTGGAGTGCCGTGGCGCGATCACTGCAACCTTCGCCTCCCAGACTCAAGCGATTCTCGTGCTTCAGCCCTCCGAAAAGCTGGGATTACATACCTGCGCCACCACGCCTGGCTAGTTTTGTATTTCTAGTAGAGAACTGGTTTTGCCGTGGTGGAAGCTGGTCTGGAACTCCCGGCCTCAAGTGATCCGCCCGCCTCGGCCTGACCGGGAAATAGAAGCCTGAACTCAGTGACTCCAAGCTAAGGATAGTTAGTTCTGCCTGCGGAGCCTCTCCTGCAGATGTCCCAGCCTGCTCACAATAGCCATGGACAGAACCTTTACGCTTAGAGAAGCTACAGAGCCCTGAAAACCTATACATCCACAGGCAGATGGAGTTGAGATTGGCACAAAAATGGGGTTGGGAGGCTTTTTCTGGGAATAGAGTTATTGTTCTGAGGTTGTTTCTAGATTTTTTGACATATGACAAATTTAGATTTAGGTAAGTAGGGTTTTTTTTGTGTGTGTGTGCCAGAGTCTCATTCTGTCACCCAGGCTGTAGTACAGTGGCGCGATCTTGGCACACTGCAACCTCCGTCTCCCAGATTCAAGCGATCCTCCAGGCTCCCTAGTAGCTGGCACTACAAGCAGGCGACCCGACGCCCAGCTAATTTTTGCGGGGTTTCACCATTTTGGCCAGGCTATTCTCCAACTCTGGACAAGAGGTGATCCACCCACCTCGGCCTTCCAAAGTGCTGGAATTACAGGTGTGAGCCACTGTGCCTGGCAAGAAGTTACTTTTTTTTTTTTTTTTTTTTTTTTTTTGAGACGGAGTTGCGCTCAGCCGCCCAGGCTGGAGTGCAGTGGTGCGATCTCGGCTCACTGCAGCCTCCGCGTCCCGGGTTCAAGCGATTCTCTTGCCTCAGCCTCCCGAGTAGCTAGGATTACAGGCACCTGTCGTCATGCGCAGCTAATGAAGTTACTTAATTTTAAAGGAGTATTGCAACAAGGGGAAAGCACCAGCTATAAGATATTGGAGAATTTTAAAGGTTAGAGAGAAAAGGACTTTCTTTCGTAAGAAGAAAAGAAGGTCAGAAAAAAGTGAGAAGGGGAGGGAGGGATAGAGCATGATAAAAGCAGATGCTAGATTAGGGAATATTTTACCCAGAAGTCAGCCTGGTTTTTTTGTTGTTGTTTGTTTTTTGTGAGATGGGATCTGGCTCTGTTGCCTAGGCAGGCGGGCACTGGCGTGATCTCCGCTCACTGCAGCCTCCGCCTCCCAGGTTCGAACAATTCTCACACCTCAGCCTCTCAGGTAGCTGGGATTACAGGCGCACCACCATGCCTGGCTAATTTTTTGTATTTTTAGTAGAGACGGGGTTTCACCATGTTGGCCAGGCTGGTCCGAAACTCCTGACCTCAGGTGATCCACCCTTCTGGGCCTCCCAAAGTGCTGGGATTACAGGCATGAGCCACCACACCCGGCCAAGTCAGCCTGTTTTTAAGAGGAACATAGGCTGAGTGCGGTGTTTTTAATATAAAAATACAAGAAATTAGCCGGGCTTGGTGGCACGCTGTATTCCCCGCTATTCGGGAAGCTGAGGCAGAAGAATAACTTGAATCTGGGAGGTGGAGGTTGCAGTGAGCCGAGGTTGCATCACTGCACTCTAGCCTGGTGACAGAGCGAGACTCGGTCTCAAAGAAAAAAGAGGAACATAAAGAGGGGTTGTGGTTGGGTCAAAATTTGGGAGCCTGAGGAAAGAAAGAAACCTAAGCAAAGTTTGATTAACAGGTATTTTGTTCTGACTACTAAAGACGAATGTATTAATTGTTTATAAAGCAAAAAAATAGCAGTTTAGACAGTCTGTGGCTTCATAATATCAAAAATAGGGAGGGTGTTTCTTTGCAATAAGATGCTCTTGAAAAACACAAAGGTTCAGGAATTTCTTTAATCACTGCTCTTACCTGCCCACTTCATCTTCCACCATGAGTATTCCTTGCCCTGTATGTTTCTTACATTTAGCTTTTCCTGACTTGTATCTTTTATAATAAACTGGTAAATGCAAGTATAATGCTTTTGTTTTGTTTTGTTTTTTGAGATGGAGGCTCGCTCTGTCGCCCAGGCTGGAGTGCAGTGGCGCGATCTTGGCTCACTGCGAGCTCCGCCTCCTGGGTTCACGCCTTTCTCCTGCCTCAGCCTCTCCGAGTAGCTGGGACTACAGGCACCTGCCACCACGCTTGGCTAATTTTTTTTTTTTTTTTTGTATTTTTAGTAGAGACGGGGTTTCACCGTGGTCTCGATCTCCTGACCTCGTGATCCACCCGCCTTGGCCTCCCAAAGTGCTGGGATTACAAGCGTGAGCCACCACGCCCGGCTGCAAGTATAATGTTTTGCTAAGTTCTGTGAGTAGCTGTATCATTATTTAACTTGAGAAGATTATGAGAGCCCTCAATTTATAGGAACTGGCTCAGAAGTATAGATGAGACCCTAGGAATTGTGACTGGGATCTGCAGTGGTGGCAGTGTTGTGGGACTGAGCCCTGAACTTGTAGGGTCTACGCTGACTCAAGGAGGTATCAGAATTGAGTTATTGGACAACCAGTTGGTGTTGGAGAATTGGTTGCTGTTCAGCAAACTCCACACATTTGTTGTCAGAAAAAGAATATCACAGATATTTGAGCTGGAGGGAGACTGTTGGTTTCTCTGGGAAGGGGAACTCTGTTCTGCACACAGGCTGTAACAATGCACATTGTCCTGTGATTCCAGATCTCTTCCCAGGGTGAAAGGGGACTGAGGGCTTGGAAGAAAGGAGTTCTGAAAACAGACACCCTGCCCTCAACCTGCTACCACCAATGATTTCCGCCTACTAATGAACATACCCACTAGGAATGGGTGTGGCCAGAACCTTCACAAAACAAGAGGACTTGACCTGAGGAATTACTCTATAGTGGCTTTACCTCTAAAATTTCTCACCGAAGAATTACACAAGTGCCTAGAGGACTCCTGGATTATCCCTACCACAAAACGTGAACCTGAAGCAGCAACCTGGTCTCTCTATCACCCTGGGCTTGTGGACTACCAATCATAAGTCTCATCCACCTGCAAGGACACAGGAATGTGTCAGAACATAGCCCTGCCTGAATCAGTATCTGTAGCATAAACCAGTCTTTCCAGCTACCATGCACTGTCCCTCACTCACGGGTCCTTGATAGCACCTTTCTCTCTTCTGTCTTTTACTTTTCTACAAACCCTTTCTGATGTGCACAGTGTGCCTCAGGTGCCTGAATCCAGCACCTACTAGGAGTCACATGTCCATGAGTTCAAGATTATGGCCCTAGAACTGGCTGTCATAAGAACAGATAAAAATTAGAAATACAGGCTTCATCCTTGAAAATAAAAGATTTTTCTCTTTCCTTTTCTTAAAGCATTTACTTTAGAAAACTTTCATATTTATTTATTTTTATGTTTTTTTTGAGTCAGAGTCTTGCTCTGTCACCCAGGCTGGAGTGCAGTGGCACAATCTCGGCTTACTGCAACCTCCATCTCCTGGGCTCAAGCAGTTCTCCTGCCTTATCCTCCCAAGTAGCTGAGATAACAGGCGTGCGCTACAATGCCCGGCTAATTGTTTTTTTATTTTTTATTTTTTTTGAGATGTAGTTTTGCTCTTGTCCCCCAGGCTGAAGTGCAGTGGTGTGATCTCGGCTCACTGCAACCTCCACCTCCCAGGTTCAAGCGATTCTCCTGCCTTAACCTCCTGAGTAGCTGGGATTACAGGCGCATGCCACCACGCCCAGCTAATTTTGTATTTTTCGTAGAGATGGGGTTTCCCCATGTTGGTCAGGCTGGTCTCAAGCTCCCGACCTCAGGTGATCCACCTGCCTTGGCCTCCCAGAGTGCTGGGATTATAGGCGTGAGACATCACGCCTGGCCCTAATTTTTTGTACTTTTAGTAGAGATGGAATTTCACCACGTTGGCTGGGCTGGTCTCGAACTCCTGACCTCAGGTAATGCACCCGCCTCAGACTCCAAAAGTCCTGGGATTACAAACGTGAGCCACTGTACCTGGCCAGAAAACTTTTCTATAATTCTTTTCTGCCTACTTGAAATATATACAAATTATTCTAACTGCTAAATAGGCTTTTTGTCAGTATTTTTGACTCAGGACTGTTTTTAGAACCTAGGAATCATTTATTTAAAATATAAATAGCAAAGAAAATAGAGCTTTATTCCATTTTCTGTTGGAAGATAGGAGTTTACCTTCAGCACAGTCCTGGTTCCAAGTTTCAAAACTACCTCTCATGAAGACATAAGTTTATTTTTCCTTTAATTATAGCCAATTAGCAACCAGAGAAGACCTCCAATTTTTAGGTGAATTTAAGATAAACTGTATGTGACCAATGGTGCTGTCAGTTCTTCTACTTGAGAACTAATTATGGTGGCTATTTGCAATTGAGTGTCTTTGCAATCTCTTAGCAGTTTGCATATAATGCCCTTCACATTCTGGAGTAATTCTGTAATAATTTTTTTTTCTCTTCTCCAATTGTGTATAATTTTTCTGAGGCTTCAGATAATTCTGTTTATAATTATGTTTCTCTAAGTTTGTCCAGAATTACTAAACAGGATATGAACACATACTGTACCCACCATGCTTCATTCTGTATGGACCAGTCACAACACACAATTGTGCAGTTGGGCTTCCATTCACAACACACAATTGTGCAGTAAAGTGTACACTGCCCTCAAAGTCTTCAGGCAGATATGGCCTTTCTTCGTATTTGAGATCTACAATCATTAATATCACACTTTTACCATATTTCTACAAAAATTACTATAGGACAACAATTAACTATTCCAGCTCTTTCTTTCTATCCCCCTGGCATCTTCAGATGTGAAATTCTTTCAAATACCATTTGGCCTGAAAACTCAACCAGGTTCACACATTTGCATTGAGTAAGCCTGAGAATCTAAACATTTTGCTTATTCTCTTGTCCAAATGCCTATGCATGTGGCAAGGGTGTCTTTGGCTTGCTTTTCTGCCCTCCTAAACCTAAATCTGCAGTTCCAAATTTTGAGTCCAGCTAATAGGGTTCTCCATTCTGTGTTGGAGCAGTCTTCATGTGGGGATTTCTCCTCTACTTTTCCTCTCCTCACTGTAACACAATATGGAGCCAAGTTTATGGTACCTAGAATCCACACATAGGGGCTGAAATCCACCTGGGATTCACAAGACAGGGCCAGGCTTTGGATCTTGTCCAGTGAAATTTTGAGATTGTGTGAGGAGCTCCTGGTATAAACTGAATCTGGTGGCAGAATCTCTAAGTGTAAAGAAGCACGTTAGCCGAGGGAAGGTAGGGCCACAACTGTCCAGGGCCATGAATGCATGAATGCAACCCCATCTCCTATGTGTGAATTGTATTACTGGAGAAAGTTTTTTTTGTTGTTGTTTTTTATTTATTTATTTTATGAGACAGAGTCTCTGTCTGTTGCCAGGCTGGAGTGCAGTGGCGTGACCTCGGCTCACTGCACCCTCTGCCTCCCGGGTTCAAGTGATTCTCCTGCCTCAGCCTCCCAAGTAGCTGGGATTACAGGCTCTCGTTTCCTGATACTTGGGTGAAGAACAAGTAGGAGGTCTGGAGGCTCAAACTGATGAGTAAACAAATTGCTTTTGTTACTATTATTTGCCGTTAGAAAAACAGGTGAAACAGTCATGGACTCTACTATTCAGGAATTATTATTCTAGAGCCAATAAATACATGGTTGAATTAAGAGTAATGTGATCAGAACAAAGAAGGGAGTTGCACAGAAGACTTGGGCTTTATTTGGGACACTGCTCTTATGTCGTTGTGAGTTCCGATGTCACCACCTGAAGGGACATCATAGACAGAAGAGTTGTTACAATTATTTCTATTGCTTTTCCCTTGTTAAGAATCATTTCTAATATAGTTTTTCTAGAAAGTATTACATGTTTTGGTTAAGTCGGTTGTTAGTGTGTCATGCAAAATAGAGAAGAGGCTTAAACCATTAAAATCAGAAAAATTCTGAGAGTCAAGTTCTTGTTGGTCCAGCTTAGAAAAGATAGAACACAGAATAAGCCAGCAGCACAGAGAAGAGAAGCTGAGGGCCAACTCCCTGCCCCAGCCCTATCCAGACCTATGCTCTTTGAGCCTTGTCCAGGTCTGGCCTCACCCTGAAATCTCCCCTCACAGAACTAATTATAGGAGATCAGACTCCTGTTTGGAACAACTATTGGATCTGCAGAAGTGTAAAACGGGTGTCTACTCTTGGTGTCTCTTCAGAGCTGGCGCTCACAATTTTTCCAAACCTAAAAGCAAATAAATGAGAGCAAAGGAGTATACATTTGGAATCTTAATGTCTTTCTTTCTCAATGAAACCAGTGCTTACATTTTACACAGCAACCTGTTTTACACTTCTGCAGATCCAATAATTGTTCCACAGTCATGAGAAAGTAAATAGAAACACAACAATTAAAAGTCTCTCTACTTACTCCTTCCTTTCTATATCCCTCCCATCTGTCTGTATTTAGCTTTTATAGTGATAGGGAAACCAGAAGAAATAGCCTAAGCCATCATCTAAATCCTACTGGGAATTATAAGACACTTAGTACCCACCTTTCAAAATTTTTTAAGGCTTAACTGACACAATGCGAGTTTCCCAGCATAGCACATTACAGCATACTTGGTGAGCACATAGTACAAGCTCAATAAACACTGTTAATGTATGTGTACATGTTGTTGTTCAAATGCAGATGTAGACATTACTACATTCTCCAGCCTTCTGTAAACTTTAAAAAGCTGGCAAAACATGTGATCCTCTGAGACAGTGACTTGTGGTCTTCACTGTAACGAAAAGTATTTGTGTTGCAATAAGGGTATTAGATGTAAGGGACTCTGTGTGCTGTGCTTTCTCTGAGTGCTGGAGAGCAACATCAGCATTAACAGGGAACTTTCGATAAACGAGCCAATTTCTGGACCCCTCCAAAACCTGCAGAATCACATTAGTTAGAGAGTGGCTCAGAATACCAAATGAGCTATACGCACATCGAAGCTTGAGAAGCAATGGTCAGCTAAGTGGTTCTTAGCCCAGGCTTCCAGTTAGGATACATGACAACTTTGAAGAAATACCAGTACCTGTGTCTTCCCTACAGGTTATGTTTTTTCATGATTAGATTCAGATTAGTATTTACTTTTCTCTCCACCAATATCACGGCAGTAATTATGGACCCATCTGTGCATTGGCCTCTGGATCCAATTTGTTGAATTACAGCTGACACTAACTGTATTCATCTGGCTAAGGTGTTTTCTGCCAAGTTTCTTCACTATAAAGTTATTTTTCTCTTTATTATGAATGAGTATCTTGGAGGGATGGATTTCCTAAGTGAGGTTTATAAATTGTCACATTTAATCGAAAAACTCTGTTTCTTTTTCTTTTTAGGTTTTTTTGTTTGTTTTTTGCTTATAGCTTGCTTTGGAAAACAAATAATCTCATTTTTGTTGACTGTAGATATCAACTTTTGAAACTGGAAGTTCTAAAAAAGGTATCAGTTTTGTAGGTTTTTATTTTATTTCATCTTTATTTTACAAGCATACACTTTATTTTCTGTATTTTCAGAGAAAGAGAACAAAAATTAATATATAGCTAATATATCATCTTAAAAATCTAAAATATAACATGGCACATAAAGCCAAAAAAATTTTTTTTTTTTTTTTTTTTGAGACAGAGTCTTACTTTGTCACCCAGGCTATAGTGCAGTGGCACGCTCTCAGCTCACTGCAACCTTAACCTCCTGGGTTCAAGCAATTCTTCTGTCTCAGCCTCCCGAGTAGCTGGTACTACAGGTGCATGCCACCATGCCTGGCTAATTTTTGTATTTTTACTAGAGATGGCGTTTCACTATATTGGTCAGGCTGGTCTCAAACTCCTGACCTCAGGTGATCCACCTGCCTCGGCCTCCTAAAGTGCTGGGATTACAGGCATGAGCCACTGTGCCCGGTCAAAGCAAAAAATTTTAAAAAACACCCGATTCAGTAACAATAGCTCTTAAGTTAGTTTATATCATTAAATGTTTTGATCTTCATCCTTGTTTTAGGAAACACAAAAAAGCATACACAAAGAGGCTTATAATTTTTATACAATTTAAAATATTTCTTCATTTAAACAGAAATGTTCTACTCTCCCACTTTTCATGTGTACATAGTTACCATTTCTGTGGGTGTGTGCATAAAATGTAAGCATCATTTGATCAATTTTTTGTTGTTGCCTTGTTTATATTAATCTTCTCAGTTATGAAAACTGCTCTGGGTGTTGTTTTACAGTTATCTCTGTATATTGGCTCATTAGTCCTTTTGAGATAAATTCCAAGTCAGATAAATAGGGGTAAACGCAAAGCTGGGCTGGGCATGGTGGCTCACGCCTGTAATCTCAGCACTTTGGGAGGCCGAGGCGGGCAAATCACGAAGTCAGGAGTCCGAGACCAGCCTGGCCAACATGGTGAAACCCCATCTCTATTGAAAATACAAAAACTTAGCTGGGTGTGCTGGCGGGCGCCTGTAATCCTAGCGACTCAGGAGGCAGAGGCAGGAGAATTGCTTGGACCCAGGAGGCGGAGGTTGCACTGAGCCGAGATTACACTACTGCACTCCATCCTGGTGACAGAGCAAGACTCCGTTTCAAAAAAAAAAAAAAAAAAAAAATACAGGCCAGGCGCGGTGGCTCACGCCTGTAATCCCAGCACTTTGGGAGGCCGAGGCGGGTGGATCATGAGGTCAGGAGATCGAGACCATCCTGGCTAACATGGTGAAACCTTGTCTCTACTAAAAATACAAAAAATTAGCCGGGCATGGTGGCAGGCGCCTGTAGTCCCAGCTACTTAGGAGGCTGAGGCAAGAGAATGGCGTGAACCCGGGAGGCAGAGCTTGCAGTGAGCTGAGATCACGCCACTGCACTCCAGCCTGGGCGACAGAGCGAGACTCAGTCTCAAAAAAAAAAAAAATACAAAAATAGCAGTCAAAAATGTATATTCTTATATTGATTCCTGTTTATATTTTGTTTTACATATTTATGCTAGTTTTGTGGATCTTATATTAATGCTATTTCCACAGAATTAGAGAATATATTCAAAATATTACTGTGTTTAAAAGTATCTTATTTAGTAACTCAGGTCACTCATAAGTCAGAACAAGTTGTCTTAACTTTCTTATTTCATCTTGGGTCAAATTAGGAACTCTGCCCTTGACTGCATGATCAATGTGTTATTTATTTTTATTACAGAAACTGTTGACATTCAGGGATGTGGTCATAGAATTCTCTCTCGAAGAGTAAAAATACCTGAACCCTTCTCAGCAGAATATGTATAGAGATTTGGTGTTAGAGAACTATACATATGTTGTCTCTGAGTTGGAATAACTTGCCTTCAGAATATCTAATGTCTAATAACTATGATACCCTAACTTGTTTTAACCTGATTGTCTCTCTTAGCTGAGAGAGTGGGACAGACTCCATTTCAGTTTCTTTACTTGCAGCCCCCTTACCCCCCTCCCTTAAGGGCATAACCAGTGCAAGCTGACTCCAAGCACATCCAGGAATACACTTACTGATAAGATACTGAGGCAAGCTGTACTAGCAGCTCCTGGGAACGCGCTCGAAGCCCCTGCATTTATCACTTTGTGATAGTTTAAGCCCCTGCACCTGGAACTGTTTATTTTTTCTGTAACTGTTTCTGTAACCATTTATCGTTTTAACTTTTTGCCTGTTCTGCTTCTGTAAAATTGCTTTAGCTAGGCTGCCCCCTGCCCTTGTAGAGTGAAGTATAAAAGGAAATCTAGCCCCTTCTTCGGGGCTGAGAGAATTTTGAGCGCTAGCCGTCTCTCGGTCACTGGCAATAAAGGACTCCTGAATTAGTCTCAGAGTGTGGCGTTTCTCTACCACTCGCTGGGTGACAACATAACAAGGGCTTTATTTCTTTCCTTTTTAGAATGTCTCCTTGGGAGGTAGTGCTTTGTCTGAATGAATTTCAGAATCTTGCTTTCAGGAAAAAAAAATTCTAAGTTTGTTGATGTAGAAAAAAGTCTTCCTAGTGTTTTCAGCCCTCCCCCTTAGTTTTGATTCATTCAAACTTGAAAATGAAGCACAGAATTTCTAAACGTAAAATACTTCCTACATATTCTAAAGAAGCTGGTAGGAAACAGTATTTTGGGGAATAATTTTTTAAAATCTTATATAATGTCCCCTTTTCTCCACTGAGCACAGTACTGAGCTGGAAATTACAGATCCTCCAGTATGAGTCATCAGACTTTTTATTAAAAAACAGGTCTTGCCATCTCTAAGCTGGACCTGGTGACCTTTCTGGAGGGAAAGAAAGAGCCCTGGACTGTGAAGAGTGAGGAGGCCACAGCTGCACAGACAGGTAAGCGGCAGTAAAGATGGTAGGTGGCCTGGGTGAGAGGTTCAAAGGTCAATAAGCCAGATTTTTTTTTTGTCTTCCATTATTTTATTATAATATAGATATATGTGCAGATCTGTTTTATGTACAACAATTGATTCTATCAGATAATCAGACCAAGGCATTCCACTGGTAATTTTCCCTCAAATCAATTCAGGTGAAATTAGATATTTATGTACTTCCTGGGCTATCAAAACTTGAGATTTCATTATCAACTTCAGTTCTGAAGCCATACACACAATTCAAAATATACATTAACTAGGTTAAGTCAATAAAAGTGGGCTGAAAGAAACCACAGGATTCAAACAATGAAACCGTGTATTTTTTTTGCCTGAGAGTCACAATGTGAACAGCAGTTATTTCGCATATCTCATAGCTCTTCAGTGTAGAGGGAGTGGCTTCTGAACATAAGGTCATTGCACAGCAGGTGGGCAAACAGCTGGTGTGGCCTCCTGGAGGCTTCACCCAGTGCTGATTTCTTCTCTGCCTCTCCTTTTTGAGGTTCTATTTTTTTCATCTTTCATCTTTCCTCTTTTTTTTTTCCTTGAGATAGAGTCTTGCTCTGTTGCCCAGGCTGGAGTGCAATGGTGCAATCTCGGCTCACTGCAACCTCTGAATCCTGAGTTCAAGTGATTCTCATCCTTCAGCCTCTGAATAGCTGGGATTACAGTTGTGCACCATGATGCCTGGCTAATTCTTTGTATTTTTTTAGTAGAGACAGGGTTTTGCCATGTTGGCCAGTCTGGTCTCGAACTCCTGACCTCAAGTGATCCTCATGCCTTGGCCTCCCAAAGTGCTGGAATTACAGGTGTGAGCCACTGTGCCTGGCCTCCTTTCCTGTTTCCCTATTTTTTTTCTCCCTTTCTGTCTCTTTCTTTCTATGTGTCTTTCCCTCTGTTTCTCTCTTCCTTTTTTTTTTTGTTTTGTATTTCTCTCTTCTTCCTTCTCTCTTTCCCTTTGTTTCTTTTTAATTTTTTTTCCTTGTAGAACTTGGTTTCTTTTTTCCTTCCTTCCTACCTTTCTTTCTTCTTTTCTTCCCTCCTTTCCTCCCACCTGTTTTCTTTCCTACTACATGAGTGTGCTATCATGCCTGGCTAAATTTTTTATTTCTTGTAGTAGAGACGAGGCCTCGCTATGTTCCCAGGGCTGGCATCAAGCTCCTATGCTCAACTAGTTCTTCCATTTCAGCTTCCCCAAGTGTTGGGATTATAGGTTTGAGCCACCATGTTCTGCCCTCTTTTTATTTTCTTTTTCATTCTTCCTTTTTTTTTTGTTTTTGCTCTCTCTTGCTCTCTCTCTTGCTTGCTTGCTTGCTTCTTTCCTTCATTTCTTTCTTTATTCTACATTTTTCTTTTTTTCTTTTTTCTTTTTTTTTTTTTTGAGATGGAGTTTCACTCTTATTGCCCAGCCTGGAGTGCAATGGCGTGATCTCGGCTCACCGCAACCTCTACCTCCCTGGTTCAAGTAATTCTGCCTCAGCCTCCCAAGTAGCTGGGATTATAGGCATGTGCCACCATGCTCAGGTAATTTTGTATTTTTAGTAGAGATGGGGTTTCTCCATGTTGGTCAGGCTGGTCTCGAACTCCTGACGTCAGGTGATCTGCCCGCCTTAGCCTCCCAAAGTGCTGGGATTACACTTTTCTTTTTTTTTTTTTTGTGATAGAGTCTCGCTCTGTCACCCAGAGGTAGGTGGGAAGCTCTCAGACTTAGTCGCCAGAGGGACAGCTTTGGGCGTGAGTACCACACGTGGCCCGCAGGGTGGACCCAGTGGCTTCCCGGTCATGCCGTCAGGTGACCAGATGTGGGCTGCGAGCTGTGGCCAGTACTTGTGGCCGCTGGCCTCACATTTTGGTTGATCAGAGATTCAAAGCTTAGGAAGGAAGGTCAGCAGACTTAGAGGCCGGCCACTGAGGTGGGCCACCTTGGGGAGAATAAGTTTCCAACGGGGACAGCTTCAGGCCGCGAGCGCCACACGTGGCCCAGGGTGGAACCGGTGGGCTTCTGCCTCCACCATCAGCTGGCTTCTCCTTCTGGCTACCAGCTCTACAGGATGTCAGCCACAAGCGTAGGACTTGGTCGCCAGCTTAAAATGTTTAAGGGGGACCAGATGGCTGTCGCCGGTGCAGTACCGCTTAGGTCCACCAGAAAAGTTCAGTGATGGCTCACTGTGCCCTCCACCTTGCTGGGCTCATCCAGGTGATCCTCCCATTTTGGCCTCCCAAATAGCTGGGGATCTGGGGATAGTTCTGTGTTTTGTTTGTTTGTTTTTTTCTAGCCCCACCTTGAGTTTGTTTCCACAGTACATTGAGTTTTGTTGGTTTTTGTTTTTTGAGTTTTTTTTTCTCTCTCTCTCATGCTCCTTCCTGTACACTGAATTTGCTGTTGTTTTAGATTTCTTTCACCTAGGCTTAAGTGCGGTTACTTGATCACAGCTAACTACAGCCTCGACCTCCCTGGGCTCAGGTGATCCTTCTGTCTCAGACACCCTGCTTCCTTAGTAGCTGGGACTAAAGGTATACGGCACCACACTGGCATATTATTTTGCATATCTTGCTTTTTATTTTTGTAGAGATGAGGTTCCATCATGTTTTCCAGGCTGATCTCAAACTGCCACGGTCAAGCAATCTGCTGGCCTCGGCCTCTCAAGGTACTGAGCTTACAGGTGTGAGCCACCATGACTGGTTCTATCTCTGTCTGTCTACCTACCTAACTACCTACCTACCTACCTGTAATCAATCTATCATCTATCTCTCTTTTTTTTTGTTTGTTTTTTAAGAAGAGACGTGGTCTTGCTATGTTTTTCAGGCTCTGGTTTTATATATATATATATATATTTTTTAATTTAATTATTATTTTTTAATATAGGTGTTGTCTCACCATGTGGCCCCCAGGATAGTCTCAAACTCCTGGGCTCAAAGTATCCTCCCGCCTTGACCTCCCAAAGTGCTGGGATTACAGGCATGCACCACCGTGCACGATCTGGTCATATTTTTGATGTGTTGATTCTTTCCAGTCCAGATGTATAATCTCATCCCTGAACATTTCTGATGGTGTGATTATGACATGTGACTTTATCCGGCAACAGAGTGAGTTGATGCTCCCGCCTGAGCCCAGCCCACAGAAAGGATTGTGACATATCGTTGGACCCAGAATTGAGGTAATGTAACTATTCCACTGCCTTGGTACTGCCCACAGAAGACATTGTGACATATCGCTGGGTCTTGTACCCAGGTGGTGTGAATCTTCTCTCCTGCCTTGGCTCTTCCACAGGGGGCATTGTGTCATATCGCTGGGCCCCACACATAGGTTATGTGACTCTTCTGCCTGTGTCCTGCCCATGTGGCCCATTGTGACATACTGTTGGGTCCCAAACCTAGGTGATGTAACTCTACTGCTTAGGCCCTGCCTACAGAGGTCATTGTGACATATCCCTGCATCCATCACACAGGTAATGCAGCTCTCTTCTGCTTGGCCCCTGCTCACAGAAAGGATTGTGACGTATCACAGGGTTCAGCACCTAGCTAACATGACTTTTCTCCTCTTCCTAGGTTTTTGCCCACAGGGGATATTGTGACATGTCACTGGGCCTAATACTAAGGTGACGGTACTCTTTTGTCATGGCACTGCCCTCAGCAGGCGTGGTGATATATTACTGGGCCCAGAACAAATGTGATATGAGTTTCCTACCTGGACCCTGCCTACAAGGTGCATTGTAACATATCTGGGGCCCTTTGACTATTTTATTTTATTGTATTATATTTTATTTATTTTAATTTTATTTTTGAGAAAGAATCTCACTCTGTCACCTAGGATGGAGTGCAGTGGCGTGATCTCTGCTCGCTTCAACCTTTGCCTCCTGGGTTCAAGTGATTCTCCTGCCTCAGCCTCCTGAGTAGCTGAGACTACAGGTGTGTGCGCCACGTCTGGCTGATTTTTGTGTTTTTAGTAGAGACAAGATATCACCCTGTTGGCCAGGCTGATATCAAACTCCTGACCTCAGCCAGTCCACCCGCCTTGACCTCCCAATGTGTTGAGATTACAGGTGTGAACCATTGCTCTTGGCACCCTTTGAGTATTTTATGTGACTCTTCTCTCTTACCTGGACGTTGACCAAATGGGCCCAGCACCAAGGTGATATGACTCTCCTTTCCTGCCTGGGCCTTGCCCACAGAAGAGAGAGTGACTTACTGCTGAATTTAGCATACAGGTGATATGATTCTTCTGCTGACTCCCAGAAGTCACTATAACATATATCTGGGCCCATCGCTGAGGTTGTGTGACTCTCTTCTCCCTGGGACCTGTCCACAGTAGGGATTGTGACATATTGCTTGGCCAAGCACCTACATTGTGTGACTTTTTATTTATTTATTTTTTTAAGACAGAGTTTCGCTCTTGTTGCCCAGGCTGGAGTGCAATACCACGATCTTGGCTCAGCTGGGATTACAGGTATGTGCCACCGCACCCAGCAAATTCTTTTTATGTTTTCAGTAGAGATGGGGTTTCTCCATGTTAGTCAGGCTGGTCTCGAACTCCCAACCTTAGGTGATCCACCTGCCTTGGCCTCTCAAAGTACTGGGATTCCAGGCGTAAGCCACTGCACCTAGCTTTGATATGACTGTCTTCTTATGCCAGGGCCCTGCCGACTAGAGTGATTTTGACACATAGCTGGGGCCAGCTCAAATGTTATGTGACTCCACACTTCTTCCTGAGCCCTATCTGTGAGGGGCACTTTGTCTTATCTCTGAGACCGTTAATTAGGTAATATAACTTTTTTTTTTGAGACAGAGTCTGGCTCTGTCGCCCTGGCTGGAGTGCAGTGGTGTGATCTTGGTTCACTGCAACTTCCGCCTCCTGGGTTCAAGTGATTCACCTGCCTCAGCCTCCTGAGTAGCTGGGATTACAGGTACACGTGCCACCACGCCCAGCTAATTTTTGTATTTTTAGTAGAGACGAAGTTTCACCATGTTGGCCAGGCTGGTCTCGAACTCCTGACCTCAAGTGATCCACCTCACCTGCCTTGGCCTCCCAAAGTGCTGGGATTACAGGCATGGGCCACCACACCCGGCCAATATAACTCTTTTGTTTGGACTGTCTTCTTGGGGTATTGTGATATATTGCTGGGCCCAGAATCCAGGTGATGTGACTCTGCTGTTCCATCTCTGCACAAAAAGGGATTGTGACGTACCACTGGGTCAAGAACCTAGATGAGGTGCCTCTCCTCTCCAGCCTGGGACCTGCACACATTGTGTACTAAGACGTATCACTGAGTCTAACACCTAGGTAATGCAACTCTCCTGCATGGGCCCTGCCCATAGGAGTATTATGAAATATCTTTCTATTAATCACCTAGGTGATGCGACACTCGTCTTCTACCTGGGAACTGCCAAAACAAGTATTGGTACATATCACCGGGCCTAGCACATAGGTGATGTGACTCTTTTCTCATGCATGGGCTCTGCGAACTGGGGTGTTTGTTACATATAGTTGGGCCTAAACCCTAGGTCGTGTGATTCTTTTATTTTCCTGAGCTGTACTCACAGAGAGCATTTTGACATATTTTTGGGCCATAATTTGGATGATATGACTCTCTTGGATGGGCCCTCCCCGGAGTGGGAATTGTGACATATTGCTGAGCCCATTATATAGGTGATGTGACTGTCTTGCATGGGCCCTCCACATAAGGGGTAGTGTGACATATTGCTGAGCCCAGTAGGTGATGTGACTCTTCTCTATGGTTTGGGCTTTGCCCAAGCAGGGACTGTGATGTGTTGCTGGACTCACCACCTATGTGTTGTGACCCTCCTCTTCTGCCTAAGCCCTGCATGCGTTGTTTGTTGTGACATGCCTGGATTCAACACCTAGGTGATACAACTTTATGGCATGGGAACCACCCACAGAAGTATTGCATTATCTTTCCATCACCTAGGTGATGTGACCCTTTTATTTTTCCTGTTTCTGGCATATTTTGGGTGTAGTGACATATCATTGAGTTCAACACCCATGAAATGGGAGGCTTCAGCCTGAGCCCAGCACATAAGTGGCCTTGTGACATATCTTTGCATTCATTATCTAGGAGATTTAACCGCCCTTTTCTGCCTGCACCCTCACCACTGGGAAGATTGTGGCAAATCACCAGTCTCAGCAATCAGGTGATGTGTTTTTCCTGCCTGGTCCTTGCCCACAGATCATTGTAACATATCACTGGGCCTAGCATCCAGGTTATGTGACTCTGCTGACTGTATTCTGCTTTCAAGAGGAGATTGTAACATATCCCTAATCGAGCACCCAGGTGGTGTGATACTTCTGCCCTATCCCTGCCCTCAGAGATGATTGTGACATATTGCCCCAAAAGGCAGGTTATGTGAGTCTTCTGGTCAATCCCTATTCACTGGTGGGATTGTGATGCATCTCTTATCCAAACTTATAGGGACAATATGACTCTCATACCTCTAAACAACCAACAGCAGATACACTATCTCTCATAGCCAGGGTCAGGAAAATGAGTAATGTCTTGGGTTTCTTCTTTGTATGAAGGTCATAAAGAATTAACACTCTGTCACATACTGTGTAAAGTCGTCAAGAGGTACAGGGAATGTCCTAACAGAACTCAGCACACAGGGGAGGTTGTGACACTCATATGCATAGCCTGCCAACAGTAAAGACTGTCATCCTTCCACATCAACACAGCTCACTGTTGAGGTTCTGAATCTCACACCCAGATGCAGTCGAAAGTTAGAAAATTAAATCTCATGTTAATTCGATCCATAGAGAGGTTAGTGTCTCTGAGACCAAGATTCAGCACACCTGTGAGTCAGTGACTTCATTAAAATGACACAATTTGCAGGAAGGATTGAAGTTCTCATGCACAAATCCAGACCATCATTGAGACTGTCACTCAGGTACTTACACCCAACATACAGAGGGTATTATGGCTCATACCTAGAACTAAGAAATGTGTGAAATTGTTAATCTCATATCTCGAACTTAATTCAGGTGTGTTTGTGACATACACCTTTTTTAAGCACCTAAGTAATTTGTCTCTCCTGCCTGGGCCCAACGTACAGATGGGATTGTGACATATTTCTGGACCCAGCATTTAGGTGATGTGAATCTATTCTCTTGTCTTAGTGCTTTCCACAGAGAACACTAGATATATCACAGGGCCTAGTGCCCAGGTGGTATGACTTTCCTCTACTTCCTAGGCTTTTCCTAAGAAGGGATTGTAATATATTGCTGGGTCAGAACCTAGGTCGTGTGACTCTCCTCTGCTGCCTGGTTCCTCTTGTACATTGTATATTGTGACGTGTGGCTTGTTCTAACACCTCGGTGATGTGAATCTCCTGCATGGGCCCTGTCCACAGAGGTATTATAACATATCTTTTTATTCATCACCTAGATGATGTAAATCTTTTCTGTCTGGGCCTTGCCAAAAGGGAGGATTGCAGCATATCACTGGACCCAGCACCTAGGTGATGTGATTCTCCTGTTTTCCCTGGGCCTCAAATATTTTGGATATTGTAAAATATTACTAGGCCCACTACCTATGGGATTGCATACTCCTGCCTGGGCTCTGCCCACAGGGACCTGGTGACATATATCTGCATCCATGACTTAAAAGGTGACACTTCTTGCCTGCACCATGCCCTGCACAGGAAAGATTGTGACATATCCTTGGAACCAGACACCAGGTGATATGGCTTTTCTGTCTCTGTCTTGCCCCCAGGGAGCACTGTGACATAGTGCTGAGCTCAGCACCCAGGTGATGTGACTCTGTTGCCTGTGCTGTGCTTTCAGGAGATAATTGTAACATATCCCTGGTTGAGCACCCAGGTGATGTGATACTCCTGCTTGTTTCCTTCCCTCAGGGAAGATTGTGAGATACCTTGGCTGAAATCCCAGGTGATGTGACTCTCTTGCTAACTCCCTACCTACAGGTTAAATGGTGACATATACTATAGTCAGCTTATAAGTGGAATGATGACTCTCATACCTCAAGTCAGCTATTGGAAGAAATACTGTCTCTCATAGCTCGACTTAGATAAATGAGTCACATCCTTGGTCTTCTCTTTTTACGAAGGTCATAAAGAATTGCCACACTCTAACATATTGTATAATGCCCTCGAGTGTTACAAATGTGTTATCCCAGGGCACACAGCACAAAGGTGAGATTGTTTCTTATGTTCACACCTCACCAATTATTAGGATTATCACCCTCACACAGGGAAAGAGCCCATGGCTGAAGTCTTGAATCTCAAATGCAAACAGAATCTCAAATGCAAACAGAATCTCAAATGCAAACACTGTCCACAGTTGGAATTGTGACTCTCATATATGAGCCTCCAACCTCAGTTGAGATGGTGACACATTTCTAAACTCAGAACATAGCAGATGAGGACTCTACTCTTAAACCCAACAAACTAAGAGAGATGTTGACTAATACCTGGGCTTAGGGCCACAAGTATGGTCATGGGTGCTTACAAACATGATTTTAGAGTAAATTGTGCCTCTCATTTATACTGGATAAAGCCTTTGAGTAGTATAGTGTACTAACCAGGCACAGTGGCTCACGCCTGTAATCCTAGCACTTTGGGAGGCCGAGGTGGGTGAAATGAGGTCAGGAGTTCGAGACCAGCCTGACCAACATGTTGAAACCCCATCTCTACTAAAAAATACAAAAAATTAGCTGGGCATGGTGGTGGGCACCTGTAATCCCAGCTACTCAGGAGCCTGAGGCAGGAGAATCGCTTCGGCCTGGGAGGTGGAGGTTGCATTGAGTTGAGATCATGCCACTGTACTCCAGCCTGGTCATAGTGCGAGACTCTGTCTCACCAAAAAAAAAAAAAAGGAGTGTACTAACAAGACCCAGCACACAGAGGAGATTTTCTTTTTTTTCTTCTTCTTTTTTTCTTTTGAGATGAAGTCTTGCTCTGTCACCCCAGCTGGAGTGCAGTGGCGTGATCTCAGCTTACTGCAACCTCTGCCTCCGGGTTCAAGTGATTCTCCTACCTCAGCCTCTTGAGTAGCTGGGATTACAGGCACACACCACTATGCCCAGCTAATTTTTCTATTTTTGGTAGAAACAGGGTTTCACCATGCTGGCCAGGATGGTCTCAATCTCCTGACCTCGTGATCTGCCTGCATCAGCCTCCCAAAGTGCTGGGATTACAGGTGTGAGCCACTGCAGCCGGCCTGGAGATTTTCACTGTTATATGGACACCCATCAAACAGTATACATCATCATATTCTCACATAAACACAGCCAACTTTTGAAGTTCTGGATCACACATAGAGGAAGTCAAAGGTGGAAAAATGGACCTGTGGATCCAGTCCACAGGTGAGTTGGTGACACTCAGAGCAAGATTCAGCACACCTATGAGGCTGTGACTTCACTAATTAGACAAAGTCCACAGGAGGAGTATAGGCTGTCAGGTACAAATTTAGTCCACTGTTGACACTGTAACTCCTGTTCTTAGACACAACATATAGGAAGGGTTAACCTCCTTTACCTAAAACCAGAACATGTGTGGGATTGTTAATTTCATCTCTGCACCTTCCCACAGGTTTAATTGTAACATTTTTCTCTGCCCAACACCTGAGTGATCTGACTCTCTTGCCTAAGACCAGCCCACAGATGGAATAGTGACATATTGCTAAACCCAGAACTGAGGGGATATGATTCTATTTTTCTGCATTGGTGCTGCTCACAGTGGACATTGTGACATATCACTGGACCTTACACTTAAATGATGTGAGTCTCCTCCCCTGCCTTGGCACTGCCTACAGAAGGCATTGGGACATGTCTCTGAGCCCTACACCCAGGTTATGTGACTCTCCTGCCTGTTCCCCGACCACATCAGCAATTGTGACATATTGCTGGGTTCGACACCCTGGTAATGTAACTCTGCTGCCAAAAAGGAGCATTATGACATATATTTCCACTCATTACCCAGGTGATATGACTCTCTTCTCCTGCCTGGTCCCTGCTCACAGAGGGAATTGTGACATACCCCTTGGCTCAGTACCAAACAAGTGTGATTCTTCTTCCATCATAAGTTCTGCATGATAAGTTCTGGAGACTGAGACATATTGTGGAGCTCTGTGCCAATGTGACATTACTGTTTTGCTTTGGCCTGGACCTCAAAAGGCATTGTGACATATTGCTGGGCCCAGCAACATGGTGACATGAGTCTCCTGTATGGACCATGACAACAGAGCATTGTGACATATCTTTAAGAGCATCAACTATTTGATGTGACTCTCCTTTTCTACCAAGGTTTCCCCACAATGAGAGATTGTGACGTATCTTCTGGCCCAGAAATCAGGTATGTGTTTCTCCTGCCTGAGCTTTGCTCATAGGGAGCATTGTGACATATCACTCGTCTCAGCACCCAGGTGATGTGACTGTACTGTCTGTGCCCTGGTTTCAGGAGGAAATTTAACATATCCCTGACTGAGCACCCAGGTTTTAATTCTTCTGCCTGGTGCCTTCTCTCAGAGAAGATTGTGACATATACCTAGCCTATTACCCAGATGATATAAGTCTCCTGCTCACTCCCTATCCACAGGGGAGATTGTAATATACATCTTTTTTCAGATCGTAGGTGCAATGTTGGCTCTCATATCTGAAATCAGTCAATAGGTGACATACTATCTCTTATATGTGGGCTTAGGTACATGGGTAAGATTCTCACTCTCCTCTTTTTAGGAAGGTCAGAGAAAATTACACTCTCTCACATATTGTATAAAGCCCTCAAGTGGTACACAGAGTGTCATAACGGCTCTAGAAAACAGATGGGATTGTGATTTATGTATGCACACTTTGCCAGTTGTTAAGATTATCACCCTCATCCATGGACAAAGCCTACTGGAGAGGTCTTAAATCTTACATGTGGATGCAGTGCAGAGTTGAATTTGTGACTGTCGTATGTGAACATCAGGCAACAGCTGAGGTGGTGACTCATTAGTAAGCCTAGTTTATAGGCAGGCGACAACTCTCATATCTGGACCCAGTCATTATAGAGGTGTTAACTCTCATCTGGGCATAGAGCCACAGGTACGATCATGGGTCGATACCAGCACAATTGTCTCCCAGTCACAAAAGATTGCGACTCTCATGGGAACCTTATAAATTCCTCGGTTGGTACAGAGAGTGTTCTAACTAGGCTCATTGTACAGTTGAGGTTTTGACACTCATGCACACCCAGCCGACAGTAAAGATTGTCCTCTTTTCACATGAATACAATCCACTGGATGTTCTGAATCTCATATCCAGAGACAGTTGCAAGTTGGAAAATTTACTCTTATAAGTGAATCCAGTCCAAAGTTTAGTTAGTGACTTTCAGACCAAGATTGAACACACTGTTAGTCTGTGATTCCACTAAGGTGACACAGCCAGTAAGAGGGATTGAGTCTCTCATTCAGTGATTCAATTCATTCTAAAAATGTGACTTGTGTACTTGGATTTAACATACAGGAGGTGTTGACTCTCATACCAAGAATTGGGGTATACACAGGATTGTTAGTCTCATCCTTGGTCTTTCCTTCAGGTGCGGTTTTGACACACTTCTGCCCAGCAGCTGAGTATTGTGATTCTTCAGAATTGGCCCAGCCTACAAATAGGATTGTGCCACACTGCTGGACCCAGCACCTAGATGATGTAACTATTCTCCTGCCTTGGTGCTACTCAAAAAAGACATTAACATATCTCAGAGCCTTGCATCCAGGTAATGTGAGTCTCCTCTTCTGCCTTGCTGCTGCACACAGAAGTGGGTTATGTACAGGATTGTTAATTTCATTTGGACCTTCCTGCATGTGTGATTGTGACACATGCCTCTGTGTAGAACCCAAGTGAGTTTCTCTCCTGCTTGGATTTAACCCACAGATGGAATCGTGACATATCGCTGGACCAGAAACTAGGTGATGTGACTCTATTTTCTTGCCTCTGTGCTTTCCACATTAGGCATTGGGACATATCACTGGGCCTTGCATCCAGGTGATGGGAGTTTTCTTTTTCTTTCTTTCTTTGTTTTTTGTTTTTTTTTTTTTGAGACAGAGTTTCGCTCTTGTTACCCAGGCTGGAGTGTAATGGCGCAATCTTGGCTCAAGGCAACCTCCGCCTCCTGGGTTTAAACAATTCTGTCTCAGCCTCCCAAGTAGCTTAGATTACAGGCATGCGCCACCATGTCTGGCTAATTTTTGTATTTTTAATAGAGACAGGGTTTCTCCATGTTGGTCAGGCTGGTCTCGAACTCCTGACCTCAGGTGATCCACCTGCCTTGGCCTCCCAAAGTGCTGGGATTACAGTCGTGAGCCACCGTGCCCGGCCAGTGATGGGAGTTTTCTCTCCTGCTTTGGTGCTGACCACAGTAAGCATTGTAAAATATTGCTGCCATCACCCCTAGATCATGTTAACTCTCCTCTGCTTTGCCCACGTGGTTCATTGTGACATATTACTGGGTCTAAAACCCAGAAAATGTAACTCCCTTATTTAGGTTCTGCCTGCAGGAGCCATTGTCACACATCTCTGTGCTCACCACCCAGGTGATGTGACTGCCTTTTACTGCCTAGTTCCTTCTCACAAAACATCTTGTGGCATATTGCTAAGCCCAGTACCTGGCTGGTGTGACTCCTCTCCTTTCTAGGTTCCACCTGCAGCAAAGATTGTAACATACCGCTGGGCCCAACAGCATAATGACATTATTCTTTTGCCTTGGGCCTGCCCTCAGAAGGCACTATAAAATATTCATGGCCCCAGCGCCAAGGTGATGTGTGTCTCCAGCTTGGATCCTGCCCACAGAGGGCATTGTGACATACCTCTTGGCCCATCAGATGTTTAATATCCCCTCCCATTTCCTACCCTGTGTTTGCCTATAAGAGACATTGTCACATGTTCCTGGGCCCAGCACCTAGGTGATGTCTTCCTGAGACCTGTCCATATGGGGATTGTGATATATCGTGTGGCCCAGAACTTACTTGATGCAACTCTCCTCTCATGACTAGGCCCTGCTCACAGGTGTGATTGTGACACATAGCTTGGCCTAGCCCCTAGGTTATGTTACTCTCCTCTTATTCTTCAGTCATTTTCACAGGGAGCATTGTGACATATTGCTAGACTGAGAACTTAGGTGATGTGACTCTCCTCTACTACTTGGAATATTCCCAAAAAGAGAGTTTGATATATTGCTTAGCCAGGATCCTAGGTGATGTTACTCTTTTCTCCTGCCTAAACCCTGCATACATTGTGTATTTTGACACATCACTGGGGCCACAACCTAGGTGATGTAACTCTCCTGCATGGGCTTTGCCTACAGGGGTATGATGATGTATCTTTTCTTTCATCACCTGAGTGGTGTGACTCTCCACTTATGCCTGGGTCTTGATGAAAGAGGAATTGTGACATATCCCTGGCCCTAGCACTTAGGTGATGTAACTTGCCTTTATTGCCAGGGCATGGCATATTATGAATATCGGACGTATCTCTGGGACTGACACCTAGGGGATGAGAGGTTCCTGCCTGGGCCCTGCCCACAGGAGGCTTTGTGGCATGTCTCTGGCCTCATTACCTAGAAAGATGTGACTCTTCTCTTCTACCTGCATTCTTCCCACAGAGAAGATTGTGACATCACTGGATCCAGCAATTAGAAAATGTTTCTCTCCTGCCTGAGCCTTGCCCACAGGAATATTGTGACATATCCTTGGGCTCAGCACCCAGGTGATGGAACTCTGCCACCTGTGCCCTGTCTACTTAGGCTATTATGAAGCTGGTTTCAATACCCAGGTGATGTCACATTCCTGCCAGGCCACTGCCTTCCAGGGATATTGTTACATACCATTGTGCCAATCACCAAGGTGATGTGAATCTTTTCACCTGCCTAGTCCTTGTTCACTGGGGGATAATGATATCTATTGCTGGTTTCAGCACCGAGCTGATATGACTTGCCTCTTCTTCATAGATTCTGCTCACAAAAAACTAAAACATCACTAGGCCTATCACTGAAATTATTTTGCCTGGCCCTGCCCTTAAAAGACATTGTGACATACTACAGTGCCCAGCATCAATGTGATTTGTCTCCTGCCTAAACCCTGCCTACTGGGGGCATTGTGACATATCTCTTGGCCCATCAACTATTTGATGTGACTCTACTTTCTTACCTGGGCTTTGCCAATAGTAGAACTTGTGACCTATCTCTGGGCCCAGCACCTAGATGTTATGACTCTCCTGCCTGGTCCATGTGCACAAAAAAGAGAGTGACTTATACTAGGATCAACACACAAATGATTCTATTCTTCTGCATGATCCCAGCCCACATGGCTTATTTTGACATCTCTAGGTTCATCATCTAGATGATGTGACTCTCCTTTTCTTCCTGGGAACTGTCCATAATGAGGATTGTGACACATCACTTGGCCCAGCACCTATGTGATATGACTCCTTTCTTTTGCCTGGGTCTATCAGTTTGGGTGATTGTGTCATATAGCTTTACTTAGCACCTTGATTGTGTGACTCTCCTGTTTCTCCTGAGTCCTACCCACAGAGGTCATTGCAACGTATCCCTGAGCCCCTAATTTAGGTAATTTGACTCCTGCCCGGGCCCTACCCTCAGTGATTTTTGTGACATAGTTTTTGACTCAGCACCTAGGTAACGTGATGCTTCTCCACTGCTTGGACTCTGTCACAGAAGGTATTGTGATGTATCACTGGGCCTGACACCTAGGTGAAGGTACTGTCTTCTCCTGCCTGGGCCCTGCATAAATTGTATATTTTGACATTTCACTAGGTTCAACACGTAGGTGATTCAACTCTCTCACATGGACCGTGAGCATGGGGTTATTGAGACATTTATTTTTGTTCATCACCTAAGTGATGTGACTCCTCTCTGATCCCTGTCAAAAGGAAAGATTGTGACATATCACTGGAACCAGAACTTAGGTGATGTGACTCTTCTGTCTAACAACCACATATTTTGGTTATTGTGACATTTCACTGGGCCAAACACCTCAGCCCTGTCCACAGGGGTTCTTGTAACATATATCTGCATCCATTACATAAAAGATGTGATGCCTTTTCTACCTGCGCCCTGCCCACAGGAAAGGTTATAACACACTGCAGGGCCCAGCCACCAGGTGACGTGTCTCTCCTGCATGTGCATAACTTTCAGCAGAAAATTGTAACATGCCACTGGTTGAAAACCCAGATGATGTGACTCTCCTGCCTTTTCACAGCCCTCAGGGAAAAAAAATACATATAATTTGCCCAGCATCCAGGTGATGTCACTCTCCTGGGTGGTTTGTGCCAAGAAGTTGGTTGGTAACATATATCTCGGCCCAGCTCACAGGTTTGATGGTGACCTTAATACCTCATACCAGCCAATAGAAGAGATACTGTCTCTCACAGGTAGGCTTAGAAAGAGGAGTAAAATTCCTGGCTGGGTGTGGTGGCTCACGCCTATAATCCCAGCACTTTGGGAGGTAGAGGTGGATGGATCACTTGATGTCGGGAGTTCAAGACCAGCCTGACCAACATGGAAAAACCCTGTCTCTACTAAAAATACAAAAAATTAGCCAGGCATGGTGGCACGTAACTGTAATCCCAGCTACTCGGGAGGCTGAGGCAGGAGAATCGCTTGAACCCAGGAGGTGGAGGTTGTGGTGAGCTGAGATCACACCGTTGCACTCCAGTCTGGGCAACAAGAGCGAAACTCTGTCTCACAAAAAAAAAAAAAAAAAAAAGAAAAAGGAGTAAAATCCTGGTCTCTTCTCTGTATGAAGGTTATAGAGAATTACCACTCTCTTGTATATTGTGTAAAGCACTCGGATGGTACAGAGCATGTCTTCTGTACCATAGGACCCAGCAAACAGGTTAGATCATGTTTCATGTAAGCACACCCTGCCAGTTTTTAGGATTGTCATCCTCACACATGAAAGAGCCCACTGACTGATGAGGTCATAATTCTCATGGATGGATGCAGTCCATAGTTAAAATTGTGACTATCATAGTGAACATGTGGCCACACTTGAGATGGTGAATCATTTCTAAACCCAGCTCATAGTGGTGAGGACTCTCCTCTCTGGACCCAGACAATTGGAGAGATGTTGAATGTCATACCTAGACTTGGTGTTCAGAGCAGTTTGCAACTCTCAGGCACACCATATATAGTCCACAAGAGAGTGCCCTGACAGAGAGAAGCACACAGGTGAGACTGAAATTTATATTCACACCCAGTCAATACCAAAGATTGTCATCCACTTAAACACACTCTTCTTTTGAGGTTCTGAATCTCACTTTTGGAGGCAGTTGAGTGTTGGAAAATTGACTCTCATTTGTGGATTTTTGTCCACAGTTGGGTTAGTGACTCATTAACCAAAATTCAACACACCTTTGTGACTGCAACTTCACTAAGGAGCATAATTTATTTATTTTGAGATGGAGTTTTGCTCTTGTTACCTAGGCTGGAGAGCAGTGGCACGATCTTGGCTCACTGCAAACTCTGCTTCCTAGGTTCAAGTGATTCTCCTGCCTCAGCCTCCTGAGTAGCTGGGATTACAGGTGCCCACCACTACGCCAGCTAATTTTTTGTATTTGTAGTAGAACTGGGGTTTCACCATGTTGGTCAGGCTGGTCTTGAACTCCTGATCTCAAGTGATCCGCTTACCTCGGCCTCCCAAAGTGCTGGGATTACAGGTGTGAGCCACCTTGCCCAGACTAAGGCACATAATTTGCAAAAGAAATTGAGGCTCTCATGCACAAATCCAGTCCACCATTGAGACTGTGACCCCTGTACTTAGACCCAAAATGCAGGAAGTGTTGACTGTCATCCCTTGACTCAGGACATGAGTGTAATTGTTAATGTCATCACAAGACCTTTCTACAAGTGTCATGTGACATACATCTTAGCCCAGCATCCGAGTTATTTGTCTTTTCCTGGGCCCAGTCCACAGTGCCATATCACCGGGCCCAGACCCTTGGTGATGTGATTCTATTCTGCCTTGATACAGCCGACAGTGGTCATTGTGACATATTGCTGGGTGTTGCACCCAGGTGGTGTGAGTCGGCTCTTCTGCCTTGGTGCTGCCCACAGATGTATTGTGACATATTGCTGGGCCTATGTTATGTTAATCTTTTGCTTGTGCCCTAAACACATAGGCTGAGTCCAACGACCAGGTGATGTAACACTTCATCCTGGACCTGTCTACAGAGGGGATTGTAATATATGTCTTCACCAATCACCCTGTAAATGTGACTTACTTTTCCTGCCTGTCCCTAGTCACAGGGGGTACTGGGACATAGTGTTGGGCCCAGCACCTAGCTGATGTGACACTTTTTTTTAGGTTCTGCTCACAAAAGAGATTATGACATGTGACTGTGCCTAACACTAAGGTGATGTTACTTTTTTTTTTTGCTTTGGCTCTGCCCTTAGAAGGCATTGAGACATACGGCTGGGCTCAGCACTAAGAAGATGTGAGTCCTCTGCCTGAAGCCTGACCACAGGGAGCACTGTGACATATTTCTTGACCCATTACAATCTCTCCTATGGGCAAAACTGAGGTAAATGCCCGTTTTACCTACGATATTTCTTGTCCCATTACAATCTCTCCTATGGGCAAAGCTGAGGTAAATGCCCGTTTCACCTACATGATGTGACATTCCTCTTCTGCCTGGGCCATGCCCACAGAATAGAGAGTGACGTATTGGTGGGGCAAGCAAAACAGTGGTGTGATTATTCTGCCTGGTCCCTGCACACAGGAGTCACTGTGATATATGTTTGGGCCTCCCACCTAGACGATGTGACTCTTTTCTTCTGGGGTTTGTCCACAGTGGGAATTGTGATATGACACGACATAGCTCCTATGTGATGTGACTCTCTCATTCTTGGCCTCTTTCCACTGGGGTGACTGGAACATAAAGCTGAGCCCAGCACCTAGGCTGTGTCTTCCTTTATAAGTGCTACCCACAAAGGACATTGTGATATATCTCTAGGCTTCTCACCTAGGTAATGTGACTTTTTTTACCTAGGCCCACCCCTCAGGAGTATTGTGAAATACTGCTGGACCAAGATCCTAGATGATAGGAGTCTCTGCTACTGCTTGGGGTGTGCTTAAGAAGAAATCGTGATGTGCATTTGGGCTCATCCAGCACCTAAGTGATGTTACTCTCCTCTTGTGCCTGAGACCTGCATGCATCATGTTTTTTTGTGTTTTTTGTTTGTTTGTTTGTTTGTTTTTGAGATGGAGTTTTGCTCTTTTTGCCCAGGCTGGAGTGCAATGGTGCAGTCTCAGCTCACCAAAACCTTCATCTCAGTTCAAGCAATTCTTCTGCCTCAGCCCCCCGAGTATCTGGGATCACAGGCATGTGCTACCAAGCCCGGTTAATTTTTCTATTTGTAGTAGAGATGGGGTTTCTCCATGTTGGTCAGGCTGGTCTCGAACTCCCAACCTCAGGTGATCCACCCACCTCGGCCTCCTAAAGTGCTGAGATTACCGGTATGAGCCACTGCACCTGGCTGGCATCATGTATTTCAATATGTCTCTGGGTCCAGCAACATGATGATGAGACTTTCCTGTTTGGGCTCTCACACAGAACTATTCTGACATATCTTTTCATTCATTATCTTGGCGATTTGACTTTTCTGTTCTGCTTGAGCACTGCCAAAAGAAAAATTTGTGGCAGATCACTGGACCTAGCACCTAGGTGATATGGCTCTTCTCACTTGCCTGAGACCTGCATATTTTGGTTATTGTGACACATCACTGAAACAAACACCTAGGGGTTGGAAGGCTTCTGCCTGAGCCCCTCCCATAGAGGGCCTTGGAATATATTTTTTTATCCATCACATGGGAGATGAAACCCTCTACTTCTACCTGCATTCTTCCTATAGAGAAGATTGTGATATATTGCTGGGCCCAGGAACCAGGTGTTTTGTCTATCCCTTTCTGGGCTTTGCCTACGGTGAGCTTTGTGACACATTTAGGTGTTTTGTCTAAGCCCTTTCTGGGCTTTGCCTACAGTGAGCCTTGTGACACATTTAGCTGAGCCCAGCGCCCAGGTGATCATACTCTTCTTCCTGTGCCCTGCTTTCAGGAGAGGATTATAACATCTCTGGTTGAGAACTCTGTGATGTGACTCTCCTTGCTGGTGCATGCTGTCAGGGAAGATTGTGACATAACCCTGGCCCGGCACACAGTTGATGTGACTCTTGTGCTTGTTCTCTACCCACAGGTGGAATTGTGACATATAACTTGGCCAAGCACACAGATGTAATGGTGTGGTGACTCTCATACCTAGAACTGGGACCTGTGCGGGATTGTTAATTCATTACTGGACATTCCTGTGGGTGTGATTGTTACATATGCCTATGTTCAGCACCCGAGTGATTTGATTTTGCTGCCTGGTCTCAGTCCAAAGGTAAGATTGTGATTTATTGCTGAATCCAGCACCTTGGTGATTTGACTGTCCTCTTTTTTTGTGGGAGGGATCCTGCAAATTTTGGGTATTGTCAATTATTGCTGAATCCTGCACCCATGTTTATGTGACTCTCCCAAATGTGCCTTACATGTTGTGGCACAATATATCACATTAGACATTGTTAAATATTGTTGGGTTCATCACCTGGGTGATGGATGTAACTTTTTTTCTGGGCCTGCCTACAGGGGACCTTGTGACATAACTCAATGCCCATCACCATGGTAATGTTACTCTCTTCTCCTGCCTGGTCTCTGCTCACAGAGAAATTGTGACAGATCACTGGCCTAGCATCTAGGTGATGTGACTCTCCTCTTTTTTTCAGGCTCTGCATATTTGGGTATTGTGACATATTGCAGAACTCAACACCTAAGGGATGGGAGTCTCCTACCTAGGCCCTTCCTACAGGGGGCATTGTGACATGTCTCTGCATTCCTCATCCAGGAGATATGACTCTCCTTTTCTGCCTACACCCTGCCTACACAGAAAGTTGTGGCATATTGCTGTGGTCAGCGACCAGATGATATGTTTCTCCTGCCTGGGTCTTTATTACAGGAAAGATGGTTGACATATTACTGGGCCCAGCATCCAGATGATGTGACTCTCTTCTTCTGTTGGTCCCTGCTTACAGGGAAACTGTAGCATATTGCTACACCCAGCACCTAGCTTGTGTGATTCTTCTTTTAGGTTTGCCTTCAGGGAACATTGTGACATATTGCTGGGCCCTGCAGTGACAATTTGTGACTCTTCTGCCTGTGATTTGCCCACTTGGGGCATTGTGACATATTGCTGGGTTTAACACTCAGGTGATGTAACTTTTATGACTAGGCCTTGCTTACAGGAGGCATTTTGAAATGTCTTTGTGGCTGGGCACGGTGGCTCATGTCTGTAATCCCAGCGCTTTGGGAGGCCAAGGTGGGCAGATCACAAAGTCGGGAGTTCGAGACCAGCCTGGTCAACATGGTGAAAACCCGTCTCTACTAAAAACAAACAAACAAACAAACAAAAAACAAAAATCATCCAGGTGTGGTGATTGGTGCCTGTAGTCCCAGCTACTCAGGAGGCTGAGGCAGGATAATTGCTTAAGCCCAGGAGGTGGAGGTTGCAATGAGCTAAGATCGCACCATTGCACTCCATCTTGGGCAACAGAGTGAGACTCCATCTCCAAAAAATAAAAAAAAATAAAAATACAAATGTCTTTGCACCAATCCTACAGGTGATGTGACTCTCTTGTATTACCTGGTCTCTGCTCCCAGGAAAAATTGTGACCTTTCACAGCGTATAGCTAATTTTTTTCTTTTATTTCTTAGTTTTTTCCTGCAGGAAAGATTGTGAAATATTACTGAACTAAGCACCAAAGGGATATATTTTTTTCTTGGACCTGCCCACGTAAGACATTGTGACATATTGCTGGGCCCTACACCTAGATGATGTGAGTTTTCTGCCTGTCAACTATTTTATGTGACTCTCCTCTCTTATCTTCACTTTGTCCGTAGGTTAGCTTTTAATATACCTTTGGGCCTGGGTCGTGCTAACAGAAGCAAGAGTGACTTATTGCTGGGCCCAGCACACAGAGGATGTGATTCTTCTGCTTGGTTCCTGCCGAAATGGTCATTGTGACATATCTCTGGGTCAGTTACCTAAATGACAGGACTCTTTTTATCTTTCTGGAGCAGTCCACAGTAGGAAATTTGACATATCGCTGGGCCCAGCACATATCTGATGTGACTGTCCTCTCATGCCAAGGCCTTGCTTACTGTAGTGATTGTGCCATATAGCTGGGCCCAGCTCCTACGTTATCTGACTCCTCTTTTCTTCCTGAGCCCTACGAAAAGATAGCATTATTAAATATTTCTGGGTCTTTTACCTAGATGATGTGACTTTTCTTTCCGGCTTGTCCTCTCAGAGGGTATTGTGACATGTTGCTGAATGCAGCATTTAGGTGATGCGACCCTTCCTCTGCGAAAAGGGATTGTGATGCATCACTGGGCCCAGCACCTACGTAATGGGACTCTTTTCTCTTGCCTGGGCCCTACAAACATTTTGCATTGTGACATGTAGCTGGGTCTGCCACCCAGGTAATGTGAGTCTTCTACATAAGCCCTGGCCACAAGAGTATAATGAAATAACTTTTTATTCATCACCTAGGTAGTGATGTGACTCTTCATCAGCCTCTACCCTGTCACAAGGGAATTGTGTTGTGTCAGTGGGTCCAGCACCTAGACGATGTAACTCATTTTTTGGCTGGACCTTTCATATTTTACATATTGTTACATATCACTGCATCTGACATTAGGGGATGAGAGGCTTCTGCCTGGGCCCTGCCCACAGATGGCCTCGTGACATATTTTGGCATCCATCACCTAAGAAATGTGGCTCTCCTCACCTACATGCACCATACACAAAGAAAAGATTGTGACATATCACTGGGATCAGCCACCAGGTGTGTGTCTATCCTCTCAGGGTGTTGCTCACAGAGAGCGTTGTAACATATCACTAGGCCCAGCACCCAGGTGATGTGACTTGTGGCCTGTGCCTATCTAGTCTTTTTTTTTTTTTTTTTTGAGGCAGAGTCTCACTCTGTTGCCCAGGTTGGAGTGCAGCGATGCGATCTTTGTTCACTGCAACATCTGCCTCCTGGATTCAAGCAGTTCTCCTGCCTTAGCCTCCCAAGTAGCTGGGATTACAGGCATGTATTACCACACCGTTCTAATTTTTGTATTTTTAGAAGAGGTGGAGTTTCACCATGTGGGCCAGGCTGGTTTCTAACTCCTGACCTCAGGTGATCCACTTGCCTTGGCCTCCCAAAGTGCTGGGACTACCAGCCTGAGCCACTGCACCCAGTCTACCTGCGGCCATCTTACAGGATTAGATTTTAATCCATCCGCGGCCAAGAACCTAGATGATGTGATATGACTCTCCTGTCTGGTCCTTGCCTTCAAAAAAGATTGTGACATACCTTTAGATGAGACCCAGGTGATGTCACTCTTCTGCTCACTTCCTACCCACCAGTGTCACTGGGACATATATCTTGCTTCAGCTTGCAATTGCTATGATGATTCTTATACCTTGAACCAGGCAATAAAAGAGTTACTTTCTCTCCTAGCTAGGCTTAGGAAAACAAACACGATCCTTTGTCTCCTCTTTTTGCCAAGGTCATAGAGAATTACCACTCTCTCATATATTCTATAAAGCCCTCAGGTGGCACAGACAGTGTCATCAAGGGACAAAAACACTGATGATATTGCGTTTCTTTTCTTTTCTTTCTTGGAGATGGAGTCTCGCTTTGTCACCCAGGCTAAAGTGCAGTGGCATGATCTCAGCTCACTGTAACCTCTGCCTCCAGAGTTCAAGTGATTCTCCTGCCTCAGCCTCCCGAGTAGCTGGGACTACACATGCATGCCACCAAGCCTAGCTAATTTTTGTATTTTTATTACAGATGGGTTTTCACCATGTTGGCCAGGCTGGTCTTGAACTCCTGACCTCAGGTGATCCGCCCGCCTTGGCCTCCCAAAGTGCTGGGATTATAAGTGTGAGCCACTGCTCCCAGCCCAAGATTGTGTTTCTTAAAAGAACATCCTGGCCGGGCTCAAGCCTGTAATCCCAGCACTTTGGGAGGCCGAGGCAGGTGGATCACGAGGTCAGGAGTTCAAGACCAGCCTGGCCAACATGGTGAAACCCCATCTCTACTAAAAATATAAAAACTCGCCAGGCATGGTGGTGGGTGTTTGTAATCCAAGCTACTCAGGAGGCTGAGGCAGGAGAATTGCTTGAACCCAGGAGGCAGAGGTTGCAGTGAGCCGAGATCACACCACTGCCGTTCAGCCTTGGTGACAGAGTGAGACTCCATCTCAAAAAAAAAAAAAAAAAAAGAATATCCTGCCAGGTGTGGTGGCTCACACCTGTAATCTCAGCACTTTGGGAGGCCGGCTCACGCCTGTAATCTCAGCACTTTGGGAGGCCGGCTCACGCCTGTAATCTCAGCACTTTGGGAGGCCGAGGTGGGCGAATCACAAGGTTAGGAGATTGAGACCATCCTGACTAACATGGTAAAACCCCATCTCTACTAAAAATACAAAAAATTAGCCAGACGTGATGGCACATGCCTATAGTCCCAGCTACTCAGGAGGCTGAGGCAGGAGAATCACTTGAACCCAGGAGGCAGAGGTTGCAGTGAGCCGAGATCACACCACTACACTCCAGCCTGGGCAGCAGAGCGAGACTTTGTCTCAAAAGAAGAAAGAAATAAAAACATCCTGCTGCTCATTACAATTGTAACCTCAAGATAGACAGAGCCCACTGGTGAGGTCCTAAATCTCATATACAGATGCAGTCCACAGTTGGAATTGTGACTGTGATATGCAAACATCCAGCCAGGAATGGCTTATTTCTAAAGCTACAAAAGATGACTCACTTCTAAATGTAGTTCATAGGCAGATGAGGACTCTCCTATATTGATCAGGCAATTGGAGAGATGTTGACTCTCATTTCTGGGATTAGAGCAGCATGTACTGTCAAGGGTCCATACCATCACAAATGTCTTAGAGTGGATTGCGACTCACATGCATATTGCATAAAGTCCTCAGGTAATGCATTGAATGCCCTTACATGGCCCAGCACACAGGCGACATTGTGATACTGGTTTTCACAACCAGTCAACAGTAAATATGTCATCCTTTTAGAAAAACACAACCTACTTCTGAAGTTCTGAGTCTCAACCCTGGAGGCAGTGGAAAGTTGCAAAATTGACTCCCATGTGTGGATCTGGTCCACAGCTGGGCTGGTGACTCAGACCAAGATTCAGCGCACCTGTGAGGCTATGAGTTTACTGAGAAGACATAGTCTAAAGGAGAGATTGAGGCTCTTTTTCATGAATTCATCCATATTGAGATTGTGATTTCTGCACTTAGACCCAACCTCCAAATGGTCTTGCTTCTCATACCTAGAATGGGAATATGTGAGGAATTATTCATGTTATTCCTGAGCCTTTCTGCATGTGTGATTGTGACACACATCTCTGCTCAAAACCTGAGGAATTTGACTCTCCTGCCTGGGCCTAGCACACAAATGGGATTGGGACATATTGTTTGAACCAGTATTTAGATGATATGACCCTATACTCTTTCCTTGTTCCTGTCACAGAGCACATTGTGACATATCACTGGTCCCTGCACCCAGGTAATGTGTTTGTCCTTTCTATGCACTGCCCACATGGGCTATTGTAATATATTGCTGGGTCTAACACCCAGGTAATATGAATCTCCTGCCTATATCCTGACTACAGGGGCCATTTTTGCCATATTTCTGAACCCGTCATCTATTTGATGTTACTCTCCACTTTTTTTTCTTGGTTTTAAGGAGTGGAGAGTTTAATAGGCAAGAAGGAAGGGAGAAGACAGAAGGAAGAAGCTCCCCTGTACAGAGACAGAGGGAGGGGAGCTTCAAAGCCAAAAGAGAAGGCCTCCTACTCTCGACTTTTACATAGGCTTTTCCCTAAGAGACATTGTAACATATCTGGGCCAAGTACCTACGTGATGTTACTCTTTGCTCCTGCCTGGGCCCTGACCAAGAAGGAGGAGTGACTAATCCCTAGGCACAGCACACAGGTGATGTAATACTTCTGCCTGTTCCCTGTCCACAGGAGACATAGTGAATGTCCCTGGCCTACTAAACAAGATGATATGACTATTTTTTGTCTCTGAGACCTGTCAACAGTGGGGATTGTGACAGAACACTTGTCTCAGCACCTACGTAATTTTTCTCCATGCCTGGGTGCTTCCCACTGGGGTGATTGTGACGTATAACTAGGTGAAGGGCCTAGGTTATGTGACTTTTCTCTTCCACATGAGCCTCACCCACATCGGGCATTTTGACATATCTCTGAAGCTCTAATTTAGGTAGACTGCTGCATGGACCCTTCATTTTTCAGGAAGTATTGTGCCATATTTTTTTGACCTAGCTATAATGCTTCTAATGCCACTGCACTCCAGCCTGGGTGACAGAGCGAGACTACATCTCTTCTAATGCTTGGGCTCTGCCCAAGGAGGGATTGTGATGTATTGCTGGGCCCAGCACCTTGGTGATGTGACTCTCCTCTGCTTCTACAGGGTTCAGGTTGGAAAGGAGAGTTACATCACTTAGGTGATAAACAAAATGATATGTCATAATTCCCCTATTAGCAGGGCTCATGCAGGAGAGTCACATCACCTAGGTCTTGGACTCAGCCATATTTCAATATACAAATTGTATATTGTGTTTATTAAAAATTGTATATATTGAAATATGGCTGGGTCCAACAGGTAGATGATGTGATTCTCCTGCTTGAGCCCTTCTAATAGGGAAATTATGACATAATCATTTTGTTTATCACCTAAGTGATGTAACTGTCCTTTTCTACTTGAGCTCTGTATAAAGGGGGGATTGTGACATATCACTGGACCCAGCATCTGGTGGTATCAGTCTCTTTCTGTTTTTCTTTTTCATTTTTTTTCCTTCTGAGATGTAGTCTTGCTCTGTCACCCAGGCTGGAGTGCAGTGGCATGATCTCGGCTCACTGCAACATCCGCCTCCTGGGTTCAAGCAATTCTCCTGCCTCAGCCTCCCGAGTAGCTGGGGTTACAGGCATGCACCACCACACCTGGGTAATTTTTGTATTTTTCGTAGAGATGGGGTTTCACCATGTTGGCCAGGCTGGTCTCAAACTCCTGACCTCAAGCGATCTATCCGCCTCGGCCTCCCAAAGTGCTGATATTACAGACGTGAACCACTGTGCCATGCCTTATTACCCTCCTCTTTAAAATCAGCCCTGTGTATTTTGGGTATTAAGACATATTTCTGGGTCAAACCAAATGGGTGAAAGGCTCTTGCCTGGGCCCTGCCCACAAGAGGCCTTGTGACACATCTCTGCATCCACTGCTTTGGAGGTGTGACTCTCCTCTTCCATCTGCACCATGACCACACAGAAAATTGTGACATACCTCTGGGTTCAGCAACCAGGTGTGTACCCAGGTCTTACCTGCAGAGAAAATTGTGACATATAGCTTGGCCCAGTACCCAAGTAATGTGACTTTGTTGTCTGTGCCTTGCTTCCAGGAGAGAACTGTAACATAACCCTGGTCAGGCAACCAGGTGATATGACTCTATGTCTAATCCCTGCCCTGGAAAAATTGTGACATATTTCTGACCCAGCACCCAGGTGATGTTACTCTCCTGTTTTCTTTCTACTCACAGTTTGGGTTGTGACATATACCTTAGCCAAGCTCACAGTTGTGATGATGACACTAATATCACAAACCAGCCAAAAGGAGAGTTACTGGCACTTGTAACTATACTTGGAGAAATGGGTAAATTCCTGGGTCTTCTCTAGATAATAACGTCATAAAGGATTACTTTTCTTTCACATTTTATATAAAGTCTTTGGATGGTACAGAGAGTGTCATCACAAGACCAAGCACACAGGTGAGACTGTGTTTCTCATATGCACAACCTACCAAATGTTAGCATTGTCACCCTGACACATGGACAGTGCCCACTGGAGAGATCCTGAATTTCACAGGTGCATGCAGTCCACAGTAAAAATTCTGTTACATGTGATCATGCCACTACAGTTAACATGGTGACTCATTTCAAAATCCAGCTCATAGGCAGGTGAAGAGTCTCTTCTCGGGACCCAGCCATTTGGAGAGATGTTGACTCAAATACATGGACTTAGGTTCACAGGTATGATTATGAATCCATACCAGGAAGAAAGTTTCAGAGAAAATTGTGACTTTCATGAATACTGTATAAAGACCTCAGGTGGTACAGGGAGTTTTATAATGAGGCCCAGAACACAGGTGACATTGTGACACTTATATGCACCCCCAGCCGACAGTAAAGATTGTCATCTTTCCATATGAATACAGCTCACTGTTGAAGTTCTGATTCTCATACCTGGAGGTAGCCAAAAGCTGGAAAATTGACTCTCATACATGGATTTGGGCTATATGTGGGTTGATGACTCTCAGACCAAGATTCAACATACCGATGAGGCTGTGACTCCACTAAGGGGACACAGTCCACAGCATAGATTGAGGCTCTTATGCATGTATTCAGTCCACCTTTGAGATTGTAACTGATGTACTCAGACTCAACATACAAAAGGTGTTGACTCTAATACCTAGAAATGGGACATGTGCAGGATTGTTAATTTTATCCCTACATTTTCCTACAACTGTGATTGCAACATACACCTCTGACCAGCACCTGAGTAATTTGATTCTCCTCCCTGGTGCCCAGCCCACAGATTAGATCATGACACATCGCTGGACGCAACACCTAGGTGGTATGACTGTACATTTGCCTCAGCACTGCCCACAGGGAGGCATTGTGACATATGGCTGAGCCCCACACCTTGGTTATGTGACTCTCATTCCTGTGCCCTGCCATTATGGGTCATTGTGACATATTGCTATGTCCAGCATCCAGGTGATGTAACTCTCTTCCTGTTACATCAGGCTGGGTCCTGCCTACAGGAAGCATTACAACCTATCTCTGTACCAATCACCAAGGTAATGTGACTCTCTTATTCTACCAGGTCCCTGCACACATAAATAATTTTTTCTATTACTGGGCCCAGCATCTAGCTGAAGTGACTCTTCTCTTCTAAGTAGGTTCTGCTCTCAATGTAGATTGTGACATACTGCTGGGCTAAACAAGGTTATGTGAGCGTTCTGTCCAAACCCTGCCCATAGCAAGCACAGTGACATATCTGTGAATCCATCATCTTTGTGCTGTGACTCCTACTTGGGTTTGGCCTATAGGAGAGATTGTGACATATCTCTGGGACCAGCACTTAGATGATGTGACTGTTCTTTCCTCCCACGGCCATGCTCCCATAAAAGACCGTGACTTATCCCTGGGATAAGCACACAGACTATGTCATTCTTCTATCTGGTCCCTGTTCACAGGGGTTATTGTGACATATCTTTGGGCCCATTACCTAGATGATGTGACTCTTCTTTCTGGGGCCTGTCCACAGTAAGGATTGTGATGTATCACTTGGCCCAGCACTTATGTGATGTGACTCTTCTCATGCTTTGGCTCTGCCCACTGGAGTGATTGTGATATGTAGCTGGGTCCAGCTCTTAGATTATGCAATCTATCTTTTCTCCGTGAGCCCTACCCACAGGGGGCATTGTGACATATCTCTGAGCCTCTCACTTAGATGATGTGAATTTTCTGCCATGGCTGTTTTCTCAGAGGGTATTGTGACATTTCTGGACCCAGAACCTAGATGATGTGACTCTTCTATTGCTTGGGCTCTGCCCAAAATGTGACTCATTTTTGTGACTGATCTCTGCATACACGTATTGTGATGTATGGCTGGAACCAGCAGCTGCATAATATGAGTCTTCTGCATGGACTCTTTTCAGGAGGGTATTATGAAATGTCATTTTGTTTATCACTTAGGTGTTGTGACTCTCTTCTTATGACTGGAACCTGCCACAAAGGGCAATTGCAACATATCACTTGACCCAGCACCTAAGTGATGTGATTCTCTTTTTTGGGGGGAGGGAGTCTCACATATTTTGAGTATTGCTGGGCCCAACTCCTAGGGAATAGAATGCTCCTTTCTTGACCCTGCCTATGGGGGCTTTGTGACATATCTCTATCAGGGGAACCAGTGCCCAATATTTCAATGTAGGTTGTTTTCTATTTTCCCTAAGTGTTGGCCAGTCTGAGAAATAAAGAGAAAGAGTACAAAAGAAAGAAATTTTACAGCTGGGTCTCTGGGGGTGACATCACATGGCAGCAGGTTCTGTGATGTCCCCGAGTCACAAAACCAGCAAGTTTTTATTAGCGATTTTCGAAAGGGAGGGAGTGTACAAATAGGGTGTGGTTCACAGAGATCACATGCTTCAAAGGCAATAAAATATCACAAGGCAAATGGGGGCAGAGCAAGATCACAAGGCCAGGGTGAAATTAGAATTACTAATGAGGTTCCATGTCCCACTGTGCATGCATTGTCATTGATAAACATCTTAACAGGAAACAGGGTTCAAAAGCAGAGAACTGGTCTGACTAGAATTCACCAGGCTGTAATTTCCTAATCCTAGCAAGCCTGGGGGTGCTGCAGGAGACCAGGGTGTATTTTATGCCTTATCTTCAACTACATAAGATAGACACTCCCAGAGTGGTTAATTTAGAGGCCTCCCCCTGAGAATGCATTATTTTCCCAGGGCTGTTCCTTGCTGAGAAAAAGAATTCAGTGATATTTCTCCTATTCGCTTTTGCAAAAAGAGAAGTATGACTGTTCTGCCCGGCCCTACAGGCAGTCAGGCCTTATGGTTATCTCCCTTGTTCCCTGAAAATCACTGTCATCACGTTCTTTTAGGATGCCCAGATTTCATATTGTTCAAACACACGTTTTACAAACAATTTGTACAGATAACGCAATCATCACAGGGTCCTGAGGTGACATACATCCTCAGTTTATGAAGATGGCAGGATTAAGAGATTAAAGTAAAGACAGGCATAGGAAATTATAAGAATATTGATTGGGGAAGTGATAAATGTCCATGAAATCTTCATAATTTCTGTTCAGAGATTGCAGTAAAGACAGGCACAAGAAATTATAAAAGTATTAATTTGGGGAACTAATAAATGTCCATGAAATCTTCACAATTTATATTCTTCTGCTGAGGCTTCAGCCAGTCCCTCCTTTCGGGGTCCCTGACTTCCTGCAACATATTTCTGCATCCATGACCTAAATATGTGACTCCTCTATTCTGCCTGCACCCAGCTTACAGGGAAGATTATGCCATTTTGCTAAGTAAAATGTATCTTGTGCTGATCTCCTATTTTATTCTGTGACTAAGAATGCCTAACCTGGGGATGTAGCCCAGTAGGTCTCAGCCTCATTTCACCTCAACACTATTCAAGATGGAGTCGCTCTGGTTTGAATGCCTGTGACATAGAGATCCATTATAAAATTATGAAAAAATTTTATTTGAATTGCAGTGAATAAGAAATGGAAGACCTAGGATGGGCTATTCTGAAAGATTTAGCAATATTTATATTTGTCTTTTTAAGTTTTCCATTAATACTTCTGAATAGATACATTGTTTTATTCTGTCAAGTTTAAACAGATACGCTTGATAATACAAGGAGTTCCCACTGTGAAAGAAAAATAAATCTCCTGATGCCAAAATTACTAATCCAATAGAAAAGTCAAACTGGAAACTACATCAGGCAAACTGTTTCCTATTTTATTCTTAAATAAGATAGCTACACAGATAAAAAGCTACATACCTACCTCACAATTTGCTCAGAAGGAAATTCCTAGTGAATAGATGACAGACAGAACTCAAAGTCATCCCTCTGAGGCTCACCTGAGACAAATGCAGATTCACTGAGCCAGGCTAAATTGTGTATTCAGTGGAAGACTTATCAAGGACTCAAATAAATTTATTATTTTTTCTCTTATCTACTTATGATGTGGAAGCCCCAACCTCAAGTTTTCCTGTCTTACCTGACCACATCAATGTACATCTTTAACATGTTGATTGATGTCTCATGACTTTCTAAAATGTATTAGAAAACTGTACCCCAACCACCTTGGGCACATGTCATCAGGACCTCCTGAGGCTGTGTCACAGGCTCCTACTTAACCTTGGCAGAATAAACTTTCCAAATTTATTGACACTTGTCTCAGGTACCTTTTGTTTTACACAGCCAAGGCACTGCTAGCTGGTCACTACTGCACCCCAGACTGATCCACCACCATTGCAGGGGCTCTGGTTTCTTGATAGCAATTGTTTCACTTCAGTGGAAGATGGATAGGTGTGTACCTGAGAATGCAGCACTGAGCTCCTGGGTGATGTGGGATGTTCCAAGCATCAGCTTTCAGCCAGTCTGTCTTATGACTGTTGAAAGTTATTTAGTGTAGTGTGAAGACAGGAATAAACAGCTCCTGAATGCTAACAATGGCTGTTCATTCTAGGGTGACCCAAGGTGGCCATGCAATGGTTCTGGGTTCTTCTGTGGCTTCTCAGTGGCTGACGGAGTGGTTTTTTTGGTCTTGTGATACAGGGTGTGTGTGTCTAAAGGAGTGGAGGGCAGGGTGGGGAAAGGAGGTGACAGGCAGGTTCCTGGAAGTCACCTCCTGGCATTATTCTTGTGGATTGCCAAGTTTCTTGTTTGAATTTGTTTCTTGTTAATAGTTCATGTGTCCTCAGCAAGGAGGTGAAAATAAAAAAAAAATAGCTTGGAGCAGTCTCAGCTGTGTGAGGTCTGCACAATTTATCAAGCCCAGAGAGATGAGAGTGTGGAACTTCACCCAGGGGCATTTTTTTGTTGTTGTTGTTTGTTTGTTTTGAGATGAAATCTCACTCTGTCACCCAGGCTGGAGTGCAGTGGCATGATCTTGGCATGCTGCAACCTCTGCCTCTTGAGTTCAAGTGATTCTCCTGCTTCAGCCTCCCACATAGTTGGAATTACAGGCACATGCCACCACACACAGCTGATTTTTGTATTTTTAGTAGAGATCAGATTTCACCATGTTGGCCAGGCTGGTCTCCAACTGCTGATCTCACCTGATTTGCCCACTTCGGCCTCCCAAAGTGCTGGGATTAGGGGCAATTGTTTAAAGACATTTACTTTTTGACTAGCAGTCTCACCCATTATTTCTTTATTAGGAATTTGGAAAATAAAAGAATATATGCAGCCAATCAATAGCTTATGCATTTAAATATGAATTCTTGGTAAATAACTTAGGAACTGCCTTCTGACTTTTTCAAAAAGACTCACTTTCAATGGCTGCTAATTAAAATATATATTCAGGGCAACTTAAATCTGTCCTCCTCTTGGCTATCCTCGATATCTGACCTTAAGTAAATGTATTTCAGGTTGCATTGAATTTACACACTCCTCAGGATACTATACCTATGGAGATAAATTGGCTGGAAAAAAATTAAATTTATTAAATTCTAATTTAATGTTGGTCCCACAATTCTTAAGTAAGATTTATCACAAGGTCCAAATAACCCTTGATAAGGAGGATAAACACATTGTGAGTCTGATCAAGAAGTATGATGATGCATGCAGTAGTTTTTTGGCTGGTTACGCTGTTTACTGCCCTCTGACTCCACCTATAACCTTTTGGGTGCCTAATCCTTGCTATCTTCTTATATATTTTTTGAAAATGTTATGCCAGATGCAGCAGAAGGAAAGGCACAATTAAAGACCCTGCATCATGATAGCTCAGAAAATAGATTTTTTCTAAGACTTTTTATTTTAGACTAAACCTGGGCCTGACTCCATCTCACCCCTTAAACAATTGGCTGTTACATCAGGTCAGACCATGTCCTCATAGCATTATCCAAATTGCTAATATTTAAAACTACTACCAACCAGACTACTCTAGAAGTGAGCCTTCCTAGCATTGTGGGAGCTCACCTAATGACCAGATCAGACAACTCTAGGAAGAACCCTTCCTAGTACCATGGGACCTACTGCTGTTAGCTTGCATATGCATTCTGTGGAATGCTTTTTGGCCAAGAGGAGGACTGAGGACTGACTTCTGATTTTTTATCTTGCCCAAATTTGAACCTAGGGGATCTAGGGAGTCATGCCCTATAAACCATAAATTCTCATCAGATGCAGTTTATTTGACCCTATATGTCATGACTTACTTTTCAGTCTAACTCTGGCATAACATTATGAGACAAGAAAAAAGTATTTAAACCCAAAATATATTTCATTGCCATATGTGGAAATTGCCCCGCAAAGTCTCTTGTGGGAAAAATTCACATTCTGTAGAGAATCTCCTTCCCCCTTTGTTTTCCTTTCTTCCTGTGCAGATCCAGGAGATAATCAACTAAGAGCCAGGCACCCTTTTAGGTCTGATAAGAAACATTTTACAACCTGTTCTCTCTCTGAAGTCAGCTATCTGAGAGATTTCTCTGCACAGTAAAACTTGGTCTCCACAATTCTTTACCTTAACCTAAAAATTCCCTTTTATTGATCCCCAGTCTTCAGATAAATTCCACCAATTGTCAACCAGAAAATACTTAAATTTACCTGGAAGCCCCCTGCTTTGAGTTGTCCCACCATTCTGAATCAAACCAATATATATATATATGTTTTTGAGGCAGAGTGTTGGTCTGTCGCTCAGGCTAGAGTGCAGTGCCGCGATCTTGGCTCACTGCAACCTCTGCCTCCCAGGTTCAAGCGATTCTCCTGCTTTAGCCTCCTGAGTAGCTGGGATTACAGGCGCCCGCCACCGCGCCTGATTAATTTTTGTATTTTTAGTAGAGACGGGGTTTCACCATCTTGGCCAGGCTGGTCTTGAACTTCTGACCTCGTGATCCGCCAGCCTCAGCCTCCCAAAGTGCTGGAATTACAGGGGTGAGCCACTGCATGCATTGGTGGACAGGTGCAGTGGCTCACGCCTGTAATCCCAGCACTTTGGGAGGCCGAGGCAGGTGGATCACGAGGTCTGGAGATTGAGACCATCATGGCTAACACGGTGAAACTCCGTCTCTACAAAAAATAGAAAAAAATTAGCCAGGCATGGTGGCATGTGCCTGTAGTCTCAGCTACTTGGGAGGCTGAGGCAGAAGAATCTCTTGAACCTGGGAGGCGAAGGTTGCAGTGAGCCTAGATTGCACCAATGCACTCCAGTCTGGGCAACAGAGTGAGACTCCATCTCAAAAAAAAAAAGCAAAAAAACAGAAAAACTATTTGATTGATGTCTCATTACAAAATTTATAAAAGCAAGCTCTGCCCCGACCACCTTGGGCACATGTCCTCAGAACATCCTGAGAGCTGTGTCACGGGTCATTGTCACGCATATGTGGCTCAGAATCAATCTCTTCAATTTTTTTTTAAACCATCTGTGACAAACCCACAGCAAACATTAAACTGAACAGGAAAAAGTTGGAAACATTTTCTCTGAGAACTGGAATAAGACAGTAGTGCCCACTTTCATCACTTCTATTCAACGTAGTACTTGGAAGTCTCAGCCAGAGCAATTAGAGAAAAGAAAGAAATAGCGAGCCTCCAAGTTGGTAAAGAGGTAGTCAAATTGTCACTGTTCACTGATGTTACAATCATATAATTAGGAAACCCTAAATACTCATAAAAAAGCATCTAGATCTGATAAATTCAGTAAAGTTTTAGGATACAAAATTAATGTGCACATATTAGTGGTATTGGTATACACCAACAGTGACCAAACTGATATTTAAATCAAGAACTCAACCCCTTTTAAAGCAGCTGCAAAAAAAAAAAAAAAAACTAATAATTAGGATTATCCCTAATGAAGGCCATGAAAGACCTCTACAAGAAAAACTATAAAACACTGATGAAAGGTATCACAGATGACACAAACAAATAAAAACACATCCCATGCTTATAGATGGGTAGGGTTAGTATTGTAAAAATGATCATATTACCAAGAGCAAGCTACAAATCCAATACAATTCCCATGAAAATAACATCATAATTTCCTCACATAACTAAAAAACTCTAAAATTCATATGAAACAAAAAAGAACCTGCATAGACAAAGCAAGACTAAGCAAAACAAAAATCAACTCAAGATGGATCAAAAATGTTAAGACCTGAAACTACAAAAACTGTAGAAGGTAATACTGGAAAAACTCTTCTAGACATTGACTTTGGCAAAGCGTAGATGATCAAGAACCCAAAAGCACATGCAACATGAAACAAAGACAGATGAGACTTAATTAATTCTCAAAAGATACACAAATGGCCAACAAACATAGATAAAAATGCTCAACATTACTAATGATTAATGATCAGGAAAATGCAAATCAAAACCACAATGTGATACCACCTTATTCCTGCAAAAATGACCATAATTAAAACATCAAAAAATAATGCATGTTCGCATGGTTGTGGTGAAAAGGGAATACTTTTACATTGCTGGTGGGAATGTATACTAGTACAACACTATGGAAAACAGTATGGAGATTCATTAAAAAACTAAAAGTAGAACTACCATTTGATTCAGCAATCCCACTACTGGGTATCTACATGGTGAAAAAGAAGTCATTATATGAGTAAGACACTTGCACATGCATGTTTACAGCAGCACAATTTGCAATTGCAAAAGAATGGAAGCAGCCTAATCAATGCCCATCAACTGAGTGGAAAAAGAAAATGTGGCATATATCACATTTTCTTTATATATATATATATAATATATAAAAATAATATATAATATATGTAAAATAATATATATATATACACCAATGAATGCTACTCAGTCATAACAAGGAATAAAATAATAGCACTTGCAGCAACCTCAATGGAGTTGAAGAACATTATTCTAAGTGAAGCAACTAAAAATAAAAAAACAAATATTGTATGTTCTCACTTATAAGTGGGAACTAAGCTATGAGAATGCAATGGCACAAGAATTATATAATGGACTCTGGGTACACTCAGTGGCAAGGGTGGGAGAGGAGTGAGGGATAAAAGACTACATATTGGGTACAGTGCATACTGCTTGGGAGATGGGTGCTCCTAAATATTAGAAATCACTACAAAAGAACTTATCCATGTAACCAAACATCTTCTGTACCTTAAAAACTTTGGAAATAATAATAATAATAAACAAAAAATAATCCCAAACCCCTTAAGTTTAACTTTCTATGCTTTGGCTGTTTTTGGTTTATTTTTTATTTTTTAGAAAGGGTCTCACTCTGTCACCCAGAATAGAGTGCAATGGCTTGATCAGGGCCCATTGCAGCCTCGACCTCCTTGGTTCAGGCAGTCCTCCTCCCTCCGCCTCCTGAATAGCTGGTACTAAAGGTGCAGGCCACCATGCTCAGTTAACTTTTGTATTTTTTTAGATACATGTTTTTGCCATGCTGCCCAGGCTGATCTCGAATTCCTGGGCTTAAGCAGTCTTCATTTCTTGGCCTCCCAAAGTGCTGGGATTATAAACACGAGCCATCATGAGTGACCACAATCTTTTTTTTTTTTTTTTTTTGAGACAGAGCCTCACTCTGTCACCCAGGCTGGAGTGCAGTGACCTGATCTTGGCTCACTGCAACCTCCGCCTGTCAGGTTAGAGCGATTCTCCTGCCTCAGCCTCTGAGTAGCTGGGACTACAGGTGCGCGCCACCACGCCCAGCTAATTTTTGTATTTATTACTGGAGACGGGGTTTCACTATATTGGCCAAGCTGGTCTCAAACTCCTGACCTCGTGATCCACCCACCTCGGCCTCCCAAAGTGCTGGGAATACAGGCGTGAGCCACTGCACCCAGCCCAGAATTTTTTTTAACATGATATAGAAAAGCCAACTATATTTAGATCTGTTACTTAACAGAAAATTTGAATAAACATCTTTTATTAAAAAACATAAAACTTTTTATCTACAAATATTGATACAAAACAGTTCAGAATTACTTCCTAGGGGTTTCACTAAAATTTTGTTTAAGGGTATAATATATATATCTATATATATATCTATATAGATATATATATCTATATAGATATATATATAGATATATATCTATATAGATATATATATATCTATATATACATATATCTCTCTAAGATTTCTAGGTGTAGAAAAACCAATTTTTCATAGAGAGTGTATAAACAAAGGCCGGGCGCAGTGGCTCACGTCTGTAATCCCAACACTTTGGGAGGCCAAGGCAGGTGGATCATTTCGAGCTTAGGAGTTTGAGACCAGCCTGAGCAACAAGGCAAATTCCAGTCCCTACTTAAAATACGGAAATAAACCGGGCATGATGGCTTACGCCTGTAGTCCCAGCTACTCCAGAGGCTGAGGCTGGAGAATCGCTTGAACTGGGGAGGCGGAGGTTGCAGTGAGCGAAGATTGCGCCACTGCACTTCAGCCTGGGCGAAAGAACAAGCCTCTCCTGGAAATAAAAAAAGAGTGTATAAACAAAAGCAAAATATGCTTTTGATGAAGAAAGTTAGAAACATTTTGTCTACTTTGAAATTATTTAAAGGTTGTTTCAAATTGAAAATATAAAAATAATGTAGATTAAAATACAATATAAAAACTTAAAAAATGTCCAGGCACGATGGCTCACGCTTGTAATCCCAGTAATTTGGGAGGCTGAGGCGGGTGGATTACCTGAGGCCAAGAGTTCATGACCAGCCTGGCAACATAGTGAAACCCCGTCTCTACTAAAAATACAAAAAAATCCCAGCTACTCGGGAGGCTGAGGCAGGAGAATCGCTTGAACCCAGGAGGCAGAGGTTGCAGTGAGCCGAGATGGCGCCACTGCGCTCCAGCTTGGGCGACAGAGCTAGACTTCGTCTAGACAAAAAATAAAAAATTATAAGAGATCATAAAATATGTATAAAAATCTAGAATGGTCAAAAAGACAAATTTGATGGACTTTATTTTTGTTATTTTATTTATTTTTTTTTGAGACAAAGTCTCGCTCTGTCGCCCAGGCTAGGGTGCAGTGGCAGGATCTCGACTCACTGCAACCTCAGCCCCCGGGTTCAAGGAATTCTGCTGCCTCAGCCTCCCGAGAAGCTGGGATTACAGGCGTGCGCCACCATGCCCAGCTAATTATTTTTTCTTTTATTTTTTTGAGACGGAATTTTACTCTTGTTGTCCAGGCTGGAGTGTAATGACGCGATCCATGCTCACTGCAGCCTCCACCTCCCGGGTTCAATCAGTTCTCCTGCCTCAGCCTCCCGAGAAGCTGGGATTACAGGCACGTGCCACTACGCCCTGCAAATTTTGTATTTTTAATAGAGATGAGGTTTCACCATGATAGTCAGGCTGGTCTCGAACACCTGACCTCATGTGATCCGCCCGCCTCGGCCATCGAAAGTGCTGGGATTACAGGCGTGAGCCACCGCGCCCAGCTGATGGATTTACTTAGAACCGTTTATCCAATTAGCTTTAGTACTGATAATACATTATTACTAAAGTAAAAGTTGATTTTCTCTTGAACAAAAATTTTATGTATTATTAATATACATAAAATATGTTTGTTCACATTTTGAATACATTGAAAAAGAGAGAGAGCAAAAAAGATACAGACTTTTCCCATGCTCTGGGGTGGGCCTGGCTCAGCTCAGGGAGGAAGCCCTGCCCGAGAAGGCTGCAGCTTAGGCTGTCACTCCTTCTTCAGCCTAGGGTGTGATCACATCTTCTATCACTCAGGGTCTGAGTAGGCGGGGCCTTAAACGTTATCCAACTAGGGACGTTGGGCTGGGAACTGTCCAATCAGGCACACAGCTGGACTGGACAAGGCGGCTTCCGGGATATGGCGGGGCCTTTGTCTCTCGCTGTCGCGGGAGCTCCAGGTCTGTCTTCACTGCTCTGTGTCCTCTGATCGTAGAGGCCCAGCCTCTGTGGCGCCGTTACCAGCAGGTATTGGAGATCCACAGCTAAGATGCCAGGACCCCCTAGAAGCCTAGAAATGGTGAGAATGCCAGTCAGACATCCCGAGAGAGGGGAGGGGGCTGGTTGGAACTGGTGGGAAGCGGCTGTGGCGGGACTCAGGCCTCCCCGCAATCAGCTCCACAATCTGCGCCCAGCTCGACCTCAGTCCCCTTCAGAAATAAGATGGCGGCTGCGCTGACAGCCAGACCCCCAGGTGTCCTGTTTCTTCCCTGCGCAGTGACTGTGCCCTGGCCTGGAGCCCTCTCTGGGCAGCTGTGGACCCGCAGCCCCGCGTCTGTCCCAGATTGTTCAGGGACCCGGGGCTGGTGGTTAGGGGAGAATCCTGACTCGGGTTGCGGGTTCATGAACGGGAAGAGCTTTAGTCTGTGGGGTTCCCAGGCCCTCTTTTTTCCCATTAAAAATTTATGGGCGTCACTGCAAAAATATTAAATAATTTAATACAAGAATGATTCAAAAATTTTACCGCACCCAGCTGTGGTTTGTACCTTTGTGGTCCATGGAAGGGGCCTGAAGAAAAGATTGTTACAAGGTTCGTGATAAAGAAAACCAAATTCAATAATTGGCTAGGTACAGTTATCTAGGTTTTCGTTTTTGTTTTTGAGACAGAGACTCACTTTTTGCCCAGGCTGGAGTGCAGTGGTGTGATCTCGACTCACTGCAACCTCCACCTCTTGGGTTCAAGCGATTCTTCTGCCTCAGCCTCCCTAGTAGCTGGGACTACAGGCGCCCGCCACCACAATTTTTTTATTTTTAGTAGAGACGGGGTTTTACCATGTTGGCCAGGCTGGTCTCCAACTCCTGACCTCAGGTGATCCACTCACCTTGGCCTCCGAAAGTGCTAGGATTACAGGCGTGAGCCACCGTGCCCAGCCTAGTTTCTTAATTTTCACATTCAAGGTGGAAATATCCTGGTTATGTAATCAGAGCTTAATTGGCAGCTTATTCTTGGTTAAGCAAGAATTTTGTTTCCGCTAATGTAGTAATTTACCAAAAAATGCTCTTGAGTTTAGTTTTTTTTTTTTAGAAGTAGAAATCCGGGGACTAGAGCCACCTCAATCTAATTGCCTGCCACTTAATTATTTTCACACTCCACAGGTGACTGCTTTTTTCCTGAAATTTTCACATGTATCCCAAGCAGGGCCTCCAGTCCACCCCTCATCCCCTATTCCTCCAGCCTAACTCTGGCTTGCAGGAAAATACTAAATTTCCTGTTTTGTCTGACATTCCCAAATGCCAATTTCCCCTCCCTAATTCACTTTATCATCTATTTGTCCTTTAGTGTAGATTTTGATACCTGTTTTAATTTTTATTTATTTATTTATTTTAATTTTTGAGACAGAGGCTTGCTCTGTCACCCCGGATGGAGTGCAGTGGTGCAGTGGTGTGATTTAGGCTCACTGCAACCTCTGCCTTATGGGATCAAACGATTCTCTTGTCTCAGTCTCCCAAGTAGCTGGAATTATAGGCGCCCGCCCCCACGCCTGGCTAATTTTTGTATTTTTAGTAGAGACCGGGCTTCACTATGTTGTCCAGGCTGGTTTCAAACTCCTAGCTTCAAGCGATCCGCCTGCATCGGCCTCCCCAAGAGCTGGTATTACAGACGTGAGCCATCTCGCCTGGCCAATTAATCTTTTTTTTTTTTTTTTTGAGACAGAGTTTCACTCTTGTTGCCCAGGCTGGAGTGCAATGGCACGATCTCGGCTCACCGCAACCTCCGCCTCCCAGGTTCAAGCGATTCTCCTGCCTCAGCCTCCCTAGTAACTGGGATTATAAGCATGTGCCACCATGCCTGGCTAATTTTGTATTTTTAGTAGAGACAGGGTTTCTCCATGTTGGTCAGGCTGGTCTCAAACTCCCGACCTTAGGTGATACACCTGCCTTGGCCTCCGAAAGTGCTGGGATTACAGGCATGAGCCACTGCACCCGGCCAATTAATCATTTTTTGACAAAGCATTTGATGGCACATTTTAAAAGATTTGTTTTCTTTTTGTAAATATTTCCTATGAGAAGAAAGCAAAGAATAATCTCCTGACACTGTATTGTAAAATATATCTGTGTGTTTTTTTTTCTTCTATTTTCCCTAGTCACAGATATCTTATCAGAATGTTTTTGGGTCAAGTTTTCTTTTTAGAAACTATAGTGTGATGTGTCTTCAGTCATCGTTCGGTTTTCTTGGACCTGGGTTTCAGTACTGTATTGGGATAAACTAAGATACCCACCATGGCTATGTCTGCTTAGAGTGTCTAGTAAATATCAGCTTCTGGGTCATATTCTCTCATAGGAAAATCTGAGGTATTGAGTGTAGCTTCCCAAGTGCGCATGTGGATGCCCTGAGTCTAAAAGGCATTTCCTGGTGCACTTTTTTGTTTTAAAGCTAATTTTTTGAGACATTAATATTGTCTTCACCCAACCCAGCTTTCATTTCTTAAAGACACATTGCTGGTCAGTCAATCAGATACTAGTATTGAGGAGAAAACAAATAATTTCTGCCTCCTGGTTTCCTTTAGAGGACAGAAAAATAGTAAAAAATTTCTAGAAAACAAAACAAAACAAAAACCAGGGCCAGGCATGGTGGCTCATGCCTGTAATCCCTGCACTTTGGGAGGCCAAGGAGGGTGGATCACAAAGTCAGGAGTTCGAGACCAGCTGGCCAACATGGTGAAACCCCGTCTCTAAAAATACAAAAAAAAAAAAAAAAAAAAAAGCTGGGCACAGTGGTACATGCCTGTAATTGCAGCTACTCAGGAGGCTAAGGCAGGAGAATCAGTTGAACCTCGGAGGCGGAGGTTGCAGTGAGCGGATATCGCGCCACTGCACTCCAGCCTGGGTGACAGAGTGAGACTCCGTTTCAAAAACAAAAACAAAAGCAAAAACCGCAAAAAACTAACCCCAGTGAGATGGTGTAAGAACTTGCAGAGTAAAATGCGCCTGAGGCACTCATGGGGCATAGTTCAGAGTCTCCTGAGAGGGGGTTACTGAGCACTTTAGTGAGTAGGATGGATTGGGACAGTCTCTCAATTAATTGTATGGCCTGACTTGACACATGATTAAGACATATCTGTGTCTTGAAAAGGTTTTTTCACTTATTTTGACCTAAGGTTTGTTTTCATTTTCTTGAGACAGAGTTTCCCTGTGTCACCCAGGCTGGAGTGCAGTGGTACCATCTCGGCCCACTGCAACCTCCAGATCTTGAGTTCAGGTGATTCTCATGCCTCAGCCTCCCAAGTAGCTGGGACTACAGGTGTGCACCACCACACTCAGCTAGTTTCTGTAGTTTTAGTAGAGACAGAGTTTCACCATGTTAGCTAGGCTGTTCTCAAACTTTGGCCTCAAGTGACTCACCTACCTGGGCCTTCCGAAGTGCTGGGATTACAGGCATGAGCCATTGTGCCCAGCTCACCTCAGTTTTTTAACTGTATATTGCATTTTATTAGTAGAGCTTGAAAGGTAAGAAAATATTTACAAAGGGCGTAAAAGAGGTGAGTTTCAAAAACAATATCTAATAATATATTTTATTTGTTGAACATTTTCGTTTACCTTTTTCTTTCTCAGAGTGAGTTTAGGAAGTTTCCCGGGCATGTTTTTTTTTATGGTGGAGTGATTTTTTTTTTTTTTTTTTTTTTTTGAGACAGAGTCTCACTCTGTCACCTAGGCTGGAGTGCAATGGTGCCATTTTGGCTCACTGCAACCTCTGCCTCCCGGGTTCAAGTGATTCTCCTGCCTCAGCCTCCTGGGTAGCTGGGATTTCAGGCACACACCACCATACCTAGCTAATTTTTGTATTTTTAGTAGAGACAGGGTTTCACCATCTTAGGCTGGTCTTGAACTCCTGACCTCAGGTGGTCCACCCGCCTCGTCCTCCCAAAGTGCTGGGATTACAGGCATGGTCCACCGTGCTTGGCCTATGGCAGTGATTTCAAACAGAATTCCATCTAGCTTTTAGAATGTTAGCTACCAAGGAAAAAAATAAAGAAAAGAAATCTCTCTTCAATTTCAGCTGTAGACAATGAATACATTTCCACAAAACAATGTGATAGATAATTGATGAGTTAAATAGATTCCTGAAAACTTCAATTCCTTTTTTTAGCCGGGTAAATTCTTGGTAGTGAATATCTTTGTTCTATATCCTGTGTTTTTTTGTGTGTTTGATTGTTTTTTGAGATAAAGAGTCGCACTGTGACACCCAGGCTGGAGTACAATGGTGCAATCTTAGCTCACTGCAACCTCCAATTTGCAAGTTCAAGTAATTCTCCTGCCTCAGCCTCCTGAGTAGCTGAGACTGCAGGCATGTGCCACCACACCTGACTAGTTTTTGTATTTTTAGTAGAGATGGGGTTTCACCATGTTGGCCAGGCTGGTCTCGAACTCCTGACCTCAAGTGATCTGCCCACCTTGGCCTCCCATAGTGCTGGGATTACAGGTGTGAGCCACTGCACCCAGCCCTATATCCTGTTATTTTGGTTTTTGAGTTTAATGCTAAATTTTATGTGATGAAACTTGGTACCTCCTAGAAGTGTTCCCATGTGATTAATATATTTTTTTTTTTTTTGAGGTGGACTCTCACTCTGTTGGCCAAGCTGGAGTGCAGTGGTGCAATCTTGGCTCACTGCAAGCTCCACCTCCCGGGTTCACGCCATTCTCCTGCCTCAGCCTCTCGAGTAGCTGGGACTACAGGTGCCCACTACCACACCCGGCTAATTTTTTGTATTTTTAGTAGAAACAGGGTTTCACCATGTTGGCCAGGATGGTCTCGATCTCTTGACCTCATGATCCACCCACCTCGGCCTCCCAAAGTGCTGGGATTACAGGCATGAGCCACGTGCCTGGCCTTTTTTTTTTTTTTTAAATGGAATTTAGATCTTGTTGCCCTGGGTGGAGTGCAGTGGGCAATCTTGGCTCACCTCAACCTACACCTCCTGGGTTCAAGCAATTCTTCTGCCTCAGCCTCTCGAATAGCTGGGATTACAGGCACCCACAACCACCATGTCCAGCTAATTTTTGTATTTTTAGTGGAGATGGGGTTTTATCATGTTGGCCAGGCTGGTCTTGAACTCCTGACCTCAGGTGATCCACCCGCCTCGGCCTCCCAAAGTGCTGGGATTACAGGTGCGAGCCATCACGCTGGGCCAAGCAATACTCTTGTACCTCAGCCTTCCAAGTACCTGGGACTACAGGCATGCACCACCACGCCTAGGTAGTTTTTGTTTTTGTATTTTTTTAGAGATGGGGTTTTTCCATGTTGCTCAGGCTGGTCTCAAACTCCTGAGCTCAGGCAATCCACCTGCCTTGGCCTCTCAGAGTGCTGGGATTACAGGCATGAGCCATTGTGCCTGATCATACCATATTTTCTTTATTCAGTCTACCATTGATAGGCATTCAAGTTGATTCCATGTCTTTGCTATTGTGAATAGTGCTGCAGTGAACACCCTTGTGCATGTGTGTTTATGACAGAATAATTTATATTTCTTTGGGTATATACCCAATGATGAGGTTGCTTGATGAAATTGTAATTCTGTTTTTAGTTCTGTGAGAAATTGCCACACTGCTTTTTACAATGGTTGAATTAATGTACACTTTAACAGCAGTGTATAAGCATTCCCTTTTCTCTGCAACCTTGACATCATCTATTTTTTGGCTTTTTAATAGCTGTTCTCACTGGTATGAGATGGTATCTCGTGGTTTTTCTTTGCATTTCTCCAGTAATTATTGATAGGCATTTTATTATATGTGTGTTAGCCACGTTTGTCTTCTTTTGAAAAGCATCTTTTTCATGTTTTTTGTCACTTTTTAGTGAGGTCTTTTTTTTCTTGTAAACTTGTTTAAGTTTTTTATGGATTCTGGACATTAGACCTTTGTTAGAAGCATAGTTTGCAAATATTTCCTATTATTCTGTTGGTTGTCTGTTTTCTGTGTTGATAGTTTCCTTTGCTGTGAAGAAGCTCTTTAGTTTAATTAGGTCCAATTTGTCAATTTTTGTTTTTTTTGCACTTGCTTTTTGTATCTTCATCATGCAATCTCTGCTGGATTCTATGTCTAGAATGACATTTCCTAAGTTATCTTCCAGGGTTTTTTATAATGTTAAAATAAACATTTCAGTCTTTAATCTTGAGTTGATTTTTGTATATGGTGTAATAAAGGAGTCCAGTTTCAATCTTCTACATAGTGCTAGCTAGTTATTCCACCACCATTTATTACATAGGGAATTGTTTCCACATTTCTTTGTTAAAGATCAGATGGTTGTAGGTGTGTGATATTATTTCTGGACTGTCTATTCTGTTGCATTGGTCTATGAGTTTGTTTTTGTACCAGTTCCATGTTGCTTTGTTTACTGCAGTTCTGTAGTATAATTTGAAGGCAGGTAATGTAATGCCTTCAGCTTTGCTGTTTTTGCTTATGATTACCTTGGCTATTCAGACTCTTTGGTTTTATATGAATTTTACAATAGTTGTTTTTTTTTTTTTTAGTTCTTTTAAAAATATTATGGTCATTTGATTAGAATAGCATTAAATCTGTAAATTTTGGGGGGCAGTATGATCATTTTTAGGATATTGATCTTTTCTATTTATGAGCATAAAGTTGTTTTCCATTTGTGCCATTTCTGACTTCTTTAAGCATTGTTTTGCAATTCTTATAGAGATCTTTCACCTTCCTGGTATTCGTAGATATTTTGTTCTTTTTGTGGCAGTTGTGAAGGGATTGTGTTTATGATTCGTATTTGGCTTGGATGTTGTTGATTTGAAGGGATGCTACTAATTTTTGTACACTTTGTATCCTGAAATGATACTCCAGTTGTTTGTAAGTTAAAGAGCTTTTCTGTGAAGACTATATGGTTTTCCAGATGGAGAATTATGTTGTCTGAAAACATAATTTGTCGAACAGGGATAATTTGACTTCCTCTCTTCCTGTTTAAATGCCTTTTATTTATTTTTATTTTTATTTTTTTGAGATGGAGTCTCGCTCTGTCGCCCAGGCTGGAGTGAAGTGGTAGTCTTGGCTCACCGCAAACTCCACCTCCCAAGTTCAAGTGATTCTCTTGCCTCAGCCTCCTGAGTAGCTGGGATTACAGGTGTCCGCCACTGTGCCTGGTTAATTTTTGTATTTTTAGTAGAGGTGGGGTTTCACCATGTTGGCCAGGCTGGTCTCAAACTTCTGATCCCGTGAGCCGCCCACCTTGGCCTCCCAAAGTGCTGGGATTACAGGCGTGAGCCGCCGTACCTGGCCAAATGCCTTTTATTTTTATCTTTTGCCTAATTACTCTGACCAGTACTTCCAATTTTATGTTGAATAGTAGTGTTGAGAGAAGGTATCTTTGCCTTGTGCCAGTTTTCAAAGAGGAATGCTTTGGTTTTTTTTTTTTTTTCTTTTTGAGATAGAGTCTCACTTTGTCTCCCAGGTTGGAGTGCAGTGGCACAATCTCGGCACTCTGCAGCCTCCACCTTCTGGGTTCAAGTGATTCTCTTTGCTCAGCCTCTCGAGTAGCTGGGATTACAGGCACCTGCCATCACACCTGGCTAATTTTTATATTTTTAGTGGAGACAGGGTTTTGCCATGTTAGCCAGGTTGATCTTGAAATCCTGACCTCAGGGGATCCACCTGCCTTGGCCTCCCAAGTTGCTGGAATTACAGGCATGAGCCACTGCACCCGTCCACTTCCAAGTTTTGTCCATTCAGTATGTTGGCTGATGGTTTGTCATAGATAACTTATTATTTTAAAGTATGTACCTTCAATGGCTAGGTTGTTGAGGGTTTTTAACATGAAAGATGTTAAATTTTATCGAAAGCTTTTTCTGCATCTATTGTGGTAATCTTGTGGTTTGTGTCTAGTTTTGTTTATGTGATGAATCGCATTTATTGATTTGTGTATGTTGAACCAACCTTGCATTCCCAGAATAAATTCTACTTGATAATATTGGGTTAGCTTTTTGATACACTGCTGGATTTGGTTTGTCAGTATTTTGTTGAAGATTTTTGCATCAATGTTCAAAGATATTGGCCTGAATTTTTTTTTGTTTGTTTTATCTTTGCCAGGTTTTGGTATCAGAATAATGCTGTTGTTATATAATGAGTTGGAAAGAAGTTACTTTTTCTTAATTGCTTAAAGTAGTTTCTGTAGAAATAATAATCAGCACTTTTTTGTACATCAGATAGAATTCAGCTGTGAATCTGTCTGGTCCTTGGCTTTATTTGGTTGGTAGGCTATTTATTACTAATTCAATTTTTGAGCTTCATATTCATCCATTTAGGGGTTTCATTTCTTTTTTGTTAATTCTTGGAAGGATGTATTTGTTCAATACTTTTTTCATTTTTTCTAGATTGTCTTGTTTGTGTGCACAGAGGTGTTCATAGTAGATTTCAAGATATTTTTGTGGGGTCAGGGGTAATGTCTCTTTTATTATTTCTAATTGTGTTTATTTGGGTCATCCCATCTTCCTTATCTAGTTAGTGGCTTATTTACTTTTTCATAGATTTAATTCCTGGATTTTTTGATATTTTGTAAAGTTTTTATGTCTAAATCTCAGTTTAGGTCTGATTTTGGTTATTTCTTGTCTGCTGCTAGCTTAGGAATTGATTTTCTCTTGCTTCTTTCATTCTTTTATTGATGATATCAGGTTGTAAAATGAATATCTTTCAAACTTTTTAATTTGAGCATTAAATGCTATAAATTTCCCTTTAACGCTATCTTAGCTATATTGCAGAGATTCTGATGTGTTGTTTTTTAGTTCTTTTTTTTGAGATGGAGTTTTACTCTTGTTGTCCAGGCTGAATGCAATGGCACAGTCTCAACTCACAGCAACCTCCGCCTCTTAGGTTCAAGCATTCTCCTTCCTCAGCCTTTCAAGTAGTTGGGATTACAGGCATGTGCCACCATGCCCGCCTAATTTTTGTAATTTTAGTAGAGACAGGATTTCACCATGTTGGCCAGGCTGGTCTTGAACTCCTGACCTCATGTGATCTGCCTGCCTCAGCCTCCCAAAGTGCTGGGATTACAGGTATGAGCCACCGTGCCTGGCCTATTTTTTTGTTCTTATTTGTTTAAAGTAACTTCTTGGTTTCTGCCTTAATTTCATTATTTACCAAAAAGTTATTCAAGTGCAGGTTGTTTAATTTTTATGTAATTGTGTCAGTTGTTTTATTTTTATTGAACTATATTTCTGTTCAGCTGTCGTCTGTGTGTTTGGTTTGTATAATTTTGAGTTTTTTGAATTTGCTGAGGCTTATTATTGTTATTATTTTTTTAAGTATTTATTGATCATTCTTGGGTGTTTCTCGGAGAGGGGGATGTGGCAGGGTCATAGGATAATAGTGGAGAGAAGGTCAGGAGATAAACACATGAACAAAGGTCTCTGGTTTTCCTAGGCAGAGTTCCCTGTGGCCTTCTGCAGTGTTTGTGCCCCTGGGTACTTGAGATTAGGGAGTGGTGATGACTCTTAAAGAGCATGCTGCCTTCAAGCATCTGTTTAACAAAGCACATCTTGCACCGCCCTTAATCCATTTAACCCTGAGTTGACACAGCACATGTTTCAGAGAGCACGGGGCTGGGGGAAAGGCCATAGATCAACAGCATCCCAAGGCAGAAGAATTTCTCCTAGTCAGAACAAAATGGAGTCTCCTATGCCCACCTCTTTCTACACAGACACAACAACAATCTGATCTCTCCTTCCTTTCCCCACACTTCCCCCCCTTCTTTTCAACAAAACCGCCATTGTCCTCATGGCCTGCTCCCGATGGTCGCTGTCTCTTCGGAGCTGTTGGGTACACCTCCCAGACAGGGCGGCCGGGCAGAGGCGCTCCTCACTTCCCAGATGGGGCGGCCGGGCAGAGGCGCTCCTCACATCCCAGATGGGGCAGCTGGGCAGAGGCGCTCCTCACATCCCAGATGATGGGTGGCCGGGTAGAGGCACTCCTCACATCCCAGACGATGGGTGGCCGAGCAGAGGCGCTCCTCACCTCCCAGATGGGGTGGCCAGGCAGAGGCGCTCCTCACTTCCCAGATGGGGTGGCCGGGCAGAGACGCTCCTCACCTCCCAGACGGGGCGGGCGGGCAGAGGCGCCCCTCACCTCCCAGACGGGGCGGGCGGGCAGAGGCGCTCCTCACCTCCCAGACGGGGCGGGCGGGCAGAGGCGCTCCTCACTTCCTCCCAGATGGGGTGGCAGCCAGGCAGAGGCGCTCCTCACTTCCCAGATGGGGCGGCCGGGCAGAGGGGCTCTGCTGAGGATTATTCTATTTCTGATTGTGTGGTCAGTTTTTGAGTATGTGCCACATGGTGATGAGAACAATGTATGTTATGTTATTTTTAGATGAAGACTTTTGTAGATGTCTATTAGGACTATTTGGTCAAGTGTGGACTTTAGGTCCTAATGTTTTAATTGTCTTCTTCAGTTATCTGTCTATTAGTGCCTGTGGGATGTTGTAGTCTCCCAGTATTATTGTGTCAGAATCTAAAACTCTTTATAGGTCTCTAAGAACTTGCTTTATTCATGTGAACCCATGAATTTTATAAAACACCTTTCTCTCTTCTGCTTTTTCTCCCATAAGCATTCTTACGTGTGCACACAGTGTGCAAAATTCAGATGTCCAAGAGTTCAAGGACATGTGATGGACCTGTCTGTTGTAAAACAAAATATAAATTAGAAATAAGAGGCTTAGTCCACATTAAAATAAGAGAAAATATCTTACTAAAATCTCTTTTCTTAAAACATTTAGATTATGTGTAGATTTTTATCCCTGTTTTTTTGAGATATATGTAAATCATATTAACAGCAAAATAAACCTTTTGTCATATTTTTTTTGACTCAGGATTGTCTTTATCTGGGACCTGAGATTAATTGCTTTGTTTTTGCTTTGGCAAAAGATTATTCTTATGATAGTCTTTTAAAGTTGACACAGATTTGTTCAGAGTAAAGCTCATTCCAAGAGCACACAAAAGTTGAGCATAAAAATAGATAAAATTTAGCAATACAGTATTATGAAGATTAAAAGATACTGAGTAAGTTGTTTGACAGAAACCTGATTATCCATGGTGATTCTTTGCAGGCTAAAGTATTTATACTACAAAAGCAAAAAGAGTTCAGTTTATGGCCAGATGTGGTGGCTCATGCCTGTAATCCCAGGATTTTGGGAGGTTGAGGTGGGCAGATCACCTGAGGTTGGGAGTTTGAGAAACCCCATCTCTATTAAAAATACAAAATTAGAAGGGTGTGGTGGTGCATGCCTGTAATCCCAGGTATTTGGGAGGCTGAGGCAGGATAGTTGCTTGAATCTGGGAGGCAGAGGTTGTGGTAAGCTGAGATCATGTCATTGCACTCCAGCCTGGGCAACAAAAGCAAAACTCTATCTCAAAAATAAAATAAAATAAAATAAATAAAATAAAATAAAATAAACAAACAAAAAAAAACCAATTCAGTTTATAAACTGAACAGTGGAGTCTGTTGTCATACCTTGGTTTCTATTTATTACTTCAGTACAATTAGCATAGTTATGTAGTGTTTGTAGACAACCTCATTCATACACATTCACTAGCATTTTCTACAATAGTATGAATAAAGCCATAATATTTACTTTAAATGAATTCCTTAAATAGCTGTTTTAATATTGTGATTCATACTTTTGAAATGTAGTTTTTGAACTGAATTATAGTTACAGAAAAATTTTAAAAATTCCACATACATTATGAGTAGTACATTAAAATTATTCATGCTTACATATTTATGTCTAATATCCAAAGAAAATTTACTACCAAATTGTTACAGTAGATGTTAGTCTGATAGGCTTATTAATTTAACCAATAGGGATAATTATAAGTAAGAATAATGTTAGTGTCTTTCATTTCACAAATTGGAATGCTGCTATTACAGGACAAATAAAGGCAAGTGATGTGGCCACCCAAAAACTGTAATACCTCTCTAGTAAGCTATGTTGCAGGCTCACATATATTCCATTATATTATCACAGTCATATTTTACTTTTTTATCAAAAATACTGGTGGAAGTTGTCAAATATATTTCAATATAGATTTTGCCTTCAATGGCTAGATGAGTGCAGCAGAGATGAATAAAAACTTTTAAAATTCCACTGATAATATGCCCCCTTTCTTCATAATACTCATGTTACTCATGCTGAGAGTAGCTATGCACCTTGGGTATTTAGAGAGAAATTCTTTTTAGAGGAATATTTTCTGACTGACTTGAGCAATCTTATATCTAATCTCAGGTTTTTTAAAGAGGCTTTTAACTTCCTTTTTTCTCAATATAATCTTTCTTGGAATGAGAGCTGTTTTTCTTTTGAATGCTTTGTATATCTATTTTAGAAGCCCTATTAGTATCCAATAATATCTCTGAAAGACATGGGCTATTGCAGTGAGAACTCTTGGAGCTAGCTTTATCTGGATGCATGCTGGAAATCCAGCAGGATTTTTTCCATGTAACCATTATAAATAGAAACTGTGGCTTAAACAATGCTCTCATTACCATTATTGTGAAGGTGCAATTCTACCGAAGAGGCCTGGAGGCTCTCCTTCTGCAGCTCAGGCTTCACTCTTTTTTTTTTTTTTTTTTTTGAGACAGTCTTGCCCTGTCTCCCAGGCTGGAGTGCAGTGACACGATCTCAGCTCACTGCAACCTCTGCCTCCTAGGTTGAAGCAATTCTTCTGCCTCAGCCTCCGAGTAGCTGAAATTACAGGTGCCCTCCACCACGCCCAGCTATTTTATTTTTTATTTTTTATTTTTTATTTTTAGTAGAGATGGGGTTTCGCCATGTTGGCCAGGCTGGTCTTGAACTCCTGACCTCATGATTCACCAGCCTCAGCCTCCCAAAGGGCTAGGATAACAGGCATGAGCCACCATGCCCAGCCAGGCTTCACTCTTTGATATGACACTAAAGTGCTGCTGTGGGAATTGGCATTCACCTAAGATGTGAGCTGCCAGCTGTGAGCCCTGTGCTGTGGGCTGTATGTCAGTGGCAGATGGTAGGAAACAAAAGAGGACACTGGCCACCAGAAGAGGGGAAGCAAGAGTGCTCTAGCCCAGTCTTCAGGGAGTAGAGAGTCACTGATTTAAAATGCAAGTAGCCAAAAAGATAGCACCCTTTTCAATCACTTTTGTAGAAGAGTGAAAGTCTACCTTAAGCAGTTACCTGGCTTCAAGTTGCAAAACTACCTTCTGTCATGAAGATGTGAAAAGCTTATTTTGTCATTGAATATAACCAATTAGCATACATGGATGGCCTCCCAAATGACCAAGTGAATTTAGGATGAACTATGTATGGCATGGTGCTGTAAATTCTTCTACTTGTGAACTAATTATGGTAACTGTCTTTCTGTCTTTTTAGTCTCTTAAGTAGACTGACTGTAATACATGTGACATTCAGATTTAAGTGTATAATGAAACAGTTTTCTGTTACATTATTTTGGTTTCTCTGGGGCTGAAGAGAATTTTTTAAAAATTATATTTTTCAAACACTGTCTAGAATTACCAGACATAATATAAACACATAAGGTGCCAACCAAGCTTTATTTTAAAGGGGACTTTCCCTCTTAGTCTTCCAGTCAACTCACAATTATGCTCTAAAGTGCATGCTGTCACTTAAATATGCAAGCAGAATTGTGTCTCTGTCTATTTGGTATCTATAGTCCTCTGTAGTCACTTCTAGAGGGGCTAGACCAGATTTCTACAAACTTTATAGGGCAGATATTAGTCATTTTACTTCATTCAATGACTCTTATATCTTCAGAACTGAAACTGATTCAGAGACCATGGAGCCCAGAAACCTAATCAGAGTAACAGTGTGCATTGAGTAGAGATGGAGACATGAGAATCTCCACTTCTCTTTCCCTTCTCTCGCTAAAATGCTCACAATTGCAGGTAACAACTGCTGCTACTCCACCCATCTGGGACCTAAATCTGCAGCTCTGAATTCTAAATCTAGGTCTTGAAATTTGAAAAAAAAAAAAAATCCAAAACTTTTATTTGAGGAATGAAAGTCTTTTTACTTATAAAACTCAGACAGACATTAAAATAAGAGCACAATTACATCTTTCTCCCTTCCTTCAACTATGTATTCATCTCTTGAAACCATTCACTATTGCCACAGGTAGATGTAGGTTAAACTAATAATGTCACACTGGACACTATATTCTATACCCTTACCCTTAATGTATAGTCAATCAATAATTAAAGTTATTTATTTAAACAAGAATTTCTGACAAACAAGTTTGTATGTCTCTCTTTTTTTTTGCCTTCACAAATCCCCTTGTAACTGCTGCTAATCAAAGTGTAAATTCCAGGCATCTTGAATATTTCTTCTCAAGTTACAATACTTAAGCTTGGCCCAAATAAACTGTCTACTTATATTCATGTTGTGTCAGCTTTTTTTTTTTTTTTTTTTTTTTTTTTAGGTGTAGTTTTGCTCTTGTTGCCCAGGCTGGAGTGCAATGGCTTGATCTTGGCTCATTGCAACCTCTGCCTCCCAAGTTCAAGTGATTCTCTTGCCTCAGCTTCCTGAACAGCTGGGATTACAGGCATGGGCCACCATGCCCGGCTAATTTTGTATTTTTAGTAGAGATGGGGTTTCTTCATGTTGGTCAGGCTGGTCTCAAACTCCCAACCTCAGGTGATCCTTCAACCTCAGGGGATCCACCTGCCTCGGACTCCCAAAGTGCTGGAATTACAGGCATGAGCCATGGCACCCAGCCCATGTCAGCCTTTTTTTAGGTAAAATATTATTTAAAATTTTCTAGAGCAGCCTCTATGAGTAGATCTTTTGATTGTACTCTACTTGCTGTAACAGCCAAAAATGCAGAATGATGTTTATTTTATTTAGAATCTGCAAATAAGGTCTGGCCTCTGCCTGGAATTTATAAAACAGAGTCCGACTTTAGATTGAGAATGTACAGAAAACCAATAGGAGGTGTTTTCTGCCTTGTGAGATGTCAACATAGACAGTTTAGATCCCTCCTTTGAGAGTGTGGCTCTTTGACCTTTTCACATCTTGTGTTTTCACCTGCTACAGTTATGTGAGAGGCTCCAGGTGTAAATAGAATCTGATGGCAGAATCTCTTAAGTGTAAAGAAGCATCTTAGGAGTGAGAGATCAAGGCCACAAAGTAGCCAGAGCCCTGAGCACAAGTATACCTACCTGGAAAATGTGATATTAGAGTATTCTTGCACTTCTACATACCCAAAAGCTAGCTAATCAGGACAGGTGATCCAGGTTCTGCAGCTCCACCAGGGTACTTCCATTTTCTATTTAGAATCAGCCTGAGTCTCTCCTGCTGGCTTGCTATTGAACCATCAGTCCAGGGTCACTGGAAATGCTCTCACAATCACCTAGGTGTCTTTGAGACATTTGAGACTGTCCAGAACAGAATTGTGTCAGGCTGACAAGAGTGGGTAATTTTTCTTCTGTCTTAGTGTAAACGAAATGAGTCATCCTGTGATTGTTCCTCCCCTCATAGAAGAGATGTCTTTGGTTGGTACCCAGGTGAGTGTTTCTCCAGTCCCCTGGTACTTGGGTGAAAAACAAGGAGGAGGTCTGCAGACTCAAACAGATAAACTAATTGCTTCCATTTCATATAGTCATTAGAAAAATAGATGAAGCAGTCATGGTCCCTACCATGCAGGAACTTTTAGTCTAGACTAGCAACTGGATAAATGATTTAATTATGCATCATATGGTGGGTACAATAAATAGATGTGTGCAAAAATGTGGGCTTTATTTGGGCCATTTTCTTTATATTGTAACTTCAGATGTCTATACCTGAACATATATTAATAAACAAAAGTTATTTTTTGCCTTGCCAAGAATACTTATTTATCTTCTAAAACATTATTCTAGAAAACCTTAATGGATTTGTTTAAATTGCTTATTAATATGTGATATAAAATTGAGAGGGCAGTGGGGCTAAAAAAGATTAAAATTACACAAACTCTGAGATTTAAGGTGTTTTTTTTTCTTTTAGGTAAGCTTAAAAAAAGAAACAAATAAAAATACTCCCCAGTGGTGTAAAAAACAGAATTTTACATCAACTCTACACCCTGCTTCAGCCCTGTTTAGATTCACCCTTTTTGAAGGCCTTATTTAGGTCTTGCCCTACCCCGGAGTCTTGCCTCACAGAACTAACTAGAAGAGATCAGAGTTTTGGGTGATGAATCCTGCTGCCTTTTTAGAGTTGGTGCTCACAATTTTCTGAAACCCAATAGCAGATAAATGGAAAATATAACATGTATTATAGGGTCTTAATTTAATAATTTTATATGAAAACCAGTGTTTACAGAGACATTCCATTTAGCAACTTGTTTTCTGTTCCTGCAGATATAGTAGTTGATTCACAAGTCACAAAATAGCAAATATAAATACAATAAAAATTCATCTACATTTCATTAAACTCTATCTGTATCCTTCTCATCTGTCTGTATTTAGATTTTATTCTATGCATTTTAAAAAACTCTGATAAACAGAAGAGGAAATAAAAATGCTGGGTCTTTATTCTAAATCCTTGGATTTATTGGACGCTTAGTATCAACTCACAGGGTATTATTAGAATCAGATAATGTGCTATCACAGTGCTCTGTAACATTCTATTGATCACATAGTACCTGCTTAATAAACATTGCATTAATACATGTGCACATGTTGTTTTCCAAATGCAGACTTACTCAGAAAATTGCTGCTTTCTGTTTTCTCTGTAAACTTTAAAGAGCCAGAAAATGATATGATACTTTAAGATAGAGAATGGTTGTCTTCATTTGCATCAGAAGTATTTGTGTTGTTACAAAAGTGCTGAGTGTAAGGGGCTCTGTGCTGTACCTCATTTTTCTAACTAATGCTAATAATGAACCCAGAGAGAGTGACACCAGCATTGACAGAAGACTTGTTTAGAACACCCATTTATGGACCATTTCCAAACCTGCAGAATCACATTACATAGAGTGGGGCCAATTTTACCAAGTGATTCATAAGCTCATTAAAGCTTGAGTGACAATGCTTAGGTAAGTGGTTATAAGATCAGGCTTCTAATTAGAATCACATGGCCAATTTGCAGAACTCTCTTTACTTATGCCCTTTTCACAGTTTCCGTTCTGGGTGAAAGTGCCTATTTGTTTTAATTAAGTGCCTCATGTGACTCTCAGGTGCCAGAATCAAATATGAGGAGTTCAAGATACATTCATCAGAGTTAAGTTCCACTTTTGCACTAAAGAATGTTCTAGGAATCTGTTCTGTTTGAGTTTGGTGAGGACAGGACAGTGTGGCCAATATTTCTTTCCCCCCCTTTTTTTTTTTTTTTTTGAGATGGAGTCTTGCTCTGTCATCCAGGCTGGAGTCAATGGCACGATCTCGGCTCACTGCAACCTCCGCCTCCCGGGTTCAATCAATTCTCCTGCCTCAGCCTCCCGAGTAGCTGGGATTACAGGTGCCTGCCACCATGCCCAGCTGTTTTGTATGCTTGGTAGAGATGGGGTTTCACCCTGTTGGCCAGGCTGATCTTGAACTCCTGACTTCAGGTGATCCACCTGCCTTGGCCTCCCAAAGTGTTGGGATCACAGGCGTGAGACCCCACACCCAGCCAATTTTTGTATTTTTAGTAGAGATGGGGTTTCACCATGTTGGCCAGGCTGCTGTTGAACTCCAGACTTCGTGATCCACCTGCTTTGGCCTCCCAAAGTGCTGGGATTCAATATTTCTATTACTGTAGCAGAAACTGCTGGGGTTTGTAACAGGGCAGGGCACCTGGGGACAAAAAGAAGAGAAACTTATATTTTTCTCTCTGTGGAGCAGCTCATTGTTCCTGAATCTTTTTTGTTGTAAAGGACAGAAATGGGTAGAGTTTTTGTGTCTTGGGCCTTCTGACTTTGAGTGTGGTGGTAACAGGTGAACATGTGGTGCTCAAATTTTTAAAGGCATATTCTCAAGATGCAGGTGTAATTAGCCCAGAAAGTCTCATCTGAGAAAGAATTCTAGAGGAGGAGAGAGAAAAAGTGACCTTTTTTCAGCTAAACATGTCCCAGATCAAGAGCTGTGTCTACTCTGCTTTCTGGAATGCCTTGCATTTAGTACTTGGAAATCTTCACTTCTATACCTGTGTTTTTTCTCCCTAATGAGTTTGTCTTAACTACTTTTAAAAATGCTTATGATAGTTGAGGGTGTCTGAAAAATTTTTCTATATACCAGAGCCTTCTCTACATCATGGCTTTTTATATGCCATGCAGGATTCTCACCATGAATTTGTGATCTGCAATATTAAAAATGTTCTCCTTGTGGCCGTTGAACATGGAGAGGTGTGGATACTCAATATTTCTATGGGGAAAACCTGGGGTTCTTAGTAAAGATGTAGAACATGTAATGTTGAGGTTCTATCTGTGTTCTTTTTATCTGTATGCATTACACAATTAAGAAAATGCTCATTTAAACAGGATGGCATTTATTACCCAGAAAGTTCTGAAAAAGTTATCAAGAGATACCTCCTTATTAAGGTGCTATAGAAAGACTACTTAAAATCACTATTAAAAATTGCAGAACATGAAAGATATCTGTATCTTGAACTTCCCATAAAACTGATGTTTTCTTATGGTTAAATTCAGACTGTAATTTACTTTAGTGGGTACAATATCTCAGTAGTAATGTTGTGTCCTTCTGGGTGGATCAGCATACTATAAAATCTTGTCCTAGTGCAGTTGATGTTGATGCTAATAACTCAATAAGCTCTCTTACAGATTTTTTCACTATAGAATTATTTTTCTTTTCATCATTAGGTATCTTTATGGAGCTGATGTGCATAAACCATCACGTTTAATCTGGCTGCCTTTTGTTTTTTGTCTATTGTTTTTTTTGTAGGTTTTCTTTGCATTTATTTTTCTGTGGTAAATGAAAGCTCTCATCTTTGTTTATAGGCTAGGAAAACTGAAAAAAAAAAACAAAAAAAAAAAACAGGCGCTTCCACTTACTGGATGTTTGACAAAATAGACTTTTGGGGCCAAAACATTGGCATTACTGGTGAACTTGGTAGAGATTCATTAACTCAGACTTTATTTCAGATCTCCCAAAAAAATAATCTGCATTAACAAGATGTCCAGTTTATTGTACACATTAAAATTTGAGCGGTACCTTCTAACTCAAGGTGTCTATTTTGTCTGAAAATTATAAACAACTATGTCTTTTTCATCTGAAAAATATACATAACTCATTCTGTATTATGTAAATGTAGCACTCAAAAATGTATGTTAGTGTTTATGCCTTCAATTTTACATGTTATCATCCAGACAAGTATCACATATACACTGATGTTGTGGATATTTTGCCACTCTCTTTTCTCAGAGTTAGAGAATACATTAGAAAATGTTCATGTGTTGACAATTATTTTATTGGATAATTTCAATCACTCTTATAAGTCAGAACCAGTTCTATTTACTCTAATTTTACCTTGAGTCAAATGAAAATTTCTGCCCATAGCCACTTTGTAAATATGTGTGTTCATGTGTGTTTTCCAGGGACTGTTGACATTTATGGATGTGGCCATAGAATTCTCTCTGGAGGAGTGGCAACACCTGGACATTGCACAGCAGAATTTATATAGAAATGTGATGTTAGAGAACTACAGAAACCTGGCCTTCCTGGGTGAGGATAACTTTAATACAAAATTCCTAACATAAACTAAAGCTTTTATTTTTCTTTAGAATGTTTTCTGGTAATTTATGCTTTTAGATTTCTGTTTTCAAGAAAATACTGGGGATTTGTCTGTTGAGAAAGGAATTTCTTCAAGATGTTTCATCTTGACCTGAACTTTCTGCATTCCTGAGCTAATCTGTGTCCTGCACTTTAGATTAAGGCTAATTTCAGAAGTTCAGTGACATAAAATATTGTTACACCTTAAAATCTAATTGGCATCACCAATTTTTGATTCAGTAGTACCAGGCAGTGAAATTAAGAATCTAAAAAATTAAAATATTTTCTAAATATTTAAAAATTTCTGTTATAAATTAGTGTATTAGAATAAATTTGTTAGCATATTCTATTATATCCTCTTTACTGAGCACATTACTAAGTTGGTAATTGGAGAATATAAGCAAGATTCATTTAGTTATTTTTAATAAAACAGGTATTGCTGTCTCTAAGCCAGACCTGATCACCTCTCTGGAGCAAGGGAAAGAGCCCTGGAATATGAAGCGACATGAGATGGTGGATGAACCCTCAGGTAGGTGAGAGTGAATACAACAGGTGACATGGATGAAAGGTCCAAAGTCAAGAAGAAAGCCACTCTTTAAAGTGATTTAGGAAGCTGTGTTCCAAAGGAAATAGTTTCTGGGAAGCCTGAATTTTTTTTTTTAATTATACTCTCACATAGGGCCATCTTCTGCTTATACCTATAAAATCTAAGAATTCTACTTTCCCTTCAATGATCTTCCTTCAAGTTTACAGTGACAGCCAAAGTACTGTTCATGGCATACAAAAGAGTGTACAATTTGACTTCTTTTTTCTTGTTTTGTGGACAGACAGATCTATCTCCATAATTTTGAGATACTCTATGTTAAACTATTTTTTAAGTTCTCTTTTTGCATCATGTCTGAAATGTGTGAGAGTAGTAGTTTCTGTTCTATTGGGTTTTTTCTTTTTGGTTTATTTTTCTGCACATTTGATCCTGTTTTCATTACTATAGTCTTGAAATATAGTTTGAAAGTATAAAGTAGGATGTCCTTCTGCTTTGTTCTTTTTCCTCAAGATTGCTTTGGCTATTCAAAGTTTATTGTAGTTTCATGTACATTTTAGGACTGCATTTTTCATTACTGTGAAGAAAAACACTGGAATTTTGATAAGGAGTTCATTGAATCTACAGGTCACTTTGGATAATATGGCAGTTTCATAATACTTATTCTTTCAACAGAAATAAAACATTTTAAAATTTATTTGTGTCCTCTCTAATTTTTTTCATTGATATATCTTTCACTTAAAAGACTTATGAGCTCCTTGTTTAAATTTGTTCTAAAATTGAGTATTTCACTGCTATTGTATTTAAGTTTTTTTTTCCTCCATTTTATCAGATAGTTTAAGTGTATGGAACCATAACTTGTATATTAATTTTATATTTTGTTAATTAACTGAGTGTATTCATTAGTTTAAACAGGTTTTAATGTACTCTCTCTATATATACATATACGTATATGATTACATGATCTACAAACAGCAACATTTTACTTAATTGGTCTTCAATTTCAATGACTTTAAATTTTTCTTTTGACTATTTTGTCTTCCACATGCTTTCAGTGCTATGTTAAAATAGAAGCTAGTTTTGCATTAGTGTCTGTAAATTTGAAGGAGCAAACACCTCTTCAAGTTTTATAAACTGGTTTCAGAAAGTAAAAATGTATTTTTGTTGGGCCCCCAGAGTGATAGAATGTCCTCTGGGTTTGTAGTGAAGGGGTTGTAGCTTGGCCTTAAGGCTGCTGGGTTTGCGCAAGGGTCCACGTTCAGTTGTCTTGTTAAATGGAGCTTGGATAGTTGTAATTCTCATTTAATTTTTGGACAGATTGAATATCCTTCAGGACTTTGCTGTGCAGGGCAGACCCAAGGGCAGGTTTCTGCAGTCAGGCCTGCATATGGTGCGTTTTATATCAGGATGTGGATAAGCATGGCTTTCACTGAGTACAGGAGAGTATTTTCCCAGGTAACTTTGGGTTTCTATGTAGGCAAAACCAGCCATGAACTATGGCTCAGGGAGCTGGAACTGAGTCATGTAACTGCTTCAGGGACCACAGTAAAGGTCAAGGTCTGCAGGCCTGCCAGCATGGCTGTAAATGGGTGTCTTTCTCCAGGCCTCTGGAAAGGCAGGACCTCCCCCAGACTGTGACTGGGAAGAGTTTGGGACATTTACAGAGTAAGTTTAAAATTCTCAGGGGAACCCAGTTAGGTGGAACAATTTATTTTCTTTAGCCAAAAACAGTAGTTCTGTAGTTTGCCACCTGGATGAGGACTTGCCTTCTGAAAAGGGTTACCTTCAATCTTGGGCTTTAGCAGAGTTTCACAACTCCTTTCCCGGATCTCAGAGTTCTTTTAAAGACACTTATTTTTGATCTGGGGTATTGTAACATAACCCAGGCAAGTCTTAATATTTTGACCGAAAACAATTCTTCAACTTTCATGTACCATGTAGCTGTCATTACAGGTATGAACCATGATGCCTGGTTCTCTCATAAAGGCATTTTTGTCAGCAATGGCTGACAAATTTTCTTGCTGTCAGAGGATAAGCAAATAAGGCACCTTTAATTTTTTGTTATTAATGTCGCTCTCCATATAAATTTTTACTGTTTTCTACTTCAAATTTATCTGTAATTTTAGATTCAGATATTTAGGGCAATATACTAGAATATACATGTTGTGCCTGAATTAAATTAGATAATTAGTATGCAGGCAGGCAAAAAGGAATTATAGAGCCAGGCGCGGAGGCTCACGCCTGTAATCCCTGAACTTTGGGAGGCTGAGGTGTGTGGATCACAAGGTCAGGAGATTGAGACCATCCTGGCTAACACGATGAAACCCTGTCCCTACTAAAAATACAAAAAATTATCCGGGCGTGGCGGCACATGCCTGTAGTCTGAGCTACTAGGGAGGCTGAGGCAGGAGAATCGCTTGAACCTGGGAGGTGGGGGTTGCAGTGAGCCAATATCATGCCACTGCACTCTAGCCTGGGAGACATAGCGGAGACTCCGTCTCAAAAAGAAAGGAATTATAGAATTTTCAACCACTTTTATCAGCCTATATCTAAATAATAGCATAATTTATTCCCCAAATATTTGTTTTATATGTGAGGCTCTAACCATATTCTGCTAAATATATACATAATTTAGCAATGTAAGGCCATTCTTTGCTTCTAAACTTGGATTACAGTGGTTTTATTTTGTGTAAAATAACATGTATTTAAAACATAAAAATTGAGACTAGTTTCTTTTAAATGCTTATCTATTAAAAGTTTCTCATTAGCATCTCCTAATTATGATTTTGATGCATTTATTCTGAAATTTTATTGCTACATAATAGATGCCATTAATTTAAAACGCCTGCCTTCCCTGAATGCACACAGTCAAACATTGCAGTTATCTAGACAAATTGTTAATGTACATTAATCTTGCCAACTAGATTTTATGAGTAAACATTTCTTTCATTATTATCTTGCAGTTCTATATTAGTGTGTTTTTTAAGTGCAGGTTTCTTAATATCAGTTTATTGTGTCTATTGATTTCATGCATTATAATTTTAGACAATTGGCAATTCTGTTTGTATACTTTAAGTCAATGTCGGGTTTAATTAAAAGATAAATGAGCCTTATGTCTGTCATAGTCAGATTATCTATATGTGTGTGTTTATGTCTACAAATATGACCCAAATTTTGTTATAGTTTACTTGTATATATTCTTTCTTAGCTCATTTTCTTTTTCTTTTTTCTTTTTTTGAGACAGAGTTTTGCTCTTGTTGCCGAGGCTGGAGTACAGTGCATGTGATCTCAGCTCACTGCAACTTCCTCCACCTCTCGGGTTTAAGTGATTCTCTAGCCTCAGCCTCCTGAGTAGCTGGGATTGCAGGCATGTGCCACCATCCCAGGCTAATTTTGTATTTTTTTTTTTTTTTATTAGAGATGGGGTTTGCCATGTTGGTCAGGCTGGTCTCAAACTCCTGACCTCAGGTAATCTGCTTGCCTTGGCCTCCCGAAGTGCTGGGATTGCAGGCATGAGCCACCATGCCCGGCCTCTTAACTCATTTTCAGTGTTGATTTTATCTTGTCTAAGTGAGTAGCCTTGGAAATAGTCTTATTTTCACCATGTGTTTAGTGATAAATATGTATTTTCTTTGTGTAAGAAAAACACTTTTGTGATTTGAAGGTAATTTTTAAAAAGATGTATAATTCTGTATTTTTAAAAAATATTTGTTGTAAAAACACAACATATAATTTACCTTCTTAAATCTATTTTAATGTACATGTCAGGGCCAGGCATGGTGGTGGCTCACATCTTTAAAACCAGGATTTTGAGAGGCCAGGACAGGAGGATTGCTTGAGCCCAAAAGTTTGATACAAACCTGGGCAAAATATGGAGACACCCTCTCTACAAACATTTTTTTCTAAGAAATAGCCAGGCATGGTGGTGTACACCTGTGGTCCCAGCTACTTGAGAGATTGAGGGGCAGGATTACTTGAGCCTGAGATTGTGACGCTGCAGTGAGCCATAATTGTGCCATTGCATTCAAGCTTGGGTGACAGATTGAGACCCTGTTTCAAAAAAAAAAAAAAAAACCCTGTATATTTCAGGCATGTTAACTATATTCACATTGTTATGCAAAAGACTTCTAGAAATTTTGCATCTTGTAAAACTAAAACTCAATATCCCTTAAATAACATTTACCTGTTTTATGCTCTCTCCAGCCTTTGACAAACACCCTTCCACCTTCTGTTTTTATGAGTGTGACTATTTTATATATTTCATATAAGTAAAATCATAACATCCATCATTTCGTTACTGGTTTATTTCAGTGGACATAATATTCTCAAAGTGTATCTTTAAATGTGACAAGATTTTTTTTAAAGGCTGAATAATATTCCATTCTATCAAACATGTCTTCAAGGTCTTTTGTTGCATATTTTAGATATAGATTCATAAATGTAATTGCTGTATTTGATAATTTTATTTTTAGTTATTTGAAGTACATTTATAACATTATAAAATAATATGTGCATCCTTGTTTTCCACCAACAATTCACATGGGTTTTTTTCTTTTTTTCTTTTTTTTTTTTTTTTTTTTTGAGATGGAGTCTCCCTTTGTCACCCAGACTGGAGCTCAGTGGCACAATCTTGACTCACTGCAACCTCCGCCTCCCGGGTTTCAAGCGATTCTCCTGCCTCAGCCTCCTTAGTAGCTGGGATTACAGGCACGTGCCACCACATCTGGCTAATTTTTGTATTTTTAGTACAGATGGGGTTTCACCCTGTTGGTCAGGCTGGTCTTGAACTCCTGACCTCGAAATCTGCCCACATCAGCCTCCCGAAGTGCTGGGATTACAGGCGTGAGCCACCTCGCCTGGCCAAGGGTTTTACTGCATCATCAACAGATTAGGTGTTTTTAAAAAATTGATAGTGGCCATTTAAATGGATGTGAGGGATTTTTTTTTTTTCATTGTGATTTTTATGCATTTCTCTACAAATGAGAAATTTTGTGTGTCCTTTCAAATTTTTTTATTTGTGTTTTTTGATGAAAATGTATTTCAATTATTTGCCTATTTCTAAATAAATTCATTCAAATTTATTGTTTAGTTTTAAAAGTCGTTTATATTTTTTGAATATTGACTCCTATCACATGTGATTTGTAAATATTTTCACCCATTTTCTAGGAGGCCTTATCCCTCTATTAAATGTTTACTTGTGCAGAAATTTTGAAGTGTAGTATAGTTAAATTTTTTTTTTTTCTTTGTTGCTTATGCATTTAATGTTGTATCTAAGAAAATGGCGCTAAGATTATTGTCATGTGTTTCCCCTATATATTTTTAAATGATGAAGAAGTTATCTGGCCTGTTGCAGCTTCTCAGGTAGCTGGGTTACAAGTGTGTAGCATCATGTCCTGCCAGTTTTTTTGTATTTTTGGTTGAGACAAGGTTTTGCCGCATTGCTGAGGTTGGTCTCAAACTTCTGAGATCCAGTGATCAGCCCACTTTAACCTCCCAAAGTCCTGAGATTACATTTCTTTTTATTAAGTAGTTTAATTAATTTATATTTAAAATTATTTCTTAAAATAAAATTACTAGTCTTATTGCTATTGTATTATGTGTTTGAGTGGTATGTTTTTTCTTATTTACTGTTTTATTGCCTTAACTTTTATTTTAATTGTGTAGTGACATGCTTCAATTATTTTTTAAATTTTGTTTTGCATACTTTCTATAAATATTATCTTCATAATCCTCTTGTATATTAGTCTGTTTTCATGCTGCTGATAAAGACATACCTGAGACTGGGCAATTTACAGAAGAAAAAGGTTTATTGGTCACAGTTTCGTGTGACTGAGGAGTCATCACAATCATGGTGGAAAGTGAAAGGCATGTCTCACATGGTGGCACACAAAAGAAAGAGCTTGCGCAGGAAAACTGCCTTATAAAGCCTTCAGCTTTCATGAGACTTATTCTCTATCATGAGAACAGCACAGAAAAGATCTGCCCCCGTGATTCAATTACCTCCTACCGCGTCCCTCCCACAACATATGGGAATTAAAGATGAGACTTGGGTTGGGACATGGCCAAACCACATCATCTTAAAAATGGAGTTTATGTAAAACATCTAAAAATTAAAAATATATTTTAATCTCATGACAACTTCAATTGATATAAAAATTATACCTCTATTTTTCAGTTTATTAATATTAAAAATTATTTTGTGTATTAACATTTATGCAGATTTTTATTGTTTTAAATATTCTACAGAAGAGCTTTAAGGGTTTTATGCATCATCATTATGATAGTAAAGATTTCTACATTTGTATATTTACATTTAATAGAGAGCTTTATTTTTATATACGGTTTTGTGATGCTGTCTAGTATTATTTTATTTTTAAATAAAATTGACTCATTTTAGCATTTCTTTGTTGTTGTTGTTGTTGTTGTTGTTGTTGAGAAGGAGTCTTGCTCTGTCGCCCAGGCTGGAGTGCAGTGGCGCAATCTCAGCTCACTGCAAGCTCCGTCTCCCGGGTTCATGACATTTTCCTGCCTCAGCCTCCCGAGTAGCTGGAACTATAGGCGGCTGCCACCATGCCCGGCTAATTTTTTTTTTTTTTTTTTGTATTTTTAGTAGAGACAGGGTTTCACCATGTTAACCAGGATGGTCTCGGTCTCCTGACCTCGTGATCCGCCCACCTCGGCCTCCCAAAGTGCTGGGATTACAGGCGTGAGCCACCGCGCCCAGACCATTTCTTTTTTTTATATGCAGAGTCTCGCTGTATTATTCAGGATGATCTGAATCTCCTGGTCTTTAGTGTTGTGACAGCTTTGGCCTCTTAAAACTGCAGGATTACAGGCATGAGCCACAGTGCCTGGCCATCATGTAGCATTTTTTTGAAGAACTGTGCTAGTGGTGATGAACTCCCTCAACTTTTATTTTGGAGATTTTTAGTTTTCATCCTATTTTAAAAGGGAAATAAATTTAAATCAAATATTCTTGGTTACAAATTTTTTTTTCTTTTACTACATCAAAATTTGGGAAGTTCTCACCTTTTATCTTCAAGTAACCACTGTATTATTATTTTTTTCCCATATTCTTCTTCTAAGATTCCGTTAATGAATATATTGATCTATTTGATGGTATCTAATAAGTTTTACATTCCATGTTTTAATTTTGTTTTGCAATTTTATATTTTTGTGTTATATATTCTAGCGTATGCCACCATACATCTGATATTTGTGTTTTGATTTTTTAGTACATATCATAATTGTGCATGACAATATTTAACTTTGTACAATTTAAGACCGTGTGGAGCAAAATCAAATATGAATCAGCCACGTCTTTTTCCAGTAGAATTATCTCTATGTTTGTTTGCCTGTATAAAAGTTATCCTTTTTTTTTTTTTTTTTGAGACAGAGTTTTGCTCTTGTTGACCAGGCTGGAGTGCAGTGGCATGATCTTGGCTCACTGCAACCTCTGCCTTCCAGGTTCAAGTGATTTTCCTGCCTCAGCCTCCCAATTAGCTGGGATTACAGGCGCCCACCACCACACCCAGATAATTCTTGTATTTTTAGTAGAGAGAGAGTTTACCATGTTGGCTGGGCTGGTCTTGAACTCCTGACCTCATGATCCACCCTCTTCAGCCTCCCAAAGTGCTGGGATTACAGGCGTGAGCCACCACACCCGGTTACCCTTTTTTTTTTTGTTTTTTGTTTTTTGTATATTTGTTGTATAGGTTTGTTGTGAATGGTTTTCTAATCCTGTGTAGATGAGTAGTTATAAAATTCTTGTAATTTCAACATCCTATTTATGAATCTATATGATTTTTGTGTGGCAGAAACACTTTTGGATTTGAATATAATTTAAAACTATCATAACTCTGTACCTCCTTTGGGTATTACTGTTTATTTTTACTTGTCAAAAAAATAACAAATTTACCACAAAATATTTTTAAATATTCACTTTAGTCATACTAATTATCTTGACAATGTCATGCAACATATTGCTAGAATGTTTTTATCTTGCAAAGCTAAATCTTAATACATACTGACTACCACTTTTTTCTTTTTTTTTTTTCTTTTTTTGAGGTGGAGTCTTGCTCTGTCACCCAGGCTGAAGTGCAAAGTCGCCATCTCAGCTCACTGCAACCTCCACCTCCCAGGTTCAATTGATTCTCACCCCTCAGACTCCTGAGTAGCTCAGATTACAGGTGCCCGCCATCATGCCTGGCTAATTTTTGTATTTTTATTAGAGATGGGGTTTCACCATGTTGGCCAGGCTGGTTTTAAACTCCTGACCTTAGGTGATCCACCCGCTTGGGTCTCTCAAAGTGCTCAGATGACAGGTGTGAACCATCACGCCTGGCCCCATTTTTTTCTGTTTTATGGCACTTTGCAAACACCAGTCTGTTCTTTGTTTCTAAGAGTGCAACTCCTTCGTATATCTCATACGATCTGTCTTTTTATGGCTGGCTCATTTCATTTTGCATAATGCCATCAACATTTATCTTTATAGTTTGTACAATATTTCCTGCTTTTCGAAGACTGAGTGATATTTCAGAATTTTTATATTTTAAATTATATCTACTGAATGATTTGGTGAAAGAAATCTGCCTTGCTTTTACCTATTGGCTTACAGTAACAATGCTGCAATAATTATCACTATGTAAATGACTCCTTATATGACCATGTATGTGAAAGTTTATATATGTGCTGCATTCTATTTTATTAGTCTACTTTTTCACCTTTATACTCATACCAAATTGTTTTAATTCTGTAGCTTTGTAATGTGATTTAATCAAGAACTTTAATGCCTCCAGCATTGTTCTTTTTATTTTTTGAAGATTGTTGGGTACTTTATTGTCTCTTGAGATTCTGTATACTTTTGGGGTTGCTGTTCCTGTTTCTTCAAAAATGCAATGAGAAATTTGAAAAGCATTGCATTAAGTCTGTCTGTTGCATTGAGCAGGATGGACCTTTTCACAATATTAACTATTTCGACCTTTGTTTAAAAGCACACTCAAGGGTGTGTTGTTTAATTTCTATATATTTGTAAATTTTTCAGTTTTTGTGTCTTATTGTTTTATACTTGTACTCCATTTTACTCATAGAAAGTAGTTCATAGATGTTTACTTTTAAAAATTTTGGTAAGACTTCGTTTTTGGCTTAAGATATGGTTTATCAAGGAAAATGTTGTATGAGCTATTGAGAAAGGTGTGTATTCTGATGTTGTTGAGGAGTGTTCTCTGTAACTCTGTTTGGAATAATTGTTTTATACTGCCTTTAAGTAGTCTGTTCCCTTATTAACATTCTTTCTTGTTTTATTTTTATTACAGAAAATGTGGTATTAAAATATCTTGCTGTAATTGTATTGCTTTGTATGTGTTTCTTCCATTCTGTCAATATTTGCTTTATATATTTGGAACCCTAATGTGAGACACACACACACACACACACACACCCCTGCGTGTGTGCACAGATACATACACACATACACACACACAAATATACACAAATTTTTCATAGGTTCCCAGTGAATGAATCTATTATTTTTTGATGTCCTTTGTTTCTTTGGAGTTTAAATTTCAAGTACATTTTATAAAATATTATAATTTTTGACTTAAGATGTAGCTTGTGTAAGATTATTTTGACTGTTTCTGCTCTCATTTGATTAATATTTGCATGGAATGTCTACTTTCTTCCTGCCTCTTCCAGTCTTTTTTTATCATTAGATTTCAACTGACTCTTGTAGAAAGGCAAGATGAATCTCAGTTTTTAAAATATTTTAATAAAACTATTTATTGAAAGTATGTCAATTTAAAAGTTAATTTTATATATATTTGAATAATTTTCTGAAATAGACTTACTGTTATTTTATTAAGTATTTTATTTGATTCTTGCATCTTTGTCTTTTATTCTCTTTCCATCTTCCTTTATGTCTTTTTGACATTTCTATTGATAGGCTTTGACTTATTTTGTTTTGTGTATTTATACAAATATTTTTGTGGTATGTTGGGGATTACATATAACTTCTAAAAGATACAACAACATATTTTAATCTGATAAATAAAGAAACAAGTTGCATACAAAAATTTGTTCTCATTATGCCTTCCATCAAATTTGTCATTGATGTTGTTAATTATATCTTTTTATATTGTATATTCATTAATGAATATTTATAATGTTTTCTATGCTTTTATCCTTCAAATTTCAGAGAATAATTAAAAATGTTTCTGCACCACTAGGGTAATGCTAAGAAATTTGACTTTTGTGTATTTGCATATTTTTCCCAGAAAATCATGTATTTTTATATGATTCTGTGTTTTTACTGGAATCATGTTATTTTCAGTAGAAGGAACTGTTTTCAGCACCTTTTATATGTAGGGCATATGCATTTCCAATATGCTATTTTAGAATTTGGTTACTTTGGAAGGTTTTTACTTTTTTTATTTGGCAGGACAGATTCTCTGATGGTATTATTCTCAATTAATTAAAGCTTTTTTTTTCACAATTTTTTTCATGACTACATCACACAGTTCCCTTATGGCCTGCAAAATTTTTGTTAACAGTTCACTGATTATCTCATAAGAGTATGTTTGTAAATGGCACATCACTTTTTTTCTTTTCCTTTTTTTGTTTTTGGAGACAAGAGTCTCACTGTATCCCCCAGCCAGGCTTGAGTGTAGTGGTGTGAACTGAGCTCACTGCAACCTCCACTTCCCGGGTTCAAGTGGTTCTTCAGCTTCAGCCTCCTGAGTAGCTGGGATTAGAGGCATGCACCACCACGCTTGGCTAATTTTTATAGTTTTAGTAGAGACGGGGTTTCACCATGTTGGTCAGGTTGGTCTCGAACTCCTGACCTCAGGTGATCAGCCCACCTTGGCCTCCCAAAGTGCCTGGATTACAGGTGTGAGCCACCGTGCCTCACCTGGCACATCAGTTTTATCTTGCAGCTTCAAAGGTAATCTTTTGTCTGTGACTTTTGAAATTGTGCTTATGTATGTGTTTGTTATAAATATCTTTTTGTTATTCTAGTTTGTTGAGCTTTTTTATTTTTACGTCTTTTTTTTTTTTTTTTTTTTTTTACTTTTAGGATCTGTCAGTTTTTTTGTGTATATTTTATCTCCACAATTTCTGTTTTTTGATATCTTAAATATTTTTTATTCTTGTCCTCATTTTTCTGATTTCCATAGTTGTTTCTGTTCCTATATTAATCAGTATTATTCAGTTTATTACCAATTATTAAAATTAATGTATACATCTTTTTTATGGTTTCTTTCAGAAAATTTTGTGATATTTTTGGTGGGATTGTATTGCCCTGTTTTGTATATATTATAATCCTTGATTGAGATTTGGACATTAAAAAAAGCTACTTGTCAAAATCTTTATAATGCAGCTTTGTCCTGGCATATTCTGAAAACAGTTGTCTTGGCTGGTGATTATGAGAGTTTCTTAAACATGTTCTTAGGATAGGTGTTGTCTGAAATTTTGTTTATTCTTTAGTTAAGAGAGTTTACTTATGTTAATTTGTAGCATCAGTCATCACTTGCTACACCTGTTCTATTTCTGTCACACTGCAGTCTCTCTACTGCTGTAACATTTTTCTTTGGTCTCAGCAGACTTAAACTCTCATTCCAAAATATACCACCATTTCTTTCAGTACTTTATGTCATGAGAGACAGAAATCAGTGTCAGGAAAAAACCCTAAAAGACAGAAATTGCAATGATTGTGCCAGTATTTTACCTTTCTTTTAAAACAGAAACCAAGAGTTGGCAATTTACTTGTAAAGACACTATGGTATAGTGGGAACCAGGCAAAGATGTATTGGGTAAATTTAACAGACTTTTCTTTTTCTTCTGTGTGTTTTTTTGCATTGTGCTCACCTGGGACACTGCACACACTTAAATCATTTATGAATTTTCCACAGATGTATTTTGGTCTGTATGTTTTTGTTACATTTATGTCTATGAAAGAATTAGGGCCTGTGGTATTTTGCAATGCCACCTTGTCTATGCAGTTTGTATAATTTTATAGGTAAGATTTTTAAACTATATTCATGTGAGTCTAGTAAGTGGAATAATTTATTATTTTTAATTTTTTTTCAGGTATATATCCTCATTTTGCTCAAGACCTTTGGCCAGAGCAGGGCATGGAAGATTCTTTTCAAAAAGCAATACTGAGAAGATATGAAAAATATGGACATGAGAATTTACAGTTAAGAAAAGGCTGTAAAAGTGTGGATGAGTGTAAGGTGAACAAAGAATGTTATAATGGACTTAACCAGTGTTTCACAACTGCCCAGAGCAAAGTATTTCAATGTGATAAATATTTGAAAGTCTTCTATAAATTTTTAAATTCAAACAGACATAAGATAAGACATACTGAAAAGAAATCTTTGAAATGTAAAAAATGTGTCAAATCATTTTGCATGCTTTCACATAAAACCCAACACAAAAGCATTTATCATAGAGAGAAGTCCTACAAATGTAAAGAATGCGGAAAAACCTTTAATTGGTCCTCAACCCTTACTAATCATAGGAAAATTTATACTGAAGAGAAACCTTACAAATGTGAAGAATATAGCAAATCTCCTAAGCAACTCTCAACCCTTACTACACATGAAATAATTCATGCTGGAGAGAAACTCTACAAATGTGAAGAATGTGGTGAAGCTTTTAATCGATCCTCAAATCTTACTACACATAAGATAATTCATACTGGAGAGAAACCTTACAAGTGTGAAGAATGTGGCAAAGCATTTATCTGGTCATCAACCCTTACTGAGCATAAGAAAATTCATACTAGAAAGAAACCCTACAAGTGTGAAGAATGTGGCAAAGCATTTATATGGTCCTCAACCCTAACTAGACATAAGAGGATGCACACTGGAGAGAAACCCTACAAATGTGAAGAATGTGGCAAAGCTTTTAGCCAGTCCTCAACCCTTACTACACATAAGATAATTCATACTGGAGAGAAACGCTACAAATGTTTAGAATGTGGCAAAGCTTTTAAGCAACTCTCAACTCTTACTACACATAAAATCATTCATGTTGGAGAGAAACTCTACAAATGTGAAGAATGTGGCAAAGGTTTTAATCGATCTTCAAATCTTACTACACATAAGATAATTCATACTGGAGAGAAACCTTACAAGTGTGAAGAATGTGGCAAAGCATTTATCTGGTCCTCAACCCTTACTAAACATAAGAGAATTCATACTAGAGAGAAACGCTACAAATGTGAAGAATGTGGCAAGGCATTTATATGGTCCTCAACCCTAACTAGACATAAGAGGATGCACACTGGAGAGAAACCCTACAAATGTGAAGAATGTGGCAAAGCTTTTAGCCAGTCGTCAACGCTTACTACACATAAGATAATTCATACTGGAGAGAAACCCTACAAATGTGAAGAATGTGGCAAAGCCTTTAACTGGTCCTCAACTCTTACTAAACATAAGATAATTCATACCGAAGAGAAACCCTACAAATGTGAAAAATGTGGCAAAGCCTTTAAGCAGTCTTCAATCCTTACTAACCATAAGAGAATTCATACTGGAGAGAAACCCTATAAATGTGAAGAATGTGGCAAATCTTTTAACCGGTCTTCAACTTTTACTAAACATAAGGTAATTCATACTGGAGTAAAACCCTACAAATGTGAAGAATGTGGCAAAGCATTCTTCTGGTCCTCAAGCCTAACTAAACATAAGAGAATTCATACTGGAGAGCAACCCTACAAATGGGAAAAATTTGGCAAAGCCTTTAACGGGTCCTCACACCTCACCACAGATAAGATAACTCATTGGAGAGAAATCTTACAAGTATGAATAATGTGCCAAAGCCTAAAAAAACCCTCAATTCTTAATAGATATAAGATTATTCATACTGGAGAGAAACTACAAACCTGAGAGAGGCGCTATTGCTTTTGACAGTACCTCAAACTTTAAAGAAAATCATTCTGCTGAAAAATCCTAGAAATGTGAAGAATGTGAAAAAGCCTTTAAATGATTGTCACACTTGATTGTAGGTAAGATAATTCATACTGGAGAAAACTACCAGTGTGAACAATGTGGCCAAGCTTCGACAATGCTCACACCCTATTGTACAGGAAAGCATTTATACTTGAGAAGAAATGTACAAATATAGGCAAAGTAAAAAAGCCTGCTCACATCTTACTCAAAATTGTAGAGTTCATAGTAAATAAAAGCATCAAAATTCTAATTACTCTCAGAAGATCTGTCAGAAGATATGTCTTTAAAGTATAGAAGAGCATTTATTTTGAAAAAGCATTACACATATGAAGAGGATTTTAATATCTTTACTTGTACCACAGATCTTATTGTACACATTTTATACTAGAGAAAAACCCTCAGGCAGTTATTAAAATTTTGTTGAACATCAGGGAGTTTATATTGAAGAAAACCCTGCAAGTGTAATGAATTTGGAAAAACATTTTTTCAAAAACTACAAATTATAAAACACCAAAGTGTTCATACTAAAATATATTTTTGCAGATACATTAAATATGAAAGATATTCAATCCAAAATTAAGTCTATGTAAATATCAGAATAATTCACAGTAGAAATATCTAGGACACTCAAGCTTTAGACATTACACTAAATCAGAGTGCTGAGTATAGAAAATAATACAAACTAAAATTTGTCTAAACATTTGTATATAACTTTAAAAAGTAGAATATTTTTTGGAGGGTTATAATTACATTCAAAGTACTTTTTTTTGGAAAATACAGATTTTTTTAAAAGTGAATAATGTGTTCAACTCTGAAATTCATGCTGTTTCATCATTCCTGGTGTATTCACATGTGAAAGCATGTGACTAATTGTTACTGCATAAAAGATATGAGATTCTTTTTTATTAGGCATTATTTATGACCTTTTCTATGAAAAGATAAGGACATTAAAATGTGAGATGCATGAGGAAAATTTAGGTAGAGAGACTCTTTGTGGTTAACTTATAATATTGAGTGATGCATGAGGTAGGTGTTCAGAATAATATTCCTCTGCATTATTATGAATGAAAAACTTTCTTAATTTTAGTTAAAATTAAGTTAGTCATATGTTATTTTATTAATTGTACTTCTATGGAATAATATGCAGTCTATTTTTAAGTTATAAATTATGTGTGAACTTAGCTTTTCAATTCAACATTTTTAACATGTTAAATACTATTGTGAATTCAATGAAGTGTTCTTATGCCACTAACTTTAACCTATTCCCTTACTCAAGGGTGTAGGTAAAAGATGGTAACAATACACTATTTGGTAAGATAATGGACTGACATCTTTAGCAATATTTTTTGCCAGTGGCTTTAAATTGCCATTAAGTTAAAAATATTGTTCCTATAGGTTAAATTTTTATTCTTATTTTCGCATTTAAATTTATTTTTCTTAATTTTTGTGGATACATAATATGTGTATATATGTATGCCATATATGGTATATTTTGATGCAGGCATACTCTATACAATAATCACATTAGAGGAAATGAGATATCCATTACCTCTAGCATTTATTCTTTTTATTACAAGGAATTCAATTCTACACTTTTAGTTATTTTTAAATTTACAATGTTATTGATTACAGGGTCATTTTTATGGTCATAATAAAAAATGTTATACAAACGTGTAAAATCCATACATTTCTGACTTCTGAATAAATATTTTTAAAAATTTTAATATATTTTTCTTTGAATATGTGACCTTTTCCTGCAAGCACATATGGACTCTTAGAATTGATTTACATAAAATTAAATATATACATCTATTAAAGATAAACCTTAGGTGTAAATAAATTAAGGAGTAAGTATGTTTGTGTGAGTATAAGTTTGAAACTACTTTTAGCAGCAAAAAGAAATATTTGAACAAAATAAATTATTTTAATAAGGTGTCTAATTTACTAGAAAACAAAAATTTTCGAAAATGCTGAAACCAAATCTATGCTGTTTGGTTTGTATTGAATTTATTACTGTACAGTCTTTGGGCTTATCATTCAGAATCTCCCCATGCAACTTCTGTGTTTTAACTTGACTGGTACTCATGCTAGACCCATAACTTTCTTTTTTATGTTTGTTAATTATTTGTTTATTTATTTATTTATTTATTTTTGAGACGGAGTCCTGCTCTGTCACCCAGGCTGAAGTTCAATAGTGTGATCTTGGCTCATTGTAACCTCTGCCTTTGAGGTTCAAGCAGTTCTCCTGCCTCAACCTCCCAAGTAGCTGGGATTACAGGTGCTCGCCACCACACTCAGCTAATTTTTGTATTTTTAGTAGAGATGAGGTTTCACCATGTTGGTCAGGCTGGTCTTCAACTGACCTTAGGTGATCCACCCACCTTGGCCTCTGAAAGTGCTGGGATTACAGGCGTGAGCCACCGCGCCCAGCCTGTGTAATAGTTTTTGAAGTATTCATTATGTGAGCTGGTCTGTAATTACAAGAATATATATTTTTTTAATTTTGTTGTTCCATAAGCTATTGGGGTACATGTGGTATTTGGTTAGATGAGTAAATTCTTTTTTTTTTTTTGGCTGTATCAGCGGGTTCTGCACTCGTTTATTCAATCAAGGATCAAAAATATTTGAAAAATAAATAACAATACAGCAATAAAAAACAATATAAATTTTAAAAATACAGTATAGCAAGTATTTACATAACATTTACATTGTATTATAGGTATTATAAGTAATCTAGAGGTGATTTAAAGTATACAAGAGGATGTGCATAGGTTATGTACAAATACTACACCATTTTATATAAGAAACTTGAGCAACCGCAGATTTTGGTATCCATGGGAGAGGGGGTTGTCCTGGAACCAATTCCCCATGAATACCAAGGGATTACTGTATAGCATGTATATGTTTCCTATGGCTGCTGTCACAAATTACCACAAATGTAGTGGCTTAAAACAATCAACCTTTACTATCTTTTTTTTAAAATTATTATTATTATACTTTAGATTTTAGGGTACATGTGTGCAATGTGCAGGTTAGTTACATATGTATACATGTGCCATGCTGGTCCGCTGCACCCACTAACTCGTCATCTAGCATTAGGTATATCTCCTAATGCTATCCCTCCCCCCTCTCCCCACCCCACAACAGTCCCCAGAGTGTGATGTTCCCCTTTCTGTGTCCATGTGTTCTTATTGTTCAATTCCCATCTATGAGTGAGAATATGTGGTGTTTGGTTTTTTGTTCTTGTGATAGTTTACTGAGAATGATGATTTCCAATTTCATCCATGTCCCTACAAAGGACATTAACTCATCATTTTTTATGGCTGCATAGTATTCCATGGTGTATATGTGCCACATTTTCTTAATCCAGTCTATCAGTGTTGGATATTTGGGTTGGTTCCAAGTCTTTGCTATTGTGAATAATGTCGCAATAAACATACGTGTGCATGTGTCTTTATAGCAGCATGATTTATAGTCCTTTGGGTATATACCCAGTAATGGGATGGCTGGGTCAAATGGAATTTCTAGTTCTAGATCCCTGAGAAATTGCCACACTGACTTCCACAAGGGTTGAACTAGTTTACAGTCCCACCAACAGTGTAAAAGTGTTCCTTTTTCTCCACATCCTCTCCAGCACCTGTTGTTTCCTGACTTTTTAATGATTGCCATTCTAACTGGTGTGAGATGGTATCTCATTGTGGTTTTGATTTGCATTTCTCTGATGGCCAGTGATGGTGAGCATTTTTTCGTGTGTTTTTTGGCTGCATAAATGTCTTCTTTTGAGAAGTGTCTGTTCATGTCCTTTGCCCGCTTTTTATGGGGTTGTTTGTTATTTCTTGTAAATTTGTTGGAGTTCATTGTAGATTCTGGATATTAGCCCTTTGTCAGATTACTAGGTTGCGAAAATTTTCTCCCATTTTGTAGGTTGCCTGTTCACTCTGATGGTAGTTTCTTTTGCTGTGCAGAAGCTCTTTAGTTTAATTAGATCCCATTTGTCAATTTTGGCTTTTGTTGCAATTGCTTTTGGTGTTTTAGACATGAAATCCTTGCCCATGCCTATGTCCTGAATGGTAATGCCTAGGTTTTCTTCTAGGGTTTTTATGGTTTCAGGTCTAACGTTTAAGTCTTTAATCCATCTTGAATTAATTTTTGTATAAGGTGTAAGGAAGGGATCCAGTTTCAGCTTTCTACATATGGCTAGCCTGTTTTCCCAGCACCATTTATTAAATAGGGAATCTTTTCCCCATTGCTTGTTTTTGTCAGGTTTGTCAAAGATCAGATAGTTGTAGATATGCGGCGTTACTTCTGACGGCTCTGTTCTGTTCCATTGATCTATATCTCTGTTTTAGTAGCAGTACCATGCTGTTTTGGTTACTGTAGCCTTGTAGTATAGTTTGAAGTCAGGTAGTGTGATGCCTCCAGCTTTGTTCTTTTGGGTTAGGATTGACTTGGCGATGCGGACTCTTTTTTGGTTCCATATGAACTTTAAAGTAGTTTTTTCCAATTCTGTGAAGAAAGTCATCGGTAGCTTGATGGGGATGGCATTGAATCTATAAATTACATTGGGCAGTATGGTCATTTTCACAATATTGATTCTTCCTACCCATGAGCATGGAATGTTCTTCCATTTGTTTGTATCCTCTTTTATTTCCTTGAGCAGTGGTTTGTAGTTCTCCTTGAAGAGGTCTTTCACATCCCTTGTAAGTTGGATTCCTAGGTATTTTATTCTCTTTGAAGCAATTGTGAATGGGAGTTCACTCATGGTGTGGCTCTCTGTTTGTCTGTTATTGGTGTATAAGAATGCTTGTGATTTTTGTACATTGATTTTTTATACTGAGACTTTGCTGAAGTTGCTTATCAGCTTAAGGGGATTTTCGGCGGAGACGATGGGGTTTTCTAGATATACAATCTTGTCATCTGCAAACAGGGACAATTTGACTTCCTCTTTTCCTAATTGAATACCCTTGATTTCCTTCTCCTGCCTAATTGCCCTGGCCAGAACTTCCAACACTATGTTGAATAGGAGTGGTGAGAGAGGGCATCCCTGTCTTGTGCCAGTTTTCAAAGGGAATGCTTCCAGTTTTTGCCCATTCAGTATGATATTGGCTGTGGGCTTGTCATAGATAGCTCTTATTATTTTGAGATACGTCCCATCAATACCTAATTTATTGAGAGTTTTTAGCATGAAGGGTTGTTGAATTTTGTCAAAGGCCTTTTCTGCATCTATTGAGATAATCATGTAGTTTTTGTCTTTTGTTCTGTTTATATGCTGGATTACATTTATTGATTTGTGTATATTGAACCAGCCTTGCATCCCAGGGATGAAGCCCACTTGATCATGGTGGATAAGGTTTTTGATGTGCTGCTGAATTTTGTTTGCCAGTATTTTATTGAGGATTTTTGCATCAATGTTCATCAAGGATATTGGTCTAAAATTCTCTTTTTTTGTTGTGTCTCTGCCAGGCTTTGGTATCAGGATGATGCTGGCCTCATAAAATGAGTAAGGGAGGATTCCCTCTTTTTCTATTGATTGGAATAGTTTCAGAGGGAATGGTACCAGTTGCTCCTTGTACCTCTGGTAGAATTCGGCTGTGAATCCATCTGGTCCTGGACTTTTTTTGGTGGGTAAGCCATTGATTATTGCCACAATTTCAGCTCCTGTTATTGGTCTATTCAGATATTCAACTTCTTCCTGGTTTAGTCTTGGGAAAATGTATGTGTCGAAGAATTTATCCATTTCTTCTAGATTTCCTAGTTTATTTGCGTAGAGGTGTTTGTAGTATTCTCTGATGGTAGTTTGTATTTCTGTGGGATCAGTGGTGATATCCCCTTTATCATTTTTTATTGCTTCTATTTGATTCTTCTCTCTTTTTTTCTTTATTAATCTTGCTACCGGTCTATCAATTTTGTTGATCCTTTCAAAAAACCAGCTCCTGGATTCATTAATTTTTTGAAGGGATTTTTGTGTCTCTATTTCCTTCAGTTCTGCTCTGATTTTAGTTATTTCTTGCCTTCTGCTAGCTTTTGAATGTGTTTGCTCTTGCTTTTCTAGTTCTTTTAATTGTGATGTTAGGGTGTCAATTTTGGATCTTTCCTGCTTTCTCTTGTGGGCATTTAGTGCTATAAATTTCCCTCTACACACTGTTAAAATCTCCCATTATTAATGTGTGGGAGTCTAAGTCTCTTTGTAGGTCACTCAGGACTTGCTTTATGAATCTGGGTGCTCCTGTATTGGGTGCATATATATTTAGGATAGTTAGCTCTTCTTGTTGAATTGATCCCTTTACCATTATGTAATGGCCTTCTTTGTCTCTTTTGATCTTTGTTGGTTTAAAGTCTGTTTTATCAGAGACTAGGATTGCAACCCCTGCCTTTTTTTGTTTTCCATTTGCTTGGTAGATCTTCCTCCATCCTTTTATTTTGAACCTATGTGTGTCTCTGCACGTGAGATGGGTTTCCTGAATACAGCGCACTGATGGGTCTTGACTCTTTATCCAATTTGCCAGTCTGTGTCTTTTAATTGGAGCATTTAGTCCATTTACATTTAAAGTTAATATTGTTATGTGTTAATTTGATCCTGTCATTATGATGTTAGCTGGCTATTTTGGTCGTTAGTTGATGCAGTGTCTTCCTAGTCTCGATGTTCTTTACATTTTGGCATGATTTTGCAGCGCCTGGTACCGGTTGTTCCTTTCCATGTTTAGCACTTCCTTCAGGAGCTCTTTTAGGGCAGGCCTGGTGGTGACAAAATCTCTCAGCATTTGCTTGTCTGTAAAGTATTTTATTTCTCCTTCATTTATGAAGCTTAGTTTGGCTGGATATGAAATTCTGGGTTGAAAATTCTTTTCTTTAAGAATGTTGAATATTGGCCTCCACTCTCTTCTGGCTTGTAGAGTTTCTGCCGAGAGATCCGCAGTTAATCTGATGGGCTTCCCTTTGAGGGTAACCCGACCTTTCTCTCTGGCTGCCCTTAACATTTTTTCCTTCATTTCAACTTTGGTGAATCTGACAATTATGTGTCTTGGAGTTGCTCTTCTCGAGGAGTATCTTTGTGGCGTTCTCTGTATTTCCTGAATCTGAATGTTGGCCTGCCTTGCTAGATTGAGGAAGTTCTCCTGGATAATATCCTGCAGAGTGTTTTCCAACTTGGTTCCATTTTCCCTGTCACTTTCAGGTACACCAATCAGACGTAGATTTGGTCTTTTCACATAGTCCCACATTTCTTGGAGGCTTTGCTCGTTTCTTTTTATTCTTTTTTCTCTAAACTTCCCTTCTCGCTTCATTTCATTCATTTCATCTTCCATTGCTGATACCCTTTCTTCCATTTGATCGCATCGGCTCCTGAGGCTTCTGCATTCTTCACGTAGTTCTTGAGCCTTGGTTTTCAGCTCCATCAGCTCCTTTAAGCACTTCTCTGTATTGGTTATTCTAGTTATACATTCTTCTAAATGCTTTTCAAAGTTTTCAACTTCTTTGCCTTTGGTTTGAATATCCTCCCGTAGCTTGGAGTAATTTGATCATCTGAAGCCTTCTTCTCTCAGCTCATCAAAGTCATTCTCCATCCAGCTTTGTTCCATTGCTGGTGAGGAACTGCGTCCCTTTGGAGGAGGGCAGGTGCTCTGCTTTTTAGAGTTTCCAGTTTTTCTGCTCTGTTTTTTCCCCATCTTTGTGGTTTTATCTACTTTTGGTCTTTGATGATGGTGATGTACACATGGGTTTTTGTTTGGATGTCCTTTCTGTTTGTTAGTTTTCCTTCCAACAGACAGGACCCTTAGCTGCAGGTCTGTTGGATTACCCGGCTGGCCGTGTGAGGTGTCAGTCTGCCCCTGCTGGGGGGTGCCTCTCAGTTAGGCTGCTCGGGGGTCAGGGGTCAGGGACCCACTTGAGGAGGCAGTCTGCCCGTTCTCAGATCTCCAGCTGCGTGCTGGGAGAACCACTGCTCTCTTCAAAGCTGTCAGACAGGGACATTTAAGTCTGCAGAGGTTTGTCTGTGCCCTGCCCCCAGAGGTGGAGCCTACAGAGGCAGGCAGGCCTCCTTGAGCTGTGGTGGGCTCCACCCAGTTCGAGCTTCCCTGCTGCTTTGTTTATCTAAGCGAGCCTGCGCAATGGCGGGCGCCCCTCCCCCAGCCTCACTGCCGCCTTGCAGTTTGATCTCAGACTGCTGTGCTAGCAATCAGCGGGACTCCGTGGGCGTAGGACCCTCTGAGCCAGTTGTGGGATATTTATCTCCTGGTGCACCTTTTTTAAGCTCGTCAGAAAAGCGCAGTATTTGGGTGGGAGTGACCCAATTTTCCAGGTGCTGTCTGTCACCCCTTTCTTTGACTAGGAAAGGGAACTCCCTGACCCCTTGCGCTTCCGCTTCCTGAGTGAGGCAATGCCTCGCCCTTCTTCGGCTCGCGCAAGGTGTGCACACCCACTGACCTGCGCCCACTGTCTGGCACTCCCTAGTGAGATGAACCCGGTACCTCAGATGGAAATGCAGAAATCACCCATCTTCTGCATCGCTTATGCTGGGAGCTGTAGACCGGAGCTGTTCCTATTCGGCCATCTTGGCTCCTCGATGAGTAAATTGTTAAGCAGTGATCTGTGAGATCCTGGTGCACCCGTCATTTGAGCAGGATACACTTCACCGTATAAGTTGTCTTTTATCTCTCCCCACTCCCACTCTTCCCTTCAGGTCCCCAAAGTTCATTGTATAATTTTTGTGGTTTTGTGTCCTCATAGCATATCTCCCACATATCAGTGAGAACATATGATGTTTGGTTTTCCATTCCTGAGTTACTTCACTTAGAATAACAGTCTCCAGTCTCATCCAGGTCATTGCAAATGCTGTTAATTGATACCTTTTTGTGGCTGAGTAGTATTCCTGTGTGTGTGTGTGTGTGTGTGTGTGTGTGTGTGTGTGTGTGTATCGTTGATTGATGGGCATTTCAGTTGGTTCTATGATTTTTTAGTTGTGAATCGTGCTGCTAGAAACATGCATGTGCAAGTATCTTTTGCAAATAATTACTAGTTTTTCTTGGATAGATACCCAGTAGTGGGATTGCTGGATCAAATGGTAGTTCTACTTTTAGTTCTTTAGGGAATATCCACCCTGTTTTTCATAGCAGCTGTACTAGTTTACATTCCCACCAGCAGTGTAGAAGTTGTTTGAAATGTTTGTTCCTCAGTGCCATAAAGAAATAGCACTTGAACATAAATTTAATTTATTTAGTAAGGCCGTTTTTACTTCCTGCAGAAAGTGTACACTTGTCAGCAGTTTTGCCATGAGAGTACAATGAACAAAGGAGACAGGGTCATTTATAACCTGACACATCCACCCTACTGCTGTGTCCGGTTTCCATTGGCTGGAATGGGACCTCACATTCTGTATTTATCCCAATTGGCTAGCAACTTAGAACTTTTTAAAAGAGACAAAGGTAAAGGAGAACAAGGAAAGGAGTAAGTAACTTGTGGAATGCTGAGAAAGGTAAAACCACTTTTAAATAAGGAAGAGGAACAGGATATGACCTAATGCTTGCTTGGACCAGTATAAGCATGCCAGGGCAAATATTTAGTAGCACAGGTCTTTGAATAAATTTTGCCTCTAAGAAAAGTTACAATTTATTCCTAATTAGATGGGGGGGGTGGGGTATCCTTGAAGAGGAACCTCTACTTTACTTTTTACAAAGTGTTCCCTAATCACTGCATCCATGCCAACATCTACAGTTTTTTGATCTTTTGATTATGACCATTCTTGCAAGAATAAGGTGGTATTGCATTTTGGTTTTGATTTTCATTTCCGCAATCATTAGTGATGTTGAGCATTTTTTCATATGTTTGTCGTCCATTTGTATATCTTCTTTAGAAAATTGTCTATTCATGTCTTTAGCACAGTTTTTGATTTTTTTTTTTTCTTACTTATTTGTTTGAGTTCCTTGTAGATTCTGGATATTAGTCCTTTATCAGTGTATAGATTGTGAAGATTTTCTCCCACTCTGTGAGTTGTCTGTTTACTCTGCTTACTGTTCCTTTTGCTGTGCAAAAGCTCTTTATTTAATTAGGTCCCAGCTATTTATCTTTGTTTATACTACATTTGCTTTTGGGTTTTTGGTCATGAAATTTTTGCCTAGCCAATGCCTAGAAGGGTTTTTCTGTTATCTTCCAGAATTTTTATAGTTTCAGGTCTTAGGTTTAAGTCCTTAATCCACCTTGAGTTGATTTTTTTTATAAGTTGAGAGATGAGGATCTGGTTTTATTCTCCTACATGTGGCTACCATCCCAGCACCAATTGTTGAAAAGGGTGTCTTTTCGCCACTTTATGTTTTTGTTTACTTTTTTGAAGATCGCTTGGCTGTAATTATTTCAGTTTATTTCTGGGTTCTATGTTCCATTGGTCTATGTGTCTATTTTTATACCAGTACCATGCTGTTTTGGTGACTCAGGTTTTATAGTATATTTTGAAATCAGGTAGTATGATGCCTCCAGATTTGTTCTTTTTGCTTAGCCTTTCTTTGACTCTGTGGGCTCTTTTTTGGATCCATATGATTTTTAGAATTTATTTTTTTCTAACTCTGTGAAGAATGATGGTAGTATTTTGATGGGAATTTTGCTGAATTTTTAGATTGCTTTTGGCAGTAGGGTCATTTTCACAATATTGATTCTACCCATCCTTGAGCATGGGATGTGTTTCCATTTGTTTGTGTCATCTGTGATTTCTTTCAGTAGTGTTTTTTAGTTTTCCTTTTAGAGGACTTTTGACTCCTTCATTAGGTGTATTCCTAAGTTTTTTTTTTTTTTTTTCCAGCTATTTTAAAAGGGGAGTTCTTGATTAATTCTCCATTTGGTTGCTGTTGGTGAATAAAAGAGCTACTGATTTGTGTACATTAATCTTGTATCTAGAAACTTTGCTGAATTCTTTTATCAGTTGTAGGAGCCTTCTGGAGGAGTCCTTAGGGTTTTCAAGGTAACCTATCATATCATCAGCAAGCAGGGACAGTTTGACTTCCTGTTTAGTGACTTGGATGCTGTTTATTTGTTTCTCTGTTCTGGTAGCTCTGGAGGACGTCCAGGATTATGTTGGAGAGGAGTGGTGAGAGTGGGCATCCTAGTCTTGTTCTCATTCTCAGAGAGAATGCTTTCAACTTTTCCTCATTCAGTATTATGTTGGCTGTGGGTTTGCTATGGATAGCTTTTATTACATTAAGCTGTTCCTTGTATGCCAACTTTGCTGAGAGGTGTTTTTTTGTTTGTTTGTTTTTGTTTTTTGTTTTCTGTTTTTTGTTTTGACAGAGTTTTGCTCTTGTTGCCCAGGCTGAAGTGCAATGGCAGGATCTTGGCTCACCACAACCTCTGCCTCCTGGGTTCAAACAATTCTCCTGTGTCAGCCTCCCAAGTAGCTGAGATTACAGGCACATGTCACCATGCCTGGCTAATTTTTGTACTTTTAGTAGAGACGAGGTTTCATCATATTGGTCAGACTGGTCTTGAACTCCTGACCTCAGGTGATCTGCCTGACTTAGCCTCCCAAAGTGCTGGGATTACAGGCGTGAGCCACCATACACTCTGCCAAGCTGAGAGTTTTACTTTCAAAGGGATGCTGGATTTTGTCAAATGCTTTTTCTGCATCTATTGAGATATCATGTGATTTTTGTTTTCAATTCTATTTATGTGGTGTATCGCATTTGTTGACTTGTGTGTCAAACAATCCCTGCATCCCTGGTATGAAACCCACTTTATCATGGTGGGTTATCTTTTTGACATGTTGTTGGATTCAGTTAGCTAGTATTTTTTTAAGGATTTTAGCATCAATGTTTTTCAAGGATATTGGCCTGCAGTTTTCTTTCTTAGTTGTGTCTTTTCCTGATTTTGATACTAGGGTGATGCTGACTTCATAGAATGAATTAGGGAGGGCTCCTTCTTTCTCTGTCTGGTGGAATAGTGTCAAAAAGATTGGTACCAATTCTTTGAATGTCTGGTAGAATTCTGCTGTGAATCCGTCTGGTCCTGGACATTTTATTGGTAATTTTTTAAATTACAATTTTAATCTCACTGCTTGTTATTGGTCTGTTCAGAGTATCTAATTCTTCCTGATTTAAGCTAGGAGGGTTGTATTTTTACAGGAATTTATTCTTCTCTTCTAGGTTTTCTAGTTTATGTGTGTAAAGGTGTTCATAGTAGCCTTGAATGATTTTTTTGTATTTCAGTGGTGTCAGTTATAATATCTCCTGTTTCATTTCTCAGTGAGGTTATTTGGATATTCTCTCTTTTCTTGGTTAATCTTGCTAATGGTCTATAAATTTTATTTATATTTTCAAAGAAGCAGGTTTTGTTTCATTTATCTTTTGTATTTTTTTGTTTCAATTTCATTTAGTTCTGCTCTGATCTTGGTTAGTTTCTTTTTTTTTCTGCTGGGTTTGGGTTTGGTTTGTTCTTGTTTCTCTAGTTTCTTGTGGTGTGACCTTAGATTGTCTGTTTGTACTCTTTCAGACTTTTTGATGTAGGCATTTAGGGCTATGAACTTTCCTGTTAGCACCACCTTAGCTGTATGCCAGAGGTTTTGATAGGTTGTGTCATTATTGTCATTCTGTTTGAAGAACTTTTTAATTTTCATATTGATTTGGTTTTTGCCCCAATGCTTATTCAGGAACAGCTTATTTAATTTCCATATATTTGCATGGTTTTGAAGTTTCCTTTGGGAGTTGATGTCCAGTTTTATTCCACTGTGGTCTGAGAGAGTGCTCGATATAGTTTCAGTTTTCTTAAATGTTTTGAGGCTCATATTATGACCTATCATATGATCTGTCTTGGAGAAAGTTCCATGTGCTGTTGAGGAGAATGTGTGTTCTGCAGTTGTTGAATGAGATGTTTTGTATGTGTCTGTTAAGTCCATTTTTTTCCCAGGGTATGGTTTAAATCCACTCTTTCTTTGTTGCTTTCTGTCTTGATGGCCTGTCTAGTGCTGTCAGTGGAGTTGAAGTTCCCCACTATTATAGTGTTTCTGTCTATCTCATTTTTTAGGTCTATTAGCAATTGTTTTATAAATTTGGGTCCTCCAGTATTAGGTGGATATATGTTTAGGGTTGTAATGTTTTCCTGTTGGACCAGCCATTTAGCATTATATAATGTCCCTCTTCGTCTCTTTTAACCACTGTTGCTTTAAAGTTTGTTTTGTCTGATATAAGAATGGGTACCCCTGCTTGTTTTTGGTGTCCATTTGCATGAAACGCCTTTTTCCACCCCTTTACTTTAAGTTTATATGAGTCCTTATGTGGTAGGTGAGTCTCCTGAAGATAGCAGATAGTTGATCGGTTAGTTCTTATCCATTCTGCAGTTCTGTGTCTTTTAAGTGGAGCATTTAGGCCATTTACATTCAATGTTAGTATTGAAATGTGAGGTATCATTGCATTCATTATGCCCTTTGTTGGCTGCATACTTTGGTGTTTTTTTTGTTTTGTGTTTTTTTTTTTCTGTTTTTTTTTTGTTTGTTTTTGAGATGGAATCTCGCTCTGTCACCCAGGCTGGAGTGCAGTGGCACCATCTTGGTTCACTGCAACCTCTGCCTCCCAGCTTCAAGCAATTCTCCTGCCTCAGCCTCCCAGGTAGCTGATAGTAGAGGTGCCCGCCACCATGCGTGGCTAATTTTTGTGTATTTAGTAGAGATGGGGATGCACCATATTAGCCAGGCTGGTCTTGAACTCCTGACCTTGTGATCTGCCCGCCTTGGCCTCCCAAAGTGCTGAGATTACAGGCATGAGCCACCACACCCAGCCTTTTTTTTTTTTTTTTTTGGTTTTTCATTTTTGTTCTTTATCTTGTATTTCTGTTTTATAAATCCTGTTTGATTTATGCTGTAAAGAGATTCTGTTTGGTTGTGTTTCCAGGATTTGTTTTATGATTTAAGGTTTCTTTTGGCAGTTTTAGTATTAGGGGCTTGGTAATGGTGAATTCTCTCAGCATTTGTTTGTCTGAAAATGACTGTATCTTTCCTTATATATGATGCTTAGTTTCACTGGATGCAAAATTCTTGACTGATAATTGTTTTGTTTGAGGAGGCTGTAGATGGGGCCCCAATCCCTTCTAACTTGTAAGGTCTCTGCTGAGAAATCTACTGTTAATCTGATAGGTGTTCCTTTATAGGTTACCTGGTTCTTCTGTCTCACAGCTCTTAAGATTTTTTTTGTCTTAACTTTGGATAACCTGATCACAATGTGCTAAGGTGAAGATCTTTTTGCTATGAATTTCCCATGTGTTCTTTGTGCTTCTTATATTTGTATGTCTAGGTAAGGCCAGAGAATTTTTACTTGATTATTCCCTCAAATATGTTTTCCAAGCTTTTAGAATTGTTTTCTTCCTCAGGAACACCAATTATTCTCAGGTTTGGTCATTTAACATAATTCCAGACTTCCTGGAGTCTTTGTTTATATTTTCTTATTCTGTTTTGTCTTTGTTGGATTGGGTTAATTCAAATACCTTGTCTTTGAGCTCAGAATTTCTTCTTCTACTTGTTAATTTTTATTGCTGAGAATTTCCTGATCATTTCGCGTTTCTAAAAGTGTGTCCAATGTTTCCTGATTTTTTTTTTTTTTTAAGATATCTGTTTCATTGAATATTTTGCCCTTCACTTCTTGTATGAATTTTTGGATTTCCTTGCGTTGGGCTTTGCCGTTCTCCCATCCCTACCCGATTAGCTTAATAACTAACCTCCTGACTTCTTTTTTTTTTCAGATAAATCAGGGATTTCTTCTTGGTTTGGTTCTATTGCTGGTGAACTAGTGTGATTTTTTTGGGGGGTGTTGATGAACATTGTTTTGTCATATTATCAGGTTTTCTTTTCTGTTCCTTCTCATTTGGGTAGGCTCTGTCAGAGGGAAGGTCTAGGGCTGAAAGCTGTTTAGATTTTTTGACCCACAGGGTGTTCCTTTTTATGTGGATGTGGCTTTCCATGAGCTGAACTGTAGCGATTTGTGTCTCTCTTCTGGGTCTAGCCACCCAGTGAGTCTTCCCTGCTCCAGGCTGATACTTGGGGTTGTCTGCACAGAGTCCTGTGATGTAAATTGACTGTGGATCTCTCAGCCATGGATACCAGTGCCTGTTCCAGTGGAGGTGGTGAAGGGTGCTGTGGCCTCTGTGGGAGTCCTTAGTTTTGATGGTTTAATGCTTTATGTATTTATTTATTTTTGCTAGTGGGCCTCCTGCCAGGAGGTAGCACTTCCTAGAAAGCATCAGCTGTAGTAGTGTACAGAGGAACTGGTGGTGGGTGGGGCCTTAGGACTCCCAACATTATATGTCCTTTGTCTTCCCCTACCAGGGTGGATAGGGAAAGACCATTGGGTGCATGGGGCACTAGTCGTGTGTGAGTTCAGTCTCCCCTTGGGAAGGTCTTGCTGTGGTTGGTGTAGGGGATGTGGGTGAAAGTCCCAGGTCACTGGAGTTGTGTATCTAGGAGAATTATAGCTGCCTTTGCTGAGTCACACAGGGTGTCAAGGAAGTAGGGGAAAGTGATTAGTCACAGGCCTCACTCAGCTCCCATGCAAACCGGAGGGCCATTCTCACTCCCACTGTGTACCCCACAATGACCCCAAGTCTGTTTCCAGGTGGAAGGCTATTTGGGCTTGAAAATTGCTCAAGGATTTCTGCCTTCCAGTTGCAGGGAAAAAAAGGGCTTTAGTTCTTCCCTGTCTGTGAAGTCTGCAAACCAGATTTGCGCCTTTCCCTGAGTTCTGGGCAGAAGACTTCTTGGCCCACTCAAATTGTTACAACGTTCAGCTAAGGAAGTCCTTTTCCACTTGGAGTTTTACCCCTGCTCCTCTGTCCTCCCTCCTGATGGATCCCTGTGGTGCCAGGCAGGAATGGGCTGCTTGGGGATTTATCAAGCCCCTAGGGCCTCTCTGCTGCCTGCTCCACCCCTGTATTTCACTCAGCTTGGCTCTAATTTGATGCAGCTCCAGGTAGTCAGGAAATTATCCCACAAATGGACTTTCAGCTTCTCCAGTGGGGATGTATGTTTGGGAGAGGAGGGTCTCCCTTTCTCACTTCTGCAGTTGGGGCCCTCACAGTATTTGGAGTGTCTCCAGGGTCCTGCAGGAGCAGTCTGCTTCCTTCAGTGTGTCTGTCCTGATGCCTTTAAAGACACATTCTCAAGATTCTCAGATAAGTGTGTCCCAGGTAAAAACTGTGTCCACATTTTCTTTTAGAATGTCATGTGTTTAGAATTGCAGTCATTTACATTTCTACTTCTGATGCTTTTGCCTAAGAAGATTATTTCAACTACCTTTTCCCTTTTCTTCTCATGACAGTGAAAGGACCTCTTTAAAATTATTCTCCCCTATATATCAGAGACTTGTCTTTATTCTGTCCATCCAGTCTTCTTACATATCACAAATAATACTCATCTTGAGTTTATATGCTGAAATATTGAAAGTATTCCCTATGTTGACAGATCAGCCTGGGCAGGTGGGAATATAAAACATTCTTATTGGGGATGGTGCTGGGTCCTCAGATATCAATGAGGGAGAAAAGTGCACTGTTTAGGTTCCATCTGAATGCTCCATCAGCTCTATGAAGAATATAATTTTTAAATGCACACTTAAAAAGAATGGAATTGGCTGGGCGTGGTGGCTTATGCCTGTAATCCTAGCAGTTTGGGAGGCTGAGGCGGGTGGATCACAAGGTCAGGAGATCGAGACCATCCTGGCCAACATGGTGAAACCCCATTTCTGCTAAAAATAAAAAAATTAGCTAGGCTTGTTGGCATGTACCTGTAACTCCAGCTACTCAAAAGACTGAGGCAGGAGAATCACTTGAAACTGAAAGACAGAGGTTGCAGTGAGATGAGAAGATGAGATCACACCACTGCACTCCAGCCTGGCAACAGAGCAAGACTCCATCTCAAAACAAAATAAAAAAAAGGATAGAATTAGGCTGGGCACGGTTGCTCACACGTGTAATCCCAGCACTTTGGGTGGCCAAGGTGGGTGGATCATGATGTCAGGAGTTCAAGACCAGCTTGACCAGCATGGTGAAACCCTGTATCTACTAAAAACACACACACACACACACACACAATTAGCTGGGGAAGGTGGTGTGTACCTGTAGTCCCAGCTACTTGGGAGACAGGCAGGAGAATTACTTGAACCCAGGAGGTGGAAGTTGCCGTAAGCCAAGATTGTGCCATTACACACCAGCCTGTGTGACAGAGTAGACTCCATACCCCCTCCCCCCCCCAAAAAAGGGTAGCCTGGAATAATTACATATGCAAAGGAAGTAATTCAAAGAAATGTGTCTTCTAGAATGCTACAGAGAGTATTTAAATACACTATTAGAAATTACAAAACACAAGCAACATATGTGGCTTGAACTTTACATAAAACATGTTTTTCATAATTAGATTATGATTTCTGTTTTTTGGCCAGTAATTTCACCGAAGTCATGTTGCATCATCCTATATGTATCAGCACATGATACCAATCTGTCCCATTAATTTTATTCACTTGGTTAATGTGTTTTCTGAAAGACTTCTTTCCCCTTCCCCGAGATGTAGTCTTGCTCTGTCATCCAGAGCTGGAGTGCAATAGCACAGTCTCAGCTCACTGCAACCCCTGCCTCCTGGGTTCAAGTGGTTCTCCTGCCTGAGCCCCCTGAGTAGCTGGGATTACATGCATGAGACACCACGCTTAGCTAATTATTGTATTTTTAGTAAAGATGGGGTTTCACCATGTTGGCCAGGCTGGTCTTGAACTTGTGACATCATGATCCCCCTGCCTTGGCCTCCCAAAGTGCAGGCATTACAGGTGTGAGCCACCACTCCCAGCCAGGATTCCTTCACTCTAATGTTACTTTATATAAACTGTATTATTCACAATTACTTTGGAGAGACTTTCTGACTAATGTGAATAAATAATCACATTTAATCTGAAAGCTCCCCTGTTACACCAAGTGTCGGGTTCCAGTCCAAGCTGAGGTCTGATGGGAGTGGGTGGGTGAGTGGTGGGTTGCTGGAAAAACAATTGAGGAATGGTGGGGAGTTTTGACATGGCTTTATTCTCTCTCTGGGCACAAGCCTGGTCATGAGGCCTGTGTACAGGGTCAGCAGCTTTACTCTCTCTCCCTCTCCTGTCCACCTTTCTGTGTACTCCTAACACATAATAGTGGCTGAGAGCTAAGTATGAGCTTTCACAACCAGGTTACATAATAAGTAGAAATGTGCATGTGTGCTCCAAACTCACTGAGTCATGCTGAACCATATGTTTACCTTGACCTATTCTTGACCATAGCACATCAATTTTTCTTACATTCCTTTTCTTAATAGTTTCTCTTTGTTTATAACTTGCTTTGGAAAATGAAGGGTGTTATCTTTTTTTTACTGGTCATATACAGTGGGATAAAACCCAGGTCCAGTCACTTACTATATGTTTTACAAAATATTTTCCTTAAGCTAGAATCATTGACATCATTGGTCAGTTTGTTAGCAATGCAGTAACTCAGGTCTCATCCCAGATCTCTTGAGTTAGAATACGTATTTTAACAAAATCTCCAGTTTATTGATGTATGCATTAAAATTTGAGAGATACCTCCTAATGTCCTGTGACTTCTCCATATAGGAGCTATACACAGTTTACTCTGTATAATGTAAATATGGCACTCAAAACTGTATATGCTTGTGTTTATGCCATACATTTTATGCTGTATCATCAGAAAAGTATAGTACCTACCCTGGTTTTGTGGATCTTATGCTTTCCTCAGAATGATGGAATACATTAGAGAAGCTTTCTCTATTAAATAATATTTTACTGGATAATTTCAGTCTCATGTAAAACAGAGCCAGTTCTCTTAACTCCCAAACAACTAGAGTAAAATTAACAATTCTGCCCATGGCAACTTGCTAAATATATGTGGGTGTTTGGGGTTTTTTAGAAAATGTTAATATTCAAGGCTGTAGCCATAGAATTCTCTCAGGAGGAGTGGGTGTGTCTGAATCCTGCTCGGTGAAATTTGTATAGAGATGCAGTGTTAGAGAACTACAGAACCTGGTCTCTTTAGATGAGAATAATTTTTCCCCAGATTTCCTAATATACCTTAAGGCTTCTATTTTATCCCTTTGTAGAATGATTTTGGGAGTTTTTGCTCTGCATAAATTATTTTTAGATCAATACAATTAAGGAAAACTTGAAGTTATTGGAATAGAAAAGAAAATTTTCAAGATGTTATATCTTAACAAGAAACTTCCCCTTTCTTGAGCTAAACTGTATCTTTCACTCTAGATTAATGATGATTCTAGAAATTCAGTGGCATAAAGTATTTTCCCCAAGTATTAAAATCCAATATTCATCACCAATTTTAAATTCAATAGTATTGAATAGTAGAGCTAAGGATCCAGAAATCTAAAATACATATTAAATATTTTGACCTAAATATTCTAAAGGTTCTGTCAGAAAACAGTATTTTGGAATTAAATTTCTAGAATCCTTCATAACATTTTCTCCTCTCTACTGAACAGAGTACTAGGTTGGCAACTGGAGAATCCCAGCAAGTCATATTTTTTTTCTAACAAAACAGGCCTTGATATCTCTAACCTTGATCTGATCTCCTGCTTTAAGCAAATAAAAGAGCCCTGGAATGTGAAGAGTTATGAGACAGTAGTCAAATACTCAGATAGCTAAGCATGAATGAAGCAAATAACAGAGATGAGAGGTACAAAGGTCAAAGAATTCCAGACCTTAAAATGTGGTATGGGTTGCTCTGCTTCAATGGAAATATTTCCTAGAAAGTCATTTTTTTTCTCTAGTTCTCAAATAGGAGCATCTTTTGTTCCATACCCTTAAATTCTCTAAGGGCTCCACTTCCTACTTAGTGATTTTCCTTTGAGGGTACGGTGAGAGCTAAGGTCCTCTTTATGGCTTATAAGGTATCACATGGTATTCCTGTTGTTCCATTGCTTTGGGGGGATATAAGAACGCCTCTTGATTATTTTTGAGGAGCTGCATATAAGATTATTTCTTAAGTTTTCTTTTCCCATCATGTCTGAAATGTGTGAGAGCAGTGGTGATATTAAGATTTGTTTCAGAAATCTTAGGAACATTAATGACAGATGTTACTTGTTGTGTATATCTGATATACATATATATTTTTTAATTTTGATATTAGCAATCATAACAGATTTGAAATGATAGTTCATCATTGTTTTCATTTGCAGTTGCCTGTTGGTAGGTGATATTGAGCACTTTTTTATGTATCTATTGGTCATTCGTATATATTTGTTGGCAAAATATTTTTCAGTCTTTTGACCATTTTTCAGATGGATTATAATTGTTATTATTATACTTGCCTCTACTTTGAATTTCCTATATATTTTTAATATTAAACTTTTCTTGTATATATGGTTTGCTATTGTGAGCATGCTGCAGTAAACATGCAAGTATAGGGATCTTTTTTTTTTGAGTCGGAATCTTGTTCTGTCGCCCAGGCTGGAGTGCAGTGGCTCGATCTCAGCTCACTGCAGGCTCCAACTCCCAGGTTCACGTCATTCTCTTGCCTCAGCCTCCCAAGTAGCTGGGACTACAGATGCCCGCCACCATGCTCGGCTAATATTTTGTATTTTTAGTAGAGATGGGGTTTCACCATGTTGGCCAGGGTGGTCTCGATCTCCTGAGCTCATGATCCACCTGCCTTGGCCTCCCAAAGTGCTGGGATTACAGGCATCAGCCATCGCGCCCGGCCCAGATATCATTTTCATATAATAAACAATTTTTTCTTTGGGTAGATACCCAATAATGAGATCTCTGAATCAAATGGTAGCTCTATTTTTAGTTGAGATTGAGTTTTTTTTTTCATATGCATGTTGGCTATTTGTATTCTTTATTGAAAAATGCTTAGTAATGTTATTTGCCCATTTTCAATGAAATCCTTTTTTTATTATTATGACATTTTTGAGTTGTTTGAATTATTTGTAAATTCTGAATTTAGTTACATGTTGGCACATAGTTCACAAATATGTTCTTTTATTCGGTAGGTTGCCTATTTACCCTGTTGATTATTTTTCTTGCTGTGCCTAAACATTTTAGTTTGAATCCCATTTATCTATTTTTTATAATAATAACATAATAATAGTTTTTTTTGTTGTGTTCTTGACTAGTTTTGGTATCAAGGTGATACCTCAGAGTGACTTAGGAAGAATTTCATTGTCCTGAATTTTTGGGAAGAGTTTCAGGAGGATTATTATTCTTAGTACATTTGGTAGAATTTGGCTGTCCATTTGTCTACTCCCGAGCTTTTCTTTTTCAAGACTTTTTTTATTACTGCCTCAATCATGCAACTCATTATTGGTTTGTATTACTGTTGTATCCATTGAAATGTCTGTTCTTTCACTTCTGATTGTTTGTTTAGATCTCTCTTCTGTTTTTGGTTAAGCTACCTAGCAATTTATCAATTTTGTCTTTTTGAAAAATCAACTATTCTCTTGATCATTTTTATTGTTTTTGGTCTTAAATTCATTTGGTTCTGTTCTGATTTTTGTTATTTTTTTTTCCTGTAACTTGGAATTTGGTTTATTATTAATTTTCTAGTTCCTTGAAGTGTGATGTCAAGTCCTTAATATGTAAGCTTTCTACTTTTTTGATGCAGGCATTTAGGCTATAAACTGCTCTCTTTGTACTATATTTGCATATCTCACAGGTTTTATTATATTGCGTTTCTATTTCCATCTTTTTTCCCACAATTTTTAAATTTTCATTTTAATTTTCTTTTTGAGGTGGGTTTTACTCTGTCACTCAGTCTGAAGTGTAGTGGCACAATCTTGGCTCACTGCAACCTCCACCTTCCAGGCTCAAGAGATCTTTTTATTTCAGCCTCCCGAGTAGCTAGGACTATAGGTGTGCACCACCACATCTAGCTTTTTTTTTATATGCATTTTTTGTTGAGATGGGGTTTGCCATGTTGCCCAGGCTAGTCTCAAACTCCTGACCTCAGGTGATCCACCTGTCTCAGCCTCCCAAAGTGCTGGGATTGCAGCTGTGAGCCACCACCACTGGCCGGCCATCTTAATTACTTCATTTACACAGTGACTGTTCAGGAGTATGTTGTTCAAATTCTTTGTAAATTTATAGTTTCTGAAATTTCTCTTGATATTGATTTGTAGTTTTATTCTACTGTGATCTAAGTAGGTAGTTGATATAATTGTGATTTGGGGGGTACTTTGTTGATTTGCAATTTCCTATCTCAACGGTCTCTCTAATGCTGTGAGTAGAATGTTGAATTTCTCCACTATCATTGTGTTACTGTCTCTTTCTATAGGTTTAATAACATTTCTATTTAAAATCTGGGTGCTTTGATGTTGGGTGCATAGATATTTAGAATTGTTATATCTTTTTGCTGAAAGATTTCTTTATTATTGGATGATTACCTTCTTTACCCTTTTTGTGCCGCTTTTTATTTAAAGCGTTTTATTTGATATACATATAGATACTCCTGTTTGTTTTTGGTTTCTGTTTGTGTTAATATCTTTCCTCCCTTATTTTTAATCTATATATATGTTACAAGTAAGGTGAGATTCTTGTAGGCAACATAGAGTTGGACCATTTTTTCTTATTCATATCATAAATCTATACATTTCAATGAAGGATTTAATTAATTTATATTCAAGGTTAATTTTTTCTCCTTCTTTTTTTTTTTTTTTTTTTGAGATGGAGTCCCGTTCTTGTTGCTCAGCTTGGAGTGCAATGGCGCGATCTCGGCTCACTGCCACCTCTGACTCCCAAGTTCAAGTGATTCTCCTGCCTCAGCCTATTGAGTAGCTGTGATTACAGGTGCCCACCACCATGCCCAGCTAATTTTTTGTATTTTTAGTAGCAATGGGGTTTCACAGGCCAGGCTGGTCTCAAACTCCTGATCTCAGGTGATCCACCCTCCTTGGCCTCCAAAAGGTTTAAGCCACCTCACCCGGCCAAGGTTAATATTAATATTAACATGTAGGTTTTGTTACTATCATAATGTTAATTATTTTGTTTTTTTTCATCTATCTTTCTGGTTTAATAAAATTCTGTCATGTTGTGATTTGATTTATTTCTTTTTCTCTTTTGTTTAATAAGACCTGTTAGTTTTATACTTTTATATGTTTTAATAATGATGAATATCAATCTTTTGTTTTTCTATTAGAAGTACTGGCCTGGCACAATGGCTCATGCCTGAAATCTCAGCACTTTGGGAGACTGAGGTGGGTGGATCACCTGAGGTCAGGAGTTTGAGACCAGCCTGGCCAACATGGTGAAACCCCGTCTCTACTAAAAATACAAAACTTAGCTGGGTGAGGTGGTGGGTGCCTGTAGTTCCAGCTACTTAGGAGGCTGAGGCAGGAGAATCACTTGAACCTGGAAGGCAGAGGTTGCAGTGAGCCGAGATTGTGCCATTGCACTCCAGCCTGGGCAACAAGAGCAAAACTCTGTCTCAAAAAAAAAAAAAAAAAAAAAAATCCCTTGAACATCTCTTATAGACTCAGTCTAGTGGTAATTAGTTTCCCCAGCATTTACTTGTCAGGGTAAGACTATTTCTTCTTCATTTGTGAAGGTTAATTTACATTGATGTAAAATTTTTGGCTGGCACTTTTATTTCAACACTCTGTAAGTGGCATTCCATTATCTTCTGGCCAGTAAAGTTTCCATTGAGAAGTCTGCTTTTAGTCTGAAGTGGTTTTCTTTATAAAGGACTAGATGCTTTTCTTCTGCTGATTTTATAATTTCTTATTTCACTTTGACTTTAGAAATTCTGATTATCATGTGCCATGATGAAGTCTGTTTTGCAATTTATTTTACTGGTGATTGCTGAGCTTCCTGTATGTGTATGTCTAATTCTATTGCTAGAATTGGAAAGTTTTCATCATTTATTTTCTTAAATAGGTTTTCTAAACTTTTTCACGTTTTTTCTTTCTCAGAAGCACTGATAATTTTTATGTTTAGTCACTTTAGTCGGAAACATCTCAAAGTCTTCATTTGTTTTTTAAAATTCTTCTTAGTTTTGTCTGAGTAGATTATTTTAAAAGACCCATTTAAAGGTCTGAAAATTCTTTTTATGCCTTTTCAGTCTATTATTGGATCATTGAATGTATTTTCTTTTTCCTTCAGTAAATCTTTCAGTTCCATAATTTTGTTTTTGTTTCTTTTAAAAGATATTTATCTCCTTGGCACATTTCCCATTCATACTCGAAATTTATTTATTTATTTTTGTGTTAGCTTTTAGATTTCTTTTGCATCTCTTTGAGCTTCTTTAAAATCTATATTTTGAAACCTTTTAAGGGTGCAGCACACCAGCATGGCACGTGTATACATATGTAACTAACCTGCACATTGTGCACATGTGCCCTAAAACTTAAAGTATAATAATAAAAAAAAAAGTCTTTTAAAGTCCTTTCAATGATTTTTTTTTTCTTGGAATACTGGAGAATTATTGTGTTTCTTTGAAAGTGTCATAAACATTGCTTTTCTGTGTTTCTTCTGTCTTTATGTGTCTTTATATTGATTTCTGCACATCTAGAGAAACAGTTGTTTCGTTTTTTTTTTAATTTACTTTCATTGGAGGACGTTTTTCTTTTCTTTTTTTTTTTTTTTGAATTTATTACCATGATGTTTATTGCATAGAGCCATTTGGCTTTACTTTTGGGTTTGTGCAGAGGGAAAGACTGGATAAGTTTCTTGAGTATAAACAAATATATATATATATACACACACACACACGCAAACATGTTTCTGTGTGTGTGTGTATATAAACACACACACACACATATATATATATATATAAATAACACAAATTTAGGCTTAGGAGTCATCTTTTCTCTTAGGTTGATTTTTAATTCTAAGTCTCAGAAAACAATTAATTTATCTTTGTTTTAATCATCATTGAGGCCCAGCAAACCTCTGAGGTAAAAGGGTGAGAAGGTAGGGTGGGGGCTGGATAATGAGAAATTACTTAAGGGTTATAATGTAAATTATTTGAGTGATGGATACCCTAAAAGCCCTGACTTCATCACTATGCAGTCTATGCATGTAACTAAATTACATTTGTACACAACACGTTTGCAAAAAAAATTAAAAAGAACCACTAGAGTTTGCTATCTTGCTTATTCATACATACAAATACGTGGTAAATATTTCCCATGACATTATTATTGATAAAGGAGTAAACAAGAAATTATTTAGGCAGATAGTGAGTGAGGGCAAGAAAGTCCTTAGTAAAGCTTTCCTTTTAATAAAAAGCAGCCCACAAATTATTTCCTTTTTAACAAAGAGCAGCCTGTAAAATCAAGCTCCAAACATCGATAAGCAAGCCGGAAGCTTGCATGAATAAATGTCGGCATCTGTGCCAACAGGAAAAGGGGCTAACTGGGGACTACGCATGTTTAAAATGGTGACTCCCTCTTTCTATTTCTTTGTTAACCACATGTACAGTAAGAAGCAGGCAACAGGGTGCTGGCAATGCTCCATATGCATAATAGAAGATTAGGGTGGAGCAGCCAGCTTCCTTGTGTGCTGTGTAAACTTTCTTTTTTTAAAATTTCATTATTATTATACTTTAAGTTTTAGGGTACATGTGCACAACATGCCGGTTTTTTACATATGTATACATGTGCCATGCTGGTGTGCTTCACCCATTAACTCGTCATTTAGCATTAGGTATATCTCCTAATGCCATCCCTCCCCGCTCCCCCCACCCCACAACAGTCCCCAGAGTGTGATGTTCCCCTTCCTGTGTCCATGTGTTCTCATCGTTCAATTCCCACCTATGAGTGAGAACATGCGGTGTTTGGTTTTTTGTCCTTGCCATAGTTTACTGAGAATGATGATTTCCAATTTCATCCATGTCCCTACAAAGGACATGAACTCATCATTTTTTATGGCTGCATAGTATTCCATGGTGTATATGTGCCACATTTTCTTAATCCAGTCTATCGTTGTTGGACATTTGGGTTGGTTCCAAGTCTTCGCTATTGTGAATAGTGCCACAATAAACATACGTGTGCATGTGTCTTTATAGCAGCATGATTTATAGTACTTTGGCTATATACCTAGTAGTGGGGTGGCTGGGTCAAATGGTATTTCTAGTTCTAGATCCCTGAGGAATCGCCACACTGACTTCCACAGGGGTTGAACTAGTTTACAGTCCCACCAACAGTGTAAAAGTGTTCCTATTTCTCCACATCCTCTCCAGCACCTGTTGTTTCCTGACTTTTTAATGATCGCCATTCTAACTGGTGTGAGATGGTATCTCATTGTGGTTTTGATTTGCATTTCTCTGATGGCCAGTGATGGTGAGCATTTTTTCATGTGTTTTTTGGCTGCATAAATGTCTTCTTTTGAGAAGTGTCTGTTCATGTCCTTTGCCCACTTTTTGATGGGGTTGTTTGTTTTTTTCTTGTAAATTTGTTTGAGTTCATTGTAGATTCTGGATATTAGCCCTTTGTCAGATGAGTAGGTTGTGAAAACTTTCTCCCATTTTGTAGGTTGCCTGTTCACCCTGATGGTAGTTTCTTTTGCTGTGCAGAAGCTCTTGAGTTTAATTAGATCCCATTTGTCAATTTTGGCTTTTGTTGCAATTGCTTTTGGTGTTTTAGACATGAAGTCCTTGTCCATGCCTATGTTCTGAATGGTAATGCCTAGGTTTTCTTCTAGGGTTTTTATGGTTTTAGGACTAACGTTTAAGTCTTTAATCCATCATGAATTAACTTTTGTATAATGTGTAAAGAAGGGATACAGTTTCAGCTTTCTACATATGGCTAGCCAGTTTTCCCAGCACCATTTATTAAATAGGGAATCCTTTCCCCATTGCTTATTTTTCTCTGGTTTGTCAAAGGTCAGACAGTTGTAGATATGTGGCGTTATGTCTGAGGGCTCTGTTCTGTTCCATTGATCTATATCTCTGTTTTGATACCAGTACCATGCTGTTTTGGTTACTGTAGCCTTGTATTATAGTTTGAAGTCAGGTAGTGTGATGCCTCCAGCTTTGTTCTTTTGGCTTAAGATTGACTTGGCGATGTGGGCTCTTTTTTGGTTCCATATGAACTTTAAAGTAGTTTTTTCCAATTCTGTGAAGAAAGTCATTGGTAGCTTGATGGGGATGGCATTGAATCTATAAATTACCTTGGACAGTATGGCCATTTTCACGATATTGATTCTTCCTACCCATGAGCATGGAATGTTCTTCCATTTGTTTTTATCCTCTTTTATTTCCTTGAGCAGTGAGTTGTAGTTCTCCTTGAAGAGGTCCTTCACATCCCTTGTAAGTTGGATTAATAGATATTTTATTCTCTTTGAAGCAATTGTGAATGGGAGTTCACTCATGATTTGGCTCTCTATTTGTCTGTTATTGATGTATAAGAATGCTTGTGATTTTTGTACATTGATTTTGTATCCTGAGACTTTGCTGAAGTTGCTTATCAGCTTAAGGAGATTTTCGGATGAGACAATGGGGTTTTTTAGATATAAAATCATGTCATCTGCAAACAGGGACAATTTGGCTTCCTCTTTGCCTTATTGAATGCTCTGTATTTCCTTCTCCTGCCTGATTGCCCTGGCCAGAACTTCCAACACTATGTTGAATAGGAGTGGTGAGAGAGGGCATCCCTGTCTTGTGCCAGTTTTCAAAGGGAATGCTTCCAGTTTTTGTCCATTCAGTATGATATTGGCTATGGGTTTGTCATAGATAGCTCTTATTATTTTGAGATACGTCCTATCAGTACCTAATTTATTGAGAGTTTTTAGCGTGAAGCGTTTTTGAATTTTGTCAAAGGCCTTTTCTGCATCTATTGAGATAATCATGTGGTTTTTGTGTTTGGTTCTGTTTATATGCTGGATTACATTTATTGATTTGCGTATATTGAGCCAGCCTTGCATCCCAGGGATGAAGCCCACTTGATCATGGTGGATAAGCTTTTTGATGTGCTGCTGAATTTTGTTTGCCAGTATTTTACTGAGGATTTTTGCATCGATGTTCATCAAGGTTATTGGTCTAAAATTCTATTTTTTGGTTGTGTCTCTGCCCAGCTTTGGTATCAGGATGATGCTGACCTCATTAAAAGAGTTAGGGAGGATTCCCTCTTTTTCTATTGATTGGAATAGTTTCAGAGGGAATAGTACCAGTTCCTCCTTGTACCTCTGGTAGAATTCTGCTCTGAATCCATCTGGTCCTGGACTCTTTTGGTTGGTAAGCTATTGATTATTGCCACAATTTCAGAGCCTGTTATTTGTCTATTCAGAGATTCATCTTCTTCCTGGTTTAGTCTTGGGAGGGTATATGTGTCCCGGAATTTATCCATTTCTTCTAGATTTTCTAGTTTATTTGCATAGAGGTGTTTGTAGTATTCTCTGATGGTAGTTAGTATTTCTGTGGGATCGGTGGTGATATCCCCTTTATCATTTTTTATTGCATCTGTTTGATTCTTCTCTCTTTTCTTCTTTATTAGTCTTGCTAGCGGTCTATCAATTTTGTTGATCCTTTCAAAAAAACCAGCTCCTGAATTCATTAATTTTTTGAAGGGTTTCTTGTGTCTCTATTTCCTTCAGTTCTGCTCTGATTTTAGTTATTTCTTGCCTTCTGCTAGCTTTTGAATGTGTTTGCTCTTGCTTCTCTAGTTCTTTTAATTGTGATGTTAGGGTGTCAATTTTGGATCTTTCCTGCTTTCTCTTGTGGGCATTTAGTGCTATAAATTTCCCTCTACACACTACTTTGAATGTGTCCCAGAGATTATGGTATGTTGTGTCTTTGTTCTCGTTGGTTTCAAAGAACATCTTTTTTCCACCTTCATTTCATTATGTACCCAGTAGTCATTCAGGAGCAGGTTGTTCAGTTTCCATGTAGTTGAGCGGTTTTGAGTGAGTTTCTTAATCCTGAGTTCTAATTTGATTGCACTGTGGTCTTAGAGACAGTTTGTTGTAATTTCTGTTCTTTTACATTTATTGAGGAGAGCTTTACTTCCAACTATGTGGTCAATTTTGGAATAGGTGTGATGTGGTGCTGAAAAGAATGTATATTCTGTCGATTTGGGGTGGAGAGTTCTGTAGATGTCTATTAGGTCTGCTTGGTGCCGAGCTGAGTTCAATTCCTGGGTATCCTTGTTAACTTTGTCTCATTGATCTGTCTAATGTTGACAGTGGGTTGTTAAAATCTCCCATTATTATTGTGTGGGTTTCTAAGTCTCTTTGTAGGTCACTGAGGACTTGCTTTGTGAATCAGGATGCTCCTGTATGGGGTGCATATATATTTAGGATAGTTAGCTCTTCTTGTTGAATTGATCCCTTTACCATTATGTAATGGCCTTCTTTGTCTCTTTTGATCTTTGTTGGTGTAAAGTCTGTTTTATCAGAGACTAGGATTGCAACCCCTGTCTTTTTTTGTTTTCCATTTGCTTGGTAGATCTTCCTCCATCCTTTTATTTTGAGCCTATGTGTGTGTCTGCACTTGTGATGGGTTTCCTGAATTCAGCACACTGATGGGTCTTGACTCTTTATCCAATTTGCCAGTCTTTGTCTTTTAATTGGAGCATTTAGTCCATTTACATTTAAAGTTAATATTGTTATGTGTGAATTTCATCCTGTCATTATGATGTTAGCTGGTTATTTTGTTCGTTAGTTGATGCAGATTCTTTCTAGCCTTGATGGTCTTTACAATTTTGCATGATTTTGCAGTGGCTGGTACCGGTTGTCCCTTTCCATGTTTAGCGCTTCCTTCAGGAGCTCTTTTAGGGCGGGCCTGGTGGTGACAAAATCTGTTGGCATTTTCTTGTCTGTAAAGTATTTTATTTCTCCTTCACTTATGAAGCTTAGTTTGGCTGGATATGAAATTCTGGGTTGAAAATTCTTTTCTTTAAGAATATTGAATATTAGCCCCCACTCTCTTCTTGCTTGTAGAGTTTCTGCCGAGAGGTCCGCTGTTAGTCTGATGGGCTTCCCTTCGTGGGTAACCCAACCTTTCTCTCTGGCTGCCCTTAACATTTTTTCCTTCATTTCACCTTTGGTGAATCTGACAATTAAGTATCTTGGAGTTGCTCTTCTCGAGGAGTATCTTTGTGGCCTTCTCTGTATTTCCTGAATCTGAATGTTGTCCTGCCTTGCTATATTGGGGAAGTTCTCCTGGATAATATCCTGCAGAGTGTTTTCCAACTTGGTTCCATTATCCCCGTCACTTTCAGGTACGCCAAACAGACATAGATTTGGTCTTTTCACATAGTCCCATTTTTCTTGAAGGCTTTGTTCATTTCCTTTTATTCTTTTTTCTCTAGACTTCTCTTCTCACTTTATTTCACTCATTTCATATTCCATCACTGATACCCTTTCTTCCAGTTGATTGCATCGGCTCCTGAGGCTTCTGTATTCTTCACGTAGTTCTCAAACCTTGGCTTTCAGCTCCATCAGCTCTTTTAAGCACTTCCCTGTATTGGTTATTCTAGTTATACATTTGTCTAAATTTTTTTCAAAGTTTTTAACTTCTTTGCCTTTGGTTTGAATTTCCTCCTGTAGCTTAAAGTAGTTTGATCTTCTGAAGCCTTCTTCTCTCAACTCGTCAAAGTCATTCTCCATCCAGCTTTGTTCCATTGCTGGTGCAGAACTTCATCCCTTTGGAGGAGGAGAGGCGCTCTGCTTTTTAGAGTTTCCAGTTTTTCTGTTCTGTTTTTTCCCCATGTTTGTGGTTTTATCTACTTTTGGTCTTTGATGATGGTGATGTACAGATGAGTTTTTGGTGTGGGTGTCCTTTGTGTTTGTTAGTTTTCCTTGTAACAGAGAGGACCCTCACCTGCAGGTCTGTTGCAGTTTGCTAGAAGTCCACTCCAGACCCTGTTTGCCTGAGTATCAGCAGTGGTGGCTGCAGAACAGCTGATTTTCATGAACCACAAATGCTGCTGTCTGATCGTTCTTCTGGAAGTTTTCTCTCAGAGGAGTACCCGGCCATGTGAGGTATCAGTCTGCCCCTACAGGGAGGTGCCTCCCAGTTAGGCTGCTCAGGGGTCAGGGGTCAGGGACCCACTTGAGGAGGCAGTCTGCCCGTTCTCAGATCTCCAGCTGCATGCTGGGAGAACCACTGCTCTCTTCAAAGCTGTCAGACAGGGATATTTAAGTCTGCAGAGGTTACTGCTATCTTTTTGTTTGTCTGTGCCCTGCCCCCAGAGGTGGAGCCTATAGAGGCAGGCAGGCCTCCTTGGGCTGTGGTGGGCTCCACCCAGTTGTAGCTTCCCGGCTACTATGTTTACCTAAGGAAGCATGGGCAATGGCGGGCGCCCCTCCCCTAGCCTCATTGCTGCCTTGCAGTTTGATCTCAGACTGTTGTGGTAGCAATCAGCAAGACTCCATGGGCATAGGACCCTCTGAGCCAGGTGCAGGATATAATCTCCCGGTGTGCCGTTTTTTAAGCCCGTTGGAAAAGCACAGTATTAGGGTGGGAGTGACCCGATTTTCCAGGTGCCGTCTGTCACCCCTTTCTTTGACTATGAAAGGGAACTCCCTGACCCCTTGTGCTTCCTGAGTGAGGCAATGCCTCGCCCTGCTTTGGCTCGCACATGGTGCGCTGCACCCACTGTCCTGCACCCACTGTCTGGCACTCCGTAGTGAGATGAATCTGATACCTCAGATGGAAATGCAGAAATCACCCGTATTCTGCTTTGCTCACGCTGGGAGCTGTAGACCAGAGCTGCTCCTATTCGGCCATCTTGGCTGCCTGCCTCGGCTGTGTAAACTTTCAAACCCGATCCAACCAATTTTTGGGCCCTATGTAAATCAGACATCTGCTCCTGAAGCCAGTGTTTAAAATCAACTGTGCTTCACTGCAGGCTGGAAGTCCCACTCAGAGGCACTGTTCTTTCTCAGAACAGACGGCTATTCTCCTTTCTATTTCTTTTGCCTATTAAACCACCGCTCCTAAACCAACTTCTTGTGTGTCCATGCACTGGTTTCCTTGGCATGAGATGATGAACCTCAGGTCTTTACCCCAGAGAGGTGATGCAACCTCATTATGTTAAAACTCATTAATTTATTAGTTAAAATTTCCTTATTAATAAATATATATATTTTTTTGAGATGGAGTCTTGCTCTTTCACCCAGGCTGGAGTGCAATGGTGTGATCTCAGCTCACTGCAACCTCCACCTCCCTGATTTGATTCTACTGTGTCAGCCTCCTAAGTAGCTGGGAGTACAGGCATGTGCCGCCACGGCTGGCTAATGTTTTGTATTTTTAGTACAGACAGGGTTTCATTGTGTTAGCCAGGATGGTCTTGATCTCCTGACCTTGTAATCCACCTGACTCGGCCTCCCAAAGTGCTGGGATTGCAGGCGGGAGCCACCACGCATGGCAAAATATAGCACATTTTAAAGATCACTGATGCACAGTGCAAAAACTGCCCTATATGAATATGACATCAAATTATACTTCCTGTAACAGTGTTAGGAAAGCTCTTGTTACCCTACACTTACTATTTGTGGATAGTTTAATGGAATATGCTGTTTTAAAAAATATTTTCCGTTTTGGTATGTGAAAAAATGGCATCTCATTATTTATTTATTTATTTATTTTTGAGACAGAGTCTCACTCTGTTGGCCAGGCTGGAGTGCAGTGGCATGATCTCGGCTCACTGAAACCTCTGTCTCCCAGGTTCAAACAATTCTCCTGTCTCAGCAACCCTAGTAGCTGGGATTATAGGTGCGTGCTACCACGCCTGGCCAATTTTTGTATTTCTAGTAGAGACAGGTTTACATCATGTTGGTCAGGCTAGTCTCAAATTCCTGACCTTGGCCTCCCAAAGTACTAGGATTACAGGTTTGGGCCACCATGCTCGGTGGCATCTCATTATTTTAATATAAATTTTAGTAACTATTAGGTAACTTGTTTTTATATATGTTTAGTATACTACTTTTTGAATTGCCTAGTCATGCCTTCTACTTATTTTGCTATTAAATTATTTAACTTTTTACTGATTTACATAAGCTTTTGGTATACCCATTATAGTAATCATTTGTCCAAAATTATTTTATATGTATCATCATTCAGCTCCCAGAGCCCATCCTCAATGCTTTTGACAGAAAAGGAGTTCCTCCCTTCTAAAGATGTCTACTTTTAGTTTAAATATGCACCAATGAGTAATACACAATTAGGGAAGTTTAAACACTGTTGAATTGAATTTGATTTGGGGAAAATAAATGTTCTTACCTTTCCATTATTATTTAACCATGTGTACGAAGGCAGCCCATACATTCTGGGGTGAAAAGTCTCTTTTTAAAAAGAGAAAATGTATTCTATCAAAGAGGGTACCAAATTCCAAGTTTGCACTGCACTTTGCTGAACACATTGTATTTTTTCAAGCTTAAACTTTCTAAAAGGTTAGCAGTATTCTCTGTGAAACACAGAACTGCTCACATTGCAGCCCTGCTCCAAAACATTTGGTGGTTCATAACAGCCTACACAGCTGAGCTCTCATCCATGTTTCTAAGGCCAGCATCTCTTAACATCCCAAATCTACACTACACTCCCAAAGTATATTCTCTTGTCAAACTCCACTTCTTGTCCTACCCTGTCCTCAAATAAGCCTCATATTTTTATACTTCATGTCCTGTACTTCAACTGCTTTTTTGCATAGATGTACATTTTTCTTTTCCCGCATTCTTCTTCTCCGCATGGAAAACCTGCACATTTGTGAGTATCACTTTTACTCTCCACTGCAACTTCTCACTTGCCAGTTCTCCACTTGTTATTGCTGGTTGTAAGGCACTGGTGAATTTTAGAACTGGAACCATATTATATCCATCTTTGCAGTTCTAGAGCCTGGTACCAGGTGTAGGTGTCAAGAAGTGGTTCCCAGTGGAAGCTTGCTGATAGTGATCTTCAACCGACGAGACAAGAAAGGAGCCAGAATGCTGATCTACTAATCCAGATTGCTTTCCACTATTGTTTTGCTGAAACTCTCCAATGTCATGAGAAAAATAACAATGATAATAATACTAGTAGCAAATACAGAAGATAAGTCAGTTAAAATTTAGCTGGTAGCATGCATGACTTCAATTCTCTATTTATTACTGGTTTCAAAATATTCCTTATCCACTAATTGGAAGAAACAGGAAACAGACTCTCAAGTGCCTATCACAATGCAAGACCTGCCAATTTCATAACTTGCTCAGCCACCCTCATAAAAGAAACTAGGCACACTGGTGACCCCATCTCACACATACTCTAAGGAGACAGAAGGTCTTCCTCTCACTGTCCTCCAGTATATGTGGCTCCTCCTTCTTAAAAAGCAAAACAACAAAGAAATAATACCTCCCAGAGGGTATGACACTTGAACTTGGACAAGTGTTTTTTTTTTTTTTAAGATGGACTGTCGCTCTGTTGCCCAGGCTGGAGTGCAGTGGTGCGATCTTGGCCCACTGCAAGCTTCGCCCATGCCATTCTCCTGCCTCAGCCTCCCACGTTGCTGGGACTACAGGCTTCCGCCATAAAGCCCGGCTAATTTTTTTGTATTTTTAGTAGTGACCAGGGTTCACCGTGTTAGCCAGGATGGTCTCGATCACCTGACCTCGTGATCCACCTGCCTCTTCCTCCCAAAGTGCTGGGATTACAGACGTGAGCCACTGTGCCTGGCCTGATCTTCAAGTTTTTAGATTCGATTAGTAATCAAGTCAATTCAATTGTTGCCCTTACTTGGCTCATATCACATATTATGAACCTCTTAGGATCACCCCATGCAAATTCTGAGGCAAAATCTTGCGTTTCCATATTATGTAAAATAACAGTAATCTGTTATGAAACAACAGTAGAGCTGTTCTTAAGGCATTGACCCTGCCCAAAGCACAACTAAATTTCCTAAACAGTTATGAGTTTACAGTTTCAAAATCTCTTCAAAAATAGGCTTCATGTGAGTCTTTGAACAGGGCTCAGCACTTTCAGTGAGGTTAAAAGTGGGTGTCCACAAGGAAGGTTTCAAGAGATAAGAAAGCCCCCCATTACCCGCCACACAGAGGACTAGCAGAATCATAGAATCCATGCCCACCCTTTTTCACTTCTAGAGTATTTCCCACCATGTGAAAGACCACCTCTCTTCCAGATGCTATCCTTTTCAATGAGAACATGGTAAACATTTTATCCTCGGCAGGATTTGTTCAGGGTTTCACTCTACTTTCCCACTGGGTCTCAGTCTGCCAGTTTTCTGCTTTAGTGTCTTGTTGAACTCCCCCTCTTTAAGGGCACACAAATCCCTGTCAGTCAGTTCATGTACTAATACGACCTCTGCAAGCCCCTCACTCCACAAAACACCATTCCTGACCATCACAGAAGGGAAGGTCTAACTTATGTGGTCAAATATTAGCTAAAATGAGTTGTTCAATAGGTAAGCTGTAACTTAATTCTGGAAACGAGACCCCTGTCCTGGCACACTTACACTTTTTCCTTGGTGTGCCAATCTTTTCCCTTGATGTGCCTAATAGGGAGAACTCTGAACACAGGAGGTTTTCAGTTAGTATTTGTTTGGTGAATGGATCATGTCTCTATGGTAGGTAGTCTGGCATGGGTCAGGAGCACAGCCCTGGAGACAAACTTAATAGTTTGAGTTCTAATATCTGGCTGCCTCTCTGGGTCTTTATATCCTCATCTGAATCCTGAGGATAATAATTACATCTACACCTCTCTGTCAAAGAATTGCGATGAATGAAAAAGATGATGCATAAAGAAAAATTAGGATGCTGGTAGCTAGCTCTCAGTAATTGTTAGATCTTATGACATTTGCTCCTACTGCTATCAAGCTGAGTGCGTTTCTATGTATAAAAACTAACAACCGACAAGCTGAGTGTGTTTCTATGTATAAAAGCTAACAACCAACAAAGGGTGAAAATTAAAGTAGATCTTGATTGTTCACTTGTCAGACTGGAGTCCTATGGATTAATAGGTCTAGCACAGGTAGAAGAGAAATAAATACTTAACTTCTGGTTTATTTGATTTAATGAAAATACAGGAAAACCTGGATAAGAAATGCTTTTCACCAAAGTTTGTCTGCAACTTGAATGCTGTAGGTTAAACTTATTTAAAAGTACTCTAGACAGATTCATTTGTAATATAAGCATGTCATAGTTTCTGGGTTTAGGACTGGATTTCTGTTTATTTAGTTTTCTGAAGAGACACAAGAGACAGCCCAAGTGACTATTGGAATTCCTAGAGACAAGCTGGGGAAATGAGCCCTTACAAAATTCCATTTGTGGTAAAGATAATAATGAAATAAATAATTACCGAGACCACCTCTGTGGGGGAGACCCTAACCCAGCAGTGCTAGAGGAATTAAAGACACACACACAGAAGGTGTGAAGTGGGAAATCAGGGGTCTCACAGCCTTCAGAGCTGAAAACCTCGAACAGAGATTTACCCACATATTTATTAACAGCAAGCCAGTCATTAGCGTTGTTTCTGTAGATAATAGATTAACTAAAAGTATCCCTTATGGGAAATGAAGGGATGGGCCAAAATAAAGAGATGGGCTGGGCTAGTTATCTGCAGCAGGAGCATGTCCTTAAGGCACAGATTGCTCATGCTATTGTTTGTAGAGTTTTTTTTCAGGAGACAAACAAAAAACTTTTATTAATGAGTATGCATACAAATAAACCTAGACAACCACGAAGAGTCCCTCACAGCTTCATGTATTCACAATATTATTTCATCTCTAAAGCCATCAGTGAATGATTAGTTCTGCTACTTGTTAAAGTTGTGCAAAATTTCTCAATTTAAACATACAGTCTTAATTATACCAGTGTTCTAATGTCCCAAGACTGTAGGTAATGGAATGTCAACAATATCTTAAATAATAATTTAAAAAACTCAATGTGATCTACAAGACTAATATATTTAAAGGAAAATAATTCATATTCACTAAATTCCTCCCCTTTCTTCCTTCTTACCTATTATCCCTTTCACTTGCCAATTTTTTTCTACAGTATATGATGATGGCCAAATTACCCAATATCAACTGTTTCAAAAAAGACATGTTATTTTAAAAGATACCATACAGCAAGAGACTTATAGGTGTAACACCACTGAAATTATTTACTAAGCCCTGGCCAGGCATGGTGGCTTACACCTGCAATTCCAATACTTTCGGAGGCTGAGGCAGGCAGATCACTTGAGGTCAGGAGTTCAAGACCACCCTGGCCAACATGGTGGAACCCTTTCTCTACTAAAACTACAAAAATTAAGTGGACGTGGTGGCTATCCCAGCTACTCAGGAGGCTGAGGCAGGAGAATTGCTTGAGCCCGGGAGGTGGAGGTTGCAGTGAGCCAAGACTGTGCCACTGCATTCTAGCCTGGATGACAGAGCCAGACTCTGTCTCAAAAGAAAAAAAAATTACCAAGCTGTGTTTTCATAGTGTTTTTTAATTCTCCAAACTGTTTCAGTATTTGTAGTGTTTTTTCAAGGACTTCCCACATGTAACATTTCATTGGAATTACCACTTTACATCATAGCTGATATGGAAATTATTACATGTAACAGATGAAGAAAATGTAGACATAAAGAACCATTTTCTCTAATGTCATCCAGTGTAACTGCTAAGAGTTAGGATTAGACTCAAGTCCTATTCCCAATCCTGTATACTACCCTAAACTCCTAAGTACCCATACATTGTACTTCACAGAATGCTACTAGTGACTGTGCTCATGCATTCAAACAAGTTTTGGAAATGCTGTGTTAAGCAAAGCTAACCAGATTCCCAGAGTCTTTATTATGCATCATAAATCCCCAGGAAGGATCCAGAGAATAGAGCAGGTGCCATAAAGTTGAAAGTCCCACAGGTGTCAAGCAGGTAACAAAGGTAAGCATGCAAGGGAAAGTAAGGACTTGGGGATTAGAGGATGCATTCCAATCTAGTGGAACCCTGGTCACATAGCAATCCAGTCCAATCTTGCTGGGTCTTTCCAGAGAAGCTACAAATCTCGGCTTTAATTTGAAATCTCCTGTTTTGTGCATGTTGCCTTAAATTTAAGGAAAAAAGACACTATATTTTAAAAAATAAAATTTTTGGCCAGATCAGGCCAGCCACATTTGGGAAAACTGAAATACCATGTATCATAATCTCATTTGCCCACAGAATTTTCCTTCAAAGGACCTATAAATTTCCTAGAATGATAACCGTGTTAAAACATGTTGCCTCTGGCTGGGCACGGTGGCTCATGCCTGTAATCCCAACACTTTTGGGAGGTCAAGGCAGGTGGCTCACCTGAGGTCAGGAGCTGGAGACCAGCCTGGCCAACAAGATGAAACCCTATCTCCACAAAAAATAAAAAATAATCTGGGTGTGGTGGTGGGCATCTGTAATCCCAGCTACTCAGGAGGCTGAGGTAGGAGAATCACTTGAACCTGGGAGGCGAAGGTTGCAGTGAGCCAAGATTGCGCCATTGCATTTCAGCCTGAGTGACAAGAGCAAAACTACATCTCAAAAAAACAAAAATGAAAACTAAAACTTTCCTCTGAAAGCAAGCATCCTGTTACCCCAGACAACTATGGTATGGGTAGCTCTGAACCTCAACCATGAATTATTTCAGAGTTTACTAAAACTGAAAATGAAATTAATGCTCAGCCTTAAATGTTCTTGTAGAAATGTTTCTTTTCCGACAAATCTAGCTCTTGCAAATCTATACTTAGTAGAGACGGGGTTTCTCCATGTTGGTCAGGCTGGTCTCAAACTCCCGACCTCTAGTGATCCACCCGCCTCAGCCTTCCAAAGTGCTGGGATTAGAGGCATAAGCCACCACGCCCGGCTGGCAAATATATACTTCTAAACAATTATGCTGGTTTAGTATAATTGTTTTTTATGTATTTTTGTACTGACTAAAGATATCCTTACAATAAGCCTAATTGAATTATAAAAAAAAAAATTACAGGAATTGACTAGATATGAGAAGGACACTTTGCCTTTCCAAAACAATTTTATCTTTCTTTTTTTTCTTAAATTTTTTTCTTAATAGAGATGGGGTCTTGCCATGTTGCCCAGGCTTGTCTCAAATTTCTGGGCTCAAGCTATCTGCCCACCTTGGCTTCCCAAAGTTCTGGGATTACAGGCATGAGCCACGGCGCTAGCCTTCAAATCAATTTTAAACATAAAAGTGGTTTGGAGACGATTTAGAATTTGGGTCAAAACTAGTGAGTTTGAAACACTTATATCTGCAATGTAACTTATAAGGCAGAAAAGGAAGCCTTTTCCCTACTCCAGCCTTTTTTTTTCTCTTATTTCTGACCTTCTTGGTTCTAAAAATTTGTTCATAAAGCCTGATGGTTGTTTAAATGCTTAGCACCATGACACACATGTAATAAAAATTGCATAAATAGACGGGGCGTGGTGGCTCATGCCTGTAATCCCAGCACCCTGGAAGGCCAAGGCAACTGGATAGCCTGAGGTCAGGAGTTCGAGATCATTCTGTCCAACGTGGGGAAACCCTGTCTCTACCAAAAACATACAAAAATTTAGCTGAGCATAGTGGCAGACACCTGTAATTCCAGCTACTCGTGAGGCTGAGGCAGGAGAATCACTTGAACCCAGGAGGTGGAGGTTACAGTGAGATGAGATTTCACCATTGCAATCCAGCCTGGGCAACAAGAGCAAAGCTCCATCTGAAAAAAATAAATAAATAATGCATAAATATGTTGAATCACCTGGCAAATGATTTTCTTCCCCTGGTGTCTACGTGTTCCATACTATTGTAGCCTCTTTTAACTGGTAAAATAACTACCCCAATTCAGAGATCCAGTACTTAATGCATCACATTTCCAGAGTCATGAGAAAACAGCTAAACCTGTTAGAGTGAATTATACTCACTTTGTTTTCCCATAGAGGAAATAAAAACCCACGATTTGAAACCTTTGGAAAACATAGGAAATGCAACATTTGGAAGTATAATATAGAAACAAGAGATAATCATGCAATGCTTCCAAATGAAGTCTCACATTGGATTTGTTGATTTTTAAGACAGATTCCCCTCTTCTGGACAGCTCTGATGGCCAAGATAGAAGTTCATTTGTTATGTTTCCAGGGACTATTCTCTTTGATGGATACAGGATTTATGGGGTCTAAAGAGAACATACAATTCTAAAGTGTTCATGTTTGAGAGAAAACTCTGCAATGATCAGAAGGATTGAGCCAGTTTTAGCATAAAAAATTAGGACTACATTAATGATGAGGTTGACTATACACAGTTTGGAGTGAGAGAGTTACTTTACCCAGTATCACTGACATGTTGGAATGCCAGATGAAACTGAAACAGAAAAATTGTCTTGGAGTCTTAAAGACATCTGATGTGCTGATACCTGTTCAGTCTTCTGCAGTCATGGACGTAAACTCTCAAAGAGCACCACTGGGTCTTAGTCCGTGGCATAAACACTATTCTCAACGTAGATATTGTCTTCTGCTTGGACTTCCTTTTTAACTGCATTTTGCAAAGCTTTAATTTGAAGGCTGCTAAATGAAACACTTAGTTGTTGAATCTCCTTTTTGAAGAAATACTTTTTGGCAATGATGACACCAAAAAGAGCAGGAAGCACCAAGAGTTGAGTTTGATTGTTATTCCAAAGGCCATCTGAAGACTCTGTCACGGTGTCATTCCCATCTGTTGTGAAAGAGTGCAATGGTGAGCTGGTGGGTTGTGTCCTTATTTCTCCCTGAAGTGTCATAGGGTGGGTTTCTGCTGGCTGAGGTGAAGATGGTGAAGTGGCTACTGATTCATGGTTCTGCATTGGCAATGGCATTGGAGGAACAAAGGTAGAGACCATTGTTGTCATTGGAATGCTTGTTGTTGTTGGAACAGTCATTGTCATTGGAACAGTTGTTGTTGTTGGAATACTAGTTGTTGGAACACTCATTGCCATTGGAACAGTTGTTGTCATTGGAACAGTTATTGTCATTGGAACGCTTGTTGTCATTAGAACAGTGATGCTGTTTCGAACAGAAGTGATGGTTGGAACAGTTGTGACAATTGGAGTAGTCGTTACCCTGGGTGGCACAATCTCCAATGATACGGTGATTTTCATGTCATTGAACCACCCACTGTGCTCAACATGGCAACAATATAACCCACTGTCAGACACAGCTGTATTTTCTATAGTCAAAGAGACATTCCTTCTTGAAAGGTCCCCCAATAGCTTATAGTGTGTGTCCTTCCGATAGGTGACGTGGGTTCCATTGGTCCAGACAATGCTATTTTGGCATGTGAATAAAGAACATTTGCCTCTATTCCAGCACATGGATGTGACAGCTCCATTGTAGCAGCAGGGTAGCATGATAGACGGACCTGCCATTCCACCAACCTTTACAGAACCAGCTACAGAATCTGCCAGATGTAGGATGAGGCTTAAGATGGCCACTTAAGGATGAATTATGGGATCAGCCAGTTAGTTAGAAGGCAGTTTTCCAGCTTCTTCTCCCTCCTCCTAGTCTCTGTTTGTGGCTTAAGGATGGCTTCAAATGGTTTTCCACCCTGTGTGGGCCAGGTGTTCCTTGCCCTTATTCTGGTAAATGCACAACTTCCCAGCGTGGGCGTTATGGCCATCATGTACATGTCACAGTGCTGCAAAGATTTTGTTTATGGCCAGTTTTGGGGCAAATTTATGGCCAGATTTTGGGAGGCCTGTTCCCAACAAATAATAATCTCTAAACATAAGAATTTGACTAGTGTTAACCACTCCAGTTCTCAAGTACACTGATACTTCTTCCTTTTCCTTAGCATAACACAAAACAGATACATGACTACACACCATCTGCTCTCCAGTGTGGAACAGAGGAACAAAGGCATAAGCAAGCTTCAGAACACAGTCAGCCATGTTCACCACATCTGTATCTAGCACTGCTTAAAACAGAATCAATGAGAAACTGAGAAGATGAGTGACTACCCTATTTTCAGCACTTATTATCACAAGAAGAGAAAACATGCCACACACTCTCTCATTCTAAGGCAGAGCATCCACTTTCCTGAGGAAAAAGTAATTTTACAGCATATATCTCAATCTCACATTATTAGCAAGATGACACTGTCTTTGGGCACGCAAAGAACAGGCATATTATAGACACCCTTAAGACACATCGCATGGCCTGGCTTACCTGATACAATTTTTAATTTATCTGAAGTAAACTCAAATTTCAAACATGTATTTCTTTATTAACTTATTTCATTAATTTCCACAGGGACTTCGCAGAATGTATATTCAACTTTCATTCACTTAATCTTAGTGTAACATATAGATGGTGTAACATAATCAGAAGACAGCCATATGTAAGACATGCTCATACCGTAAAGCATAGAAAACTTAACACAACAGGGCCTTGAGGAAGCAACACTGTAACTGCAAATACACAAATATTTAAGAAAACCTACATCACCCAACAAAGAGCAGGTATAGTCACCTCTACCCAGCACTCTCCAAAATAAGTAGGTATGAATAGCTCATTCAAAAGTTGGCTTATATATACTTGTCACCACAAATTGGTTCTGAACATATTATTCCAATTTTGGATATTCACAACAAGGTAATTATCTGGTAAGATATATTTATAATAACTTGTAATTAGACTCGCAAATGCACACATATACTCAAGTCACAGTGAGGTGAAAAAACTCTGAGTTATTTGTAGAGTACCTTAAGATTTAAATTTCCAAAAAACATACTTAAGCTTAGTTATACAAGTATTCCACCCAGCATCTCTTCACCAAGCTATTTCAATTTTAAAAAGTGAGGAGTAGGGAGGGCTTTTAAAAGTCTTATTTCTTTCTATTCAGTTTATCTTATCCCATACAGAAATGGAATAAAGTGTGGTGTCTGTCCTAATGATATTTATGGTTGTGGTAATACAGAAATATCTATGCTTCCAAGCAAGAGATGAAAAATTATGGTTTCCCCAAAATAGAGAAACAATTGCTACCTGGGGCCTAAAGAGATGTTCAGGTTACATCTGTCAGAATTGATACCATGCAAGAGAACCATCTTTGGAGAACAGTGGGGCTCACCTGAGATTTTGGTGAGTCATGTGGATGACATCAGAGACAAGCATTACACAAAATGAGAGTCCCAATAAGACTCATGTGAGATTGTCTTAGAAGATGGTGGCCCAACTCACACAGAATAGGATGGCTGTGCATCCAAGTGAGACTGATATTTTTTCTCAGGAGCAGAAATCTTAATGTAGGAGGTGGCCACTCACTGAGTAGTTGGGGAATGCCCTGATGGAACTCTCTGGGGGTCAGATTTCACACTGTCTCCCTGAGTTGCATAAAGCACAGAACAGCAGTCCTGCACTCCAGCTTCTAGCATGTACCAACCCAGCAGAAAACACATCACTGTCTGTTTTGTTTCAAAAATGCTTTGCCATTTAAAAAAAGTTAATTAATATGTTAGAAACCCAAGAACTACCTAGGGGTAGGGAGCAAGTCTGTCATCAGAAGTATTTAAATGCCGGCTAGACACACTCTGTGGAAATAAGTTTCACTCTTTGTGAGAGGGGTAAAATAAATCTTTTTCTTGGGCACTGACAGATCTAGCAAAGATCCTAGCATACAGTAGATAAACAGCAACTTCTGTTTACTAAACTTTATTTTCACAGATTACCGGTGAAGCAAAATATTGATATAACTCTAAGACATGAAGGGTATCACAAGACCACTCATGTTCTTTATGGGGTTTCAATTAAGAAATGAGGCGAAAAATCTGGCCATGAAAGGAGTTTTGATGCTCCTAAGTAACATCAGAACTGCTCTGATGTGCTGATGCCATTGTGACAGTCCTAGGTTTGTTCCTACCCAAAGTCTCTTCTCATGAATCCTAGGCTTACAGGTCAAACAGATAAAGCATCCCTAAATCAAACACAAACTTCAACGCTCTTAACATGTAGGTGTACATCTCATCTGAAAATCATTCAAAAGCTCAGGCCATCTACAAGAAATCTTTCCTTTGCACTTTAGTATCAATAAAAGGAAAGAAGGAAAAGAATAGGAGAAAGCCATTTAATTATTTTCATAGGTAAAAATGTAACATTGGTTACTCAGTTACATAAGTACTTTTCTTGCTTCATCCATGCCATACATAATTTTTAACCAACTAAAACACATTACAAGTAGAGAAATAGCTAAAATCATGGAAAACATATACATAACTCTTTAAAGAGTAGGAAACATTCCCTGTTCATATGCATTGCTTAATCCAGCATTCCAATCTCACTGAGGCACCAGCATCCACGCTGTTCTCTGAAGCATTCGTTTTCCTCCTGTCACCCATCCTTCAGATATTAGCTCAAATGTCACTTCCATGGGTCACCTTCCTTAACCTGCATCCCGGCATCCTCCATTCCTCTCCCATACAAAAAGGCCAAACTTTATGTTGGGGTGATCAGACCCAACACCACCTCGTCGGGGTGACAAAGTCCGGCGGAGTCAAAGGATTGAGAAAAAGACAGGGAGAAAAAAGTGGGACACCAGAGGGCCATCGTTATCATGGAGGCTGTGAAGGCCCTGAGCTCTGGGGAGCCCATGGTACTTTTTGATAATCCAGCAAAGAAACAGGTGGTGAGAATGTGGAGATCAAAAGAGCAGGCACATGATCTACAGCTGTGACAGTTTAGCATTTATATGGAACATGTTCTGCTACTTGAGATAACAGGAATAGGAGCCTGGGAATGCTAGAAGCAAGGAGCCAGCAAGTCTAGGCACATTCCAGAGGACATTATGCAAGCCCTGCCTCAGTTTCCCTCCCAACACAGCTTTCTCCAACATACCCCCTTATCTTTTTTGTAAAAGAGAAGGTATCATTATTACTATCATTATTACTAGCTATCATTATTACTAGCATAAAAAGTGCCCTCTTTTAATTGAGCAAGGCGATTGCAGGCTTTGCAGCCCTTAATTGACGGTGGGTGATCCAGCTTTATTTTTCTTAGCTCTTATTCAAACTGGAGTCGCTCTGGTTTGAATGCTTCCCATATAGCTCCTCTTTCCCTGTTACAAAAGGACCCTTAATCCTAGGGGTTGCAGAAGGATGAAGGTCCATCTTCTGTAACTTCATGCTGAATAGAGGTGATGATATTCCTGCCTAACTTAGCATTTCTTGTATTCACGGCAGAGAGGAGCTGAGTCAGAAAGCGTTGGTCCATTAAGCATCATGACTCTGGTCGGTCCTCGTTCCATCTTCTCATTCAGATTCGATTGTTTCATGGCTTGTACTGGGGAAACCCAGTGGATGGTTGGGATCCATGTGTCCCTCCAGTCTCCCATTCCATGGTAATACACATCTTGAGGGTGTCCACATGGTTTGTTCATCTCCTGCAAAAACAAAAGCATACCCTCACCCCCACGTTAGTAAATCTACTGAAACAGAAGCAAAAATTTTGTGGCTGTAGCGGGGAGGCCACTGATAATGAGAAACAGGCTTTCCCTGATTAACAGAAGGTATAGAGAAAGCAAATCGAGACTTTTCGAACCTTCAATTCTCACTGTACAGGTGGGTCCACTAGATGCTGTGGCTTATGATAGATCTTCAGATATTTGGTGGGCAACCACATAGGCACCTGATTGTCACCTGGAGAGACACGAGCAAATCCCCTTCCCCATAAAATTATCTTTAGGCAGGGATCAGAGGAAGTAGACTCAGAGGTAAGGAGAATTTTGGGGCCTAATGGCTTCCTGATGTTTGATAGGTGTTCCTTCGGAAGTTAGGAATTCCCTTTCTCTCCATATTGCTGTGTGGGCATGGAGGTCTAGCTAAGCATAAAGTTTGTACATATATTTACCCTTTTTCATTCTCCTAATTCTAGCGTATAATGACTCCTGCTTTTGCTAGGATATCTCTCCCTAACAAAGGTGTGGGGCTTTCAGGCATAATTAAAAAGGCTTGTGAAAAGAGTCAAGTTCCCCAGTCACAACTTAGTGGCTGGGAGAAGTATCTAGTGACTGCCTGTCCTAGGACCCCTTGGATAGTGACACATCTGGAGGACAGTTTTCCAGGACAGGAGAATAAGACTGAGAAGTCCACACAAGTGTCCAGGAGACAGTTAACCTCCTGGACCTCAATGGCCAAGCACACCTGGGGAGGGTGATGGCATGGGCTGGTGCTTGCCCCGGGCACCCTCATTTCCTGCTGCTGGATAATTTGGTTAGGGCTTCTGACTCAGAGGACCTTTGTCCCCTGGGGCAGTGGGCCTTCCAGTGATTCCCTTGACATAAGGGGCATGGACAAGGAGGTGGCTTATTTCTATTCGGACAATCTTTTTAAAAGTGTCCTTGCAGACCACACTGAAATCAGGCCCTATTAAGCATTTGATTTTCCCAGCCTTTCTCTTTTCCAGAGCCTCCAAATTCTGCTTGCCTGAGGGTCATGACTAAAGTAGTGGCCTTTTTTTGTTGTTGTTAGTTTGTCCCATTCTGCCTGCTCCTCCTGATCTCTAGTATAAAAAACAAAAACAAAAACAAAAACAAAAAACACCAAGGTTGCCAAGTTCAATAGGGTTTCTAAGTTTTGTTCTGGGCCTAAGGGTGACTTTTGAAGTTTTTTCTAAAGGCTGCAGCTGACTGAGTGATAAACTTGTCCTTTAAGATTAGTTGGCCTTCAATAGAGTCAGGTGACAGAGAGGTATGCTTCCTCAATGACACCTTTGTCTCTCCAGAAAGGCAGTGGGGTTTTCTTTCTTTCCCTGTGTTATAGTGGACATCACTGAATATTTTATAGGCTTCTTCCTAGTTTTCCTTAGCCCTTCTAGCAGGCAAGTTACCAAATGTCTGTGGCACCCATCTCCATGTTCTGATCCTGCATCCCAATGAAGGTCTACACTGGGAACTACCTACTGGCCTTTGGGGAATTGTTCTCTTTCCTCTGTTGTCATCCTATCATTGACCTGACAGAGATACCAGAGATCACCAAACTCTTGGGCTGCATTTATGGTGGATTAGTGTCTGATCTAGCAGTAACATTATATCTCTCTATGTCAGATCAAAGGATTGTCCTAACCCTTGTAATACGTCATGGTTTTCTGAGAATTTACCTAGTTCTATTTTAATTTGTTTCAAGTCTGAGAGGAAAAAAGTTACATAAACTCTGACTGGGCTGAATTCTCCAGAATACATCTTAGGGGTGTTTTTGCCTAGGGGGGAACATTTCCCATCTGAAAAAAAGAACATAGGGATGCCAGCACCCCTAGTCACTTTCCACTGAGCATTAGTCCTAGAGTATCCTCTATGTCCTAATGCTTATACATTTCCAGGGTGCATAATCACCCATGGACCTCTGCTTATTGGATTAGTTATGTTCACTGATGTAGCAGTCCTGCACCTGTTTTCTCGCCTTTCTTGACCACAAAAAAAGGGGTCTGGGCTGCTGGATTCTAGTGGTCCTTTACTAGCATGCCCAAAATTGCCTTTGCACTCAAGAGGTGAGTTCTAGAGCTGGGCTGGGTTCCTGTTTCATAAAAACCGAGCTCCCCCATCAAGATGCACTCTCATAAACAGTTCTTATGTAAATTCATTTCAGAGAGGGTGTAGGTAAACTTTTGAGTCAGGATTGAGATAGAGTTGTTTTATTCTGAAAGTACCTTAAGGATTGGCTGAGTGCAGAGCTCGCACGCTTGAGAGGACCAATTATTAGGCAATTTTCCTAACTCTGCTTCTACAGGAGTTTCCCTATTTTTCCCCTCCCCCCCAACACAATCACCCAGGAGGAACCATCTGTCGTCCTGTCCTGAAGGGAGTTCCTCCTAGGTCTGGTCGGACCTTTGTACGGTAATTAAGATTTAAATACCTCATGAGGAAATGTGCTGGGTTAAGGGAATTTTCAGTGGTTAATGTTAAATCAACTTTTTCTAACAGAATAGCTCCATAATTTAAGATTGAGTTAGTAGGCTACCATTTTGCTCTTTTTACTTTGGATAACTCTGAACTGGTGAGATGTGTTCACCATGAAGTTTCTTCTAAAAGTTACTTTTCTCCTTTCTTCTGTTAGCAAAGCAGTTGCTGCTACTGACGGAATGCATTTGGGCCATCTACAGGTTACTGGGGTTAAGGATTTTTGATAGAAAGGCTACTGGTTGTCAGTGGTCTTAGTGCTTTTGGACAACACCCTTGTTTACACTGACAACAAGATAGTATTGGAGTGTTATAGGGTCACGGAGAAGACCATTAATCAATTATAGGTTTTAAATTTATCCTGGCATTTAAAGGAATAAGGTACACTGTTTTTTCTTTAACTATTTGCATCTCTCTTTCTCCTTTGTAGATGGATTTTGGAAACACAGCAGAAGGACGTTTGCGGTCCTCCCTGCTGGATTAAAGTTATGGGAAATTGCCATGCTTCAAGGTCTTCCTCCACTCTAGCCTTTTGAATATAATTTTATGCAACACCACCAATTGCTCCAGGTTTTAATGTTGCAACTAGAGGAGCAGTAAGTCTCATAGCTAATTCATCTTCTTGCCCACTAAGGGGAGAGAGAGGAGGTGGCCTTCACTTAATTGAGCAGGTGGAGCCAATGGGCTAGTAAAACATACTTTTTTCAGTTTCCCTTTCTTTTGTTTCCTGTTCCTCACATTCAGAATCTGAAGTTAGTTTTTACACTCGTCCTCCTCTTCTTTATCTGAATCTGCTTCATCATCTCTTTGAAATACCTCAAGAGCTGTTTTTATTAGCACTCACACTGACCAAACCAAGACTGGAATTTTTGCTCCATCTTTATACACTTTTTAAAAATCTCTGCTAATTCTCTCCCATTCCTCCAATGCCATAGTCCCTTGTTCGGGAACTATGGACAAAACTGCTTTATTGCACTAAAAAGTGAGTGATAACAAATTCTGAGTACTAACTTTCACTCTCCCTCTTCGTAATAAGTGCCTTAAGAAATTTAAATAAGCAGAATGCTTTCACTTTGTCCCATTTTTTTACCCTGGTTCTTCCGAGCCCTCAACTTTCCCGCCGACGTTCTTTTAAACGTCCTCGGGTTACTTCTGACGATGCGTCCTCTGCTTTCACATGCTCTAGCTTTCCTTCACCAGGGTCTTTGTCACCCCAAATTGGGCGACCAGGAACGGAACCCAAGGTGATCAGACCCAACACCAGGTCATGGGAGTGACAAAGCCCGGCAGAGTCAAAGGACTGAGAAAAAGACATTGAGAGCGAAAAAGGTGGGACACCAGGGAGCCATTGCTAGTTGTGGAGGCTGCGAAGGCCCTGAGCTCTGGGAGCCCACTGATTTTATTGGTAATCCAACAAAGAAACAGGTGGTGAGAACGTGGAGGTCAAAAAGGGCGGTCCCATGATCTACAGCTGTGACGGTTTAGCATTTATATGGAACATGTTCTGCTACTTGAGATAATGGGAATGGAGCCTAGGAAGGCTAGAAGCAAGGATCCAGCAAGTCTAGACACATTTCAGAGGACTTTATGCAAGCCCTGCCTCAGTTTCCCTCCCAACACTCAGCTTTTTCCCAACAACTTTACTTCTTACAACAACTTATCATGGGAATGGTAAATTTGGTGGTGAAAAACTGTCTCTTTTCTAAAAGGAGGCTAAATCTGAATCAGAATTGTACTTAGGAAAATTAAGTTGTGAAACTTTAAGAAGCTTTTGAACACAAAATGGTTCTTAGAAAGCTTATTTTCATAATTTAAATACACATCAAATTCAGAGAAACACAAGTTAAGCCTCCTTTAAGTTACTCTTGGTTTAAAACTTTTAAGTAGAATATTTTAACCAAATACATATAAATTTAACTAAACAAGCAGGAGGGCAGGACAAAGGTCAGGCCAGTGGCACTGTATGGCTAAAAGATCACACCTTTCATTATACTAGACAGTTCTGGTCTGAGGCCTGGGGTCCCAGAACATAAAAATGATCACTGTCTCCTTTATTGCTTCCCTGTATTATCCCCATCCTTCTCAGCCAGAGCAGCTGACTGACATCCACCCTCTCAAGAGGACATGCAAGGACAGAAGACCTGGCTCAGAAACACTGCTCTATGAAAAGGGCAGATAGTTATGTAAGAATTTTGTAAAAACATGAGTTTTTAATGAATGCAAAAACATGAACTGTCAAGCAAGTAAGAGCTGTTCAAACAATTTTTTTTTTTGGAGGGGGGAGACGGAGTTTTGCTCTCTTGTTGCCCAGGCTGGAGTGCCAGTGGTGTGATCTTGGCTCACTGCAGCTTCTGCCTCCTGGGTTCAAACTATTCTCCTCCCTCAGCCTCCTGAGTAGCTGGGATTACAGGTACATGCTACCATGGCCAGATAATTTTTTGTATTTTTAGTAAAGACAAGGTTTCATCATGTTGGCCAGGCTGGTCTCGAACTCCTGACCTCAGGTGCTCTACCTGCCTTGGTATCTCAAAGTGCAGGGATTACAGGCATGAGTCACTATGCCTGTCTGTCAAACAATTTTTAAAAAAGATATACTCCACATAACTTAAAACATGAAGGAGACTGGCAGATGACAGCATCAGAGCGAGTTTCCTTAATAACTGAGGAGGTGATTGGGAAAACTGAGCCATCTACCAAGATAGCTTTACAGAGACAATGCATCTCATTTGTTGTAGAAGCTGATGAGTTCTAGAGCTCTTATTTACTATGGAGTTTTCAAATACATTGAACACCACTTAATGTTTTCCTCAATCCCAAGCTTCTTGTAAAACTTTCACTTTGCCAACCATGGCATCTTAGAGGCAAATAAAAGCTTACCTACTTTATGGAATTTCAGATTTCTAAAAATAGCACATGCAATACAAGTCATGCACCCAGTATGCTTGTGGATATTTTAAAGGCCACTGCTATACCTTCCAAGCAGGCTTCCTTGACTTCAGCTCTGCTGACATTTGTGGCTGTTCTGTGCATTGTAATATGCGGAGCAGCATTTCTAATGTCTGTGCACTAAAGGCCGGTAGCATCCTTCCCCAACACAAGGTACTCAAATATTCAAATTTCTGGAAAGGAAATCCACAGTGGATGCCCACAAAGCTTCCTGATCTCAAAATATAACACTTGATTACATATGTAGGTTTTGAGATTCTGGAACATGTATTTTATCCCTACAACCATCCCATAAGGTAGAAAATCTACTAAAAAGATGCCTATTGTAGTCAGCAATGTCAATGCCACTAAAGGCTAAAGTTTCATTTTATATTCCTTTATAACTTCAAATTCAACAAAATTTTTGAAAGGTCTTTATTAAAAATAACAACACACACACAGAGGTAAATAAGCAGTATACATTTAAAGCTACATTTTTTTTTAGATCAAGTTGACTCTATAAAGCAGTTTTTCCATGGAGCTAGAGGTAGTTATGAATTGTGGATCCTGAGGTTAATTTATTTCCAGCCCTGGGCATATCATAAAGCAGCTATCAAATAGGTCAACATACCCACCCAACCCTAATAGTGTTACTCTGTGTATAAACATGGAATCTTTGCTGAATGGTTTCAAAAAAGCAGGGTGAAAATAACTTAGTCCAAGAAGTACATCAAAATAAATAAGGAACATTTTTAAGTAATTAAACCACCAGAAATATCACACATTTTATGTAATGTTACCCCATTGTCTCTGAGGAAAGGGAAAAAAGAGAAAGTACAAAGCCAGCTAGAGAAAGACAAATACAGCTCTTAAAAGATCTAATTAACCCCACTAAGAATTTTTTTTGGCTACCTGGAGTATGCAGGCACTGTATAATATAGGGCAGTGGTCCCCAACCTTTTTGGCACTAGGGTCTGGTTTTGCGGAAGACGGGTTTTTCACATATGTGGTGGGATGGTTTTCTTTTGGAATAATTCAAGCACATTACATTTATTGTGCACTTTGTTTCTATTATTACATTGTAATACATAATGAAATAATTATGGAACTCACCATAATGTAGAATCAGTGAGATCCCTGGGATTGTTCTCCTGCAACTAGATGTTCCCATCTGGGGGTGATGAGGGACAGTGACAGATCCTTAGGCATTAGGTTCTCATAAATAGCGTGCAACCTACATCCCTCACATGTGCAGTTCACAATAGAGTCTGCACACCTATGATAATCTAATGCTGCCACTGATCTGTAATATGAACAATGGGGAGTGGCTGTGAATACTGATGAAGTTTCGCTCACCCACTGCTCATCTCCTGCTGTGCAGCCTGGTTTATAACAGGCCACAGACTGGTATCAGTCTGTGCCCCGGGTGTTGGGGGTCCCGATGTAGGGCAACTACATTTATTCATTTATTTATTGAGTGCAATGGCATGATCCGGGCTCACTGCAATTTTCACCTTCCAGGTTCAAGCAATTCTCCTGCCTCAGCCTCCCCAGTAGCTGCGATTACAGGCATGAACCACCATGCCCGGTTAATTTTGTATTTTTAGTAGAGATGGGGTTTCACCATGTTGGCCAGGCTGGTCTCAAACTCCTGGCCTCAGGTGATCTGCTCGTCTCAGCTTCCCAAAATGCTGGGATAACAGGCACGAGCCACCGTGTAGTTGGCTGGCAACTACATTTATTACCATCCATTTATTACCAGGGCACCTATGTTGTACAGTGCCTGGCATACAACAGGTAGCCAATAAACAGCTATTGATCTAATGCAGGAATAATAAGGTAAGGTTTATTTTTTCTCCTTTAACATGCTGTACTTGTGTCAGATGCAAATAAGACCTCCGGAGTCTGCCTGAAGTAACATAAAACAAAAGACTCATTCATCAAACAATCACCTGGATCCCCTAACTTGTTACAAGTTAGGTATGAATGTACCACCTGTACCAGCTTAGTGAGAAGAATGTTTACCATCACATAACAAACACTTGTTTGCCACGCTAAGGGCTTAGAGTCTGAATTTCTGATGAGAAAAAAAGTGGCATGTAGGAAACCCCAAAGAATGATATTCCATATATGCATAAGCATCAGTAGCATTTCTTAAAAGTCTCACACATCCAGCAAATCCTTTAAAAACAAGATATCCTAATATGCAGCCAGTTTAGCAATTTTTTTTTTTTCAGACAGAGTCTCGCTCTGTCACCCAAGCTGGAGTGCAGTGATGCCAGATGGGCTCACTGCAAGCTCCGCCTCCTGGGTTCACGCCATTCTCCTGCCTCAGCCTCCCTAGTAGCAGGGACTACAGGCGCCCGCCACCACGCCCGGCTAATTTTGTGTGTGTGTGTGTGTGTTTTAGTAGAGATGGGGTTTCACTGTGTTAGCCAGAATGGTCTCGATCTCCTGACCTCATGATCCGCCCGCCTCGGCCTCCCAAAATTCTGGGATTACAGGCGTGAGCCACCGTGCCCAGCGAGCAATATTTTTAAGAATGATAAGACAGTGCAGCTTCATTTACCTGAAATGGAGCACAAGTTCTTTTTGAAGGAATTCATACCCATTCCTGCAAAAGTTCTGCAGACTCTTGAAGGTAGCACAGAACTAAGCGTTTTTGTGTGTGTGTGTTTCCAAAGAGGTTTTAGCCAAGATTTTAGTCTCTAACCAACTCCCTGATTAAAATATGGCTTAGAAACTATACCTGCCTACTTGAAAAAGCATCAAATCTACAGAATACTTTTTCTGGATGTACAAAAATGAAAACAAAATCACATTCTACTTTTTGCAATTCACTTTTTCTTACCATCCACTTCTCTTAAATATACTTCAGAATCATTGTGCACAGGTGCAGAGACCACTACATATCTAAAAAAGGAAAAAAACCCTCAAATATTTGGGGATGAACTGGCAATCTTGGCTTTGCAGAAATCATTTTGTTTCCTTCAGACAGAAGTGTCTCATTATTTTCAGCATTCTTATCTAACAGGCAAACTTTGTTTCCATTGACTTTGAAAGGGCTAAGCTCAAATCTAAACTCTTAAACAAGAATGAGGGTTCAATTTTTTATTAATGAAAATCCCAGACAGGTTTTTGCAAATCTTTATATATTTATATATAAACGTACCAAATCTTTATGTATTTTTTTGACAAGGTGGCTTATTTTTTTAATTTTATTATTATTATACTTTAAGTTTTAGGGTACATGTGCACAACGTGCAGGTTTGTTACATATGTATATATGTGCCATGTTGGTGTGCTGCACCCATTAACTCGTCATTTAGCATTAGGTATATCTCCTAATGCTATCCCTCCCCCTTCCCCCCTCCGCACCACAGTCCCTGGTGTGTGATGTTCCCCTTCCCGTGTCCAAGTGTTCTCATTATTCAATTCCCACTTATGAGTGAGAACATGCGGTATTTGGTTTTTTGTCCTTGCCATAGTTTGCTGAGAATGATGGTTTCCAGCTTCATCCATGTCCCTACAAAGGATATGAACTCATCATTTTTTATGGCTGCATAGTATTCCATGGTGTACATGTACCACATTTTCTTAATCCAGTCTATCATTGTTGGACATTTGGGAAAAGCCTGCATTGCCAAGTCAATCCTAAGCCAAAAGAACAAAGCTGGAAGCATCATGCTACCTGACTTCAAACTATACTACAAGGCTACAGTAACCAAAACAGTATGGTACTGGTATCAAAACAGAGATATAGACCAATGGAACAGAACAGAGACCTCAGAAATAATGCCACATATCTACAACCATCTGATATTTGACAAACCTGACAAAAACAAGCAATGGGGAAAGGATTCCCTATTTAATAAATGGTGCTAGGAAAACCGGCTAGACATATGTAGAAAGCTGAAACTGGATCCCTTCCTTACACCTTATACAAAAATTAATTCAAGATGGATTAAAGACTTACATGTTAGACCTAAAACCATAAAAACCCTAGAAGAAAACCTAGGCAATACCATTCAGGACATAGACATGGACAAGGACTTCATGTCTAAAACACCAAAAGCAATGGCATCAAAAGCCAAAATTGACAAATGGGATCTAATTAAGCTAAAGAGCTTCTGCACAGCTAAAGAAACTATCATCAAAGTGAACAGGCAACCTACAGAATGGGAGAAAATTTTTGCAATCTACTCATCTGACAAAGGGCTAATATCCAGAATCTACAATGAACTCAAACTAATTTACAAGAAAAAAACAAACAACCCCATCAAAAAGTGGGCAAAGGATATGAACAGACACTTCTCAAAAGAAGACATTTATCCAGCCAAAAAAACACATGAAAAACTGCTTATCGTCACTGGCCATCAGAGAAATGCAAATCAAAACCACAATGGAGATACCATCTCACACCAGTTAGAATGACAATCATTGAGAAGTCAGGAAACAACAGGTGCTGGAGACGATGTGGAGAAATAGGAACACTTTTACACTGTTGGTGGGACTGTAAACTAGTTCAACCCTTGTGGAAGTCAGTGTGGCGATTCCTCAGGGATCTAGAACTAGAAATACCATTTGACCCAGCCATCCCATTACAGGATATATACCCAAAAGATTATAAATCATGCTGCTATAAAGACACATGCACACGTATGTTTATTGCAGCACTATTCACAATAGTAAAGACTTGGAACCGAATCTTTATATTTTTTATTCACCCTTCTCTCTCTCTCCACAACCACTAACATCACCACCCACAAAAGAAGAAGACAATCCCTCCAGCGTTCCCCCAATGTGTACTGCTGCTAGCTCGGTAGCTCTGTAGTTTTGTAATGGAGTGTGAACTGCTGGCCCGTATCTCCTAACCAGTAAGGAGAGAGGAAGGACAAATCCGCTGAACAGGTAAAAATTCTTTCCTCCTCATTATAATCTTTCATGGATGCAGCGCTCAGGAGGGTGGCCAGGGCACGGGGCCCCTGCCAAGTGGCCCAATGGCCAGCACTTTCTGCACCGAGCAGGGTCCCCGCACACTACGTGTCTCCGCCCTTCCTGGAAAGGAAGTGGTACCTCCAGGCAGTGGAATCGGCCGCTGCACCCCGTCCTTACTCTTGGCCAAGGGACAGGTCACATCCTCGATGTGCCCTCAGCCCAGAAAATGCGCCGCTTCGCAAAAAGGGCGTCCGCAACGGGAAGGACCTCCCCTGCTCCTTAGTAAACATTAGGGTCGCAGTTTCCTAACGGACACGAGTGGGATGGGAGGAGGGGTCCCAGGGAGAGGCTGGTGCTGGGGGCAGAGGAAGCCACAGTAGGATGAGGGCCGGTATGGGAGGAGGAAGGGAAGCCCTGGAACTGCTGCAAATTGTTCCAGCGGGAGAAGGTCCTCCGCCTTTTTCCAGGACTCAATACGGCACCTGGCACCGAGACCCCACTCGCACAAGGAAGGTGAACTCCACACTGACTGATCCCTGTAAAATACGCACCCCTCCAACGGAAGGGCGAAAAACGATAGGCGCCCCCATGGCAAGGCGCTGACACCCTTCTTTCCTGTGCGTCTTAGGTGATAGTCAGCCACAACACAACCGCCAGCCAGGAAAAGGCCAGGGTGCAGGGGTGCCCGCTGCCCCCTCGACGCCAGTGTCTTCTGCCCAGGAAGATCAAATCCGCAGAGCAGGGTGCAGTAGGGGCTTCCACCAAATACCCTGGCGACAGCACCCCGGGAGGCCACCTCACGGCTGGCACCCCCAATGCTTTGTGGCTGCAGGGGAAAGCAGGAGCCCTAGTTTCCAGGATTCCCCGCCAGAAAGGGCCTGGAAAGACCACAGAAGGAAAGTTCCTCATTCCAAAGGGGAAGGATGCTGGGAGACAGAGCACAGAAGTTGGGGGACAGCGTAGGAAAGATATTTCTGGCATTCTAGGCTTGCACCTTCTGAGTCCTGGTGGTGTTGTAACAAATGAATTCACCCCACTATTCCTGGAGGCAAAGGCAGTGGAGCATTTGAGCCCAGAAATTTCAAATTAGTCTGGGCAACGTGGCCAGACCCCGTCATTACAAAAAACATTTAGTCAGGTGTGATGGGCCACGCCTGTATTCCCAGCTACTCAGGAGGCTGAGGTGAGAGGATCTCTTGAGACTAAAGTGAGTCATAATCTTTTGCCACTGCACTTCAGCCTAGGTGACAGAGCAAGACCCTTTATCATAAAATAAATAAATAACTATATAAATAAACTCAGCCGCCGGGGTTGGGCCGGATTCCTATCCTCCACCAGCTAATATAGATGCACGTCAGGTTTTTGCTAGCCCAGCGCTGCAGAAGCTGCCACTATGTGTGCTGGATGCTGATTGGCATGGCCGGTGGCTCGGTAAGAGAAGGAGCAGCAGTGGAGGAGTGGAGATAGAGGAAGAGGAAAAAAGAAGGGGAGAAGAAAAGGAGAAGAGAAAAAGGAAGAGAGAGCATGGGAGGAGAAAATAGAAGAACAAGAGGAGAGGAGGAGAAAATGAAAGAAAGATAGTAAGAATAGAGGAAGTGGAGAAAAAAAATCAGAGGGGGACAATGGAATGGCACGAGGAGAAGAGAGGAGGAAAAGGAAGCTGGGACAACGAGAGGAGAAGGAGAAGAGGAGAAGGAAAAGATAATGAGGAGGAGGAAAAGAGGAGGACTAGGAGGAGAGGTGGAGAGAAAAAAGAGGGAAGGAGGAAGAGGAGTAGGAGAGGAAGAGGAGAAGGAGGATGGGAGGAGAAGTATGAAGAGAAAATGAAGAGGAAGCGAAGGAGGAGAGGAAGAGATGAGAAGGATGACAGGAGGAGGAGGAGAGAAGAAAGAGGAGAGGAGGAGCAGAGGAGAGGAGGAGGAGGAGAAAAAGAAGGAGAAGTGGAGGAGGAGAAGAGAAGGAGGAGAAGAGTGAGAAAAGGAGGAAGACAGGAGGAGGAGGAGAGGAGGAGGAGCAGAGGAGGAAGTAAAGAGGGAAGAAGGAGAGAAGGAGAAGAAGAGACAGGAAAAGGAGAGGAGGAGGGGAGGAGGAGAAGAAGACAAGAAGGAGGAGGAGAGGAAAAGGAGAAGTAGGAAAAGAGATGGAGGAGAAGGAGAAGAGGAAAGGAAAAGAAGGAGAAGATGAGGAGGAGAAGAGAAGAAGAGGAGGAGGAGCAGGAGATGAGAAGGAGAGGAAATGGAGGAGAGGAAGAGGAGAAGAAGAAAAGGAGGTGAGGGAAAAAAGAAAGAGTAGAAGAGGAGAAGGTAGAGGAGGAGAGGAGGAGGAAGAGAAGAGGAGGAGAAGGAGGAGAGGAGGAACAGAGAAGGAGGAGGAGAGGAGGAATAGAGGAGGAATAGGAGAGAAGTAGGAGGAGGGAAGAGAAAAATGAGGGGAGGACGAGAGGAGAAGGAGGAGGAGCAGGAGAAGAGGAGATGGAAAGGAGGAAAAGAAGGAAAGGAAGAGGAGATGTAGGAGGAAAAAGAGAAGGAAAGGAGGAGGAGAAGGTAGATGAGGAGAGGAGAAAGAGGAAGAGAAAAAGAGAAGGAGAAGGAGGCGAGGAGGAGGAGAGAAGGAGGAGGAGGAGAGAAGCAGAAAAGGGGGAGGAGAATGGGGGGATTAGGAGAGGAGAAAAAGGAGGAGGAGAGTAGAAAAAGGAGTAGGAGGAGGACAGGAGAAGGAGGAGTAGGAAAGAGAGAGTAGAGGAGGAGGAGGAGTGGAGGAGGAAGAGGAAGAGGAGACAAGGAGAAGGAGGAGGGAAGGAGGAAGAGAGGAAAAGGAGTGGAGGAGGAAGAGATGAACAGAGGAAGAGAGGGAGGAGGAAGGAGGAGGAGGAGAGGAGAAGGAAGAGTAGGAGGAGAAAAGGAGGAGAGGAGGAAGAAAAGGAAAGAAAGAGAAGAGGAGGAGAGGAGAAGAAGGAGGAGGAGTTGAGGAGGAGAGGAGTCAGAGAAGGAGTAAGAGAGGAGGCAAAGTAAAAGATTAGTAGTAGGAGGAAAGGTTTAGGGGGAAAAGGAGGGGAGCAGAATGAGGACGAAAAGAGGAGGAGATGAGGAGGAACAGAGTAGGAGATGAGAAAAAGGAGGAGGAGAAGAGGAGAAGGAGGAGGAGGACGGGAGCAGGAGATGAGAAGGAGGAACAGAGTAGGAGATGAGAAAAAGGAGGAGAAGAAGAGGAGAAGGAGGAGGAGGATGAGAGCAGGAGAGGAGAAGGATGAAGAGAGGAAACGAAGGAGAAATAAAGTAGAACGAGGGAGAGGAGGAGAAAAAGAGTAGGAGGAGAAGCAGAGGAGAAGGAGATAAAGGATAAAATGAGAAGAGGAAGAGAGGAGAAATAGAGGAGGACCAATGGAGAAGGAGGAGGATGACAGGAGGAGGAAGAGGCAATGGAGAAAAGGAGAGGAGGAGAAGAGGAGAAGGGGGAGGAAGAGTGGAGGAGGAGGAGGGGAGGAGAAGGAGGATGGGAGGAGGAGGAGGGGAGAAGGAGGAGAAGAAGACAAGTAGGAGAAGGAGAGAAGGAGGAGGAGGAAAAGAAAAGGAAGAGGGGGAAAGGAGAAGGAGGAGGAGAGGAAGAGTAGAGGAGGAAGAGGAGAGGAGGAGGAGAGAAAGATGAGAGGAAGAAAAGGAGAGGAGGAGGACGAGAGAAAGAGGAGAAGATGAGGAGAGGAGGAAGAGGAGGAGACAAAGAGGAGAAAAAGGGGTGAGGAGTAAGAGAGGAGGAGGAGAGGAGAAGGATGAGAGGAGGAGCAGAAGAGGAAGAGGAAAGGAGGAGATGGAAAGGAGGAAGAGAAAAGGAGGAGGAGATGAAAAAAGCTATCATTTTGTGGTGTTTAGTAATTATGACTATTTTCATGGCTTTTGGATTAAAGTTTAAACTCAATAGGAGAGATGGGTTACAAAGATCCAGATTATTTCAGAGCTCAATTTCAGAGCTAAAGGAAAAGATATGTGGTAATATACCTGTGGACGTTGCCAATGCAAAACGGTTGCATTATTTTGGTTTGGGATCAAGCCATATGTCTCCATACACAATGTATGTAGTGCCTAGGAGAGAGAAGAGTGCTGGCCCCAGTGATACACTGCAATCACTTCTTGGTCAGAGCACAAACATCACCTAGGTTCTAGGCCCAGCAATACATCACAATGCTTTCTGAGAGGAAGACCAAAGCAGGAGAGCCACATCACCTAGGTGAGAGCCCTAGAGATATGACAAAATGCCTTCTGTGGGTAGGGCTCAGGAAGAAGAGGAAACTTATATAACCTAGGGGCTACAGCCAGCTATATGTCACAATCACCCCAAGGGGCAGGGATGATACATGAGATGATGATACATGTCACATCAAGTAGGTGCTGAGCAAAGCAATATGTAACAATCAGAGGAGAGTGTCATCTCTTACTTGCTGGACCATGAGATATGTTACAACATCTCCTATGGGCAAATCCCAGGTAAGAGAAGAGATTTGCATCAATTAATTGATGGACTAAGAGATACTTCGCAATGCCCCCTGTAAAAAGAGACTAGGAGAAATAAATAAGATTCCCTGTGTGCTGCTCCCAGGGATAAGTCACTTTTTCATCTGTGGGCATGGCCCAGGTAGAAGAGGAGAGTCACGTCATTTAGATGCTGGGCACAGAGATATGTAACAAGCTCTTCTATAAGCAAAACCCTGGTAAGAAAAGAAAGACACATAAGATATTTTATGGACCCAGAGATATGTCACAATGCTCTCTCTTGACAGAGTCAAGGCAAGAATGTCACATCACCTTGGTCCTGGGCCCTGCAATAGGTCACAGGGCCTATTGCAATTGCCAAGACAGGGTCAAGGCAAATGAGTATATGTGTAACAGTCTCCCCTGTGGGCAGAACCTAGGAAGAAGAGAAGTGTCACATTAGCTAGGTGTTGAGCTCAGGGATAGGTCACCATCCCTCCTGTGAGCAGAAACCAGGAAAGAGATGAGAGTACATTACCTGGGTGAGGAGTGCAGAGAGATGTCACAATCCCCCCTTTAGGCTGGGCCCAGTCAGAACAGTCACATCACCTGGGTGTTAGAATGAGCAATGTGTCACAATGCCCCTTGTGGGCAGCACCAAGGTAGGAGAGAAAACTTACATCACCTGAGTGCAAGTCCCAGCGATATGTCATTATGCCTTTTGTAAGAAGCACCAAGGCTTGAGAATAGAGTCATCTCATCCAGGTGCTGGGTCCAGCAATATATCATGATTCTATTTGTGAAGTGAGCCCAGGCAGGAGAGTCAAATCAGGTATTTGACAGGGGCATATATCAAAATCACACCTTCAAAAAAATTCAGGGATGAGATTACCAATCCCTCACATGTCCTGGTTCTAGGTCTGAGAGTCAACATGTCTTGTTTGTTTGGTGAAGTACATGAGTCACAATCTCAACTGTGAACTGGATCTGTGGAGCAGCTTCCCAATGTTTTCTGGGCATTATGCCCCTTAGATAAGTCACAACCTGCCATGTGTGCTAAATTTTTGTTAGAGGGTCACCAAATCCATGCATAACAAATCCATGTATGAGAGTCAACATTGCAACCCTTGACTGCCTCTAGATATAAGATTTAAATCCTCAACAGTGGGCCACACTCATATGCGAGGACAACAATCTTTACTCTTGACTGTCTGCTTACTAGTGTTACAATCTCACCTTTGAGCTGGGCTCTGTTAGTACCTATCTGTACCACGAAAAGAATTTATGAGATACATAGTTTGGCTCTATGTCCTCACCCAAATCTCATCTACAATTGTAATCTCCACGTGTCAGGGGAGGAAGGTAATGTTGGAAGTTCCTCCTTCATTCACTTTCTCTCTCCTGCCACCTTGTGAAGAAGGTCTCTGTTTCCCCTTCTGCCATGATTGCAAGTTCCTTGAGGCCTCCCCAGCCATGTGGAACTGTTGTGAGTTAATTAAACCTCTTTTCTACGTAAATTACCTGGCCTTGAGGAGTTCTTTATAGCAGTGTGAAAATGAACTAATACAATATGATATGCAAGAGAGTTGCAATCAGCATTAAGACCTTTATGCCCATATGGACACATGATTGTACATGTCACTCTAAGCTCAGGTGTGAGAGTTAACACCTCCCCAGTTGGCTGGGTCTAAATAGAAAAGGACTCATCTTCCTATGAGCTGGGTTTAGAAATGGGTCACTATCCCATATGTGGCCAGATGTTCACATATGACTGACACAATTCCATCTGTAGACTGTGTCTATGTGTGAGATTCAGGATCTCACCAGTGGGTTGTGTCCATGGGTGAGGATGACTATTTTAAGGACTGGCAGGGTGTGCATACCAGAAATACAATATTTCCTGTGTCCTTGGACCTGTGATGATACTCTCTGTACCACTTGAGGGCTTTATACAATATGCAAGAGAGAGGTGAACCTCTGTGACTTTTATACAAAGAGGACACCCAGGATCTTACCTTTTTCCCTAAGCCCAGCTATAACAAAGAGTATCTTTCTTATTGGCTAGTTCAAGGTATGAGAATGATCATCACACCTGTAAGCTGGGCCAAGATATATGTCACAATCCCTCCTCTGGATTAGGAGTAAGCAGGAGAGTAACATTACCTGGATTTGGGGCCAGTTGTATGTGGCAATCTTCTCTAAGGGCTCAGCAATATGTCACAATGATCTATGTATTCAAGACCCAGTCAAAAGGTCCTCATCACCTTGTTGCAGGGTCCAGTGATATGTCATAATCTTTTCTGTTAGGCGGGTCCAGGTAGAAAAGAAGAGTCACATTTCCTAGGTAGCGTATGCAGATATATGTCACAAGGCCCCCCATGGGCAGGGTCCAGGCAGGAGCCTCTTATTTTCTAGTGTTGGACCCTGCATTATTTTGCAATACACCAAATATTTGGGGCCTGGGAGAAAGGAGTCACATCACATAGGTGCTGGGCCAAGTTATATGTTAAAAAATATAGTGGAATACCCCTGTGGGCAGGGCTCATGCAGAAAAGTTGCATCTCATAGTTGTTAAGATAAGCCATATGTCACAATACACAATTTATGCTGAGCTTAGGCAGGAGAAAAGAATAACATTTACCTATGTGCTGGGCTCAGTGATACATCACAATACCTCCTTGGTCAGAGCCCACAAAGTAGAAGAGAGTTACCTCACCTAGGTGCTGAGTCGATCAATATGTCACAGTACTCACTGAGGAAAGGGCTGAAGAATAAGAATTACATAATTTTTTGGTGAGGGGTCCAGAGCTATGTACCAAAGCTCCTTGTAGGTAGCGCTTAGGAATAAAGAAGAGAGTCACATAACCTGTCACATAACCTAGACAGATGAGACCAGCTCTATGTCAAAATTAAAAAGGGTGTCAGAGTCCAGGCATGAGAGGAGAATCACATCACATAAATGTTGGGTGAAGGAATATGTCACAATCTAGATAATGGTGCCAGAGATATGTTGCAGTGAACCCTGTGGGCAATGACCAGACAGTAGAATCACATCACCTGTGTGTTGGGCTTAGGGATAATTCACTCTAACTTCTGTGGTCATAGCACAGGCAAACAAGGAGAGTCACAACACCTAGGTGCTGGAATCAGAGACATGTCACAACCTCTTCTAATGGCAAAGCCCAAGTAAGTGAGAAGAGTCACATCAAGTAGTTCATTAACTTAGAGATATGTCACAATGCTCCCTGTGGGCAGGGTCCAGACAAGAGACACACATTATCTTAGTGCTGAGCCCAGTAAAATGTCACAAAGCTTTCTGAAGTCAGGACCAAGGCAACAGTGTAACATCACCTTACTGTTGGGCCCAGAGACATGTCACAACCTCTCCTGCAGACAGAACCTAAAACGAATAGAAGAGTCACATCAACTCAATGCTGGGCCCGGTGATGAGTCACAATATTTCTCCTGAGCAGAGATCAGGCAGAAGTGAGTCACATCATGTGGTTAATGGGTGCAGAGATGTCACAGTGCCTCCTGTAGGCAGGGATCAGGCAGCAGAGCTACATCACCTGGGTTTTGGACACAGTAATATATCACAATGGGCCATTTGCGCAGGGTACAGGCAGGAGAATCACATAACCTGGGTGTTGGGCCCAGTGATATGTCACAATGCCTTCTGTGCACAGTGACAAAAGAGAAGGGTAGACTCACATTAACTGAATATAAGGCCTAGTGACAGTGATATGTCACAACGCTGTCTGTGGGCAGTGCCAAGGCAGTGGACTAGAGTCTCATCATGAAGGTGCTGGGTTTAGCAATATGTCAAAATGCCATCTGTGTGATGGGCATAGGCAGAAGGTTCAAAGCTCTTAGTTGCTGGAGAGAGGTGTATGTCGCACAATCTCACATGCAGAATGATACAGGGATAAGATTAAAATTCTTGCACATGACCCAATTCTAAGTATGGGAGTCAACATCTCCTCTATGTTGGGTCTAAGTACATGAGTCACAATCTCTTTTTTTTTTTTTTTTTTTGAGATGGCATGTCGCTCTGTTGCCCAGGCTGGAGTGCAGTGGCATGATCTCGGCTTACTGCAACCTCCACCTCCCAGGTTCAAGCAATTCTCCTGTCTCAGACTCCTGAGTAGCTGGGACTACAGGCACATGCCACCACACCAGGTTAATTTTTGTATTTTTAGTAGAGATGGGGTTTTGCCATATTGGTCAGGCTGGTCTCAAACTCCTGACCTCAGGTGATCTACCCGCCTCAGCCTCCCAAAGTGCTAGGATTACAGGCATGAGCCACCACGCCTGACCAAGTCACAATCTTAATGGACTAGGCCTTTGCACGAGAAGCTCACTTTCTTCTGTGTACTATGCCTCCTTAGTAGAGTCACAGCCTCACAGGTGTGCTGAATCTTGGTCTGAGAGTCAGCAACCCACTTGTGGACTGGATCTATGTGTAAGAACCACTTTTTCAAGTTTCGACTATCTCCAAATGTGACATTCAGAACCTCAAAAGTTGGCCATGTTCATGTGACAGTATGACAATCTTTATTGTCAACTGGATGTGCATAGAAGTGTTAAAATCTCACCTGGGCTGTGCCTTGTCAGGAAACACTTTGTAGCACCTGAGGGCTTTATGCATGAGAGTCTCAATATGATCAGAGGCCTCCCTGCTGGTGGGAGCCATGGTTATAATTTTTGCCCAACCTCTTTGAGAGTCAACTTCTCTCCAATTGGCTGGGTCCAAATAAAAGTTTCCTTACCTACCAATGAACTAGGTTTAGAAATGAGTTACCATCAACTGTAGCATATGATAGAAACAATTCCAGCTGTGGACTATGTCAACCTGTGAGATTCAGGACCTCACCTGCAGGCTCTGTCCACGTGGAAAGGTGAAAATTCTGATGGATGGTAGGCTGAGAAACACAAACTCATTTGGATGCTGGGGTCTGTGATGGCATTTTTTTCCACACTAAGGCTTTATACGGTGTGTGAGAAAGTGGCAATTTTCTATACCTTCATACAAAGAGGAGACATGGGATCTTACCCATTTCTCTAATCCCAGCTAAAACAGACAGTATCTTTTCTATTGGCTGGTGTGTGGTATGAAAGTCACCATTCCAACTGCTGGCTGGACCAAGATATATGTCACAGTCTTACCTGTAAGTAGGAAGCAAACAGGAGGGTCACATCACCTGTGTTCTTGGCCAGGAATATGTCACAATATTCCCTGACACAAGGGATCAGGCAGAAGAGTCACATCACCTGGGTATTCAGCTAGGAATATGTTACAATCCCCTCCTGAAAGCAGGGTGCAGGCTGCAGAGTCACATCACCTCTGTAATGGGCCCAGCGATGTGTCAAAATTCTTTCTGTGGGCAAGGCCCAATTATGAGAGACTCTGTTTGCTGAGGCCAGCAATATGTCGCAGTCTTTCCTGTAGGCAGTGTGCAGGCACAAGAAGACAGCCACGTCAGAGGTATGTCACTAGGTCCACTGTGGACAGGCCCCAGGCAGGAGCCTTCCATTTTCTAGGTATTGGGCCCAGCGATATGTCATGATACTCAAAGCATGTGGGGACCAGGAAAAAAAAAACAAAACAAAAAACAAAACAAAAAAAAAAAAAGAGAGAGACTCACCTCACCTCGATGCTGGGTCAAGTGATGTGTCACAATCTTCTTATTTGGCAGGTCCCAGGCAACAAAAATGTGTTGCATCTCCTAGGTGGTGAAAAAACAGTATCATCTAATAGCCCTGTCTTCAGGGCTCATGCAGAAGGGTTACATCACCTACTTGTTGGGTGCAGCCATATATTACTATACACAATGAATGCTGGGCCCATGCAGAAGAGAGTAACATCCTCTAGGTATTGCATCCAGGTAAACATCGCAATGCCTCCTTGAGCAGAGCCCAAGAAGTAGAGAAGAGTCACATTACTTAGGTGCCATGTACAACAATTTGTCACAACACTTCCTGAAAGGCCTAGGCAGAAGTGTCACATCACCTTGGTGAGGTGACAAGAAAGATGGGGCAATGTCCCTCTTGGGTAGGGCTAGAAAAAAAGAGATGCATCACATAATGTAGGATCAGTTGCTCATTTATCTGTCCCAATCTCACCAGTGGGCAGGACTCAGGCAAGAGTGGAGAGTAATATTATGTAGGTGCTGCAGCAAGCAGTATGCCACAATTTCCACTGTGGACAGGTCCAAGAAAGAAAAGGAGAATCAAATCACATAGGTCATGGGCCCAGAAATACGTCACAGTGGCCCTTGTGAGCAATAACCAGGCAGAAGAATGACATTGCTTGTGTGCTGGGCCCAGTGATAATTCATTATTCCTTCTGTGGGTCTGGCACAGGGAAAAGAGTAGAGTTACAACACCTAGCTGTTTGGCCCAGAAATATGTCACTATCTCTTCTATGCCACTATCTCTTCAAAGTCCACATAAAACAGCAGAGTCACATCAAATAATTGATGCAGCCAGAGATATGTCATAATGCCTTCTGTTGGCAGGGCCCATGCAAGAGAGTCATAACATCTAGATGTTGGACCCAGCCATATGTCATAATACAGAATGTATTCCGGGCTTAGGCAAGAGATGATAGTCACATCAGTTAGGTCTTGGATCCATGGAAACATTACAATTTTTTATTGAGCAAAGGCTAAGCAGCAGAGGAGAGTCACACCACCTAGGCTTTAGGTCCAGCAATATCTTGCAATGACCCCCCTAAGAGGATGGCCCAGGTAAAAGGGTAACTTCATCTCTGTGAGAGGTTTAGAAATATGTCACAATCTCTGTGTGGGTAAAGAACAGAATGAAGAGGGAAGTTATATAACCTAATAGGTGGGCTGATCTATATGTCACAATCACTCTGGTGGGAAGAGCTCAAACACGGAAGGAGAGTAACACACATAGGTTCTGAATATTTTGCAATATAGAATGTATGCGGAGCTCAGAAAGGAGAGGACAGTCACATCACCTAGGTGCTGTGCCCAGCAAAACATTACAATCTCTTTTAGGGCAAAGCCCAAGCAGTAGAGGTAATCCTTGCTGCTGGACCCAAAAATATGGCACAATACACTCTGAAAAAAGGGCCCAGGCAGAAGAATCACATCGCCTCGGGAGGGTTCCAGGAATATGTCAAAATGCCTACTGTGGGCAAGGCTCAGGAAGAAGAGAAGAGAAAAGTAACCTAGGGGCTGGGGCCAGCCATATGTTACAACAACCTCAGTGAGCAGGGCCCAGGCATGAGAGGAGAGTCACATAACACAGATGCTGTGCCAAGTGATATGTCACAACTCACACTGTGGACAGGTCTCTAGAAATAAAGGTGAGTCACATAATCTGGTTGATGGTCACAGAAATACATCACAATGTATTTATCTCTTGTCCTCATGGGCAGGAACCAGGCAGAAGAATCACATCTCCTCTGGGCTGTGTCCTGGGATAATTTACTCTCCCTTCTGTGACCAGAGCCCAGGAAGAAAAGGAGACTCACATTATCTAGGTGTTGGGGTCAGAGATATGTCACAATGTCACCTGTCGGCAAATATGAAGTAAGAGAGCAGAGTAACATCAAATAGAGGATGGGTCCAGAAATATGTCACAATTCCCCCTGTAGGCAGAATCTAGGCAGGAGACTCACATCACCTGGGTTTTAGACCTAGAAATATGTCACAAGATGCAATTTGGGCAATGCCAAGACAGAAGAATAAAAAACATATACCCTAGGTGCTAGGTGCAGAAGTATGTCACAATTTCTTGTGACTTTCCTGGGCCTAACACATAGGGTATATGTGTTTATTGTGACATCCTCACTCAGGTGCTTGGAAGAAGTGTATGTCACAATCAAAGCTGCAGGTAGGTTCAAGGATAAGAATAAAAATCCTGCACATGTCCCTATTTGGGTATGAGAGCAAACACCTCTTCTATGTTAGGTCTGAGTACAAAATTCACAATATCAACAGTGGACTGAATCTGTTCATGAGAACTTCAATCCCTTCTGTAGACCATGTCTTATTCATGGAGTAATAGCCTCACAGGTGAGTTGAATCTTAGTCTGAAATACACCAACCCACCTGTGAATTACTTCGAAGTATGAGAGTCAATTATCCAACTTTTAACTTCCTCCTCAGCAGTAGGCTGAATTCATGTGCAAGAGTGAAAATCTTTACTAAGAGCTTTGTGTGCATAAGAGTGTCACAATCTCATCTGGGATAGAGATATGTTACAATACCCTCCTGAAAGCAGGTCATGGACAGCAAAGTCACCTCACCTGGATGCCGAGCCCAGCAGTAAATTACAGTGTTCTCTGTTAGCAAGGAACATGAAGGAGAGACACATCACCTAGGCTTTTGGGCCCAGTAATATCTCACAATCTCCCCTGAGGGAAGAACATACAAAGAAGAAGAAGAGTCACATCAGCTAGGTGTTAGGTTAGTCATAGGTCACAATGCCCCCTGTGAGCAGGAACCAGGCAGGAGAAGTGAGTCCCAACAATGTGCCCTGTGGGCAGCACCAAGGCAAGATAATAGAGTCACATCACCTAGGTGCTGGGTCCAACAATAAGTCACAATCCTGTATGTGGGCTGGGCCCAGACTACAGGTCAGATCACTCAGGTGCTGGCCAAAGGCATATATCACATTTACACCTGCAGGAAGGTCATAAAATGATATTTGCAATCCAGCATATGTCCTGTTTCTAAGTATGTGAGTTAACACCTCATGTATCTTATGTGTAAGTACCTGAGTTAATCTCAACAATAAACTGTATCTGTGCATGAGAGGCACAATCCTTCCTGTGTGCTGTTTTATCTGAGTGAAGTTACAGCCTCACATGTGAGCTGAATATTGGTCTTAGAGTCACCAAACTTGTGGACCAGATTCACATATGAGCCAATTTTCCAACGTTTGACTGCTTTGGGTTGTGAAATCCAGAGCCTTAACAATGGACTGTGTTCATGTGGGAAGATGACAATCTTTTCTGTCGACTTGGTGAGTGTCACAATCTCACCTATGTATCACCCTAGGGCTTTATACCTGATGCATGAGATTCTCAATCTGCTCTGAGACATTTATGCTGGTATGGATCATGATCGTACCTGTGCCCTTAAGTCCAAGCATGAGAATCAACATCTCTCCAATTAGCTGAGTCCAGAATGAAGAATCTTCACCTTCCCATGAGCTGAGATTAAAATGAGTCACCATACCAACTGTGCTTACATGTTTACATATGATAGTCATAATCTCAACTGTGGACTGTGTCTGCATGTAAGATTCAGGACCTCAATAATGGGCTTTGTTTAAGTGAGAAAATGATGAGAAATACAACCTCACCTGTGTCTTGAGCCCTGTGTTGACAAACTGTACCACCCAAGGACTTTCTATGAAATGTGAGACACTGGTAGTTCTCTACGACTTTCATAGAAAAATGAGACCTAGGATTTGACCCATTTTCCTAAGACAGTATTTTCATATTGGCTGGCTCAAGTTATGAGAGTAATTATGACACCTGTAAACTGAATTAAGATATATGTGCCAACCCCACAATTGGGTAAGGAGGGAGTGAGCAGGAGAATCACATCACCTGAGTGCTGTGTCAGAGATATTTACAACCTTCTCTGAGGGCAGTGACCAGGAAAGAGAGTCACATCATGTTGTTGCTGGGCTAGGGTTATGTCATAAATTTTCATGAGAGTAGGCACCAGACAAGAGAGTCACAGTACCTGTGTTTTTAGTTATGATATGTTATAATCCCCTTCTGAAAGCAGGACGAAAGCATCAGAGTCCCTTCACCTTGTTGCCTGGCCTAACGATATGTCATAATGTCTCTGTGGCTAGGGCCAGTCAGCAAAGGCACATTACCTAGTGCTGGCTCCAGTGATGTGTCACAATGCTTTTGGCATGGCCCAGGCAGAAGAGGAAATTTGCAACACCTAGATGATGAAGAAAAAGACACATCTTAATAACCTTGTGGGTAGGACCTATGCAGGAGAGTCACATCACCTAGGTGTTGGACCCAGCCATATTTGACAATACACAAAATACGTGGGGGCCAGGCAGGAGAGGAGAGTTTCATCACACGCTCACTGGGCTCAGCAATATGTCCCCATCTTCCCTGTGCACAAGGTGCCGGCAGAAGAGGAGAGTCACATTTCCTAAGTGATAGATGTAGAGATATGTCACAGGTCTCCTATGGGCAGGACCCAGGCAGGAGCCTTTTATTTTCTAGATTTTTAGTGCAAAAATATGTCACAATGTCCTAAATATCCAGGGGCCAGGCAAAAGAGGAGGGTCATGTTACCTAGAATCTGTGTCCTGTAATATGTCACAACCCCCACGTTTTGTAAGACCCAAGCAGAAGAGGAGAGACACATCACATAGGTAATAGACATAAAAAATATATTAAAATGCCTTTGTGAGCAGGGCTTATGTGAGATAGTAGTTATCACCTAGGCATGACAACATGCAATATGTCACAACACACAATGTATGCAGGGCCCAGGCAGGAAAGGAGAATCACATCACCATGTTGCAGGGTACATCAACACATAAAAATTCCTTATTGGTCAGAGTCCAAGATGTTAAGAAAGTTGCATCACCTAAATGCTTGGTCCAACAATATATCACAATACCCTCTGAGTGAAGGCCCCAGGCAGGAGAGTGAGTCACATCACCTAGCTAAGAGACCCAGAGATATGTAACAATGCTTTTTCTGACAAATATCCAGGCAAAAGAAACACATTATCTGGTTTCTGGATCAAATGATGTGTCACAATTCTTTCTGCGGTCAGGGTGCAGACAGAGATGAGGAGTCACGTTTTCTAGGTGATATGTCACAATGCCTACTGTGGGGAGGGTCCAAGCAAGAAACTCAAATCACCTTGGTAATAGTCCAAGCAATTTGTAATAGTGCCTTTAGAAGGCAGGGCTAAGGCAAAAAGTGACATTGCCTTTGTGTTGCATCCAGCGATGTGTCACAATGCTTCCTATAAACATCACCAAGGCAGAACAGGAGACTCACATCACCTGGGGGCAAGGCCTACCAGTATGTCACAATGCCCCTGTGGATATCGGTAATGAAAAAGAGGAGAGTCACTTCACCTAGCTGAACTCATTGTCTTTTTTCCAGCTTAAACTTTCTAAAAGCTTAGCAGTGTTCTCTCCAAGCTTAGCAGTGTTCTCTCCAAAACATAGAGCTGCTCACATTACAGCCCTACTCCCAAACATTTGATGGCTCATAACAGCCTACACAGCTGAGCCAACATCCATTTTCCTAAGGCGAACACCTGTTATCATATCAACGCTACACAACCCCCCTAAACTATATTCTCTTGTCACACTCTACTTCTTGTCCTACCCTGTGCTCAAATAAGCCTTATATTTTATACTTCAAGTCCTGTACTTAAACTGCTTTTTTGCCCAAATTTACATTTCTTCTTTCCCACATTCTTCTTCTACACATGGAAAATCTGCACATTTGAGAGCATCACCTTTTCTTTCCACTGCAACTTCTCACTTGCCAGTTCTCCACTTGTTCTTGCTGGTTGTGAGGCACTGGTGAATTTTAGAACCAGAACCATATTACATCTATCTTTGTAGTTCTAGAGCCTGGTACCAGGTGTAGGTGTCAAAAAAATTGGTTCCCAATGCAAGCTTGCTGAAAGTGATATTGAACAGATGAGAAAAGAAAGGAGCCAGAATGCTGGTCTACTAATCCAGATTGCTTTCCACTATTGTTTTGCTGAAACTATCCCAATGTCATGAGAAAAATAACAATGATAATAATTATACTAGTAGTAAATACAGAAGGTAAGTCAGTTAAAATTGAGCTGGTAGCATGCATGACTTCAATTCTCTGTTTATTCCTAGTTTCAAAATAGTCCTTATCCACAGATAGGAAGAAACTGGAAACAGACCCTCAAGTGCCTATCACAAGGCAAGATTTGCCAATTTCATAACTTGCTTAGGCACCCTCATAAAAGAGTCTAGGCACACTGATGACCCCATCTCAAACATTCAAAAAAGACAGAAGGATTTCCTCTCACTGTCCTCCAGTACATGTAGCTCCTCCTGCTTAAAAAGCAAAACAACAAAGAAATAATACCTCCCAGAGGCTATCACAGTTGCTCTTGGACAAATCTTTAGATTAAATTAGTAGTCAAGTCAATTCAATTGTTGCCCTTACTTGGCTCCTATCATATGTTATGAACTTCTTAGGATCAACCCAGTGCAAATTCTGAGGCAAAACCTTGAGTTTCTATATTATGTAAGTAACAATAACCTATTATAACAAACCAATAGACCTGTTCTCACAGCGTTGGGCCTACCCAAAGCAAAACTAAATTTCCCAAGCACTTATGAGTTTACAGTTTCAAATTTCTTCAAAAGTAAGTTTCATATGAGTCTTTGAACAGGGCTCGGCACTTTCAGTGAAGTTAAAAGAGGGTGTCCACAAAAAAACGTTTCAAGAGATAAGAAAGTCTCCCACTACCCACCACACAGAAGACCAGCAGAATCACAGAGTCCATGCCCATTCTTTTTCACCTGTGGGAATATTTCCCACCATGTGAAAGACCACCTCTTTTTTACACACTATTCTTTCCAATGAGAACATGGTAAAAATTTGATCCTTGACAGGCTTTATTCAGGGTTTCACTCTACTTTTCCCCTGGGTCTCAGTCTGCCAGCATTCTGCTTTAATGTCTTGTTGAACGCCCCCCCCTTTAAGGGCACACAAATCCAACTCAGTCAGTTCATGTACTAACACGACCTTTGCAAGCCCCTCAGTCCACAGAACACGAATCTCCATTAATGACCATCACAGAAGGGAAGGTCTAACTTATATTGTCAAATATTAGCTAAAATTAGCTGTTGAATAGGTAAGCTGTGATTTATCTCTGGAAACCAGAACCCTGTCCTGGCACACTTATACTTTTTCCTTGGTGTGCCCATCTTTTCCCTTGACATGCCTAACAGGGAGAACTCTGCACACAGGAGGTTTTCAGTCAGTATTTGTTTGGTGAACGAATCATGTCTCTATGGTAGGTAGTCTGTCAGAGGTCAGAAGCACAGCCCTGGAGACAAACTTAACAGTTTGAGTTGTAATAGCTGGCCCACTCTCTGGGTCTCTATTTTCTCATGTGAATCATGAGGACAATAATTACATCTACACCCCTCTGTCATAGAATTGTAATGAATGAAAAAGGTGATGCTTAAAAAAAATTAGGATGCTGGCAGCTAGGGCTCAATAATTGTTAGATCTTATAACTTCTGCTCTTACTGCTATCATGCTGAGTGTGTTTCTATGTAAAAAAGCTAACAATCAACAAAGTGTGAAAATTAAGGTACAGCTTTGTTTATTGACTTACCAGACTGGATTCCTATCGATTAATAGGTCTAGCACAGGTAGAAGAGGAACAGAGTAGGTCATAGGTCACAATTCCCACTGTGAGCAGGAACCAGGCAGGAGAAGTGAGTCCCAACAATGTCTCCTGTGGGCAACACCAAGGCAGGATAATAAAGCCACATCACCTAGGTGCTGGGTCCAACAGTAAGTCACAATCCTGTATGTGGGCTGGGCCCAGGCTAGAAAGTTAAATCACTCAGGTGCTGGCCAGAGGCATATATCACATTTACACTTGTAGGAAGGTAATATAATGATGTTTACAACCCAGTGCATGTCATGTTTCTGAGTACGTGAGTTAATGCCTTATGTCTGTTGGGTCTTAGTACATGAGTTCATCTCAACAGTAAACTGGATCTGTGCATAAAAGGCACAATCCTTCCTGTGTGCTGTTTTAGCTGAGTCAGTTACAGCCTCACAGGTGTGCTGAATATCAGACTTGGAGTCATCAACCTACCTATGGATCAGATTCACATAAGAGAGTCAATTTTCCAACGTTTGACTGCTTTTGGTGGTGAAATCCAGAGCCTTAACAATGGGCTGTGTTCCTGTGGGAAGATGACTATTGGAGGAACCAGCCCCCAATATTTTAATGTAGGTTCTTTCTATTTTCCATAAGTGTCAGCCAGTCTGAGAAATAAAGAGAAAGAGCACAAAGAGATAAATTTTACAGCTGGGCCTCCAGGGGTAACATCACATATCGGTAGGTTCATGATGTTCCCTGAGAAGAAAAACCAGCAAGTTTTTATTAGGGATTTTAAAAGGGGAGGGGGTGAATGAACAGGGAGTAGGTCACAAAGATCACATGCTTCAAAGGGCAACAAAGATCACAAGGCAAAGGCAAAATTAGAATTACTGATGAGGGTCTATGTCTCGCTGTGCTGATGAGGGTCTATGTCCCACTGTGTACATATTGTCTTGATAAACATCTTAACAGGAAACAGGGTTTGAGAGCAGAGAGCTGGTCTGACCAAAATTTACCAGCTGGAATTTCTCAATCTTACTAAGCCTGAGGGTACTGCAGGAGACCAGGGCATATTTCACTCCTTATCTCAACCGCATAAAACAGACACTCCCAGAGTGGCCATTTATAGACCTTCCCCCAGGAATGCAATTCTTTTCCTAGGGTCTTAATATTTAATATTCTTTGCTAGAAGAATAATTTACTGATATTTTTTCTACTTTCACGTCCATTTATAGGCTCTCTTCAAGAAGAAAAATATGGCTGTATTCTGCCCAACCCTGCAGGCACTTAGCCCTTATGGTTATCTTCCCTTGTTCCCTGAAAATCACTGTTATTCCGTTCTTTTTTAAGGTGCACTGATTTCATATTGTTCAAACACACATGTTTTGCAATCAATTTGGACAATAGTGATCCTGAGGTGACATAAATTCTCAGCTTACAAATATAACAGGATAAAGAGATGAAAGTAAAGACAGACATAAGAAATTATAAGAGTATTATTAGAGAAGTGATAAATGTCTATGAAATCTACAGAATTTGTGTTCAGAGATTGCAGTAAAGACAGACATAAGAAATTATAAAACTATTAATTTTAGGAACTGATAAATGTCCATGAAATCCTCACAATTTATGTTCTTCTGCCATGGCTCCAGCCTGTCCCTCCGTTCGGGGTCGCTGACTTCCCGCAACAGATGACAATTTTTTCTGTTGACTGGGTGAGTGTAAAAATCTCACTTATGTATCACCATAGGGCTTTATACCTTATGCATGAGATTCTCAATCTGCTCTGAGATATTTGTGCTGATATGAATTATGATCATTCCTGTGCTCTTTAGCCCAAGTATGAGGGACAACATCTCTCCAAATAGCTGAGTCCAGAATGAAGAATCTTCACCTTCCTATGAGTTGAGCTTAAAATGAGTCACCATCCCAACTGTGTTTACATGTTTACATATGATAGCCACAATCTCAAATGTAAACTATGTCAACCTTTAAGATTCAGGATCTCAATAATGGGCTTTGTTCAACTGAGAAAATAACAAGGAACACAACCTCACTTGTGCCTTGGGCTCTGTGTTGACACTCCCTGTAACACCCAAGGGCTTTCTATTAAATGTGAGACAGAGACAATTCTCTATGACCTTCGTAAAAAAATGAGGCCTAGGATTTTTTTTTATACTTTAAGTTTTAGGGTACATGTGCACAAAGTGCAGGTTAGTTACATAGGTATGGATGTGCCATGTTGGTGTGCTGCACCCAGTAATTCATCATTTAAAATTAGGTATATATGCAAATGCTATCTCTCACCCCTACCCCCACCCCACAACAGACCCCGGAGTGTGAAGGTCCCCTTGTTGTGTCCATGTGTTCTCATTGTTCAACTTCCAACTATGAGTGAAAAAATGTGGTGTTTGGTTTTTTGTCCTTGCGATAGTTTGCTGAGAATGATGGTTTCCAGCTTCACCCATGTCTCCACAAAGGACATGAACTCATCATTTTTTATGGCTGCATAGTATTCCACGGTGTATATGGACCACATTTTCTTAATCCAGTCTATCATCGCTGGACATTTGGGTTGGTTCCAAGTCTTTGCTATTGTGAATAGTGCTGCAATAAACATAGGTGTGCATGTGTCTTTATAGCAGCATGATTTATAATCCTTTGGGTTTATACCCAGTAATGGGATGGCTGGGTCAAATGGCATTTCTACTTCTAGATCCCTGAAGAATCGCCACACTGACTTCAATGATGGTTGAACTAGTTTACAGTCCCACCAACAGTGTAAAAGTGTTCCTATTTCTCCACATCCTCTCCAGCACCTGTTGTTTCCTGACTTTTTCATGATCACCATTCTAACTGGTGTGAGATGGTATCTGATTGTGGTTTTGATTTGCATTTCTCTGATGACCAGTGATGATGAGCATTTTATCATGTGTCTTGTGGCTGCATTAATATCTTCTTTTGAGAAGTGTCTGTTCATATCCTTCACCCAATTTTTGATGGGGTTGTTTGTTTTTTTTCTTGTAAACTTGTTTGAGTTCATTGTAGATTCTGGATGTTAGCCCTTTGTCAGATGAGTAGATTGCAAAAATTTTCTCCCATTTTGTAGGTTGCCTGTTCACTCTGATGGTAGTTTCTTTAGCTGTGCAGAAGCTCTTTAGTTTCATTAGATCCCATTTGTCCATTTTGGCTTTTGTTGCCATTGCTTTTGGTGTTTTAGACATGAAGTCCTTGCCCACGCCTATGTCCTGAATGGTATTGTCTAGGTTTTCTTCTATGGTTTTTATAGTTTTAGGTCTAACATTTAAGTCTTTCATCCTTCTTGAATTAATTTTTGTACAATGTGTAAGGAAGGGATCCAGTTTCAGCTTTCTACATATGGCTAGCCAGTTTTCCCAGCACCATTTATTAAATAGGGAATCCTTTCCCCATTGCTTGTTTTTGTCAGGTTTGTCAAAGATCAGATAGTTGTAGATATGTGGCATTATTTCTGAGGCCTCTGTTCTGTTCCATTGGTCTATCTCTCTGTTTTTGTACCAGTACCATGCTGTTTTGATTACTGTAGCCTTGTAGTATAGTTTGAAGTCAGGTAGCGTGATGCCTCCAGCTTTGTTCTTTTGGCTTAAGATTGACTTGATGATGCAGGCTCTTTTTTGGTTCCATATGAACTTTAAAGTAGTTTTCTCCAGTTCTGTGAAGAAAGTCATTGGTAGCTTGATGGGGATGAAATTGTATCTATAAATTACCTTGGGCAGTATGGCCATTTTCATGATATTGATTCTTCCTACCCATAAGCATGGAATGTTCTTCCATTTGTTTGTATCCCCTTTGATTTCATTGAGTAGTGGTTTGTAGTTCTCCTTGAAGAGGTCTTTCACATCCCATGTAAGTTGGATTCCTAGGTATTTTATTCTCTTTGAAGCAATTGTGAATGGGAGTTCACTCATGATTTGGCACTCTGTTTGTCTGTTATTGGTGTATAAGAATGCTTGTGATTTTTGCACATTGATTTTGTATCCTGAGACTTCACTGAAGTTGCCTATCAGCTTAAGGAGGTTTTGGGCTGAGACAATGGGGTTTTCTAGATATACAATCATGTCATCTGCAAACAGGGACAATATGACTTCCTCCTTTTCCTAATTGAATACCCTTTATTTCCTTCTCCTGCCTGATTGCCCTGGCCAGAACTTCCAACACTATGTTGAATAGGAGTGGTGAGAGAGGGCATCCCTGTCTTGTGCCAGTTTTCAAAGGGAATGCTTCCAGTTTTTGTCCATTCAGTATGATATTGGCTATGTGTTTGTCATAGATAGCTCTTATTATTTTGAGATACTTCCCATCAATACTTAATTTATGGAGAATTTTTAGCATGAAAGGTTGTTGAATTTTCTCAAAGGCCTTTTCTGCATCTACTGAGATAGTGATATGTTTTTTGTCATTTGTTCTGTTTATATGCTGGATTATGTTTATTGATTTTCTTATGTTGAACCAGGCTTGCATCCCAGGGATGAAGCCCAACTGATCATGGTGGATAAGCTTTTTCATGTGCTGCTGGATTCGGTTTGCCAGTATTTTATTGAGGATTTTTGCATCAATGTTCATCAGGTATATTGGTCTAACATTCTCTTTCTTATGTATGTCTCTGCCAGGCTTTGGTATCAGGATGATGCTGGCCTCATAAAGTGAGTTAGGGAGGATTCCCTCTTTTTCTATTGATTGGAATAGTTTCAGGAGGAGTAATACCAGCTCCTCCTTGTATGTCTGGTAGAATTTGTCTGTGAATCCATCTGGTCCTGGACTTTTTTTGGTTGGTAAGCTATTAATTATTTCCTCAATTTCAGAGCCTGTTATTGGTCTTTTCAGAGATTCAACTTCTTCCTGGTTTAGTCTTGGGAGGGTGTATGTGTCGAGGAATTTATCAATTTCTTCTAGATTTTCTAGTTTATTTGCATACAGGTGTTTGTAGTATTTTCTGATGGTAGTTAGTATTTCTGTGGGATTGGTGGTGATATCCCCTTTATCATTTTTTATTGCATCTATTTGATTCTTCTCTCTTTTCTTCTTTATTAGTCTTGCTAGTGGTCTATCAATTTTGTTGATCTTTTCAAAAAACCAGCTCCAGGATTCATTAATTTTTTGAAGGGTTTTTTCTGTCTCTATTTCCTTCAGTTCTGCTCTGATCTTAGTTATTTCTTGCCTTCTGCTAGCTTTTGAATGTGTTTGCTATTGCTTCTCTAGTTCTTTTAATTGTGATGTTAGGGTGTCAATTTTGGATCTTTCCTGCTTTCTCTTATGGGCATTTAGTGCTATAAATTTCCCTCTGCACACTGCCTTGAAAAAACTACTTTAAAGTTCATATGGAAGAATAAAAGAGCCCACATTGCCAAGTGAATCCTAAGTCAAAAGAACAAAGCTGGAGGCATCACGCTACCTGACTTCAAACTATACTGCAAGGCTACAGTAACCAAAACAACATGGTACTGGTACCAAAACAGAGATATAGACCAATGGATCAGAACAGAGGCCTCAGAAGTAATGCTGCAGATCTACAACTGTCTGATTTTTGACAAACCTGGGAAAAACAAGAAATGAGGAATGGATTCCCTATTTAGTAAATGGTGCTGGGAAAACAGGCTAGCCACATGTAGAAAGCTGAAATTGGATCACTTCCTAACAACTTATACAAAAATTAATTCAAGATGGATGAAAGACTTAAATATTAGACCTAAAACCATAAAAACCCTAGAAGAAAACCTAGGCAATACCATTGAGGACATAGGCATGGGCAAGCACTTCATGTCCAAAACACCAAAAGCAATGGCAACAAAAGCCAAAATGGACAAATGGGATCTAATGAAACTAAAGAGCTTCTGCACAGCTAAAGAAACTACCATCAGAGTGAACAGGCAACCTACAAAATGGGAGAAAATTTTTGCAATCTACTCATCTGACAAAGGGCTAACATCCAGAATCTACAATGAACTCAAACAAGTTTACAAGAAAAAAACAAACAACCCCATCAAAAATTGGGTGAAGGATATGAACAGACACTTCTCAAAAGAAGATATTAATGCAGCCAAAAGACACATGATAAAATGCTCATCATCACTGGCCATCAGAGAAATGCAAATCAAAACCACAATCAGATACCATCTCACACCAGTTAGAATGGTGATCATGAAAAAGTCAGGAAACAACAGGTGCTGGAGAGGATGTGGAGAAATAGGAACACTTTTACACTGTTGGTGGGACTGTAAACTAGTTCAACCATCATTGAAGTCAGTGTGGCGATTCCTCAGGGATCTAGAAGTAGAAATACCATTTGACCCAACCATCCCATTACTGGGCATATACCCAAAGGATTATAAATCATGCTACTGTAAAGACACATGCACATGCATGTTTATTGTGGCACTATTCACAATAGCAAAGACTTGGAACCAACCCAAATGTCCAGCGATGATAGACTGGATTAAGAAAATGTGGTCCATATACACCATGGAATATTATGCAGCCATAAAAAATGATGAGTTCATGTCCTTTGTAGAGACATGGGTGAAGCTGGAAACCATCATTCTCAGCAAACTGTTGCAAGGAGAAAAAACTAAACACCTCATGTTCTCACTCATAGTTGGGAGTTGAACAATGAGAACACATGGACACAGGAAGGGGAATGTCACACACCGTGGACTGTTTAGGGTCAGGGGAGGGTGGAGGGATAGCATTAGGATATATACCTAATGCTAAATGACAAGTTAATGGGTGCAGCACATCAACATGGCACATGTATACTTATGTAACAAACCTGCACGTTTTTCACATGTTCCCTACAACTTAAAGTATTATAATAATAACAATAAAAAGAGAAAAGAAAGGTTTACATCTGTGAGATGAATTCACACATCACTAAGAAGTTTCACAGCTTCTTTCTAGTTTTCACATGGGGATATTCAGTTTTTCATTTTAGGCTTCCATTGCTGCAAATGTTTCTTCACTGCTTCTACTGGAAGAGTAGTTCAAAATTGCTACATGTTTAACTCTGTGAGATGAATCCACTGAACACAAAGCACTTTAACAGATAGCTTCTTTCTAGTTTTTATCTGGGAATATTTGTTTCTTGCCGTATGACTTAATGGGCTTCCAAATGTGTAGGGGGACCCCCAAAACTGTTGCTATGGAATAAAAGAAGAAATGCTCCTGATTATTGTAAATACAAAATTGCATGCAGGATTGTGTAAAGACAATGCCAGGTTGGGCTGCCAAAACAAGCTAACAGCCTGTGATATTCTTCCACCTGAAGAGAGCCTATAAATGGATATGCTGTCAGGGAGATTTCAAAAAATCAGTATTCCTATCCCAGAGAAGCAGACGTTCATAACTTTGGGAATGCACATATCACAAAGTGGTGTCTCAGAATGCTTCTTTCTAGTTTTTTCTGAAGATATTTTTCACCATAGACCACAATGCATTCCAAAATATCCCTTTGCAGATTCTACAAAAAGAGTATTGTAAAACTGCTCGGTCAAAAGAAAGGTTTAACTCTGTGAGATGAATGCATACATCACAAAGCAGTTTCCCCGAGAGCTTCTTACAAGTTTTCATTAGAAGATATTTTCTTTTTCACCATAGGCTTCAACATGCTCCCAAATATAGCTTCACAGATTCTAGAAAAACACAGTTTCCAAGCTCCTCAATCAAAAAAAAGGATTAACTCTGTGAGATAAAAGGAAACATCACAAAGCTGTTTCTTAGAAATCATTCTAGTTTTTATGTGGAGATATTTTCTTTTTCACCATAGTCCTCATTGAGATCTCAAATATCCCTTTGCAAATTAAGCAAAAATAGTGTTTTGAAACTGCTCAATCAAAAGGAAAGTGTAACTCTGTGAGAAGAATGTACACATCACAAAGCAGTTCCTCAGAAAGCATCTTTCTGGTTTTTATCTGAGGATATTTCCTTTTTCACCATTAGCCTCATTACATTCCCTAGTATCCTTTCACAGATTCTACAAAAACAGTTTCCAAACTGCTAAATCAAAATAAAGCGTTATTTCTGTGAGATGAATACACACATCACAAAGTAGTTTCTCAGCAAATGTCTTTCTAGTTTTTATGTGAAGATATTTCCTTTTTCACTGTAGGTCTCAATGTGCTCCCAAATAGCCCATCCCAGATCCTAAAAAAAACAGTGTTTCCAAACTGCTCAATGAAAAGAAAGCTTTAACTCTGTGAGGTGAATGCACACACCACAAAGCTGTTTCTCAGATATCTTTCTAGGTCTATCTGAAGATATTTAATTATTCACCATAGGCCTGAATATATTCCTAAATATCACTTCACAGATTCTACAAAAATACTGTTTCCAAAGTGCTGAATCAAAAGAAAGGTTTAGCTGTGTGAGATGAATGTGCACATCACAAAGCACCTTCTCAGAAAGCTTCTTTTTAATTTTTTTTGAAGATATTTCCTTTTTCACCATAGGCCTTGATGTGCTATCAAATATCTCTTTGCAGATTCAACAAAACCAGTGTTTCGAAGATGCTCAATCAAAAAAATAATTTATCTCTGTGGGATGAATGCACACATCACAAAGCAGTTTCTCCAAAAGCTTCTTTCTGGTTTTCATTTGAAGATATTTCATTTTTCCCCATAGGCCTCAATGTGCTCCCAAACATCCCTTTAGAGATTGTATAAAATCATTTTTTCCAAACTACTCAATTGAAAGAAAGACTCAACTCTGTGGGATGAATGCACACATGCAAAGAAGTTTCTCAGAAAGCTTCTTTCTACTTTTTATCTGAAGATATTTCTTTTTTCACCATAGTCCCTATAGTGCTCCTAAATATCCTTTTGCAGATTCCACAAAAACTGTTTTTCTCTAAAATGTTCAACCAAAAGAAAGCTTAAACTCTATGAGACAAATGCAGACATCACAAAACAGTTTCTCATAAAGCTTCTTTCTAGTTTTTATCTGAAGGCATTTCCTCTTTCACCATAGGCCTCAAAGCTGTCCCAAATATTCCTTCCCAGTTTCTACAAAAACAGTGTTTCCAAACTGCTCAAGCAAAAGAAAGCTCTAACTCTGTGAGAGGAATGCACACATCACAAAGAAGTTTCTCGGAAAGCTTCTTTCTAGTTTTTACCAGAGGATATTTCCTTTTTCACCATAGGCCTCAATTTGCTCCCAGATATCTATTCACAGATTCTACAGAAATGTATTTCCAAACTGCTCAATCAAAAGAAAGGATTAACTCTGTGATATGAATGCACATATCAGAAGCAGTTTCTCTGAAAGCTTCTTTCTACTTTTTATCTGAAGATAGTTCTTTTACAACATAGGCCTCATTGAGCTCCAAAATATACCCTGACAGATTCTACAGAAACAGTGTTTCCAAACTGCTAAATCAAAAGAAAATTTTAACTCTGTGAGAAGAATGAATACATCAAAAAGCAGATTCTCAGAAAGCTGCCTTCAAGTTTTTATCTGAGGATATTTCCTTTTAACCATAGGCTTCAATTCACTCCCAAATATCCCTTTGCATATTCTGCAAAAAAAGTGTTTCCAAACTCCTCAATCAAAAGAAAGATTTAACTCTATGAGAAGAATGTACACGTCACAAAGCAGTATCTCCAAATGCTTCTTTCTAGTTTTTATCTGAAGATATTTCCTTTTTCACCATAGCCCCAAAGTGCTTCTAAATATCCTTCCACAGATTGTACAAAAACAGAGTTTCCAAACTGCTCCATCAAAAGAAAGCTTAAACTCTGAGATGAATGCAGACATCACAAACCAAGTTCTCAGAAAGCTTCTTTCTAGTGTTTATGTGAAAATATTTCCTTTTTCACTTTAGGCATCAATGCTCTCCTATATATCACTTGACAGAGTCTACAAAAAAAGTGTTTCCAAGATGCTCAATCAAAAGAAGTTTTTTAACTCTGTGAGAAGAATGAAACATCATAAAGCAGTTTCTCAGAAAGCTGCTTTCAAGTTTTTATCAGAGGATATTTCCTTTTTCAGCACTGGCACCAATACGCTCCCAAATATCCCTTTGCAGATTCTACAAAAACAGTGTTTCCAAGCCGCTCTATTGAAAGAAAGGTTTAACTCTGTGAGATGAATGCACACATCACAAAGCAGTTTCTGGGAAAGCTTCCTAATAGGTTTCATCTGAAGATATTTCCTTTTTCACCATAGGCCTCAACTCCCAAATATCACTTCACAGATTGTACAAAAACAGTGTTTCCAAACTGCTCAATCAAAAGAAAGGTTTAACTCTGTAAGATGAATGCCCACATCACAAAGCAGTTTCTCAGAATGCTTCTTTTTAGTTTTCATCTGAAGACATTTCCTTTTTCACATAGGCCTCAATGTGTTCCTAAATATCCCTTCACAGATTCCACAAAATTAGTGTTTCCAAACTGATCAATCAAAAGAAATGGTTAACTCTGTGTGATGAATGTACACATCACAAATCAGTGTCTCAAAAAGCTTTTCTCTGGTTTTTATCTGAAGATATATCCTTTCCACCATTTGGGAATGCCTCAAATTGTTCCCAAATATCCTTTTGCAGATTCTAACAAAACAGTGTTTCCAAACGCTAATTCAAAAGAGAAATGCAAATCAAAACCACAATGAGATACCATCTCACACCAGTTAGAATGGTGATCATGAAAAAGTCAGGAAACAACAGGTGCTGGAGAGGAAGTGGAGAAATAGGAACACTTTTACACTGTTGGTGGGTCTGTAAACTCGTTCAACCATTGTAGAAGTCAGTGTGGTGATTCCTCAGGGATCTAGAACTAGAAATACCATTTAACCCAGCCATCCCATTACTGGATATATACCCAAAGGATTATAAATCATGCTGCTATAAAGACACTTGCACACGTTATGTTTATTGTGGCACTATTCACAATAACAAAGATTTGGAACCAACCCAAATGTCCAACAACGGTAGACTGGATTAAGAAAATGTGGTACATGTACACCATGGAATACTATGCAGCCATAAAAAATGATGAGTTCATGTCCTTTGTAGGGACATGGATGAAGCTGGAAACCATCATTCTCAGCAAACTATTGCAAGGACAAAAAACCAAATACCGCATGTTCTCACTCATAGGTGGGAATTGAACAATGAGAACACATGGACACAGGAATGGGAACATCACATACTGGGGCCTGTTGTGGGGTCAGGGGATGGGGGAGGGATAGCATTAGGAGATATACCTAATGCTATATGACGAGTTACTGGGTACAGCACAGCAACATGGCACATGTATGCATATGTAACAAACCTGCACATTGTGCACATGTACCCTAAAACTTAAAATATCATAAAAAAAGTTAAAAAAGAGAATGTTTTAATTCTGTGAGATGAATGCACACATAACCAAGCAGTTTCTCAGAAAGATTCTTTCTAGTTTTCATCTAGAGATATTTCCTTTTTCACAATAGGCCTCAAAGTGCTCCCAAATATCCCTTCACAGATTCTACAAGCTCAATGTTTCCAAACTGCTTAATCAAAAGAATGCTTAAACTCTGTGAGATGAATGCAGACTTCACAAAGCAGTTTCTCAGACAGCTTCATTATATTTCTTATTTGAAGATATTTCGTATTTCACCATATGCTTCTAAGTACTCCCATATGTCCCTTTACAGATTCCACAAAAACAATGTTTCCAAGATGTTCAGTTAATAGAAAGGTTTAATTCAGTGAGATGAATGGACACATCACAAAGCTGTTAATCCAAAAGCTTCTTTCTAGTTTTTATCTGAGGATATTTTCTTTTTCAACATAGGCCTCAATGTGCTCCCATATATTCTGTGACAGAGTCTATAAAAACAGTGTTTCCAAACTGCTCAATCCAAAGAATGTTTAACTCTGTGAGATGAATGCACACATCACAAAGCCGTTTCTCAGAAAACTTCTTTCTAGTTTTTAAATGAAGATACTCCCTTTTTCACCATAGGCCTCAATGCACTCCCAAATAATCCTTCGTGGATTCAACATAAACAGTGTTTCCAAGATGCTCAATCAAAAGAAAGATTTATCTCTGTGAGACGAATGCACATCTCACACAGGAGTTAATCAGAAGGCTTCTTTCTAGTTTTTATGTGAAGATTATTTCCTTTTTCACTAGAGGCCTCATTGCAATCCCAAATATCCCTTTGCAGATTCTACAAAAATAGTGTTTCCAAAATGCTCAATAAAAATAAAGGTGTCACTCTATGAGATGAATGCCCACATCACAAAGCAGTTCCTCAGAAAGCATCTTTGTGGTTTTTATACGAGGATATTTCCTTTCTCATGATAGACCACAATTCACTCCCAAATATCCTTTCACAGATTATTCAAACACAGTGTTTCAAAGCTGCTTAATCAAAAGAATGCTTACACACTGTGAGACAAATGCAGACATAACAAAGCAGTTTCTCAGAAAGTGTCTTTCTAGTTTTTATGTGAAGATATTTCCTTTTTAACCATAGGCCTCAATGCACTCCAACATATCCCTTGGCATATTCTACAAAAATAGATTTTCCAAACTGCTCAATCAAAGTAAAGTTTTAACTCTGTGAGATGAATGCATTCATTGCAAAGCAGATAATTGGAAAGCTTCCTTCTAGTTTTAATATGAAGATATTTCCTTTTTCACTATAGACCTCATTGTGTTCTGAAAAATCCCATTACAGATTCTACAAATACAGTGTTACCAAACTACTCAATCAAAAGAAAGGTGTCACTCTGTGAGATGAATGTACACATCACAAAGCAGTTCCTCAGAAAGCATCTTTCTGGTTTTTATCTGAGGATATTTCCTTTTTCACCATCAGCCTCATTACATTCCCTAGTATCCTTTCACAGATTCTACAAAAACAGTGTTTCAAAACTGCTTAATGAAAAGAATCCTTACACTCTGTGAGACAAATGCAGACATAACAAAGCAGTTTCTCAGAAAGTGTCTTTCTAGTTTTTATGTGAAGATATTCCCTTTTTCACCATAGGCCTCAATGCACTCCCAAATATCCCTTTGAATATTCTACAAAAGAGATTTTCCAAACTGCTCAATCAAAGTAAAGTTTTAACTCTGTGAGATGAATGCACACACCACAAAGCAGATAATCAGAAAGCTTCTTTGTAGTTTTTATGCGAATATATTTCCTTTTTCACTGTAGACCTCATTGCATTCCGAAAAATCCCTATGCAGATTCTACAAAAACAGTATTTTGAAACTGCTCAATCTAAAGAAGGGTGCTGCTCTGTGAGATGAATGTACATGTCACAAAGCAGTGCCTTAGAAGGCATCTTTCTGGTTTTTATCTGAGGATATTTCCTTTATCACCATAGGCCCCAGTAGGCTCCCAATTATCCTTTCACAGCTTCTACAAAAACAGTGTTTCCAAACTGCTTCATCAAAAGAATGTTTACACTCTGTGAGATGAATGCAGACATCACAAAGCAGTTTCTCAGAAAGCTTCTTTCTAGTTTTTATGTGAAGATATTTCCTTTCTCACCATAGACATCGAAGTGCTCCCACATATCCCTTCACAGATTGTACAAAAAAAGTGTTTCCAAGATGCTCAATCAACAGAAAGGATTAATTCCATGAGATGAATGGACTCATCATCTCACATCTCACATCTCACATCTGAATAACAAAGCTGTTAATCAGAAAACTTCTTTCTCGTTTTTATCTGAGAATATTTCCTTTTTAACCATAGGCCTCAAAGGGCTTAAAAATATCCCTTCTTAGATTCTACAAACACACTGTTTCCAAACTTCTCAATCAAAAGAATAGTTTAACTCTGTGAGATGAATGCACACATCACAAAGCTGTTTCTCCAAAAGATTCTTTCTAGTTTTTATCTGAAGGTATTTCCTTTTTCACTGTAGGCCTCAATGTGCTCCCAAATGTCCTTTCCCAGATCCTACAAAAACAGTGTTTCCAAACTGCTCAATCAAAGGAAAAGTTTAGCTCGGTGAGATGAAAGCACACATCACAAACTCATTCTGATAAATCTTTCTAGTTTTTATCTGAGGATATTTCCTTTTTCACTATAGGCCTCAGTACATTCCCAAATATCTTCCCAGATTCTACAAAAACAGTGTGTCCAAACTGCTCAATCAAAAGAAATGTTTAACTCTGTGAAATGAATGCATCCACCACAAAGCAGTTTCTCACAAAGCTTCTTTCTAGATTTATCTGAATATATTTACTTTTTCTCTGTAGGTGTCAAAGCACTCCCAAATATCACTTTGCTGATTCTACAAAAATGGTCTTTCCAAACTTCTCCATGAAAAAAAAGGATTAACTCTGTGAGATGCATGCACACATCACAAAGCAGTGTCACAAAAAGCTTCTTTCTAGTTTTTATGTGAAGATATTTCCTTTTCCACCATTGGCCTCAAGGCACTCCCAAATATTCCTTCACAGATTGTACAAAAACAGTGTTTCCAAACAGCTATATAAAAAGAAAGGTTTAATTCTGTGAGATGAGTGTACACATCACAAGGCTGTTTCTCAGAGTGCATCTTTCTAGTATTTATGTGAAGATATATCCTTTTTCACCACTGGCCTCAATGTGCTCCCTTATATCCCTTGACAGATTCTATAAAAACAGTGTTTCCAAACTGCCTAATCAAAAGAAAGGTTTAACTCTGTGAGATGAATAAACACATCACAGAGCACTTTCTCACAAAGCTTCTTTCCAGTATTTATGTAAAGATATTTCCTTTTTCACCGTAGGCCCCAATGCGCTCTCAAATATCCCTTCACAGATTCTAGAAATACAGTTTCCAAACTGCTTAATCAAAACAAAGGATTAACTCTGTGAGATGAAAGCACACATCACAAAACTGTTTCTCAGAAATCTTTCTAGTTTTTATCTGATGATATTTCCTTTTTCACCATAGGCCTCAATGCGTTCTTGAATATCCCTTCACAGATCCAACAAAAACAGTGTTGCCAAACTGCTCAATCAGAAGAAAGTTTTAACTCAGAGAGATGAATGCACACATCACAAAGCAGTTTCTGAGAAAGCTTCTTTCTAGTTTTTATGTGAAGATATTTTCTTTTTCACCATAGGGTTAAAAGAGCTCCCATATATCCATTGAAAGATTATATTAAAACAGTGTTTCCAAACTGCTCAATCAAAAGAAATATTTACCTCTCTGAGACGAATGCACACAACACAAATCAGTTTCTCAGAAATATTCTTTCTAGTTTTTATGTGAAGATGTTTCCACTTCCACCATAGGCCTGAATGTGCTCCCAAATATCCTTCACAGATTCTAGAAACACAATGTTTCCAAGATGCCCAATCAAAGGAAAGGTTTAACTCTGTGAGATGAATGGACACATCAAAATCAGTCAGTCAGAAAGTTTCTTTCAATTTTTTATCTGAGGATATTTCCTTTTTCACCATAGGCCTCATTGCATTCCGAAGTATCCTTTTGCAGATTCTACAAAAACAGTGTTTCCAAGCTTCCCAACAAAAAGGAAGCTTTACCTCTGTGAGACAAATGTATACATCACAAAGCAAATATCCCTTCACAGATTCTACAGAAACAGTTTATCCAAACTTCTCAATCAAAAGAAAAGTTTAACTATGTGATTCGAATGCACACATTACAAAGCAGTGTCTCAGAAAACTTCTTTCTAGATTTTATCTGAGGATAATTCCTTTTTCACCATAGGCCTCAATGTGCTCTCATAAATTCCTTGGCAGATTCTACAAAAGTGGTGTTCCCAAAGAGCACCATAAACAGAAAATTTAACTCTGAGAGATGAATGTACACATCAAAAAGAAGTTTCTCAGAAAGCTTCTTTCTACTTTTCACCAGAAGATATTTTCTTTTTCACCATAGGCCTCATTGTGTTTCCAAATATCCATTTGCAGATTCTAGAAAAACACAGTTTCCAAACTGCTCAATCAAAAGAAAGGCTTAACTCTGTGAGATGAAGGCACATAGAAACAAAGCTGTTTCTCAGAAATCTTTCTAGTTTTTATGTGAAGATATTTCCTTTCTCACCATAGGCCTCATTGCATTCCCAAATATCCCTTCACAGATTCTACAAAAACAGTGTTTCCAAACTGCTCAATCACAAGAAATGTGTATCTCTGTGAGATGAATGCACACATCACAACCAGTTTATCAGAAAGCTCCTTTCTAGTTTTTATCTGAGAATATTTCCTTTTTCACCATTGGCCTCAAAGGACTCCCAAATATCCCTTCTCAAATGCTACAAAAACAGTGTTTCCAAACTGTTCAATCAAAAGAATATTTTAACTCTGTGAGATGAATCCACACATCACAAACCAGTTTCTCCAAAAGAATCTTTCTGTTTTTTATTTGAATGTATTTCCTTTTTCACCATAGGCCTCTATGTGCTCGCAAACATCCTTTCCCAGATCCTACAAAAACAGTGTTTCAAAACTGCTCAATCAAAGGAATGGTTTAACTCTGTGAGATGAATGCACACATCACAAAAGTGTTTCTCAGAAATCTTTCTGGTTTTTATCTAAGGACATTTCCTTTTTCACTATAGGCCTCAATCCATTCACAAATATCCCTTTGCAGATTCTACACAGTGTTTCCATACTGCTCAATCAGAACATAGGTTTTACTATGTGAGATCAATGCATCCATCAAAAAGCAGTTTCTCAGAAAGCTTCTTTCTAGATTTATCTGAAGATGTTTCCTTTTTCTAAGTAGGCCTCAAAGCACTCCCAAATATCCTTTGCAGATTCTACAAAAACAGTTTTTCCAAACTGCTCAATCAAAAGGAAGGATTAACTCTGTGAGATAAATGCACACATCACAAAGCAGTTTCTCAGAAAGCTTCTTTCTAGTTTTTATGTGAAGATACCTCCTTTTTCAACATAGGCCTCGAGGATCTCCCAAATATCCCTTTGCAGATTGTACAAAAACAGTGTTTCCAAAATGCTAAATAAAAAGAAATGTTTAACTTTGTGAGATGAATGTACACATCACAAATCTGTTTCTCAGAACAGTTCTTTGTAGTATTTATCTGAAGATATTTCCTTTTTCACCATAGGCCTCAATGTGCTCCCAAATATCCCTTTGCATATTCTAGAAAAACAGAATTTCCAAACTGCTTGATCAAAGGAAAAGATTAACTCTGTGAGATAAAAGCACACTTCAATAAGCTGTTTCTTAGAAATCTTTCTAGTTTTTATTGATGATATTTCCTTTTTCACCATAGGCCTCAATGTGTTCCCAAATATCCCTTTGCAGGTTCTACAAAAACAGTGCTTCCAAACTGCTCAATCAGAAGAAAGGTTTAACTCTGAGAGATGAATGCACATATCACAAAGCAGCTTCTCAGAAAACTTCTTTCTAGTTTTTATGTGAAGATATTTCCTTTTTCACTGTAGGGCTCAATGCGTCCCATATATCCATGGACAGATTATATTAAAATAGTGTTTTCAAACTTCTAAATCAAAGAATTCTGTGAAATGAATGCACACATCACAAAGCAGTTTCTCAGAAATCTTTCTACTTTTTATGTGAAGATGCTTCTTTTTTCACCATAGGTCTCAATGTGCTCCCAAAAATCCTTGGCAGATAGTACAAATGCAGTGTTTCCAAGATACTCAATCAATGGAAAGATTAAACTCTGTGAGATGAATGGACACATCACAAAGCAGTTGATCAGAAAGCTACTTCTAATTTTTATATGAGGATATTTCCTCTTTCACCTTAGGCCTCATTGCATTCTGAAGTATCCTTTCATAGATTCTACAAAAACAGGGTTCCAAGGTGCCCAATAAAAAGGAAGCTTTATGTCTGTGAGACAAATGCATACATCACAAAGCAGTTTCTCAGAAAGCTTCTTTCTGGTTTTTATGAGGAGATATTTCCTTTTTCACCATAGGTCCAAATATGCTCCCAAATATCCCTTCATAGATTCTACCAAAACAGTGTTTCCAAACCGCTCAATCAAAAGAAAGGCTTAGCTCTGTGAGATGAATGCACACATCACAATGTAGTGTCTCAGAAAGCTTCTTTCTAGATTTTATGTGAAGATATTTCTTTTTCACCATAGACCTCAATGTGGTCTCATAAATCCCTTCACAGACTTTATAAAAACAGTGTTTCCAAAGCAGTCAATAAAAAGAAAATTTAACTCTGTGAGATGAATGCACACATCAAAAAGCAGTTTCTCAGAAAGCTTCTTTCTAGTTTTCATCAGAAGATATTTTCTTTTTCACCATAAGCCTTATTGTGCCCCCAAATATCCCTTTTCAGATTCTAGAAAAATACAGTTTCCAAATTCTTCAATCAAAAGAAAGGATTAACTCTGTGAGATGAATGCACACATCACAAAGCAGTTTCTTAGCAATCTTTCTAGTTTTTATGTGAAGATATTTCCTTTTTCACCATCGGCCTCATTCCATTCCCAATATCCGTTCACAGGTTCTACAAAAACAGTATTTACAAACTGCTCAATCAGAAGAAAAGTTTAATTCTGTTAGATGAATGTACCCAGCACTAAGCAGTTTCTCCTGAAGCTTCTTTCTATATTTATCTGAAGATATTTCTTTTTCAAAGTAGGCCTCTATGCTCCCAAATATCTCTTCATGGATTCTGCATAAACAGTCTTTCCAAACTGCTCAGTGAAAACAAAGTATTTACTCAGTGAGATGAATGCACACATCACACATCAGTGTCCCAAAAAGCTTTTTTCTGGTTTTTATCTGAAGATATTTCTTTTTCCACCATAGGCCTCAAGGCACTCCCAAATATCCCTGTGGAGATTCTAACAAAACAGTGTTTTCAAACTGCTCAATCAAAAGAAAAGTTTATCTCTGTGAGACGAATGCACACCTCACAAGGCTGTTTCTCAGAAAGCGTCTTTCTAGTGTTTATCTGAGCATATTTCCTTTTTCACCATAGGCCTCAATGTGCTCCCAAATATCCCTTCACAGATTCTACCAAATCAGTGTTTCCAAACTGGTCAAACAAAAGAAAACTTTAAATGTGTGAGATGAATGCACACATCACAAAGCAGTTTCTCAGAAAGCATCTTTCTGGTTTTTATCTGAGGATATTTCCTTTTTCACCATAGGCCTCAATGTGATCCCAAATATCCTTTCACAGATTCGACAAAAACTGCATTTGCAAACTGCTCAATCAAAGGAATGCTTAACCTTTGTTAAACAAATTCAGACATCACAAGCAGGTTTTGAGAAATATTCTTTGTAGTTTTTATGTGAAGATATTTCCCTTTTCACCATAGGCTTCATTGTGCTCCCTTATATCCCTTGAAAGATTCTACAAAAGCAGTGTTTCCAAACTGCTCAATCAAAAGACAAGTTTAACCCTGTGAGATGAATGCACACATCACAAAGCAGTTTCTCAGAAAGCACCTTTCTGGTTTTTATCTGAGGATATTTCTTTTTTACCTTAGGCCCCAGTGCGCTCCCAAATATCCTTTCACAGATTTTACAAAAACTGTGTTTCCAAACTGCTTAATCAAAAGAATACTTAAACTATGTGAGACGAATGCAGACAACCCATAGCAGTTTCTCAGAAAGGTTCTTTCTAGTTTTTATGTGAAGATATTTCCTTTTTCACCCAAGTCCTCAATGTGCTCCAAAATATCCTTCACAGGTTCTACCAAAACAGTGTTTCTAAGATGCTCAATCAAAAAAAGGTTTAACTCCATGAGATGAGTGTACACCTCACAGAGCAGTTAATCAGAAACCTTTCTAAGTTTTGTCTGAGGATATTTCCTTTTTCACCATAGGCCCGATTGCATTCCTAAGTATACTTTCGCAGATTCTAGTAAAACAGTGTTTCCAAAGTGCTCAATAAAAAGAAAGTTTTATCTCTGTGAGATGAATGCACACATCACAAAACAGTGTCTCAGAAAGCTCCTTTCTAGTTTTTATCTGAAGATATTTCCTATTTCACCAGATTCCTCAATGTGCTCCCAAATGTCCCCTCACAGATTCTACAAAAACAGTGTTTCCATTCTGCTCATTGAAAAGAAAGGTTTAACTCTGTGAGATGAATGCACACTTCACAAATAGATTCTCGGAAAGCTTCTTTCTAGTTTTCATTTGAAGATATTTCCTTTTTCACCATAGGCCTCAATGTGTTCCCAAATATCCCTTCACAGATTCTACAAAAAGAGTGTTTCCAAATGGCTCAAAGGAAATGTTTTACTCTGTGAGATGAATGCACAGATCACAAAGTAGTTTCTCAAAAAACTTCTTTCTAGTTTTTACCTAAAAATATTTCCTTTTCCACCATAGGCCTCAATGCGCTCCCTAATATCCCTTCATGGATTCTAGAAAAACAGAGTTTCCAAACTGCTTAATCAAAAGTAGGGAATAACTCTGTGAGATGAAAGCACACATCACAAAACTGTTTCTGATAAATCTTTCTATTTTTTATCTGAGGATATTTCCTTTTTCACCATAGGCTTCAATGTACTCCCTTAGATCCCTTGATAGATATTACAAAAACAGTGTTTCCAAACTGCTCAATCAGAAGAAAGATTTAACTCTGTGAGATGAATGCACACATCACAGAGCAGTTTCTCAGAAAGCATCTTTCTGGTGTTGATCTGACGATATTTCCTTTTTCACCACAGGCCTCAATGCACTCTCATATATCCATTGACAGATTCTGTAAAAACAGTGTTGCCAAACTTCTCAATCAAAATAAATGTTTAACTCTGTGAGATGAATGCACATGTCACAAAGGAGTTTCTCAGAAAGCATTTTTCTAGTTTTTATCTGAGGTTATTTCTTTTTCACCATAGGCCCCAATGCACTCCCAAATATGCTTTTGCAGATTCTACAAAAACCGTTTTTCCAAACTGCTTAATCAGAAGAATTCATAAACACTGTTAGACGAAGGCTGACATCACAAAGCGGTTTCTCAGAAAGCTTCTTTCTAGTTTTTATGTGAAGATATTTCCTTTTTCACCAAAGGCCTCAGTGTGCTCCAAAATATCCCTTCACAGATTGTACAAAAACAGTGTTTCCAAGATGCTCAATTCAAAGAAAGTTTTACCTCTGTGAGATGAATGTACATATCACAAAGCAGTTAATCACAAATCTTCTTTCTAGCTTTTGTCTGAGGATATTTCCTGTATCACTATAGGCCTCATTGCATTCCCCAGTATACTTTCACAGATTCTACAAAAACAGTGTTTCCAAAATGCTCAATCAAAAGAAAGCAATATCTCTGTTAGTCAAATGTACACATCACAAAGCAGTTTCTCAGAAAGCGTCTTTCTAGTTTTTATGGGAAGATATTTACTTTTTCACATAGGCCTCAATGCACTCCCAAATATCCCTTTGCAGATTCTACGAAAACAGTGATTCCAAACTGCTCAAGAAAAAGAAAACTTTAACTCTGTGAGATGAATGCACTCATCACAAAGGAGATTCTCAGAAAGATTCTGGCTAGTTTTTTCTGAAGATATTTCCTTTTTCCCTAAAGGCCTCATAGTGCTCCCAAATATCCCTTCTCAGATTCTACAAAAACAGTTTTGCCAAACTGCTCAATCAAAGGAAATGTTTAATTCTCTTTTAAGAATGCATTCTTCACAAAGCAGCTTCTCAGAAAGTTTCTTTTTACTTTTCATCTGAAGATATTTCCTATTTCACCATAGGCCTCAAAGCACTCCCTAATATCCCTTCACAGATTCTACAAAAACAGTGCTTCCAAACTGTTCAATGAAAAGAAAAGTTTAATTCTGTGAGATGAATTCACACATCACAAAGCACTTTCTCAGAAAGCTTCTTTGTAGTTTTTATCTGAGGATATTTCTTTCTCACTCTAGGCCTCAATACGCTCCTAAAAATCCCTTGGCAGATTGTACAAAAACACTATTTCCAAACAGCTCTATCAAAAGAAAGTTTTAACTCTGTGAGAAGAATGAACACATCAAAAAGCAGATTCTAAGAAAGGTGCTTTCAAGTTTTTACCTGAGGATATTTCCTTTTCCACCATAGCCTTCAATTTAATCCCAAATATCACTTAGTAGATTCTAAAACAGTGTTTCCAAACTGCTAAATCAAAAGAGAGCTTGAACTCTGTGAGACCAGTGCAGACATCACAAAGCAATTTCTCAGAAAGATTCCTTCCAGTTTTTATGAGAAGATATTTCCCTTTTCCGCCTAGGCCTCAATGCTCTCGATATATCCCTTGGAACAGTCTACAAAATCACTGTTGCCAAACTTCTCAATAAAAGGTAAGTACAAACTCTGTGAGATGAATGCACACATCAGAAAGTAATTTGTCAGAATGCATATTTCTAGTTTTTATCAAAGGATATTTCTTTTTTCATGATATGATTGTAAGTGCTCCAAAATATCCCTTCACAGATTCTATTAAAACAGTGTTTCCAAATTGCTCAATCAAAAGAAAGGCTTAAGCCTGTGAGACGAATGGACTGATCACAAAGCTGTTTCTCAGAAAGCTTCTTTCCAGTTTTTATCTGAATATATTTCTTTGTTCACCATAGGCCTCAACTGCTCCAAAATGTCCCATCGCAGATTCTACATAAACAGTGTTTCAAAACTGCTCAATCAAAAGAAAGGTTTAACACTGGGAGATGAATGCAATCATCACAAATCATTTTCCCAGAAAGGTTCTTTCTAGTTTTTATCTGAAGATATTTCCTTTTTCACCATAGGCCTCAATGTGCTCCCATATATCCCTTTGTAGATTCTGCAAAAACAGTGTTTCCAGAAGACTCAATCAAAAAAAGGTTTAACTCTGTGAGAAGAATGCACACATAACAAAGCAGTTTTTGAGAAAGCCCCTTTCTAGTTTTTATCTGAATATATTTCCTTTTTCACCATGGGCCTCAACAAGCTTGCAAATATCCCTTCGCAGATTCTATGAAAACATTGTTGCCAAACTGTTCAATCAAAAGAAATGTTGAACTCTTTGATATGAATGTACTCAAGACTAAGCACATTCTCAGAAAACTTCTTTCTAGTTTTTATCTGAAGATATTTACTTTTTCACCATAGACCTCAACATGCTCCCACATATCCCTTAGCAGAATCTGCAAAACAGTGTTTCCAAACTGCTTATTCAAAAGAAAGTTTTAACTCTATATGATAAATCCACTCTTCACAAAGCAGTTTCTCAGGATGCTTCTTTCTAGTTTTAATCTGAAGATAATTCCTTTTTCACCATAGGCCTCAATGTGTTCCCAAATATCTCTTAGTAGATTTTGCAGAAACAGTGTTTCCCAACTGCTTAATCAAAACGATGTTTTAACACTGTGAGATGAATGTACACATAAGAAAGCAGGTTCCAGAAAGCTTCTTTCTAGTTTTTACCTGAAGATATTTCCTTTTTCACCATAGGTATAAGGTACTCCCAAATATGCCTTCTCAGATTCTCCAAATCACTGTTCCCAAACTGCTCAGTCAAAAGAAAGGTTTAACTCTTTGAGATGACTTCACTCAACACAAAGAAGTTTCTCCAAAAGCTTCTTTCTAGGTTTCCTCTGAAGATACTTCTGTTTTCACCATTGGCCTCAATGCAGTATAAAAATCCCTTCCTAGATTCTACAAAAACAGTATTTCCAAACTGCTCAATCAAAAGAAAGATTTAATTCTGTGAGAGGAATGCACAAATCACAAACCAGTTTCTGAAAAAGCTTTTTTTCCAGTTTTTGTCTGAAGATATTTCCTTTTGCACCATAGGTCTCAATGTGCTCCTAAATATCCCTTCACAGATTCTACTGAAGCTGTGTTTCCAAAGTGCTCAATTGAAAGAACAGTTTAACCCTCTGAGATGAATGCACACATCACAAATCAGTTTCCCAGAATGCTTCTTTCTAGTTTTTATCTCAAGATATTTCTTTTTTTACCATAGACCTCAATGCATTTGCAAATATCCCTTGGTAGATTTTACAGAAGCAGTGTTTCCAAACTGCTCAATCAAAATAATGGTTTAGCTATGTGAGATGAATGCACAAATAAAAAATCAGTTTCTGAGAAAGTTTCTTCCTAGTATTAATCTGAAGATATTTCCTTTCTCACCATTGGCCTTTAAGTGCTTCCAAATATCCCTTCTCATATTCCACAAAAGCTGTGTTGCCAAACTGGTCAATCAAAAGGTTTAACTCTGTGAGATGAATGCACTCATCACAAAGCAGTTTCTTAGAAAGCTTCTTTCTAATTTTTAAGCTGATGATATTTTCTTTTTCACCCTAGGCCACAATGCACTCCCAAATATCCCTTGGCAGATTTTACCAAAACAGTATTACCAAACGGCTCAACTAAAAGAAAGTTTTAATTCTGTGAGATGAATGCACTCATCAAAAAGCAGTTTCTCAGAAAGCTTCTTTCTAGTTTTTATCTGAAGATATTTCCTTTTTCACCATATGCCCCAATGTGCTACCAAATATCCCTTCGCAGATTCCACAAAAACAGTGTTTCCAAAGAGTTCAATCAAAAGAAAGGTTTAACTCTGTGAGATGAATGCACTAATCACAAAGCAGTTTCACAGAAAGCTTCTTTCTAGTTTTTATCTGAAGATATTTCCTTTTAAAGCATAGGCCTCTATGTGCACCCAAATATCCCTTTGCAGATTCTACTAAAACAGTATTTCCAAATGGCTCAATCTAAAGAAAGGTTTAACTCTCTTAGACTGATGCACACATCACAAAGCAGTTTCTCAGAAAGCTTCTTTCTAGTTTTTGTCTGAAGATATTTCCTTTTTCACCATAGGCCTCAGTGGGCTCTGATACATCCCTTTGTAGACTCTATAAAAACAGTGTTTCAAGACAGCTCAATCAAGAGAAAGTTTTATCTCTGTGAGAAGAATGCACATATCACAAAGCAGTTTCTGAGGAAGTTTCTTTCTGGTTTTTATCTGAAGATATTTCCTTTTTCACCATAGGCCTCAATGCGTTCCCAAATGTCTCTTTGCAGATTATACGACAGCAGTGTTTACAAACTGCTCAATCAAAAGAAAGGTTTAACACTGTGAGATGAATATACACATCACAAAACAGTTTCTCAAAAAGCTTCTTTCTAGTTTTTATATGAAGATATTTCCTTTTTCTCCATAGGCTTCAAAGTGCTCCCAAATATCCCTAGGCAGATTCCACAAAAACGGTGTTGCCAAACTGCCCAATCAAGAGAAAGTTTTAACTCTGTGAGATGAATGCACTCATCACAAAGTAGTACTGCAGAAAACTTCTTTCTAGTTTTTATCCGAAGATATTTCCTTTTTGAACATAGGCCTCAATATGCTCCCAAATATACCTTTGCAGATTCTACTAAAACAGCGTTTCCAAACTACTCAGTGAAAAGAAAGTTTTAACTCAATATGATGAATGCACATTTCTCAAAGCAGTTTCTCAGACTGCTTCTTTCTAGTTTTTATCTGAAGATATTTCCTTTTTAAAAGTAGGCCTCAATGCACTCACGAATATCCCTTTGCAGATTACACAAAAACAGTGCTTCCAAGCCACTGAATCAAAAAAAAAAAAAAATTTAACTCTGTGAGATGAATGCACACATCCTAAGTCAGTTTCCCAGAAAGCTTCTCTCTAGTTTTTATCTGAAGTTATTTCCTTTTTCACCATAGGCCTTAAAATGCTACCAAATATTCTTTCTCAGATTCCACGAAAACAGTGTTGCTGAACTTCTCAATCAAAAGAAAGGTTTCACTCTGTGAGATGAGTGCACTCATAACAAATCAGTTTCTCAAAAAGGTTCTTTCTAGTCTTTATCTGAATATTTTTCCTTTTTAACCATAGGCCTCAATGCACTCACAAATATCCCTTCACAGATTCTACAAAAACAGTGTCTCCAAACAGAGCAATCAAAAGAAAGGTTTAACTATGTGAGATGAGTGCACACATCACAAAGCATTTTTTTCAGAAAGTTTCTTTCTAGTTTTTCTCTGAATATATTTTGTGTTTCACCATAGTCCTCAATGAGCTCCCATATATCTCTCATAGATTTGGAAAAAAACAGGTTTCCAAACTGCTCACACTAAAGAAAAGTTTAACCCCATGAGAAGAATGCACACATCACAATGCAGTTTCTGAGAAAGCTTCTTTCTAGTTTTTATCTGTAGATATTTCCTTTTTCACCATAGGCCTCAAAGCACTCCCAAATATTCCTTTGCAGATTATACATGAACAGTGTTTAAAAACTGCTCAATCAAAAGACAGTTTTAACTTTGTGAGATGAATGCACGCATCACAAAGCAGTTTCCCAGAAAGCTTCTTTCCATTTTTTATCTGAAGATATTTGCTTTTTCACCATAGGCCTAAAAGCATCCCAAATATCCCTTCTCAGACTCTACAAAACAGTGTTGCCAAACTGCTCAATCAAAAGAAAGTTTTAACTCTGTGAGTTGAATGCACACACTACAAAGCAGTTTACCAGAAAGATTCTTTATATTTTTTATCTGAAGATATTTCCTTTTTCACCACAGACCTTAAAGCACTCCCAAATATCCTTTCACAGATGGCACAAAAACAGTGTTGCCAAACTGGTCAATCAAAAAAAAATTTTAACTCTGTGAGATGAATGCATTCAACCAAAGAAGTTTCTCAGAAAGCTTCTTTCTAGTTTTTATCTGAAGATATTTCCTTTTTCACCATGGGCCTGAATGCACTCCCATATATCCCTTTGTAGATTCTACAAAAATGTGTTTCCAGATGGCTTAATCAAAAGGAAGGTTTAACTCTGTGAGTAGAATGCACACATCACAAATTGTTTTCTGAGAAAGCTTCTTTCCAGTATTTATCTGAAAATATTTCCTTTATCACCTTAGGCCTCAATGCACTCCAAAATATCCCTTCACAGATTCTACCAAAACAGTGTATCCAAAGTGCTCAATCAAAAGAAAGGTTCACTCTGTGAGATGAATGCACACAGCACAAAGCAGTTTCTCAGAAAGCTTCTTTCTAATTTTTAATCTGAAGTTATTTCATTTCTCATTATAGGCCTGAAAGCGCTCCTAAATATCCCTTCTCAGATTCTTCAAAAACACTGTTGCCAAACTGCTCAGTCAAAAGAAAGGTTTAACTTTGTGAGATTAATGCACTCATCACAAAGCAGTTTCTAAGAAAGCTTCTTTCTAGTTTTTATCTGAAGATATTTCCTTTTTCAACATAGGCCTCAATGTGCTCTGAAATATCCCTTTGCTGATTCTACCAAAACAGTGATTCCAAACAGCTCAATCAAAAGAAAGCTTTAACTCTGTGAGACGAATGCTCACATCACAAACCAGTTTCTCAGAAATCCTGTTTCTGTTTGTCTCTGAAGATATTTCCTTTTTCACCATAGGCCTGAACGCACTCCCATATATCCCTTCCTAGATGCTACAAAAACAGTGTTTCCAGACTGCTGAATCAAAATAAATGTTTAACTCTGTGAGGAGAATGCAGAAAACACAATTCAGTTTCTGAAAAAGCTTCTTTCTAGTTTTTCTCTGAAGATATTTTCTTTTTCACTATAGGCCTCAATGCGCTCCTATATATCCTTTCATAGATTCTACAAAAACAGTGTTTCCAGACTGCTCAATTGAAAGAAGGGGTTAACTCTGTGAGAAGAATGCATACATCACAAAACAGTTTCTAAGAAAGCTTCTTTCTTGTTTTTCTCTGAGAATATTTCCTTTTTCACCACATGCCACAATGCACAACCATACGTCCCTTCAGAGATTCTACAAAAACAGTGTTTCCAAACTTCTCCATCAAAAGAAAGATTTAACTCTGTGAGAAAAATGCACACATCACAAAGTGGTTTCTGAGAAAGCTTCTTTGTAATTTTTATCTGAAGATATTTCATTTTTCATCTAAGGCCTCAATACTCTCCCAAATATCCCTTCACAGATTCTACAAAAATAGTGTTTCCAAAATGCTCAATCAAAAGAAAGGTATATGTCTGTGAGAAGAATGCACACATCACAAAGAGGTTTCTGAGAAAGATGCTTTCTAAGATTCATCTGAAGATATTTCCCTTTTCACCATTGGCCTCAATGCGCTCCCAAATATCCTTTCACAGATTCTACAAAAACAGTGTTTCCAAATTGCTAAATCAAAAGAAAGGTTTGACTCTCTGAGATAAATGCACTCATCACAAAGCAGTTACTCAGAAAGCTTCTTTCTAGTTTTTTCTGAAGATATTTCCTTTTTCAACATAGGCCTCAAAATGCTCACATATATCCCTCCACAGATTCTACAAAAAGAGTGTTGCTAAACTGCTCAATCAAAAGGAAGGTTTAACTCTGTGAGATGAATGCACACATCACAAAGTAGAGTCTCAGAAAATTTGTTTCTACTTTTTCTCTGAAGATATTTCATTTTTCACCATAGGCCTAAAAGATCTCCCGTATATTCTTTCACAGATTGTACGAAAACAGTGTTTCTAGACTGCTCAACCAAAGGAAAGGTTTAACTCTGTGAGAAGAATGCACACATCACAAAGCAGTTTCTGAGAAAGCTTCTTTCTAGTTTTTATCTAAAGATATTTCCTTTATCATGTTAGGCCTCAATGTGCTCCCAAATATCTCTTTGCAGATTCTACGGAAACAGTGTTTCCTAACTGCTCAAAAGAAAGGTTTAACTCTGTGAGATGAGTGCACACATCATAAAACAGTTTCAGAAAGCTTCTTTCCAGTTTTTATATAAAGATATTTCATTTTTCACCATAGTCCTCAAAGATCTCCCAAATATCCCTTTGGAGATTGTACATAAACAGTGTTTCCAAATTGCTCAAGCAAAAGAAAGGATTAACTCTGTGAGATGAATGCACATACCCAAAGCAGTTTCTCAGAAAACTTCTTCCTAGTTTTTGTCTGAAGGTATTTCCTTTTTCACTATAGGCCTTGAAGCACTCCCAAATATAACTTTGCAGATTCTACAAAAAACAGTGTTGCCAAACTGTGCAATCAAAAAATCAGTTTACCTCTGTGAGATGAATGCATTAATCACCAGGCAGTTTCTCAGAATGATTCTCTATAGTTTTGATCTGAAGATATTTTCTTTTCTACCATAGGACTCAATGTGCTCCCAAGTATCCCTTCACAGTTTCCACAAAAACAGAGTTTCCCAACTGTTCAATAAATATAAAGTATTAACTCTATATTATGAATTCACACATCATAAAGCAGTTTCTCAGAAAGCTTCTTTCTAGTTTTTATCTGAAGATATTTCCTTTTTCACCATAAGCCTCAATGCACTCCAAGTATCCCTTGGTAGATTTTACAGAATCAGTGTTTCCAAACTCTTCAATCAAAATATGGTTTAACATTGTAAGATCAATGTACACATCACAAAGCAGGTTTCTGAAAGCTTCTTTCTGGTTTTTATCTGAAGATATTTCCTTTTTCACTATAGGCTTCGTACCACTCCCAAATATTCCTTCACAGATTCTACAAAAACAGTACTTCCAAACTGCTCTATCAAAAGCAAGTTTTAAATCTGTGAGAAGAATGCACTCATCACAAAGCAGTTTCTCTGAAATCTTTCTAGTTTTTATGTGAAGATATTTCCATTTTCACCCTAGGCCTCAATGCACTCCAAAATATCCCTTCATAGATTCTAGCAAAACAGTTTTTCCAACCTGCTCAATAAAATAAAGGTTCAAATCTCTGTGATGAATGCACACATCACCAAGCAGTTTTTGAGAAAGCTTCTTTCTAGTATTTTCCTGAAGATATTTGGTTTTTCACCATAGGCCTCAATGCAGTCCCAAATATCCCTTCACAGATCCTACAAAAACAGTGTTTCCAAACTGCTCAATCAAAAGAAAGGTTTAACTCTCTGAGAAGAATGCACACGTCACAAAGCAGTTTCTGAGAACAGTTTTTTCTATTATTTATATGAAGATATTTTCTTTTTCACCATAGGCCTCAAATGGCTCCAAAATATCCCTCCACAGATTCTACAAAACTGGGGTTCCAAATTGCTCAATCAAAAAAATTTTACCTCTATATGATGAGTATGCACATCACAAAGCTCAGAATGCTTCTTTCTTGTATTTATCTGAAGATATTTCCTTTATCACCTTAAGCCTCAATGCACTCCCAAGTATCCCATGATAGATTTTACAGAAACAGTGTTTCCAACCTTCCCCCCAAAAATAATGGTTTAACTCTGTGAGATGAATGTACACATCACAAAGCAATTTCCAGAAAGCTTCTTTCTAGTTTCTATCTGAAAATAATACTTTTTTCACCATAGGCCTTGAGCGCTCCCAAATATCCCTTTGCAGATTTATAAAAACATTGTTTCCAAACTGCTCAATCAAAAGAGATGTTTAACTCTTTGAGATGAATGCACTTATCAACAAGCAGTTTCTCAGAATGATTTTTTCTAGTTTTTATCTGAAGATATTTTCTTTTTCACAAAAGGCCTCAATGTGCTCCCAAATATCCCTTTGCAGATTCTACGAAGCAGTGTTTCCAAACTGCTCAACCAACAGAAAGTTTTAACTCTCTATGATGAATGTGCACATCACAAAGCGGTTTCTCTGAAAGCTTCTTTCTAGTTTTTATCTGAAGGTATTTCAATTTTCACCATAGGCCTGAAAGCGCTCCCAAATATCCCTTTGCAGATTCTACAGAAACAGTGTTTCCAAACTGCTCAATCAAAAGAAAGGTTTTAGTCTGGGAGAAGAATTCAGTCATCACCAAGCAGTTTATCAGAAAGCTTCTTTCTAGTTTTTATCTGAAGGTATTTCCTTTTTCACCATAGGCCCCAAAGCGCTCCCAAATATCCCTTTGAAGATTCTACCAAAACAGTGTTTCCAAACTGCTCAATCAAAAGAAAGGTTTAACTCTGTGAGATGAATGCACACATCACAAAGCAGTTTCTCAGAAATATTCTTTCTAGTTTTTCTCTAAAGATATTTCCTTTTTCACTTTAGGCCTGAATGCGCTCCCAGATATCCCTTCGTAGATTATAGATAAACAGTGTTTTCAGACTGCTCAACCAAAAGAAAGTTTTAACACTGTGAAAAGAAGGCACACATCACAAAGCTGTTTCTGAGAAATCTTCTTTCTAGTTTATGTCTGAAAATATTTCCTTTTTCACCATAGACCTCAGTGTGCTCCAAAATGTCCTTTCATGGATGCTACAAAAATAGTGTTTCCAAATAGCTCAATCAAAATAAAGGTTTAACCCTGTGAGATAAATACATTCATCAGAAAGAAGTTTTTCAGAAAGCTTCTTTCTAGTTTTTATCTGTAGATATTTACTTTTTCACCATAAGCCTTGAAGCACTCCCAAATATCTCTTCACAGATTCTACAGAAACAGCATTGTCAAACTGCTCAATCAAAAAAAAAGTTTAAGTCTGTGAGATGAATGCACTCATCACAAAGCAGTTTCTCAGAAAGCTTCTTTCTAGTTTTTATCTGAAGATATTTCCTTTTTCACAATAGGCCTCAATGTGCTCCCATATTTCCCTTCACAGATTCTACAAAAACAGTGTTTCTGAAGTGCTCAATCAAAAGAAAAGTTTAATTCTGTGAGAAGATTGCACACATCACAAAGCAGTTTCTGGGAAAGCTTCTTTCCAGTATTTATGTGAAGATATTTCCTTTTTCACCATATGCCTCAAAGCACACCTAAATGTCCCTTCCCAGATCCTACAAAAACAGTGGTTCCAAACTGCTCAATCAAAAGAAAGGTTTTACTCTGTGAGATGAATTCACTGATCACAAAGCAGTTTCTCAGAAATCTCCTTTCTAGTTTTTATCTGAATGAATTTCATTTTTCTCCATAGGCCCTAATGCACTCCCAAATATCCCTTTACAGATTATACCAAAACATTGTTTCCACACTACTCCAACAAAGTAATTTTTAACTCTGTGAAAACAATGCACACATCACAAAGCAATTTTGACAAAGTTTCATTCTGGTTTTTATCTGAAGATAATTCCTTTTTCACCATAGGCCCCAAAGGACTCTGAAATATCCCTACACAGATTCTATAAAAACAGTGTTGCCAAACTGCTCAATAAAAAAAAAAAAAAAGGTTTTAACTCTGTGAGACAAATGCAGTCATCACCAAGCAGTTTCTCAGAAAGCTTCTTTCCGGTTTTTATCTGAAGCTATTACCTTTTTCAAAACAGGCCTCAAAGTGCTCCCAAATATCCCTTTGCAGATTCTACAAAAACAGTGTTTCCAGATTGCTCAATCAAAATAAAATTTTAATTCTATGTGAAGAATTCACACATCTGGAGCAGTTTCTCAGAATGCTACTTTCTAGTTTTTTTTTTTTTTTGAGACAGTCTTGCTTTGTCTCCCAGGCTGGAGTGCAGTAGCGCAATCTCAGCTCACTGTAAGCTCTGCCTCCAGGCTTCACACCATTCTCCTTCCTCAGCCTCCTGAGTAGCTGGGACTACAGGGGCCTGCCACCATGCCCAGCTAATTTTTTTGTATTTTTAGTAGAGACGGGGTTTCACTGTGTTAGCCAGGATGATCTTGATCTCCTGACCTTGTGATCCATGCTCCTCAGCCTCCCAAAGTGCTGGGATTACAGGTGTAAGCTACCGCACCCAGCCCTGCTACTTTCTAGTTTTTATCTAAAGATATTTCCTGTTTCACCTTTGGTTTCAATGCAGTCCCAAATTTCCCTTGGTAGATTTTACAGAAACAGTCTTTCCATAGTGCTCAATGAAAACAATTGTTTACCGGGGGGAGGAGCCAAGATGGCCGAATAGGAACAGCTCTGGTCTACAGCTCCCAGCGCGAGTGACGCAGAAGACGGGTGATTTCTGCATTTCCATCTGAGGTACCGTGTTCATCTTACCAGGGAGTGCCAGAGAGTGGGCGCAGGTCAGTGGGTGAGTGCACCATGTGCCAGCCAAAGCAGGGGTAAGGCATTGCCTCACTCGGGAAGCACAAGGGGTCAGGGAGTTCCCTTTCCAGGGGTGACAAACGGCACCTGGAAAATCGGGCCACTCCCACCCAAATACTGTGCTTTTCTGACGGGCTTAGGAAACGGTGCCCCAGGAGAATATAGCCCACACCTGGCTCAGAGGGTCCTATGCCCACGGAGCCTCGCTGATTGCTAGAACAGCAGTCTGAGATCAAACAGCAAGTCGGCAGCGAGGCTGGGGGAGGGGTGCCTGCCATTGCCCAGGCTCGCTTAGGTAAACAAAGCAGCCTGGAAGCTTGAACTGGGTGGAGCCCACCACAGCTCAAGGAGGCCTGCCTGCCTCTGTAGGCTCCACCTCTGGGGGCAGGGCACAGACAAACAAAAAGACAGCAGTAACCACTGCAGACTTAAATGTCCCTGTCTGACAGCATTGAGGAGAGCAGTGGTTCTCCCAGCACGCAGCTGGAGATCTGAGAACGGGCTGACTGCCTCCTCAGGTGGGTCACTGACCCCTGACCCCTGAGCAGCCTAACTGGGAGGCACCCCCCAGTAGGGGCAGACTGACACCTCACACGGCAGGCCAGGTACTCCAACAGACCTGCAGCTGAGGATCCTGTCTGTTAGAAGGAAAACTAACAGAAAGGACACCCACACCAAAAATCCATCTGTACATCACCATCATCAAAGACCAAAAGTAGATAAAACCACAAAGATGGGGAAAAAACAGAGCAGAAAAGCTGGAAACTCTAAAAAGCAGAGTACCTCTCCTCCTCCAAAAGAATGCAGTTCCTCACCAGCAACGGAACAAAGCTGGACGGAGAATGACTTTGACGAGCTGAGAGAAGAAGGCTTCAGATGATCAAATTACTCTGAGCTACGGGAGGATATTCAAACCAAAGGCAAAGAAGTTGAAAACTTTGAAAAAAATTTAGAAGAATGTTTAACTAGAATAACCAATACAGAGAAGTGCTTAAAGGAGCTGATGGAGCTGAAAACCAAGGCTCAAGAACTACGTGAAGAATGCAGAAGCCTCAGGAGCTGATGCGATCAAATGGAAGAAAGGGTATCAGCCCTGGAAGATGAAATGAACGAAATGAAGTGAGAAGGGAAGTTTAGAGAAAAAAGAATAAAAAGAAACGAGCAAAGCCTCCAAGAAATGTGGGACAATGTGAAAAGACCAAATCTACGTCTGATTGGTGTACCTGAAAGTGACGGGGAGAATGGAAACAAGTTGGAAAACACTCTGCAGGATATTATCCAGGAGAACTTCCCCAATCTAGCAAGGCAGGCCAACATTCAGATTCAGGAAATACAGAGAACGCCACAAAGATACCCCTCGAGAACAGCAACCCCAAGACACATAATTGTCAGATTCACCAAAGTTGAAATGAAGGAAAAAATGTTAAGGGCAGCCAGAGAGAAAGGTCGGGTTACCATCAAAGGGAAGCCCATCAGACTAACAGTGGATCTCTCGGCAGAAACCCTACAAGCCAGAAGAGAGTGGGGGCCAATATTCAACATTCTTAAAGAAAAGAATTTTCAACCCAGAATTTCATATCCTGCCAAACTAAGCTTCATAAGTGAAGGAGAAATAAAATACTTTACAGACAAGCAAATGCTGAGAGATTTTGTCACCACCAGGCCTGCCCTAAAAGAGCTCCTGAAGGAAGTGCTAAACATGGAAAGGCACAACCGGTACCAGCCACTGCAAAATCATACCGAAATGTAAAGACCATGGAGACTAGGAAGAGACTGCATCAACTAATGAGCAAAATAACCAGCTAATATCATAATGACAGGATCAAATTCACACATAACAATATTAACTTTAAATGTAAATGGACTAAATGCTCCAATTAAAAGACACAGACTGGCAAATTGGATAAAGACTCAAGACCCATTAGTGTGCTGTATTCAGGAAACCCATCTCATGTGCAGAGACACACATAGGCTCAGAATAAAAGGATGGAGGAAGATCTACCAAGCAAACGGAAAACAAAAAAAGGCAGGGGTTGCAATCCTAGTCTCTGATAAAACAGACTTTAAACCAACAAAGATCAAAAGAGACAAAGAAGGCCATTACATAATGGTAAAGGGATTAATTCAACAAGAAGAGCTAACTATCCTAAATATATATGCACCCAATACGGGAGCACCCAGATTCATAAAGCAAGTCCTGAGTGACCTACAAAGAGACTTACACTCCCACACATTAATAATGGGAGACTTTAACACCCCACTGTCAACATTAGACAGATCAATGAGACAGAAAGTCAACAAGGATACCCAGGAATTGAACTAAGCTCTGCACCAAGTGGACCTAATAGACATCTACAGAACTCTCCACCCCAAATCAACAGAATATACATTATTTTCAGCACCACACCACACCTCTTCCAAAACTGACCATATACTTGGAAGTAAAGCTCTCCTCAATAAATGTAAAGGAACATAAATTATAACAAACTATCTCTCAGATCACAGTGCAATCAAGCTAGAACTCAGGATTAAGAATCTTAGTCAAAACCGCTCATCTACATGGAAACTGAACAACCTGCTCCTGAATGACTACTGGGTACCTAACGAAATGAAGGCAGAAATAAAGATGTTCTTTGAAACCAATGAGAACAAAGACACAACATACGAGAATCTCTGGGATGCATTCAAAGCAGTGTGTAGAGGGAAATTTATAGCACTAAATGCCCACAAGAGAAAGCAGGAAAGATCCAAAATTGACACCCTAACATCACAATTAAAAGAACTAGACAAGCAAGAGCAAACACATTCAAAAGCTAGCAGAAGGCAAGAAATAACTAAAATCAGAGCAGAACTGAAGGAAATAGAGACACAAAAAACCCTTCAAAAAATTAATGAATCCAGGAGCTGGTTTTTTGAAAGGATCAACAAAATTGATAGACTGCTAGCAAGATTAATAAAGAAAAAAAGAGAGAAGAATCAAATAGATGCAATAAGAAATGATAAAGGGGATATCACCACCAATCCCACAGAAATATAAACTACCATCAGAGAATACTACAAACACCTCTATGCAAATAAACTAGAAAATCTAGAAGAAATGGATAAATTCCTCGACACATACACCCTCCCAAGACTAAACCAGGAAGAAGTTGAATCTCTGAATAGACCAATAACAGGAGCTGAAATTGTGGCAATAATCAATAGCTTACCAACCAAAAAAAGTCCAGGACCAGATGGGTTCACAGCCGAATTCTACCAGAGGTACAAGGAGGAGCTGGTACCATTCCTTCTGAAACTATTCCAATCAATAGAAAAAGAGGGAATCCTCCCTAACTCATTTTATGAGGCCAGCATCATCCTGATACCAAAGCCTGGCAGAGACACAACAAAAAAAGAGAATTTTAGACCAATATCCTTGATGAACATTGATGCAAAAATCCTCAATAAAATACTGGCAAACAGAATCCAGCAGCACATCAAAAAGCTTATCCACCATGATCAAGTGGGCTTCATCCCTGGGATGCAAGGCTGGTTCAATATACGCAAATCAATAAATGTAATCCAGCATATAAACAGAACCAAAGACAAAAACCACATGATTATCTCAATAGATGCAGAAATGGCCTTTGACAAAATTCAACAACGCTTCATGCTAAAACCTCTCAATAAATTAGGTATGGATGAGACGTATCTCAAAATAATAAGAGCTATTTATGACAAACCCACAGCCAATATAATACTGAATGGGCAAAAACTGGAAGCATTCCCTTTGAAAACTGGCACAAGACAGGGATGCCCTCTCTCACCAATTCTATTCAACATAGTGTTGGAAGTTCTGGCCAGGGCAATTAGGCAGGAGAAGGAAATCAAGGGTATTCAAGTAGGAAAAGAGGAAGTCAAATTGTCCCTGTTTGCAGATGACATGATAGTATATCTAGAAAACCCCATTGTGTCAGCCCAAAATCTCCTTAAGCTGATAAGCAACTTCAGCAAAGTCTCAGGATACAAAATCAATGTACAAAAATCACAAGCATTCTTATACACCAATAACAGACAAACAGAGAGCCAAATCATGAGTGAACTCCCATTCACAATTGCTTCAAAGAGAATAAAATACCTAGGAATCCAACTTACAAGGCATGTGAAGGACCTCTTCAAGGAGAACTACAAGTCATTGCTTAATGAAATAAAAGAGGATACAAACAAATGGAAGAACATTCCATGCTCATGGGTAGGAAGAATCAATATCATGAAAATGGCCATCCTTCCCAAGGTAATTTACAGATTCAATGCCATCTCCATCAAGTTACCAATGACTTTCTTCACAGAATTGGAAAAAACTAATTTAAAGTTCATATGGAACCAAAAAAGAGCCTGCATCACCAAGTCAATCCTAAGCCAAAAGAACAAAGCTGGAGGCATCACACTACCTGATTCAAACTATACTACAAGGCTACAGTAACCAAAACAGCATGGTACCGGTACCAAAACAGAGATATAGATCAATGGAACAGAACAGAGCCGTCAGAAATAATGCCATATATCTACAACTATCTGATCTTTGACAAACCTGACAAAAACAAGAAATGGGGAAAGGATTCCCTATTTAATAAATGGTGATGGGAAAACTGGCTAGCCATATGTAGAAAGTTGAAACTGGATCCCTTCCTTACACCTTATACAAAAATCAATTCAAGATGGATTAAAGACTTAAATGTTAGACCTAAAACCATAAAAACCCTAGAAGAAAACCTAGGCATTACCATTCAGGACATAGGCATGGGCAAGGACTTCATGTCCAAAACACCAAAAGCAATGGCAACAAAAGCCAAAATTGACAAATGGGATCTAATTAAACTCAAGAGCTTCTGCACAGCAAAGGAAACTACCATCAGAGTGAACAGGCAACCTACAAAATGGGAGAAAATTTTCGCAACCTACTCATCTGACAAAGGGCTAATATCCAGAATCTACAATGAACTCAAACAAATTTACAAGAAAAAACAAACAACCCCATCAAAAAGTGGGTGAAGGACATGAACAGACACTTCTCAAAAGAAGACATTTATGCAGCCAAAAAACACATGAAAAAATGCTCACCATCACTGGCCACCAGAGAAATGCAAATCAAAACCACAATGAGATACCATCTCACACCAGTTAGAATGGCAATCATTAAAAAGTCAGGAAACAACAGGTGCTGGAGAGGATGTGGAGAAATAGGAACACTTTTACACTGTTGGTGGGACTGTAAACTAGTTCAACCCTTGTGGAAGTCAGTGTGGCGATTCCTCAGGGATCTAGAACTAGACATTGCATTTGACTCAGCCATCCCATTACTCGGTATATACCCAAAGGACTATAAATCATGCTGCTATAAAGACACATGCACATGTATGTTTATTGCAGCATTATTTACAGTAGCAAAGACTTGGAACCAACCCAAATGTCCAAAAATGATAGACTGGATTAAGAAAATGTGGCACATATACACCATGGAATACTATGCAGCCATAAAAAATGATGAGTTCATGTCCTTTGTAGGGACATGGATGAAATTGGAAATATCATTCTCAGTAAACTATCGCAAGAACAAAAATCAAACACCGCATATTCTCACTCATAGGTGGTAATTGAACAATGAGAACACATGGTCAAAGGAAGGGGAGCATCACACTCTGGGGACTGTTGTGGGGTGGGGGGACGGGGGAGGGATAGCATTGGGAGATATACCTAATGCTAGATGACGAGTTGGTGGGTGCAGCGCACCAGCATGGCACATGTGTACATATGTAACTTACCTGCACATTGCGCACGTGTACCATAGAGCCTAAAGTGTAATAATAATAATAATAAAAAAGAAAAAAAAAACAAAAAATAACCAAAATAATTGTTTACCTTTGTGCAAGTAATGTACACATCACAAAGCAGTTTCCAGAAAGCTTCTTTCCTGTTTTTATTGGAAGATATTTCATTTTCACCAGAGAGCTTTCTCCAAAATATCCCTTTGCAGATTCTACAAAAACAGTGTTTTTAAACTGCTCAAGAAAAGAGAGGTTTCACTCTGTGAGATGAATGCACTCATAAAAATGTTGTTTCTCAGAGAGCTTACTTCTAGTTTTTATCTGAAGATATTTTCTTTTTCACCATAGGTCTCAATGTGCTCCCAAATATCCCTTCACAGATACTACCAATACAGTATTTCCAAAGTACTCAATGCAAAGAAAGGTTTAATTCTGTTAGATGAATGCACACATCACAAAGCAGTTTCTTAGAAAGCTTCTTTCTAGTTTTTCTCTGAAGATATTTCCTTATTCACCATAGGTCTCAAAGCACTCCCAAATATCCCTTCACAGATTCTACAAAAACAGTATTGCCAAAACATGCAATCAAAAAGATTTAACTGTGAGATGAATGCACTCATCACCAAGCAGTTTCTCAAAATGACTCTTTCCACTTTTAATCTGAAGATATTTCCTTTTTCACCATAGGCCTCAATGCGCTCCCAGATATCCCTTCACAGATTCTACAAAAACAGTGGTTCCAAACTGCTCAATCAACAGACAATTTTAACTATATATGATGAATGTGCACATCACAAAGCAGTTTCTGAGAAAGCGTCTTTCTAGTTTTTATCTGAAAATATTTTCTTCTGCATGATGGGCCTCAGTGCACTCCCAAATATACCTTCATAGATTCTACCAAAACAGTGTTTCCAAACTACTCAACCAAAAGAAAGGTTTAACTCTGTGAGATGAATACACACATCACATAGCAGTTTCTCGGAAAGCTTTTTTCTAGTTTTTCTCTGAAGATATTTCCTTTTTCACTATAGGCCTCAATGAGCTCAACTATAACCCTTCCTAGATACTACAAAAACAATGTGTGCAAACTGCTTAATCAAAGAAAGGCTTAACTCTGTGAGATGAATGCACTCATCTCAAAGCAGTTTCTCATAAATCTTCTTTCTAGTTTTTATCTGAAGATATTTCCTTTTTCACCATAGGCCTCAAAGTGCTCCCAAGTATTCCTTTGTAGTTTTCACAGAAGCAGTGTCTCCAAACTGCTCAATCAAAATAATGGTTTAACTCTGTGAGATGAATGCACACAACACAAAGCAGTTCACCAGAAAGCTTCTTTCTAAAAATATCCCTTCACTGATTCTACCAAAACATTGTTTTGAAGCTGCTCAATCAAAAGAAAGATTTAACTCTGTGAGATGAATGCACACAACACAAAGCAGTTCCCCAGAAAGCTTCTTTCTAAAAATATCCCTTCACTGATTCTACCAAAACATTGTTTTGAAGCTGCTCAATCAAAAGAAAGATTTAACTCTGTGAGATGAATGCACACATCACAATGTGGTTTGTGAGAAAACTTCTTTCTAGTTTTTATCTGAAGATATTCCCATTTTAACCATAGGCCTCAAACATTCCCAAATGTCCCTTCACAGATTGTATAAAAACAGTGTTGCCAATCTGCTCAATCAAAAAAAAGGTTTAACTCTGTGAAATAAATGCTCTCATCACCAAGCAGTTTCTCAGAACAGTTGTTACTAGTTTTTGTCTGAAGATAATTCCATTTCACCATAGGCCTCAATGTTCTCTCAAATATCCCTTCTCAGATTCTACAAAAACAGTGTTTCCAAACTGCTCAGTGAAAGGAAAGTTTTAACTCTGTATGAGGAATGGACACATCACAAAGCACTGTCTCAAAATCCGTCTTTCTAGTTTTTATCTGAAGATATTTCCTTTTTCACCATTGACCTCAAAGTGCTCCAAAATATCCCCTCACATATTCTACCAAAACAGTGTTTCCAAGCTGCTCAATGAAAAGAAACTTTTAACTCTCTGTGATGAGTGCACTAATCACTAAGCAGTTTCCCAGAAAGCATCTTTCTAGTTTTTACCTGAAGATATTTCCTTTTTCACCATAGTCCCCAATGCACTCCCAAATATCCCTTCATAGATTCTACCAAAACAGTGTTTCCAAACTGCTCGACCAAAAGAAAGGTTTAACTCTGTGAGATGAATGCACACATCACATAGCAGTTTCTCAGAAAGCTTTTTTCTAGTTTTTCTCTGAAGATATTTCCTTTTTCACTATAGGCCTCAATGAGCTCCCCTATAACCCTTCCTAGATACTACAAAAACAGTGCGTCCAAACTACTTAATCAAAGAAAGGTTTAACTCTGTGGGATGAATGCACTCATCTCAAAGCAGTTTCTCATAAAGCTTCTTTCTAGTTTTTATCTGAAGATATTTCCTTTTTCACCATAGGCCTGAATGCACTCCCAAATATCCCTTCACAGATTCTACCAAAACAGTGTTTCCAGACTTCTCAATGAAAAGAAAGTTTTAGCTCTGTGAGAAGTATGCACACATGATAAAGCGGTTTCTGATAAAGTTTCTTTCTAGTTTTTATCTGAATATATTTCCTTTTTCACCACAGGCCTCAAAGAGCTCCCAAATATCCCTTCACAGATTCTACCAAAGCATTGTTTCCAAACTGATCAATTGAAAGAAAGGTTTAATGCTTTGAGATGAATGCACATGTCACATAGCAGTGTCTCAGAAAACTTTCTAGTTTTTCTCTGAAGTTATTTCTTTTCTCACCATATGCCTCAATGTGATTCCAAATATTCCTTCACAGATATTACCAAAACAGTGTTTCCAAAGTGTTCAATCAAAAGAAAGGTTTAACTTTGTCATTTGAATACATGCATCACAAAGCAACCTCTCAGAAAGCTTCCTTATACTTTCTCACTGCAAATATTTTGTTTTCTACCATAGGTCTCAATGCACTCCCAAATATACATTCAAAAATAGTATAAAAACAATGTTTTCAAACTGCTCAATCAAAAGAAAATTTTAAGTCTGTGAGATGAGTGTACTCATCCAAAGCAGTTTCTCAGAAAGCTTCTTTCAAGTTTTTCTCCAAAGATATTTCCTTTTTCAGCATAGTCCTCAATGTGCTCCAAAATGTCAATTTACAGATTCTACAAAATCAGTGTTTCCAAACAGCTCAATCAAAAGAAAGGTTTAACTCTGTGAGACAAATGCACACATCATTTAGAAGTTTCCAAGAATGCTTCTTTCTAGTTTTTATCTTAAGCAATTTCCTTTTTCACCATAGGCCTTAAAGCACTCCCAAATATCCCTTCTCAGATTCTACAAAAAACAGTGTTGCCAAACTGCTCCATCAAAAGAAAGGTTTAACTCTGTGTGATGAATGCAGTCATCACAAAGTAGTTTCTCAGAATGCTTCTTTCTAGTTTTTATCTGAAGATATTTCCTTTTTCACCATAGGCCTCAATGTGCTCCCAAAAATCCCCTTGCAGATTCTACCAAAACAGTGTTTCCAGACTGCTCAATCAAAAGAAAGATTTAACTCTGTTAGAAGAATGCACACTTTGTGGGGCCATGATGGCCGAATAGGAACTGCTGCAGTCTACTGCTCCCAGCATGAGTGACACAGAAGATGGGTGATTTCTACATTTCCAACTGAGGTACTGGCTTCATCTCACTGGGGAGTGCTGGACAGTGGGTGCAGGACAGTGGATGCAGTGCACTGTACGTGAGCTGAAGCAGGGCAAAGCATAGCCTCACCCGGGAAGTGCAAGGAGTCAGGGAATTCCCTTTCCTAGTCAAAGAAAGGGGTGACAGATGGCACCTGGAAAATTGGGTCATTCCCACCCTAATAGAGCACTTTTCCAATGGGCTTAACAAACAGCACACCAGGAGATTATATCCTGCACCTGGCTCAGAGGGTCTTACGCTCATGGAGCCATGCTCATGGCTAGCACAGCAGTCTGAGATCAAACTGCAAGGAGGCAGTGAGGCTGGGGGAGGGGCACCTGCCATTGCCGAGGCTTGAGTAGGTAAACAAAGCAGCTGGGAAGCTCAAACTGGGTGGAGCCCACGACAGCTCAAGGAGGCCCACTTGCCTCTGTAGGCTCCACCACTGGGGACAGGGCACTGACAAACAAAAGACAGCAATAACCTCTGAAGACTTAAATGTCCCTGTCTGAAAGCTTTAAAGAGAGTAGTGGCTCTCCAAGCACACAGCTTCAGATCTGAGAATGGGCAGACTGCCTCTCCAAGTTGGTCCCTGACCCCTGAGTAGCCTAAGGAGGCATCCCCTAGTAGGGGCAGACTGACAACACACAGGGCTGGGTACTCCTCTGAGACAAAACTTCCAGAGGAACTATCAGGCAGCAGCATTTACACTTCACCAATATCCGCTGTTCTGCAGCCACCACTGCTGATACCCAGGCAAACAGGGTCTGGAGTGGACCTCCAGCAAACTCCAACGGACCTGCAGCTGAGGGTCTTGACTGTTAGAAGGAAAATTAACAAACAGAAAGGACATCCACAGCAAAAACAAATCTGTACATCGCTATCATCAAAGACCAAAGTAGATAAAACCACAAAGATGGGGAAATAACAGCAGAAAAACTGGAAACTCTAAAAATCAGAGTTCCTCTCCTCCTCCAAAGGAGCACAGATCCTCACCAGCAATGGAACAAAGCAGGACAGAGAGTGACTTTGATGAGCTGAGAGAAGAAGGCTTCAGACAATCAAACTACTCTGAGCTAAAGGAGGAAGTAAGAACCAATGACAAAGAAGTTAAAATCTTTGAGAAACAAATTAGACGAATGACTAACTAGAATAACCAACGCAGAGAAGACCTTAAAGGACCTGATGGAGCTGAAAACCATGGCATGAGAACTACTTGACAAATGCACAAGCCTCAGTAGCTGATGTGATCAACTGGAAGAAAGGATATCAGTGATGGAAGACAAAATGAATGAAATGAAGTGTGAAGAGAAGTTTAGAAAAAAAAGAATAGAAAGAAACAAACAAAGCATCCAAGAAATATGCAACTATGTGAAAAGACCAAATCTACGTCTGATTGGTGTACCAGAAAGTGACAGGGAGAACGGAACCAAGTTGGAAAACATTCTGAAGGATATTATCCAGGAGAAATTCCCCAATCTAGCAAGGCAGACCAACATTCAAATTCAGGAAATACAGAGAACGCCACAAAGATACTCCTCGAGAAGAGCAACTTAAAGACACATAATTGTCAGATTCACCAAAGGTGAAATGAAGGAAAAAATGTTAAGGGCAGCCAGAGAGAAAGGTCGGGTTACCCACAAAGGGAAGCCCATCAGACTAACAGCTGATCTGTCAGCAGAAACTCTACAAGGCTGAAGAGAGTGGCGGCCAATATTCAACATTCTTAAAGAAAAGAATTTTCAACCCAGAATTTCATATCCAACCAAACTAACCTTCATAAGTGAAGGAGAAATAAAATACTTTACAGACAAGCAAATGTTGAGAGATTTTGTCACCACCAGGCCTGCCCTAAAAGAGCTCCTGAAGGAAGAACTAAACATGGAAAGCAATAACCGGTACCAGCCACTGCAAAAACATGCCATATTGTAAAGATCTTCAAGGCTAGGAAGAAACTGCATCAACTAATGAGCAAAATAACCAGCTAACATCATAAAGACAGGATCAAATTCACACATAACAATACTAAGTTTAAATATAAATGGGCTAAATGCTCCAATTAAAAGGCATAGACTGGCAAATTGGATAAAGAGTCAAGACCCGTCAGTGTGCTGTATTCAGGAAACTCAACTCATGCACAGAGACACACGTAAGCTCAAAGTAAAGGGATGGAGGAAGATCTACCAAGCAAATGGAAAACAAAAAAAGGCAGGGGTTGAAAACATAGTCTTGGATAAAACAGACTTTAAACCAATAAAGATCAAAAGAGACAAAGAAGACCATTACATAATGGTAAAGGAATCAATTCAACAAGGAGAATTAACTATCCTAAATACATATGCACCCAATACAGGAGCACCCAGATTCATAAAGCAAGTTCTCAGTGACCTACAAAGAGACTTAGACTCCCACACAATAACAATGGGAGACTTTGACACCCCACTGTCAACATTAGACAGATCAATGAGACAGAAAGTTAACAAGGATATTCAAGAATTGAACTGAGCTCTGCACCAAGCGGACCTAATAGACACCTACAGAACTCTCAACCACAAATCAACAGAATGTACATTGTTTTCAGCACCACACCTATTCAAAAATTGACCACATAGTTGGAAATAAAGGATTCCTCAGCAAATGTAAAAGAACAGAAATTATAACAAACTGTCTCTCAGACCACAGTGCAATCAAACTAGAACTCAGGATTAAGAAACTCACTCAAAATTGCTCAACTACGTGGATACTGAACAACCTGCTCCTGAATGACTACTGGGTACATAACGAAATGAAGGCAGAAATAAAGATGTTGTTGGAAACCAATGAGAAAAAAGACACAACATACCAGAATATCTGGGACACATTCAAAGCAATGTGTAGAGAGAAATTTATAGCACTAAATGCCCACAAGAGAAAGCAGGAAAGATCCAAAATTGACACCCTAACATCACAATTAAAAGAACTAGAGAAGCAAGAGCAAACACATTCAAAAGCTAGGAGAAGACAAGACATAACTAAGATCAGAGCAGAACTGAAAGAAATAGAGACACAAAAACCCCTTCAAAAAAAAATCAATGAATCCCAGATCTGGTTTTTTGAAAAGATCAAGAAAATTGGTATACCACTAGCAAGACTAATAAAGAAGAAAAGAGAGAAGAATCAAATAGATGCAATAAAAAATGATAAAGGGGATATCACCTCTGATCCCACAGAAATACAAATTATCATCAGAGAATAGTATAACCACCTCCACACAAATAAACTAGAAAATCTAGAAGAAATGGATAAATTCCTTGACACATTCATCTTCCCAAAACTAAACCAGGAAGAAGTTGAATCTCTGAATAGACCAACAACAGGCTCTGAAATTGATGCAATTATTAATAGCTTACCAACCAAAAAAGTCCAGGACGAGATGGACTCACAGCCGAATTCTACCAGAGGTACAAGGAGGAACTGGTACCATTCCTCCTGAAACTATTCCAACCAGTAGAAAAAGAGGGAATCCTCCCTAACTCATTTTATGAGGCCAGCATCATCCGGATACCAAAGCCTGGCAGAGACAGAACAAAGAAGCGAATTTATGCTAATATCCTTGATGAAAATTGATGCAAAAATCCTCAACAAAATAATGGCAAACCGAATCCAGCAACACATCAAAAAGCTTATCCACCATGATCAAGTTTGCTTCATCCCTGGGATGCAAGGCTGGTTCAACATACGCAAATCAATAAATGTAATCCAGCATATAAACAGAACGAAAGACAAAAACCACATGACTATCTCAATAGATGCAGAAAAGCCTTTGACAAAATTCAACAATGCTTCATGCTAAAAACTCTCAATAAATTAGGTATTGATGGGACATATCTCAAAATAATAAGAGCCAATATCATACTGCTGATATCATACTGAATGGACAAAAACTGGAAACATTCCCTTTGAAATCTGGCATGAGACAGGGATGCCCTCTCTCACCACTCCTATTCAACATAGTGTTGGAAGTTCTGGCTAGGGCAATCAGGCAGGAGAAGGAAATACAGGGCATTCAATAAGGAAAAGAGGAAGCCAAATTGTCCCTGTTTGCAGATGACATGATTGTATATCTAGAAAACCCCATGGTCTCAGCCCAAAATCTCCTTAAGCTGATAAGCAAATTCAGCACAGTTTCAGGATACAAAATCAATGTGCAAAAATCACACACATTCTTATACACCAATAACAGACAAACAGAGAGCCAAATCATGAGTGAACTCCCACTCATAATTGCTTCAAAGAAAATAAAATACCTAGGAATCCAACTTACAAGGGATGTGAAGGACCTCTTCAAGGAGAACTACAAACCACTGCTCAATGAAATAAAAGAGGATACAAACAAATGGAAGAACATTCCATGCTCATGGGTAGGAAGAATCAGTATCATGAAAATGGCCATACTGCCCAAGATAATTTAGATTCAATGCCATCCCCATCAAGCTACCAATGACTTTCTTCACAGAATTGAAAAAAAACTACTTTAAAGTTCATATGGAACAAAAAAGAGCCCGCATTGCCAAGTCAATCCTAAGGCAAAAGAACAAAGCTGGAGGCATCACACTACCTGACTTCAAACTGTACTACAAGGCTATGGTAACCAAAACAGCATGGTACTGGTACCAAAACACAGATATAGACCAATGGAACAGAACAGAGATCTCAGAAATAATGTTGCTTATCTACAACTATCTGATCTTTGACAAACCTGACAAAAACAAGCAATGGGGAAAGGATTCCCTATTTAATAAATGGTGCTGGGAAAACTGGCTAGCCATAAGTAAAGAGCTGAAGCTAGATCCCTTCTTTACACCTTATACAAAAATTAATTCAAGATGGATTAAAGACTTAAATGTTAGACCTAAAACCATAAAAACCCTAGAAGAAAACCTAGGCATTACCATTCAGGACATAGGCATGGGCAAAGACTTCATGTCTAAAACACCAAAAGCAATGGCAACAAAAGCAAAAGTTGACAAATGGGATCTAATGAAACTAAAGAGCTTCTGCACAGCTAAAGAAACTACCATCAGAGTGAACAGGCAACCTAGAGAATGGGAGAAAATATTTGCAATCTACTCATCTGACAAAGGGCTAATATCCAGAATCTACAAGGTACACAAGCAAATTTACCAGAAAAAAACAACCCCATCAAAAAGTGGGCGAAGTATATGAACAGACACTTCTCAAGAGAAGATATTTATGCAGCCGAAAGACACCTGATAAATGCTCATCATCACTGGCCATCAGAGAAATGCAAATCAAAACCACAATGAGATACCGTCTCACACCAGTTAGAATGGTGATCATTAAAAAGTCAGGAAACAACAGGTGCTGGAGATAATGTGGAGAAATAGGAACACTTTTACACTGTTGGTGGGGCTGTAAACTAGTTCAACCATCGTGGAAGTCAGTGTGGCAATTCCTCAGGGATCTAGAACCAGAAATACCATTTGAACCAACCATCCCATTACTGGGTATATACCCAAAGGATTATAAATCATGCTGCTATAAAGACACATGCACATGCAAGTTTATTGCAGCACTATTCACAATAGCAAAGACTTGGAACCAACCCAAATGTCCAACACTGATAGACTGGATTAAGAAAATTTGGCCCATATACACCATAGAATATTATGCAGCCATAAAAAATGATGAGTTCATGTCCTTTGTAGGGACATGGATGAAGCTGAAAGCCATCATTGTCAGCAAACTATCACAAGGACAAAAAACCAAACAATGCATTTTCTCACTCATGGGTAGGAATTGAACAATAAGAACACATGGACAGACGAAGGGGAACATCACACACCGTGGACTTTTGTTGGGTGGGGGAAGGGGGGAGGGATAGCATTAGGAGGTATACCTAATGCTAAATGACGAGTTAATGTGTGCAGCACACCAACATGGCACATGTATACATATGTAACATACCTGCACGTTGTGCACACATACCCTAAAACTTAAAGTATAATAATAATAAAATAAAGAAAAGAAGAATGCACACATCACAAAGTCTTTTCTGAGAAAGCTTATTTCTAGTTTCTATCTTTAGATATTTCCTTTTTCACTATTGGCCTCAGTGCCCTCCCAAACACTCCTTTGTAGATGCTATCAAATCAGTGTTTCCAAAGTGTTCAATCAAAAGAAAGTTTTAACTCTGTGAGATGAATGCACACATCACAAAGCAGTTTCTCAGAATGCTTCTTTCTAGTTTTTATCTGAAGATATTTCCTTTTTCATCGTAGGCCTCAATGTGATCCCAAATATCCCTTTGCAGATTCTACCAAAACATTGTTTCCAAACTGCTCAATGAAAAGAAAGTTTTAACTCTGTAGTTTGAATGTACACAATACAAAGCAGTTACTCAGAATTCTTCTTTCTAGTTTATCACTGCAGATATTTCCTTTTTCACCATAGGCCTCAATGAGCTCCCAAATACCCCTTCACAGATTCTCCAAAAACAGTGTTTTCAAACTGTTCAATCAAAAGAAAAATTTAACTCTGTGAGATGAATGCATACATCACGAAGTGGTTTCTGAGAAAGCTCATTTCTCATATTTATCTGAATATATTTCCTTTTTCACCATTGGCCTCAATGTGCTGCCAAATATCCCTTCTCACATTCTACAAAAACCGTGTTGCCAAACCACTCAATCAAAAGAAAGGTTTAACTCTGTGAAATGAATGCAAGCATCACAAAGCAGTTTCTCAGAAAGCTTCTTTTTAGTTATTTTTGAAGATATTTCCTTTTTCACTGTAGGCCTTAAAGCACTCCCAAATGTCAATTTGCAGATTCTACAAAATCAGTGTTTCCAAACAGCTCAATCAAAAGAAAGATTTAGCTGTGTGATAAATGCACACATCGTGAAGCAGTTTCCCAGAAAGCTTCTTTCTAGATTTTATCTGAAGATATTTCCTTTTTCACCATAGGCCTTAAAGCACTCCCAAATATCCCTTCTCAGATTCTACAAAAAGACAGTGTTGCCAAACTGCTCCATAAAAAGAAATGTTTAACTCTGTGAGATGAGTGCACTCATCACTAAGTAGTTTCTCAGAAAGTTTCTTTCTAGTTTTTATCTGAAGATATTTCCTTTTTCACCATAGACCTCAATGTGCTCCCAAAAATCCCTTTGCAGAGTCTACCAAAACAGGGTTTCCAGACTGCTCAATCAAAAGAAAGATTTAACTCTGTTAGAAGAATGCACGCATCACAAAGTGGTTTCTGAGAAAGCTTCTTTCTAGTTTCTATCTTTAGATATTTTCTCTTTTCACCATTGGCCTCAGTGTGCTCCCAAATACTCCTTCGCAGATGCTACCAAATCAGTGTTTCCAAAGTGATGAATCAAAAGAAAGTTTTAACTCTGTGAGATGAATGCACACATCACAAAGAACTATCTCAGAAACCTTTTTTTCCAGTTTTTCTCTGAAGATATTTCCTTTTTCACTGTAGGCCTCAATGTGATCCTAAATATCCCTTTGCAGATTCTACCAAAACATTGTTTCCAAACTGCTCAATCAAAAGAAAGTTTTAACTCTGTGATCTGAATGCACACAATACAAAGCAGTTTCTCAGAATTCTTCTTTCTAGTTTCTCACTGCAGATATTTCCTTTTTCACCATAAGCCCCAATGAGCTCCCAAATATCCCTTCACAGATTCCACAAAAACAGTGTTTTCAAACTGCTCAATCAAAAGAAAAGTTTAACTCTGTGAGATGAATGCATACATGACAAAGCAGTTTCTGAGAAAGCTTCTTACTAGTTTTTATCTGAAGATATTTCCTTTTTCACCATAGACCTCAATGCGCTCCCAAATATCCCTTTGCAGATTCTACCAAATGAGGGTTTTCAAACTGCTGAATCAGAAGAAAGGTTTAACTCTGTGAGATGAGTCGCACATCACAATGCAGTTTCACATATATTTTCCTTGTGATTTTTATCTGGAAATATTGAGCTGTTCACCATAGGAGTTAATAGGTTCCAAAATGTCTCTTCACATAGTCTACAAAACTAGTGTTTCCAACCTGATGAATCAAAAGAATAGTTTAACCCATTGAGCTGAATCCACACTTAACAAAGCAGTTTCACAGATAGCTTCTTGATAGTTTTTATGTGGGGATATTCGGTTTCTCATCATAGGCATCTATGGGCTTATAAATGTTCCTTCGCGGATTCTATCTAAAGGGTGTTTCCATACTGTTTTATCAAAAGAAAGGTTTAACTCTGTTCAATGAATCCACACATCACAGAACACTTCACAGATAGCTTCTTTCTAGTTTTTATCTGGGAATTTTTTTTTTTTTTTCACAATAGGCCTCAAGGGGCTCCAAAATGTCCCTTCACAGATTCTGCAAAATGAGTGTTTCAAACCTGAGGAATCAAAGGAAAAGTTTACATCTGTGAGATAAATCCACACATCAATAAAGGAGTTTCACTGATAGCTTTTTTCTAGTTTTTATCTGGGGATATCTTTTTTTCACCATAGGCCACAATGGGCTGTGATAGTTCCCTAGGCAGATTCTACCAAAACAGTGTTTTCATCCTGCTGAATAAAAAGAAAGGTTTACCTCAGTGAGATAAATTGAAACTTCACAAAGCAGTTTCAATGACAGCTCCTTTTTAGTTTTTATCTTGGGATATTTTGTTTGCAACCCTAGGCCTCAAAGGGCTCCATAATATCCCATCCCCATTTCTACAAAATGAGTGTCTCCCAACAACTGGATCAAAAAAAAAAAAGTTTAAACCTGTGAGAGGAATTGCACATCATAAAGCAATTTCACAGATAGCTTTCTTCTGGTTTTTATCTGGAAATATGAGGTTGTTCAACATAGGACTCAATGGGCTCCAAAAAGGCTCTTCACAGAATCTACAAAACGAGTGATTACAACCTGATGAATCAAAAGCTATGTTTAACTCTGTGACATGAAGTCATACTTTAAAGTGCAGTTTCACAGATAGCTTCTTTCTAGTTTTTATCAAGGTATATTCAGTTTTTCACAGTAGGCCTCTAAGGGATCCCAGAATTCCCTTAGCAGATTCTACCAAAAGAGTGATTCCAACTTCCTGAATCAATATAAATGTTTATCCCTGTAAGATAAATATAGACATTGTAGATAAGTTAAACAGGTAGCTTCTTTCTAGTTTTTATCTGGAGTTATTGAGTTTTTCACCGTAGGCCTCTATGGGCTCTTAAATGTCCCTTCGCTGATGCTAACTAAAGACTTTTTAATACCTGTTGTGTCAAAATAAATGTTTAACTCTGTGAGATGAACCCATACATCACAACACAGTTGCATATTTAGCTTTTTTCTACTTTTTATCTGGGGATATTCTGTTTTTCACCATAGGCCTCTATGGGCTCTTAAATGTCCATTCACAGATTCCATCTAAAAAATGTTTCAAACACGCTATATTGACAGAAAGGTTTAACTCTGTTAGATGAATAAACACACCCCAAACAGTTTCACAAAGAGCTTCCTCCTAGTTTTTATCAGGGGATTTTTTGTTTTTCATTATAAGCCTCAAAAGTCTCTCAAATGCCCCTTCCCAGATTGTACAAAAAGGTGTTTCCAACCTGCTGAATCAAAAGAAAGGTGTGACTCTATGAGATGAATCCACTCATCACAGAGTTCATTCACTGATCCCTTCTTTCTAGTTTTTGTCTTGAAATATTTGTGTATTTTTTTTTTTTACCATAGACAATAGTGGGCTCAGAAATCTATTTTCATAGATTCTAGCAAAAGGTGTTTGCATCATGCTGAGTCAAAAAAAGGTTTGTCTTTGAGATGACTCCACACATCACAAAGCAGTTTTAATGATAGCTTCTTTCTGGTTTTTACCTGGGGATATTTGATTTTTCACCATAGACTTTAATGGGCTCCCAAATGTCACTACGCAGAATATAAAACAAAAACATTTGCAACCTGTTGAATAAAAAGAAAGTTTTATCTCACTGAGATGAATCCACACATACCAAAGCAGTTACACAGATTGCTTCTTTTTAGTTTTTATCTGGGGATATCAGTTTTTCACCTTAGGCCTCTATGGGCTCCCAAATGTCTTTCCACTGATTCTACCAAATGAGTGTTTCCAAGCTACTGAATCAAAAGAACTGTTTAACTCTGTGAGATGAATCCACACATCAAAAAGCAGTTTTACAGACAGAGTCCTTCTAATTTTTATCTTGGAATATTCGGTTATTCACCAGAGGCCCAAAAAACGCTACAAAATGTCCATTAGGGGTTGGTTTCCCTAATATCTGGTGCACCAACGTGGTTTTTTCCTTTTCCCAAGTGCATGTGGAAACCTGATTCCCTTTTGTAGGTGCACAGAAATGTCATCAGTTTGGTCCACAGAAATGTGGGTTTGACTCCCTGACAACTGGTGAGTAGTCTCTGTATGGTCTGGGTTAACAGTGTGTTACATGGAGTATAAAAATTATACTTATCTCTTCTATATTAAACTCCAGTTAAAACAGAAAAGGGTTCGAGTGCCCATGGAAAACATGGTAACCATGGAATATATGGTCACTCTATTCAGGGTGGTGGAAAAATACTGTTCTTGGTTTCCTGAAAAAGGAACTGTATATGTAAAAGTATGGGATCGTGTTGGTGCAACATTCCAGGAACTGGTCTCGACAGGAAATTATGTTCCCGTCACTGTTTGGGGGTGATTTGGCCTTGATAAGTGCCGTCCGAATACTTCCTCAACTTTCCTCTCCCGAACGGCCTTCGTTATCTGATCAGCCTCTCCCTTTGCCTACTCCTCCCCCATTTAATGATGCTGAGACTTCAATATCTAACTCTGGTGACTGGCTGAGTGCTACCCCCTACTTATCTTACTTCTTTTCATGAAGAGCCAGTACTTGAAACTCCCCTGGCTGCAACTCACACAGCCTGGGACCAAAGGTATGCTCATTCTTCTCTCTTCCAACCTCCAGCATCAGATAATGGCTCCAGGAGCAAACTACAATTTACCTATAATTCTCCAGGCCCTCCCCCATCCACTACAGCCCCTCACCCTCCTGTCGTTTTGGTTCCTCAACCAGTCACTTTGCCATCCACTCAACCTGCTTGTCTGTAGCCTTCTTCACACATGGATGCCAGTCATCACCAGTATACCTCTGCCTCTTTTACTTCTTTAATGTCCCTTTCTCACATTCTCATACTAGTCTGCATCAGTATGTGTGACTCAATCTTACCTTTTTAAAAGTATTTAAGGATGCTTGTACTCAGTATGGTCCTACTTCTCCTAATGTTAAAATGGCATTACAAACTTTGTATGGAGGCCGCTTTGCTTCCTTTAGAGTGGGACCCTTTGACATAAGCTGTTCTAACCCCATCTCAGCCTGGTGGGCAGAGAAGGGCCATCTCCAGGCTCAGCTAAATCAGACTAATGGCATTCTAATTACTCAGGCTCAGCTCACAGGCTCCGATAGTTTCTCTGATACTTATGCCCAATTAGGCTTTGATGCTTTTACCAGAAAACAAGTAACAAAGGTGTGTATGAGAGCTTGCAAAACATTACGTGCCCCAGGCCAAGCTCCTGTTTCTTTTACTACTGTTAAAGAAGATCAATTACTTGTACTACCTAATATCATTTTAAACAAATGAGATAAGACACGTGGCCCTGGGATTGGCTTCTGTGGCGAAAAGGCCGTTTATTGGGTTAATGTAATTTCTAAACAATGACCCACCTACACCATACACATTCCTAGAAAAAAGTTTGAGGGCCTAGTAGATACTGAGGCTGAAATTAATATTCCACATAACTCTTATAGTGCTCCCCATCAGCATGTGATGGAAAACATGTGTTTGTTCCTGGACTCGATCTCTGTGCAAAACATGAAGAGATTACTAAACCCCTCCCAATTACTGTAAAATAAGACAGTAACGGTTTAGGTTATCCTTTTTAGTGGCAGCCATTGCCACGTCTCCTGATCGTATCCCTTTACAATGGAAATCTGACACACCCATTTGGATTCAGCAGTGGCTGCTTTCTAAAGAAAAACTGGAGGCTTTAACTCACTTTGTATCTAAACAGTTACAACCTTGAAATGTGGAACCTTATCTTTCCCCCTGGAATTCTCCTGTGTTTCTAGTAAAAAAGAAATCAGGCAAGTGGCAGATGGTAACCAATTAATGCTGTAATTAAACCTATGGGGGCCTTCCAACCCGGCATGCCTGCCCCTGCTTTAATACCTAAAAATTGGCCTCTTATAGTTATTGACCTTAAAGATTGTTTTTTTCATATTCCTTTACATAAATCAGATTGTGAAAAATTTGCTTTTGCTGTACCATCTATCAATAAGTAGGAGCCTGCAGCTCATTATCAATGGAAAGTACTTCCTCAGGGAATGCGAAATAGCCCTACAATCTGCCAGGTTTATGTTGGGCAAGTGCTTTCACCAGTTCAAGCCCAATTTCCCCAGGCCTATATTCTTCATTATATTGATCATATTTAATTACTTCCCCCACTGATAAAGAATTAATGGACTGTTATCAAATATTTTTCCGCTGTGTTACAGAGGCTGGATTACCCATTGCTCAGGATAAAATTCAACAGATCACCCCTGTTCAATATTTAGGAATGGTGGTCGAAAAACAACGTATTCAAACTCAAAAAGTTCACATTAGGAGAGATTCTTTGAAAACTTTAAATGACTTGCAAAAACTTTTGGGTAACATTAATTATTTAAGACCTACTTTAGGCATTCTGACCTATGTGTTGTCTAATTTGTTTTCTATGCTTTGGGGGGATTCCAATCTCAGCAGTCCCAGAACTTTGACCCCTGAGGCTTCACTAGAAATGGAATTCAGAGAGGAAAGAATTCAGATGGCCCAGTTATCTAGAATATATCCGTTTCAGCCTTTTCAGCTTCTGGTTTTTGCTTCATTACACTCCCCTACTAGACTAATCGTTCAACATAATGATTTAGTGGAGTAGTGTTTTCTTCCTCATTTTGTGTCAAAAACTTTGATTATCTGGGCCAACTGCCCATCTTAATTGGACAAGCTCAGTGTAAAATACTTAAAATTTCCAGATTTTTTTCCAAATTTGACTGTAGTTCTTTTAAATCACCTTGAAGTTCAGCCACCTTTCAACATTACCTACTGTGTCAAATTCACCTGACTGATTTTATTGGTGTTACTGACAATCATTATCCAGAGAACAAATTGTCTAATTTTATAAAAATGACTCCTTGGGTGGTCCCTCGATTAACCAAAGATCAGCCCATTCCTGAAACCGTTACAGTGTTCACTGATAGTTCCTGTAATGGCAATGCTGGTTGTGTAGGTGATACAGATAAGCTTATTTCTACCTCTATATCTCTGCTAAAAAGGCAGAGTTGATTGCTGTAATTACTGCCTTATAGAATTTCCCCAAACCTTTAAATATTGTCTCTATTCTACTTAATGTGGGAAAGAGGATATGCTTGTGTTTTGCCAGGAGATCACCAAACAAAAATCACAGAGAAAAGACGTCCACGTCACCAAACGCCCTCAGACATGGTGAGATCTGTGCCAACTCCTCAGAAGTTGGTACACCAAATCAAAATGGGTCTGATTCAAACCTTCCTGATTGCAATGGAGACCCATCTAACTAATCCCACTTCTCCTGATTACCTTTCTTTTTCTCCTTAAAAATCCGAAAATCTCACCATTTATATTAGCCAAAAAATGACATTCCTTTGTTCTTCTCTTCCTCCTTCACCACTAAATCTCGCTTACACTAGATTTTATTTAATTATTCTCCCTCCTTATACTTTCTCTCTCACCAGTTTCCTCTCACGCTGATTTACCTACTACACAAAATTATTCTTATTGGGCTTATGTGCCTTTTCCTCCACTTATTCGACCTCTCACCTGGAATGATGCTCCTGCAGAAATCTACACTAACGATAGCATGTGGCTGCCTGGAGCTACAGAGGAACGTTGTCCTGCTCAACCAGGAGAAGAAGGCACAGCATTTAATGTTACCATTCGTTATAAATACTTCCCCCTGTGCCTCGGACATGCACCTGGTTGTATCCATCCAGAAATTCAAGTCTGGGTTGCTTATCTTCTGGAGAAATCAGCTACAGAGGAACTGGATATTTGGTCTCTGGCGTCTCCCTTTCTCCTTTAAAACAAATGAAAGGGGGAGTAATGGGAGATACCCCATACTTTCAATGTAAACTTGCAGGAAAACTATGCCCTAAAAATTTTGAGGGCCCACGTAAAACCTTAATTTGGGAAGATTGTGTTAACTCACATGCAGTAATATTAAAAAAGACTCGTATGCTTTAGTAATAGACTGGGCACCAAAGGGCTATTTAAAAAAAAATTGCTTCTCTGGCAGAAAGGAATACCTGGAGGCTACTTATTTTATTTCTTATTGGGAGAACTAGAATCATCATTCTACTTTTCATAGGAGGTTCAACTCATTCTTTCCCTTAAAATGGGAAGATAAAGGCATTACCCTCCGAGGCCTTGTATGATACTCCCCATTCTGAGCCCAGAACATGCAGAACTTTGGAAATTGGCTATTGCCATGTCTGGACTGTGAGTAGGGGAAGGGGAAACTATTCTCTCTGTTGTCCCCACTACTGTCCCCCCTCTCAGCATCAACATAGATCCAGATATTCTACTTTACTTCCTCCATCCTGATGGTTCCCATATAGAGTTTTGTCAAGCCTCCTTACATGCTGTTAGTGGGAAATATCAAAATTTTGACTAACAATCAGACTGCCCAATGCATTAATTGTCATTTATTAACTTGTATTAACTTCCATTTTGACCCCAGGAAAAGTGTAATGTTGGTTCGAGCACGAGAAGGAATGTGGATTCTGGTAACTTTGCCCAGACCTTGAGAATCCTCCCCCTCAATACATTTAATTAATGAAGTGTTACGGTGAATTCTAAAAAGATCTGAGAGATTTGTTTTCACTTTAATTGCTGTGATCATGGGCTCAATTACAGTCACTGCACTGGATACCCCACTGCTGGAATGGCGTTACATCAGTCTATTCAAACAGCTCATTTTGTTAATGATTGGCAAGCCAATTCCACCCAAATGTGGAATTCTCAACAAGGCATTGATAAAAAATTCCCTAATCAAATTAATGATTTAAGACAGTGTGTTCTGTTCCATTGATCTATATCTCTGTTTTGGTACCAGTACCATGCTGTTTTGGTTACTGTAGCCTTGTAGTATAGTTTGAAGTCAGGTAGCGTGATGTCTCCAGCTTTGTCCTTTTGGCTTAGGATTGACTTGGCAATGAGGGCTCTTTTTTGGTTCCATATGAACTTTAAGTAGTTTTTTCCAATTCTGTGAAGAAAGTCATTGATAGCTTGATAGGGATAGCACTGAATCTATAAATTACCTTGGGCAGTATGACCATTTTAATGATATTGATTCTTCCTACCCATGAGCATGGAATGTTCTTCCATTTGTTTGTATCCTCTTTTATTTCATTGAGCAGTGGTTTGTAGCTCTCCTTGAAGAGGTCCTTCACGTCCCTTGTAAGTTGGATTCCTAGATATTTTATTGTCTTTGAAGCAATTGTGAATGGGAGTTCACTCATGATTTGGCTCTCTGTTTGTCTCTTATTGGTATAATGCCACATATCTACAACTATCAGATCTTTGACAAAGCTGACAAAAACAAGCAATGGGGAAAGGATTCCCAATTTAATAAGTGGTGCTGGGAAAACTGGCTAGCCATATGTAGAAAGCTGAAACTGGATCCCTTCCTTACACCTTATACAAAAATTAATTCAAGATGGATTAAAGACTTAAACGTTAGTCCTAAAACCATAAAAACTCTAGAAGAAAACCTAGGCATTACCATTCAAGACATAGGCATGGGCAATGACTTCATGTCTAAAACACCAAAAGCAATGGCAACAAAAGCCAAAATTGACAAATGGGATCTAATTAAACTAAAGAGCTTCTGCACAGCTAAAGAAACTACCATCAGAGTGAACAGGCAACCTACAAAATGGGAGAAAATTTTCGCAACCTACTCATCCGACAAAGGGCTAAGATCCAGAATCTACAATGAACTCAAACTAATTTACAAGAAAAAAAAATAACCCCATCAAAAAGTGGGTGAAGGATATGAACAGACACTTCTCAAAAGAAGACATTTATGCAGCCAAAAGACACATGAAAAAATACTCATCATCACTGGCCATCAGAGAAATGCAAATCAAAACCACAATGAGATACCATCTCACACCAGTTAGAATGGCAATCATTGAAAAGTCAGGAAACAACAGGTGCTGGAGAGAATATGGAGAAATAGGAACACTTTTACACTGTTGGTGGGACTGTAAACTAGTTCAACCATTGTGGAAGTCAGTGTGGTGATTCCTCAGGGATCTAGAACTAGAAATACCATTTGACCCCGCCATCCCACTACTGGGTATATACCCAAAGGACTATAAATCATGCTGCTATAAAGACACATGGACACGTATGTTTTATTGTGGTACTATTCATAATAGCAAAGACTTGGAACCAACCCAAATGTCCAACACTGATAGACTGGATTAAGAAAATGTGGCACATATACACCATGGAATACTATGCAGCCATAAAAAATGATGAGTTCATGTCCTTTGTAGGGACGTGGATGAAATTGGAAATCATCATTCTCAGTAAACTATCACAAGGACAAAAAATCAAACACAACATGTTCTCACTCATAGGTGGGAATTGAACAATGAGAACACATGGACACAGGAAGGGGAATATCACACTCTGGGGACAGTTGTGTGTTGGGGTGAGGGGGAAGGGATAGCATTAGGAGATATACCTAATGCTAAATGACGGGTTAATCTGTGCAGCACACCAGCATGGCACATATATACATATGTAGCTAACCTGCACATTGTGCACATGTACCCTAAAACTTAAAGTGTAATAATAATAATAAAAATATTAAAAGAAAAAAGAAGAAAAGACAGTGTGTTATTTGGCTTGAAGATCGGGTAGTGAGTCTCAACCATTGCATGCAAATTCAGTGTGACTGGAATACTTCGGATTTCTGTACAACCATGTACTCCTATAAAGAGACTAATCATTCATGGGAAATGGTCAAAGGATACCTTCTCGGTAGGGAAGGTAATTTATCATTGGACATAACTAAATTAAAAACAAGTTTTTGAAGCCTCTGAATCTCACTTATCCATTGTGCCTAGAGCTGAGGCGTTAGATCAGGTGGTAGAAAACCTTTATGGACTACACCCCACGACTTGAATTAGGTCTATTGTGGGCTCCACTGAAGTAAATTTTGGAATTATGTTTCTCTGTTTATTTACTTGTCTTTAGTGTGCCAGACCAGTCAAAGAATCCAGAGTCAAAATGGAGAGAATGAGCAAGTGTTCATCAACATGGCACATTTATATAAAAAGAGAGGGAGAGATGTTGTAGGAAGTCAGGGACCCTGAATGGAGGGACTGGCTGAAGCCATGGCAGAAGAACACAAATTGTGATGATTTTGTGGACATGTATTAGTTCCCCAAATTAATACTTTTATAATTTCTTACACCTATCTTTACTGCAATCTCTGAACATAAATTGTGAAGATTTCATGGACATTTATCACTTCCACAAACAATACTTTTGTGATTTCCTATGCCTGTGTTAAATCTCTTAATCCCATCGTCTTCATATGCTGAGGATGAATGTTGCCTCAGGACCCTGTGATGATTGTGTTAACTGCACAAATTGCTTAAACATTATGAAATCTGGTCACCTTGAAAAGAGCACAAGATAAGAGAGATGTTCAGGGAACAAGGGAGATAACCATTAGGTCTGGCTGTCTGAGAGCTGGGCAGAACAGAGCCATATTTCTCTTTTTTCAAAAATAAATAGGAGAAATATAGCTGAATTCTTTTTCTCAGCAAGGAGCAGCCCTGAGAAAGAGAATGCATTCCTAGATGTAGACCTCTGAAATGGCTGCTCTGCGAATGTCTGTCTTTTATGGATGCAGACAAGGGACGAAATAAGTCCTGGTTTCCCATAGTGCTCTGAGGATTATTAGGATGAATAAATTCCCACCTAATAATATTGGCCAGACCGGTTGTGTGTTCTCAAACCGTGTCTCCTGATAAGATATTATGAACAACAATGTGTGCCCAAAAATTCATTAGCAATTTTAATATCACCCCAGTCCTGTGATCTTGCCCTGCCTGCATTTGCCTTGTGATACTTTATTACCTTGTGAAGCATGTGATCTCTGTGACCCACACCTTATTCATACGTACACTCCCATTTTGAAAATCACTAATAAAAACTTGCTGGGGTTATGCCTCAGGGAGCATCACAGAACGTGCCAACATTGTGATGTCTACCCCAGACACTCACCCTTAAAAATTTCTCTCTTTTTACTCTTTCCCTTTATTTCTTAGACAGGTCGATATTTAGGGGAAATAGAAAAGGACTCATGTTGTAATATCAGGAGTTGAATTTTCCCCGATAGACAGTTTCAAACCTGCCATATCAAAATAAAAATTTAATTCTGTAAGATGAATACAGACATCACAAAGCAGTTTCAAAGACAGCTTTTTTCTAGTTTTTATCTGGGGATATTCAGTTTTTCACTATAGGCCTCCAAAAGCTCCCAAATGTTTCCTCATACATTCTAAAAAAAGAGTGTTTCCAACCTGCTGAATAAAAAGAAATGTTCAACATTGTGAGATGAAACCACATATCAAAAAGCAGTTTAACAGATAGTTTCTTCCTAGTTGTTACCTGTGGACATTTGATTTCTCACCAAAGGACTCAAAAGGCTTTCAAATGTCCCTTCGCAGACTCTAAAAAAGTATTGTTTGCAACCTGCTGAATTAAAATAAAGATTTACCTCTCTTGGATGAATCCACACAGCACAAAGAAGTTTCTATGGGTTCTTAAATGTCCCTTCGCAGATTCTACCTAAAGAGTGTTTCAAATCTGTTTTAATGAAAGAAAAATTAAACTCTGTGAGATAAATCCACACATTACAAAGCCGTTTTACAGATAGCTTTTTTCTAGTTTTTATCTGGGGATATTTGGTTTTTCACCATAGGCCACCATGGGCTCCCAAGTGTCCCTTCATGGATTCTAACAAAAGAGTATTTACAAACTGTTAAATGAAAAGAAAGGTTTGAAACTGTGAGATGAATCCACACATCACAAAGCAGTTTCACACATAGCAGTTTTCTAGTGCTTATCTGGGAATATTCAGTTTTTCACTATAGGCCTCCATGGACTCTCAAAAGTTTCTTCACAGATTGTACAAAAAGAGTGTATGCAACTGGCTGATTCAATAGACAGGTTTATCTCTGTGAGATGAATCCACAGATCACAGGGCTGTTTCACAGATAGCTTCTTTCTAGTATGAATCTGTGAACATTTGGTTTTTCTCTGTAGGTATCAAAAAGCTCTATTTTTCTCTTTGCAGATTCTACGAAAACGGTGTTTCAAACACGATGTATCAAAAGAAACGTTGACCTCTGTGAGAAGAATCCACACATCACAAAGAAGCACACAGATAGCTTCTTTCTAGTTTTTTATGGGGATTTTTTTTTAACCATACACCTCAAAGGGCTTCAAAATGCCCCATGTAGATTCTACAAAACTAGTGTTTCCAGCCTCCTGAATCAAAGGAAACTTTTATCTCTGTGAGATGAATCCACACATCAAAAATAGCAGTTTCACAAACAGCTTCTTTCTGGTTTGTGTTTGGGGGTATTCGATTTTTCACTGCTTCCTGAAAGGGTTTCCAAATGTACCTTCGCAGATTCTATAAAAAGAGTGTTTGTAATCTGCTGAATCAAAAGAAAGATTTAACTTTGTGATTTCAATCCAGATATCACAAAGCAGTTTCACAGATAGCTTCTTTCAGTTTTTATCTGGGGATATTTGTTTTTTTACCATAGGCCTCTAAGGGCTCAGAAATGTCCCTTGAAAGATTCTACCATGAGAGTTTTTCCAATTTACTGAGTCAAAAGACATGTTTAACTCTGTGAAACGAATCCACACATCACAAGGCAGTTTCACAGGTAGCTTCTGTCTTGTTTTTGTCTGGAAATATTTGGTTTTTCACCAAAAAAATCATGGGCTTCCAAGAGTCCCTTTGCAGATCCTACCAAAAGAGGGTTTCCCACCTGCTGAATCAAAACAAACGTTTAATTCTGTGAGGTGAATCCACACATGACACGCAGTTTCAGAGATACCTTCTTTCTAGTTTTTATCTGGGGATATTCTGGTTTTCATCGTAGGCCTCTACGGTCTCCCAAATATCCCTTTGCATATTCTAACTGAAGAGTATTTCAAACTTGCTGGATCAAAAGAAAAGTTTAACTCTGAGTGGTGAATCCACACATAACAAAGCAGTTTCACAGGTAGCTTCCTTCTGCTTTTTAACTGGGGATATTATTTTTTTCACCATAGCCTCAATGGACTTCAAAATGTCCCTTCTCAGGTTCTACAGAACAAGTGTTTCCAACCCGCTGAGTCATAAGACAGGTTTATCTCTGTGAGACAAATCCACACATCACAAAGCAGTTTCACAGGTAGCTACTTTGTAGTTTTATCTGTGGATATTCTGTTTTTCACCATAGGGCTCAAATAGCTTCCAAAGCTCCCTTCTCAGATTCTGCCAAAAGTGTTTCCAATGTGCTGAATCAAAAGAAAGGTTTAACTCTGTGCGATGAATCCACACATTGCAGAGAAGTTTCATAGGTAGCTTCTTTCTAGTTTTTATATGGGAATATTCAGTTTTTCCCCATAGGTCTCAATGGGCTCCCACATGTCCCTTTCCTGATTTTACCAAAAGAGTGTTTCCAAACTGCTGAATAAATAGAAAAGTTTAAATCTGTGAGTAGATTCCACACATCACAAAGTAGTTTCACTAAAAGCTTCTTTCTAGTTTTTATCTTTCAATATTCAATTTTTCACAGTGTGCCACAATGGGCTGGCAATGTCCCTTCACAGATTCTAGCAAAATAATATTTGCAAACTGCTGAATCAAAACAAAGGTTTAAGCCTTTGAGCTGAATCCACGCTTAACAAAGCAGTTTCACAGATAGCTTCTTTGTGCTTTTTATGTGGGGATATTCAGTTTTTCACCATAGGTATCTATGGGCTTATAAATGTTCCTTCGCAGGTTCTATCTAAAGAGTGTTTCTATCCTCTGTATCAAAAGAAAGGTTTAACTCTGTGCAATGAATCTACACATCACAAAACAGTTTCACTGATAGCTTCTTTCTAATTTTTATTTGGAGATATTCACCTTTTCACTGTAGGCCGAAAAGGGCTCCCAAATGTCCCTTTGCAGATTCTATCAAAAGAGTGTTTCCAACCTGCTGAATCAAAAGATAGGTTTAACTCAGTGAGATGAATCCATACATCACAAAGCAGTTGCATATTTAGCTTATTTCTACTTTTTATCTGGAGATATTCTGTTTTTCACCATAGACTTCTATGGGCTCTTAAATGTCCCTTCACAGATACTATCTAAAAAATGTTTGAACCATGCTATATGGACAAAAAGGTTTAACTCTGTTAGATGAATAAACACATCTCAAGCAGTTTCACAGATACCTACTTTGTAGTTTTTATCTGGGGATTTTCAATTTTTCATTACATGCTTCAAAGTTCTCTCAAATGCCCATTCACAGATTCTTCAAAAAGTTGTTTACAATCTGCTGAATCAAAAGAAAGTTTTAACACTGTGAGATGAATCCACACATAGGAAAGCAGTTACACAGACAGCTTCTTTCTAGTTTTTATCTGGTGATATTCAGTTTTTCACCTCAGGCCTCTATGGGCTCCCAAATGTCTTTCCACTGATTCTAGCAAGTGAGTGTTTCTAAGCGACTGAATGAATCCACATATCAAAAAACAGAATCCACATATCAAAAAACAGTTTTACAGACAGAGTCTTTCTAGTTTTTATCTTGGAATATTCGGTTACTCACCAGAGGCCAGAAAACCTCTACCAAGTGTCTCCTCATAGATTCTACCAAAAGAGTATTTTTATAATGCTGAATGAAAAGGATGATTGAACTCTGTGAGATGAATCCATACAGGACAAAGCAGTTTCACAGATAGTTTGTTTCTAGTTTTAATTTGCAGATATTTTCTTTTCACTGTAGGCTGTAAAGGGCTCCCAAATGTCCCTTTGCAGATTCTACCAAGACAGTGTTTCCAATCTGCTGAATCAAAAGATAGGTTTAACAAGTGAGATGAATCCACACATCATAAAGCAGTATCACGGATAGATTCCTTCGAGTTTTTATCTGGGGATATTGGGTTTTTCACTTTAGGTCTCTATGGGCTCCCAAATGTCTCTCTGCAGGTTCCACAAAATGAGTGTTTCCAGGCTGCTGAATCAAAAGAAATGTTTAAATCTGTGAGTTGAATCCACACATCACAAAGAGGTTTCACTGTTAGCTTCTTCCTAGTATTTATATGAAGATATTCAGTTTTTAACATAGGCCTCTATGGGCTTCCATACGTCCCTTCACAGATTCTTCCAAAGAAGTGTTTCAAATCTTCTGAATCAAAAGAATAGTTTAACTCAGTGAGATGAATCCCCATATCACAAAGTGGTCTCACTGATACCTTCTTTCTCGTTTTTATCTGTAGATATTCTGTTTTTCACCATAGGCTTCTAAGGGCTCACAAACGTCCTTTTGTAGAATCCTCAAAAAGAAGGTTTCCAATCTGCTGAATCAAAATAAAGGTTGAAGTCTGTGAGGTGCATCCACACAGTAGAAAGCAGTTTCACAGATAGCTTCTTACTTGTTTTTATCTGGAGTTATTTTATTTTTCACCATAGGCCTCAAAGTGCTCCCAAATGTACCTTTGCAGAATCTACCTAAAGAGAGTAGGTAGATTTGCTGTATCTACCTACTGTACCAAAATGAAATTTTAACTCTGTAAGATGAATGCACGTATCACAAAGCAGCTTCAAAGACAGATTTTTTTCTTGTTTTTATCTGGGAATATTCGGTTTTTCACCATAGGCCTCAAAAACTCCCAAATGTTTCCTCATACATTCTAACCAAAGAGTGTTTCCAACCTGCTGAGTAAAAAGAAAGGTTCAACACTGTGAGATGAAATCACATATCAAAAAGCAGTTTAACAGATAGTTTTTTCCTAGTTGTTATCTGTGGACACTTAGTTTCTCATCAAAGGACTCAAAGGGCTTTCAGTGTCCCTTTGCAGACTATGCAAAAATACTGATTGTAACCTGGTGAATTCAAAGAAAGGTTTTCTTCTCTTGGATGAATTCACACATTACAGAGAAGTTTCACAGATAGCCTCTTTCTAGTTTTGATCTTGTGATATTTGGTTTGTCACTATGGACTACGGTGGGTTTGTAAATGTCCCTTCACAGATTCTAGAAAAAGAGTGTTTTTAACCCAGTGAATCAAAAACAAGTTTAACACATTGAGGTTAATCCACATATCACTAAGCAGTTTCACAGAGAGCTTCTTTCTAGTTTTTATCTGGGGATATTCTATTTTTCACTGCAGGCCTCTATGGGTTCCCAAACCTCCCATCACAGATTCTACTGTTTAAAGACTGCTTGCAACCTGCTTAATAAAAGAAAAGGTTTAACTCTGTGAGATGAATCCACACATCACAAAAGAGTTTGACAGACAGCTTCTTTCTAGATTTTATCTGGGGATATTCTGTTTTTCACCGTAGGCCTCTATGTGTCCCCAAATGTCCCTTCACAGATTCTACCTAAAGAGTGTTTCAAACATGGTTTATCAAAAGAAAAATTTTACTGTGTGAGGTAAATCCACACATCACAAAGCTGTTTTACAGATAGATTTTTCTAGTTTTTATCTCAGGATATTTAGTTTTTCACCATAGGCCCCCAAGGGCTCTCAAATGTCCCTTTTCAGATTCTAACAAAAGAGTGTTTCCAAGCTGTTATATGAAAAGAAAGGTTTGACACTGTGAGAGGAATCCACACATCACAAAGCAGTTTCACCAATAGCATTTTTCTAGTGTTTAAAGTTTCACCAATAACTTTTTTCTAGTATTTATCTGGGGATAATCAGTTTTTCACCATAGGCCTCCATGGACTCCCAAAAGTTTCTTCACTGATTCTACAGAAAGAATGTTTGCAACTTGCTGATTCAATAGATGGGTTTATCTCTGTGAGATGAATCCACAGATCGCAGGACTGTTTCAGAGATAGCTTCTTTCTGGTTTTTATCTGTGAGCATTGGGTTTTTCACCATAGGCCTCAAAAAGCTCCCAAATTTCTCTCTGTGGATTCTACAAAAAGAGTGTTTCCATCACGCTGTATCAAAAGAAACGTTTATCTCTGTGAGATGAATCCACACGTCACAAAGATGTTCACAGATAGCTTCTTCCTAGTTTTAGCTGGGAATATACATATATATATTTTTAACATAAGCCTCAAAGGGCTTCAAAATGCCCCAAGAAGATGCTACAAAATGAGTGTTTCCAACCTGCTGAATCAAAGGAAACGTTTTTCTCTGTGAGATGAATCCACACATCAAAAAAGCAGTTTCAGAAATAGCTTCTTTCTGGATTTTATCTGGGGATATTCAGTTTTTCACTATATTCCTGAAAGGGTTCCCAACTGTACCTTCAAAGATTCTAAAAAAGAGTGTTTTTAACCTGCTGAATCAAAAGAAAGATTTAACTTTGTGACTTGAATCCAGACATCAGAAAGCAGTTTCACAGATAGCTTCTGTCTATCTTTTATCTGAGGATACTTGTTTTTTTATCACAGGTCTCTAAGGGCTCCAAAATGTACCTTGAAAGATTCTACCATAGGAGTGTTTCCAATTTACTGAATGAAGAGAAATGTTTACCTCTGTGAAATGAATCCACACATCACAGGGCAGCTTGACAGGTTGCTTCTTTCTACTTTTTATCAAGAAATATTTGCTTTTTCACCATAAAACTCAATGGGCTTCCAAATGTCCCTTCCTACCAAAAGAGGGTTTCACACCTGCTGAATCAAAACAGACGTTTATTTCTGTGAGGTGAATCCACACATCACACAGCAGTTACACAGACACCTTCTCTCTAGTTTTTATCTGAGGATACTCTGTTTTTCACCATAGGCCTCTAAGGTCTTCCAAATGTCCCTTCCCATATTCTACTTAAAGAGTATTTCAAATTTGCCAGATCAAGAGAAAAGTTTAACTCTGAGTGGTGAATCCACACATTAAAAAGCAGTTTCACAGGTAGCTTTCTTCTAGTTTGTAACTGGGGATATTTTTTTTTTCACAATAGACCTCAATGGGCTTCCAAATGTCCCTTCTCAGGTTCTACAAAATGAGTGTTTCCAACCTGCTGAATCAAAGGAAAGGCTTATCTCTGTGACATGAATCCATGCATCACAAAGCAGATTCACTGATAGCTTCTTTCTAGTTTTTTATCTTGAAATATATATATATATTTACCATAGACTACAGTGGGCTCACAAATCTCTTTTTGCAGATTCTAGCAAAAGAGTGTTTCCATCATGCTGAGTCAAAAGAAAGGTTTAAGTCTTTGAGATGAATCCACACATCACAAAGCCTTTTCAAAGATAGCTTCTTTCTGGTTTTTATCTGGGGATATTTGGTTTTTCACTATCAGCCTCAAAAAGCTCCCAAATATTTCCTCATACATTCTAACCAAAGAGTGTTTCCAACCTGCTGAGTAAAAAGAAACGTTCAACACTTTGAGATGAAACCACATATCAAAAAGCAGTTTAACAGATAGATTCTTCATAGTTGTTGTCTGTGGACACCAAAGGACTCAAAAGACTTTCAAATGTCCCTTCACAGACTCTGCAAAAGTACTGATTGCAACCTGCTGAATTAAAAGAAAGGTTTACCTCTCTGGGATGAATCAACATATCACAACTTTCACAGATAGCCTCTTTCTAGTTTTGATCTTGGGATATTCATTTAGTCACCATGGACTACAGTGGGCTCAAAAATGTCCCTTTACAGATGCTAGAAAAAGAGTGCTTCTAAGCCAGTGAATCAAAAACAAGTTTAACCCTTTGAGATGAATCCACATATCAGTAAGCAGTTTCACAGAGAGCTTCTTTCTAGTTTTTATCTGGGGATATTCTGTTTTTCACCACAGGCATCTATGGGTTCCCAAACTTCCCTTCACAGATTCTACCAAAAGAGTGTTTCCAACATGCTTAACAAAAGAAAAGGTTTAACTCTGTGAGATGAATCCACACATCACAAAAGAGTTTGACAGACAGCTTCTTTCTAGATTTTATCTGGGGACATTCTGTTTTTCACTGTAGGCCTCTATGTGTCCCCAAATGTCCCTTCACAGATTCTACCTAAAGAATGTTTCAAACATGATTTATCAAAAGAAAAACTTAACTCTGTGAGATAAATCCCACATCACAAAGCTGTTTTACAGATAACTTTTTTCTAGTTTTTATCTCGGGATATTTTGTTTTTCACCAAAGGCCCCCAAGGGCTCTCAAATGTCCCTTTGCAGATCCTAACAAAAGAGTGTTTCCAAGCTGTTAAATGAAAAGAAAAGTTTGATACTTTGAGATGAATCCACACATCACAAAGCAGTTTCACAGATAGCTTTTTTCTAGCGTTTATCTGGAGATATTCGGTTTTTCACCATAGGCCTCCATGGACTCCCAAAAGTTTCTTCACAGATTGTACAAAAAGAGTGTATGTAATTTGCTGATTCAATACACAGGTTAATCTCTTTGAGATGAATCCACAGATCACAGGGCTGTTTCACAGAAAGATTCTTTCTAGTTTTTATGTGTGAACATTGTATTTTTCACCATAGACCTCGAAAAGCTCCCAAATTTCTCTTTGCAGATTCTACAAAAACAGTGTTTCAAACATGCTATATCAAAAGAAACGTTGACCTCTGTTAGATGAATCCACACATCCCAAAGAAGTTCACAGATAGCTTCTTCCTAGTTTTTATATGGGGATATTGTGGGTTTTTTTGTCATAGACCTCAAAGGGCTTCAAAATGTCCCATGCAGATTCTATAAAACACGTGTTTTCAACCTGCTGAATCAAAGGAAAATTTTATCTCTGTGAGATGAATCCACATATCACAAAGAAGTTCACAGGTAGCTTCTTCCATTTTTTGTGGTGATATTATCATTATTTTTTTACCATAGGCCACAACGGGCTCCAAAATGCCCCATGAAGATTATACAAAACGAGTGTTTTCAACCTGCTGAATCAAAGGAAAGTTTTATCTCTGTGAGATGAATCCACACATCCAAAAAGCAGTTTCCCAAATAGCTTCTTTCTGGTTTGTATCAGGGATATTTTGTTTTTCACAACATATCTGAAATTGTTCTCAAATATACCTTCACAGATTTTATAAAATGAGTGCTTGCAAACTGCTGAATCAAAAGAAAGGTTTACCTTTCTGATTTAAATCCAGACATCACTAAGCAGTTTCACAGATAGCTTCTTTCTAGATTTTATATATTGTTTTTATCATAGGCCTCTAAGGGCTCCAAAATGTCCCTTGAAAGATTCTACCATAACAGTATTTCCAATATTCAGAATCCAGAGAAATTTTTAACCCTGTGAAACGAATCCACACATCACAAGGCAGTTTCACAGGCAACTTCTTCCTAGTTTTTATCTAGAAATATTCAGTTTTTCACCATAAACCTCAATGGGCTTCCAAATGTCCCCTCGCATATCCTACCAAAAAAGGGTTTCACATCCACTGAATCAAAACAAACATTTAATTCTGTGAGGTGAATCCACACATTACACAGCAGTTTCACAGGCACCTTCTTTCTAGTTTTTATCTGGGGATATTCCCTTTTTCAACATAGGCCTCTATGGTCTCCCAAATGTCCCTTTGTGTATTTTAACTAAACAGTATTGCAAATTTGCTGGATCAAAAGAAAGGTTTAACTCTGAGTGGTGAATCCAAACATCACAAAGCAGTTTCACAGGTAGCTTCCTTCTAGTTTGTAACTGGGGATATAGTTTTTTTCACCATATGCCTCAATGAGCTTCATATGTCCCTTCTCAGGTACTGCAAAACGAGTGCTTGCAACCTGCTGAATCAAAGGAAAAGCTTATCTCTGTGAGATGAATGCACACATCAAAAAGCAGTTTTGCAGATAGCTACTTCATAGTTTTTATCTGTGGATATTCTGTTTTTCACCATAGACCTCAAAAAGCTTCCAAATCTTCCTTCGCAGATTCTGCCAAAAAAGTGTTTCCAATGTGATGAATCAAAAGAAAGGCTTAACTCTGTGAAATGAATCCACACATCACAGAGCAGTTTCACAGATAGCTTCTTTCTAGTTTTTATCTGGAAATATTTGGTTTTTCACCATAGGTCTCAATGGGCTGAAACATGTCCCTTTCCCAATTTTGCCAAAAGAGTGTTTCCAAACTGCTGAATCAATAGAAAATTTAACTCTGTGAGTAAGATCCACACATCACAAAGTAGTTTCACCAAAAGCTTCTTGCTAGATTTTATCTTTGAATATTCAATTTTCCACAATGTGCTACAATGGACTTGTAAATGCCCCTTTGCAGATTCTAGCAAAATAGTTTTTGCAACCTGCTGAATCAAAAGAGAGCTTTAAACCCTTGAGCTGAATAAACACTTAACAAAGCAGTTTCACAAATAGCTTCTTGATAGTTTTTATGTGGGGATGTTCAGTTTGTCACCATAGGACTCTATGGGCTTATAAATGTTCCTTCACAGATTCTATCTAAAGAGTGTTTCCATCCTGCTGTATCAAAAGAAAGGCTTAGCTCTGTGCAATGAATCCACACAGCAGAGAACACTTCACAGATAGCTTCTTTCTAGTTTTTATCTGGGGCTATTTTATTTTTCACAGTAGGCCTCAATGGGCTCCAAAAAGTCCCTTCACAGATTCTGCAAAATGAGTGTTTCAAACCTGCAGAATCAAAGAAAAGTTTAAGTCTGTGAGGTAAATGCACACATCAAAAGAACAGTTTCACTGATAGCTTGTTTCTAGTTTTTATCTGGGGATATTCGGTTTTTCACCATAAGCCTAAAAGGGCTCCCATATGTCCCTTTGTAGATTCTACAAAAAGAATGTTTCCATCCTGTTGAATCAACAGAGAGATTTAACTCTGAGATAAAGGCAAAAATCACAATGAAGTTTCAGAAATAGCTTCTTTCTAGTTTTTATCTGGGGATATCTGTTTTTTCACCATAGGCCTCAATGGGCTGTGATAGGTCTGTATGCAGATTCTACCAAAAGAGGGTTTACAACCTGCTGAATCAAAAGAAAGTTTTAACTCTGTGGGATAAATCCAAACATCACAAAGCAGTTTCACTGGTAGCTCCTTTTTAGGTTTTATCTTGGGATGTTGGGTTTTCAACCATAGGCTTTAATGGGCTCTGAAATATCCCATCACTGATTCTACAAAATTAGTATCTCCAACCTACTTAATCAAAACCAAAAAGTTTAAATTTGTGAGATGAATCACACATCACAAAACAGTTTCACTGATAGCTTTCTTCTGCTTTTTATCTGGAAATATTGGGTTGTTCAACATAGGACTCAATGGGCTCCAAAATGTCTCTTCACAAAGTCTACAAAACGAGTATTTCCAACCTGATGAATCAAAAGAAATGTTTAACTCTGTGGCATGAATCCATACTTTACAATACAGTTTCACAGATAGCTTCTTTCCAGTTTTTATCAAGGCCTATCAGTTTGTCACAATAGGCCTCTAAGGGATCCCAAATGTCCATTGGCAGATTCTATCAAAAGAGTGATTCCAACTTCCTGAATCAAAATAAATGTTTATCTCTGTGAGATGAATCCAGACATTACAAATAAGTTAAACAGATATCTTCTTCCTAGTTTTTAACTGAAGTTATTCAGTTTTTCACAATAGGCCTCTAAGGGATCCCAAATGTCCCTTGGCAGATTCTACCAAAATAGTGATTCCAACTTGCTGGATCAATGTAAATGTTTATCTCTGTGAGATAAATCTAGACATTACAAATAAGTTAAAAAGATAACTTCTTTCTTGTTTTTATCTGGAGTTATTGAGTTTTTCACCATAGGTCTCTATGGGCTCTTAAATGTCCCTTTGCAGACACTAACTAAAGACTGTTTCATACCTGTTGTGTCAAAAGAAAGGTTTAACTCTGAGATGAATCCATACCTCACAATGTAGTTACATATTTAGCTTTTATCTACTTTTTTTCTGGGGATATTCTGTTTTTCACCGTAGGCCTCTATAGACTCTTAAACGCCCCTTCACAGACTCTATCTAAAAAATGTTTCAAACATGCTATATAGACAGAAAAATTAAACTCTGTTAGATGAATAAACACATACCAAACAGTTTCACAAAGCTTCCTTCTAGTTTTTATCTGGGGATTTTTGGATTTTTTTTTTGATTTCTTATTATACTTTAAGTTTTAGGGTACATGTGCACAACGTGCTGGTTTGTAACATATGTATATGTGTGCCATATTGGTGTGCTGCCCCCATTAACTCGTCATTTAGCATTAGGTATATCTCCTAATGCTATCCCTCCCCCATCCTCCCACCCCACAATAGGCCCCGGTGTGTGATATTCCCCTGCCTGTGTCCATGTGTTCTCATTGTTCAATTCCCACCAATGAGTGAGAACAAGTGGTGTTTGGCTTTTTGTCCTTGTGATAATTTGCTGAGAATGATGGTTTCCAGCTTCATCCATGTCCCTACAAAGGACAAGAACTCATCATTTTTTATGGCTGCATAGTATTCCATGGTGTATATGGGCCACATTTTCTTAATCCAGTCTATCATTGTTGGACACTTGGGTTGGTTCCAAGTCTTTGCTATTGTGAATAGTGCCACAGTAAACATACGTGTGCATGTGTCTTTATAGCAACATGATTTATAAGCCTTTGGGTGTATATCCAGTAATGGGATGGCTGGGTCAAATGATATTTCTAGTTCTAGATCCCTGAGGAATCGCCACAGTGACTTCCACAATGGTTGAACTAGTTTACTGTCCTACCAACAGTGTAAAAGTGTTCCTATTTCTCCACATCCTCTCCAGCACCTGTTGTTTCCTGACTTTTTAATGTTGGCCATTCTAACTGGTATGAGATGGTATCTCATTCCTTCTTCTGCCTGATTGCTCTGGCCAGAACTTCCAACACTATGTTGAATAGGAGTGGTGAGAGAGGGCTTCCCTGTCTTGTTCCTGTTTTCAAAGGGAATGCGTCCAGTTTTTGTCCATTCAGTATGATATTGGCTGTGGGTTTGTCATAGATAGCTCTTATTATTTTGAGATACGTCCCATCAATACCTAATTTATTGAGAGTTTTTAGCATGAAGTGCTGTTGAATTTTGTCAAAGGCCTTTTCTGCATCTATTGAGATAATCATGTGGTTTTTGTCTTTGGTTCTTGTTTATATGCTGGATTACGTTTATTGATTTTCGTATGTTGAAACAGCCTTGCATCCCAGCGATGAAGCCCACTTGATTATGGTGGATAAGCTTTTTGATGTGCTGTTCGATTGCATTTGCCAGTATTTTATTAAAGATTTTTGCATCAATGTTCATCAAGGATTTTGGTCTAAAATTCTCTTTTTTGGTTGTGTCTCTGCCAGGCTTTGGTATCAGGATGATGCTGGTGTCATAAAATGAGTTAGGGAGGATTCCCTCTTTTTCTATTGATTGGAATGGTTTCAGAAGGAATGGTAGCAACTCCTCTTTGTACCTCTGGTAGAATTCGGCTGTGAATCCATCTGGTCCTGAACTTTTTTTGGTTGGTAAACCGTTAGTTATTGCCTCAATTTCAGAGCCTCTTATTGGTCTATTCAGAGATCCAACTTCTTCCTGGTTTAGTTTTGGGAGGATGTATGTGACAAGGAATTTATCCATTTCTTCCAGATTTTCTAGTTTATTTGCATAGAAGTGTTTATAGTATTCTCTGATGGTAGTTTGTATTACTGTGGGATCGGTGGTGCTATCCCCTTTATCAATTTTTATTGCATTTATTTAATTCTTCTTTCTTTTCTTCTTTATTAGTCTTGCTAGCAGTCTATCAATTTTGTTGATCTTTTCAGAAAACCAGCTCCTGGATTCATTGATTTTTTGAAGGGTTTTTTTGTGCCTCTATCTCCTTCAGTTCTGCTCGATCTTAGTTATTTCTTGCCTTCTGCTAGCTTTTGAATGTGTCTGCTCTTGCTTTTGTAGTTCTTTTAATTGTGATGTTAGGGTGTCAATTTTGGATCTTTCCTGCTTTCTCTTGTGGGTATTTCGTGCTATAAATTTCCCTCTACACACTGCTTTGAATGTGTCCCAGAGATTCTGGTGTGTTGTGTCTTTGTTCTCACCAGTTTCAAAGAATATCTTTATTTCTGCCTTCATTTCGTTATGTACACAGTAGTCATTCAGGAGCAGGTTGTTCAGTATCCAGGTAGTTGAGCGGTTTTGAGTGAGTTTGTTAATCCTGAGTTCTAGTTTGATTGCACTGTGGCCTGAGAGACAGTTTGTTATAATTTCTGTTCTTTTGCATTTGCTGAGGAGTCCTTTACTTCCAACTATGTGGTCAATTTTGGAATAAGTGTGATGTGGTGCTGAAAATACTGTATATTCTGTTGATTTGGGGTGGAAAATTCTGTAGATGTCTATTAGGTCCACTTGGTGCAGAGCTGAGTTCAATTCCTGGATATCCTTGTTAACTTTCTGTCTCTTTCATCTGTCTAATGTTGACAGTGGGGTGTTAAAATCTCCCATTATTGTTGTGTGGGAGTCTAAGTCTGTTTGTACATCTCTAAGGGCTTGCTTTACGAATCTTGGTGCATATATATTTAGGATAGTTAGTTCTTCTTGTTGAATTGATTCCTTTACCATTATTAAATGGCCTTCTTTGTCTCTTTTGATCTTTGTTGGTGTAAAGTCTGTTTTACCGGAGACTAGGATTGCAATCCCTGCCTGCTTTTGTTTTCCATTTGCTTGGTAGATCTTCCTCCATCCCTTCATTTTGAGCCTATGTGTGTCTCTGCACATGAGATGGGTTTCCTGAATACAGCACACTGATGGGTCTTGACTCTTTATTCAATTTGCCAGTCTGTGCCTTTTAATTGGAGCATTTAGCCCATTTACATTTAAGGTTAATGTTGTTAAGTGCGAATTTATTCTGTCATTATGATGTTAGCTGGTTATTTTGCTCGTTAGTTGATGTAGTTTCTTCCTAGCCTCGATGGTCTTTACAATTTGCCATGTTTTTGCAGTGGCTGGTACCGGTTGTGCCTTTCCATGTTTAGTGCTTCCTTCAGGAGCTCTTTTAGGGCAGGCTTGGTGGTGACAAAATCTCTCAGCATTTGCTTATCTGTAAAGTATTGTGTTTCTCCTTCACTTATGAAGCTTCGTTTGGCTGGATACGAAATTCTGGGTTGAAAATTCTTTTCTTTAAGAATGTTGAATATTGACCCCCACTCTCTTCCGGCCTGTAGAATTTCTGCCACGAGGTCAGCTGTTAGTATAATGGGCTTCCCTTTGTGGGTAACCCGACCCTTCTCTCTGGCTGCCCTTAACATTTTTTCCTTCATTTCACTTTTGGTGAATCTGACAATTATGTGTCTTGGAGTTGCTCTTCTCGAGGAGTATCTTTGTGGCGTTTTCTGTATTTCCTGAATTTGATTGTTGGCCTGCCTTGCTAGATTAGGGAAGTTCTCCTGGATAATATCCTGCAGAGTGTTTTCCAACCCAGTTTCATTCTCTCCATCACTTTTAGGTACACAAATCAGACGTAGATTTGGACTTTTCACTTAGTCCCATATTTCTTGGAGGCTTTGTTCATTTCTTTTTTTTCTTTTTTCTCTAAACTTCTGTTCTTGCTTCATTTCATTCATTTGATCTTCCACCACTGATACTATTTCTTCTAGTCAATCAATTTGGCTACTCAGGCTTGTGCATTTGTCACGTAGTTCTCGTGCCACGGTTTTCAGCTCCATGAGGTCCTTTAAGGACTTCTCTGCATTGATTATTCTAGTTAGCTATTCATCTAATTTTTTTTCAATGTTTTTAACTTCTTTGCCATGGGTGCACACTTCCTCCTTTAGCTCAGAGTAGTTTGATTGTCTGAAACCTTCTTCTCTCAACTCATCACAGTCATTCTCCATCCAGCTTTGTTCCATTGTTGGTGAGGAGCTGTGTTCTTTGGAGGAGGAGAGGAACTCCAATTTTTAGGGTTTCCAGTATTTCTGCTCTGTTTTTTTCCCCATCTTTTTGGTTTTATCTACCTTTGGTCTTTGATGATGGTGATGTACAGATGGGGTTTTAGTGTGGATGTCCTTTCTGTTTGTTAGTTTTCCTTCTGACAGTCAGGACCCTCATCTGCTGGTCTGTTGGAGTTTGCTGGAAGTCCACACCAAACCCTGTTTGCCTGGGTGTAAGCAGCAGAGGCTGCAGAACAGCAGATATTGGTAAACAGCCAATGTTGCTGTCTGATTGTTCCTCTGGAAGTTTTGTCTCAGAGGAGTACCTGGATATGTGAGGTGTCAGTCTGCCCCTACTGGGGGGTGTCTCCAAGTTAGGTTACTTGGGGATCAGGGACCCACTTGAGGAGGCAGTCTGCCCGTTCTCAGTTCTCAAGCTGCGTGCTGGGAGAACCACTACTCTCTTCAAAGCTGTCAGACAGGGACGTTTAAGTCTGCAGAGGTTTCTGCTGCCTTTCATTCAGCTATGCATTGCCCCAAGAGGTGCAGTCTACAGAGGCAGGCAAGCCTCTTTTTGCTGCAGTGGGCTCTATGAAGTTTGAGCTTCCTAGCCACTTTGTTTACCTACTCCAGCCTCGGCAATGGTGGGCACCTCTCCCCCAGCCTTGCTGCTGCCTTGCAGTTTGATCTCAGACTGCTGTGCTACCAATGAGAGAGGCTCCATGGGTGTAGAAACTTCCTAGCCAGGCGCTGGATATAATCTCCTGGTGTGCCGTTTGTTAAGATCATTGGAAAAGTGCAGTATTAGGCTGCGAGTGACCCTATTTTCCAGGTGCCATCTTTCATCCCTTTCTTTGATTCAGAAAAGGAATTCTCTGGGCCTTTGCATTTCCCAGGTGAGGCGATGCCTCACCCAGCTTTGGCTCACACTCGGTGCAGTGCATCCACTGTCCTGCACCCACTGTCTGGCACTATACAGTGAGATGAACCTGGTACCTCAGTTGGAAATGCAGAAATCACCCATCTTTTGTGTCACTTACACTGCGAGTTGTAGACTGGAGCTGTTCCTATTCTACCATCTTGGCTCCAACCCCTTTGGTTTTTCACTATAGGCCTCAAATATCTCTCAAAAGTCCCTTCACAGATTCTACAAAAAGGTGTTTCCAAGCTGCTGAATCAAAAGAAAGGTTTAACTCTGTGAGATAAATCCACAAATCACCAAACAGATTCACTGATAGCTTCTTTCCAATTTTTATTTTGAAATATTTGTTTTTTTTTAACCATAGACTACAATGGGCTCAAGAATCTCCTTTCGCAGATTGTTGCAAAACAGTGTTTCCAACATGCTGAGTCAAAAGAAAGGTTTAAATCATTGAGATGAATCCACACATCACAAAGCAGTTTCAAAGATAGCTTCTTTGTTGTTTTCATCTGGGGATATTTGATTTTTCACTATAGGTTTTAAAGGGCCCCCAAATGACACTATGCAGATTATAAAACATAAGTATGTGCAACCTGCTGAATCAAAAGAAAGGTTTAACTCTGTGAGATGAATCCACTATAACAAAGCAGTTATATAGATAGCGTCTTTGTAATTTTTATCTGGGGATGTTCAGTTTTTCACCTTAGGCCTCTATGGGCTCCCAGATGTCTTTCCACCAATTCTACCAAATGAGTGTTTCCAAATTACTGAATCTAAAGAAGTGTTTAACTCTGTGAGTTGAATCCCCACATCAACAGGCAATTTTACACACAGAGTCTTTCTAGTTTTTATCTTGGAATATTCGGTTATTCAACAGAGGCCAAAAAACTGCTACCAGATATCCCTTCATAGATTCTACCAAAAGAGTGTCTTTAAAATGCTGAATGAAAAATAAGGTTGAACTCTGTGAGATGAATCCACACATCACAAAGCAGTTTCACCCATAGCTTCTTTCCAGTTTTTATTTGGAGATATTTTGTTTTTCACTGTAGGCCGTAAAGGGTTCCCAAATGTCTGTTTGCAGATTCTATCAAAAGAGTGTTTCCAACCTCCTGAATCAAAAGATACGTTTAATTCAGTGAGATAAATCCACACATCACAAAGCACTTTCACAGACAGATTCCTTCAAGTTTTTATCTTGGGATAACGGGTTTTTCACCTTAAGTCTCTATGGGATCCCAAATGTCTCTCTCCAGATTCCACAAAACGAGTGTTTCCAAGCTGCTGAATCAAAAAAAGGTTTAACTGTTTGAGATGTATCCACATATCACATACAGGTTTCACTGATAGCTTCTTCGTAGTATTTGTATGAAGATATCCAGTTTTTGAACATAAGCCTCTGTGGGCTTCCATGTGTCCCTTCCCAGATTCTTCCAAACAAGTGTTTCAAATCTGCTGTATCAAAAGAAAGGTTTTACTCTGTGAGATGAATCCAATATCAAAAAGCAGTTTCACTGATACCTTCTTTCTAGTTTTTATCTGTGGATATTCTGTTTTTCACTACAGGCTTCTAAGGGCTCACAAACGTCCTTCTGCAGAATCTCCAAAAACAGAGTTTCCAACCTACTGAATCAAAAGAAAGGTTTAACTCTGTGAAGTGAATCCACACATTACTAAGCAGTTTCACTGATAGCTTCTTTCTAATTTTTTTCTGGGGGTATTTTATTTTTCACTATAGGCCTCAAAGTGCTCCTAAATGTACCTTCCCAGATTCTACCTAAAGAGAGTGCTGGGGGAAGTCAGGGACCCCAAATGGAGGGACCAGCTGAAGGTATGCAGAAGAACATAAATTGTGAAGATTTCATAGACAATTATTAGTTTCCCAAATTAACACTTTTATAATTTCTTTTGCCTGTCTTTACTGCAATCTCTGAACATAAATTGTGAAGATTTTATGGACATTTATCACTTCCCCAGTCAATACTCTTGTGATATCCTATGCCTGTCTTTTCTTTAATCTCTTAACCCTGTCACCTTCATAAACTGAGGATAAATGTTGCCTCAGGACTGTGTGATGATTGTGTTAACTACACAAATTGTTTAAACAATATGAAATCTGGGCACTTTGATAAAAGAACAGAATAACAGTGATGTTCAGGGAACAAGGGAGATAATCATTAGGTCTGGCTGCCTGAGAGCCGGATGGAACAGAGCCATATGTCTTTTATTTAAAAAAAATAGGAGAAATATCACTGAATTCTTTCTCTCAGCAAGGAATAGCCCTGCACAAGAGAATGCGTTCCTTGGGGTAGGTCTCTGAAATGGCCACTCTGGGAACATCTGTCTTTTACGGTTGTAGATAAGGGATGAAATAAGCTCCATTCTCCTGTAGTGCTCCCAGGCTTATTAGGATGAGGAAATTCCCACCTAATAAATTTTGGTCAGTCTGGTTTTCTGCTCTCAAACCCTGTCTCCTGATAAGATGTTATGAATGGCAATGCTTGCCTGAAACTTCATTAGCACTTTTAATTTCACCCCAGTCCTGTGATCTTGCCCTGCCTCCATTTGTCTTGTGATATTTTATTACCTTGTGAAGCATGTGATCTCTGTGACCCACACCCTATTTGTACACTCCCTCCCCTATTCAAAATCACTAATAAAAACTTGCTGGTTTTATGGCCCAGGGGGCATCATGGAACCTGCTGACATGTGGTTTCCCTCTCGGACAAACAGCTTTAAAAATTTCTCTCTTTGTACTCTTTCCCTTTATTTCTCAGACTGGCCACCACTTAGGGAAAATAGAAAAGTACCCATGAAGAATTATCTGGGGTAGTTTCCCCCAATATCTGGCATGCCAACATGGTTTTTTCTTTTTCCCAAGTGCATGTGGGAACCCGATTCCCTTTGGTAGGTGTGCAGAAACTTCATTGATTTGGTCCACAAAAACCCATGTTCAACTCCCTGATGACTCATGAGTAGTCTGTGTATGATCTGGGTTAACTATGGGTCACAGGGAGTATAAAAATTATACTTATCTCTTCCATATTAAACTCCAGTTCAAACAGAAAAGTGTTCAAGAGCCTGTGGAAAATATGGTCACTCTATTCAGGGCAGTGGTAAACTACTGTCCTTGGCCTCCTAAAAAAGGAAACTTAGATGTAGATCTATTAAAACAGGGAAGGGTCTGAGTAACCATGGAAAATATGGCCACTCTATTCAGGGCGGTGGAAAAATACTGTCCTTGGTTTCCTGAGAAAGGAACTGTATATGTAAAAGTATGGGATCTTGTTGGTGCAACATTTCAGAAACTGGTCCCGATGGGGAATTATATTCCCGTCACTGTTTGGGAGTGATTGGGCCTTGGCAAGTGCCATCCTAATACCTGGGAATCCTCCCCTTCAGTACATTTAATTAATGAAGTGTTACAGCGAATTCTGAAAAGATCTAAGAGATTTGTTTTCACTTTAATTGCTGTGATCATGGGCCTAATTACAGTCACTGCACTGGCCACCACTGCTGGAATGGCACTATATCAATCTATTCAAGTGGCTCATTTTGTTAATGATTGGCAAGTCAATTCCACCCAAATGTGGAATTCTCAACAAGGCATTGATCAAAAATTGGCTAATCAAATTAATGATTTAAGACAGTGTTATTTGGCTTGGAGATGGGATAGTGAGTCTCGAACATTGCACGCAAATGCAGTGTGACTGGAATACTTTGGATTTCTGTATCACCCCATACTCCTGTAAAGAGACTGATCATTCATGGGAAATGGTGAAAGGACACCTACTGGGTGATGAAGATAATTTATCATTGGACATAACTAAATTAAAAACAACTTTTTGAAGCCTCTGAATCTCACTTATCCATTGTGCCTGGAGCTGAGGCATTAGATCAGGTGGTAGAAAATCTTTATGGACTAACCCATGACTTGGATTAAGTCTACTGGAGGCTCCACTGTAGTAAATTTTGGAATCATGTTTCTCTGTTTAATTGGCTTGTCTTAATATGATTGACCAGTCAAAGAATCATGCATCAAAATCGAGAGGATGAACAAACCTTCATTGCCATGGCACATTTATATCATCAGAAAGGGAGATATGTTGTGGGAAGTCGGGGACCCTGAATGGAGGGACCAGCTGAAGCCATGGCAGAAGAACATAAATTGTGAAGACTTCATGGAGCTTTATTAGTTCTCCAAATTAAGACTTTTATAATTTCTTACACCTGTCTTTACTGCCATCTCTGAACATAAATTGTGAAGATTTCATGGACATTTATCACTTCCCCAATCAATACTCTTGTGATTTCCTATGCCTGTCTTTACTTTAATCTCTTAATCCTATCATCTTCTTAAGCTGAGGATGAATGTTGCCTCAGGACCCTGCGATGATTGCATGAACCACACAAATTGTTGAAACAGTACGGAATCTGAGCACCTTGGAAAAAAAACAGGACAGCAGTGATGTTCAGGGAACAAGGGAGATAATCATTAGGTCTGGCTTCCTGAGAGCTGGGCAGAACAGAGCCATATTTATCTTCTTTCAAAAGCAAATAAGAGAAATATCATTGAATTCTTTTTCTCCACAAGGAACAGCCCTGAAAAAGAGAATGCATTCCAAAGGGTAGGCCTCTGAAATGGCCGCTCTGGGAACATCTGTCTTTTATGGTTGTAGAGAAGGGAAGAAATAAGCCCCAGTCTCCTGTAGCACTCCCAGGCTTATTAGGAGGAGGAAATTCCCACCTAATAAATTTTGGTCAGAACGGTTGTCTGCTCTGAAACACTGTCTCCTCATAAGATGTTATCAATGACAATGTGTGCCCAAAAATTCATTAGCAATTATAATTTTGCCCCAGTCCTATGATTTCACCCTGCCTCCAGTTGCCTTGTGATATTTTATTACCTTGTGAAGCATGTGATCTCTGTGACCCATACCCTATTAATACACACCTTCCCCTTTTGAAAATCACTAATAAAAACTTCCTGGTTTTATTGCTCAGGGGACATCACGGAACCTGCTGACATGTGAGGTCTCCCCTGGACACCCAGCTTTAAAAGTTTCTCTCTTTGTACTCTTTCCCTTTATTTCTCAGACCAGCCAACAGGTAGGGAAAGTAGAAAAGGACTCACTTTAAAATATCAGGGGCTGAATTTCCCCTGATAGAGAGTTTCAAACATGCTGTATCAAAATAAAAATTTAACTCTGTAAGATTAACACACATATCACAAAGCAGTTTCAAAGACAGTTTTTTCTAGTTTTTATCTGAGGATATTCTCTTTTTCACCATAGGCCTCTATGGGTTCTGAAACCTCCCTTCACAGATTCTACCAAAAGAGTGTTTCAAACCTGCTGAATAAAAAAAGGTTTAACTCTGTGAGATGAATCCACACATCACAAAACAGTTTGACAGATAACTTCTTTCTAGATTTTATCTGGGAATATTCTGTTTTTCACCATAGGCCTGTATGGGTTCCCCAAAGTCCCTTCACAGATTCTACCGAAAGAGTGTTTCAAACCTGTTTTATCAAAAGAAAAATTTAATTGTGTGAGATAAATCCACACATCACAAAGCTGTTTTACAGATAGAATTTTCTAGTTTTTATCAGGGGATATTTGGATTTTCACCATAGGCCTCTATGGACTCCCAAAAGTTTCTTTGCAGATTCTACAAAAAGACTGCATGCAACTTGCTGATTCAATAGATGGGTTTATCTCTGTGAGATGAACCCACAGATCATGAGGCTGTTTCACAGATAGCTTCTTTCTAGCTGGTATCTGTGAACATTCGGTTTTTTACCATAGGCCTCAAAAAGCTCCCAAATTTCTCTTTACAGATTCTATGACACCAGTGGTTTCCAACACACTGTATCAAAAGAAACGTTTACCTCTGTGAGGTGAATCCACACATCATAAAGAAGTTCACAGATAGCTTTTTCCTAGTTTTTGTCAGGGGATAATGTTTTTTTTAGGCCTAAAAGGGCTTCAAAATGCCCCATGAAGATTCTACAAAACGAGTGTTTCCAACCTACTGAATCAAAGGAATGGTTTATCTCTGTGAGATGAATCCACACATCAAAAAAGCAGTTTCACAGATAGCTTCTTTCTGGTTTATATCTGGGGGTATTCAGTTTTTCACTACATTCCTGAAAGGGTTCCCAAATGTACTTTTGCAGGTTCCATAAAACGTGTCTTTGTAACCTGGTGAATCAAAAGAAAGATTTAAGTTTGTGATTTGAATTGAGACATCACACAGCAGTTGCACTGATAGCTTCTCTCTGGTTTTTGTCTGGGGATATTTTGTTTTTACCATAGGACTCTAAGAGCTCTGATACATCCTTTTAAAGATTCTACCATAAGTGTGTTTCCAATTTACTGAATCAAAAGAAATGTTTAACTCTGTGAAACAAATCCACACATCACAAGGCAGCTTCACAGGTAGCTTCTTTCTAGCTTTTATCTAGAAATATTCGGTTTTTCACCTTAAACCCCAATGGGCTTTGAAATGTCCCTTCACAGAACTTACCAAAAGAGGGTTTCACACCTGCTGAATCAAGAAAACGTTTAATTCTGTGAGGTGAATCCACACATCACACAGCAGTTTCACAGACACCCTTTTTCCATATTATATCTGGGGATATTCTGTTTTTCACCATAGAACTCTGTGTTCTCCCAAATGTCCCTTCACATATTCTACCTGAAGAGTGTTTCAAATTTGCTGGATCAAAAGAAAGGTTTAACTCTCAGTGGTGAATCCAGATATCAGAAAGAAGTTTCACCAGTAGCTTTCTTCTGATTTTTAATGGGGGATATTGTTTTTTTCACCATAGGCCTCAATGGGCTTCCAAATGTCCTTTCTCAGGTTCTAAAAAATGAATGTTTCCAACCCGCTGAGTCAAGGGTAAAGCTTATCTCTGTGAGATGAATCCATACATCACAAAGTAGTTTCACAGATGGCTACTTTGTAGTTTTTATCTGTGAATATTTTGTTTTTCACCATAGACCTCAAAAGCTTCCAAAGTTCAAAGCACCCTTCACAGATTCTGCCAAAAAAGCGTTTCCAACCTGCTGAACCAAAAGAAAGGTTTAACTCTGTGAGATGAATCCACACATCGCAGAGCAGTTTCACAGTTAGCTTCTTTCAATTTTTATCTGGGAATATTCGGTTTTTCAACATAGGTCTCAATGGGCTCCCACATATCCCTTTCCTGATTTTACCAAAAGAGTGTTTCCAAACTGCTGAATCAACAGAAAATTTTAACTCTGTGAGAAGAATCCACACATCACAAAATAGCTTCACTAAAAGCTTCTTTGTAGTTTTTAATCTTTGAATATTCCATTTTTTCAAAGTGTGCTACAATGGGCTCACAAATGTCCCTTAACAGATCTAGCAAGAGTGTTTGCAACCTGCTGAATAAAAAGGAAGGTTTAACCTTTGAGCTGAATCCACACTTAACAAAGCAGTTTCACAGATAGCTTCTTGATAGTTTCTATGTGGGGATATTCTGTTTTACACCATAGGCCTCTATGGGCTTATAAATGTTCCTTCTCAGATTCTGTCTAAAGACTGTTTCCATACTGCTGTATCAAAAGAAAGTTTAACTTTGTGCAATGAATCTACACATCACAGAGCACTTCATAAATAGCTTCTTTCTATTTTTTATCTGGGGATATTTTGTTTTTCACAATAGGCCTCAAGGGACTCCAAAATATCCCCTCACAGTTTCCACAAAATGAGTGTTTCAAACCTGTGGAATCAAAGGAAAGGTTTAAAGTCTTTGAGATGAATCTGGACATCACAAACCATTTTCAAGGATAGCTTCTTTCTAGTTTTTATCTGGAGATATTCGATTTTTCACCATAGGCTTTAATGGGCTCCCAAATGTCACTATGCAAATTATAAGGCAAAAGTATTTGTAACCTGCTGAGTCAAAATAAAGGTTTAAATCTGTGAGATGAATCCACACGTTACAAAGCTGTTACTTGGATAGCTTTTTTCTAGTTTTTATCTGGGGATATTCAGTTTTTCACCTTAGGCCTCTATGGGCTCCCAAATGTGTTTCCACAAATTCTACCAAACGACTGTTTACAAGCTACTGAATCAAAAGAAATGTTTAACTCTGTGAGATGAACCCACATGTAAAAGCAGTTTTACAGACAGAGTCTTTCTAGGCTTTATCTTGGAATATTTGGTTATTCACCAGAGTCCAAAAAACTACTATCCTACCAAAAGAGTGCTTCCAACCTGCTGAATCAAAAGATGGGTTTAACTCAGTGAGATGAAACCACACATCACAGAGCAGTATAACAGATAGATTCCTTCGAGTTTTTATCTGGGGATATTGGGTTTTTCACCTTAGGTCTCTATGGGCTTCCAAATGTCTCTCTGCAGGTTCTATAAGACAAGCATTTCCAAGTTGCTGAATCATAAGAAATGTTTAACTCTGTGAGATGAATCCTCACATCACACAGCAGTTTCACTGATAGCTTCTTCCTAGTATTTATATGAAGATATTTGGTTTTTGAACTTAGGCCTCTATGGGCTGCCATACGTCCCTTCACAGATTCTTCCCAAAAAGTGTTTCAAATCTGCTGTATCAAGAGAAAGGTTTAACTCTGAGAGATGAATCCACATATCACAAAGCAGTTTCACTGATACCTTCTTTCTGGTTTTTATGTGTGGATATTGCTTTTCACCACATGCCTCTAAAGGCTCACAAATATCCTTTTGCAGAATCTCCAAATAGAGGGATTCCAACCTACTGAATGAAAAGAAAGGTTTAACTCTTTTAGGTGAATCCATGCATTACAAAGCAGTTTCACTGATAGGTTCTTTGTAGTTCTTTTCTGGGGATATTTTATTTTTCACCTTAGTCCTCAAAGTGTTCCCAAATTTACCTTCACAGATTTTACCTAAAGAGAGTGTTTCAGGAAGTCAGGGACCACAATCAGAGGGACCAGCTGAAGCCATGGCAGAAGAACATAAATTGTGAAGATTTAATGGACATTTATTAATTCCCCAAATTAATACATTTATAATTTCTTATGCCTGTCTTTGCTGCAATCTATGAACATAAATTGTGAAGATTTCATGGACATTTATCACTTCCCCTATCAATACTCTTGTGATTTCCTTTGCATGTCTTTAATCTCTTAATCCCATCATCTTCTTAAGCTGAGGATGAATGTCACCTCAGGACCACGTGATGATGGCATTAACTGCAAAAGTTGTTTAAACAATATGAAATCTGGGCACCTTGAAGAAAGAACAGGATAGCAGTGATGTTCAGGGAACAAGGGAGATAAACATTAGGTCTGGCTGCCCGACAGCTGGGTGGAACAGAGCCATATTTCTCTTCTTTCAAAAGCATATAGGAGAAATATGGCTGAATTCTTTTTCTCAGCAAGGAACAGCCCTCAGAAAGATAATGCATTACTAGGGATAGGCATCTGAAATGGCCTCCCTGGGAACATGTGTCTTTTACTGTTGTAGATAAGGGATGAAATAAGCCCGTCTCCCATAGTGCTCCCAGACTTAATAGAATGAGGAAATTCCCACCTAAAAAATTTTGGTCAGACTGGTTTTCTGTTCTCAAATCCTGTCTCCTGATAAGATGTTATTAATGATGAAGCATGTCTCAAACTTCATTAGCAATTTTAATTTTGCCCCAGTCCTGTGATCTCGCCCTGCCTCCACTTGCCTGTGATATTTTATTACATTGTGAAGCACGTGATCTCTGTGACCCATAACCTATTCGTACACTCTCTCTCCTTTTGAAAATCACTAATGCTGGTTTTATGGCTCAGGGGGCATCACAGAACCTGCCAACATGTGATGTCACCCCTGGACACCTAGCCTTAAAAATTTCTGTCTTTGTACTTTTCTGTTAATTTCTTAGACAAGACAACATTAAGGTAAAATAGAAAAGGACTCACATTGAAATATCGGGGGCTGAATTTCCCCCAACAGAGAGTTTCAAACCTGTTGAATCAAAAATAAAAACTTATCTCTGAGATGAATGCACACATCACAAAGCTGTTTCAAAGACAGCTTTTTTTCTAGTTTTTAACTAGGGATATTCTGTTTTTAACCATAGGACTCAAAAATCTGCCAAATATTTCCTCATACATTCTAACCAAAGAGTGTTTCCAACCTGCTGAGTGAAAAGATTCAACACTGTGAGATGAAGCAACATATCAAAAAGCAGTTTAAAAGACAGTTTCTTCCTAGTTTTTATCTGCAGACATTTGGTTTCTCACCAAAGGACTCAAAGGGCTTTCAAAAGTCCCTTCACAGACTCTGCAAAAGTACTGTTTGCAACATGCTGAATTAAAACAAAGGTTTACCTCTCTGGGATGAATCCACACATCACAAAGAAGTTTCACAGATAGACCCTTTCTAGTTCTGATCTTGAGATATTTGGTTTGTCCCCATAAACTATAGTGGGCTCAAAAAAGTCCCTTCACAGATTCTAGAAAGAGTGTTTCTAACCCAGTGAATCAAAAACAAGTTTATCCCTTTGAGATAAATCCACATATCACTAAGCAGTTTCACAGACAGCTTATTTTTAGTTTTTATCTGGGGATATTCTGTTTTTCACCATAGGCCTTTAGGAGTTCCCAAACCTCCCTTTACAGATTCTACCAAAAGAATGTTTCAAACCTGCTTAATAAAAGAAAAGTTTTAACTCTGTGAGATGAATCCACACATCACAAAAAAGTTTGACAGATAGCTTCTTTCTAGATTTTATCTGGGGATATTCTATTTTACACCGTAGGCCTCTATGGGCTCCCAAATGTCCCTTCACAGATTCTACCTGAAGAGTGTTTCAAACCTGCTTTAGCAAAAGAAAAATTTAACCCTGTGAGACAAATCCACACATCACAAAGCTGATTTACAGATAGCTTTTTTCTAGTTTTTATCTGAGGATACTTTATTTTTCACCATAGGCACCCGTGGGCTCTGAAATGCCCCTTTTCAGATACTAACAAATAGTGTTTCAAAGCTGTTAAATGAAAAGAAAGGTTTCCCACTGTGAGATGAATCCACATATCACAACACAGTTTCACAGATAGCTTTTTTCTAGTGCTTATCTGGGAATATTTGGTTTTCCACCGTAGACCTTCATGGACTCCCAAAATATCTTCACAGATTCTACAAAACGAGTGTATGAAACTTGCTGATTCAATAGACTGGTTAATCTCTGTGAGATGAATCCACAGATTATAGGGCTGTTTCACAGAAAGCTTCTTTCTAGTTTTTATCTGTGAACATTCATATCAAAAAGCTCCAAAATTTCTCTTTGCAGTTTCTATGAAAACTGTTTCCAACATGCTGTAGCAAAAGAAACGTTGACCTCTATCAGATGAATCCACTCATCACAAAGAAGCTCACAGATAGCTTCTTCCTAGTTTTTATCTGGGGATATTGAGTACTTTTTTTTTTTTTTTAACCATAGGCCTATGCAAGGCTATAGTAACCAAAAAGCATGGTACTTGTTCCAAAACAGAGATATAGACCAATAAAACAAAACAGAGATCTTAGAGATAATACCACACATATAAAACCATCTGATCTTTCACAAACCTGACAATAACAAGAAATGGGGAAAGGATTCCCTATTTAATAAATGGTGCAGGGAAAACTGGCTGGCCATATGTAGAAAGCTGAAACTGGATCCCTTCCTTACACTTTTTACAAAAATTAATTCAAGACGGATTAAAGACTTAATTGTTAGACCTAAAACCAAAAAAACCCTATAAGAAAACCTAGGCAACACAATTCACGACATAAGCATGGGCAAGCACTTCATGCCTAAAACACCAAAAGCAATGACAACAAAGGCCGAAATTGACAAATGGGATCTAATTAAACTAAAGAGCTTCTACACAGCAAAAGAAACTACCATCAGAGTGAACAGGCAACCTACAGAATGGGAGAAAATTTTTGCAATCTACTCATCTGACAAAGGGCTAATATCCAGAATCTACACAGAACTCAAACAAATTTACAAGAAAAAAAAACCCATCAAAAAGTGGGCAAAGTATACGAGCAGACACTTCTCAAAAGAAGACTTTAATGCAGCCAAAAGACACATGAAAAAATGTTCATCATCACTGGCCATCAGAGAAATGCAAATCAAAACCACAATGAGATAACATCCCACATCACTTAGAATGTCAATCATTAAAAAGCCAGGAAACAACAGGTGCTGGAGAGGATGTGGAGAAATAGGAACACTTTTACACGGTTGGTGGGACTCTAAATTAGTTCAACCATTGTGGAAGACATCATGGAAATTCCTCAATGATCTAGAACGAGAAATACCATTTGACCCAGCCATCCCCTTCCTGGGTATACACCCAAAGGATTATAAATCATGCTGCTATAAAGACACATGCACACGTATGCTTATTGTGGCACTATTCACAATAGCAAGGACTTGGACTCAACCCAAATATCCATCAATGATAGACTGGATTCAGAAAATGTGGCACATATACACCATTGAATAGTATGCAGCCATAAAAAAATGATGAGTTTATGTCATTTGTAAGGACATGGATGAAGCTGGAAACCATCATTCTCAGCAAACTATCACAAGGATAAAAAAGCAAACACCGCATTTTATCACTCATAGGTGGGAATTGAACAATAAGAACACATGCACACAGGAAGGAGAACATCACACACTGGGGCCTGTTGTGAGGTTAGGGTATGGAGGAGCGTTAGGGTATGACTTTTTAATGGGTGCAGCACACCTACATGGCACATGTATACACACGTAACAAAACTGAACATTGTACACATGTACCCCAGAAATTAAAGTATAATAATAAAAAAAGAGAGATTTAAACCTGCTGTATCAAAATAAATATTTAACACTGTAAGATGAATACACACATCACAAAGCAGCTTCTTTTTTTAATTTTATTATTATTATACTTTAAGTTTTAGAGTACATGTGCACAATGTGCAGGTTAGTTACATATGTATACATGTGCCATGCTGGTGTACTGCACCCATTAACTTCCCATTTAGCATTAGGTATATCTTCTAATGCTATCCCTCCCCCCTCCCCCCACCCCACAACAGTCCCCGAAGTGTGATGTTCCCCTTCCTGTGTCCATGTGTTCTCATTGTTCAATTCCCACCTATGAGTGAGAACATGTTGTGTTTGGTTTTTTGTCCTTGCGATAGTTTACTGAGAATGATGATTTCCAATTTCATCCATGTCCCTACAAAGGACATGAACTCATCATTTTTTATGGCTGCATAGTATTCCATGGTGTATATGTGCCACATTTTCTTAATCCAGTCTATCATTGTTGGACATTTATATTGGTTCCAAGTCTTTGCTATTGTGAATAGTGCCACAATAAACATAATTGTGCATGTGTCTTTATAGCAGCATGATTTATAGTCCTTTTGCTATATACCCAGTAATGGGATGGCTGGGTCAAATGGTATTTCTAGTTCTAGATCCCTGAGGAATCGCCACACTGACTTCCACAATGGTAGAACTAGTTTATAGTCCCACCAATCTCCAGCACCTGTTGTTTCCTGACTTTTTAATGATTGCCATTCTAACTGGTGTGAGATGGTATCTCATTGTGGTTTTGATTTGCATTTCTCTGATGGCCAGTGATGGTGAGCATTTTTTCATGTGTTTTTTGGCTGCATAAATGTCTTCTTTTGAGAAGTGTCTGTTCACGTCCTTTGCCCACTTTTTGATGGGGTTGTTTGTTTTTTTCTTGTAAATTTGTTGGAGTTCATTGTAGATTGTGGATATTAGACTTTTGCCAGATGAGTAGGTTGTGAAAATTTTCTCCCATTTTGTAGGTTGCCTGTTCACTCTGATGATAGTTTCTTTTGCTGTGAGGAAGCTCTTTAGTTTAATTAGATCCCATTTGTCCGTTTTGGCTTTTGTTGCCATTGCTTTTGGTGTTTTAGACAAGAAGTCCTTGCCCATGCCTATGTCCTGAATGGTAATGCCTGTGTTTTCTTCTAGGGTTTTTATGGTTTTAGGTCTAACGTTTAAGCCTTTAATCCACCTTAAATTAATTTTTGTATAAGTTGTAAGGAAGGGATCCAGTTTCAGCTTTCTACATATGGTTAGCCAGTTTTCTCAGCACCATTTATTAAATAGGGAATCCTTTCCCCATTGCTTGTTTTTCTCAGGTTTGTCAAAGATCAGACCATTGTAGATACACGGCATTATTTCTGATGGCTCTGTTCTGTTCCACTGCTCTATATCTCTGTTTTAGTACCAGTACCATGCTGTTTTGGTTACTGTAGCCTTGTAGTATAGTTTGAAGTCAGGTAGTGTGACTATTGCCTTCAGTTCTGTTCTGATTTTAGTTATTTCTTGCCTTCTGCTAGCTTTTGAATGTGTTTGCTCTTGCTTTTCTAGTTCTTTTAATTGTGATGTTAGGGTGTCAATTTTGGATCTTTCCTGATCTCTTGTGGGCATCTAGTGCTATAAATTTCCCTCTACACGCTGCTTTGAATGTGTCCCAGAGATTCTGGTGTGTTGTGTCTTTGTTCTCGTTGGTTTCGAAGAACATCTTTATTTCTGCCTTCATTTTGTTATGTACCCAGTAGTCACTCAGGAGCAGGTTTTTCAGTTTCCATATAGTTGAGTGGTTTTGAGTGAGTTTCTTAATCCTGAGTTCTAGCTTGATTGCACTGTGGTCTGAGAGACAGTTTGTTATAATTTCTGTTCTTTTACATTTGCTGAGGAGAGCTTTACTTCCAACTATGTTGTCGATTTTGGAACAGGTGTGGTGTGGTGCTGAAAAAAATGTATATTCTGTTGATTTGGGGTGGAGAGTTCTGTAGGTGTCTATTAGGTCCACTTGGTGAAGAGCTGAGTTAAATCCCTGGGCATCCTTGTTAACTTTCTGTCTCGTTGATCTGTCTAATGTTGACAGTGGGGTGTTAAAGTCTCCCATTATTATTGTGCGAGAGTCTAAGTCTCTTTGTAGGTCACTCAGGACTTGCTTTATGAATCTGGGTGCTCCTGTATTGGGTGCATATATATTTAGGATAGTTAGCTCTTCTTGTTGAATTAATCCCTTTACCATTATGTAATGGCCTTCTTTGTCTCTTTTGATCTTTGTTGGTTTAAAGTCTGTTTTATCAGAGACTAGGATTGCAACCCCTGCCTTTTTTTGTTTTCCATTTGCTTGGTAGATCTTCCTCCATCCTTTTATTTTGAGCCTATGTGTGTCTCTGCACGTGAGATGGGTTTCCTGAATACAGCACACTGATGGGTCTTGAGTCTTTATCCAATTTGCCAGTCTGTGTCTTTTAATAGGAGCATTTAGCCCATTTACATTTAAAGTTAATATTGTTATATGTGAACTTGATCCTGTCATTATGATGTTAGCTGGTTATTTTGCTCATTAGTTGATGCAGTTTCTTTCTAGCCTCGATGGTCTTTACAATTTGGCATGATTTTGCAGTGGCTAGTACCGGTTGTTCCTTTCCATATTTAGTTCTTCCTTCAGGAGCTCTTTTAGGGCAGGCCTGGTGGTGACAAAATTTCTCAGCACTTGCTGATCTGTAAAGTATTTTATTTCTCCTTCACTTATGAAGCTTAGTTTGGCCGGATATGAAATTCTGGGTTGAACATTCCTTTCTTTAATAATGTTGAATATTGACCCCCACTCTCATCTGGCTTGTAGAGTTTCTGTCGAGAGATCTGCTGTTAGTCTGATGGGCTTCCCTTTGTGGGTAACCCGACCTTTCTCTCTGGCTGCCCTTAACATTTTTTCCTTCATTTCACCTTTGGTGAATCTGACAATTATGTGTCTTGGAGTTGCTCTTCTCGAGGAGTATCTTTGTGGCGTTCTCTGTATTTCCTGAATCTGAATGTTGGCCTGCCTTGCTAGATTGGGGAAGTTCTCCTGGATAATATCCTGCTGAGTGTTTTCCAACTTGGTTCCATTCTCCCTGTTACTTTCAGGTACACGAAACAGACCTAGATTTGTTCTTTTCACATAGTCCCATATTTCTTGAAGGCTTTGTTCGTTTCTTTTTATTTTTTTCTCTAAACTTCCCTTCTCGCTTCATTTCATTCATTTCATTTTCCATCACTGATAAAGTTTCTTCCAGTTGATCCCATCAGCTCCTAAGGCTTCTGCATTCTTCATGTAGTTCTCGTGCCTTGGCTTTCAGCTCCATCAGCTCCTTTAAACACTTCTCTGTATTGGTTATTCTAGTTCTACATTCGTCTAATTTTTTTTCAAAGTTTTTAACCTCTTTGCCTTTGGTTTGAATTTCCTCCTGTAGCTCGGAGTAGTTTGATCATCTGAAGCCTTCTTCTCTCAACTCGTCAAAGTCATTCTCTTTCCAGCTTTGTTCCATTGCTGGTGAGGAACTGCATTCCTTTGGAGGAGGAGAGGCGCTCTGCTATTTAGATTTTCCAGTTTTTCTGCTCTGTTTTTCCCCATCTTTGTGGTTTTATCTACTTTTGGTCTTTGATGATGGTGACGTACAGATGGGCTTTTGGTGTGGGTGTCCTTTGTGTTTGTTAGTTTGCCTTCTAACAGAGAGGACCCTCAGCTGCAGGTCTGTTGGAGTTTGCTAGAGGTCCACTGCAGACTCTGTTTGCCTGGGTACCAGCAGTGGTGGCTGCATAACAGCAGATTTTTGTGAACCACAAATTCTGCTGTCTGATCGTTCCTCTGGAAGTTTTGTCTCAGAGGAGTACCTGGACGTGTGAGGTGTCAGTCTGCCCCTACTGGGGGGTGCCTCCCAGTTAGGCTGCTCATGGGTCAGGGGTCAGGGACCCACTTGAGGAGGCAGTCTGCTCGTTCTCAGATCTCCAGCTGCATGCTGGGAGAACCACTGCTCTCTTCAAAGCTGTCAGACAGGGATATTTAAGTCTGCAGAGGTTATTGTTGTCTTTTGTTTGTCTGTGCCCTGCTCCCAGAGGTGGAGCCTACAGAGGCAGGCAGGCCTCCTTGAGCTGTGGTGGGCTTCACCAAGTTCGAGCCTCCCAGCTTCTTTGTTTACCTAAGCAAGCCTGGGCAATTGTGGGCGCCCCTCCCCCACTCTCGCTGCCACCTTGCAGTTTGATCTCAGACTGCTGTGCTAGCAATCAGCGAGACTCCATGGGCATAGGACTCTCTGAGCCAGGTGCGGGATATAATCTACTCGTGCACCATTTTTTAAGCCCGTTGGAAAACCACAGTAGTAGGGCAGGAGTGACCCGATTTTCAAGGTGCCGTCCGTCACCCCTTTCTTTGACTAGGAAAGGGAACTCCCTGACCCCTTGTGTTTCCTGAGTGAGGTAATGCCTCCCCCTGCTTTGGCTCACACACGGTGCACTGCACCCACTGTCCTGCGCCTACTGTCTGGCACTCCCTAGTGAGATGAACCTGGTACCTCAGATGGAAATGCAGAAATCACCCATCTTCTGCATCGCTCATGCTGGGAGCTGTAGACCGGAGCTGTTCCTATTGGGCCATATTGGCTACCCACAAAGCAGTTTCAAAGAAACCTGTTTTCTAGTTTTTATCTGGGGATATTTGTTTTTTCACCATAAGCCTCAAAAATCTCCCAAATATTCTCATACATTGTAACCAAAGAGTGTTTCCAACCTATTGAGTAAAAAGAATGGCTTATCATTGTATCTCATGGAATTAAACCTTTCTTTTGATTGAACAATTTGGAAACACTCTTTTTACAGACTCTGCGAATGGATAATTGGGAGTGTATTGAGGCCTGTGGTGGAAAAGCAAATATCTTCAGATAAAAACTAGAAAGAAGCTTTCTGAGACACTGCTTTGTGATGTGTGCATTCATCTCACAGAGATAAATTTTCCTTTTGATTGAGTAGTTTGGAAACACTGTTTTTGTAGGATCTGAGAAAGGATACTTGGGAATTAAATGAGGTGTATAGTGAAAAAGGAAATATCTTGAGACAAAAACTAGAAAGAAGCTTTCTGATTAACTGCTTTGTGATGTGTACCTTCATCTCACAGAGTTAAACCTTTCTTTTGATAGAGCATCTTGAATACACTGTTTTTGTAGAATCTGCATAAGAATATTTGGGAGCACATTGAATCCCCTTTTGAAAAATGAAATATCTTCACATAAAAATTAGACAGAAGTTTTATGAGAAAATGCTTTGTGATATCTGCTTTTATCTCACAGAATTTAGGCATTCTTTTCATTAAGCAGTTTTGAAACACAGTTTTTGTAGAATCTGTGAAAGGATATTTGGGAGCACATTGGGGCCCATGGTAAAAAAGAAATATTCTCAGATAAAAAGCAGAAAGATGCTTTCTGTGAAACTGTTTAATGATGTCTGCATTCATCTTACAGAGTTAAACTTTTGTTTTGATTGAGCAGGTTGGAAACTATGTTTTTGGAGAATCTGCCAATGGATGTATGAGAGCACATTGAGGTTTTTGGTGAAAAAGGAAATATCTTAAGATAAAAATTAGAAAGAAGCCTTCTGAGACACTGCTTTGTGTTGTGTTCTTTCATCTCACACAGTTAAAACTTTATTTTGATTAAGCAGTTTGGAAAAACTGTATTAGTAGAATCTATGAAGGGATATTTGGGAATTCATTGAAGCCTAAGGTGAAAAAGGAAATATCCTCAGATAAAAACTAGAAAGATTATGGAGAAACTGCTTTGCATTGTGTGCATTCATCTCATAAAGTTAAACCTTTCTTTTAATTGTGCAGTTTGGAAACACTGTTTTTGTAGAATCAGGGAAGGAATATATGGGAGCACATCGAGGCCTACAGTGAAAAAGTAAATATTCTCAGATAAAAACTAGAAAGAAGATTTCTGATTAACAGCTTTGTGATGTGTCCATTCATCTCACACAGTTATACCTATCTTTTGATTGAACATCTTGGAAACACTGTTTTTGTAGAATCTGCGAAGGGATATTTGGGAGCACCTTGAGGCCTATGGTGAAAAAGAAATTGCCTTCACATAAAAATTAGAAAGAGGCTTTATGAGAAACTGCTTTGTGATGTCTGCATTCACCTCACAGAGTTAAATATTTCTTTTGATTGAGCAGTTTGGAAACACTGCTTTGTCGAATCTGCAAAGGGATATTTGGGAGCATATTGGTGCCTATTCAGAGAGAAGAAATACCTCAGATAAAAATCAGAAAGATGCTTTCTGAGGAACTGCTTTGCAATGTGTACATTCATCTCACAGAGTCATACCTTTCTTTTATTTGGGAAGTTTGGAAACACTATTTTTGTAGACTCTGTGAAGGGATTTTTGGGAGCGCTTTGAGGCCTATGGTGAAAAAGGCGATATCTTCACATTAAAACAAGAAAGACACATTCCGAGAACCTGCTTTGTGATGTGTGCATTCCTCTCACAGTTATAAAGCTTTCTTTTGATTGAGCAGTTTGGAAACACTGTTTTTGTAGACTCTTAGAAAGGATACTTTTGAATGCAATGAGGCCTATGGTGAAAAAGGAAATATCCTCAGTTAAAAACTAGAAAGAAACATTTTTATTAACTGCTTTGTGATTAGTCCATTCATCACACAGAGATAAACTTTTCTTTTGATTGTGCATCATAGAAACACTGTTTTGTAGAATCTGTGAAGGGATATTTGGGAGCACCTGAGGCCTGTGGTGAAAAAGGAAATATCTCCACATAAAACCTAGTAAGAAGCTTTCTGAGAAACTGCTTTGTGATGTATGCGCTTATCTCACAGAGTTAAAACTTTCTTTTTATTGAACAGTTTGGAAACACTGTTTTTGTAGAATCTGTCAAGGGATATATGGGTATGCATTGATTCCTATGGTGAAAAAGCAAATATCTTCACATAAAAACTAGAAAGAAACTTTCGGAGAAACTGCTTTGTAATGTCAGTTCTGTCTCACAGAGGTTAAGCATTCTTTTGATTGAGCAATTTGCAAAGACAGTTTTAGTAGAATCTGTGAAAAGATATTTGGGAGTGCATTGATGCCCATGGTGAAAAAGGAAAAATCCTCAGAAAAAACTAGAAAGAAGCTTTCTGATTAACTGCTTTGTGATGAGTCCATTCATCACACAGAGTTAAACCATTCTTTTGATTGCACAGCTTGGAAACACTGTTTTATTGAATCTTTGAAGGGATATTTGGGAGCACATCAGGCCAATGGTGAAAAAGAAAATATCTTCAGATAAAAACAGAAAGACGCTTTCTGAGAAACTGCTTTGTGATGTGGGCATTCATCTCACAGAGTTAAAGATTTCTTTTGATTGAGCAGTTTGGAAACACTGTTTTTGCAGGATATGCCATGGATATATGAGAGCACTTTGAGGCCTATGGTGAAAAAGAAAATATATTCTGCAGAAAAATAGAAAGAAGCTTTCTGAGAATCTGTGTGGTGGTGTGTGCATTCATCTCACAAAGTTAAAACTTTCTTTTGATTGAGTGGTTTGGCAACAACGTTTTTGTAGAATCTGTGAAGGGATATTTGGGAGCACCTTAAGAACTATGGTGGAAAATGAAATATCATCAGATAAAATCTAGAAAGAAGCTTTTTGAGACACTGCTTTGTGATGTGTGCATTAATCTCAGAGTTAATCCTTTCTTCTCGTTGAGAAGTTTGGAAAGACTGTTTTGTAGAATCTGTGAGGGATATTTGGGAGCACCTTGAGGACTACGGTGAAAAAGGAAATATCTTCAGATAAATCTAGAAAGAAGCTTTGTAGGAAACTGCTTTGTGATGGGTCCATTCATCTCATAGAATTAAACCTTTCTTCTGATCAAGCAGTTTGGAAAAACTGTTTTTTCAGAATCTGTAAAGGAATATTTGGGAAAGCATTGAGGCCTACGGTGAAAAGGGAAATATCTTCATATATATACCAGAAAGAACGTTTCTGAGAAACTGCTTTGTGATGTGTGCATACATCTCACAGAGTTAAACTATTCTTTTGATTGAGCAGTTTGGAAACACTGTTTTTGGAGAATCTGTGAAGGGATATTTGGGAGTGCCTTAAGGACTATGGTGGAAAAGTAAATATCATCAGATAAAAACTAGAAAGAAGTTTTTGAGACACTCCTTTGTGATGTGCACATTTATCTCACAGAGTTAATCCTTTCTTTTCATTGAGCACTTTGGAAAGATTGTTTTTGTAGAATCTGAGAGGGATATTTGGGAGCACATTGAGGCCTATGATGAAAAAGGAAATATCTTCAGATAAATCTAGAAAGAAGCTTTGTGAGAAACTGCCTTGTGATGGGTGACTTCATCTTACAGAGTTAAACCTTTCTTCTGATTGAGCAGTTTGGAAAAAAATGTTTTTGTAGATTCTGCAAAGGGATATTTGGGAACACATTGATTACTATTGTGAAAAGGGAAATTTCTTCAGATAAATATCAGGAAGAAACTTTCTCAGAAACAGCTCTGTGATATGTGCATTCATCTCACAGAGTTAAACATTTCTTCTGATTGAGCAATTTAGAAACACGGTTTTTATAGGATCTCTGAAAGTATATTTTGGAATGCATTGAGGCCTATGGTGAAAAAGAAAATATCCTCAGATAAAACTGGGAAGATTTCTGAGAAACACCTTTGGAAAGTGTGCTTTCATCTCACAAAGTTAATCCTTTCTTTTGATTGAGCTGTTTGGAATGTCTGTTTTTCTAGAATCTGTGAAGGGATTATTGGGAGAGCATTGGGGCCTACTGTGAAAAAGGAAATATCTTTAGATAAAAACTAGAAAGAAGTTTTCTGAAAAACTTCTTTGTGAAATCTGCATTCAGCTCACACAGTTTTAGCATTCTTTTGACTAAGCAGTTTGCAAACACAGCTTTTGTAGAATCTTTGAAAGGATATTTGGGAGTGCATTGAGGCCTGTGGTGAAAAGTGAAATATCCTCATATAAAAACCAGAAAGATGCATTATGAGAAACTGCTTTGTGATGTGTCTGTTCATCTCACAGAAATAAACTTTTATTTTGATTGAGTAGTTTGGAAACACTCTTTTTTTTTTTAAATCTGCCAAGTGATATATGAGAGCACATTGAGGCCTATGGTGAAAGAGGAAATATCTTCAGAGAAAAGCTAGAAGGAAGCTTTCCAAAACACTGTTTTGTGATGTCTGCATTCATCTCAGAGAGTTAACCATTTCTTTTGATTTACCCGTTTGGAAATACTGACTTTTTAGAATCTGCGAATGAATATTTGGAAGCATATTGAGGAATATGGTGAAAAAGCAAATATCTTCAGAGAAAAACTAGAAGGAAGCTTTCTGAAACACCGCTTTGTGATGTCTGCATTCATGTCAGAGACTTAAACATTTCTTTTGATTGACCTGTTTGGAACCACTGATTTTTTAGAATCTGTGAAGGGATATTTGGGAGCTCATTGAGGACTAGGGTGAAAAAGAAAATATCTTCTGACAAAAACTAGAAAGAAGCTCTCTGAGAAACTGCATAGTGATGTGTGCATTCATCTCACATAGTTAAATATTTCTTTGATTTAGCTGTTTGGTAACAACATTTTTGTAGAATCTGTGAAGGGATATTTGGGAGTGCATTGAGGCCTATGGTGAGAAGGAAATATCTTCAGATAAATACTAATAGAAGCTTTCCGAGAAAGTGCTTTGTGATGTGTGCATTCATCTCACAGAGTTAAAGTTTTATTTTGATAGACCTGTTTGTAAACACTGATGGTGTAGAATCTGTGAAGGGATATTTGGGAGAGCATTGAAGCCTATGGTGAAAAAGGAAATATCTTCAGAAAAAAAATAGAAAGAAGCTTTCTGAGAAACTGCTTTGTGATGTGTGCATTCATCTCACAGAGTTAAACCTGTCTTTTGATTGAGCAGCTTGGAAGCTGTTTTTCTAGAATCTGCGAAGGGATATTTGGGAGCATATTGAGGCCTATGGTGAAAAGGGAATCATCTTCACTTGAAAATTACAAAGAATCTTTCTGAGAAAATCCTTTGTGATGTACACATTCATCTCACAGAGCTAAACATTTCTGCTCTTTGAGAGTTTTGGAGACACGGTTTTTGTGGAATCTGTGATTGCATATTTGGGAGCACATTGAGGCCTATAGTGAAAAAGGAAATATCTTCCCATAAAAACCAGAAAGAAGCTTTCTCAGAAACTGCTTTGTGATGTGTGCATTCATCTCACAGAGTTAAAGTTTTCTTTTGATTGACCAGTTTGGAAATGCTGTTATTCCAGAATCTGCAAAGGCATATTTGGGAGAGCCTAGAGGCCTATGTTGGAAAATGAAATATCTTCAGATAAAAACTACAAAGAAGCTTTCAGAGACACTGCTTTGTGATGTATGTATTCATCTCACAGAGTACAAGCTTTCTTTTGATTGATGAGTTTGGTAACAATGTTTTTGCAGAAATCGTGGAGGGATATTTAGGTGTGTATTGCCGCCTATAGTGAAAAAGGAAATATCTTCAGATAAATACTAGAAAGAAGTTTTCTGAGAAACTGATTTCTGATGTTTACATTCATCTCACAAAGTTAAAACTTTCTTCTGATTGGGCAGTTTGGAAACACTGTTTTTGTAGAATCTGTGAAGGGATATTTTGGAATGCATTGAGGTGTGTGGTGAAATAGGGAATATCCTCAGGTAAAAACTAGAAAGATTTCTGAGAAACAATTTTGTGATGTGTACTTTCATCTCACAGAGTTAATCATTTCTTTTGACTGAGCAGTTAGGAAACTGTGTTTTTCTAGAATCTGCAAAGGGATATTTGGGAGCACATTTAGGCCTATGGTGAAAAATTAAATATCTTTAGATAAAATCTAGAAAGAAGCTTTCTGAGACACTGCTTTGTGATGTGTGCATTCATCTCTCAGAGGTAAACCTTCCCCCTGATTGAGCAGTTTGGAAAGACTGTTTTTGTGAAACCTGTGATGCGATATTTGGGAGCGCTTTGAGGCCTATGGTGAAAAAGGAAATATCTACAGATGAAAACTAGACAGAAGTTTTCTGAGAAACTGCTTTGTGATGTGTGCATTCATCTCACACAATTAAAGTTTTCTTTGACTGACCAGTTTGGAAACACTGATTTTGTGGAATCTGCAAAGGGATATTTGGAAGCGCATTCATGCCTATGGTGAAAAAGGAAATATCTTAAGGTAAAAACTAGAAAGAAGCTTTCTGAGACACTCTTTTGTGATGTGTGCATTCATCTCACAGAGATAAAGCTTTCTTTTGAATGAGCAGTTTGGAAACACTGTTTTTCTAGAATCTGCAGAAGGATAATTGAGAACGCAATGAGTCTGATGGTGATAAAGGAAATATCCTCAGACAAAAACTAGAAAGAAGCTTTCTGATTAACTGCTTTCTGATGTGCACATTCATCTGACAGAGTTAAACTTTTCATTTGATTGAGCATCTTGGAAGCATTGTTTTTGTAGAATCTGTGAAGTCATATTTGTGAGCACATTGAGGCCTTTGGTGAAAAAGGAAATATCTTCAGATAAAAACCAGTAGGAAGCTTTTGGAGAAACTGCTATGTGATATCTGCATTTATCTCACACAGTTTAAGCATTCTTTTGATTAATCTGTTTGGAAACACAGTTTTTGTAGAATCTGTGAAAGGATATTTGGGAGTATATTTGGGCCTATGGTGAAAAAGAAATATCCTCAGATAAAAACCAGAAAGATGCTTTCTGAGAAACTGATTTGTGATGTGTGCATTCATCTCACAGTGTTAAACCTTTCTTTAGATTTAGCAGTTTTGAAACACTGTTTTTGTAGAATCTGTTAAGGGATATAAGGGAACACATTGAAGCCTAAGGTGGAAAAGGAAATATCTTCACATAAACACTAGAAAAAAGCTTTCTGAGGAACTGCTTTGTGATGTCTGCATTCGGCTCACAGAGTTTAAGCATCCTTTTGATTAAGCAGTTTGGAAACACAATTTTTGTAGAGTCTGTGAAAGGATATTTGGTAGCCGTTTGGGGCCTATGGTGAGAAAGAATATATCCTCAGATAAAAGCTGGAAAGACTCTTTCTGAGGAACTGCTTTGTGATGTGTGCTTTCATCTCACAGGGTTACACCTTTGTTTTGATTGAGAAGTTTGGAAACACTGTTTTTGTAGATTCTGTGAAGGGATATTTTGGAGCACACTGAGGTCTATGGTGAAAAAGGAAATAACTACAGATAAAAATCAGAAAGAAGCTTTCAGAGAAACTACTTTGTGATGTGTGCCTTCATCTCACAGAGTTAAGCCATTCTTTTGATTGAGCAGTTTGGAAACACTGTTTTTGTAGAATCTGCAAAGGGATATTTGGGAGCATATTGAGGCCTATGTTGAAAAATAAAATATCTTCTGTTGAAAACTAGAAAGACTCTTTCTGAGAAACCGCTTTGTGATGTGTACACTCATCTCACATAGTTAAACCTTTCTTCTAATTGAGTAGTTTGAAAACACTGTTTTTCTAAAATAATTGAAGGGATATTTGGGAATGCTTTGAGGCCTATGGTGAACAATGTGATATCCTCAGATAAATACTAGAAATATTTCTGAGAAACAGATCTGTGATGTGTGCTTTTATTCCACAGAGTTAATCCTTTCTTTTGATTGAGAAGTTTGGAAACTGTGTTTTTCTAGAATCTGTGAAGGGATATTTGGGAGCATGTTGAGGCCTATGGTTAAAAAGGAAATATCTTTAGCTAAAAACTAGAAAGAAGCTTTCTGGGAAACTGCTTTGTGATGTGTGTATTCATCCCACAGAGTTAAACCTTTCCTTTCATTAAGAAGTTAGGAAACACTGTTTGTATGGAATCTGCGAGGGGATATTTGGGAGCGCATTGAGACCTAAGGCGAAAAAGGAAATATCTTCAGAAGAAAACTAGACAGGAGCTGTCTGAGAAACTGCTTCGAGATGTGTGCATTCATCTCAGAGAGTCAATTTTTCTTTTGATTAACCAGTTTGGAAACACTATTTTGTAGAATTTGTGAAGGGATATTTGGGAGTCCATTGAGGCCTATGGTGAAAAAGGAAATATCTTCAGATAAAAACTAGAAAGAAGCTTTCTGAGACACTGTTTTGTGATGTGTGCATTCGTCTCACAGAGATAATGCTTTCTTTTGATTGAGCAGTTTGGAAACACCGTTTTTCTAGAATCTGTGAATGGGTACTTTGGAATGCAATGGGGCCTATGGCAAAAAGGAAATATCCTCAGACAAAAACTAGAAAGAAGCTTTCTGATTAACTTCGTTCTGATGTGTATATTCATCTCACAGAGTTAAAGTTTTCTGTTGATTGAGCATCTTGGAAACACTGCTTTTGTAGTATATGTGAAGGGATATTTGTGAGCACATTGAGGCCTTTTGCAAAACAAAATATCTTCACATAAAAACTAGAAAGAAGCTTTCTGAGAAACTGCTTAGTTTTGTCTGCATTCATCTTACAGAGTTTAAGCATTCTTTTCATTAAGCAGTTTGGAAACACAGTTTTTGTAGAATCTGTGAAAGGATATTTGGGTGCACAATAGGGCCTATGGTTCAAAAGACATATCCTCAGGTAAAAACCAGAAAGAAGGTTCTGAGAAACTGCTTTGTGATGTGTGCATTCATCTCAGAGAGTTGAATGTTTCTTTTGATTGAGCAGTTTGGAAACACTGTTTTTGTAGAATGTGTGAAGGGATATTTTGGAGCACATTTTGGCCTATGGTGAAGAAGAAAGTAACTTCAGATAAAAAACAGAAAGAAGCTTTCACAGAAACTGCTTTGTGATGTGTGCATTCATCTTACAGACTTAAACTGTTCTTTTGATTGAGAAGTTTGGAGACATGGCTTTTGTAGAATCTGTGAAGGGATACTTGGGAGCACAATGAGGCCAATGGTGAAAAAGGAAATATCATCTGATGAAAACTAGAAAGATTCTTTCTGAGAAACAGCTTTGTGGTGTGTGCATTCATCTCACAAAGTTAAACCTTTCTTTTGATTGAGCAGTTTGGTAACAATGTTTTTGTAGAATCTGTGAAGGGATATTAGGGGTGCATAGAGGTCCATGGTTAAAAAGAAAATATTTTCTAATGAAAACTAGAAAGAAACTTTCTGAGAAACTGCTTTGTGATGTGTGCATTCATCTCACAGAGTTAAAGCTTTATTTTGATTGACCAGTTTGGAAACAATGATTTTGTAGAATCTGTGAAGGCATATTTTGGAGCACATCGAGGCTTATGGTGAAAAGGAAAATATCTTGAGATGAAAAATAGAAAGAAGCTTTATGAGAAACTGCCTTGTGATGTGTGCATTCGTATCACAGAGATAATGCTTTCTTTTCATGAAGCGGTTTGGAAACACTGTTTTTCTAGAATCTGCAAAAGGGTACCTGGGAACACAATGAGGTCTATGGTGAAAAAGGAAATACCTTCAGACAACAACTAGAAAGAAGCTTTCTGAAAAACTGCTTTGTGAAGGATGCCTTCATCTCTTAGAGTTAAAGTTTTATTTTGATTGAGAAGTTTGGAGACATGGTTTTTGTAGAATCTCTGAAGGGATATTTGGGAGCACTTTGAGGCCTATGTTGGAAAAAGAATTATCTTCAAATAAAAACTAGAAAGAAGGTTTTTGAGACACTGTGACGTGTGCTTTCATCTCACAGAGTTAATCCTTTCTTTTGATTGAGCACTTTGGGAAGACTGTTTTTGGAGAATCTGCAAAAGGATATTTGGGCATGCATTGAGGCCTATATGGTGAAAAGGGAAATATCTTCAGATAAATCTAGAAAAAAGCATTGTGAGAAACTGCTTTGTGATATGTGTATTCATCTCACTGAGATAAAACTTTCCTTTGATTGAGCAGTTTGGAAACATGGTTTTTGTTGAATCTGCAATGGGATGTTTGGGAGCTCCTTGAGGCCTATGGTGGAAAAGGAAATATCTTCAGATAAAAACTAGAAGGAAGCTTTTTGAGACACTGCTTTGTGATGTGTGCATTCGTTTCACATAATTAAACCTTTCTTTTCATTCAGCAGTTTAGAAACACGGTATTTTTAGAATCTGTGAAGAGATATTTGGGAGTGCATTGAGGCACAAATCCCTATGGCAAAAAAGAAAATATCTCCAGATAAAAATTATAAAGTAGTTTTTGAGCATCTGCTTTGTGATGTGTGCATTCCTCTCACAGAGTTAAACCTTTCTTTTGATTCAGCTGTTTGGAAACACTGTTTTTGTCCTTTCTGTGCATGGAGTTTTGGGAGCTCATGGTGGATAATGGTGAAAGAGTGAATATCCCAGGATAAAAACTGGAAGGAATCAATTTTAGAAACTGCGTTGTGATGTGTGCATTCTTCTCACAGAGTTAAACCATTCTTTTCATTCAGCTGTTTGGAAACACTGTTTTTGTAGTACCTGAAGAGGGATGTCTGGGTGCACACTGAGGCCTATGGTGAAAAACAAAATATCTTCAGATAACAACTAGACTGTAGCGTTATGAGAAACTGCTTTGTGATGTATGCATTCATCTCACAAAGTTAAACCTTTATTTTGATTCAGCAGTTTGGAAACACTGTTTTTGTCCATTCAGTGAATGAACATTTTGGAGCTCATTAAGGCCAACCTTGAGAAAAAGGAAAACACTAGGATAAAAACTAGAAGGCAGCTCTCTGAGAAACTGCTTCATGATGTGTGCATTCATCTCACAGAGTTGAACCTTTGTTTTCATTCAGCAGTTTGGAAACACTGTATTTGTAGAATCTGTGAAGGGATATTTGGGAGTGCATTGAGGCCTAGGGTGAAAAAGAAAATATGTTCAGATATAAACTAGAAAAGCTTTCTGAGAAGCTGCTTTGTGATGTGCGCATTCATCTCACAGAGTTAATCTTTTCTTTTGATTCAGGAGTTTGGAAACACTGTTCTTGTAGAATCTGTGAAAGGATATTTCAGAGCACATTGAGGCTTATGGTGAAAAATAAAATTTCTTCAGATAAAAACTAGAAGGAAGCTTTCTGAGAAACTGCTTTGTGATGTGTGCATTTATCTCACAGAGTTAAAGCTTTCTCTTGACTCAACAGTTTGGAAAAACTGTTTTTGTCCATTCAGCGAATGGACATCAGACAGCTCATTGACTCCAATGGTGAATAAGGGAATATCCCAGGATAAAAACAGGAAGGTAGCCATCTGAGAAACTGCTTTGTGATGTGTGCACTCTTCTTACAGAGTTAAACCATTCTTATCATTCAGCAGTTTGGAAACACTGTTTTCGTATTATGTGCAAAGGGATATCTGGGAGTGCATTGAGGCCTATGGTGAAAAAGAAAATATCTTCAGATGAAAGCTAGAAAGTAGCTTATGAGAAACTACTTTTGGATGTGTGCATTCATCTTACAGTGTTAAACCTTTCTTTTGATTCAGCTGTTTGGAAACACTGTTTTTGTCCATTCAACAAAAGTATATTTGGGAGATCATTGAGGTCAATGGTGGAAAAGTGAATATCCTAGTATAGAAACTAGAAAGAAGCTATCTTAGAAACTTCTTTGTGATATGTGCACTCGTCTCCCAGAGTTAAAACTTTCTTTTCATTCAGCAGTTTGGAAACACAGCTTTTTTAGGATCTGTGAAGGCATATTTGGGAGCTCATCAATGCCAAAGTTGAATAAGCGAATATACAAATATAAATACTAGAAGGAAGATATATGAGAAACCCTTTGTTACATATGCATTCATCTCACAGTGTTAAAACTTTTTTTGATTCAGCATTTTGGAAATACTGTTTTTGTAGAATCTGTGAAGGGATACTTCAGAGCACATTGAGGCCTATGGTGAAAAAGAAAATATCTTCAGATAAAAACTAGAAAAAAAGCTTTCTGAGAAACTGCTGTGTGATGTGTGCATTCATCTCACAGAGTTAAAACGTTCCATTGATTCAGAAGTATGTAAACACTGTTTTTGTAGAATCTGTGAAGGGATATTTGGGAGCGAATGTGGCCTATGGTGAAAAAGAAATTATCTTCACATAAAAAATAGAAGGAAGATTTCAAAGAAGCTGATTTGTGACTTGTGCATTCATCTCAGAGAGTTAAATCTTTCTTTTATTCAGCAGTTTATAAACACTGTTTTTGTCCATTTTGTGAATGGGCATTTGGGAGCCCATTGAGACCAATGGCAAAAAAGCAAATATCCCAGGATAAAAGCTAGAAGGAAGCTATCTAAGAAACCACTTTTTGATGTGTGCATTCATCTCACAGAGTTAAACGTTTCTTTTTTTTCAGCAGTTTGGAAACAGTGTTTTTGTAGAATCTGCAAAGGGATATTTGGGAGTGCATTGAGGCCTATGATGAAAAAGCAAATATCTTCAGATTAAAACTAGAAAGGACCATTCTGAAAAACTGCTTCATGATGTCTGCATTCATTTCACAGAGCTGAACTTTTCTTTCAATTCTGCAGTTTGGAATGACTCTTTTTATCCATTCTGTGAATGGACATTTTTGAGCTCATCGAGGTCAATAGCCAAAAAGCCAATATCCCAGGAAAAAAACTGGAAGGAATCTATCTGGGAAGCGGCTTTGTCATGTGTGCATTCATTTCACATCATGAAACCTTTCTTTTCATTCAGCAGTTTGGAAACACGGTTTTTGTAGAATCTGCAAAGTGATATTTGGGAGCACATTGAGGCGTATGTGGAAACATAAAATATCTTCAGATAAAAACTAAAAAGAAGCTTTCTGAAAAACTGCTTTGTAATGTGTGCATTCATCTTATGGAGTGAAAACTTTCTTCTGATTCAGCGGTTTAGAAATATTTTTTTAATCCATTCTGTGAATGGACATTTGTGAGCTCATAGACACCAATGGCGAAAAACTGAATATACCAGGATAAAACCTAGAAGGAAGCTATCTGAAAAACTGTCATGTGATGTGTGCATTCATCTCACAGTGATAACCTGTTCTTTGCATTAAGCAGTTTGGAAACACTATTTTTGTAGAATCTGCAAAGGAATATTTGGGAGCACACTGAGGCCAATGGTGAAAAAGAAAATATCTTCAGATAAAAACTAGAAAGAAGCTTTCCGATAAACTGCTTTGTGATGTGTGTATTCACTTCACAGAGTTAAAAGTTTCTTTTGAATCAGCACTTTGGAAAATCTGTTTTTGTCCATTCTGCAAATGGACATTCAGGAACTCATTGAGGTCAATAGTGAAAGAGTGAATATACCAGGATAAAACCTCAAAGGAAGCTATCTGAGAAACCGCTTTGTGATGTGTGCATTCATCTCACATAGTTAAACCTTTCTTTTCATTCAGCAGTTTGGAAACTTTTTTTGTAGAATCTGTGAAGGGATATTTGGGAGTGCATTGAGGCTTATGGTGAAAAAGAAAATATCTTCAGATAAAAAGGAGAAGGAATGTTTCTGAGAAACTGTTTTGTGATGTGTGCATTCATCTCAAAAAGTTAAACCTTTCTTTTGATTCAGCAGTTTGGAAACACTGTTTTTCTAAAATCTGTGAAGGGATATTTGGGAGTGCACTGAGGCCTAGGGTGAAAAAGAAAACATCTTCAGTTAAAACCTATAAAGAAGCTTTCTGAGAAACTGCTTTGGGATACTAGCATTCATCTCACAGAGTTTAACCTTTCCTTTGATTCATATTTGGAAACACTGTTTTTTTTTAGAATATGCAAAGGGACATTTGGGAGCAATTTGAGGCCTATGGTGAAAAAGAAAATATCTTTAGGTAAAAACTAGAAAGAAGCTTTCTGAGAAACTGCTTTGTGATGTGTGCATTCGTGTCCCAGAGTTAAAATTTTCCTTTGAATCAGCAGTTTGGAAACACTGTTTTTGTCTGTTCTGTGAACGGACACTTGGGAGCACATTGAGGACAATCAAGAAAAAGTAACTATCTCAGAATAAAAACTATAAGGAAGCTATTTGAGACAACACTTTATAATGTGTGCATTCATCTCACAGAGTTAAACCTTTCTTTTCATTCACTAGTTTGGAAAAACTGTTTTTGTACAATCTGCAAAGGGATATTTGGTAGCACATTGGTGAAAAAATATCTTCAGATAAAAACTAGAAAGAAGGTTTCTGTGAAACTGAATTGGGATGTGTGCATTCATGTAACAGAGGTAAACCTTTCTTTTGATTCAGCAGTTTGGAAACTCTGTTTTTCTCCATTCTGTGAATGGACATTTGAAAGCTCATTGATGAAAATAGCAAAAAAGCGAATATCCCAGGGTAAAAACTAGAAGGAAACTGTCTGAGAAACCACTTTGTGATGTGTCCATTCATCTCACAGAGTTAAACTGTTCTGTTCATTCAGCAATTTGGAAACACTGTTTTTGTAGAATCTGCAAAGGGATATTTGATAGCAAATTGAGGCCAGTGTTGAAAAAGAAAATATCTCCAGTTAAAAACTAGAAAGAAGATTTCTGAGTAATTGCTTTGTGATGTGTGCTTTCATCTCACAGAGTTAAATCTTTCTTTTTATTCAGCAGTTTGGAAACATTGCTTTTCTGGAATTGGTGAAGGGATATTTGGTAGTGCATTGAGCCTTATGGTTAAAAACAAATTATCTTCAGATAAAAACTTGAAAGAAGCTTAGTAAGAAACTGCTTTGTGATGTGTGCATTCATCTCACAGACTTAAACCTTTCTACTGACTCAGCACTTTGGAAACATTGTTTTTGTCCATTCTGTGAATGGACATTTGGGAGCTCATTGAGGCCAAAGGCAAAAAAGCCAATATCCCAGTATTAAAATTAGAAGGAAGCTGTCTTAGAAACCACTTGTGATGTGTGCATTCATCTCTCAGAGTTCAACCATTCATTGTATTAATCAGTTTGGAAACACCGTTTTTGTAGAATCTGCAAAAGGATATCTGGGAGCACATTGAGGCCTATAGTGAAAAAGAAAGTATCTTAAGATAAAAACTAGAAAGAAGCTTTCTGAGAAACCGCTTTGGGAAGTGTTCACATATCTCACAGAGTTAAACCTTTCTTTTGATTCAGCAGTTTGGAAACCCAGTTTTTAACCACTCTGTGAATGGACTTTTGTGAGCTCATTGAGGTCAATGGTGAAAAAGCAAATATCCCAGTAAAAAACTAGAAGGAAACTATCTGAGAAACTGCTTTGTGATATGTGCAATTGCCTAGGGGAGTTAAACCTTTCTTTTCATTCACCAATTTGGAAACACTGTTTTTACAGAATCTTCACAGGGATATTTGGGAATGCAAGAAGGTCTATGGTGAGGAAAAAAAATCTTCAGACAAAAGTAGAAAGAAGCTTTATGAAAAACTGCTTTGTGATGTGTACATTCATCTCACCGAGTTAAGCCATTCTTTTGAGTCAGCAGTTTGGAAACACAATTTTTGTACATTATATGAAAGGGCATTTTGTAACTGATTGAGGTCTAAGGCAAAAAAGCAAATATCCCAGGATAAAAACTAGAAGGAAGCTGTCAGAGAAACAACTTTGTGATGTGTTCATTCATCTGGCAGAGTTAAATCTTTCTTTTCTTTCAGTAGTTGGGAAACACGGTTTATGTAGAATCTGCAAATGGACATTTGGCAGTATTTTGAGGCCTATGGTGAAAAGGAAAATAACTTCAGATAAAAAAAAGAAGAAAGCTTTCTGAGAAACTGCTTTGTGATGTGTGCATTCATCTCATAGATTCAAACCTGTCTTTCGATTCAGCAGTTTGGAGACAGTTTTTGTCCATTCTGCCAAAGGACATATATGAGCTCATGGAGGCCAATGGTGAAAAAGAAAATGTCCAAGAATAAAACCAGACATAAGCTATCTGAGAAACAGCTTTGTCATGTGCACATTCATCTCATGGAGGTAAACCATTCTCTTCATTAAGTAGGTTGGAAACACAGTTTTTGTAGAATCTGTGAAGGGCTATTTAGAGCTTATTGATGCCAAATGTGAAAAAGCCAATATCCCAGGATAAAAACAAGAAGGAAGTTATCTGAAAAACTACTTTGTAATGTGTGCATTCAACTGGCATAGTGAAAACTTTCTTTTCATTGAGCAGTTTGGAAACAAGTTTTTGTAGAATCTGCAAGGGATATTTGGGAATGCATTGAGGCTTATGGTGAAAAGGAAAATATCTTCAGATAAAAACTAGAGAGAATCTTTTTGAGAAACTGCTTTGTGATGTGTGCATTCCTCTCACAGAGTTAAGCCTATCTTTTGATTCAGCAGTTTGGAAACACTGTTTTTGTAGAATCTGTGAAAGGATATTTGGGAGGGCATTGAGGCCTATGGTGCACTAAAATTATGTTCAGATAAAAACTAGAAGGAAGCTTTCAGAGAATTTACTCTGTGATGGGTGCATTCCTCTCACAGTGTTAAACTTTTCCTTAGATTCAGCAGTTCTGAAACTCTGTTTTTGTCCATTCTTTGGATGGACATTTTGGAACTGACTGAGGCCACTGGTGAAAAAGCGAATATCCCAGGATAAAAACTAGAAGGAAGCTGTCTGAGAAACCACTTTGTGATGTGTGCATTCATCTCACAGAGGTAAACATTTCTTTTGATTCAGTAGTTTGGAAACTGTTTTTGTCCATTCCATGAATGGAAATTTGGGAGCTCATTGAGGTTAATGGTGAAAAAGGAATATTCCAAGATAAAAACTTGAAGGAAGCTATCTGAGAAACCACTTTATAATGTGCACATTCATCTTGCAGAGTTAAGCCTTTCTTTTGATTCAGCTGTTTGGAAATACTATTTTTATAGAATCTGCAAAGGGATATTTGGGAGTGCATGGAGGCTTATGGTGAAAAAAATCTCTTCAAATAAATCTAGAAAGAAGCTTTTGGAGAAACTGATTTGTGATGTGTCCATTCACGTCATAGAGGTAAACCTTTCTTTTGATTCAGCTGTTTGGAAACACTGTTTTTATCCATTCTGTGAATGGAGAGTTGGGAGCTCCTTGAAGCCAATGGTGAAAAAGTGAATATCCCAGAATAAAAACTAGAAAGAAGCTATTTGAGAAACTGCTTTGTGATGGGAGCATTCATCTCACAGAGTGAAACCTTACTTTTCATTCAGCAGTTTGGAAACACTGTTTCTTTAGCATCTGTGAAGGGATATTTGGGAGTGCATCGAAGCCTATGGTGAAAAATAAAGTGTCTTCAGATAAAGCCAGAAAGAAGCTTTCTGAGAATTTACTTTGTGATGTATGCCTTTATCTCACAGAGTTAAACCTTTCTTGTCATCCAGAAGTTTGGAAATACTGTTTTGTCCATTCAGCAAATGGACATTTTGGAGTTCTTTGAGGCCAATGGTGAAAAAAAGAATATCCCAGGATGAAAACCAGAAGGAAGCTGTTTGAAAAACTGCTTTGTGATGTGTGCAATCATCTCACAGACTGAAACTTACTTTTCATTCAGCAGGTTCAAACAATATTTTTATTAAAACTAGAAAGATGTTTCTGAGAAACTGCCTGATGTGTGCTTTCATCTCACAGAGTTAAATCTTTCTTTTCATTCAGCAGTTTGGAAACACTGTTTTGGTCTATTCTGCGAATGGACTTTTGGGAGCGCATTGAGGCCAATGGAGACAAAGGGAATATCCCAGGATAAAAACTGGAAAGAAACTAACTGAGAAACTGTTTTGTGAGGTGTGCATCCATCTCACAGAGGTAAACGTTTGTTTTCATTCAGCATTTTGGAAACACTGTTATTTTAGAATATGTGAGGGGATATTTGGTAGTGCATTGAGGCCTAGGGTGAAAAAGAAAATATCTTCAGATAAAAACGGGAAAGAAGCTTTCTGAAAAACTGGTGGGTGGCGTGTGCTATCAACTCACAGAATCAAACATTTCTTTTCATTCAACAGTTTGGAAACACTGTTTTTTTTACAATCTACGAATGGATATTTGGGAGCTCATTGAAGCCAACAGTGAAAAAGCGAATATTCCAGGATAAAAACTAGAAGGAAGCTGTCTGAGAAACCGCTTTGTGAGGTGTGCATTAATCTCTCAAGTTAAACTGTTCTTTACATTCAGGAGTTTAGAAACACTGTTTTTGTAGAATCTGCAAAGGGATATTTGGGAGGGCATTGAGGCTTATAGTGAAAAAGAAAATAAGTTCATGTAAAATCTATAAAGAAGCTTTCTGAGAAACTGCTTTGTGAAGTGTGCATTCATCTTGCAAAGTTAAACCTTTCTTTTGATTCAGCAGTTTGGAAAAATGTTTTTGTAGCATATGTGAAGGGATATTTGGGAGCACATTGAGTACTATGATGAAAAAGAAAATATCTTCAGATAAAAACTAGAAATAAACTCTCTGAGAAACTGCTTTGGGATGTGTGCATTCATCTCACAGATTTAAAACTTTCTTTTGACTCAGCAGTTTGGAATCACTGTTTTTTAGAAACTGTAAAGGGATATTTGGGAGTGAATTGAGGCCAATGGTGAAAAAGTGAATATCCCAGGTTAAAAACTAGAAGGAAATTAACTGAGAAACCTCACTGTTATGTGTGCATTCATCTCACAGAGTGAAATCTTAGTTTTTACTCAGCAGTTTGGAAACACTGTTTTTGTAGAATCTGCAATGGTATATTTTGGAGTACATTGAGGCCTGTGGTGAAAAAAGAAGATATCTTCAGATAAGAACTAGAAAGAAGCTTTTGGAGAAACTGATTTGTGATGTGTGCATTCCTGTAACATAGTTCAACTTTTATTTTATTCAGCAGTGTGGAAACCCTGTTTTTGTCCATTCTGTGAATGGACATGTGGGAGCTCACAGAGGCTGATGGTGAAAAAGGGAATATAACAGGATAAAAACTAGAGGGAAGTTATCTGAGAAACTGCTTTGTGATGTGTGCATTCATCTCGCAGAGTTAAACCTTTCTTTTCATTCTGCAGTTTGGAAACAATGATTTTGTAGAATCTGCGAGGTGATATTTGGGACCATATTGAGGCCTATGGTGAAAAAGAAAATATCTTCAGATAAAAACTAGAAAGAAACCTTTCTGAGAAATTTCTTTGTGGTGTGTGCATTCATCTCAAAGAGGTAAACCTTTCTTTTGTTTCAGCAGTTTGGAAACACTGTTTTTGTCCATTTTGTGAATGGATATTTGGGAGATAATTGAGGCCAATGGCAGAAAAACAAATATCACAGGATAAAAATTAGAAGAAAGTTATCTAAGAAACCGATTTTTGATGTGTGCATTCATCTCACAGTTAAACCTTTCTTTTCAATGAGCAATTGGGGGACACTGTTTTTTAGAATCAGTGAAATGATGTTTGTGAGTGCATTGAAGCCAAAGGCTGAAAAGCAACTATAACAGGAAAAAAACTAGAAGGAAACTTTTTGAGAAACTGCTTTGTGGTGTGTGCATTCATCTCACAGAGGTAACCTTACTTTTGATTAAATAGTTTGGAAACACTTTTTTTGTCCATTCTGCAAATGGATATGGGAGCTCATTGAGTCCAATGGCAAAAAAGCAAATATCCCAGGATAAAAACCAGAAGGAAGCTATCTGAGAAACTGCTTTGTGATGTGTGCATTCATCTCACAGACTTAAACCTTTCTTTTCATTCAGCAGTTTGGAAACAGGGATTTGGTAGAATCTGCAAAGGGATATTTTGGAGCACATTGAGTCCTATGGTGAAAAAGAAAATATCTTCAGATAAAAACTAGAAAGAAGATTTCTGAGAAACTGCTTTGTGATGTGTGCATTCTTCACACAGAGGTAGACTTTTCTTTTGATTCAGTCGTTTGGAAACACTGTTTTTGTCCATTCTGTGAACTGACATTTGGGAGCTCATGGAGGCCAACGGTGAAAAAGTGAATATCCCAGGATAAAAACTAGAAGGAAGCTACCTGAGAAACTGCTTTGTGATGTGTGCATTCATCACACAGAGTTAAAGCATTCTGTTAATTCAACAGTTTGGAAACTCTGTTTTTGTAGAATCTGCGAAGGGATATTTGGAAGCACATTGAGGACTATTGTGAAAATGAAATTATTTTCGGATAAAAACTAGAAAGAAGCATTTGCAAAAACTGCTTTGTGATTTGTGCATTCATCTTACAGGGTTAAAATTTCTTTTCATTCAGCAGTTTGGAAGCACTGTTTTTGTCCATTCTCTGAATGGACTTATGGGAGGTCATTTAAGCCAATGGCAAAAAAGTGATTATCCCAGGATAAAAACTAGAAGGAAGCTATCTGAGAAATGGCTTAGTGGTGTGTGTATTCAACTCACAGAGTTAAATCTCTCTTTTGATTCAGCAGTTTGGAAACACTGGTTTTGTAGAATCTATGAAAGGATATTTGGAGCACATTGAGGCCTATGGTGAAAAAGAAAATATCTTCAGATAAAAACTAGAAAGAATCTTTCTGAGAAACTGCTTTGTGATGTGTGAATTCATCTTACAGAATTAAACTTTTCTTTTGATTCAGCAGTTTGGAAACACTGTTTTTGTAGAATAAGTGAAGGGATATTTGGGAGCTCATTGATGCCAATGGCGAAAAAGTAAATATCCCAAGATAAAAACTAGAAGGAAGCTGTCTGAGAAACCCCTTTGTAATATATATATTCTTCTCACAGACTAAACCTTTTTTTTTTTTTTTACTTAGCAGTTTGGAAAGACTGTTTTTGTAGTCTGTGAAGGCATATTTGGAAATGTATTGAGCCCTATAGTGAAACAGAAAATACCTTCAGATTAAAAGTTGAAAGAAGCTTTCTGAGAAACTGCTTTGAAATGTGTCCATTCATCTCACAGAGTTAAATCTTTCTTTTCATTCAGCTGTTTGGAAACACTGTTTTTGTAGAATCTATGAAGGGATATTTGGGAGAGCTTTGAGGCCTATGGTGAAAATAAAATAATCAGATAAAAACTAGAAAGAAGCTTTCTGAGAAACTGCTTTGTGATGTGTCCATTCATCTCACAGAATGAAACCTTTCTTTTGGTTGAACAGTTTGGAAACACTGTTTTTGCCCATTCTGGGAATAGACATTTTGGAGCTCATCGAGGACAATGGCAAAAAAGAGAATGTCCCAGGATAAAACCTGGAAAGAGTCTATCTGAGAAACCACTTTGTGATGTGTGCATTAATCTCTCAGAGATAAACTGTTTTTCTCATTCAGCAGTTTGGGAACACTGTTTTGGGAGAATCTGAAAAGAGGCATTTGGGAGCACTTTGAGGCCTATGGTGAAAAAGAAAATATCTTCAGATAAAAATTAGAAAGAAGCTTTCTGAGAAACTGCTTTGTGATGTGCACATTCATCTCACAGAGTTAAAACTTTCTTTTCATTCAGCATTTTGGGAACTATGTTTTTGTCCATTCTGCAAAAGGACATTTGGGAGCTCATTCAGGCCAATGGCAAAAAAGCAAATATCCCAGGATAAAAATTAGAAGGAAGCTATCTGAGAATCCATTTGTGATGTGTGCATTCATCTCACAGAGTGAAAACTTTCTTTTGATTCATCTGTTTGGAAACATGGTTTTTGTAGAATCTGTGAAGGGATATTTGGGAGCACATTGAGGCCTAAGTTAAAAAAGAAAACATATTCACTAAAAAACTAGAAAGAACCGTTCTGAGAAAATAGTTTGTGATGCATGCCTTCATCTCACAGTGTTAAACATTTCTTTTAATTCAACAGTTTGGAAATGTTGTTTTAGTAGAGTCTGTGAAGGGATATTTGGGAGCACATTGAGGCATCTGGTGAAAAGAAAATATCTTCAGATAAAAACCTGAAAGAAACTTTGTGATATGTGAATTCATCGCATAGAGTTACACTTTTCTTTTGATTTAACAGTTTGGAAACACTACTTTTGTAGAATCTGTGAAGGGATACTTTAGAGCACATTGAGGCCAGTGGTGAAAAAGAAAATATTTTCAGATAAAAACTAGAAAGAAGCTTTCTGATGAACTGCTTTGTGAATGTGTGCATTCACCTCACAGAGTTAAACCTTTCTATTGATTCATCGGTTTTGAAACACTGTTTTTTCCCACTCTGCAAACAGACATTTGTAACCTATTGAGGCCAATGACAAAAAAGTGAATTTCCCCGGATAAAAAAAAGAAGGAATCTATTGGAGAAACCCATTCTTTTGATTCATTGGTTTTTAAATACTGTTTTTGCAGAATATGAGAAGGGATATTTGGAAGCACTTTGAAGCCTATGGTCCAAAAGAAAATATCTTCAGATAAAAACTAGAAACAATATTTCTGAGAAACTGCTCTGTGATGTATGCATAAATACCACAGAGTTAAACCTTTCTTTTCATTCAGCAGTTTGGAAAAATTGTTTTTGTCCATTCTCTGAATGGACATGTGGGAGGTGATTGAAGCCAAAGGTGAAAAACAAATATCCCAGGAAAAAAACTAGAAGGAAGCTATCTGGCAAAGAGCTTTGTCATGTGTGAATTCATCTGGTAGAGTGAAACCTTTATTTTCATTCAGCAGTTTGGAAGCACTGTTTTTGTGGGATCAGCAAAGGGATATTTTGGAGTGAATTGGGGCCTATTGTGAAAAAAAAATACCTTCAGATAAAAATTAGAAAGAAGCTTTCTGAGAAACTTTTTGATGTGTGCATTCAACTCACAAAGATAAAACTTTCCAATGATTCAGCAATTTGGAAACACTGTTTTTGTCCATTCTGTGAATGGATATTTGGGAACTCATTGAGGTCAAATGTGAAAAAGTGAATATCCCAGGTTAGAATTAAATGGAAACTATCTGAGGAACCCCTTTTTGATGCTCCCATTCATCTCATGCATTAAACCATTCTTTTCATTCAGCAGTTTGGAAACACTGTTTTTTGTAGAATCTGTGAAGAAATAATTGGGAGTGCATTGAGGCCAATTCTGAAAAAGAAAATTACTTCAGATAAAAACTAGAAAGAAGCATTCTGAGAAACTGCTTAGTGATGTGTGCATTCATCTCACAGAGTTAAACCGTTTTTTTGATTCAGCAGTTTGGAAACACTGTTTTTCTCCACTCTGCTAACAGACATCAGCAAGCTCATTGAGGACAGCGAATATCCCAGGATAAAAACTGGAAGGAAGCTCTCTGAGAAGCTGCTTTGTGATGTGTGCATTCATCTCACCAAGTTAAACTACTCGTTTCATTCATGAGTCTGGAAACACTGTTTTTGTTGTATCTGCCAAGGGATATTTTGCAGAGCATTTATAACTATGAGGAAAAAGAAAATAACTTCAGATAAAAACTAGAAAGAAGCTTTCTGAGAAACTGCTTTGTGATGTGTGCATTCATCTCACAGAGTTATAACTGTCTTTTGATTCAGCAGTTTGGAAACACTGTTTTTGTCCATTATGCAAATGGACATTTGGGAGCTCTTTGAGACCAATGGCAAAAACGTGAATATCCCAGGATAAAAACTACAATGAAGCTATCTGAGAAAATGATTTGTGATTTGTGAATTCACCTCACAGAGTGAAACATTTCTTTTCATTCAGCAGTTTGGAAACACTGTTTTTGTAGAATCTGTGAATGGATATTTGGGAGTACATTGAGGCCTATGTTTAAAAAGAAAATATGTTCAGATGAAAACTGGAAAGAAGCTCTCTGAGATACTGCTTTGTGAAGTGTGCATTCATCTCACAGAGTTAAACCATCCCTTTGGATCAGCAGTTTGGAAACACTATTTTTGTCCATTCTGTGAATGGACTTTTGGGAGCTCATTGATGCCTATGGTGAATAAGAGAATATCCCAAGATAAAAACTAGAAAGAAGCTATCTCAGAAACTGTTTTGTGATTTGTGCACTCATCTCACCGAGTTAAACCATACTTTTCATTCAACAGTTTGGAAACACTGTTTTTGTAGAATCTGCCAAGGTATATTTAGGAGCTCATTGAGGCCAATGGAGAAAAAGCCAATATCCCAGGATTAAAAGAAGAAGGAAGCTGTCTGAGGAAACCACTTTGTGATGTGTGCATTCACCTCATAGAGTTAAAGAGTTGTTTTCAATCAGCATTTTGGAAACCCTGTTTTTGTGGAATGTGCAAAGGGATATTTGACAGCACATTGAGGGCAATGTGAAAAAGAAAATATATTCTGATTAAAATTAGAAAGAAGCTTTCTGTATAACTGCATTGTGATGAGTGCATTCATCTCACATAGTTAACCTTTCTTTTGATTCAACAGTTTGGAAACACTGTTTTTCTAGAATCTGTGAATGGACACTTCGGAGTGCATTGAGGCTGATGGTGAAAAAAAATCTTCAGATAAAAACTAGAAATAATTTTTCTGAGAAACTGCTTTGTGATATGTGCATTCATCTCACAGAGTTAAAGTTTTCTTTGATTCAGCAGTCTTGAAACCCTGTTTTTGTCCATTCAGTGATTCAACATTTTGGGGCACATTGTGGCCAATGGTGAAAAAGCAAATATCCCAGGATAAAAACTACAAGGAATTTATATGAGAAACAGCTTTCTGATGTGTGCCTTCACCCTGAAGAGTTAAAACTTTCTTTTCATTCAGCAGTTTGGAAACACTGTTTTTGTAGGATCTGTGAAGGTATATTTGGGAGCACATTAAAGCCTATGATGAAAAATAAAACATAGGTGGAGCAAAGATGGCTGGATAGGCACAGCTCCAGTCTTCAGCTCCCAGCGTGAGGGATGCAGAAGATGGGTGATTTCAGCATTTCGAACTTAGATACCAGGTTCATTTCAGTGAGGAGTATCGGACAGTGGGTGCTGGACAGTGGGTGCAGCGCACCATGCATGAGCTGAAGCAGGTCAAGGGATCGCCTCACCCAGGAAGTGCAAGAGGTCAGGGAATTCTCTTTCCTAGTCAAAGAAAGCGGTGACAGATGGCACCTGGAAAATTGAATCAATCCCACACTAACACTGCACTTTTCCAATGGGCTTAAGAAATGGCACACCAGGAGATTATATCCCAAGCCAGGCTTGAAGGGTCCTACACCCAGGGAGCCTCACTCATTACTAGCACAGTAGTCTGAGATCAAACTGTAAGGTGGCAGTGAGGCTGGGGGAGGGGCGGCCACCATTGCCAAGGCTGGAGTAGGTAAACAAAGTGGCTGGGAAGCTCGAACCGGGTGGAGCCCACCACAGCTCAAGGAGGCCTGCCTGCTTCTGTAGGCTCCACCTCTGGGGGCAGGGTGCAGGCAAACAGAAGGCAGCAGAAACCTTTGCAGATTTAAATGTCCCTGTCTGACAGCTTTGAAGAGAGTAGTGGTTCCCCCAGCAAGCAGCTTGAGATCTGAGGTTGGACACACTGCCTCCTCAAGGGGGTAACTGACCCCTGAGTAGCATAACAGGGAGGCACCCCCCAGTAGTGGCAGACTGACAGCTTACACGGCTGGGTACTCCTCTGTGATAAAATTTCTAGAGGAAAGATCAGGCAACAACATTTGCAGTTCTCAAATATCCGCTGTTCTGCAGCCACCACTCCTGCTACCCAGGCAAACAGGGTCTGGAGTGGACCTCAGAAAACTCCAACAGACCTGCAGCTGAGGGTCCTGGCTGTTAGAAGGAAAACTAACAAACAGAAAGGACATCCACACCAAAAACCCATCTGCACATAACTATCATCATAAAAGACCAAAGGTAGATAAAACCACAAAGATGGGGAAGAAACAGAGCAGAAAAACTGGAAACTGTACAAATCAGAGCACCTCTCCCCCTCCAAAGAAGTGCAGCTCCTCACCAGCAATGGAACAAAGCTGGACAGAGAATGACTGTGATGAGTTGAGAGAGGAAGGCTTCAGATGATCAGACTACTCCAAGCTAAAGGAGAAAGTTCGACCCATGTCAAAGAAGTTAAAAACCTTGAAAAAAAATTAGATGAATGGCTAACTAGAATAATCAATGCAGAGAAGTCCTTAAAGGGCCTGATGGAGCTGAAACCCAAGGCACGAGAACTACATGACGAATGCACAAGCCTCAGTAGCTGATTCAATCATCTGGAAGAAAGGGTATCAGTGATGGAAGACAAAATGAATGAAATGAAGTGAGAAGAGAAGTTTAGAGAAAAAAGAATATAAAGAAATGAACAAAGCCACCGTGAAATATGGGACTATGTGAAAAAACCAAATCTACGTCTGATTGGTGTACCTGAAAGTGATGGGGAGAATGGAACCAAGTTGGAAAACACTCTGCAGGATATTAGCCACGAGAATTTCCCCAATCTAGCAAAGCAGGCCAACATTCAAATTCAGGAAATACAGAGAACATCATGAAGACACTTCTCGAGAAGATCAACTTTAAGACATAATTGTCAGATTCACCAAAGTTGAAATGAAGGAAAAAATGTTAAGGACATCCAGAGAGAAAACCTCGGGTTACCCACAAAGGGAAGCCCGTCACACTAACAGCTGATCTCTCACCAGAATCTCTACAAGACAGAAGAGAGTGGGGGCCAATATTCAACATTGTTAAAGATAAGAATTTTCAAACCAGAATTTCGTATCCAGCCAAACTAAGCTTCATAAGTGAAGGAGAAATAAAATATTTTGCGGACAAGCAAATGCTGAGAGATTTGCCACCACCAGGCCTCCCCTAGAAGAGCTCTGGTAGGAAGCACTAAACAAGGAAAGGAACCACCGGTACCAGCCACTACAAAAACATGCCACATTGTAAAGACCATTGAGGCTAAGAAGAAACTGCATCAACTAATGAGCAAAATAAACAGCTAACATCATAATGATAGGATCAAATTCACACATAACAATACTAACCTTAAATGTAAATGGGCCAAATGCTCCAATTAAAAGACACAGACTGGCAAATTGGATAAAGAGTCAAGACCCATCAGTGTGCTGTATTCAGGAAACACATCTCATGTGCACAGACACACATAGGCTCAAAATAAAGGGATGGAGGAAGATCTACCAAGCAAATGGAAACAAAAAAGGCAGGGGTTGCAATCCTCATCTCTGATAAAACAGACCTTAAACCAACAAAGATCAAAAGAGACAAAGAAGGCCTTTACATAATGGTAAAGGGATCAATTCAACAAGAAGAGCTAACTATCCTAAATATATATGCACCCAATACAGGAGCACTCAGATTTATAAACCAAGTCCTTACACACTTACAAAGAGACTTAGACTCCCACACAATAATAATGGAGACTTAAACACCACACTGTCAACATTAGATCAACGAGACAGAAAGTTAACAGGGATATCAGGATATCCAGGAATTGAACTCAGCTGTGCTCCAAGCAGACCTAATAGACATCTACAGAACTCTCCACCGCAAATCAACAAAATATACATTCTTCTCAGCACCACACCACACCTATTCCAAAATTGACCACATAGTTGGAAGTAAAGCACTCCTCAGCAAATGTAAAAGAACAGAAATTATAACATGCTGTCCCTCAGACCACAGTGCAATCAAACGAGAACTCAGGATTAAGAAACTCACCCAAAACTGCTCAACTACATGGAAACTGAACAACCTGCTCCTGAGTGACTACTGAGTGCATAATGAAATGAAAGCAGAAATAAAGATGTTCTTTGAAATATACAAGAACAAAGACACAACATACCAAAATCTCTGGGACACATTCAAAGCAGTGTGTAGAGGGAAATTTATGGCACTAAACGCACACAAGAGAAAGCAGGAAAGATCTAAAATTGACATCCTAGCATCACAATTAAAAGAACTAGAGAAGAAAGCACAAACACATTCAAAAGCTAGCAGAAGGCAAGAAATAACTAAGGTCAGAGCAGAACTGAAGGAAATAGAGACACAAGAAACCCTTCAAAAAATCAGTGAATCCAGGAGCTGGTTTTTTGAAAAAATCAACAAAATTGATAGACCGCTAGCAAGACTAATAAAGAAGAAAAGAGAGAAGAATCAAATAGATGCAATAAAAAATGATAAAGGGCGTATCACCACCAATCCCACAGAAATACAAACTACCATCAGAGAATACTATAAACACCTCTACACAAATAAACTATAAAATCTAGAAGAAATGGATAAATTCCTCTACATATACACATTCCCAAGACTAAACCAGGAAGAAGTTGAATCTCTGAATAGACGAATAACAGGCTCCAAAATTGAGGCAATTATTAATAGCTTGCCAACCAGAAAAAGTCCAGGACCGGATGGATTTGCAGCCGAATTCTACCAGAGGTACAATGAGGAGCTGGTATCATTCCTTCTGAAACTACTCTTATCAATAGAAAAAGAGAGAATCCTCCCTAACTCATTTTATGAGGCCAGCATCATCCTGATACCAAAGCCTGGCAGAGACACAACAAAAAAGGGAATTTTAGACAAATATTCCTGATGAACATTTATGCAAAAGTCCTCAACAAAATACTGAAAATGGAATCCAGCAGCACATCAAAAAGCTTATCCACCATGATAAAGAGGGCTGCATCCCTGGGTAGCAAGGCTGCTTCAACATACAAAAATCAATGAATGTAATCCAGCATGTAAAGAGAACCAATGACAAAAACCACATGATTATCTCAATAGATGCAGAAAAGGTCTTTGACAAAATTCAACAACTCTTCATTCTAAAAACTGTCAATAAATTAGGTATTTATGGGACGTATCTCAAAATACTAAGAGCTGTCTATGACAAACCCACAGCCAATATCATACTGAATGAACAAAAACTGGAAACATTCCCTTTGAAAACTGGCACAAGATAGGGATGCCCTCTCTCACCACTTCTATTCAACATAGTGTTGGAAATTCTGGCCAGGGCAATCAGGCAGGAGAAAGAAATAAAAGGTATTCAATTAGGAAAAGAAGAAATCAAATTGTCCCTGTTTGCAGACGACAAGATTGTGTATCTAATAGATGCAATAAAAAATGATAAAGGGGATATCACCACCGATCCCACAGAAATACAAACTACCATTAGAGAATATTAAAAACACCTCTACGCAAATAAACTAGAAAATCTAGAAGAAATGGATAAATTCCTCAACACATACACCCTCCCAAGACTAAACCAGGAAGAAGTTGAATCTCTGAATAGACCAATAACAGGAGCTGAAATTGTGGCAATAATCAATAGCTTACCATCCAAAAAAATCCAGGACCAGATGGGTTCACAGCCGAATTCTACCAGAGGTACAAGGAGGAACTGGCACCATTACTTCTGAAACTATTCCAATCAATAGAAAAAGAGGGAATCCTCCCTAACTCATTTTATGAGGCCAGCATCATCCTGATACCAAAGCCTGGCAGAGACACAACAAAAAAAGAGAATTTTAGACCAATATCCTTGATGAACATTGATGCAAAAATCCTCAATAAAATACTGGCAAACAGAATCCAGCAGCACATCAAAAAGCTTATCCACCATGATCAAGTGGGCTTCATCCCTGGGATGCAAGGCTGGTTCAATATACGCAAATCAATAAATGTAATCCACCATGTAAACAGAACCAAAGATAAAAACCACATGATTATCTCAATAGATGCAGAAAAGGCCTTTGACAAAATTCAACAACTCTTCATGCTAAAAACTCTCAATAAATTAGGTATTGATGGGATGTATCTCAAAATAATAAGAGCTATTTATGACAAACCCACAGCCAATATCATGCTGAATGGGCAAAAACTGGAAGCATTCCCTTTGAAAACTGGCACAAGACAGGGATGCCCTCTCTCACCACTTCTATTCAACATAGTGTTGGAAGTTCTGACCAGGGCAATTAGGCAGGAGTAGGAAATCAAGGGTATTCAAGTAAGAAAAGAGGAAGTCAAATTGTCCTTGTTTGCAGATGACATGATAGTATATCTAGAAAACCCCATTGTCTCAGCCCAAAATCTCCTTAAGCTGATAAGCAACTTCAGCAAAGTCTCAGGATACAAAATCAATGTACAAAAATCACAAGCATTCTTATACATCAATAACAGACAAACAGAGAGCCAAATCATGAGTGAACTCCCAATCACAATTGCTTCAAAGAGAATAAAATCCATAGGAATCCAACTTACAAGGGATGTGAAGGACCTCTTCAAGGAGAACTACAAACCACTGCTCAAGGAAATAAAGAGGATACAAACAAATGGAAGAACATTCCATGCTCATGGGTAGGAAGAATCAATATCATGAAAATGGCCATCCTTCCCAAGGTAATTTACAGATTCATTGCCATCCCCATCAAGTTACCAATGACTTTCTTCACAGAATTGGAAAAAACTACTTTAAAGTTCATATGGAACCAAAAAAGAGCCCGCATTGCCAAGTCAATCCTAAGCCAAAAGAACAAAGCTGGAAGCATCACACTACCTGACTTCAAACTATAATACAAGGCCTACAGTCACCAAAACAGCATGGTACTGGTACCAAAACAGAGATATAGATCAATGGAACAGAACAGAGCCGTCAGAAATAATGCCACATATCTACAACTATCTGATCTTTGACAAACCTGAGAAAAACAAGAAATGGGGAAAGGATTCCCTATTTAATAAACGGTGCTGGGAAAACTGGCTAGCCATATGTGGAAAGCTGAAACTGGATCCCTTCCTTACACCTTATACAAAAATTAATTCAGGATGGATTAAAGACTTAAATGTTAGACCTAAAACCATAAAAACCCTAGAAGAAAACCTAGGCATTACCATTCAGGACATAGGCATGGGCAAGGACTTCATGTCTAAAACACCAAAAGCAATGGCAACAAAAGCCAAAATTGACAAATGGGATCTAATTAAACTAAAGAGCTTCTGCACAGCAAAGGAAACTACCATTAGAGTGAACAGGCAGCCTACAAAATGGGAGAAAATTTTTGCAAGCTACTCATCTGACAAAGAGCTAATATCCAGAATCTACAATGAACTCCAACAAATTTACAAGAAAAAAACAAACAACCCCATCAAAAAGTGGGCGAAGGACATGAACAGACACTTCTCAAAAGAAGATATTTATGCAGCCAAAAAACACATGAAAAAATGCTCACCATCACTGGCCATCAGAGAAATGCAAATCAAAACCACAATGAGATACCATCTCACACCAGTTAGAATGGCAATCATTAAAAAGTCAGGAAACAACAGGTGCTGGAGAGGATGTGGAGAAATAGGAACACTTTTACACTGTTGGTGGGACTGTAAACTAGTTCCACCCTTGTGGAAGTCAGTGTGGCGATTCCTCAGGGATCTAGAACTAGACATTCCATTCGACCCAGCCATCCCATTACTGGGTATATACCCAAAGGACTATAAATCATGCTGCTATAAGGACACATGCACACGTATGTTTATTGCAGCATTATTCACAATAGCAAAGACTTGGAACCAACCTAAATGTCCAAGAATGATAGACTGGACTAAGAAAATGTGGCACATATACACCATGGAATACTACGGAGCCATAAAAAATGATGAGTTCATGTCCTTTGTAGGGACATGGATGAAATTGGAAATCATCATTCTCAGTAAACTATTGCAAGAACAAAAAACCAAACACCGCATATTCTCACTCATAGGTGGGAATTGAACAATGAGAACACATGGACACAGGAAGGGGAACATCACACTTCGGGGACTGTTGTGGGGTGGGGGGAGGGGGGAGGGATAGCATTGGGAGATATACCGAATGCTAGATGACGAGTTGGTGGGTGCAGTGCACCAGCGTGGCACATGTATACATATGTAACTTACCTGCACATTGCACACATATACCATAGAGCCTAAAGTATAATAATAATAATATTAATAATAATAATAATAATAATAATCTACATGAAAATAAATTAATTAACCTTTGGTACAAAGAAAAAAAAAACTGAAACTCTGTACCCATTAAACAATAACTCCAAGTTCTCTCATAAAAATAAAATAATAGGGGGGAGGAGCCAAGATGGCCGAATAGGAACAGCTCCGGTCTACAGCTCCCAGCGCGAGCGACGTAGAAGACGGGTGATTTCTGCATTTCCATCTGAGGTACCGTGTTCATCTCACTAGGGAGTGCCAGACAGTGGGCGCAGGTCAGTGGGTGAGCGCACCATGCGCCAGCCGAAGCAGGGGCGAGGCATTGCCTCACTCGGGAAGCGCAAGGGGTCAGGGAGTTCCCCTTCCAGGGGTGACAGACGGCACCTGGAAAATCGGGCCACTCCCACCCGAATACTGTGCTTTTCCGACGGGCTTAGGAAACGGTGCCCCAGGAGAGTATAGCCCGCACCTGGCTCAGAGGGTCCTACGCCCACGGAGTCTCGCTGATTGCTAGCACAGCAGTCTGAGATCAAACAGCAAGTCGGCAGCGAGGCTGGGGGAGGGGCGCCCGCCATTGCCCAGGCTCGCTTAGGTAAACAAAGCAGCCTGGAAGCTTGAACTGGGTGGAGCCCACCACAGGTCAAGGAGGCCTGCCTGCCTCTGTAGGCTCCACCTCTGGGGGCAGGACACAGACAAACAAAAAGACAGCAGTAACCTCTGCAGACTTAAATGTCCCTGTCTGACAGCTGTGAGGAGAGCAGTGGTTCTCCCAGCACGCAGCTGGAGATCTGAGAACGGGCTGACTGCCTCCTCAAGTGGGTCCCTGACCCCTGACCCCCGAGCAGCCTAACTGGGAGGCACCCCCCAGCAGGGGCAGACTGACACCTCACACGGCCGGCTAGGTACTCCAACAGACCTGCAGCTGAGGGTTCTGTCTGTTAGAAGGAAAACTAACAGAAAGGACATCCACACCAAAAACCCATCTGTACATCACCATCATCAAAGACCAAAAGTAGATAAAACCACAAAGATGGGGAAAAAACAGAGCAGAAAAACTGGAAACTCTAAAAACCAGAGTACCTCTCCTCCTCCAAAGGAACGCAGTTCCTCACCAGCAACGGAACAAAGCTGGACGGAGAATGACTTTGACGAGCTGAGAGAAGAAGGCTTCAGACGATCAAATTACTCCGAGCTACGGGAGGATATTCAAACCAAAGGCAAAGAAGTTGAAAACTTTGAAAAAAATTTAGAAGAATGTATAACTAGAATAACCAATAAAGAGAAGTGCTTAAAGGAGCTGATGGAGCTGAAAACCAAGGCTCGAGAACTACGTGAAGAATGCAGAAGCCTCAGGAGCCGATGCGATCAAATGCAAGAAAGGGTATCAGCCCTGGAAGATGAAATGAATGAAATGAAGCGAGAAGGGAAGTTTAGAGAAAAAAGAATAAAAAGAAACGAGCAAAGCCGCCAAAAAATGTGGGACTATGTGAAAAGACCAAATCTACGTCTGATTGGTGTACCTGAAAGTGACGGGGAGAATGGAAACAAGTTGGAAAACACTTTGCAGGATATTATCCAGGAGAACTTCCCCAATCTAGCAAGGCAGGCCAACATTCAGATTCAGGAAATACAGAGAACGCCACAAAGATACTCCTCGAGAAGAGCAACTCCAAGACACATAATTGTCAGATTCACCAAAGTTGAAATGAAGGAAAAAATGTTAAGGGCAGCCAGAGAGAAAGGTCGGGTTACCATCAAAGGGAAGCCCATCAGACTAACAGCGGATCTCTCGGCAGAAACCCTACAAGCCAGAAGAGAGTGGGGGCCAATATTCAACATTCTTAAAGAAAAGAATTTTCAACCCAGAATTTCATATCCTGCCAAACTAAGCTTCATAAGTGAAGGAGAAATAAAATACTTTACAGACAAGCAAATGCTGAGAGATTTTGTCACCACCAGGCCTGCCCTAAAAGAGCTCCTGAAGGAAGCGCTAAACATGGAAAGGCACAACCGGTACCAGCCGCTGCAAAATCATACCGAAATGTAAAGAACATCGAGACTAGGAAGAGACTGCATCAACTAACGAGCAAAATATCCAGCTAACATCATAATGACAGGATCAAATTCACACATGACAATATTAACTTTAAATGTAAATGGACTAAATGCTCCAATTAAAAGACACAGACTGGCAAACTGGATAAAGACTCAAGACCCATCAGTGTGCTGTATTCAGGAAACCCATCTCACGTGCAGAGACACACATAGGCTCAAAATAAAAGGATGGAGGAAGATCTACCAAGCAAATGGACAACAAAAAAAGGCAGGGGTTGCAATCCTAGTCTCTGATAAAACAGACTTTAAACCAACAAAGATCAAAAGAGACAAAGAAGGCCATTACATAATGGTAAAGGGATTAATTCAACAAGAAGAGCTAACTATCCTAAATATATATGCACCCAATACAGGAGCACCCAGATTCATAAAGCAAGTCCTGAGTGACCTACAAAGAGACTTAGACTCCCACACATTAATAATGGGAGACTTTAACACCCCACTAACAACATTAGACAGATCAACGAGACAGAAAGTCAACAAGGATACCCAGGAATTGAACTCAGCTCTGCACCAAGCGGACCTAATAGACATCTACAGAACTCTCCACCCCAAATCAACAGAATATACATTTTTTTCAGCACCACACCACACCTATTCCAAAATTGACCATATACTTGGAAGTAAAGCTCTCCTCAATAAATGTAAAAGAACAGAAATTGTAACAAACTGTCTCTCAGATCACAGTGCAATCAAGCTAGAACTCAGGATTAAGAATCTCACTCAAAACCACTCAACTACGTGGAAACTGAACAAGCTGCTCCTGAATGACTACTGGGTACATAACGAAATGAAGGCAGAAATAAAGATGTTCTTTGAAACCAATGAGAACCAAGACACAACATACCAGAATCTCTGGGATGCATTCAAAGCAGTGTGTAGAGGGAAATTTATAGCACTAAATGCCCACAAGAGAAAGCAGGAAAGATCCAAAATTGACACCCTAACATCACAATTAAAAGAACTAGAAAAGCAAGAGCAAACACATTCAAAAGCTAGCAGAAGGCAAGAAATAACTAAAATCAGAGCAGAACTGAAGGAAATAGAGACACAAAAAACCCTTCAAAAAATAAATGAATCCAGGAGCTGGTTTTTTGAAAGGATCAACAAAATTGATAGACCGCTAGCAAGATTAATAAAGAAAAAAAGAGAGAAGAATCAAATAGATGCAATAAAAAATGATAAAGGGGATATCACCACCGATCCCACAGAAATACAAACTACCATCAGAGAATATTACAAACACCTCTATGCAAATAAACTAGAAAATCTAGAAGAAATGGATAAATTCCTCGACACATACACCCTCCCAAGACTAAACCAGGAAGAAGTTGAATCTCTGAATAGACCAATAACAGGAGCTGAAATTGTGGCAATAATCAATAGCTTACCAACCAAAAAAAGTCCAGGTCCAGATGGATTCACAGCCGAATTCTACCAGAGGTACAAGGAGGAGCTGGTACCATTCCTTCTGAAACTATTCCAATCAATAGAAAAAGAGAGAATCCTCCCTAACTCATTTTATGAGGCCAGCATCATCCTGATACCAAAGCCTGGCAGAGACACAACAAAAAAAGAGAATTTTAGACCAATATCCTTGATGAACATTGATGCAAAAATCCTCAATAAAATACTGGCAAACAGAATCCAGCAGCACATCAAAAAGCTTATCCACCATGATCAAGTGGGCTTCATCCCTGGGATGCAAGGCTGGTTCAATATACGCAAATCAATAAATGTAATCCAGCATATAAACAGAACGAAAGACAAAAACCACATGATTATCTCAATAGATGCAGAAAAGGCCTTTGACAAAATTCAACAACCCTTCATGCTAAAAACTCTCAATAAATTAGGAATTGATGGGACGTATCTCAAAATAATAAGAGCTATTTATGACAAACCCACAGCCAATATCATACTGAATGGGCAAAAACTGGAAGCATTCCCTTTGAAAACTGGCACAAGACAGGGATGCCCTCTCTCACCACTTCTATTCAACATAGTGTTGGAAGTTCTGGCCAGGGCAATTAGGCAGGAGAAGGAAATCAAGGGTATTCAATTAGGAAAAGAGGAAGTCAAATTGTCCCTGTTTGCAGATGACATGATAGTATATCTAGAAAACCCCATTGTCTCAGCCCAAAATCTCCTTAAGCTGATAAGCAACTTCAGCAAAGTCTCAGGATACAAAATCAATGTGCAAAAATCACAAGCATTCTTATACATCAATAACAGACAAACAGAGAGCCAAATCATGAGTGGACTCCCATTCACAATTGCTTCAAAGAGAATAAAATACCTAGGAATCCAACTTACAAGGGATGTGAAAGACCTCTTCAAGGAGAACTACAAACCACTGCTCAAGGAAATAATAGAGGATACAAACAAATGGAAGAACATTCCATGCTCATGGGTAGGAAGAATCAATATCATGAAAATGGCCATCCTTCCCAAGGTAATTTACAGATTCAATGCCATCCCCATCAAGCTACCAATGACTTTCTTCACAGAATTGGAAAAAACTACTTTAAAGTTCATATGGAACCAAAAAAGAGCCCACATCGCCAAGTCAATCCTAAGCCAAAAGAACAAAGCTGGAGGCATCACACTACCTGACTTCAAACTATACTACAAGGCTACAGTAACCAAAACAGCATGGTACTGGTACCAAAACAGAGATATAGATCAATGGAACAGAACAGAGCCGTCAGAAATAATGCCACATATCTACAAGTATCTGATCTTTGACAAACCTGACAAAAACAAGCAATGGGGAAAGGATTCCCTATTTAATAAATGGTGCTGGGAAAACTGGCTAGCCATATGTAGAAAGCTGAAACTGGATCCCTTCCTTACACCTTATACAAAAATCAATTCAAGATGGATTAAAGACTTAAATGTTAGACCTAAAACCATAAAAACCCTAGAAGAAAACCTAGGCATTACCATTCAGGACATAGGCATGGGCAAGGACTTCATGTCTAAAACACCAAAAGCAATGGCAACAAAAGCCAAAATTGACAAATGGGATCTAATTAAACTCAAGAGCTTCTGCACAGCAAAAGAAACTACCATCAGAGTGAACAGGCAACCTACAAAATGGGAGAACATTTTCGCAACCTACTCATCTGACAAAGGGCTAATATCCAGAATCTACAATGAACTCCAACAAATTTACAAGAAAAAAACAAACAACCCCATCAAAAAGTGGGCGAAGGACATGAACAGACACTTCTCAAAAGAAGACATTTATGCAGCCAAAAAACACATGAAAAAATGCTCACCGTCACTGGCCATCAGAGAAATGCAAATCAAAACCACAATGAGATACCATCTCACACCAGTTAGAATGGCAATCATTAAAAAGTCAGGAAACAACAGGTGCTGGAGATTATGTGGAGAAATAGGAACACTTTTACACTGTTGGTGGGACTGTAAACTAGTTCAACCCTTGTGGAAGTCAGTGTGGCGATTCCTCAGGGATCTAGAAGTAGAAATTCCATTCGACCCAGCCATTCCATTACTGGGTATATACCCAAAGGACTATAAATCATGCTGCTATAAAGACACATGCACACGTATGTTTATTGCCGCATTATTCACAATAGCAAAGACTTGGAACCAACCCAAATGTCCAACAATGATAGACTGGATTAAGAAAATGTGGCACATATACACCATGGAATACTATGCAGCCATAAAAAATGATGAGTTCACGTCCTTTGTAGGGACATGGATGAAATTGGAAATCATCATTCTCAGTAAACTATCGCAAGAACAAAAAACCAAACACCGCATATTCTCACTCATAGGTGGGAATTGAACAATGAGAACACATGGACACAGGAAGGGGAACATCACACTCTGGGGACTGTTGTGGGGTGGGGGGAGGGGGGAGGGATAGCATTGGGAGATATACCTAATGCTAGATGACGGGTTGGTGGGTGCAGCGCACCAGCATGGCACATGTATACATATGTAACTTACCTGCACATTGCGCACATGTACCATAAAACCTAAAGTATAATAATAATAATAATAATAATAATAATAAAAGAAAAAAAAAAAAGAAAAAAAAAAAAAAAAAAGATTGTGTATCTAGAGAACCCCATCCTCTCAGTCCAAAATTCCCTTAAGCTGATAAGCAACTTCTGAAAAGTCTCAGGATACAAAATAAATGTGCAAAAATCAAACATTCTTATATACCAATAACAGACAAACAGAGATCCAAATCATGAGTGAACTCCCATTCACAATTGCTTTAAAGAGAATAAAATATCTAGGAATCCCACTAACCAGAGAGGTGAAGGACCTCTTCAAGGAGAACTACAAACCACTGCTCAATGAAATAAAAGTGGATACAAACAAATGGAAGAACATTCCATGCTCATGGGTAGGAGAATCAATATCGTGAAAATCGCCATACTGCCCAAGGTAATTTATATGGATTCAATGCTATCCCCATCAAGCCACAAATGACTTTCTTCACAGAATTGGAAAAAACTACTTCAAAGTTCATATGGAGCCAAAACAAAGCCTGCATGGCCAAGTCAATCCTGAGCAAAAAGAACAAAGCTGCAGGCATCATGCTACCTGACTTCAAACTACACTACAGGGCTACAGTCACCAAAACAGCATGGTACTGGTACCAAAACAGAGATATAGATCAATGGAACAGAACAGAGACATCAGAAATAATGCCACATATCTACAACTGTCTGATCTTTTACAAACCTGACAAAAACAAGCAATGGGTAAATGATCCCCTATTTAATAAATGGTGCTGGGAAAACTGGCTCGCCATATGTAGAAAGCTGAAACTGGATCCCTTCCTTACACCTTATACAAAAATTAATTCAGGATGGATTAAAGACTTAAATATTAGACTTAAAACCATAAAAACCCTAGAAGAAAACCTTGGCAATACCATTCAGTACATAGGCATGGGCAAGGACTTCGTGTCCAAAACACCAAAAGCAATGGATCAAAAACCAAAATTGACAAATCATATCTAATTAAACTAAAGAGCTTCTGCACAGCAAAAGAAACTACCAACAGAGTGAATGGTAGAAACTACCATCAGAATGAAGAAACTACCATCAGAGGCAAACTACAGAATGGGAGAAAATTTTTGTAATCTACTCATCTGACAAAGGGCTAATATCCAGAATCTACAATGCACTCAAACAAATTTACAAGAAAAAAACAGACAACCCCATCAAAAAAATGGGTGAAGGATATGAACAGACACTTCTCAAATGAAGACATTTATCCAGCCAAAACACACATGAAAAAATGTTCATCATCACTGGCCTTCAGAGATATGCAAATCAAAACCACAATGAGATACCATCTCACACCAGTTAGAATAGCTATCATTAAACGTTGGGAAACAACAGGTGCTGGAGAGGATGTGGAGAAGTAGGAACACTTTTACAGTGTTGGTGGGACTGTAAACTAGTTCAACCATTGTGGAAGTCACTGTGATGATTCCTCAGGGATCTAGAACTAGAAATACCATTTGACCCAGCCATCCCATTACTGGGTATATACCCAAAGGATTATAAATCATGTTGGTATAAAGACACATGCACACGTATATTTATTGCAGCACTATTCACAGTAGCAAAGACTTGGAACCAACCCAAAATGTCCAACAATGATAGACTGGATTAAGAAAATGTGGCCCATATACATCGTGGAATACTATGCAGCCATGGTAAATGATGAGTTCATGTCCTTTGTAGGGACATGGATGAAGCTGGAAACCATCATTCTCAGCAAACTATCACAAGGACAAAAAACCAAACACCACATGTTCTCACTCATACTTGGGAATGGAACAATGAGAACATATGGACACAGGAAGGGGAACATCACACATTGGGGACTGTTGTGGGGTGTGGGGAGGAGGGAAGGATAGCATTAGAAGATATACCTAATGCTAAATGACAAGTTAATTGGTGCAGCTCCCCAACATGGCACATGTATACACATTTAACAAACCTCCACATTGTGCACATGTACCCGAAATCTTGAAGTATAATAATAATAAAAAAATAAAAAGAAAAAAGAAAAAGGAAAAGGAAAATATATTCAGATAAAGACTGAAAAGAAGTTTTATAAGAAACTACATTCATCTCAGAGTTGAACCTTTCCTTTGATTCAGAGGTTTGGAATCACTGTTTTTGTAGAATCCGTGAAGTGATATTTGGGAGCCCATTGAGGCCTATGGTGAACAAGAAAATGTCTTCATATAAAAACTAGAAGGAAGTTTCTCAGAAGTGCTTTGTGATGTGTGCTTTCATTTCACAGAGTTAAACCTTTATTTTGATTTAGCAGTTTGGCGACTCTGTTTTTGTCCATTCTGCAAATGGACACTTGGGAGGTCATTGATAACAATGGCAAAGAAACGAGTATCGCAGGATAAAAACTAGAAGGAAACTATCTGAGAAATTGTTCTGTGATGTGTGCATTCACTTTGCAGAGATAAACCATTCTTTTCATTAAGCAGTTTGGAAACACTGTTTTTGTAAAATCTTCCAGAGGATATTTGGGAGATCATTAAGGCCGAAGACCAAAAAGCTAATGTTCCAGGGTAAAAACTAGAAGGAAGCTATCTGAGAAACCACTTTGTGATGTATGCATTAATCTTGCAGAGTTAAACCTTTCCTTTGATTCAGCAATTTGGAAATACTGTTTCTGTACTTTCTGCCAATGGACGTTTGGGAGCACATTGAGGGAAAAGGGGAAAAAGGTAATATCCCATGATGAAAACTAGAAGGAAGCTATATGAGAAACAGCTTTGTGATGTGTGCATTCATCTGGCTGAGTTAAATCGTAAGTTTCATTCAGCAGTTTGAAAACACAGTTTTTATAGAATCTGCAAAAGGGTGTTTGAGAGCACTTTGAGGCCTATGGTGAAAAAAAAATATGTTTAGATAAAAACTAGAAATCACTTTCTGAAAAACTGCTTTGTGATATGTACATGCAACCTACAGTGTTAAACTTTTATTTTGATTCAGCAGTTTGGAGACACTGTTTTTGTCCCTTCTGTGAATGGATATTTGAGAGCTCACTGGGGCAAACGGTGAAAAAGCTAATATCCCATGATAAAAATGAGAAAGAAGCTATCTGAGAAACCACTTTGTGACGTGTGCATTCATCTCACAAAGTGAATCCTTTCTTTTCTTTTAGCAGTTTGGACACACAGTGTTTGTAAAATCTGTAAAGCAATATTTAGGAGCACATTGAGGAGTATGGTGTAAAAGAAAATAAGATAAAAACTAGAAAGAAGCTTTCTGAGAAACTGCTGTGTGATGTGTGCATTCATCTCACAGAGTTAAGCCTTTCTATGGATTCAGCAGTTTCAGACCCTGTTTTTGTAGAGTCTGCGAAGGGATATTTGGAAGCTCATTAATGCCAATGGCAAAAAAGCTAATATCCCAGGATAAAAACTAGAAGGAAGCTACTAGACAAACTGCTTTTTTTATGTGTGTGTTTTTCATGCAGAGAAAAACTGTTCTTTTCATTAACAGTTTGGGAACACTATTTTTGTAGAATCTGTGAAGGGATATTTGGGAGCTCATCAAGGCCATCGGTGAAAAAGCTAATATCCCAGGAAAAAAAACTAGAAGGAAACTATTTGAGAAACTGCTTTGTGATAATATTCATCTCACCGGGTTAAGCCATTCTTTTCATTTAGCAGTTTGGAAATACTGTTTTTTTAGTATCTGCAAATGGATATTTGGGAGCTCATTGAGGCCAAAGGCAAAAAAGTGAATATCCCAGGATGAAAACAAGAAGGAAGCTATCTGAGAAACTGCTTTGTGATGTGTGCATTAATCTCACACAGTTAAACTGTTATTTTCATTCAGCAGTTTGTAAAAACTGTTTTTGAAGAATCTGCCAAAGGATATTTGTGAGTGCATTGAGGCCTGTAGCGAAAAAGAAAATATCTTCAAATAAAAACCAGAAAGAAGCTTTCTGAGAAACTGCTTTGTGATGTGGGCATTCATCTTGCAGAGTTAAAGCTTTTTTTTTTTTTTTTTTAATTTAGCAGTTTGGAAACACTGTTTTTTTCCATTCCACAAATGGACATTTGGGAGCTCATTGAGACAAAAGTGAAAAAGCAAATATCCCAGGATAAAAACTAAAAGGAAGCTATCTGAGAAACTGCTTTGTGATGTGTGCATTCATCTCACAGACTTAAACGTTTCTTCTCATTCAGCAGTTTTGAAACACTGTTTTTGTGGAATCTGTGAAGGGATATTTTGGGGTGCTTTGAGGCCTGTGGTGAAAAAGAAATAATCAGATAAATCTAGAAAGAAGCTTTCTGAGAAACTGTTTTGTGATGTGTGCATTCATCTCACAGAGTTCAACCTTTATTTTTATTCAGAAGTATGGAAAATCTATTTTTGTCCATTCTGCAAATGAACATTTGTAAGCTCATTGAGGCCAATGGCAACAAAGTGAATATCCCAGGACAAAAAGGAGAAGAAAAGTATCTGAGAAACTGCTTTTGGATGTATGTATTCATCTCACAAAATTAAACTTTTCATTCAGCAGTGTGTAAACACTGTTTTTGTAGAATCTGTGAATGGATATTTGGGAGTGTATTGAGGCCTGTGGTGAAAAAGAATATATCTTTAGATACAATCTAGAAACAAGCTTTCTGAGAAGCTGCTTTGTGATGTGTGCATTTTTATCAGAGAGTTAAAGCTTTCTTTTGATTCAGTAGTTTGGAAACACTGTTTTTGTCCACTCTGCTAATGGATATTTGGGAGCTCATTGAGGTCAATGGCAAAAAATGAATATCCCAGGATAAAAACTAGAAGGAAGCTATTTGAGAAACTGCTTTGTGATGTGTGCATTCATCTCACAGAGTGAAACCTTTCTCTTCATTCAGCAGTTTGGAAACACTGTTTTTGTGGAATCTAAAAAGAGATGTTTAGGAGCACATTGAGTTAAACCATTCTTTTGATTCAGCAGTTTTGAAACTGTTTTTTCCTTTCTGTGAATGGACATTTGGAAGCTCATTGACGACAGTGGAGAAAAAAGGGAATATTCCAGTTTAAAAACTGGAAGGAAGCTATCTGAGAAACCTCTTTGTGATGTATGTATTCATCTCACAAAGATAAATGGTTATTTTCATACAGCAGTTTCAAAATACTGTTTTTGTAGAATCTGAAAACAGATATTTGGGAGTGCATTAAGTCTTGTGGTGAAAAAGAAAATATTTGGGAGTGCATAGAGGCCTATGGTGAGAACGGAAATATCTCCCAATAAAAACTAAAATGAAGCTTTCTGAGACACTGCTTTGTGATGTGTGCATTCATCTCACAGTTAAACCATTCTTTTGATTGAGCAGCTTGGAAACACTGTTTTGGTAGAATCTGTGAAGGGATATATGGGAGCGCTTTGAGGTTTATGGTGAAGAAGGAAATATCTTCAGATAAAAACTAGAAAGAAGCATTGTCAGAAACTGCTTTGTGATGTGTGCATTCTTCTCACAGAGATAAACCTTTGTTTTGATTGAGAAGTCTGCAAACATTATTTTGGTAGAATCTATGAAGGGATATATAGGAGCACCTGGAGGCCTATGATGAAAAAGGAAATATCTTCAGAGAAAAACTAGAAAGAAGCTTTCTGAGAAACTGCTCTGTGATGTGTGCATTTATCTCACAGAGGTAAACCTTTATTTTGATTGAGCAGTTTGAAAACACTGTTTTCATAGAGTCTGGGAAGGGATATTTGGGATCACATAGAAGCCTATTTTGACTCTGGGTCACACGGAGTCTAAACAGCATGTTTATCTCTGCTATATTAAACTCCTGTTAAAACAGGGTGGTGTCTGAGTAACCATGGAAAATATGGTCACTCTAATCAACATGGTGGAAAAACACTGTCCTTGGTTTCCTGAAAAGGAAACTTAGATGTAGAAGTATGGGATCCTGTTGCCGCAATATTCTGTGAACTGGTCTCCACAGGGAATTATGTTCCTGTCACTGTTTGGGGTGATTGGGCCTTGGCACATGCCATCCTGATGACATACCAATCCTGTGACCCCCTACAGTTACCACAATTTTATGAATCTGATGACACTCCACCTCTTCCTCAACCTTCCTCTCCTGCACAGCCTTCGTTATCTGATTAGCCCCTCCCTTCAGCTACTCCTTCCCCCACCTGATGATGTTGAGAATTCAATGTCTAATTCCAGTGACTTTGGATTGCAGTCACCCCCTGATGATCTTATTTCTTTTCATGAAGAGCTGGTACTTGTAGCTCCTGTGGCCCCGATTCACACAGCCCAGGACCATATATATGCTAATTCTTCTCTGTTGAAACCTCTGGAGTCACCTAATGGCTCTGGGACCAAACTACAATTTACCTATAATTCTTCAGGCCCTCCCCCATCCACTTCAGCCCCTCACCCTCCTGTCATTTCGGTTCCTCAGCTGGTCACTTTGCCATCCACTCAGCCTGCTTCTCTTTACCCTTCTTCACATATGGACGCCCGTAATCACCAGTATACATCTGCTCCTTCTGCTCCCCAAATGCCCCTTTCTCACACTCTCATTCTGGTCTGACCCCCTCGCCCTCAGTTTCCCTTATCTACACATGTTTTTCCTGTCACTTCTATGCCAACTCCATCTCAGATGCCTACTCTGGAAACTTCAATGCAATGCTTATTATGCCAAAACAAAGAAACAAGTATATTAGATATCTAGACTTATCTGGTCGCGCTAGACCCTCCTACCTTCCAAGGGGTACAAATGCATTGTTATGTACCTCTTAATCTTACTTTTTTAAAAGAATTTAAGGATGCTTGTACTCAGTATGGTCCTACTTCTCCTTATGTTAAAATGATATTACAAACTTTTTGTAATGAGTTCATTTTGCTTCCTTTAGACTGGGACATTTTGGCAAAAGCTGTTGTAACCACATCTCAGCATTTACAATTTCGTATCTGGTGGTCAGAAGAGGCCCACTTGCAGGCTCAGCTAAATCAGACTAATGGCATTGTAATTACTCATGCTCAGCTCACAGGCTCCAATAGTTTCTCTGATGCTTGTACCCAATTAAACTTTGATGTTCTTACCACAGAAAAAGTAACAAAGGTGTGTATGATATCTTTGGGTAAATTATGCACTTCAGGCCAAGCTCCTGTTTCTTTTACCACAGTTAAACAAGGTAAGTCTGAATTATACCCTGATTTTTAGCAAAATTAGAAGATGCTGTTCAAAATTCCGTCTCTGATGAGCACGCTTAAGGTATTCTCCTTTGTATGTTAGATTTTGAAAATGCAAACCATGAGTGTAAAATGGCCATGTGTTCTGTCCAATGACAAAATTTACCTGATCATGAGGTGTTGCCTGTATATATTAAAGGTTATAGAGGTGTTGGATCAGACACCCACAAAGCTATTCTCTGGGCATGGGCCACAATGGACACCAACAAAACTGGTCCCACTAATTCTTTTCTTGGAGCCTGCTATAATTGTGGTCAACTTAGTCATACTTGAAAAAATTGCAGTTAAAAACTTAAAAGCCTCCACGTTGGATCAACAAACACAGCCAAATGCTGCTGCTATTGTTTGCCCACGTTGTCACAAAGGTAAACATTGGGAAAGTAATTGCTGCTCTAAGTATGATATAGATGGAAACCTCCTGCCACAACACCAGGGAAATGGGGAGTGGGGCCTATTCTAGGCCCTAATATCAAATGGGATACTTCAGACTCAGATCAATGTTGGGTTTCCACTTCAGGCAGTCCCAACACAACCCCACCACAAAAAAATTTACCTACAGCCAACCCAAATTGGTCCCAGCCTCTCCTTCTGTCTCAGTACAATGCTTGTCCACCTCCACAGTTGGGGGTGGGGTGGTTTATCTCTCTGGTACTATTCCTTTAAATTTACTACCTAACTCTTTGCCTTTAATTGTTCCCACGGGGGTCACTTCCCTTTTACCTAGAGGTTTGGTAGGCCTGGTGTTAGATAGGGCATCCACCTCTGCTAAAGGAATGACCTTTCATACTGGTCTCATTAATTCTGATTCCATTGATGAGATTAAATTAATCATGTCTGCCAAGGTTCCTGTTTCCATTCTGGCTGGTGAGTCAATTGCTCAATTGCTTTTACTACCTAATATCATTTTAAACAAAGGAGATAAGACACGTGGCCCTGGAATTGCCTCTTCTGGTGAAAAGCCTGATATTGGATTAATATAATTTCTAAACAATGGCTCACCTGCACCATACACACTCAAGGAAAAAAGTTTGAGGGACTAGTAGATACTGGGGCTGATGTTTCTGTTATTTCCTCTAGTTTATGGCCTTCCTCCTAACATAAACATCCTGCCAACATGGGACTAGTAGGTGTTGGAAATGCCGAGGAAGTTTATGAGAGCACATTTATCTTGCCTTCCACTGGCCGTGATTGTCAAAAGGGTACAATTCAGCCTTTTATCACACCAATTCCCATTAATCTTTGGGGTAGAGATTTACTGGCACATTGGGGGGCTGAAATTAATATTGCACATGACTCTTATAGTGCTTCCAGTCAGCATATGACAGAAAACATGGGGTTTGTTCCTGGACTCAGTCTCAGTCCAAAACGTGAAGGGATTACTAAACCCCTCCCAGTTACTGTAAAAGAAAACAGGGCTGGTTTAGGTTATCCCTGTTTATGGTGGCTGCTGTCACGCCTCCTGATCCTATCCCTTTACAATGGAAATCTGACACACCCATTTGGATTCAACAATGGCCTCTTTCTAAAAAATAACTGGAGGCTTTAACTCACTTGGTTTCTGAACAGTTACAATTTGGAAATGTGGAACCTTCTTTCCTCCTGGAATTCTCCTGTGTTTCTAGTAAAAAAGACATCAGGCAAGTGGCTGATGGTAACCAATTTAAGAGTCATTAGCTCTGCAATTAAATCTACGGGGGCAATCCAACCCGGCATGCCTGCCCCTGCTTTAATACCTTTAATACCTTTAATAATTAGAACAGCTTTTGCCAAAATGTCCCAGTCTAAAGGAAGCAAAATGACGTCAGTACAAAAGTTTTAATACCATTTTAACATAAGGAGAAGTAGGACCATACTGAGTAAAATTTACCTATAATTCTTCAGGTCCTCCCCCATCCACTTCAGCCCCTCACCCTCCTGTCATTTCGGTTCCTCAACTGGTCACTTTGCCATCCACTCAACCTGCTTCTCTTTACCCTTCTTCACATATGGATGCCCGTTGTCACCAGTATACTTCTGCTCCTTCTGCTCCCCCAATGCCCCTGTCTCACACTCTCATTCTGGTCTGAGCCCCTCACCCTCAGTTTCCCTATCTACACATGCTTTTCCTGTCACTTCTCTGCTGACTCCATCTCATATGCCTACTCTGGAAACGTCAATGCAACGCTTATTACACTAAAACAAAGAAACGAATATATTAGATGTGCGGACTTATCTCATCACTCTAATAATTCCTCAGGGAATACTAAATAGCCCTACAATCTGCCCACTTTATGTTGGACAAGTTCTTTCACCAGTTCGAGCTCAATTTCCCCAGGCCTATATTCTTCATTATATTGATGATATTTTAATTGCTGCCCACACTGATAAAGAATTAATTGACTGTTATCAAGTTTGAGCCACTGTGTTACAGAGGCTGGATTACACATCACTCAGGATAAAATTCAACAGACCTCTTCTGTTCAATATTTGGGAATAGTGGTCAAAAAACAATGTATTCAACGTCAAAAAGTTGAAATTAAGAGAGACTCTTTGAAAACTTTAAATGACTTCCAAAAACTTTTGGGTAACATTAATTATGTAAGACCTACTTTAGGTATTCCGACCTATGCACTGTCTAACTTGTTTTCTACGCTGAGGAGGGATTCCAATCTCAGCAGTCCCAGGACTTTGACCCCTGAGGCTTCACCAGAACTGGAATTCTAGAGGAAAGAATCCAGACCACCCAGTTATCTAGAGTACAGCCATTTCAGCCTTTTCAGGTTCTGGTTTTTGCTTCATTGCACTGCCCTACTGTACTAATAGTTCAACATTATTATTTAGTGGAGTGGTATTTTCTTCCTCATTCTGTGTCAAAAACTTTTTCTGTTTATCTAGATCAAATGGCCAGTCTAATTGGACGGGCACTGTGTAGATTACTTAAAATTTCTGGATTTGATCTGAATTGAATTGTAGTTCCTTTAAATCGGCTTGAAGTTCAAGCTGCCTTTCAACATTCCATACTGTGGCAAATTCACTTGGCTGATTTTATTGGCATTATTGACAATCATTACCAGAAGAACAAATTGTTTGATTTTATAAAAATGCCATCTTGGGTGGTCCATCATTTAAACAATGATCAGCCTATTCCTGAGGCCTTTACAGTGTGCACTGATGACTCCAGTAATGGCAATGCTGGTTATGTAGGTCCTACAGACAAGCTTATTTGTACCCCTTACACCTCTGATCAAAAGGCAGAGTTAATTACTGTCATTACTGCCTTGCAGGATTTCCTCAAACATTTAAATATTGTCTCTGTATCTGCTTATGTTGTACATGCCACTAAAAATATAGAAACTGCTACTATCAAACATACTGATAATCCTGAATTGGCTTCTTTATTTTCAAAGTTACAACAGGAGGTTTGCCAACTAGACATTCTTTCTATATTACTCATATTAGATCTCATACCACTTTACCAGGACCCATGTCTGCCGTTAATCATAAAGTCAACCGTTTGGTCTCTTTTGCAACCCAAGAAGCTCAGAAGTTCCGTAATGTTACTCATGTCAATGCTGCTCGATTAAAAGGTAAATTTGCTCTTACCTGGAAACAGGCTAAGCTTATTGTTCACAGCTGTCTTCAGTGCCAAGTTTTTGTACTTCCAAACCAGGAACCTGGCATTCATCCCAGAGTCCTAACTCCTAATTCTTTATGGCAAATGGATGTGACTCATGTTAGCTCCTTTGGCAGACGGTTATATGTACATGTCTCTGTAGATACCATCTCAGGTTTTATCTTGGCTGCTTGCCAAACAGGGGAAGGCCTGGCACATGTTAAAAAACATCTGTATTCTTGCTTTGCAGTTGTGGGGCTTCCATATCAAATAAAGACTGACAATGCCCCTGGATATGTCAGTAAGGCTTTTAATTTATTTATGCAACAGTGGGGAGTTTCCCATATTACTAGTGTCCCTTACAATCCTCAGGGACATGCTGTGGTGGAGCGGGCCAATCATACTTTAAAAACCCAATTGTCCAAACAGTCTGAACAATAAAAACATAGTTTAACTACCCCACACTCCCAATTACATTTGGCATTGTTTACTTTAAAATTTTTAAATGTTTCTAGAGATAATAATCTAACTGCAGCCAAACACCATTATTCAGGCAAAAAAATTCTCCCTAAACGAAGGTAAGCCAGTGTTATGGAAAAACTGCCAAACCAATACCTGGGAATCTGGCACAATTATAATGTGGGGAAGAGGATATGCTTGTGTTTCTCCAGGAGATCATTAATCCCCAGTCTGCATATGCACCAGGAGACTCAAGCTTCAGGTGAATACTGACAACAAAAACCACAGTGAAAAGACATCCATGTCAGAAAATGCCCTCAGACATGGTGAGATCTTTGACAACTCCTTAGAAGCTGGCACACCAAATCACAATGAGTCTGATTCAATCATCCCTGATGGCAATGGAGACCCATCTAACTAATCCCACTTCTAATTCCCTTTCTTTTTCTCCTAACAAATCTAAAATCTCACTATTTTTATTAGCCTGATAATAACATCCCTCTCTTCTTCCCTTCAGCACTCAATCTCGCTTACAATAGATTTTATTTAAGGATTCTCCTCCTTATACTTTCTATCTCATCAGTTTCCTCTCACACTGATTTACCTGCTACACCAAATTATTCTTATTGGGCTTTTGTGCCTTTTCCTCCACTTATTCGACTGCTTGCCTGGATGGATGATCCTGCAGAAATCTACACTAACAATAGTGTGTGGATGCCTGGAGCTACAGATGACCTTTTCGTCACTCAACCAGGAGAAGTAGGCACTGCATTTCTTGTAACTATGGGTTGTAGATGCCCTCTTCTGCCTCGGACATACACCTGGTTTTATCGATCTAGAAACCCAAGTCTGGGCTCCTTATCTTCCAGAGAGATCAGCTACAGAGGAACTGGGACATTTGGTCTCTGGTCTCTCCCTTTCTCCTTTAAAACAAATGAAAGGTGGAGTAATAGAAGATACCCTGTACTTTCAATATAAGCCTGCGGGAAAACCAGGCCCTAAAAATTTTGAGAGCCCATCTAAAACTTTAATTTGGCAAGATTGTGTTAACTCACATGCAATAATATTCAAAAATGACTCATACGGTATAGTAATAGACTGTGCACCAAAGGGCTATTTAAAAAACAATTTCTCCTCTGGCAGAAGGGAATGCCTGGAGGCTACTTATTTTATTTCTTATTGGGAGAACGAGATTCATCATTCTACTTTGCATAGGAGGTTCAGCTCATTCTTTCCCTAAAAATGGGAAGATAAAGGCACTACCCTCCACAAGCCTCATATGATATTCCCTATTCAGAGCCCAGAACACCCAGAACTGTGGAAATTGGCTATTGCCATGTCTGGACTGTGAGTAGTGGAAGGGGAAACTATTCTGCCTGTTGTTCCTGCTGCCACCCCATCTCTCAGTGTCAACGTAGATCTAGACATTCTGCTTTACTTACTTCCAACATGACGGTTCCCATACAGAGTTGTGTTAAGCCTCCTTACATGCTGTTAGTGGGAAATATCAACATTTGGACAGACAGTCAAACTGTCCAATGCATTACTTGTCATTTATACACTTGTATTAACTCCCATTTTGACTCCAGGAAAAATGTAATGTTGGCTCAAGCTCGAGAAGGAATCTGGATTCTGGTAACTTTGCCCAGACCTTGGGAATCTTCCCCCTAGATACATTTAATTAATGAAGTGTTACAGTGAATTCTAAAAAGATCTAAGAGATTTGTTTTCACTTTAATCACTGTGACCATGGGCCTAATTACAATCACTGCACTGGCCACCACTACCAGACTGCTGTTACATCAATCTATTCAAATGGCTCATTTTGTCAATGATTGGCAAGCCAATTCCACCCAAATGTGGAATTCTCAAAAAGGCATCAATCAAAATTTGCAATCAAATTAATGATTTAAGACAGTGTGTTAATTGGCTTGGAGATCGGGTAGTGAGTCTCAAACATTGCATGGAAATGCAGTGCAATTGGAATACTTTGGATTTCTGTATCACCCCGTATTCCTATAATGAGACTGACTATTCATGGGAAATGGTCAAAGGACACCTTCTGGGTAGGAAAGATAATTTATCATTGGACATAATTAAATTAAAGAAACAAATTTTTGAAACCTCTCAAGCTCATTTATCCATTGTGCCTGGAGCTGAGGTGTCAGATCAGGTGGCAGAAAATCTTTCCGGATTAAACCCCACAACTTGGATTAAGTCTATTGGGGGCTCCACTGTAGCAAATTTTGGAATTATTTTTCTCTGTTAATTGGCTTGTCTTTAGTGTGCCAGACCAGTCAAAGAATCCTGCGTCAAAATCAAGAGAACGAACAAGGCTTCATTGCCATGGCACATTTATATAAAAAGAAAGGGAGTGATGTTGTGGGAAGTCAGGGACCCCGAACAGAGGGACTGGCTGAAACCATGGCAGAAGAACATAAATTGTGAAGATTTCATGGACATTTGTTAGTTCCCCAAATTAATACTTTTATAATTTCTTATGGCTCTCTTTACTGTAATCTCTGAACATAAATTGTGAAGAGTTCTTGGATATTTATCACTTCCCCAATCAATACTCTTGTGATTTCCTTTGCCTGTCTGTACTTTAATCTCTTAATCCTGTCATCTTCCTAAGCTGAGGATGTATGTCACCTCAGGACTGTGTGATGATTGTGTTAACTGCAAAAGTTGTTTAAACAATATGATATCTGGGCACCTTGAAAGACGAACAGGATAACAGCAATGTTCAGGGAACAAGGGATATTACCATTAGGTCTGACTGCCTGAGAGCTGGGGGTATTAGAGCCATATTTCTCTTCTTTCAATAGCAAATAGGAGAAATATTCCTGAATTCTTTTTCTCTACAAGGAACAGCCCTAAGAAAGAGAATGCCTTCCTAGGGGGAGGTCTCTGAAATGGCCGCCTGAGAATGTCTTTTACAGTTGTAGATAAGGGATGAAATAAACCCCAGTCTCACATAGCACTCCCAGGCTTATTAGGACAAGGAAATTCCAGCCTAATAAATTTTGGTCAGACTGGTTGTCTGCTCTCAAACTCTGTCTCCTGATAAGATGTGATCAATGACAATGCATGCCTGAATCCTCATTAGCAATTTTAATTTCACCCCGGTCCTGTGACCTCACCCTGTCTCCATTTGCCTTGTGACATTTTATTAACTTGTGAAGCATGTGATCTCTGTCACCTACACCCTATTTGTACACTCCCTCCCCTTTTGAAAATCACTAATAAAAAGTTGCTGGTTTTGTGGATTGCACAGCATCAAGGAACCTGCTGAAATGTGATAACTCCCTTGGATACCCAGCTTTGTAATTTCTCTCTTTTGTACTCTTTCCCTTTATTTCTCAGACTGGCTGACACTTAGGGAAATAGAAAAGAACCTACATGAAATAAAGTTGAATTATCAAGGATGGGTACCCCAATAATTTTCATTCATCAGTTTGGAAACACTGTTTGTGTAGGATCTGTGAAGGGATATTTGGCAGCACATTAAGGCCTACATTGACAAAGAAAATATCTTCATACAAAAACTAGAAAGAAGCTTTCTTAGAAGCTGCTTTTTGATGTGTGCATTCATCCCACAGTGTTAAACGTTTCTTTTGATTCAGTAGTTTGAAAAAACTGCTTTTGTGGATTCTGCAAATGGACATCTGGGATTTCATTGAGGGCAATGGTGAAAAAGTGAATATCCCAGGAGAAAAACCAGAAGGAAGCTATCTGAGAAATTGCTTTGTGATGAGTGCATTCACTTTGAAGAGTTAAACCATTCTTTTCATTCAGTAGTTGGGAAGCACTGTTTATTTTTAGAATCAGTGAAGGAATATTTGGGAATGCATTGAGGCCTACAGTGAAAAAAAAATGTTCAGATAAAAACTAGAAAGAAGAGATCTGAGAAACTGCTTTGTTATGTGTCCATTCATCTCACAGAGTGAAACCTTTCTTTTGATTCAGCAGTTTGGTAACACTGTTTTTGGTGATTCTGCGAATGGACATTTAGGAACTCATTGAGGCCAATGACAGAGAAGTGAATATCCCAGAATAAAAACCAGAAGGAAACTATCTGAGAAACCACTTTGTGATTTGTGCATTCATTTTGCAGAGTGAAACCATTCTCTTCATTAAGCGGTTTGGAAACACTGTTTTTGTAGGATCTGCGAAAGGCTATTTTGGAATGCATTGAGGTCTATGGCAATCAGTAGATATCTTCAGATAAAAAGTTGAATGGACCTTTTGGAGAAACTGTTTGTGATGTGTACGTTCATCTCACAGAGTTAAACATTTCTTTTGATTCAGCAGTTTGGAAACACCTCTTTGGTCCATTCTGCAAATGGACATTTGGGAGCTCATTGAGACCAATGGCAAAAAAGTGAATATCTCAGGAGAAAAACTAGAAGGAAGCTATCTGAGAAACCGTTTTGTGATGTGTGCATTCACCTCACAGAATTAAAGGCTTCTTTTAATTCGGCAGTTTGGAGACACTGTTTTTGTAGGATTTGTGAAGTGATATTTTGGAATGCATAGAGTCTTATGGTGAAAAGGAAAATATCTTCAGATACAAAATAGAAAGAATCTTTCTGAGAAACTGCTTTATGATGTGTGCATTCATCTCACAGAGGTAAACTTTCTTTTCTTTCAGCAGATTGGAAACACTGCTTTTGTAGAATCTGCAAACTGATATTTGGGAGCACATTGAGGCCTATGCTGAAAAGGAATCTACCTTCATATAAAAGCTAGAAAGAAGCTTTCTGAGAAACTGTGATGTGTGCATTCATCACACAGAGTTTAACACTTGTTTTGATTCAGGAATTTGGAAACACTGATTTTCTCTATTCTGCAAACAGACATTTGGGAGCTCATTGAGGACAATGGCAAAAATGTGAATATCCCAGGATAAAAACAAGAAGAAGCTATCTGAAAAACCGCCTTGTGATGTATGCATTCATGTCACAGAATTAAGCATTTCTATTCATTCAGCAGTTTGGAAAAACTTCTTTTGTAGAATCTGTGATGGGATATTTGGGAGTGTTTGAGATCTATGGTGAAAAAGAAAATATCTTCATAAAAAACTAGACAGAATCTTTCTGAGAAGATTGCCACATGTGCATTCATCTCACATAGCTAAAAGTTTCCTTTGATTCAGAGTTTTGGAAACACTGTTTTTGTAGAATCTGTGAAGGGATATTTGGGGGTGCATTGAGGTCTATGTTGAAAATGAATATATCTTCAGATAAAAACTAGCAGGAAGCATTCTTTAAGCTGTTTTGTGATGTGTGCTTTCATCTCTCATAGTTAATCCTTTCTTTCAATTCAGCAGTTTGGATACATTCTTTTTGTCCATTCTACGAATGCACATTTGTGAGCTCATTTAGGCCAGTGGCAAAAAAGCGAATATCCCAGGATAAAAACTAGAAGGAAGCTATCTAAGAAACCTCTTTGTGACGTGTGTATTCATCTCACAGATATAAACCTGCCTTTTCATTCGGCATTTTGGAAACACTCTTTTTGTAGAACCTGCAAAGGGATATTTGAGAGCACATTGAGGTCTATGGTGAAAAAGAAAATGTCTTCAGATAAAAACTGAAAAGAAGGTTTCTGAGAAACTGCTTTGTGATGTGTGCCTTCATCTCACAGAGTAACCATTTCTTTTAATTCAGCGGTTTGGAAACACTGTTTTTGTCCATTCTGTGAATGGACATTTGGGAGCACATTGAGACCAATGGAGAAAAAGTGAATATTCCATGATAAAAACTAGAAGGAAGCTATCTGAAAAATCACTTTGTCATGTGTGCATTCATCTCACAGAGATAAACCATTCTTTTCATTAAGCAGCTTGGAATATCCGTTTTTGTAGAATCAGCAAAGGGATAGTTGGGAGGCCATTTATGCCAAAAGTGAGAAAGCGAATATCCCAAGATAACTATTAGATGGAAGCTGTCTGAGAAACCCCTTTGTAATATGTGCATTCATTTCACACGGTTAAACTTTTCTTTTCATTCAGCCGTCTGGAAACACTGTTTTCATAGAAGCTGCGAAGGGGTATTTTGAATCGCATTGAGGCCTATGGTGAAAAAGAAAATATCTTGAGAGAAAAACTAGAAAGATGCTTTCTGAGAAACTGTCTTGTGAAGTGTCCATTTATCTAACAGAATGAAAGCTTTCATTTGATTCAGCAGTTTAGAAACACTGTTTTTGTCCATTTTCCGAATGGACATTTGGGAGCTCATTGAAGCCAATGGCAAAAAAGCAAGTATCCCTGGATAAAAACTAGAACAAAGCCATCTGAGAAATTGCTTTGAAATGTTTGCATTCAGGTAACAGAGTGAAATATTACTTTTCATTCAGCAGTTTGGAAACACTATTTGGGAGCGAATTGAGGCCTGTGGTGAAAAAGAAATTATTTTCAGATAAATACTGGAAAGAAGCTTTCTTGGAAACTGCTTTGTGATGTGTGCTTTCGCCTCACACAGTTAATCCTTTCTTTTCATTCAGCAGTTTGGGAACACTGTTTTTGTAGAATCTGTGAAGGGATATTTGGGAACAACTTGAGGTCTGTGGGAAAAACAAAATATCTTCAGGTATGAACTAGAAAGAAGATTTCTGAGAAACTGCTTTGTGATGTGTGCATTCATCCCACACAGTTAAACTTTTCTTTTCATTCAGCAGTTTGGAAACACTATTTTTGTTCATTTTGTGAATAGATGTTTGGGAGCTCATTGAGGTGAATGGCAAAAAAGCAAGTATCCCAGGATAAGAACTACAAGGAAGCAATCTGAAAACTGCATTGTGATGTGTGCATTCATCTCACATAGTTAAACTTTTCTTTTTATTCAGAAATTTGGAATCACTGTTTTTGTAGAATCTGCAGTGGGATATTTGGGAGCACATTGAGGCCAATAGTGAAAAATAAAATATCTTCAGAGAAAAACAAGAAAGAAGCTTTCTGAGAAACTGCTTTCAGGTGTGAACATTCATCTCACAGAGTTAAAACTTTTATTTGATTGAGCAGTTTGGAAACACTGCTTTGGAAGTATTGGAAAGGTTTATTTGGGAGCAAAATGAGGCCTGTGGTGAAAAATGAAGTACCTTTAGATAAAAACTAAAAAAAAAACTTTCTCAGAAACTGCTTTGTGATGTGAGCACTCTTCTCACAGTGTTAAACCTTTCTTTTGATTGAGCAGTTTGGAGACACTGTTTTGGTGGAATCTGTGAAGGGATATTTGGAAGCACTTTGAGGCCTATGATGAAAAAAGGAAATATCCACAGATAAAAACTAGAAAGAAGCTTTCTGGGAAACTTATTTGCCATGCATGCATTCATCTTACAGAGTTAAACCTTTCTTTTGATTGAGCAATTTGGAAACACTGTTTTTGTAGAATCTGCTGAGGGATATTTGGGAACACTTTGAGGGCAATGGTGAAAAAGGAAATATCTTCAGATAAAAACTAGAAAGAAGCTTTTTCAGAAATCGTTTTGTGGGATGTGCATTTTTCTCACAGAGTTAAATGTTTGTGTTGATTGAGCAGTTTGGAAATACTGTTCTTGTAGAATCTGTGGCGGGATATATGGGAGCACATTGAGGCCTATGTTGAAAAATGAAATATCTTCAGAGAAAAACTAGAAAGAAGCTTTCTGAGAAACAGCTTTGTTATGTGTTTATTTTTCTAACAGATTTAAACTTTTCTTTTGATTGAGCAGTCTGGAAACACTGTTCTTTTAGAACCTAAGCAGGGAAATATGGGACAGCATTGAGGCCTATGGTGAAAAAGTAAATATCTTCTGAGAAAAACTGAAAAGAAGCTATCTGAGAAATGGCTTTTTGAGGTGTGCATTCATCTCACAGAGTTAAATCTTTCTTTTGATTGAGCAGTTTGGAAACACTGTTTTGGTAGAATCTGTGAAGGGATATTTGGGAGTACTTTCAGGCCTATGGTGAAAAAGGAAATATCTTCAGATAAAAAGTAGAAAGAAACTTTCTGATAAACTGCTTTGTGTAGAATACATTCACTTCACAGAGTTAAACCTTTGTTTTGATTGGGCAGTTTGGCAACAGTATTTTTGTGGTATCTCAGAAGAGATATTTTGTAGCACTTTGAGGCCTAAGGTGTAAAATGAAATATCTTCAGATTAAAACTAGAAAGAAGCTTTCTGAGGAAACTGCTTTGTGATGTGTGTATTAATCTCACAGAGTTAAGCCTTACTTTTGAGTGAGCAGTGTGGAAACCTTCTTTTGGTAGAATCAGGAAAGAGATACTTGGGAGTGCATTTAGGCATATGATGAAAAAGAAAATATCTTTAGATAAAAACCAGAAAGAAGGTTTCTTGGAAACTGCTTTGTGATGCATACATTCCCCTCACAGAGTTAAACCTTTCTTTTGACTGAGCAGTCTTGAAACACTGTTTTTCTAGAATCTATGTAAGTGCATTGAGGCCTATGGTGAAAAAGGAATTATCTACAGATAAAAACTAGAAAGAAGCTTTCTGGGAAACTGCTTTGTGATGTGTGCATTCATCTCACAGAGTTACACTTTGCTTTTCATTGAGCAATTTGGAAACACTGTTTGGAAGTATCTGTGTAGGGATATTTTGGGGTGCACTGAGGCCTACAGTGAAAAAGGAAATATCTTCAGTTAAAAATTCGAAAGAAGCTTTCTCAGAAACTGCTTGGTGACCATCTCACAGAGATAAACCTTTCTTTTGATTGAGCAGTTTGGAAACACTGTTGTTGGAGTATCTGCAGAGGGTTATTTGGGAGCCCGTTTAAGCATATGTTGCAAAAGGAAATATCTTCAGATAAAAACTGGAAATAAGCTTTCTCAGAAACCATTTTGTGATGTGTGCATTCTTCTCACAGAACTATACCTTTCTTTTGAGTGAGAAGTTCGTAAGTATTGTTTTTGTAGAATCTGAAAATGGATATATGGGAGCAGATTGAGGCACAGAGTGAAAAAGGAAATATCTTCACAGAAAACAAGAAAGAAGCTTTCTGAGAAACACACTGATTGTGCAGTGGGGAAACACTCTTTTGTTAGAAACTGTGAAGAGATATTTAGGAGTGCATTGAGGCCTATAGAGAAAAATGAAATATCTTTAGATAAAAACTAGAAAGAAGCTTTCTCAGAAATTGCTTTGTGATGTGTGCATCCTTCTCACAGCGTTAATCTTTTCTTTTGATTGAGCAGATTGGAAACCCTGTATGTGTAGTATCTGTGAAGAGATATTTTGGAGCACATTGAGGCCTATGGTGATAAAGGAAATGCCTTCAGATTAAAACTAGAAAGAAGCTTTCTCAGAAACCACTTTGTGATGTGTGCATTCTTCTCAGAGTTAAACCTTCCTTTTGATGGAGCAGTTTGGAAACACTGTTTTTGAAGAATCTGAGAAGGGATATTTCGGAGTGCTTTGAGGCCTATGTTGAAAAAGGAAATTTCTTCAAATGAAAAGTAGAAAGAAGCTTTCTGAGAAACTGCTCATCTTGGGAATGAGTGTAACCATCTCACAGAGTTAGACCTTTTTATTGATTGAGCAGTTTGGCAACAATCTGCAGTTTTAGACAATCTGTGGAAGAATATTTGGGATCACTTTGAGACTTATGCTGAAAAAGGAAGTATCTTTATAAAAAAACTAGAAAGAAACTGTCTGACAAACTGCTTTGTGATGATTGCATTCATCTCCCAGAGTTAAACCTTTCTTTTGATTGAGAAGTTTTGAAACACTGTTTATGTAGAATCTGCGATGGGACATTTTGGAGTGCTTATGCCCTGTGGTGAACAAGGAAATATATTCAGATAAAAACTAGAAAGAAGGTTCCTGAGAAACAGCTTTGTGATGAGTGCATTCATCTCACAGATTTAAACTTTCCTTTGATTGGGCAGTTTGGCAACACTGTTTTTGTATAACCTGAGAAGGGATATTTGGGACGATTTGAGGCATACGGTGAAAAAAGAAATATCTTCAGATAAAAAATAGAAAAAAGATTTCCAGGAAACTGCTTTGTGATGCATACATTCATCTCACAGTGGTAAGCCTTTCTTTTGAATGAGCAGTTAGGAAACACTGATTTTGTAGAATCTCTGAAGGGATATTTGGGAGCACTTTGAAGCCTATGGTGAAAAAGGAATTATCTTCAGAAAAAAACTAAAAAGAAGCTTTCTGAGAAACTGCTTTGTGATGAGTGCATTTTTCTCAGAGAATTAAACCTTTCTTTTTATTGAGCAATTTGGAAACAATGTTTTTGTAGAATCTACAAAGGGATATTTTGGAGCTCTTTCATGCCAATGGTGAAAAAGGAAACATCTTCAGATAAAAAGTAGAAAGAAGTTTTCTGAGAATCTACTTTGAGATGAGTGCATTCATCACACAGAGTTAAATATTTCTTTGATTTAACAGTTTGGCAACAGTGTTTTTGTAGAATCTAAGGGATATTTGAGAGCATTTTGAGGCCTACGGTGAAAAACGGAGTACGTTCAGATAAAAACTAGAAAGAAGCTTTCTGGGAAACTGCTCTGTGATGTGTGCATTCATCTCACAGACTTAAACCCTTTTTTGATTGAGCAGTGTGGAAACACTTTTTTTTTTCCTTTATTATTATTATACTTTAGACTCTATGGTACATGTGCACAATGTGCAAGTAAGTTACATATGTATACATGTGCCATGCTGGTGGAAACACTTTTTTGTAGAATCTGTGAAGAGACATTTTGGAGTACATTGAGGCCTATGGTGAAAAAGGAAAACTAGAAAGAAGCTTTCTCAGACACAACTTTTTGATGTGTGCATTCTTCTTACAGTATTAAACTTTTCTTTTGATTGAGCATATTGGAAACACTGTTTTTACAGAATCTGTGAAGAGATATTTTGGAGCACATTGAGGCCTCAGGTGAAAAAGGAAATGTCTCAGATACAAACTAGAAAGAGGCTTTCTAAGAAACCATTTATCGATGTGTTCATTCATCTCACAGAGTTAAACCTTTCTTTTGATTGAGGAGTTTGGAAACACTGTTTTTGTAGAACGTGAAAAGGAAAATTTTGGAGTGCTTTCAGGCCTATGGTGAAAAAGGAAATATCTTCAGATGAAAACTAAAAACAAGCTTTCAGAGAAACTGCTTGGGAATGAGTGCATTCATTTCAAAGAGTTAAACCTCTCCTTTGATTGATGAGTTTGGCAACACTGGCTTTATAGAATCTGCGAAGGGATATTTGAGAGTGCTTTGAGGCCTATGGTGAAAAATGAAATGTCTTCAGAGAAAACTAGAAACTTTCAGAGAAACTGCTTTGGAATGAGTGCATTCATCTCACAGAATTAAACCTTTCCTTTCATTGAACAGTTTGGCAACACTGGCTTTATAGATTCTGCAAAGGGATGTTTGGGAGCACTTTGAGGCCTATGGTGAAAAAGGAAATATCTTCAGAAAAAAAATTAGAAAGAAGCTGTCTGAAAAACTGCTTTGTGATGAGAGCATTCATCTCAAAGAGTTAAACCTTTCTTTTGATTGAGTAGCTTGGAAACACTGTTTTGGTAGTATCTGCAAAGAGACATTTCGGAGTGCTTTGAGTCCTATGATGAAAAATGAAATATCTTCAGATATATACTAGAAAGAAGCTTTCTCAGAAACCGTTTTGTGATGTGTCTATTCTTCTCACATAGTTAAACCCTTTTTTTGATTGAGCAGTTTGGAAACACTGTATTGGAAGTAGCTGTGAAGGGATATTTGGGAGCGCTTTGAGGCCTATGGTGAAAAAGGAAATATCTTCAGATAAAAAATAGGAAGAAACATTCTGAGAAATTGCTTTGTGATTAATGCATTCATCTCACAGAGTTAAACCTTTCTTTGGATTGAGCAGTTTGGCAACAGTGTTTTTCTAGAATCTGAGAAGGGATATTTGGGGACGCTTTGAGGCTTATGGTGAAAAATGAAATGTCTTCAGATAAAAACTAGAAAGAAGCTTTCTGAGAAACTGCTTTGATGAGTGCATTCTTTTCACGGAATTAAACCTTTCTTTTGATTGACCAGTTTGGAAACACTGTTTTTGTAGAATCTACAAAGGAATATTTGGGAGCTCTTTTAGGTCAATGGTGAAAAAGGAAATATCTTCAGATAAAAAGTAGAAAGAAGCTTTCTCAGAAACTGCTTTGAGGTAAGTGCATTCTTCACCCAGAGTTAAACCTTTCTTTGATTGATCAGTTTGGCAACAGTGTTTTTGTAGAATCTGAGAAGGGATATTTGGGGGCACTTTCAAGCCTATGGTGAAAAACGAAATATCTGCAGATAAAAACTGGAAAGAAACATTCTGGGAAACCGCTTTGTGAGATGTGCATTCATCTCACAGAGTTAAACGTTTCTTTTGATTGAACAGTGTGGAAACACTGTTTTGGTAGAATTTGTGAAAAGATATTTTGGAGCGCATTGAGGCTTAGGGTGAAAAAGGAAATGTCTTCAGATAAAAACTAGAAAGAAGGCTTCTTAGAAAGCACTTTGTGATGTGTGCATTCTTCTCACAGTGTTAATCTTTTCTTTTGATTGAGCAGATTGGAAACACTGTATTTGAAGTATCTGTGAAGAGATATTTGGGAGCATATTGAGGCCTACGGTGAAAAAGCAAATGTCTTCAGATACAAACTAGAAAGAGGGTTTCTCAGAAACAGTTTTGTGACGTGTGCATCCATCTCACAGAGTTAAACATTTCTTTTAATTGAGGAGTGTGGAAATACTTGTTGTATTGAATGTGAGAAGATAAATTTTGGAGTGCTTTTAGGCCTATGGTGAAAAAGGAAATATCTTCAAATGCAAACTAGAAAGTAGCTTTCTGAGAAACTGCTTTGGAATGAGAGCATTCATCTCTTAGAGTTAAACATTTCTTTCAACTGAGCAGTTTGGCAACACTGGCTTTATAGTATCTGCAAAGGGATATTTTGGAGTGCTTTGAGGCCTAAGGAGAAAAAGGGAATGTCCTCAGAAAAAACTAGAAACAGCTTTTGGAGAAACTGCTTTGTGAAGAGTGCATTAATAACACAGAATTAAACCTTAATTTGATTGAGTAGTTTGGAAAAAGTGTTTTCACAGAATCTGTGAAAGGGTATTTGGGAGAACCTAGGGTAAAAAAGGAAATACATTCAGAGAAAAATTAGAAAGAAGCCTTCTGAGAAACTGCTTTGTGATGTGTACATACATATCACAGAGTTAAACCTCTCTTTTGATTGAGCAGTTTGTCCACAGTGTGTTTTTAGAATCTGAGAAAGGACAGTAGGAGGGACTTTGAGGTCTATGATGGAAAATGGAATATCTTCAGATAAAAAATAGAAAGAAGCTTTTTGAGAAACTGCTAGGAATGAGTACATTCGTCTCACACAGTTAAACATTTCTTTTGATTGAGCAGTTTGGAAACACTGGTTTTATAGAATCTGCGAAGGGATATTTGGGAGCGCTTTGAGGCCCATGGTGAAAAAGAAAATATCTTCAGAAAAAAGTAGAAAGAAACTTTCTGTGAAACTGCATTGTGATGAGTGCATTGTTCTCACAGAGTTAAACCTTTCTTTTGATTGAGCAGTTTGGAAACACTGTTTTTGTAGAATCTTCGAAGGTACATTTTGGTGCGCATTGAGGTCTATGGTGAAAAAGGAAATATCTTCAGAGAAAAACTAGAAAGAAGCTTTCTCAGAAACCATTTTGTGATGTGTTCATTCTTCTCACAGAGTTAAACCTATCATTTGATTGAGCAGTTTGTAAACACTTTGCATAACCTTCAAAGGGATTTTTTGGAGCTCATTGAGGCCTACAGAGAAAAAGGAAATATTTTCAGAGAAAAAAATAGAAAGAAGCTTTCTGAGAAACTGCTTTGTGATGTGTGCAATCTTCTGAGAGAGATAATCTTTCCTTCTGATTGAGCAGTCTGGAAACACTGCTTTTGTAGAATCTTCAAAGGGACATATGGGAGTGCTTTGAGGCTTACAGCAAAAAATGAACTATCTTCTTGGAAATATTAGAAGGAAGCTTTATGAGAAACAGCTTTGTGATGCATGCATTCATGTCACAGAGTTAAAACTTTCTTTTGGTTGAGCAGTTTGGAAACACTGTTTTGATAGAATGTGCGAAGGGATATTTGGGAACCCTTTCAGGCCTATGGTGAAAAAGGCAATTTCTTCTAATAAAAACTAGAAAGAAGCTTTCTGAGAAACTGCTTTGTGGTAAGTACATTCATCTCACAGAGTTAAACCTTTCTTTCAATTGAGCAGTTTGGCAACAGTGTTTTTGTAGAATCTGCGAAGGGATATTTGGGAGCCCTTTGAGGCCTATGGTGAAAAACGAAATATCTTCAGATAAGAAATAGAAAGAAGCTTTCTGGGAAACTGCATTGTGATGTCTGCATTCATTTCACAGACTTAAACCTCTCTTTGGATGAGCAGTATGGAAATACGTTTTGATAGAAACTGCAAGGAGGTATTTTGGAATGCATTTAGGCCTATTGTGAAAAAGGCAATAACTTCAGAGAAAAACTAGCAAGAGGCTTTCTGAGAAACCGTTTTGCATTCAACTCAGAGTGTTAAACCCTTCCTTTCTTTGAGCAGTTTGGAAACACTATTTAGTTAGAATCCATGAAGGGATATGTGGAAATGCATTGTGGCATATACTGAAAAAGGAAATATCTTCAGATAATAACTAGAAATAAGTTCTCTCTGGAACTGCTTTGTGATTAGTGCATTCATCTCACAGAGTTAAACCTTTCTGTTGACTAAGCACTTTGGAAACACTGTTTTGGTAGAATCTGCAAAGGGATAGTTGGAAGCGCATTGTGGCCTGTGGTGAAAAAGGAAATATCTTCATATAAAGAAGCTTTCTGGGAAGCTGCTTTGTGATGAGTGCATTCATCTCACAGAGTTAAACATTTCTATTCATTGAGAAGTTTGGTAACAGTGTTTTGTAGAATCAGAGAAGGGATATTTGGAAGTGCTTTGAGGCATATGGTAAAAAACAAAATATCTAAAGATAGAAACTAGAAATAAGTTTTCTCAGAAATGGTTTTGTGATGGGAGCATTCATCTCACAGAGTTAAACCTTTCTTTGGTTGAGCAGCTTGGAAACACTGTTTTCATAGGTTCTGCGAAGGGATATTTGGGAGTGCTTCCACGGTTATGGTGAAAAAGGAAATATTGTCAGATAAAAACTAGAGAGAAGCTTTCTGAGAAACTGCTTTGTGATGAGTACACTCCTTTCACAGAGTTAAACCTTTCTTTTGATTGAGCAGTTTGCCAACAGTGTTTCTGTGGAATCTGAGAAGGAATATTTTGGAGCCCTTTGAGGCCTATGGTGAAAAATGAAATATCTTCAAATAAAAACTAGAAAGAAGGTGTTTGGGAAACTGCTTTGTGATGTGTGCATTCATCTCACAGAGTTAAACTTTTCTTTTAATTGAGCAGTGTGGAAACACTGTTTTTGTGGAATCTGTGAAGAGTTATTTTGGAGTGCATTGAGGCCTATGGTGAAAAACGAATTATCTTCCAAGGAAAACTAGAAAGAAGCTTTCTCAGAAACCACTTTGTGATGTGTGCATTCTTCTCACAGAGTTAAACTTTCTTTTGATTGAGCAGATTGGAAAAACTGTTTTTTTTTAAGAATCTGAGAAGGGATATATGAGAGCACATTGAGGCCTATGGTGAAAAAGGAAATATCTTCAGAGTAAAACTAGAAAGAATCTTTCTGACATCCTGCTTTGTGAGATGTGCATTCATCTAACAAATTTAAAACTTTCTTTTGATTGTGCAGTCTGGAAACACTGTTTTGTGGAATCTGCCAAGGAATATTTGGGAGCGCATTGAGGACTATGATGAAAAAGGAAATATCTTCAGATAACAAATCAAAAGAAGCAGTCTGGGAAACTGCTTTGTGATGACAGCGTTCATCTCACTGAGTTAATCCTTTCTTTTGATTGAGCAGTGTGGAAACACTGTTTTTGAAGAATCTGTGAAGAGATGTTTGGGGGAACATTGAAGCCTATAGTGAAAAAGGAAATATCTTCAGATAAAAACTAGAAAGAAGCTTTCTCAGAAACGGCTTTATGATGTGTGCATTCTTCTCACAGATTTAAACCTTTCTTTTGATTTAGCAGTTTGGAAACACTGTTTTTGTAGAATCTGAGAAGGGATATTTTGGAGCATTTTTAGGCCTAAGGTGAAAAAGGAAATATCTTCAGATGAAAACTAGGAAGAAGCTTTCTGAGAAACTGCTTTGGAGTCAGTTCATTTATCTAACAGAGTTAAACCATTCTTTTGATTGAGCAGTTTGGCAACACTTGTTTTATAGAATCTGTGAAGGATATTTGAGAGTGCATTTAGGCCTATGGTGAAAAAGGAAATATCTTCAGATAAAAACTAGAAAGAAGCTTTCTGGGAAACAGATTTTTGTACACAACACAAATGCACACAGCATTCATCTCTCAGAGTTAAAAATTTCTTGTTATTGAGCAGTATTGAAATATTGAAACACTGTTTTGGAAGTATCTGTGTAGGTATATTTTTGAGTGCATTGAGGACTATGGTAAGAAAGGAACTACCTTCAGATAAAAACTAGAAAGAAGATTTCTCAGAAACCACTTTGTTATGTGTGCTCTTTTCTCAAAGAGTTAAACCTTATTTTTGATTGAGCAGTTTGAAAACACTGTTTTGGTTGAATCTGTTAAGGGATATTTCGGTGTGCTTTGAGGCCTATAGTGAAAAAGGAAATATCTTCAGATAAAAATTAGAAAGAATCATTCTGGGAAACTGCTTTGTCATGTGTGCATTCATTTCACAGAATTAAACCTTTCTTTTGATCAAGCAGTTTGGAGACCCTGTTTTTGTAAAATCTGCAGAGGTATATTTGGGAGCAATTTGAGGCCTATGGTGAAAAAGTAAATATCTTCAGATAAAAACCGTTTAGTGATGTGTGCATTCTTCTCACAGAGTTAAATCTTTCTTTCCATTGAGAAGTTTGGAAATAGTGTTTTTTTTTTAGGTTCTATGAAGGGATGTATGAGAGTACTTTGAGGCCTATGGTGAAGAAGGAAATATCATCAGAGAAAAACTAGAAAGAAGCTTTCTGAGAAACTACTTTCTGATGTGTGAATTCATCCTGCACAGGTAAACTTTTCTTTTCATTGAGGAGTTTGGAAACATTGTTTTGGTAGAATCTGTGAAGGGATATTTGGAAGTGCATTGTGGCTTATGGTGAAAAAGGAAATATCTTCAGATAAAAACTGGAAAGAATCTTTCCAGGAAACTGCTTTGTGAAGAGTGCATTCAACTCATAGAGTTCAACATTTCTTTTCTTTGAGCAATTTGGGAACAGTGTTTTTGTAGAATCTGAGAAGGGATATGTGGAAGTGCTTTGAGGCATATGGTGAAAAACGAAATATCTTCAGATAAAAATCTAGAAAGAAACTTTCTCAGAAACTGCTTTGTGATGTGAGAATTCATCCCACAGTGTTAAACCTTTCCTTTGATTAAGCAGTTTGGAAACCCTGTTTTGGTAGAATCTGTGAAGGGATATTTGGGAGCACTTTCTGGTCTATGGTGAAAAAGGAAATATCTTCAGGTAAATAATAGAAAGAAGTTTTCTGTGAAATGGCTTTGTGATTTGTACATTCATCTCACAGAGTTAAATATTTCTATTGTTTGAGCAATAGTGAGCAGTTCAGAAACACTGTTTTTTTTAGAATCTGCGAAGGAATATTTGGGAGCACTTTCAGGCCTATGGTGAAAAAGGAAATATCTTCAGAGAAAAACTAAAAAGAAGCTTTCTGAGAAACCTCTTTATGATGTGTGCATTCATCTCTCAAAGTTAAACCTTAATATGACTGAGTAGTTTGGAAACACGGTTTTTGTAGTACAAACAAAGGGATATATGAGAGCACTTTGAGGCCCATGGTGAAAAATGAAATATCTTCAGAGAAAACCTAAAAAGAATCTTTCTGAGAAACTGTTTGTGATGTGTGCATTCATCACACAGAGTTAAACCTTTCTTTTGATTGAGCAGTTAGGAAAAAAAGTATTGGTAGAATCTCTGAAGGGATATTTGGGAGTGAATTGAGACACATTGTGAAAAAAGAAATATCTTCAGATAAAAACTGGAATCTTTCTGAGAAACTGCTTGGTGACGAGTACATTCATCTCCCTGAGTTAAACTTTCTTTTGATTGTGCAGTCTGGAAACATGGTTTTTGTAGTATAAACAAAGGGATATATGGGTTCACCTTGAGGCCCATGGTGAAAAACAAAATATTTTCAGAGAAAATCTACAAAGAACTTCCCTGAGAAACTGCTTTGTGATCTGTGCATTCATCTCACAGAGTTAAACCTTAATTTGATTGAGTAGTTTGGAAACACTCGTTGGCAGAATCTGTGATGGGATATTTGGGAGTGCATTGAGGCCTATTGTGAAATAGGAAATATCTTCAGAAAAAAATTAAAAGAAGCTTTCTGAGAAACAGCTTTGTGATGAATGCATTCATCTCACAGAATTAAACCTTTCCTTTGATTGAGCAGTTTGGAAACACTGTTTATGTCTACTCTACAAAATGATATTTGGGAATGCATTGAGGACTAGGCAAATATCTTTAGATAAATACTAGAAAGAAGCTTTCTCTTAAACCACTTTGTGATGTGTGGATATTTCTCACAGAGTTAAATCTCTATTTTGATTGTGCACTTATTTATTTATTTATATATTTATTTATATATATATTTATTTGAAACAGAGTCTCACTCTTTCACTCAGGCTGGAGTGCAGTGGTGTGATCTCGGCACACTGCAAACCCCACCTCCTGGGTTCATGCCATTCTCTTGCCTCAGCCTCCTGAGTAGCTGGGACTACATGCACCTGCCATAAGGCCCTGTTAATTTTTTGTATTTTTAGTAGAGATGGGGTATCACTGTATTAGTAAGGATGGTCTCGATTTCCTGACCTTGTGATCCACACGTCTCAGCCTCCCAAAGTGCTGGGAGTACAGGCATGAGCCACCATGCCTGGCCTTGTGCAGTTTTTAAACACTGTTTTTGCAAAATTTGCGAAGGGATATTTGGGAGAACTCTGAGGCCTATGGTGAAATAGTAAATATCTTTGGAAAAAAACTAAAAAGATACTTTCTGTGAGACTGCTTTGTGTTGAGTGCATTCATCACCCAGAATTAAACCTTTCTATTAATCGAACAGCTTGGAAACACTGTTTTTTAAGAATCTACAAAGGGATAGTTGGGACCACATTGAGGCCCATGTGAAAAAGGAAATATCTTCAGATAAATACTAGAAAGAATCTTTCTCAGAAAGCCCTTTGTGATGTGTGTATTCTTCTCACAAAATTAAACCTTTATTTTCACTGGGCAGTTTGGAAACACTGTTTTTGAAGAATCTGTGAGGGAATATTTGTGAGTGCTTTGAAGCTTATGGTGAAAAAGGAAATATCTTCAGAAAAATATTGGAAGGAAGATTTCTGGGAAACTGCTTTGAGATGTGTGCATTCATCTCTCAGAGATTAGCCTTTCTTTTGATTGAGCAGTTTGGAGTCACTGTTTAGGTAGAATCTGTGAAGGGATATTTGGGAGCACATAGAGGCCTGAGGTGATAAAGGAATTATCTTCAGACAAAAATTAGAAAGGAGTATTCTCAGAAACCGCTTTGTGATGTGTGCATTCTTCTCACAGAGTTAAACCTGTCTTTTGATTGAGCAGTCTGGAAACACGGTTTTTGTAGTATAAACAAAGGGATATATGGGAGCACTTTGAAGCCCATGGTGAAAAATGAAATAACTTCAGAGAAAAACTACAAAGAAGGTTGCTAAGAAACTGCTTTGTTTAACTCTCACAGAGGTAAACTTAATTTGATTGAGTAGTTTGGAAACACTGTTTTGGCAGAATCTGCAGTGGGATATTTGGGAGGACTTTGAGGCTAATTGTGAAATAGGAAATATCATCAGAAAAAAATGAAAAAGAAGCTTTCTGTGAAACTGCTTTGTGATGAGTGCATTCATCTCACAGATTTAAACCTTTCTTTTGATTGAGCAGTTTGGAAGCAATGTTCATATAGAATCTGCAAAGGGATATTTGGGAAAACGTTCAGGCCTAGGGAAATAGCTTCATATAAATACTAGAAAGAAGCTTTCTCAGAAACTGATTTGTGATGTGTGGATTCTTCTCACAGAGTTAAAACTCTCCTTTGATTGTCCAGTTTTTAAACACTGTTTTTGAAGAATCTCCAAAGAGATATTTGAGAGCCCTTTGAGGCCTATGGTGAAAAAGGAAATATCTTCAGATAAAAACTAGAAAGACGCTTTCTGAGAAACAGCTTTGTGATGTGTGCATTCATCACACAGTGGTAAACCTTTCCTTTGATTGAGCTGTTTCAACACACTGTTCTTGTGGAATCTGTGAAAGGATATTTGGGAGCACTTTGTGGCCTATGGTGAAATAGTAAACATATTCAGAAAAAAACAAAATGAAGCTTTCTGAGAAACTGCTTTGTGATGAGGGCCTTCATCTCACAGAAATAAACCTTTCTATTGATTGAACAATTTGGAAACACTGTTTTTTTAGAATCGGCAAAGGGATATTTGTGAGCACATTGAGGGCATGGTGAAAAAGGAAAATCTTCAGATAAATACTACTAGGAAGTTTTCTGCATTCATCTTATAGAATTAAACTTTTTTTTGGATTGAAGAGTTTGGAAACACTGTTTTTGTAGAATCTGTGAAGGGATATTTGTGAGCACTTTGTGGCTTATGGTGGAAAAGGAAATATCTTCAGATAAGTACTAGAAAGAAGGTTTCTGAGAAACTGCTTTGTGATGAGTGTGTTCATCTCACAGAGTTAAGCCTTTCTTTTGATTGAGCAGTTTGGAATCACTGTTTCAGTAGAATCTGCTAAAGGATATTTGGGAGTGCATTGAGACCTATGGTGATAAAGGAAATATCTTCAGATAAAAATTAGAAAGGAGCTTTCTTGAAAACTGGTTTGTGATGTGTGCCTTCTTCTCACTGAGTTAAACCTTTCTTTTGATTGAACAGCCTGGAAACACTGTTTTTGTAGTATAAACAAAGGGATATATGGCAGTGCTTTCACTACCATGGTGAAAAGCAAAATATCTTCAGAGAAAAACTACAAAGAATCTTTCTGAGAAACTGCTTTGTGAAGTGTGCATTCACCTCACAGAGTTAAACTTAATTTCATTGAGCAGTTTGGAAACAGTTTTGGCAGAGTCTGTGTTGGCATATTTGGGAGGGCATTGAGGCCTATTGTGAAATAGGACATATCTTCAGATAAAAACTAAAAAGAAGCCTTCTGAGAACTGCTTTATGAGTACTACATTCATCTCACAGAAATAAACCATTCTTTTGATTGAGCACTGTGGAAACACTATTTACATAGAATCTACAAACGGATATTTGGGAACGCATTGATGCCTAGGGAAATATCTTCATATAAATACTAGAAAGAAGCCTTCTCAGAAATTGCTCTGTGATGTGTGAATTCTTCTAACAGAGTTAAACCTCTCTATTAATTGCCCAGTTTCAAACTCTCTTTTTGAAGAATTTGCCAAGGGGTATTTGGGAGCACTTTGAGGCCTTTAGTGAAAAATGAAATATCTTCATATAAAAACTAGAAAGAAGCTTTCTGAGAAACAGCTTAGTAATGTGTGTATTCATCACACAGTGGTAAACCTTTCCTTTGAGCTGTTTGGAAACACTGTTTTTGTAGAATCTGCAAAAGGTTATTTTGGAGTGCTTTTAGGTCTATGGTGAAGTATTAAATATATTCAGAAAAAAACTGAAATGAAGATTTCTGAGAAACTGCTTTGTGATGAGTGCATTCATCTCACAGAAATAAACCTGTCTATTGATTGAGCTGTTTGGAAACACTGTTTTTGGAGAATCTGCTAAGGTATATTTGGGAGGTCATTGAGGCCTACAATGAAAAAGGAAATATCTTCAGATAAATACTAGAAAAAAGCTTTCTTAGAAACTCCTCTGTGATGTGTGCATTCTTCTCACGGAATTAAACCTTTCTTTAGATTGAACAGTTTTGCAATACTGTTTTTTTAGTATCTGACAAGGAAACTTTGGGACAGCTTTGAGGCCTACATTTAAAAGGAAATATCTTCAGATAAAAACTATATAGAAGCTTTCTGGGAAACTGCTTTGTGATTTCTGCATTCATCTCAGAGAGTTAAACTTTTCTTTTAATTGAGCAGTTTGGAAACACTGTTTTTTTTAGAATTTACAAAGGGATATTTGGAAGCGCTTTGAGGCCTATGGTCAAAAAGGAAATATGTTCAGATAAAAACTAGAAAGAAGCTTTCTGGAAACTGCTTTCTGATGTGTACATTCCTTTCAATGAGGTGAACCATTATTTTGATTGAGCACTCTGGAAACACTGTTTTTGGAAAATCTGCGAATGGATATTTGGGAGTTTATTGAGGCCTACAGTGAAAAAGGAAATATCTTCAGATAAAAAATAGGAAGAACTTTTCTCAGAAACTACTTTGTGATGTGTGCATTCTTCTCACAGAGGTAAACCTTTCTTTTGATTAAGCAATTTGGATACACTCTTTTTGTGGAATCTACGAAGTGATATACAGAGCGCAATGGGGCCTATGGTGCAAAAGGAAATATCCTCGGAGAAAAACTAGAAAGAAGCATTCTCAGAAACTGCTTTTGGATATGTGCATTCATCTCACAGAGTTAAGCCTTTCTTTTGATTGAGCAGTTTGGAAACATTGTTTTTGTAGAATCCGCAAAGGGGTATTTGGGAGCACATTGAGGCCTATGGTAGAAAAGAAATATCTTCAGATTAAAACTAGTAAGAATCATTTTGAGAAACTGCTTGGTGATGAGTGTATTTATCTCACATAGTTAAACCTTTCTTTGGATTGAGAAGTTTGGAAAGACAGTTTATGTAGAATCAGCGAAGGGATATTAGGGAGCACTTAGAGGCCTATGATGAAAAAGGAAATATCTTCAGATAAAAACTACAAAGAAGCTGTGTCAGAAAGCACTTTTTGTGGTGTGAATTCTTCTCAAAGTGTTTAACCTCGGTTTGATTGAGCAGTTTGGAAACACTGTTTCTTTAAATTCTACCAAGGGATATAAGGAAGTGCATTGAAGCCTATGGTGAAAAAGAAAATATCTTCAGAGAAAAACTAGAAAGAATCTTTATGAGAAACTGCTTTGTGCTGTTTGCATTCATCTCACCATTTTAAAACTTTCTTTTGATTGAGCAGTTTGGCAACACTGTTTTTGTACAATCTGTGAAGGGATATTTGGGAGTGCTTTGAGGCCTATGGTGAAAAAGGAAGTAATTTCAGGGAAAAACTAGAAAGAAGTTTCTGGGAAACTGCTTTTGATGTTTGCATTCAGGTCAAAGAATTAAAACTTTCATTGACTTAGCAGTTTTGGAACACAGTTTTTGTATAATCTGCAGAGGTATATAAATAGGCCTATGGTGAAAAAGGAAATATCCTCAGATTTCCTTGGTGCTGATTGAGCTGTTTGGAACCACTGTTTTTCTAGAATCTGTGAAGGGATATTTGGGATACTTTCAGGCTTATGGTGAAAAATGTAATATCCTCAGATAAAAACTAGAAATATTTCTGGGAAACAGCTTTGTGATGTGTGTTTTCATCTCACAGTTAAACTTTTCTTTGACTGAGCAGTTTCAAAAAACTGTTTTTGTAGGATTTGGGAAAGGATGTTTGGGAACACATTGAGGCCTATGGTCAAAAAGGAAATATTTTCAGATAAAAACCACAACGAATCTTTTGGGGAAACTGCTTTGTGATGTGTAGATTCATGTCACAGTTGCACTATTCTTTTGATTAGGCAGTTTGGAAACACTGTTTTTGTAGAATCTGCGAAGGGATATATGGGAGCGCATTGAGGCATATGGTGAAAAAAGAAATATCTTCAATCAAAACTAGAAAGACACTTTCTGTGGAACTGCTTTGTGATGTGTGCATTTGTCTCACAGAGATAAAGCTTTCTTTTGATTGCGTAGTTTGGAAACATTGTTTTTATAGAATCTGCAAAAGGATATTTAGGAATGCATTGAGGACTATGGTGAAAAAGGAAATATCCTCAGATTAAAAACTAGAAAGCTTTCTGTTTAACAGCTTTATGATATGTCCATTCATCTCACAGAATTAAAACTTTCTATTGATTTAGCATTTTGGAAACACTGTTTTTGTAGAATCTGCGAAGGGATATATGGGAACACATTGAGGCCTCTGGTAAAAAAGGAACTATCCTCAGATAAAAACTTAAAAGAAACTTTCAGATTAACTGCTTTGTGATGTGTTCATTCATCTCACAGTGTTAAACTTTCTTTTAATTGAGCATCTTGGAAACACTGTTTTTGTAGAATCTGCAAGGTGATATTTAGGAGCACATTGAATCCTATGAAGAAAAAGGAAATATTCTCAGATAAAAACGAGAAAGAAGCTTTCTGAGAAACTGCTTTGTGATGTCTGCTTCCATCTCATAGAATTTAAGCATTCTTTTGATTAAGCAGTTTGGAAACACAGTTTTTGCAGAATTTGTGAAAGGATATTTGGGAATGCATGGAGCGTATGTTAAGAGAGGAAATATCCTCAGATAAAAACCAGAAAGATGATTTCTGAGGAACTGCTTTGTAATGTGTACGTTCTTCTCACAGAGTTACAACTTTCTTTTGATTGAACAGTTAGGAAACACTATTTTTGTAGAATCTGTGAAGGGATATTTGGGAGTGCATTGAAACCTATGGTGAAAAAGGAAATATATTCACATAAAAACTAGAAAGACATTTTCTGAGAAACTGCTTTGTGATGTGTGCATTGGTCTCACAGAGAGAAGGCTTTCTATTTATTTAGCAGTTTGGAAACACTATTTTTGTAGAATCTGTGAAAGGTATCCTTTCACATGGGAATGCAATCTGGCCTATGTTGAAAAAGGAAATACTCTCAGATAAAAACTTGAAAGAAGTTTTCTGATTAACTGCTTTGTGAAGTGTCCATTCATCTTACAGAGTTAAACTTTATTTTCATTGTGCATCTTGGAAACACTGTTTTTGTAGAATCTGCAAAGGGATATTTTGTAGCACATTGTGGCCTATGGTAAATAAGGAAATATCTTCACATAAAAACTAGAAAGAGGCTTTCTGAGAAATTGCTTTGTGATGTCTGCATTTGTCTCAGAGAGTTTAAGCATTCTTTTGATTAAGCAGTTTGGAAAACAGTTTTTGTAGAATCTGGGAAAGAATATTTGGGAACACATTGGGGCCTATGGTGAGAAAGGAAATATCCTCAGATAAAAACCAGGAAGATGCTCTCTGAGGAACTGTTTTGTGATGTGTACATTCATCTCACAGAGTTACAATTTTCTTTTGATTGAGCAGTTTGGAAACGCTATTTTTGTAGAATCTGCAAAGGGATATTTTGGAATGCAATGAGGCTTATGGTGAAAAAGGAAATATCTTCACATAAATACTAGAAATAAGCTTTCTGAGAAACTGCTTTGTGATGTGTGCATTCATCTCACAGAGTTAAACTATTCTTTTGATTGAGCATTGTTGTGGGAAGTCACGGACCCCGAATGGAGGGACCAGCTAAAGCCATGGTAGGAGAACATAAATTTTGAAGATTTCATGGACATTTATTAGTTCCCCAAATTACCACTTTTATATTTTCTTATGTCTGTCTTTACTGCAATCTCTGGACATAAATTGTGAAGATCTCATGTACACTTATCACATTCCCAATCAATTCCCTTGTGATTTCCTATGTCTGTCTTTAATCTTTTAATCCCATCATCTTCGTAAGCTAAGGAGGATGTATGTCACCTCAGGATCCATGATGATTGTGTTAACTGCACACATTGTTTGTAGAGCTTGTGTGTTTGAACAATATGAAATCTGGGCACCTTGAAAAAAGAAGAGGATAACTGCAGGTTCAGGGAACAAGAGAGATAACCTTAAACTCTGACCACCAGTAAGTCTGGCAGAACTGAGCCCTATTTCTCTTCTTTCAAAAGCAAATGGGAGAAATATCACTGAATTCTTTTTCTCAGCAAGGAATGCCTCTGAGAAAGAGAATGCTTCCCTGAGGTAGGCCTCTGAAATGACTGCTTTGTGGGTGGCCATCTTTTATGGTCACAGCTGTAAGGGTGAAATAAGCCCCCATCTCCTGCAGCCCTCCCAGGCTTATTAGGATGAGGAAATTCCTGCCTAATAAATTTTGATCAGACCAGTTGTCTGATCAAACCCTGTCTCAAACCCTGTCTTCTGATAAGATGTTATCAATGACAGTGTGTGCCTGAAACTTCAGTAGCAATTTTTATTTTGCCCTGGTCCTTTGGTTCTGTGAACTCACACTGCCTCCATTTAGCTTGTGATATCTCATTATCTTGTGAAGCATGGGATCTCTGTGACCCATACCCTATTCTACACTACCTACCCTTCTGAAAATCACTAGTGAAAACTTGCTGGTTTTACGGCTCAGTGGGCATCATGGAATGTGCCGACATGTGATGCCTCCCCCGGACACCCAGCTTTAAAATTTCTCTCTGTTGTATTTTATCGCTTTATTTCTCAGACCAGCTGACACTAAGAAAAAATAAAAAAGAACCTACTTGAAATATCTGGGGTGAATTTCACCCGATATTTGGCTGAATTTCCCCTGATAAAGCATCTTGAAAACACCGTTTTTGTTGAATCTGCGAAGGGATATTTTGGAGCACATTGAGGCCTATGGTGAAAAAGGAAATATCTTCACATAAAAACTAGAAAGAAGCTTTCTGAGAAAGTGCTTTCTGATGTGTGCATTCATCTCACAGTTAATCCTTTCTTTTGATTGAGCAGTTTGGAAGACTGTGTTTGTAGAATCTGCGATGGGAGATTTGGAAGCATATTGAAGCCTATAGTGATAAAGGAAATATCTTCAGATAAAAACTAGAAAGAAGCTTTCTGAGAAACTGCTTTGTGATGTGTGCATTCGTCTCACAGAATTAAACCTTTCTTTTGACTGAGCAGTTTGGAAACACTGTTTTGGAAAAATCTGTGAAGAGATATTTGGGAATGCATTGAAGCATATGGTGGAAAAGGAAATAACCTTAGATAAAAAGTAAAAAGACCTCTGAGAAACAGCTTCATGATGAGTGCTTTCACCTCACAGTGTTAAAACTTTCTTTTGATAGAGCAGTTTGGAATCATTGTTTTTGTAGAATCCACGAAGGGATATTTGGGAGCACGTTGAGGCCTATGGAGAAAAAGGAAATATCTTCAAATAAAAAATAGAAAGAATTTTTCCAAGACACTGTTTTGTGATGTGTGCATTCCCCTCACAGAGCTAAAGGATTCTCTTCATTGAAGAGTTTGGAACTGCTGTTTTTGTAAAAACTGTGAAGGAATATTTGGGACCACTTTGAGGCCTATGGTGAAACAGGAAATGCCTTCAGGTAAAAACTAGAAAGAAGCTTTCTGAGAAACTGCTATGTGATATCTACATTCATCTCACAGAGAGAAAGCCTAATTTTGATTTAGCAGTTTTTAAACACTGTGTAGAATCTGCAAAAGGATGTTTTGGAGTGCATTGAGGCCTGTGGTGAAAATGGAAATATCTTTATAAAAACCTGAAAGAAGCTTTTGGAGAAATTGCTTTGTGGTGTGTGCTTTCATGACATAGAGTTAAACAAATATTTTGATTGAGTACTTTGGCAACACTGTTTTTGTAGAATCTAGGAAGTTATATTTGGAGCACTTTGAGGTTTGCAGTGAAAAAGGAAATATTCTCAGATAAAAACAAGAAAGAAACTTTCTGAGAAAATGCTTTGTGATGTGTGCATTCATCTCACAGAATTTCAACTTTCTGATATTTGAGCAGTTTGGAAACACTGTTTTTGTAGAATTTGAGATGGGATATTTGGGAGCACATTGAGACCTACTGTGAAAAAGGAAATACCTTCACATAAAAACTAGAAAGACGCTTTCTCAGAAAAAAATTTGTGGTGTGTGCATTTGTATCACTGAGATAAAACTTTATTTTGATTCCACAGTTTAGAAACACTGTTTTTGTAGAATCTGCGAAAGCATACTTGGGAACGCAATGAGGCCTATAGTGAAAAAGGAAATATCCTCAGATAAAAACCAGAAAGATGCTTTCTCAGGAACTGTTTCATGATGTGTACATTCATCTCACAGAGTTACAGCTTTCTTTTGATTGAGCAGTTTGGAAACACTATTTTTCTTGAATCTGCAAAGGGATATTTGAGAACGCAATGAGGCCTATGGTGAAAAAAGAAATATATTCACATGAAAACTAGAATGATTTCTGAGAAACAGCTTCATGATGTGTGCTTTCATCTCACAGAGTTAATACTTTCTTTTAATTGAGAAGTTTGGAAACTGTTTTTCTAGAATCTGCAAAAGGATATTAGGGAGCACATTGAGGCCTATGGTGAAAAAGACAATATCTTCTGATGAAAACTAGTAAGAAGCTGTCTGAGACATTGCTTTGTGATGTGTGCATTCATCTCACACAGAGTTAAAACTTTCTTTTCATTGAGCAGTTTGGATAAACTCTTTTTGTAGAAACTGCAAAGGGATATTTGGTAGCACATTGAAGCCTAGGGTGAAAAAGGAAATATCTTCACACAGAACTAGAAAGACACTTCCTGAGGAACTGCTTTGTGATGTGTGCATTCATCTCACAGGGTTAAACCTTTCTTTTGATTGAGCAGTTTGGAAAAACTGTGTTTACAGTGTCTGTCTCAGGACATATGGAAGCACATTGAGGCCTATGGTGAAATAGGGAATATTTTCACATAAAAGCTAGAAAGAAGCTTTCTCAGAAACTGCTTTGTGATGTGTGAATTCATCCCACAGAGTTAAATATTTATTTTGATTGAGCAGTTTGGAAACACTGGTTTTGTAGTGTCTGTGAGGCATATTTAGGAGAGCATGGAGACCTATGGTAAAAAAAATCTTCAGATGAAAACTAGAAAGGAGTTCTCTGAGAAACTGCTTTGTGATATGAGCATTCATCTCACAGCATTAAACATTTGTTTTGATTGAGCAGTTTGGAAACATGGTTTTTGTAGAATCTGTGACTGCTTACATCTCACAGAGTTAAAACTTTCTTTTGATGGATCAGTTTGGAAATGATGTTTCTGTAGAATCTGCAAAGGGATATTTGTGAGTGTGATGATACCTGTGGTGAAAATAAAATATCTTCAGACAAAACCTAGAAGGGAGATTTTTGAGAAACTGCTTTATGATGTGTGCATTCATGTCACAGAGTAAAACATTTATTTTCATTGAGCAGTTTGGAAACACTGGGTATAATCTGTGAAGTGATGTTAAGTATCAGAAAAAGGCCTATGGTGAACAAGGAAATATCTTTAGATAAGAACATAAAGAAGTGTTATGAGAAACTGCTTTCTGTTGTGTGCGTTAATGTCACTATGGTAAGTCCTTCTTTTGATGGAACAGTTCAGAAACACTGTTTTTGTAGAATCTGTGAAGGGATATTTGGGAGCACATTGAGCCCTATGGTGGAAAAGGAAATATCCTCAGAGAAGACCTATACAGAAGCTTTCTGAGAAACTGATTTGTGATGTGTGCATTCATCTCAGAGAGTTAAGCCTTTCTTTTGACTGAGCCATTTGGAAACACTGCTTTTGTATAATCTGCAAGATGATATTAGGCAGTGCAAAAAGCCAATGGTGAACAAGGAAATATCTTCAGAAAAAAACTGGAAAGAAGCGTTGTGAGAAACTGCTCTCTGATGTGTGCATTAATCTCACAGAGGTAAGTCTTTCTTTTGGTGGAACAGTTTGGAAACACCTTTTATTAAAATCTGCAAAGGGGTATTTGGGAGTGCATTGAGGCCTGTGGTGGAAAAGGAAATATCCTCAGAGAAGATCTATATGGAAACTTTCTGAGAAACTGCTTTGTAATGTGTGCATTCATCTCACAGAGTTAAATCATTCTTTTGACTGAGCCATTTGGAAACACCGTTTTTTGTAGAAACTGCGATGGCATATTTCAAAGCGCAGTGATGCCAATGGTGAAAAAGGAAATATCTTTGGATAAAAACTAGAAAGTACCTTTTTTAGAAACTGCTTTGTGATGTATGAATTCATTTCACAGAGTTAAACTTTTCTCTTGACTGAGCAGTTTGGAAACACTGTTTTTGTTTACTCTGCAAAGTGTTGTTTGGTAGTGCAAATAGGCCTATTGTGAACAAAGAAATAACTTCAGATAAAGACTAGAAAGAAGCCTTATGAGAAACTGCTTTCTGATGTCTGCACTCATCTCTCAGAGTTAAATCCTTTTGATGGAACAGTTCAGAAACACTGTTTTTATAGAGTCTATGAAGGGATATTTGGGTGCATATTGAGGCCTATGGTGGAAAAGAAAATATCCTCAGAAAAGAACTAGGCAGAAGCTATCTGAAAAACTGCTTTGTGATCTGTGCATTCATCTCACAGAGTTAAACCTTTCTTTTGATTGAGTAGTTTAGAAACACTGTATTTGTAGAATCTGCAAAGGTATGTTTGGGAGTGCACAGAGACCTATGGTGAAAAACAAAATGTATTAGGAAAAAACAGAAATAAGCTTTTTGAGAAACTGCTCTGTGATGTGTGCATTCAACTCACAGAGGTAAACCTGTTTTTTCATTAAGCAGTTTGAAAACACTGTTTTTGTAGAATCTGTGATGGGATATTTGGGAGCACATTGTGCCTGTGGTCTTAAAGGAAATATCTTTGGATAAAAACTAGAAAGAAGCTTTTTGAGAAACTGCTTTCTGATGTGTGCATTCATCTCCCAGAGTTAAAAGTTTCTTTTGACTGAGCAGTTTGGAAACACTCTTTTTGCGCTATCAACAAAGTGATATTAGGTAACGCAAAAAAGGCTATGGTGAACAATGAAATATCTTCAGATAAAAACTGGAAAGAAGCTTTATGAGAAACTGCTTTCTGATGTGTGAGTTCAACTCACAGTGTTAATCCTGTTTTATTGAGCAGTTTTAAAACACTTTTTTTGTAGAATCTGTGAAGGGATATTTGGGAGTGCATTGAGGCCTATGGTGGAAAAGGAAACATCCTCTAATAAAAATTAGAAAGAAGGTTTCTGAGAAACTGCTTCAGGGTGTGTTCACTCATCTCACTGAGTTAAGCCTTCTTTTTGATTGAGAAGTTTGGAAACACTGTTTTTGTAGAATCAGGGAGGGGATAGTTTGAGCACAGGGATAATTTTGAGTGCATTGTGGCCTACGTTGAAAAAGTAATATCTTCAGATAAAAACTAAAGAGAAGCTTTAGTTTTCTAAAAATCACAAAGAAACTGCTTTGTGATGTGTGCATTCTTCTCACACAGTTAAACATTTCTTTTCATTGAGCAGATTGGAAACACTCTTTTTGTAGAATCTGCAAAGGTGTATTTGGGAGCATATTGAGGCATATGTTGGAAAAGGAAATATCTTCAGAGAAGAACTAGACAGAACCTATCTGAGAAACAGCTTTATGATGTGTGCATTCATCACAGAGTTAAACCTTTCTTTTGATTGAACAGTTTGGAAACACTGTTTTTGCGGAATCAGCAAAAGTACATTTGTGACTACACTGAGACCTATGGTGAAAAAGGAAATATCTACAAATAAAAAGTAGAAAGAAGCTTTTTGAGAAACTACTTTGTGATGTGTGCATTCAACCCACAGAATTAAACTTGTTTTTCAATTAAGCAGTTTGCAAACACTGTTTATATAGAAGATGTGATGGGATATTTGGGAATGCTTTGAAGCCTATGGTGATAAAGTAAATATCTTCAGTTAGAAACTATAAAGAAGCTTTTTGAGAAACTGCTTTGTGATGTGTCCATTAATCTCACAGGGTTAAACCTTTCTTTTGAATGAAGAACTTGGAAACACTGTTTTTGCAAAATCTGCCAAGCATTATTAGGTAGTGCAAAATAGCCTATGGTGAACAAGGAAATATCTTCAGATAAAAACTGGACAGAAGCGTTGGGAGAAACTCCTTTCTGATGTGTGCATTCATCTCACAGAGTTAAGTCCTTCTTTTGATGGAACATTTTGAAAACACTGTTTTTGTAGAATCTGCAAAGGGATATTTGGGAGCACATTGAGGCCTATGGTGGAAGAGGAAATATCTTCAGAGAAGAATTAGGCAGAAGCTTTCTGAGAAAATGCTTTGTGTTGTGTGCATTCATCTCACAGAGTTAAACCTTTCTTTTGACTGAGCAGATTGGAAACACTGTTTTTGTAGTATCTACAAAGGGATGTTTGGGAGCTCATTGAAGCCAATGGTGAAAAAGGAAATACCTTTGGATAAAAACTAGAAAGAAGCTTTTTGAGAAATGGCTTTGTGATGTGTGAATTCATCTTACAGAGTTAAACTTTTTTTTGACTGAGCAGTTTGGAAACACTCTTTTTGTAGAATCTGCGAAGCGATGTTTCGTAGAGCAAAACTGCCTATTGTAAACAAGGTAATATCTTCACATAAAAACTGGAAAGAAGCATTACAAGAAACTGCTTTCTGATGTGTGCATTCATCTCACAGAGTTAACTCCACCTTTTGATGGAACAGTTTGGAAACACTCTTTTTTTAGAATCTGCGAATGGATATTTGGGAGTGCATTGAGGTCTGTGGTGGAAAAGGAAATATCTTCAGGGAAGAACTAGACAAGCTATCTGAGATACTACTTTGTGATGTGTGCATTCATTTCACAGAGTTAAAACTTTCTTTTGATTGAGCAGTTTGGAAACACTGTTTTTATGTTATCTGTGAAGGGATATTTGGGAGTGCATTGAAGCCCACTGTTAAAAAGGAAATATCTTCTGATAAAAACTAGAAAGAAGCTTTCTGAGAAACTGCTTTCTGATGTGTACTTTCAACTCACAGAGTTAAACCTGGTTTTGTTAGAACAGTTTGGACACAATGTTTTTGTAGAATCTGCGACGGGATATATGGGAGTGCATTGAAGCCTATGGTGAAGAAAAAAATATCTTCAGATAAAAACTAGAAAGAAGCTTTTTGAGAAACTTATGTGACTTGTGCATTCATCTCACAATGATAAACCTTTCTTTTGACTAAGCAGTTTGGAAACACTGTTTTTGAAAAATCTGCCAAGTGATATTAGGCAGCATTAAAAAGACTATATTGAACAAGGAAATATCTTCAGATAAAAACTGGAAAGAAGCGTTATGAGAAACAGCTTGATGTTGTGCACGTTCATCTGATACAGCTAACTCCTTCTTTATGTGGAAGAGTTTGGAAACACTGGTTTTGTAGAATCTGCAAAGGGATATTTCGGAGTGTATTGAGGCCTATGGTGGAAAAGGAAATATCTTCAGAGAAGAAATAGACATAAGTTTCCTGAGAAACTGCTTTGTGATGTGTGCATTCATTTCACAGAATTAAACGTTTCTCTTGATTGAGCAGTTTTGAAACACTATTTCTGTAGAATCTGTGAAGGGATATTTGGGAGCACATTGAAGCCTATTCTGAAAAAGGAAATATCTTTGGATAAAAATGAGAAGGAAGCTTTATGAGAAACTGCTTTATGATGTGTGCATTCATCTCACAGATTTAAACTTTTCTTTTGATTTATCAGTTTGGAAACACTGTTTAAAGAGAATCTGCAAAGGGATATTTGGGAGTGCATTGAAGAATATGGAGACATAGGAAATATATTCAGATAAAAACTAGAAAGAAGTAATTTGAGAAACTGCTTTTTGATGTATGCTCTCATCTCACAGAGTTAAACCTTTCTTTTGATTGATCAGTTTGGAAACACTGTTTTTGTAGAATCTGCAAAGGGATACTTGGGAGCTCACTGATACCTATGGCATAAAAGGAAATATTTTCAGATAAAAACTAGAAAGAAGCTCCTTGAGAAACTGGTTTCTGATGTATGCATTCATCACACAGAGTTAAACTAGTCTTTGACTGAGCAGTTTGGGAACACTGTTTTACAATCATCTGTGAAGCGATGTTAGGTAGCGCATAAAAGGATTATGGTGAACAGAATAATTTCAGAGAAAAACTGGAAAGAATCATTAAAAGAAGCTGCCTTCTGATGTGCGCATTCATCTCACAGTTTTAAGTCTTTCTTTTGATTGGACAATTTGGAAGCACTCTTTCTGTAGAATCTGCAAAGGGATTTTTGGGAGCACATTGAAGCCTATGGTGAAAAGGGAAACATCTTTGAATAAAAACTGGAAAGAAGCTTTTTCAGAAACTGTTTTGTGATGTGTGTGTTCATCTCACAGAGATAAAACTTTATTTATTTTATCAGTTTGGAAACACTGTTTTTGTAGTAACTACAAAAACGTATTTTGGAGCCCAAGAGTCCTAAGGTGAAAAAGGAAATAACTTCAGATGAAAACTAGAAATAAGCTTTTGGAGAAACCACTTTGTGATGTGTGCATTATTCTCAGAGTTAAACGTTTCTTTTGACCGAGCAGTTTGGAAACACTGTTTTTGTAGAATATGAGAAGGGATATTTGGGAGTGCACTGAGGCCTATGATGAAGATGAAAATATCTTTGAATAAAAACTAGAAAAAAGATTTTTGAGAAACTGCTTTGTGATGTTTGCATTCAACTGAACTTTTTTTTTGATTGATCAATTTGGAGACAAAGTTTTTGTAGAATCTGTGAAGGGATATTTTGAAGAATCTGTGAAGGGATATTTGGGAGCACATAGAAGCCTATGGTGATAAAAAATATCTTTGGACATAAACTGGAAAGAAGCTTTTTGAGAAACTTGTTTGTGATGTGTGCATTCGTTTCCCATAGTTAAACCATTCTTTTGACTGAACAGTTTGGAAACACTGTTTTTGTGAAATCTCTGAATCAATATTTGGCAGCACAAGAAAGCCTATGGTGAAAAAGGAAATATCTTTAGGCAAATATCCAGAAAGAAGCGCTATGAGAAACTGCTTTCTGATGTGCACATTCATCTCACAGAGTTAAATCCTTCTTTTGATGGAACATTTCAGAAACACTGTTTTTATAGAATCTGTGAGGGGATATTTGGGAATGCATTGAGGCCTGTGGTGGAAACGGAAATATCTTCAGAGAAGAACAAGACAGAAGCTTTCTGAGAAACTACTTTGTGGTGTGTGCATTCATCTCACAGAGTTAAACGTTTCCTTTGATTGAAGAGTTTGGAAACATTGGTTTTGTAGAATCTGCGAAGAGATATCTGAAAGCGCTTTGAAGCCTATGGTGAAAAAGAAAATACCTTTGGATAAAAAATAGAAGGAAGCTTTTTGAGAAACTACTTTGTGGTGTATGCATTTAACTCACAGAGTTAAACTTGTTTTTTCATTGAGCAGTTTGGAAATACTGTTCTTTTAGAATCTGTGATGGGATATTTGGGAATGCATTGAAGCCTATGGTGATGAAGAAAATATCATCAGATAAAAACGAGAAAGAAGCTTTTTGAGAAACTTCTTTGTTATGTATGCATTTATCTCACAGAGTTAAACTTTTCTTTTGATTGAGCAGTATGGAAACACTGTTTTTTTAGAATCTGTGAAGCGATGTTAGGTATCACAAAAAGGCTGATGTTGAAGAAGGAAATATCTTCAGATAAAAACTGGAAAGAAGCATTATGAGAAAATACTTTCTGATATATGCATTCATCTCACAGATTTAAATCCTTCTTTTGCTAGAACAGTTAGGAAACACTGTGTTTATAGAATCTGCAAAGGGATATTTTGGAGTGCAGTGAGGCCTAATGTGGAAAAGGAAGTATCTTCAGAGATGAACTAGACAGAAGTTATCTGAGAAACTACTTTGTGATGTATGCTTTCCTCTCACAGAGTTAAAATTTTCTTTTGATTGATCAGTTTGGAAACACTGTTTTTGTAGAATCTGCAAAGCTATATTTGGGAGCACCTTCAAACCTATGGTGATAAATGAAATATCTTTGGATAAAAACTGGAAAGAAGTTATTGAGAAATTGCTTTGTGATGTGAGCATTCATCTTGCAGCTTTAAACATTTCTTTTGACTGAGCAGTTTGGAAACACCTTTTTTCCAAAATCTGTAAAGTGAATTTAGGTAGTACAAAAAAGCCTATGGAGAAAAAGGAAGTATCTTCAGATAAAAACTGCAAAGAAGCGTTATGAGAAACTGCTTTCTGATGTGTAGGATCATCTCAAAGGGTTAAACTTTTCTTTTGATTCAGCAGTTTGGAAACACAGTTTTTGTAGAATCTGCGAAGGGATATTTGGCAGCGCATTGAAACATATGGTGACAAAGGAAATAACTTCAGATAATAATGAGAAAGAAGCTTTTTGAGAAACTGGCTTGTGATATGTACAATCATCTAACAGAGTTAAACTTTTCTTTGATTGATCAGTTTGGAGACACTATTGTAGAATCTGCAATGTGACATTGGAGAGTGCATAAGGCCTATGTTGAAAAAGGAAATAACTTCAGATAAAAACCAGAAAGAAGCTTTCTGAGAAACTGCTTAGTGATGTGTGCATTCTCCTCACAGAGTTAAACATTTCTTTTGATTGAGCAGTTTGGAAACACTGTTTTTTCAAAATCTGCAAAGGGATATTTGGGAGCACACTGATGCCTATGGTAGAAAAGGAAATATCTTTGTATAAAAACTAGAAAGAAACTTTTTGAGAAACTGCTTTGTGATGTATGTATTCATCTCACAGAGGTAAACTTTTTTTTTGACTGAGCAGTTTGAAAACGCTGTTTTTGTAGAATCTGCAAAGAGATAGTGGAGTGCATTGAGGCCTGTGGTGGAAAAGAAAATATCTTCAGAGAAGAACTAGACAGAAGCTTTCTGAGAAACTGCTTTGTGATGTGTGCATTCATCTCACAGAGCTAAAGCTTTCTTTTGACTGAGCAGTTTGGAAACACTGTTTTTGAAAAATCTGCAAAGGAATATTTGGGAGCACACTGATGCCTATGGTGGAAAAGGAAATATCTTTGTATAAAAACTAGAAAGAAACTTTTTGAGAAACTGCTTTGTGATGTATGTATTCATCTCACAGAGGTAAACTTTTCTTTTGACTGAGCAGTTTGGAAACACTGTTTTTCTATAATCTGCAAAGGGATATTTGGGAGCATATTGAGGCCTATTGTGGAAAAGTAAATATCTTCAGAGAAGAACTAGACAGAAGCTTTCTGAGAAACTGCTTTGTGATGTGTGCATTCATCTCACAGAGCTAAAGCTTTCTTTTGATTGAGCAGTTTGGAAACACTGTTTTTGTAGAACCTGTGCAGGGATATTTGGGAGGTAAGTGAAGCCTGTGGTGAAAAAGCAAATATCTTCAGATAAAAACTAAAAAGAAGCTTTTTGAGAAACTGCTTTGTGATTATCAGGTGAAATTCACCCCCAATATGTCAAGTAGGTTCTTTTCTATTTTCCCTAAATGTCAGCCCATCTGAGAAATAAAGGGACGGAGTGCAAGAGAGAAATTTGAAAGCTTGGTGTCCAGGGTAGACATCACATTGCTGCAGGTTCTGTGATGGACCACAAGCCACAAAGCCAGCAAGTTTTTACTAGCGATTTTCAAAAGGGGAGGGAGTATATGGTAGGGTGTGGATCACAGAGAACTCAGGCTTCACAAAGTAATAAGATATCACAAGGTAAATGGAGGCAGGGCAAGATCACAGGAACGGAGTGAATTTAAAATTGCTAATGAAGTTTCTGTCTTGCATTGGCGTTGATATCATCTTATCAGGAAACAGGGTTTGAGAGCAGAAAACTGGTCTGACCAAAATTTATTAGGCAGGAATTTCCTCCTCCTAATAAGTCTGGGAGAGCTACAGGAGACTGGGGCTTATTTCATCTCTACAGCTGTGACCATAAAAGACAGCCACCCCCAAAGCAGCCATTTCAGATGCCTACCTCAGGGATGTATTCTATTTCTCAGGGATGTTCCTTGCTGAGAAAAAGAATTCAGAGATATTTCTCTCATTTGCTTTGAAAGAAGAGAAATATGGGTCTGTTCCACCCGGCTCACCAGGAGTCTGAGTTTAAGGTTATCTATCTTCTTCCCTGAACATTGCTGTCATCCTGTTCTTTTTTTCAAGGTACCAAGATTTCATATTGTTCAAACACACATGCTCTACAAACAATTTGTGCAGTTAACACAATCATCACAGGGTCCTGAGGTGACATATATCCTCCTCAGCTTATGAAGATGACAGGATTAAGAGATTAAAGACAGGCATAGAAAATCACAAGGGTATTGATTGGGGATGTGATAAGTGTTATAAATGTCCATGAAATCTTTACAATTTATGTTCAGAGATTGCAGTAAACACAGGCATAAGAAATTATAAAAGTATTAATTTGGGGAACTAATAAATGTCTATGAAATCTTCACAATTTATGTTCTTCTGCCATGGCTTTTGAGGGTCTCACTGTTCAGGGTCCCTGACTTCCCAAAAAATGTAATGTGTGCTTTCATCTTGCAGAGTTAAACCATTCTTCTGATTGAGCAGCTTGGAAAGACTCATTTTGTAGAATCTGCACAGGGATATTTGGGAGCCCATTGAAGCCTATGGCGAAAAAGGAAATATCTTGGGATAAAAACTAGAAAGAAGTTTAGAGAAACTGCTTTGTGACGTGAGCATTCATCTCACAAACTTTTCTTTTGATGGATCCGTTTGGAAACACTGTTTTTGTAGAATCTAAGAAGGGATATTTGGGAATGTCTGAGGCTATGGTGAAAAAGGAAACAACTTCAGATACAAACTAGAAAGAAGTTTTCTGAGAAAATACTTTATGACCTGTGCATTCATCTTACAGAGTTAAACGTTTCTTTTGATTGAGCAGTTTGGAAACACTGTTTCTGTAGAATCTGTAAAGGGATATTTGGGAGAACACTGATTCCTATAGTGAAATAGGAAATATCTTTGGGTAAAAACTAGAAAGAAGCTTTTTGACAAACTGCTTTTTGATGTATGCAATAATCTCAGAGAGTTAAACTTTTCTTTTGACTGAGCAGTTTGGAAACACTGTTTTCATATAACCTGTGAAGAGATGTAAAGTAGCACAAAAAGGCCTATGGGTATCATGGAAATATCTTCAGATAAAAACTGGAAAGAAACATTATGAGAAACTGCTTTCAGATGTGTGCGTTCATCTCATGGAGTTAAATCCATCTTATGATGGAAGAGTTAGGAAAGCCTGTTTTTATAGACTCCATGAAGGGATATTTGGGAACACATTAATGCCTATGGTGAAAAAGTAAATATCTTCAGAGACCTAGGTAGAAGCTCTGTGAGAAACTGCTTTGTGAAGTGTGTATTCATCTCACAGAGTTAAACCTTTCTTTTGATTGAGCAGTTTGGAACACTGTTATTGTAGAATCTGCGATGGAATATTTTGGTGTGCATTGAAGCCTATGAAAGGCTGGTTTTGTAGAATCTATGAAGGGATACTTGGGAGCCCTTTGAAGCCTATGGTGAGAAAGAAAATATCCTTGAAGAAAACTAGAAAGAACCTTTTCAAGAAACTGCATTTTGATGTGTGCATTCATCTCAGAGAGTTAAACCTTTCTGTTGATGGATCAGTTTGGAAACACTGTTTTTGTAGAATCTGCAAAGGGATATTTGGGAGCATCCAAAACCTATGGTTAGAAAGGAAATAACTTCAGATAAAAACGAAAAAGAAGCTTTCCAAGATACCAATTTGTGATGTCTGCTTTCTTCTCACAAAGTTAAACGTTTCTTTTGATTGAGCAGTTTGGAATTACTGTTTCTGTAGAATCTGCAAAGGGATATTGGGAGCACACTGAGGCCAATGATGAAAAAGGAAATGTCTTCTAATAAAAACTAGAAAGAACTTTTATGAGAAACTGCTTTGTGAAGTGTGCGTTCATTGCACAGAGTTAAACTTTTCTTTTGACTGAGTCTTTTGGGAACACTGTTTTCATAGAATTTGTGAAAGCACATTTGGGAGCTCATTGAAGGCTACAGTGAAAAAGGAAATAACTTTGGATAAAAACTTGAAAGAAGCTTTTTGAGAAACTGCTCTGTGATGTGTGTATTCATTTCATAGGGTTCAACTTTTCAGTTCAATAAACAGTCTGAAAACACTGCTTTGTAGAATCTGTGATAGGATATTTCGGAGTGCAAGAGGCCTATGGTGATAAAGGAAACAACATCAGATAAAAACTAGAAAGAAACTTTCTGGGAAACCACCTGGTGATGTGTTCATTCATCTCACAGTGTTAAAAGTTTCTTTTCTTTGAGTAGTTTGGAAACACTGTTTTTGTTGAATGTGCATAGGGATATTTCGTAGCACATTGGTGCTTACGGGGAGAAAGGAAATATCTTCAGTCAAAAACTAGAAAGAAACTTTTTGAGAAACTGCTTTGTGATACATGAATTCATTTCACATTGTTAAACCTTTCTTTTTGCTGAGCAGTTTGGAAACAGTATTTTTGTATAATCTGCGAAGTGAAGTTAGGTAGCACAAAAAGGCCTATGGTGAACCAGGAAATATCTTCAGATAAAAGTTGGAAAGAAGCGTTAAGAGAAACTGCTTGCTGATGTGTGCATTCATCTCACAGAGTTTAACTTTTCTTTTGATTGACCAGTTTGGAAACACTGTTCTTGTAGAATTTGCACAGGTATATTTGGGAGAGCACTGAGGCCTATGGTGAAAAGGAAATATCTTCACATTAAAACCAGAAGGAAGCTTTTTGAAAAACCACTTTGTGATTTATGCATTCAACTCACAGAGTTAAACCTGTTTTTTGATTGAACAGTTAGGAAACATTGTTTTTGTAGAATCTGCATAGGGATATTTCAGAGCACTTTGAGGCCTAAGATGGAAAAGGAAATATCTTAAGAGAAGAACTAGACAGAGCTATCTGTGAAACTGCTTTGTGATGTGTGCATTCATATCACAGAGTTAAACCTTTGATTTGATTAAGCAGTTTGGAAACACTGTTTTTGTAGAATCTGCAAAGGTATATTTGGGAGTGCACTGAAGCCCATGGTGCAAAAGGAAATATCTTCAGATAAAAACTAGAAAGAAGCTTTTTGAGAAACTGTTTTGTAATGTGTGCATTTAGCTCTCAGAGTTAAACTTGTTTTTTTGATTGAGCAGTTTGGAAACACTGTTTTTGTAGAATCTACTATGGGATATTTGGGAGTGCTTTGAGGACTATGGCGATAAAAGAAACATCTTCAGAAAAAAAACAGGAAAGAAGCTTTTTGAGAAACTGCATTGTGATGTGTGCATTCATCTCACAGAGTTAAACCTTTCTTTTGATAGAGCAGTTTGGAAACACTGTTTTTGTATAATCTGTGAAGTGATATTAGGTAGCACAAAGAGATCTATGTTGAAAAAGGAAATATTTTCAGATAAAAACTGAAAAGAAGCTTCTGAGACACTGATTTATGATGTGCACATTCATTTCACAGTGTTAAATTTTTCCTTATTTGAGCTGTACAGAAACACCCTTTTGGCAGAATCTGTGAAGGATTATTTGGGAGCACATTGAGCCTACGGTGAAAAAGTTAGTATCTCCAGATAAAAACTAGAAAGAAGCTTTCTGAGAAACTGCTTTGTGATGCATGCATTCATCTCATAGAGTTAAGCCTTTCTTTGGATTGAGCAGCTTGGAAAGACTGGTTTTGTAGAATCTGCAAAGGGACATTTGGGAGCCCTTTTAAGCCTATGGTGAAAAAACAAATATCTTCCGAAAAAAACTATAAGGAAGCTTTTTGAGAAACTGCTTTGTGATCTGTGCATTCAACTCGTGGAGATAAACTTGTGTTTTGATAGAGCAGTTTAGAATCACTGTTTTTGTATAATCTGCAATGGGATATGTGGGAGTGCATTGAAGCATGTGGTGATAAAGAAATATGTTTGGATAAAAACTAGAAAGAAGCTTTTTGAGAAACTGCCTTGTGATGTGTGCATTTGTCTCACAGAATTAAACCTTTCTTTTAACTGAGCAGTTAAAACTGTTTGGAAATACTGTTTTTCTAGAATCTGTGAAGAGATATTTGGGAGCACATGAGGCCTATGTTGAAAAAGGAAATAAATTCAGATAAAAACTAGAAAGAAGCTTTCTGAGAAACCACTTCTTGATGTGTGCATTCTTCTCAGAGTTAAAAGTTTATTTTAATTGACCAGTTTGGAAGCACTATTTTTGTTGAATCTGAAAAGTGATATTTAAGAGTGCAGTGAAGCCAATGGTGAAAAAGGAAGTATCTTCAGATAAAAACTAGAAAAAAGCATTTCGTGAAACTGCTTTCTGATGTATACATTCATGTAAAAGAGTTAACCTTTTCTTTTGACTGAGCAGCTTGGAAACACTGTTTTTGTATAATCTGTGAAGCAATGTTAGGTAGCACAAAAGGCCTATGATGAACAAGGAAATATCTTCAGATAAAATCTGTAACACAGTTTTTCACAGAGTTGAACCATCATTTTGATTGAGCAGATTGGCAATACTTTTTTTGTAGAATCTGCAAAGGTATATTTGGGAGTGCACTGAGGCCTATAGTGAAAAAGGAAGTATCTTCAGATAAATACTAGAAATAATCTTTTTGAGAAACTGCTTTGTGATGTGTGCATTCAACTCACAGAGTTAAAACTGTTTTCTGATTGAGGAGTTAGGAAACACTGTTTTTGTAGAATCTGCAACAGGATATTTAGGAGCTTATTGATGTCTATGGTGATAAAGGAAATATCTTCATATAAAAATTAGAAAGAATCTTTTTGAGAAACTTCTATGTAATGTGTGCATTCATCTAACAGATTTAAGCCTTTGTTTTGACTGAGAGGTTTGGAAAGACTGTTTTGTAGAATCTGCAAGGGGATATTTTGGAACACATTGAAGTCTATGTCTAAAAAGGAAATAAGTTTGGATAGAAACTAGAAAGAAACTTTTTTAGAAACAGTTTGTGATGTATGCATTCATCTCAGAGAGTTAAACTTTTATTTTGGCTGAGCAGTTTGGAAACACTGTTTTTGTATGATCTGAGAAGTGATGTTATGTAGTGCAAAAAGGCCTATGGTGAACAAAGAAATATCTTGAGATAAAAACTGGAAAAAAAGTTATGAAAAACTGCCTTATGATGTGTGCATTCATCTCACAGTGTTAAATTATTCTTTTGATGGAACACTTCTGAAACACTGTTTTTACAGAATCTGAAAAACAATATTTCGGTGCACATTGAGGCTTATGTTGGAAAAGGATGTATCTTCAGAGGAGAACTAGACAGAAGCTATCTGAGAAACTGCTTTTTGACGTGAGCATTGATCTCACAGAGTTAAACTTTTCTTTTGATTGAGTAGTTTGGAAACACTGGTTTTGTAGAATCTGCAAAAGGATATTTTGGAGTGCTTTAAAACAATGGTGAAAAAGGAGATATCTTCAGATAAAAACTAGAAAGAAACTTTTTGAGAAACTGCTTTCTGAGAGGTGCATTCATCTCACAGAGTTAAACCTTTTTTTGATGATCAGTTTGGAAACACTTTTTTGTAAAATCTGTGAAGAGATTTTTGGGAGTGCCTAAGGCCTATGGTGAAAAAGGAAATAACTTGAGATAAAAACTAGAAAGAAGCTTTCTGAGAAACCACTTTGTGATATGTGCATTCTTCTCATAGATTTACTCATTCCTTTTGATTTAGCAGTTTGGAAACACTGTTTTTGTAGAATCTGCAAATGGATATTTTGGAGTGCACTGATGCCCATGGAGAAAAAGGAAATATCTCAGGATAAAAACTAGAAGGAAGCTTTTTGAGAAACTGCTTTGTGATGTATGCATTCATCTCACAGAGTTAAATTTTCTTTTGAGTGAGCAGTTTGGAAACATTATTTTTTATAATCTGAGAAGTGATGTTATGTAGCACAAAAAGACCTATGGTGAACAAAGAAATACCTTCAGATAAATACTGGAAAAAATGCATTATGCAAAACTGCTTCCTGCTGTGTGCATTCATCTCACAGAGTTAAATTCTTCTTTAGATGGAACAGTTAGGAAATGTTGTTTTTCTGGAATCTGTGAGGAGATATTTGGGAGTGCATGAGGCCTATGGTGAAAAAGGAAATAAAGTCTGATAAAATCTAGAAAGAAGTTTTCTGAGAAACCACTTCATGATGTGTGCATTCTTCCCAAAGTGTTGAAATTTATTTTAATTGAGCAGTTTGGAAACACTATTTTGATTGAATCTGAGAAGTGATATTTAGGAGCACATTGATGACAATGGTGAAAAAGGAAGTATCTTTGGATAAAAACTAGAAAGAAATATTTTGTGAAACTGCTTTCTGATGTATGCATTCATGTAAAAGAGTTAACCTTTTCTGTTGACTCAGCAGTTTGGAAACACTGTTTTTGTATAATCTGTGAAGCAATGTTAGGTAGCACAAAAGGCCTATGATGAACAAGGAAATATCTTTAGATAAAAACTGTACAAGAGTTTTCCACAGAGTTTAACTGTTCTTTTGATTGAGCAGATTGGCAACACTTTTTTTGTAGAATCTGCAAAGGTATACTTGGGAGTGCACTGAGGCCTATGGTGAAAAAGGAATTATGTTCACATAAAAACTGGAAAGAAGCATTATGAGAAACTGCTTTCTGATGTGTGTGTTTATCTCACAGAGTTAAATCCTTCTTTTGATGGAACAGATTGGAAACACTGTTTTTATAGGATCTGTGAAGGGATATTTGGGAACACCCAAGGCCAAAGGTGAAAAAGGAAATATATTCAGATGAAAACTATAAAGAAGCTTTCTGAGAAAATGCTTTGTGACATGTGCATTCTACTCACAGATTGAAACTTTTTTATATTGAGCAGTTTGGAAGCCCTGTTTTTGTAGAATCTGCAAAGGGATATTTGGCAATGCACTGATGCCTATGGTGAAAAAGTAAATATCTTCGCATAAAAACTGGAAAGAAGCTTTTTCAGAAAGTGCTTTGTGATGCATGCATTCCTCTCACAGAGGTAAACTTTTCTTTTGAGTGAGCAGTTTGAAAACACTGTTTTTGTAGAATCTGCAAAGGTATATTTGGGAGCACACTGAGGCTTGTGGTGAAAAAAGAAATATCTTCGGATAAAAACTGGAAAGAAGCGTTATGAGAAACTGCTTTCTGATGTGTACATTCATGACACAGAGTTAAGTCCTTTTATTGATTGAACAGTTTGGAAACACTGTTTTTTGTAGTTCCTGGGAAGGGATATTTGGGAGCGCATTGAGGCCTATGGTGGTATAGGAAATATCTTCAGGGAAAAACTAAACAGAAGTTCTTGGAGAAACTGCTTTCCTATGTGTGCATTCATCTCACAGAGTTAACTCTTTCTTTTGATAGAACAGTTTGGAAACACTGTTTTTGTAGAATCTGGGAAGGGATATTTGGGAGCTCTCTGAGGCCTATGGTGGAAAAAGAAATATCTTCAGATAAAAACTAGAAGGAAGCTTTTTGAGAAACAGCTTTTCAATGAGTGCATTAAACTCATAGTGTTAAGCCTGTTTTATGATTGAGCAGTTTGGAAACACTGTTGTAGAATCTGTGAAGGGATATTAAGGAGTGCATTGAAGCCTAAGGTCATAGAGGAAATATCTTTGGATAAAAACTAGAAAGATGCCTTTTGTGAAACTGCATTTTGCTGTGTGCATTCATCTCACAGAGTTAAACCTTTCTTTTGTTAGAGCAGTTGGAAACACTGTTTTTCTATTATCTGCGATGTGATATTAGGTAGCACAAAGAGGTCTATGGTGAAAAAAGAAATATCTTAAAATAAAAACTGAAAAGAAGCTTTCTGAGACACTGATTTATGATGAGCCCATTCATGTCACAGAGTTAAGTCATTCTATTGATGGAACAGTTTGGAAACACTGTTTTTATAGTTCCTGGGAAGGGATATTTTGGAGCACATTGAGGCCTATGGTGGTATAGGAAATATCTTCAGGGCAAAACTAGACAGAAGCTATCAGAGAAACTTCTTTCCTATGTGTGCTTTCATCACACAGAGTTAACTCTTTTGATGGAACAGTTTGGAAACACTGTTTTTGTAGAATCTGGGAAGGGATATTTGGGAGCGCACCGAGGCCTATGGTGAAAAAAGAAATATCTTCAGATAAAAACTAGAAAGAAGATTTTGAGAAACAGCTTTTTGATGAGTGCATTAAACTCACAGTGTTAAACCTGTTTTATGATTGAGCAGTTTGGAAACACTGTTGTAGAATCTGTGAAGGGATATTAAGGAGTGCATTGAAGCCTAAGGTCATAGAGGAAATATCTTTGGATAAAAACTAGAAAGATGCCTTTTGTAAAACTGCATTTTGCTGTGTGCATTCATCTCACAGAATTAAACCTTTCTTTTGTTAGAGCAGTTGGAAACACTGTTTTTCTATTATCTGTGATGTGATATTAGGTAGCACAAAGAGGTCTATGGTGAAAAAGGAAATATCTTAAAATAAAAACTGAAAAGAAGCTTTCTGAGACACTGATTTATGATGAGCCCATTCATTTCACAGTGTTAAGTTTTTCCTTTGATGTTGCCTTTTGGAAACACCCTTTTGGTAGAATCAGCAAAGGGTTATTTGGGAGTGCATTGAAGCCCATTGTGTAAAAGCTATGATCTCCAGATTAAAAACTAGAAGGAATCTTTCTGAGAAGCTGCTTTGTGATGTGTACATTCATCTTATTGAGTTAAACCTTTATTTTATTGATCAGTTTGGAAACTCTGTTTTTGTAGAATCTGGAAAGGGATATTTCAGAGTGCATGAGGACTATGGCAAAAAAGGAGGTAACTTCAGACAAAAACTAGAAAGAGGTTTTCTAAGAAACTGCTTTGTGATTTGTGCATTCATCTTACACAGTTAAACCTTTCTTCTGATTGAGCACTTTGGAAACACTGTTTTTGCAAAATCTGTGAAGTGATATTATGTAGTGCAAAAAAGCCTGTGGTAAACAAGGAAATATCTTCAGATAAAAACTGGAAAGAAGCATTATGAGATACAGCTTTCTGATGTGTACATTCATCTAACAGAGTTAAGTCCTCCTTTTGATGAAACAGTTTGGAAACACTGTTTTTGTAGAATCTGCAAAGAGATAGTGGAGTGCATTGAGGCCTGTGGTGGAAAAGGAAATATCTTCAGAGAAGAACTAGACAGAAGCTTTCTGAGAAACTGCTTTGTGAAGTGTGCATTCATCTCACAGAGTTAAGACTTTCTTTTGATGTAGCAGTTTGCAAACAGTTTTTGTAGCATCTGTGAGGGGATATTTGGGAGTGCATTGAAGTCTATGGTGAAAAAGGAAATATCTTCGAATAAAAACTAGAATGAAGTTTTTTAAGAAACTGCTTAGTGAAGTAGGCATTCAACTCACAGAGATAAACTGGTTTTGTGATTGAACAGTTTGGAAACACTGTTTTTGTAGAATCTGCAGCAGAATATTTGGGAGCGCATGAGGACTATGGCAAAAAAGGAAATAACTTCAGATACAAACTAAAAAGGAGCTTTCTGAGAATCTGCTTTGGATGTGTGCATTCTTTTCACAGAGTTAAACATTCTTTCAATTGACCAGTTTGGAAACACTGCTTTTGTAATATCGGCAAAGGGATATTATGGAGTTCATTTATGCCTATGGTGAAAAAGGAAATATCCTCAGATAAAAACTAGAAAGAAACTCTTTGAGATACTGCCTTGTGATGTATGCATTCATCTCACAGAATTAAACCTTTCTTTTAACTGAGCAGTTTGCAAGCATTGTTTTTACAAAATCTGTGAAGTGATATTAAGAAGTACAAAAAAGCCTACAATGAACAAGGAAATATCTTCAGATAAAAACTAGAAAGAAGCATTATCAGAAACTGCATTCTGATGTGTGAATTCATCTCATGGAGTTAAATCCTTTTTTGATGGAACAGTTTGGAAATACTGTTTTTATACAATCTGGAAAAATATATTTGTGTGTGCATTGAGGCCTATGCTGGAAAGGGAAATATCATCAGAGAAGAACTAGATAGAAACTATCTGAGATACTGCTTTGTGATGTGTGCATTCATCTCACAGAGTTAAACCTTTCTTTTGACAGAGCAGTTCAGAAACAATGTTTTTGTAAAATCTGAGACGGGATATTTGGGAGAGCCTTGAGGCCTATAGTGTAAAAGGAAATATCTTCAGAGAAGAACTAGCCAGAAGCTTTCTGAGAAACTGCTTTGTGATGTCTGAATTCATCTCAGAATTAAAACTTTCTTTTGACTGAGTAGTTTGGAAACACTGATTTTTATAATCTGTGAAGTGATATTAAGTAGCACCAAAAAGCCTATGGTGAAAAATGTAATAACTTCAGATAAATCCTGGAAAGAAGCATTATGAGAAAGTGTTTTTGATATGTGAGTTCATCTACCCAAGTAAAGTCCTTCATTTGATTCAACAGTTTGGAAAAACAGTTTTTGTAGAATCTGCGAAGGGATATTTCAGAGGGCATTGAAGCCTATGGTGAAAAAGGAAATATCTTCAGGTAAAAACTAGAAAGAAGCTATTTGACAAACTGCATTGTGATGTGTGCATCCAGCTCACAGAGTTAAACCTTTTTTGTGATTTATCAGTTTGGAAACACAGTTTTTTTAGAATCTGCGAAGGAATATTTGGGAGTGCATGGGGCCTATGGTGTAAACCAAAATAATTTCAGATAAAAACTAGAAAGAATCCTTTTGAGAAACTGCTTTGTGATGTGTGCATTCTTCTCACAGGGTTAAAACTTTCTTTTGATTGAGCAGTTTGAAGCCCTGTTTTTGTAGAATCTGCAAAGGGATATTTGGGAGTACACTGATGCTTACATTTAAAAAGGAAATATGTTCTGATAGAAACTACAAAGAATCTTTTTGACAAACTGCTTTTGATGTATGCCTTCATCTCACAGAGTTAAATCTTTCTTTTAATTAATCACTTTGGAAAGACTGTTTTTTTAGAATCTGCAAAGGGATATTTTTGAGTGCAGGGATATTTTTGTGCACCTTGAGGCCTATTTTGAAAAAGTAAATATCTTCAGATAAAAACTACAGAAAAACTTCCCAAGAAACTGCTCTGTGATGTGTGCATTCTTCTCACAGAGTTATACCTTTCTGTTGATTGAGCCATTTGGAAGGACTGTTTTTGTAGAATCTTCAAAGGATTATTTTGGAGAGCACTGAAGCCTATGGTGAAAAAGGAAATATTTTCAGATAAAAACTAGAAAGAAGCTTTTTGAGAAACTGCTCTGTTTTGTGTGCATTCATCTCACAGAGATAAACTTGTTTTTTCATTGAGCAGTTAGGAAACACTGTTTTTGTAGAATCTGTGATTGGATATTTGGGACCGTATTGAAGCCTATGGTGAAAAAGAAATATCTTCAGATAAAAACTAGAAAGAAGATTTTTGAGAAACTGCTTTGTGATGTGTGCATTCATCTCACAGAGTTGACCCTTTCTTTTGACTGAGCCATTTGGAAACACTGTTTTTGCAAAATGTGTGAAGCGATATTAATTAGCTTAAAAAACTATGGTGAAAAAGGAAATATCTTCAGATAAAAACTGGAGAGAAGCGTTATGAGAAACTTCTTTCTGATATGCGCATTCATCTCACAGAGTTAAGTCCTTCTTTGGATGGAAAGGTTTGGAAACACTGTTTTTATAGAATCTGTGAATGGATATTTGTGAGGGCATTGAGGCCTATGGTGGAAAAGGAAATATCTTCAGAGAAGAAATAGAGAGAAGCTTTCTGAGAAACTGCTTTGTGATGTGTGCACACATCTCACAGAGAAAACCTTTATTTTGATTGAGCAGTTTAAAACACTGTATTTGTAGAATCTACAAAGGGATATTTTGGAGCGCATTGAGCCCTATGGTGAAAAAGGAAATATCATAAGATAAGAACTAGAAAGAAGCTTTCTGAGAAACTTTCTTGTGATGTTTGCATTCATTTCACAGAGTTAAGCCTTTCCTTTGAGCAGTTTGGAAACACTGTTTTTGTAGAATCTGCATAGTAATATATGGGAGTGCACTGATCTTTATGGACAAAAAGGAATTATCTTAGGGTAAATCTGGAAAGAAGCTTTCTGAGAAACTGCTCTGTGATGTGTGCATTTATCTCACAGAGTACAAGGTTCTTATGATTGATCACTTTGGAAAGACTCTTTTTGTATAATTTGTGAAGGGATATTATGGGGTGCATGAGGCCTAAGGTGAAAAAGGAAATAACTTCAGGTAAAAACTAGAAAGGAACTTTTTGAGAAACTGTTTTGTGATGTGTGGATTCTTCCCAAGGAGTTAAACGTTTCTTTTGATTGAGCAGTTTGTAAACACTGCTTTTGTAGAATCTGCAAAGGGATATTTTGGAGTGCACTGATGCCTACGGTAAAAAAGGAAATATCTTTGGATAAAAACTAGAAGGAAGCTTTTTGAGAAACAGCCCTGTGTTGTATGCATTCATCTCACAGAGTTAAACTTTCCTTTTGAGTAAACAGTTTGGAAACAGTGTTTTTGTATAATCTGTGAAGCATTGTTATGTAGCACAAAAGACCTGTAGTCAACAAGGAAATATCTTCACATAAAAACTAAAAGAAGGGTTATGAGAAATTGCTTTCTGATGTGTGCATTCATCTCATGGAGTTAAAACTTTCTTTTGATGGAACAGTTTGGAAACACTGTTTTTACAGAATGGATGAAGGGATATTTGGCAGCTCTTTGAGGCCTATGGTGGAAAAGGAAATATCTTGAGAGAAGAACTACACAGAAGCTTTCTGAGAAACTGCTTCATGATGTGTGCATTCATCTCACAGAGTTAAACCTTTCCTTTGATTGAGCAGTTTGGAAACACTGTTTTTGTAGAATCTGTGAAGGGATATATGGGAGCTCCTGAGGCCTAGAGCGAAAAAGGAAATAACTTCAGATAAAAACTAGAAAGAAGCATTCTGAGAAACTGCATTGTGATATGTGTGCTCAACTCACAGAGTTAAAACACTTTTTTGATTGAGCAGTTTGGAAACACTGTTTTTGAAGAATCTGTGGTGGGATAGTTTTGAGTGCATTGATGACTATGGTGATAAAGGAAATGTCTTCAGATAAAAACTAGAAAGAATCTTTTTGAGAAGCTGCTTAGTGATGTGTGCATTCATCTCACAGAGTTAAACCTTTCTTTTGACTGAGTAGTTTGGAAACACTGTTTTTGCAAAATGTATGAAGTGATATTATGTACCACAAAAAAAGCCTACAGTGAGAAAGGAAATATCTTCAGATAAAAACTGGAAAGAAACATTATAAGAAACTTCTTTCTGATGCATGCATTCATCTCATACAGTTAAGTCCTTCTTTTGATTGATCAAGTTGGAAACACTGTTTTTGTAGAATCTGCAAAGGGATATTTGGGAATGCATTTATGCCTATTGTGAAAAAGGAAATAGCTTCTGTTAAAAACTAAAAAGAAGCTTTTTGAGAAACTGCTTTGTCATGTGTGTGTTCAACTCACAGTGTTAAACCCGTTTTTTGACAGAGCAGTCTGGAAACACTGTTTTTGTAGAATATATGAGAAGACTTTTGGGAGTGCTTTGAAGCCTATGGTGATAAAGGAAGTATTTGATTGAGTAGTTTGGAAACACTGTTATTGCAGAATCTTGGAAATGGTATTTGGGAGCTCTTTGAAGCCTATGGTGAAAAAGGAAGTATCTTCTGATAAAAACTGCAAACAACTTTTTGAGAAACTGCTTTGTGATGTGTGCATTCATTTAATAGAGTTAAAGCTTTCTTTTGTCTGAGCACTTTGCAAACACTGTTTTTGCAAAATCTGGAAAACAATATTAGGTAGCACCAAAAAGCATATGGTGAAAAAGGAAAGAAACTTCAGATAAATACTGAAAAGAAGAGTTATGAGAAACTGCTTTCCTATACGTGTGTTCATCTCACAGAGTTAAGTCTTTATTTTGATGGAAAAGTTTGGAAACACTGTTTTTGTAGGATCGGCAAAGGGATATTTTGGAGCACAACTAAACACTGCATGTTCTCACTCATAAGTGGGAATACAACAACGAGAACATATGGACACAGGAAGGGGAACATCACACACCAGGGACAGTTGTGGGGTGTGGGGAGTGGGGAGAGATAGCATTAGGAGATATACATGATGTTAAATGACGACTTAATGTGTGCAGCACACCAACATGGCACAAGTAAACATATGTAACAAACCTGCACTTTGTGCACATGTACCCTAAAACTTAAAGTATAATAAAAATTAAATATAAGGAAAAAAAGAAAGAAGCCCTTTGAGAAACAGCTTTGTGATATGTGCATTCATCTCATGAGTTAAAGCTTTCTTTTGATTGAGTAGTTTGGAAACACTGCTGTTGTAGAAAATGCAAAACGATATTTGGAGTGTATTAAGACTTATGGTGGAAAAGGACATATCTTAAGATAAAACCTAGAAAGCAGCTTCCTGAGAAACTGCCTTGTGATGTGTTCCTCACCTCACTGAGCTAAATCTTTCTTTGGATTGAGAAGGTTGGAAACACTTTTTTTGTAGACTCTTCAAAGGGATATTTCTAAGCACAAGAACATTTTGAGTGCATTGATGCCTATGTCAAAAAGGAAATATCTTCAGATAAAAACTAGAGAGAAGCTTTGTGAGAAACTGCTTCTTGATATGTGCATTCTTCCAACAGAGTTAAAAATTTCGTTTGACTGAGCCATTTGGAAACACTGTTTTTGTAGAATCTGCAAAGTTATATTTGGGAGCATCCAGAAGGCTAAGGTGAAAAAGAAAATATCTTCAGAGAAAAAACTAGAAAGAATCTTTCTGAGAAACAGATTTGTGATGTGTGCATTCAACTAAGAGAATTAAACCTGTCTTTTGATTAATCAGTTTGGAAACACTGTTTTTGTAGAATCTGAGAAGGGGTATTTGAGAGTCCATGAGGCCTATGGTGAAAAAGGAAATAACTTCAGATAAAAATTAAAAAGAAGCTTTCTGAGAAACTGCTTTGTGATGCGTGCATTTTTCTCACAGAGTTAAATGATTCTATTGATTGAGGAGTTTGAAAACAGTGTTTAGGTAGATTCTGCAAAGGGATATTTGGGAGCGCACTGATGCCTATGGTGAAGAAAGAAATATTTTCATATAAACAGAGAATGAAACATTTTGACAAACTGATTTTTGATGTATGCATTCATCTCACAAAGTTAAACTTTACTTTTCACTGAGCAATTTGGAAACACTGTTTTTGTAGAATCTGCAGAGGTATATTTGGGAGCACCCTGAGGCCTAAGGTGAATAAGAAAATACCTCTGGATAAAAACTAGAAAGAAGCCTTTTGAGAAACTGCTTTGTGATGTGTACATTCATCTCACAGAGGTAAACATTTCATTAAGCAGTTTGGAAACTCTCTTCTTCTAGAAACTGCAAAGGGATATTGGTGAGCACTGCAAGGCCTATGGTGAAAAAGGGAATATCTTCACATAAAAACTAGACAGAAGCATTCTCAGAAACTTCTTTGTGATGTGTGCATTCAACTCACAGAGTTCAACCTTTCCTTCGATTGAGCAGTTTGGAAACAGGCCTTTTATAGCATCTGCAAAGGGATATTTGTGAACAGTTGGAGGACTATGGTGTAAAAGGAAATATCTTCACATAAAAACTAGACAGAAGCATTCTGAGAAACTTCTTTGTGAGGTACACATTCATCTCACAGAGTTGAACCTTTCTTTTGATTGTGCAGTTGGGAAACAGTCTTTGTGTAGAATATGCAAAGGGATATTTGGGAGCCCTTTGAGGCCTAAGGTGAAAAAGGAAATATCCTCACATAAAAACTAGACGGAAGCTTTCTGAGAAACATTTTGTGATGTGTGTCTTCATAACTCAGACTTTAAACTTTCTTTTGATTGGGCAGTTTGGAAACGGTCTTTTTGCAGAATCTGCAAAGGATATTTGTGAGTGGTTTAAGGCCTATGGTGAAAAGGGAAACAGCTTCACATAAAAGGTAGACAGAAGCTTTCTGAGAAACATCTTTGTGATGTTTGCATTCATCTCACAGAGTTGAAATTTTCTATGCATTGAGCAGTTTGAAAACAGTCTTTTTGCAGAATCTGCAAAGGGATATTTTTGAGTGCTTTGAGGACTGTGGTGAAAAATGAAATATCTTCACATAAAAACTAGACAGAAGCATCCTGAGAAACTTCTTTGTGATGTGTGATTTCATCTCACAGATTTGAAAATTGTTTTTGATTGAGCAGTTTGGAAACAATCTTTTTGTAGAATCTGCCAAGGGATACTTGTGTGCCCTTGGTGGCGGGTAGTGAAAAAGGATATATCTTCACATAAAAACCAGACAGAAAGATTCTGAGAAACTTCTTTGTGATGTGTGCACATATCGCACAGAGTAGAACCATTCACTCGATTCAGTGGTTTGGAAAAGGTCTTTCTGTAGAATCTGCCATGGGATAATTGGAGGTATTTGATGCCTACGGTGAAGAAGGAGATATCTTCACATAAAAACTAGATAGAAGCATTCTGAGAAAGTCCTTTGTAATGTGTGCATTCATCTCACAGAGTTGAATATTTCTTTTGATCTAGCAGTTTGGAAACAGTCTTTCTGTAGAATATGCAAAGGGATATTTGTAAGCCTTTTGAGGCCTATGGTGAAAAAGGAAATATGTTCACCTAAAAACTAGACAGAAGCTTTCTGAGACACTCCTTTGCAATGTGTGCTTTCATCTCACAGAGTTGAACCTATCTTTTGATTAAGCAGTTTGGAAACACTCTTTTAGTAGAATCTGCCATGGTATAATTGGAGCGATTTGAGGCCTAAGGTGAAAAAGGAAATATCTTCACATAAAACTAGACAGTAACATTCTGAAAAACTTCTTTGTGATGGGTACATTCATCTCACAGTGTTGAACTTTTCTTTTGACTTAGTGTTTTTTAACTGTCCTTTTGTAGAATGTGCAAATGCATATTTGGAGTGCTTTGAGGGCTATGGTGAAAAACGAAATATCTTGATATGAAAAGTAGACAGAAGCTTTCTGAGATACTTCTTTGTGATGTGTGAGTTCATCTCACAGAGTTGAACTTTCTTTGTGTTGAGAAGTTTGGAAACAGTCTTTTTGTAGAATCTGCAAAGGGATATTTGTGAGCCCTTTGAGGTCTATGGTGAAATATGAAATATCCTCAAATAAAACCTAGACAGAATCATTGTGAGAAACTGCTTTGTGATGGGTGCATTCATCACACCGAGTTTAACCATTCTTCTGATAGAGCAGCTTGGAAACATTCTTTTTGTAGAATCTGTGAAGGGGTTTTTGTGGGCACTTTGAGGCCTATGATGAAAAAGGAAAGATCTTCACAAAAAAGTAGACAGAAGCTTCCTGAGAAACTTCTTTGGGATGCATGCTTTCATCTCACAGAGTTAAACATTTCTTTTGAGTGAGCAGTTTGTAAACAGTCTTTTTGTAGAATCTCCAAAGGGACATTTGGAGCGCTTTGAGGTCTATGGTAAAAAAGGAAATATCTTCACATAAAAAGTAGACAGAAGCTTTCTGAGAAACAACATTTTGATGTTTGCATTCATCTCACAGAGTTGAAACTTCCTTTCCAAAGTTTGGAAACACTCTTTTTGTATAATCTGCAAAGGGATGTTTGTGAGTGCTTTGAGGACTATGGAGTAAAGGGAAATATATTCATATAAAAACTAGACAGAAGCCTTCTGAGAAACTTCTTGGTGTTCTTTCCATTCATCTCACAGATGTGAATATTTCTTTTGATTGAGCAGTTTCGAAGCAGTCTTTATGTAGAATCTGCAAAGGGATATTTGGAGTGATTTGATGCCTATGGTGAAAAAGGAAATATCTTCACATAAAAACTTCACAGATTGTTTCTGAGAAAATTCGTTGTGATGTGTGCACAGAGTTGAATCATTCTTTTGATTGAGCAGTTTGGAAACAGTCATTTTGCAGAATCTGCAGAGATATTTGGAGCGCTTTAGGCCTATGGTGAAAAAGGAAATACCTTCACATAAGAAATAGAAGCTTTCTGAGAAACTACTTTGTGACGTATGCATTCATCTCAAAGAGTTGAACTTTTCTTTTGGTTGGGCAGTTGGGAAACAGTCTTTTTTGTGGAAACTGCAAAGGGATATTTGCGAGCGGTATGAGGCCTATGGTCAAAAAGGAAATATCTTCTCATAAAAACCAAACAGAAGCTTTCTGTGAAACTTCTTTATGGTGTGTTCATTCATCTCACAGAGTTTAAGCTTTCCTTTGATTCAGCAGTTTGTAAACAGTCTTCTTGTAGATGTCAAGGGATATTAGGAGCGCTCTATGCCTAAAGTGAAAAAGGAAATATCTTCACATAAAAACAAGACAGAAGCTTTCTGAAAAACTTTTTTGTGATGTATATTTTCATCTCACAGAGTTGCACCATACTTTTGATTGAGCTGTTTGGAAGCAGTCTATTTGTAGAATATGCAAGGGGAAATTTGTGAGCATTTTGAAGCCTATGGTGAAAAAGGAAATATCGTCACATAAAAATTTGGCAGAAGCTTTCTGAGAAACTTCTTTGTGATGCGTGCTTTCATCTCATAGAGATGAACCTTTCTTTTCATTGAGCAGTTTGGAAACAGTCTTTTTGAAGAAGCTGCAAGGGATATTTTGAGTGATTTGATGCCTATGTTGAAAAAGGAAATATCTTCACATAAAAAGTACACAGAAGCTTTTTGAGAAACCTCTTTGTGATGTGTGCATTGGTCGCACAGACTTGAAACTTTCTTTTGATTGAGCAGTTTGGAAACAGTCTTTTTGTAGAACTGGCCATGGGATATTTGGAGTGGTTTGAGGAATATGGTGAAAAAGAATATATCTTAAAAAAAAAAAAAAAAACAGACAGAAACATTCTGAGAAATTTCTTTGTGATTTGTGCATTCATCTCCCAGAGTTGAACCTTTCTTTTGATAGAGCCATTTGGAAACAGTCTTTTTGTAGAATCTGCAAAGGTATATTTGGAGCACATTGAGGCATACGGTGAAAAAGGAAATATCTTCACATAAAACTATACAGAAGCTTTCTGAGAAACTTCTTTGTGATGTGTGGATACATCTCACAGAGTTGAACTTTTCTTTTCATTGAGCAGATTTGAAACTGTCTTTTTGTAGAAATGGCCAAGGGTTATTTGGAGCGGTTTGAAGCCTAAGGAGAAAAAGGAAATATCTTCACTTAAGAAATAGAAGCTTTTGAGAAACTTCTTTGTGATGTGTGCATTCATCTCACAGAGCTGAACCTTTCTTTTGATTGAGCAGTTTGGAAACAGTCTTTTTGTAGTATCTGCAAATGGATATTTGGAGCACTTTGAGGCCTCTGGTGAAACAGGGAATATCTTCACATAAAAACTAGACAGAAGCATTCTGAGAAACTTCTTTGTGATGTGTGCATTCATCGCAGAGAGTTAAACCTTTTTTTTTTTTCTTAGCAGTTTGGAACACCCTTTTTGTAGAATCTGCAAGTGGATATTTGGTGCGCTTTGAGGCCTATGGTGAAAAAGGAAATATCTTCACATAAAAACTAGAGAGAAGCTTTCTGAGAAACTTCTTTGTGACGTGTGCTTTCATCTCAAAGAGTTGAAACTTTCTTTTGATTGAGCAGTTTGTAAGCAGTGTTTTTGTATTATTTGTGGATGGATATTTGAGAATCTGCAAAGAGATATTTGTGAGCCAATTGAGGCCTACAGTGAAATAGAAAATATCTTCACATAAAAACTAGACAAAAGATTTCTGAGAAACTTCTTTGTGATGTGTGCATTCATCTCACAGAGCTGAATCTTTCTTTTGATTGAGCAGTTTGGAAAAAGTCTTTTTGTAGTATCTGCAAATGGATATTTGGAGCACTTTGAGGCCTCTGGTGAAACAGGAAATATCTTCACATAAAAACTAGACAGAAGCATTCTGAGAAACTTCTTTGTGATGTGTGCATTCATCACAGAGAGTTAAACCTTTTTTTTTTTTCTTAGCAGTTTGGAACACCCTTTTTGTAGAATCTGCAAGTGGATATTTGGTGCGCTTTGAGGCCTATGGTGAAAAAGGAAATATCTTCACATAAAAACAAGAGAGAAGCTTTCTGAGAAACTTCTTTGTGACATGTGCTTTCATCTCAAAGAGTTGAAAATTTCTTTTGCTTGAGAAGTTTGTAAGCAGTGTTTTTGTATTATTTGTGGATGGATATTTGAGAATCTGCAAAGAGATATTTGTGAGCCAATTGAGGCCTACAGTGAAATAGAAAATATCTTCACATAAAAACTATACAAAAGATTTCTGAGAAACTTCTTTGTGATGTGTGCATTCATCTCACAGAATTGAAAGTTTCTTTTGATTGAGGAGTTTGAAACAGTCTTTTTGTAGAATCTGCAAAGAGGTATTTGTGAGCACATTGAGGGCTGTGGTGAAATAGGAAATATCTTCATATAAAAATTAGACAGAAGCTTTCTGAAAAACTTCTTTGTAATGTGTGCTTTTGTCTCAAAGAGCTGAACCCTTCTTTTGATTGAGCAGTTTCAAAACCATCTTTCTGTAGAATCTGAAAGTGGATATTTGGAGTGCTTTGAGGTCTATGGTGAAATTGGAAATATCTTCACATAAAAACTAGACAGAAGGATTCTGAGAAACTTCTTTGTGATGTATGCTTTCATCTCAAAGAATTGAAACTTTCTTTAGATTGAGCAGTTTGTAAGCAGTCTTTTTGTAGAATTTGTGGATGGATATTTGAGAATCTACAAAGGGATATTTGTGAGCCCATTGAGGGCTACGGTGAAAAAAACATATCATCACATGAAAACTAGGCAGAAGCTTTCTGAGAAAGTTCTTTGTGATGTCTCTTTCATTTCACAGAGTTGAACTTTTCTTGTGATTGAGCAGTTTGGAAACAGTCTTTTTTTAGAATCTGCAAATGGATATTTGGAGTGCTTTGAGGCCTAAGGTGAAAAAGGAAATATCTTCACCTAAAAACTAGACAGAAGTTTTCTGAGAAACTTTTTTTGTGATGTGTGCATTCATCCCACGGAGTTGAAACTGTCTTTTCATTGAGCAGTTTTGAAACAGTCTTTTTGCAGAATCTGCAAATGGATATTTGGAGTGATTAGAGGGTTACGGCGAAGAAGGAAATATCTTCACATAAAATCTAAACAGATGCTTTCTGAGAAACTTATTTGTGATATGTGCAATAATCTCACAGAGTTGAACCTTTCTTTCCATTGAGCAGTTCAGAAACAGTCTTTTTCTGGAATGTCCAGAGGGATATTTTTGAGTGGTTTGAGGCCTATGGTGAAAAAGGAAATATCTTCACATAAAAACTAGACAGAATCATTCTGAGAAATTTCTTTGTGATGTGTGCATTCATCTCAAAGAGTTGAAACTTTCTTTTGATTGTGCATTTTGTAAACAGTCTTTTTGTAGAATCCACAAGGGGCTATTTTTTAGCCCATTGAGTAGTATGTTGAAATAGGGAATATCTTCACATAAAAATTAGACAGAAGCTTTCTGAGAAACGTCTTCGTGATATGTGCATTCATCACACAGAGTTGAACCCTTTTTGTGATTGAGCAGTTTGGAAAAAGTCTTTTTGTAGAATCTGCAAATGGATATTTTTGAGCGCTTTGAGGCCTATGGTGAAAAAGGAAATATCTACACATAAAAACTAGACAGAAGCTTTGTGAGAAACTTCTCTGTGATGTGTGCTTTCATCTCATGGAGTTGAATATTTGTTTAGATTGAGCAGTTCAGAAGCAGTCTGTTGTAGATACTATAGAGGGATATTTGTGAGCCGATTGAAGTCTAAGGTGAAAAAGGAAATATCTTCACATAAAAACTAGATAGAAGCTCTCTGAGAAATTTCTTTGTGATGTATGCATTCTTCTCACAGAGGTGAATCTTTCCTTTGATTGAGCAGTTTGGAAAGAGTCTTTTTGTACAATCTACAAAGGGATATTTTTGAGTCCTTTGAGGCCTATGGTGATATAGGAAATATCTTCACATTAAAACAAGAGAGAAGCTTTCTCAGAAAATTCTTTGTGATGTGTGTTTTCATCTAACAGAGTTGAACATTTCTTTTGTTTTTTTTTTAACTGAAAGTTTTTTTTTCTTTTTATTATTATTATTATTATTATTATTATTATTATTATTATTATACTTTAGGCTCTATGGTACATGTGCGCAACGTGCAGGTAAGTTACATATGTATACATGTGCCATGCTGGTGCACTGCACCCACCAACTCGTCATCTAGCATTAGGTATATCTCCCAATGCTATCCCTCCACCCTCCCCCCACCCCACAACAGTCCCCGAACTGTGATGTTCCCCTTCCTGTGTCCATGTGTTCTCATTGTTCAATTCCCACCTATGAGTGAGAATATATGGTGTTTGGTTTTTTGTTCTTGCGATAGTTTACTGAGAATGATGATTTCCAGTTTCATCCATGTCCCTACAAAGGACGTGAACTCATCATTTTTTATGGCTGCATAGTATTCCATGGTGTATATGTGCCACATTTTCTTAATCCAGTCTATCATTGTTGGACATTTGGGTTGGTTCCAAGTCTTTGCTATTGTGAATAATGCCGCAATAAACATACGTGTGCATGTGTCTTTATAACAGCATGATTTATAGTCCTTTGGGTATATACCCAGTAATGGGATGGCTGGGTCAAATGGAATTTCTAGTTCTAGATCCCTGAGGAATCACCACACTGACTTCCACAAGGGTTGAACTAGTTTACAGTCCCACCAACAGTGTAAAAGTGTTCCTATTTCTCCACATCCTCTCCAGCACCTGTTGTTTCCTGACTTTTTAATGATTGCCATTCTAACTGGTGTGAGATGGTATCTCATTGTGGTTTTGATTTGCATTTCTCTGATGGCCAGTGATGGTGAGCATTTTTTCATGTGTTTTTTGGCTGCATAAATGTCTTCTTTTGAGAAGTGTCTGTTCATGTCCTTCGCCCACTTTTTGATGGGGTTGTTTGTTTTTTTCTTGTAAATTTGTTGGAGTTCATTGTAGATTCTGGATATTAGCCCTGTGTCAGATGAGTAGGTTGCAAAAATTTTCTCCTATTTTGTAGGCTGCCTGTTCACTCTGATGGTAGTTTCCTTTGCTGTGCAGAAGCTCTTGAGTTTAATTAGATCCCATTTGTCAATTTTGGCTTTTGTTGCCATTGCTTTTGGTGTTTTACACATGAAGTCCTTGCCCATGCCTATGTCCTGAATGGTAATGCCTAGGTTTTCTTCTAGGGTTTTTATGGCTTTAGGTCTAACATTTAAGTCTTTAATCCATCTGGAATTGATTTTTGTATAAGGTGTAAGGAAGGGATCCAGTTTCAACTTTCTACATATGGCTAGCCAGTTTTCCCAGCACCATTTATTAAATAGGGAATCCTTTCCCCATTTCTTGTTTTTGTCAGATTTGTCAAAGATCAGATAGTTGTAGATATGTGGCATTATTTCTGACGGCTCTGTTCTGTTCCATTGATCTATATCTCTGTTTTGGTACCAGTACCATGCTGTTTTGGTTACTGTAGCCTTGTAGTATAGTTTGAAGTCAGGTAGTGTGATGCCTCCAGCTTTGTTCTTTTGGCTTAGGATTGACTTGGCGATGCGGGCTCTTTTTTGGTTCCATATGAACTTTGAAGTAGTTTTTTCCAATTCTGTGAAGAAAGTCATTGGTAACTTGATGGGGATGGCATGGAATCTGTAAATTACCTTGGGAAGGATGGTCATTTTCATGATATTGATTCTTCCTACCCATGAGCATGGAATGTTCTTCCATTTGTTTGTACCCTCTTTTATTTCCTTGAGCAGTGGTTTGTAGTTCTCCTTGAAGAGGTCCTTCACATCCCTTGTAAGTTGGATTCCTAGGTATTTTATTCTCTTTGAAGCAATTGTCAATGGGAGTTCTCTCATGATTTGGCTCTCTGTTTGTCTGTTATTGATGTATAAGAATGCTTGTGATTTTTGTACATTGATTTTGTATCCTGAGACTTTGCTGAAGTTGCTTATCAGCTTAAGGAGATTTTGGGCTGAGACAATGGGGTTTTCTAGATATACTATCATGTCATCTGCAAACAGGGACAATTTGACTTCCTCTTTTCCTAATTGAATACCCTTGATTTCCTTCTCTTGCCTAATTGCCCTGGCCAGAACTTCCAACACTATGTTGAATAGAAGTGGTGAGAGAGGGCATCCCTGTCTTGTGCCAGTTTTCAAAGGGAATGCTTCCAGTTTTTGCCCATTCAGTATGATATTGGCTGTGGGTTTGTCATAAATAGTTCTTAATATTTTGAGATACGTCCCATCAATACCTAATTTCTTGAGAGTTTTTAGCATGAAGGGTTGTTGAATTTTGTCAAAGGTCTTTTCTGCATCTATTGAGATAATCATGTGGTTTTTGTCTTTGGTTCTGTTTATATGCTGGATTACATTTATTGATTTGCGTATATTGAACCAGCCTTGCATCCCAGGGATGAAGCCCACTTGATCATGGTGGATAAGCTTTTTGATGTGCTGCTGGATTCTGTTTGCCAGTATTTTATTGAGGATTTTTGCATCAATGTTCATCAAGGATATTGGTCTAAAATTCTCTTTTTTGGTTGTGTCTCTGCCAGGCTTTGGTATCAGGATGATGCTGGCCTCATAAAATGAGTTAGGGAGGATTCCCTCTTTTTCTATTGATTGGAATAGTTTCAGAAGGAATGGTACCAGCTCCTCCTTGTACCTCTGGTAGAATTCGGCTGTGAACCCATCTGGTCCTGGACTTTTTTTGGTTGGTAAACTATTGATTATTGCCACAATTTCAGCTCCTGTTATTGGTCTATTCAGAGATTCAACTTCTTCCTGGTTTAGTCTTGGGAGGGTGTATGTGTTGAGGAATTTATCCATTTCTTCTAGATTTTCTAGTTTATTTGAGTAGAGGTGATTGTAATATTCTCTGATGGTAGTTTGTATTTCTGTGGGATCGGTGGTGATATCCCCTTTATCATTTTTTATTGCATCTATTTGATTCTTCTCTCTTTTTTTCTTTATTAATCTTGCTAGCGGTCTATCAATTTTGTTGATCCTTTCAAAAAACCAGCTCCTGGATTCATTTATTTTTTGAAGGGTTTTTTATGCCTCTATTTCCTTCAGTTTTGCTCTGATTTTAGTTATTTCTTGCCTTCTGCTAGCTTTTGAATGTGTTTGCTCTTGCTTTTCTAGTTCTTTTAATTGTGATGTTAGGGTGTCAATTTTGGATCTTTCCTGCTTTCTCTTGTGGGCATTTAGTGCTATAAATTTCCCTCTACACACTGCTTTGAATGCATCCCAGAGATTCTGGTATGTTGTGTCTTTGTTCTCGTTGGTTTCAAAGAACATCTTTATTTCTGCCTTCATTTCGTTATGTACCCAGTAGTCATTCAGGAGCAGGTTGTTCAGTTTCCACGTAGTTGAGTGGTTTTGAGTGATATTCTTAATCCTGAGTTCCAGCTTGATTGCACTGTGATCTGAGAGATAGTTTATTATAATTTCTGTTCTTTTACATTTATTAAGGAGAGCTTTACTTCCAAGTATATGGTCAATTTTGGAATAGGTGTGGTGTGGTGCTGAAAAAAAATGTATATTCTGTTGATTTGGGGTGGAGAGTTCTGTAGATGTCTATTAGGTCTGCTTGGTGCAGAGCTGAGTTCAATTCCTGGGTATCCTTGTTGATTTTCTGTTTCGTTGATCTGTCTAATGTTGACAGTGGGGTATTAAAGTCTCCCATTATTAATGTGTGGGAGTCTAAGTCTCTTTGTACGTCACTCAGGACTTGCTTTATGAATCTGGGTGCTCCTGTATTGGGTGCATATATATTTAAGATAGTTAGCTCTTCTTGTTGAATTAATCCCTTTACCATTATGTAATGGCCTTCTTTGTCTCTTTTGATCTTTGTTGGTTTAAAGTCTGTTTTATCAGAGACTAGGATTGCAACCCCTGCCTTTTTTTGTTTTCCATTTGCTTGGTAGATCTTCCTCCATCCTTTTATTTTGAGCCTATGTGTGTCTCTGCACGTGAGATGGGTTTCCTGAATACAGCACACTGATGGGTCTTGAGTCTTTATCCAATTTGCCAGTCTGTGTCTTTTAATTGGAGCATTTAGTCCATTTGCATTTAAAGTTAATATTGTTATGTGTGAATCTGATCCTGTCATTATGATGTTAGCTGGTTATTTTGCTCGTTAGTTGATGCAGTCTCTTCCTAGTCTCGATGGTCTTTACATTTCGGCATGATTTTGCAGTGGCTGGTACCGGTTGTGCCTTTCCATGTTTAGCGCTTCCTTCAGGAGCTCTTTTAGGGCAGGCCTGGTGGTGACAAAATCTCTCTGCATTTGCTTGTCTGTAAAGTATTTTATTTCTCCTTCACTTATGAAGCTTAGTTCATAAGCAGGGTATGAAATTCTGGGTTGAAAATTCTTTTCTTTAAGAATGTTGAATATTGGTCCCCACTCTCTTCTGGCTTGTAGAGTTTCTGCCGAGAGATCTGCTGTTAGTCTGATGGGCTTCCCTTTGATGGTAACCCGACCTTTCTCTCTGGCTGCCCTTAACATTTTTTCCTTCATTTCAACTTTGGTGAATCTGACAATGATGTGTCTTGGAGTTGCTCTTCTCGAGGAGTATCTTTGTGGCGTTCTCTGTATTTCCTGAATCTGAATGTTGGCTTGCCTTGCTAGATTGGGGAAGTTCTCCTGGATAATATCCTGCAGAGTGTTTTCCAACTTGTTTCCATTCTCCCCGTCACTTTCAGGTACACCAATCAGACGTAGATTTGGTCTTTTCACATATTCCCACATTTCTTGGAGGCTTTGCTCGTTTCTTTTTATTCTTTTTTCTCTAAACTTCCCTTCTCACTTCATTTCATTCATTTCATCTTCCAGGGCTGATACCCTTTCTTCCATTTGATCACATCGGCTCCTGAGGCTTCTGCATTCTTCACGTAGTTCTCGAGCCTTGGTTTTCAGCTCCATCCACTCCTTTAAGCACTTCTCTTTATTGGTTATTCTAGTTATACATTCTTCTAAATTTTTCTCAAAGTTTTCAACTTCTTTGCCTTTGGTTTGAATATCTTCCCGTAGCTTGGAGTAATTTGATTGTCTGAAGCCTTCTTCTCTCAGCTCATCAAAGTCATTCTCCGTCCAGCTTTGTTCCGTTGCTGGTGAGAAACTGCGTTCCTTTGGAGGAGGAGAGGTACTCTGCTTTTTAGAGTTTCCAGTTTTTCTGCTCTGTTTTTTCCCCATCTTTGTGGTTTTATCTACTTTTGTTCTTTGATGATGGTGATGTACAGATGGGTTTTTGGTGTGGATGTCCTTTCTGTTAGTTTTCCTTCTAACAGACAGGACCCTCAGCTGCAGGTCTGTTGGAGTACCTGGCCGTCCGTGTGAGGTATCAGTCTGCCCCTGCTGGGGGGTACCTCCAAGTTAGGCTGCACGGGGGTCAGGTGTCAGGGACCCACTTGAGGAGGCAGTCAGCCCGTTCTCAGATCTCCAGTTGTGTACTGGGAGAACCACTGCTCTCCTCTAAGCTGTCAGACAGGGACATTTAAGTCTGCAGAGGTTACTGCTGTCTTTTTGTTTGTCTGTGCCCTTCCCCCAGAGGTGGAGCCTACAGAGGCAGGCAGGCCTCTTTGGGCTGTGTTGGGCTCCACCCAGTTCAAGCTTCCCGGCTGCTTTGTTCACCTAAGCGAGCCTGGGCAATGGCGGGCGCCCCTCCCCCAACCTCGCTGCCGACTTGCTGTTTGATCTCAGACTGCTGTGCTAGCAATCAGCGAGACTCCATGGGCATAGGACCCTCTGAGCCAGGTGCGGGCTATACTCTCCTGGGGCACCGTTTCCTAAGCCCGTCGGAAAAGCACAGTATTCGGGTGGGAGTGGCCCGATTTTCCAGGTGCCATCTGTCACCCCTGGAAAGGGAACTCCCTGACCCCTTGCGCTTCCCCAGTGAGTCAATGCCTCGCCCCTGCTTCGGCTGGCACACGGTGCACTCACCCACTGACCTGTGCCCACTGTCTGGTACTCCCTAGTGAGATGAACACGGTACCTCAGATGGAAATGCAGAAATCACCCGACTTCTGTGTCGCTCACGCTGGGAGCTGTAGACCGGAGCTGTTCCTATTCGGCCATCTTGGCTCCTCCCCCCTGAACATTTCTTTTGATTGAGCAGTTTGGACACGTCTTTTTGTAGAATCTGCAAATGGATATTTGGAGCGCTTTGAGGCATATGTTGAAAAAAGAAATATCTTCACAGAAAAACTAGATAGAAATTTTATGAGAAACTTATTGGTGATGTGTGCATTCATCTCACAGTTTTGAAACTTTCTTTTGATTGAGCAATTTGGAAACAGTCTTTTTGTAGAATCTGCAGAAGGATATTTGTGAGTGGTTTGAGGCCTATGGTGAAAAGGGAAACATCTTCACATAAAAACCAGACAGAAGCTTTCAGATAAACCTATTTGCTATGTTTGCTTTCAGCTCACAGAGTTGAATCTTTCTGTTGATTGAGCAGTTTGCAAACAGTCTTTTTGTAGAATCTGCAGGGAGATATTTTTGAGACCATTGAGGCCTATGGTGAAAAAGGAAATATCGTCACATAAAAACTAGACAGAAATTTTTGAGAAACTTCTTTGTGATGTGTGCACTGATCTCACAGATTTGAAACTTTCTTTTGGTTGAGCAGTTTGGAAACAGTCTCTTTTTAGAGTCTGCAAAGGGATAGTCGTGGGCCCTTAGAGGTCTAGGGTGAAAAAGCTAGTTTTAAAAGCTAGGGTGAAAAAGCTAGTTTTATCTTCACATAAAAACTAGACAGACCTTTCTGAGAAAGTTCTCTGTGATGTGTGCTTTCATCTCATGGAGTTGACTCTTTCTTTTGAGCAGTTTGTAAACAGTGGTTTCATAGATTCTGCAGAGGGATATTTGTGAGTGGTTAGAGGCCTATGGTAAAAAAAGAAATATCTTTACATAAAAACTAGACAGAAGTTTTTTGAGAAACTTCTTTGTGATGTGTGCATTCATGTCACAGAGTTGAACATTTCTTTTGATTGAGCAGTTTGGAAACAGTCTTTTTGTAGATTCTGCACATGGATATTTGGAGTTCTTTGAGCCCTGTGGTGAAAAAGGAAATATCTTCACATAAAAACTAGACAGAAGCATTCTGAGAAGCTGCCTTGTGATGTGTGCATTCATCTCACAGAGTTGAACCTTTCTATTCATTGAACATTTTGGAAACAGTCTTTTTGCATAATCTGCAAAGCAGTATTTGAAGCACTTTGAGGCCTATCATGAGAAAGGAAATATCTTCACATAAAAATTAGACATAAGCTTTCTGCAAAACTTCTTTGTGATGTGTCGATTCATCTCACAGATTTGAATCTCTCTTTTCATTGAGTAGTTCAGAAAAAGTATTTTTGTAGGATTTGAAAAGGGATATTTGTGAGCCCTTTGAGGTCTGTGGTGAAATAGGAATTATCTTCACAGAAACTAGACAGAAGCTTTCTGAGGAACTCCTTTGTGATACGTGCTTTCATCTCACAGAGGTGAATCATTGTTTAGATTGAGCAGTTTGGAAGCAGTCTTTTTTTATTATTATACTTTAAGTTTTACAGTACATGTGCACAATGTGCAGGTTAGTTACATATGTATACAGGTGTCATGCTGGTGTGCTGCACCCATTAGGAAGCAGTCCTTTTGTAGGGTCTGCAAATGGATATTTGGAGCACTTTGAGGTCTATGGTGAAAAAGGAAACATCTTCACATAAAAACTAGACAGAAGCTTTCTGAGGAACTCCTTTGTGATGTGTGATTTCATCTCACAGATTTGAAACTTTGTTTTGTTTGAGCAGTTTGGAAACAGTCTTTTTGTAGTATCTGCAAATAGATATTTGGAAGGCTTTGATGCCTATGGTGAAAAAGGAAATATCTTCACATAAAAACCAGACAGAATTTTCCTGAGGAACTTCTTTGTGATGTGTGCACTCACATCACTGATTTGAACCATTCTTTTGATTGAGAAATTTGGAAGCAGACTTTTATTTTTTTTTAATTTTATTATTATTATACTTTAAGTTTCAGGGTACCTGTGCACAATGTGCAGTTTTGTTGCATATGTATACATGGGACATGTTGGTGTGCTGCACCCATAAACTCATCATTTAGCATTAGGTATGTCTCCTAATGCTATCCCTGCCCTGTCCCCTCGCCCCACAACAATTCCCGGTGTGTGATGTTCCCCTTCCTTTTTCCATGTGTTCTCATTTTTCAATTTCCATGTATGAGTGAGATTATGCGGTGTTAGGTTTATTGTCCTTGGAAGAGTTTGCTGAGAATGATGGTATCCAGTTTCAACCATGTCCCTACAAAGGACATGAAGTCATCATTTTTATGTCACACCAGTTAGCATGGCGAACATTAAAAATTCAGGAAACAACAGATGCTGGAGAGGATGTGGAGAAATAGGAACACTTTTACATTGTAGGTGGGACTGTAAACTATTTCAACAATTGTGGAAGTCAGTTTGGCGATTCCTCAGGGACCTAGAAGTACAAATACCATTTGACCAAGCCATCCCATTATTTGGTATATACACAAAGGATTATAAATCATGCTGCTATAAAGACATATCCACACATATGATTATAGCAAAAACAGTCTTTCTGTAGAATCTGCAAAGAGATATTTGTGAGCCCTTTGAGGACTATGGTGAAAAAGGAAATATCTTCCCATAAACACTAGACAGAAGTTTTTGAGAAACTTCTTTGTGATGTGTGCATTCATCACACAGGGTTGAACCTTTCTTTTGATTGAGCAGTTTGGAAAAAGTCTTTTTGTAAAATCGGCCAAGGGATATTTTGAGCTCTTTGAGGCTAACAGTGAAAAAGGATATATCTTCACATAAAACCTAGACAGAAGCTTTCTGAGAAACTTCTTTCTGATATGTGCATTCATGTCACAGAGAAGAAACTTCCTTTTCATTGTGCAGTTTGGAAACAGTTTTTTTGTAGAATCTGCAAAGGAATATTTAGAGCAATTTGAGGCTTTTGGTGAAAAAGGAGGTATCTACACATCAAAACTAGACAGAAGACTTCTGAGAAACTTCTTTGTGATCTGTGCACTCATCTCACAGACTTGAAACTTTCTTTTGATTGAGCAGTTTGGAGACAGTCTTTTTGTAGAGTCTGCAAAGGGATATTTCTGAGTGCTTACTGGTTTATGGTGAAAAAGCTAATATTTTCACATAAAAAGTAGACAGAAGCTTTTTGAGAAACTTCTTAGTGATGTGTGCAGTCATGTCACAGATTTAAACCTTTCTTTTCATTGAGTAGCTTGGAAACAGTCTTTTTGTAGAATCTTTAAAGGGAAATTTGGAGCGTTTGAGGCCTACAGTGAAAAAGGAAATATCTTCTAATAAAAACTCGACAGAAGCTTTCTGAGAAAGTTCTTTGTGATGTGTGCATTCATCTCACAGAGTTGAACCTTTCTTTTGATTGAGCAGTTTGGAAACAGTCTTTTTGTAGAATCTGCAAAGGGATATTTGTGAGCAGTTTGAGGCCTATGGTGAAAAAGGAAATATCTGCACATAAAAAGTAGACAGAGGCATTCTGAGAAACTTCTTTGTGATGTGCACATTCATCTCAAAAGTTGAAACTTTCTTTTGACTGAGCAGTTTGGAAACAGTCTTTTTGTAGAGTCTGCAAATGGACATTTTGATCACTTTGCAGCCTACAGTGAAAAAGAAAATATCTTAACATAAAAACTAGACAGAAGGTTTCATAGAAACTTATTTGTGTTGTGTGCATTCATCTCACAGAGTAGAAACCTTCTTTTGATTGAGCAGTTTTTAAAAAGTCTTTTTATAGAATCTGCAAAGGGATATTTGTGAGCAGTCTGAGGCCTATGGTGAAAAAGGAAATATCTTCACATAAAAACTAGAAAGAAGCTTTCTGAGAAACTTCTTTGTAATGTGCGCATTTATCTCAGAGAGTTGAACTTTTCTTTTCATTGAGCAGTTTGGAAAAAGTTTTTTTGTAGAATCTGCAAAGGGATATTTCAAGCGCTTTGAGGCCTCTGGTGAAAAAGGAAATATGTTCACTTAAAAACTAGACAGATGATTTCTGAGAAACTTCTTTGTGATGTGTGCTTTCATCTCACAAAGTTGAAACTTTCTTTCGATTGAGCAGTTTGGAAACAGTCTTTTTGTAGAATATGCAAAGGGATATTTGCAAGCCTTTTGAGGCCTATGGTGAAAAAGGAAATATCTTTACATAAAAGCTAGACAGAGGCGTTCTGAGAAACTTCTTTATGATGTATGCGTTCATCTCTACAGTTGAAACTTTCTTTTGATTGAGCAGTTTGGAAAAAGCTTTTTGTAGAATCTGCAAACGGATATTTGAAGTTCTTTGAGGTCTCTGGTGAAAGAGGAAATATCTTCACTTAAAAACTAGACACATGGTTTCTGAGAAACTTCTTTGTAATATATGCATTCCTCTCACAGAGTTGAACATTTCTTTTGATAGAGAAGTTTGTGAACAGTCTTTTTGAAAAATCTTCAAAGAGATATTTGTAAGCCATTAGAGGCGTATGGTGAAAAAGAAAATATCTTCACATAAAAACCAGACCGAAGCGTCCTAAGAAACTTCCTTGGGTTGAGTGCTTTCTCTTTTTTTAAATTATTATTATTATTATTATACTTTGGGTTTTATGCTACATGTGCGTAATGTGCAGGTTAGTTACATATGTACACATCTGCCATGCTGGTGTGCTGCACCCACCAACTCGTCATCTAGCATTAGGTATATCCCCCAATACTATCCCTCCACCCTCCCCCCACCCCACAACAGTCCCCGAAGTGTGATGTTCCCCTTCCTGTGTCCATGTGTTCTCATTGTTCAATTCCCACCTATGAGTGAGAATATGCGGTGTTTGGTTTTTTGTTCTTGTGATAGTTTACTGAGAATGATGATTTCCAATTTCATCCATGTCCCTACAAAGGACATGAACTCATCATTTTTTATGGCTGCATAGTATTCCATGGTGTATATGTGCCACATTTTCTTAATCCAGTCTATCATTGTTGGACATTTGGGTTGGTTCCAAGTCTTTGCTATTGTGAATGATGCCTCAATAAACATATGTGTGCATGTGTCTTTATAGAAGCATGATTTATAGTCCTTTGGATATATACCCAGTAATGGGATGGCTGGGTCGAATGGAATTTCTAGTTCTAGATCCCGGAGGAATCACCACGCTGACTTCCACAAGGGTTGAACTAGTTTACAGTCCCACCAACAGTGTAAAAGTGTTCCTATTTCTCCACATCCTCTCCAGCACCTGTTGTTTCCTGACTTTTTAATAATCGCCATTCTAACTGGTGTGAGATGGTATCTCATTGTGGTTTTGATTTGCATTTCTCTGATGGTCAGTGATGGTGAGCATTTTTTCATGTGTTTTTTGGCTGCATAAATGTCTTCTTTTGAGAAGTGTCTGTTCATGTCCTTCGCCCACTTTTTGATGGGGTTGTTTGTTTTTTCTTGTAAATTAGTTTGAGTTCATTGTAGATTCTGGATATTAGCCCTTTGTCAGATGAGTAGGTTGTGAAAATTTTCTCCCATTTTGTAGGTTGCCTGTTCACTCTGATGGTAGTTTCCTTTGCTGTGCAGAAGCTCTTGAGTTTAATTAGATCCAATTTGTCAATTTTGGCTTTTGTTGCCATTGCTTTTGGTGTTTTAGACATGAAGTCCTTGACCAAGTCTATGTCCTGAATGGTAATGCCTGGGTTTTCTTCTAGGGTTTTTATGATTTTAGGTCTAACATTTAAGTCTTAAATCCATCTTGAATTGATTTTTGTATAAGGTGTAAGGAAGGGATCCAGTTTCAGCTTTCCACATATGGCTAGCCAGTTTTCCCAGCACCATTTATTAAATAGGGAATCTTTTCCCCATTTCTTGTTTTTCTCAGGTTTGTCAAAGATCAGATAGTTGTATATACGTGGCATTATTTCTGAGGGCTCTGTTCTGTTCCATTGATCTATATCTCTGTTTTGGTACCAGTACCATGCTGTTTTGGTTACTGTAGCCTTGTAGTATAGTTTGAAGTCAGGTAGTGTGATGCCTCCAGCTTTGTTCTTTTGGGTTAGGATTGACTTGGCAATGCAGGCTCTTTTTTGGTTCCATATGAACTTTAAAGTAGTTTTTTCCAATTCTGTGAAGAAAGTCGTTGGTAGCTTGAGGGGAATGGCATTGAATCTGTAAATTGCCTTGGGAAGGATGACCATTTTCACGATATTGATTCTTTCTACCCATGAGCATGGAATGTTCTTCCATTTGTTTGTATCCTCTTTTATTTCCTTGAGCAGTGGTTTGTAGTTCTCCTTGAAGAGGTCCTTCACATCCCTTTTAAGTTGGATTGCTAGGTATTTTTTCTCTTTGAAGCAATTGTGAATGGGAGTTCACTCATGATTTGGCTCTCTGTTTGTCTGTTATTGATGTATAAGAATGCTTGTGATTTTTGTACATTGATTTTGTATCCTGAGACTTTGCTGAAGTTGCTTATCAGCTTAAGGAGATTTTGGGCTGAGACAATGGGGTTTTCTAGATATACAAACATGTCATCTGCAAACATGGACAATTTGACTTCCTCTTTTCCTAATTGAATACCATTTATTTCCTTCTCTTGCCTAATTGCCCTGGCCAGAACTTCCAACACTATGTTGAATAGAAGTGTTGAGAGAGGGCATCCCTATCTTGTGCCAGTTTTCAAAAGGAATGCTTCCAGTTTTTGCCCATTCAGTATGTTATTGACTGTGGATTTGTCATTGATCGCTCTTGTTATTTTGAGATACGTCCCATCAATACCTAATTTCTTGAGAGTTTTTAGCATGAAGGGTTGTTGAATTTTGTCAAAGGCCTTTTCTGCATCTATTGAGATAATCATGTGGTTTTTATCTTTGGTTCTGTTTATATGCTGGATTACATTTATTGATTTGTGTATATTGAACCAGCCTTGCATCCCAGGGATGAAGCCAACTTGATCATGGTGGATAAGCTTTTTGATGTGCTGCTGGATTCTGTTTGCCAGTATTTTATTGAGGATTTTTGCATCAATGTTCATCAAGGATATTGGTCTAAAATTCTCTTTTTTGGTTGTGTCTCTGCCAGGCTTTGGTATCAGGATGATGTTGGCCTCATAAAATGAGTTAGGGAGGATTCCCTCTTTTTCTATTGATTGGAATAGTTTCAGAAGGAATGGTACCAGCTCCTCCTTGTACCTCTGGTAGAATTCGGCTGTGAACCCATCTGGTCCTGGACTTTTTTTGGTTGGTAAGCTATTGATTATTGCCACAATTTCAGCTCCTGTTATTGGTCTATTCAGAGATTCAACTTCTTCCTGGTTTAGTCTTGGGAGGGTGTATGTGTTGAGGAATTTAACCATTTCTTCTAGATTTTCTAGTTTATTTGCGTAGAGGTGTTTTTAATATTCTCTGATGGTAGTTTGTATTTCTGTGGGATCAGTGGTGATATCCCCTTTATCATTTTTTATTGCATCTATTTGATTCTTCTCTCTTTTTTTCTTTATTAATCTTGCTAGCGGTCTATCAATTTTGTTGATCCTTTCAAAAAACCAGCTCTTGGATTCATTAATGTTTTTGAAGGGTTTTTTGTGTCTCTATTTCCTTCAGTTCTGCTCTGATTTTAGTTATTTCTTGCCTTCTGCTAGCTTTTGAGTTTGTTTGCTCTTGTTTTCTAGTTCTTTTTATTGTTATGTTAGGGTGTTAATTTTGGATCTTTCCTGATTTCTATTGTCATTATTTAGTGCTATAAATTTCCCTCTATACACTGCTTTGAATGTGTCCCAGAGATTCTGGTATGTTGTGTCTTCATTCTCGTTGGTTTCAAAGAACATCTTTATTTCTGCCTTCAATTCGTTATATACCCAGTAGTCATTCAGAAGTAGGTTGTTCTGTTTCCATGTAGTTGAGCGGTTTTGAGTGAGATTCTTAATCCTCAGTTCTAGCTTGATTGCACTGTGATCTGAGAGATAGTTTGTTATAATTTCTGTTCTTTTACATTTCCTGAGGAGAGCTTTACTTCCAAGTATGTGGTCAATTTTGGAATAGGTGTGGTGTGGTGCTGAAAAAAATGTATATTCTGTTGATTTGGGGTGGAGAGTTCTGTAGATGTCTATTAGGTCCGCTTGGTGCAGAGCTGAGTTCAATTCCTGGGTATCCTTGTTGACTTTCTGTCACGTTGATCTGTCTAATGTTGACAATGGGGTGTTAAAGTCCCCCATTATTAATGTGTGGGAGTGTAAGTCTCTTTGTAGGTCACTCAGGACTTGCTGTATGAATCTGGGTGCTTCTGTATTGGGGGCATATATATTTAGGATAGTTAGCTCTTGTTGTTGAATTAATCCCTTTACCATTATGTAATGGCCTTCTTTGTCTCTTTTGATCTTTGTTGGTTTAAAGTCTGTTTTATCAGCGACTAGGATTGCAATCCCTGCCTCTTTTTGTTTTCCATTTGCTTGGTAGATCTTCCTCCATCCTTTAATTTTGAGCCTCTGTGTGTCTCTGCATGTAGGATGGGTTTCCTGAATACAGCACACTGATGGGTCTTGTCTCTTTATCCTATTTGCCAGTCTGTGTCTTTTAATTGGGCATTTAGTCCATTTACATTTAAAGTTAATATTGTTACGTGTGAATTTGATCCTGTCATTATGATGTTAGCTGGTTGTTTTGCTCGTTAATTGATGCAGTCTCTTCCTAGTCTCAATGGTCTTTACATTTTGGCATGATTTTGCAGTGGCTGGTACCATTTGTGCCTTTCCATGTTTAGCACTTCCTTCAGGAGCTCTTTTAGGGCAGGCCTGGTGGTGACAAAATCTCTCAGCATTTGCTTCTCTGTAAAGTATTTTATTTCTCCTTCACTTATGAAGCTTAGTTTGGCTGGATATGAAATTCTGGGTTGAAAATTCTTTTCTTTAAGAATGTTGAATATTGGCCCCCACTCTCTTCTGGCTTGTAGGGTTTCTGCTGAGAGATCTGCTGTTAGTCTGATGGGCTTCCCTTTGACGGTAACCCGACCTTTCTCTCTGGCTGCCCTTAACATTTTTTCCTTCATTTCAACTTTGGTAAATCTGACAATTATGTGTCTTCTAGTTGCTCTTCTCGAGGAGTATCTTTGTGACGTTCTCTGTATTTCCTGAATCTGAATGTTGGCCTGCCTTGCTAGATTGGGGAAGTTCTCCTGGATAATATCCTGCAGAGTGTTTTCCAACTTGTTTCCATTCTCCCCGTCACTTTCTGGTAGACCAATCAGACGTAGATTTGGTCTTTTCACATAGCCCCACATTTCTTGGAGGCTTTGCTCGTTTCTTTTTATTCTTTTTTTCTCTACACTTCCCTTCTCACTTCATTTCATTCATTTCATCTTCCAGGGCTGATACCCTTTCTTCCATTTGATCGCATCAGCTCCTGAGGCTTCTGCGTTCTTCACGTAGTTCTTGAGCCTTGGTTTTCAGCTCCATCAGCTCCTTTAAGCACTTCTCTGTATTGGTTATTCTAGTTATACATTCTTCTAATTTTTTTTCAAAGTTTTCAACTTCTTTGCCTTTGGTTTGAATATCCTCCCATAGCTCGGTGTAATTTGATCGTCTGAAGCCTTCTTCTCTCAGCTCATCAATGTCATTCTCCGTCCAGCTTTGTTCGTTTGTTGGTGAGGAACTGCGTTCCTTTGGAGGAGGAGAGGTACTCTGCTTTTTAGAGTTTCCAGTTTTTTTGTTCTGTTTTTCCCCCATCTTTGTGATTTTATCTACTTTTGGTCTTTGATGATGGTGATGTACAGATGGGTTTTTGGTGTGGATGTCCTTTCTGTTAGTTTTCCTTCGAACAGACAGGACCCTCAGCTGCAGGTCTGTTGGAGTACCTGGCCAGCCGTTTGTGGTGTCAGTCTGCCCCTGCTGGGGGGTGCCTCCCAGTTAGGCTGCTTGGGGGTCAGGGGTCAGGGACCCACTTGAGGAGGCAGTCTGCCAGTTCTCAGATCTCCAGCTGCATTCTGGGAGAACCACTGCTCTCCTCAAACTGTCAGACAGGGACATTTAAGTCTGCAGAGGTTACTGCTGTCTTTTTGTTTGTCTGTGCCCTGCCCCCAGAGGTGTAGCCTACAGAGACAGGCAGGCCTCCTTGAGCTGTGGTGGGCTCCACCCAGTTCAAGCTTCCTGGCTGCTTTGTTTACCTAAGCGAGCCTGGGCAATGGTGGGCGCCCCTCCCCCAGCCTCACTGCCGACTTGCTGTTTGATCTCAGACTGCTGTGCTAGCAATCAGTGAGACTCTGTGGGCATAGGACCCTCTGAGCCAGGTGTGGGCTATAATCTCCTGCGGTACCGTTTCCTAAGCCCATCAGAAAAGCGCAGTATTCTGGTGGGAGTGGCCCGATTTTCCAGGTGCCGTCTGTCAGCCCTGGAAAAGGTACTCCCTGACCCCTTGCACTTCCTGAGTGAGGCAATGCCTCGCCCCTGCTTCAGCTGGTGCATGGTGCACTCACCCACTGACCTGCACCCACTGTCTGGCACTCCCTAGTGAGATGAACACAGGACCTCAAATGGAAATGCAGAAATCACTCGTTTTCTGTGTCTCTCATTCTGGGAGCTGTAGACTGGAGGTGTTCCTATTCGGCCATCTTGGCTCCTCCTCCAGGATGAGTACTTCCATCTCAGAGTGTTGAACCTTTCTTTTGCTTGAGCAGTGTGGAAACTATTTTTTTTAGAGTCTGCAAATGGGCATTTGGAATGTTTTGAAGCCTACGGTGAAAAAAGAAATATCTTCACATAAAAACTAAAGAGAAACTTTCTGAGAAACTTCTTTGTGATGTACGCATTCATCTCACGGAGTAGAAACTTTCTATTGATTGAGCAGTTTTTAAAAAGTCTTTTTGTAGACTCTGTAAAAGAATATTTGTGAGTGGTCTGAGGCCTATGGTGAAAAAGGAAATATCTTCACATAAAAACTAGACAGAAACATTCTTAGAAACTTCTTTGTTGTGTGTATATTCTTCTCACAGAGTTGAACGTTTCTTTTGATTGAGCAGTTTTGAAACAGTCTTTTTGTAGAATCTGCAATGGTATATTTGGAGTGCTTTGAAGCGTATATTGAAAAAGGAAATATATTTACATAAAAACTGGACAGATGCTTTCTGAGAAATTTCTTTGTAATGTGTGCATTTATTTCAGAGTTGAACTTTTCTTTTCATTGAGTAGTTTGGAAAAATGTTTTTGTGAATGTGCAAAGGGATATTTGAAGCACTTTGAGGCCTCTGGTGAAAAGGGAAATATGTTCACTTAAAAACTAGACAGATGCTTTCTGAGAAACTTCTATGTGATGTGTGCTTTTATCTCACTGAGTTGAAACTTTCTTTTCATTGAGCAGTTTGGAAACCGTCTTTTTGTAAGATCTGCAAGTGGATATTTGGAGTGCTTTGTGGCCTGTGGTGGAAAAGCAAATATCTTCACATAAAAACCAGACAGAAGCATTCAGAGAACTTCTTTGTGATGTGTTCATTCAACTCACAGTGTTGAATATTTCTTAGATTGAGGAGTTTGGAGACAGTCTTTTCGTAGAATCTGTAAAGGGATATTTGTGATCGCTTTGTGGTCTATGGAGAAAAAGGAATTATCTTCAAATTAAAATGACAGAAGCTTTCTGAGGAACTTCTTTGTGTTGTTAGCATTCATCACACAGAGTTGAAACTTACTTTTCATGGAGCAGTTTGTAAACAGTTTTTTTGTAGAATCTGCGAAGGGACATTTGTAAGCCCTCTGAGGCTTATTGTGAAAAAGGAAATATCTTCACATAAAAACAAGATAGCAGGTTTCTTAGAGACTGCTTTGTGATTCTTGCCTTCATCTCAAATAACTGAAGCTTTCTTTTGATTGAGCAGTTTGGAAACAGTCTTTTTGTAGAATCTGCAAAGGGATATTTGGAGTGGTTTGAGGCCTATGATGAAAAAGGAAATATCATCACTTAAAAACGAGATGGAAGTTTTCCAAGAAATTCCTTTGTGCTGTGTGCATTCATTTCACAGATTTGCAACTTTCTTTTGATTGAGCAGTTTGGAAACAATCTTTTTGTTGTATCTGCAAATGGATATTTGGATCACTTTGAGGCCTATGGTGACAAAGCTAATATCTTCACATAGAAACTAAACAGAAGATTTCTGAGAAACTTCTTTGTGATGTTTGCATTCATCTCACAGAATTCAACATTTCTTTTCACTTAGTAGTTTGGAAACAGTCTTTTCTACAATTTGCAATGGGATATTTCTGAGTGGTTTGAGGTCTATGGTGAAAAAGAAATATCTTCAAACAAAAACTAGACAGAAACATTCTGAGAAACTTCTTTGTGATGTGTGCATTCATCTCACAGAGTTGAACTTTGTTTTCAATTGAGCAGTTTGGAAGCACTCTTTTTGTAGAATCTGCAAAGGTATATTTGGAGTGCTTTGAAGCTTATATTGAATTAGGAAATATCTTTACATAAAAACTAGACAGAAGCTTTCTGAGAAACTTCTTTGTAACATGAGCATTTATCTCACAGAATTGAACCTTTCTTTTCATTGAGCAGTTTGGAAAAAGCCTTTTTGTGAATCTGCAAAGGATATTTGAAGTGCTTTGAGGCCTCTGGTGAAAAAGGAAATATCTTCACTTAAAAACTAGGCAGATGCTTTCTGAGAAACTTCTTTGTGATGTGTGCATTCCTCTCACAGAGTTGAAAATTTCTTTTGATTGAGCAATTTGGAAACAGTATTTTTGTAGAATCTGCAAAGGAATATTTGTGAGCCCTTTAGGCCTAAGTTGAAAAAGGAAATATTTTCACATAAAAACCAGACAGAAGCATTCAGAGAACTTCTTTGTGATATGTGCTTTCATCTCACAGTGTTGAATATTTCTTAGATTGATTAGTTTGGAAACAGTCTTTTTGTAGTCTCTGCAAAGGGACATTTGTGATCACTTTGTGGCCTATGGAGAAAAAGAATTATCTTCACATTAAAACTAGACAGAGGCTTCCTGAGGAACTTCTTAGTGTTGTTAGCATTCATCACACAGAGTTGAAACTTACTTTTCATTGAGCAGTTTGTAAGCAGTCTTTTTGTAGAAACTGCAAAGAGTCATTTGTGAGCCCTCTGATGCATATGGTGAAAAAGGAAATATCTTCACATGAGAACAAGAAAGAAAGTTTCCGAGAAACTGCTTTGTGATGGATGCTTTCTTCTCAAAGAACTGAAGCATTCTTTTGATTGGGCAGTTTGGAAACAGTCTTTTCGTAGAATCTGCAAAGGGATATTTGGATCGGTTTGAGACCTATGGTGAAAAAGGAAATACCATCACTTAAAAACGAGATGGAAGTTTTCTGATAAACTCCTTTGTGCTGTGTGCATTCATCTCACAGAGTTGCACCATTTTTTTGACTGAGCAGTTTGGAAACAGTCTTTTGTTGTATCTGCAAATGGATGTTTTGACTGCTTTGAGGCCTAGGCTGACAAAGCCAATATCTTCACATAGAAACTAAACAGAAGATTTCTGAGAAACTTCTTTGTGATGTTTGCATTCATCTCAGAGAACTGAACATTTCTTTTCACTGAGCAGTTTGGAAACAGTCTTTTTCTACAATCTGCAAAGGGATATTTCTGAGCGATTTGAGGCCTATGGTGAAAAAGGAATATCTTCACATAAAAACTAGACAGAAACATTCTGAGAAACTTCTTTGTGATGTGTATATTCATCTCACAGAGTTGAACTTTGTTTTCAATTGAGCAGTTTGGAAGCACTCTTTTTGTAGAATCTGCAAAGGGATATTTGTGAGCCCAGTGAGGGCTATGGTGAAATAGGAAATATCTTCACATAAAAAGTAGACAGAAGGTTTCTAAGAAACTTCTTTGTCATGTGTGTTTCATCTCACACAGTTGACCCTTACTTTTGATTGAGGTGTTTGGATAGAGTCTTTTTGTAGAATCTGCAAATGGATGTTTGGATGGATTTAAGTCCTATGGTGAAAAATGAAATAACTTCAAATAAAAACTAAACAGAAGCTTTCTGAGAAACTTCTTTGTGATGTGTGCATTCATCTCTCAGAGATGAAAGTTTCTTTTTATTGAGCAGTTTGGAAACAATCTTTTTGTATAATCGGCCAAGCGATGTTTATATGTTCATTGACGCCTATGGTGAAATATGAAATATCTTCACATTAAAACCAGACAGAAGCTTTCTGAGAAACTTCTTTGTGATGTGTGCATTCATCTCACAGAGTTGAACCTTTCTTTCAATTCAGCAGTTTGGAAACAGTCTTTTTTTAGAATCTGCAGAGGGATATTCGTGAGTGGTTTGAGGCCTATGGTGAAAAAAAAACTATCTTCACATAAAAACTATACAGAAGATTTTTGAGAAACTTCTTTGTGATGTATGCATTCATCTCACAGAGTTGAAACTTTTCTTTTCAATGAGCAGTTTGGAAACAGTCTTTTTGAAGAATCTGCAAAGGGTTATTTGTGAGCCCATTGTGTCCTATTGTGAAGTAGGCAATAACTTCAGATAAAAACTGGACGGAAGCTTTCTGAGAAACTTCTTTGTGATGTGTGCTTTCATCTCACAGAGGTGAACCTTTCTTTTGGTTGAGGAGTTTGGAAACACTTTTTTTGTAGAATCTGCAAGTGGACATTTGGAGCGCTTTGCAGCCTATGTTAGAAAAGGAAATATCGTCACATAAAATCTAGACAGAAACTTTGTGAGATGGTTCTTTGTGATGTGTGCTTTCATCTCACAGAGTTGTAGCTTTCATTTTGCTGAGCAGTTTGGAAAGAGTCTTTTTGCAGAATCTGCAAATGGATATTTGGAATGCTTTGAGGCCTATGGTGAAAAAGGAAATATCTTCACATAAAAACTAGACAGAAACTTTCTGAGAAAGTTGTTTGTGATGTGTGTATTCATTGCACAGAGTTCAACCTTTCTTTCAATTGAGCAGTTTGGAATCAGTCTTTTTGTAGAATCTGCACAAGGATATTTGTGAGCCCTTTGAATCTTATGGTGAAATAAGAAATATCTTCACATAAAAAATAGGCAGAATCATTTGGTGAAACTTCTTTGTGATGTGTGCATTCATCTCACAGAGTTGAACCTTTCTTATGATTGTGCAGTTTGGAAATTGTCTCTTTGTAGAATATGCAAAGGGATATTAGTGAGCCCATTGAGGCCTATGGTGAAATAGGAAATATATTCACATGAAAACCAGACAGTAGCTTTCTGAGAAACCTATTTGTGATGTGTGCTATCATGTTGCAGAGTTGAACCTTTATTTTGCTTGAGCAGTTTGGAAACAGTCTTTTTGTAGTACCTGCAAGTGGAAATTTATAGTGCGTTGAAGCCTATGGTGACACAGGAAGTATCTTCACATAAAAACAAGACAGAATCTTTCTGAGAAACTTCTTTGTGATGTGTGCTTTTATTTCACAGAGTTGAAACTTCCTTTTGGTGGAGCAGTTTGGAAACAGTCTTTTTGTAGAATCTGCACAGGGATATTTGTGAGCCCTTTGAGTCCTGTGGTGAAATAGGAAATATCTTTACATTAAAAAATAGACAGAAGCATTCTGAGAAATTTCTTTGTGATGCCTGCATTCATCTCACAGAGTTGAACCTTTCTTTTGATTGTGCAGTTTGGAAAGAGTCTTCATAGAATATGCAAAGGGATATTTTTGAGCCCATTGAGGCCTATGGTGAAAAAGGAAATATATTCACAAGAATACTAGAAAGAAGGTTTCTGAGAAACTTTTTTGTGACATGTGGTATCATTTCACAGATTTGAACCTTTCTTTTGCTTGAGAAGTTTGGAAACAGTCTTTTGTAGTATCTGCAAATGGAAATTTATAACGCTTTGAGACCTACAGTGAAAAAGGAAATATCTTCACATAAAAACGAGAGAGAAGCTTTCCGAGAAACTTCTTTGTGATGTGTGCTTTCATCTCACAGAGTTGAACCTTTCTTTTGATTGAGCAGTTTGGAAATAGTCTTTTTGTGGCATCTGCCAATGGATATTTGGAGCTATTTGTGGCCTGTGGTGATAAAGGAAATATCCTCACATAAAAACTAGACAGAAGCTTTCTGAGAAACTTCTTTGTCATGTGTGCATTCACCTCACAGATTTGAAGCTTTCTTTTGATTGAGGAGTTTGGAAACAGTCTTTTTGTAGAATTTGCAGAGGGATATTTGTAAACAGTTTAAGGCCTCTGGTGGAAAAGGAAATATCTGCACATAAAAACTAGCCATAAGCATTCTGAGAAACTTCTTTGTGGTGTGTGCATGTATCCCACTGAGTGGAACTTTTCCTTTGATTGGGAAGTTTGGAAACAGTCTTTTTGTGGAATCTATGAAGGGATATTTGTGAGAACATTTAGGCCTACGGTGAAATAGGAGATATCTTCACATAAAAACTAGAAAGAAGCTTTCTGAGAAACGTCTTTGTGATGTGTGGTATCATCTCACAGAGTTGAACCTTTCTTTTGCTTGAGCAGTTTGGAAACAGTCTTTTTGTAGTATCTGCAAATGGAAATTTATAGCGCTTTGAGGCCTGCAGTGAGAAAGGAAATATCTTCATATAAAAACAAGACAGAAGTTTTCTGAGAAACTTCTTTGTCACGTGTGCTTTTATCTCACAGAGTTGAAACTTCCTTTTGATGGAGCAGTTTGGAAACAGTTTTTTTGTAGAATATGCAGAGGGATATTTGTGAGCCCTTTGAGTCCATAGTGAAATAGGAAATATCTTTATATAAAAAATAGACAGAAGCATTCTGAGAAATTTCTTTGTGATGCCTGCATTCATCTCATAGAGTTGGACCTTTCTTTTGATTGTGCAGTTTGGAAACAGTCTTTTCCTAGAATATGCAAAGGGATATTTGTGAGCCCATTGAGGCTATGGTGAAATAGGAAAGATATTCACATGAAAACTAGACAAAAGCTTTCTGAGAAACTTCTTTGTGATGTGTGCTATCATCTCACAGAGTTGAACCTTTCTTTTGCTTGAGCAGTTTGGAAACAGTCTTTTTGTAGTATCTGCAAATGGAAATTTTTAGCACTTTGAGGCCTATGGTGAAAAAGGAAATATCTTCATCTAAAAACAAGACAGAAGCTTTCCAAGAAACTTCTTTGTGATGCATGCTTTCATCTCACAGATTTGATCCTTTCTTTTGATTGAGAAGTTTGGAAACAGTGTTTTTGTAGAATCTGCACAGGGATATTTTTGAGCTCTTTGAGTCCTATGGTGTAATAGGAAATATCTTCACATAAAAACTAGACAGAAGCTTTCTGAGAAACTTCTTTGTGATGTGTGCTTTCATCTCACAGAGTTGAACCTTTCTTTTTATTGAGCAGTTTGCAAAAAGTCTTTTCGTAGAATCTGCAGATGGATATTTGGAGCATTATGAGGCCTGTGGTGAAAAAGGAAATATCATCACAAAAAAACTAGACAGCAGCTTTCTGAGAAACTACTTTGTGATGTGGGCATTCCTGTCACAGAGTTGAACTTTCTTTTCATTGATCATATTGGAAACAGTCTTTTTATAGAATCTGCAGAGGGATATTTGTGAACGATTTGAAGCCTATGGTGAAAAAGGAAATATCTTCACATAAAAACTAGAGAGAAACATTCTGAGAAACTTTTTTGTGTTGTGTGCATTCATCTCATAGCTTTCAACCTTTCTTTTCATTGAGCTGTTTAGAAAGAGTCTTTTTGTACAATCTGCAGGGGGATATTTCTGAGTAGTTTGTGTCCTATGGTGAAAAGAGACTATCTTCCAACACAAACTAGACAGAAGCGTTCTGAGAAACTTCTTTTTGATGTGTGCATTCATCTCTCAGATGTGAAAGTTTCTTTTGATTGAAAGGGTGGAAACAGTGTTTTCTTATAATTTGCAGAGGGATATTTTTGAGTGATTTGAGGCCTAAGGTGAAAAAGGAAATATCTGCACATAAAAACTAAACAGAATCATTCTGAGAAACTTTTTTGTGATGTGTGCATTCATCTCACAGAGTTCAACTTTTCCTTTTATTGAGCAGTTTGGAAACAGTCTTTTTGTGGAATCCATGAAGGAATATTTGTGAGCCCATTTAGGCATATGGTGAAATAGGAAATATCTTCACATAAAAACTATACAGAAACTTTGTGAGGTAGTTCTTTGTGATGTGTACTTTCTTCTCACAGAGTTGAAGTGTTCCTCTGAATGAACAGTTTGGAAATAGTCTTTTCGCAGAATCTGCAAATGGATATTTTGAGTTCATTGAGCTCTATGGTAAAAAAGGAAATATCTTCACATAAAAACTAGACAGAAGCTTTCTGAAAAACCTCTTTTTGATGTGTGCATTCATCTCACAGAGGTGAACTTTTCTTTTTATGGAGCAGTTTGGAAACTGTCTTTTTGTAGAATCTGCAAGGGGATATTTGTGAGCCCATTGAGGCCTATGGTGAAATAGGAAATATATTCACACAAAAACTAGAGACAAGGTTTTTGAGAAACTTCTTTGTGATGTGTGCTTTAATCTCACAGAGTTGAACCTTTCTTTTGATTGAGCAGTTTAGAAACGGTCTTTTTGTAAAATCTGCAAATGGATATGTGGAGCACTTTGAGGCCTATGTTGAAAAAGGAAATATCTTCACATAAATACTAGACAGAAGCCTTGTGAGAAATTTCTTTGTGATGTGTGCATTCATCTCACAGATTGAAGCTTTCTTTTGATTGAGCAGTTAGGGTAGAATCTGCCAAGGGATATTTGTGAGACGTTTGAGGCCTTCATTGAAAAAGGAAATATCTTCACATAAAAACTAGACGGAAGCTTTCTTAGAAACTTCTTCGTGATGTGTACTTTAGTATAACAGAGTTGAATTTTTCTTTTGATTGAGCAGTTTGTAAAGGTGTTTTTTTAGAATTGGCAAAGGGACATATGTGAGCCCTCTGAGACCTATGGTGAAACAGGAAATATCTTCCCATTAAAACTAGATAGATGTTTTCTGAGAAACTTTTTGTTATTTTGTGCTTTTGTCTCACAGAGTTGAATCTTTCTTTTGATTGATTAGTTTGGAAACATTCTTTTTGTAGAATCTGCAGAGGGATATTTGTAAGCCCACAGAGACCTATGGTGAAAAGTGAAATATCTTCACATAAAAATTAGACAGAAGCTTTTTTAATAACTTCTTTGTAATGTGTGCTTTCATCTCACAGAGTTGAACCTTTCTTTCATTGAGCATATTGGAAAAAGTCTTTTGGTAGAATCTGCAGAGGGATATTTGTGAACGGTTTGAAGCCTATGGTGAAAAGGAATTATCTTCACATAAAAACAAGACAGAAGCATTCTGATAAACTTCTTTTTGATGTTTGCATTCATCTCACAGATTTGAACCTTTCTTGTCATTGAGCAGTTTGGAAACAGCCTTTTTGTACAATCTGCAGAGGGATATTTCTGAGCAGTTTGAGTCATATGATGAAAAATAAATTTCTTCATATGCAAACTATACAGAAGCATTCTGAGAAACTTTTTGTGATGTATGCATTCATCTCACAGATGTGAAACTTTCTTTTGATTGAGAGGTTTGGAAACAGTGTTTTTGTAGAATTTGCAAATAGATATTTGTAGTACTTTGAGGCCTAAGGTGAAAAAGGAAATACCTTCACATAAAAACTAGATAGAAGTTTTCTAAGAAACTACTTTTTGATGTGTGCATTCATCACTCAGAGTTGAAGCTTTCTTTTGATTGAGCAGTTTGGAAACAGTCTTTTTGTAGTATCTGCAGAGGAATATTTTTGAGCGATTTGAGGTCTACGGTGAAAAATTAAATATCTTCACATAAAAACTAGATGAAAGCATTCTGAGAAACTCTTTGTGATGTGTGTATTCATCTCACAGAGGTGAAATTTTCTTTTGTGAGAGCAGTTTGGTAACAGTCTTTTTGTAGAATCTGCAAAGGGATATTTGTCAGACCTTTGAGGCTTATGGCGAAATAGGAAATATATTCACATAAAAATTTGACACAAGCTTTTTGAGAAACTTCCTTGTGAGGTTTGCTTTCATCTCACAGATTAGAACATTTCTTTTGATTGAGAAGATTGGGTAAAGTCTTTTTGTAAAATCTGCAATTGGATATTTGGAGCATTTTAGGGCCTTTTGTGAAAAAGGAAATATCTTCACATAAATACTGTATAGAAACGTTGTGAGAAAGTCCTTTGTAATGTGTGCATTCATCTCACAGAGTTAAACCTTTCTTTTGATTGAGCAGTTTCAAAACAGTCTTTCTGTAGAATCTGCCAAGGGATATTTGTGAGATGTTTGAGGCCCATGTTGATAAAGGCAATATCTTCACATAAAAACTAGACAGAAACTTTCTGAGAAACTCCTTTGTGATGTGTGCTTCAGTATCACAGAGTTGAACCTTACCTTTGATTGATCAGTTTGGAAATAGTCTTTTTGCAGAATCTGCAAAGGGGTATTTGTGAGCCATCTGAGGCCTATGGTGAAATAGGAAATATCTTCACAAAAAACTAGACAGAAGATTTTCCAGAAACTTCTTTGTGATGTGTGCATTCATCTCACAGAGTTGAAACTTCCTTTGGATTGAGCAGTTTTGAAACAATCTTTTTGTAGAATCTGCAAATTGATTTTTGGAGTGCTTTGAGGCCTGTGGTGAGAAAGAAAATATCTTCAAATAAAAACTAGAAAGAAACATTCTGATAAACACCTTTGGGATGTGTGATTTCACCTCAGGGAGTGGAAACTTTCTTTTGATTGAGCAGTTTGGAAATAGTCTTTTTGTAGAATCTGCAAAGGAATATTTGTACACGGTTTGAGGACTATAGTTAAAAAGGAAATATATTCCCATAAAAACTAAACAGAAGCTTTTTGAGAAACTTCTTTGTGATGTGTGCATTCATCTCACAGAATTGAACCTTTCTTTTCATTGAGCAGTTTGGAAACAGTCTTTTTGTAGAATCTGCAAAGGGATATTTCTGAGTGGTTTGAGGCCTATGGTGAAAAAGAAATATCCTCACATAAAAACGAGACAGAAGCTTTCACAGAAACTTCCTTGTGATGTGTGCATTCTTCTCACAGAGTTCAACCTTTCTTTTGATTGAGGAGCTTGGAAACAGTCTTTTTTTTAGAATCTGGAAATGGATGTATGGATCGCTTGGAGGCTTATAGTGAAAAAGGAAATATCTTCACATGAAAACTAGACAGAATCCTTCTGAGAAACTTCTTTGTGATGTGTGGTTTCACCTCACAGAGTTGAACCATTCTTTTGATTGAGCAGCTTGGAAACAGTCTTTTTGTAGAATCTGCATATGGATACTTGGCGTGCTCTTAGGCCTGTGGTGAAAAAAGGAATATCTTCATATAAAAACTAGACAGAAGCTTAATGTGAAAATTCGTTGTGATGTGTGCATTCTTCTCACAGAGTTGAGAATTTCTTTTGATTGAGCAGTATGGAAACAGTCTTTTTGTAATATCTGCAGAAGGATATTTTTCAGCAGCTTGAACCCTATGCAGAAAAAGGAAATATCTTCACTTAAAAATCAGATGTAAGCATTCTGAGAAACTTCTCTGGGATGTGTGCATTCATCTCACAGAGATGAACCTTTCTTTTGATTGAGCAGTTTGGAAACCGTCTTTTTGTAGAATCTGCAAAGGGATATTTGTGAGCCCATTGAGGTCTATGGTGAAATCGGAAATATAGTCACTTAAAAACTAGACACAAGCCTTTTGTGAAACTTCTTTTTGATTTGTGCTTTCATCTGACAGAGTTGAACCTTCCTTTTCATTCAGCTGTTTGGAAACAGTCTTTTTGTAGAATCTGTAAATGGATATTTGGAGTACTTTGAGGCCTTGGTGAAAAGGAAATATCTTCAGATAAAAACAAGACAGAAGTTTTTTGAGAAAGTACATTGTGATGTGTGCATTCATCTCCCAGAGGAAAAACTTTCCTTTGATTGAGCAGTTTGAAAACCGTCTTTTTGAAGAAGCTGCCATGGGATATTTGTGAGACATTTGAGGCCGATGGTGAAAAAGGAAATATCTTCATATAAAAACTAGAACAAAGTTTTCTGAGAAACTTATTTGTGATGTGTGCATTCATTTCAGAGGTTTAAACTTTCCTTTGATTGAGCAGTTTGGAAACAGTCTTTTTGTAGAGTCTGCATGGGGATATTTCTAAAGGGTTTGAGGTCTATGGTGAAAAAGAAATATCTTCACCTAAAAACTAGACAGAAGCATTCTGAGAAACTTCTTTGTAATATGGGCATTCATCTCACAGAGTCGAAATTTTCTTTTGATTGAGGAGTTTTGAAGCAGTCTTTTTGCAAAATCTGCAAATGGAGATTTGGAGCGCCTTGAGGCCAATGATGAAAAAGGAAATACCTTCACATAAAAACTAGACAGAAGCTTTCTGAGAAACTGCTTTGTGAAGTGTGCTTTCACCTCAAAGAATTGAACTTTTCTTTTGATTGAGCAATTTGGAAACAGTCTTTTTGTGGAATCTGCAAAGGAATATTTGTGAGCCCTTTGAGCCTATGGTGAAAAAGGAAATATCTGCACACAAAAACTAGACAGAAGGTTTCTGACAAACTGCCATGTGTTGATGTGAGCATTTATCTCACACTGTTAAAAGTTTCTTTTCATTGAGTGGATTGGAAACATTCTTTCTGCAGAATCTGTAAAGGGATAACTGTGAGCACTTTGAGGCCTATGATGAAAAAGGAAATAACATAAAAAGTAGACAAAAGTGTTTGAGAAACATCTTGGTGATGTGTGCATTCATCTCACAGAGTTGAACCTTTCTTTTGATTGAGCAGCTTGGAAACAGTCTTTTTGTAGAATCCACAAAGGGATATTTGGAGAGCTTTGAGGTGTATGGTGAAAATGGAAATATCTTCAAATAAAAACTAGACAGAAGTTTCTGAGAAATTTCTTTGTGATATGTGCATTCATCTCACAGAGTTGAGACTTTCTTTTCATTGAGCAGTTTGGAAACAGTCTTTTTGTAGAACCTGCAAAGGGATATTTGAAGTGATTTGAGACCCATAGTGAAAAAGGAAATCTCTTCATATAAAAACTAGGCCGAAACTTTCTGAGAAACTTGTTTGTGTTGTGTGTATTCATCTCACAAAGCTGAACCTTTCTTTTGAGTAAGCAGTTTGGAAACAGTCTATTTGTAGAATCTGCAAATGGATATTTGTGGGCACTTTTAGGCATAAGGTTTGAAAGGAAATATTTTCACATAAAAACTAGATGAAAGTATTCTGAGAAACTTCTTTGTGATGTGTGCTTTCATCTCACAGAGGTGAGCATTACTTTTGATTGAGCAGTGTGGAAACAGTCTTTTTGTGGTATCTGCAATGGGATATTTGTGAGCCGTTTGAGGCCTATGGTAAAAAATGAAATATGCTCGCATAAAAACTAGACAAAAGCATTCTGTGAAACTTCTTCTTGATGTGTGCATTGATGTCAAGGAGTTGAACACTTCCTTTGATTGATCAGTTTGGAAACAGTCGTTTTGTAGAATCTGCAAAGGGATATTTGCAGCATTTTGAGGCCTATGGTGATAAAGGAAATATCTTTACATAAATACTAGACAGAAGTTTTCTGAGAAGCTGCTTTGTGATGTGTGCTTTTGTCTCACAGAGTTGCACAGTTCTTTTGATTGAAGAGTTTGGAAACAGTCTTTTTGTAGAATCTGCAGAGAGATATTTGTGAGCCTATTGAGGCCTATGGTGAAAAAGGAAATATCTTCACACAAAAACTAGACAGAAGAATTCTGAGAAAATTCTTTGTGATGTGTGTTTTCATCTCACAGAGTTGAACCTTTCTTTTGATTGAGCAATTTGGAATCATTCTTTCTGTGGAATGTACAAAGGGATATATATGAGCAGTTTCAGGCTTTTAGTGGAAAAGGAAATATCTTCAAATAAAAACTAGACAGAAGCATTCTCAGAAACTTCTTTGGGATGTGTGCATTCACCTTACAGAGCTGAACCTTTCTTTTGATTGAACAATTTGGAAACAGCCTTTTTTAGAGACACCCAATGGATATTTGGAGCAGATTGATGCCTAAGGAGAAAAAGGAAATATCTTCACAAACAAGCTAGACAGAAGCTTTCTGAGGAACTTCTTTGTGATGTGTGCATTCACCTCACAGATTTGAACTTTCTTTTGATTGAGCCGTTGGGACACAGTCTTTTTATAGAATCTGCCAAGGGATATTTCTGAGCAGTTTGAACCCTATGGTGAAAAAGGAAATATCTTCACATAAAAACTAGACAGAAGCACTCTGAGAAACTTCTTTGTAATGTGTGCATTTATCTCAGAGAGTTTAAACATTGTTTTGGTTGAGTAGTTTGGAAACAGTCTTTTTGTGGAATTGGCCAAGGAATATTTGGAGTGGTTTGAGGCCTAAGTTGAAAAAGGAAATATCGTCACATAAAAACTAGACAGAAGGTTTCTGAGAAACTTCTTTGTGGTGTGTGCATTCTTCTCACAGAGTTGAACCCTTCCTATGATTGAAAAGTTTGGAAACAGTATTTTTGTAGAATTGGCCAAGGGATATTTGCAGCAGTTTGAGGTCTATTGTGAAAAAGGAAATGTCTTCACCTAAAGACTAGACAGAAGCTTTCTGAGGAACTTGGTTGTGATGTGTGCATTCATCCAACAGAGTTGAACCTTTCCTTTGATTGAGCAGTTTGGAAAGAGTCTTTTTGTGTAATCTGTAAATGGATATATTGAGCACTTTGAGGCCAATGGTGAAAAAGGAAATATCTTCACAGAAAAACTAGACTGAAGCTTTTTGAGAAACTTCTTTGTAGTGTGTGCATTCATCTCACAGAGTTGAACTTTTGATTTGATTGAACAATTTGGAAACAGCCTTTTTGTAGAACCTGCAAAGGGATATTTGTGAGTGATTTGTGGCCTGTGGAGACAAAGGCAATATCTTCACATAAAAACTAGATTGAAAATTTCTGAAAAACTTCTCTGTGATGTGTGTGAAATACTCTTTTTGTAGACTCGGCAAAGGGATATTTGTAGCACTGTGATGCCTAAGTTGAAAAACGAAATATTTTCACAGAAAAATTGACAGAAGTTTTCTGAGAAACTTCTTTGTGATGTGTGCATTCATCTCACAGAGTTGAATCCTCCTATTCATTGAGCAGTTTGGAAACAGTCTTTTTGTAGAATCTGAAAAGGGATAATTGAAGTGCTTGTGGGCCTATGGTGAAAAAGGGAATATCATCACATAAAAACTACACAGAAGCATTCTGAGAAACTTCTTTGTGATTTGTGCACTCATCTCACAGAGTTCAAATATTCTTTTGATTGAGCAGTTTGGAAAGAGTCTTTTTATAGGAACCGCAAATATTTGTGAGCCCTTTGAGGCCTATGGTGAAAAAGGAAATATCTTCACATGAAACCTAGAGGGACGAGTTTTGAGAAACTTCTTTGTGATGTGTGATTTCATCTCACAGAGTTGGACCTTTCTGTTCATTGAGCAGTTTTGAAACAGTCATTTGTACATGCTGAAAAGTTATATTTGGAGTGCTTTGATGCATGTGGTGTAAAAGGAAATACCTACACATAAGAACTAGACAGAAGCATTCTGAGAAACTCCTTTGTGATGTTTGCATTCATCTCACAAATTTGAAAGTTTCTTTTGATTCAGCAGTTTGGAAACACTCTTTAGTAGAATCTGCAAATGGATATTTGTAGTGCTTTGAATCCTATGGTGATAAAGGAAATATCTTCCCATAAAAACTTGACAGAAGCTTTCTGAGAAACTTCTTTGTGATGTGTGCATGCATCTCACAGAGTTTAACCTTTCTTTTGATTGAGCAGTTTGCAAACAGTCTTTTTGTAGAATCTTAAAAGGGATATTTGTGAGCCATTTGAGGCCTATGGTGAAAAATGAAACATCTTCACATAAAAACTAGACAGATGCTTTCTGAGAAACTTCTTTGTGATGTGTGCATTCGTCTCACAGAGTTGAACTTTTCTTTTGATTGAGCATTTTGGAAATAGTCTTTTTGTAGAGTCTGCAAAGGGATATTTGTGCGCCATTTGTGTCCTATGGTGAAAAAGGAAATATCTTCACATGAAAACTAGATAGAAGCATACTGAGAAACTTCTTTGTGATGTGTACATTCATCTCACAGAGTTGAAACTTTCTTTTGATTGAGGAGATTGGAAACTGTCTTTTTGTAGTATCTGAAAAGGGATATTTGTGAGCACTTTGTTGCCTATGGAGAAAAAGGAATTATCTTCATATAAAACTAGACAGAAGCTTTCTGAAAAACTTCTCTGTGATATGTGCTTTCACTTCACAGAGTTGAACATTTCTTTTCAAGAGCAGTTTTGAAAGAGTCTTTTTGTAGAAGGTACAAAGGGATACTTGGAGGGCTGTTATGCCTATGGTGAAAAACAAAGTACCTTAACAAAAAACTAGATAGAATATTTCTGAGAAATTTATTTGTGATGTACTCATTCATCTCACAGAGTTGAACACTCCATTTCATTGAGGAGTTTGGAAACAGACTTTTTGTGGAATCGGAAAAGGATATTTGAAGTGCTTGGAGGCCTATGGTGAAAAAGGGAATATCTTCACCAAAAAACCAGACAGAATCTTTCTGAGAAAGTTTTTTGTGATGTGTGCATTCATCTCACAGGATTGAACCTTTCTTTTTATTGAGCAGTTTGGAAACAGTTTTATTTTAGATTCTGCAAAGGGATATTTGTGAGCGCTTTTTGGCCTACGGTGAAAAAGGGACCATATTCACATGAAAACTAGACAGAAGCACTCTGAGAAACTTCACCGTGGTGTGGGCTTCCATCTCACAGAGTTGAACCTTTCTTTTGATTGAGCAGTTTGGAAACAGTCTTTTTAGAATCTGAAAGGGATATTTGCGAGCCCTTTGAGGCCTATGGTGAAAAAGGAAATATCTTCACATGAAAACTAGATAGAAGATTTCTGAGAAAATTCTTTTTTTGTGTGCTTTCATCTCACATAGTTGAACCTTACTTTTCATTGGGAATTTTTGAAACAATCTTTGTGTAGAAGCTGCAAAGGGATATTTGGAGCACTTTGATACCTATGGTGAAAAAGGAAATATCTTCAGATAAATACTAGTCAGAAGGATTCTGAGAAACTTTTTCGTGATGTGTGCATTCATCTCATAGAGGTGAAACTTTCATTTGAATGAGCAGTTTGGAAACAGTCTTTTTGAAAATCGGCAAAGGGATATTTGGAGCATTCTGTGGCCTATGGTGAAAAAAGAAATATCTTAACATAAAAACTAGAAAGATGATTTCTGAGAAACTTCTTTGTGATGTGTGCATTCAAATCACAGAGTCGAACATTTCTTTTGATTGAACATTTTGGAAACAGTCTTTTTGTAGAATCTGCAAAGGGATATTTCTGAGTGGTTTGAGGCCTATTGTGAAAAAGCAAATATTTTCATATAAAAACTAGACAGAGGATTTCTGAGAATCTTTTTTGTGATGTGTACATTCATCTCAGAGTTGAAACTTTCTTTTCATTGAGCTGTTTTGACACAGTCTTTTTGTGGAATCTGCAAAGTATATTTGGAATGCTTTGAGGACTATGGTGAAAAAGGAAATACCTTCACATAAAAACTAGACAGAAGCATTCTGAGAAACTCCTTTGTGATGTGTGCATTCATCACACAGAGTTGAACCTTTCTTTTGATTCAGAAGTTTGGAAACAGTTCTTTTGTAGAACCGGCCAAGGGTTGTTTGGAGTGGTTTGAGACCTACAGTGAAAAAGGAAATATCTTCACATAAAAACTAGACAAAAGCACTCTGAGAAACTTCTTTTGATGGGTGCATTCATCTCACAGAGTTGAACCTTCCTTTTGATTGAGCCACTTAGAAATAGTATTTTTGTAAGATCGGCCAAGGGATACGTGGACCACTTTGAGGCATATGGTGAAAAAGGAAATGTCTTCACATAAAAACTAGATGGAGACTTTATGAGAAACTTCTTTGTGATGTGTGCATTCATCTCAGAGAGTTGAATCTTTCTTTTCATTGAGGAGTTTTGAAACAGTCTTTTTTTAGAATCTGCAAAGGGATAGTTTTGAGCCCTTCGAGGCCTATGGTGAAAAAGGAATGATCTTCATATTAAAACTAGACAGAAGCTTTCCAAGGAGCTTCTTTGTGATGTTTGCTTTCATCTCACAGAACTGAACTTTTCTTTTGACTGAGCAGTTTGGAAAGAGTCTTCTTGTAGAATCTGCAAATTGATTTTTTGAGAGATTTGAGGCCTATGGTATAAAACTAAATATCTTCACATACAAAGCAGACAGAAGATTTCTGAGGAACTTCTTTGTGATGTGTGAATTCATCTCACTGTGTTCAACCTTTCTTTTTATTGAGCACTTTGGAAACAGTCTTTTTGTAGAATCTGCAATGGGATATTTTTGAGCCTTTTAAGGCCTATGGTGAAAAAGGAATCATCTTTACATAAAGAGTAGACAGAAGCTTACTGTGAAACTACTTTGTGATGTGTGCCTTCATCTCACAGAATTGAACCTTTCTTTTCATTGAGCAGTTTGGAAACAGTTTTTTGAAAAATCTGCAAATGCATATTTGGAGCTCTTTCAGGCTTATGGTGAAAAAGGAAATATCTTCACATAAAAACTACACAGAAGCTTTCTGAGAAACTTCTTTGTGATGTCTGCTTTCATCTCCCAGAGTTGGACATTTCTTTTGATTAAGCAGTTTGGAAACAGTCTTTCTGTAGAATCTGCAAAGGGATATTTGTGAACCCTTTGAGGCCTATGGTGAAAAGGCAAATATCTTCACATAAAAAGTAGACAGAAACTTTCTTAGAAACTTCTTTGGATGTGTGCATTCATCTCACAGAGTTGAAACTTTCTTTTGATTTAGCAGTTTGGAAACAGTCTTTATGTAGAATCTTCAAAGGGATATTTAGAGTGATTTGAAGCCTATGATGAAGACAGAAATATCTTCACATAAAAACTAGACAGAAGCTTTCTCAGAAACTTCTTGTGATGTGTGCATTCATCTCACAAGTTGAAGCTTTCTTTTCATTGAGGAGTTTGGAAACCATCTTTTTTTAGAATCTGCAAATGCATACCTGTGAGAGCTTTGTGGCCTATGGTGGAAAAGGAAATAACTTCACATAAAATCTAGAGAGAAGATTTCTGAGACACTTGATTGTGATGCCTGTTTTCATCTCACAGCATTAAACCTTTCCTTTATTGAGCAGTTTGGAAACAGTCTTTGTGTAGAATCTGCAAAGGGATACTTAGAGCGCTTTGAGGCCTATAGTTAAAAGGCAAATATCTTCACATAAAAACTAGACAGAAGCTTTCTGAGAAACTTCCATGTGATGTGTGCATTCATCTCCCAGAGTTGAAACTTTCCTTTCATTGAGGAGTTTTGAAACTGTCTTTTTTTAGAATCTGCAACTGGACACTTGTGAGAGCTTTGTGGCCTATGGTGAAAAAGGAAGTAACTTCTCATAAAAACTAGACAGAAACTTTCTGAGAAACTTCTTTGTGATGTGCACTCTCATCTCACTGTGTTGAACGTTTCTTTTGATTCAACCGTTTGGAAATACTGTTTTTGAATAATCTGCAAAGGGATGTTTGTGAACGGTTAAAGGCCTATGTTGAAAAAGGAAATATATTCACATAAAAACTAGACAGAAGATTTTGGTGAAACTTCTTTGTGATGTGCGCTTTCAGCTCACAGAGTTGAACCTTTGTTTTGTTTCAGCAGTTTGGATAGAGTCTTCTTGTAGCATCAGAAAGGGATATTTGGAGCCCTTTGGGACCCATGGTGAAAAAGGAAATATCTTCACATGAAAACTAGACAGAAACTTTCTGGGAAACTTCTTTGTGATGTGTGCATTCATCTTACAGTGTTGAACCTTTCTTTTGATTGAGCAGTTTGGAAACCATCTTTTTGTAGATTCTGCAGAGGGATATTTTTGAGCCATTTGAGGTCTATTGTGAAAAAGGAAATATCTTCACATAAAAACTAGACAGAAGCTTTTTGAGAAACTTCTTTGTGATGTGTGCATTCATCTCACAGAGTTGAACTTTTCTTTTGATTTAGCATTTTGGAAACAGTCTTTTTGTACAATCTGCAAAGGGATATTTCTGATGAGTTTGAGGCCTATGGTGAAAAAGAAATATCTTCACATAAAGAGTAGACAGAAGCATTCCGAGAAACATCTTTGGATGTGTGTATTCACCTCACAGAATTGAACTTTCCTTTGATTGAGCAGTTTGGATACAGTCTTTTTGTAGATTATGCAGAGAGATATTTGTGAGCAGTTAGAGGCCTATGGTGAAAAATTAAATAACTTCACATAAAAACTAAACAGAAGGTTTTTGACAAACTACTTTGTGGTGTGTGCATTCACCTCACAGAGTTGAACTTTGTTTTGATTTAGCATTATGGAAACAGTGTTTTTATGCAATCTGCAAAAGGATATTTGTGAGTTTTTTAAGGCTTATGGTGAAAAGGATATATCTTCACATAAAAACTAGACAGAAGCATTCTGAGAAACTTCTTTGTGATGTGTGTATTCATTTCACAGAGTTAAACCTTCCTTTTTATTGAGCTGCTTGGAAACATTCTTTTTGTAGAATCTGCAAAAGGATATTTGTGAGCCCTTTGAGCCTATGGTGAAATGGGAAATATATTCACATAAAAGGCAAGCAGAACCTTTCTGAGAAATTCCTTTGTGATGTGTGCTTTCATCTCACAGAGTTGAACCTTTCTTTTGTTTGAGCAGTTTGGAAACAGTCTTTTTGTAGAATCTGCAAATGGGTATCTGGAGGGCTTTGTGGCTTATGGTGAAAACGGAAATATCTTCACATAAAAATTAGACAGAAGCTTTCTGAGAAACTTATCTGCCATCAGTGCTTTCATCTCACAGAGTTGAACTGCTCTTTGAGCAGTTTGGAAACAGTCTTTTTTTACAGTCCACAAAGGGATATTTGTGAGAAGTTTGAGGCCTATGTTGAAAAAGGAAATATCTTCACAAAAAGCTGGACAGAATCTTTTTGAGAAACTTTTTGTGATATTTCCATTCACCTCACAGAGATGAAACGTTATTTTGATTGAGGAGTTGAGAAACAGTCTTTTTGTAGACCCTGTAGGGGGATATTTGTGAGTGGTTTGAAGGCTATGTTGAAAAAGGAAGTGTCTTCACAAAAAAACCAGAGAGATGCATTTTGAGAAACTTCTTTGTAACATGTGCATTCATCTCCCTGAGTTGAACCTTTCTTTTGATTGAACAGTTTGGAAAAACTCTTTTTGTAAAATCTGCAAAGGGGTATTGGCAAGACCATTGAGGCCTATGGTGAAATAGGAAATAACTTCATAAAAAAACTAGACAGAAGCTTTCTGAGAAACTCCTTTATGATGTGTGGTTTCATCTCACAGAGTGGAACCTGTCTTTTGATTGAGCAGTTTGGAAACAGTCTTTTTTTAGGATCTGCAAATGGATATTTGGAGTGCTTTGAGGAATACTGTGAAAAAGAAAATATCTTCACATAAGAACTAGACAGCAGATTTCTGAGAAAATCCTTGGTGATGTGTGCTTTCATCTCAGAGAGTTGAACCTTTCTTTTGATTGAGTAGTTTTGAAACAGTCTTTTCTAGAATCTGGAAATGGATGTTTGGGGCACTTTGAGGCCTATGGTGAAAAAGCAAATATGTTCACATAAAAGCTAGACAGAAGCTTTCTGAGAAACTGCTTTGTGATGTGTGCATATATCTCATAGAGTTGAACTTTTGTTTTGATTGAGTAGTTTGGAAATAGTCTTTTTGTAGATTCTGCAGTGGGATATTTGTGAGCGATTTGAGGCCTATGAGGAAAAAGAAATATATTCACATAAAGACTAGACAGAAGCATTCTGAGAAACTTGTTTGTGATATGTGCATTCATCTTACAGAGCTTAAACTTTCTTTTGATTGAGCAGTTTGGAAACAGTCTTTTTGTAGATTCTGCAGAGGGATATTTGTGAGTGGTTTGAAGCCTATGGTGGAAAAGGAAATATCTTCACATAAAAACTAGGCAGAACCTTTTTGAGAAACTTCTTTGTCTTGTGTGCTTTCCTGTCACTGAGTTCAACCTTTCTTTTGATTGCACTGTTTGGAAACAGTCGTTTTGTGAAATTTGCAAATCGATGTTTGGATCACTTTGATGCCTATGGTGAAAATGGAAATATCTTCACATAAAAACTAAAGAGAAGTTTTCTGAGAACCATCTTTGTGATGTGTGCATTCATCTCACAGAGTTGAAACTTTCTTTTGTTTGAGTAGTTTGGAAACAGTCGTTTTGTATAATCTGCCAAAGGATATTTTTGAGTGCATTGAGGCCTATGGTGCAATAGGAAATATCTTCACATAAAAACTAGACAGAAGAATTCTGAGAAACTTCTTTGTGATGTGTGCTTTCATATAACAGAGTTGAATCTTTCTTTTGATTGAGCAGTTTGGAAACAGTCTTTTCTAGAATCTGGAAATGAATGTTTGGGGTGATTTGAGGCCTATGGTGAAAAAGCAAATATGTTCACATAAAAGCTAGACAGAAGCTTTTTGAGAAACTGCTTTGTGATGTGTGCATATATCTCACAGAGTTGAACCTTTGTTTTGATTGAGTAGTTTGGAAATAGTCTTTTTGTAGATTCTGTAGTTGGATATTTGTAAGCGGTTTGAGGCCTATGGTGAAAAAGAAATATATTCACATAAAGACTAGACAGAGCATTCTGAGAAACTTGTTTGTGATGTGTGCATTCATCTTACAGAGCTGAAACTTTCTTTTGATTGAGCAGTTTGGAAACAGTCTTTTTGTAGATTCTGCAGAGGGATATTTGTGAGTGGTTTGAAGCCTATAGTGGAAAAGGAACTATCTTCACATAAAAATTAGGCAGAACCTTTTTGAGAAACTTCTTTGTCTTGTGTGCTTTCCTGTCACCGAGTTCAACTTTACTTTTGATTGCGCTGTTTGGAAACAGTCTTTTTGTAAAATTTGCAAATCGATGTTTGGATCGCTTTGATGCTTATGGTGAAAATGGAAATATCTTCACATAAAAACTAAAGAGAAGCTTTCTGAGAAACTTCTTTGTGATGTGTGCATTCATTTCACAGAGTTGAACCTTTGTTTTGAATGATCAGTTTGGAAACAGTCTTTTTGTAAAATCTGCAAATGGATATTTGTAGTGCTTTGAGGCCCATGGTGAAAAAGGAAATATCTTCATATAAAAACTAGACAGAATCTTAATTAGAAACTTTTTTGTGATGTGTGCATCCATCTCACAGAGTTGAACCTTTCTATTGACTGAGGAGTTTGGAAACTGTCTTTTTGTAGCTTCAGGAGAGGGATATTTGTGAGCGGTTTGAGGCCTATGGTGAATAAGGAAATGTCTTCCCATAAAAACTAGACAGAAACTTTATGAGAAACTTCTTTTTGATGTGTGCATTCATCTCACAGTGTTGAACGTTTCTTTTGAATGAGCAGTTTGGAAACAGTTTTTTTGAAGAATATGCAAAGGGATATTTGTGATCCCTTTGTGACCTATGATTAAAAAGGGAATATCTTCACAAAAAAACAAGACAGACGCTTTCTTTGAAACTTCTTTGTGATGCGTCCATTCATCTCACAGAATTGAAACTTTCTTTTGTTTGAGCAGTTTGGAAATAGTCTTTTTGTAGAATCTGCAGAGGGATATTTGTGAGGGTTTCAGGCCTATAGTGAATAAGGAAATATCTTCCCATGAAAAGTACATGTAAGCATTCTGTGAAAGTTCTTTGTGATGTGTGCATTCACCAAACAGAGGTGAACTTTCCTTTTGATTGAGCAGTTTCAAAAATGTCTTTTTGTAGAATCTGCAAAGGGATAATTGTGAGCCCATTGAGGCATATGGTGAAATAGGAAATACATTCAAATAAAAACTAGACACAAGCTTTTTGAGAAATTTCTTTGTGATGGGAGATTTCATTTCACAGAGTTGAACCTTTCTTTTGATTGACCAGTTTGTAAACAGTCTTTTTGTATAATCTGCAGAGGGATACTTGTGAGTGGATTGAGGTCAATGGTGAAAAAGGAATTTTCTTCACATAAAAACTTGACAGAATCCTTTGAGTAACTTCTTCATGATGTGTGCATTCATCTCACATAATTGAACCTTTCTTTTGATTGAGCACTTTGGAAACAGTCTTTTTGTAGAATCTGCTGAGGGATATTTGTGAGCCCTTAGAGGCCTATGGTGAAAAAGGAAATATCTTCATATAAATAATAGAAAAAAGCTTTCTGAGGAACTTCTTTGTGAGGTGTGCTTTCTTCTCACAGAGTTGAACCTTTCTTTTGATTGGGCAGTTTAGAAACAGTCTTTTTGTAGTTTGCCAACGGATAGTTGGAGTGCTTTGAGGCCTATGGTGAAAAAGGAAATATCTTCACATAAAAACTAGACAGAAGCTTTCTGAGAAACTTCTTTGTGTTGTGTGCTTTAACATAACTCAGTTGAACTTTTCTTTTGTTTGTGCAGTTTGGAAACAGTCTTTTTGTAAAACCTGCAGAAGTATATTTGTGAGCGATTTCAGGCCTATGGTGAAAAAGGAAATATCTTCACATAAAAACTAGACAGAAGCATTCTGAGAAAACTCATTGTGATGTGTGCATCCATCTCATAGAGTTGAACGTTTCTTTTGATTGAGCTGTTTGGAAATAGTCTTTCTGCAGAATCTGCAAAGGTATATTTTTGAGTCCATTCAGTCTTATGGTGAAACAGGAAATAACTTCATATAAGAACTAGATGGATGCTTTCTGAGAAACTTCTTTGTGATGTGTGCTTTCATCTCACAGAGTTGAACCTTTATTTTGATTGAGCAGTTTGGAAACAATCTTTTTGTAGAATCTACAAATGGACATTTGGGGCGCTTTAAGGCCTATTGTGAAAAATGACATATCGTCATATAAAGCTAGACAGAAACTTTTTGAGAAACTTCTTTGTGATGTGTGCATTCATCTCACAGAGTTGAACCTTCTCTTTTTGAGCAGTTTGGAAACAGTCTTTCTATACATTCCACAAAGGGATATTTTTGAGTTGTTTTTGGCCTATGGTTAAAAAGAAATTTATTCACATAAATACTAGGTAGAAGCACTCTGAGAAACTTTTTTATGATGTGTGCATTCATCTCACAGTGTTGAAACTTGATTTTGGTTGAGCATTTTGGAAACAGTCTTTTTGTAGAATCTGCAAGGGGATATTTCTGAGGGGTTTGAGGCCTATGGTGAAAAAGAAATATCTTCACATAAAAACTAGACAGATGTATTCTGAGAAACATCTTTGGGTCGTGTGCTTTCGTCTCACAGAGTTCAACCATTCTTTTGATAAGCAGTTTGGAAACAGTCTTTTTGTAGATTCTGCAATGGGATAGTTTTGAGTCCATGAAGTTCTATGGTGAAATAGGAAATAACTTCACATAAAAAGTAGATGAAATCTTTCTGTGAAACTTCTTTGTGATGTGTGCTTTCATCTCACAGAGTTGAACCTTTCTTTTGATTGAGCAGTTTGGAAAGAGTCTTTTTACAGAATCTGCAAATGGACATTTGGAGTGCTTTGAGGCCTATTGTGAAAAAGGAAATATCTTCATATAAACTCTACACAGAAGCTTTTTGAGAAACTTCTTTGTGATGTGTGCATTCATCTCACAGAGTTGAACGTTCTTTTCATTGAGCACTTTGGAAACAGTTTTTCTATACATTTGGTAAAGGTATATTTCTGAGTGGTTTGTGGCCTACAGTGAAAAGAAATATCTTCACATAGAAGCTAGACAGAAGCTTTCTGAGAAACTTCTTTGGGATGTGTGCTTTCACATCACAAATTTGAACCTTTCTTTTGATTGAGAGGTTTGGAAACAGTCTTTTCGTAGAATCTGCAAATGGATATTTAGAACACTTTGAGGCCTATGTTGAAAAAGGAAATACCTTCACATAAAAATTAGACAGAAGCTTTCTAATAAACATCTTTGTGATGTGTTCATTCATCTCTCAGGGTTGAACATTTCTTTAGATGGAGCAGTTTGGAAACAGTCTTTTTGTAGAATCTGCAGAGGGATATTTGTGAGAGTTTTGAGCCCTATGGAGAAAAAGTAATTACCTTCACAAAAAACTAGACAGAAAATTTTCGAGAAACTTCTTTGTGATGTGTGCATTCATCTCATGATGTTAAAAATTTCTTTTGATTGAGCAGTTTGGAAATGTCTTTTTGTAGATTCTGCAGAAGGATATTTGTGAGTGGTTTGAGGCACATGGTTAAAAATTAAATATGTTCACATAAAAACTAGACGGAAGCTTTTTGAGAAACTTCTTTGTTATGTGTGCATTCATCTCAAAGAGTTGGAACTTTCCTCTGATTGAGCAGTTTGGAAACAGTCTTTTTGCACGATCAGCAAAGGGATATTTCTGAGCAGTTTGAGGCCTATGATGAAAAGGAAGTATCTTCACATAAATACTAGGCAGAAACATTCTGATAATCTGCTTTGTGATGTGTGCATTTATCTCACAGTGTTTAACCTTTCTTTGATTGAGGAGTTTGGACACACTCTTTTTGTAGTATCTACATAGGGATATTTGTGAGTGGGTTGAGTCCTATGGTGAAAAAGGAAATATGTTCACAAAAAAAAAATAGGGAGAAGCACTCTGAGAAACTTCTTTGTGTTTTATGCATTCATCTCACAGAGTTGAAGACTTCCTTTGATGGAGCTCTTTGTCTTTGGAAACAGTCTTTTAAAAAAATTTTATTATTATTATACTTTAAGTTTTAGGCAATGTACAGGCTGGTTACATATGTATACATGTGCCATGCTGGTGTGTTGCACTCATTAACTCATCATTTGGCATTAGATATATCTCCTAATGCTATCCCTCCTTCCTCTCCCCACCACACAACAGTCCCCAGAGTATGATGTTCCCCTTCCTGTGTCCATGTATTCTCATTGTTCAATTCCCACCTATGAGTGAGAACATGTGGTGTTTGGATTTTTGTCCTTGTGATAGTTTACTGAGAATGATGATTTCCAATTTCATCCATTTCCTTACAAAGGACATGAACTCATCATTTTTTATGGCTGCATATTATTCCATGGTGTATATGTGCCACATTTTCTTAATCCAGTCTATCATTGTTGGACGTTTGGGTTGGTTCCAAGTCTTTGCTATTGTGAATAGTGCCACAATAAATATATGTGTGCGTGTGTCTTTATAGCATCATGATTTATAGTCCTTTGGGCATATACCCAGTAATGGGATGACTGGGTCAAATGGTGTTTCCAGTTCTAGATCCCTAAGAAATCGCCAAATTGACTTCCACAATGGTTGAACTAGTTTCCCGCATCACCAAGTCAATCCTAAGCCAAAAGAACAAAGCTGGAGGCATCACACTACCTGACATCAAACTATACTACATGGCTACAGTAACCAAAAAAGCATGGTACTGGTACCAAAACAGAGATATAGGTCAACGGAACAGAACAGAGCCCTCAGAAGTAATGCCACTTATCTACAACTATCTGATCTTTGACAAACCTGAGAAAAACAAGCAATGGGGAAAGGATTCCCTACTTAATAAATGGTGCTGGGAAAAGTGGCTAGCCATATGTAGAAAGCTGAAACTGGATCCCTTCCTTACACCTTATACAAAAATTAATTCAAGATGGATTAAAGACTTAAACATTAGACCAAAAACCATAAAAACCCTAGAAGAAAACCTAGGTATTACCATTCAGAACATAGGCATGGGGAAGGACTTCATGTCTAAAACACTAAAAGCAATGGCAACAAAAGCCAAAATTGACAAATGGGATCTAATTAAACTAAAGAGCTTCTTCACAGCAAAAGAAACTACCATCAGAGTGAACAGGCAACCTACAAAATGGGAGAAAATTTTTGCAATCTACTCATCTGGCAAAGGGCTAATATCCAGAATCTACAATGAACTCAAACCAATTTACAAGAAAAAAGCAAACAGCCCAATCAAAAGTGGGTGAAGGACATGAAGAGACACTTCTCAAAAGAAGACATTTATGCAGCTGAAAAACACATGAAAAAATGCTCACCATCACTGGAAACAGTGTTTTTGTAGAATCAGCAAAGGGATATTTGTGAGCACTTTGAGGCCTATGGTGAAAAAGGAAATATCTTCACTTAAAAACTAGACAGAAGCCTTCTGAGAAACTTCTTTGCAATGTCTCCATTCATATCACAGAATTGAACCTTTCTTTTGATTGAGCAGTTTGGAAACAATCTCTTTCTGGAATCTGCAAATGAATATTTGGAGAGATTTGAGGTCTATTGTAAAAAAGGAAATGTCTTCACATAAAAACTAGACAGAAACTTTCTGAGAAACTTCTTTGTGAAGTGTGCTTTCATCTCACATAGTTGAACCTTATATTTCTTTGAGCAGTTTGGAAACAGTCTTTTTGTAGAATCTGCAAAGGGATATTTGAGAGCCTTTTGAGGCTTATGGCAAAAAAGGAAATATCTACACCTAAAAACTAGAAAGAAGCTTTCTAAGCAACTTCCTTGGGATGTGTGGTTTCAACTCATAGGGTTGAACCTTTGGTTTCATTGAGCACTTTGGAAACAGTCTTTTTGTAGAGTCTGCAAATGGATATTTGGAGCACTTGGAGGCCTATGGTGAAAAAGGAAATATCTTCACATAAAAACTAGACAGAAGCTTACAGAGAAACCTTTTTGTGATGTGTGCATTCATATCACAGAGCTGAAACTTTCTTTTCATTAAGCCATTTGGAAACTGTCTTTTTGTAGTATCTGCAATGAGATATTTCTAAACAGTATGAGTGCGATGTTGAAATAGGAAATATCTTTACATAAAAACTAGACAGAGGCATACTGAGAAACTTCTTTGTGATGTGTGCATTCATCTCACAGAGTTGAAACATTCTTTGATTGAGTAGTTTGGAAACAGTGTTTTTATAGAAACTGCAAAAGGATATTCGTGATTTCTTTGAAGCCCCGGTGAAAAAGGAAATATCTTCACATAAAAACTAGATAGAAGATATCTGAGAAACTTCTTTGTGATGTGTGCATTCACCTCATACAGTTCAAACTTTCTTTTCATTGAGCAGTTTGGAAACAGTCTTGTTGTAGAATCTGCAAAGGGATATTTTTGAGCACTTTGAGGACTATGGAGAAAAAGGAAATATCTACACATAAAAAATAGACAGAAGCTTTGTGAGAAACTTCTTTGTGATGTTTGCATTCACTTCACACAGTTGAAACTTTCTTCTGATTGACCAGTTTGGAAACAATATTTTTGTGGAATCTGCAAAAGAGTATTTGGTGTGCTTTTAGGCCTATGGTGGAAAAGGAAATATCTTCACAAAAAACAAGACAGAAGTATTCTGAGAAACTTCTTCATGATGTCTGCATTCAACTCACAAAGTTGAAACTTTCTTTTGATTGAGCAGTTTGGAAACACTCTCTTTGTAGTATCTGCAAATGGATATTTGGAGCGCTTTGAGGCCTACAGCTGAAAAGGAAATATCTTCACACAAAAACTAGACAGAAGCACTCTGAGAAACTTCTTTGTGAAGTGTGTATTAATCACACAGAGTTGAACTTTTCTTCTCATTGAGCAGATTTGAAACACTCTTTTTGTAGAATCTGCACGTGGATATTTGGAGCAATTTGAGGCCTATGGTGGAAAAAGAAAAATCTTCATATAAAAACTAGACAGAAGCATTCTCAGAAACTTGTTTGTGATGTGTGTATTCAGCTGACAGAGTTGAAACTTTGTTTTGATTGAGCAGTTTGGAGACACTCTTTTTGTAGTATCTGCAAATGGATATTTGGAGCGCTTTGAGACCTATAGCTGAAAAGGAAGTATCTTCACATAAAAAATAGACAGAAGCATTCTCAAAAACTTCTTTGTGATGTGTGCATTCCTTTCAAAGAGTTGAACCTTTCTTTTGATTGAGCAGTTTGGAAACAGTCGTTTTGTAGAATCTGCAGAGGGATACTTGTGAGCCCTTTGAGGCCTATTGGGCAATAAGAAATACCTTCACATAAAAACTAGACAGAAACTTTCTCAGAAACGTCTTTGTAATGTGTGCTTTCATCTCACAGAGTTTAAAGTTTCTTTTGATGGAGCAGTGTGTAAACAGTCTTTTAGTAGAATCTGCAAAGGGATATTTGGAGTGATTTGAGGCCTATGGTGAAAAAAGAAATATCTTCACATAAAAACTAGACAGAAGCATTCTGAGAAACTTCTTTGTGATGTGCATTCAACTCACAGATTTGAACCTTTCTTTTGATTGAGCAGTTTGGAAACAGTCTTTTTGTAGTATCTGCAAATGGATATTTGGAGCGCTTTGAGGCCAATGGTGAAAAAGGAAATATCTTCTCTCAAAAACTAGACAGAAGCATTCTGAGAAACTTCTTCGTGATGTGTGTATTCATCTCTCAAAGTTGAAGCTTTCTTTTGGTTGAGCAGTTTTGAAACACTATGTTTGCAGAATCTGCACGTGGATATCTGGAGTGCTTTGAGGCCTGAGGTGGAAAAGGAAATAACTTCACATAAAAACTAGACAGAAGCATTCTGAGGAACTTCTTTGTGGTGTATGCATTCATCTCACAGAGTTGAAACTTTCTTTGGATTAAGAAGTTTTGAAACTCTCCTTTGGTAGAATCTGCATGTGGATATTTGGAGCGTTTTGAGGCGTATGGTGGAAAAGCAAATAACTTCATATAAAAACAAAACGGAAGCATTCTGAGAAACTTCCTTCTGATGTCTGCATTCATCTCAAAGAGTTGAACCTTTCTTTTGATTGAGCAGTTTGGAAAGAGTCTTTTTGCATTATCTGCAAATGCATAGTTGGAGTGCTGTGAGGCCTGTACTGGAAGAGGGAATATCTTCCCATAAAAACTAGACAGAAGCATTCTGAGAAAGTTCTTTGTGATGTGTGCATTCATCTCACCAATTTGAACCTATATTTTGATTGAGCAGTTTGGAAACAGTGTTTTTTTTATTGTTACTATAATTTAAGTTTTAGGGTACATGTGCACATTGTGCAGGTTGTAGAATCTGCAAATGGATGTTTTTGAGCCCAATAAGGTCTAAGGGGAAATAGGAAATATCTTCACATAGAAACTAGACAGAAACTTTCTGAGAAACTTCTTTGTGATGTGTGCTTTCATCTCAGAGAGTTGAACCTTTCTTTTGATTGAGCAGCTTTGAGACACTCTTTGGAGTATCTGCAAGTGGATACTTGGAGCACTTTGAGGCGTATGGTAGAAAAGGAAATATCTTCACATAAAATCTAGAAAGAAGCATTCTGAGAAACTTCTTTGTGATGTGTGCATTCATCTCACAGAGTTGAACCTTTCTTTTGATTGAGCAGTTTTGAAACACTCTTTTTGTGTAATCTGCAAGCGGATAATTCAAGCAATTTGACGCCTATTGTGGAAAAGCAAATATCTTCAAATAAAACTACACAGAAGCATTCTGAGAAACTTCTTTCTGATGTGTGCATTCAACTCATAGAGTTAAACCTTTCTTTTGATTGTGAAGTTTGGAAACAGTCTTTTTGTAGTATATGCAAATAGATAGTTGTAGCGCTTTGAGGTCTACGGTGGAAAAGCAAACATCTTTACATAAAAGCTAGACAGCAGCATTGTGAGAAAATTCTTTGCAATATGTGAATGCATCTCACAGAGTTGAACCTTTCTTTTGATTGATCAGCTTTGAAACACTCTTTTTGTAGAGTCTGCAAGTGGATATTCGTAGCACGTTGAGGCCTACAGTGGAAAAGGAAATACCGTTACATAAAAACTAGACAGAACCATTCTGAGAGACTTCTTTGTGATGTGTGCATTCAGCTCACAGAGTTGAACGTTTCTTTTGATTGAGCACTTTGGAAACAGACTTTTTGTAGTATTTGTAAATGGATATTTGGAGCGCTTTTGGTGCCTATAGTGGAAAAGGAAGTATCTTCACACAAAAACTAGACAGAAGCATTCTGAGAAACTTCTTTGTGATGTGTGCATTCATCTGATAGAGTTGAAACTTTCTTTTGATTGAGCAGTGTTGAAACACTCTTTTGTAGTATATGCAAGTGGATATTTGGATCGCCTTGAGGCCTGTGGTGGAAAAGGAAATATCTTCACATTAAAACTAGACAGAAGCATTCTGAGAAACTTCTTTGTGATGTGTGCATTTATCTCACAGAGTTGAACCTTTATTGTGATAGAGCAGCTTGGAAACACTCTTTTTGTAGAATCTGCAGCTGGATATTTGGAGCGTTTAGAGGCCTATGGTGGGAAAAAACATATCTTCACGTAAAGACTTGACAGAAGCATTCTGAGAATCTTCTTTGTGATGTGTGCTTTCAACTCACTGTGATGAACCTTTCTTTTGATTGAGCAGTTTTGAAAGACTCTTTTTGTGGAATCTGCAACTGGATATTTAGAGAGCTTTTAGGCCTATGGTGGAAAAGGAAATATATTCACATTAAAACTAGACAGAAGCATTCTGAGAAAATTCTGTGAGATGTGTGCATTCAGCTCACAGAATTGAACCTTTCTTTTGATGGAGCAGTTTGGAAACAGTCTTTATGAAGTATCTGCAAGTGGATATTTGGAGAGCTGTGAGGCCTAGAAAGAAAAGGAAATATCTTCACATAAAAACTAGTCAGAAGCATTCTGAGAAACTTCTTTCTGATGTGTGCATTCATCTCACCGAGATGAAGCTTTCTTTTGATTGAGCAGTTTTTAAACACTCTTTTTGTAGAATCTGAAAGTGGATATTTAGAGTTCTTTAAGGCCTATGATGGAAAAGGAAATATCTTCACATACAAACTAGACAGAAGCATTTTGAGAAAATTCTTTGTGATGAGTGCATTCAACTCTCATAGTTGAACATTTCTTTTGGTTGAGCAGTCTGGAAACAGTCTTTTTGTGTTATCTGCAAATGGATATTTAGGGCATTTGAGGCCCACAGTGGAAAAGGAAATATCTTCAAATAAAAACTAGACTTTGTAATGTGTGCATTCATCTCACAGAGTTGAACATATCTTTTGTTTCAGCAGTTTTGAAACACTCTTTTTGTAGAATCTGCAAGTGGAAATTTGGAGTGCTTTGCCTCCTATCGTCAAAAAGGAAATATCTCCTCATCAAAACGAGACAGAAACATTCTGAGAAACTTCTTTGTGATGTGTGCATTCATCTCACATAGTTGAAACTTTCTTTTGATTGAGAAGTTTTGAAAGAGTCTTTTTTAGAACCTGCAAGTGGATATTTTCAGTGCTTTGAGGCCTATGGTGGAAAAGGAAATATCTTCCCAAAAAAACTACATAGGAGGATTCTGAGGAACTTCTTTGTGATGTGTGCATTCAGCTCACAGAGTTGGACCTTTCTTTTGATTGAGCACTTTGGAAAGAGTCTTTTTGTAGTATCTGTAAATGGATATTTGGAGCACTTTTTGTGTCTATAGTGGAAAAGAAAATATCTTCACACAAAAACTAGACAGAAGCATTCTGAGAAACTTCTTTATGATGTGTGCATACATCTGACAGAGTTGAAACTTTGTTTTGATTGAGCAGTTTTGAAACACTCTTTTTGTAGAATCTGCAAGAGGATACTTGGAGCACTTTGCAGCCTACAGTGGAAAAGGAAATATCTTCACATAAAAACTAGAGAGAAACATTCTGAGAAACTTCTTTTTGATGTGTGCATTCACCTGACAGAGTTGAACCTTTGTTGTGATAGAGCAGTTTTTACACTCTCTTTTTGTAGTATCTGAAAATGGATATTTGACGTGCTTTGAGGCCTGTAGGTGAGAAGGAAATATCTTCACATAAAAACTAGACAGAAGCATTCTGAGAAACTTCTTTGTCATGTGTGCATTCATCTCACAGAGTTGAAACTTTCTTTTGATTGAGGAGTTTTGAAACACTCTTTTTGTAGAATCTGCAAGCGGATATTTGGAGCGCCTTGAGGCCATGATGGAAAATTAAATATCTTCACATAAAAACTAGACAGAAGCATTCTGAGAAACTTCTTTGTGATGTGGGCATTGAACTCACAGATTTGAACTTTTCTTTTGTTTGAGGAATTAGAAAACAGTCTTTTTGTAATATCTGCAAATGGATATTTGGAGCACTATGAAACCTATAATGGAAAAGGAAATATCTTCACATAAAAACTGGACAGAAGCATTCTGAGAAACTTCTTTTTGATATGTGCATTCATCTCAGAGAGTAGAACTTTTGTTTTGATTGAGCAGTTTTTAAACTCTCTTTTTGTTGAACCTGCAAGTGGATATTTGGATTTCTTTGTGGCCTATGACAGAAAAGGATATATCAACAAATACATACTAGATAGAAGCATTCTGAGAATATTCTTTGTGATGTGAGCATTCATCTCACAGAGTTGAACGCTTCTTTTGACCAAGCAGCTTTGAAACACTCTTTTTACAGAATCTGCAAGTGGATATTTGGAGTTCTTTGAGGCCTATGGTGGAAAAAGAAGTATCGTCACATGAAAACTAGACAGGATCATTCTGGGAAACTTCTTTGTGAAGTTTTCATTCAACTCACAGAATTGAACATTTTTTTGATTAAGCAGTTTGTAAACAGTCGTTTTGCATTATCTGCAAATGGATATTTGGAGCTCTTTGAGGCCTATTGTGGAAAAGGAAATATCTTCACATAAAAACTAGACAGAAACATTCCGAGAATCTTCTTTTTGATGAGTAGATTTATCTCACAGAGTAGAACCTTTCTTTCGATTGAGCAGTTTTGAAACACTCTTTTTGTGGAATCTGCAAGTGGAAATTTTGAGCTCTTTGCCGCCTATAGTGGAAAATGAAATACCTTCTCAAAAAACGAGACAGAAGCATTCTGAGAAACTACTTTGTGATTTGTACATTCATCTCACAGAGGTGAACATTTCTTTTGACTGAGCAGTTTTGAAACACTCTTTTTGTAGAATCTACAAGTGGTTATTTGCACTTTGATGCTTACGGTCGAAAAGGAAGTATCTTTATATAAAAACAAAACAGAAGCATCCTGAGAAATTTCTTTGTCGTATGTGCATTCATCTCACATAGTGGAAACTGTTTTGATTAAGCAGTTTTGAAACACTCTTTATTGGAATCTGCAATTGCATATTTGGAGTGCTATGAGGCCTATGGTGGAAAAGGAAATATCTTCTCATAAAAGCTAGACAGAAGTATTCTCAGAAACTTCTTTGTGAAGTTCTCATTCACCTCACAGAGTTGAAAGTTTTTTGATTAAGAAGTTTGGAAACAGTTTTGTTGTACTATCTGCAAATGGATATTTGGAGTACTTTGATGCCTATGGTGGAAAAGGAAATATCTTCCATAAAAATCAGACAGAAGCATTCTGAGAAACTTCTTTGTGATGTGCACATTCACCTGAAAGAGTTGAACCTTACTTTTGATTGAGCACTTTTGAAACACTCTATTTGAAGAGTCTGGAAGTGGATATTTGGAGTGCTTTGAGGTCTACAGTGGAGAAGGAAATATCTTCCCACAAAAAATAGGGAGAAACATTCAGAGAAACTCCTTTTGGATGTGTGCGTTCATCTCATAAGGTTGAACGTTTCTTTTGATTGAGCAGTTCGGAAACCATCTTTTTGTAGTATCTGCAAGTGGATATTTGGAGCGCTTTGAGGACTGTGGTTGAAAAGGAAATATCTTCACATAAAAAATAGACAGAAGAATTCTGAGAAATTTCTGTGTAATTTGTGCATTCAACTCACAGAGTTGAAACTTCCTTTTCATTGAGAAATTTGGGAAGTGTTTTTGTAGTATCTGCATCTGAATATTTGGAGTGCTTTGAGGCCTATGGTGGAAAAGGAAATATCTTCAGATAAAAACTAAGAAGAATTCTGAGAAACTTCATTGTGATGTGTGCATTCATCTCACAGAGTTGAACCTTTGTTTGCTTGAGCAGTTTTGAAACACTCTTTTTCAAGAATCTGAAAGTGGATATTTGGAGTGCTTTGAAGCCTATGGTTGTAAAGGATTATCTTCACATAAAAACTAGACAGAAGCACTCTGAGAACCTTCCTTGTGATGTGTGCATTCAACTCACAGAGTTGAACCTTTGTTTTGGTTGAGCAGTTTGGAAATAGTCTTTTTGTAGTATGTACAGAGGGATATTTGGAGTGCTTTCAGGCCTATGGTGGAAATGGAAATATCCTCACATAAAAACTATACCGAAGCTTTCTGAGAAACTTCTTTGTGATGTGTGCATTCATCTCACAGAGTTGAATTTTTTTTTTTGAATTGAGCTGTTTGGAAACAGTCTTTTTGTAGTATCTGCAAATGGATATTTGGAGCGCTTTGAGGTCTACGGTGGAAAAGGAAATATCTTCACATAAAAACTAGAAAGAAGCATTCTGAGAAACTTCTTTGTGATGTGTGCATTCGTCTCACAGTGTTAAACCTTTCTTTTGATTGAGCAGTTTAGAAACCCTCTTCTTGTAGAATCTGAAAGTGAATATTTGTAGGGCTTTGGGGACAATGTGGAAAACGAAAAATCTTCACATAAAAATCAGACAGAAGCATTCTCAGAAACTTCTCTGTGATGTGTCCATTCAACTCTCAGACTTGAACCTTTCTTTTGATTGAGCAGTGTTTTTGTAGTATCCGAAAATGGATACTTGGAGGGTTTTGAGGCCTATGGTGGAAAAGGAAATACCTTAACGCGCAAACTATACAGAAGGATTCTGAGAATTTTCTTTGTGATGTGTGCATTCATCTCAAGAGTTGAACCTTTCTTTTGATTGAGCAGTTTTGAAACTCTTTTTGTTGAATCTGCAAGTAGATATCTGGAGTGATTTGAGGCCTATAGTGGAAAAGGAAATATCTTCACATAAACCTAGAAAAAAGCATTCTGAGAAACTTCTTTGTGATGTGGGCATTCATCTCACAGGGTTGAAGCTTTCTTTTGATTGGGCAGGTTAGAAACACACTTTTTGAAGAATCTGCCATTGGATATTTGGAGCACTTTGTGGCCTATAGTTGAAAAGTAAATATGCTCACATAAAAACTAGACAAAAGCATTTTAGAAACTTCTTTGTGATGTGTGCATTCATATCACAGTGTTCACACTTTCTTTTGATTGAGCAGTTTTGAAACACTCTTTTTTTGTAGAATCTACAAGTGGATATTTGGAGTGCTTTGCAGCCTATGGTGGAAAGAGAAATATCATCACATAAAAACAAGACAGAAGGATCTGATAAACTACTTTGTGATGTGTGCATTCATCTCACAGAGTTGAACCTTTTCTTCGATTGAGCAGTTTTGAAACACTGTTTTTGTAGAATCTGAAAGTGGATATTTGGAGTGCCTTGAAGCCTATGGTGGGAAAGGAAATATCATCAAATAAAAATTACATGGAATCATTCTGAGAAACTTCTTTGTGATGTGTGCATTCAAGTCACAGGGTTGAACCTTTCTTTCCGTTGAGCATTTTGGAAACAGTATTTTTGCAGCATCTCCAAATAGAGATTTAGAGTGATTTGAGGCCTATGGAGGAATAGGAAATACCTTCACATAAAAAGTAGACAGAAGCATTCTGGGAAACTTCTTTGTGATGCGTTCATTCATTTCACAGAGATGAATCTTTCTTTTGATTGAGCAGGTTTGAAACACTCTTTTTGTATTATCTGCAATTTGATATTTGAAGATCTTTGAGGCCTGTGGTGCAAAAGGATATATCTTCACATAAAAACTAGACAGAAGCATTCTGAGAAACTTCTTTGGGATGTGTGCATTGAACTCATAGAGTTGAATCTTTCTTTTGATTGAGCAGTTTGGAAACAGTCTGTAGTATCTGCAAGTGGATATTTGGAGTGTTTTGTAACTTACAGTGGAAAAGGAAATATCTTCACGAAAAACAAGACAGAAGCATTCTGAGAAACTACTTTTTGATGTGTCCATTCATATTACAGAGTTGAAACTTTCTGTTTATTGAGCAGTTTTGAAACACTCTTTTTGTAGAATCTGCAAGTGGATATTTGGAGCGCTTTGATGCCTAATGTGTTAAAGGAAATATCTTCATATAAAAACTAGACAGAAGCATTCTGAGAAACACCTTTGTGATGTATGCATTCATCTCAAAGAGTTGTAGCTTTCTTTTCATTGAGCAGTTTTGAAACACTCCTTTTATAGAATCTGCAAGTGGATATTTAGAGCACTTTGCAGCCTTGTTGGAAAAGGAAATAACTTCACATAAAAACTAGAAAGAAGCATTCTCAGAAACTTCTTTGTGATGTGCGCATTTATGTCACAGAGTTCAAACTTTCTTTTGATTTAGTAGTTTTGAGAAATCTTTTTGTAGAAACTTCAATTGGATATTTGGAGCACTTTGTGGCCTACAGTGGAAAAGGAAATATATTCACATAAAAACTAGACAGAAGCATTCTGAGAAACTACTTTTTGTTGTGTGCATTCATCTCACGGACTTGAACGTTTATTTTGATTTAGCAGTTTTGAAACCCTCTTTTTGTAGAATCTGCATGTTTATATTTGGAGTGCTTTGCGGCCTCAAGTGGAAAAGTTAATATCTTCACATAAAAATTAGAAAGAAACATTCTGAGAAAGTTCTTTGTGATGTGTGCATTCATTTCATAGAGTTGAATCTTTATTTTGATTAAGCAGCTTTTTAACACTCTTTTTGTACAATCTTAAAATGTATATTTGGAGCGATTTGAGGCCTATGGTGGGAAAGGAAATATCTTCACATAACAACTAGACAGAAGCATTCTCAGAAACTTCATTGTGATGTATGCATTCACCTCACGGGGTTGAACTTTTCTGTTGATTGAGCAGTTTGGAAATAGTCTTTTTGTAGTATCTCCAAATGGATATTTGGAGAGCTTTGAGGACTATAGTGGAAAAGGAAATACCATCACATAAGAACTAGACAGAAGCATTCTGAGAAACTTTTTTGTGAGTTGCACAATAATTTCACAGATTTGAAACTTTCTTTTGATTGAGCAGTTTTGAAACACTCTTTTTAGAATCTGCAAGTGGATATCTGGAGAGTTTTGTGGCCTTGTGTGGAAAAGGAAATAAATTGACATAAAAACTATACAGAAGCATTCTGAGAAACTTCTTTGTTATGTGGGCATTCATCTCACAGAGTTGAACATTTCTTTTGATTGAGCAGTTTCGAAAATCACTTTTTGTAGAATCTGCAAGTGGATATTGGGAGCGCATTGTGGCCTATGGTAGAAAAGGAAATATCTTCACATAAAAACTAGACAAAAACATTCTGAGAAACTTCTTTGTGATGTTTGCATCCACCTCACAGTGTTCAACCTTTCGTTTGATTGAGCAGTTTATAAACACTCTTCTTGTAGAATCTGCAAGTGGATATTTGCAGAGATTAGAGGGCACAGATAGTAAAGGAAATATCTACCCAAAAAAATTATACAGAAGCATTCTGAGAAACTTCTTTGTGGTGTGTGCATTCATCTCGGCGAGTTTTACCTTTCTTTTGATTGAGAAGGTTGGAAACAGTCTTTTTTTAGTGTCTGCAAATGTATGTTTGGAGTGCTTTGAGAATTATGATGGAAAAGGAAATATCTTCACGTAAAAAGTAGACAGAATTATTCTGCGTAATTTCTTTGTGATGTGTGCATTCATCTCAAGAGTTGAACCTTCCTTTTTATTGAGCAGTTTTGAAACACTTTTTGTTGCATCTGCAAGTGGATATTTGGAGCACTTTGAGGCCTATGGTGGAAAAAGAAATATCTTTTTGTGCAAGAGGATATTTGGAGCCCATTGCATCATGTAGTGGAAAAGGAAATATCTTCACATAAAAAACAGACAGAAGCATTCTGAGGAACTTCTTAGTGATGTGTGCATTCTTGTCAGAGAGTTGATCTTCTCTTTTCATTGAGCGGTTTTGAAACACTCTTTATGTAGAATCTGCAAGTGGATATTTGGAGCACTTTGAGGCCTATGATGGAAAAGGGAATATCTTCACATAAATACTAGACAGAAACATTCTGAGAACCTACTTTATGCTGTGTGCATTCAATTCACAGAGTTGAATCTTTCTATTAATGGAAGAGTTTTTAAACAGTCTTTTTATAGTTTCTGGAATTGGATATTTGGAGCGCTTTGAGGCCTTTAGTGGGAAAGGAAATATCTTCACATAAAAACTAGACAGAAGCATTGTGAGAAACTTCTCTGTGTTATGTAAATTAATCTCACATAGCTGAACATTTCTTTTGGTAGAGCAGTTTTGAAACACACTATTTGTATAATCTGCAAGTGGATATTTGGAGCACTTTGAGGCCTATGGTGTAAAAGGAAATATCTTCACGTAAAAAATAGACAGAAGCATTCTGAGCGACTTCTTTGTGATGTGTGATTTCTTCTCAAAGAGTTGAACCTTTCGTTTGATTGAAGATATTTCAAATAGCCTTGTGTAGAATCTGCAATCATCTATTTGGAGTGCTTTGAGGCCAATTTTGGAAAAGCAAATATCTTCATATAACACTAAACAGAAGCATTCAGAGAAACTTCCTTTTCATGTGTGCATTCAACTCAAAGGGTTGAACCTTTCTTTAGATTGAGCAGTTTGGAAATAGTCTTTTTGTAGTATCTGCAAATGGATATTGGGAGCGCTTTGACACCTACAGTGGCAAAGGAAATATCTCCACATAAACACTAGACAGAAGGATTCTGAGAAACTTCTTTGTGATGTGTGCATTCATCTCACAGAGATGAACCTTCATTTTGATTGGGAAATTTTGAAACACACTTTTTGTAGAATCTTCAATTTGATATATGAAGCTCTTTGCCACCTATAGTGTAAAAGTTAATATCTTCATATAGAAAATAGGCAGAAGTATTCTGAGAAAGTTCTTTGTGAAGTGTGCATTCATCTCACAGAGTTGAACCTTTCTTTTGATTGAGCATTTCTGAAACACTCTTTTTGTATAATCTGCAAGTGGATATTTGGAGTGCTTTGTGGCTTATGGTGTAAAAGGAAATATCTTCCAATAAAAACTAGACAGAATTATTCTGAGAAACATCTTTGTGAAGTGTGCATTCAACTCACAGAGTTGAAATTTTGTTTTGATGGACGAGTTTTGAAATTCTCTTTTAGTAGAATGTGCAAGTGGATATTTGGAGTGCTTTGTGGTCTCTAGTGTAAAAGGAAACATCTTCACATAAAAACTAGACAGAGGCATTCTGAGGAACATTTTGTGATGTGTGCATTCATCTCACAGTGTTGAACATTTCTTTTGATTGAGAATTTTTGAAACAGACTTTCTGTACAATCTGCAAGTGGGTATTTGCAGTGCTTTGAAGCCTATGGTGGAAAAGGAAATATCGTCACATAAAAAGTCGACATAAGAATTCTGAGAAACTGCTTTGTGATGTGTGCATTCATCTCAAAGAGTTGAAATTTTCTTTTGATAGAGCAGTATTGAAACACTCTGTTTGTAGAATCCACAAGTGGACATTTCAAGGGCTTTGCAGCCTCTCGTGGAAAAGGAAAAATATTGACAAAAAAACTAGACATATGCAATCTTAGAAACTTATTTGTGATGTGAGCATTCATCTCCCAGAGTTGAAACTTTCTTTTGATTAAACAGTTTTGAAAAAAACTTTACAATCTGCAAGTGGATATTTGGAGAGATATGTGGCCTCTATTGGAAAAGGAAATATCTTCACATAAAAACTAGACAGAAGCTTTCTGAGAAACCATTTTGTGATACGTGCATTCATCTCACAGATTTGGACATTTCTTTTGATTGAACAGTTTGAAACACTCTATTTGTAGAATCTGCAAGTGGATACTTGGAGTGCTTTGCGACCTATGGAGGAAAAGGAAATATCTTCACTTAAAAACTAGACAGAAGCATTCAGAGAAAGTTCTTTGTGATAAGTGTGTTCGTCTCACAGACTTGAAGCTATCTTTTCATTGGGCACTTTTGAAACACTCTTTTTTTAGAATCTGCAAGTGGATATTTGGAGCGCTTTGGGGCCTATGGTGGAAAAGGAAATATCTTCACCAAAAAACTAGACAGAAGCATTCTGAGAAACGTCTTTGTGATATGTGCATTCATCTCACAGAGTTGAACCTTTCTTTTGATTGAGCAGTTTTAAAACACTCTTTTTGTACAATCTGCAAGTGGATATTTGCAGTGCATTGAGGTCTATGGTGGAAAAGGAAATATCTTCACATAAAAACTAGACAGAAGCATTCTGAGAAACTTCTTTGTGATGTGTGCATTCATCTCATGGCGTTGAACCTTTCTTTTGATTGAGCAGATTTGAAACACTCATTTTGTAGAATCTACAGGTGGATATTTGGGGCACTTTGAGTCCTATGGTGAAAGGAAAATGTCTTCACATAAAAATTGCAGAGAATCATTCTGAGAAACTTTTTGGGATGTGTGCATTCAACTCACAGGGTTGAACCTATCTTTAGATTGAGCAGTTTTGAAACTCTCTTTTTGTAGAATCCAAAAGTTGATATTTGTGGCCCTTTGTGGCCTATGGTGGAAAAGGACATATCTTCACATAAAAACTACACTGAAGCACTCTGAGAAAATTTTCTGTGATGTGTCCATTTATCTGACTGAGCTGAACCTTTCTTTTGATAGAGCAGTTTTGAAACACTCTTTTTGAGCCATCTGCAAGTGGATATTTGGAGGGGTTTGAGGCTTAGTGTGGAAAAGGAAATATCTTCACATAAAAACTAAACAAAAGCATTTTGTGAAACTTCTTTGTGATGTGTGCATTCATCTCACAGAGTTGAACCTTTCTTTTGATTGACCAGTTTTGAAAAACTGTTTTTGTAGAATCTGCAAGTGGATATTTGGAGTGTTTGAGGGCTATTGGAGACAAGGAAATATCTTCACATAAAAACTACACAAAATCATTCTGAGAAACTTCTTTGCGATGTGTGCATTCATCTCAGGAAATTGAACGTTTCTTCTGCTGGAGCAGTTTGTAAACACTCTTTTTGTAGAATCTAAAAATGGGTATTTGGAGCGCTTTGAGGCTTATTGTGGAAAGGGAAATATCTTCACATAAAAACTACACAGAATTACTTTGAGAAATTTCTTTGTGCTGTGAGCATTCATTTCACAGAGTTGAACATTTCCTTTGAGCAGTTTGGAAATACTGTTTTTGTAGAATCTGCAAGTGGAAAAGGAAATATCTTCACCTAAAAACTACACAGAAGCATTCTGAGAAATTTCTTTATGATGTGTATATTCAACTCCCAGTGTTGAACCTATGTTTGATTGAGCAGTTTTGAAACTCCATTTTGGGGAATCTGCAAATGGATATTTGGAGGCGTTTGCGGCTTATGGCGGAAAAGGAAATATCTTCAAATAAAAACCACGCAGAAGCATTCTGATAAAATACTTTGTGGTGTGTGCATTCATGTCACAGAGTTGAAACTTTCTTTTTATTGAGTAGTTTTGAAACACTCTTTTTGTAGAGTCTGCATGTGGATATCTGGAGCGCTTTGAGGCCTATGGTGGAAATGGAAATATCTTAACCTAAAAACTACACAGAAGCATTCTGAGAAACTTTTTTGTGATGTGCGCATTCATCTCATAGAGTTGAGCATTTCTTTTGATTAAGCATTTTGGATACACTCTTTTTGAAAAATATGCAAGTGGATATTTGGAGAACTTTGAGACCTGTGGTGTAAAAGAAATACTTTCATATAAAAACTGCAGAGAAGGATTTTGAGAAACTTCTTTGTGATGTGTGCATTCAACTCACAGAGTTGAACCTGTCTTTTGATTGAGCTGTTCTGAAACACTCTTTTTGAATAATCTGCAAGTGGATATTTGGAGCGCTTTGTGGCCTATGGTGGAAAACGTTATATCTTCACATAAAAAGTACACAGAAGCATTCTGAGAAACTTCTTTTCAGTGTGTGCATTCCACTCATGGAGGTGAACCTATCTTTTCATTGAGCACTTTTGAAACACTCATTTTGGAGAATCTGTAAGTGGATATTTGGAGCACTTCGAGGCCTATGATGGAAAAGGAAATATCTTCACATAAAAACTACTCAGAAACATTTTGAGAAACTTCTTTGCAATGTATGTGTTCATCACACAGAGTTGAAGATTTCCTTTGATTGAGCAGTTTGGAAACTTCTTTTTGAAGAATCTGCAAGTGGATATTTGGAGCATGTTGAAGCTTATGGTGGAAAAGGTAATACCTTCACATAAAAAGTACACAGAAGCATTCTGTGAATCTTCTTTTTGATGTGTGCATTCCACTCACGTAGGTGAACCTATCTTTTCACTGAGCAGTTTTGAAACACTCTTTTTGTGGAATCTGCAAGTGGATAATTGGAGAGTTTTGAGGCATATGGTGCGAAAGGAACTATCTTCTTTTTTTTTTATTTATTTATTTATTTTTTTTTAATTTTTAAGAGTATAAAGTAGTTTCTTTTTCTTTCTATTATTCTTATTCTTATTCTTATTATTATTATTATACTTTAGGCTCTATGGTACATGTGCGCAATGTGCAGGTAAGTTACATATGTATACATGTGCCATGCTGGTGCGCTGCACCCACCAACTCATCATCTAGCATTAGGTATATCTCCCAATGCTATCCCTCCCCCCTCCCCCCACCCCACAACAGTCCCCGAAGTGTGATGCTCCCCTTCCTGTGTCCATGTGTTCTCATTGTTCAATTCCCACCTATGAGTGAGAATATGTTGTGTTTGGTTTTTTGTTCTTGCGATAGTTTACTGAGAATGATGATTTCCAATTTCATCCATGTCCCTACAAAGGACATGAACTCATCATTTTTTGTGGCTGCATAGTATTCCATGGTGTATATGTGCCACATTTTCTTAATCCAGTCTATCATTGTTGGACATTTGGGTTGGTTCCAAGTCTTTGCTATTGTGAATAATGCTGCAGTAAACATACGTGTGCATGTGTCTTTATAGCAGCATGATTTATAGTCCTTTGGGTATATACCCAGTAATGGGATGGCTGGGTCAAAAGGAATGTCTAGTTCTAGATCCCTGAGGAATCGCCACACTGACTTCCACAAGGGTGGAACTAGTTTACAGTCCCACCACCAGTGTAAAAGTGTTCCTATTTCTCCACATCCTCTCCAGCACCTGTTGTTTCCTGACTTTTTAATGACCGCCATTCTAACTGGTGTGAGATGGTATCTCATTGTGGTTTTGATTTGCATTTCTCTGATGGCCAGTGATGGTGAGCACTTTTTCATGTGTTTTTTGGCTGCATAAATGTCTTCTTTTGAGAAGTGTCTGTTCATGTCCTTCACCCAGTTTTTGATGGGGTTGTTTGTTTTTTTCTTGTAAATTTGTTGGAGTTCATTGTAGATTCTGGATATTAGCCCTTTGTCAGATGAGTAGGTTGTGAAAATTTTCTCCCATTTTGTGGGTTGCCTGTTCACTCTGATGGTAGTTTCCTTTGCTGTGCAGAAGCTCTTGAGTTTAATTAGATCCCATTTGTCAATTTTGGCTTTTGTTGCCATTGCTTTTGGTGTTTTAGACATGAAGTCCTTGCCCATGCCTATGTCCTGAATGGTAATGCCTAGGTTTTCTTCTAGGGTTTTTATGGTTTTAGGTCTAACATTTAAGTCTTTAATCCATCTTGAATTGATTTTTGTATAAGGTGTAAGGAAGGGATCCAGTTTCAGCTTTCTACATATGGCTAGCCAGTTTTCCCATCACCATTTATTAAATAGGGAATCCTTTCCCCATTTCTTGTTTTTCTCAGGTTTGTCAAAGATCAGATAGTTGTAGATATGTGGCATTATTTCTGAAGGCTCTGTTCTGTTCCATTGATCTATATCTCTGTTTTGGTATCAGTACCATGCTGTTTTGATTACTGTAGCCTTGTAGTATAGTTTGAAGTCAGGTAGTGTGATGCCTCCAGCTTTGTTCTTTTGGCTTAGGATTGACTTGGCGATGTGGGCTCTTTTTTGGTTCCATATGAACTTTAAAGTAGTTTTTTCCAATTCTGTGAAGAAAGTCATTGGTAGCTTGATGGGGATGGCATTGAATCTGTAAATTACCTTGGGAAGGGTCGCCATTTTCATGATATTGATTCTTCCTACCCATGAGCATGGAATGTTCTTCCATTTGTTTGTATCCTCTTTTATTTCCTTGAGCAGTGGTTTGTAGTTCTCCTTGAAGAGGTCCTTCACATCCCTTGTAAGTTGGATTCCTAGGTATTTTATTCTCTTTGAAGCAATTGTGAATGGGAGTTCTCTCATGATTTGGCTCTCTGTTTGTCTGTTATTCACGTATAAGAATGCTTGTGATTTTTGTACATTGATTTTGTATCCTGAGACTTTGCTGAAGTTGCTTATCAGCTTAAGGAGATTTTGGGCTGAGACAATGGGGTTTTCTAGATATATTATCATGTCATCTGCAAACAGGGACAATTTGACTTCCTCTTTTCCTAATTGAATACCCTTGATTTCCTTCTTTTGACTAATTGCCCTGGCCAGAACTTCCAACACTATGTTGAATAGAAGTGGTGAGAGAGGGCATCCCTGTCTTGTGCCAGTTTTCAAAGGGAATGCTTCCTGTTTTTGCCCATTCAGTATGATATTGGCTGTGGGTTTTTCATAAATAGCTCTTATTATTTTGAGATACGTCCCATCAATACCTAATTTATTGAGAGTTTTTAGGAACTATCTTCACATAAAAACTACACAGAAGCATTCTGAGAATCTTCTTTGTGATGTGTCCATTCATCTCACAGAGTTGAAAGTTTCTCTTGATAGAGAAGTTTTGAAACACACTTTTTGTAGAATCTGCAAGTGGATATTTGGAGTGCTTTGAGGCCTATTGTAGAAAAGGAAATATCTTCCCATAAAATCTACACAGGAGCATTGTGAGAAACTTCTTTGTGATATGTGCATTCATGTCACAGTGTTGAACATTTGTTTTGATTGAGCAGTTTTGAAATACTTTTTTTGTAGAGTCTGCAAGTGGATATTTGGAGCACTTTGAAGCCCATTTTGGAAAGGGAAATACCTTCACATAAAAACTAGACAGAAGCATTCTGAGAAACTTTTTTGTGATGTGTGCATTAACCTCACAGACTTGAACCTTTCTTTTGATTGAGCAATTTGAAAACGCTCTTTTTGTTGAATCTGCAGAGTGGATATTTTGAATTCTTTGAGGCCTATGGTGGAAAAGGAGATATCGTCACATAAAAACTTCACAGAAGAATTCGGAGAAAATTCTTTGTGATATGTCTAATCAACTCACGGAGTTGAACCTAGCTTTTGGTTGAGCAGTTTTGAAACTCTATTTTTGAAGAATCTCCATGTGAATATTTGAAGCCATTTGCGGCCTATGGTGGAAAAGGAGATATCTTCACATAAAAACTACACAGAAGCATTCTGAGGAACTTCTTTGTGATGTGTGCAATCAACTCACACATTTGAACTTATCTTTTGATTGAGCAGTTTTGAAACTCTCTTTTTGTAGAATCTGCAAGTGTATATTTGGAGCCATTTGAGGCCTATTGTGGAAAAGCAATATCTTCACATAAAAACTACACAGAAGCATTCTGAGAAACTGCTTTGTGATGAGTGCATTCATCTCACATAGTTGACCCTTATTTTTGATTGAGCAGTTTTTGAACTTCTTTTTGTAGAATCTGCAAGTGGATATTTGAGCCGTTTGTGGCCTATGGTTGAAAATGATATATCTTCACATAGAAGCTATACAGAAGCATTCTGAGAAAATTCTTTGTGGTGTGTGGATTCAACTCACACAGTTGAACCTATGTGGTGACAGAGCAGTTTGAAACTCTTTTTGTAGAATCTGCAAGTGCATATTTGGAGCACTTTATGGCCTACAGTGGAAAAGGAAATATCTTCACATAGAAACCACAAAGAATCATTCTGATAAATTTCTTTGTGATGTGTGCAGTCATCTCACAGAGCTGAACCTTTCTTTTGATTGAGCAGTTTTGAAACACTCTTTTTGTAGAATCTGCAAGTGGATATTTGGAGCGCTTTGAGGCCTATTGTGGAAACGGAAATATCATCACGTAAACACTACACAGAAGCATTCTGAGAAACTTCTTTGTGATGTGTTCATTCATCTCACAGTCATGATTCTTTCTTTTGATTGAGCAGTGGGGAAACACTCTTTTTATAGAATCTGCAAGTGGATATTTGGAGAGCTTTGGGCCCTCTTCTGTAAAAGGGAACATCTTCACACAAAAACTACACAGAATCATTCTGAGAAACTTCTTTGTGATGTGTGCATTCATCTCACAGAGTTGAACCTTTCTTTTGATTGAGAAGTTTGGAATCACTCTTTTTGCAGAATCTGCAAATGCATATTTGGAGCTCTTTGAGGCCTATGTTAGTAAAGGAAATATCTTCACATAAATACTACACAGAAGCATTCTGAGAAACTTCTTTGTGTTGTGCGCATTCAACTCACAGGGTTGAAACTGTCTTTTGATTGAGGAGTTTTGAATCTCTCCTTCTGTAGAATCTGCAAGTGGATATTTGGAGCCCTCTCCAGCTAGTTTGGAAAACAAAATGTGTTCACATGAACCTAAACAGAATCATTCTGAGAAACTTCTTTGTGATGTGTGCGTTCATCTCACATAGTTGAAACTTTCTTTTGATTGACCAGTTTTGGAACACACTTTCAATAGAATCTGCAAGTGGATATTTGAGGCACTTTGAGGCCTATTTTGGCAAAGGATATATCGTCATATAAAAACTACACAGAAGCATTCTCAGAAACTTCTTTTTGATGTGTGCATTCATCTAACGGAGTTGAAACTTTCATTTGATTGAGCAGTTTGGAAATACTCTTTTTTTTTTTTTGCTTTTTTAATTTATTATTATTATACTTTAGGTTTTATGGTACATGTGGGCAATGTGCAGGTTAGCTACATTTGTATACATGTGCCATGCTGGTGCCCTGCACCCACTAACTCGTCATCTAGCATTAGGTATATCTCCCAATGCTATCCCTCCCCCCTCCCCCCACCCCACAACAGTCCCCAAAGTGTGATGTTCCCCTTCTGTGACGGAGAAACATTCTTGTGACGTGTGCATTCATCTCACAGAGTTTAACCTTTCTTTTGATTGAGCAGTTTTGAAACACTCTTTTTGTAGAATCTCCAAGTGGATATTTGGAACGCTTAAGGACCTATTGAGGAAAAGAAAACATTTTCAAACAAAAAGTACACAGAAGCACTTTGAGAATTTACTTTGTGATGTGTGCATTCATTGGACAGAGTTGAAACTTTCTTTTGATTGAGAAGTTTCGAAACAGTCTTTTTGTGGAATCTGCAAGTGAATACTTGGAGCGCTTTGAGGCCTATGGTAGAAAATGAAATATCTTCACTTAAAAGGTACACAGAAGCATTCTGAGAAACTTCTTTGTGATGTGTGCTTTCAACTCACAGAGATGAACCTATCTTTTGATTGAACAGTTTTGAACGTGTCTTTTTATAGAATCTGCAATTGGATATTTGGAGCTCTTTGAGGTCTATCGCGGAAAAGGAAATGTCTTCACATAAAAACTACACAGAAGCATTCTGAGAAAATTCATGGTATGTGTGCATTCATCTCACAGAGTTGAACCTTTCTTTAGATTAAGTAGTTTGGAAACACTCTTTTTGTAGAATCTGCAAGTGGATGTTTGTAGCGCTATGAGGCCTACTGTGTAAAAAGAAATATCTTCACATAAAAACTACACAAAAGCATTCAGAAAAACTTCTTTGCTATGTGTGCATTCATCTCACAAAGCTTAGCTTTTCTTTTGATAGAGCAGTTTTGAAACTCTCTTTTTGTAGAATATGAAATTGGATAGTTTGTGACCTTTGCGGCCTATGGTGGAAAAGGAAATATCTTCACATGAAAACTTCACGGAAGCATTCAGAGAAACTTCTTTGAGATGTGTGAATTCATCTCTCAGAGTTGAACCTCTCTTTTGATTGGACAGTTTTGAAACACTCTTTCTGTAGAATCTGCAAGTGAACATTTGGAGCGCCTTGAGGCCTATGGTGGAAAGGGAAATATCTTCACATAAAAACTTCACAGAAGCATTCTGATAAACTTCTTTAGATGTGTGCATTAATCTCACAGAGTTGAAAATTTCTTTTGATTCAGTAGTTTTGAGACACTCTTTTTATAGAGTATGCAAGTAGATATATGGAGTGCTTTGAGGCCTACTGTGGAAAAGGAAATATCTTCACATAAAAACTAGACAGAAGCATTCTGAAAAACTTCTTTGTGATATGGGCATTCACCTCACAGAGCTGAACCTTTCTTTAGATTGAGAAGCTTGGAAACCCTCTTTTTGTAGAATCTGCAAGTGTCTATTTGGAGGGCTTTGAGGCCTATGGTGAAAAGGAAATATCTTCACATAAAAACTACACAGAAGCATTCTGAAGAACTTCTTTGTGATGCATGCATGCATTCATCTTACAGAGTTGAAGCTTTCTTTTGACTGAGCAGTTTTGAAACACTCTTTTTGCAGAATCTGCAAGTGGATATTTGCAGCTCTTTGAGGCCTACTGTGGAAAAGGAAATATATTCACATAAAAATTAGACAGAAGCATTCTGAGAAACTTCTTTCTGATGTTTGCATTCAATTCATAGAGTTGACCTATCTGTTGAGACAACAGTTTTGAAATTTTTTTTTTTGTAAAACCTGCAAGTGGATATTTGTAACCCTGCAGCCTATAGTGGAAAAGGAAATATCTTCACATAAAAACTACATGGAAGTATTCTGAGAAACTCCTTTGTGATGTGTGCATTCATCTCTCAGGGTTGAACCGTTCTTTTGATTGATGAGTTTGGAAACACTCCTTTTGCAGAACGTGCAAGTGGATATTTGGAGCGCTTTAAGGCCTTTGGTGGAAAAAGAAATATCTTCACATAAAAACTACACAGAAGCATTCTGAGAAACTTCTTTGTGATGTGTGCATTCAACTCACAGAGTTGTACCTATCTTTAGATTGAGAAGGTTTGAACTTCTCTTTCTGTAGAATCTGCAAGTGGATATTTGGATCCTTTTGCAGCCTTTGGTGGAAAGGAATATATCTTCAAATGAAGACTACTCAGAAGCATTCTGAGAAAACTTTTTGTGATGAGTGCATTAATCTCACACAGGTGAACCTTCCTTTTGATTGAGCAGTTTTGAAACCCTCTTTTTGTAGAATCTGCAAGTGGACATTTGGAGCGCTTTGAGGCTTGTGGTGGAAAAGGGAATATCTACACATAAAAACTAGACAGAAGAATTCTGAGAAATTCCTTAGTGATGCATGCATTTATTTCACTGAGTTGAACCTTTGTTTTGATTGAGTAGTTTGGAAACACTCTTTTTGCAGAATGTGAAAGTGGATATTTGGAGCGATTTGAGGCCTACAGTAGAAAAGGAAATATCTTCACAAAAAATCTAGGCAATAGCAATCTGAGAAACTTCTTTGTGTTGTGTGCATTCATCTCACAGAGTTTAACCTTTCTTTTGATTGAGCAGTCTTCAAACTCTCTTTTTGTAGAATCTGTAAGTGGACATTAGGAGAACTTTGAGGCCTATGATGGAAAAGGAATTATCTTTACATAAAAACTAGATAGAAGAACTCTGAGAAACTTCTTTGTGATGTGTGGGTTCATCTCACTGAGTTGAATTTTTCTTTTGATGGAGCAGTTTGGAAACACTCTTTTTGCAGAATCTGCAAGAGGACATTTGGAGCGCTTTGAGTCCTGTGGTGGAAAATGAATTATCTTCACATAAAATCTAGACAATAGCAATCTGAGAAACTTCTTTGTGATGTGTGCATTAATCTCATAGAGTTAAACCTTTATTTTGATAGAGCACTTTGAAAACTCTCTTTTTGTAGAATCTGCAAGTGGACACTTGGAGCACTTTGTGGCCTATGGTATGAAAGGAAATATCTTCACATTAAATCTAGAGAGAAGTAATCTGAGAAACTTCTTTGTGATGTGTGCATTCATCTCACAGAGTTAAACCTTTCTTTTGATTGAGCAGTCTTGAAACTCTCTTTTTGTAGAATCTGCAATTGGACATTTGGAGTGCTCTGTGGCCTATGGTGGAAAAGGAAAGATCTTCACATGAAAACTAGACAAAAGAATTCTGAGAAACTTCTTTGTGATGTGTGCATTCATCTCACAGGGTTGAACTTTTATTTTGATTGAGCAGTTTGGAAACACTCTTTTTGCAGAATCTGCAAGTGGAAATTTCTAATGCTTAGCGGCCTATAGTAGAAAAGGAAATATCTTCACATAAAATCTACACAGAAGTAATCTGAGAAACTACTTTGTGATGTGTGCATTCATCTCACAGAGTTGAACCTTTTTTTTTGGACCAATTTTGAAATCCACTTTTTGTGGAATCTGCAGGTGGACATTTGAAGCGCTTTGAGGCCTATGGTGGAAAAGGAAATATATTCACATAAAAACAAGACAGAAGATTTCTGAGAAACATATTTGTGATGCCTTTGTTCATCTCACAGAGTTGAAACTTTCTTTTGATTAAGCAGATTGGAAACTTTTTTGTAGAATCTGCAAGGTGACATTTGGAGTGCTTTGCGGCCTATGTTAGAAAAGGAAATATCTTCACATAAAATTTAGAAAGAAGCAATCTGAGAATCTACCTTGTTTTGTGTGCATTCATCTCACAGAGTTAAACCTTTCTTTTAATTGAGCACATTTGAAACTCTCTTTTTGTAGAATCTGCAAGTGGACAATTGGAGCGCTTTGAGGCCTGTGGTGGAAAAGGAAATATCTTCACATAAAAAGTAGACAGAAAAATTCTGAGAAACGTCTTTGTGATGTGTGCATTCATCTCACAGAGTTGAACCTTTCTATTGATTGAGCAGTTTGGAAACACTCTTTTTGTAGAATCTGCAAGTGGACATTTTTAACGCTTTGTGACCTACGGTGGAAAAGGAAATACCTTCACATAAAATCTAGAAAGAAGCAATCTGAGAAACTTCTTTGTGATGTGTGCATTCATCTCATAGAGTTAAACCTTTATTTTGAAAGAGCAGTTTCAAAACTCTCTTTTTGTAGAATCTGCAAGTGGACATTTGGAGTGCTCTGTGGCCTATGGTGGAAAAGGAAAGATCTTCACATAAAAACTAGACAGAAGAATTATGAGAAACTTTTTGTGATGTGTGCCTTCATCTCACAGAGTTGAAACTTTCTTTTGATTGAGCAGTTTGGAAACACTCTTTTTGCAGAATCTCTAAGTGGACATTTTTAATGCTTTGCGGCCTATGGTAGAAAAGGAAATAACTTCACATAAAATATAGACAGAAAGGGGGAGGAGCCAAGATGGCTGAATAGGAACAGCTCCGGTCTACAGCTCCCAGTGTGAGTGATGGAGAAGACGGCTGATTTCTGCATTTCCATCTGAAGTACTGTGTTCATCTCACTAGGGGGTGCCAGACTGTGGGCGCAGGTGAGTGGGTGAGTGCACTGTGCACCAGCCAAAGCAGGGGTGAGGCATTGCCTCACTTGGGAAGTGCAAGGGGTCAGGGAGTTTCCTTTACAGAGGTGACAGACGGCACCTGGAAAATCGGACCACTCCCACCCGAATACTGTGCTTTTCTGACGGGCTTAGGAAATGGTGCACCAGGAGATTATAGCCCACACCTGGCTCAGAGGGTCCCATGCCCATGGAGTCTCGCTGATTGCTAGCAGACCAGTGTGAGATCAAAAAGCAAGGCGGCAGCGAGGCTGGGGGAGGGGCGCCGGCCACTGCCCAGGCTCGCTTAGGTAAACAAAGCAGCCAGGAAGCTTGAACTGGGTGGAGCTCAACACAGCTCAAGGAGGCCTGCCTGCCTGTGTAGACTCCACCTCTGGGGGCAGGGCATAGACAAACAAAAAGACAGCAGTAACCTCTGCAGACTTAAATGTCCCTGTCTGACAGCATTGAGGAGAGCAGTAGTTCCCTCAGCATGCAGCTGGAGATCTGAGAATGGGCAGGCTGCTTCCTCAAGTGGGTCTCTGACCCCTGAGGCCTGAGCAGCCTAACTGGGAGGCACCCCCCAGCAGGTGAAGAATGACATCTCACACGGCCGGCCGGGTACTCCAACAGACCTGCAGATGAGGGTCCTGTCTGTTTGAAGGAAAACTAACAGAAAGGAGATCCACTCCAAAAACCCATCTGTACATCACCATCATCAAAGACCAAAAGTAGATAAAACCACAAAGATGGGGCAAAAAAAGAGCAGAAAAACTGGAAACTCTAAAAAGCAGAGTGCCTCTCCTCCTCCAAATGAACGCAGTCCCTCACCAGCAACGGAACAAAGCTGGATGGAGAATGACTTTGACGAGCTGAGAGAAGAAGGCTTCAGATGATCAAATTACTCCGAGCTACTGGAGGATATTCAAACCAAAGGCAAAGAAGTTGAAAACCTTGAAAAAAATTTAGAAGAATGTATAACTAGAATAACCAATACAGAGAAGTGCTTAAAGGAGCTGATGGAGCTGAAAACCAAGGCTCGAGAACTACGTGAAGAATGCAGAAGCCTCAGGAGCCGATGCGATCAAATGGAAGAAAGGGTATCAGCCCTGGAAGATGAAATGAATGAAATGAAGCGAGAAGGGAAGTTTAGAGAAAAAAGAATAAAAAGAAATGAGCAAAGCCTCCAAGAAATGTGGGAATATGTGAAAAGACCAAATCTAGGTCTGATTGGTGTACCTGAAAGTGACGGGGAGAATGGAAACAAGTTGGAAAACACTCTGCAGGATATTATCCATGAGAACTTCCCCAGTCTACAAAGGCAGGCCAACATTCAGATTCAGGAAATACAGAGAACGTCACAAAGATACTCCTCGAGAAGAGCAACTCCAAGACACATAATTGTCAGATTTACCAAAGTTGAAATGAAGGAAAAAATCTTAAGGGCAGCCAGAGAGAAAGGTCGGGTTACCATCAAAGGGAAGCCCATCAGACTAATAGCGGATCTCTCGGCAGAAAACCTATAAGCCAGAAGAGAGTGGGGGCCAATATTCAACATTCTTAAAGAAAAGAATTTTCAACCCAGACTTTCATATCCAGTCAAACTAAGCTTCATAAGTGAAGGAGAAATAAAATACTTTACAGACAAGCAAATGCAGAGAGATTTTGTCACCACCAGACCTGCCCTAAAAGAGCTCCTGAAGGAAGTGCTAAACATGGAAAGGCACAACCGGTACCAGCCACTGCAAAATCATGCCAAAATGTAAAGACCATCGAGACTAGGAAGAGACTGCATCAACTAATGAGCAAAATAACCAGCTAACATCATAATGACAGGATCAACTTCACACATAACAATATTAACTTTAAATGTAAATGGACTAAGTGCTCCAATTAAAAGACACAGACTGGCAAATTGGATAAACACTCAAGACCCATCAGTGTGCTGTATTCAGGAAACCCATCTCATGTGCAGAGACACACATAGGCTCAAAATAAAAGGATGGAGGAAGATCTACCAAGAAAATGGAAAACAAAAAAAGGAAGGGGCTGCAATCCTAGTCTCTGATAAAACAGATTTTAAACCAACAAAGATCAAAAGAGACAAAGAAGGCCATTACATAATGGTAAAGGGATTAATTCAACAAAAAGAGCTAACTATCCTAAATATATATGCACCCAATACAGGAGCACCCAGATTCATAAAGCAAGTCCTGAGTGACCTACAAAGAGACTTAGACTCCCACACATTAATAATGGGAGACTTTAACACCCCACTGTCAACATTAGACAGATCAACGAGACAGAAAGTCAACAAGGATACCCAGGAATTGAACTCAGCTCTGCGCCAAGTGGACCTAATAGACATCTACAGAACTCTCCACCCCAAATCAACAGAATCTACATTTTTTCCAGCACCACACCACACCTATTCCAAAATTGACCAAATACTTGGAAGTAAAGCTCTCCTCAGTAAGTGTAAAAGAACAGAAATTATAACAAACTATCTCTCAGATCACAGTGCAATCAAGCTAGAACTCAGGATTAAGAATCTCACTCAAAACCACTCAACTACGTGGAAACTGAACAACCTGCTCCTGAATGACTACTGGGTACATAATGAAATGAAGGCAGAAATAAAGATGTTCTTTGAAACCAACGAGAATGAAGAAACAACATACCAGAATCTCTGGGATGCATTCAAAGCAGTGTGTAGAGGGAAATTTATAGCACTAAATGCCCATAAGAGAAAGCAGGAAAGATCCAAAATTGACACCCTAACATCACAATTAAGAGAACTAGACAAGCAAGAGCAAACACATTCAAAAGCTAGCAGAAGGAAAGAAATAACTAAAATCAGAGCAGAACTGAGGGAAACAGAGACACAAAAAACCCTTCACAAAATTAATGAACCCAGGAGCTGGTTTTTTGAAAGAATCAACAAAATTGATAGACCACTAGCAAGATTAATAAAGAAAAACAGAGAGAAGAATAAAATAGATGCAATAAAAAATGATAAAGGGGATATCACCAACGATCTCACTGAAAGACAAACTACCATCAGAAAATACTACAAACACCTCTATGCAAATAAACTAGAAAATCTAGAAGAAATTGATAAATTCCTCAACACATACACCCTCCGAAGACTAAACCAGTAAGAAGTTGAATCTCTGAATAGGCCAATAACAGGAGCTGAAATTGTGGCAATAATCAATAGCTTACCCATAAAAAAAGTCCAGGACCAGATGGGTTCACAGCCGAATTCTACCAGAGGTACAAGGAGGAACTGTTACCATTCCTTGTGAAATTACTCCAATCAATAGAAAAAGAGGGAATCCTCCCTAACTCATTTGATGAGGCCAGCATCATCCTGATACCAAAGCCAGACAGAGACACAACCAAAAGAGAGAATTTTAGACCAATATCCTTGATGAACCTTGATGCAAAAGTCCTCAATAAAATACTGGCAAACAGAATCCAGCAGCACATCAAAAAGCTTATGCACCATGATCAAGTGGGCTTCAACCCTGGGACGCAAGGCTGGTTCAATATATGCAAATCAATAAATGTAATCCAGCATATAAACAGAACCAAAGACAAAAACCACATGATTATCTCAATAGATTCAGAAAAGGCCTTTGACAAAATTCAACAACTCTTCATGCTAAAAACTCTCAAGAAATTAGGTACTGTTGGGACGTATCTCAAAATAATAAGAGCTATCTATGACAAACCCACAGCCAATATCATACTGAATGTGCAAAAACAGGAAGAATTCCCTTTGAAAACTGGCACAAGACAGGGATGCCCTCTCTCACCACTCCTATTCAACATAGTGTTGGAAGTTCTGGCCAGGGCAATTAGGCAGGAGAAGGAAATAAAGGATATTCAATTAGGAAAAGAGGAAGTCAAATTGTCTCTGTTTGCAGACGACATGATTGTATATCTAGAAAACCCCATCATCTCAGGCCAAAATCTCCTTAAACTGATAAGCAACTTCAGCAAAGTCTCAGGATACAAAATCAATGTACAAAATCACAAGATTTTTATACACCAATAACAGAAAAACAGAGAGCCAAATCATGAGTGAACTCCCATTCACAATTGCTTCAAAGAGAATAAAATACCTAGGAATCCAACTTACAAGGGATGTGAAGGACCTCTTCAAGGAGAACTACAAACCACTGCTCCAGGAAATAAAAGAGGATAGAAACAAATGGAAGAACATTCCATGCTCATGGGTAGGAAGAACCAATATCGTGAAAATGGCCATACTGCCCAAGGTAATTTACAGATTCAATGTCATCCCCATCAAGCTACCAATGACTTTCTTCACAGAATTGGAAAAATCTACTTTAAAGTTCATATGGAACCAAAAAAGAGCCCACATCACCAAGTCAATCCTAAGCCAAAAGAACAAAGCTGGAGGCATCACACTACCTGACTTCAAACTATACTACAAGGCTACAGTAACCAAAACAGCATGGTACTGGTACCAAAACAGAGATATAGATCAATGGCACAGAACAGAGCTGTCAGAAACAGCGCCACATATCTACAACTATCTGATCTTTGACAAACCTGAGAAAAAGTAGAAATGGGGAAAGGATTCCCTATTTGATAAATGGTGCTGGGAAAACTGGCTAGCCATATGTAGAAAGCTGAAACTGGATCCTTTCAGTACAACTTATACAAAAATCAATTCAAGATGGATTAAAGACTTAAACATTAGACCTAAAACCATAAAAACCCTAGAAGAAAACCTAGGCATTACCATTCAGGACATAGGCATGGGCAAGGACTTCATGACTAAAACACCAAAAGCAATGGCAACAAAAGCCAAAATTGACAAATGGGATCTAATTAAACTCAAGAGCTTCTGCACAGCAAAGGAAAGTACCATCAGAGTGAACAGGCAACCTACAAAATGGGAGAAAATTTTTGCAACCTACTCATCTGACAAAGGGCTAATATCCAGAATCTACAATGAACTCCAACAAATTTACAAGAAAAAAACAAACAACCCCATCAAAAAGTGGGTGAAGGACATGAACAGACACTTCTCAAAAGAAGACATTTATGCAGCTAAAAAACACATGAAAAAATGCTCACCATCTCTGGCCATCAGAGAATTGCAAATCAAAACCACAATGAGATATCATCTCACACCAGTTAGAATTGCAATCATTAGAAAGTCAGGAAACAACAGGTGCTGGAGAGGATGTGGAGAAATAAGAACACTTTTACACTGTTAGTGGGACTGTAAACTAGTTCAACCCTTGTGGAAGTCAGTGTGGCGATTCCTCAGGGATCTAGAACTAGAAATTCCATTCGACCCAGCCATCCCATTACTGGGTATATACCCAAAGGACTATAAATCATGCTTCTATAAAGACACATGCACACGTATGTTTATTGCCACATTATTCACAATAGCAAAGACTTGGAACCAACCCAAATGTCCAACAATGATGGACTGGATTAAGAAAATGTGGCACATATACACCATGGAATACTATGCAGCCATAAAAAATGATGAGTTCATGTCCTTTGTAGGGACATGGATGAAATTGGAAATCATCATTCTCAGTAAACTATCGCAAGAACAGAAAACCAAACACCGCATATTCTCACTCATAGGTGGGAATTGAACAATGAGAACACATGGTCACAGGAAGGGGAACATCACACTTCGGGGACTGTTGTGGGGTGGGGGGAGGGGAGAGGGATAGCATTGGGAGATATACCTAATGCTAGATGACGAGTTGGTGGGTGCAGCACACCAGCATGGCACATGTATACATATGTAACTTACGTGCACGTTGCGCACATGTACCATAGAGCCTAAAGTATAATAATAATGATAATAATAATAATTAATAATAATAATAATAATGATAAAAAGAAAAATAAATCAAAAAAAAATGATGAGTTCATGTCCTTTCTAGGGACATGGATGAAACTGGAAGTCATCATTCTCAGTGAACTATCACAAGAACAAAAAACCAAACACCGCATATTCTCACTCATAGTTGGGAATTGAACAATGAGAACACATGGACACAGGAAGGGGAACATCACACTTCGGGGACTGTTGTGGGGTGGGGGGAGGGGTGAGGTATAGCATTGGGAGATATACCTAATGCTAGATGACGAGTTAGTGGGTGCAGCGCACCAGCATGGCACATGTATACATATGTAACTAACCTGCACATTGCGCACATGTACCATGAAACCTAAAGTATAATAAAAATAAAAAAAAATCTAGACAGAAACAATCTGAGAAACTCCTTTTTGATGTGTGCATTCATCTCACAGAGTTGAACCTTCCTTTTGATTGAGCAGTCTTGAAATTCTCTTTTTGAGGAATCTGCAAGTAGACATTTGGAGCGCTTTGAGGCCTATGGTGGAAAAGGAAATATCTTCATATAAAAACTAGACAAAATATTTCTGAGAAACATATTTGTGATGCGTGTGTTCATCTCACAGAGCTGAACCTTTCTTTTGATTGAGCAGATTGGAAACATCGTTTTTGTAGAATCTGCAAGTGTTCATTTGGAGCGCTTTGCGGCCTATGTTAGAAAAGGAAATAACTTCACATAAAATCTAGACAAAAGCAATCTGAGAAACTACTTTGTGGTGTGGGCGTTCATCTCACAGAGTTGAACCTTTCTTTTGATTGAGCAGTATTGAAACTCTCTTTTTGAAGAATCTGCAATTGGATATTTGGGGCGCTTTGAGACCTACGGTGGGAAAGAAATTATCTTCATGTAAAACTAGACAGAAGAATTCTGAGAAACTTCTTTGTGTTGTGTGCGTTCATCTCACTGAGTTAAACCTTTCTTTTGATTGAGCAGTTTGGAAACACTCTTTCTGGAGAATCTACGATTGGGCATTTGGAGCGCTTTGCAGACTGTAATTGAAAAGGAAATATCTTCACATAAAATCTAGACAGAAGCAATCTGAGAAACTTCTTTTTGATGTGTGCATTCATCTCACAGAGTTAAAACTTTCTTTTGATTGAGAAGTTTTGAATCTCACTTTTTGTAGAATCTGCAAGTGGAAATTTGGAGTTCTTTGAGGCCTATGGTGGAAAAGGAAATATCTTCACATGAAAACTAGACAGAAGATTTCTGAGAAACATATTTGTGATGTGTGTGTTCATCTCACAGAGTTGAACCTTTCTTTTGATTGAGCGGATTGGAAACATCGCTTTTGTAGAATCTTCAAGGGGACATTTGGAGAGCTTTGTGGCGTATGTTAGAAAATGAAATATCTTCACATAAAATTTAGAAAAAAGCAATCTGAGAATCTACTTTGTTTTGTGTGCACTCATCTCACAGAGTTAAACCTTTCTTTTGATTGAGCACTTTTGAAACTCTCTTTTTGTAGAACCTGCAAGTGGACATTTGGAGCGCTTTGATGCCTGTGATGGAAAAGGAAATATCTTCACATAAAAACTAGACAGAAGAATTCCGAGAAACTTCTATGTGATGCATGCGTTATTCACACAGAGTTGAATGTTTCTTTTGATTGAGCAGTTTGGAAACACTCTATTTGTAGAATCTGCAAATGGACACTTAGAGCGCTTTGCGGCCTATGTTAGAAAAAGAAATAACTTCACATAAAATCTAGACAAAAGCAATCTAAGAAACTACTTTGTGGTGTGTGCATTCATCTCACAGAGTTGAACCTTTCTTTTGATTGAGCAGTCTTGAAACTCTCTTTTTGAAGAATCTGCAATTGGACATTTGGAGCCCTTTGAGGCCTATAGTGAGAAAGGAAACATCTTCACGTAAAACTAGACAGAAGAATTCTGAGAAACTTCTTTGTGATGTGTCATTCCTATCACTGAATTGAACCTTTCTTTTGATTCAGCAGTTTGGAAACACTCTTTTTGGAGAATCTACGATTGGGCATTTGGAGCACTTTGTGGACTATAATAGAAAATGAAATATCTTCCCATAAAATCTACACAGAAGCAATCTGCGAAACTTCTTTTTGATGTGTGTATTCATCTCACAGGGTTAAAACTTTCTTCTGATTGAGCAGTTTTGAAACTCACTTTTTGTAGAATCTTTAAGTGGACATTTGTAGCGCTATGAGGTCTATGGTGGAAAAAGAAATATCTTCGCATAAAAACTAGACAGAAGAATTCTGAGAAACTTGTTTGTGATGTGTGCGTTCATCACACAGAGTTGAACCTTTCTTTTAATTGCGGAGTTTTGAAACTCTCTTTTTGTAGGAACTGCAAGTGAACATTTGGAGTGCTTTGTGGCCTAAGGTAGAAAAGGAAATATCTTCACATAAAATTAAGACAGAAGAAATCTTGGAAACTCCCTTGTGACGTGTGCATTCATCTCACGGAGTTCAGCCTTTCTTTTGATTGAGCAGTTTGAAAACTGTCTTTTTGTAGAATCTGCAAATGGGCATTTAGAGCACTTTGTGGCCTGTGGTAGAAAAGGAAATGTCTTCATAAATGTAGACATAAGCAATCTGAGAAACTTCTTTGTGATATATGCATTAATCTCACAGAGTTAAAACCTTCTTTTAATTGAGGAGTTTTGAAACTCTCTTTTTGTAGGATCTGCAATTGTACATTTGGAGTGCTTTGAGGCCTATGGTGGAAAAGGAGACATCTTCACATAAAAACTAGACAGAAGAATTCTGAGAAACTTCTTTGTGATGCATGCATTCGTCTCACAGAGGTGAACCTCTCTTCTGATTGAGCAGTTTGGAAACATTCTTTTTTTAGAATCTGCAAGGGGACAATTTGAGGACTTTTCAGCATACGTTAGAAAAGGAAATACCTTCACATAAAATCTAGAAAGAAGCAATCTGAGAAACTTCTTCGTGTTGTGTGCGTTCATCTCACAGGGGTGAACCTTTCTTTTGATTGAGCAGTTTTAAAACTCTCTTTTTGTAGAACCTGCAAGTGGACATTAGGAACGCTTTGAGGCCTTTGGTGGAAGAGGAAATATCTTCCCATCAAAATTAGACAGAATAATACTGAGAAACATCTTTGTGATGTGTGGGTTCATCTCATAGAATTGAAACTTTCTTTTGATTGAGCAGTTTGGAAACACTCTTTTTGTAGCCTCTGCAAGTGTACATTTTTAGTGCTTTGCCACCTATGGTATAAAAGGAAATACCTTCAAGTAAAATCTAGACAGAAATAATCCGAGAAACTTCTTTGTGATGTGTGCATTCACCTCACAGAGTTCAACCTTTCTTTTGATTGAGCAGTTTGGAAACTCTCTATTTTTTGTATCTGCAAGTGGACATTTGGAGCACTTTGTGGTCTATGGTGGAAAAGGAAATATCTTCACATAAAAGCTAGACAGAAAAAATCTGAGAAACTTCTTTGTGATGCGTGCGTTCATCTCAGAGTTGAAACTTTCTTTTGTTTCGGCAGTTTGGACACAATCGTCTTGTACAATCTGCAAGGGGACATTTGGAGTGCTTTTCAGCCTATGGTAGAAAAGGAAATATCTTCACATAAAATCTAGACTGAAGCAATCTGAGAAACCTCTTTGTAATGTGTGGATTCATCTTACAGAGTTAAAATTTTCCTTTGATTGAGCAGTTTTGAAACTCTCTTTTTGTAGAATCTGCAAGTGGACATTTTAAGCGCTTTGAGGCCTGTGGTGGAAAAGGAAATAACTTCACATAAAAACTAGACAGAGGATTTCTGAGAAACTTTTTGTGATGTGTACGTTCATCTCACAGATTTGAACCCTTCTTTTGATTGAGCAGTTAAGAAACACTCTTTTTGTAGAATCTAGATGTGGAGGTTAGGAAAGCTTTGCGGCCTACAGTAGAAAATGAAATATCTTCACATAAAATATAGATAGAAGCAACCTGAGAATCTTCTTTGTGATGTGAGCATTCCTCTTACAGAGTTGAACCCTTCTTTTGATTGAAAGGTTTTGAAACTCTCTTTTTGTAGAATCTGCGTGTGGACCTTTGGATTGCTTTGCAGCCTATGGTAGAAAAGGAAATATCTTCACATAAAATCGAGACAGAAGCAATCTGAGAAACTTCTTTGTGATGTGTGCATTCATCTCACAGAGTTTAACCTTTCTTTTGATTGAGCAGTTTGGAAATTCTCTTTCTGTAGAATATGCAAGCGGACATTTGGAGTGCTTTGAGGCCTATGGTGGAAAAGGAAAATCTTCACATAAATACTAGACAGAAGAATTCTGAGAAACTTATTCGTGATGTGTGCGTTTATCTCACAGAGTTGAACCTGTCTTTTGACTGAGCAGTTTGGAAACACTCTTCATAGTATCTGCAAGTGGACATTTGGACCCCATGGTGGCCTATGATAGAAAAGGAAATATCTTCACATAATATCTATACAGAAGCAATCTGAGAAACTTCTTTCTGATGTGTACGTTCATCTCACAGAGTTGAAACTTTATTTTGATTGAGCAATTGTGAATCTCTCTTTTTGTAGTATCTGCAGGTGGATATTTGGAGCCCCTTGCACCTTATGGTGGAAAAGGAAATATCTTCAAATAAAAACTTCACAGAAGCCTTAAGAGGAACTTCTTTGTGATGAGTGCATTCATCACAAAGAAATGAACCTTTCTTTTGATTGAACAGTTTTGAAACACTCTTTTTGTAGAATCTGGAAGTGGATATTTGGAGGGCTTTGTGGCCTATTTTGGAAAAGGAATTATCTTCACATAAAAACTACACAGAAGTATTCTGAGAAACCTCTTTGTTATGTGTGCATTCAACTCACAGAATTTAATCTATCATTTGATGGAGCAGTTTTGAATCTCTCTTTTTGCAGGATCTGCAGATGGATAATTGGAGTGCTTTGAGGCCTACAGTGGAAAAACAAATATTCACATAAAAACTACATAGAAGCATTCTGAGAAACTACTTTGTGAGGTTTGCATTCAACTCACGGAGTCGTACGTATCTTTTGATTGAACAGTTTTGAATCTCTTTTTTTGAAGAATCTGAAAGTGAATATTTGGAGAGGTTTGATGCTTATTGTGGAAAGGAAATATCTTCACATAAAAACTACACAGAAACGTTCTGAGAAACTCCTTTGTAATGTATGCATTCAACTCACGAAGTTGAACCTATCTTTTGATTAAGTAGTTTTGAATCTCCCCTTTTGTAGAATCTGCTAGTGGATATTTGGAGCCCTTTGTGTCCTATGTTGGAAAAGGAAATATGTTCCAATAAAAACTACACAGAAGCATTCAGAGTAAATTCTTTGTGATGAGTGCATTCATCACAAATTGGTGAACCTTCCTTTTCATTGAGCAGTTTTGAAACACTCTTTTTGTAGAATATGGAAGTGGATATTTGAAGGGCTTTGAGACCTGTATTGGAAAAGGAAATATCTACACATGAAAACTACACAGAAGCATTCTGAGAAACTACTTTGTTAAGTGTGCACTCAACTCACAGAGGCGAACCTATGTTTTGATTGAGAAGTTTTGATTCTCTCTTGTTGTAGAATCTGCAAGTGGATATTTGGAGCCCATTGCAGCCTATGTTGGAAAAGGAAATATCTTCAAATAAAAACTACACAGAAGGACTCGGAGAAACTACTTTGTGATGAGTGCATTCATCACACAGAGTTGAACCTTTCTTTTGATTGAGCGGTTTTGAAACACTCTTTTTGTAGAATCTGCAAGTGGATATTTGGAGGGCTTTGAGGCCTATTTTGGAAAAGGAAATATCTTCACATAAAAACGACACAGAAGCATTCTGAGAAACATCTTAGGCATGTGCGCATGTAACTCACAGAGTTGAATCTATCTTTTGATTGAACAGTTTTGAAACTCTCTTTTTGCAGAATCTGCAAGTGGATATTTGGAGCGCATTGAGGACTACTCTGGAAAAGCAAATATCTTCACATAAAAACGACACAGAAGCATTCTGAGAAACTTCTTTGTGACGTGTGCACTCAACTCACAGAGTCGAGCATATCTTTTGATTGAGCAGTTTTGAATCTCTTTTTTTGCAGAAACTGCAAATGGATATGTGGAGAGCTTTGAGGCCTATTGTGGAAAAGGAAATATCTTCACATAAAAACTAGACAGAAGCATTCCGAAAATCTTCTTTGTGATGGGCGCATTGAACTCGCAGAGTTGAAACTATCTATTGATTGAGCAGTTTTGATTCTCTCCTTTTGTAGAATCTGTAAGTGGATATTTGAGGCACGTTGTGGCCTATGCTGAAAAAGCAAATAGCTTCAAATAAGAACTACACAGAAGCATCCTGAGAAACTTCTTTGTGATGTGTGCATTCACCTCAAAGGGTTGAACCTATCTTATGATCGACCAGTTTTGAAACACACTTTTGGTAGAAATCTGCAAGTGGATATTTGGAGCACTTTGAGGCCTATTGTGGAAAAGGAAATATCTTCACATGAAAACTACACAGAAGCATTCTGAGAAACTTCCTTGTGTTGTGTACATTCATCTCACAGGGTTGAACCTATCTTATGATTGACCAGTTTTGAATCACTCTTTTGGTAGAATCTGCAAGTGGATATTTGGAGCGCTTTGAGGCCTTTTGTGGAAAAGAAAATATCTTCACATAAAAACTACACAGAAGCATTCTGAGAAACTCCTTTGTCATGTGTGCATTCAACACACGGAGTTGAAGTTACCTTTTGATTGAGCAGTTTTGAATCTTTTTATTGTAGAATCTGCAAGTGGATATTTGGAGCCCTTTGTGCCCTATGGTGGAAAAGGAAATATCTTGAAATAAAAACTACACAGTAGCATTCAGAGAAACATTTTTGTAATGAGTGCATTCATCACACAGTGTTGAAACTTTCTTTTGAATGAGCACTTTTGAAACACACTTGTTGTAGAATCTGGAGTTGCATATTTGTAGGGCTTTGAAGCCTGTTTTGGAAAAGGAAATATCTACACATGAAAACTACAAAGAAGCATTCTGAGAAACTTCTTTGTTAAGTGTGCATTCAAATGGCAGAGTTGAACCTAACTATTGATTGAGCAGTTTTGAATCTCTCTTTTTGTAGAATCTGCAAGTGAATATGTGGAGAGCTTTGAGGCCTTTTGTGGAAAAGGAAATATCTTCCAATAAAAACTAAACAGAGGCATTCTGAGAAACTTCTATGTGATGCGTGCATTCATCTGACAGGGTTGAAACGATCTTATGATTGACCAGTTTTGAAACACTCCTTTGGTAGAATCTGCAAGTGGATATTTGGAGCGCTTTGAGGCCTATTGTGAAAAAGGAAATATCTTCACATAAAAACTACACATACACAGAAGCATTCTGAGAAACTTGCTTGTGATGTGTGCATTCATCTCACAGGGTAGAAACTGTCTTATGATTGAGCAGTTTGGAAACACTGTTTTTGCAGAATCTACAAGTGAATATTTGGAGCGCTTTGAAGCCTACTGTGGAGAAGGAAATATCTTCACATGAAAACTAAACAGAGGAATTCTGAGAAACTTCTTGGTGATGTGTGCATTCATCTCACATGGTTGAACCTGTCTTATGATTGAGCAGTTTTGAAACACTCTTTTTGCAGAATCTGCAATTAGATATTTGTATCACGTTGAGTCCTATTGTGGAAAAGGAAATATCTTCAAATAAAAACTACACAGTAGCATTCAGAGAAACATTTTTTTAATGAGTGCATTCATCACACAGAGTTGAACCTTTCCTTTGATTGAGCAGTTTTGAAACACTCTTTTTGTGGACTCTGTAAGTGGATTTTTGGAGGGCTTTGAGGCCTATTTTGGAAAAGGAAATATCTTCACATAAAAACTACACAGAAGCATTCTGAGAAATTTCTTTGTGATGTGTGCATTCATCTCACAGAGTTGAACGTTTGTTTTGATTGAGCAGTTTTGAAACACTCTTTTGGTAAAATCTGCAAATGGTTATATGGCGCGCTTTGAGGCCTATTGTGGAAAAGGAAATATCTTAACATAATAACTACACAGAAGCATTCTGAGAAACTTCTTTGTGATGTGTGCATTCAACTCACAGAGTTGAACCTATCTTTTCATTGAGCAGTATTTAATCTCTGTTTTTGTAGAAACCGCATGTGGATATTTTGAGCCATTTGCGCCCTATGTTGGAAAAGGAGATATCTTCCAAAAAAACTACACAGAAGCATTCAGAGAAACTTCCTTGTGATGAGGGCATTCATCACACAAAGTTTAACATTAATTTTGATTGAACAGTTTTGGATCTCTTTTTGTTGAATCTGCAAGTGGCTATTTGGAGCCCTTTGAGGCCTATGGTGGAAAAGGAAATATCTTCAAATAAAAACTAAACAGAAGCATTCTGAGAAACTTCTTTGTGATGTGTGCATTCATCTCACAGAGGTGATCCTTTCTTTTGATGGAGCAGTTTTGAAGAACAGTTTTTGTAGAATCTTCAAGTAAACATTGGGAAAGCTTTGAGGCCTACTGTGGAAAAGCAAATATTTTCACATAAAAACCACACAGAAGCATTCTGAGAAACTACTTTGTGATGTCTGCATTCATCTCATAGAGTTGAATCTTTCCTTTGATTGATCAGTTTTGAAACCCTCTTTTTGTATAAACTGGAAGTAAATATTTGGAGGGCTTTGAGTCCTATTTTGTAAAAGGAAATATCTTCACATAAAAACTACACAGAAGCATTCTGAGAAACTCCTTTTTGATGTGTGAATTCATTTCACAGGGTTGAACCTATATTAGGATTGAGCAGTTTTGAAACACTCTTTTTTGTAGAATCTGCAATTAGAAATTTGGAGCGCTTTGAGTCTTACGGTGGAAAAGGAAATATCTTCACATAAAAACTACACAGAAGCATTCTGAGAAACTTCTTTGTTATGTGCGCATTCAACTCACAGAGTTGAACGTTTCTTTTGATTGAGCAGTTTTGAAACACTCTTTTTGTAAAATCTGCAAATGGTTATATGGCGCGCTTTGAGGCCTACTGTGGAAAAGGATATATCTTCACATTAAAACTACACAGAAGCATTCTGAGTAACTTCTTTGTAGTGTGTGCATTCATCTCACAGAGTTGATCCTTTCTTTTGACTGAGCAGCTTTGGAAGACTGCTTTTGTAGAATCTTCAAGTTGATATTTGGAGCGCTTTGAGGCCTACGGTGGAAAAGCAAATATCTTCAAATAAAAACTACACAGAAGCATTCTAAGAAACTTCTTTGTGATGTCTGCATTCATCTCACAGAGTTGAACCTTTTTTTGATTGTGCAGTTTTGAAACACTCTTTTTGTAGAATCTGCAAGTGGATATTTGGAGGGCTTTGAGGCCTAATTTGGAAAAGGAAATATCTTCCAATAAAACCTACACAGAAGCATTCTGAGAAACTTCTTTGTGATGTGTGCGTTCATCTCACAGGTTTGAACCTATGTTTTGATTGAGCAGTTTTGAATCTCTCCTTTTGTAGAAACTGCATGTCGATATTTGGGCCATTTGCGCCCTATGGTGGAAAAGGAAATATCCTCACGTAACAACTACACAGAAGCATTCTGAGAAACTTCTTTGTGATGTGCGCATTCAACTTACAGAGTTGAACCTATCTTTTCATTGAGCAATTTTTAAGCTCTCTTTTTGTAAAAACTGCATGAGGATATTTGGAGCCTTTTGCCCCCTATATACAAAAGCATTCAGAGAAATTTCTTTGTGATGACTGCATTCAACATAGAGAGTTGAACCTTTTTTTTAATTGAGCAGTTTTGAATCTCTGTTGTTGCAGAATCTGCAAGTGGATATTTGGAATGCTTTGAGTCCTACTGTGGAAAATCAAATATCTTCACAAAAAAACTACACAGAAGCATTCTGAGAAACTTCTTTGTGAAGTGTGCATTCAACTCACAGAGTTGAATCTTTCTTTTGATTGAGCAGTTTTGAACACTCTTTTTGTGGTATCTGAAAGTGGATATTTGGAGCGATTTGAAGCCTATTCTGGAAAAGGAAATATCTTCACATAAAAGCTACACAGAAGCATTCAGAGAAACTTCCCTGTGATGAGTGCATTCATCACACACTGTTAAACCTTTCTTTTGATTGAGCAATTTTGAAACGCTCTTTGTGTAGAAACTGGAAGTGGATATTTGGAGAGCTTTGAGGCCTCTTTTGGAAAAGGAATTATTTTAACATAAAAACTACACAGAAGCATTCTGAGAAATTTCTTTGTTATGTGTGCATTCAACTCACAATGTTGAACCCATCTTTTGACTGAGAAGTTTTGAATCTCTCTTTTTGCAGAATCTGCAAGTGGATATTTGGAGAGCTTTGAGGCCTATTGTGGATAAGGATATATCTTCATATAAAAACTACACAGAAGCATTCTGAGAAACCTCTTTGTAATGTGTGCATTCAACTCTCGGAGTTGAACCTATCTTTTGATTGTGCCATTTTGAATCTCTCTTTGTGTAGAATCTGCAAGTGGATATTTGGAGCTCTTTGCAGCCTATGGTGGAAAAGGGAATATCATCAAAAAAACTACACAGAAGCTTTCTGAGAAACTTTTTTGTGATGTGTGTGTTCATCTCACTGTGTTGAACCTATCTTATGATAGAGCAGTTTTGAAACACTCTTTTTGTGGAATCTAGAACTGGATATTTGGAGCGCTTTGAAGCCTACTATGGAAAACCAAATATCTTCACATGAAAACAACACAGAAGGATTCGGAAAAACTTCTTTGTGACGTGTGCATTCAAATCACAGAGTCGAACCTATCTTTTGATTGAGCAGTTTTGAATCTATTTGTTTGCAAAATCTGCCAGTGGATATTTGGAGAGCTTTGAGGACTATTGTGGAAAGGGAAGTAGCCTCATATAAAAACTACACAGAAGTATTCTGATTAACTTCTTTGAGATGTGTGCATTCATCTCACAGAGTTGATCCTTTCTTTTGATTGAGCAGTTTTGAAACACTGTTTTTGTAGTATCTGCAATTGGATATTTGGAGCGCTTTGAGGCCTGCTGTGGAAAAGCATATATCTTCACATAAATACTACACAGAAGCATTCTGAGAAACTTTTTTTGTTGTGTTCATTTAACTCACAGAGTTGAACCTTCTTTTGAATGAGCAGTTTGGAAACACTCTTTATGTCCAATCTGCAAGTGAGTATTTGGAGCCCTTTTGAGCTTATAGTGGAAAAGGAAATATCTTCACATAAAAACTACACAGAAGCATTCTGAGAAACTTCTCTGTGATGTGTGCATTCATCTCACAGAATTCATCCTTTCTTTTTCTTGAGCAGTTTTAAAGCACTGTTTTTTAGTATTTGCAAGTGGATATTTTGAGCACTTTAAGGCCTACTGTGGAAAAGCAAATATCTACACACAAAACCTACACAGAAGCATTCTTACAAACTTCTTTGTGATGTGTGCATTCCTCTCACAGAGTTGAATCTTTCTTTTCATTGAACCGTTTTGAAACACTCTTTTTGTAGAATCTGGAAGTGGATATTTGGGAAGATTTGAGACCTATTGTGGGAAAGGAAATATCTTCACAGGAAATCTACAAGGAAGCATTCTCAGAAAATTCTTTGTGATGTGTGCATTCAACTCACGAGTTGAACTTTTCTGTTGATAGAGCAGTTTTGAATCTATCTTTTTGAAGAATCTACAAGTGGATATTTGGAACTCTTTGTGCCCTTCTGTAGAAAAGGAAATAACTTCAAATAAAAACTATACAGCAGCTTTCTGAAAAACTTCTTTGTAATGTGTGCATTTATCTCACAGGGTGAAACCTATCTTATGATTGAGCAGTTTTGAAACACTCTTTTTTCAGAATCTGCAAGTACGTATTTGGAGAGCTTTGAGTACTATTGTGGAAAGGGAAGTATCTTCACATAAAAACTACACAGAAGTATTTTGGTTAACTTCTTTGAGATGTGTGCATTCATCTCACATAGTTGATCCTTTCTTTTGATTGAACGGTTTTGAAACACTGTTTTTGTAGTATCTGCAAGTGGATATTTGGAGCACTTTGAGGCCTGCTGTGGAAAAGCAAATATCTTCACATAAAAACTACACAGAAGCATTCTGATGAACTTCTTTGTGATGTGTGCATTTATCTCACAGAATTGAAATTTTCTTTTGATTGAGCACTTTTGAAATACTCTTTATTTACAATTTGCAAGTGGGTATTTGGAGCGCTTTGGGACCTATAGTGGAGAAGGGAATATCTTTGCATGAAAACTACACAGAAGCATTCTGAGAAACTTCTTTGTGATGTGTGCATTCATCTCACAGATTTGAATCTTTCTTTTGATTGAACAGTTTTCAAACACTCTTTTTGTAGAATCTGCAAGTGGATGTTTGGAACGATTTGAGGCCTATTGTGGAAAGGAAATATCTTCACATAATAACTACAATGAAGGATTCTGAGAAACTTCTGTGTGATGTATGCATTCAACTCACAGTGTTGAACTTTTCTTTTGATAGAGCAGTTTTGAATATCTCTTTTTGAAGAATCTACAAGTGGATATTTGGAACCCTTGCGCCCTACGGTGGAAAAGGAAATATCTTCAAATAAAAACTACACAGAAGCTTTCTGAAAAGCTTCTTTGTGATGTGTGCATTTATCTCACAGGGTTAAACCGATCTTATGATTGAGAAGTTTTGAAACACTCTTTTTGCAGAATCTACAAGTGGATATTTGGAGAGCTTTGAGGACTACTGTGGAAAGAGAAGTATCTTCACATACAAACTAAACAGAAGTATTTTGATTATCTTCTTTGTGATGTGTGCATTCATCTCACAGATTTGATCCTTTCTTTTGATTGAGCAGTTTTGAAACACTGTTTTTGTAGTATCTGCAAGTGGATATTTGGAGCAATTTGAGGCCTACTGTCGAAAAACAAATATCTTCATATAAAAACTACACAGAAGCATTCTGAGAAACTCCTTTGTGATGTGTGGATTTATCTCACAGAGTTGAAACTTTCTTTTGATTGAGCAGTTTTGAAACACTCTTTATGTACAATCTGCAGGTGGGTATTTCCATCGCTTTGGGGCCTGCAGTGGAAAAGGAAATATCTTCACATAAAAACTACATAGAAGCATTCTGACAAACTTCTTTTTGATGTGTGCATTCAGCTCACAGAGTTGAATCTTTCTTTTGATTGAACAGTTTTGAAACACTCCTTTTGTAGAATCTGCAAGTGGATATTTGGAGCGATTTGAGGCCTATTGTGGAAAAGGAAATATCTTCACATAAAAACTACAAAGAAGTATTTTGAGAAACTTGTTTGTGATGTGTGCATTCAACTGACAGAGTTGAACTTTCCTTTTGATAGAGCAGTTTTGAATCTCTCTTTTTGCAGAATCTACAAGTAGATATTTAGAACCCTTTGCACCGTATGATGGAAAAGGACATATCTTCAAATAAAAACTACACAGAAGTTTTCTGAGAAACGTCTTTGTGATGTATGCATTCATCTCGCTGGGTTAAACCTATCTTATGATTGAGCAGTTTTGAAACACTCTTTTTGCACAACCTGGAAGTGGATATTTGAAGAACTTTGAGGCCTACTGTGAAAAAGCAAAATCTTCACATAAAAACTACACAGAAGCATTTTGAGAAACTTCTTTGTGATGTGCAATTGGATATTTGGAGTGCTTTGAGGCCTATTGTGGAAAAGGAAATATCTTTGCATAAAAACTACACAGAAACATTTGGAGAAACTTGTCTGTGATGTGTGCATTCATCTCAGAGAGTTGATCTTTTCTTTTGATTGAGCAGTTTTGAAACACTGTTTTTGTAGTATCTGCAAGTGGATATTTGGAGGGCTTTGAGGCCTACTGTGGGAAAGCAAATATCTTCAGATAAAAACTACACAGAAGCATTCTGAGAAAATTTTGTGATGTGTGCACTCAACTAACAGGGTTGAACCTATCTTTTCATTGAGCAGTTTTGAATATCTCTTTTTGTAATATCTGCAAGTGATATTTGGGACCTTTGCACTGTATGACGGAAAAGGAAATACCTTCAAAGAAAAACTACACAGAAGCATTCTGAGAAACTTCTTTGTGATGTGTGCATTCATCTCACAGGGTTGAACCAATCTCATGATTTAGCAGTTTTTAAACCAATTTATTGTAGAATCTGCAAGTGGATATTTGGAGCGCTTTCAGGCCTATTTTGGAAAAGGAAATATTTTCACATAAAACTTCAGAGAAGCATTCTGAGAACCTTCTTTGTGATGTGTGCGTTCATCTCACAGAGTTGATCTTTTCTTTTGACTGAGTAGTTTTGAAACACTCTTTTTTGCAGAATCTACAAGTGGATTTTTGGAGCGCTTTGAGGCCTATTGTGGAAAAGGAAATATCTTCGCATAAAAACTACACAGAAGCATTCTGAGACACTTCTTTGCAATGTGTGCATTCATCTCACAGAGTTGAACCTTTCTTTTGATTGAGAAGTTTTGAAACACTCTTTTTGTAGAATCTGCGAGTGGTTTTTTGGAGCACTTTGAGGCCTCTTGTGGTAAAGGAAATATCTTCACAGAAAAACTACACAGAAGCATTGTGAGAAACTTGTTTGTGATGCTTTCAACTTGCAGAGTTGAACCTATCTTTTGATTGAACAGTTTTGAATGTCTGTTTTTGTAGAATCTGCAAGTGGATATTTGGAGCCCTTTGGACCTTATGGAAGAAAAGGAAATAGCTTCACACAAAAACTACACAGAAGCATTCTGAGAAACTTCTTTGTGATGTGTGCATTGATCTCACAGAGTTGATCTTTCTTTTGATTGAGCAGTTTTGAAACACTGTTTTTGTAGAATCTACGAATGGATATTTGGAGCGCTTTGAGGCCTACTGTGGAAAAGCAAATATCTTCCAATAAAAACTATGCAGAAGCATTCTGTGAAACGTGTTTGTGATGTGTGAATTCATCTCAAGGGGTTGAACATTTCTTTTGATTGAGCAGTTTGGAAACATTCTTTTTGTAGAATCTGCAAGTTGATATTTGTACCGATTTGAGGCCTATTGTGGAAAAGGAAATATCTTCACATAAAAACTACAAAGAAGCATTTTGAGAAGCTTCTTTGTGATGTGTACATTCAACTCACAGAATTGAACCTATCTTTTTATTGAGGAGTTTGAATCTCTCTTTTTGTAGAATCTGCAAGTGGATATATGGATCCCTTTGTGCCCTATGGAGGAAAAGGAAATATCTTCAAATAAAAAGTGCACAGAAGAACTCTGAGAAATTTCTTTGTGATGTGTGCATTCATCTCACAGGCTTGAACCTATCTTTTGATAGAATGGTTTTGAAACACTCTTTGTGTAGAATCTGCAAGTGGATATTTGGAGCGCTTTGGGAGCTATTTTGGAAAAGAAAATTTCTTCACATAAAAACTACACAGAAGCATTGTGAGAAACTTCTTTTTGATGTATGCATTCATCTAACAGAGTTGATCCTTTGTTTTGATGGAGCAGTTTTGAAACACTGTTTTTGTAGAATCTGCAAGTGGATATTTGAAGTGCTTTGAGGCCTACTGTGGAAAAGCAAATATCGTCACATAAAAAGTACACAGAAGCATATTGAGAAAATTCTTTGTGATGTGTGCATTCATCTCACATGGTTGAACCTATCTTTTGATTGAGCGATTTGAAACAATCTTTTTTTAGAAACTGCAAGTGGATAATTGTGTCGCTTTGAGGCCTATTGTGGAAAAGGAAATATTTTCACATAAAAACTACACAGAAACATGCTGAGAAATTTCTTTCTGATGTATGCATTCATTTCACAGAGTTGATCCTTTCTTTTGATTGAGCAGTTTTGAAACACTTTTTTTGTAGAATCTGCAATTGGATATTTGGAGAGCTTTGAGGCCTACTGTGGAAAAGCAAATATCTTCACATAAAAATGAGAAAGAAGCATTCTCAGAAACTTCTTTGTTACGTTGGCATTCAACTCACAGTGTTGAACCTATCTTTTGATTGAGCAGTTTTGAAAAACTCTTTTTGTAGAATATGGAAGTGGACATTTGAAGGGCTTTGAGGCCTAGTTTGGAAAAGGAAATATCTTCAAATTAAAACTACACAGAAGCATTCATTATGAGAAACTTCTTTGTTATGTGTGCATTCAACTCACAGAGTTGAACCTATCTTTTGATTGAGGAGTTTTGAATCACGCTTTTTGCAGAATATGCAAGTGGATATTTGGAGCGCTTTGAGTCCTACTGTGGAAAAGAAAACATCTTCACATAAAAACTACACAGAAGCATTCTGCGAAACTGCTTTGTGAAGTGTGCATTCAAATCACAGAGTCGAAACTATTTTTTGATTGAGCAATTTTGAATCTCTCTTTTTGAAGAATCTGCAAGTGGATATTTGGAGAGCTTTGAGGACTATTGTGGAAAAGAAAATATCTTCACATAAAAACTACACATAAGCATTCTGAGAAACTTCTTTGTGATGTGGTAATTCAACTCACAGAGTTGAACCTATCTTTTGATTGAGCAGTTTTGAATATCTCTTTCAGCAGAATCTGCAAGTGGATATTTGGAGCCCTTTGCAGACTACGGTGGAAAAGGAAATATTTTCACATAAAACTACACAGAAGTATTCTGAAAAACTTCTTTGTGATGTGTGTATTCATCTCACAGTGTTGAACCGTTCTTTGAGCAGTTTTGAAACGCACTTATTGTAGAATCTGGAAGTGGATATTTGGAGGACTTTCAGGCATAATATGGAAAAGGAAATATCTTCATATAAAAACTACAGAGAAGCATTCTGAGCAATGTCTATATTAAGTGTGTATTCAATTCACTGAGTTGAACCTATCTTTTGATTGAGCAGTTTTGAATCTCTCTTTTTGTAGACTCTGCAAGTGGATATTTGAAGCGCTTTGAAGCCTATGCTGGAAAAGGAGATATCTTCACATAAAAACTACACAGAAGCATTGTGAGGAAGTTCTTTGTGATGTGTGGATTCATCTCACAAGGTTGTACATATCTTACTATTGAGCAGTTTTGAAACAATCTTTTTGTAGACTCTACAAGTAGACATTAGTAGCGCTTTGAGGCCTATTGTGGAAAAGGAAATATTTTCACACAAATCTACACAGAAACATTCTGAGAAGCTTCTTTGTGATGTGTGCATTAATTTCACAGGGTTGATCTTTTCTTTTGACTGAGCAGTTTTGAAACACTGTTTTTGTAGAATCTTCAAGTGGATATATGGAGAGCTTTGAAGCACACTGTGGAAAAGAAAATCTCTTTACATAAAAACTACACAGAAGCATTCTGAGAAACTTCTTTGTGATGTCAGCATTCATCTCACAAAGATGAATCTTTCTTTTGATTGAGCAGTTCTGGAAAACTCTTTTTGTAGAATCTGAAAGTGGATATTTCGAGTGCTTTGAAGCCTACTGTGGAAAATCAAATATCTTCACATAAAAACAACACAGAAGGATTCTGAGAAACTTCTTTGTGAGGTGTGCATTCAACCCAGAGAGTCAAACCTATCCTTTGATGAGCAGTTTTGAATTTCTCTTTTTGCAGAATCTGCAAGTGGATATTTGGAGAGATTTGAGGCCTCTTGTGGAAAAGGAAGTATCTTCACATAAAAATTTCACAGAAGTATTCTGAGAAACTTCTTTGTAATGTGTGCATTTATCTCACAGAGTTGATCCTTCCTTTTGATTGAGCAGTTTTGAAACACTCTTTTTGTAGAATCTGGAAGTGGATATTTGGAGGGATTTGAGACCTATTTTGGAAAAGGAAATATCTTCACATAAAACTAGGCAGAAGAATTCTAAGAAACGTCGTTGTGATATGTGCATTCAACTCACAGAGTTGAACCTTTCTTTTGATAAAGCTGTTTTGAAACTCTCTTTTTGTAAAATCTGCAATTGCACATTTGTAGCACTTTGAGGCCTATGGTGGAAAAGAAAATAACTTCACATAAAAACTAGGCAGAGGATTTCTGAGAAACTTCTTTGTGATGTGTGCGTTCATCTCACAGATTTGAACCCTTCTTTTGATAGAGCAGTTTGGAGACAGTCTTTTTGTAGAATCTCCATGTGGAGGTTTTGAGCGCTTTGTGGCCTATGGTAGAAAATGAAATATCTTCCCATAAAATCTACACAGAAGCAATCTGAGAAACTGATTTGTAATGTGAGCATTCATCTCACAGCGTTAAACCTTTCTTTTGATTGAGCATTTTTGAAACTAACTTTTTGTGGAATCCGTAAGTGGACATTTTGAGCAGTTTGAGGTCTATGGTGGAAAAGGAAATATCTTCACATTAAAACTAGACAGAAGAATTCTGAGAAACTGCTTTATGATGTGTGGGTTCATCTCACAGAGTTGAAACTTTCTTTTGATTGAGCAGTTTGGAAACACTCTTTGTAGAATCTGCAAGTGGACATTTGGAGCGATTTGAGGCCTATGGTAGAAAAGCAAATATCTTCACTTAAAATCTAGAAAGAAGCAATCTGAGAAACTTCTTTGTGATGTGTGCATTCATCTCACAGAATTAAATCTTTCTTTTGATTGAGCAGTTTGAGACTCTCTTTATGTAGAATTTGAAATTGAACATTTCGAGTGCTTTGATGCCTATGGTGGAAAAGGAAATATCTTCACATTAAAAACTAAATAGAAGCGTTCTGAGAAACTGCTTTGTGATGTGTGCATTCATCTCCCATATTTGAACCTTTCTTTTGAAGAAGTAGTTTGGAAACACTCTTTTTGTAGAATATGCAAATGGGCATTTCGAGTGTCTTGACGCCAATGATGGAAAAGTAAACATCTTCAAATAAAAACTAGACCGAAGTACTCTGAGAAACTTCTTTGTGACGAGTGCATTCATCTGACAGAGTTGAACATTTCTTTTGATTGAGCAGTATGGAAACACATTTTTGTAGAATCTATAAGTGGACATTTGGAGCGCTTTGAGGCCTATGGTGGAAAAGGTAATATCTTCACATAAAAACGCGACAGAATAATTCTGAGAAATTTCTTTGTGATGTGTGCGTTCATCTCACAGAGTTGAAACTTTCTTTTGATTGAGCTGTTTGGAAACACTCTTTTTGTAGAATCTACAAGTGGACATTTGGAACGCTTTGCGGCCTATGGTAGAAAAGGAAATATCTTCACATAAAATCTAGAAAGAAACAATCTGAGAAACTTCTTTGTGATGTGTGCATTCATCTCACAGAGTTAAAACTTTCTCTTGATAGAGCAGTTTTGAAACACTCTTTTTGTAGAATCTGCAAGTGGACATTTGAAGCGCTTTGAGGCCTAAGGTGGAAAAGATAATATCTTCACATAAAAACTGGACAGAAGAATTCTGACAAAATTCTTTGTGATGTGAGCGTTCATCTCACAGAGTTGAACATTTCCTTTGACTGAGCAGTTTGGAAACAGTCTTTTGGTAGAATCTGCAAGTGGACATTTGGAGCGCTTTTTGGCCTGTGGTAGAAAAGGAAATATCTTCACATAAAATCTAGACAGAAGAAATCTGAGAAACTTCTTTGTGATGTGTGCATTCATCTCGCAGAGTTAAACATTTCTTTTGATTGTGCAGTTTTGAAACTCTTTTTTTGTAGAATCTGAAAGTGGACTTATGGAGTGACTTGAGGTCTATGGTGCAAAAGGAAATATCTTAACATTAAAACTAGATAGAAGCATTCTGAGAAACTTCTCTGTGATGTGTGCATTCATCTCCCAGAGTTGAATCTTTCTTTTGAAGGAGAAGTTTTGAAATACTGTTTTTGTACTATATGCAAGTGGATATTTTGGGCGTCTTGAGGCCTGTGGTGGAAAAGTAAACATCTTCAAATAAATACTAGACAGAAGTATTATGAGAAACTTCTTTGCGATGTGTGCGTTCATCTCACAGAGTTGAAACTTTCTTTCGATTGAGCAGTTTGGAAACACATTTTTATAGAATCTGCAAGTGGATGTTTGCTGCGATTTGCAGCCTATTGTAGAAAAAAAAATACCTTCACATAAAATCTAGACTGAAGCAATCTGAGAAACTTCTATGTGATGTGTGCATTCATCTCACAGAGTTAAACCTTACTTTTGACTGAGAAGTTTTGAAAGGCTCTTTTTGTAGAATCTGCAAGTGGACGTTTGTAGCACTTTGAGGCCTAGGGTGGAAAAACAAATAGCTTCACATAAAAACTAGACAGACGAATTCTGAGAAACTTCTTTGTGATGTGTGCGTTCATCTGACATAGTTGAACCTTTCTTTTGATTGAGCAGTTTGGAGACACTCTTTTTGTAGTATCTGCAAATGGACATTTGGAGTGCTTTGTGGCCTGTGGTAGCAAAGGAAATATCTTCACAAAAAATCTAGAAACAGGGAATCTGAGAAACTTCTTTGTGAGGTGTACATTTACTCACAGAGTTAAACCTATTTTTTCATTGAGCAGTTTGAAAGTCTCTTTTTGTAGAATCTACAAGTGGACATTTGGAGCCCTTTGAGGCCTATGGTGGAAAAGGAAATATCTTCACAAAAAAACAAGACAGAAGAATTCTGAGAAACTACTTTGTGATGCATGCGTTCATCTCACAGAGTTGAACTTTTCTTTTGATTGAGAAGTTTGGAAACACCCTTTTTGTAGAATCTGCAAGTGGACATTTGGAGTGCTTTGCAGCCTATGGTAGAAAAGGAAATATTTTCATATAAAATCTAGAAAGAAGCAATCTGAGAAACTTCTTTGGGATGTTTGCATTCATCTCACAGAGTTAAACCTTTCTTTTGTTTGAGCAGTTTTGAAATTCTCTTTTTGTGGAATCTACAAGTGGACATTTGGAGTGCTTTGAAGCCTTTGGTGGAAAACGAAATACATTCACATAAAAACTAGACAGAAGAATTCTGAGAAACTTCTTTGTGATGTGTGCTTTCATCCCACAGAGGTGAACATTCCATTTAATTGAGCAGTTTGGAAACTTTCTTTTTGAAGGATCTGCAAGTGGACATTTGGAACGCTTTGAGGCCTATGGAGGAAAAGGAAATATCTTCACATAAAAACTAGACAGAAGAATTCTGAGAAACTTTTTTGTGATGTGCACGTTCATCTCACAGACTTTAACCTTTTTTTCTGATTGAGCAGTTTGGAAACACTTTTTTGGTAGAATCTGCAAGTGGACATTTGGAGTACTTTGAGGCCTACTGTAGAACAGGAAATATCTTCACATAATATCTAGACAGAAGAAATCTGAGAAACTTGTGATGTGTGCATTCATCTCACAGAGTTAATCCTTTCTTTTGATTGAGCAATTTTGAAACACTCTTTTTGTAGAATCTGCAAGTGGACATTTGGATCGCTTTGAGGCCTAAGGTGAAAAAGGAAATACCTTCACATAAAAACTAGACAGAAGAATTCTGAGAAACTTCTTTGAGATGTGTGCATTCATCTCACATGGTTGAACCTATCTTATGATTGAGCAGTTTTTAAACACTTTTTTTTGTAGAATCTGCAAGTGGATATTTGGAGCACTTTGTGGCCTATGGTAGAAAAGGAAATATCTTCACATAAAATCTAGACAGAAGCAATCTGAGAAACTTTTTTGTGATGTGTGCATTCATCTCACTGAGTTAAAGCTTTCTTTTGATTGAACCACTCTGAAACTCTCTTTTTGTAGAATGTGCAAGTAGACATTTGGAGCGCTTTGACGCCTATGGTGGGAAATGAAATATCTTCACATAAAAAGTAGATAAAAGCATTCTGAGAAACTTCTTTGGGATGTGTGCATTCATCTCACAGAGTTAAAGCTGTCTTTTGGTTGAGCAGTTTTGAAACTCTCTTTTTGTAGAATCTGGAAGTAGACATTCTGATCACTTTGATGCCCATGGTGGAAAAGGAAATATATTCACATAAAAACTAGACTGAAGAATTCTGAGAAACTTCTTTGTGATGCATGCTTTCATCTCACAGAGTTGAAGTTTTCTTTTGATTGAGTAGTTTGGAAACACTCTTTTTGTAGAATCTGCAATTGGATATTAGGAGCGCTTTGCAGCCTCTGTTAGAAAATGAAAAACCTTCACATAAAGTCTAGAGAGAAGCAATCTGAGAAACTCCTTTGGCATGTGTGCATTCAACCCACAGAGTTAAACCTTTCTTTTTATTCAGCAGTTTTGAAACTCTCTTTTTGAAGGATCTGCAAGTGGACATTTGGAGTGCTTTGAGTCCTATGGTGTAAAAAGAAATATTTTCACATAAAAACTAGACAGATGAATGCTGAGAAACTACTTTGTGATGTGTGCATTCATCTCACAGGCTTGAACCTTTCTTTTGATTGAGCAGTTTCGAAAGAATCTTTTTGTAGAATCTGCAAGTGAACACTTGGAGCGCTTTGTGATCTATGGTGAAAAGGGAAATACCTTCACATAAAATCTAAACAGAAGCCATCTGAGAAACCTCTTTGTGATGTGTGCATTCAACTCACAGAGTTAAAGCATTCTTTTGATTGACCCGTTTTGAAACTCTCCTTTTGTAGAATCTGCAAGTGGACATTTGGAACGCTTTGAGGCCTATGGTGGAAAAGGAAATATCTTCACATAAAAACTAGACTGAAGAATTCAGAGAAACTTCTTTGTGATACATGCATTCATCTCACAGAGTTGAACCTTTCTTTTGATTGAGCAGTTTGGAAAAATTCTTTTTGTAGAATCTGCAAGTGGACATTTGGAGCCTTTTGTGGCCTATGTTAGAAAATGAAATATCTTCACATAAAGTCTAGACAGAAGCAATCTGAGCAACTTCTTTGTGACGTGTGCATTCAACTCACAAAATTAAAACTTTGTTTTGATTGAGCAGTTTTGAAACTCTCTTTTTGTAGAATCTGCAACTGGACATTTGGAGCTCTTTGAGGCCTATGGTGGAAAAGGAAATATCTTCACATTAAAAATAGAGAGAAGAATTCTGAGAAACTTCTTTGTGATGTGTGCGTTCATCTCAAAGACTTGAACATTCCTTTTGATTGAGCAGTTTGGAAACACTCTTTTTGTAGAATCTGCTAGTGGACAATTGGAGAGCTTTGTGGCCTATGATAGAAAAGGAAATATCTTGACTTAATATCTAGACAGAAGAAATCTGAGAAACTTGTGATGTGTGCTTTCATTTCACAGAGTTAAACCTTTCTTTTGAATAAGCAGTTTTGAAACTCTCTTTTTGAAGATTCTGCAAGAGGATATTTGGAGCGCTTTGAGGCCAATGGTGGAAAAGGAAATACCTTCACATAAAAATTAGACAGAAGAATTCTGCGAAACTTCTTTGAGATGTGTGCATTCATCTCACAGGGTTGAACCTATTTTATGATTGAGCAGTTTGGAAACACACTTTTTGTAGAATCTGCAAGTGGACATTTGGAGCGCTTTGCGGCCTATGGTAGAAAAGGAAATATCTTCACATAAAATCTAGATAAAAGCAATCTGAAAAACTTCTTTTTGATGTGTGCATTCATCTCACTGAGTTAAAGCTTTCTTTTGTTTGAGCAATTTTGAAACTCTCTTTTTGTAGAATCTGCAAGTAGACATTTGGAGCGCTTTGACGCCCATGGTGGGAAAGGAAATATCTTCACATGAAAAGTAGATAAAAGCATTCTGAGAAACTTCTTTGTGATGTGTGCATTCATCTCCAAGAGTTGAACCTTTCTTTTGAAGGACCAGTTTTGAAATAATCTTTTTGTTGAATCTGCAATTGGACATTTACAGCGTTTTGAGGCCTAAGATGGAAAAGGAAATATCCTCAAATAAAAACTACAAAGAAGAATTCTGAGAAACTTCTTTGTGATGAGTGCGTTCATCTCAGAGAGTTCAACGTTTCTTTTGATTGAGCAGTTTGGAAACATTCTTTTTGTAGAATCTGCAAGTGGACATTTGGAGTGCTTTGTGGCCTATGGTAGAAAATGAAGTATCTTCACATAAAATCTAGATAGAAGCAATCTCAGAAACTACTTTGTGATGTGTGCATTCATGTCACAGAGTTAAACCTTTCCTTTGAGTGAGCAGTTTTGAAACTCTTTTTTTGTAGAATCTGCAAGTGAACATTTGGAGTGCTGTGAGGCCAATGGTGGAATAGGAAATATCTTCACATAAAAACTCAACAGAAGAATTCTGACAAACTTCTTTGTGATGTGTGCGTTCATCTCACAGAGTTGAACCTTCCTTTTGATAGAGCAGCTTTGAAACACTCTTTTTCTAGAATCTGCAAGTGGATATTTGGAACATTTTGAGGCCTATGCTGGAAAAGGAAATATCTTCACATAAAATCTAGACAGAAGCAATCTGTGAAACTTCTTTGTGATGTGTGCATTCATCTCACAGAGTTAAATCTTTCTTTTGATTGAGCAGTTTGGAAACACTCTTTGTAGAATCTGCAAGTGGACATTTGGACGGCATAGTGGCATATGGTAGTAAAGGAAATATCTTTACATAAAATCTAGACAGAAGCAATCTGAGAAACTCCTTTGTGATGTGTGCATTAATCTCACAGAGTTATACATTTCTTTTTATTGAGCAGTTTTGAAACTCTCTGTTTGTAGAATCTGCAATTGGACATTTGGAATGCTTTGAGGCCTGTGGTGGAAAAGGAAATATCTTCACATAAAAACTAGACAGAAGAATTCTGAGAAACTTCTTTGTATGTGTGCGTTCGTCTCACACAGTTGAACCTTTCTTTTGATTGAGCAGTTTGGAAACACTCTTTTTGTAGAATCTGCAAGTGGACATTTGGAGCGCTTTGTGGCCTACGGTAGAAAAGGAAATGCCTTCACATAAAATCTAGTCAGAAGCAATCTGAGAATCTTATTTGTGATGTGTGCATTCATCTCATAAAATTACCTTTCTTTTGATTGAGCAGTTTTGAAACTCTCTTTTTCTAGAATCTGCAAGTGGAATTTTGGAGCTCTTTGAGGCCTATGCTGGAAAAGGAAATATCCTCACATAAAAACAGGACAGAACAATTCTGAGAAACTTCTTTGGGTTGTGTATTCATCTCACAGAATTGAATCTTTCATTTGATTGAGCAGATTGCAAACACTCATTTTTTAATATCTGCAAGTGGACATTTGGAGCAATTTGCGGCCTATAGTAGAAAAGGAAATATATTCAGATTTAATCTAGAAAGAAGCAATCTGAGAAACTTCATTGTGATGTGTGCATTCATCGAACATAGTTCAATATTTCTTTTGATTGAGCAGTTTTGAAACTCTATTTTTGTAGAATCTGCAAGTGGATATTTGGAGTGCTTTGAGTCCTCTGGTGGAAAAGGAAGTATCTTCACATAAAAACTAGACAGAAGAACTCTGAGAAACTTCTTTTTGATGTGTGCGTTCATCTCACAGAGTTGAACCTTCCTTTCGATTCAGTAGTTTGGAAGCACTCTTTTTGTAGAATCTGCAAGGGTACATTTGGCAGGCTTTGCAGACTATGGTAGAAAATGAAATATCTTCACATACCATCTAGACAGAAGAATTCTGAGAAACTCCTTTGTGATGTGTGAGTTCATCTGACAGAGTTGAACATTTCTTTTCATTGAGCAGTTTGGAAACACTCTTTTTGTAGTATCTGCAATTGGACATTTGGAGCACTTTGAGGCCTGTGGTGGAAAACGAAATATCTTCACATAAAAAGCAGACAGAATAATTCTGAAAAACTTCTTTGTGATGTGTGTGTTCATCTCACAGAGTTGAACCTTTGTTTTGATTGAGCAGTTTAGAAACACTCTTTTTGTGGAATCTGCAAGTGGACATTTGGGGTGTTTTGCTGCCTATTTTAGAAAAGCAAATATCTTCACATAAAATTTAGACAGAAGCATTCTGAGAAACTACTTTGTGATGTGGGTATTCATCTCAAAGAGTTAAATCTTTCTTTTTATTGAGCAGTTTTGAAACTCTCCTTTTGTAGAATCTGCAAGTGGACATTTGGAGTGCTTTGACACCTGTGGTGGAAAACGATATATCTTCACATAAAAACTAGACAGAAGAATTCTGAGAAACTCCTTTTTGATGCGTGAGTTCATCTGACTAGTTGAAATTTTCTTTTGATTGAGCAGTTTGGAAACACTATTTTTGTAGAATCTGCAATCGGATATTTGGAGCGCTTTGCGTCCTATGTTAGAAAAGGAAATATCTTTACATAATATCTACACAGAAGCAATCGGAGAAACTTCTTTGTGATGTGTGAATTCATCACAAAGAGTTAAACCTTTCTTTTGATTGAGCTGTCTTGAAACTCTCTTTTTGGAGAATCTGCAGGTGGACATTTGGAGCTCTTTGAGATCTCTGGTGGAAAAGGAAATATCTTCACATAAAAACTAGATAGGAGCATTCTGAGAAACTTCTTTGTGATGTGTACTTTAATCTCCCAGAGCTGAACCTTTCTTTTGAAGGACCAGATTTGAAATACTATTTTTGTAGAATCTGCAAGTGGACGTTTCAAGCGCCTTGAGGCCTGTGGTGGAAAATGAAATATCTTCACAGGAAAACTTGACATGATAATTCTGAGAAACTTCTTTGTGTTGTGTTCGTTCATCTCCCAGATTTGAACTTTTATTTTGATTGAGGAGTTTGGAAACACTCTTTTTGTAGAATCTGCAAGTGGACATTTGGAGCGCTTTGCTGCCTAAGGTAGAAAAGGAAATATCTTCACATAAAATCTAGTCAGAAACAATTTGAGAAACTTCTTTTTGATGTGTGCCTTCATCTCAAAGAGTTAAACATTTATATTGATTGAGTAGTTTTGAAACTCTCTTTTTGTAGAATCTGCGAGTGGACATTTGGAGAGATTTGAGGCCTGTGTTGGAAAAGGAAATATCTTCACATAAAAACTAGACAGAATAATTCTGAGAAACTTCTTTGGGATTGTTGTGTTCATCTCACAGGGTTGAACCTTTCTTTTTATTGAGCATATTGGAAACACTCTTTTTGTAGAATCTGCAAGTGGACATTTGGAGTGCTTTGCGGCCCATGGTAGAAAATGAATTATATTCACATTAAATATAGAAATAAGGAATCTGAGAAACTTCTTTGTGATTTGTGCATTCATCTAACAGAATTGAACCTTTCTTTTGATTGAGCAGTTTTGAAACTCTCTTTTTGTAGAATCTGCAAGTGGACATTATTAGTGCTTTGTGGCCTACGCGGTGAAAGAGAAGTATCTTTACATAAAAACTAGACAGAAGAATTCTGAGAAACTTCTTTGTGATGTGTTCATTCATCTCACAGAGTTGAACCTTCCTTTTTATTGAGCAGTTTGGAAACACTCTTTTTGTAGAATCTGCAAGAGGACATTTGTAGTGCTTTGCGGCTTATGGTAGAAACTGAAATATCTTCACTTAAAATCCAGACAGAAAGAATCTGAGACAGTTCATTGTGATGTGTGCGTTCATCTCACACAGTAGAACCTTTCTTTTTATTGAGCAGTTTGGAAACACTCTTTTTCTAGAATCTGCAAGTGGACATTTGGAGCACATTGCGGCCTATGGTAGGAAAGGAAATATCTTCACATAATATCTAGAGAGAAGCAATCGGAGAAATTTCTTTGTGATGTGTGCATTCATCTCTAAGAGATAAGCCATTCTTTTGATTGAGCTGTCTTGAAAATCTCTTTTTTTAGAATCTGCAGGTGGACTTTTGGAGCGCTTGGAGGCGTATGGTGGAAAAGGAAATATCTTCAAATAAAAAGTAGAAAGAAGAATTCTGAGGATCTTCTTTGTGACGTGTGTGTTCATCTCACAGAGTTGAAGCTTTCTTTCATTGAGCAGTATGGAAACACTCTTTTTGTAGAATCTGCAAGTTGACATTTGGAGCACCTTGCGGCCTATGTTAGAAATTGAAATATCTTCACAAAAAATCTAGACAGAAGCAATCTGAGAAACTTCCTGGTGATGTGTGCATTCTTCTCAGATAGTTAAATCTTTCCTATCATTGAGCAGTTTAGAAACTCTCTTTTTGCAGAATCTGCAAGTGAATATTTGGAACGCTATGAGGACTATTGTGGAAAAGGAAATATTTTCACATAAAAACTACACAGAAGCATTCTGAGAAACTTCTTTGTGAGATGTGCATTCATCTCATAGAGTCGAACCTATCTTTTGATTGAGCAGTTTTGAATATCTCTTTTGCAGAATCTGCAAGTTGATATGTGGAGAGCGTTGAGGCCTATTGTGGAAAAGGAAATATCTTCACATAAAAACTACAAAGAAGCATTCTGAGAATCTTCTTTGTGATGTGCACATTCAACTCACAGAGTTGAACCTATGTATTGATTGAGCGGTTTTGAATCTCTCTTTTTATAGAATCTGCAAGTGGATATTTTGAGCACTTAGTGGCCTATGGTGGAAAAGCAAATATCTTCACATAAAAACTACACAGAAGCATTCTGAGAAACTTCTATGTGACGTGTGCATTTATCTCACAGGGTTGAACCTATCTTATGATTGAGCAGTTTTGAAACACTCTTTTTGTAGAACCCGCAAGTGGATATTTGCAGTGCACTGAGGCCTATGTGGAAAAGGAAATATCTTCACATAAAAACTACACAGAAGCACTCTCAGAAACTTCTTTGTTATGTGTGCATTGAAACCAAAGAGTTGAACCCATCTTTTGATTGAGCAGTTTTGATCTCTCACTTTGCAGAATCTGAAAGTGGATAAGTGGAGCACTTTGAGGCCTACTGTAGAAAAGAATATATCTTCACATAAAAACTACACAGAAGCATTCTGAGAAACTCCTTTGTGATGTATGCATTCAACACACGGATTTGAATCTATCTTTTGATTAAGCAGTTTTAAATCTCTCTTATTGTAGAATCTGCAAGTGGATATTTGGAGCCCTTTGTCCCCTATGGTGGGAAAGGAACTATCTTCAAATAAAAACTAAACAGAAGCATTCAGAGAAACAACTTTGTGATGAGTGCATTCATCACACAGTGTTGAACCTTTCTTTTGATTGAGCAGTTTGAAACACTCTTTTTTTTTAGAATCTGGAGGTGGATATTTGGAGGGCTTTGAAGCCTGTTTTGGAAAAGGAAATATCTACACATGAAAACTACACAGAAGCATTCTGAGAAACTTCTTTGTTATGTGTGCATTCAACTCACAGAATCGCACTGATATTTTGATTGAGCAGTTTGGAATCTCTCTTTTTGCATGATCTGCAAGTGGATATTGGGAGAGCTTTGAGGCCTATTGTGGAAAAGGAAATATCTTCACGTAAAAACTACACAGAAGCATTCTGAGAAACTTCTTGGTGATGTGTGCATTCATCTCACAGATTTGAACATAACTTTAGATTGTGCATTTTTGAATCTCTCTTTTTGTAGAATCTGCAAGTGGATATTTGGAGACCTTTGTGGCAAATGGTGGAAAAGGAAATATCTTCAAATGAAGACTACACAGAAACATTCTGAGAACCATCTTTGTGATGTGTGCGTTCACCTCAAGGGGTTGAACCTATCTTATGATTGATCAGTTGTGAAACACTCTTTTTATAGAATCTGTAAGTGGATATTTGGAACGCTTTGAGGCCTATTGTGGAAAAGGAAATATCTTCACAGAAAAACTACACAGAAGCATTCTGAGAAACTTTTTTGTGATGTGTGCATTCATCTCACAGAGTTGATCCTTTCTTTTGATTGAACAGTTTTTAAACACTGTTTTTGTAGAATCTGCTAGTGGATATTTGGAACGTTTTGAGGCCTATTGTTGAAAACCAAACATCTTCACATATAAACTATAAAGAAGCATTCTGAGAAAATTCATTGTGATGTGTGCATTCATCACACAAAATTGAGCTTTCTTTTCTGCGAGTACTTTTGAAACACTCTTTTTGTAGTTTTTGCAAGTGGATATTTGGAGCAATTTGAGGCCTATTGTGGAAAAGGAAATATCTTCAAATAAAAACCACACACAAGGATTCTGAGAAACTTCTTTGTAATGTGTGCATTCATCTCAAAGTATTGAACCTTTCTTTTGTTTGAGCAGTTTTGAGACATTCTTTTTGTAGAATCCGCGAGTGGATATTTGGAGCGATGTGAGGCCTATGGTGGAAAAGCAAACATCTTCACATAAAAACTAAACAGAAGCAGTCTGAGAAACTTCTTTGACATGTGTGCATTCAACTCAGAGAGTTGAACCTATCTTTTGATTGAGCAGTTTTTAATCTCTCTTTTTGTAGAATCTGCAAGTGGATATTTGGAGCCCTTTGCACCCTACGGTGGAAAAGGAAATATCTTCAAATAAAAACTACACGGAAGCATTCAGAGAAACTACTTTGTGATGAGTGCATTCACCACACAGAGGTGAAACTTCCTTTTGATTGAGCATATTTGAAATACTATTTTTGAAGAATCTGGAAGTGGATATTTGGAGGGTTTGAGACCTATATTGGAAAAGGAAATATCTTCACATAAAAATTACACAGATGCATTCTGAGAAAATTATTTGTGATGTGTGCATTCAACTGACAAAGTTGAACCTTTCATTTGATTGTGAAGTTTTGAAACACTCTTTTTGTAGGATCTGCAAGTGGATACTTGGAGCGCATATAGGTCTATTGTGGAAAAGGAAATATCTTCACAATAAAATTACACAGAAGCATTCTGAGAAACTACTTTGTGATGTGTGAATTCATCACACAGAGTTGAACGTTTCTTTTGACTTAGCAGTTTTGAAACACTCTTCTTGTAGAATCTGCAAGTAGATATTTGGAGAGATTTGAGGTCTATTGTGGAAAAGGAAATATCTTCACGTAAAAACTACACAGTTGCATTCTGAGAAACTTCTTTGTGATGTGTGCATACAACTCACAATGTTGAACTTATCTTTCGATGGAGCAGTTTTTAATCTCGCTTTTTGTAGAATCTGCAAGTAGTTATTTGAATTCCTTTTGTGCCCTCTTGTGGAAAAGGAAATATCTTCAAATCAAAACACGGAGAAACATTTTGAGAAACTTCTATGTATGAGTGCATTCAACTCACAGAGATGAAACTATCTTTTCATTGAGCAGCTTTGAATCTCTCTTTTTGCAGAATCTGCAAGTGGATTTTAGGAGGGATTTGAGGCCAAATGTAGAAAGACAAATATCTTCACATAAAAACTACACAGAAGCATTCTGATAAATTTCTTTTTGAGGTGTGCATTCAACTCACAGAGTCGAACATATCTTTCCATTGAACACTTCTGAATCTCTCTTTTTGCAGAATCTGCAAGTGGATATTTGGAGAGCTTTCAGGACTATTGAGGAAAAGGAAATATCTTTACATAAAAACTACATAGAAGCATTCTGATAAACTTTTCTGTGATATGTGCAACTTTTCTGTGATAGGTTCAACTTCACAGAGTTGAACCTATCTTTTGATTGAGCAGTTTTGAATCTCTCTTTTTGCGGAATCTTCAAGTGGATATTTGAAGCGATAGGAGGCCTAATGTGGAAAAGTAAATATCTTCACAAAAAGCTACCCAGAAGCATGCTGGGAAACTTCTTTTTGATGTGTGCATTCAACTCACAGAGTTGAACCTATCTTTTGATTGAGCAGTTTGAATCTCTCTTTTTGTAGAATCTGCAAGTGGATATTTGGACCCCTTTGTGGGCAATGGTGGAGAAGCAAATATCTATGAATAAAAACTGCACAGAATCATTCAGAGAAACTTCTTTGTGATGTGTGCATTCATCTCACATGTTTGAACCTATTTTATGATTGAGCAGTTTTGCAACACTCGTTTTTGAAGAATCTGCAAGTGGATATTTGGAGTGATTTGAGGCCTACGGTGGAAAAGGAAATATCTTCAAATAAATGGTACAGGGAAGCATTCTGAGAAACTTCTTTGTGATGAGTGCATTCATAACACAGAGTTGATCCTTTCTTTTGATTGAGCGGTTTTGAAACACTGTTTTTGTAGAATCTGCAAGTGGATATTTGGGGCACTTTGAGGCCTACTGCGGAAAAGCAATTATTTTCACATAAAAACTACACAGAAACATTCTGAGAAACTTCTTTGTGAGGTGTGCATTCATCTCAGAGAGTTCAACCTTTCTTTTGATTGAGCAGTTTTGAAACACTCTTTTTGTAGAATCTGAAAGTGGTTGTTTGGAGGGATTTGAGTCCTATTGTGGAAAAGGAAACATCTTCACATAAAAACTACACAGAAGCATTCTGAGAAACTTCTTTATTATGTGTGCATTCAACTCACAGATTTGAACCTATCTTTTGATGGAGCAGTTTTGAACCTCTCTTGCAGAATCTGTAAGTGGATATTTGGAGCCCTTTGAGGCGTATTGTGGAAAAGGAATTATTTTCACATAAAACGACAGAGAAGCATTCTGAGAAACTTTTTTGTGACGTGTGCATTCATCTCACAGAGCTGAGCCTTTTGTCTGAGTGGTTTTGAAAAACGGTTTTTGTAAAAACTTCAATTGAATATTGGGAGGGCTTTGAGGCCTACTGTGGAAAAGCAAATATCTTCACATAAAAACTACGTAGAAGCATTCTGAGAAACTTCTTTGTGATGTCTGCATTCCACTCACAGAGTTGAATCTTTCTTTCTATTGAGCATTTTAGGAACCCTCTTTTTGTAGCATCTGGAAGTGAGTATTTGGAGGGGTTTGAGGCCTATTTTGGAAAAGGAAATATCTTCACATAAAAACTACACAGAAGCATTCTGAGAAACTTCTTCTTTGTGTGTGCATTCATCTCACAGGGTTTAACCTATCTTATGATTAAGCAGTTTTGAAACACTGTTTTTTGTAGAATCTGCAATTAGTTATTTGGAGTGCTTTGAGTCCTACAGTGGAAAAGGAATTATCTTCACATAAAAAGTACACAGAAGCATTCTGAGAAACATTTTTGTTATAGGTGCATTGAAATCACAGAGGTGAACCTATCTTTTGATTGAGCAGTTTTTAATCTCTCTTTTTGTAGAAACTACATGTGGATATTTGGAGCCCTTTGCACCCTATGTTGGAAAAGAAAATATCTTCCAATGAAAACTACACAGAAGCATTTAGAGAAACTTCCTTGTGATGAGTGCATTCATCACACGGAATTTAACATTTCTTTTGATTGAGCATATTTGAAACGCTCTTTTTGTAGAATCTGGAAGGGGATATTTGGAGGGCTTTGAGGTCTATTTTGGAAAAGGAAATATCTTCACATAAAAATTACACAGAAGTATTCTGAGAAACTTCATTGTTATGTGCGCATTCAACTAACAGAGTTGAACCTATCTTTTGATAGAGCAGTTTTGAATTTCTCTTTTTTTAGAATCTGCATGTGGATATTTGGAACCCTCGCGGCCTATGGTGGAAAAGGAAATATCTTCACATAAAAACTACACAGAAGCATTCTGAGAAACTTCTTTGTGATGTGTGCATTCATCTCAAAGTGTTTAACCTATCTTATGATTGAGAGGTTTTGAAACAATCTATTTGTAGAATCTGCAAGTGGATATTAGGAGCGCTTTGAGACCTACTGTGGAAAAGCAAATATCTTCACATAAAAACTACACAGAAGCACTCTGAGGAACTTCCTTGTGATGTCTGCATTCATCTCACAGAGTTCTATCTTTCTTTTGATTGAGCAGCTTAGAAACACTCTTTTTTGTAGAATCTGCAATTGGATATTCGGAGTGCTTTGAGTTCCACCGTGGAAAAGGAAATATCTTCACATAAAAACTACACTGAAGCATTCTGAGAAACTTCTTTGTTATGTGTGTATCCAACTCACAGAGTTGAACCTATCTTTTGATTGAGCAGTTTTGAATATCTCTTTTGCAGAACGTGCAACTGGATAATTGGAGAGCTTTCAGGCCTACTGTGGAATAGGATATATCTTCACATAAAAACTACACAGAAGCATTCTGAGAAACTTCTTTGTGATGTGTGCATTCAACTCACGGAGTTGAACCTATCTTTTGATCGAGCAGTTTTGAATATCTCTTTTTGTGGAATCTGCAAGTGGATATTTGGAGCCGTTTTTGACCTATGATGGAAAAGGAAATATCTTCAAATAAAAACTACATAGAAGCATTCTGAGAAACTATTTTGTGATGTGTGCATTCATCTCACAGGTTTGAAACTTCTTATGATTGAGCAGTTTTGAAACACTCTTTTTTGTGGAATCTGCATTTGGATATTTGGAGTGATTTGTGGCCTCCCGTGGAAAAGGAAATATCTTCACATTAAAACTACAGAGAAGCATTCTGAGAATATTCTTTGAGATGTGTGCATTTATCTCGCTGACTTGAACCTATCTTTTGATTGAGCAGTTTTGAATCTGTCTTTTTGTAGAATCTGTAAGTGGATATTTGTAGCCCTTTATGGCCTATGATGGAAAATTAAATATCTTCAAATAAAAACTACACAGAAGGATTCTGAGACACTATGTTGTGATGTGTGCATTCATCTCACAGTGTTGAGCCTATCTTATGATTGAGCAGTTTTGAAATAATCTTTTTGAAGAATGCAAAAGTGGATATTTGGAGCGCTGTGAGGCCTATTGTGGGAAAGGAAATATTTTCACGTAAAACTACACAGAAGCATTCTGAGAAACTTATTTGTGATGAGTGCATTCATCACACAGAGTTTAACCTTTCTTTTGATTGAGCAGTTTTGAAACGGTCTTATTGTAGAATCTTGAAATGGATATTCGTAGTGCTTTGAGGCCTATGCTAGGAAAGGAAATATCTTCAAGTAAAAACTACACAGAAGTATTCTGAGAAACTTCATTGTTATTGGTGCATTCGCCTCACAGAGTTGAACTTATCTTTTGATTGAGCAGTTTTGAATCTCCCTTTTTGCAGAACCTGCAAGTGGATATTTGGAGAGCTTTGAGGCCTACTGTGGAAAAGGATATATCTTCGCATAAAAACTACACAGAAGCATTCTGAGAAACTACTTTGTGATGTGTGCATTCAACTCACGGAGTTATACCTATCTTCTGATTGAGCAGTTTTGAATTTCTCTTTTTGTAGAATCTGAAAGTAGATATTTGGAGCCCCTTGTGGCCTACGGTGGAAAAGGAAATATTTTCAAATAAAAACCACACGGAGGCATTCTGAGAAACTGCTTTGTGATGTTTGCATTCATCTCACAGGGTTGAACCTTTTTTTTTGATTGAGCAGTTTTGATACACTCTTTTTGTAGAAACTGTATTAGGATATTTTGAGCGATTTGAGGCCTGTTGTGGAAAAGGAAATATCTTCACACAAAAATTACACAGAAGCATTCTTAAAAACTACTTTGTGGTACGTGCATTCAAGTGCCAGAGTTGAACCTATCTTTTGATTGAGAAGTTTTGAATCTCTCATTTTGTAGAATCTGCAAGTGGACATCTGGAGCCCTTGTACCCTATGGTGGAAAAGGAAATATCTTCATATAAAAACTATACGGAAGGATTCAGAGAAACTTCTTTGTGATGACTGCATTCATCACACGGAGTTGAACATTTGTTTTGAATGAGCAGTTTAAAATCTCTCTCTTTGTAGAATCTAGAAGTAGATATCTGGAGGGCTTTGAGGTCTATTTTGGAAAAGGAAATATCTTTACATAAAAATTACACAGAATCATTCTGAGAAACTTCTTTGTGATGTGTGCATTCAACGCACATGGTTGAAAATATCATATGATTGGGCAGTATGAACCACTCTTTTTTAGAATCTGCAAGTGGATATTTGGAGCGCTTTAAGGCCTATTGAGGAAAAGGAAATTTCTTCACATAAAAACTACACAGAAGCATTCTGAGATACTTCTTTCTGATGTGTGCATTCAACTCACAGAGTTTAACCTATCTTTTGATAGAGCAGCTTTGAAACATTGTTTTTGTGGAATCTGCAAGTGCATATTTGTAGTACTTTGCGGGCTATTGTGGAAAAACAAATATCTTCACATAAAAACTACAAGGAAGCATTCTGGGAAACTTGTTTGTTATATGTGCATTCATCTCACAGAGTTGAATCTTCCTTTTGATTGAACAATTTTGAAATGCTCTTTTTGTAGAATCTGTAAGTGGATATTAGGAGTGCTTTGAGGCTTAGGGTGGAAAAGGAAATATCTTCACATAAAAGCTAGAGAGAAGCATTCTCAGAAACTTCTTTGTGTTGTGTGCATTTAACTCACATATTTGAACCTTTCTTTTAATTGAGCAGTTTTGAAACGCACTTTTTTCTAGAATCTGCATTGGCTATTTCGAGCGATTTGAGGCCTGCAGTGGAAAAGGAAATATCTTCACATAAAAACTACACAGAAGCATTCTGAAGAACTTCTTTGTGATGTGTCCATTCATCTGAAAGGGTTGATCCTTTCTTTCCATTGAGCAGTTTTGAAGCATTCTTTTGGTTGAATCTGCAAGTGGATATTTGGAGCCGTTTGGGCCTATGGTGGAAAAGGAAATATCTTCACATAAAAACTAGCCAGAAGCATTCTCTGCAACCTCTTTGGGATGTGTGTATTCAACTCACAGAGTTGAAGTTTCTTTTGATAAAGCAGTTTTGCATTCTGAGAAACTTCTTTGAGATGTGTGAATTTATCTCACTGAGTTGAACGTATCTTTTGATTGAGTTTTGAATCTCTCTTTTTGTAGAATCTGTAAGAGGATATTAGGAGTGCTTTGAGGCTTACTGTGGAAAAGGATATATCCTCACATAAAAGCTAGAGAGAAGCATTCTCAGAAACTTCTTTGTGATGTGTGCATTCAACTGAGAGAGTTGAACCATTGTTTTCAGAACGCAGTTTTGAAACATTCTTTTTGTAGTATCTGCAAGGGGATATTTGCAGCAGTTTGAGGCCTATCGGGGAAAGGTAAATATCTTCACATAAAAACAAGACAGAAATATTCTGAGAAACACCTGGAAATGTGTGCATTCAACCGACAGAGTTCAACCTTTCTTTTAATAGAGCAGTTTTGAAACACTCTTTTTGTAGAATCTGCAAGTCGATATTTTGAGCGACTGGAGGCCTATGTTGGAAAAGGAAATATCTTCATATAACAACTAGACAGAAGTGTTCTCAGGAACTTCTTTGTGATGTGTTGATTCAACTCAGAGAGTTGAACATTTCTTTTGATAGAACAGTTATGAAACACTCCTTTTGTAGGATCTGCAGGTACATATTTGGAGCGCTTTGAGGCCTATGGTGGAAAAATAAATATCTTCACATAAAAACTAGACAGAAGCATTCTCAGAAACTTCCTGATGAAGTGTGAATTCAACTCAAAGAGTTGAAACTTTCCTTTGACAGATCAGTTTAGAAACACTCTTTTTGTGGAATTTGCAAGGGGATAAATTGGAGCACTTTGAGGCCTAAGGTGGAAAGTGAAATATCTTCACGTAAAAACTAGACAAAAGTATTCTGGAAACGTCTTTGTGATGTGTGAATTCAACTCACAGAGTTGAACCTTCCTTTTGACAGAGTAGTTTTGAAACACTCTTTTTGGAGAATCTACAAGTGGATATTTGGAGCTCTTCAAGGCCTACGGAGGAAAAGGAAATACCTTCACATAAAAACTAGACAGAAGCATTCTGAGAAACTCCCTTGTTTTGTGTGCATTCAATTCACAGAGTTGAAGCTTTCTTTAGATAGAGCAGTTTTGAAACACTCTTTTTGTAGAATCTGCAAGTGGATATTTGGAGCAGTTTGAAACGTTCGTTGGAAACGGGAATATCTTCACAGGAAACCAAGACAGAAGCATTCTCAGAAACTTCTTTGGGATGTTTGTATTCAACGCTCAGTGTTGAAACTTCCTTTTGATGGAGCAGTTTTGAAACACTCTTTTTGTAGAATCTGCAACTGGACATTTGGAGCGCTTTGAGGCGTATTGAGGAACAGGAAATATCAACACATAAAAGCTAGACAGAATCATACTCACAAACTTCTTTGTGATGTGTGCATTCAACTCACAGAGTTCAACCTTTCTTTTGATAGAGCAGTTTTGAAACACTCTGGTAGAATCTGCAACTGGATATTTGAAGCTCTTTCAGGACTATGGTGGAAAAGGAAATATCTTCACATAAAAAGTAGACAGACGCATTCTCAGAAACTTCTTTCTGATGTGTGCTTTCAACTCATAGAATTGAACCTTTCTTTGATAGAGTGTTTTGAAACACTGTTTTTATAGAATCTGCATGTGGATATTTGGAGCGATTTGAGGCCTATGTTGGAAAAGGAAATATCTTCATATAACAACTAGACAGAAGTATTCTCAGGAACTTCTTTGTGATGTGTTGATTCCACTCAGAGTGTTGAACATTTCTTTTGGTAGAACAGTTTTGAAACACTCCTTTTGTAGGATCTGCAAGTGGATATTTGGAGCGCTTTGAGGCCTATGCTGGAAAAGGAAATATCCTCAAATAAAAACTAGACAGAAGCATTCTCAGAAACTACTTTGTGATGTGTACATTCAACTCAAAGGGTTTAAACTTTTCTTTGACAGATCAGTTTAGAAACACTGTTTTTGTGGAATTTGCAAGGGGATAAATTGGAGCACTTTCAGGCCTAAGGAGGAAAGGGTAATATCTTCACATAAAAACCAGACAAAAGTATTTTGGAAACGTCTTTGTGATGTGTGAATTCAACCCACAGAGTTGAACCTTGCTTTTGATAGAGCAGTTTTGAAGCACTCTTTTTGTAGAATCTGCAAGTGGATATTTGGAGCGCTTCAAGGCCTACAGAGGAAAAGGAAATAACTTCACATAAAAACTAGACAGAAGCATTCTGAGAAAATCCCTTCTTTTGTGTGCATTCAACTCACAGAGTTGAAGCTTTCTTTAGATAGAGCAGTTTTGAAGCACTCTTTTGGTAGAATCTGCAAGTGGATATTTGGAGCAGTTTGATACCTTCTTTGGAAACGGGAATAACTTCTCAGGAAACCAAGACAGAAGCATTCTCAGAAACTTCTTTGGGATGTTTTTATTCAATGCTCAGTGTTGAAACTTCCTTTTGATAGAGCAGTTTTGAAACACTCTTTTTGTAGAATCTGCAACTTGATATTTGTAGCGCTTTGAGGCGTATTGAGGAACAGGAAATATCAACACATAAAAACTAGACAGAATCATTCTCAGAAACTTCTTTGTGATGTGTGCATTCAACTCACAGAGTTCAACCTTTCTTTTGATAGAGCAGTTTTGAAACACTCTTTGGTAGAATCTGCAACTGGATATTTGAAGCGCTTTTAGGACTATGGTGGAAAAGGAAATATCTTCACATAAAAAGTAGACAGAAGCATTCTCAGAAACTTCTTTCTGATGTGTGCTTTCAACTCATAGAGTTGAACCTTTCTTTTGATAGAGCAGTTTTGAAGCACTGTTTTTGTAGCATCTGCAAGTGGATATTTGGAGCGCTTTGAGGCCTACGTTGGAAATGGGAGTATCTTCACATAAAAACTAGACAGAAGCATTCTCAGAAACTACTTTGTGATGTGTGCACTCAACTCACAGAGTTGAACCTTTCTTTTGATAGAGGAGTTTTGTAGTACTCTTTTTGTAGGATCTGGTGTGGATATTTTTAGTGTTTTGAGGCCTACGTTGGAAACCAGAATATCTTCACATAAAAAGTAGATGTAACGATTCTTAGAAACATCATTGTCATGTTTGCATTCAACACACAGAGTTGAAACTTTCTTTTGATAGAGCAGTTTTAAACACACTTTTTGTAGAATCTGCAAGGGGATATTTGGAGTGCTTTAAGGCCTATGGTGGAAATGGAAATGTTTTCCCATAAAAGGTAGACAGAAGAATTCTCAGATACTTTTTGTGATGTGTGCATTCAACTCACAGAGTGCACCCTTTCTTTTGATAGAGCAGTTTTGAAACACTCTTTTTGTAGAATCTGCAAGTGGACATTTGGAGCGCCTCGAGGCGTATGGTAGAAAAGGAAATATCGTCTCATGAAAAGTAGACAGAAGCATTCTCAGAAACTTCTATGGGATGTTTTGTGGTATCTGCAATTAGATATTTGGAGACCTTTGATACATATGGTGAAAAATGAAATATCTTCACACAAAAACTAGACAGAAGCATTCTCAGAAACTTCTTTGTGATGTATGCATTCAACACACAGAGTTGACTTTTTATTTTGTTAGACAAGTTTGAAACACTCTTTTTGTGGAATTTGCAAGTGGATATTTGGAGCGCTTTGAGGACAACCGTGAAAGTAGAAATAGCTTCACACAAAACCCAGACAGAAGCATTCTGAGAACCTTCTTTGTGATGTGTGAATTCAACTAACAGAGATGACCTTTTCCTTTGATAGAGCTGTTTTAAACAAACTTTTCGTAGAATCTGTCAGTGTACATTTGGTGCGCTTCGAGGCCTATGGTGGAAAAGGAAATATCTTCAAATAAAAAATAGACAGAAGCAGTATCAGAAACTTCTTTTTGATGTTTGCATTCAACACTCAGAGTTGAAACTTCCTTTTGATAGAGGAGATTTGAAACACTCTTTTTGTAGAATCTGCAAGTGAATATTGGGAGAGCTTTGAATCCTACACTGTAATCGGAAAAATTTTCACATAAAAAGTAGACAGAAGCATTCTTAGAAACTTCTTTGTGGTCTGTGCATTCAATTCACAGAGGTAAACCTTCCTTTTGATAGAGCACTTTTGGAACACTCTTTTTGTAGAATCTGCAAGTGGGTATTTGGAGTACATTGAGGATTACCGTGGAAAAGGAAATATCTATACATGAAAATTAGACAAAAAAGTTTTCGGAAACTTCATTTTGTTGAGTGCTTTCAACTCACAGAGTAGAAGCTTTCTTATGATAGAGCAGTTTGAAACACTCTTTTTGTAGAATTTGTAATTGAATAATTGGAAAGCTTCGAGGCCTGCCTTGTAAACGGGAATATCTACATATAAAACCTAGACAGAAGCATTCTCACAAACTTCTTTCTGATGAAAGCATTCAACCCACAGAGTTGAAATTCCTTTTGATAGAGCAGTTTTGAAGCACTCTTTTTGTAGATTTTGCAGGTGGATATTAGGAGCGCTTTGAGGCCTCTGCTGGAAAAGGAAATATCTTCATATAAAAACTAGACAGAAGCATTCCCAGAAACTTCTTTGTGATGTGTGCATTCAATTCACAGAGTTGAACTTTCCTTTTGATAGAGCAGTTTTGAAACACTCTTTATGTAGAATCTGCAAGTGGATATTTGGAGCGCTTCAAGGCCTACGGAGGAAAAGGAAATCTCTTCACATAAAAACTAGACAGAAGCATTCTGAGAAACTCCCTTTTTTTGTGTGCATTCAATTCACAGAGTTGAGCCGTATTTTTGATAGAGCCATTATAAAACCCTCTTTTCGCAGAATGTGTAAGTGGATATTTGAAGTGATTTCGACCTCTGGTGGAAAAGGAAATATCTTCACATAAAAACTAGACAGAAGCATTCTCAGAAACTGCTTTGTGATGTGTGTTTTCAACTCACAGAGTTGAACCTTCCTTTTCATAGAGTGGTTTTGAAACACTCTTTGTTGAATCTGAAAGTGGTATTTGGAGCGCTTTGAGGCCTATGATGGAAAAGGAAATATCTTCACATAAAAACTAGACAGAAGCATTCTCAGAAACTTCTCTGTGACGTGCGCATTCAACTCACAGAGTTGAACCTTCCTTTTCATAGAGCAGTTTTGAAACACTCTTTTTGTGGAATCTGCAAGTGGATATTTGGAGCGCTTTGAGGCCTACGTTGGAAAAGGAAATATTTTCAAATAAAAACTGGACAGAAGCATTCTCAGAAACTACTTTGTGATGTGTGCATTCAACTCACATAGTTGAACCTTTCTTTTCATAGAGCAGTTTTGAAACAGTGTTTTTGTAGATTCTGCAATGGCATATTTGGAGTGCTTTGAGGCCTATGATGGAAAAGGAAATATCTTCACATAAAAACTAGACAGAAGCATTCTCAGAAACTTAATTATGATGTGTGCATTCATCTCACAAAGCTGAAACTTCCTTCTGACAAAGCAGTTTTGAGACACTCTTTTTGTAGAATCTGCAAGTGGATATTTGGAGTGCTTTGAGGCCTATGCTGGAAAGGGAAATATCATCACATAAAAACTAGACGGAAGAGTTCTCAGAAACTTCTTTGTGATGTGAGTATTAAACTCACTGAGTTGAACCTTCCTTTGATAGAGCAGTTTTGAAACACTCTTTGGTAGAATCTGCAAGTGGATATTTGAAGCGCTTTCAGTCCTATGGTGGAAAAGGAAATATCTTCACAGAAAAAGTAGACAGAAGCATTCTCAGAAACTTCTTTGTGATATGTGCTTTCAACTCATAGTGTGGAACCTTTGTTTTGATAGAGCAGTTTTGAGGCACTGTTTTTGCAGCATATCCAAGTGGATATTTGGAGCCCTTTGAGGCCTATGTTAGAAACGGGAGTATCTTCACATAAAAAATAGACAGAAGCATTCTCAGAAACTTCTTTGTGATGTGTGGATTCAACTCACAGAGGTGAACTTTTCTTTTGATAGAGAAGTTTTGAAGCACTCTTTTTGTGGGATCTGCGTGTGGATATTTGTAGTACTTTGAGGCCTACGTTGGAAACCAAATTATCTTCACACAAAAATTAGACGGAAGGATTCTTAGAAACATTTTGTCGTGTTTGCATTCAACACACAGAGTTGAAACTTTCTTTTGATAGAGAAGTTTTAAACACACTTTTTGTAGAATCTGCAAGGGGATATTTGGAGCGCTTTAAGGCCTCTGGTTGAAAAGGAGATATCTTCCCATAAAAAGTAGACAGACTCATTCTCAGAAACTACTTTGTGATATGTGCATTCAAATCATAGAGTGGACCCTTTCTTTTGATAGAGCAGTATTGAAACACTCTTTTTGTAGAATCTGCAAGTGGACATTTGGAGCGCTTCGAGGCATATGGTGGAAAAGGAAATATCGTTTCATGAACAGTAGACAGAAGCATTCTCAGAAACTTCTTTCAGATGTTTGCATTCAACACTCAGAATTGAAACTTCCTTTTGATAGAGCAGTTTTGAAACACACTTTTTGTGTTATCTGCAATTAGATATTTGGAGCCCTTTGATGCATATGGTGAAAAATGAAATATCTTCACATAAAAACTAGACAGAAGCATTCTTAGAAACTTCTTTGTTATGTATGCATTCAACTTACAGAATAGACCTTTTCTTTTGATAAAGAAGTTTTGAAGTACTCTTTTTGTAGAATCTGCAAGTGGATATGTGGAGCGCTTTGAGGTCAACCGTGGAAGTGGAAATACCTTCACACAAAACCCAGACAGAAGCATTCTGAGAAACTTCTATGTGATGTGTGAATTCAACTAAGAGAGCTGACCTTTTCCTTTGATAGAGCTGTTTTTAAACAATCTTTTTGTAGGATCTGCAAGTGTACATTTGGAGGGCTTCGAGGCCTTTGGTGGAAAAGGAAATATCTTCACATAAAAACTAGATAGAAGCATTCTCAGAAACTTCTTTTTGATGTTTGCATTCAACACTGAGAGTTGAACCTTCCTTTTGAGAGTGGAGATTTGAAACACTCTTTTTGTAGAATCTGCAAGCGAATATTGGGAGAGCTTAAAATCCTACGTTGTAATTGGGAATCTTTTCACATAAAAAGTAGACAGAAAAATTCTCAGAAACTTCTTTGTGGTCTCTGAATTCAACTCACAGAGGTCAACCTTCCTTTTGGTAAAGCAGTTTTGAAACACTCTTTTTCTAGACTCTTCAAGTGTCTATTTGGAGGACTTTGAGGATTACTGTGGAAAAGGAAATATCTATACATGAAAATTAGACGGAAACATTTTCAGAAACTTCATTGTGATGTGTGCCTTCAACTCACAGAGTAGAAGCTTTCTTATGATAGAGCAGTTTGAAACACTCTTTTTTGTAGAATTTGCAATTGAATAATTGGGCAGCTTTGAGGCCTGCCTCGGAAACGGGAATATCTACATATAAAACCTAGACAGAAGCATTCTAGGAAACTACTTTGTAATGTGTGCATTTAACAGAGAGAGTTGAGCCTTCCATTTAATAGAGAAGTTTTGAAACACTCTTTTTCTAGAATCTGAAAGTGGATATTTGGAGCGCTTTGAGGCCTAAGTTGGAAACGGGAATATCTTCACATAAAAACTAGGTAGAAGCATTCTCAGAAACTTCTTAGTGATGTCTGCATTCATTGCACAGAGTTGAACCTTTCTTATAATGGAGAAGTTTTGAAACACTCTTTTTGTAGAATCTGCAATTGGATACTTGGAGTGCTTTGAGGCCTTGGTTGGAAACGGGTATTTTTTCACAGAAAACCTAGACAGAAGCATTCTCAGTAACTTCTTTGTGATATGTGTATTCAGCTAATGGATGTGACCCTTTCTTTTGATAGAGCAGTTTTGAAACACTCTTTTTGTAGTATCTGCAAGCGGACATTTGGATCGCTTTGAGGCCTATGATGGAAAAGGAAATAACTTCACATAAAAATTAGACAGAAGCATTCTCACAATGTTCTTTGGGATGTTAGCACTCAACACTCAGATTTGAAACTTTCTTTTGATAGAGCAGTTCTGAAACACTCTTTTTGTAGAATCTGCAAGTAGATATTTGGAGACGTTTAAGGCTTACGTTGATATAGGAAATATCTTCACATAGAAACTACACAGAAGTCTTCTCAGAAAGTGCTTTGTGAGGTCTCTATTCAACTCACAGAGTTGAAACTTTCCTTTGATAGAGCAGTTTTGACACACTCTTTTTGTAGAATAAGCAAGGGGATATTTGGAGAGATTTGAGCTTACAGTGGAATCGGGAATATCTTCACAAAAAAACAAGACAGAAGCATTCTCAGAAACTTTTTTGTGAAGAGGGCATTCAACTCACAGAGTTGAAGCTTTCTTTTGATAGAGCAGTTTTGTAAAATACTTTGTATGTTCTGCAATTGGATATTTGGAGCACTTTGAGGCCTATGCTGGAAAAGGAAATATCTTCACATAAAAACTAGACAGAAGCATTCTCAGAAACTTCTTTGTGATGTGTTCATTCAACTCACAGAGTTGAGCCTCCTTTTTCATAGAGCAGTTATGAAACCTTCCTTTCACAGAACCTGCAAGTGGATATTTGGAGTCACAGCGACCTTTGTTGGAAAAGGAAATATCTTCTAATAAAAACTAGACGGAAGCATTCTCAGAAACTTCTTTGTGATGTGTGCATTCAACTCACAGAGTTGAACCTTCCTTTTGATAGAGCAGTTTTGAAACACTCTTTGTGAAGAATCTGCAAGTGGATATTTGGAACACGTTGAGGCCAATTCTGGAAAAGGAAATATCTTCATATAAAAACTAGACAGAAGCTTTCTCAGAAACTTCTTTGTGATGTGTTCATTCAACTCACAGAATTGAGCCTTCTTTTTGATAGAGGAGTTATGAAACCCTCTTTTCGAAGAATCTGCAAGTGGATATTTAGAGTGATTTTGACCTCTGGTGGAAAAGGAAATATCTTCAAATAAAAACTTGACAGAAGCATTCTCACAAACTGCTTTGTGATGTGTGCTTTCCACTCACAGAGTTGAACCTTCCTTTTGATAGAGCAGTTTTGAAAGACTCTTTTTCAAGAATCTGCAAATGGATTTTTGGAGTGCCTTCAAGCCTATGCTGGAACAGGAAATATCTTCACATAAAAAGTAGACAGAAGCATTATCAGAAACTTCTTTGTGATGTGTGCATTCAACTCACAGAGTTGAACTTTCCTTTTGATAGAGCAGTTTTGAAAATCTCTTTTTTAGATTCTGCAGGTGGATATTTGGAGCACTTTGAGACCTATGCTGGAAAAAGAAATATCTTCACATGAAAACTACACTGAAGCATCCTCAGAAACTCCTTTGTGATGTGTGCATTCAACTCAAAGAGTTGAAACTTACTTTTCGTTGAACAGTTTTGTAACACTCTTTTTGTAGAATCTGTAAGTGGACATTTGGAGCACTTTGAGGACTATGCTGGAAAAGGAAATATCTTCACATAAAAACTACACAGAAGCTTTCTCAGAAACTTCTTTGTGATGCTTGTGTTTAACTCACAGAGTTGAACTTTCCTTTTCATAGAGCAGTTTTGAAACACTCTTTTTGTAGTATCTGCAAGTGGATATTTGGATCGCATTGAGGCCTATGCTGGAAAAGGAAATATCTTCACCTAAAAACTTTACAGAAGCATTCTCAGAAACTTCTTTGCGATTTGTGCCTTGAACCCACCGACTTGAACCTTCCTTTTGATAGAGCAGTTTTGAAACACTATTTTGGTAGTATCTGCAAGTGGCTATTTGGAGCGCTTTGAAGCCTATGCTGGAAATGGAAATATCTTCACATAAAAAGTAGATAGAAGTATTTTCAGAAAATCCTCTCTGATGTGTGCATTCAACTCATAAAGTTGAACCTTCCATTGATAGAGCAGTTTTGACACACACATTTTCTAGATTCTGCAAATGGATATTTGCAGCGCTTTGAGGCCTATGCTGGAAAAGGAACTATCTTCACCTAAAAACTATTCAGAAGCATTCTCACAAACTTGTTTGTGATATTTGCATTCAACTCACTGAGTTGAAACTTCCTTTTGATAGCCAGTTTTGAAACCCTTTTTTTGTATAATCTACAATTGGATATTTGGATGGCTTTGAGGCCTATGCTTTAAAAGGTAATATCTTCACATAAAAACTTGAAGGCAGCCTTCTCACAAAATTCTTTGGGCTGTGTGCATTCAACTCACAGAGCTGAACCTTCCTATTGATAGAGCAGTTTTCAAACACTCTTTTTATTGAACCTGCAAGTGGATATTTCAAGCACTTTGAGGCCTATGCCAGAAAAGAAAATATGTTCACATAAAAACTACACAGAAGCATTCTCAGAAACTTCTTTGTGATGTGTACATTCAACTCACGGAGTTGATCCTTCCTTTTGATAGAGCAGTTTTGAAACACTCTTTTTGTAGAATCTGCAAGTGGATATTTGTAGAGATTGCGACCTCTGGTGGAAAACGATATATCTTCAAATAAGAATGAGATAGAATCATTCTCAGAAACTCCTTTGTGATGTGTGCATTCAACTCACACAGTTGAACCTTTCTTTTGATAAAGCAGTTTTGAAACACTCTATTTTTAGAATCTGCAAGTGGATATTTGGAGTGCTTTGAGGCTTTTGCTGGAAAAGGTAATATCTTCAAATAAAAATTAGACAGAAACATTCTCCAAAACTTCCTTGTGATGTGTGCATTTAACTCACAGAGTTGACCCTTCCTTTTGATAGAGCAGTTTTGAAACATCTTTTTGTAGAATCTGCAAGTGGATATTTGGAGCGATTAGACTCGTATGCTTGACAAGAAAATATCTTCACATAAATACTAGACAGAAGCAGTCTCCCAAACATCCTTGTGATATGTGCATTCAACTCACAGAGTTGAACCTTCCTTTTGATAGAATAGTTTTTAAACACTCTTTTTGTAGAATCTGCACGTTGATATTTGAAGCGCTTTGAGTACTATGCTGGAAAAGGAAATATCTTCACATAAAAATTAGACAGAAATATTCTGAGAAACTTCTTTGTGATGTGTGCATTCAACTCACAGAGTTGAACCTTCCTTTTGATAGGGCAGCTTGGAAACACTCTTTTTGTAGAAACTGCAAGTGGATTTTCGCAGTGTTTTGAGGCCTAAGTTAGAAAAAGAACTGTCATCACATAAAAACTAGATAGAAGCAGTCTCAGAAACTTCTTTGTGATGTGTGCTTTCAACTCACTGAGTTGAACCTTCCTTTTGAAAGAGCAGTTTTGAAACACTCTTTTTCTAGGATCTGCAAGTGGATATTTGGAGCACTTTTAGGCCTATGCTTTAAAAGGAAATATCTTCACATAAACACTAGGCAGAAGCATTCTGAGAAACTTCTTTGTGATGTGTGCATTCAACTCACAGAGTTGAAAATTTCTTTGGATAGAGCAGTTTTGAAACACTCTTTTTGTATAATCTGCAAGAAGATATTTGGAGCGCTTTGAGGTCTATGATGGAAAAGGAATTATCTTTACATAGACACCAGACAGAAATATTCTCAGAAACTTATTTGTCATGTGTGCATTCAACTCAGAGAGGTGAGTCCTCCTTTTCATAGAACAGTTTTGAAAGCCTCTTTTTGAAGTATCTGCAAGTTGATATTTGGAGCGCTTTGAGACTTATGCTGGAAAAGGGAATATCTTCATATAAAAACTAGACAGAAGCATTCTCAAAAGCTTCTTTGTGATGTGTGCATTCAACTCACAGAGTTGAAACTTCCTTCTAATAGAGCAGTTTTGAATCACTATTTTTGGAGAATCTGCAAGTGGCTATTTGGAGTCATTGCGACCTCTTGTGGAAAATGATACATCTTCAAATAAGAACGAGACAGAAGCATTCTCATAAAGTTCTCTGTGACGTGTGCATTCAACTCACACAGTTGAACCTTCCATTTGATAGAGCAGTTTTGAAACACTCTTTTTGTATAATCTGCAAGTGGATATTTCGAGCGCTTTCCGGCCTATGCTAGAAATGCAAATCTCGTCACATTAAAACTAAAGAGAAGGATTCTCAGAAACTTTTTTGTGATGTGTGCATTTAACTCACAGAGTCGAAGCTTCCTTTTGGTGAGGCAGGTTTGAGACACTCTTTTTGTAGAATCTGCAAGTGGATATTTGGAGCGCTTTGAAGCCAATGACGGAAAAGGAAATATCTTCACATAAAAACTAGAGAGAATCATTCTCAGAAACTTCCTTGTGATGTGTGCATTCAATTCAAAGAGTTGAACCTTCCTTTTGATAGAACAGTTTTGAAACACTCTCTTTGTAGAATCTACAAGTGGATATTTGCAGCGATTTGAGGCCTCTGTTGGAAAAGAAAATATCTTCACATAAATACTAGACAGAAGCATTCTCCGAAACATCCTTGTATTGTGTGCATTCAACTAACAGAGTTGAACCTTCCTTTTGATAGAGTAGTTTTGCAACACTCTTTTTGTAGAATCTGCAAGTGGATATTTGGAGAGCTTTGAGGCCAAAGCTTTAAAAGGAAATATGTTCACATAAAAACTAGACGGAAGCATTGTCAGAAACTTCTTTTTGATGTGTGCATTCCACTAACAGAGTTGAACTTTCCTTTTGATAGAGCAGGTTTGAAACAATCTTTTTGTAGAATCTCTAAGTGGAAATTTGGAGTGCTTTTTGACCTAGGATGGAAAAGGAAATATCTTCACAAGAAAACTAGGCAGAAGCATTCTCAGAATCTTCTTTGTGATGTATGCATTCAACTCACAGATTTGAACCTTCCTTTTGCTAGAGCAGTTTTGAAACTCTATTATTGTAGAACCTGCAACTGGATATTTGGAGTGATTGCGCCATCTGGTGGAAAATGATATATCTTCAAATAAGAAGGAGACAGAAGCATTCTCAGAAACTTCTTTGTGATGTGTGCATTCAACTCACAGAGTTGAACATCCGTTTTGATAGAGCAGTTTTGAAACAGTCTTTTTGTAGAATCTGCAAGGGTATATTTGGAGGTCTTCGAGGCCTATGCTTTAAAAGGAAATATCTTCACATAAAAGGTAGATAGAAGCATTCTCAAAAACTTATTAGTGATGTGTGCATTCAACTGACAAAGTTGAACCTTCCTTTTGATAGAGCAGTTTTGAAACACACTTTTTGTAGGATCTGCAAGTAGATATTAGGAAAGCCTTGAGGCCTATGCTGGAAAAGGAAATATCTTCACACGAAAACTACACAGAAGCATTCTCAGTAATTCCTTTGTGATGTATGCATTCAACTCACAGAGTTGAAACTTACTTTTCGAGCGTAAGCGACGCAGAAGATGGGTGATTTCTGCATTTCCATCTGAGGTACTGCGTTCATCTCACAAGGGAGTGCCAGGCAGTGTGCGCAGGTCAGTGTGTGAGTGTACCCTGCGCCAGCCGAAGCAGGGGAGAGGCATTGCCTCACATGGGAAGCGCAAGGGGTCAGGGAGTTCCCTTTCCAGGGGTGACAGACGGCACCTGGAAAATGGGGCCACTCCCACCCGAATATTGTGCTTTTCCGACGGGCTTAGGAAAGGGTGCCCCAGGAGATTATAGCCCGGAACAGGCTCAGAGGGACCTATGCCCACGGAGTCTCGCTGATTGCTAGCACAGCAGTGTGAGATCAAACAGCAAGTCGGCAGCGAGGCTGTTAGAGGGGCCCCCGCCATTGCCCAGGCTGGCTTAGGAAAACAAAGCAGCTGGGAAGCTTGAACTGGGTGGAGCCCACCACAACTCAAGGAGGCCTGCCAGCCTTTGTAGGCTCCACCTCTGGGAGCAGGGCACAGACAAACAGAAAGACAGCAGTAACCTCTGCAGACTTAAATGTCCCTGTCTGACAGCTTTGAGGAGAGCAGTGGTTCTCCCAGCACGCAGCTGGAGATCTGAGAACGGGCAGACTGCCTCCTCAAGTGGGTCCCTGGCCCCTGACCCCCGAGCAGCCTAACTGTGAGGCACCCCCCAGGAGGGGCAGACTGACACTACACAAGGCCGGCCAGGTACTCCAACAGACCTGCAGCTGAGGGTCCTGTCTGTTAGAAGGAAAACTAACAGAAAGGACATCCACACCAAAAACCCATCTGTACATCACCATCATCAAAGACCAAAAGTAGATAAAACCACAAAGATGGGGAAAAAAACAGAGCAGAAAAACTGGAAACTCTAAAAAACAGAGTACCTCTCCTCCTCCAAAGGAACGCAGTTCCTCACCAGCAACGGAACAAAGCTGGACGGAGAATGACTTTGACGAGCTGAGAGAAGAAGGCTTCAGATGATCAAATTACTCCGAGCTATGGGAGGATATTCAAACCAAAGGAAAAGAAGTTGAAAACTTTGAAAAAATTTAGAAGAATGTATAACTAGAATAATCAATACAGAGAAGTGCTTAAAGGAGTGGATGGAGCTGAAAACAAAGGCTCGAGAACTACGTGAAGAATGCAGAAGCCCCAGGAGCCGATGTGATCAAATGGAAGAAAGGGTGTCAGCCCTGGAAGATGAAATGAATGAAATGAAGGGAGAAGGGAAGTTTAGAGAAAAAAGAATAAAAAGAAATGAGCAAAGCCTTCAAGAAATGTGGGACTATGTGATAAAACCAAATCTAGGTCTGATTGGTGTATCTGAAAGTAACGGGGAGAATGGAAACAAGTTGGAAAACACTCTGCAGGATACTATCCAGGAGAAC